>NC_091694.1:20017500-22517500 GCF_041296265.1 Equus caballus | reverse complement strand
AATAACTTCTGACATACCCCATAACATAGATAAATCTCAAAAACATTTATGTTAAATAAAAGAAGATAGAGTATACAGAAGATACATGATTCCACTTCTATGAAATCCAAATATAGGCAATATTATTCTATTGTCATAGAAAACATTCAGTGGTTGTAGGAGCAGGACTAGAAAGGAGCACCACAGAACTTTCTGAGAGAATGGAAACGTTCTGTATCTCATAGGTATATACAACTGCTAAAACTTATTATCTTAAGATCTATGCATTTTATTGCATGTTAAATGTGTGTATATATATATCCTATCACACTATTCCTCCACTTAACATCCTTTAAATGATTACTCGTCACCCTAAAATAAAGTCCAAACTCCTTAGCATCACCCACAGGTCCTTTATGACCTAACCTCTCTCTCTTTCTAAACCAGTGTCCTCCTTGAAGTGCCAGGCCACCAGTTCTCAAAATATGGTCCAAGAACCCCTGAGGTTTGCAAGGTCAAAACTATTTTTAAAATGCGACTAAGATGTTATTTGCCTTTTTCACTCTCATTCTCTCACAACTGTACGTGGAATGTCCCAGAGGCTCCATGACATGTGATGATGATATATAATTAAATGTGTCAACACTTGGAATATCTGAGTAACTCAGTAATGGATATTTTCCAAATGAACAATTCATGATAAAGAGGGGGGCCCGGCCCCGTGGCCAAGCGGTTAAGTTTGCTCGCTCTGCTTTGGCGGCCCAGGGTTTCACCAGTTCGAATCCTGAGCGTGGACATGCCACCGCTCATCAAGCCACGCTGAGACGGCGTCCCACATGCCGCAACTAGAAGGACCCACAACTGAAAATACACAATTATGTACCAAGGGGCTTTGGGAGAAAAAGGAAAAATAAAATCTTTTTAAAAATTAATTTAAAAAAAAAGTGTAAGAGGGAGACTAATGGATTTTAGTTTAACAGAGTATAAAAAGTTCATTGATGTGGTTTCACATTACCTGTTGAATTAGCATATCAAAGAATATCATTATCTGAAAAGCTCATTAAAATACTCCTCCCTTTGCAAACTAAATATTTGATGTGTGAGGCCAGATTTCCTTCCTACACTTCAACCAAAATAGCCTATTGCAACAATTGAAGGCAATTGGAGAATTCAGCTGTCTTCTATTAAGCCAGGCATTAAAGAGAGTTGCAAAAACGTAAAACAATGACACTTTCCTAATTGTTTTGTTTTGGAAAATATGGTTTTTATTAAACCGTTATTTATATTAACACATAACGCCTTTGTTACTTTTAAATAAGTTCATAAATATTTTTAAATTTCTCAGTTTTGATTTCTACAATGGTAAATATGGATAGATATACTACATACAAACAAAGGAGTCACAATAATTTTTTTTTTTCTTAAAGATTTTATTTTCTCCTTTTTCTCCCCAAAGCCCCCCGGTACATAGTTGTATATTCTTTGTTGTGGGTCCTTCTAGTTGTGGCATGTGGGACGCTGCCTCAGCATGGTTTGATGAGCAGTGACATGTCCGCACCCAGGATTCGAACCAATGAAACACTGGGCCGCCTACAGCGGAGTGTGCAAACTTAACCACTCGGCCACAGGGCCAGCCCCCAGATCAATTTTTAAGAGTATAAAAGTGTCCTCAGCCCAAAACTGCTGCTCTAGTCATACTCAATTATTTTCAGTTCCTGAACAACAGCGTGCAATTTTGTGTGTGTGTGTGTGTGTGTGTGTGAGAGGAAGATCAGCCCTGAGCTAACATCCCTTGCCAATCTTCCTCTTCTTTGCTTAAGGAAGATTAGCCCTGAGCTAATATCTGTGCCAATCTTCCTCCACTTTGTATGTGGGACAGCTCCACAGCATGGTTGATGAGTAGACTCAGTCTGCACCTGGGATCCGAACCCATGAACCCGGGCTGCTGAAGTGGAGCACATAGAACTTTAATCACTCAGCCCCGGGGCTCGCCCCCACATCATGCAATTTTTGCCTCCCAGCCTCTTCATATGCTTTCCTCCCTGCTTTGTACACTCTCATTAATCTGCCTGGCTAACTCCTACTTAACATTCATGTCTTGGTTCAAACATCACCTCCTCTAGAAAGTCTTCCCTGATTACTCAGACTGGATCGGGTACCCCTCCCAGGTACTCCCATAGTACTGTCTAACCTAGAACATAAACCCAACCTGTGAATGACTGCTTATTTACATGTCTGTATTACCCACTAAATTCCTTGTGTGCTGGCTTCAGGGCTTGTTCACAGCTATATCCCCAGGGCCTATGCACTGTTAGCACATACAAGTATTCGTGAATATTTACTGATAGAATAAATTAATGTAATATTCATCACAACCAATGAAGTAGTATTATTTTCACAAGAAAACGGGGGCTCAGAGAAGTGACGTGTTCAAACAAATTCCCCTAAAAAGTACGAGCTGACAATTGTACTCCAAGTCTTTTACCTTCAAACCCTCACCCTCTGGAACAAGTAGGGCAGTTTACCTGGGAACTAATGGCATACTTCAGGTAGGACAGGATGAGAGGATTGGGGGAAGGTCCAATCATGGCCTGCTCCAGTAGTGCTTCTGCGAGGGGAATAAGGAAGTAAGACCGAGTGGTTACAACGTTTCTGGGTTTAACCCTCCCATCCTTCCTTCCTACTTCACTTGAGACCTGCCAGGTTGAGAATGTCCCAGGTGGCTCCTTTGGGAAAGAATTTCTTCATGTTGATTGCCCACTGGTAGTCACTCCATCGCTCCTTCCAGGCTTGTAAAATGGCTTGCTTCAGGTTCACCACCTTCATGATTTCACTGCAGAGGCGGGGCTGGTGGCGGTCAGCTTTGGGGTGGGAGAAATAGAGCTAAGGGAAGAGGAGATTCTGAGGAAAAGAACAGGGGAGGGCAGAGTTAAATGGAATGGAGACAAATGGAAGATTTAACGGAGGCAGAACTAGAAAGGAAAAAAGGGGATGGGGGCAAAGTAGGGATCCTGTCACGTTCTTCCCCTTGAACCATCCTTCCTTAAACTGGAGCACTAAGAAGAGGGTGTCAAAAGGGCTTAATACAAAGAATGAAGAGAGCAGCAAGGGGTTAAGCCAATTCCAGTTGCCTAATTATGCCCTTAGCTCTGGCTGCATCCCTCAGCCACTACCACCCCGGACGCAGATTCTCCCCCCGCCCGCCCCTCCAATGTCCTCCACCTTCTCCAAGCCTGAAACTATAATTCCCTATTTCCTTTTCATCCACCACCTCCCTAAATTTAAGCCTACCGGACAATCAAGTTCTAGATGCTAGGCACCGCCATTTTGCCACTTATCAAAGAGCTAACCTTCTATTGGCCTGGAATAATAAACATGAACCAATAGAAATGCAGCAAGAGACAGGTCACGCCACGACGTCTTCTGGGAATTGTAGTTCCTTGGACTGGGCTAGCGAGGAAGCTAAGGGACTAAGCTAGTAACCGCGCATTGTGTCTCTCTTTTAGGCAAGGACATGGAGGAGCTGAGGCATCACAGAGACTCAGGGGCCTGCGGAGGGAGGGCTCTCGAAAGGCCGCTCGCAATCAGGCGGCGCCCACTGACGTCACTGTCGACCGGGTATTCAAGTTATATTCCGACACCCTTTCGTTACCCGCTACTTGTAGGCACAGCTAATGTGTGGCGTTGATTCGGCAACATGTTTTCTCTTTCCTGGCCTTTTCTTGTTCTCCTAAACCCCTGCGCCTACCAGAGTTGTTCTCATTTCCACACCTGTGTTCCAGAAGCAACTCTGAGGCTCGGTCAGTTGCACACACATCACTTCCCCCCCGAGTCTGGTTTCAGGCATTAGCCCTTCTTCCCCCAGCAGTGAGAAGCCCAAAAGCAAATGCACCTCAGGCGCCAATAGCTGAGCTCCCTATGCACAGCCTTCATCCCTGCTCTGTCCTGTGGACAAGTCATCCTAGCATTGACAACCAGCGACAAGAAGAATCATGGAGGCCCCCAACTGGTGTTCTGCCACCCCTATTTTCAGCCTCCCCATCCTATACCCTGAGGAACCTGATATCCCAGCCCATGAGTCCAAGCTCCAACCATATTCTCTAACAACTATTCTTTGGCCACCCTTTCAGTGCTAAAATCAGTCCTCGGAAGGATGAATTTGCGAGAGCAGCCTACTCAGGCTCTAGAAACTTGTGGCCCTTAGGGCAGAGAGTAACAGGATCCTGAGTATCTGGAGCATAGCCTAAACTGGGAGACAAGGACTCCAGTTCTGAAAGGGAGAGTGCAGCTGGAGGAGGGCCAGGTCACATCCCTCTAAGGTCATTACTGCCTATAGCCTTTTTCCTTCCCCATACACCCGCCCATACCCCCCTTCATTCTGCTCCCTTTTGTGTCTGCCCAAGTGACACCACTGGGGAATAGTGTTTATACAAAACAGCTGCCAAATATGTGTAGCCAAAGCTTCCAAAGCAGGGAGGAGGGAGAACCCATACTCCTCATATTTAACCTCCAAACTGCCCCCAGCCACACAGACACACTTGAGACGCCACAAACCCTGTTTCTCTGCAGTCTCTCACAAATCTGGCCTCCCTTCTTCTCCCAGGCCCCTCACTCTACCTTTGCCTGCTCCCTTCCTCTCATTTCTTTCCTGTTACTGAAGCCGAGGGTCCCCTACCTTGAGCCATTCGTTGAACCTGCAGTGCCTTTCCCATCCCTCATAGCCCAAACTGCCCCTCTTGGAGAGAAGCTGTCAACTTTGTGACTGCTCCTGACTGAGTTAGTGGGTGTTGGATCCAGTCCACATGGGAGTGGGGAATACTTGGCCCTGAGGATAGTAATATTCTGAGCTCAAACCATCCCCCCTCTGTCAGGAAGCCTGGCAGATCTCTCCGGGGGGAGGGTGCCTCCTCCCCACTTCACAGTGGTAGGGAGGCGGCTTTTGTAGTCAGGCCATCTGCCTTCCCTGTCCCCGCTTCTCTCACCATCAGTCCTTTCTCTAGGCTTTGCAGGGTTTCCCCAAGAACTGGACTCCTAAAGGAGTACAAGGACCCCCTTAGTTCTGGGCAAGGGCCGTTTTTAATTTCTCTACTTTGTCCTGACTCCCTAGTCTGGAAATATCAGAGACAGCCTTTCCCATACACCACCTCTTCCCTTCACACCACAATAGCTTCCTAGGACCCACAAATTCTCTGGTTTGCCAACCACAAGGATAGGACTCTATGATGATCTTCCAGTGGGCGAGAGAAGAGATGCTGACATCCCCTTTGGGTATACAAGGAAACTCTCCTCCCACACAGCCCCTCTCAAAAACCCCTCTTACTTATTTCACTTTCTCTTGCTATCAATTTCTTCTCTCTCAGCACAGATAGAGGCTGAGCTCCCTCCTCTGCTCTCTTAGACCTGAGCCCTAACCTCTTCATTTTGTTGGCTGATCTGGCTGGGGAAGGGGTCTGGCTGGAGAAGAAGGGCAGGTGGAAACCAGCCAGGCAGAGTGACATGGCAACAATGGAGCAGTGGCAGACAAGGAGCTAGGGCAGAGTGGGGACTTGGGGTGGGGTAGGAGGCTGTGAGGAACAGGGTTTTTGGTACCCAAAGGGACAGGGACATTCCTTATCTAGGCTAAAAAGAAGTATAGTCATCCCTCGGTATCCACTGGGGGATTGGTTCCAGGAACGCCCGCAGATACCAAAATCCGCAGATGCTCACGTCCCTTATACTATAAAATGATGTAGTACAATGAATACAGTCAGCCTTTCGTATCCTCAGGTTTTGTATCCTTGGGTTTCGCATCCTCGGATTCAACCAACTGTGTGTGCTAAACTCGCGGATGAAGGTCGACTGTATAAGGAAAAGTGGCAAGAGTCTACACCCAGAAACAATGAAATAACTTGATAAGCATACAAGCCGCAGAGGGTTTCAGCTTTCCTTCTCACCACAGGGAAACTGAGTCACTCCCCTCCCCTAACTGGAACATTTTCCTTTGGAAGCTTGCCTGGGTCTCCCCACTATGGGGAGTTAATTGGCAGCAGGTGGATGGAGAGAGTCATTCCCACACACTCATACACAGCTGGTTCCAAACCAGTTCCCTTTCCCCATCGTCCCCACATCAAAATACCTGCTTCCTATCTATCTGGGGGAGGGGAGGATTGGGGAGAGACCTACATGGTGGGCCCACCTCTGGGACAGCTCCTGGATCCCCCACAGTTCCCTGTCTCCCACTGCCCCCACAAAAGCTCCAGAAAGAGACCAGCCAGGACAGTGAAAGGCAGAATTTGAACCAATCCTTGGAGTAGTTTCTTCCCTAACACCGTGAAAGACGCCTTCCCTCTCCACATTCCCAGAGCAGAGAAGAAGAGAGGGATTGTGATCCCGAGGACTGGACAGTGGCAGGGAAGGGAGGCCAGCCTACCATTCCCTTTGCACCACCCCTCCCTCTGACCCCTGAGAGCTACTCTATACTCTATACAGGCCTTCACACCAGCCTGTCCCATAGTCCCCTTTAACTGGAGTGAGATTACTCTTAGCAGGGCAATTGTTTGCTAATTTCCCAGTCTCTCATCTCTGCCAGCCACTTGATTCCCAATTCCCATAAACTATCCCTTCTTTCTTTCCTCCTTTTCCACCATCTTTTCTTGATTGAAAGATCACTAAAGGGAGAAACACCTGGGTTTTAGGTTCTCTTAGCTGGTGGCACCTCAGTTTCCTCTGCTGTCTTTCCAGAACTCCCCAATAAGTGGGGCTGTGTCTGCAGAGTCAAGGGGTGTCTGCTAGACACCTCATCACTTGCTGACACCACCCAGAGCCCAGGAGGTCAAGAGGAGATGGGGGAGGGGAATTACTGAGGCCCAGGCCACAGAGCTAGTTCCAGGGCAGGCTGGTAGAGGGCCTGTCCCCTGTTCCCCCAAACTGTTTGGGGCTTCTTGGCAGGGGAAGAGGATGCTGTGTGGGGTGTTGGCTTCCAGGCTTTTGCAGGGAGCTCTTCAGAAAGATCTGGATCCCCTGGTTTCTAGGGGTGGGACCCTTGAGAAATCTTGGGGTGCTTCCTAGCAACAATCTAGGAGGGAGGGAAGGAAGAAGGAAGAGAAGGAGGGGCTTGGGCATAGCTGCTCTGATGGGAGCCCAGAGAACAGGCTGTTCCTGCTGCCTCCTTGGCAACCAAAATCTAAGAGGGAGGGGGCCGTCAGGCATATCCATTTGGAGGGTCTCTATCCATCCTCACTTGTGCCCCACCCTCCTGCTCTCCTGATGGACTCAGCCCTGAAGCAGAGGTTGGGGGGATGGGAGAAGGCATTCCGGGTGGGGTTTCACAGCAAGGAGAGAACAGGAGCTGAGGATGAAATGACTCGGAGAAGAGCTGGAAGCTTCAAGAAATGGGGGTAGGCAGGATGAGTGTGGTGGAAAGAGGGATGATGCAACACTAGCAGGGGCTATAAGCCCAGACCTGGGCTGGATCCTGGCATCTGGCCAGATGCCTGCTTTGGAGGCAGTGTGCCCTTCATTTTGCCCTTGCCCAGGTCTGTCAGCAGCCCATAGTGGGAGCCAAGGAAAGAGAGAGGTAAGGAGAAGATGGGAATGGTAAACTCGTGTCTTTGAGTTCAAGATGCCCTAATCTGCCCCTGGGGAAAAAAAGGTAGATGAAGGGGAGGCACTTTATTTTCTATGGCTCTGGGTCTAGGATTTCAAAAACTCTCCCTTACCCCATATCTTTAGGGCCTTTTGTCAAAGAGAGATGTGGTGAGGGAAGGCAGAATGGAGAGGAGACAAACCATTACACTTTCCTCAGCCCCCTCTGGACTCTGTCACCGTCACCCTGCCCTAATCCAGATTGTTGCTAGACCTCTCCGTTGCCTCTTGGCTCTGCCTGATCAATGCAGAACATAAATGTAGCTCATCTCATAAATGTATCCCAAGCACTGAGATTCTGTCCCAACTCCTTGGGCAGCCGAATTTCAAGAGACTATTTCCATACTGGGTAGAGCATGCACCCTGAGCACTGCACACCGCAGCCTTGCTCCCCAGGGTTTCAGGCAAACCTGATCACAGAGGAGGTGGCATGGACTGGCAGACGGCCACCCTCAGTACACCTCGCACTGCACACTGCCCTGACTCGACACGGTGCAGCCTGCTGCCCAACACTGCAGCTGTTGCATGTCCACTGCGAGCCCAGGCTGAACCCACAGGTTCACTTACTACATGCTAACTTGCACACTACAGCCTCAATTCCCTCCTGCAGCCGTCACTGCACACTACAGGCTTCCTTTACCCACTGCATACCGCTCATCTCTACCGCTCCACTCTGTATCCCATGGTTTTCATCCCAGCTGCCTTTCTCATCTCCATGATTCTGGGCACCCCAGAGAGGCACCCCCTACTCCCCCATGCATTGCAAACACCAATACCCCCTGTAACAGAAGTGGCTCCAACAGAGCTGAGGATGAGGCTGGCTGAGACTAGGATGAGCATGTGCAGCCCAACTCGGAAAGGCTGTTGGTCGGAACTCCACACTTACCAAGTGATTCTGCCCAGTATAATCTGGGCAACCGGTAGAGTAATTCCCCTTAATACACACACACACACACATACACATTCCTCTCCCCAAGAGCAGATTGTGGAGACAGGGCCCTGCCCTGGGCACTGTGGGAAGGCTGTGGCCCCTGCTGGTAAAACTGGGCTAATGACAGCAGGGGAACCGGCGGGGCCAGGGGGGGTGCTGGGGTAATTAGAGCTCTGCCTGGCGCTGGGAGATCCCAAGATGAAAGGGGCTCTGGCGTCACTGGGATGGTTTTATGTCCGTGAATGCAGGTGTGTGTGTGTGCATGGCGGGTGGGGCTGGCATGGTGGAGACCTCTCTTTTGGGGAAGGGGATCCATTTTTATGCAGCAGGCCCTCCTCCTTGGCCCTGGTGCCATTTGGATTTTGGTGGAGCAAACACAGAGGAAATACCACCTCTGTGAAGCTGAGACTCAGGGCGTAGGGCAGTCTTTGCCCCCACCCCAGCTCAGCAAGGGGACCAGATTGTTGAGGAAATGGCTGGTGACAGTGAGTAGAAAGCGCCTATATTGGAGGAGGGTGACATTTGAAAGAGAAGGCAGTGGATCAGGTAATGATGTTAGAAACGAGAGAGGAAGGGAGGTAATGGGGAGGAAACCTCCAAAAGGATTAAAAGCATAGGATGATTGAAGTTAAAAGGACCTCAGGGGTCACTTGCCCAGCCCTAGAACTTTAAGGTTGAGGAACCTCTGCCCCCAAGAGCGGTGGTGATTTGCTCAAGGTCAGACAGTGAGTTACTGGCTGAGGAAGGACCCGAACTCAGAAACAAACTCTAAACCTCCTACGGTTTGGCATTTAGAATTTCTCCCTGACTTATAAGATGCAGGCGGCTCGTCGATACTCCCTTCTCCATCCCCATGGTGCAAACCCCAAAACCTCCAATTCTTCCAGCAAACGAAGGCTATTTTTTAAATGACATCTCTTCCAAAATATGTCACCAAGTACCCCTCCTGCTGGAGACGCCTGGAGTGGGGAGGGCGAGTGCGAAGGGGGCGGGGGCAGACACGGCCGGGGGCGGCCGGGCGCTGGCCGGGGTCCCGGGGCGCGGCAGGGGGCGGGGGGCGGGGGCCGGCGGCGGCAAGGCGGCCTGCAGGGAGCAGCCGCGAGCCGGTCGGGCGCGCGGAGCTCGAGCCCCAGCCCGAGCGGGGCGGGGGAGGGAGGAGCCAAGAGCGGCCGCCGCCTCTGCCGGAGGAGCCGCGGGGCCGCCACACTCGCCCCCCGCCCCCCCGCGCTCACTCGCACTCACACCCGGGCGCAGGAGGCGGGCGGCCCGGGCCCCACCGGCCCCCCATGGACGCCCCCAACACGGGGCGCTGAGACCCCGCGTCGCTGCCCAGCCCGGTCCAGCGCGCCACGCCGAGGTACGGGGGAGGGAGCGAGGGGGCATTAATATGCAAATGCCTCGCGATTGATTATGCAAAGCCGCGGGGCTCTGTGGCCAGCTCCCAGGCGGGCTGGGGGCGCCCGGGGGGTACCCACTGCCAGCCTCAGCCTTCCTCGGCGCCCCAGTGACCCTGTCACAGCCCGGGAGCTTGCAACTTACGCCCTAGGGAAGGGAGGTGTTGCTAGGAGGTCGGTGGGCCCCGAGGTTCGCCGGCGGAGATGGCGTCCAGGCCTCCCCCTCGAGGGCCCGCCCGGCCTCTGTCCGGCCCGTCCGCTGCGCATTCCCGGGCCGGGCCCCGCTGCTGGCCGCCGGAGCTCCCCCGCCCGCCGCGCCGCGGTTTGTTTACGGTGCGCGGGAGGCCTGCCCCCCCCCCCGCCCCGCCAGGCCCCCCCCAGCCTTCCAGGCCGAGGCCGAGTGGCCTTTGCAAAGCTGTCTCCAGCTGCGGAGGGCAATATGGGTGGGGTGGGGGGGTGCATTTGCACGGGCCCCGGGAGAGGAAAGTCCCCCCCCCCCACTTCACCCGCCTCCCCAATTGAGCATGGCTCTCTGGTTGCAACACTCCTAATTGCAAAAAACGCGGCTGGGTGTGGGGGAGTGTATTTGAGGGTCCCTAGATGATTAGAGTTGCAAGCTAGGGCGGCTGGGAAAGGGAGGAAGGAACGGACCTGTGTTGTGTGTGCCCCCTCCTCCCTAGTTTCCCTCCCCGTGCAACGTGTCTCTCATGCCCCTTCTCTGGCTGGGGCCCTCCCTTGTCCAGTGTGAAAGAAAGGCGTGTGTGGTGGTGGGGGGGATGATAGGGGCAACAGAGAGAGCCACCATTTCCAGGGGAGGAGGTCGCAAAAGGAAAGCGGGTGGGATGGGAGCCCGCCCCTCAGTACTGGCTCTGGCCCCAGGAGGGGGAAGGGAAGAAGGGGGCTGTTGTCCAAGATGAGGGGGGAAGCAAATGTGACATGCAGACACAGATATGCCCACACAGACAGCCACATGCACACCCAGGGACACCCAGGCAGACTCAAGGACAGGAGCTGCTGGACACACCCACATGGGGACAAGGGGAGAGGCAAGCTGCCGCTGCAACGGGGAGCTCAGAGGGGTGGGACACACCCACGGGAGACCAAGAGCTGGCAGACCGACCCATGCACATACCCACGCACAGGGTCACACAGAGATGCTGTCACACACAGGGACAAGGAGGAGTCGCTGTCACCCACACAGAAAAAGTCACTATCACACGCATGCATGAACACAGAGCAATTGCACACAGCCGCATATTACAAAAGACCCTGTCACTCACAGGCACACACGTGCTCGCATGAGCCCAGTCACACAGGCATCATCGCCTGCCGTGACAGTCACCATCACTCAGTCAAATGCACACGCAGTTACACATCAACACATGTATGCACAACTTAGCAACAAGTATTTTCCTGCACTCTTACTGTGGATCTGTGAGGTTCTGTAAAACCCCTGCTCCTAAGAAAATTAAATTCATCTGTATGAAGAGATTTTACTGCATAATGGTGCAAGGCATGCATTCACGATAACATTCTCAGTCTCCATCACTTGTCATCCCACCCTGCTAGATGGTGAGCTCCTTGAGACCTGGGAGAATCCCTGGAAGAGCTCTGGATCCCATCCAGAGCCTTGCACAGGAAGTCCTCTGTAAATACTTGTTAATTGATTGACTGTGGGAACTCCGGACACAGGTGCACTCATTTGCACACAGTCCCAGGGACTCAGGTGCAGAAGGCGTTCACAAGGCTCAAGTCCACCCAGTCACAGGTCCACACTAACAGTTGTGTCCAGACAACCCCAGATGCACACATAGTCGTAGACCGCCCCCCCCCCCAAGCTTCCTCCTGTCTTCTTACTTTAGGCTCAGCTTTTTTTTTTTGGAGGGACAGGAAAAGTAGAGCAAAGAGAGTAGGGGGGTCAGGGGGGTTCCAGAGGGCCGAGTCATGAGCCTGAGGCAGTTTCCAGTGACTTCCAGCATCTGGGATTATCCTGGCTGCTGGGGGAGGGGGTATTGGGGAGAGCTGGCTATCCCCACCCTAAAAGCAAATGAGGGGATCTAGCTGCCCCTGCTGGGGTCATTTGTCTAAGCCTTTCCTGGGGCTGCTCACTCACCCCCAGCTGAGTTCCTGCCTCCCACCAAGAGTCTGGCCCCTCTTCCCACCTCTGCCCTCCAGTCTAAACTTGGAAGCCTTCCTTAGGAGGCCGTATGCTGGTGAGTGTCTGGGTGAGTGATGTGTATTTTTGACTTGGAATTTCTCTCTAACGCTGTCTCTCTGTTGCTCTGTCTTGCTGTGTCTGATTCTCCCTCTCCTTATTTCTCTGCCAGTCTGTAACACTCACCCTGTCGGTACCCCTGTTCTTGTCTCTGTTTCTGCCAGGGTCTACTTTCTTGGAGTTGGGAACTGGCAGTGATGGTCTTCATACTTTTCCAGTTGTTAATACTCAAGCCCCGCCCCTCGGCCCCGCCTGCCCTGCCTCTGGGGTCACTGGGAGGTTGGGGTGGGGGGCGGGGGGGCTCAGCTGGCTGCTCAGGACATCCTGCGCTTCCTCAGTGCTGCAGCTGCGGCCAGAAAGTTTTGGGGGCTGGGAATGGGGGGAAGGGAAGGGGGTCAGCTACTGCCCGTGCTGACCTCTAAGGCTGGCAGGCTTCGCCAGGGGACACCAGCTTGGTGGAAGCCCTGGATGTGCAGGCTACAGCTAGCTAGCTCCTAAACAAGCCAGTGAGGAGGCTCCCGACCACACTGCCCCGCTGGAAAATAATCACCCCTATGGTCAGTGGTGGGAGTTGGCAGGATCCAGCTGAGCTGAGTCCGTGGCAAGACTCACAAAGGCCTTTCTCCACACCCCTGGCAGCTGAGACCCACCTCAGAGATGCCCAACAGCTGTGTCCTCTTTGCCCGGTCTCAGAGCCTGGTTCTGAGGGTACAGCTGCCCAGACTATGTGCAGGATTGAGTGAGGCCCTCTCCCATGAGTGCAGGCTCCAGCCTAGAGTGGCAGAATGGGCAGCTCTTCCAGAAAGGGAATTTGAGCAGGGGGCACTGGGGCAGGAGGCCCAGAGCCCAGGGGCCACCAGTCATTTCTGGCCATGCTCCCCTGGAGCCATGGCCTATTTGTTACTGATTCTACCATAGCGAATCCACAGCTGCTACAGAAGGGAAACTGAGGCTTGGTCACAGGGACCCCAGCTGGGTGAGAGAGCAAGTTATCATTCCTCTAGCAGTTAATATGCTGTAATGGTTAAGAGCAGGGAATTTTTTTGGAGCTAGATTGCCTGGGTTTGAATCTCAGCTCTGCCGCTTGCTGGTTGTATAACCTTGGGCAAGCAATTTAACCTCTCCCTTGCCTTATGTATAGATTGGGGATAATAATACCTACCTCATTCAGCTTTTTGAGGATTAGAGGAGTTAGAACATGTAAAATGCTTTAAAAAGTACCTGGTGCATATATGACAAGCAGATCCATACACAGAGTGTTAGCTGTTACAGTGAGAGAGCCTGTGGGTCTGGGGTCCCCTGGATTTCTTGGAGAAGCTTGATGGAGAAGTGGGTCTCCTAGACCTCACAGGAATGGGATGGGACTGGGGGTGGGGGTGGGGGGAAGGTTAGTGGGTCCCTAATCTCCAGCCTCCTCACCCTTCATGTCACTTCTCTCTCCCCCACAAGTTTTTGTAACCTGGAGCTCCTCTGCCTCGCCTTCCTCTGACCCTCTCCTTTTAGCTGCTTCTTAAAAGGCGCCCTTGGCATCCCAGCCTGGGACATACCTCCCCAGTGAGGGGCACGTGCATGAATGTTTGGGCATCACTGCACCTCTGTTGGGACAAGTCTGAGCACTGAAAGTAGAGGAGAGAAATAACAAGGAAAGCAGGCTCCTCTCTCCAACCCCTCTCTCTTCTTACATGTAGAGTACAGCACCCTTCCTCTCTCCTGGGGACCCAGCATCCCAGCTACTTACCATCAATCAATCAACCAGGACCCAGGCTTGGCTGACACCAGATTCCCTACCTCTGCCCGAGGGCGCATTAAAGTGAAGGGTAGTGGCACTGAGTAAAGACCAGTGTAGTGGACATGGCACCTTGAGATCCAGGGTCTGTCCTGAGTTGCCTCTTTCCGTTTGCGAGTCTGGTGATAAGACTCTTCTCTTCCCCAAATCCCTTTTAATTCAGCCCCTCCCCTTCAAGGTGCAGCAAGGACAATGGAGGGATGCCCTGTGGTGGGCCACTGGGAAGCCTCTGGATTGGGGGTCTAATCTCAACTCTAGTTCTCATGGCTGCAAAGGTGCTTGGGGGATCTTTGTGGCTCTTGGGGAGGGAAGCAAGCATGACCATGGTGGAAAGAGCACTGACTGGCAGTTGGAGGCTGGCTTTCAGCCATTCACCAGTTGCTGACTTTGGGTCTGGGTTTTCATCATCTGAAGACAACGATGCCTACCTCACTGAGAGTGAGGGTAAATAACATAACGTAGGATAACACCTGTGTTCAACCTGTGTCACATCCTGGCATGAGAAGCAAAGCCTGTGGATTCTCCTTTCCTCCCAGGGCCTGGCAAGCTCCAGGGTGGGGATACACATGCCACCTGGAACCAGAGATGGTTCTCAGTCTCTCACAGAGGCATCTGGTGCTGGTGTGTGGTGGGGGACATACGGTTTTCAGGCATGTAATGTTGCCTGCCCTCCTCCTTGGCAGGCCAAGGCTTGGGTACCAAAGGGGACCTCCCTCTCTTGTGCCGTTGTGTGAGGTGGTCCAGAGGGAGGGGTCAGAAGTTCTCTGGGTAGATAAGGGGAGCAATATGGAACTTACTGGTGTCCAGGGGTGAGCACTCAGTCTGGGAGACCAAGGACTGGGGTTAAAGGTTAGGGCCAAAGGCACAGCCACACCCCGCAGCAGTGGCAAAGAGCAGCATGACTGGACCAAGCCCCCAGCCCACCTCTTCTTCCTCTCTTCCTCTTGTAAGGAAGAGATGAGCTCTTGGCTCCTAGAGTCTTAGCTGCCTGTTTCATTTTCTCTTTTACCAAGGAGCGTGGGCGGGAGAAGGGGAACCGGACCCGAGGCTTTGGTGGCTATCGGCGTTTTTGTACGCATCAGTGAGTGGGTGTGTTGTGCGCGCAACCATGTGTGCGTGTGTTGTGCATGTGTGGGTTGGGGAGGGCTCTGAATATCCGCTGGAACCGGGTACTGGGAGCCCGCGGTTTTGCGCATGCGGAGTGAGTGTGTGTGTCTGCACGTGTCCGTGTGTGTGCCGAGACTCAGCTGCATTCACTTGCTCTCGCGGCGCTCTCTTGCTGTCGCCTGCGCGCTGGCTCGCTCGCTCGCGCTCGCGCGCGCGCTCTCTCTCTCTCTCTCTCTCTCTCTCTCACACACACACACACACACACACACAATTTTCAATCTCTCTGCCCCCTCTTCCTCCCTCTCTCTCTCCATTCCCTCCCTCTCCCCCCTTCCTCTCTCTCCCTGTCTCGCCCTCTCTCCCTGTCTTCTCTCCCTCTCTCTCGCTCTCCCTCTCTCCTAGGTTCTCTCTCTCTCCCTCTCTCTCGCTGCCTTTGCCAGTTCTGCTTGGGTGGGGGCTAGCTCCCTCCTCCTTCAGGTGGCTGAGAGAACATCCCTGCCTTTCTTTTCCCCTCCATCTTTCCCTTCCCTCCTGGGCGATGCTCCCTAGGGCTTGCAGACAGCTCCTCTCTAAGGCGTCCTCCTCGGAAGGGGGGAGTGAGGAAGGGAGGACCCCAAGCTCTGTGCCCATGATGCCATCTGCAGCAAACGCCTTGGCCCCGTGACATTCATGCCTCTAGCATTCAGCTGCCCCAGCTCCCAGCTCCGATTACGCTGCTGGCTGCTAGGGGTTGGGGGGTGGGGAGAATGTGCCATGCCCAGCTTGGGGTGCTCCTAACTCTGCCTTCTGGGCTACTTGGATCTCTGCCTCCATTCCTCAGGGGAATTGGGGCAGGGGGCACGAAGTTCTGTGGGCTAGCAGGCAAAGGGCTGAGCTCTTGAGTGTGGGTGTGGGTACAGCCATCATCAGTAGGCATGTGGGATGGAGGTGACCTCCAGACCTGGGCACCCACCTTGATGCCTGACTGGAGCTGGCCTGGGGTGGGAGGAGGGAAAGGAGGGCAGCAGGTGGGTGAGGTTTGGGGGACTGGGGGAGCACAGCCTTTGATGTTAATACTGGGCATCTGGCCCAAGTCAAGGCTGCTGTTTATGTCTTTCTGTCTCTGATCTGCTGGGGGGAGTTTCCTGTTATATTCTTTTGGGGGAGAGGATCTTTTGTTTAAGTAACCGATCTCCCCCTTATGTCATATCCCCCACCCCCATCTTCCATCCTCTAGCCTCCAAGGCCCCACCGTGGCTAGGAGATCAGACTTAAGGGTCAATGCCCTTAGGCTCCAAAATCCCAACTCATGGGGGCCCAGCGAGAGCCCACCAAGGAGTGTTGCCTCCCTCCCTCCCACTTGCCAAGCCGTGCCTGCTCCTCTGTCGTCTCACACCTGCCAAATAGTACCTTCCTTCCTGCCTTCACTCCCTTCTTTTCTGGCATTAGGATAACAGCCAGTTGGGTGGGGCAGTCCCACTCAGTCCGTACCTGAGAATAGGACAGGGGATCTGGGACAAGAGAAAGAGGTCCCAGCCCTGAGGGGCATCTACCCCTCAACGTGGGGGACTGTGTTGCTGCTGCAGCCTCCACCATCACCAGATTCCCAGGGGCTGTTGGTGTTTGTGGCTGCCCATGGAAGCCCTCGTTGGCACGGGCGGCAGTGTCTGCACACAGATGCCTGTGTTTGCCTGTGCATGCCCGTGTGTGTGTTTGGGCTACAGTGGCCACCCAGGCCCCTTAGCATCACCCTTGGCTCCCATGGTTTGGAGTCTGGCCATCAATGCCAGATAATTGGGAGTGGGGGAAAACATCTCCCCCAACCCTAGCAGCAGGCAGAGGGGAAGGGGAGAGGGAGGTGTGAACCTACCCACAGCACTATTAATAGCCCACATGCCAGGCCACCAAGAACCAGCTGTCACCGTGGAAACCATTTCTATTCCCCCCTCCCCCCAGCCTCCATGGGGTGGGACTTAGGCGGGGCATGAAACACCCCCCCCACCCGTCTTTCTTTGTCACCTTTCTCTCTTTGTCTCCCCTCTCCTCCATTTGTCTCTCCTCCCCTTCTCTGTCCTCCTCTCTGCCTTACCCCTTCTCTCCCCATCCTCCATCTCATTGCGGCCTTTCTGCCTCTCCCTCTACTTCATTATCATCCCTGTCCATCTCTTTGTTCTTGCTCCTCCTCCTCTTTCTTCTCCATCATCCCTTTCATGCTCCCCTCCTCTTCCTCCCCTTGTCTCAGCGCTCCCCCCCCCCCCAATGTGTGTGTCTTTCCCTCTGTGGTTGGCAAGAGGAGGGCCGGGCTTTCTTTAGAGCACTGAGGACAAAGTTCAGGGGCCCCACACGGGTGGGGCCGAAGCCAAGGGCAGATACTCAGGGGAGTAGTGTGTGTAGAATTTGGGGCTAGGTTCTGCGGACTAACATCCTCTCTGGCAGCCCCAGGAGTCCTTTAGAGAAGTCCCTTGGGTCCGCAGGACTGCGGAGTGGGACAGTCCTGCAGTGGGAACCTGGCATGGTGCCCACGGATGCCGCATTGGTCTCTTGTCTCTGTCCCCCCATTGCAGAAGCACTTAAGCTTAATGAAATGCTTCCCCCTTCATGGGCACCTTGCCCATACTGCCACCCGGCAGCTCTTATCTGACAAAGAGGGATTTGATGGCCAGGCCAGCCAACAGGTGGGTCTTGCGTCCAGCTGTCCAGCCTAGTCTCAGAACCCAATAGCTCCACTCTGTCCACTTCCTTGGGGCTGAGCCTCTGCCGGGGATGTGCCAGGAAGGAGCTTGGGGAATTAAACTGGACTCCAGGAGGAGGGGAGAGAGGCTGCCCTTCAGGGTGGGTATCTCTGCCCCACCTCCTTCCCTGCTGACCTTTTTCTGCCCACAGCTAACACAGGCTCACGTGGTATGTACCTCCCTGCATGCAGGGCCCTCTGCTTGCTCTGTGTTGCCTCAGAGGCCCAGGTATGTCCCTAGAGAGATAATGAAGAGTCCCAAAGGGTTCCAGGCTCTTGCTAGACGCCAGATGAGGGTGCCCCAAGCAGCGAGGGCAGCGCTTTGCTCCTTTGCCCACTGCCAGGGGCTCAGCCTAGCCTGGATTGCACTGACAGGCACCAGGACACCATTCAGCTCAGCACAGAGGTGGGGCAGAGAGGGAGCCTGCCCCTCCCCCCAGCAGGCACGTGCAGGCCCTTGGCAGTGCCCAGACACATTTGGAGTTAAGGCTGGGCTGGGGAGGGGGAAGGGAAAATAAACATGGTGGCTTAGGTTGGCACTGCCCCAGGTGTGCCCTGTAGCAACTGGCAGTGGAAGGGGTGCGGGGCGGAGGGGTCCTCCAGAGCTATTGCCTGGGGCAGGAGCTGCCCATGCCATGTGGCTGCTGCTGGTCTTCCCTGCCTGCCTCGCCACAGCTGCTAATACCCATTCCCACACACCCTGGCCCTCTCCGCCTGCCCCCAGGGCTTGCTCCCCAGGGCTGCCCCTCTCTCAGCATGCCCACTCCTGTGCCTGCCTCCTCCCCTCCCCGGGGGTGCTTGGGCCTCTGGCTGGCGAGTGGATTTTTCCAGCTTCTGTAAACAAGTGGTGGCAGCATGCCAGGTGGGCAGGAGACAGGCGGGGGCAGCACCGCAGCCAGGGTGTGCCAAGCACCGAGGCACAGCCTAGGGGGGAGACAGGGAGACACTCAGACCCAGAGAGAGAGAGACATTCAGATGCAGACAGACAGACCAAAGGAAGCCTCGCTGGGCACAGATAGAAGTGGAAATAGAGGCGACAGAAAATAGTCCTCTATTGTCTAGCCCAACCCCCACAACTGCCCTGGCCCCCTACCCCTCACTGCGCTGGCTGAGAGCAGCAGGCCCCAGTGCCCAGTCCCTGGGCATCCCCACCCACTCCTTCTCCTCCCCCTACCTCCACCCCTAGGGCTGGCTACGCCATTATAAATTTATAACAGGAATTTCTCCATAAGCCAAGAAAAACTTGACCTACTTTCTTGACAGCTCCCTGGGCTAAGGCTTCCCGCTCGCGCCCCCCTCCTCCAGTCTCCTGTCCAGCCCCCAGTGCCCAGTCCTCGTCAGTGGGGGTATCAGAGGCAGAATGGGCCACCCTTCTGAACTCCTGCCACGGTCCCCACACTGGGGGCTCCCCTGTGTGCAGAGGCCCTGTCCCACTGCCCTGCCCAATGGCCTGGCTTATCTCTCCCTTCCCCTCCCACCCTGGCTCCTTATCGGTTCCTGGGGGTGGGGCCAGGGGGCCCAGGGGCGAGGTCTCTGGTACAGCAGCCACGTGATGGAGGTTGTGTTTGGGGAGCTGCACCCTTTGTCCCCCTCTCACATGCCCACACCTGCCTGTGTGTGCAGACAGCCTCAGGTCTGTAACCTGTGGTAAGAGGTGCAGTGCAGAGGGAATGGTGGGCCCAGGTTGGCACTGCCCTGGACCCCAGGTTGCAGAACACAGCTAGCATTCAAGCAAGGCTGCAAGGTTTTCATCCCTGAGCCGCTTGCTTACTCGCTGCGTGAACTTGAGTGAATGATCAAGCTTTCTGAGACTCAGTTTCCTCATCTGTAAAGTTCTGATGCCCACTTTGGAGGGCACATATTATCTACTCAATGAGTGTTAGTTTCCTTTCCCCTTCCCCTTGCCATCCTGGTGGGTGGCAGCTCAGCTAAACCAACTGGGAAGTCTGGTCTGCAGACTGGGAAGTGTGATTTGGGACCTTTAATGGGAAGCTCTGGAGTCTTTGAGGGGCTGGGGTTGGGGAGCCATAACTTTGCCAGCAGCAGGGGAAGTCAGCTCCCCACTGTTTTCAGTGTCTCTCTCTGTTAAGGCACTTTGGTGGACTCATGACCCCTGTGTGCTGCCCCCACACCCCACCCTTCCTTCACGGGTACCCACCATGCCCAGGCTGAAAACTGCTTGTCTCTGGTCGCCTTTTGCCCTATAATACTGATGAGTTTTGGGAAAACTTGGCTAGAGGGATGGTAACAATAGCTAAGGTTTAATAGACACTTATTAAGGGCCAGGGACTTGATTGAATGTGAGAATGGAGACATGGTACATGGATTACCTCATTCTTTCCCTCCATCCATTTCCACATCTGGAGCTTAGGGTGCGGATCACCAGCCTTGCCTGCTGTACCTGTTGATCTGAGGGGTTATCCTGGTCCTCTCCCTGCGCCTGCCCTCAATGCCGACCACCATCTTGTTATGAGCCCCAAGAGCCCAAAACGTTGCCACCAAAGGAATCCTATCCACTCACCCCCACCATGGTGCAACCTTATCCCTGCCTCTCTCCTCTCTCTGCAGGACTTTTGGACAGGACGAGACTCCGAAACTACTCCCCCAGCCAGGGACCCCCCACGGACCCAGCTTGCCCCCCAGCTCTACCACCTGCCACTCCCTGGCCCCTCTCACCGCCTGCCCCCCTGGGGGTGCAGGGCATGGTGTGAAAGGCCAAGTGCTGAGGCGGGCACCATGGGTGCTGTGCCCTAGGGCCTGGGTGGCGGGGGGTGGGCGGCCTGTGGGCGTGTCGGGGGGGCCAGTGTGCCCACCCCAGTCTCTTGGCGTGCTGGAGGGCATCCTGGATGGAATTGAAGTGAATGGAACAGAAGCCAAGCAAGGTGGAGTGTGGGTCAGACCCAGAGGAGAACAGGTAACGGGTCCAGCAATGAGGTTGTGCCAACTTCATGGCAGTAGGCATGGTCACCTGGCTGGGCAAAAGAGAGTGAGCTTGGGCCTTTTAAGCACCTCTAGGGGGATGGGCGTGAGGCCAGCAAGCATGCTGCCTACCTTTGCCCAGATGAGGTCATGATCACACGTGGCAGGGAATTAGGCACCTGAAGTGGGAGATGCCCATTTTGGAGGAGGGAGGTGATGCAGAGCAGAGTAATTCAGGCAGCAGGCTTGTGATCCTCCCTTGACAGTGCTGGGCAGTCTCCAGTGCCCCCAGTGTCCCCTCAGCCCCCCTCACCTGAGCATGTGGAATCCAAACAGCCTGGCCATTTTCCTCCTCTCCCCACCAGCCCATTCACATCTGATTACTAGTGTGCCATCCAGAAGCCATGGTGCATGTGACATGACATTTCAGGGCACATGCATCAGTAACTATTGGTCACAGCCCACACTTATATTTGGAACCTATTGGGAGCCTCACAACTCTTCCTTGTTCGTGGGTAAGGGCGGGCACTGCCATGGGACTCCTCCCAGGAAGTGGAAGTGAAGGTTTTACTCACACGTGGAGGAGGCATCAGCCCTGAACGCACAACTGGGGATGGGTTACCTATGATCTGCATTGCCCTTGAGGAGCCCCGAGGGTCCCTGCCTCTCCCTTCATCTCCAAGTGGCACAGAGCTCTGTGCCAGTTGGCATGGTGCCCTGGGATCTGGGTACAGCCTGTGCCTATGGCCAGGGAGAGGGTGGGGGGAGGGGGTGCTCTGGGGAGCAGTGTGGCTGTTGCCTAGGAGACCAGATCCTGAGCCAGGAGGCCAGAGGCCTGGCCAGGCAAAGCCCTGGGGCCCAAGACTGGGTCTCTGGAGGGGTGGAGGAAGTGGATGGGGCTGGCAGTTGTGTAGGGCACCTGGGGTACCCCCCCCCCAAAGCCTCACTCTAGGGGGACACTCTGAAAAAGATCAGGCCTATCACTGCATAGCTTTCACTTGCAGCCTCTGTACCTCCCTGCCCAGACTTCTGTGGGTCTGAGAGAGTCTGCTCCTAACTCAGAGAAAGGCGGGAATGCCAGTTCCTGGTCCCCCAGAGCTGCAGCCCCTCCCCTGTCAACCTCCCCTCCCCCATGTCCCTGCGCCACCTTGTGGCTGTCCCTGGGACTGCACTCAGGCGCTGTGAGTCTAGTAATTGCTGAAGACTGCCAGCTCAACTGGGGCCTAGATGGCTGGGAGTTCCCCCACACCCATCCCTCCTGGAGGCAGGATTGAGATCTGACCTTCCAACCGTTGTAGAAATCAGACAAGGGTAATCTCCAGGGGACGTGGAACTCAGAGCTGTCTGTGACTGTGACTGTGACCCTGGCCAAGGTCACTGTGTCAGTGTGTTGGGAGCTGCTTCAGGCTCCAGGGGGAGGGGCCCTGCAACATGCACACACAGGGTGGTTATACGAACTGTGCATGCGTGTAGAAGGCTATGTAATTTGTGCGTGCCAAGGTTATGTAACGTGGAGAGGCTGGCGACATGTATGTGCAGTGGCTGAGGGTTGCTAATACTTTGCATGGAGGGGCTCAGGGTCCTTATCCTGGCTCTGACTCCAGTGCCCATTGTCACCAGGCACAAGTGGGGCCTCAGTTTGCTGCTCTGTTAATTAGAGGCTGTGGACAGGGTGACTCTGGAAGTCCCTTCCTATTCTCATTGTTCATTCTAGTTCCAGTTGCTAGGCACTATATGTTTTCAGTCACTGTGGTTATTTAGCATGTGTGCATGACCTGGAAATCAAGCAACATGTTCACTGGGGGTGGGGGATGGTATTATTAGATGCCTGTCCAAAGGGTTGTGTAACACATGGGCATATTCTAGAGGTCAGAAACACGTTTGAGAATGCCTGAAAGTTGCACAGATATGTAGATCTTGGTGCTTATTTACCATGCTTGGGTTTATATTGAAGGCTTCATAGTTATTCATATGCGCTGGTCTTACATTGCATATATGTATGTGTTTTAAAGGTTATATAGCTTTAAGCATGACATGAAG
The DNA here is from genome assembly GCF_041296265.1 of Equus caballus. NCBI lineage: Eukaryota > Metazoa > Chordata > Mammalia > Perissodactyla > Equidae > Equus > Equus caballus. Next base: position 22,494,796 of record NC_091694.1, on the reverse strand, counting down.
ATTCTTTCTGTATATGTGTCATGTACTGAAGGCTTAAATATGTGGATATCTTGTGGATTATGAGTGTTTAAATTTTAGTGTGTATGTTTGTGTGTGTGTGTGTGTGTGCGTGTGCGCGCGCGTCTTGGGGCCCTAGAACATGCTTGTGCCCCAGCCAAGCCCCTTATCTCTCTTCTCAAAGCTTCTATATAGCTGGATCCTTCTCAGTTTTGTCAGCTGACCTGGGTTGGGAGTGGGAGGTAGAATGAGGACACAAGGTGGACGGAGTCGGGGCCTGGGGGATTCTATAAGCCTACTGGATGAGGAGGGGGCTGCCCAAAGACTGCTCTGTGATTCTGCCCACTTTGCCCCCACCCAGTGCCAGGTCACCAGATGGAAAGCGAAAAAGAAAGAACGGCCAATGTTCCCTGAAAACCAGCATGTCAGGTGAGCCTGGCTGCGTGTGTCCTTCCTCCCCGCCCTTGCCCCACCAAACCAGGCCGGGGCTCTGCTGGGGCCTGGGCGTGTACCAGCAGCTCCTGTGTCCTGTGGGGAAGCCTCCTAGAGGGCTTGGGACAGACTTGTCTGGAGGTGAGACGGGTGATGTGGACATGCCCCAACCTTTGAGGACGGATTAGGTCAGGAAGGACCTCTTCCCTTCTCCTATAACCCCCTTGCCTGAGGACGCCCTAGAATCAAAGCCTGGGCTATAGGGCCGGGGGGTTATATTCCCATGAGATGAGCTGCTGACATTTGCTTCTCCTTCTCCCACATCCCCTGCCCCTCAGATGCAGCAAGAGAGAAGCCCTGAATGGGCCGTCAGAAGAACTGGGATTCTCCATATTCTTAGGGAAGGGGATGGACGAGATGACCTCTGATGTGTCTCTGGGATTCTCCCTGGACACAAAGAACCCTTCAGGGAGGCTGGGCTAGGGGATGGGCCAGGAAGGAAAAATTGTGGGGTGGAGAAAGTGTAGGAGCCTCTCTGCTGGGGGCCCAAGCCATGCCTGCCTCCCTTCCTCCCTCCCAGGGTATATCCCTAGTTACCTGGACAAAGACGAGCAATGTGTCGTGTGTGGGGACAAGGCAACCGGTTATCACTACCGCTGCATCACTTGTGAGGGCTGCAAGGTATGGACCAGCCAGCTCCTGCCCCTCCCCCCCCACCCCATCTCACTCTCTTTAAGGCCCCCACCACCTGGCACAACAGATAGCTCTATAAACATGTAACCTAAAGCCCACCATCACGTCATCATTTCTCTTCTCTTATTCATTCATTCATTCATTCACTCACTCACTCACTCACTCACTCACTCATAATCCCTGCTCTGCCACTCATAAGATGTCTGATCTCTCTGAGCCTCAGTTTCTTCATCTATAAAATGAAGATAATCCTACTACGAGCCTCGTAGAGTTGTTGGGAGAATTACATGAGATAATTCACGTAGTGTATTTAAAACAGTGACAGGCACATAGGTAGCACTCAATAAATGTCAGCTGTCATCTATGCATTCAATGTATCAGGTGTGAGGGGTATAGTATATGCCCTGTCCTCAAGCTGCTTACAGCCAACCAGAGAGAGACAGACATCAGTTGAAACCAACATCAGTGTTTGTGGTTTGTGGACCACCTGCAGTACTAGTTAAATGCGGATCCCCAGGCTTCATCCCAGCCGTACTCAATCAGAACCTTTTGTGGTGGAGCCCAGGAATCGGCCGTGGAACAGGCTCCCTGGTTGCTTGCACTGCACTTGGAAGAGTAAGAACCAGTGCTGGGGGCATGGTGGGGCCCAGAAGAGAAGAGGAGTCTCCCTGGGCAGAAGGGACAAGGTCATAGACTTGGGGAGGCTTAAGTAGATTTCACTTTGGACATTTCAGCCTGCATGGTTTTTCCAACATCATCACCTCCTGAAAATGTAAGACCTTTCAAGAAAGAGAAATATTAAAAAATATGTTAAGGCATCAAGTTCCTCTCTTTCTTAGTGTCAACCAAACCAAGACCACCAGGCATTTAGAGGCCCATAGCAGTGTTCCTGGAAGCAATACAAGCAGTGTAACACAGAGCAAGGAACCTCATCCTCAGGGACATCTGAGTCCAAGAGGAGCATCCCAAAAGAGATGCCTTGGTCCCCATGCTAGAGAGTCCAATGTTAGAGGTCTAGAGTGAGGCCCAGAAATCTGTGTTTTTGGTAAGTGCCCTAGGTGAGTTTAATGCACCCCAGAATCTGAGAGCTTAGACCTTGGTGTCCATACCTCAGGTCCAGTTCTGGCTCTGCTGCCCATTTAGCTATATGACTTTGGGCAAATCGCTTAATCTCTCCAAGCTCCAGTGTCCTAGTCAGCAAAATGGAGATAGTACCAGTTCCTACCCCGTGGGGTTGACATGAGCGTTAAATGGGATGATGCATGAAAGAAAAGGCTTCTAAGGGCCTGGCAGATAGGAGGCATTCAACAGATACTAGCTCTTCCTGTTAATACTATCATCTTGACTCCTGAAGTTTTTCCTTTAAAGCAAAGACTAAACGTGATACATAGAACTGAAAATTTTCTTTTAAATCTACTAGAGTTCATACCCAATGCTTTTCTCTTGGCTTTTCTTACCCCCTATTTCATCAGTTCCACCTACACGGGCAGCAGGCAGCATGTATGAGAATGGTTTTGGGGTCAGTGTTGTTTTTAGAGTCGTTTAGCAAGATGGAAAATGAGGTATTAATTGGACTTCGAAAGCTGCTATTCCTCAAGCCTCTCAGCCCTGCACACCATCCCTGGCCCAAATCTCCCCACTTTGGTCATCATCATTACATCCACCACCACCAGTGTGCATGTACCCCCATCCCTCAGCGGCTTGGGGGCTGAGGGTCTGTATTTCTAAGGTCCTTCTAAGTCCTGGCAGACCCCAGTGATCCTGGGCTTGCTGTGTCAGGTGGACACCAGGTTCCCTCACTAATCCCCCCCCCACACCATGAACTGCATGGTTGGTTCAGGAGGGGGAGATCATGATCACAGCATGCTCATTTCCCCTCCCCCCAGGGCTTCTTTCGCCGCACAATCCAGAAGAACCTCCATCCCACCTACTCCTGCAAATATGACAGCTGCTGTGTCATCGACAAGATTACCCGCAATCAGTGCCAGCTGTGCCGCTTCAAGAAGTGCATCGCCGTGGGCATGGCCATGGACTGTAAGGGGATGGGGAGGGGGTCGGGCCAGGTGGCTGCCTGTGGGAGTGAATTCAGATATGGCAGCTCCCTTCCAGGGTACTCTCAGGACCCACAGGGCAGAGTGACAATCCAGGTCAGGCCGATGACAGAATGAATGTTGAGAATCTTGGTCCCTGCTGCCCTTATCTCTGGGGAAGAGGAAACAGGATTCTTCTGTGGGCCCTGTGCATGGGCCTCAGTGTTTACCTGCCTTTCACCACTCTGGGGCCTTAAAGTAATTAGGTAGAATGAAGTCCTGAGCACCCCCCACCCCAACACAGTGTTCCTGACTGCCAGAGAAGACACTCCACTTCGAGTGAGAGAGGGCATCTTTCATTGGCTAGGGATTGGATGGCAGGGTTGTCTAGTAACCACTCCCACCATAGCCTTTTAGACCAGAATATGCGATTCCTCTCGATCAACCCAAATTGGAGTTGATGTGGTCCCAGTGATTATCATGATCCAGGTTGTACCACCCAAGTGCTAGGTGATTTGGGAAGTCACTTAACCTCCCTGGCCCTCAGTTTCCCTAACCTGTATACTGGAAAGGGTAGTTCCTGAGAAGGTTGTAGAGAGTGTCATGCGCACTCTTTCTGTGTATCTCTGTTGTTGACAGTGGTTCTAGATGACTCGAAGCGGGTGGCCAAGCGCAAACTGATTGAGCAGAATCGGGAGCGGCGACGGAAGGAGGAGATGATCCGATCACTGCAGCAGCGACCAGAGCCCACTCCTGAAGAGTGGGATCTGATCCATGTTGCCACGGAGGCCCATCGCAGCACAAATGCCCAGGGCAGCCATTGGAAGCAGAGGCGGAAATTCCTGGTAAGGAGAGAGTGAGCATGGGGAGAGTAGTAGCCAGGTGGCTGGGAGAGGAGAGCAAGCTCAGAGTCTTGCCTCCTCCCTGAAGCCTTCTTGGTTTAATCTGACCCAAAGCTGAAAGTCTTCACACCTTGGTGGTCCTGATTTATACACCTCTATGTGTGTCGCTGCTGTCTGGGTCCTGCCTATCCATCTAATTGGGAGCCCCATGAGGACAGGGCCTTGCCTTCCTCATCAAATTTCCAGTGAGCAGGGGCAACCTCTCCTCTTTTTCCTGTCCACAGTGACTGGGTGGAGAGGGTGAGGACACAGTCATGTAACAGTATTTTTGGGCACCTGCTGGATGCCAAGCATTGTGTTAGGCCTTGGCAAAACTGAGTGCCAAGTGAACGGTCAGCTTGGGCAGACATGGCCAGTTGGTTATATGTGGTGGGGGAAGCTAGAAAACTGGCATCTGGTTCCTGGTGGAGTAGGCCCGGGGGTGGAACAGTGCACTGTTAAGCACATGGGCTCCAACACCAAGCAGATGTATGCGTCAGAAGTGAGATGGCCTGGGTGCAAATGCTGGTTCTGCCACTTACTAGTCATGTGACCTTGGGCTTATTATCTGCACTGTGCCTCAGTTTCCTCATCTGTGAAATGGACGTCATTATAATATCTTCCTTATAGGATTATGGTAAGGATTAAATGAGATAATATGTGTAAAACGTGTAGCCTATTGCCTGGCCACATATTAAATACTCAGTGAATATAGCTTCTATTATTATGACATTACTTCTACTGTTATGATTATTACCATTAGCAGACTTGGGGCTCTGGCTCTAGTCTGTTCTTTGCCCCCAGGTGAAGGAGAAGCCTTAGGCCTGGGACACAGCTGTCCCCAGGTGCAGTACTGGCGGTCCCTCTTCCCCATGCTGCCTTGGAGCTCCCCCTGGTGGGCAGGGAACCTCAGTGAGAGGTTGAAAGGGGTCTGCAGCCCCAGCTGACCCCCATGTCTCCCTGTAGCCGGATGACATTGGCCAGTCACCCATCGTCTCCATGCCGGACGGAGACAAGGTAGACCTAGAGGCCTTCAGCGAGTTTACCAAGATCATCACCCCGGCCATCACCCGTGTGGTGGACTTTGCCAAAAAACTGCCCATGTTCTCCGAGGTGAGTGGCAGGTGGGAGGAGACATGTGCCATACTGGAGGCAAACCTGGCACTGCTCCCCAGTCCCCCAGTCCCCCAGTCCCAGCACATGCTCATCTGAGGTTCTCTGGACAGGGAGCAATTCCTGTAGGTCAACACACACCCAGCACTTGCACACACGTACCCCCCCCACACACAGGCACACTCTCTGGGCTACCTGATCCCTAAGGAACCAGGAGCCGCCAAGTACGCAGTCTCTCCAGCCCCTCCTGGGCCCTCCCAGCCCCTCTCCCATCAAGGCTACGTGGCCATCCCAACTCTGGGTAGCCTGAAAGTTCTTCTCATCTTTGAGCACTAACTCTGGGGACAGCTGCCTTATTAGCTGTATGACCTTGGCCATGTTACCCAACTCCCCTGGACCTCAAGTCTCATTTGCAGTGGGGATGGAGATAATGATGGGACCTAACTCACAGGCTTAATTGTGAGGTTTAATGAAATAGGGCAGCACAAGTTTAGCTGTTCAGAGTACATATTACTGGCTGAGGCCAGGGGTGGCCTAGCAGCTCCCAGAGGGCATTCATAGGGGACGCTCATGGTGAGGAGCATGCTGAGTGTTCCTGTGGCCCTGCCACTCCGCAGCTGCCTTGCGAAGACCAGATCATCCTCCTGAAGGGGTGCTGCATGGAGATCATGTCCCTGCGGGCAGCTGTCCGCTATGACCCCGAGAGTGACACCCTGACGCTGAGCGGGGAGATGGCTGTCAAGCGGGAGCAGCTCAAGAATGGCGGCCTGGGCGTAGTCTCTGACGCCATCTTTGAATTGGGCAAGTCACTCTCTGCCTTTAACCTGGATGACACGGAAGTGGCTCTGCTGCAGGCTGTGCTGCTAATGTCAACAGGTACCTGCCGATTGGCTGGGAGGGCTGTCACTCTCCTCCTTCCTTAATCCTACAGTCTCTCCCTGCTCCTCAGCTTCTCTACCCCTATGCCTACCCCTACATCCCCCAAACTTACCTCTGTCATCCTGGCCATCTCCATCACCCAGGCCCACTTCTCTGTCCCTCTGTCCCTCTCTCCTCTTATCCCTCTATACCCATCCTTTTGGTCCTCTCCCTCTGCCCTATGGTTGATCCTACACCCACCCAACAGTGTATTTTTCTCCCCTTGCTCTTATAGCCTCTCCACTTTGGGCTCCCTTCACCCACTCCCCCTTACGCCCTTCCTTCTTTCCCCGCAGACCGCTCGGGCCTGCTGTGTGTGGACAAGATCGAGAAGAGTCAGGAGGCGTACCTGCTGGCGTTCGAGCACTACGTCAACCACCGCAAACACAACATTCCGCACTTCTGGCCCAAGCTGCTGATGAAGGTGACTGACCTCCGCATGATCGGGGCCTGCCACGCCAGCCGCTTCCTCCACATGAAAGTCGAGTGCCCCACCGAACTCTTCCCCCCTCTCTTCCTCGAGGTCTTTGAGGATCAGGAAGTCTAAAGCCTCAGGCGGCCAGAGGGTGTGCGGAGCTGGTGGGGAGGAGCCTGGAGAGAAGGGGTGGAGCTGGGGGCTGAGGGAGACCCCCCACACCTCTTCTCTCCTTCTTCTCATCCTCAGACAGATTCAGCTCCCACACACACCCCTGCACTGCCCCGTCCCTCCTCAGAACCTCCAGCCCTGGGACAGGGCAAACCAATGAACTTGCTATGAAAAGGACAGTGTTGGGGGCTGGGGGACTGTGTCCTCTGAGAAGGTAGGGCAAGGGAGGGAGAGCTAAGAGAGGACAAGCCATCTTAACCGTAGGGGACAGAGGAATGTGGGGTGGGGGAAGATACCCTCAACTCACCCCCTACACACACACAAGAGAGAGCCCCTGCCCAGTTCCTTGGCCTAGGTTCCCCCTCCAGGCTAAGAGCCTCTCTGCTCCCCTAGATGCCTGAGTGCAAACGAAGGCTTGGCTTGGCTCCTCCTCTGGAAGTTAAAAATTATAGTCATTCTAACTGCACTTTGGAAACCAGGCAAGGGGAGAAGATAAATGAAGAAAAACTAGACAGAAAAAGAAAAAAAGAGAGCAATTGCTAGAGAGAGAGAGATGATATTAAGTTATTAACTGAGGCTGGCCAGAGGGGAGGACCCCCCACCACCCCCATGCACTTTGAGAGCTGCCCCTCCTCCCCCCGAATCAGAGAGAACTGCCCCCCACACCAGGTCCCCAAGGGCAGGGCTGCCGATCAGAGCTGTGAGTTAACACCACAGGGTCCTGGCCACCCCCTCTTGCCTTGCCCTTCCCTCTGTGCCCCTTTGGCACCCCCACCCCAGTACTCCTCTGCTCTCTGCCACTCGTGCCCGCTGAGTTCCATCTACCTCTCACGCTGGATGCCAGCTGGCCCCTCACCAGCCTGCCCTGCTGCCCACACAGCTCCCCTTTCAGGTGCCCAGCCCCAGGGGCCTCTCCCTGTCCCCCCCACTCCGTCCGCACCTTGGCACCCACACAGGAAAAACTGTGGCTCAAGCTCCCGCCCTCTTCACATCCTGCAGTATTAGCTACAATCCAGATGCTGCTGCACTGGGGGGCGAGGGGGGTGTGCATGAGCCTCTTCCAGAGCCTCCGCCCCCTTAGGACCCTGTTTCCCATCTGTCTTCTGGGCTCTCTCTAACCTCTGCCCTCCTCTTTCCTCACTCCCACTCATTGCACTAACCCAGACTCTGGGTGGGCAGGCACCAGAATGGGGGTGCTTAGATAAATGGCACTTAGTTGGGGGCCCCGGGGGAAGGGGCGGTTGGTGCTCCTCTTTTCTTTGAAGCTCTTTAGGCCAGCCGCCCTTCTGCCCCGGGACCCCTTTCCCCTCTTTTTTTCTCTAATTCAGGGACTTTGGCTTGAGCCACCTCCCACCCTCCTGGTGAGGAGTGCTCTGTGGGTCTGTACTTCGGTGAGCTGCCCTCCTCCTCCTCCCTTTGGCTATCACCCACTCCACAGGGGAGAGATGGAGAGAGGAGGTGGCCCTCCTGTGGGTGGAGGAGGGACAGGTGGGAAGGGACAGCGCAGACCAGAGGGCCCTGGGCTCAGGGCTGCATGTCGGCAGGGATGGATGGGTGGACATAGATGCCCCCGGAAGCCATGGGGAATGGGGCAGGGGGCGGGGGGAAGGGTGCCAGGGCTTCCTGCGCTTTGCACTATTGGGGCAAAAATGTCTTAAGCAGTGGGGAACCTGCCACCCCACCCTGGCCCTCAGCCTGCCACAGCCCCCTACACACATGCACGCGTGTGCACGCACATGCACACACACACACACACACGCACACACACACACACGGGAAGGCAATGCTATGCTGCCCATCTGGGCATGTCTTTCCCCCACTGTTCAGGTGTTCCAACATGGGGGGAGGTCCTGGAAGAGCATCTGCTGTCACCTGTGCATGTGCCTGCCCCACCCCTCTTGGGCTCGTGGGCTGCCCGTGCTATCTTTGTCTGTCTCTATGCTCTCTCTCTCTCCTGGGGTACTGATTCCTGTATTACTCCAGTCCCATGGGTAAGCCCTCTTGTACCCTCCTTCTGCCCCTGGGGGCCCAGTGGAATTCCTGACCTGTCTGCTGTCTCCCCCATCCCTCCATCCCCACGACTCCCCCTCCATCCCCATTCTCAGCCATGGACATGGTGGAGAAAAGGCCTTAAAGAGGCTTGGCCTCTTACAGGCACTTGGAAATCCCCCCGCCCTTCCCCAATCTTATGAGCTGTGATCCCCCACTCTGAACCCTGACCCCTCCCCCTCTACTCTCGGTGATCTGGAGTGTATGTGTGCATTTCTCTGCGTGAATGTGTGAGCAAGTACACGTGGTGGGGGAGGAGCCAGGGGGACTCAGGAGCGCCACGCACCTGCTCTAGAGAGGCAGCTGTCCCAGTCCCTGCTTTGGAAGTGAGGGACAGGGCCCTCTCCTGGGGGCCATTGGTGCTAATGAGGGGGATGGCCTTGATGTGGGTGCTTAGCATGCCTCCCCCAGTATTGGCCCGGGGCACTAGGGCAGGCAGGGTGGGGCAGCAGGTGCAGTATTGGTGGGGGGAGGGGCTGCTGGGAATAGGATGAGGGGGCCAGGCCAGGACAAGGGGGTGCCAGAGCCATGACCACTACCCCGCCCCCACCACCCGCCTCTCCATCTCAGTATTCCCCCTCCCATCACTCATAACACACATACCTCATCCAGCCTCCTCCCTGCTCAGACTTGGGGAGGGTGGGGGTAGAGGAGCCCCTACCCCTTCCCCTGGTGGCGGGTCTACAGGGCTGGGAGAGGGCAGGGCATGTGACATAGACACCGTCCATAAGGGGGACAGTAATTCCTGCCCTGGGAACTCCTGGGTGGGGGGAGGAGGACACTTCCCTGGAGGCGCTACTGAATGTATGAGAAGCTGGTGCTGGGGTGGAGGGAGGGGGGTTGTGGCCAGAAACAGGGAAGGAGGTAGGTCCCTTCCCCAGGGAGGGGTGGGGCCGGTAGGGGTGACTTGGAGGGGCTCCTACTCCTGCCCCACGTTGACAATCAGTATGTCTGTTATGTGCGATTTTTCACCCCGTTGTGTTTTGGGTCAGGATTTTAAAGAAAGATATTTTTATGGTAATTGTTGCTCGTCTATTTTACTATATATTTATGTAATAAATATATGATGAAAATAACCCCCTTGGGCAGCCCCCCCTTAGACTTGCGTGATGTTTCCCTGTATCCTCCCATCTGCTGGCAGAGTATCCATCCCACAAACTGACCAGATGGAGAGGTGTGCCCCCAGCCTTGGCAGTATTTCCACCCCAGCCCCCAAACGAGCACACACCACAGAAGCCAGCTCAGCTGTGAACTATTGGATTTGAGACAGGAATAGAACAAATCGGGGGGCTAGAGAATGAGGGGGGGAGAGAGTGGTTTAAATAGGGGAGGACAGGGAGGTTCAGTGATGGGGGAGGGAGGCAGGTATTTACAAGAAGGCTCGGGGGGCCAGAGGCTCATCTTGGAATATTTTATAACAATATAAATAAGATTCTGGTTTGCTTTTCCTTTTCGTCTCGTAAAGGAGAGAGAAGTGCAGAGTTCGATTCTGTACAAGGGGGCAGCGGCAGAAGGCCGGCCGGGCGGGTCACTGGGCGTCCACCCGGAAGGACAGCAGCTTCTCGGAATGCATGTTGTTCAGGGTCCGCAGGTCCGGCAGCTTGAGCAGCAGCTTGGTGAAGCGGGAAGTCTCCGAGGGCCGGTTCTTCAGCACCAGAGCCCGAAGAGCCCGCAGCAGCGTCTCCTGGAGCTGCTCCACCGAAGCGGAATTCTCCATGCCCGAGCGGTCTGTGGGGAAGACGACAGCAGTGAGGCAGGCTCCCTGAGCTCCTCTGACGAGGAACCGGAGGTCTGTGAGGACGTGGCGGGCAATGCAGCCTCTCCCGGGGAAGCCCCTGAGAGGGCTGACGGGGAAGGAGGAGGCGGGGAGCACGACTCCTTCTCCCAGGCCTCTGCCCCGAGAGCAGGAGGTGTCTGAGCACTGGGAGCATGGGCTCAGCAGGGCTGGTCACCTCCCACCCCACCAGGCCACTCTCCTTCCCTGAAGAGGCCAAACATGTCCAGGCTCCCTTGCTCTTTGCTCCGTAGTTCCCTCTGCCTGGGATGCCCTTCCCCCTCTCTTTGCCTGGCAATATCTTACTTGTCCTTTGAGGCCCCACTCAAGTATCACCTCCTTCCCCAGCTCCCCCAGGCAGAAATAGTTGTCTGTGTTTCCAAAGCCCTTGGTTCATGCTTCTACTGTGACACTTATCTCACTGTTTTATAATTAGTCGGGCATGAGTCTGTCTCCCAAGCTAGACTGTGTCTGAATCATGTCTGTATCCCCAGTGCCCGGTGCAGAGCCTGGCATAGAGTAGGTACTCCATAAAAGGTGTGTTGAATTGAACTGCGTCCGCCTCCTCCCCCGGGTCAGGCTCAGGCGAGAGCTTGACCTACCTGCAGAGACAAGCACCACCGCGGTGAAGAGGCCCAGCTCCTCCTCGGTAAGCGCCAGGGAGTTGAGCTTCTCGCTGAAGTCGAACATGGCGTTGAGCAGGTCTCCCATGCCCATGGCGCCGAGCTCCTGCAGGCTGTATGTGGTGCGGCTCAGGAACATCACTGTCTGGTCCTTCACGTTGAACAGCGATGCGAAGCGCACCATCAGCACCTAAAGGGGGGACAGTTATCCAGGGTGGGGTGGGAGGAGCACTTGCCACATTGCCCCTAAAGTTTTTGGAGAGGTCTGCTGATGCTGCCTTAGATTTCTCAGAAAAGAATGGGGTAGTTTCTGAATGGGCAATGGGGGGGGCCCAGGTGGAAGGATGGGGAACATCCCACTGGCTTCAGTGTCCAGCAGGCCTGAATCTGAGTCTCAACTTTGTCACTGCCTGTGGCCTTGGACAAGGCACTTCACCGAAGTGAATCTGCTCGTGCCTAGATGGGGGTAGCAGTGTACCCTAAGGTGTTATTTTAAGGTAATGGGATGTGATTAGACCCCAGCTGAGATGACAGAAGTCCTAGCCATCCTGAGGCAGAAATGGGAGGGATCCTGCCCCCTCCTTCCTCAGTCAGTTTGTAAGGACAAAGATACTGGGGTTCCAAACCCTCTCAGAACCCATGCCTACCCCAGACAGCAAGCCTTTCTGCTGGATCCTTCCCAAAGTCAAGAGCAAGGAGCACAAAGGGTAACTCACCTCAAAGGTGCCAGCCTTAAGCAGGGTGACCTGGTCATGCTGAGAAAGATCACGGAAGCCAGGGATGTGCTTGGCAAACTCCACCACCTCCCGCACAGCGGGAGTGAAGCTCATGGAGAAATCCTCCCAGATCTCTTGCACGGTTCGCCCACTGCGTCCATGTGGGTACATGTTCATGGGACATGCCTGGAGGAGAGAAGGATTTGGGGAGGGAAATATCACCAGGCTGGCTCAAATGGGCTCCCCCAGCATGGCTGGTCCCCAGATTCTTCCTGGGTTAGGGGCCCTGGCCCTGGAGAATTGGGCTTTCAGGTAAAGTAGCAATCAGGTGCCAGGTGGAGATCAGGGATTCCCAGGCAGGGCCCTGACTGCAAGGCTGAGCATCCTCCCCTGGGAAGAGAATATTCTGCACTTAGCCTCCAGGCACACCCAGCTGCCCTGTGCTAAATCCAGTCTTCCAGGCCCCCTGCCCCCTCAGTCCAGTGCCCTCACCAGCAGAACATTCTTTGAGTTGCCCTGCCGTGGACCGTTGGCAGGTGCTTCGTCTTCTGGGGCCGGGTACACGTGGGTGGGACATAGACGGTGCCCATTGCTGTTGGGCTGGTGGCAGCTGTGGTGGACAGGGCCAGGGGGCCAGGTGGGAGGGTAGGAGGAGGGAGCCTGGTGTAAACCGTTCAGGGCCTCATTATGACGCTGGGCAGCCATGATGTTGTTGTCATTGGGGACAGTTGGGCAGCCCTGACTTTCCCAGTGATGTGGGATGGTGGCCGGAGGGCTGCCTGATGCACGGTTGGCATTGAAGTTGCCAGGTGAGGTGCCCAGCTTGTCATGGGCATAGGTGAAGATCTCTCGGTGGGCCCGGGCCACCTGGGATATCACATCCTCCACTGTGGGCTCCGGACTTGGGGACCGGGGAGGCGTCAGCTGTTGTGGGAACTGGGAGAAGCCCACTAGGGGTGAGGGGGCTGGAGCTGGCGGTGGGGAGGGGCCCATGGGGCCTGGGGTCGGGTGCTGGGTGGGCGAGGTCTCCAGCGGGCACTGGCTGCTCAGCTGGTTGTTGGCCAGGTTCATGGCACTCTGCATCTCAGCAAGCATCCGCTGCTTCTCTCGTTTGGGGATGCGCCCAAAACGCACAGCTGTGACAGGATGAGAGCAGTGTCAGGAAGTTCTCATACACACTCACATGCTTCTCTTCCTTCCTTCCTCCTGAAAGAGCGAGACCCTGAAGGCTGGGGGTTCCACATCAGAACTAAACCAGCAAGGTCACGCCCATTGAGGGGGTTTTCCAAGTAGGGATTGCAGTAGGAGGTAACCTGAGGCACTAATGGGCAAGAAGTGTGTCTTTACCCAAGAGGATGAAATATGGGCATGCCCTATGCAGATGAGACTCACAGTACGATGTATCTCCATTTGGGACTCTCTTTTTAAGGGAGGGATTAATTCAGAAACTTTGGGTGGAAGGAAGGGAGAGGGTGTGTGGGATGACAGTGTCGCCTCACCATCTCGAGACATGCCCACGGAGAGACACTTCTTGAAGCGACACTGCTGGCAGCGGTTTCGATTGATGCGGACGATGGAGCAGTTCTCATTTTTTAGACACCTTTTGTACTGGATGTTCTGCTGGATGCTCCGACGGAAAAAGCCCTGGAGGGCAGGAGCAGCAAGTGAGCATCTCCGTCTAGGCAAAGCCTATGTGTCCTGTGGGAGGAGGTTGCCTGCCCCTGACCTTACCCGTAACCGGCCTCACCTTGCAGCCCTCACAGGCATGCACGCCATAGTGGAAGCCCGAGGCAACGTCCCCACACACTTTACACAGTAGCACCATGCCATTCAGCTCTGTGGGAAGAGGGGCAGCGGGTGAGCAGGAGGGCTGTCCAAGTGGCCAGAGATGGAGGTCTTCTGGGCTGGAGATTCTGGGGGAAAAGCTGAAGAGGAGCTCCAGTATCTAGGGGGCACTCGAAGGACCAGACTGGGATGGACAGAGGCTGGTACAACTCTAGGAGAAACACCTGAGGCCAAGGTGGGCCCTGGGAATAACTGTGTCACATGAACCCCAACTCCCAATCTAAGCCTGGCCACCTTCCCTTCCCCTAATTCACCTGGAAATTTACTCACTGGTGATGTTGCTGGTGCTCTTGCTGGGGGATACTCGGCTGCTGTCTTCCAGGGCTACTTGTAGACCCCCTGGGGGGCTCCCATTATAGAAGGAGGAGGAGGAGGAAGACGACGATGAGGAAGATGAAGAAGGGGAGCCATCATCACTCAAGCTGGGTGGAATGCTCCCAAAGGAGCGGCCTGGGTCCTGCGTGAGGGAGCCAGTGGGTGACGGTGGGAAGTAGGCGGGGCAGCCTTGGGTCAGGGACTGGAAGCTGCCATTCGAGCTGTCACTGTAGAGGGACTCGGGGCTGGTGCGGCTTGGGGAGGAGCCACTAGAGCCAATGTAGGTGATGACACCACCTGGCAAGAGAACACAAGAGAAGGTGGTGTCAGCTGCCATATATCTGTGGTCCTAGGACACCACCCCGCTCACTCCCCACTTGCCTCCCCCAAACACTGCTGGACACTCAGAAGTTAACCATGTGGAACCCCTAATCTTGGGGTCCCCAGAAGAGCGACAGTAAGCAACTCCCCAACACATACTAGACATAGCACGGCCAAGCAACACCCACGACCCTTTGCAGGGTACATTCAGCTTCTGCCTTAGATGTGTGGTAGTTCCGTAGAGGATGACCCCTGTGGGCATCTCACATATGTGCCCCCTGCCCTGGGTGCCTTCCTGGGGAATACTGACCACAGCTAATGAATTAAGTTGCCAGCAGCAGACCAGGGGATGGGATAAGCAGCTGAAATGCATTCATAATGCCCAGGCTTCCCAAAAAAACAGCTGCCGATTTTAACACAAAGACCATTCCAGGGATGAGACCATGGAGGGGCAGCCAGCCAACAGTGAGGAGAGTGGAGGTCTTATAAGAGTGAAACAGTCACATTCGCCCAAAACTGGAAAACTGAAGGTACTGAACCTGACCTCCAAGAATATGAGTCAGAGTGGATTCTACCTCTGAGTCCAGGAAGGACTTAGCAGTCAAGTTGCAAGAAGTGGAAGTGAAGAACAAATTGTTCAGCCTAAGGCTTTGGAATTCCCCCTTTCAGATCTCTCAGCCTGGTGACAATGACCTTGGCTTTCTGGCCACTCAGGGACTTTGGCCTTCTGGTTACATTGCCAACTAGGTGGCCGTGTTCCCGTGGTATTAGCAGGAGACAAAGGTGACCTGCCTGCCACACCCTTGCCAAGCACCTCGCAGAGAGGGAGAAGGGAGGATCCCAGGACACGTGTGAGCTGATACAGGCCATGTCACCGTGTCGCCAGAGGCACATGTCTTGCTCACCCACTGACACACACTAAGCTGGGCAGGGCAGCCCTAAAATAGCTCAAGGTTGGTCAGGGTGAACCCAGCTCCCTGTAAAGAGTTGCACAACAGATCAGCTCCTGCAGTTTCAGGGCTGAGGTGGGGGATGGGGTATTTATTTGTCTGTGAATGAACTTGACCTACTTCACCCAGCCCCAAAAGGGGAGTAAGACCTTCCTCCGAAGAGATTTCCAACCTGGAAATGAGAGGATGCTCAAAAGAGTCTAGTTCTAGATTTAGACCTGTCACCACCAACTTGATTTATAACCTAGAGGAAATCAATTCCCTTCTAGGAGTCTCAGTTTTCCTTTCTGTGAAAAAACAAAAACCATGAAAGAGACGAGATCTTTTTAGCGATGTTCTGGGATGTAGTTGTTTGCCTCCTTAGGGGGCAGACTGCTGCTTGTTTGGTAGGAGTAGAAGAGTGTTTGCAGGACTAAGAAAAGTGATGCTTGGGGAACAGAAAGAGTTTGGAATGTGGAGAAGCTGAGTGTAAAGGCAGTACAGTGAACTAGGTGCTAAGGGAGTGAAGAAGAAAAGAGTGAGGAGAAGGGTGGCTACATCTGAGATCCCTTTGAGGAGTGTAAACATGAGGCCAGGAGAGGTCAGGGATAGCTCCATCTTACTCCGCTCTGCTTGGGTGACAGAGAGGAGGGGGGGCCGGGCAGGCGGACAGGAAAAGGAGGCAGGCGGGGGCGGTGAGTCAGCTCAGCTTCACCCAGATCTCGGCGGGGCGGGGCGGGGCGGGAGCTGGGCCCTCAGCCGGCCTCACGTCGCCGCTCCACGTGTGCCTTTTGCACGTGGCTCCCCAACGAGGAACCCCGGAACTCGAGGCCCCGCCCTCTCCATTTCCCGTCAATCAGGAGCCTCAGGCCCGCCCCTGACCCGCCCCTCCCCGGCGTCGGGGTTGTCCGGTGAGCCCCGAACGCGAGCTGGGCCTGGACTTCCGAGGGGAGGAGAGAATGGAACACGCGTTGCCGGGGCGACCGGAGGGGCGGAGCTCATTATGTAACGGGGCCGGGAGGCAACGACCAATGAGGTGGCGGCCACGGCTTCTGCTGAATGAAAACAAACGCAGCACGTGGGCCCGGCTCCGCAGCCATGTGAGCCCTCCGGGCCACCCGGGAGCTGTGGGTGTCCTCCCTGGGGCCGAGCACCACTCTCCCGGCTCCTCAAGTGCCGCTCTCTACTGTCACTGAGGATTCCCCAGTGAGATCCGACCCATTCCCCCAGCCCCTCCTGCCAGGAGCCCCGATCTCCCCACTCCTTCTCAGTTTCCCTTGAGCCTGCGGGAACTAGGGGAAGAGGAAGAGAGGAAGGAGGGGATCTCTTTCCGAGAAGGCCAGGCAGGCCACAGCTGCAGGAGGTGGACAGATGGGGGCGTCTCAGGGCACTGCTCCAAAGCTCCCAGTCCCTCTCAACGGTTCCTCACCACCCGTACCCGCTCTCCATTTCCTCCTGCCCGTGATCCGAGTCCTTCAGGCTCAAGGGAGCGTTGGGACTCCGAGGCGGTGGTGGGGCGCCTGTGGGCGCATTCCCAGGCCAAATAGCCTGCTCTGGAACTCCCAGCCTAAAGCCCCTCAGCGCGCTAGCAAATCCCCGGGCCGAGGGAGTCCCCAGTCCCTTACAAAGTTCCCGTTGTCCTAGGGCACAGATGGAAGTGAGGAGACAGTGACAGAGAAAGGATGAGGGTAAAGGAACCTCAGTACCTGTGTTGTTGTTGGAGTCCAGGGTCGTCATGTCTTCACCAGGTGAGAGCAGTCATTCAAACTGGACCTTGACACAAACTGGAGGTTGCAATTGCCGCCGTCGCCCCCTGGGCACTGGCTGAGGGCGGGGAGTGGACCCCGCGGCTCACGATCGGGATCCGAGGCACCCTGCAGCAAGGTCTTGGGGTGGCCGAACTGCAGCCCTGCAGAAGGGTAGGACGCTGAGGCAACGGAGGTCTGCTTTGCATGGGAAGAGCAGAGAGTATGGGGGAGGAGGGGCGAGGGGGATCAGCCTGCAGTACTTCTGGCTAGAAGGTAGCAAGGAGGGTCAGGTCTCTGCAGTGCACGGGGTGCCACTGCCTGACGGCTCCGCAGCGCTGCAGGGTAGCAAATCTGGAGCTCCCGGTGCAAAAGTTCCAAAGGGAGAGAGGTTGCAGTCAGGAAGTAAGTAGGTGATGGGGAGAAACGGGGCACCCAGGCGCAAAGAAGCAAGACGTGTGCTCTGCTACGTTGCCTCGGCAGCAATATTTCACTCTGCCAATCTCAGCCGCCTTTTGCCCCAGCCTTTTTCCCTGGGACAGAGGGCTCTGCGCAGGCGCCAGCAACCCAGGGTTCCCGGGCCGCACGCGGCACTGGAGCAGGTACCATGTGATCCCAGGGAGCGCCTCGTGCCCCAGTGACACACTTTTCCAACAGTAGGCACGTTGAGCTCCGTGCGCCTGCGTAGCGCTAAGGCTGTCGGGATTTGTAGTCCACGGACAAAGTGGGCGGATTGCGTATATTTCCCCCTTTTTGCCTTGCAAAAACTCTTGCTGGGACCGGGGAGGAGCTTAGAGCACGGCTGGGTGCGCTGAAGAGTGAGGGTGGCGTGTTCGGAAAGCCTGTATGGCAGAGGCATGTGAATTCCTGGGCAGGGACTGGCAAGCCTGTCTGCTCCCTGGGAGATCAAAGCTAACAGGCTCTTTCTGCAAACCTTGCAAACGTGAGGGCTTCACGTGATTGCAGGACTGCCCTCGCCGTGAGGTTACTGGTGACACGGGGAGAGACGACAAGTAGAGGAGGGAGATAACCCCGGAGTCAGGAGCTTAAGCTGAACTTCTGCTGCAGGGCCAAGTCCTAAGACCAAAAGGAAACGTGACCCCTTTTCCCTTCTACTCCCCTTAGGGAGAATACCCCTAGGGAAAGGAATTTCCATGGGGGTGAGGATGTCCCTAGGGACTCCCTGTTTGCTCGTATGACACCACCCCACCCACTCGAGGTGACTTTGGGGTGAGTCATTTCCCTTTGTCTGGGAAATAAAAAGGATAAGGGAGGGGAACTTTATGGTGAAAGTGCTTTGAGGTCCTAAAGTAGTGTGGCCAGAGGTGAGGCAGGGGCTTGGGGGAAGAGTAACACCCCCACTCCCCTACCCCTAGGGCTTGAGGGTAGCATGTAACTATACTGGGGAAAATGAGGCTTATTAGTGACTGGCCCAAGGTCAGACATCCATTGCTAGTTTCACCTGCCCACCCTAAACATCAGGGAGATGGGCAGATGTGCGCATGAAACACTGAACAGGGGTTAGAAATAGCTAGCATCTCCCTTCAGAGCAGCGATTGCCCCATTGGCAGAAACAGGTCTCAAGTAGAGGTCTACCCTGTTTGAGGATTTGAGTTGTGGAGAGAGATGGGAGCCTCTTCTTCAAGCAG
Organism: Equus caballus; assembly: GCF_041296265.1. Classification (NCBI taxonomy): domain Eukaryota; kingdom Metazoa; phylum Chordata; class Mammalia; order Perissodactyla; family Equidae; genus Equus; species Equus caballus. The sequence goes on along the minus strand of NC_091694.1, from coordinate 22,476,180 downwards.
CCAAGTGAGCCTGAGCCACCTGCTGCTTCTTGCTAATTCCTCCTCAGTCCCAGTGCTTCTAGGGAGGGTATCCTCCCAACACACACACACTGGGAGCCCTTCTCCACTTGTTCACAGACCTGGGTCAGCACTGATGGATGCCTTGAAACATGACAGCTACTAAAGAGGTAGAGAAAAGGAGGAGTGTGGGCACCAAGGAAGGAGAAATCTGGGCAGTGAGAAAGTGAGGAAGCTGAGAGGACAGTGAGGCCGACTGAAGGGGAGGCAGCTGGGCAGCTGGCCTGACCACTGACCCTCTGACTCCTGGCAGAAGACAGGCTCCATAGAATGGCCTGGGCTTTAGCTTTGTTCCCCTGCCCCCAAGAAAAGTTGGAGAGAGAGGGCAGTGGGCTCTTCCCTGGCCTGCCTGGGCCCTTTGGGTCAGTGCTGGGAAGCTGCAGCAGAGCGTGGGAGGAACTGGGAGGGGCTAGGACAAACAAGGAAAGAGGCTTTTGAGGAAAACTTGGTTCTGAACTCAGCCTCCACCCCCTCTCCCTCCTCCCACTGGGCTCTGGAGTGAAAGCTGGGAGGTGAACTGCCATGTCCGGCGCTGCGTGCTCTCTGCGCCCTTCCTGATTCTCCATCAGAGCCTGGGCCAGAGCCCAGGGATCTGCCAGAGCTGGACTCAAAGTCAGGGCCGTCGGCACGACCTCTCACTCCCCCCAGCCCCAGAACTACCACTGGTACCTCTGTTTTGTCGCCCTGGATCCTCCCCAAAGCCCAAAGCTTTCTTTGCTGCCGTGGTGACCCTGTCCACCCCCTGTTCTACTTGCTGGTGTTTATCCCTAAAGGGGGAGGGCCAGGGGTCAAAACTCCCTCCCTGACTTTGCAGCCAGTGAGAGGGAGGAGGAAGCAGAAGCAGCGAGAGCTGAAATTCAGTCAGCCTAACTCTTGGCAAGAAGCTGGGTTGTTTTGCAGTCTGTGTGAGGTATGAAGGCGGAGGCTGGGAGGAAGGAGGCAGGGGAGGGGAGGGGGGTTACCTCCCCTGCCTCCTTCCTCTGCACTTCTTATAGAGCCCCTCCTCTTCTCCCTGACAAAGAAGTAACTTTGGGATCTTCCTTTTACAACTGGAGAGAAGGATACAGAATAATGAAGAGGCGGGACTCTCCCTTGGCACCAGATACTTCTAGTCTATCCACCCTGCTCCTTTCTTTGCCAACAGCTGCTAGCACAAGGCCAGAGACTATGGCACCCAGAGCCACCAAAGGGAGGGAGAAAGGCTGGGTTGTCTGGCCCTTGGGGACCTGGAGTAGAATCTAGCTTTGGCCTCTCTTTGACTTCAACCTAGATCTTAAGACAACAGGTGCATCTCAATACAGCCTCCCACCCCTCCTGCCAGCTGAACATTCCAGTTCACTTCTACAAACACACACACACACACACTCACACACACACACACACACACAATCATTCTTCCCATATTCAGATTCAGACCAAGAAGGAACAGGACCCGTAATAAACAGTGCTCAGATTGGAACTGTGTGGAACGGATGCATATCCAAGACCTAACACACCAAGGAACAGCCTTGGCTCCATGCTGCACACACTTCTACTCAGATTCCTCAGAGTCTGGGATTCTTGGGATTCACCATTTAGGGCCAGGTTGGATCCTCAGTGTGTGTGTGTGCGTGTGCACGCGCACATGTATTTCTAAATGTCTTTAATTCTCCTGAATTTCTTTGGACTGGTGAGGACAGCAGAGATAGAGTAGAGGGAGGAAAGGGAGTGAGAGCTCTAAGCTCTTGCCAGAGTGTGTGTGTGATCTCATGATTGTGAGTGAGAGATTGCACTTGTGAGTGTGTGTGAATGATGTGAGTGTGTGTGAATGTGTGTGTTTGATCCAAGATCTATTCTCCTGCCAGTAGGTTGTTCTGGGTAACAGGGCAACGCCCTGTGCAAATCCTGGGTGGCCTAGATCTTGGGCTGACTGCTTGACTGACTGATTGACTGAGGGTGGGTCCTTGCTGGAAACCAGGTCAGGCTTCAGTAGGTACCTTCCTTTTCCCCTCCTTTCTCACCAAGTGACCCATTGCCCAGGGGAATAACCTGCCTGCCCAGGTGTTGCAAACCTGGGACAGAAACCCTGGGGATGCCCCAGAATCAGGGAAGTGGGAGAGATTCATTCACTGTGCCTGGGAGAGACTCATTCACTGCCCTCCTAGATTCTTTTCCTATTCTCTAAAAGATCAGCTAGCTTCCCCTAACCCACCCAGAGCCTTGATGTCTTGGGGAGGGTCAAAGTCTGAGCAAATTTGTTCTTTGGGGGAGACGGATAAAAAGAGGGTGAGGCATTATGCAGGCTGAGTTCCATGGATGTGTTTTGCCTCAGATTCTATCTTTCTCACTACTCCTTTTTCCAAGGAAAGGAAATAATAAATATGCATTAAGTACCAGCTGTATGCCAGGCACTGTGCTAACTGCATTACACATATTATCTCATTGAATATGCACAACAATCCTATGTTGCAGGTCTCACTCTTATTTTAGAGAGAGGGAATCTGAAACTCAGAGATGTTTATTAACTTGCCCAGGATGCTAGAGACTAGGCAATTTGTCTTGAAGCTGTATTTGCACAGCATTTTACTTAAAATTGAGAAGATTTCACATCAAAGAATGCTGGAGTTGATGGAGATTATTGGAAGGGGTAAAGCTTCCCCAGCTGTCTATTGGAACATCTACTATCAACCGGACAATGAAAATGGCAATGTTGGGAATTCAACCCCAGGCCTGAGGATAAAACTCTTTCTACTAGCAAGGTTGCCCTTCCTGGAGAGAATGATTATTCCAGGCAGAATGCCTGAGCAGCAAGCTTATCTTGGTGTTTCCTAAACAATGATGGTACTTGGAAGTGAGATGTGTCACCAAGAAGAGAAGCTTGAAGCACCCATTGCTCCTGCCCCCACAAGGACCTCAGCTTCTCAGACCCTCTCTTTTAACTCTAACCATATTTTCTCTTCCCTTAAACTCCTCCCTCTCTCTCCATCTTACATTCCCCTCTGCTGATTGTAAATGTGGAAGGGGGCGAGAATAGGATGCAACACAAACTTCCACATAGACTGCTACAGAGGTGAGAACTGAAGCAGGCATCTGAACTCTCCTCTCTGCCAGACCCCCTGACTTTGGGATCTGCAGATGGTGATGAGGGGAGAGGGGGAGGTGGGTTCAGGCCTTTTAAAGAGCTATGGTACTTCCTTCCTTCCAGGGGCTGTATTAAGAAAGGATTGGTTCAGTGAGAGTGTGGAAGGCCACCAAGGACAGACAGAAGTTGTGTAAAAAGCCCTAAGGAAGCAACATCCTGCTTCCCCATTCACCTGCTTGAACAATGGGCACCTCCAAAACCAGCCCTCCGAAAGCCATCCATTATCCTGGGCCAATCTTGCTTTAGCAGATGCTTTGGGGAAGGAGCCCAAAGGAGGGTCCTCCTGTCAGAGCCCAGGCTCCCACTCACATCACAGGATCTGGGTGGTGACATGGACTGTCCTTGGCAGTGGAAGACTAAGCCCCAGATGGCCCTCTTTCTGCCATGGGTTGGGGATGGGGTAGCATCCAGCACATGCTATGCCAAGGCCATCCTGTTCAACCTATGCTTTGCTGCTGCTGGAGCCCACTGGTGATGTCACCTTCCAGGTCCCTGCACCTGCCCATTGGCCCTCCTTGAGCCTCTCTAGGACTGAGATGCAGGGGAATGTGTGTGGGGTGTGTGTAGAGGGGGGGAGGTGACTGTGTACCTGCCTCCATCTCTACCTCAAGCTCTATCTCAAACCCTCTCTTTATCCAGCGTCTCCCCATTCCTTGGCCCTCTGCAGATCTCCATGCAACTGCCTGGGGATGCCAGAGGCTCATGACAGTCCTCGTGAGCAGGATGGACTTCAGAGGAGCATCGGTCTGGTCAGGCATTAGGGGCCGTGTGTAGCTTCTGGGAGGCTTACATAAACACTGGCTGGAATGGGGAGGGAAAGGGGGGTGCAATGGGCTGCCCAGGAAAAAAAAGCAACCCCCGCCCCGCCAGCTCAGCCTGTGTGGAAAGAAGGAAAAAGGCTCATTTTCCCTCCTCCCATCCCTCTCCTCTGGTCTGCAGCTGTTAGTTGGGCTGGAAAGACTGCAGTATCTTGGGGGAGGGAGGCAGGGGAAGGAGAGAGAAAGGATGGGACTTTACAAATTTGAGATCCCTCCCCTTCTTCTAAACTGGGGGTGGGGGGAGGAAAAACAATTTACCAAAGAGATTTCAATGCTGCAGGAAGGAGCTTTGGCTCATTAGAATGCGCAGTTTGCACCCTGAAAAAAAATCTGTGCTGGTTGCAAAAATGCAGACGTGTGTAGGGGCCCAGCAGAGATTTAAAAAAAAAAAAAAAGCGCCAGCTCTGCAATGCAGGATCTGTGAAGTTTTGGTGCGATGAGGAAATGTGGGTCGTGCTCATTTCATTTGCTTGTTCCTGCTAACCTACTGTCCGCCTGACTCCAGCACAGTCTCACATCCCAGCAAGAGGCACTGCTGCTCAGAAACGGGGTCACGGGCTGGGGGCTGGAGCAGAGGCTGGAGCAGAGGGCTGGAAGTAGGGGTCTGGGGTTAGCGTGCTGAGAGAAGGACTCTATGGGGCTGGGAGGGCCAGGCAGATGGGAGGGGACACTTCCATGAGGGAGGGAGGCTGAACTTGTCTTTCTCACTGTGTTTGTTCTCCAGCTGGACTGGAGTTAGTGGGAAGTTCTTCCAGATCTCCCCCTAGCACCCCCACCCCCGCCCCATCAGCTCCTCCCTATCCCCAATCATGGAGGGACTTTCTCCTTCCCATCCACTAATCCCACAAACCACTGATGCAGAAAGAACCCTTGCTTCATGTCCCTGACCCCACAAATCCCTGAATGCTCCTTCTTCTAATCCTGGAATGGACACTTGCTGCACCTCTGTGTGCCATCCTCTTTCCTAGAAAGAGGGGACCAGGCAGCCTGATTTGGGGAGCCCAGGCTGCAGGGAAACCAAGTCTTGGTTCCCGGCTGACATTAGACATCAACAGGAGGGCTGGGCAGACCATTCTGTGCTCTTGGCTTGGGGAGGCCCTTTGTTCATTCCGGGCCTAGGGCTCTGGGTTGTGTAAATGCCAAGGGGCTGCCTGGGAGGAGACTATGCCTACGGAAACCATGTTTCTTTCCTGGGTGTTTGCTCCCCTGGTGGCTGGAAGGGACAAAAGGAGACAGCAGCAGGATAAAGAGACAAGAGACAAGGAGAAGGGAGCCCAGTGCCCTTTCACCCCTTCCCCATCTTTCCTCCTGTTTCTCCGGCCGGCTGAGGACAGGGCCCAGTGTGTTTGTGCCGGCTCGAGGCTCACGCGGGCTGCCAGGGTCACATGGCCTGGGCATGTGCAGCCTGCTCCATTTCTACCACAACAACTCGCTCATAAACAGCCCGGCTGCTGCGGCGGTGGCGGCAGAGACATGTGCAAGCGAGGGGGTGGGGCACGTGGCCCTGCCCGAGCCAAGGGAAGGCGCTCGCTCAGCACTGCCTCTCCCCTCCCCACGCTGGCGCTGCCTCGCCACAGGAAATTCCTAGTGCTCCGTTGCTGCTGCAAAACATGTTTTTGGGAAGTGAATTTCAATAAGGATGGAGTCAAAGGACTATTTAAAAAGAGATAGAACGGATAATCAGTCTGGGACCAATTTCTGCTCGCCTTTGCCCTATCTCTCTTAGATCCTTGTACACGTTGGGGTGGAGGGCTGAGCAGGAGTCACGTGTTCCCAGTTCTCACCTGTTTCTTCCTCCTAAATTATATAAAGTTGAAATCAACCCGGTGCCCATGGTGAGCACTGGGGCTGTGGTTCCCTAAGACAGTGGTTCTCAGGATGCACTGGTGCTCCTAGGATTCGTAGCAGGCTCAGCATCACCAGGGAACCTGTTAGAATGCAAATTCTCAGTCCCCATCCCAGGCCAACTGAATCAGAAACTCTGGCAATAGAGCCCAGTAATCTGAGTTTTAGCCAGCCCTCCAGGCAATTCTGATGCGCTGTCTGAGAACCACTGCTCTAAGGTCTCTGTTCCCCAGCAATCAGTTTTGTAGGAGAATCTAGCCCAGGATTTGGGGAATGTCCACGTTCCCACTTTGTGCTTCTTCACCTTAAAATTTATCCAGACAGCATACCAGATTCAGCTTGACTCAGTGTAAAAAACATTGAGTGCATACTGTGTCCAAGGATGCTGGAAATGAGAGCAAATGAGTAGTGGGAGGATAAGTAGCTGAAATCTGAAAGGGGAAGAGAAGGTTCTGGGGGAAGAATGAGGGGAAGAGAAGGCTAGGATTGTAATTATTTATCCTTTTTCCATCTTACCTACTTTTCTTCCTGTCCTGAGGCCCCTATTAGAACAACTGATTGTGCCTTAAATTGTTTTGAGGCTGGAGGTAGAAACTGGTCCCTTGTCCATTTTTGCTGGCCATGGGAACCCCAAGCTAGTTATAGCCGTAGGTCCTTGACTGCTACCCTTCTCCCCGCCCCCCCCACCCCCGCATAACTAAGAGAATATGAGCACCCTGCGGGTGTGCGCACACACATACACACACATACACACACTCACTCCTTCTTCTTGGGATCTTGGAGGCAGGAGTAGAGAGAGCCAAGGAAAGGAATGAGGTCCCTAAGGGTTGGAAGTACCCTGGGCAAAATGAGTTTAACAGATAACAAGCAGGAAAAGTCTTTCAATGGGGGAGGGTGGGGACAACCCTGGCCTACTCCAGCTTCCTGAGACCCAGAAACTGTGACCAGAGGAAGCAGAGGGTCTCTAAGCAAATCACAAAGACTCCTGAGAATGAAACCTGAGCCTGGAAAGCAAAGCGACTGGAGAATGGGGGATGGACACTAGATCAGACAGGTTCCCTTACACAGGCAAACAGAGCAGGGTGGGGCATTCGGGAAAAGCCAGGGATGGGAGCCATGCTCAGCCCCTCTCCTCTGGCCTTCCCTTGTCCATCACACACAGCTTCTCAGGAGCAGAGCTCCCATTACTGTCTCAAGTATGACCAGTTGACTCTTGCCCTCTCCCTGCTTCATTTTTTGAGGAATATGCTTTCCTCTGATTCTCACCCTTTCTCTGGCTTCTCTGCATGTTTTCCTCTCTGTGACTGAAAGGCTCTGGGCTCAAGGAGCAGACAGCCCTGCAGGCTCAGCTGCAGTGACCTACATTGGCTCTCCCCTAGGCCCTGGGTGTGGGAGCTGAGGTTTCAAGATAGGAACTTGGGAATCTGGCACAGGTCTACAGATGATGACGTCAGGGAGACAGGCTGCAAAAGTGGCACTGAGGGACCTCGAGGCAGGGGGCGCCACAGGACCATGTTCTCACGCTGTCATTTGTGGACAATATCAGAAGACTCTCTAACCCCCAATGCAAAAGCATTTCTGAGCAGTGACCCCTTGGATAGGAGCCAGAGGTCTCTGACAGGCCTGTCTTCTATTCATTAGATTTGGGAGTGCTTTCTGCCTGCTCCCCATTCTTGCTGAATCCACCTCAGTCTGCTGCAGCTGGCTGGAAAGATTTCCTTGGCTTTGATGTGGACCAGTGAATTCAGATTTCAGCTGATTTACTTCAGGGACATGAGCAGAGGTGGTCAGATATGCAGAAATTCACTTTCAGGCTTTACTATATAGAGACCCATGTACTTAGACCCAAGGGTTCTGAGAAGGATCCAGGAGCCCCAGAGCTGAATTGCCATTACAAACCCCTTACTTCAGGACTCTGGCAGCTGAACCTCTCCATTCAGCTATAGGCCTTCTGGAACAGGGAAGGCAGGTTCTGAAATAGGAGTTTTCCCTTTCTCTCACAATAAACCACAGTATTTAGGATGCCCACCACTTCCAGATTGTGGATGTCTTGCCCTGGCAAGGAAAACTTATTTTAGTGGGAGGAAATTAGGTGTTGGTGACAGAATGACAGATGAGACTTTGTTTAGCAAAAAGAGAGAGACTAAGCAAGCAGGCTGTTCAGGACTGGGTGGCTCTCCAGTCCAAAGGGCTTCCCCTTGGCCAAGCCCCACCCCAAAGCCCAGGAAGTCCACAGCTTGGCACCCAGCCAGGGTGAGAGCATTCCTCAGGACTCTGATAGGCCAGGGGGAATGGTGGTGGTGTTCCCACCGCGAGGATGGGGGAGGGGAAGGAAGCATGCAGGGGAGGAAACAATCACAGAGAAGAGGATAAGGGTAAGAGGCGGGAAGCTGGTTCCCAGTGCCACAAGTCCCTTTTAGAGAGAAGGGTTGAGGGTGCAGGCCTTCCCAACGGCAATGAGAAGGGTCTGAAGCTTCAAAGCAGATGACCTCTAGGTCACCTCTCTGATCACGGTCGTCGCTGACGTCCCACACTGTCCTCTGGAGATTCTCTCTCTCTCCCTTCCTTACCCCCGGGCTGTGGTTGAGCTCGGGAGCCCCCGAGTGGCGAAAATCTGGAACTGCAACTGGGCTGGGGGAGCAGCCTATCGAGGCTCGCTCTGTCTCTCCATCAGGGCCCCTCCCTTTTCCTCCACTAGGCCCAGGACTCTGGAAATAGCACCTGGTAATGGGAGCGCTGACAGAAGCTGAGTTATAGGACAGCAAGTGTCCCTAAGTCCTTAATGTTCTAGCTTGATCGCGTTTGAGCTGTTTCCCTTGAAACAGAACTCCAGGACTCTGCCCATTCCCTTCCGCACATTGCCTGTTAACATGCCCCTGGGTAGTGTGCTTCTTGGCTACAATGAGGTCTCCCTCCACAAGCCCCCAAACACATCTCTTGGGCTATCCACTACCATCTACACGACCTCTATGGCTTTGAAGGGACAAATGGCCCCATGATAATTCTCATTTTAAATCTACCCTTCCCTACCTTTCCTTCTCTGAGCACTGCCTGATGTACAACTCTTTCTCCCAGTCAGCCTCTAACCACATACCTTCCATCACCTCAGTTCCCTACCCAATCTCTCAACCCCACATCTCAAGTAGGGAAAAGGAGTGGGGAGGAAAATGGGCAAAGCAGAGGTCAGAATTTTTCCCAAGGAAACCGGTTCACTCTGTTTGGCTTCACTTGACCTATTTTCTAGCTTTTCCTGGTTAGTCCTCTGGTTCTATGCATCAAGCCTTCCCACTGGACTAATTTTTGCTGTCCTGCCCACTCCCCCTTCCTCCAACATGATCTCCTGGGGCTCTTCCCGTCCAGGGCAAATGTTCCCAGTGCTGAGAGAGGAAAAGACTCCATTTGGGAAATAATTTATGTCAGCTTGAGGAATACAAGCCAAAAGAGGGAGAACTGCTTCCAGGGTTGTAGGGGAATGGGAAGGGTAAAGGAGGCAAGAAGCAGAACATGCACCCTAGACAAGGCCCTATTTCCATTACCCAGCCCACAATTAAAGAACTCTTGGTTCTCATCTGGTATGTGAGGATCTCAGAGAGCTCTGCAAACATCATGAAGAACTCTAGGGGAAATGGAGTTGGAGTAGAGGTAATCCAACTTTGCAGTTTAGGGACTAAAACTTTACCCAACTCCACCTCCAAAGTAGTTTTCTTAGATGGTATCCCGTCTCCTGAATTTGCCTCATCTTTTAATTGTGTGATCCTTAATGTTATTAACCAGGGAGCTATGTGCCTATGAAATCATTTTAAGCAGAAGCAGCCACGTTCCGCTATTGTACTCAAGCTCTCAATCAACTTTCCTCTCCTCCCCAAGCTGCCGCCCCACATTCACCCTGAAGGGGGCACTTTTGTTCAGTCGTTAGTTGGTGCCAGCGAAAAGGGAGCCCCAGGAAGGAAACATAACAATTGGTCACGTGTTGGGGGGTGGGGTTCTCGCAGGGGTTGCTGGGACAGGGAAGGGAGGTCCACGTGGAGTGGGCGGAGCCCGCTGAAAGTTTTGGCGGGGCTGGCCAAGGGAGAGAAATACCCAAAATTGAGTTATGATTTTATTAAAAAAAAAAAAAAAAGGGCACTAGGGAGGGTGTGTCCTGCCCTCGGAGAGGCCCCGGCAGAGGGGAGAAGGGGAACGGCACACGAGCATCCTAATCGCGGATACCGGGAATGCAGGGCAGGGTTTCTGCCAGAAAGAGCTCTGAGCCGGGGCCGCGCTTCGGAGCCGGAAACCTCGGTGGCTCCATGCTGCTTCCCCATCCCCCAGCCTCCCGAAGAAGGGAAAGGTGGCCTCTCCATCCGTGGTCTCATTTCGGCACCATGTGGGGCTGGGCTGATGCCAGCCACGCAACCCTAGTCTTTATTTACCTTCCCAAGAGCCTCAGGAAGCCGCCCAGATGAATCCTCTCTCCCTGGGAAGAAGCCAAAACAAGTCTCTTTTTACTACATAGTTATGCCCCACTGTTCGCAGGAAAACACAGCTCCATACAGTCTTTAAGCCGGAAAGGGCCGCCTTAAAGATGATCTGTTTCAATTTTCTTTTTGGTCTGAGGAAACCAAGACCCAGACAGGTAAAAGGATTTGCTTGCTGCATGCTGTTTGCACACCATAGGCATTCCCTTCAAAGAATGTAGGTCATAGAAATGGAATCCCACCATTCTGAAAGCCTCAGAGGGATGGTGAAAGTGTTGGCTTTAACTCCAGCCATACCTTTAGCCAGAGGGCAAGAGGGACTGGTCATTATCCCATCAGGGATAAAATAGGCAGAGAATTGTTAGGGACTGGATATATGGGTCCTACGGTTCTCCTAGGCTCCCTCACACCTAGCAGCTCCATATTCTCCCTCTTGGCCTTTACTGTTTGATGTCCTTACATGTTTCCTCCTTACATGTTTCTGTTCAAGGATTACCACAGCTTAAAACGTAATGGTTTGGAAGCAAGAATTCACTTCCCTTCTTGGAAGAGCTTCTCTTCCCAGGTTTCAGTTTTTTGGTGGTTTATCCACCTCATCCTGTGAATTGAGATCAAGAAGATAAGAGCTCCAACCCAAAAATCCCAGCCTTTTGGCTTTGGGGGCGAAAAACACATTTACTTAGTCTGGAGCAGTGAAATCCTAGACTTTAGATTTCAGAGCTGTAAAGTTTCCAGAAAAAAAAATGTGGGGGACTGGTGTAGGATTGCCAGCTTTTATTTTTGCCAAGTAAGGACAGTAAAAAAACTACCACTACTTGGGGCCGGCCCCGTGGCCAAGTAGTTAGGTTCGTGTGCTCTGCTTTGGTGGCCCAGGGTTCCGCCGGTTCGGATCCCGGGCACAGACATGGCATCACGCATCAAGCCATGCGGAGGTGGCATCCCGAATGCCACAACTAGAAGGACCCACAACTAAAAATACACAACTATGTACGGGGGGCTTTGGGGAGGAAAAAGGAAAAATAAAATCTTTAAGAAAAAAAACCCGAAAAACTACCACTACCAATTGCTATTTACTATCACTGTTTCACAAAAGAAAGTACCTTTTAACACACACAAAATGGGAACCATGTAATCTCAGAATAAACAACAGTTCTAAGCTATCCTGCCTTGACTTCCATGGGTACTATAGAGTGCCTTTTTCTTTTTAATTTTGTTGTGGATAGGTTCCAGTTTGGTCTGTTGGTCTCTAGACTAGTGGTAGGCAAACTACAGCCTGAGTGCCAGATCCAGCCCAATGCCTGTTGTGTATGTGCCACATCCAAGAATAAGCTAAGAATTTTTAATAGTTGAAAAATCTAGAACAATATTTCACGACACCTGAAAATTATATGAAGTTCAAATTTCAGTGTCCCTAAATAAAATTTTATAAAATAGTGGAGTCTTACACAAGAGCCTTTGCTTTTAACCATTGAGTCTCCAACCTGTCACTCCTTCTATATCCCCGTACCGCTAGCACCTTAGGTTAACCATTCATCATTAGCCACACTCACTCATTTACAGATTGTCTTTTGTGCTACAGTGGCAGAATTGAATCGTGCAAGAGACCTGCAGCTATCAAAGCCTAAAATATTTACTTTCTGGCCCTTTTAGGTCTGCCAACCCCTGGTATAAACTCCAAAGCAGTAGTTCTCAAACTTGAGGTGCACCAGAATCACTTGGATGGCTTGTTAAAACACCGACTGCCGAGTCCCACCCAGTTTCTGATTCATTAGGTCTAGAGTGAGGTCCGAGAATTTGCATTTGTAACAAGTTCCCAGGTGATGTTGATGATGCCAGTCCAGGACCACACTTGGTCTACTAAGAACACATAGGGAATTTGCTCATGGAATTACCATCTGTCCAGCCTTAGAAATCTTGATCACAAAGTCCTCCTTCTCCTTCACCCCCTCCCCACACTTTGTCTTGATCAACAAATTCTGCCTATTAATAATAATGTGGGGGCTGGCTCCATGGCCAAGTGGTTAAGTTCATGCGCTCCACTGCGGTGGCCCAGGGTTTCGCCGGTTCAGATCCTGGGCACGGACATGGCACCGCTCATCAGGCCATGCTGAGGCAGCGTCCCATGTAGCACAACTAGAAGGACCCACAACTAAAAATATGCAACTATGTACCAGGGGGCTTTGGGAGAAAAAGGAAAAATAAAATCTTAAATAATAATAATAATAATGTGATAACTACACTATCAAGTATTACCAGGTGCCACATGCTATGAGAAACACTTTACATGAATTATCTCATTTAATCCTCCCAATAACCCTGTGAGGTAAGGTATTATCATCACTTTGCAGATGAGGAAACTGAGGTAGAGAGGTGAAACAACACATGGTGGAACTGTAAGTGCTGCTTCAGTCTCACGCCGGAGACTTTGCTCTTCACCATTGAGTCTCCCACCTGTCATCCCTCTATATCCCCATACTAGTGCCTTAGATTAACCATCCATCATCTCACGCCTGGACTATAGGCTTCAAATTGGTCTCCTGCCTTCAGTCCAAAGATACAAATATTGAAGTTAACTTTCAAAACCACAAATCTGATCAATCCACACTTCGCTGGAAACCCTTCAATGTTTCACCTTGGCTGAGAAGTTATCCATTCCTTAACTTGGCCTTCAGACCTTCATAATCTAGTCTCAACCCACCTGACCTGCTTTATCCCCAGACTTCCTGCTATCCAAGCTAAACACCAGCCAACTTCTCCCACTTACTCCAATACGTCCTTTTATCCCATGCCTTTGCAGTGTTCTTACCTCTGTCTGAAATGTCCTCCTGTGGTCTCAACCTTTAAGACTCACCTCAGTTGTCACTTCCTCAGTTCCTTCCAGATAGTATATTCTATCTTCTCTGTGCTCCTATACAACTTTCTTCTTGCTGAAGTTTCATTGTTTTTTACGCTATATTAATGTTATATGACTGTCCCTCTCAACCAAGCTAAAAGTCAAGGGTAGATGCTTTCTCTTATTATATCTAAACAGCTCATTTACTCATGCAATCAATATTTACTAAGTGCTTACTTTGTGCCAGGTATGATTCTAGGTGCCAAAGATACAGCAGTGAACAAAACATGAAACCTACATTCAAGTGGGAGAAGACAATAAACAAGGTAAATTATGTGTTAGATGGTAACAAGTACTACGAAGAAAAATACAGCAGAAAAGGGGGAGAGGGAGTTTGGAGGGGGTTGTGAGTTCACATAGGGTGGCCAGATAAGGTCTGATGAAAAGATGATATTTAGTAAAGAGTTGAAGGATGTGAGAGAGGAAGGCATGTGGATATCTGAAAAAAGAGTGATCCAAGTAGAGGGAATAGCAATGAAAGGACCTGAGCAGACACATGCCATGTAGGCTTGGAGGACAGCAAAGAGGAGAGTGTGGCAGGAGGAAAGTGAATAAGGGGGAGAGCAGTAGAAGCCAAAGGCAGAGGGCAGTACCAGGGGGTCAATCCTATAGGCCATAATAATGATTTTGTTTTACTCCGGGTAAGATGGGAAGAGCCAGCCCTGTTGGTCTAGTGGTGAAGATTTGGAGTTGTCACTGCTGCAGCTAGGTTTGCTTCCTGGTCAGGGAACCACTCTACCCGTCTGTGGGTTGTACTGTGGCGGCTGCACCTTGCTGTGATGCTGAAAGCCATGCCATTGTTATTTCAGATTTCAAATTTCAAATTTCAGCAGGGTCACCTGTGGTAGACAGGTTTTGGTGGAGCTTCCAGACTAAGACAAACTAGGATAAAGGACCTGGCCACCCACTTCCGAAAAAATTGGCCATGAAAACCCTATGAATAGCAGCAGAGCATGGTCTGATACAGTGCTGGAAGGTGAGAGATGGTACAAAAAGACCCAGCAGGGTTCTGATCTGCTGTACACAGAGTCGCTAGGAGTCGAATCAACTCAACGGCACTAACAACAAAAGATGGGAAGCCATGAGAGAGTTTTGAGCAGAGAAAGAACATATCTCACTCACATCTTATCAGGATCACTATAGCTCCTGTGTTGAGAACAGACTTAAGTAGGGGAAGGAAAGGGTTGAAACTGAGAGACTAATTACAAGGTTACTGCAATAAAAAAGTGAGATAGGATTAAGGCTTAGACCAAGGTGGAAGCTTTGGTGATGTCGTGATTTTGGATATATATTTTGAAGGGCAATGAGATTGAAGACAGATTGGACATGAAATGAGAAAGAGAGAAAGGCTGTAGAAGAAGCAGGATTTGGGTGAGGGAAATTCAGGAACATGATTTTAGATGTAAGTTTGAAATGCCTATTAGACATCCAAGTGGATATGTCTCCTAGGCAGTTTGGAGATATGATTGTGGAGTTAGGGGATGAGTCCAGGAAGAAGATATAAATTTGGGAGTTGTCAGTGTAGAGATGGTATTGAAAGTCTTGAGAGTGAAAGATCAACATATTCTTTGTGCCTCCCACTACGTCCCTCTTCATTGGTATCCCTAACCCCAATACTTCCCTTGCAGATTTAAGGCCATACAGTCTGGTGGAAGAGGGCTGGGACTCTCTTGGCTTCTTAACACGTTCACACTCATTTGTTTCAGATTTTCAGTGCTTCACGCTTTAGGTGCACAAAGCAGAGAAACAGTTTTAATTAGAGGTTTTTTTTACATTAGGCCAAAGAATGATAGTCATCTCCATTTCCCTACGGATTGGAAAAAAATACACCTTAACAGAAAATAACGACAGTCATTTAAAACTAGTTAAAAGTTTTTCCACGAGGAATTCTGTGAGGACTTGTTGGCTAAAGTTGCCTGAAAATTAGCGCGCACACACACACACACACACACTGAACATGAATAGGAAGAAGTGCTCAACACAAGAGAATACCCTCAAGTATTCCTATTCCAGGTAAAGGGATAAATCGCTTCACAGATTTCCTTCGCTGCAACCCTTCATGAACCTCCAGAAGATGCTCAAGTGACTTAAGAAGGCTGGGGAGATGGTCGTTGGGAAAGAACTGTTGGTAGTTGGCAATACTTCATTCCAGGGAGGTTGTGGCAACAACTCCCTCGGCTGCAGACATCATGGATTTTCCTCCCTCTGGGAACCAGAGGTCCCTCCGTTTCTGGTCTGGATCCCTTAGAGACAAAGAACTTCATTCTCTCCCATAGCAGTGTGGGGCTGCTGGGGAGAGGAGGGGGTGGAGGGGTTAGAATTCTACCCCCAGGAAACACCCACAGGCGCAAACAGGAGCCTGAATCCTGACTCTGGTCCAGGAGGCGTGCGGGGCTGCGGGGCCCCTGCGACCAGGGCCAGGCCAGTTGCCAAGGTGCCCGTGGAAGGGGCCGCCCCGAGCAGGCCGGGGACAAGGAGCGCACGGTACACTTTCACGAAGGGCGCATCCGCTCCTGAAGCCCCCTTCTCCCTCTCGACTTCATTCTCTCGCGCCCCTTTCTCCCGGGGAGCCTCCGCATTCCCCATTTACCCGTCGCGCCCTCGCCCTTTCTTCCCTCCTCCTGACCCTCCCCCGGCTCGCCCCTCCCTCGGCAGCCCACCTTCACCCCGCTCCTCCGCGGGCTCCTCAGTCCTCGCCCCTTATCCCCGGCCTCCCCTCGCCGGCCCCCCGCACCCGGGGCCCCCGCGGCCCCCTCCCCGCCCCCCTCGAGGCGGCGGCGGCCCCTCTCACAATAGCGCGGCCCGCCTCCCTCCTCTCCGCTCCCGGTTCGCTCCCTCCTGCTTCCCTCCCGGCGCATGCGCCCTCCGGTCGGCGGCTGCTGCGGCGGTGGCGGCTACGAGCGGCTCCGTTTTTTTAAAGGGAAACGCTGAGGCGCCGGGGGTGACGCGGGTGGGGGGAGCCCGAGCCGCGGAGACCCCCAGGGGAGGCGACAGACCCCCTCCCGGAGTAGGAGGGCTTTGGGCGGACCCATCCCTCCCACCCCCTCCTGAGGAGGAGGGGGGGGGAAAATGGAGGCTCGGGGCGGCTGAGGCGAGCTCCGGGGCGGGGGGCCGGGGCGGGGAAGGGGGGTGTGGGGTGGGGAGACGAGGCGGGCCCGGCCGGGCCAGGGGGGGCCGAAGCGAGCTCCGGGGATGAGCTCGGGGGCGGCTGGGTGCGAGCTCCTGCCTCTGAGGCGAAGGCGGCGGCGGCGGCAGCAGAGGCGGCGGCGAGGCCCCCATGGGCCGGCGGCGGGCCTCAGCCGCGGCCTCCACTTCTCCGCACGCCGGCGGGATGGCGCCCGGGCCCCGGAGGAGCCGCGCTAGCCGAGGCCTGCTGCCGCGCTGCTGAGGCGAGCCCGCCAAACTCCCCTCCCCCTCCTCCGTCCTCGACCCCCCGCACCTCGCCCCTTCCCCACCCCCTCCTCCGCCTCGGTCCCCGCCGCTGCTCCGGACCACTATGACCATGAGATCCGCAGTGTTCAAGGCGGCCGCGGCCCCTGCCGGCGGCAACCCTGAGCAGCGACTGGACTACGAGCGGGCTGCGGCGCTGGGCGGGCCCGAGGACGAGCCCGGGGCGGCCGAAGCCCACTTCCTCCCTCGGCACCGTAAGCTCAAGGAGCCGGGGCCCCCGCTGGCCTCCTCCCAGGGCGGGAGCCCCGCGCCCTCCCCTGCCGGCTGCGGCGGCAAGGGCCGGGGCTTGTTGCTCCCGGCCGGGGCGGCCCCCGGGCAGCAGGAAGAGAGCTGGGGCGGCTCGGTGCCCTTGCCCTGCCCGCCCCCGGCCACCAAACAAGCCGGCATTGGGGGGGAGCCAGCGGCAGCCGGAGCCGGCTGCAGTCCCCGACCCAAGTATCAGGCGGTGCTGCCCATTCAGACGGGCTCTCTCGTGGCGGCGGCCAAAGAGCCTACGCCCTGGGCTGGGGACAAGGGTGGGGCGGCTCCCCCAGCTGCCACCGCCTCGGACCCGGCGGGACCCCCACCACTACCTCTGCCCGGGCCGCCACCCCTCGCGCCCACCGCCACCGCCGGGACCCTGGCGGCCAGCGAGGGCCGATGGAAGAGTATGAGGAAGAGCCCTCTCGGGGGTGGCGGCGGCTCGGGAGCCTCCAGTCAGGCCGCCTGCCTCAAACAGATCCTTCTGCTGCAATTGGACCTCATCGAACAGCAGCAGCAGCAGCTGCAGGCCAAGGAAAAGGAGATCGAGGAGCTGAAGTCAGAGAGAGACACGGTACGGGAGGGGTTAATCTGCGTTCGGGACGAGCCGCGAGTTGTGCGCATGCTCGGGGGAAGGGGGCCTGTAGGAGGTTAAGGTATCCCTTGGTTAGGGGTAAGGAGGTTGGCCACCAGAGGAGGAGTAGCTTAGGTGCCGGGTCCTTGGGACCCAGGCACACAGACACGTTGGGTTGGAGGGAAGGGTTAAAGGGCAACCTCCCAGTAGGAGGGGGAGGGGAAGTTTCAGGTGCCCAAGGGTTAATTTAAAATGACAGCCCCAGACTTGTGGGAAAGACCTGATTTGTGAGGAGTTGAAAATGAAAAGGTGGGATGCATATTTGGTGGCTTTCTGGAAGGGGTTAAAGTTAAAGAGCTTTTGCGTTAGAAATGCATTCTGAAGGAGAGGGACAGAGCAGCTGTTGCTCTAACCATTGCTGTAGCATCTTTAGATGGGAGGATAGTAGGCCTTTCAATTGGCAGAGGGGTAGAGGTGATTCACAGTGGATTTCTATTTTAGTTTTCTTAAATGATATTAAGAGAATCACTGTCTTTGATTTCAGGCAATTTTTAATGGGAATCTGAGTTATCAAACATGACCCACTGCCCAGCTCCCTTGTATAAGCATGGTGTTTAGAGGCTGGAAGATTTTGAGACATCAGGGGAAAGTAAGCTTATTAAATGTATTAAGTGGACCAAAGAAAAAAATCTCTATTTTAGAATCTTAGGGTAGTAGGGAGATCATTTCTTATTTCTTTGTACTTCTGAGGAGCGTGACTATATAGGCTTGTTTTTACTGCAGCAGTAGTTAAGGGCACCTTATGTGTTAAAACATATTCCTTCAGATATGAGGAAAGCTGGGGGGGGGGGGTATTACTGTGCTAGCATACCTTACAGCTGCCTAAAAATAAACATGGTTTCTACAATTGTGTTCAGGCTGCAGCAGTCTCTCTCCCTCTCTCTCCCTCTCTCTCCCTCTCTCTCCCTCTCTCTCCCTCTCTCTCCCTCTCCCTCTCTCTCTCTGGCGTTGTGTGCGCCAAGGGCTGAGCAAGGGAGCAGAGGGCTATTCATTTTGTTTGCTTTCCAAATGAATCGCATCAGGCAGCGGCTGTTTTATTGGAAAATACATTCTGCAAGGTGGAATGGGAGCTGAAACAGGTCTCATTAAAATATCTCATGGTGTTGATTTGTGGAAGTTACTCAACATGGAGGTGGCACTGCTCAGCTACTGTACTGCAGTCTAGGGGTGTGATGGTACTGTAATTACAACACATCATATCCTTACCTGGGGGGGTGCAGGAAGAGAAGGACCAGTGAAGGAGAAGAAATCAAGGAAATGTCACCCACAAACCGTGGTTAAGTAATGTTAAGGCTGTGCATCAAAACAAGAGATGAAATGAGAGTATGGCTGACAGGGGGTCTCTCTGCTGACTGTGGAGGTTTCTGCTCAGTTCCTGAGGTAATGGCCCCTTTGCAGACTTTCCTAGGCAGGAAAAGTGGGGTGAGTTAAGGATAGAGTGTCAGTCTGAACTTGGCATTCACTGCTTCTGTTGTGTGTTGCAGTCTTAGCGTTGCTTAAGCTTGTTTCTCTTATTCTAGTTGTTGTTTGGCCTCTACTGAAATCTATGCAGCCAAGTGGATATAATGAAGGCAGCATTAATATCACTGTCTAACCCAAATAAAATTCTTATTATAGGGTATAAGTGGTGCAGTTGGCACCTTTTCTCAGAACATTTTAATGTGAAGTTTTCAATGATAATTGACTTCCAGTTTCTGTTTGATTATGTAGTCCTCCTTTAATTAGAGTTTAAAAGACTTTGTTTTTACTAAATATTTAGATAAATAGGTATAATTTTTTTCTGTTATCTCAAATGCAAGGCAATATGCGTATTTCATGATCCTTGGGATTTATGGGTACTGGTTTGTATTATAATTCTTCCAAATTGAATGTTCATTGTTTAGGTGGCACCCTCCCACACACACACACCACTTTTAAATAACACTGCACTGTGACTATGTGAGTTTTTAATTCCTTCTTCATGTACTATTTGGACTTTGCCCTTGCGTATAGCGTTTTGGACTGGAAGTAGAGAGGATAGGATTTGGAGAACCTTAGGGCCTCCTAAAAGAACATAAGGTTAAATCTGGAAACTCCCAAACTGACTTGGAGCCACATGGTTAGCAATAACAGAGACCATGCCATTTAAAAGGCATGTTGTGGCCCCTCCCAGTGAAGAGGATCTTCTTTCAGAAGAATGAACTACAAATTCCCCCATGCCCCTCCCCAACTAGGTTAGCCCCTAAAATTAAGCAGTGTACCTTGTCTTCTCTATTGTGTTTAAGGAAAACTATTCAGATTAATGTCTGCCTATTAAGAATAAGTTCAATTGCTATGGTCCATGGCAAGAGGCAGAAGACCATACTGATTCCTAAATGGGGCTAAGTACCTGTGTTTAATTTTTTGTGTTTTGAGTCTGTATTTTGCCACTCTCTTTTAGCTCCTTGCTCGGATTGAACGGATGGAAAGGCGGATGCAGCTGGTAAAGAAGGATAACGAGAAAGAAAGGCACAAGCTGTTTCAGAGCTATGAAACTGAAGAGAGAGAGGAAACGGAGCTAACTGAGAAAATTAAACTGGAGTGCCAGCCTGAGCTTTCTGAGACATCCCAGACTCTGCCTCCCAAGCCTTTCTCTTGTGGGCGAAGTGGAAAGGGACACAAAAGGTGTGCTGATAACTTTGTTACAATGTCTGGACATGATGAGGAGACTTGTTTCCAGTGACTGAGAGCAGGGGATTGAGACTTATGAATTAGTTCTAATACAGTCATATCCTGAATTAAACTATGAGGTCTTCCCTGCTGAGAAACTATCCTGAAATGGTCTTGCGCAGGCTATAAAAGTCTTTTAAGAACATTTTGGTCACAGTAATAATTACAGAATGCAGAGTACATCATAAAGAGAATGGGCAACAAATGTGACAGCTGAGTTTCTTAAAACTATAGCAGTCCACTTCAAGTTAGGAAGTATTAAGTTCCTTCATTGTGTTAGGCACTGGTAGACATAAAAAAGTAAGATGTAACTGTCCTTGGACTCAAGGAAATTAGTCTAGCTGTAAGGATGGCCTAAATTTTGAAAACTCAGAATTCAGCTGAAATAAAATATGCAGATAGACAGCAGCGATACAAACTAGGCCTTGTAAGATTTAGGGATATTAAAGATTATTCTGAGTTAGAATAGTGAAACTTTAAGGAGGAGATGGATCTTGAAAAAGAAGTACAGAATTTAAGTTGGTGAAAAGGAAAGAAGATGGCATTCTAGGAATGTGGGCATCAGGGGAGGGAGAAATTGGTAGGAGAAAGAGAGCCAGCATATAGCAAGAAAAAAGAAATAGAGCTTGTAATTGACATAGTATGGGATTAGGGGAAAAGTAAGACTGGTCTGTGGTTGACGGGAATGAAATAGGCCACAGAGCAGTGGCACCTAATGTTAACTATAGGATCTTGAATAAAATAGGAACCTTTTTAGATTTAGTAGGCAATAGGATACCTTTAGAGGTTCTTATGCGTGGAAACTCACTTATGCAACAAACATTTACTAAGGGCCTGTTCTGTATACTGTTAAGCATGACGCTGTCCCTGCTCATGACTGCCAAATGAACCCAGAGATTTAGATACTTGAATACTGCTTGTTCTCTTGCCCCAAAATGTAATGAAATCAGGTTTTATTTGAGTCAATAAATTTTATAATGTTTTCTTCCCTATCTAATAGGAAATCCCCATTTGGAAGTACAGAAAGAAAGATTCCTGTTAAAAAGCTGGCTCCTGAATTTTCAAAAGTCAAAACAAAAACTCCTAAGCACTCTCCCATTAAAGAGGAACCCTGTGGTTCCTTATCTGAAACTGTTTGTAAACGTGAATTGAGGAGCCAAGAAACTCCAGAAAAGCCCCGGTCTTCAGTGGACACCCCACCAAGACTCTCCACTCCCCAGAAGGGACCCAGCACCCATCCCAAGGAGAAAGCCTTCTCAAGTGAGATAGAAGATTTGCCGTACCTTTCCACCACAGAAATGTATTTGTGTCGTTGGCACCAGCCTCCCCCATCACCGTTACCATTACGGGAATCCTCTCCAAAGAAGGAGGAGACTGTAGCAAGTAAGGCATAGAGAACACTTGCTCTTATACCCTAGTGGTGGCGGTCAAGCTAACAAGTGTGAAAATGCCTTTGGCATTTTTAAAAAAGTGCAATCAATAAAGCAGAGTTCTGTCAAGAATGAGTAAGTTAACAGCCAGAGACAGACACTGTGCAGGCATTGCAAATAGATGGAATTACAGCAAAATGTGCTCAATGTATTTGCCTGCTTACAACACTGGGAGATGTGTTTGCCAGTAAGTTGCTCATCACAAGAGCACCAGACTTGGGGGTGTAATCTCCAGCAACTTGCATGCCCTCTGAAAGAAGGGTTTTCTGTGCTGTGAAATGCATAGAACTTATACTTTGCCATGCACGACTGTTCCTGCAATTGATATTGTGTGAAACCTGGGAGGGTGGTCTTTGGGTGTTCTCAGGGGCCAATGGTAATTTTTGGGTTGGGGAGCCAGCTTGGGGTGGGGAATTTCACCTGGGCCTCCGCTCTTTAACTATATAAACATTTATCTGTATCTCTATGTCCCGGTCTGGGGGGCAGGAGGAATCTGCCAAAGACCAACAGTCTTACTTTATCTTACTATACTTCACAAAGGTTCTAAATGTGAAGAGTTTACTTGGATTGCAGTAGCCCATTGGTTGTTCATATATTTAAATAAAATGGTCTACAAACTATTTTTCAAACAATAAGGACTATCTTGGGATATCTGAGCTGCTTGGGGAGGGTGTGGGGTGTGGGACCTTGGTCTTCATTCCCTTTTTTTTCTTTATGGCTTCCACACAGAGATGCTCCCCTATGTCCTGCATCAACCAGTAACTGGAATGTGCCTTCAATCGTGTAATGTTAGTCTATGACAGTCACTGCGGATGCTCCGGGGTGATGGTGGGGGAAGCCTTCTTGGATAGAGCTGCAGCCCCAAATTTCTACCACTGTGTCTTGCCCTAGCAGGGATGGGGATGGGAGTCCATTCCAATAAGACAAGAGCATTCTCCAGGCTTTGTTTGACTGTTCTGGTGACAAAATTAAGTGGGCAAGATAGATTACTCTTCTTAATTATCTAAAATTCATTAGGCCTCACCCTTAAGAACATGAGATAGACTAGGACCCTGATCTAGGTTCAGGTTTTTTGTTGGTTCAGTCAGTTGAAGAGGTTCATCCTTAATGGTTAACCTTCTTGCTGCCATGGCAATGCTGTGTAACAACTTAAGAGAAACCATGAAGCAACTTCCCATCCGGGATTGGGAAATGGCTTGGTCCGGAGCTGTTCTGTATGACTGGCTGTTTTTGAAAACCCTATCTGCCCTAGTACAGAAAATTCCAAAAACCTCTGAGATTGTGGGCATAGCAGTACAGAAAGAGTCTGATTCGGGGGATCCCAGCCCTTTGAGGAGCCTGAGGTGTGAATAAACGCGTGAATCTATTCTTGATGTCCGTATCTCAAGAGGAAGTCTCAATGGCTTGTTCTAAGGAAGCCAAAGTCTTTGTGCATGTTGTTCAGGCTGGACCAGCAAGGTAGTTTGTTTGGAGGGAGGAGGGAGCTGTTTAAGAAGACTACATATGTAAGTTTTGAGAACACTGATCTTTTATTTGAAAAATAGGGTCAACTTTTACTCACCTGCCATGTTCTGAGTTTAAGGTTTGATATCCTTGGCCATCAACTGTTGCAGGGAAACCACCCTAAATAATGAAGAAAAGAAGTCGTCTCAGTGTAAAAAAAAAAGTGGTGGGCTTATTTTCTTTTCTTTTGTCTGTTGTTCCCTTTCCCCTCCCCCAGAGAGAAATTCTCAAAAGAACAACTCAAAAAAACCAAAATGGCTTCCTAGTGAGAACTTCAGTGATGATCCTTTCCTCCATTTTGGGTATGGGCTTTTTTTCTTTTTACACTGAGATGATTCTTCTTTCCTGCATTATTTAGGGTGTCTGATGCCATCAAGTGTTGCAGGAGAAACTTCAGTCTTGGCCGGTGAGTAGAATAGGAATTGTGCCGGCTGGGCCTGGGGTGGTGGTTGGTGGGATGGTGGATGGTTGGGAGCTGCATTCCCCATCAGTTGGATGTGGGAAAGTGAGATTCCTTGGTGTATGATTACACTATAGACTTCAAAATGACTACAAATTTCAGTTGTTTTTCAGGAACTGCAATAGCATCCATTATATGAATTGTCAGGTATTGGTGTAGGGTTTTTTGTGATCCTGTGTTTGGCAGACTGCAATGGCATTTTAGGTTCTTTTATACCGTAGCGAGGACACTGAATATGGCTTCAGGTGAGGCCATAGAATGGATTCCTATCACTTGGTAACTTTGTCTTATCTGGGGAGAGACCTCTTATCCTAGTGAATAGCAGGAGGGTTGTGTGACCTTGGACTTAAGGGTGGTTCCACCCCTCCTCCCTTTCTTTTTTTTTTTTTCAGTTCCTTCTTGGAGGGACCACTCAGTAGAGCCTCTAAGGGACCCAAATCCTTCAGACCTTTTGGAGGTAGGTACCCAAGACCTGTCTGTGGAAGGGAGTGAGAGACAGACTAGAAATAGGGGTATAATTTGAATATGTCTTAGTAACTGTATGGATGGGTTAAATAGAACTTAAAGCCAGAAGGGAACTTGAGAGATTATCTAGTCCAATGCGTTTGTTGTATAGATGAGAAAACTGAGGTCCAGAGTGGTTAAGTGATTTATTCAAAAATAAATATCTGGGGAGTGGTAAAACAAGCTAGATTTCATACTAAGTAGAAAAGTTAGCATGTACCACTCAGCAGCAACAATATATATTGCAAGCTCATTTGACTCTTAAAAGTTTGATGTTTATTTTAAACTTAGACTCTTACCAAGTATGGAGGTAGGGAGGGTTTATGGCAGTCTCAAGGGTTTCAGTTTGATGCGACTTTCACTTGGAAAGTTATGGAAATGATTTTGAAATCTGGAGATTCTGTAAGGGTAGGGGTGGGGAAAGGAGGATGTGTTTTGTTGATTTTGTTACCAGGAGATTCCCATGATATCCATAGAACTCACAGACTCAGGTGGGACCTGAAGGTGAAAGATTTTATATTCCTGGAAGCTGGAAATGAGCTAGTATACCTGTGTCTCACAGTGATGAAAAGCTTATCAGCATCTATTCTTTACACAGAACCTGGATGACAGTGTGTTTTCAAAGCGGCATGCAAAACTGGAGCTGGATGAGAAGAGAAGGAAAAGGTGAGGCTAGAGATATTCATCCTGGGAAGCTGAACCCTAGGACCCTGACCTCTCTCATCCATGCTGTGGAGAGTCCTGGAGCTCTTCACACTCTTAAATCACTGGCTTCCCAATTGGTTGAGTATCTTAGTTTGAAGTGGTCATTGTTGTAGGTGAAGATGTTTGGCTTCTTTTTCTTCATGTATGCCCTTCTTCAGTTCCACTCTCTGGAACACCAACACATGATCTAGACTGCTAGGCGTAATTCCCTAAACAGGCAGGCAGTTCTCTTTACTCCCCCATCAGGAAGAGTCAACAAAGATCTTCCTATCATCTGGATTGTATGAGTTGCTTTTAAAGAGCAGGTTTTCAGTAATGTTGCGTTTGTTTGTTTGTTTTGTTTGTCTGATTTGTTTTTCCCAGATGGGATATTCAGAGGATCAGGGAACAAAGAATTTTACAGCGACTGCAGCTCAGAATGTATAAAAAGAAAGGAATTCAGGAATCTGAGCCTGAGGTTACCTCATTTTTCCCTGAGCCAGATGATGGTAAGTTTTGTTCATGTAAAAGAGTGGTTTTTCAAAGAAGAAAAAGGGTGCAAGGCTCCAGGATACAACTTGCTGTGAATGAATGAACAGTATTTTGGAGCAGGTACAGTTGCTAGACATTTCCCATCCGTGTCACTAACGAGGTCCCATTTGGCTTTTTTCCATAGTTGAAAGTTTGATGATTACTCCCTTCTTGCCTGTTGTAGCATTTGGACGACCATTACCAAAATTAACTCCACAGTAAGTATAAAGTTTTTTCTCCCTCCTCTCTCAGGTAGCCTGCCCTTCACCTCCCTTTCAGATTTCATGAAAGCCTACATATAAGGTGGAACAAGTGGCTTAGAGATAGCCATGGTTCCTCAACAGAAGTGAGGCTACTGGGGCAACTTTTACAATGATAAGATTCCCAAGCCAGGAATTAGGAGGATTGCTTTTTGAGTTAGAAATAGATTATTCAGTCACTTTAATAGCACACTGTTGCTCTGGCTATGAGGC
The DNA here is from genome assembly GCF_041296265.1 of Equus caballus. NCBI lineage: Eukaryota > Metazoa > Chordata > Mammalia > Perissodactyla > Equidae > Equus > Equus caballus. The sequence continues at coordinate 22,450,392 of NC_091694.1, read as the reverse complement.
AGGAAAGATGACAAACTTGGGACTTGGGAATCAGGGCTAGGATTGGTGAGGGGCATAGTGTCTTTTTTGGAGTTACTCTCATCCCCGCATTGAATCCCTTCTAGTCTTTAAAGTTGATTTGCTTATTCTTTTTTGCCAGGAATTTTGAACTGCCCTGGTTGGATGAGCGTAGCCGATGCAGGTTGGAGATCCAGAAGAAACAAACACCTCACCGGACGTGTAGGAAATAGCTGTGCTGGCAGGAACCTTCTGTCTTCAGATAGTTGTAGCATGCCACTCCCAGAGAGTGGCAGAGACCTGTATATGTGACCTATGTCCTCATGTATGTTATCATTCGCTGATAGTGCCCTTCCATACTCCCTTGATCTTGGTTCTGTTTTCATCACTCTGATTTCACAAAGACTCTTTCATTGGGCTAATTGTGAATTATGGAGGGTGATTGGGATTTCCTTTCCCTTTTGGGGGAAATGAGCTCTCAAGCTAAATCTATAGGATGGCAGATTTGGAAGCTTCAGGGGTCTGCTTCTATACATTTGCCTGTGTTAAAGGGGTAAAAGGGCTCTCTTCATTAGATGTGTGGAAGATGAAGCAACCCCTGCCTTTAGAGCTGTGCCTGCATGGCACTCTTCTCACGGTGGTATACCCTTCCTTATAGTTTGCATAGAGTGGTTTTTACCCTAAAAGAAAACAAAAAAGCCTCACCATGAGCTTAAGGACCAGATGAGGAATAACAAGTCAAGTGATGAAGCAAGTCATCTTCACAGGGTAGAAAAGAGATTGGAGAGTTGGTAGATAAATGTCTGAAAAGACAGTTGTTCTCTTAAAACTATTCTGTGATATAGCCATGTGGGAAGGGATGTTTGGCTGTGATTATTTTCGTAGTTAATGGGTAACTGAATTTCTTCCCTCATCCCTCAAAAAATAAAATATTTGGAAAAGAGAATGGGGATGGTTAGTTTTGGACAAGTTATGGCTCCTAAACAAAAGCAGTTGGTATTTGGGGATGGCATGCCAGAACCTGTATAGATGTCCTTGCATCACTTCACTTCTCAAGTATTCCTTAGTTGGGCTTTATCCTTTTAGCTGAGCTCTTGGTGGTGGGATAGAGATGTAGGGAGGGTGGGGGGTGTATGTGGAAATATGTGCTTCCTTTGGCTGGCAAATGTCTACATCTTGAAACAAACAGATGTACCTAATGAGCTTCTCCATTCACTTTGTAAAGGTAGATTTATATGTGTACCATCTTGGTTCCCCCCTCCCCTCCATTTTGTTAAAAATTTTCAGGACAGCACTCCAGGCCACTTTGGTCTCAGTGTAAGATCCCTGTAACTATCTGGAAGGAAAATAGAGCCAAGACCTCTGGTCTTAAATATATAGGAATTGCCTTTCTTTAGTCTTCAGGACTATTGTGTGAAAACAAGTAGGGGTCTAATCTCCTAGAAGGTAGGGGCTGTTATCCTTGAAGAGACTATGTCCCCAGATTATTAGCACTTTTAGAGGAGAAGCCAAGGTATGTAGGGTGTGTGGCCGGCCCATCAGTGGAGCATGAGAAAATGGGATACCATTGTGGGAAAAAATGAAAAGTTCCTCAGGGGCCTCCCACTGCTAAAGCTTTTTTTGTGAGATGTTGATCTGTGCTCCCTGGGTTTGACTTATAAAGGAATTATTCCGGCAGCACATATAGTATTCTTGGATGATCTTGCTGCTCTTATTTCTCCTTTTATGTGTGTGTGTGGCTATGGGTTTTCATTTGTAACTCCATCTACTTAGGAGAGTGGGCTCTCCACAAGGGAACCTGCTGTGAACTTCTTTGCAGCAAGAATGTAGAGAGAAATAGGACTTATTCCACTAGGGGCTCTCATCTCACACCTTAAGGAGAGAAAGGAGAGTTCTAGAAAAACTGGGCCAGATTTTCTTTGTTCTCCATCATTTTAATATGGCAACCTGTTCAGCTTTCCTACTCTGACCTATGTTATACTCCTTGTAATGTGCCCAAGAAGAAAAAAAGACCAATCAGTGTCTCTTTACTTTATTCCTTCATTCCTCTCAGTTTCTTCTTGACTTCCAGTATTTGACAGATTCTTAATTTGGATATGGGTTAGCAAATTTAACCTTTGTGTTTGTGACCTACCCAGGGGACTACCCAGATTCTGAACTTGAGCTAGACTAAGAGCAATTCATGAGGTGCTATCTGGCCAGACTTAAGTGGATTCTGTTTCCTTGGTTCTCCCTCTACCTAGGACCTTTTATTTTATTGTCCCCTCTTCTAGATCAATTCTCCTTTGATTTGGATATGTTGAGGTTTGTTGAGAGGAGGTTGGAGAGTAGATTAGCAAAGTTCCAAGAGCAAAATTACAGTGTGTTAGAGTGTGGGGGGAAAATTAGTCTTATTTTTTCCCTACATGGGATACAACACTGTGAAATTCAATCTTCAACTGAAGGCCCTGAAATTCTCCTAAAACATAGTTCTTTGTTTCTTTCTTTAACAAAGTTTAAGCTAGTGTTAATAAATTAAAAAGAGAAATTGCTTGTCTGTCCACTTCAGCTTTGTTTTATGCCCATTTCATATTGTTGTCTGTGTTGTAATTCATACTTTTGATACCATTTCTGATGTGTAAAATTGGTTGTCTTGTAAATATCTTATAAAGAGTTCAATTGTAAATAAACTATTGTGGCTGTTAATTTTTGAACTTCTGCTTCAATTTATTAGATCTACTGGGAAGCATTAAATCTGCTTGTTTTTGTTTTTGTTTTTGTTTTTGACGAAGATTAGCCTTGAGCTAACATCTGCTGCCAGTCCTCCTCTTTTTGCTGAGGAAGACTGGCCGTGAGCTAACATCCGTGCCCATCTTCCTCCACTTTCTCTGTGGGACGCCTACCACAACATGGCTTGCCAAACGGTGCCATGTCCGCACCTGGGATCCGAACTGGCGAACCCTGGGCCACTGAAGTAGAATGTGCGAACTTAACCAGTGCCCCACTGGGCCGGCCCCAACAATTCTGCTTGTATATTTTAAAAGATTAGAAAAATAAATCAATTTTCACAAAATACGAAAACACACCATTTTCGTTTTTTATAAGGTATTCACTTCCATTTGTATGTGAACACAACATTTCATCCCTCTTTGTCCTGTGTTCTTCCTTACACACATAATTGGCAACTTTAAAAACAATAGAGTATAGGGTGCTTGGTGTCCAAATTTTTAAAACCTCATAGCTGAAAAGACCTTAGAGGTGATCTAGTCTGACCTCCAATACATGATTTGCCCTTGTCAACATTCCAGACAAATGAAGTCCTGCTTCTTTTTTTCTATACATTTTTTTTCTGAATGTTAGAAAATTCTTCCTTGTTGATAAAAATCTAACTTCTTGTAACTCAACGCCCATTGGTTCTTGCTTTGCCTTCCATGATGATAAAAAAAAGATCAATCCCTCCTTTTCCTCATAGTCCCTGGAATAAAGATTGCTATGGCTATCCCAGTCTTGTCTACATGGTAAACATTCAGAGATCTTACCATTGTTCCTCAAAAGAAAGGATTTTGAATTTTTCACTTCTCTCTGGATGAGTGAACAATTTGCTCATGTCCATTTAAAAGCTGAACCCTTGGGGCTGCCTGGTGGCATAGTGGTTAAGTTGGCCTCCTCTGCTTCAGTGGCCGGGGGTGTGGGTTCAGATCCTGGGCACTGACCTACACACTACTCATTAAGCCATGCTGTGGCACATCCCACATACAAAAAAGAGAAAGACTACCACAGATGTTAGCTCAGCGACAATCCTCAAGCAAAAAGAGGAAGATTGGCCACAGATGTTAGCTCAGGGCCAATCTTCCTTACTCCTCAAGAAAAAATTTTTTTTAATTTAAAAAGCTGGGGGCCGGCCCGGTAGCGCAGCAGTTAAGTGAGCAAGTTCCCCTTCTGGCGGCCGGAGTTTGCCGGTTTGGATCCGGGTGCAGACATGGCACCACTTGGCAAAAGCCACGTTGTGGTAGGTGTCCCACATATAAAGTAGAGGAAGTTGGGCACAAATGTTAGCTCAGGGCCAGTCTTCCTCAGCAAAAAGAGGAGGAGTGGCAGTAGTCAGCTCAGGGCTAATCTTCCTCCAAAAAAAAAAAAATTAAAAAACTGAACCCAGACCCAACAGCTGAAAGGCAAAGTGGCAGCATATTATTTTCCTTATTTACACTAAACTTGGCAAGTTTATTTGCATCAATTTACCTTGTGATCGATAAGATCCTGCAGATTTTTTTTTTTAATTTACTAAATCATCTATCCTCCGTTTTGAACTTAGGCAATTGGTTTTTGGAGCTGGATTTACAAGTTGTCACATTTGGCCACTTGTTTAACCAGCTGACATCTGTTTAGATACTGATTCTATCTCTGAAGGCATTCAGAATGCCTTCTACTTTCAAATTGTCTATGAATTTGTTAAGCATCAGGATCCTTAACCATCTAATTTGTAAAAATATCACACAGGACAGAATCTGTGCTATGCTATAGTGACCTTTCTCTGTTTGATGAGTATTATCAATATGCACTCCTGTAGGTGCACTAATAACTTAGCTCACGCATTTTGCATGTCTTCATTACGGTCCAAAGAAAATACACTGATTTCTTTCATTAGTGACAAATGTCTTGCCAAAGTCAAAATCAAAATCCCTCATCTATCCGTCTGGTAATCCTTAGCAAGAATGAAAATATGAGAATATTGAACCACGCCGGTTCCTATGATAATCTCTTCTTTTTAAATCCGTTCTAAAATCTTGGTAAGACTAGCATCATACCAGCCTGCACTTCGGGAGAGGTGATGGCCCGGGTGAAAAGACACATGAAGAGGGAAATGAGAATACAGGGAAAACAGTGTAGTGCTGCAACACCCAATCCTCGGGCTTCACTGTAGACAAGTGGTTTCTCCTTAGCCTTTCAGCTTAAGATGGGCCGGTGTGGCAAATCTGATGGAGCACAACGGCTTTAGAGATTTACCTTGATTCGTGATTTTACCAAGAAAACGAATGCAGTAAAATCTGCTTCAAACGTAGGTAGAAACGAGAAATCGAAAGAGAAAACCATGAAGCAGCTACAATGCCGCAGTAATGCTGTGCAGGACGCCTTCCACTTGGAAAGCCCAAGATGGCCGAGGGAGGAACCGGAGGAGACTTGCCGAGCGCGGCTCCCCTTGCCCGGGGCCTACCCAGGGGAAGTCAAGAGCCGCGCCACGCCCCCCCACACGTCACGGATTTACGTAATCCCGCTTGCCCGCAAAGGTGCCGCAGGGCGCCAGTCCCGCCCCCAGCCCCGCCCTCTGAAAAGAGGAGCGGCTCGCCGCACGTGAAGCATGCTGGGACTAGCTCTGGAGCCTCCCGGCAGTCCCTGCGACGGGCGCGGTACGTAAGGAGCTGGCCGACGGCGGCCGCTCTCCGTAAGATGGCGGACCGGCGGCGCCAGCGCGCTTCGCAGGACACCGAAGACGAAGAGTCTGGTGCTTCGGGCTCAGACAGCGGCGGTTCCCCGGCGCGGGGCGGCGGGAGCTGCAGTGGCAGCGCTGGAGGCGGCGGGAGCGGCTCTCTGCCTTCCCAGCGCGGAGGCCGAGGCGGGGCCCTTCATTTGCGGCGGCTGGAGAGCGGGGGTGCCAAGAGCGCCGAGGAGTCGGAGTGTGTGAGTGCGCGCGGGCGGGGCGTAGGCGATGGTGGGAGGCTGCGAGTTGATGGTCGATGCCGGGGCATATTGTGTTAGAGAAGGGAGCTATCCCAGTGCGGTTTGCATCCGGAGCCCCAAGGGAAGAGGAGGGGTTGGGGGGTTTTAGGGGGCGGCAGAGCTGTCGCGGATGGAAAGCGGATGTTTATTCGGAAATTGGGGTTGGAGGTGAAGAGGCTAGACCTCCCTCGGTTGGTACTTGTTAAAGACGTACCTCCCCTCATCTCCCTTTTCAACCATTTTGTATTGAATCGTCCACTCTCTGCCGTCTGGAAATCACAGAACTAACCCGTGTCTTATTTCCTTCAGGAGAGTGAAGATGGCATCGAGGGCGATGGTGAGTAGCATCACGACGAGAGTTTTGCCCGTAAACTCAGGTCATCAACTTCCAGCAGATGACGTCCCCTCGGCCTGTTAGGAATTGGGGGCGGGTGTCACAAAGTGGCTCTTGGTAGCGTAGCGCTTAAGAGAATACGTTTGAGCAGTAAGATCTTGGGCAAGTCACTCTCTGAGCCTATTTCCCGTGTGTAAATGGAACTGTCCCATAGTTTGATGTCAGAAGTAAATGAAAGTCTTAGCCTGACCTATAACAAGCAGTGGGGAAATGTAATTATAGTAATTTGTGTTGCATTTTTTTCTTTATGTATTTCTGTTTTCTTTCAGCTGTTCTCTCAGATTATGAAAGTGCAGAAGACTCAGAAGTGAGTGTAATAGGTTCTTTTTCCTATGGTGTAGGTCGCGGAATGTACTTTAAAAACATGTAGACGTGTACCATGACCTGCTTGTTACTCCTCTTGTGCATTCTTCATTTATGCTTCTGAAAAACTGCTACAAAAGGTCTTGTTCAGTTAGAGTGAGGGAAAGTTTTGGTGTAAGCCTCTTCAGGCCACATGTGTTGCACTGTTAAAAGGTGGTTTTTCACCGTATCTGAAGAAAGTAAGATTCTAAATAAGAGAATGAGAACATCCTGAAGCCCTTCACAGGACGTTTGACAGTTTATTTTATGCTGCCTAAGTAGTGAAGCCATCTGGTTGCATATTTCTTTCCACATGTATCTGAAGACCTCGAAGGGGTGGGGTTCTGAGTGGTTTGTGCCAGAAACATCCCTCAGTTTAAAGATGGGGCTTTCTCTGTGTCTGGGAGAAAGATTCCCTAAGCCAGTCTTTTGTTAGCTTGCTTGTTTTGATTGGGTGAACTGCTAGAGGTGCTATCAGAATGACTGTTTGCTGGAGTTGTTAAATGAAGTCCTGAGTTCTGGATTTTGGTCTTGGGGTTATATCCAGGGGAATTGGATTGTGGATTTTCTGTAAATTTTATTGAACTGTTACTACATATTAAAACTTCATTAAGCCCTGGAGATGCAACAATGAACACTGTAACAAAATTCCCATCTTTAGGAATGTTGCAACTTAGGAAGTCACAGATATTCAGACAGTCAAAGGACTTAGTGACAACTGCTGGAGGATAGGGTTAAGTAGGGTGTTGATGGCTGGGTACTGAATCCATCTTAGGCAGTCAGAAAGGAATAAGTTGGAGTTAGCCGGGCAAACTGTGTTCTAGGCAGAGGGAACAACAGCTGGGAAAGTCCAGAGATAGGAGAGAAGATTGAATGTTTGGAAAGTTGAAAGTAGTTTGATATGGCTGGAACATTGTTGGTACAAGGTGGATACAAGAAATAAAGGCAGATAATGAGCAGAGGCCAGATCATGAAGGTTCTTATTTGTGCTTTCTCTTTTTTTTAAGATTTTATTTTTCCTTTTTCTCCCCAAAGCCCCCTGGGTACATAGTTATATATTTTTAGTTGTGAGTCCTTCTAGTTGTGGCCTGTGGGGTGCTGCCTCAGCGTGGCCTCACAAGCGGTGCCGTGTCCGCGCCTAGGATCCGAACCGGCGAAACCCTGGGCCACTGCAGCGGAGCGTGCAAACTTAACCACTCGGCCACAGGGCTGGTCCCCGATTGTTCTTTCTCTTTCTTGAGTACCTGCTCTGTGCCAGGAGCTGTATTAGGCACTGGAATAAAAGGCAAACATGATTCTGCCCTCATTGAATTTATATTCTGTGTCAGAGGGAGAAAATAGAGAGTTAAAAAGTAATTACAGTAATGTTTGGTGAGTGCCATGATATTGGAAGCATAGGGTGCTTTGGGAACACTGAGAAGAAGGGCTAGAAGGGATGGACTGCGTGACGAGTTGGAGGATGTGAAAAGTTTAGTATGACGGGTGGTAAGTGATGAGTCTGAGTCTAAATCTTAAAGTACCTTATAAGCCAGGTTAAAAAGTATTTGGATTTTGGGGCTGGCCCCATGGCCAAGTGGTTAAGTTCGCACGCTCCGCTGCAGGCAGCCCAGTGTTTCGTTGGTTCAAATCCTGGGCGCGGACATGGCACTGCTCATCAAAGCACGCTGAGGCAGCGTCCCACATGCCACAACGAGAAGGACCCACAACGAAGAATACACAACTACGTACCAGGGGTCTTTGGGGAGAAAAAGGAAAAAAATAAAATCTTTAAAAAAAAAAAATATTTGGATTTTATTCTAAGGAAGTGAAGGAGTATAACAGGGTTTTAAATAAGAGTGTGATAAGGATTAGACTTAACTTTTAAAGCAGTTTGTCAGATCCAAGGGACATATGCATCAGGAAATCCAGTAGGCCAGTCCTCCTGAAATAGAATCTTACAGATGGAGGAAGGACTCGGGCGTTTATATGTTAACAAGTTCCCAGGGTGATGCTTGTGCACAGTAAAATTTGAGAATTATTATTTTTGTTTTTTTGGGTTTTTTTACTATATATTTTTAAATTTAAAATTTTTTTTTTTTTTTGACGAAGATTAGCCCTGAGCTAACTGCTATCAATCCTCCTCGTTTTGCTGAGGAAGACTGGCCCTGAGCTAACATCTGTGCCCATCTTCCTCTGCTTTATGTGTGGGACGCCTACCACAGGATGGCTTAGCAAGCGGTGCCATGTCCGAACCAGGGATCCAAAGTGGCGAAACCCGGGCTGCCAAAGGAATGTGCACAGTTAACCGCTGCACCACCAGGCTGGCCCCTAATTTTTGTTTTTGAGAAAGATTAGCCCTGAGCTAACATCTGTGCCAGTCTTCCTCTATTTTAAATGTGGGATGCCCGCCACAGCATGGCTTGACAGGCAGTACATAGGTCTGCACCCGCGATCTGAACCAGTGAACTTTTGGCTGCCAAAGTGTAATGTGCGAACTTAACTGCTGCACCACCGGGCAGGCCCCGAGAATTATTTTTTTAACAGTTATTTTGTCTGCAATGGGGAGAGTTGATTTGAGGGGAGCAAGATTAGAGCCAGAAAAGCTAGTTAAGAAAGCTATTCTGAGGGGCTGGCCCCATGGCCGAGTGGTTAGGTTCGCACACTCTGCTGCAGGCAGCCCAGTGTTTTGTGGGTTCGAATCTTGGGCGCGGACATGACACCGCTCATCGAGCCACTCTGAGGTGGCATCCCACAGGCGACAATTAGAAGGACCCACAACTAAGAATATACAACTATGTACCAGGGTGCTTTGGGGAGAAAAAGGAAAAAAATAAAATCTTTAAAAAAAGAAAGAAAGAAAAAGTTATTGTGGAAGTCTAGGCAAGCAGTAAGTAAGTGTAGAATGGGTGGAGTGGTGGCAGTGAAAATAGAAGTGGATAGAATTGAAAGTTATTTAGGCTATGGAATTGACAGAATGTGGTGATTGATGAGATGCTTTATTTTCTCTGAAGTCAGCAGTAAAGTTACCTGCAAAGAGTAGAAGGGAGACAAGATTTTGGGATGAGGAATGTTTACAGTAGTCACTAGAGAATGGAAACACTGGAAAGTCTTTCAGGCAGTGTAGAGTGGTCATTGAGGTTTGGTGATTGTGAATTTATAGTAACTTACCGTTCTGCATGTAAATGAGTTTGGATGTTATCCCAATAGCAAGGAAAGAAAAGCTACCGAAAGCTTAAGTGTGGAGGATGAATTGTGGATGAGGCAAGACTGGAGGCAAGGAGAACTGTTAAAAGATTATGAGGGTCGGGGGCTGGCCTGAGGCCGAGTGGTTGAGTTCACGCACTCTGCTTCGGTGGCCCAGGGTTTTGCCAGTTCAAATTCTGGGCGCAGACGTGGCACTGCTCATTGAGCCATGCTGAGGCGGCGTCCCACATGCCACAACTAGAAGGACCCACAACAAAAAATACACAACTATGTACCTGGGGGGCTTTGGGAGAAAGAGGAAAAATAAAATCTTAAAAAAAAAAAAAAGGTTATGAGAGTAGTCCAAGGATCATGATGGTGCCGTAAAGGGACGTGGCTGTGGGACTGGCAAGACATGGACATATTTGAGAGAGATTTAGGTGGTGCTAACAGAAGTTGTTGAGTGATTGAATGTGGAGCCTGAATTAAGGAGGAGTCAAAGGGATACCCAGCTTGATGAATGGTGTTTTTTGCTAAGAAAGGGACCACAGGAGGAGGAGATTTCAGGAAGGACAGTGGTGGGTTAAGTTTTGGATCTTTTGAGATTGAGAAACCTGTGGGACTTTGAAGAAGTGGTGATATCTAGTATATACTGTGTGAAACTTAACAGAGAGGTCTTGGGGGCTGGCCATGTGGTCGAGTGGTTAAGTTCACACACTCCACTTCAGCGCCCGAGGGTTTCGCCAGTGCGGATCTTGGGCTCGGACATGGTACTTCTCATCAAGCCATGCTGAGGCAGCATCCCACATGCCACAACTAGAAGGACCCACAACTGAAATATACAACTATGTACCGGGGGCACTTTGGGGAGAAAAAGGAAAAGTAAAATCTTTAAAAAAATTTTAGGGGCTGGCCCCGTGGCCGACTGGTGAAGTTTGCGCGCTCCACTGCAGGCGGCCCAGTGTTTCGTTGGTTCGAATCCTGGGCGCGGACATGGCACTGCTCATCACAGCATGCTGAGGCCGCGTCCCACATGCCACAACGAGAAGGACCCACAACGAAGAATATACAACTATGTACTGGGGGGCTTTGGGGAGAAAAAGGAAAAAAATAAAATCTTTAAAAAAAAAATTTTTTTAAAAGAGAGGTCTAGTTCTTCTCTGTTCAGTACACCAGCCAAATGTGGCTAAATTTAAATTAATTAAACTTAAATTAGGGGCCGACCCAGTGGCGCAGTGGTTAAGTGCACACGTTCCGCTTCTCGGTGGCCCAGGGTTCGCCAGTTCGGATCCCAGGTGCGGACATGGCACCCACCGCTCGGCAAGCCATGCTGTGGTAGACGTCCCACATATAAAGTAGAGGAAGATGGGCACAGATGTTAGCTCAGGGCCAGGCTTCCTCAGCAAAAAGAGGAGGATTGACAGTAATTAGCTCAGGGCTAATCTTCCTCAAAAAAAAACAAAACAAAAAACCAACAACAACAAAAAGCACTTAAATTAAAACTTAAGTTCCTCAGTTGCAATAGCCACATTTTAAGTACTAGATAGTTACATGTAGCTAGTGACTGCTGTATTGGGCAGCATAGATGAAACATTTCCATCATCCCAGAAAGTCCTTTGGGACAGCACCTGTCTAGGGTAGAGAAAAACTTTTTTTTTTTAAAAGATTTTATGTTTTTTCCTTTTTCTCCCCAATGTCCCCCAGTACATAGTTGTATATTCTTAGTTGTGGGTCCTTCTAGTTGTGGCATGTGGGATGCCTCCTCAGCATGGCTGGATGAGTGGTGCCATGTCTGCACCCAGGATTCGAACTGAGGAAACACTGGGCCGCCTGCAGCGGAGCGCGCGAGGAAAGCCGCCACTGGGTCGGCCCCTAATTTAAGTTTAATTAATTTAAATTGAGCCACATTTGGCTGGTGTACTGAACAGAGAAGAACTAGACCTCTCGGCCACGGGGCCGGCCCCAGAAAAACATTTTATATCCTGACTTTCATAGTAGTCCATTTCTTGCTTGCGTTTCTTCTCTGTTACTAACTGTATATATCTAGACATTACAGTTTAGTCTTGCTTATTTCTTAAGATTTTATCTGTCTCTTAGTCTCCAGATTAGTTTTTCGTCTCTTTCTTATCCTTACAACTTATCCTTTGAAAAGATTTTGATGGTTGCTCACTCATGGTACAACTCAGTGTGCTCCCTTTGTGTGTTGTATTTCCTGCAAATTTGTATTTCCAGATCCGTGGAAAGATAAATAGGAGTCAAAGAGTTTATCTTGAACAAAACTGACTGATGATCACCTAATTTCTTTTTTCTTTTTTCTTTTTGAGGAAGATTAGCCCTGAGCGAACATGTGCATTGAAGTAACATTCGTGCCCATCTTCCTCTACTTTCTCTGTGGGACGCCTACCACAGCATGGCTTGCCAAGCAGTGCCATGTCCGCACCTGGATCCGAACCAGTGAACCCCAGGCCACCAAAGCAGAACGTGTGCACTTAACCACTGTGCCACCAGGCTGGCCTGATCACCTAATTTTCTTTCCCTTATAAATCATTTGCTGTTTTGGGGGGGAGGGTTTTGAGGAAGATTAGCCCTGAGCTAACATCTGCTGCCAGTCCTCTTTTTGCTGAGGAAGACTGGCATTGAGCTAACATCCATGCCCTTCTTCCTCTACTTTATATGTGGGACACCTACCACAGCGTGGCTTGCCAAGCGGTGCCATGTCCGCACCCGGGATCTGAACCGGTGAACCCTGGGCCGCCAAAGCAGAACGTGTGCACTTAACTGCTGTGCCACCGGGGTGGCCCCGGTCATTTGCTGTTTTTGTCTAGATAGTCCCAATATATTTTCTCTAAGGTCCAGTAATTCTGTTAGAATTGTCTTGGTGTTGGTCATTCTGGGTCAGTGTTCACAGGTATTAGATGTGCTCTGTAGTATATCATGGAACCCTTATCCAAATAATTTCTTTGCCTCTCTTCAGTATTTGATCCTTTCTCACTAATCCTTTTTATCTTTCTCTTCATTTGTTTGTGATTTTTAAATACTTCTTTCCTTTTCACTTTTGTATTTTTCTTAAGGCGTTATTATTGTGTGTCCCTCTTGTGTTCCTTCTAGTTTTAGAGTTTGTATTTGAAATGATTTTTTTCTTTAATTTCTGATACCTTCCTGAGTTCTTTCATTTCATTTTTGAGTTTTTCCAATTCTGATTGATGTTCTGTCTTATATACTTTTTTTAAAATGTCTTTTTAGCTCATTTTGAAATAGAAGTTACAATTTTGATATATGTGCATGTCTTTCTGAAATGCTTTCATTGTAGGAATGGTTTTCTACTTATTTTTTTCCTCATAAGTTTCTGTGGGATTTGATCTCTGTATTTTTCTGTCGTTGATTTTTGTGTAAAATCAGTTTTCCTGATCTTTTAGAAGGAAGTGTGGCTCAGAGTAGCTTTTTCTAACTTAATAAAGCTCCTTCTGTTCTTCTCTTACAGCAGTAAAAAAATATGGTGGCTTGCTTTCTGAGATTTCCTGCTTTCGTTCCCTTCCCTAACCTGTTTTGAACTTTCTCTTTCCTTTATTCCTTTTGTCACTCTCCTCCTTAATTTCATTCTCCTCTCAACAGTTTCTCTTCAGTGTGGGACCCTATCCTAGAAGGGAACCCTGGCAGCCAGGTCAGTTTCAAGATTTCAGAGCAGTTAGTTTGCTCTAGCCCCTTCAGGCCTTCTTCAGGTCCCTGCAGGACCCTTGTGCTCACATGCTATTGGTGACAGTAAAACTCCTCCTAGTTAGTTTCACCTGTTGTTCTTAGTTTTGCCTTCTGTTGAATACCTGTTGATTAGTTCACAGTTCTCCTGTTTTCAGGTCTATTTACTACTCTCTGCTTCCTGCCGTTACTGACAGCAATCTGACGCAGATCCTGTGGCTGTTGGTGCTTTGTTCTTATGTGCTTGTATTTTGGGGTCTGGGGGATACCTTGTAACCTAGTTTGGTTGTAAATGTTGTCCAGAGGGCTTTGATTTTGCTGTCTAGAAGCTCTTACTTCATGTGGAGGTTTGACATCAAAAGCTACACTGCTATTTTCCCAGAATCCTCCAAGGAAAGTTTCAAAAGAAATTTGACTCTGAAAGGGGGGCTAGAGAGATGGTAGCTGGAATGGAGGCTATGAGGTAAAGAGAGGGTTTGGTGGTTATTTTTTAAAGTTGGAGAATCAAGTATGGTTAAAGATTGAAGGAACAAGTAGAAAGGGAAAGAAAAGGGAGGAGGTGGGTAATAAGTGTGCTAGTGTCCTTAACTGAGTTTGTGAGAAGAAATAGGAACCAGACAAGGGAAACATCAACCGTTGTAATTATAGAGAGGTGGGAAGAAAAGGTGTGTGGGGAGGAAGCTGTGTTTCCTTCTTTGTTTGGTTTTCCTTGTGAAATAAAAGGAAAGACATTAAGAAGGGTGGTTGGGGTTGGGGTGGGGTAGGAATTGTGAGACTAAAGGAGGTTTGAGTAGCTGAGATTGGAGGTGGCCCTGATGTGTTAAGTTTTATGATTTTTTTTTTTTTGAAGTACCTTTGGTGGTGATCAGTGGTCTGGTTGTAGGCCTAGAAAAAGCATATATTTTAGTTGGTCCAGTCCTGGTACTTGGGAGTAGCAAGGGACTTGAGGGTGTTACTGGTAGTGATTGAAATGAATGGGCCGCGGAGACTAGAGAGAGGAAATTGAATGTGGGAAAGGACTGATTGATGGGGAGAAGGTGGAAAGGTCAAGGGAGTGGATGTCTTAAGAAGTTGGAGGGGCTGGTGCAGTGGCGCAGCGGTTAAGTTTGCATGTTCTGCTTCTCAGCGGCCCAGGGTTCGCCAGTTCGGATCCCAGGTGCAGACATGGCACCACTTGGCAAAAGCCATGCTGTGGTAGGCGTCCCACATATAAAGTAGAGGAAGATGGGCATGGATGTTAGCTCAGGGCCAGTCTTCCTCAGCAAAAAAAGAGGAAGATTGGCAGTAGATAGCTGAGGGCTAATCTTCCTCAAAAAAGAAAAAAAAATAGACTCGACGTTGAGAACGAGGAAGACACCAGCTCCAACTCTTACTCTGAAATATGTAAGGAGTGGAAGAATGAGCTAAACCTCTGCATGGGAATTCTGCCGGGGAAGCAGTTGCTTCAGGGGAGAGCTGGCTTTAGAATTGGGAAGAGTGTTCGCTGAACAGTAGAATCAGCAGAGGAGCTCTCTCTGGAATAGGGTTTTGATATCAGCCCTTAGCCAAAGCAAGGGCATGTTTATAGGGCCATGTGACCCTATGGTAGCACCTTGTCTTCAATTAGACCAGACTTTGACTCTAATTTGGAGTCTCCTCAGCAGTATGCTATTTGTATTTTTCTGTCCTGTCCTAGAAACAAAATCAGTTCTCATTTGGAATAAAAGAGTTGCCTCATTTGACATTCCACCACAGACCAGAGAGGGTGGGGCATAAAACAAAGTTCCCTCATTAATCATGCTGTGATACTATTTTAGGATGTTTGAATTCAGTCACTGTTTGGGGGCTGGGGGGCGGGTAGTGTGTAATGAATTAAGGTCACATGTACACACCAAGCAGGATTCTTGCAATGTCTGCTTCGGAACCTCCAGGGAACATAGGATCAAAGAAAGAACTGAGGGGCCAGCCCAGTGGCACATTGGTTAAGTTCGCACGTTCCGCTTCTCTGCGGCCCAGGGTTCGCTGGTTTGGATCTGGGGTGCGTACATGGCACCGCTTGGCAAAAACCATGCTGTGGAAAGCATCCCACATATAAAGTAGAGGAAGATGGGCATGGATGTTAGCTCAGGGCCAGTCTTCCTCAGGAAAAAGAGGAGGATTGGCAGTAGTTAGCTCAGGGCTAATCTTCCTCAAGAAAAAAAAAAAAAACTGAATGCTTACCACATACCTATCCCCTTCTCAGGAGGGAAAATTTCTTATGATTGAGAGAAAATGGGAAGAATCAAGGGTACTTGGTTGTTAAAAAGTTGTGGTGGGGGGGGCCGGCCCTGTGGCCAAGTGGTTAAGTTTACTCACTCTGCTGTGGCAGCCCAGTGTTTTGCTGGTTTGAGTCCTGGGCGCGGACATAGCACCGCTCATCAAGCCACGTTGAGGTGGTATCCCACATGCCACAACTACAAGGACCCACAACTAAGAATATACAACTATGTACGGGGGGGCTTTGGGGAGAAAAAGGAAAAAATAAAATCTTTAAAAAAAAAAAGTTGCGGGGGGCCGGCCCAGTGGTGCAGTGGTTAAGTTCACATGTTCCACTTCGGCGGCCTGGGGTTTGCCGCTTCGGATCCCGGGTGTGGACGTGGCACCGCTTGGCAAGCCATGCTGTGGTAGGCATCCCACATATAAAGTAGAGGAAGATGGGCACAGATGCTAGCTCAGGGCCAGCCTTCCTCAACAAAAAGAGGAGGGTTGGCAGCAGATGTTAGCTCAGGGCTGATCTTCCTCAAAAAAAAAAAGTCGTGGATAAAGGCTTGATTCTCATAGTTTGGCTGTGGTCAAGCAGTCTCCCTCAATTCTGTGGGTTTCATAACAGATTCATCTTTCTGGAAATCCTAACCCAAAACACTTTGAGGCCTAAATACCCAGATGCTGAATAGGGAAGAATGGGAAAGAAGGATTAATTGGCTTATCTGGGCCAATCAGGCAGACTCAGCTCTATTTGAAGAAAGGGCCGCAACTTTGAGCTTGAAAGTTTCTTGCTTTATCAGGAATCTCACAGAGAGTCTCTGATCAGATTCCTGGGTCTGGAGTTACAAGAGGGCCTGGTTCAGGTCAATGAGAACCCAGTAGGAGAATAAGAGCCCAGTGTACATATATTTACCAGGTTGCAGAGGTGTATTGTTACCCTGACATATTATGCCAGCAGTGGGGACTAGACCACCTTCCCTTGAACTTGTTTCTTTATGTTCTTACAGGTCTCTAAACCTATCTCCTTAGCCTGTAGTTCTCTGCCTCCTTATATCCAAATCTTGGGAGGACGAGATAAGAGTAGCTCTGTTCTAAAGCCAGGCCCCCTAGCGTGAGCCTTAGCTGCTCCTTTTCCCTGCCTGGAACTAGCCAGACCTCTCTTACCTGATCCTTTCTAGTGGCCCCTATTTCCCTAGAGGATGCCCTAAGGACACCCTTTGTGTGGACAGACCCAACACTTTCTCTGTCACAGGCAGGATTATCTAATCTCGATGTGGTAAGAGAGGGAAGAAGATGGTGGAGAGGAGAGAGAGCAGTTGGGCTTTTTTTCATTTCTAAGAGGCAGTAGTTTTACAAGTTGTTCCCTAAGGTTTTCCAAGTCAAAATCTCATAATTACATAATTCTCGACAGAGTTGTTGGATAAAGGGATCTCATGCTGCAGAAAATTTAGTATGCATATCATAGACATCAAAAATGTAAGCCACTATTTCCCAGCTTGAGGGTAAGTAGTGCCTTGGGAAGTCATGGAGTTATTTATTACAAGGAGTTTGCTAGCTCAGCTCTCATTCTCTTTAGACTAAATATCTATCTCCCACCTTTATGTACTGCTATTTTGAATATATATAAATTAATAAAATGTAAATATATTTTATAGTATTAAATGTATAGCAGTTGTTTTTCATTATGTATTTTCTCAGTCATGTATACTTTCTGGGGTATGTCTCATGGGAATCCATGAAAATATTAGATCCTAAAAGGGGTCTGAAAGGTTGGGAATCTTTGCTGTAAGCTGTTTTGTGATGAGAGAATTCACAACTTGAGTTAGAGTGTTGTTATTAGGCATTAATGTTTAAGAGAGAGTTCATGGAAAGGGAGAGAAATTATCAACAAAGATTAAGCTCCTTCTTTATGCTAGGCACTTTAAAGATTTTATTTTATTTTTTTTCCTTTTTCTCCCCAAAGCCCCCCAGTACATAGTTGTATATTCTTCATTGTGGGTCCTTCTAGTTGTGGCATGTGGGACGCTGCCTCAGCGTGGTTTGATGAGCAGTCCCATGTCCGCACCCAGGATTTGAACCAACGGAACACTGGGCTGCCTGCAGCGGAGCGTTCGAACTTAACCACTTGGCCAGGGGGCCAGCCCCTATGCTAGGCACTTTAAAGCCTCCCATCCATATCCCTTGGGCTCTTTCCCCAGAGGCCGCCACTGTTTAGAGCTCTTTGCATATCTTCCTGGAAAACGTACATGGATCTGTATAAGCACGTGTATGTGTGTATATATTTTTTAATGTGCTTTTTTAAATAGTGCCCTTATCCTCTAAAAATTTTAGGAAGAATATTGATGTATTTGCTTTTAATTCTTACATTATAGTAAAAGTTTGTTGGAAAATCTTTTCCTAAAGAATGGAAAGTAAATAAAATGCACCATTCAGATCTTATCTCCATAGCTGATGGGGAAATTTTTTTCAGGGTGAAGAAGGGGAGTACAGTGAAGAGGAAAACTCCAAAGTGGAGCTGAAGTCAGAGGCCAATGATGCTGCTAATTCTTCAGCAAAGGAAGAGAAAGGAGAAGAAAAGCCTGACACCAAAGGCACTGTGACTGGAGAGAGGCAAAGTGGGGATGGACAGGTCAGTACCCACCCATTTGGGGGCTGGTATAGTGGCTTTTAACCTTGGAGGAAGTAAGGAGCCCTTTATATGTTCTCTAGGAGAGCACAGAGCCTGTGGAGAACAAACTGGGTAAAAAGGGCCCTAAGCATTTGGATGATGATGAAGATCGGAAGAACCCAGCATACATACCCCGGAAAGGACTCTTCTTTGAGCATGATCTTCGAGGGCAAACTCAGGAGGAAGAAGTCAGGTAACAGCCATTTTCTGCTATTTAGTATGTGTTTAGTATAGTAGTGTGTACTTACTATATGCCAGGACTTTGCTAAGTGCTATGTGTATTATCTCATTTACTACTCACAACATTTTAAGGTATGCATTATGATTCTCCCTCTTGTACAAATGAGAAAAGTGAGGCTTAGAATATTTGGTAACTCTTGGTGAAAGAGTTGGGGTCCAGACCCACACTTCCACTGCCTTCCTTAATCTGAGGCTCAAGGCCTCTGGGATATGAAGTGCTTGCATAGGCTGCCTTATAGGAGAGAGGTGTTTCCAAAGTGCCGAGTAGTTTGAAGTGAAGTCTTTCTTCATTTGTATTCCTGTTAGACTTGAGCCCATCAGACCTGCGGTGCTATGATTCACTCTTGCTTTTCGAAGGCCTGTTTTGTATAATCTGGGAAGATGGGGACACTACATGAAGTTCCTACTGTTTCCCTGCCCAACCATGTGTGTTTCATGAACATTTTTACTTGGCAGAGTCTCTCAACCTAAGACACTTTTCCCTGGTTTTATCCAGACCCAAGGGGCGTCAGCGAAAGCTGTGGAAGGATGAGGGTCGCTGGGAACACGATAAGTTTCGGGAAGACGAACAGGCTCCAAAGTCTCGACAGGAGCTCATTGCTCTTTATGGCTATGACATCCGCTCAGCTCACAACCCCGATGACATCAAACCGCGGAGAATCCGGAAACCCAGGTGAGGAAATTTGGGAGCCTACTCTGTTGGTATTTGTAGAAAGAACTCTGCTTTTAAAAATGCCTTTCTAGCCCGTAATTGAATGGGTGAGGAATATGGTAAGTCCCTGACCCTCAGTTTATATCTCTAGTGGTCCTTTTGTTATTTCTTTTCTTAAGACTTTCTCCATTCCATTTATTCAGGTTTGGGAGTCCTCCACAAAGAGATCCAAACTGGATTGGTGAGCGGCCAAACAAGTCCCATCGCCACCAAGGTCCTGGGGGCACCCTACCACCAAGGACATTTATCAATAGGAATGCTGCAGGGACTGGCCGCATGTCTGCTCCTAGGAGTTACTCTCGATCTGGGGGTTTCAAGGAAGGTCGTGCTGGTTTTAGGCCTATGGAGGCTGGTGGGCAGTATGGTGGCCGGTCTGGTGAGACTGTTAAACATGAGACTAGTTACCGGTCACGGCGCCTGGAGCAGACTCCTGTAAGGGATCCGTCTCCCGAAGCAGATGCTCAAGTGCTTGGCAGTCCTGAGAAGGAAGAGGCAGCCTCAGAGATACCAGCTCCTGCTCCTGACACTGCACCACCGGCCCCTGATAGGCCTGTTGAGAAGAAATCGTATTCCCGGGCAAGAAGAACCAGAATCAAAGCTGGAGATGCTGTCAAGGTTGCAGAGGAGGTGCCCCCTCCACCCGAAGGGCTGACCCCAGCACCTTCAGTCCCAGAATCTACCCCTCCTCCACCTGCTAAGACTGGTAACTGGGAGCCTCCAGTGGATTCTAGTACAGGTGGACTTGAGCAAGACGTGGCACAACTAAATATAACCGAACAAAATTGGAGTCCAGGGCAGCCTTCATTCCTGCAACCACGTGAGCTTCGGGGTAGGTACCTTAGAGGTAATGACTAGCCTTTTTCCCTTTGTATCATCAGCTTAGTGGCATGTGACTTATATCTCTGAGGGAGCTGGTGATTGACGAATAACTACATTTTCATTAACTGAAAAAAACAGATGGATTCATAGGTATATCTTCCAAAGACCTCAGAGCAATTTTATCTACCCCACTACTTTGCCTTCTATTAACTGATCAGTCATCAATATGGACCTCCTGAGTGCAGAATCATTTACCACTTTGTAGAAAAACTGGAAGAAAAAGGTAGTGTTCTTATTATTTGAGCTAATGGTTAAACATTTGAAGGCAGAAACATACTCATTTGAATTTGGATGAGTATCTTCTAATCTCTTTGAAGGTAAAACCTCTCTAATTTCCTTAATCTTCTAGAACCAGGCTGCCCAGTAGAACTTTCTGTAATGATGGTGCTTTTGAGTACTTGTAATGTGGTCAGGGTGAGAGGGGAACTGATCTTTTAATTAATTGAAATTTAAGTAGCCACATGTGGCTAGTGGATATATTGGACAGCATAGTTCTAGAGACTAGGACCTATTTACCATCCCTCTTGTCCATTCTTCGTTGTCTTCCTCCAATCAGATAGTTCAAAGGATTTTTTCTTTAGTTTCTTTTTTTTTTGAGGAATATTAGCCCTAAGCTAACATTCGCTGCCAATTCTCCTCTTTTTGCTGAAGAAGGCTGGCCCTGAGCTAATATCCGTGCCCATCTTCCTCTACTTTCTATGTGGGACACCTACCACAGCATGGTTTGCCAAGCCATGCCATGTCTGCACCCAGGATCCAAACCGGCAAACCCTGGGCTGCCAAAGCAGAACGGGCGCACTTAACCACTGCACCACTGGGCCAGCCCCTCTTTAGTTTCTGAAGTCTTAATTTGAATTTAAAGATTAGAAATCCTCGTTTGGACTGGGAGTTTTAGCATCCTTCTCTGATGTGCGTGATTTTCGAAAACCAAAAATGATGGTAGTCTAAATGGGACCTTGAATTGATCTTTGGATAGAGGAGTACAACTCCTACCAATATCTTATTACCGTTGGAAGATAGTCTCTAGAATATTTCTTTTTTGTCTTTAGTCATTTTCAGCCAGAGGGGAATCTCTTCCTACACTTGAAGCCCAGACTTCTGTGGTCAGGAATAATCACGTGGATTTAGAGAACAGTCCTCCCCTGTCCCGTTGTTGCTCAGAAACTTTGGGGCTGAGGTTTTTTCAATATGTTTGATAATGTAATATGCTAATTATAACCTCCCAGGGATTCTTTTTTTTTTTTAAGATTTTATTTTTTCCTTTTTCTCCCCAAAGCCCCCCCGGTACATAGTTGTGTATTCTCCGTTGTGGGTTCTTCTAGCTGTGGCACGTGGGATGCCGCCTCAGCGTGGTCCGATGAGCAGTGCCATGTCCGCGCCCAGGATTCGAACCAACAAAACACTGGGCCGCCTGCAGCGGAGCGCGCGAACTTAACCACTCGGCCACGGGGCCAGCCCCCCAGGGATTCTTTTTTTTAAGATTTTTCCTTTTTCGCCCAAAGCCCCTTGGTACATAGTTGTGTATTTTCAGTTGTGGGTCCTTCTAGTTGTGGCATATGGGACGCTGCCTCAGCATGGCTTGATGAGCGGTGCCGTGTCCGGACCCAGGATTTGAACTGACAAAACCCTGGGTTGCCGCAGCAGGGTTCGTGAACTTAACCACTCGGCCATGGGGCCAGCCCCCCTCCCAGGGATTCTATACAGGGAAGTATGTGGTGGGAAAAATTTGAACTTGGATTTTCTCACTGAAGTAATTTTTTTCATGTTATTGCTATATTAAGGTGGCAGGCAGTGGGGGCAAATTTCCAGATGCTGGTGTTGACAGGAAGCAGAGATAATTTAAAAGAAGAAAGTTATTCCCCATGTTGGATTCTTCAACCTGTCATTTTCTTGATGCTATCTTTAGTCCCACTCACATGTGTCTGCTCTGCAGCAGTGACTTTTTTGGTGTATTACAGGTATGCCTAACCACATACACATGGGAGCAGGACCTCCACCTCAGTTTAACCGGATGGAAGAAATGGTACAGAAAGGGAAAAGCGGGTAGATGGGGAGGGGGCTGCATGTAATAGCTTATGCACTGTTTAAACCAAGATACGGTCTTGAAGTCAGTTTTCCTATTGTTTACCCATGTTTCTTTTAATTTGGGTCTCCAGAAAGTTAGGATAGAGGGGTTAGGTGATTCAGATCTTGGTGTTTTTCAATGGTTTTTCACTTCATTTTGCAAATGCTTTTTAAAGACTTTCCATGTCCCAAGTAAGTGTTTTGCAGCACCTAAAGGAAGGTGCTATGCACCTAAACGAGGCTTGATACAAGAGTCAGCCCTCTGGAAGTCTTCTTGCTCAGACCTCTTTATTTCAGGGTGTCCAGGGTGGGCGAGCCAAACGCTATTCATCTCAGCGGCAAAGACCTGTGCCAGAGCCCCCTGCCCCTCCTGTGCACATCAGTATCATGGAGGGACATTACTATGATGCACGTGAGTTTTTTTTTTTATTGTTGGGGTACCTTTCTTGGCAGGGTGAAGTGAACTAAGAGACCAGCCTCCTGCCTCCTGAATTTCTCTTCTGACCTCTCACAGTGGTTATCATTGTCTGGTTGCTGTTTTCTTCACATGGAAAGTTGAGAACATCTTTTAAAGAGCTTGGGGGACAAGGAGACTTGTCTGTGTGATATGAAGAGTGAGGGTTTATGAGAGTCCCAATGTGATATCTTACAGTGCAGTTCCAGGGACCAATCTATACCCATGGTGACAGCCCTGCTCCACTGCCTCCTCAGGGCATGATTGTGCAGCCAGAAATGCACCTTCCCCACCCAGGTAAGCTTTGCACCTCTGCTTGTATGCTTCCAGTACGGGAGAATGTGTGTTTGGGTCTTCACAGATCCCATCCTCTTGAGCTCTGTGCTGCTTGCCTATGAGTCTAGGCACTCTTGCTGCTTGGGCAACAAACTCCTCTTGGGTCCATCCTGAGGACTTCCATCCTGAGCCTGTTTGTGCTGAGCAGCCCAGCCAGGCCATCCCATGGAAATGGTGTTATCTTCTATTTCAATTTTTGTTTTCCTCCTCTTGTCCAGGTTTACATCCCCACCAGACACCGGCGCCTCTGCCCAATCCAGGTCTCTATCCCCCACCCGTGTCCATGTCTCCAGGACAGCCACCACCTCAGCAGTTGCTTGCTCCTACTTACTTTTCTGCTCCAGGAGTCATGAACTTTGGTAATCCCAGTTACCCTTATGCTCCAGGGGCACTGCCTCCCCCACCACCGCCTCATCTGTATCCTAATACACAGGTGAGATGGCTAATGAGCAGATTTTTCTAGGTACACATCCTTTAAATCAGAGAGGAATGTGGTATGGGGAGGACACTCAAGGAATTGGAGAGAACATTTCAATGCCACTGATTTACATGTGGCGCCAGGACGCCTCTTGGTGGTGTGGAGCTGGAAATGCAGCTTACGTAATGCCCATCATCCATTTACTCTCTTCTGTTTCTTTGATGGTGTTTCGTTCAAGTGGTTTGGTACATCTTAGGTGATCACATCTTCATATTTATTCACCTGCATATAAAGAAACTGTATGGTGCTTAACAGCCCTACCCCTCCCTGTACTGCTTCACTCCCAGCGGGTTGACACCATCTGGTATCTGGAGTGTCACCACTAAGCTCAGCCTCTTCCATTTGTCAGTTGATGATAGGAATTAGAGAAAGCTGGGCAGTACTTTGAAGAAGTAGGAACCAGAGCATAATTATGACATTATTAAGGCAGAAATGAATAATCACTTTATTTTAAAGAGGGGCACTTAGAGAATTAAAAAATTATAAATTCCCTAACACTCTTACTTTTGTGCCTTAATAGTGTTTCCTGTTCTTCATAGTATGGATGAATTAATTCCTAACTTTTTCTTCTGGCTTATTGGGGTCCCAGGCCCCATCGCAGGTGTATGGAGGAGTGACCTACTATAACCCTGCCCAGCAGCAGGTGCAGCCAAAGCCCTCCCCACCCCGGAGGACTCCCCAGCCAGTCACCATCAAGCCCCCACCACCTGAGGTATGAGAGCTCCTTCCTATGCTTAGGGCACATCCTACTCAGTGGGTTTTCCTTTTCCCCAGAAGATTGCATTCCTTTTCTGGGTGTGTTTCTGTGGAAAACAGTCTTTTTTTATGACCTGATAACAAATTCCAACTTTATTATTTCAGGTTGTAAGCAGGGGTTCCAGTTAATATGAGTTTCTGAATATTTTAAATCTAACATCATATAAAAGTAAGTGAATAACTTACCATGACTCTTACAACATTCATTTTTTTCCCCAGCATTCTTAAAACTAATGCTTAACAAACAAACAATTGTCTGATTTTTTAAGTTATAATCATGGGATGTCTTGGGGGAAGTCTCAAAGGAGCCCCAAAATTTGCCAGCTTCTTTGTTTTGCGAATGCATTGAGTAGGGCTGAAGTAGAAACCATTGATAACTTGGCAGAATTTCATTTGGGAAGCTGCAAGGAAAAAATGCAGGAGGGCGTTTTTTTATTGAGGAGAGGGGAAATCTAAATTTGAGGTGTTAGAACAGAGCCAATTCTAAAGGTCATGGAGGACAAAGACCATGGGAGTTTTGTTGTTGTTTTGGTTTGGTTTTTTAGGAACATTACTTTAATAAAACACGTTATTTAGAAGTGTAGCTGTTTTGTTTTTTTTTTAAGATTTTATTTTTCCTTTTCTTCCCCAAAGTCCCCCGGTACATAGTTGTGTGTTTTTAGTTGTGGGTCCTTCCAGTTGTGGCATGTGGGACACCGCCTCAGCGTGGCCTGATGAGCAGTGCCATGTCCGCGCCCAGGATTCAAACCGGCGAAACCCTGGGCCGCTGCAGCAGAGTGCATGAACTTAACCACTTGGCCACAGGGCCGGCCCCATAGAAGTGTAGCTTTTTGAAAACAACTTGGAAATGCCTAGAAGGTCCATTAATAATTTGGTGGTTCTTCCCTTTTTCCCACCCCTTTCAGAACAGCAGAGGTGAGAACCCAGGAGAGAAGAGAAATACAACTGGCTGTCTGCTACCAGGAGGGCTTCAGAGATAAGGGCTTGCTCCTACTGGCAAGCAGCTGAATGAGGAGAACCCCTGCCTTTCTCTGAGGACAGGCTTTTTTGGAGAAAGGGAGAAACAAGTGGACTTCTTCCCATCTCCACTCTGTACTTGAGTTGGCTGTGCTCAGAGGAGCAGAGATCCAGACAGCCCAGGCTTCTAGCTCTGCATCTAGAAGCCCATGTCTTTTGCTCTTCTACACTTTCTCCTGGGAAATTCAAGTGTCTTCTGCTCCCAGGGAAGCTCTTTCCTGTTTGTTTTGTTTTCTGAGATGTTCGTTTTTAAAGCCTGGCTTGCTATTCTTAACTTAATATTCTTTTAGTTTCTTTCTCTCTGTCTGTTTCTTTTTCTCTCTCAGCTTTTAAATGAGACAAGTTCTTCCTTCTGGTTTGCTAGCTCTTCTGGGTTCCCTTTTGACTCTCTCCTGCATCCCAGATAATTGAGAATGCACCAGCTAGTCTTCTCCCACTAAGTCTACAAAGAGCTGGCCTTTCATTTTTGGTTGGTTTTGTTATTGTATACTTGGATTTTCTTAACTTCTTTAACCCTATGGAAACATAGCTGTTTGCACAGTGTCCTATTATGGAGAAAAGCTCAAAGTTTGTGGTAGGAGCCTTTCTTCTTGCCTTTGGTTTCTAGGAGTCCGAGCCTCTATCAGTCCCTGTACTCTGGTCGGCTTCAGTGTTCTGTTGAGGGAAAAGTCTCTACTGTGGGGAGAGAAGGCAAACCAGATGCTTTGATGAGAAAGGAAGGGTAGAGTTGAGAGCCTTTGCATCTTAGGGATATGTATTCACACAGTCCTCGGGGCTCAGTCTTTGAGGTAAGTGGAATTAGAGGGCCGTGCTCCTCTCCTTTCCATCCCTCCTACCACACCCCGTTTCCAGTTGCTGTGGACCAATGCATCTCTAGAGGCAGATATTACCCAGCAAGCACTCTCTCCTGTCCTTTGCAATTGCTCTTCATGTCTTTCCTGCTACAAATGTTTTAGATGTTACTACCTTATTTTTCCCAAGTTCTATTTCTGTCCTTGGAAACAGAAGAAGATACCACACCTGGGCTTAAGGCCTAAGGAAGCCAGTCACTTTTGGGGCAAGGGCTCCTCCCTCCCTCCTTCCCTTCCATGGCATTGAACCACTTCCCTGATGCCTCTGCGGAAGAGATTACTGTTACTGCAGCACTTGTGTCTGCCAGGGGTAATTTGGCCCCTGTCCCTGTCCTTCTACAGAATCTGAGGGAGAAGGTGGCGGCTGTGTCTCTCCCGAAGTAGCGTCACTGTATTTCTATTCCTTCTCTCCAGCAGCTGGCCTGACCACTCTTAGTCACAGGTGTGGGGTGGGGAGAGGGGAGAGGCACTCAAGCTGTAACCCCCAAGGAGGAAATACCTAAAACATTCTTCTAGGGGTAGCTGGTGGTTGTGCCTTTTGTAGGCTGTTCCCTTTGCCTTAAACCTGAAGATGTCTCCTCAAGCCTGTGGGCAGCATGCCCAGATTCCCAGACCTTAAGACACTGTGACAGTTGTCTCTGTTGGTCCGCTGTGTTTCATTGCAAAGATTTTTCCGTGTGTGTTGTTTTTTGTTACTGTTTTAAAGGGTGCACATTTGTGATCAGCATTGTGACTTGGAAATAATAAAATTTAGACTGTAAACTTGGCTTGTTTGCTAGTGTTTTGCATGAATCTTGATTTGGGAGGGAGGGAAGAGGACTCTGATCCCCCAGAGTCACATTTACTACTCGAGCCAGGTCAGACTTGTGAAGTGGAAGCCCAAAGAGGTGAGGAGCGCCTTTGAGGCCGTAAGTGTGCCTGCACTCCCCATCAGTTATCTTTCCTAACCACCTTGCCATATAGATAGCAGGATATCACGAGTCCCTTAGATTGGAAGTATCAAGGACAGAAAAACTGGTGAGATGCTGCTTACCCACATGAACATCTAAGCATCCCTCATGCCTGCCTTTGTGTTTGACAAGTAAGTTTACCAGGGTAATTTATCAGGTGTCGATACAACTCTACCAGGAACTGGGTGAGGAGAAGGTGTAGGTAGCTAGCTTTTTTTCTTTTCTTTCTTGAGGAAGATAAGCCCTGAGCTAACATCCACTGCTAACCCTCTTTGCTGAGGGAGATTGGCCCCAAGCTGACATCTGTGCCCATCTTCCTCTATTTTATATGTGGGATGTCTACAACAGCATGGCTTGATAAGTGGTGCATAGGTCCATGCCCGGGATCTGAACCCTCGAACTCTGGGCTGTTGAAGCAGAGTGTGCCAACTTGACTGCTATGCCACTGGGCTGGCCCCTAGCTTTCTTGAAAAGTAAAGATGTTGGCACTGAAGTATTCAGGATGACAGTCTAAGAGAGGCTCCTATCAATCTTAGTACAGGTATAGAGGAGGGGCAATTGAAAGACCACCAGCTGGGCTCATTCTGCTGGTTACCTAGGCCACTTGGCCTCCATGTGTACAGGGCAGTTCCTAGCTTTGAGTTGACTGTTTCTTCCTCCAGGTCCTTGGTGGGGTGGAAGTTGACTACAGAGGCTGTCCCTGGTACGGGAGAGCAGTTGAGTTTAATGTGGAGCTGGCAGCATCTGTTCTTGGGTCCCACAAATCCTTGTACACTGGGGGCATGGGCATCGTGGTGCATCTTAAAATGACAGTTGCAACTCTTCCTACACCACTTGGTACTGCTGCTACACCCAGAGGACCGTGACTCTCCTGACCCCCATCCCTCATTTCTCTTCAAGTCAAGTCATGTTGCTTCCTTTCTCCTCCCCCACAGGGTGATGGGTAACTATGGGCCTGATCTCTGAGGTCATGCAAAGAATGCCAGCCAGCCTTGGGGGTGGGTTACTAGTAGGAGGAATGAGTATGTTAAGATGCTTCCTCCCTCACCCCTGCCTCTTGCTTCCCCAGTCCTGCAGTTAGATCCCATTGCTCTCTGTTGCCCTGGTAACCAGCTCAGCAAGAAGAAACTCAAGCTCAGCAAAGCCCCCAGGTTCTCTCTGCCCCTCGCCCCAGTCTGCCTCTCGGTGGGCAAAAAGAAGGGGAGTCTAAGGGGCAGAAGGATCATCCTTGGGTAGCCCTGCCCAATCCTCTTCTAGAAGTCCATGGGCTGGGCTCTCAGTTAAAGATTTTTGCCCTGATCTCCTCACAGTTCTGAATCATACCCTCTCCCTCTACTTCTTCCATGATGCCCTGCCAACCCCCGTCCCCCGTGTGGTCAGCACACAAGCTTAACTTGCGGACAACTGAGGACAGCAAGGTCTTAGAATCTCAAAGTTGTCTGCCAGCATCTCCAGCCACTTGGGTTGGGTTGTCCCTCTAGGGCAGTGATTTTCAACCCTGGCTATTTGAATCACTTAGGCATCTTTTAAAAAATACCGTAAACTTTGGCCCCACCTCAAAGATCGGATTTAACTGATTTGGGGTGTGGCCTGGGCATCAACTGTTTCTGAGAAGTTCCCCCGGGGTTCCAGCATGCAGTTAGGGTGAGAACTACTGCTGCTCTACAAGGACCATGACTTGAGGCTGGCTTTCCTCTCTGATTCAAGGTCTAGAAATTAGTGTCTGCCTGATATCCTTGAGTAATTGGAGGGGTGCTGGGGTCCTGCTCCCAAAGCTTCCAGTTTCCAGAAGTCTCTCTGCCCCTTTTATTTCCACCCCCCCACACCCTCCACACTCCCCAATTCTTCCCCCTTCCTAACCGACAATCCCAAATCCTGCCCAGAGAGGAGGTTACCAAGGCAACCAGCTTAATCTGGTAACTGTGGCATGTGCTGGGAGTAGAGCCCTCCCCTCTTCTTATTCGGTTCATAAAATGCCTGGGGAGCACCAAACCACTCCAGCTAGTTTCACTCTTAACCCCAGTGATATTGGGGTATCCAATAAAGGGAACCCAAGAAACTGATACTCAAATCTCTATTCCAGCTTCTTAGCCAAAATTGTGCTCTCTCTTTTTCACTGTCCCCTTTCCAAATCCACAAACAGATGGGTGTGCAAATCTTTATTTCTGTGAACACATGCTCTAGCACATAGGACCAGATATACACACACAGTGACACATGTGTAGTACACACCCTGTTCAGTTCTAACACCACTCCCAGCCTTTAGCATTCCTGTCCCTGCCTGGTTGGTGCACAGTAAACAGGGGTGGGGCATTGTTGAAGGAGCCTCAACCCATCTGGAACCTGGTGCCACTTCCCCACCTTGTTACCTTAACCTTGATGTGCTTACACTGAGCATGTCTTTATACCCCTCCTCCTCCTTCTGGGGGCAGTGTACCCTTAGGTACACAATGCTCCTGGCATAGGCATCAGGAATAAGAACTATTTGGAGTGCAAATTTGGCACCACTTTCCCCACTCCATGGCTATGTCAACTCTAGAGGGGCTCTCTATGTTTGAAGATGTTGGTTGGCAGTTCTGGATCTCTTTACCTATCTCCACAGCCCTGCTTCCTTCTGCTGCCAGCTGGGCTCAGGTGCCCTTGTGCTCCTGGTCTCCTCCCCCCTGCTACTGTCTCTCTCCTCACCCCAACTAGACCTGCCACAACCTGCTTCTCCCTGCCCAGCTCCTATCTGCCTGCCAGTACCTGCCTCTCACAGACCAGGCCCTCACCACCTACCGTGCCTTACCAGAAAGGGCAGATGGGTACTGCCCCCAGTGCCAATGCCAATCCACCTGGGGCCTTCCCAGTCCTTCTTACGGAAGATAAAGAGCACATATTCCTGTGAGTATGGCAACAGAGCACACTATCGGGGTTGAGAGTGATGGACATCCAATCAGCAATCTTTGTAGGCCTCACCTGAGTACAGGTAGGTGAGTTAAGCAGTGCAGGCCACAGACCTGCCCTGGTTCTTTGAAACGATACGAAGGGTCCCTGTAAGCCCCCGAGCCAGGAGTCCCCCTCCATTAGTAAATCACTCCCTCACCTTTGCCATTAATTTCTGGTCTGCTCTGAACCCAAGCGCACTCAACCCATTACTGTTTCCCGCTTGGTCAGCCCCAGCACCCAAATTCAAGCCTCGCGCGGCCAGGGGGCGGGCCCAGGAAGGGCAGGGGCGGGGACTGGGCGGGGACTGGAGGAGGGGGCGCGGCCTCAGTTCTGCCACCTTCCCCCGGGCCAGGAGCGCAGCCGCCGCTGCCGCCGCCGCCGCCGCGTCCTCTCAGTCTTGCGCTCCGCCCGCTCCTTCTGCCGCCGCAGCCCGGCCCAGGAGCGCAAAGCCGGGGGCACTGGCCCCGAGCCTACCCACCTTCGGGCCGCGTGCCGGCTGCAGCCAGTATGGGGGGCCACTAAGAGCGGGCGCTCGTTCGCTCTGGCACCTCCCCCGGCCACTGGCCACTGGACTCCAGCCAGCGAGCCTCAGGCACCTCTGGCCCCCAGTCCAGCGCCTGGGACGGCCCTCCGCTCTGCCCCTCCGGCTCTGAGCATCGTGTCCCCGCCCCCCCCGCCCGCGCCTGGGACACCTGGGTCCCCCGGCGGCCCCGAGGAGAGGGGCGGGGGGGGGCATGAAGCCGCTGGAGAAATTTTTGAAGAAGCAGACGTCGCAGCTGGCGGGGCGAACGGTGGCAGGAGGTCCCGGCGGGGGTCCAGGGAGCTGCAGCGGGCTTGGAGGGGGTGGGGGACCTGGCGGGGGAGGCGGTCCAGCTGGGGGACCGCGGCCGCTGCAGCGGCGTCAGAGCGTGTCTCGCTTGCTGCTCCCAGCTTTCCTCCGGGAGCCCCCCGCCGAACCGGGGCTGGAGCCGCCTCCTGAGGAGGAAGGGGCAGAGCCCGCGGGAGTCGCGGAGGAGCTAGGCAGTGGGGGGCCCTGCTGGCTGCAGCTAGAGGAGGTACCAGGGCCTGGGCCGCTCGGGGGAGGGGGGCCCCTGCGCTCCCCTTCCTCGTACTCCTCAGATGAGCTGTCCCCGGGCGAGCCCCTGCCTTCCCCTCCCTGGGCCCCCCTGGGCGCCCCCGAGCGGCCGGAGCATCTTCTGAACCGGGTTCTGGAGAGGCTGGCCGGAGGGGCCACCAGGGACAGCGCCGCCTCAGGTAAGGAGTCGGCTGGCTCATCCATCCTGGAGTAGGGGGTTGCCACCTGCTTCCTCTTCCTTGCCCTTGGAGAGTGGGAGTGGCTCTAAGCAGAGCCTCGGTGTGGGGTTGAGTGGTCAGCTGAAGTGGGGTGGGGGCCTATAGGAGGAACAGACCCTTCTGCAGAAGAGAAGTGGCAGTGCCACCTTCCTCCCTGTAGCAGCCTCACCCACGGCTGGAGAAGACGCTGAACCTCTTTCTCTCCTTAAGTCACCCCTCCTTTCCCCTGGGCATTTTATGCAGACTCTCAGGGGTCTCAGATATTGACTACCTCCTTCTGTGGCCCAAAATGAGGGCCTGACACACTAAGATGGAAGCTGCCCAGAGCAGCCCAGCGCCACCCCCCCTAGAGTACCCAACCCCTGAAAGATCTTCCAGGAGCCTGATTCTGTTTAGAAGCCCCAGAGCACAGGGCTGGCCCCCTCAGTGGGGCAGTGCCAGACAGGCACAGGGCTCAAGCTGCCTTTTGGGCTCAGGCAAAGGGATGCATTGTCCTTAGCAGCTTGGGCTGGAGGGAGGCGTTCTAATTGGGGGCTGACTCAGAAGGTGTTTGTTGGGGGAGAGTTGGCTGGGCAGACATCAGAGCCCTGCAGCATCCAGGGGGGTCTGAGCCTCTCTAACTCCCGCCCTTCCAGTGGCAGGCCTCAGCACAGGGCCTGTTAAAAAAAACCACACCCTGAGAGGCTTATTCCCTGAACGATGATGCTATTTCACCACTCCTCACCAGCACCCCTACTAAGGGGACTTTGAGGAAACTGAGGCCCCAAACTGCTGGTTAGCGGCCAGCATAGAAGACTTTCGGGTCTTTAGGTCTAGCTCTTGGCATGTCACCAAACCCAGCAGGGTCTGAGGATTGGGAGCCCTGGTTGAGGGCCTGAAGATGGGGATTTCACACTTGGCTCTCAGACTTCTTCAGGGAGCCCTAACCTAGTTGTATGGAATGGGGCTCCACTCCTCTAGATTTTTCTCAAAACCCAGGTCCTCTCCTTGGCTCAGGCTGTAGTTGCCCTGGGGAGCTGACACCTTTTGGATTTAATTAGAAAAATATCAGACACACACAGCTCTCCTAACCATAACTTCCCGCCTACACCATACACCCTGTATCTCTATGACACATTCCCTGGGGAGGCTGTGCGTTGGACCAGAGCCTGCCTTGGAAGGGACTGATGCCAAACTGTAGCCCCCATAGCAGCATCTCTCCAACCCTGCCCCATGTTCCTCTTCCTTTGCTCTGGCTTTGCTCTCTTGTGAATTAAAGAGTCCGTATAGGAAGGATGTTGGGCATCCCTATTTCTAGTTTCAACCCTGGAGCTGGGGGTTGGGGCGGGGGCTCTCAGATTCACTTTATGATCACAGCAGGAAAGGAAAAAGGAGAGGAAAAAGGAGAAACTGTCTTTCCCCTTCTACAGGAACCTGGTGCCACAGACTCTGCTCAGTCTCCCCTGGGGAAGGACTCCTGAATTGATTGTCACTGTATTATCTGCCCTGGCAGGCTGGATCCCTGGAGAAACTGGTTTGGGAAACCCCAAACCAGTCCTAGAGTGGATGAGAATCAGCTTAACCTGCTACTCTGATATTCTCCAATATAACCAATGTTCTCAAGCCATCTTGGTTTCCTCCCAGGGTGTGTGGGAGAAGGGAACTTCCAGAAGGTACCCCCAAACTAGCCAAAGTCTCTGAAACATCTAAGCAGCCCCATATGACCACTGGGCTCTACCCTGACACTCTACTTGTCTCAGGCATATTGAGAAAAGAACAAAGACTCAGGAGTCTGGGTTCTTGTTCCAGCACCAGGCAAGTACCTCCCAGCTCTGGGCCTCGCTTTCTCATTTGTGAAATGAAATAGTTGAAGGAGAGGATCTTGTGTTGGTTCTCCTCTTCCACCTCATGGCTAGAATTGGAGGCCAGGAGATGGTGAGCCACGGGCCGTCAGAAGCCTTGCTTTTGTCCTGGGGCAGTGCCTGGGGACCTGGCCCTAACCTGTCCTGGTGAGGACACCTGGCTCCCTCTCTGTGCCCTACCTGTCTGTGTGTGCCAGGCTGCCCAGCCCCACCCCAGGGCAGGCTGCAAGTCAGGGTGACCTTGTACCTGGCTGACTGGCTGAGCCAGGCCCAGATGGAGGTGTGGTGGGGAAAAGGGTGGTGAGAAGAGCCACTCCCATCTACCCTTCCATCATTAACCCTTCCATCTCTGGGCACTCAGAGGACACAGGTTTTCTACTTAAAGGCTTTGGGATCAAAGAGATGGCAGTTGCTCCCTCTCCCTTTTAATGGGCTGGTTCTCACCTGCCTAGTTGGAACTCAAAGCTGTTAGGTAGGGAGTGAGGAGGAGAGGAGGAATACATAAACACACACACACACACCCTGCTGACCCTAACCTCTGTGTGTGGACGTTCTCTTTATCTAGAGACAATTCTGTGGGCTACCTCTTTTTTCAGGCAGATCTCGAGCTTGGTGTATTATCTGACCAGCTTCCCACACATTGAAGAGAAGTGGGCGTGGCCATGGAAGGGCACCCCCTCCTTCCCTCCAGCTGCCTTGGCAGCTGCCAACCCCACCCCCGCAGCGGCTGCCCAGAACCTTCACACATGTGTGTGTGTGCGCTTGTGCGAAGCATGACAGGGCAGGTGGCTGGGGCTCCAGCCTGGCTAATGAGAACTCAGCCTCAGAGGCAAGAGAGGGGGATGGGAAGTGTCCAGTTGGGTCCTGGAAGTGCCCTCCTGACATCAGTGGCACCAATTGATCTCTACAGATATCCTGCTGGATGACATCGTCCTCACCCATTCTCTCTTCCTCCCCACGGAGAAATTTCTGCAGGAGCTACACCAGTAATATCCTTTTGTAGTGCTTGCAAAAGGGGAGGTCAGGAGGGAGCCACCCTGCCCACCCCACATGTGATGTCAGGCCCTAAGCTCTTCCCTAGAAAGCATACGTGAGTTTCAATTCCAGGCTTTTTACTCACCAGCTTTGTGACCTTGGGCAGATCACCTAACTTCCTGGGGCCTCAATTTCCTCTTCTGTAAAATGGGGGTAAATAGCACCTGCCCTGCCTACCTACAGGAATGCTGTGCAGATCCATCTGATAGCAGATGTGGGAGTGCTCTGGAGACTGCAGAGCCCTGTACAAATGTAAGGTGTCATTATTCTATTAAGAGTGCCTGTTTCCCCACTGAATTGTTGCTCTAAACATCTGGTTGCCCAGTGAGTTATTACGGGGTCTGATGTAAACATCAGGTCATGGCTGTGCTGTAGTAGGGTCTGCTAGAGACCAGCCACTGGCTGGGCTATTCATAGGGTCTCATGTAAGCATAGGGCCTCTCATTGAGTTATTTTAGGACCTAATTGTAAATGTCAGTCTGCTGAATAGAATATCATAGGCTTTCTTAGAAATGCCAGGCCTTACATTGAGGTATGGTCAGGTTTGTGGTAAGCACCATTGGCCTTCATTAGGCTGCTGTGAGCTCCAGGCTGTGGGCCGGCCAGAGGTTGGGTGGGTCCAGGCAGGGTATCCTCAAGTGAAGTTCAAATAGGCAGGAGCTGGATATGGTCAAGTGGGTGCCATCCCTACCTAATCCGAGCAAAAACCTGGGCTGGGGCATGAGGGGGTCTTGGTTCCAGGAATCCCTGGCCTCTTTCTCCCCGGCCCCAAACCTAGAGAATATCTCTAGGAGGTTTAGCCTCCCATCCCCTTCCCAGTTTCCTCAGATCTGCTTGCCCAAGGCTTTTTCTTAACTTAGGGGTCAGCTTTGTTTGGGCAGGAGGCATGGAGGGCCCCGAGGGGCTGGGCCGGAAGCAGGCCTGCCTAGCCATGCTTCTTCATTTCTTGGACACATACCAGGGGCTGCTGCAGGAGGAAGAGGGGGCCGGCTGCATCATCAAGGTGGGCCTGGGGGAAGAGGGCCTGTGGGTGAGCGGGCTATTAGCTCTGGAAAGGGGCCCTTTGAAGGAGCCATACTCCTCAAGCTGGGTATCTGGAAGGAAAACATGCCAGTAGGCCTTAGCTTATATGGTTCTTCTACGCTTGAAGGCATGGGGACCCTGCCCCAGCCCTTGCAGAGAGTGATGCTCAGAATGAGACCCCTGCCGTCACCTTCTCTCCTCCTCTCCCCAGGATTTGTACCTGCTGATTATGAAGGATGAGTCCCTTTACCAGGACCTCCGAGAGGACACACTGAGGCTGCACCAGCTTGTGGAAACAGTGGAGCTAAAGTGAGGGGAATGGGTCGGGGGAGGGGACAGGAATGAGGGCCCCCATGTTCTTCTATTACAGGGCCTGCCTCTGGGCTTTGAGCTCCAATATGGTTTTATTTCAGTCCCTTTTCTTACTGGAGAATAGCACTGTCTCCAGTCAGTTTTTTGTCCATTCTCCTATCCATTTATTTGTCAATCTGATGGGTGTACTGGTAAATATTTAACAACCAGCACTTCAGGAAAAAGAACCCTGATTTGTAGCTTTTGCTGATTCCCATGGTGTAAACTCTCTGATTTCAATCTACCAACGAGCCATCACTGCATGTGAAGTTGGGAAGAGCTGTGCAGTTGCAAGCCATTATATAGTATTTTCACCATATAAGTACAATAGATGTAAATAACCTGAAGAGCACAGATAGTACTAAAACAATTAGGAAACTACTTTTTTGGTAATAATTTGACTGTACGTTTATAAAACATATATATATATTTTTTTAATGGCTTTGATATATATATATGATGATATATGAGATATATATGTGTATTTATTTATTATTACTACTTTTAATGGCTGTGTTTAAAAACCAGTTGGCAAAATTCCCCAAAATGTAACAATCTACTCTCATGAGCCAGTGTCAGTGGCTTCAGGACACCACTGCATCCATCCATCCATCCATCCATCCTTCCATCCATTCCTTTGGCCCTTTTGGTTTTTCTCCACTCCATCCCCACCATCACAACCCTCGTTAGGCCTCATTATCTCTCACCTGGATTATTGCCACAGCCTCCTATCAAGGGCTTCAGCTTATGGTCTTGTATCTTCTCTCCCTTCTTACGCTGACACCAGAGAGATCTTTCAAACTCGACAACAGAATGCTTCAGTTTCAGAAACATCCATGGCTCTCCATTGTCTACAAGACAAAGTTGCAACATCCTAACACAGCATTCAATGCCCTTCGCTTTCTGCCTTCTGCTGATCTTTCCCATCTCATCTCCCACACCCCCCTCCACCCATGACACTCCCTATACACCCCACCATTCTCTGAACTCCTGTGCTTTCCCAGCTTCCCTGATGTCATTTATATGGTCCACTCCAGAAGGACCTCCTCCCATCCCCTTCTCTTCCTGTTGTCCTTCAAGGCCCAGGTCAAATGCCATCTTCTTAATGAAAGTTCCACAGATCCTCCCTTTAGGAGCAGCTTTCTCCCTCCTCCATACCCAACATAACTCTCCTTGTACCTTTGTTATATCACCTAACACCTCCTGCCTTGTGTTAGAAGTAGCTGTATGCACGTCTGTCTCCTTCGCAGACTGTGAAGTTCTTGTTGGCAAAATTCAGCAAACAGCTGATGACCTACACTTACCATGTGCCAAGCAGTGTGCTAGGCCTGGAGGATGAAAAGAAATTCAGTAAGAACTAATCCCAGCCCTTAAAACTTCTCAATCCTGTAGAAGACATAAGACAAACACATAAACAAATATTAGCCCAATGTCCTATAGCAGTTGAGGCAAAAAAGTGACCTTTCCTGGTAGGTGGGGTGGATCAGAGAAGAATTCATGGAAGAGGTGGCATTTGATTTGGGTCACTTGGACAGTTGTGCCATGCTGGTCATTGTCCTCTCTTCTGACCTCCTTCACCACTTTCTGAACCTGGTGCTGGTGCAGCCTTGACCCAGTTCTGATATCCCTGCTTGATGTTGCCTGCCTGGTGCTCCATATGCCTGGCAGGGCTCCCTGATGCCCAGCTGTGTCCATGCCAGGATCCCAGAGGAGAGCCAGCCACCCAGCAAGCAGGTGAAGCCACTTTTCCGCCACTTCCGCCGAATAGACTCCTGTCTGCAGACCCGAGTGGCCTTCCGGGGCTCAGATGAGAGTGAGTATGGGCATTTGGAGGGGCAGGGCTTCCTGAATGGCTCAGGGGCCCTGTGGGGTCTCTGGGTCTTAGGCCTCCTCTGTGGAGTCTCCTTGTGCACTAGAACCAGTCCTTTTCACAGCATCTTTTTCAGAGGCCAATCAATTTAGGGTTAGGGGTGGAGTGGGTGGGGAACAGATGTGCCCTGGAGGGGACTGTGCCAGTGTTGCCATGCTGCCCTCTGATGAAAAGCCACCTTCTTCTGTCTGTCCAGTCTTCTGCCGGGTCTACATGCCTGACCACTCTTACGTGACCATACGCAGCCGCCTGTCAGCGTCTGTGCAGGACATTCTGGGCTCTGTGACGGAGAAATTGCAGTACTCGGAGGAGCCTGCAGGGCGTGAGGATTCCCTCATCCTGGTAGCTGTGGCCTCCTCAGGAGGTGAGGGTCAGGAAAAGCTGGGCTGGGGGCCACAAGAAGAGAAACTGACAAGTCCAGTGCCCTGGGGCAGGGGTGAAGACTGAATTCTAGGCCTGGGCTACTTGAAGTGTGATCCCTGGGCAAGCCACATGAATATCACCTGGGAACTTGTTAAAAATGCAGTATTTCTGGGGCCGGCCTGGTGGCATAGTGGTTAAGTTTGCACGCTCTGCTTTGGCAGCTTGGGGCTCACAGATTCTGATCCCAGGCGGAGACCTATGAACCGCTCAAGCCATGCTGTGGTAGCATCCCACATACAAAATAGAGGAAGATTGGAACAGATATTAGCTCAGGGCCAATCTTCCTCACAAAAAAATAAAAAATAAATGAAGTAAAATAAAAATGCAGTATTTCAGAGCCCACTCCAGACCTGCTGAATCAGAATGTACATTTTAACAAGATCCCCAGGTGATTCCTATGCACATTAACATTTGTGAGGCACTGGTCCAGGACAGGTGGATTCCAATCTGGGTGCTTGCCTCTTACTTTGGGATCGTGTTCTGGTCCTTTAATTTCCTCTAATACCTAAGGATGCTACGTTTTTGAGGCTAAAGACACAGGATAGGCCTCCAATCCCTGTGGGAAAGCAAAAAGCCTGCAGTGTAGTCATAGCCTTATTTTCCTCTAAGATGGGAAAAAAATTCCTGCTTTCCCAGTGTCACAGGGATGATAGAATGAATCAAGAGCTATGAAAGAACGTTGGGAGCAAAAAAGAGGTTATAAATGCAGAAGAAATCATTTGAAAAGTTTCATATAAATACAGCTTAACCTGGTGTTAGTACGAGTCCCGTTAGTCTAGAACCTGTCCATGCAGGGTTAGGAGCATCTGCATGGGATGGCGACAGTGGCTGGGGTGTGTGGGGGTGCAGGTGGCCCGGGCTGAGGCAGAGCAGCTCCTTCTTCTTCAGAGAAGGTCCTTCTCCAGCCGCATGAAGACTGTGTCTTCACCACACTGGGCATCAACAGCCACCTGTTTGCCTGCACCCGGGACAGCTATGAGGCCCTGGTAAGAAGTTCACAAGGCCTTGGCTGGTAGCCAGGGCTGGGAGGGGCTGGGAGCAGAAACTCACAAGCCCAGGGTGGAGCCAGCCCCTGTGTCCCTGCTTGCCACCAGGTGCCCCTCCCTGAGGAGATCCAGGTCTCCCCTGGAGACACAGAGATCCACCGGGTGGAGCCTGAGGACGTTGCCAACCACCTTACTGCCTTCCACTGGGAGCTGTTCCGATGTGTGCACGAGGTAGAGACTGAGGCCTGGTGCAGGGCTGGGGGCCTGGAGGGAGAAATGTGCCAATGCCGGGGCCTGGAGGGAGGCAGTGTCTGCAGCCGAACTTCCTAGTAGGAGTGCTCACTTGCAGCATGCCTTTGGGCAATGCAGTTATAACCTCTCTAAGCCTTTGTCCCTTCCTCTGAAAAAAACAATAAACAGATAGACCCCCTAGCAGAGTAGTTCAGGGCCCAAGTGAAGCTTACACAGAACCTGATCCATAGTATTTTTAAAATATTCACTATTAAAGACATCAAATAAGGCAGCGACAATAATGTCTATCAATTGGCTGCCTTGAGAACAAGTCAGCCTCTAGCAAGGGCGGGGCACCTAGTGAGTGCTCCATAGACGGTAGAGTATTATTAATGTTGGTTGTTTTTTTCCCCATCTCTGCTGCATCCTGTCCTGTCCTGGTTTGTTCTATTTTCTACCCCTCCCGCCCCCGCCCTCCTGCCGTTCTCTCCTCACCGCCTTGCGCTGCCATCTTCCCACCCACACCCCCCACGCCCTGGCGGGCCCTCCGCCACCGTGGGTGCAGCTGGAGTTCGTGGACTACGTGTTCCACGGGGAGCGCGGCCGCCGCGAGACGGCCAACCTGGAGCTGCTGCTGCAGCGCTGCAGCGAGGTCACACACTGGGTGGCCACCGAGGTGCTGCTCTGCGAGGCCCCGGGCAAGCGCGCGCAGCTGCTCAAGAAGTTCATCAAGATCGCGGCCATGTGAGTGCGGCCGGCTGGCGATGGGGGAGCGCGGAGGACGGGCGGCCGCCGCCGCCTGACCGCCCCCTGACCCGGCCTCGCACCCCTACAGCTGCAAGCAGAACCAGGACCTGCTGTCCTTCTACGCTGTGGTCATGGGGCTGGACAACGCTGCTGTCAGCCGCCTGCGGCTCACCTGGGAGGTGATGAGAATTCTTCCCTCTCCTCCGGTCTGTGCTGGCCCCCTCCGGGGATCTTGGCCTCCAGCCTCAGTCTTGACACCCTGGGCTCACCCGATGCGACCTCCTGGGGCTGCTGCTAGCCTATAGGGAGCATTTGTGCCCATTGGAAGGAGGCGCCCTCTTCTGGCAGATCCGGCCCTAGGGCACACAGCTTGGCTAATGGACCCTGGCCTAGTCCAGATTAGTCCAGAGGCGGAGTCCTCAGCCTGAGTGGGGTCAGACAGCCCAGGCAAGGTCACAGACTCGGCTATTGGATTTCAGCCAACGTTCAGTGAGGCACCTTGTCCGTGGCACGTGTATAAGCAGAAGCCTCCCTTTCCCCCAGAATAATGTATTCCTTTGGGCTACTGCAAGCTCCCCAGACTGAGCGAAGGGCTGACTCTACTTCACCACCAGCCTCCCAGCCCCCTGGGAGACACACATAGGCCCTTTCCACCTCTAACACCTGGGGATTAGCCAGAAGCTCCCGTGAAACCCAAGGAGTTTCATTCTGACATTCCTTTTCTTTCCTTCAAACTCTCTGCAGAAGCTGCCAGGGAAATTCAAGAACTTGTTCCGCAAATTTGAGAACTTGACAGTGAGTAGGTTTGGCTCTTTGATCTGCCTCTGGACTTGTACCCCAGAGACTCTCTGTTCCCCTAAACCTTCTTTCTAGGGCATCCCTCTCAAGGTTTTTAGTGCCTGGGACTCCCCCTCCTCCTCCTTGCCCCACCCTCCTGGGAGGGGCAGAGTGCAACGATGCTACCCCGTTTTCCCTGGAGGAAAGGGGAGAGCAGTCAGGTCCCTCCAGCTAGACACTCATACCCACCCCTATCTGATCGGAGATGTGTCTAGGACAAGTGGATGAGGGAGGGAGTAGGGGATGTCTTTGGGATCCTTTGGGCCTGTCTGTCCCTTTATCCCTCTTCTGTGGAATGCTAGGACCCCTGCAGGAACCACAAAAGCTACCGAGAAGTGATCTCCAAGATGAAACCCCCTGTGATTCCTTTCGTGCCTCTGGTCCTCAAAGGTGAGTCGTTCCCAGGCTGTGCTCTCCTCTCCACTTCTCCTTGCCCCAGTTCCGCCTCTCAGTCCCCTCTCAACTGAGCTCTGAGTGCCTACCTAAAGAGGAACCCCCTAGATTGAGTGGGTTCTGGGGCAGGGGAAGGGCCCTTTGGACCTCCTCTCTTATCCATTTACTTCCCTCCTCATCCCCTAGACCTGACTTTTCTGCACGAGGGGAGTAAGACCCTTGTGGATGGCTTGGTGAACATTGAGAAGCTGGTGAGTGGCACTGCCAGCTCCAGTCCCATGAGCGGGGGGCTGGCATCCTCCCCCTCTCCTGGCACCCCCCTAGAGACAGCAGCCTTCCTCCTTGGCATCCAGCTTGCCTGGCAGATAGATGCCTGACTGTCTCCCTGACTGTCACCCCGCCCACAGGTGGCCAAGCTGACAGGCAGTTGGGGGCAACTCTACCTCCTCTCACCTGGCACCCTGTTACACCTCCTTCTTTGGTCCTCCTGAGACCGTCCAGAATTGGGGACTGGAGGGAGTAAAATCAACTGAGTTTGAGAATGGAGGCAGAGGAGCATGAGAGGGGGAGGGTCTTTCAGTGTCCTTTGTAGGGCTCATTCTTTGTTATCTCCCAGCATTCAGTGGCTGAAAAAGTGAGGACAATCCGCAGATACCGGAGCCGGCCCCTTTGTGAGTACCCAGGGCTCTGAGTGCATTATAGGCAGAGCAGTGGAGTGTTCCGGGGAGAACTCCCTGCCCAAATGTTCTCCATTCTCTCCTTGGCCTCCTTAGGGGCCCTCCTGCCCGACACCTGTCCCAATTCACACCCTTCTCCTCTGGCCCATTTGTGTGTAGAGGAAGAAGGGAGGCTAGGCACCCAATGGGCCTCTCTCTTCTTATGCCCCCAGGCCTGGATATGGAGGCATCTCCCCATCACCTGCAGACCAAGGCCTACGTGCGCCAGTTCCAGGTCATCGACAACCAGAACCTCCTCTTCGAGCTCTCCTACAAGCTGGAGGCTAATAGTCAGTGAGAACAGAGGTTCTGGTCGGCCCCCCACCAGGGTCCTCGGGCACCTGGCACTCAAGCACTTTGTATGATGTCCCAACCCACCTCTGACATCTCTCCCCTGGAGCAGCTTCCCGCCCCATGGGAAGGAGTTGGCTGGATTTACCCCTGGACTCATAAGCCTGTTCATCCTGCTGAAGTCCTCTCCCCCTGGCTCCTTCAAGCCAAAACCACTCTGCTGGTTCCTGCCCTCGAAGGGAAAGGGGGCAGAGAGCTCCTTCCTCTGTCCCCTCCCATGGAGGTCTGTTCTGGAGATGGAGTGTCCGACCTTCTCTTCCCAAGCAGGGAGGAAAGCTGCCCACCCTCCTGTCTCATCGAACAGAACTGTGGGCGGGATTGGCAGCCTTCCTCTCTGCCACCTGTCTACCATCTCCCTGGTCAGGGCTGGGACCCCTGGATGTACCCCCCTGCATATTATATTGCCCTTGTGTCTGCGTGTGTATGTGCGTGTGTCCCCTTTTAAGGAGGAGGAGCGCATCTGGTAATTCAGGGAGGGTGTTGTATGTGCTGCGGGGGAGTCCTTCTGTTTGGTGCTACCCTTGTCCACTCTGCCCCTGGGACAGTGCGGGCTGCTTTCCCCACCCGCACCACTCCCTGCTCAGCTCCTCTGCTGCCCTGCATGCCCAGGCTTGTGGGCGAAGCTGCTTGTGAGGTCAGGGAGCAGCCGCAGGTAGGAGGGGTTACCCATCAGCCCTTGTAAGCTCCCCACTCAGGCCTCTTGAAGGTCCCTGGGTGGGCTCCCACGAGAGGGTAAAAGATGCTCAGGGAAACACGGGCCTAGGCTTCCTACTGGACCCTCCCTCTGCACTGCAGTGAGGTAGGGTGTGGCGGTATCAGGAGTCAGGGGT
The DNA here is from genome assembly GCF_041296265.1 of Equus caballus. Classification (NCBI taxonomy): domain Eukaryota; kingdom Metazoa; phylum Chordata; class Mammalia; order Perissodactyla; family Equidae; genus Equus; species Equus caballus. The sequence goes on along the minus strand of NC_091694.1, from coordinate 22,407,627 downwards.
GCCTGCACTCCTGCTTTTGGGGTGTCTCACTGCTAAGAAGGGAGCTGTCATCCCCTTCTGGCTCTTATATATGACACCAACAACATAGTCTCTATCCTTCTCCCTCTCTCTCTCTCTTTTTTTTTTGGTGAGGGAGATTGGCCCTGAGCTAACATCTGTTGCCAATCTTCCTCTGTTTTGTATGTGGGATGCCACCACACCATGGCTTGATGAGCGATATGCAGGTCCACGCCCAGGATCCAAACTGGCAAACCCCAGGCCACTGAAGCAGAGCACATGAACTTAACTACTACGCCACCAGGCCAGCCCCTCCTTCTCCCTGTCTTGACTCCCCGTTTGTCCTCTTCATCAGAGCTTGGGTGGAGCGGGCCCTTGTACCTGGACCCCTGTACCTGGGGAGGGCATCCCCCAAAAGTGGGGGGAGGAAATGGCGGAGACTGTAAAGGCAAAACTGGACTCTGGCCATGCCTTTGTTACCTCTCTGTCTCCCTTCCCTCTCCCATCACGGGCCTCCAGGGCTGAGGGGTGCAGGGGCTCCTGGCAGCTACTAGGTGGGGTTTCCTGGCGCAGCCTCACCCTCTTCTCTGGCACCACCTCTTTCCCTTCTGAAGAGGCAGCAGCAGCAGCAGCAAAAGCAGCTGCCGCTCCTGCTCTGGAGGTGTATATATTTTTTACCAAAAGCTCTGGAATTGTAAATTTATTTTTTAAAACTCAAAGAGAGAAAGAGCCTTGTATCATATGTAAACAATGTATCATAGGTTATGTTGTACAGTCCCTTTTATACAGCGGTCTGTCTTGCTCCTGCTGCAGAAAACGTCTATGGACTCCCCACCCCCACCCACACATACATGGGCGCTGTCCTCCCCCCCAACTTTGTCCCCTGTAGACAATGACCATGGCCCCCCTCCTGCTCCTGCCTCCTCCCTGCAACTGCTAATGCTCCCTCCTTTCCCTGCTGCCACCCTTCCTCCTAACCCCCCTCAGCAGCCTTCTCACTCCAGCTCCCACAGCCCTCCTCGAACACTGGGGCCCACTGGTTCAGTCTGGCTGCTGCCCGCCCCTAGCCTTGACGCCTGCCCTGCTGCCTCCATGGGGCCTCCTGGTCCCCCCTGGACCCCATTCCTCCCCACCCCGTGCCCCACAGCTTTAACAGAGTGAACCGTGTGTATTGTACAGGCTTGGTTGTCTTTGCAGAAACCTCTGGGTGGAGTAAAAGCCGATAAAGTCTATGAATCAACCCGCCTGCTGTTCTCCATTCTGTTTCTTTGAGCCTGGGGAAGGGCTGAAGGAGGCAAGAGGGGACTGTGCTGGGCCCCTCAGCAGGACTGTTCTGGAGTGACTTTGAAAATGTGGATGAGAGGAAAAGGTGCCAACCTCATGAGACATGTCACATGGAGCCTGGAACTTGGAAGAGTGAATATTTTAGTTGTTCCATGTTCCGGGTGCCATAGATATGTGATCTTGTTTAATTCTAACACTGTAAGGTGGAAGACGGAAGCTGGGCAGTCCCAGCATAAGCTCCAAGTTACAGGGTAAGTGAGGGGGTAGAACTGGGCCCCTAACCCAGATCTGTCCCCTGCAGACAGCATGCATTATTCACACCACCAGTATTTACCATTTACACTAAAGTATGGGGCATCTAGAGCCTAAGCTGCAGGAGACATCATGTACCCAAACAGCTACACACGAGCCCTTGACCTTCCCTCACCCTACATCTGCTATTCCCCAATCTGCTGCATCTTAAAAAACAGTCCTCTCATCCACTCAAGTTTTCTTTTTTTAAAGATTTTATTCTTTTTCCTTTTTCTCCCCAAAGCCCCTCGGTACACAGTTGTATATTCTTCGTTGTGAGTCCTTCTAGTTGTGGTATGTGGGATGCTGCCTCAACGTGGTTTGATGAGCGGTGCCATGTCCGCGCCCAGGATTCGAGCTGACGAAACACTGGGCCACCTGCAGCGGGGCGCGCGAACTTAACCGCTCAGCCACGGGGCCAGCCCCCCGCCCAAGTTTTCAATGCCTCTTTCTCTCCTCCCTCACTCATCAGCCAGTCCCATAGGCTACAGTTCCAGAATATATCCTGGATTGGTCCACTTCTCTGAGACTCCTCTATTACCACCAGTCCAAACCACATTCATATCTTCCCTAGACAACCACACTAGCCTCCTACCTGGTCTTTCGGCTTCTTCTCTCTGACCCACCCCTGATCGCACCAGCTGGTTCTTTACTCTTCAGTTGGGTGTTCTTTTAAAAAGCCTAAATCAGATTATGTATGCACAAAATTGAAAAGAGTGGCAATACCAGGCCTCAGTGAGGAATGGAGCAATTGGAACTTTTATACATTGCTGGGGAAGTGTAAATTGCTGCAACCACTTTGGAAAACTGTTTGATAGTATCTACTAAAACTTAATGTACACCTAAACTATGACCTAGCATTTCTACTCCCAGGTGTATACCCAAGAGAAATTAGTGCTTATGTCTACCAAGAGATATATACAACAGTGATCATAGTGGTTTTATTAATGATAAAGAAATTATTGTTTCTTTGGGGAAAAGCCCAAGTGACTTTCAACAGGTGAATGAATAAATTAATTATGGTGTATTCTTATGGTGGAATCCTATATAACAATAAAAAAGACAAACAACTACTACCTGCATGAATGAATCTTATAGATATAACATTCTGCAAAAGAAGCCAGACACATAAGACTATACACTCTACGATTCCATTTAGGAGAAGTTCAAAAACAGGTAAAATTATTTTGGGGGAATAAATTATGTTGGGGGGGCTACCCCCATGGTGTAGTGGTTAAGTTCAGTGCCCTCTGCTTCAGTGGCCCAGGATCATAGGTTTGGATCCTGGGAGTAGAGCCACACCACTTGCCAGCCACGCTGTAGTGGTATCCCACATATAAAGTGGAGGAAGATCGGCACAGATGTTAGTTCAGAGCTAATCTTCCCCAAGCAAAAAAAAGAGGAAGATTGGCAACAGATGTTAGCTCAGGGCTAATCTTCCTCAGCAAAAATAAATAAATTAGGTTGGTTGAAGTAGGAGCTGTAAGAATGGGACTAGACGCAAGATGATAAGTGCTCAAGGAACAAAGCCCAGGCGATTCACTACTGGTCTGGAGATGGGAGTTGGCACATAATAAGAGAAAATGTTTTGGAAGAGATGACCTAGGCCTTGAAGCAGGCATAGGGCTTGACAGCCAAAATGTGGAAGTGGGAAGTCAGGAGGACAGAGGAAGTAGTATGGGGCTCTCCCCTCATCCCCATCTCAGCCACCGCCAGACTGGTTAGTCATCTGCCCCCTTTCAGGGCTGACGATAAGAGTTGACCTTTGGAAGAGTGTCCTTTGTCACTCACTATGTTTGGCTTTACGTGCATTCTCTCATTTAATCTTCCCAATAAAACCAGGAGGTTGGTTTATCAACTCTGCTTTCCAGATGAGAATTGAGGTCTCGAGAGATTTCTCATCAGAGGCACAGAGAGGCCAAGTCCTCAGCCCTCATCTCACAGCTAGCAGAGATTTGAACCCAGTTATTCTGACTCCAGAGCCCACAGTTTAAGCTCTGCACAATCCTGGAAGCTTATATAGCTGAGGAACATCCACCTTGCGCTCCCCAGGCTGCAGTGGCCACCTGACTGCAACTGGGAGGATTATCTTTCCTGGTCCCTTCCTCCACCCCGCCTGTGTTCTGCCTCCCTGTGAGGAGAGTGGCGGAGAGACACGAGAGGTGGTCAAAGGGCTTTGTGGGCTGTGTGAGGGAGAGGATGAGCTTACTTAGTAGTGTTGTACTTCCTAGGCTGGTCTAGCAATGAACAAAATAATTTGAGCATAATTATATATGTATAACAATTGAAAATAATTTGGAGTGGTCAGAAGACCAGCGTAATGCTCTCCTGGTTGCGGGAGTACATAGAGCGGAGTGTGAAGAATTTAAGCAGTGCCCTTTGAATCCACTAGATGTCACCACAAAGACTACTTTCTCACCACGCTTGGGGATAGCGAGGAGGCGTGGGACGGGGAGAGGTGGGGTAGAACATTTCTTAGGGGGTATCTTGAATCTCTCTCAGAGGGTCTATCCCCAGGCATGAGTCAGAAATCTGATCAGAATAACTTGTATCTTTCATTCTCTTCCTCTCTACTGTCTCTTTCCCATTTAGCATTTAAACGCTCTCAAGTCCCTATTTTTAAAAACACTTTCCTTGACCTTACATACCTGCTACCGCTACTGCCCTGTTCCTCACTTCAGTTCATGGCCAAACTTCTTAAAAGGGTTGGCTCCACAAACTGTCTCCACTTCCTCATCTCCCATTCATTCTTTTTAATTTTGTCATTTCCCTAACTTTTCATCATGAAAAATTTCATACACAGAGAAGTTGAAAGATTAGTACAATGAGTATTTGTAAACCATTCTAGATTCTATAATTAACATTTTGCTAAATTTGCTTTTTTTGGGGGGAGGAAGATTAGCCCTGAGCTAACATCTGCTGCCAATCCTCCTCTTTTTGCTGAGAAAGACTGGCCCTGAGCTAACATCCGTGCCCATCTTCCTTTACTTTATATGTGGGGTGTCTACCATAGCATGGCTTGATGAGCGGTGCCATGTCCACCAGGGATCCAAACCGCCAAACCTCAGGCTGCCAAAGCGGAACGTGCGCACTTACCCGCTGCGCCACTGGGCTGGCCCCTAAATTTGCTTTTATTCTCTCTCTTTCTCTCGCTCTCTCTCTACACACACACACACACACACACACACACACACACACACACACTTTTTCTTTTGCTGAGCTATTTGAAAGTAAGTTGTGAAGATTATACCACTTCACTCCTAGATGCCTTAGCGGGAATCTCCTAACAACGAGAACGTTCTCCTACATATCCACCACACCATTCTCATACATAAGAAAATCAACATGTTTCTATAATATCATCTAATATCCAGCCTATATTTAATTTTCCCAGGTTGTCTCAAAAATATCTTTTAATGAACTTTAAAAAAAACCCTGATTCAATCAAGTTCCACGCATTGCATTTGGTTATGTCACCTTAGCCTCTTTTAATCTAGAACAGCTCCTTTTCTTTTTTTCAATGACATTGACTTTTTGTAGTCTCGGACAGATGTCTTGTAAAATATCCCAAATTTTGACTTGTTCTAATTGTTTCCCCATGCCCCTGTTTACTTGCACCTTCATCCGCTCTATAGAGTATAAGATGTAAGTTCTGTCTAGAGCATTACTGTCCAATACAAATCTAATGGGAGCCACAGATGTAATTTAAATTTTTCTAGTAGTTACATTAAAAAAGTAAGAAGAGGAGCCGGCCCCGTGGCCGAGTGGTTAGGTTCGTGCACTCTGCTTCGGTGGCCCAGGGTTTCTCCAGTTTGGAACCTGGGCACAGACATGTCACCACTCGTCAGGCCATGCTGAGGCGGTGTCCCACATAGCACAACCAGAAGGACCTACAGCTAGAATATACAACTATGTACTGGGGGGCTTTGGGAAGAAGAAGAAGAAGAAAAATGGAAGATTGGCAACAGATGTTAGCTCAGGTGTCAATCTTTAAAAAAAAAACACTTCTTTTTCTCTTTGCAGTTAGTGTGTGATGATTTTTGCATCTTGTGATATCCTGTGCATCCCAATCACTCACTCTTGTTAAACAGTTATTTTAAATTGTGTTGTGTAGTATTTCAATCATACAAAAAGTTTAAAGACTAATATAATGAATACCCGTGTCTCCACCGCTCAGTTTAAGAAATGAAACCCTACCCACCGCTGAGCCCTCTGGTACTGGTCCCCAGTCACATCCTCTTCCTTTCTCCCTAGAGGCAACGACTTTCTTGAGTATGGTATCATTTCCATGCATTTCTGTCAACTTTTACTACCCATATATACATCTCAAAACAATATAGTGTTTTGCATTTTGGGAGGTAACAGTTTTATTGAGATATAATTTACACACACTAAAGTATACAGTTCAATGGCTTTTAGTATATCTAGAGTTGTGGGACCATCACCACAGTCAATTTTAGAACAATTTCATCACCCCAAAAAGAAACTCTCTGTACAAGAACGTTCATAGCAACATTGTTTGCAACAGCCAAAAAGTGGAAACAACTCAATGTCCATCAGCTCATGAATGGATAAACTAAAATGTGGTATATCCATAAAATGGAATATTATTTGGCCATTTAACAAGTGAAGTACTAATACATGCTACGACATGGATGGACCTCAAAAACATTATGCTAAGTGAAAGAAGCCAGACACAAAACGTCATATATTATTTGATTCAATTTGTCCAGCATAGGCAAATCCACAGAGACAAAGAATGGAATGGGGGTGGGAGGAAAGCTGAACTGGGAGAGACTGCTAATGGGTACAGGGTTTCTTTTAGGGCTGATGGAAATGTTCTGGAATTAGATAGTGGTGATGGTCGCACAACATTGTGAATATACTAAAACAGCTCAATTGTACACTTTAAGGTAGTTAAAATGACTTCACGTTATATGAATTTTATTTGCTTAACTTGTAGATACATCACTCCAATCTCTGCCTCTGTCTTCACATGATGTTTTCCCCTGTGTGTGTCTCTGAGTCCTCTCCTCTTCGTATAAGGATATACGTCATATAAGTCATTGGATTTAGGGCCCACTCTAGTCCAGTATGACATTGTCTTAATCTAGTATGACTTTAATGTAACAAATTACATCTGCAAAGACCTTATTTCCAAATAAGGTCAAATTCTGAGGTTCTGAGTGAATGTGAATTTTTAGAGGACACTATTCAACCCACTATAAGATCTTTTGCCCATTTTCTAATTGGGTTACTTGTCTTTTTATTATTGAGTTTTAAGAGATTTTTATATTTGCATGTTTTTAAACTTTATACAAATATTGTCCTACAGGATGTAGTGTTCAGCAACTCTCTTGCCACAACACTTTTTTTCCCCTAAAGATTGGCACAATCTTCTTTTTTTAAAAATCTCTGTTTTTATTTCATGGTAACTGTGTCCTTTTTCCTTTCCCAGAGAATAGATGGCAGCTATTTTCTAAACTCTTCTTTTTTTAAATTGCTTTTTTTTCCCCAAATCCCTCCAGTGCGTTGTTGTATGTTTTAGTTGTGGGTCCTTCTAGTTGTGGCATGTGGAACACCGCTTCAATGTGGCCTGATGAACGGTGCCACGTCTGCACTCAGGATCTGAATCGGCAAAACCTTGGGCCACTGAAGCAGAGCGTGCGAACTTAACCATTCAGCCACGGGCCGGCCCCAACAATCTTCTTCTTCTTTTTTTTTTTTTTCGCTTCTTGTGCTCCCCAAAACCCCCCAGTTGTGAGTGCCTCTTCTTGTGCTATGTGAGACGCCGCCTCAGCATCGCTTGATGAGCGGGCCACGTCCGCGCCCAGGATCTGAACTGGTGAAACCCTGGGCCGCCGAAGCAGAGCGTGCGAACTTAACCACTCGCCCACGGGGCCGGCCCCTCACCTCAACACTATGCTTGTGAGATTCATCCAGGTCAATTTATCTAACTCTAAAAGAAAATATGTCTAACTCTAGTTGTTTGGTTTTATTGCTCTTTGTTTCCCTTTCATTCTTCAACCCAGGGCATGTGGCATCCGCCCTTATTACTCACAGAAACTGTTCTTGTCAAGGTCACTGATGCCCACGTCTCAAATCCAAAGGACAATTATCTTACTCTTCCTCTCTCTGGCATTTGATGTTTCTGACTGTTCTTCATTTTTGAACACTGATCGCTGCTTCCAGGACACTATGCTCTCAGGATTTCCCTCTGTCCTCTCTTTCTCAGTTTCCCTTGCTGGACTTCTCAATCAGCTTGGTCCTTGCGCCGGGAGTTCCTTGGCTCTGTCCTAAGCCATGTTCTCTTCCCGCTATACACCCAGGCTTAGACTTCATCAATATATTTCTGTTTGGGGATCTATTGCTGCAGAACAAACTATTCTAAAGTAAGTGGCTTAAAACAACAACCATTTTATAACTTCTCATGATCCTCCTGGTTGATTGGGGCTCAGCTGGACAGTTCTGCTGTCTCACTTGGGGTGTCTCATGTGGCTGCACTCAGAAGGTGACTGGAGCTGGAATGTCCCAGATGGCTGGCTTACCCTGGTGGTAACAACTGGAATGCTGGCACAGCTGGACTTCCCTTTCTTCACGTCAACGTCGCTCCTTCCAGGTGGTCTCTGCAGCACAGTAAATGATTTCTCACATGGGAGCTTAGGGGGTCCCAAAAGCAAAAGAGTGGAAGCTTCTACTGCATTAAAGGGAGTCACAGGCCAGCCCAGATTCAATGAATACAAGGAGTCCCGGGTTGACGGGGGCTGTCTTTGGAGACTAGCTACCGCAGTTTTGAGTCCCAGATTACTAGGATTGCTTTTCTAAGTTCCAGACCCAAACATCCAGTGGCCTACTGGACCTCTCTTCCCTCCCTTCCCCTCCAGGCTCCTCAGGTTTCTTCAACTCTCTCCAGCCAAGCTTGAACTCCACACAGGAGTTCAAGCCAGAAACTTGGGAATCATCTTTGGCTCCTCCTTCTCTTCAGCCCTCAATTTCCATTTATTAACTATCTCTAGAGTTACTTCTCTCCATCTCTACTGCTGATACCCTAATAATGATTATGGCTAAGATTAGTGAGTGCTTTCCAAGTATGTACACACTTCTTTTTTTTTTTGAGGAAGATTAGCCCTGAGCTTGCTGCTGCCAATCCTCCTCTTTTTGCTGAGAAAGACTGGCCCTGAGCTAACATCCATGCCTGTCTTTCTCTACTTTATATGTGGGACGCCTACCACAGCATGGCTTGCCAAGCGGTGCCATGTCTGCACGCAGGATCCAAACCGGTGAACCCCAGGCCGCCGAAGTGGAACGTGCAAACTTAACCTCAGTGCCACCGGGCTGGTCCCTGTACACAACTTCTGATGCATTCTATTTAGTCTTATCTCCATTTTGCAGATGAGGAGCCTGAGGCTGATGGAGGTTGAATAACCTGCCCAAAGTCTCACTCTGTTCAGTAGTGGGGAGAACTTAGACTTGAGGCCTTGGGCTCTTCAGTCAGTACAGGCAACCATCATCTAACACTTAGACTTCCACAGCAGCCTCCTGCCTGGCGTTCCTGCCTCCAACCTGGCCCCATCTGAGCCATCCTCCCTGCTGCACTCAGAGTAATCTTTCTAGAAGGCAAAGTGGGTCATGGCACTTCTTGGCTTAAAATTTTCAATGGTTTCTCTCTTGTCCTCAAGATAAAATCTAACTTTTCACGATACATGATACAGTCCTTCACAAATTGTCCCCTGTCACCTTGACAGTGTAGCATGGGGCAGTGGTTCTCCACGGGGGCATTTTGGAAATTTGTGGAGGCCTTTTTGCTGATCACAACGATAAAGGATTTAGCAGGCAGGGGTCAGGGATGCTAGAGGCTGCAAGGCAAGGGATGGTTCCACACAACCAAGAATCTGAGTTCCACATGACTTTCAATGTCCCACTGGACAGTCTACATGAAAAATGTATTTATTACGTCTGAGCCTAGAATCTGTCTCCATTAACCCTACACCTAAGGGAAAAGGGGACAGGCTTATTTCTGGTTCACCCTTCCCATGAGGATGTAGTTCTTTGAGGTCCCATCTTTTTTTATTTTATTTTATTTTTTTGGGAAGATTAGCCCTGAGCTAACATCTGCTGCCATTCCTCCTATTTTTGCTGAGGAAGAGTTGACCTGAGCTAACATCGTACCCATCTTCCTCTACTTTATATGTGGAGTGCCTGCCACAGCATGGCTTGATAAGTGGCGTGTAGGTCGCACCCAGAATCCGAACTGGTGAACCTCAGGCTGCCAAAGCAGAACATGCGAAATTAACCGCTGGGCCACTGGGATGGCCCCTGAGGTCCCATCTTTATGAAGGAGACTCTCCTGTTAAACTCCCCTGTGGAGGAGCTCCATGGGGCATTTCCTTTTCCCATGAGACCCTGACAGAAGCTCAAGTTCACCCAGCCAGGCAGCGTCCTCAGAACAAAGCCTGCCTCAGTGTTCCACTTACCTCTCTCTGCATCATCTGCCTTCACTTACTTTGTTTTGCCCTGAAAATTCCTTACTTTTTTCGTCAAAGCATTTAAGACTTTTTAGTGTTGCATCCAGGATTCTTAGTTGTTTTTAGGGAGAAGTTCTCCCAGGTACTTAGCCTGTCATATTATCAGAAAAGGAAAGTACAAACACGAAATATTTTTTGCACGTACTTAACATAACCTGTCTTTTTTTAGGAATACAACTACTGCGTTGTTCAGAACTTTAACAAGAGTCGTTCACCATTTTGGAAAATCACAAATGACAACACTGCCCAATATAACTCCTTAGGTCAGTCTGCTTTTGTCCCTGTCATGTTCTTATTGATTCTAGGCATGAGTGCAAGCATGTGACTATTTTACTGTGTATCTTCCAGCATAGTGGTGCCTGAGCATTGCCATATTGAAATGCCTCCCTCTTGTCTTTTTTATAGTCAGGGCATTCTATTGATTTGTTTCTTTGAAATCAGATAGGTTCTATTATCTGTTAATTTCACTTCAGGATGGTGAAACTAAGTTACAGAATATTTGTTATAATAAAGGGACATTGGGTCTGGTAGGGTGCAGAGTCACAGTACGGGCATTAGGAGAACAGACTCCGGAGAAAGTTCTGCTACTTCGTAGGTATGTGACTTTGGGCAAAACAGTTAACCTTGCTGCATCTGTTTCTTCATCTGTAAAATGAGGGTAATATTACCTACTTCAGAAAGTTCTTGCAAGGATTAAATGAGTTATGACATGTGAAGCTATGATAGTGCCTGGCACATGGAAAGGGTTAATAAATGTCAGATGTTATGGTTACTTCTTTGACCTAATTTCTTGCTTCTCCCATAAGTTCTAGCTCTAACCACATCAAAATGCTTTCAGGTTTTGGAACGTGCCATGTTTCTTCTGTTTCGCATATACTCTGCCTCTGCCCTTGCATGCTTTCCCTCGCCTCTGGCCAATTCCTACTTTGCCCTCAGCCCTCACTTAGATATTACTTTCTTCATGAAGCCCATGCCTATCTCCCCAAGTCTGGCTGAGATGTCCCTGTATTCCACCCCATCCGCTGCCCTTATCATGGAGTGATGTTATAGAGAATGGGGGGCTTACGTTAACTAACGTGAGCAGGGAATGCCCTTTGAGGAGGGAACATTTGAGCTAAGAGCTGACAAATGAGGAAGACACAGAGTAAAGCCAATAAAAAGGCCTTGAAGAACCTCTTGGTGCATTGCAGTGATAGAAAGCAGGTCCACACAGTGTATAGTGAGGAAGTGGACAGGATGGAGATGAGATTGAAGAGCTAGGAGGTGGTTTTTTTTTTTTTTTTTTTTTTTGCTGAGGAAGATTTGCCCTGCACTAACAACTGTTGCCAATCTTCCTCTTTTTGTATGTGAGCCACCGCCACAGCATGGCCACTGACAGGTCCGCGGCTAGGAACTGAACCTGGGCGGCTGAAGTGGAGCACACTGAACTTAACCTCCAGGCCACCAGGATTGGCCTGAGCTGAGAGTTTAGATCCACTATCTCCCTGGCCTAATCACCCTGCCTTCACATACGCAGGACTACATACCTGAAAATCTTCACCTCTGCATCTATGATCCTTATGTCTGGAATGTGTTTCTGGCCTTCTCTGATTAGTAATAAAATCCTACTCATCCTTCAAGGCCCAGTTCAAAACCATTTATGAAAACTTCTCCCATTCTTCGTCTTTTTTTTTTTTTATTTTGTTTTGGTGAGGAAGATTAGCCCTGAGCTAAAATCTGTTACCAATCTTCCTCTTTTTGCTTGAGGAAGATTGTCCCTGAGCTAACAATGGTGGCAATCTTCCTCTATTTTGTATGTGGGACACTGACACAGCATGGCTTGATGAATGGTGTATTGTGTAGCTCCGTGCCCAGGATCTGAACCCATGAACCCCAGCTGCCGGAGTGGGGCATGCAAACTTAACCACTATGCAACAGGGCCAGTACCCCTTCTCCCATCCTTTAGCAGGAATTAATCACTCCCTTGTCTGATGTCCCACAGCAGATATGTCCCCATGACACTAATCACAGGCTGACTTGTATCTTAGCTAGCTTCTTACATGCCAGTCTGCCCACCACACAGTGAGTTCCCTGAGGGCAGAGGCTCTGTCTTAGTCACCTCTGTAGCCATCTCCTGGTGCCTAGCCCAGTAGGTGGCCCACAGCAGGTACTCAACGAACACTGTGACATTTATTTGACTCATGGGTGGTGCCCAGCACAACTCATGGCAGAAGGAAAACAAAAATAATAACAACTTATGGCTTACCACGTGCTTTCCCATTCATTACCTATTTGAGCTCTCCAACGACCCTATGAAACAGTCGGGACAGGCGCTATTAGCCCCATTTTACAGATAGGGTGGCTGAGGCCCGATGGTACATACTAAGTAATGGGAACTAAGTCCCAAATCTGTCAACTTACTCTGGATTCAGCGCAAGGAAGGATGATAGGGAGACCTGAAGAGCATTTTGAGGATATAAGGCAGTGAGATTGGCTGCAGCGGAAAATCGCTTTTGTGGGGGGACTAGAGAGGGACCCTTAGTCAGCTGGGACAAAGGTAACAGCAGCCCCACCAGGAAGGGCACAGGATTCCTCTCCCTGACCCAAGCAGCTGGAGGAATCCACAGCACCATCCCCTGGCCCTGGAAGCTGGGGAGCCCCCGGCCGCCACAAAGACGGGTGTTCACGGGTGTTCAGCTTAGGTAGCTAACATGACGTTAAAGATGATTTGTTAGCAGGGGCCTGTCTCTCGGTTGCTATGACAACCGGAACTTGACTACCCGGCCCTTACGAGGTTGACTGAGGCCTTCTTCGTTAACTTGAAACTAGGGAAAGACATTTAGGATGAGTATGGGCGCGTGCTCGTGCGCGGAGGAATAAAGAGGAAAAAGAGGCGTACTCAAGAATCTTTAGCTCAGCGAGTCTCCACCTCGACAACGTGTTAGAATCTCCTGCGCAACTTTAAAAGTTCCGATGCCTACGCCGTACCCAAGACCAGTTAAATCAGAACCTCTGAGGGTGGAACGCAAGCAGCACTATTTATTTAAGTCTTCCTAGATGATTTCAATTGTAGCCAGAAGTCTGCTTCTAGCTGGTAAACGGAACCCTTGTGACCTTCCCAAGATGGCTGCCACCCGACCGCTTCCGCCTTAACGTCCGTCGGCCGGGGGCGGGCTTTCCAGGGGCGCATGCGTGTAGCGTCTCTTCGCTCCTAGCTCCCTCCTCCTTTTTCCCCCGCCTCCATTTTGTTCGCGGACGCTGGGGACAGTGGGAGCCGATCCATTTCCGGGTTGGCAAAAGGGGCGGCGGCGGCGAGAAAGGGAGCTTGCTGGGGGGCGAGCAGGACGGCAGAAGCCGGAGCGGAGGTGGCGGAGGATTCGCTCCCGGAGCCGCTGCGGCCAGGTCGGAAAGGGGCCGAGGAGGCTGGGTCTGGCGCTGAGATGACCTGCGGACCTGAGTGGGAGGGAGAACTAGGGGAGGGGGGATTGGGGCGGAGTTTGAGGAGAGGGGGGACATTGGAGGAGGGACCTGAGGGAGCAAGGGGTCCTGGGGGCGGGGCCTGAGGGGTGAGGGGACTGGGGCTGAGTCTGAAGAACCAGGAGGAAAGGGGGCGTGGGGAATCTAAGTAGGGAGGGCTGGTCGGGAATTGGTGTGGGGCGAGCGCTGACTATGAAAATGGGGAGGGAGGTTAATGAGAGACAGGAAACAAGGGATCCTGGAGGGTTGGGTAAGGTGAGTAGGACGGCAACTCAGGCTAAGGAACGAGGTAATCGTGCGCCAAAAGGGAGATGGGGCGGGAGGACCTGTTGGGAACAGGTGATTAACAGGATGCCCCGGGTGAGGAGGCCACTGTGACATTTTGGGGGTTGAGTTGAGTGAAAACCGATGGTGGAGAGGATAACTCGGGACAACTGCCTACACTAGAGGGAATCTTAAGAGGGTCGGTTGAGAAGGAATCAGAGTCGAGTTAAAGGTCGGATTGAGAAATGTTGAGATGCGCATGGGAGCAACCTAGAGTTGAGAGTTCAGGTTGGAGTGGTGTGAAGTGAGGAAAGATGGAAATCTTAACCTGTTAAACCTGGGCAGTGTGTCGTTCAGTTGCTGATCAGGAAGGAAACATTGTAAAAAATAATACTGGAGTGAGGAACTGGAAGAAGCTGGTATGTACTGGAATTTGTATTTTTCAAGGGATTTGAACAATCTGTTACTGCTTTGGGCACCCCCAGCATCCACCTCCTTTTTCATGTGGTTATTTTTGCCTTACAGTTTCTGTTTCTGAATGACTTACTGAATGTTTTGGTGACTTTTTTCTCCTTTTACAAACCAAAAGAGAACCTCAGGGAATAAGGACCGTCCTAGCCCACCTATAGATTTACTTACTTTGAGGCAAATCATTAAACTGTCTCTTTTTTTTTTAAAGATTTTATTTTTCCTTTCTCTCCCCAAAGCCCCCTGGTACACAGTTGTGTATTTTTAGTTGTGGGTCCTTCTAGTTGTGGCATGTGGAACGCTGCCTCAGCAAGGCTTGATGAGCGGTGCCATGTCTGTGCTCAAGATCCGAACCTCCGAAACCCTGGGCGGCCAAAGTGGAGCACGCGAACTTAACCACTCTGCCAGGGGGCCGCCCGTATCTCATTTTTTTCACCTTTGAAATGACAAGTTTGGTCCCTCTCTGCCTCTAAAAGATTGTTAACCAAAGGGAATATTTAAAGTGCTTGCAAAAAGGTGATCCCTGAAAACAAGACTGAGATACTGATATTTAGAAGATGTGTCTTTCTCAGGTTCCTCCTCTCAGCCTTGCTGCATTTTTTTTGTATCAGGGAATAGTTGATTTTGATTTGATACATGTCCAATTTTTTAACTTTTCTGAGAGTCAACTTTTAGTAGCCAAAAATTTCATATTATTGTGTTACTTTGTATTGGTAGCCAACAAGATGGAGATAGGGAATTTAAGAGTTCAGGGTGAATGAGGTCGGTTGATAGAGAATGCGGAAGAATGCAGTGTTTTGTTTTCTAGCCACCACAGTATTTTACTCTTGACAAACACTGACTTTCCTCGTGAACTCTTTGAGAATTCACTGAAAAGTAGTGTTTTAGACAGTTGAACCTTTGGCTTTGGTCCAGTCACTTTGGACCAGTTAGTTGCCAGTTGGGGAGGACCAGTGTGCTTGTGGACAGTTTTACCTTCTTTGTTGTTAATCCTTTGAAATCTTGACTGTTCTAGCTTTTCTTTGGACATAGGTGAACTTGTTTAGCTTAGAAGAAATGTTCCTGAAAGTCTTGGCATTTCTGAGGTCTGACGTGGATTTGCTTAAGAGGGGGCAGTTTCTAATTCTGCCTCGCACTTGGTATCAGAGTAGTGTTTACCTTAGTTGGTAGTGATTAGTTATGTCAGCACAAAGATGAAATGCAGGGGAAGGTGGAAGGGGTTGAGAATAGTGGAATTTTCAGGTTTTACTGATGGCTTTTAAGAAGGGAAGAGAGGAGTGCTGTTCCTATTGAAGAGAAAATTGTCCGATGTTCTTTCTTGACTTCTTAGGCTCTTTGATTGGTTCGCTTGAGTCTCTTTTCCTGTTGCTCTGAAATAATTCTGGAAATCATGGGCTGCTGGTTCCGGTTGTTTCAGCAACCACAGTCTTCATACGAATCCCGGGAAGAGCTCTAGGCTATGAAGTATAGACACTTATTTGGAGGTAAAAACCTGCTTAATATTTTGCCGTCATTTCAACCTACAGTGTGTCTTTTTGGTTTGTTTTCAAGAAGGTTTTGAAATAAATTATGGAGGCTCAGAGCTGTGGGCAAGCTTTTGATATAACCTGCTTCTGTAACATAATGACTTTCCATTTTTCCTATCCTGTCACGCTTTTCCATTGCTCTACTTGAGCCAGTCCTAAGTGGGAAACGGCAAATTACACATTTTTTTCCTCCTTTTTGGTTTCTGGTGGACATCTTGTCTGTGTCACAGTTTGATACCACCAAATTGAAAGGATTTTTGACTGCTTCAAATGGGGAAAGTAACAGAAGCTAAACTGGGTTTCCTGGGCCAGAGAATAGACTCTGTCAAAGCAAAGAATAGTTGCAGAGACACGAACTGGGACCTTGAAGCTGTGACTAACATTTTGGCAACATGCTTCCCTTTGGCAAATAACTTCTTTTCTTCTTGAGCGTGATTGTTGATCTCCTTCTCCCAGTAGGCTCTTGTTGCTACTGTTCCTCACACAACACCCGAGCAGGAGTTGGCAGAGTTCCGCTTGACTGACCGTCTCTTGAGGGATATGCCCCGGATTAGAGTGGATGGGGTGTTCCATGTCAAAATGAGGTTCATTGGCAGATCCTGAGAGCTGCCCTGCAGGGAAATAGAAGCAGAGCTCTTTACTGAATGTGCGTGCACTCCTTTATGGTTCTTCAGAATTCAACCCTGTTTCTTATTCATCTGGTGGTTAAATGCAGAATCATTGCCTTTGCCTGGCTTTGCAAGTCCAGGGCATTGAGGAAGAGAGAGAGTATTTTTGACTTTTTTCTTGCCCCCCCCCCCCCCCCCCCCCAGGTTTTTGAGCCTTGGGAGCCATAGGCTAAACTCATGAGCGCTTCTCGGTATTATTATAGAGGGGTGTTTAAAAATGCTGAATAGAACTTTATGGAGAAAAATAGTGTTACAGGGGAAAAAGGCCGTAAGTTTGCTAATGTCTGTGTCAGTCTTAGATCTCTTAAGAGGAGAGAGCCAGGAGAGGCAAATAAGTTATCAAATAGGGGAGCCAGGAATCGGCTTCTGACTTGCCATTCGGGCTTGGTAAAGTTGTAACAATTTAGAATGGCTACACTAAATACTTAGTTCTACTTAGTAACTGCGCTTTCCAGTGTGTTCTACTTAGTAAGTAGTCTTTTGTTTTTCAGGGGATAATTAGTTGAAGATAAGTGTGTCTCCAGTAGGTCTTGGGATGGATTATGAAGATCATTTCTTGCAGTATATGACAGTGTGATGTTGGAGATAACCCCGACACAGATCCTCTCGTTGGTGGCCCTGGATTCAGCTTTCTCCGGCCATCATTAGTCCAGAGTGTTCTGTTCCTGATGTGCAGGTTTGGGAACCTCATAGGTTCAGATGCAAAGGTTTTGATTCTGGTCCAGGGCTTTGATTGTGGTAACAAATAGGATTGCTGGAGGTGTGTTTAGTGTCAGATCTTTCTTTCCTGAAGATTGTCTTAAAGTTTGGCAAATCTGTATATCTAAGGAATGTGTGTAGATTTCCTCCCTGTTCTTATAATTGGTTTTCAAAAAAATTTTAGTTTCTTACACTTTGTGGCCAAATTAAGCTCCATTTAGATTTTGTGGCCCTTCAGTGGAAGTAATTTTTTTTTTAGTCAGTATTTATGATATTTCTTCAGGACAGATTCATCAACCTGCTTTCTATGCTTATAGAAATGCTGAATCCAATAATTCCGTTTTTTCCTCCCAATAATCCCGACTTTGAAAACATTTTCCATATGTCCACATTGGGACAATTGGTAGTTAAAAAAAAAGGAATTTTCTTCTAAAATGGTACAGTCTACTATGGGGTAAGCTGTCTGAGTTTTGTGGCTAGGTGAGTTTTTCTTCTTTCCACTTCCATCTTCCCAGTGTTCAGCTTATAGGCAGGATGTTTGTCATTAAAGATCCAGGTATGAGATTTTTAAACTCTTCATCACTGTCTTAGAAATAAGGACAGGACTGTCTTCAGCAAATTTTATTTTATTATTATTATTTTTTAATTTTTATTTTGGTGAGGAAGATTAGCCCTGAGCTAACATCTGTGCCAGTCTTCCTCTATTTCATATGTCGGATGCCTCCGCAGCATGGCTGATGAGTGGAGTAGGTTCACACCCGGGATCTGAGCCTGTGAACCTGGGCCACCAAAGCAGAGCTAGACTTCAACCAGTCAGCCATGGGGCCAGTCCCGCAAATTTTATTTTTTAAATACACATAGTTCACAATTCGAAAGATAAAAAGGGTGTACTGTGAATAGTCTACCTTCTACCCTTGTCTGCTTATCAATCCAGTTCTTCTCAGAGAAGTTCTTCAAGCCAGTCTTCTCAGAGGTAACTAAAATGATCACTTTCTTAAGATTCTTTCATGGGGCCAGCCCGGTGGCGCAGCGGTTAAGTGCGCACATTCTGCTTCGGTCGCCTGGGGTTCGTCGGTTCAGATGCCGGGAGTTAACATGGCACCATGTGGCACGCCATGCTGTGGTAGGTGTCCCACATATAAAGTAGAGGAAGATGGGCATGGATGTTAGCTCAGGGCTAATCTTCCTCAGGGAAAAAAAAAGATTCTTTCTGAAGATACCATGTACTTATAAAGTAAATATATGTATATTTTTTGCTTTTTCACTATCTGCATTTTTTTAAACTTATTTTGGCAATCATTCTGTATAAGCAATGAAGAGATTTGACACCTGCCCTATACTGGTAGACATTTTAAATTGTTTCCAGTCTTTCGCTATTAGAAACTGTGCTCCAGTGAATAACCATATATATTTGGCCCTTTGCATGTGTGACTGTATCTGTAGGGTAAATTATAAGTAGAGTTGCCGGAGCTGATGGTTCTCTTGGCCCTGTTATTCATTTATTTGACAAGAATTTTTGAGCTGCTGCTCTGTGCTGAGCACTGCTAGGTGTTGGCAATACAGCAGTGAAAGAAGCTGATTCAGTCCTTGCACTCATGCTGTTATGGTCTTGTGGGGAAGACATCCATTAAACGAGTAATTAATTACTGTTGCTCTAAATGCTGTGGAGACAGCTAATGGGAAGCCTAACGCAGGTCAGTTGGGAAGGAGAGCAGTCAGGGAAGGTTCCTGAGGACTTGACTTTTAGGCTGAAGCCTAACGGATGAGAGGGAAGGACAAAAGACTCTTCCAGATGGAGGGAATGGCATGGGTGAAGGTCCGGAGGAGGGAATGAACATGGCTATTTTGAAGAATTGAAGGAAGTTCCCGTGTGTCTGGAGCTTAGGGAGTGAGCAGCAGAGAGGTAGGAGGCAAGGCTTCAGAGCGTGCGAGCTCTCCCAAAAACCAGGTAAAAAGCATAGTGAATTTTGAGCTCAACATTTACAGTAGAGATTTTTTCTGTCAGTTCTTTCCACAGATATTAATGTATTAGTGTTGATGCTGAAACCATCAATATCATAAAGAAATTTGATGCATGTACAATGGAACGTCTTTTCTATAAGAACTTTCCCGAATAAAGGCTATTTTAAAATAGGTCCTGCAAATTAAACTTACATGGTTGGGTTAGGTCTTAAAATTTTAGGATCTTGGAAATTGGTTTGGAGATTAGTGATTGTTGGGGAACAGTTCTTAGTTTATGGGGGATGCTGGATTGTTAGTTTACCAAAACTGCTATTCAGGAAACAGAAAACCTCTTCACTTCTGGGGAATATTGACTGTTTTTTGTAAGTCTCATAGGGCTAGAGAGAGTGCACAGATGTTCTTGTATGAACTGGTGAATGTGATATTCTTTCATACCCGCCATCTAGGCCATATGTCTTAACACAACGCGTAACTCTTGTTGGACATGCAAATGAATCAGTAGCCTAAGGGCCAGTATAACTCTGAATATTTGAAAGCATTTTTATCTGCAAGTATGTTGACTTTTGTTCAGAAATCACAGCACTCTTCCTCAAAGCCAGATGGTCCTGTTTGATTTAGTACCTTTCTTGTGTAATTGGATCAGCTTGCCCTGTTTTCATAACTTAAAGTAGACTTCTGGTTTAGCAGCCCATCACTGGTGATCAGGGAATGAAAATGTGCATATTTTTCTTGCATTTCAGCAAGGAGCATCTGTGTATCTGATGGCTTAAGGGTATTAGAGTGAGAAAGAAGGGACTCCTCGACAATGAAAGTCACAGCTTTGTTATTAGATTATCTGTGGTGTGTTGGGACTTAATATATCATCTTTGAAATGAAGCATGACACTTCTCTCCATGTGAAGTCTGGATCAACATTTTATGGAGCATCTGCTTAAGTTATCTTTCAGGCCTTTTCTTAATGGCAGCTGTCATCACTGGATTTTCCTTACTTCTGACTGTTCTCTGTGTATGCTTTTCTACTTTTATATTTGGGGTGTGTAAGTGCAGATGGCACATGGAAGTTGAGGGTTAGTAATATTAGATATGGCTAGCCTAGAGGGAGAAGAGCTGTTTTTTGTCATCAGTGACTAGGTTTCAGCCTACCTTGTAATCACCTTTTAATCTAATTAACAGTGTCTTAGAACTTTTGAAGATGTTTTGACAATAGATGTTGGTTGTTTTTCTATTAATGTTATTTATTTTTTTTAGGAAGATTAGCCCTGAGCTAACATCTGCCACCAATCTTCCTCTTTTTGCTGAGGAAGACTGGCCCTGAGCTAACATCCATGCTCATCTTCCTCTACTTTATATGTGGAACACCTGCCACAGCATGGCTTGACAAGCAGTGCGTAGGTCCGCACCCAGGATCTGAACTGGCGAACCCCGGGCTGCCAAAGTGGAATGTGCGAACTTATCCACTGCACCACCAGGCTGGCCCCTGGTTGTTTTTGTTTTTCAGTTAGTTGCATTAAATTGAAAACAAGACCTAAAAAGGAGCTAAGATAGTTGATTTTAAGATTTATCTCTCTATTTATTTGATCCAATTCTTTATTTTATTTTTATTTATTTACTTATTTATTTGAGGACGATTAGCCCTGAGCTAACATCTGCTGCCAATCCTTCCTTTTTTTTTTTGCTGAGGAAGATTGGCCCTGAGCTAACATCCATGCCCATCTTCCTCTATTTTATGTGGGACACCTGCCACAGCTTGACTTGATATGCAGCACATAGGTCCCCAGCTGGGATCCGAACCAGCGAACCCCGGGCCACCAAAGCAGAACATGCAAACTTAACTGCTACACCACCAGGCTGGCTCCCTTCTCCTTCTATTTTTGTGCTTTCTTTTGCAATTAATTTTGGTTGTGCTTTCTTATGGTGGCATGTAAGTTCCTCATGTATTTGACCTGTGGTAGAGTAAGCTCTGGGGTGGTGAATGTTGTTTGGTTACACCCAGGCTGTGGCAGAGATTTGGGTCATATTAGATAGCCTGCTCCTATTAGAATTGAATCTGAGACACAGGTTCTAGAATCAAGCGTAATGGCCTTGTAGTTATTTTGGTTTGTTTGGGATTTTCTACTGTCCTTAACTGCATTGGTAACAGATCTGGTATTGACCTTATTTTTTGAAATTTTGGTCAGTCTGAAGTTTCGTTTTGCTTATGCAGTGTTAGGATTTTTTGGGTTTTGGTAATTAAATGTTTTTTATGAAAATGGTGAGAGGGGCTGGCCCAGTGGCACAGCGGTGAAGTTCGCACGTTCCGCTTTGGCAGCCCGGGGTTCGCTGGTTCAGATCCTGGGTGTGGACCTACACATTGCTTGTCAAGCCATGCTGTGGCAGGCGTCCCACATAGAAAGTAGAAGAAGATGGGCACAAATGTTAGCTCAGGGCCAGTCTTCCTCAGCAAAAAAGAGAAGGATTGGTGGCAGATGTTAGCTCAGGGCTAATCTTCCTCAAAAAAAAGGAAAAAAATAGTCAGAATACAGAGTTTAAAGAGTCAAATAGTACTCTGGGGCTTATAATTAAAAAAACCAGCTGGTCCATTTCTCCTTATTTGTCTTCAATCACTTTTAATACTTTCGGTGTTTTTTCTGATGTATATTATCTCCATATTTCTACATGGTATATTTATACTGTTATTTCTTGATTTTTCTGGTCTTAGATAGTATCTGTTGAATTTCTACTATGGAAAATGATTTTGTATTCTTATACTACTGTCTACCCTCAACCCTTCCTGCTATCCTCCTAAAACACATACATCACAATTTTGATTAAATCAACATGTTGTGTGTTTTTAGGTTATATATTAGGGTTCAATCAGAAAAACAAACCATTCTTGATATTTCAAAGAGAATATTAGATACTTACAAAACCATTGGAAGGCAATGGGAGCATAGGTCAGGGAAAGCCACCTTAAAGGGGTTACAAGAAACTGCTACCATTAATAATCTTGGCTGCCTTAAACACCAAAGTAGGCAGTTTGTAGACTGTTGGAAAATGCTGCAAAGCACGTCTGCCATCTGTTGGAGCCCACACACCTGCTCCTTGCTACTGGAGGAGCAATAATGGCATCTACCTTTCTACCATCTTCCAGATCTTGAGTGAATGACT
Source organism: Equus caballus (assembly GCF_041296265.1). Taxonomy (NCBI): domain Eukaryota; kingdom Metazoa; phylum Chordata; class Mammalia; order Perissodactyla; family Equidae; genus Equus; species Equus caballus. Next base: position 22,385,341 of record NC_091694.1, on the reverse strand, counting down.
CATATTGGTGGAATTTAAACCACAATCCTATTGACAGGGGATTCTGGGAAATTTAGTTCCAGCCTCCTCTCCCCTCCCCCGTGAGTCCAGAAGGGAGTAGAGGTGATTGTTACCAAAAGAAGAAAAAAAAATTTAGCATCTAATATAATGACTGTGTGTACTATGATTATATTTCCTTCCTTATAAATTTTTCCCCTAAATATAATAATTGCTATTCTTTTCTTTTTTTCACTTGATTCATCCCTAAACTCCGATAGAAGTATAAATCTCCTTTTAAGATTTTTTTTTTTTCCTTTTTCTCCCCAAGCCCCCCGGTACATAGTTGTATGTTCTCAGTTGTGAGTCCTTCCATTTGTGGCATGTGGGACGCCGCCTCAGCATGGCCTGATGAGTGGTGCCATGTCTGCACCCAGGATTCGAACCAGCGAAACCTTGGGCCATGGGGAACTTAACCATTCAGCCACGGGGCTGGCCCCTAAATCTCCTTTTAGTACAAACATGTTAGTGGCACTTCTTCCACAGGCCTTATGGAAAAGAGTCCATTGGAGGGAGTGCATTTTTTGTGGTCTTGCAGGTTTGAATTGTCTGTTTTCTAGCCTTATGCTGCTTACCAGTTTGACTAGAAATAAAATGTTATGTTGGAGATCATATTTCTTTGGAAGTTTAAGTCTTGCTCTCTGGTCTTGTAACTTTCAATAGTAATATTGTGTAGTTTGATGTTATTCTGACTTGGATTCTTTGTATGGGATCTGTTTTTTCTCTGAAAGATTTTAGAGTCTTATCTTTACCCCTAGTATTCTGAAATACAAAATGTCGTACCTCCGTGTGGATATTTTAAAATTCATCATGTTTGGCATTCAGTGGGCCTTTTCAGTCTGAAGCTTATTTCCACCTATCCTGGGAAATTTTCTTGTGCTATTTCTTTGATAATGTATTCCCTCTTTGATAATTATTTCTCTCCTCTCTCTTTCTGGGAATCCTTATTATTCAGATGAAATTCCTATACTGGTCCTCTAATTTGTTTTTCCTTGCGAATTTTTTGTTTTTTGTTTCTCATTCAGTTTTCAGATATCCTTAGCTTTTTCTTTCGACTTTTGTGTTTTTAATATTTGCTATCAATTTTTAGATTTTCAAGAGTTTTTTTTTTTTTAAGATTTTATTTTTCCTTTTTCTCCCAAAGACCCCTGGTACATAGTTGTGTATTTTTAGTTGTGGGTCCTTCTAGTTGTGGCATGTAGGATGCCACCTCAGCATGGTTTGACAAGTGGTGCCATGTCCGTGCCCAGGATTTGAAACAGTGAAACCCTGGGCCACTAAAGCAGAGTGTGCGAACTTAACCACTTGGCCACTGAGCCGGCCCCCCAAGAGCTGTTTTTACTCTCAGAATTTTATGTGTAAATTTTCAGATGGTCAGGAATTCTATTTTGTTGGTTTACTTTTATTCCTGTCTTTTGTGTTAGAGGTTTTCTTCAAGTGTCTGATAGTTCTTGGCTTTTTTTTTTTTTTGCCTGGGGAAGATTAGCCCTGAAGTAACATCTGTTGCCAATCTTCCTCTTTTTGCTTGAGGAAGATTGTTGCTGAGCTAATGTCTGTGCCCATCTTCCTCTATTTTATTCAGGATGTTGCCACAGTGTGGCTTGACAAGTGGTGCTAGGTTTGCGCCCGGGATCCAAACCTGCAAACCCTGGGCCGCACAGAGTGTGCAAACCTAACCACTACACCACTGGGTTGGCCCCTATCTGTTCATTTTTAAGAATGAGGCACTAAAAAGCTCTGAGTGTGGAGCCCTGGCTCATCAAGTGGTGGGCACCACTTTAGGGTGACTTGGCAGCTGGTCAGCTTCCTCAGCGAGGACTTCTCCAGTCTCCTGCTTAGAGAGTATAAGTCTGGCAGCAGGTGTTTTTGGAGCCAAGTGGGAGAAAAGAACTGGGGAGCGGGGAGAAGTCTCATTGGTGAGTAAGGTGAGTAAAGGTTAGACTTTCACTTGATACCCTATTTTCAGTATGGCACTCCTGCCCTTAGCTGTGACTGATCTCTTGGTTCAGAGGCCCTCCCCTGTGGTTCGTCTTCTCCAGTCTTCTGCCTGCAGCATGGGGAGGGGAAAGAAGGGATGGAGGAGTCTCTTTCTTCTGCAGACTTTCAACCGATTCTCCTGTTTTAGCTCCTCCTACACTCTTTCGTACAAAGGTACCAGGTGCCTCTAATTTCTGAACCTTCTCTGAGATTCTGTGATGGGAATCAGCTTGCTTCTTTCCACTGATGCGTTTAGCCTTTTCCTTTCTGTGAAGTTATTTATCACTAGTGCATCTGCTTTCCAGCTTCCAAAATTTTCTTGACATCTCTCTTTCTGCTGTTCTCTCCTTTCTCATTTTCTTCACTTTTTTTTTAGGTTTATGTCTTTAAAAAAAGTCCTTTTGCTGTAATTTTAATGGTATTTTATGAGGGGGCACTGATAAATGCATCATATTCATGTTTAACCAACATATTCATCAGCTTTTTCTTGCTGATATCCATTCGGATAATATCTCTGTAGTTGATTACTAATGTTCCTTTAGAACAATGTTTTCCAGACTTCCCTAATACCGGGAATCACTTAAGGTGCTTGTTGAATGTAGAATCCTAGATCCCTCTCCTGGAAAATTTCTGATTTTAGTAGGTCTGGATTAGGGCCCAGGAGTCTTTTTGTATTTGTTTGTTTGTTTGTATTTTAAACAATTGCCCTGGGATATGTCTTATCTTCAGGCAAATTTGGAAACTCTGTTTTAGAAGAGTCTTCTAAACCATTTATTGCTGTCGTAAGTCTGCAAGGCAGACTCTTTAGGCTTCCTCTAATAGTACTTTTGTATTCAGACTGCGTTTTAGTCTGTGTAGCTTTGGTCTGGATTTTTAAATTAGAATGTGTGTCCTTCATCTGGTTAACTCTCTTCTCTAGTTAAATGCTGGCTAATGGTAATAATAACTTTGGCCTTGTGTGACTTTATTTTTTTAGCCAACATTTCTAAATCCACTGGTTCCTGAGAAGTGTGGGTGGGGCGGAAACATTAGTTATGAACATTGAGCTACTCTCTGCATCATTTCACATCCAAATCCAGGAATTTGTTAATTTTTTTTGGTGAAATGGAAAATTGAAACAGATGTACTAATTATCTGCCTTGGCTTTGTGCAGCATCATTTTTGGCGATGTTAAAGTACTGTGATTTGAAGTTTGTTTTTAACTTTGACAATATGAAAGGGCATATTCTTTTCTCCTTTTTGTATTATAGATCCCTAGGCCTAGAAAGGAAAACTTGTATATTCTACTGCCAGTCTGTGAAGCATCTGGAAATGAGACGTTTGCAGCTGCTCCCTGGTTTCTATAAATTGCTTGGAGGTCAGGAGCCAAATGGTACCTATCTTAGTAGTGTAGAGGCCAAGTGTAGGACCCTAGTTCTTAGTTCTTGGAAGTCTTGTGGCTGTTATTAACTAAAGTACAGTCGTCTGTCACTTCATGACGAGGACACATTCTGAGAAATGCATCATTAGGCGATTTCTTCGTTGTGAGAACATCATTGTGTATACTTACACAAACTTAAATGGTCTAGCCTACTACACACCTAGGCTATACGGTACTAGTCTTATGGGACCACCGTCGTATAGGCAGTCCATTGTTGACTGAAACGTTGTTATGTGGAGCTTGACTGTACAGCCTGAGGAAACCGTGTTGGCTCTGACATAGAGCTGATTTGCGTTCTAAGATGAGCAGCTCTATAGAAATAGCCCTAATATGTTTTTACATGTTCCGTTGAAACGGTTTGAGCATATTAAGTCACAAAACAATGCTAAATCTGAAGTTATTGTGTCATTGATTATTGATCGCTGACTATGTTATAAGGCACAAATTTGAACTATTACTGATTTACTGCTATCTATTTGCTGTACGTGTTCCCCTACCTTCCCAATATTCAGTTTTCAGGATAACAGGATTTTCTCTTTGCTCTAAGTGTGGTAGAGATGTGGTAGAGGTTGGGGATGTTTGGTGAGGTCATTCCCTAATCTCTGTTTGGCATGATTTTGAGACATTTAATTTACAGTTGCTCTTGCATTTATCTCTCATTATCTTTCTTATGAAGCCATTCTTTGCAGCTGTGGTTATTTAATTGACCACAAGAGAAGACTTCTCATTGATTTGCCATCATTAGATGAGAGGACTTGTCTTCCTGGTTACCCTGTATCTGGGAATAACCCACGGTACCTAATATTTACCACATCAAGTAGTATATGAATAAGTAGACTTCTGGGTTTATGTTTTTAGGGCTTTTCAAAAATAATCTGGGACAAGAGGAAAGAGTCATGTTTGAGGGAAAAGCTGTTGTATTGGGAGAAATTATATTTGAAAGGATTTCATCATATAGTTATATATTTTTCTTCTGCCTCCTTCCTTTTCTCTTCCAGGGTTGTGTGCTGCCTATTACAGTGGACAATCATTGATGTAAAGAGTAAAACATCCAGGTTTAGTTGTAGAAGTCCTAGGATTTTCAGTTTAAATATTTATCGTGTAGTTGGAAAGATCATTTTTTCCCGTTCATGGAGTAACATTGGAATTTTAATTCATTCCATCTTGACACATGATAGAAATCTGTTTCACCAGAGGTTTGACTGAATTTAATTTCGGGGGCCGGGTAGCACCTTCTCCATTGAGAGAAGAGGGCTGTGGAATATTTTTAAACTGTATAAAGCCTTTAGGGGCGATGGTAAAATATGTTTAACATGAAAGTTATTCTCATCTGTTTCCTTGTATTTTAGAGAAACCAAAAATGCTTTAGTAGAAACCCTCTGCTGTATTTTGTCCTACAACACATGGAGGTGTGTTCATAATTATGTGTTGACATCAGTTTCCACGTAATTATAGGAACCTGTTTGGTTCCTGCTGTTTGGTAGTCTCCTGGGGTGGCATGTGGATACTCTTAGCGCCTGGCTCTTCTCCCATGTTGGGATTCTTTGGCCTGGGAACTGGATACCATTATGCCACTGGGATAATGAGCTCCTACCTCCCCATACTGTACTTCTTTTCAGGAGCAAAGTTGATGGGCAGGTGGACAGGCAGGCAGATTATCCAGGTGACTTTTAACCCTGGAAGGCTTCCAGTTAGTACCTAGGTCCCTAGCTGTGCTTAAGCCAAGAGATCAAGTACAGTCTGTGGGATTAATGAGGTAACTGATTGAAGTTGTTTACTTTGGGTGTGAAGCTGTTCGTTGGTTTAGACTTCTTTGGTATTACAGGCATATTGGATAGAGAACGATACTGCTTTTGGATTTGGAGGCTGGCCTGTAAGGCCTCAGATTTCATCTCCTACCACTCTCCCTCCCACTGTGTTCCAGCTACCCTGACTTTCTTACTAGTTCTCTCACACATCAAACTCTTTCCCATCTCGGGGTTTTCAGTTGCTGTTTGTTCATTCTTTCTGGAATGTTCTTATCCCAGATATTCATAGGGCTTGCTCTGCTCATGGAGAGGCTTCTTTGGAGAGCCACCTCCCCCCGCAAGCCCCCCTCACTGCAACCCTATCTAAAAGAATACTCCACCATACTCCTGCACTCTCCCTTTATGATTCTCTTTCTTAAATTCTTTTTATCAGTAACTGAGATACTGAGATTATATGTTTCCTTGTTTATCTCTTCTACTAGAATGTAAGCTACAAGACAAGAAACTTGTCTTGTTCAGCCTCTAGAACAGGGTTTATCAACCTCAGCATTATTGACATTTTGAACCAGATAACTTCTTTGTCATAGGGAGCTGTCCTATGCATTATAGAATGTTTAGCAGGAGCCTTGTTTTGTATTCACTTGATGCCAGTAGCAGCCCCAGTCATTACAATCAAAAATGTCTGTAGGGGGCCGGCCTGGTGGCATAGCAGTTAAGTGCGCACGTTCTGCTTCTCAGCAGCCCAGGGTTCACTGGTTCGGATCCTGGGTGCAGACATGGCACCGCTTGGCAAAAGCCATGCTGTGGTAGATGTCCCACATATAAAGTAGAGGAAGATGGTCATGAATGGTAGCTCAGGGCCAGTCTTCCTCAGCAAAAAGAGGAGGATTAGCAGTAGTTAGCTCAGGGCTAATCTTCCTCAAAAAAAAAGAAAAGTCTGTAGGCATTGCTGAATGTCTCCTGGGGAACAAAATCACCCCAGCTCAGAATTATTGTTATAGAACAATGCTTTGGCACCTAGTGGGTGCTTAGTAAATATTTTTGAATGGATTAAGTGGTGGGTGCTCAATAAATATTTATTGCATGGTAGATGAATTCATGAATGAATGAATTCAGCAAGTTTTTTTTAAAGATTGGCCCTAAGCTAACGTCTGTAGCCTATCTTGTTTTTTTTCTTTTTCTTCTCCCCAAAGCCCCCTAGTTCACAGTTGTATATGCTAGTTGTAGGTCCTTCTAGTTCTACTATGTGAGACGCTACCTCAGCATGGCTTGATGAGTTGTGCTAGGTCCGTGCCAAGCATCTGAACTGGTGAAACCCTGGGCTTCTGAAGCAGAGCATGTGAACTTAACCACTCGGCCACAGGGCCAGCCCCTCAGCAAGTTAAAAATTCTTGGAACACTGAACTTTGCACGTAGCCCTGTGTTTCTTCCTTTCCTCTTTTCGTAGTTATCCATTCTTCTGTCTTTTCTGTTTCTGGCACATTGATCCTTCTTTTGTTGCTTTTTTTACTCCACTCAGACTTGCTTGCTCTTTCAGACAGTGCTGAGCTTAAATTTACTTTTGTTCAGTTCAGCAAGTGACTATTGAGCAACTACTCTGTGCTGTAAAATAATAGGAAAAAGCTGTAGAAAGATACGGTCCGGTCTGTGCTTAAGAGCTCATTGGGTTAAATGGACATAGATAAATGAAATGTTCCTTTCAAGTTTAATTCTTAGTTCCGGGTACTGTCTAAACTATACTAATGGGCCGTCATGGGGTATTTGAGTCAGTAGTCGTCAAGTGCTCATCAGAATGGGGTGAAATTGCTGTTGAATTTGGAGTCTAGTTTTAACAAAAACCTACCCACTCACTTTTTATTTTCATTTGTTGCAGTTACCCTTGGTTTCTTGCTGTTCATTCTATTTGTCTAAAACCTGGTTGAGAAATGTACAAAATGGACTTGCTCATTTTGAGCTTGTCTGATGTGAAGGTTTGTAGGGTTGGTGGTTTTATTTATTTATGATTGTGAACAGCTGACTCATCAATGAGTTTTTAATGTCCGTGCTTGGAAAGTCTTGCCACCCCACCTACCTGGATTATTGAAGCCACATTAGGCAAGGCTGGAGTTCCTTCTGGCTGGGATTAAAATATACCAAACAAAAACTCCATTCTCTATTATGTGACTTTCTTTGTCCTAGAGCAACTGGCTTTCTCTTTCTGCCAAACATTTTATGTTCCATCTCTGATACTGTTAGAAAGCTTTCTTTTGATTTGAACTGTGGGATCAGAAGAATTCCGTTGGGAGAATATCTGGAACCATTTCCTCTTGAAGACACAGCTGTCTAGATTATCTAGAAGGCAGGGTGGGCAGAGCTATTGGTCTTTCAGAGAAGATCTTGAAATGTCTCTTTTACCTCTCTCTGTGTTTCTTTATGTTGGGAAGAGGTTTAATAGGATATTAAAGAACTGAACATGTATTTAAGAAAGTTGTAATTTTTTTGTTGACACCCCAAATTCCTGTTCATATGACTGGTTCTTGTAAGGCGGAACTAAGGCCCATGAGACTTTGCTGAGGGAGGCAGCCTACTTTTTTAAGGTCAGTTTTTTTCCCCTGTGGGATTTTGTTGGATACTTCGATACAAAACCTGTAATTTACTCTGTAATCAAAGCTGAGATCAAAAGAAAGTGTAGTTACCTGAGGTCTCTTAGCATGAAAGTAGATGGCATTAAAATTTAGAATTAAAGAAAAATTTTGTTTAATAACTTGCAATTGAAACCTGAGTTTTTAACAGCAGAATGCTATTTGAAAAGAGGCCCCAAATTGTAGTAGTAACTATGATGTCTCTTAGATCATTTTTAAATATATGAAAAAAAGCAACAACTAAATTCGATTTTTCATTTATTAAATGTAAAAAGCAATAGTCGATGTCTCTGCATTCAGAAAGTCTCTTGCTTTTAAAATTTAGGAATATTTGGAAAATTAACTTTAAAAAAATTTAGGAATATTTGGAATGAAATGTTAGGAAATTGAATAGAAAAATAGGTTTTGCCTTTTGAAGAACAGAAGAAAGCACTTGTTAAAAGTACATTGCTTGAGTTTTGTGAAGACTTATTTCTGAATTTTGTGATAAATTTGACGTCAAGAAGATTTGAAATAATGCTCTCTGATCTTTATTTCAAAGAAACTAACTTCTGAGGATGTGAAAAGCTTATTATATCGTGGTTTTTAAGATGGAAGGGCTTGGGGCCAGCCTGGTGGCACGTCGGTTAAGTTTACATGTTCCACTTTACTGGTTCGGATCCTGAGTGCAGACCTATGCACCACTTGTCAAGCCATGCTGTGGCATGCGTCCCACATAGAAAGTCAAGGAAGTTGGGCATGGATGTTAGCTCAGGGCCAGTCTTCCTCAGCCAAAAAGAGGAGGATTAGTGGCAGATGTTAGAGGCAACCCAAAATATTTCTGAAAATCAAGGACTCTGAAGAGCACAGATGGTGAGATTTGTAGTTCTGATGTAATAGATCAGAAAGGAAAAACAATTCTGTAGAGAACTCCCCCCCCTTTTTTTTTTTTGCTTAAGAAGATTAGCCCTGAGCTAACTTCTGTGCCAGTCTTCCTCTATTTTATATATGGGTTGCTGCCATAGCATGGCTCATGAGGGGTGTAGGGTGCCCGTGATCCAAACCCACGAACACAGGCCACTGAAGCAGAGGGTGCCGAACTCAACCACTAGGCCACGAGGCTGGTCCTCTTTTTTTCTTTTTAAGTTTAATCTCAGGTTTAACCTCAGGAATGTAAGAATCTTACAATTTTAATAGACAGTGTTTCCAGAAGGCCTGAATTTGTCTTTGGATTAAAAATTGGTCACTAAAATTTGTCTTTCTGTCATAAAACTTTATAAACTATTTTTGGTTCATTTGTCTTTAACTAAAAGCAGTTCTCGAAACAGCACTCTGCGTTGGATTACTGATTCTAAGTATCAATACTAAATTGGTTTGAATAAAGGGAAAGGAAAGTTGTATGAATTTAAATTTACATAAGTTGGGCTGCTCTTGGAACAGAAAGAGAGCTGTTTGTATTCCCTCACTAAGGTAGAAATTTGGAATGGGGTGAATTTCCATTTGGGGAAAAATAGTAGAAAATTGCTAAACCAAACCAGTTTCTAGTAGAGATGTTGTTCGTAGTGATTAGCGAAATAGAAAGGGATCAGAAGACCTAGGTTTGAGTCCTAACTCTGCAGTTTACTCCTGAGCGGTCTTGGGCGGTTGCCCTTAGATCAGTCAGTCTTTTTTTTTTTCTTTCTACTTTTTCTCCCACAATCCCCAGGTACATAGTTGTATATTTTAGTTGTGGGTCCTTCTAGTTGTGGCATGTGGGACGCCGCCTCAGCATGGCCTGATGAGCAGTGCCATGTCCGTGCCCAGGATCCAAACCGGTGAAACCCTGGGCAGCCGAAGCGTAGTGCGTGAACTTAACCACTCGGCCATGGGGCTGGCCCCTCAGTCAGTCTTTCTAATGAGCATGCGTGCATTGCCATTCCTGGAGCTTTGTTGTCCTCACCTGTAAAATGAGAAATGATAATACTCTTCTGTTGTGTACCATTGTATGCTAAATGTCACTGATAGGAGCGTGTCATACATGCAGTCCTTATAGAAGCAGAAGAAAGATTGAAGGCCATTGCCGGTTGTCAACACTAAAGTCTATCACCTGATGAAGGTGATTTTTTTTGGATGGATCTATTTTGAAATTGGCATTTGAATTGAGCCTATTTTAAGAAGGCATCTTTGGGGTCGGCCCGGTGGCGCAGCGGTTAAGTGTGCACGTTCCGCTTCTGGTGGCCCGGGGTTTGCCGGTTCGGATCCCGGGTGCGGATGTGGCACCGCTTGCCAAGTGCCATGTCCGTACCCGGGATCCGAACCGGCAAACCCCGGGCCACCAGAAGCGGAACGTGCACACTTAACCGCTGCGCCACCGGGCCGACCCCCACAAATGACTTTTAAAACTCAACAATAAGAAAACAAGCAGCCCATTTAAAAACTGGACAAAAGACCTGAACAGACACCTCACCAAGAAGATATATAGATGGCAAGCAAGTAAGCTTATGAAAAGATGTTCAATTTCATATGTCATCAGGGAATTGCATATTAAAACAGTGAGATACCAGGGCCCGGCCTAGTGGCTCAGCAGTTAAGTTCGAATGTTCCACTTTGGTGGCCCGGGGTTCGCAGGTTTGGATCCTGGGTGCAGACCTATGCACTGCTTGTCAAGCCATGCTGTGGCAGGTGTCCTACATAGAAAGTAGAGGAAGATGGGCACAGATGTTAGCTCAGGACCAGTCTTCCTCAACAAAAAGAGGAGGATTGGCAGGTTAGCTCAGGGCTAATCTTCCTCAAAAAAAACAAAGACAAAAAACCCAATGCGATACCACTACACACCTGTATGGCCAGAATCTAAAACACTGCCAACACCAAATGCTGATAAGGATGTGAAGCAGTAGGAACTCTTGTTCATTGCCAGTGGGAGTGCAAAATGGTGTAGCCACTTGGAAGATGGTTTGGCAGTTTATTACAGAATATAGGCTTACCATATGATCCAGCAGTCATGCTCCTTGGTATTTACTCGAGTGAGCTGAAAACTTATGTCCACACAAAAACTTGCACGAGGATATTTATAGCAGGTTTATCCATAATTGCTAAAACTTAGAAGCAACCAAGGTGCCCTTCAGTAGGTGAATGGATAAACAGTGGTGCATTCAGACAATGGAATATTATTCAGGGCTGAAAAGAAGTGAGCTATCAAGCTGTGAAAAGACATGGAGGAAACTTAAATGCATATTATAAGTGAAAGAAACCAACCTGAAAAGGCTACATGTTACATGATTCCAACTATGTGACATTCTGGAAAAGGCAAAACTATGAAGACAGTAAAAAGATCAGTGGTTGCCAGGGGTAGGGGGGAAGAAGGGATGAATAGGCGGAGCACAGAGGATTTTTAGGGCAGCAAAACTATTCTGTGTGATAACCGCAGCGGTGGGTAGTTGTCATTGTACATTTGTCCAAACCTAAAGAATGTACAACACCAAGAGTGAACCCTAATGTAAACTGTGGACTTCGGGTGATAATGAGGTGTCAATGTGGATTCATCGCTTGTAGCAAATGTACTACTGCAGGATATAGATAGTTGAGGAGGCTGTGTCTGTGTGTGGGGTATATGGGTACCCTCTGTATGTTCTGTTCAATTTTGCTGTGAACCTAAAACTACTCTAAAAAATAAACATTTATTAATCTAAAAAATTTTGTCAAAATAAAACAATAATATGTGACAGAGACCATGTGTGGCCTACAAAGCCTAAAATGTTTATTATCTGGCCTTTTACAGAAAAAGTTTACCAAACCCTGGACTGTATCCCAGTGGAACTAGGAGATGAGGTGCTTAGTTTCTCTCTACTGTCATGCCTGGTCCTCTAGTTCTCCTAGGTACTCAGTGTCTCTAATGGGAAAGTTGTTCTCATGAATTTCTGTTTCATTTGCAGGTATATGAGTGACCTAAAGCTGCAGATTAAAAGGGAGAGAGAGCAGTGCCAACTGCAAGCAGGGCAAGGATGCCAATTCCTCCTCCCCCTCCACCCCCGCCTGGTCCTCCTCCACCTCCCACTTTTAACCAGGTAGGTAATCCTTCCACCTGGCTGTCTCAAAACCTCAATGAATACTTGGGGCTTCCTAGTATAAGACAGCATACTCAAAGACATATGGTGTAGGACGATGGAGAATTAACAAGTCAAGTCTGTCCTCATCAACTAGGTTGTGATTCCTGAGAGGTCATCTTAGAACCATAGTGGCTTATCTAGTTTTCTCGTCCTGGTTCAGTCTAAAGGGAGATTTGTACAGGTGATATCAGAGTGGGAACTAGTGCTTCTCCCCTAAACTATTTTATAAAGGTCAGTGTGTCATTTCTCTGGCATCCTTGAGAAAAGGTATGGCAATTCCTGGTGTTTGTTTCTTGCTGCCGTTTCATCTCCTTTTCTTCTACTCCAGATCACTTAGTTTTACAGCCAAGTCCATCAAGTCTAATACACCATCAAGAAAGAAAGGAGTTTATGGAACATATTAGTAAAAAGACTTAAAGGTTCGATAATGGGCGGAAAAAAAGCAGTGTGGCTTCTGAACCAAGGAGGTAGCCACTTTTCCAGTTGTCCCCCCATATCCACAGGGGATTGGTTCCAGGACCCCCGTGGATACCAAAATCCAAGGATGCTCAAGTCCCGTATATAAAATGGCATAGTATTTGCATATAACCTGTGCACATCCTCCCATATACTTTAAATCATCTCTAGATTACTTATAATACCTAATACAATGGAAATGCTATGTAAATAGTTGTTCTACTCTATTGTTTAGGGAATAATGACAAGGAAAAAAGTCTGTACATGTTCAGTGCAGACACAACCCTCACAGGCCTTTCAGTCAGCGGTTGGTTGAATCTGTTGATGCGGAAATGGCAGATACAGAGGGCCAACTGTACTATATCTGGATTGTGATATCTAGTGTCACATGAAGAAGAAGCAACCTGGATGCTTTTTCTCATTTTTGTAAAATTTAGAAGCAAGAGTAACTTTAGAGAATGAATATCCTGGAAGTGTGTGTTTGTGTGTGTGTGAGGTGTTTAACAGATGAGAAATGGTTCCCTAAAGAAGAAAAGTGACTTGTATAGCTAATTTATTTCAGAACTAGGACTAGAGTTCAGGTCTACCGACTTGTTTTTTCCCCTTAACTTCTGGTTTTCAGACATTTTATTTGAGGATATGTATGAACCCCCTTTTTGGATGAAATTTTATGTGGAAGTGCAATAAGTGAAGTAGATAAAAGCATAGCTGCTCCACTTATAGTGGCATTCAAGGACCCAAAGACTGTGCTTCGATCTCTATAACTTCTTGGATTACTGCCCTACATTGTGATTTACTCAACAGCCTTTTACTGGGGGCTTACTATGTGTCAGGGACTTGGCTAGGCATACAGTTAGAAAGTCCAGGTAATTTTACTCTGTGCTTACATATTGCTTCACTCTTTTACAGTGATAACTTATTTATATAATTAAAGAGAGGAAAAATATGCAGATAAGCAAAAAGAAGCAAATAAAAATCATCTGTAATACCATCACCAGAAATGAGACAGTTTCTGTTTTCAAGGCTCCCAGTGCAGTGGGTCAGACAGACAAGTCAACAGGCAAATTCTCTGCTATGCAGAGATAAAGAGGGCCACAAAGAAGGGCACCTCACCTAGTGGTTGGAGGGAGAGGAGGCAGTCAGAGAAGGCTTCCAGTAGGGAGGTGATACTTGAGCTGAGTCTTAAAAGGTGGGTAGAGTTTAGCCAGAAAGAGAAGAGGGAGGGAGGGCATTCGAAGTTGAGGAGGTAGCCTGTGGAAGGGTGCTGATTTCTGAGAAAGCACCTAGAGGTTTAGATTATTGCTTGAAGAGCTATGGTGAGAGACGAAGCTGGAGAGGAATGGGCTGGAGTTTGGATTTTTCTTCTTCTGATGATAGGAAGGTGTGTATTTCAGCAGCAGGAGTAACCTGGTTGAGTTTGTATTGGAAAGATCTTTCTTAACAGTGTGGAGAGTAGGTTGTGGGTTGAGACTGGAGACAGGGAGGCCGAAACTAGAGACAGAAGCCTATTGCAATTGAAAATTAAGGGTCTGGACTAAAGCAGTGAGGATGGAGAGTGGAGACGAGAAACACTTATCTTAGAGTTTGATGGCACTATCTAGAAGAGTGAGGAGAGGAAGGAGATTTGAATGACTCTAGTTTGGGGGCTTGGTTGAATGACGGTGCTATTTACAAAGAGAATACGAGCTCAACTTTCGACACGTTTGGTAATATTTTAATAATATTTTTCTCTTTACAAAAGTAATATGTTCAAGAAATTTATGAACTATGGATGAGCAAAAGGGAGCAATTACCCATAATCCAACCATTCATAACAGTTTTATATATATCCTTCCTCTCCTCCCTCCCTTTTATCTATCTACTTTTTTAAAAAAGAGGTTATGCTATATATACATACTGATTTCTAATCTCTTCTTACTCAATACATCGTGAATGACTTCTCATATCATTAAATGGTTAGTGATACCATTAGAACATTTTTTACTGTACTGAAAATGTGGAAAAAATTAGAGAATACCAATAAAAATAGAAAATGTTAAACTATCTATAACCTTTGTTAACATTTTAGATGTTATATATATTTATTGTAGGAAAACTGGAAAATACAAATAAATGTAAAGAATTACTACCTGAAATTAACTTTTGCTATTATCAGTGTATATCCTTCCAGAAATTTTCTATATGTGTGTACCTTTTTTCTTCCAAATAATAACCTAGGTATTGTTTTTTGAGCCCCTATTATACACCAGGCACTGTGCTAATTAAGCTCTTGAAAAGTGTTATATTTCACTTTATTCTCAAAACTACCCTAGATAGTTTTGATAGGTTCTCTTGATGGTCCTGTTCTATAGAATAGAAAGTGAATTATGTTGCATATATTGTTTTATGCTTACTTGATTGTGTTAAACATTTACTGCTACGTAAAGATATTTACTTGTACATCTTTAAGAACTTAACTGGCATCCCATTGTATGGTTATACCATCATTGTTCCTTTTGGTTGAACTTTTAGATTATTTTCAGTTTTATGCTATTATAAACTTTTTGCTATTATTAACATCTTTGTGCACTGCTCCAATTGTTTTCTTTTTTTTTTTTTAAAGATTTTCTTTTTTTCCTTTTTCTCCCCAAAGCCCCCCGGTACATAGTTGTATATTCTTCGTTGTGGGTCCTCCTAGTTGTGGCATGTGGGACGCTGCCTCAGCGTGGCTTGATGAGCAGTGCCATGTCCGTGCCCAGGATTCAAACCAAGGAAACACTGGGCCGCCTGCAGTTTTCTTAAAGTTAATTCCTAGAAGTAGAATTCTTGTGCTAGACTTTATAAGGGTGTTTGATACATAAATTATGTTCTGGAAAGATCACCCAACTTGTCTTACCCCAGGTAGTACAAGAGTACTTGTTTCCCTGGATCCTTATTGACTACCGTAGGACAGTTATTTATTCTACACGTTTTTTTAATATCCTCACTGTGCTAGGCACTGTACAACAGTGATCGGTGGACCCTGCCTTCATGAAGCTAGCAGTCTCTTTAGTTACAATTTTAACTTTTACCAGTTTCATTGGTAAATAATGATACTGTGTTTTAGCCTGCATTTTTTATTGTAATTGAAAAATTTTTTCATATTTGCTGGCTCTTTGATTTCTTTTATGCAGTATTGTTCATATTCTTTGCTTGTTATCCTATTGATTCATAAGTCATATTTATATGTTAATGCTCTACAGATTTAGGACACTACCTTTGTGTCTGTCGTATGTTACATTCGTCACATGTGATTTTTCCTTCCCGTATGTCATCTGCTTATTTACTTATATTCCTAAGTAAATAGTTTGTAATAGGCAAGTCTGTCAATCTTTTCCTGTATTTTAGTTGTCATGCTTTCCTTTCAGTTGTGTCCTTCCCCTTACCTAATTTTTTAATATACATTAATCCCCCCCTCATGTGCAGGGGATATGTTGCAAGACCCCCAGTGGATACTTGAAATCACGATAGTACTGAACTCTATATACTGTTTTTTCCTATACATACATACCTATGGTAAAGTTTAATTTATGAATTAGGCACAGTAAGAGATTAACAACAATAACTTCTCTTTGGCATATCTGAATTGCCGACATCACTACTCTTGCACTTTGGGGCCATCATTAAGTAAAATAAGGGTTGTTTGAACACCAGCACTACAATACCTCAACAGTCGATCTGATAACCCAAGATGGGTGGGTAGCATATACAGCATGGATACACTGGACAAAGGGATGATTCATGTACTAGGCAGGATAGAGTGGGATAGCGTGAAATTTCATCACACTACTCAGAACAGCATGCAGTTTAAAACTTATGAATTGTTTATTTCTGGAATTTTCCATTTAATATTTTTAGACTGCAGTTGACCATGGTAACTTAAACTGTAAAAAAATGAAACTGTGGATAAGGGGGACTACTGTAGTATCTTTAATTTACATTTTATAATTCAGCTAGAATTTGAGAGTAAGCTATGAGGTAGGGATTTAATTTTGTTTTTTTCCAAAAATTAATAAGTTGTTATTAACAGCTTGTTTTTAGTAATCTATGCTTTCTGCACTGATGAAATATACTTTTATTATTTCTTATATAGACCTAGGCTTACTTATGGACTTCCTGTTGTGTTCCATTTATCTAGCTGTCTGTCCCTGTGCTCCTGTTGTAGTTGGTCCTAGCCTTTAGTGGTGCAAGTACCATTTTCATAGTTTTTTCCAAATACTTAGTCTTCCAGATGGATTTTAGAAGAAATTTTTTTTTTTTTTGCAAGATTAGCCCTGAGCTAACCTGCCAATCCTCCTCTTTTTGCTGAGGAAGACTAGCCCTGAGCTAACATCCATGCCCACCTTCCTCTACTTTATATGTGGGGCGCCTCCCACAGCATGCTGGCCAAGCAGTGCCATGTCTGCACCTGGGATCCGAACCAGCGAACCCCGGGCCACCAAAGCAGAATGTGGGAACTTAACTGCTGCACCACCGGGCCGGCCCCTAGAGGAATTTTTTAATGGTTTCCAAAAGATTCCATTGGGTGTTTTAATTTAAAAAGTTCTACATTTGAAAACTTTGTAAGGGACATGGTATTGATGTGTTGTATTTAGGTATGTGTAGGATATTCATTTGGAGATGTCCTATAGGCATTGGCATATATTGGTATAAAGCTCAGATCAAGGAGTGGGGAAAAGATATAAAGATTTGAGATTTTGGGGGTTATAGGTGGTATTCAAACCCTGAGACTGGATAAGCTTGCTTAGGGATATTTAGATGGAGGCTGAGGATAGAATTCTGTGAAATGACGTTTAAGAGGTAGGTAGAGGATGAAGAACTTGAAAAGAAACAGAATGTTGTTGAAAGAGACAGTAGGGAAAGTGGAAAAGACATGGGCTTTGATGTTGTCAGACAAGCCTTCAGATCTCAGCTCTGCATTTACTAATCATGTGGCTAATTTTCCTCACCTTTGTTTCCTCATCTTTGGAATGGGAATAATACAGTCTATTTTATAACATTGTTTAGAGGATAAATTGAAGTAATAGGGAGGCAATCAGGTATGTTAGTTGGGATAAGATATGAATTTTAGAGTCACTGTCTGGGTTTGGATCCTTTCTTTACTATTTACGGGATTCATGGCTTTAGTAAACTGTCAGCCTTTGGCCCCCACTTTCCAAATGAATAATGATAATAGTACCTTTCTCACAGGAATATTGCAAGATTTAAATGAGATAATGCAAGTAATGTTCTTAGCACAATGCCTGAGGCATAGTAGGGACTCAATGAATGTTTGTCCTGATGATGATGATCATGATGATGATGATGATCATGATGATGATGGTAGATGTAAAGCCTGTAACACACAGCCCAGCACGTAGGTACTCAGTAAATAGTAGTATAGGCCTCCTATCAGAAGGTGCTGATTAAGAGGGAGACTGATCACTTTCACAGAAGGTACAGTAGGAGAAAAAGGATAGAGAGCGATAGTGCACATTGTTACTGTCGTTTGGCACATATATCTGATTAGATTAGAGAAGCATCTCATGGAATCCAGTTTGGCTTAAGGTATTTATCCCAAGCTTTTGATGAAGGGAACTATTTAGGATGAACTTATATTTCCCTCTTCCTCCAGGCAAACACAGAGCTGCCCAAGCTGAGTAGAGATGAACAGCGGGGTCGAGGTGCCCTCTTACAGGACATCTGCAAAGGAACCAAGCTGAAGAAGGTGACCAACATTAACGATCGGAGTGCTCCCATCCTTGAGAGTGAGTCTAAGCTTCATTTCCTAGTGAACCACCAGCATCCCAGGATTGACTTGGAGACTTAGCTGGCTTGTCATATTTATTGTTGGGGCTTGAGTGGGAGAGTTTTGTGCTTTGGGAGAGTTTTCTTTGCCTGTCTTCTTATCTGTTCATTTGAATACCTTAGAAATTTCTTTTTTACCTTTGGGAAGCATTCTCAGGATTAAGACTCCTATCTCCTACTGTAATTAGTGCTGTTTAGGGCACATCTTTGGCTGTTCTCTGGGGAGACTACCACATTCCCAAAAACTGCTAAGCTAAAGCCAATGATGATTTTCTAATTGCTACAAGTGTCCATTCTGATAGGCCTATGGAGAGTTTGCTCACACCTGGGTCCCCTGAGTCATTGGCACCCTTACCAACTGGTACTTGGAGAGGAGAGCTCAGAGAACTCTGTCGAACATGTCTTTGTCCTGGTTATCCCTCTGCCTTAAAAAGGGAAGATTGGCTCTTGTTTCTTTTGTTGTCTCTCTTTCATCACAGTGAGGAGTTTCATCTCCACGTGAAGTTGTGGAGCAGTGGCCTAGCCTTTATTTATTAATGGGAAGGCAAAAGCAAGATTGCTTTGTTTGCAAATTAAAGCCCAGATAGAGGAGGGATTTCTCCTCAGAATTGACTTGGTCATCAGCTCAGAGCATATGAAGTGAAAACCCTAATGGTATGCTTTCCAGAACCCAAAGGAAGCAGTGGTGGTTACGGCTCTGGAACAGCTACCCTGCAGCCCAAGGGAGGTCTCTTCCAAGGAGGGGTGCCAAAGCTCCGACCTGTGGGAGCCAAGGATGTTTCAGGTACCTCATAAGTACTTTCTTGGCACATTAATTTCTGACTGGTCCCAAGTGAGCCATTTGGGGTTGAGGAGTGTGGTAGAGGTGGTAGGAAGGAGGCAAGGAAGGAGGGGAGGAGTTATAGAATGGAATAAAGCAAAAGCTGAGGAATTAAATAAAAATGTATTCAGCTTATATCAGCAGTATTTGTTAATGGGCCCTGAGCCTAAAACCAGATTAAAACCCAGAACTATACAGGTACTTTCCCTGCTACCGTGCTGATTGCTCTAGGAGGCTGGGTGAAGTAGGGATACTGACCAACATATATCTGGCTCTGTTGACCCAGTGCTGTCTGGTGTGTTTGTAGAGAACCTAGCTGGTAAGCCAGCTCTACAGGTCCCCAGTTCTCGAGCTGCTGCTCCAAGGCCTCCAGTGTCTACAGCCAGCGGGCGCCCT
Organism: Equus caballus; assembly: GCF_041296265.1. Taxonomy (NCBI): domain Eukaryota; kingdom Metazoa; phylum Chordata; class Mammalia; order Perissodactyla; family Equidae; genus Equus; species Equus caballus. Next base: position 22,365,998 of record NC_091694.1, on the reverse strand, counting down.
CAAGATGATACTGACAACAGCCGAGCCTCTCTCCCAGAACTGCCCCGGATGCAGAGACCCTCATTACCAGACCTCTCCCGGCCTAATACTACCAGCAGTACGGGCATGAAGCACAGCTCCTCTGCTCCTCCTCCGCCACCCCCAGGGCGGCGTGCCAATGCACCCTCTACACCTCTGCCTATGCACAGCAACAAAGCCCCAGCCTACAACAGAGAGAAACCCTTGCCGCCCACGCCTGGACAAAGGCTTCACCCTGGTCGAGAGGGACCTCCTGCTCCACCCCCAGTCAAACCACCTCCTTCCCCTGTGAATATCAGAACGGGACCAAGTGGCCAGTCTCTGGCCCCTCCTCCTCCGCCTTACCGCCAGCCTCCTGGGGTCCCCAATGGACCCTCCAGTCCCACTAATGAGTCAGCCCCTGAGCTGCCACAGAGACACAATTCTTTGCATAGGAAGACAGCAGGGCCTGTCAGAGGCCTGGCACCTCCTCCACCCACCTCAGCTTCCCCTTCTTTACAGAGTAATAGGCCTCCTCCTCCAGCCCGAGACCCTCCCAGTCGGGGAGCAGGTAAGTGCCTGGAGGCACCTTTTTTCCCTTTCTTACAGAAAGTTGAGTTTATCTTTTCTCTTCAACCTTTTCCCCAAAGCTCTCCTTCAGTGACTGAAGAGAATAAGAATTCACTTACTCATTCATCAGGTTTATTGAGTGCCTTTTTATGTGTTTGGACTGTGTTGTTAGGGAAACAGCAATAAATAGAAAAGACAAAAAATTCCTGTTCTCTTGGACAGTCAAGCAAATAAATTAGTAAAAAAATGTGTAAATACATAGTATGTAGGTGCTTTAGAGAAATACAAAGCAGAGAAGGGGATTAGGATATACTAGGGTGGGGATGGAGTGATGATATTTTCAGTTGCAGAGGTGGGGAGTGAAGTAGGGTCAGGGAAGGGCTTACTGATAAAGTGACAGTTTGGCAAAGACCTGAAGAAAGTGAGGGAGTAAGCTAAGCAGGCATTGAGAAAGCAAACGCAAAGGCCATGAGACTGAGGACAGCAAGGAGACCATTGTGGCAGGACTAGAATGAGGGAGAGGGAGAGTGTCGGGACTCGGAGGTCAAAGAGCTAGATTTCCATGGGAGAACATTGTAGGACTTTGTAAAGACTTTGGGTTGTACTCTGTGTGAGATAAGGAGCCGCTGGAAGGGTTGGAATAGGGGAGTAGGATTGATTGACCTTCTCAAAAGATCACTAGCTCCTGCGTTGAGAACAGACTTGCAGGAGGACAAAGGTGGCAAAAGGAGACCACTTAGGAGGCTGTTGCAATAAACTGGGCAGGTGGGTAGGACCACAGCAGGTTTGGGGGAAGGGAGAACAAGTCAAATTTGAGATACCTGTTAGGCATCCAAGAGGAAATACTGAATTGGTGATTGGCTATCAAACTCAGAAGGGAAGTTCAGATGAGAGGTCTGGCTAGAGAGAGAAATTTGAATGATATTGAAAGCCACATACTGGGTGAGATCACCTAGGAAGTGAATATAAATAGAGAGGAGATCTGAGACCTGAGGTCACAGAGGTGAAGAACAGCAAGCAGAGGAAGCTGAGAAAGAGTCTCTAGTGAGGAAGGAGGGAGGGACACCAGGAGAGTGATGGAAAAACTCCAAGATAGAGTGAGTGATCAACTGTGTCCAGTGCTGCAGATGAGTCAGGTAAGTTGAAGACTAAGAATGACATTGATCTTGGCAACAGGGGAGTCTTTTTGAGGGACCCCCAAACAACATGGGACCCTTTTGAGTAGTTTTAGTAGAATGGTAGAGGAAGGGTGATCATGGAAGTCTAATTGGGATGGGCTCAAGAACGCAGGGATAGGAGAAGAGGAATTGGAGATAGCAATATAGACATCCCTTAGGGAGTTTGCTGTAGAGGGGAGTGGGGGTGCAGATGAATGGTTGCTGGAGAAGGATGTGGGATTGAAGATTGGGTCCCCCCCTCCAAGAGGAGAGAGACTTCACCATCTGTATACTGGTGGAATGATCCAGTAGAGAGGGGGAAAATTTCCTGAGTAATGTCCTTGAGGAGGCAAGAAGGAATGGAATCTGATTCATAGATAAGGGGTTGATCTTAGATAAGAACACAGATAGTTCTTCTGTGGTAACAGGAGGGAAGGCAAAGCATAGAGGCATAGAAGCAAGTGGGTAGGTGGACGTAGTGATAGGAGCATGTGGAAGGTTTCTTCTGATTTGCTTCTGTTTTCTTGGTGTGATAGCAAAGACATCTGCTGTGAATGAGGGAAGGGAAGAAGAGGGAGATGTGAGAGAGAGAAAAGGGCATGAAGTGGTCATCTGGAAGTGTGCGAGAGTGAATGGAGTAGGGAAGTGTACTAGGATAACCAGCCACAGGAAGGGCCACTCGAGATTAGGGACCATACATTTAAAGTGAGGTGTGTGTTCAGCTGTGCATGTGCAGGTACTGAGTAGGGGCAGAGTTGTATTTAACCAGGGTTAGCATTTTTTAGGGGAGAGTTGGGCAAGGGAGTGTGTAAGGGAGTGATTGTAACAATGGGCCATAGCCCTAAAATGGGTGAGGAGGGGATTAAGGAACCCTAGAAAAGGTAGACGAGGTTGTATAATCTTTTTACAAAATAGCATGACAAATTAGAGGGTGAAGGAGACCATGACGGCTGTCTAGGGCCTTCTTAGAACCAGGAATTTTGGCTTCCATATCCTCTTGTATCATTGGGCTTTGAGCCACACCTTCCACAAATGGCTTTTGAGCTTTTATTTTAAACAATCAGTCTCTGCAGGTATAGATCATTGATTAAGAAGTTCTGTCCTCAAGAAGCCTGTATTAAAAGCGCATTAACTTGTCCTGCTGCTTGGTTAGGTACATAGAGATTTGTAGTGTAGGAGCTGGCAGTCTAACATAAGGCACTTGTGCAGTAGCCTGCTGTGTTCCTGATCCCGTGTCTCCCTGGCTTTAGCTGTAAGGATACAGTCCTAAAGTGGACTTTGATTCTACAAAGTTTAGGTTTAAAATTATTATTTTTTCGTTTTGAGGAAGATTAGCCCTGAGCTAACATCCACAGCCAATCCTCCTCTTTTTACTGAGGAAGACTGGCCCTGAGCTAACAACTGTGCCCATCTTCCTCTACCTTATCTGTGGGACACCTATCACAGCATGGCTTGCCAAGCAGTGCCATGTCCGCACCCGGGATCCGAACCAGCAAACTCCGGGCCACTGAAGTGGAATGTGCAAACTTAACCACTGCACCACCTTAACTTTTGTTAACTTTTGTTAACTTTTTTTAAAAAAAAAGTTAAAATCAAGTTTTTTGATTTTAACTTAGGGATTTTTGAAAGACCCTTTATCCGAGCAGTGCCCATATCTTTCCAACGCTATCCAGGACTAGAAGTGGAGAAAAATGTAATTTCTCTGCATTGAACTGAGTAGTTTTAAATGTCTCCGTACTTCTTGCTTTCCATTTCTCAGTTCTTTCTTTAGGAAAATGTGAAGTTATGAACCCTGTTCTTCTGTCTGTTGGGCATCTCCAACTTTGAGGGCTGGTAGAGGCCTCAGTCTGCTTTCCTCGTCAGTAACCAGAGCAGCAATTCTTAAGAATGACACACTGGAAAGAAATTGAGTTATTTTAGTCAGATCTTTTGAGTATTGGCTCTCTTTGTTGTGTGACATTGGGAAGATTACTCTGATTCTCTGAGTTTGTTTCCCCATCTGTAAAATGGTGTTCATAGTACTTTCAGAGGTGGTTGTAAATCAAAGTATATATGAAAGTGCTTTGTAGTATACTGATGAATGTGAGTGGTTTTATGCAAAGGACTTCCAGGTAGTTCATGGACTTATCTCTGTTATTAAATAATGTTATGACAATATTATGTGATAATATACTTTTGTTTTCATATGAATTATTTACATTTGAAAGAGTATGGAGTCTTTTGTCTTTTCAGGGTACGTAGGGACCAAAGAAATCCCACATTATTGGTTCATAGAGTTTGTTTCCTGAATTTTTTCCTTTGGAGAGTAAAACACTATCTTTTTTTTTTTCCTGAGGAAGATTTGCCCTGAGCTCACATCTGTGCCCATCTTCCTCTATTTTATATGTGGGACGCCTGCCACAGCATGGCTTGATAAGCAGCACTAGGTATGCACCTGGGATCCGAACCTGTGCACCCCGGGCCACTGAAGTGGAGCGTGCGAACTTGACCACTATGCCACTGGGCCAGCCCCTACACTGTCTATTTTTAAAGGAATTTTTTTCTTTTCAAAAGAATCAATACCATCATGCTTTCCTCAAAATTGGGTTTATCTTAGAGTACAAAAGGTGATCTCCCACCCCGAGGTTTTTTTACAAACTGGTTTCTTAGGGTCTTGGGTTCTGATTCTGTCACTTGAAACAGTCTTAAAACTGGATATGGCAAAGAGCTCAGAAACTTACTGGAGATGGTGGAACCTGGTTGGGATGACTGGCCCTGCTCTGTTTTGCCGGTCCAGGTTGGCTTTAATCACTGCCACCTGCCAAGTGTCCAGCTGGTATCCTTTTGAGCCTAGCTAATTCTGTCTGCCTTACTCTGTCTTGCCCTGCCCTGGGAATACAGACAAGCTCTTAGGATCCTGAGAAATCTGGGTTTTAGGGAGATATTTTGAGGATGACCTGAAAGACCTTTGGTTTGGGCAGATTTGGAATGAAAACAAGGCTCAGAGAGCTGCTGGGAGGTGTTAAGGAGATTTCTCTTTAATTATTGCCTCTAATGGCCACTGTACATACTTAAAGAGACCTTAAAAAGAGTGAGGGAGAGGGGCTGGCCCCGTGGCCGAGTGGTTAAGTTCACGCGCTCCGCTGCAGGCGGCCCAGTGTTTCATCGGTTGGAATCCTGGGCGCGGACATGGCACTGCTCATCAAACCATGCTGAGGCAGCGTCCCACATGCCACAACTAGGAGGACCCACAATGAAGAATATACAACTATGTACTAGGGGGCTTTGGGGAGAAAAACGAAAAAAATAAAATCTTTAAAAAAAAAAAAAAGAGTGAGGGAGAGTTGACATTTTGGGTGTGTCTTATAGGAAGCAAAAACTAAAATTTTTTAGCCTGCAGTGCTGGACCCGTTATATATATGCATCATCCCATTACTGTTACATGCTTAACTGTAGTCACTCTGTAGAGATTCTGATAGTAATTCAGGAAGAATAATAAGATGTACTTTTATTACTAAAATGGTGTTGTCTGTTACGCCAAGTAGTCTCTCCATGTACTATTTAGGTAACAACTATTTATTGGACATGGCCTAGGTACCAAAAGATGCACTGCCTTCTCACTGGGCTGTAAATTTGTTGGGGAGATAAGATACATAATACTTGTGGCAGTTATGGAAGAGCAGTGTGGGGGAGGGGAAGAGCAGACATGTGCTGCGTCTGTTTGTATTAGTTCTGTGACCTTAGACAACCTGAGTCCCAGTTTCCTCATCTGTGAAGTGGAGACAATACCACGTACTTTGCAGGGGTGACTGTAAGAATTTTTTTTTTTGACTTACAAAGCTACTTTTAATACTTTGGGGTGAGCCCCACAGGAATAAAAAACACTGGGAAGGGGTAACCTCCTCACCCCCAGGAGTGGCCCAGGGGGAGAGAGGCTACCTGAGGGCAAGGAAACACAAAAGGGACCCGCTGCAGACTCAGGGCAAAGGGAATGCCATCGGTGCTGGGACCTGTGAGCACTACAGGAGAAAACGCGAGCGTGGTGGGACTGGCTCCAGGCACACAGGCGAAGGGCAAGAGGGTTGGACACGAAGCCACAAAGCTACTTGGGTTCCTCCTCCTTCTCGTTTGCCTTTTTCTGCTTCTGCTGCACGATCTCCGAGTCCCTCTGCTTGCGGGCGGCAGCAGAAAGCCCGTTATCTCGGCGCTTTCCCTTACCCGAGTCGCTCTGCTTTTTCATATTCTTCTGGCGGGCGAGCTCGCGCTGGTTACCGCGCGTCATGGCGACGGCAGTGGCTCCGGCCTGCCTCTCTTGCGTCCCCTCGTTCAGTCCGACGTTGCAGGCCCCAGAATTTTTTAAGATTTAATGCATATAAAGCACCCAGGAGAGTGCCTGGAACATAATGGATACCAAACAAGTGGTAGCTACTGTTATTGTTAATGTAGAGCATAGAAGTAATACAACTTAAACACATTAGAACCTATTCCAATGATGCCGCCATTTCTTCAAATAGGCTTTTGACATTACCTCCAACTTGGTGGCAAAGTTTTCTCTTTTATGGATGAATGTGACTTTTGAAAATGGCCAAAAAGCAGAGTCAGACGTAGGTACGAATATTTTTGTTGTTGTTGGTGGGGCGACCTCAGAGATGTCTAGCTATCATATAATAATATTTATGGATCTGTCTGATGAACTGGGTTTGCAGGCAGTTCCAAAAGAGGTATTGCCAATTTTTTTGAGCAACATGACTTTCCTTGGAGAAACGTAACTTCCTCAAATGTATTTCATTTTAGTCTGTGCTATTAAATGCTAGAATAAGTGACGTAACCTATATATGGTGTGGGAGAGCAAAGAAGGAGGGGCTCAGAATAGAGTGGATTGCTTTGGGAAAACCTGGAGAAGATGGGACTTGAGTTGAACCTTAAAGGATAGGTAGGATTTGGTAGTAAGGGAAGAGGCACGCTATTTCAGAGTATTGTGAGGGAGTCACAAGAGCAAAACATATCTAATTTGGTTTATTCAGCAAACGTCGTTTGGGTACTTCCCTTGTGCTGTACATTCGGCTAAGCTTGGGAACACCAGTGAATGGACACTGCTCTGACTTTAAGGAATACACACAGTGTACTGGGAAAGAAGCACATGTAATGAATAATTATAATTCAGTATAGCAGAGTGGTAGAGAGTTACAGAGGCGACAGTGGAAGTGCAGAAGAGGCTACCCAGCCCAGCCTAGGAATTAAGAAAGGAATAAGAGAAGGTGAGATCAGGCTGACCGATGGGGAGGTTACAGTGTAAAAAAGGAGGATAATTGGATGAGACCCAGTTGGGGATGTAGGAAATGCAAAGGCCTTGAAAAAGTTTGGGCAAGTTATTTTGGGGAGATTAGTGAGTTGGTGGTATGCAGAATGGATTGGAAAGGTAAGAGATTAGAAGCCAAGAGAACATTTGGGAGGCTTTTTGCAGTGGAACAGGCTAAATATGAGAAGACCCTGAACTGTGGAGGAAGGCATGGAAAAGCAGGAAAAAAGTCATCAAGAATGGGTAGAGGGGCCGGCTCCGTGGCAGAGTGGTTAAGTCCACACCCTCAGCTTCGGTAGCCCAGGATTTCACTGGTTCGAATCCTGAGCATGGACGTGGCACTGCTCTTCAGGCCATGTTGAGGCGGTGTCCCACGTGCCACAGCTAGAAGGACCCACAACTAAAATATACAGCTGTGTACTGGAGGGATTTGGGGAGGAAAAGCAAAAAAAAAAAAAAAAAAAAATAGGTAGAGTTCCTGACTGACTTCTCATGGGAAATGAAAAAGGGTCATACCTTTATCCTGAACTTCGGTTTCTGGAAGAATAGTGATGCTGTTAAAGAAGTGGGGATGAGAGGAGTGTGAATACGCTATTTAACATGCTGCACAGAGGCTCACAGAGCCCAGTTCTTTGGGAAAGCACCCAGGCACTCTTTTAGTCCGTGTCTCTCAAATCCCTCTACTCCTCACCATCTCTACATCCAAACCTAACTGCTCTGGATTTTAATTGCAGCTCCTCCACCCCCTCCACCCATGATCCGAAATGGTGCCAGGGACGCTCCTCCTCCCCCGCCACCATACCGAATGCATGGGTCAGAGCCCCTGAGCCGAGGAAAGCCCCCACCTCCGCCCTCCAGGACGCCAGCTGGGCCACCCCCTCCTCCTCCACCACCCCTGAGGAATGGCCACAGAGATTCAATTACCACTGTTCGATCTTTCTTGGGTGAGTAGCTAGTTCGCTGTTTTAGTCTCATAGTTCCAGTGGTGACGTTGCTAATTCCAGTGGCTACTGTAGAGTGGGATGATCACTCTGTATCCTCCATTCACAGCTGTTCCTCTCCTGACTTCACCTCAGACTTCCAGGCCCTGTTTATTGACATCCCTTTCCGTATGCGAATTCTAGGCATGGAATAGGCTTTGGAAAAGATTGAAGTAAAATCAGCAAGTGTCGTGCTAACTCTAAAGCCACCCATATCTGTGGTTAGCTTTTAGGTCAGAGACTTATCCTCTTTAGGATTATTCAGATAGGACTTATGTATTCTCTTAGGAAGAAGAGCTCCTTTCTGGCCCTTTAAAAACAAAACTAAACACTGTGCACAACATTTATCTAGTAATCCAAAGCTACTAACTAGTTGGGTTACTTTGAGGAAGTCACTTCCCTATCTGTGAAACAAGGAGGTTGACTAGATTATGAGTGTATCAGCTTAAATTTTCCAAAGTTGTAAATGAAGCTTGGGCTACACCTAAGAGATTCTAATTCATTAGATCCTGGATGGAGCCCCAGGCAAAGGTTGTCCAGAGGGTATGTTAGACCCTCTGTTGAGGACCCCTGGAAAGATCTATATGGCCTCTGTCAGCCCTAACACTCTAGATTCTTTTATAGTTGACTCTTCTCTGCCCCTGCTCTAGTCTGTTCCTATTAGGTGGACCAGAGTTTTTGCTTTGAAGATATGTCCTTTGGAATGTGATCGAGCTATACAACTAGAAGATTTGAGCCTTCCTGTAGAGGGGCTGTGGAAAGTGGGAGTGGGGGTCATGGGATGGCTCTCCCAACTGTGTTGCAGACCTAAATGAGAGTGACCTGGGCCCAAAAGAGAATTATCTAATCAGATCTCTCACTGGCTGGTGACAAATATTCCCATTTTAGGTTAATTTCTACAAATTTGTGGATTCAGTTCATTTGGTTTCCCATGGTGATATTCTGTAAGATGACTATGTTATAGAAACACAGAACCATAATTTCTTTCTGCTCTCATGCAAACAGCTGGGCTCCTTTCCTGTTGTGTGCCTGATTTTTGATAGGAAGATTTAAAGAATCAGCTCAAAGACTCATTCTTTAATGTAAAGAGCTTTTGAGCACGTCCTCTTTGCATATGAGGCACATGGAGTGATGCTGTTACTGTCCTCAGGCACCTTGGTTTACAGGGCAAGGCAGGCCCTCATAGTACATCCGAATGCATGAGAGACTAGTAAAGGGGAGATCAGAAGTGGTACAGAGGCGTGTGGGCTCACAAGAAAGGGTGATAGGAATTAATATTCTGTTCCTTTCACAGATGATTTTGAGTCAAAGTATTCTTTCCACCCAGTAGAAGACTTTCCTGCTCCAGAAGAATATAAACACTTTCAGAGAATATATCCCAGCAAAACAAACCGAGGTGAGAGGAGTAGTGATGAAAATTTTTCCATAAGTGCATAGAATGTAGAATTGGTGTCCTTTTCTTAGGTTAAAAATTGCTTTTCCTCATCTTCATTTTCTTAAAAAAACAACAAAACATAGTCCCCAAGTTGTAAAGGTTAGCATAAAGAGCCTGTGGCTCATTTCAGGAATGTTTGGGTTATTCAGGGTCTGGTGGGTGACCTTGTGTGCATTATTTTTATTTTATTTTTTTCAGCTGCCCGTGGAGCCCCGCCTCTGCCACCCATTCTCAGGTGAAGCCTGGCTTGGTCCTGTTCCTCAGGAAAAGGATGGACCCTCTCCTCTTCTCAGATGGTCCCTTCCATTCCCCTGAAACCTGCATGAGAGCTCCTAACGTGTTTCTCCAGTGCAGCCAACCTCTAGACTCCAGGCTTCCTCCCTGCTCACCTCCATCTATGCATCTCGTCTCTCGACTTGGTGATCGGACTCTTTATATTGACAGTAGGGTCTCAAACCCTGCCTCCATCCCTCCTCTAGCAAGCCCTGCTAGCCAGATGAGGAAAAAGCTTCCATGTCTCCTGCTTTCCTCTTGGGGAAAGGTGCCTTGTTGTGATGAATTAACTCATTGTTGGGGCAGGATGGAGAATGGTACTCCTACATCCTCCTACCACTGTGGGGGGAACTTGGTGGGTATGTATTAGATTTCATCATTTGGGAGGCTGGAGGCTGGCATGGCCAGGACTTCTGGGGAGTGGGCATTTTTAGTGAAACAGGAAAGGAGTTTGCAGAGAAGTGATCTGTTTTAAAGGTCAAGTTTGAAGAAAGCTCAAGGAAATGGGTCTGCTTTATTTTTAGGGGTGTTTTGATTTTGCTCTCACCCCATGACTCCACCCCAGGGATAAGTTGGATATAAACACTAAATACTAATCAGTTGAACTAAACATCTAATAAAAAGAGAGGATGAAATAAACTGGGGATCCTTTTGGAGCTAGTCAGTTCCTCTGAAGCAAAGGGACCAGGGGCCATCTGAGTCCTCTGGGCCTCCCTGCCCTGTTTCCTCAGGGTGCTGAGACTGAGGGATCTTTTTCCTCCTTCCCCTCACCTCCCAAGAGAAAAGTCACTTTCATTCATTCATTCCTTCCAGATTCACAAATCCCAAAAACCTCCAGTGGGGTACAGGAAGAGGACCTTGGCCTTAATCTTGAGCCTTCCTCAGTCTTTTCTGACTGGCCCTGAAGGCCACTGGCCCTTTCAGTCCTGTCTAGAAACTTCAGCCCCTGGTGGGTGCTCCAGGATGACAACGAAGGGAAGAGTGAAGCACCTCCTGGAAGGGAGCAGCTCTGTGGGCTACGAAAGACTTTAACTAAGGCCTGCTCATTCTGAAGTTCACAGCCCATCTGACTGGGCGGGCTCTTGCTGTTCCTTTCTCTACCACCCTTGCCTTCGCAAGACTGCAGGGGTTAACAACACAGAAATAGAGAAGGGCGAGGAAGTCTATGGGGGTAGTCAAAGATTCCTCTGTGCCAAGAAGCACAGAGACTTTGGTGAGGTGTGCCTAGTCCAATTGATCTTCCTTGGCAGCCAGCAGTATGTTGTTTCTTCATCTTCCAAGTTCCTAGGTAAAGAGCACAGAGAAAATGGAGGTTCCCTATGTAGGAACTGAGCTTGAATGATGGGACAAGGACTTCTCCTTCTCCAAAAGCAGGATGAGGCTCCTGAGCTCCACACACCAGATGGTTTGGTTTGCTACAGCTCTTGCCAAGTGTAGAGACTGCTCCAAGCTTGCAGAGAGGACATGGCTATTCCTTGAAATGGGTAGGGAAAGTCAGTTTAAAAACTTCACCAGATACATCACAGGCTTAAACCACCTTAGGCACATTTCCAGTCTATTGGATTGCAGACTAAGGATCTGTGCACGATGCCCGGTGAACCCCAAGTCTTCCCAATACTAGATGAGAGAGGGCTCACCTTGGCTTATTTGTGTGGGGCTGCTATCCTTTGCCATCCCCTGGACCACAGTGACTCTTGGGGCAAACCATGATTAGGTCTGTCACCAAACTTTTCCAATCATTCTTTATTTATTATTCTACTTTTAAAATCCGTTAGCAGTTATCTTCCAGCAGTATCCCCAGCATCCTGAAGCCAGTAGAGCTGTGAGAGGGGATGCTGGTGGAGGGAAAAGGAGAGAGTACAGAGTTGATAGTGCAGCAGAGTTCCAGGGTAGATACTGACCAGTTATTGAACTTGGACTGTGAAACCTTCCCATTTATTTTTTAAATGGGAGTTGATGCCTTTGTACAATTTTATCAAAGTGTATCTTTTTTCCCCCTTTACTCAGACATAGAGCATCAAACTAAGTATCACAAGTAAAAGCCAAACCCCAGCTTTTCACTGGGGCTATCTTCCCTATGACCTGCTGCTCCTCATATTCCACTACATTTGGACTGTGTCAATGGGTATTGATTGTATTTTCATTTTCTTGGCCTCATGAGAAAAGGCCTAGGCCTAGATCTAGTCAGGTGGATTTTCTTCTTCAGAACATGTTGATGACACAGTACCTACTTAAATGTCTTTGCCTTATACATTATTTGGTCCCTCTGTTAATAACAGATTTGTCATGTATATTTACTATTGAAGAATGGGAATGTGATCCTCATAGTTATTGATCTATTTTGTATGTTGTAAAAAGCTTGTAATATAGGTTTAAGGTGGGCTGGCTGCAAGAGCACTAAAACTTCTCACCTTTTAAACTGCTCTTTTTATCTGCTTGTGGGAATATCGTCTCTTCAGTGGCAGATTGGGTGGTCTCATGTTGAGGCTGTTGCCCAGTCCCATTAATCCCCTTATCCTTTCCTAGAAGGAAGAGACATTGCCCAACTAAGCATCAGGAAGCTGTGTTAAAAGCCCTTGTGTGGGTTTGGTTTTATGATGTTTTTCTCTAGTGGGAAAAGCTTAATTATTTCTTACCGCCCTTTCTGGGAAGGGGGGCAGTGGCTTCCAAGTTTTTAAATGAGCTAGATGCCCCTCTTCCCCCTCTTCTCTAGTCACCAAACCTGGATCAAAACACTTTGATATTCCAGGTGTGATTTTCTCTATTGTGGGGATTTACTCCTGCTGCAGAGAAAATGATGGCATTTTCACAGCCTGGGCCCGCAGAGTGAGAGCACTTAGGGCTACCCCACCCAATGGATGTGAGGCTGCTGTCTCCAGCAATTCACCCCAGCCCTCCCAACCGGCAGAGGCAAGGAGACTAGCCATTGGCCATTGCACTGGGGGCATCCTCTCACCCCATAGCTTCCCAACTTGAAACCCAGATTTACCTCCAGAGAGAGGTGAGAAAAAATTGTAAATAGACTTGCTACGGAGCAACTCAGGGTTGGGGTGTGTTTTAATTCTCCTGATCACTTGAATCTGTAGGCTGAGTGCTTATGGGAGTGGGGGAGAAGTGTGACTCCAGGGTCCGTCCCTTCTTCGACGTTCTGGGGGTGGAGTATAGGGCATCTGAGGCCCTTTGATCACACTACACTGAGCTGTCTGTCTTTCTGGAAACCCAACCTACAATCAACTGCAAATCAAATTCTTCACATTCCAGTTGTAGTCTTTCTTTCCCTGTTGAATCTCAGTCCCTGGCTATGTGGTCAAGATGGTTTTCTGTAAACCACCCTAATTTAGGGAATAGGAGGCATTACAACTCTGCCTTCAAGACTCATCTCTTAAAAACAAAATGAAACAAAACTACAACCACCTTCAAAACACATATAAAAAAAGGGTAACTGTTTAACCGAAGGAAGGGTTTGGTTCCATTCAACTCCGCGTTCATTGTGCCTTTACTTGTGTTAGATTTCTGTGCTTTCTTCCTCTCTCCCTCTTTGAAGCAATTAAAATCTTCCTTGATAACTGCTGTTTCCTTCTTTCTGCTTTTGTTTCCAACAAGCTAGTGGGTTCCCTCTTTAATTGTCTTAAATCTCATTCCTCTGGTGACAGAGGGGCTGAGCCTTCTTTTTTCACGTCTAACCTTTGTCCTTCCCCATGGCAACCAGCATGGAAGTCATAGTCAACACTGAATAAAAGACCAGAGTGACATTTGTGAAGAGCGTGTGTGCGTATGTGTGTGCCCATCTTTGCATGTGGATCAGTTTCTTTTCTTTTAAAAAAATAATTTATTGTATGATTTATTTTGGAGTTATATTTCTGATTACAGCGCTCCCTCTCCCAGTTAGCATTGATTTTTTTACCCCTCTACAATGTATAATCTGGTCTCAGGTTGGATTCTTTGGTACATTTCTTCTGGATGCCGTGCAGTTTAATTAAATCTTGCTTAAAAACAAAAACACAAAACTGAAAACTGTGTACTCTTGTCTGGAATACCACCCCAAGTGGTGGCATAGAGAGGAGAAAATCTGTTGCCTCAGGTTAGTGTAGGGGCTTGTCTCCAGGTCCTCTGTGAAAGCAGATATACTGACTTGGGCAGAAGCATCTGTAGCTTCCTGAGGGTTTTTTCTCCTTCCTTCCTGCTGTGTTTTGAAAATCACAGTTCTAGTTAGCCATGCTGACTGGGTGATTCTGATAGACTTGGTCATTATTTATATTTGCCACTTAACTCTCCTTTGCTCCTGATTTCAGGGAACCCAGGAGACCCTCTGGTCTGTGTCCTTTCTTTATATCCCTTATGATTCTTTCTCCGTGTTGCATGGCAGATTCTCACACTGGGGTGTGAAAGTGAAGTTGGGGGGGCAGAGCATACAAGACTGTGTGTGTCTATTTTTATGTATGTTGCCTTTCTGTCTTCACTGCTTTTTAAGTTGAAATCTTAGCTGGCTTTCTTGAACTTTGACTTTAGGTGTAAAAATTGAACCAGACATTCTCTCCTTACTGTGGTCAGCTGACTTAATCACCACTAAGACTTCATGAGCTTAACTTGCACTTTCATGACTAGCAAAGGTCTTGAAATTATTTCCCATACTGATTCATAATGGGTGTGTGTATGAATCATTCTCACATAATTTAGATATAAACTTATGAAGGTGAGGGAGGGAGGGGGGAAAAAGGCCCCCTTTCATTTTCATCATCCGTACATGCCAGATTGGATGAATTCCTGATTATTTGACCCATCATTGTTATTAATATGATAAATAAACTACCTATTTATTGATTTAATTGTTCCTCCTGTGACTTTAAATAGCCTTCAAATGGAGCTTGCCTAAATGACCCTCAGCTTCCTAACCCTATAAGCTTTTCTATGCCCTATTGGGATGGTATTGCTAGTCTGCACACGCATGTGTGTGTGTGTGTACACACACAAACAGGATGCTGAACGGGTCCTTCCAGTGTGATTTGATTCCTTCCCCCATGATACTTCGTATGAATTAGCAGCTGATAAGGGCACCAGTTTACGCACTCTAATTATTACTGGAACATAGCAGCTCATTATTGTGAATGTGCCTCTTAAGTATTTCCTGGCCCACCCCAGCCACAAACTGTGTGACTCACTTCGAGGAAGCTGCCCCTCTCTGACTTCCTGTTACTCTGCAGACAGAGGAAAGAGAACTAAAACGTCAACTTCAGGATCCTGACCACACCAGAGGATACACTGTGGGGAAATGCTTTGCCTCTGATACCGCTGGAGCCCAGTTGGGGTCGTTTTACACATAATTGAATTCATACTCCACTCCTGGGTGTAGGGGTGTAAGATTTAAAGGACTATATGCTATCCGACCACAAAAAGTGTTCGTGAAAAAGGTGGATATCCACTTGGCAGGAATGTCCTTTCTATTCATTCAGCAAGCATTATTGCATACTTTACTCTGTGCCAGGTACCTACAATATGTAGATGAATAGGACACGGTTTTTGCCTCCAAGGAACTCAGAGTCTAGTAGAAGACTTCAGGACAGCTACCAGGAGAAACCTATGTAGGGTATTAAAAGGCTTTATGGTAATTAGCCAAGGAAAGAGCTTGGTGAGTAGCATTCCAGACAGGAAACAGCGAGGACAGAGGCAGAGAAGCAAGAAACAGTCTGGTGGTATGTGCATCATGTTACTGGAGTTTTGAAAAGGGAAAGCTTCAAGTAGGTAACCTTTTAGAGATGTTTTGATCCCGACGTTCTCTGATTTCTTTGCCTGCTTTTATAGTGGTCATTTACATTGGTAGGCTTCTCTTGGACTAGTGCTGTATTCCTGGTGAAGGTGTTCATAGGCTCCAACACGTTAATGTTTGTTAAGCATGTTAAGTTCTCATAGTTTCCTCTGCTTCCTCTATCCCACCGTAAGTGAGGGAGGTGGTTCACCTCCATCCCTTAAAGGTGAGGTGCCCAGGTTATAAAAATAAATATGAACAGTAAAGGTTGCTTCCTGGGTTCTATTGTCCTATTAAGAGGTCAGAAATAGGGGCTGGCCCCGGTGGCACAGCAGTTAAGTGCGCACGTTCCGCTTTGGCAGCCCGTGGTTCGCCGGTTCGGATCCCAGGTATGGACATGGCACCGCTTGGCAAGCCATGCTGTGTTAGGTGTCCCACATAAAAAGTAGAGGAAGATGAGCACGGATGTTAGCTCAGGGCCAGCCTTCCTCAGGAAGAAAAAAAAAACGGATTGGTGGCAGATGTTGGCTCGGGGCTAATCTTCCTTAAAAAAAGTCAGAAATAACATTTGGTCAAAAAGCCTTCATTCTGTGGTAACCCTTTTTTCCATTCACAGCAGCCTAATCTCTTCAGGATGTAGTTTTCAGCTCCTGCAAAGCCTTCCCAAAATGTGCTCCTTTACCATCTCTTCCTCTTTTAGGGAAGGCCTATAGGCCACTTTAGAACCTATGCCTGTCTAATCCTTCCCCTTTGTTTAAGTGGTCAAGAGTGATCTGTCAGACTTCCTGAGTTTAAATTACAGCTCTTCCATTTACTAGTTGTGTGACCTTGGGCAAATTTACTCAACCACCTCTCTTTCAGTTTCCTCATTTGTGAAATGGAAATAATACCAACCTCATGGGGTGCTTGTGAGAATAAGTTGATATAGGTGAAATACTTGAACTCAGCCCCTGGCATACACTTAAGCACTCAATATTGGCTCTTATCTCCTGTATGAACTAACTAAATTGACTGACAATTGTAATATTGTTTTCCTACTTCTTAGCTTTATTGCTCTGTTTCATTTGATATTGAAGGATGAAAGATAAATGCTTACCATTACCTAGAGCTGGGTCCTGATCTTTAACAGAACTTGAGGCTTAACTAGGTTATTAGCTTTGGATACTGGCCTGTAAATTACTGCTCTAATTTATATTTTTCATTAAAAGCTCAGCTTGCCTCTTCTTCTATAGCAGTCTTCTCTGGCCCTGAAACCCTGGTGTTTAGCCATAAAAAAGATTTTAAAATTAAGGGGTCATAATTCTCTATACCCCCCACAGTGTGTGGATTAATGGGATTAATGATAAGGTGCACAGAATATCATATTTTAACCTTTAACAAAATAAAAGCAAAGGTCTAGCTCTATTTCTCATATTCGAAATACAAATCAGGGAGGATACTGTGATGAAGTGTAGTCTATTTCTTTATGCATGTGTAGAACTTTACAAAAGCACATTAGTTTGGCTGTCAGGGTGTCTGGGTCCTCGGCCCGTCACTGCTACCAACATGCTGTAACCTCTAATTAACCCTCCGCACATATGCCTTGAGCTTTGCAGGCTTGAGCATTAGAGAAGTAAAGCGCCTGAGGCCCGCCCAGTGACCGAGTGGTTAAGTTCGGGGGCTCTGCTTCGGTGGCCCAGGGTTTCGCCGGTTCGGCTCATGGGCGCAGACATGGCACCGCTCTTTAAGCCGCGCCAGGCGGCGTCCCGCATGCCACAACTAGAAGGACCCACAACTATGTACGGTGGGGGGCGGGGGGGGGGGGCGGCTTTGGGAGATAAAAGGAAAAACAAAATCTTTAAAAAAAAAAAGGAAGTAAAGCGCCTAGTATGGTGCCTGGCGCCCTGCACCACCCCCAAAATGGAAGGTACTATGTGGTAGCTCTTTGATATTCTAGGCAATTAGGGTAATAAACATGGGTTCCAGCAGCCGTGAGAAGGGGCAACCCACATCTTTACACCTCCCCTCGAAAGAAGGGCGTGGAAATAGAGTCCTGTGCGGCAAAGACTACATCTCCCGCCGGGCTTTGCGGCGCAGCAGTCCCTCCTTACCCAGAGCCGCAACCGCGCGTCCTTCCGCCGAGGCCCCGGATGTAGATGATCTCTTTGCTTGGAGGGCGTGGCCTCCCCGTGGCGCTGAGACCTGGGGCTCTCTTATTGGCTGTGGGCCTTCCAGCTGGATTGGACGCGAAGGAGGGGGCGTTGGCCAAGGCGCGCGGCGCTCTGGCGACACCCAATCAGAAGCCTGGTCGGGCCTTGGCGGGAGGCGGGAAAGCTGCGGCTGTGGAGATTTGGCGCGAGCGCGTCTGGGCTTTGCCGCTGCGGGTGTGTGGTTTGCTTAGGAGCTTGTCGTGGAGAATCCCTGAAGCCGTGTGCGAGAGACAGGAAGCAGCCCGCCGAGGTGACGCAGCCCGGGGAGGTGGAGAGGAGAGCATTGCTCGGGGAGGCCTGGGGTCTGGGAGGCAGCGGAGTGGGGTGAGGGCCTGCGGCGAGGACCGCGGGTTCCGACGAGGCCCGAGGTGAAGCGAGGGGAGGAGAGCTCATCGCGGGAGGTCTGGGGTCGCGGCAAGGGCAGGGGGCTGCGCGCCCTCGGAGTAGTCTGGCAGTGTGCGTGGGGTAAAGGAGCTCAATGTGGTAGGAAGGCGGTGTTCCGGGCGGGGGCCGAAAGGTGTGTGGAGTGGGCACTCCGTGCAGAGTGAGGACTTGGGGCAGACTGTGAATGTGGAAGGTTGCTGGGCTAAGCTGGTGATAAAGATAGGTCCCGTCCCTGGAGTGAGGGCATTAGGAGTGTTCTAGAAGTCAATTAAGATAAACTTCTTATTTCATTGCTCAGCTGGTTTAGAACTTGGGCTCTGGAGCCAGAAGGCCTGGGCTTATATCCCTGCTTTGCTGTGTCTTTGGGCCGCTGTGTTCTCAGTTTTCTCATCTGGAAGATGAGGGTACTAGTAGGACCTACCTCTAAGGTGGGTGTAGAACTTAAATGAGTCAATGCCTAAAATGCTTATAACAGTGTCTTACACATAGTAGGTAGACAACAGGTGTTCCCTGTTATTGCAATGCTTAGGATGTGAAGCAGCACTGAATGCGAAAATATTGTTATAGCATAATTTTCGCATGAAATGAGTGTTGATCATCTGTATAAATTCCATGTTAGTTATTTTCCTTTCACTTTTGCCCATTGACCGGCTGTCCTGTTCTCTCTTTTGTACCCAGCTGTGTTGCCATCATGCCTCAAACCCGATCCCAGTCACAGGCTACAATCAGTTTTCCAAAAAAGAAGCTGTCTCGGACATTGGACAAAGCTAAAAACTCTAGTGACACCAAGGTAGCACTGACAAATGTCCAGGCCACACCCCGTCCTCCTTGTGTAAAAATTCTGCCTCTCAGCCCCAGAAAACGTCTGGGTAAGCTATCCATTATATAAGTACAACTTTTTGCCTGGTGGCTCTCGACTTCTCTTTCCTCAATAAGATGCCTAGGCCTTTGAAGCAGCTTTCTAAATTCAGCTAAGACCACTTTATTCGCTTTGGTTATGTTCAGAATGGTTGCTAAGTGCTAACTGAACTTCAGAGTTAAGCCACTTATGGAGATGATTTTCTGAACTACTTAGTAAATTTGATCTTCAGTTCTAAACACTGAACTTGGTTTTGTCAGTGTTTTAAATGACCTTGCGGTTAGTTATAAAGTATTTGGAAACTTGCCTCAGTAATTGTGAATAAGAGAAACAGGTGACATTCTTGTTTTAGAACAGTGGTTGGTAATCCTTTCTTGTTTTAGATCAAATGTTTTTGATGAGGGGTGATTTGGTTGTATCCAGAGACATTTTGGTTGTCACAACTTAGCTGGTGCTACTGGCATAATGGATAAAGGCCAAGGACGCTGCTAAATATTCTTCAATGCACAGGACAGTCCCCACAATGAAGAATTATTTGGTCCAAGATGTCAGTGGCGCCAAGATTGAGAAACCCTGTTTTAGAACAATCACAGAATTTCATCCCACTAAAACCCATTTGGTTTCTACCATATAAGAGGCAGTGGTGCCATCTGGTGGCCAATATTTGCTTCTAGATGAGAGGCATTTTATTTTGGTGGTTCTGAAGTGTTAGAAATTCACCTTTCTGGGGGTTGCGAGATCTTCACCAGTCATTTTAATATCCTTTGCTATGAATTACCATATTTTGATTTTAATGTTTCAGGTGATGACAACCTGTGCAACACTCCCCACTTACCTCCCTGTTCTCCACCAAAGCAAGGCAAGAAAGAGAATGGTCCCCCTCCCTCACATGTACCTAAGGGGCGCAGATTGGTATTTGACAATCAGCTGACAATTAAGTCTCCTAGCAAAAGAGAACAAGCCAGAGGTCGCCAAAACAAAATTCATTCCTCAGTTCAAAAAGGTCAAGACATCACAACAAATTCTGAGCAGAGATGTCCACTGGAGAAAGAGTCTGCATGTGTAAGACTGTTCAAGCAAGAAGGTTCGTTCTTACATGGCAGCTGTTAGTGGAGCCTCATAAAGAAGGCTGGTGACTCCAAGTGAAACCCAGTGAGTCTTCTCAGTCACCATTGTTGTGTCTTATTGTCCTTTTATATCTGGCACAGGTACTTGCTACCAGCAAGCAAAGCTGGTCCTGAATACGGCTGTCCCGGATCGGCTGCCTGCCAGGGAAAAGGAGATGAACGTCATCAGAAATTTCCTGAGAGAGCACATCTGTGGGAAAAAAGCTGGAAGTCTTTATCTTTCTGGTGCTCCTGGGACTGGAAAAACTGCCTGCTTAAGCCGAATTCTGCAAGACCTCAAGGTACATTGAGTCTGAATTATGATGCTCTTGCTAAAGTGACACTTTGTTATTAAGGGTTAAGAAAGAGTAGAAGTGCTTAGGGGATTGAAGGTTTGCCCAAAATAAGACGTCTTTAGTTTCATTGTCTAAATCTTCCCAAATGAAAGTAAGCTTATTCTTTTATGTGCTGTTAATTCCTCAATGACCCTTCAGGTTCCATCAAATCTTTATTTGAAGCCAAAATAATGCCCATGTTTGTGTTTTTCTAGAAGGAATTAAAAGGCTTTAAAACTATCATGCTGAATTGCATGTCCTTGAGGAGTGCCCAGGCTGTATTCCCAGCTATTGCTCAGGAGATTTGTCAGGAAGGAGTATCCAGGCCAGCTGGGAAGGACATGATGAGAAAACTAGAAAACCATATGACTGCGGAAAAGGGCCCCATGATGTAAGTATTGCTCTGTTGCATGTTGTTCTGTGAAAATCTGCAAGATCTATTGCCCACAAACTCACATTCTAATCTCTTGAATTTATCAGTTTGCTCATAAAGAGAACAATTCCTATATTCTATGAGAGGTGGTTACATAAACTTAAAGGGAAAGAAGAAAGGAAAAATACACCTTCTAATTTTAAAATGGAAAAAATGTTTTTAAACGAATTGCTTGATTGTGTTACTTTTTCGTGATGGTGGGGGTATTACATAATAGTGAATGGAGGTAGGACACATTATGATCTTCAAACTGGTCTCACTTGTAGGAATGTGACCTACAGTCAGCCCAGATCAAACAGATTGGAGAGTTTAGAAGGTGAACATGGATACTAATTGTTTCTCTTTATGTGTAGTGTGTTGGTGTTGGATGAGATGGATCAGCTGGACAGCAAAGGGCAAGATGTATTGTACACACTGTTTGAATGGCCATGGCTAAGCAATTCTCGATTGGTGCTGATTGGTTAGTACTCAACTGTTAATGTTACGTGGTGGTTCTAAAGAATTCGTTTTCTTTCATCTCTTCAGCTTATTTATCACCTATTATTTTATCTTTAACCAGCTTTCTGCTTGTCAAAATAAGAAAGTTACTATAAAATAATAATTTTAATCTAAGGCAAATCAATTTTTTAAGTCTGAATAGAAATGACATAGTATTGCATTTCAGAGACAATTGAATTTGAGAGTATCTTGTCTTGCTTATCAGTCAACAGTTGTAAACCTAACTTGAAAAAAGCATTCTATGATGACATCTTACCTGATGAGTGTTGGTGGGGGGGGGTGGCAAGTGGGAAGCAACAATTGCAATGCTGGATTATGACTGGAAATTCTGTTCAGCTTTAGTTTAGTTTAGTTTTCTTTTTAGGGTGATGTGACCAGTGATGGTTAGTGTTATTTCCTCCTCAGGTATTGCTAATACCCTGGATCTCACAGACAGAATTCTGCCCAGGCTTCAAGCTAGAGAAAAATGTAAGCCACGGCTGTTGAACTTCCCACCTTATACCAAAAATCAGATAGCCACTATCTTGCAAGATCGACTTAATCAGGTAGGTGCCAACCATTGTACCAAATTATGCGTTCCTTGGATCACCTGTGTTGGGGAAATGTAAGAATAGTTCTAAAGTATTTTGCTTTGATTGCTTTACTAAGCAGGGAGTTCGAATGGGCCATAGTGAGAATATCTTATGTGAATTTCCAGCCATGGCTCCATTTATTGGATGCCTCAGTGTTGGAATAAAAATAAAAGTTAGAGGAATTACTCAAATGCTTCTTTAATGGCATTTAAAATAGGGCCTATAAAAAACTTTCTGTTTTGAAAATGACCAGATAGAGTTTAGTTTAGTTTAATTTTGCTAATTTAAGTTCTGATTACTTTTTTCCCGTTTATGAACCTCTACCACATTCCTACAAAATATTTAAATATGTGAAATCTCCCTTTACTTATGAGTAGAAAAAGTATCTTTTAGACCCTAAAGGGTAGCCCATCAAGTTTAGACTTAAGTGTGAAAATATTTATGTCTGGGACCTAAATTACAGAGAGGGGGAATCTTATAGTTCAAGTTGTCATCTGCTATGTCTTGTCCAAAGGTATCTAGAGATTGGGTTGTGGACGATGCTGCAATTCAATTCTGTGCCCGAAAAGTCTCTGCTGTTTCAGGAGATGTTCGCAAAGCGCTAGATGTTTGCAGGTGAGTTATGGTACTATTGGCTGTTTTTATTAAAAAAAGAAATGCTGTTAATTGTCTCTTGTAACTCAAATGATTGTAGCTTAAGAGGCTTTATTCGGCCACTTTTTACACTCAGAAAGGAGGACTTGTTTCTCAGTGGGGAGCTCTGCATTTCCACCGTGTTAATGTCTGAAACATTATCAGTCCATTACCTACAGAGGGAGAAACAAATGAGATGTTGCTGGCACTCCCTGTGGTGATTATAGATTGGTTAATTACATTTGTATTAAAAAAGACTCCAGTTTACTTTTCCATTAGCTGGTCTCAAGCAGGTTTATTTATGGACCTGAACCATCTTTGCCTTTAGACTTTTTTCCCCTTCCTTTGCTTTTGTGAGCACCCCTTCCTCCACTTGGTGGTCCCCCACAGTTGTACTCCAGACCTCTCTCCCTTCCCATCCCCCAGCCCCTCCTGCTGAGGAAAGCCTCTGTGCTGACTGATGAAATTTCTTCCTTCCCAGTAGGGACACTGGGTCCATTAAAATGATACTTGCTGTGCTGGCCTGCTGGTCTAACCTCCCCCTACTGCCATGCACAAGATCCAGGTCTGGCTTATGGCTTCCTGTGGGCAAAGTACTTTGGAGAGAGCAGTGGGAGAGTAAGTTCTTGCTGTTGCTAGATGGCATGATCCTGGATTTGAAAGTTTCCCCTAGTCTGCAAACTACTTGGGTAAAGACTGCAGCTATGAGCAATAGTCATGTGGGCTGGTGTGGTTTAGCCTACACATATTCTATGTATATAAAACTGAGGACTCCCCTTTTAGGTCTGGTGTAGATGGGTGGTACTGGCTCTCTTTAGTCAGTCGCCCACATTACATAACCTCTCTCCTATCCATGACATTTTCTCCTCATCCAAAATGTTATCATTGGCTTGATGTGTGATGACCTACTTGGCATCTATAACAGGAAACCATGTAGTGTTGAAGTTTCTCAGATTCCCTGGTCCATGAATTATTTCAAGGCAATTAAGTCCCCTTTAGCTGAGACATAACCCGGTTTTGTTTGGTGGCTTTAAAATTATAAAACATGCTGTTTTTTTTTGTTAATGTATCTGTTTTTGAACTTGGTGGTTTGATGTAGTGTTTGGTGTGACTCAGTCTAAATTAATTTTAGAAATATTTTTTTATAGGAGAGCTATTGAAATTGTAGAGTCGGATGTCAAAAGCCAGACTATCCTCAAACCACTGTCTGAATGTAAGTAGTTTATCTCCTTCCCATCTTCCTTTATAATTAGAAGCTTAACTTTTCTTAGGAAAGAGGGAGAAAGATGAACATAGTTAAATCCACACTCACCCATTTTTGTGTGTGTGCCTGTGTTTTTGGTCAATTTTATCTACTTTATTTCAATCTTGCCTGCCAGTACTATAGTCCATCCATTACTGGAAATGAGTTCCCCAGGGTGTTACATAAATGGCTGGGACAGAGTAAGTTTTCTTTCCAAGCTCTAGGAATGAAAACTGTAGACAATAAGGTTGGATCAGCTTCTCTTTGGGTGTTTATATTGAGTGCACTTCAGGTCTCCGTACGGGTGAAAGCAAAGCCTGGTAAATAGGAGAGAGTCAGACAGTGAAAGAATTGAGTTCAATGTGCCATGTCTCAAGACTTTAAACAATGCTAGGAGGGTCAAGGTATGAAGATGATATTGCTACAGTAAACTATGGGCTGTTAGAAAAACAACATTTAATTTTCCTTTCCCTCAGCCTTGTTCTCTTAGTTATCCCAGATGTAAAATGGCCATGAACTACATACTTATCTTGTCAGTGTTTAATATCCAGCGTTAATCTTTAGAAACAGGACAGTCTGATTTGATTGTTTCTTCCTTAACTCCTGCAGTGGTTGAGAGTTATTAAAATTGTTTCTAGCACTGTAGTTTCACAGAACACACTTTGTTTTTTTCATCAACTTATTGAAAGAAAATTAATAAAAATATTTCACATGAACAGACATTTCTCCAAAGAAGATATAAGTATGGCCAATAGACACATGAAAACATGTTCATCATCACTAATCATCAGGAAAGTGCAAATCAAAACTACACTAAGATATCACCTTACACCCATTAGATTGGCAAAAATATCCAAAACCAAGAGTGACAAATGTTGGAGAGGTTGTGGAGAAAAAGGAACCCTCATACACTGTTGGTGGGAATGCAAACTCGTGCAGCCACTATGGAAAACAATATGGAGATTCCTCAAAAAGTTAAAAATAGAAATACCCTATGACCCAGCCATCCCACTACTGGGTATCTATCCTAAGAACCTGAAATCAGCAATCCCAAGAGTCCCCTGCACCCCTATGTTCATTGCAGCATTATTTACAATAGCCAAGACGTGGAACCAACCTAAATGCCCAGAAACTGATGACTGGATAAAGAAGATATGGTATATATACACAATGGAATACTACTTAGCCATAAAAAAGGACCAGATTGTTCCATTCGCATCAACATGGATGGACCTTGAGGGTATTATGTTAAGCGAAATAAGCCAGACAGAGAAAGACGAACTCTATATGACTCCACTTATAGGTGGAAGTTAACATATAGACAAGGAGAACTGATCGGTGGTTACCAGGGAAAAGGAGGAGTAGGGGAGGGCACAAAGGGTGAAGTGGTGTACCCACAAAATGACTAACAATAATGTACAAATGAAATCTCACAAGGTTGTAATCTATCATAATCTTAATAAAAAATAAATAAATAAAAATTTTTCAGAAGTAGCCACACTTAGTGCTTAGGCTGATGGTAGGTAATATATGCCAATGCATAGATTAGATACTGGTTTCTCTTCAACTTTTCAGATTATTCCCTTTTTTCCCCGTCCCAATAACATTTAGGCTTGTCAGTGGTCCCTGTGAGCACCACTGGCACACATAGCTGAAAGAGGCTTTAAGTTCCGGCCATAAATTACTAGACAGAACCTAATTTTTGTCATTTGATCTCTGGTATTTGTGATTAGCTTTTAATGGCTCTAGAAAGCTATAGGGAGACTGACTTCAGCTAAATATAAGAAGACCCTTTCAGGGGCTGGCCCCGTGGCCGAGTGGTTAAGTTCGCGCGCTCCGCTGCAGGCGGCCCAGTGTTTCGTCGGTTCGAATCCTGGGCGCGGACACGGCACTGCTCGTCAGACCACGCTGAGGCGGCGTCCCACATGCCACAACTAGAGGAACCCACAACGAAGAATACACAACTATGTACCGGGGGGCTTTGGGGAGAAAAAGGAAAAAATAAAATCTTTAAAAAAAAATAAAAAAAAAAAAAAGAAGACCCTTTCAATAAATAGCACTAACTGGGCTTCTTTGACACACAGTGACTTCTCCAGCACTGAAGACATTCAAACAAAAGCTGGATAGATGACCATTTGGTTGGGATTGTTTTAGAGGAGATTCAGCCATTGGGTAGGGAGCAAGAACAGACCTCTACATTCCTTCCAACTTTAAGACTCTGCTACTTGATCAGTGATCTCTAGTTTCTCCACTTTTAGTCCTCTGCAGCATCCTGTTTGTGGTAATGAAATAGAAGCAAATTGTTGTGGGGCTAATGCACGTGGTCTCAGGAAGTAACTTTAGGCAAAGGTTGTTTCAGAGCAAATCCCTCCTCTGTCTTGCAATTCATGCATCTCCAAACAATGAGTCCATAGTCCTGTGCGGCTGTTGGCAGCTTCCCAACCTCCGGCCTCTGGGATGGTACTATCTGCTAAGATATCCAATGACATTTTCTCAAGTGTTGCTCTACTGTAGATCAGCTTGGACAAGTGAACGAAAGCTCAAAGGTCATTTGGGGAGGCTGTCTAGAGGACTTACGTAGGATTGACTTGCCTGTCCACATTTAGCCACTCATTTGATTCAAAATATTGGGTAATTTTTCCAACTTTTTTTTCCTTTCTTAATTACCAAGCATGGTTGTCTTTGCTTCAAGATTCTGTTCTTTTTTACCTTTGAGATATGAGGAACTTCCAAGGCAGAACTCAGTTCTCTGTCTGGTTCTTTCTTGACGTGGATTTTGACTCTTTGACATTAAGTTGCATTCTATAGGACAGACTAGTTCACCATTCTGCCAGAAAAAGGATAACCCTGCTTTACAAGTTATCCACATTATTTGGGCATCTTTCTGAGGATAGCATTTTCTCTCATCCTTAGTTTCTGTTAGAGAGTTGGAACCTCTGCTTTGGTGCGACATGACTGCACTTGAATTTCCTTCAGCTAAAACTTCGTATCACCTGTCTCAGTACACACAATATCTTAAAATCTAATTAAGCTTGATTTATTTACTTTATAGGTAAATCACCCTCTGAGTCACTGGTTCCCAAGCAAGTTGGTCTTATTCACATATCCCAAGTCATTTCAGAAGTTGATGGTAACAGAATGACTTTGAGCCGAGAAGGAGCACAAGATTCCTTCCCTCTTCAGCAGAAGATCTTGGTCTGCTCTTTGTTGCTCTTGACCAGGCAGTTGAAGATTAAGGAGGTCACTCTGGGGAAGGTTAGTTGGGAATCTTAGCAGATGGAGCTGGGGTGGAGATGAGAATCTGCTTTGCAGAGCAGATATTTTCCAAAAGGTCTGTCAAGCTCCAGATGATATGAATTAAAAATGGATTTTAACAGTAAGAATAAATACTGGTACCATATAAAAGGCAGCTGACTCTATTTCCCTTGGGTTGTGGTTGAGAATTTACCATTAATCTTCTCCCCTTCATTTCTGCCTCTCCCTGTGAAATATATAAAGCCCCTTTCCTGCATTACAGTTTAGGGTTTTGGCAATATCTACAGAATGCCTGTTCAAGGATTTTATTGAAAAGAGGGAGAATTAGAGTATTCAGATATCTTTTTTGCAAACCCAAACTCACATTTTAAAAGAGATTATAAGGTGACAAGCGATATGACTTTTAAGCAACATTTGTTCTCCCTTGTTTCCTCAGTTATATGAAGCCTATAGCAACGTCTGTCGCAAACAGCAGGTGGCAGCTGTGGACCAGTCAGAGTGTTTATCACTTTCAGGGCTCTTGGAGGCC
The DNA here is from genome assembly GCF_041296265.1 of Equus caballus. Classification (NCBI taxonomy): domain Eukaryota; kingdom Metazoa; phylum Chordata; class Mammalia; order Perissodactyla; family Equidae; genus Equus; species Equus caballus. The sequence goes on along the minus strand of NC_091694.1, from coordinate 22,338,529 downwards.
AGGGGCATTTTAGGATTAAAGAAAAACAAGGAAACCCGCTTCACAAAGGTACAACTAACTGCTTCTTTGTGACATTGCTTTTAATTGTCGTGTTTTGGAGAGCTTATCTTTTGCTAAAGATTTAAAAATGACCACAATTGATTTGTTTTTTGTTAGGTAGGATTTAAGATCTGTGAGGACGGGACTGCAGTATGAATGAGATATTTTTTGCAGGCCATTGAAAAAGCAGTGTTTAGCCTCTTGTAACAAAAGTTTAACATGGTAGAAGTTTATGTAATAAAAACTTTGCTTTTGTGAGTTCTCTACCGTGAAAAGTCCTCTTCTCTTCTTTCCAGGTGTCTTTGAAGATTGAAGAGAAGGAAATAGAGCGTGCTCTGAAAGACAAAGCTTTAATTGGAAATATCTTAGCTATTGGATTGCCTTAAATTCTTTTATACTAATGCCCCATTTGAAAGCATCCAGCTGGCATTTAGAAAGCTGTGGAGTCTTCATTTTAGTGCTTTATACACTCAGGTCTGAAAACAAATATGATCTTTTTTACATGAAACTGGTAAATTTTAATCTATAGATTCATGAATATTAGCACAGCATAATATGTTTGGGTCTTATTATTTTTATGCATTAAAAATTACTGAGTAGACCCTTTTTAATTACATTCACTACTTCTACCACTTCAGTGTCGCTAACCAATATGCTTGTAAGTATACAGATTATTTTGTACAATGTGCATATGTTTACCTCTTAGTTTCCTCAAACACTGGTGTATTTTAAAGAAGTTTGGGGCTAGAGTAAGAAGAATGAAAAAGGATGACAGGAAAATAAGCAAGTCCACATGGAGATTTGGAGGACACTTTGGTCAAAGAATTTCTTTCTTTTTGGAGTATACTGTGTTCATGTTTCACTTACTTCCACATTGTGACATTTTAAAGACTACTTCAGTTTCTTGGGTACTCCCAAAGTTGTGGGGGTGATAAGGAGAATGTAATTCTTCAGATTGTGAATATATTTATTTTTAAGTTGTGTTCTTTGTCTTTTTAAGCAATCGCATTTCAAGAGAGCTCAGACTTTTAAAAGGCAATGTGAAAATTCCTCCCCAAACTGTCCCACAGTCTTAGCTGCCCTAGATGAAACCACTTGTTTCAAGACACCTTAGTTTGGGGTTGGATTTTCATCTAAACCTCATATTGTTCCAATCTTAATAGATAAATCAATCCATATGGTTACTCAAGTCCCCTTTTCTGGGTTTGGTTTCCAGTGGCATTAAATGGCAATTACTGATGGGGACACCAGAGGGCACTGAGTGCCTTGAAAGCACAAACATGGGGCTGGGGTAGTCTTGAGGAAAGGGAAAAAAAGCTTAAGTTTGATTTGTTTGGGAGATTGCTGTACTTTTATAACTCAAACAAATGCTTGGAATGTAAACTATGTGTGATTTGAATGGTCTGAGAGCCAGTGACCAAGTCTGTGCTTCTCCCTGAGCTCTTCTGACTCCTGTCTTTCTGATATGGACTTGAGTTTGGGAACTTGATACATGTACAAATGATCTGTTGGCCACTGTTTCATTCATGCTGCCCACTGTATCCTTGCAATGTGATCTGGGCTACAGCAGGTGGTGTGGGATAGAAGGGCACACAGAGCCCTCTGAAATGAAAACTACCCACTGGTGTGTGTAGCTGAGCATAGTCTGTAGACAGGAGTCTGAATGTCATTCTCACCCTCACAATCCTTTATTAGAGCATTCATTCCCTCTCTTGGCTATGGAGAGAGGGTAATGTGTGAGTGGAGAACACAGTTCTATACCTAGAAGCTTGGAAAGTGTCCGGGGCTATAAGGGTTAACAAGCATAATTGCAAAGATTGTCCGAAGGCTGATGGAAAGCAGAGACTGAATGGGATTGAGAACAGATGCAAGGCTTGATTTAAATTACATTTTATTGGATGCTGCAGCCTTAAGAGACGTGACTGCTTTACAGTTTGTTTCCACACTGTGGGCAGCTGCTGTCTGTTCTGTGTCCACAGTAGGATCCTGCCCAAAAAGGAGCGGCCTCCCCACCTCGTTGTGTTTGAGGCTTGGCGCCTTCCTCTTAACTGTAGGGTTTGAGTCAGGAACATGGCTTGACTCGCAATGGGGCTGCTATGTATCCTCCATGGCTCTGAGCCAAGATCACATTTGCAGATTCAAAGGGGCCAAATCTCTTTCCCCTCTACCTCCTTTCTCTCTCTTTCCCCTGGTATTTGGAAATAGGGTTTTCTGTGTACTGGTTTGTCAGTTTCCTTTCCTTCAGTTCTCCCCCCACTGTCAATTTCTAGGTCATTGCTGCTCTTAAGACTTCAGCAATTGGAACAGGGTTGGTTCTGTCAATGATGCGTGAAGCAGACTTAGAGTCCCTGCTTGGCTTCCGCTGCCCTTGTGGGAGCAAAAGCTGATGTATGTTTGTCAGTGAAGTCTTAAGTGTAATTCAAACAGCCGGGGAGCAGATTGAAAGGAGGAAGAAAGTCCTTTTCTTGCTGGCTTTTTCTTACTGAAGCTGAGAGCTATGGGAAGGTGGTGGGATTTTTAGTGGGATGGGATGGGCTTGTGGTTACTAGTTTTTGCCAAGATCATAGGCTGTTTCACATAGAGTAGTGGCAAAGATGCTGACCTACATTCTTCCTCTTGAAAGTGGTGGGGTGTGTGTCTGTATCCTGGCTTATTTATTTTTCTTCAAAGAAGCCTCCATAGAGTCTTGGTGGGTATTGCTATGGAAAGAACATAGACACAATAAAATTGGTGTGATTTTCAACCCCAGAGCTGCCACTGACATTTCTGGCTCAATGAAGACTTGCCTGTGGCTAGATAACTGGCAAGAGTGTGTGAGGTCCAAGCTACCCAGAGATCAAAAAAAGTTGGCAGAGCTCTGTTCTCTCTTCCCCTCGTTGCTCCCTGCTTTTATTAAGTGCCCTTTTAAGATACACCAGTAAGAATTGGGAAGTAGGAATGAGATACAACTTGGAGATCTTTAAAAATATCTTTTGAAAGCTGTTACCTTGACTACTGAGGAAGACCAGGAGAGAACCTGGACTGAGGTTTCTTTTTTTTTTTTTTTTTTTTTTGAGGAAGATTAGCCCTGAGCTAACTACTGCCAATCCTCTTTTTCCTGAGGAAGACTGGCCCTGAGCTAACATCCATGCCTGTCTTCCTCTACTTTATATGTGGGACGCCTACCACAGCATGGCTTTTGCCAGGCGGTGCCATGTGCAGACCCAGGATCCGAACCAGCAAACCCCCGGCTGCTGAGAAGCAGAACACATAAACTTAACGGCTGTGCCACCAGGCCAGCCCCTAGACTGAGATTTTATTTACATTTCTATCTGTCCCCAGCACTTAGTAGAGTGCCCCTGGTACCTGGTAGGTACTCAATAAGCAATTGTTGAATGAACTAATAAATGAACCAAGATGTTGCCTTTCCCTCCGTCTTGAGGACAGTTCTGATCTGGGGTAGACATGGCTGATGCTTTTGCACTGAGGTGGAGCAGGCCCCTGTAAAAGAAGCGTGCTCTGTCTTATAAAATGTGGAGCATTTATTGGCCTCACAGATGCGTTCCAATCGCTCCCTCTGATGTAGTGGTATTTTGCTTCAGGCAACTTCCATGTTGCTACCAGGAAGCCTTGGCTATGGAGAGAGAGACCTACCTGCTGGGAAGAGGGGTGCCTGTCTGGGTGTTACCTAAGTCCCTAGAGATTGGCCAGGAGCTGTGCCTGTAGTTGGCAAGGGATTAAGGAGGAACCCACCTTTGATGTCCCACATTTTCACTTTTGGGGAAAGTTCTGATCTCAGGTTCCTCCTAAAAAGATAAGGAAGGTGCCCTCTAAGACATTCTCTTCTAAGCTACCAACAGGGTAGGTCTCCCTCTTCTCAGAAGAGGTACATTCTGTAGGGGAGAAGGCGTGCCCTCTGGCCTCCCCTTCATTTTCAACCCCAGCCCCAAGGCACTGGCAGTAGAAGCTAATTGGGTGCAAGGGGCCTGGGTAAAGGCTGTCTGAAGACTGGCGAAAGGAGAGAGCCAGCTCCTTTTTTAAAAAGCTCTAATTGAGTTCTGAATCAGCCTCGCTCCCTTTGATCCCTCCTCTGTTTCCCACACCGCCTGAAAGAGCTAGATCAGCACTTCATAACAAGGGTGCGCCTACTCCCCACACCCGCCCCCCCTCTTGACGCTCTGCTGCCGCCATCCACCGCTTGTCTCCTTCAGTTAAGATAATGAAGATGCTGAGAGATAAAATGTGTATTTAATAAGGGCGGGGGTAGGGAGGTGGAAAGGGGCAGCCAGGGCCTTCCCTAGTTTGGGGCCTAGCCAAGACTCAAGCTGAAAGCAAAGCTAGAGTAAGACTTGGCCCCAGAGTGTGGGGGTTTCTGGGCCTCAATCCAGCTGACTTCACTGCCTGCTGTTTGCCCTAAATTCCCCTACCTCCACCCTCTCACCCCCACACTCCTTTCTTTCCTCTCTTCTTGCTCCCAGTGGGAAAAAGGAGACTTACTTCAACTTTATTTTCAGCTGGTAACTTGGACTTTGGTGCAGCGTCCCCCAACCCGGAGTCAGCTGCAAGGTCAGCTAGGGCAGCCCGCTCTGGCCTAGGCCTGTAGAAGCTGTGGGTTCACAGTGGGGGGTGAAAAAAGCTGGAGTTAATGAAGACCAGCTGTTAGTCTGGGTTCTGCCTGCAGTTAGCTGGAGACCAGCCTTTGGTGGTGGTTGGAGGTACCAGGGTGTGTGACCTTCATCCCTGGGCACAAGGATATCCTGTGGCAGCTGAGGATTGTGCTGCTCTGAGTTTGGTTGTATCCTTAGTTTGTAAGAGAGTAGTCTGTTTCCCTCTTGGCTTTCTCTTCCCCTCCCCAAATAACGCTCAGTGCTTATTGAGCTTTATAACTGTAGCGGTGGCCCAGCTGAGATCTGAGGATCTCCAAACTCTTGTAAACATTCATTAGCTGCCTGGGAAGAACCAAGAGCCTGGTGTAACAGCTGGGAGGGAACTGAGGCACATTAGGGTGAAAGGCTTGACCTGAACTCACCCCATGGACTCCACCCTGGGGCCCTCGTCCATACTGTCTAGCTTCTTTCCCCATTTTTCTTGCAAGACAGAGGAGGTGGAGGCAATGCCACTGCCCTCTCCCCTTCTAGGAAGAGGATGTGCTTTCTCCCTTCCCTCAAGACTGTCCCTGGTTTCCCCTGGCCCTTTACCCCATGACGTTTTCCCTGCTCTGCTGCTGTTGGAGATATGTGCAACTCTCCTTGCAAAATGTTCTCAATCTAGCCCTCTGCAGCCTTCCTGTCCACCTTTCCCTGGCCCACCTGGCCCACCAAACCTGAATTCTCCTTTCTGAGTTACTGAGATTAGCTATGCTAAACTGGGTCTGTAATGTTGAAGTTGATCTAAGTGTGTTAAGAGGCCCCTCTGCCCCCTGTATTTATCTCATATGGTACCTAGGAAAACATTTTCTTTAACTTAGTCATTCTGGTAAAGTTTCAGGATCCTATTAGGGGCTGGGTAGGGGCACTAGTTGACCCCTAGATTCTGCATCCTGTTCTTCCACTGACAATTGCCGTTTTTGGTAATGGATGTAGCTCAGTCCCCCAGCCCCACCTGCTCATACTCTCACTGTATATGTATATCTGCACACTAACACTCCCAGATACACACACCTCAGTCTAAGGAGATATAACTTGACCAGTTTCCAACTGCCATCCAAGTCATGCTGCCTTTTTTACTTACTGGAAAGCAAGGTTTTGGAGGGTTTTCCCCCTGGGGTGACCTCCTTGTCATTTAGGAATAGTAGGGAAGGATGAGGAGACTGTGCTACATCTATGAGGGATAGGGAGAAGGAGCACCCATCCAAAATGAACGCCCCCTTCCCCAAATTCTCAGTGGCTAGGTGGCTTAGCTGGAGTGATAGGGGAGGAGATCTTAACCCCATCTCAGCACCAAAGCCCAAATCCATCTGCTTGAGGCAGGCAGGAAGAAATGTCTTTTTTCTCCTGTCCCATGTTATCCTATCCTCAGCTAGAGTCATCCATGTGCTGTGTATCTGAGACTGGGGACTGTTCCTGTCTCCAGCCTATGACTCAGATCCCTGTCTTTCTCCCAGTGAGCCTTTCTCTCCCATCAGTCCTCAGCTCTGCACCCGATGACCCAGTCAGGGCGGGTGGAAGAGGGCGGGGAGAGCCTACTGTTTGATGAGTGGGCTTTAGGACCCAACGGGAACCCGTGCCTCTTGCAGCAGCCTAACCTAGAAGCAGGGGGGAATCCTGAATCGAGCTGAGAGGGCTTCCCCGGATCTCCTGGGAACCCCATCGCCCCCATGCCAGCACTCACCTGAGCAGGTAGGACTACACACACCCCTTCCCAATTCCCCTTCGGCTGCCTTCTGCTGGGCCTCTCTGCTTCTGATCTGGTTATTTCCCTCTCGCCAGTTCAGGCTTTCCCCATCCCTCCTCCCCCACTGCTCACTGTAATCCTGGGAGGTGGGAGCCTGGGAACAGTGGGGTATCTGAAAGCTCAGAGCCCCTGCATCCTCCAGCGTTTTTCCTGCACTTCCCCGGAGGCATTCCCTGTTCTCTGGCTAAGAATAGAAAGTGGGGGGAAGGTCTGTTCAGGCCCCACACCCTTGCACCCTCCTTTTCAGTATTGCCTAATACCCCTTCCCCCATGTCACCTCCACAGGAGAATTGGCAGTGCTGGGGTAACAGTGTAGGGAGCAGGAGAGGGAGCTGAGCCCTTCTGGGGGGTTTCTCTCTTGCTGCCTCTCTGCCTCCCAGCCCCAAGAGCTCAGGACTTCACCTGCCACTCCTTACTCACCTTGTAGGGTAACTACTGTCCCTTTCCAGGCTCATCTGGCACTTGGGTGACCGAAGGCTTTGCTGGAGGGTAGTGGAGGTTGTGAGCGGTTTTTGGTGACCTTTTCCTCTAGGGAAACTTCTTTCAGCTTAGAGCCCCCATCCCTGCCAACACCTCAGGGCCCATAGCAAAGTCCTCCACCCCTACCTGCACCCCCGGACCCCCCTGCTGTGTGTGTGTGTGTGTAGACCATATAGTTGTAAGCTCTATAAGCTTTGGATAGAGGTGGCTACATGCATTGAAGGGGAGAGATCCAAGAGTATGGCCAAGGCCGGAAGAGGCTCAGCCCAGATGGCTGGGGTTGGGGGTGTGGACCAGATCAAGGAGGACACCCAGCTGTGCCAGCTCCCTGGGCTCCTTGACTGTCAGAGCCTCAGCCTCGTGGTGTTACCCTGAAGCTTCTGCCCTCTTGCAGGCTCTCTGGGAGAGGGCTGAATGGCACCTACTGTTTACAGTGGCTTGTTTTTCTCTCCAGAGGGGGGCTGACAGGCCCAGCTCTCTGAAGATCTAGGGCACCTCATTCTGGTTTGGTGGGTTTGTAGGGGGGAGTGTAGGAGTAACTCTGTGTGTGAGTGTGTATATTACCTCTGGGTGTAGCAGACTGCAGAAGGGAGTGATAGAAAAGACAGGTCACACTTTGGGGGAACCCCTCTAGCTCTCTGTATGTTGGGGGTGGGTGCCATGTCCTTATCTGGTAACTGTCTAGGTGAGGGGTTGGTTTTGGAAGAAAGGGTGGATAATGGAGTGACTTTAGACTTAATTCTGCTCTTGACTCAGAGAGAAAAGTAGAGATTCTGAGTGTGAGCAGTGGACTGAGAATCAGATGCCTAAATCTGAGACTCAGTCCTGTCATTTAACTATATGTATTTATACAGGTTTCTAAGCCGCAGTTTCTTCACTTGTAAAAATAGCCATCAGTAACAAGCCCAGCTTGCCTGATAGGGATACTCCCATAAAGACTCCATAAGACAGTGTATCCTAAAGCCCAGTGCAAATGGTAGTTATGACTGGAGTGGTGGGGGGAGGGTTCCAGGATGGGATTCTCTTCCTAAATCTAGGTCAGTCTCTCTGCCTTCAGTTTCCTTCCCCCATCCTTGCCCATCTGGGGGATAGAGGAACCAGGCAGGGCTGTTGCCCCAGGGTTCTGCAGAATTCCCCTAGTGCCGGTTGTAGCTGACGCCAGAGCGCCTGTGGTCAGAGAGGACAGATCGCCCTACCAGGCTGTTCTTCCTCTGGGGGCTCCACACCTTTTCCCCTGAGCCCTGTCTTCACCTTCCTTCTGCCTTTCCTGCTCAGCGTCCTTGTCCCTGTCTCTCCCCTGCCCACTGGCCTCCTTGTCCGGCTCACTGGGCAGGAGCCCTAATCGGATTCGACAGCTGAGATATGTGTGGCGGCTGAGAGCAGGCGGGAGGAAAGCCAGTGGGAGGATGGTAGGAGGGCTACCCTTGGCACTGCCCAGGCCTCCCAGTTACCACCTTGGGCTTGCTGACTCCCAGCGTGGCTTGGCCCTGGGGAAGGGGTGCCAGAGGAAGCTTAGGAATGAAGGGGCTGGGGTCTGAAGATTAGGGGAGAGGGAAACACACCCAGGACCCCAAGACCTCTTGGATATTTGGTGGCCTTAATGTCAGGATCTCTGACTCTGACAGGGAGGAGAGGACAGGAGGTAAGAGCCAGGCTGGCCCCATCCCTCCCATTCCCATGGCCCCACTTTCTTCTCTCTTGTTCAGAAATGTGTTCACTTTCCCCATCCAGCGCCTTTGGCCAGTTCCTCCTTATGGGTCACATCTGGGAGCTGCTCGGGGTACCATGTGTCTGCCTTACTCTGGGCTGTTTCCTCCCCTCCAAGGTATTTCTCTCACTCACTCTCTGGGCTGGGTGCCAGGACTCCTGGGTTTCCTGCCTACCTCATGGTGCAGAGCTGCCCTGCAGGCCTCCAGAAAGTCACTAAGCTGGTTTCCTTCCTCCTGTGTGAGGAGGGCCTTCTCCCAGGGCTGGGAGGTATCAGGAATCTCAGGTGGGATAGGGGTGGGTGCACTGTAGCCCCTGGCACCGTAGCACCCTGACTCCTCCCTCCTAGCCTCTGATTCAGTTTGGGGGCAACACATTCCCAGCCTGGCAGGCATGGCCTGTTCTTGCCTCCAGCCTTCCATCTTTACATGTGGAAGCCAAGATCTTCTGTTATCCTTTTTAGCTTTTTTCCCATGGTATCGAGGGGTGGCTATCGAAACCCCTATGTCTTCCCCCACACATTTTGGGGAACAGGGGATTAGCATAATTGAAGCTGGGGCACTATTTTGTCTTCCCTCCAGCTGGGCCAGGATGAAGGAAACCAGCACAAACTTCCCCACGCCAATTCTCTCTGCCCTCAAAAGACCAGTCAGTGGAGCCAGGCCCTGCCCTCACGGTGCCCACAATGTGGTTGGCACAGATTTGTCAGAAATTGGGAAGGTTTCCCTTTAGACCGCTTGCCTCCTCTCTCCTCCTCTTGCGGGGTAGGGACAGCTCTGTGACTGTAGGCACTTATGGGCAGGCCTCCCCCTAGGGAAGGGGTGTGGGATGCCCCCAAGATGGCCAAGTTGGCACTAGCCCCAGGCTGGAGTGCTGGACATAGTTCTGAGCTGGGAATTTGTGGAGGAGAGCAGGACATGGGCCTCCCTGCCCCCCTCATTTCCTGCTCTTTGGGCAGCTGTGGGCGAGAAAGGCTGCAGGGACTATTTTTAGTTGGTCTGTCCCCTGGCAGAAGGGACGTGCAGAAAAGCACGGGCAGGCAGAGGGGCTGGCCAAGGTGAGGGTAAGCAAGCAGGCAGGGTGTCTTGGGGACCCCTCAGGGCTCTGTCTGTCCAAGTGGACTTAGAACCACAAAGGGCTTGAGAAGTCACATAGACAATCCCTCTTCCTTACAGAGAGGGAAACTAAGGCCTAAAGAGGGGATGTGACTGGCCCTAAGGACTCAGCCAGTTGTTAGCTGCATTGGAACCCCCACCTAGGCCCTTTGCACCATTCTTTCTCGTCAAGCTCCCTCACCACACATGATTGTGCGTCCCTCCCCTAGGGCAGCAAGGAGGACCTCAGCCAGGCACGTCTGGTCGGTTTTCCTCTCTGCTTGTTTGTGCGGAGTCTCCGGTAAACCCCAGCTTGGTGTGTTTATAAGTCTCCACTGTATGGAGAGAGCCTGTGTCCAGGCTGGAGGGAGGTGAGGGTTGGGGTTTGTTTAGGTGGCCTGTGGCCACTGGTGTGAATCGAGGTGCTGGGCGGCTTCCAACAGGCTCACAGGCTGACGAGTAGTGAGGCTTGGAGACAACTTAGAGAAGGGGCATCCGGTCTAACTCCATTTTAGAGATGCACAGATTTGCCCACAGACCCAGAATGAGTTAGGGACAGACTGAGGACTAAGGTTTGCAGACTCTCCAGAGCCCTTTGTGAGCCCCCATCCTGCCATGTGTAGGTCCTCGTGGTTGTTTGCCAATCTCCTCAACAAAGGAAGGGTGCAGGGCTGAAAAGTAGGGAGATTACTACGGGCTTCTAATAACAAGTCAGAAATGAGTTTTCCTCTGATGCCTTGATTGAGGTGCAGGTGGAGAAATTTCGGTGGAGAAGTGTGGTCCCTCTGAATTTGGTCTCCTGTCTCAGCCTCATCCCCAGGGCCACCGTGTTGCACAGCTGCAGGAGGAGCCATTGCATAGACTCTAATGTGAATGGCGCCCCCTGGAGTTGTTCAGGGCCCTGCCTGTGTAGCCAAATGTGGTGCTTCTGTCCCCTACCTTCTTTCTTCAAATCAGCTTCAGATCCAGCTGGAAGGAGGTGTTCCAGAGGAGCCTTAATCCAACACCTACTCCTTGACCCTGCCTCCTGCTACTCAATATCTATTCCTCTGCTGCCCACCCCCTGCCCACCAAGCTGGTCTCAGTGGGCCACAAATTGTGGCGCAGGAGTCCCTCCCCCCCCCCACTCAGTTTCTCTGTCTCTGGGGGGCTGATTTATCATGTCCCCCCCTCCATCAGACCTGCTGCAGTGTGTGAGAAATCAATAGTGCAAATGGATTGAGGTTGTTCAGCCTGTGGACTCCCCTTGGGCCCTATCAACTCTCCTGGGACTTGGGGAGTTATTCAGTCCCCTTACAGCTCCAACATACACAGAGATAGACACACTTAGTGGTTGTAGCCAGAGCACTGAGAACTGGAATTATTCTTTCTGTCCATCTCTGTCTCGATCTCTCTCATTCTGTCTCCCCCTCATATACCGGGCTGGTCTTAGCATGACAAATACTCTTAAACATTTATTTCCTAGCTTGGGTGGAGTGGGGGTGGAGGGGCATAAAGGGCAGGAGGCTGCCAGCCAGAGGTGGGAGGAAAGCAGGTAAGGGAGACTGTGCCCAAGGAGGAGGACTAGCTGGGGAAGGGATTGGGTGACGGCCCACCCCATCGGCCTCTGGTAACTCAATCCCTGTACCCCACCCTCCCGATTCCTCTCCTGCTCAACAACTTCAGCAGCTGCTGGCAGAAGTGTGTATGAGTGTGTGTATGTGTGTGTATGTGGGGGGGTGGTGAGAGGGGCTGTGGGGGCAGGAGGTGCTGCCAGGACATGTTAAAGGAGACTCACAGCCTGGGTACAACTTGGGTGGCAGGAGGAGGTGGGGCTGGTGGGAGAGTGGGTGGTGAGTGACAGGCAGGGGGCAGGCTGCAAGGGAGCAGGGCAGCCCAGGGGTCTCACAAAACTTGTCTGCACTGGAGCAGCGCCTGGTGTGGTGGGAGTGGGCAGTGGTGAGGGGGCAGGGGCAGATACAACCATGGCTCACCCCAGGATGCCTGTTCTTCACCAGGGGGTGTATGTAACCATGGAGGGCACAGCCTGCCCCGTCCCCAATCCCTGGGGTGTGCCTGCTGGGCATCACAGTCTCGGTGACTAAGTCACTTCTGTCCTGGGGCTGGCAAAGTGCCAGGCTCAGCTCTTCTCGGTAGGTGAGTCACTGCCCTGGCATCTCCCCCGGATGCAGCTGAGTCACCCGGCTGTGCCTGCTGGGCAGGTGGGCATCATGCTTAGGGTAGGGTTGGGGGATATGTGTGTAGCCCACAGTACCTTCTCTGATCTTTCTCTGGCATGTGTTGGCCCCACCCATAAACCTGCAGAGCCAGGCAAGGATGGTGTTTTGCTCAATTGCTCTGTTAGGGGGTGAAGGAAGAGGCAGCAGGGTACTGTGTAGAAATATGTTTGATTCCGAGTAAATGGGGGGAGGCGTTGTTGAGGAGCCTGTGGGTTTGAGTCTTAGCTCTGCCACTGACAAGCTGTATGACCTTGGGCAAGGAAATTTCCTTTTTGAGCCTCAGCTTCCTCATCTATGCAATGGACATAGGAGCCCTGCCCCAGATTACCCTTCCGTACTTTGAGAGTCAAATGGGGGTGGGGCCATGAGGGTGCTTGTGGGAGGAGCTCCTTTGGGGATGAGCTGGGAGGCTGTGGAGAAGAGAAGTCAGTTGGGGCTGGTTCTGTTCCAGCAGACATCTCCCACCCCACCCACATCCAGGTGGTCTTGGAGGGGCAATGCTTCCCATCCTCTCTTCAGATTACCAATGATGCTATTCTTCAGGAGTTCCTGGCAGGCTCTGAGAGGGAGGCTTTGTTTTGCTGGAAGTGTGGGCCCTCCTGGGGTGTCTCAGAGCTATTTTGTATCTCCTTTGACTGCTGGGGGCTGTCACTGGCAATGCACCTGTCAGGGTTCTCTTGGTTTTCATCTTGTTTGGAGAGGGATCACTGTCTTGGGAAACCAGCAGCTCAGGCTCCTCCCCAAGCACATCTACTTCTGTGTGCAGGAGGGGAAGGGTAAGCCCCAAGAAGTGTCTTTCCTAAAGAGTGAGGAGCCCCTGGGCCTGTGGCTTTTCCCCCTCCGCTAGTCCTCTGCTGCTTCCTGCACTTTTCTCAACCTCCTGCACGAGGGTCCTTGGAGGATGGGGGATGGGAGCCCTGTTGCAGGCCCAGCACAGCTGCAGTTCAGCTGCTGCTGCAGATTGAAGACTCCTAGCCTCCCACCTGGGGACCTCTCCTGCCTCCTGGAGTCAAGCCTGGGTAGGGCTAGACATTGGACATGCAGTACTGGGTGCCCTTGGCAGGGAGGGAGTACCCTAAAGGTGTGCAGGCTGTGTACTTATACACATGGGTGCCAGTCTTGTATGCATGAGTGACTGACCCCCTGTGGGGAGCAGGTTTGTGGGTGCATGAATTTCTTCCCTCATCCGCACATGGGCCTACTGCTGTGTCTGTTTAGGAGTGTGCCCCACCCTCTGCTTCATGCCCTTGTGCTAGCACAGATGCCTGTCTTGTATGTGCTTGTTCCGTGTGCCCATGGATGTGCATACATCCTGGGCGTGCATGTGGGGGCATACACATGTGTGCTCTGAATGTGCACATGGCTATGCATGTATGGGTTTTCTGGGAGTGCATTTGCACACCTGACTCTCAATGTGCACGAGTGTATCTGACCCCACGTGCTGGCAGGTGTATGTGAAGGCCACCCTTGGTGGGAGGAAGCGTACCTACGTTTATGCACACTTGCATTTTTGTGTCCATGATCCTTCCCCTCTGGCCTCAGCTGGAAGGAAGACTGGTAGAATCTAGGCCAGGAGAAGCCTGTGCAGGCTGGGGGTGGCTGGTGCTGGGTCCCATCTCAGGCTGGTCCCTCCCTAGGGCGCCGTCCCCAGCTGCTGCCTAGGCTCAAGCTGGAAGGCCTTTGGGGTGGGGGTGCTGGAGGGGAAGGGGTTAAGCGTCGGCGTCCACATCTGGGAGCCATTGGCGCATTCCTGCCCGCTGAGCGCATGTTTGCGGATGGATCTGGACGGGACGGGGCGGGAGGGGCTGGGCGGGCGGTTCGCACCGGCAGACGGAAATCCAGACGGGAGCGGGAGACAGCCCAGCCCAGCAGGCGGGAAGGGGCCTGGGTAACCGCTGCTTGGCGCTGCCCAGGCACCTTTCCCCTGCGCCTGACCTCAGGGCAGAGCGTCCCCACCGGGCCTGTCCTACCTTACCAAGGCTAGGGGGCTAAAGCTGGAGAGAGACAATCAGATACCTCAATTCTAGACCCGGCTTTGTAACCACTGCGACCGTGGACAAAACCCAGTGTCCGCTCCCGGTCTGTGTACACTCCTCGTCTCTGGTTCCTCGTCTGTAAAGCGGGGTCGTCGGACCGGTGGGTTTGAGAGCTCTGCCAGCCGGATCAAGCTGAGTCTCCTCACTGGGATGGAGGCCTGGGAGTGTGGCACTTCCCTTTCCAGTGGGAAGTCCTGTGGGGGCACTTGTGGCCACTTCTCTGACCGGGAACGGGGAGGGGAGGTTGTTCTTTAGTGATTCCGCTTTCGCCCCACCCCCACTCCAGTAGACTGCTGGAGGTGGGGACACGATCCTCCCAAACGGAGCAGCAGGCTGGGGGGCTTGGAGAGGGGCTCGTGACTGTGTTGGGGATTGGGGTCTCTGCAGATGGAGAGTGATTCAGATCTGCCCCACTGGAACAAGAACGCAAGCTTTCCAGGCTCCTCCAGCCTGGGCCAGGAGGGAGAAGCTTGAGTCTGAGAGTCCTCTAGCATGGAGGGGTGCTCCTGGGCGCCCCCTACTTGGCTCTTGGAAGATCCAAGAGCCGCTGCCCTTTTGGTGGAAGGGTGCTTGTGGGGCGCTGAAGGGTTTGGTTGGGCCAGAGTTCTTGTGACCCAGTCGAGATGGAGAGGTGTTTGGGGGAAGAGGAGAGGAGGTGTACTTGCGGGAGGTCTACTCTTGCCCTCCTCTTTTGCAGATAAGAAAATTAAGATTGAGAAAAAGGAAGCGACTTATTCAAGGTCACACAGCTCTCGGCTCCAACCGGTCCCTGGAGCAAGATTATAATTATGGGAATCAGGGGCTTGACAGCTAGGGCCGTCCGTAGTCACCGTGTTCACTTCCATACTATGCCGCCGCCTCTCTTGGTTTAGGTGTGAGGGCTGTGTGTGTGATCCATGCCCCCGTGAGTGTGGGTGTGTGTGGTTGGGGGGAAGGGAGTGTGATGCCACACACTGCAGTCCTTTCTTCACCGAGCCCTCTTGCCATTCTTTCCGCATATCTTCACCCGCTCCTGGCTCTGAATCTCTTCTTTTGGGGCAGAGGGAGGGATTCTCCCAGATTCCCACGGTCCTGCCTTCCGTTAGGCGCGGCACCTTTAAGACTCGCCCTTCCCTGGTTCTATAAGGGCGGGCGGGCCGGGGGGCGTGATCCTGTGGGCCCGCCCCTGGATGGTGATTGGTTGTTGGGCGGACGGAGGCGGGCCTGAGGGAGAGGGCCTCCCCACTGCTCGGTACCCTCCGCCCCCCTAGTCTGGGGCTCCGGGTAAAGTTTCAGCCTCCGCACGTGACTCGCCATGGCCGCTGCCTTCGCCCCGCGCCCCTGAGCCGCGGCCCCCCGGACTGCTCCTCTCCCGGGACCCCGCACTTCTGACGGCGAGCGCAGAGGTTAGGCGCAGGGTTAGGGCAGACGCCGTGCCCGCGGGCGCCCCGGACGGATTGCGTCCCCCCACTTCGAGGTAACCTCTCTCCCGGGGATCTTGGAGACCCCCCTGGCTCCCGCAGGCAACGGAGCCCCGTGGCCTGCTGTTGAGGGGAGCGGCGGGCGGGGACCAGGTGCCAGACGGGTTCCGACGGGAACCTGGGGATTCCTGGGCTTCCCAATCCGCCGCCGCCGTGCCCAGGGTGGGGGTGCCCCGTCTATGTGTCTGTCTGCTCCCGTGTCTTCGCGCGCAGCCGTGAGGCGTCTGGGGCGGTCTGCCGCGCGTGTCCCCGGTGCCCGAGCTGTAGCAGAACCGCCGCTGGGAACCCCTGTTCTCTGTCTTTTCTCTTCAAAACCAAGCAAAACAAAAAGACTTTCAAACCTGTTTGGGGAGAGATCGGATGCCCAACGGACTAGCCCCCTCCTTCTTTCTCTCCTGTTATCTGAGACGCCCTGTGGTTTGGGGAGAATCAGCCCGGGGGCCCACCCCCATCAGAGGCAGTCGGCTGGGGGGCGGGGCCCGCTCAGCTGGTGTCCCCCGTGGAGTGAGGGGAGCCGTCAGAATTGGGTGCGGGAGCCAGTGCAGTAGGGGGAGGGATGTCTCTGGGTTTGGTGCTACCATGGGGTTGTGGAAGGTTTTTGGGCTGAGGGGAGGACGGAATAGACTGGTCGTCGTCTTTGCTCTGATGAGGGTGTCTAGGACCTGGTGCCACCCACGAGGCGCAAAAGCTGCTAGCCAGATGTGTATGTTCAGGGGAGTGTTGGATAATTGGCTTGGCTTTGTCCCCTCTCTGGGCACTGCCCTATTGTCAGGCTGCTCCGTGGGAAGGGGGATAGGCCCCCAGTGTACTAGGCTGGGGATGAGGACCAACTCCTGTGGAGATCAAACAAGAAAAGCCTCCAACCTTAGAGGCTTCTCCATGATCCATCCTGTCTTGGATAGGATGCCCAGTGTGCTGGCATGGACGAGTACCCTTGGCCCCTGCCTGGTGCAGGCTCCCTCTTCAGTAACCAGATTGTCCTTTGCCTGCTGGCTGTCTGCACATGTGTGTGTGTACACGTTCAGAGGGACTTGCTCCCTAGAACACTCCCCCACCTCCCCACCCCGTGCGGCTTGCCCCCAACCCTCACTTCTGCTGCTGACCACCATCCCTCCTCCAGTTTCCTGGTTAGGAGATTCAGAGATGTCTCTTGTCCTCTTCCCTGGCTGCAGTCATCATAGGGCAGGGTTGTTCTGGAGAAGTGGTTCAGTAAGGATATCAGGTCCTGCTAGGAAACTGGGGCTCAAGCCCCAAACTCTCCACCAGGGCCTTGTGATTGATGGGGCAGCTGGGCCAGGGAAGCCCCAGGTTGGAGTAGGGTGGCTTGGAGGCTTGGGGTTTCCCCTGTGAGGGGGGAGGTGGGGATGAGTCTGGAGGAAGGAACAAGAGAAAGAGTATTTGGAGCTGGAGGAAGAAGGAGGGTGGTTGCGGAGTCAGGGAGTTTGTGGCTGTGAAGGGTGTTGGTGTATTGGGAGGGGCTAGGACATCACTTCTGCCTGGGAGTCTGGACCATGTCCATCTTGGGACAGAGCCGTCACTAGGGTTAGACTCAAGTAGGCCCTTGGGAGCTGAGGATGTTGGATTTGGAAGGACTTTGAGGGTGTGAGTGAGTGTGGATGAGGTGGTCGCTGTCGGGGTTTCCCCATCAGACTGGTGAGGGCAGTGCACAAGCAGTGGCAGATCTGAGAAGACTCTGGGCTTGGAATAGCTTAATCCTGCCCACCCCCATAGCCTCTAAATCTCTGTCCCTTCAGTCTGACCTTAAATGCCCCTGCTTCCACTCTGGGACACCTCTCTGATCCCCCTCCTACTCCCAACCATGTGGCAGCCTGGCAGGAAGCTAGCTGTGGGCAGCCCCATCTTGATCACCCCCGTGCCTCCCCCGCTGGGCACAGTCACCCACTTGTGCCATGACGTGGTTCCTGCCACCCTGTCTAGTGTGGGGGAGAGGACGTCGTCTGAGTAGCCCTTCAGGTCCATTTTGGGGGTATTGACCCAGACCCCAGTTAATTAGCACCCCTTCCCTTAAATCATTTGGTCTTGGAAGCTGGCTCTGCCCTCTGAGACCTTTCCCGCCTGCTCAGACTCTAGAGTCTTAGGTGGAGTCATCCTTAGAACTGTGTGACATGAGGGTGAGGCCTGCCCCAAAATGTAAACCTCAATGCCTGGTTCCCTGTCCTCTGGGCGGCATGGGCAGGGCAGGGCAGGACTTACTCTGGGCTGGACGGCTGAGTGTGTTTGGGCCTCTGTGGGGTCTATTTAGGAGCACTGTCTGGGATCTGGGGTGATGGGCATCTGGGGAAGGTAATCCTATCCCTGTGACAAATAAACGGGGTACTCCCCACTTGCCCAGCACCTCCCACCCCCGTCCCTTTCTGGTGGTGGTGGTTTTGGGAGTGTGGGAAGCTGTCAGGGCCCTTGGCAAGATGACCAGGGTTGTCTTGACTTACTGGGTTTTGGGAAAGGAGTGTGGCAACTGATACCCCCAGCTCCCAGGGCTTTGGCTGCACGTCTTCTCTGACGCCTGCTGTCTTTCCTCCCTCTGTTCCCGTCCTCACCCTCTGGCTGCTGTCTGGAGCCCACCCGGTTTGTAGGGGGATGCAGGGTGGGGGTGAGGGCCAGGATCTCTGTGTGTGTTCAGGGAGTGTTCTGGGGATTGGCAGGATTGGCTGAGGGTGTCTGGGCGGGCATGCGGGGACCAGGCCCAGAGTGTGAGAATGTGTCAGCGTCGGTGTGTCTGTCCCCAGTCTGGCTCGGGTGTGGGTGTCTCTTGCTTCGTCTGGATTTTGCCTCCCGCTCCAGTCCCCGCCCCCCACCAGCTGGGACCGCCCGCTTGCTCTCCCTCTCTCTCCGCAACTGGAGCCTCCCTTGCCTGTTCCTGGAATTTGGAGAGGAGGAGGAGGAAGAGGCAGGCAGACAGACCTCCCACACTCTAGCCCTCCCGCCTGGCATCATGGGGAAATGAAATAGGTGCAGTGGAGCTAAGGTTTCCCTGCCTTCCCCAGACCCTCCAATACACATCGTAGTGTCCAGGGGGCCAGGTCTTACACCCCCCCACCCCGCACCTGGCAGCGATGCCTCCTCCTCCAACCCAACATCGTGTCCACCAGGGCCCCTGCTGGGACCTCCAGGCACCACTCTCAGCCTGGGGAGTGGGTGGGGGATTAGACTGCTGCCAGCCTGGCCAGCACCTGTTGCCAGCCCCCAGCCCTGTAACTGGAGCTGGCCTGGGAGGGGGCTGCAAAATGACAGGTGGAATTTCTGCAACCAGGCAACCCCCTCACCCACTGGATATGCCTTTCTCTTCCTTCTGCGAAACAAGGAAAGCCTGCCCCCCTCCAACTGTCAACCTGATCTCATGGATGATGCCCCTGTCCTGCCTCTGGGGGTAGAGGCGAGGAGATGATAGGCAAGGGGATGGATTTATTGCTCTTTGCCCAGTGACCCCCCCCAACCCCCGTCACTGGTTGCAGAGCCGGGCTGCCCTTGTTCAAGTTTTCTGAGCTCTGCTGCTCTGGCAGGGCTGGGGGACGTGGGGGTGTGTGGCTGGGGGTGGTTCTCTGTTAATGTTTTAATTGCATAAAAACTGGGAGCTCAGCTCCGGGCCAGTGGGGAGTCTGGGTCTGGCTGGCCGCCCGGTTTGGGCTAAATATAGTCTGGGACATCTGCAGAGAAGGGGAGGGGGATGGAGGGAGGTTCCATTCCCCCCACCTCCAGCCAAGGTGCCCTCATCTAGGCGGGCACCTTGGAGCAGGGAGGGGGATTCCTCTGCATAAAAGGCGGGGGAGAGGCGGCGGAGGCTGTGCACAGTTGCGACCTCGCCTGCCTGGAGGCGGTAGACGCCTGAGATGAACCCGGAGGCTCAAGACAGGGCTGGAGTGGGGCACGCCAGGGCTGGATCCAATGGCTCTGCTCCCCTCCCCCCAGGGCTGTCCGAGGTCAGGCAGTCTCGGTGTGTCACTGCGCCTGGTGGTGTGTCACCGTGACCCACTCGCTGTGTGCCTGTGTGTACACACCTACCTTGGAGTGGCTCCCTCCGGGCCCCACCCCAGAGCTTCTGTCCCCTGGGTCCTACCGCAGGTCCCCAGCCCTCCTTCCTTCAGTCCCTCACCCCCAGTGAAACCTTCAGCCCAGGAATCGAGACTTGAGAAGGGGAAGCTGCGGTGGGGAGTTCTCTGATCTCCAGTCACGGCAGGAAGTGGAGGGGAGGGTGACCAACGAGGAGACTGTGAGTGGCAGGCAGGGAGGGAGGGGTTGTCAACCCTGCCACCAACTGTGCACACTGCGCTGGGGAGTGGCCACCCTCCCAGCCCCCCTTCCCTCCAGCTCAAAGTGAGGGAAACTTAGGGGGACAGCTGATTCCCCAGGGGCTGCTAACAATCTTCATCACCCCCCCAACGCTGAAAAAAATGTCTTCCTGTCACGTGGCTGTCACTTCCTGTCCCACTGTGGTTCCCGGGATGTTTGTTGTTGGTTGCCTTGGAGATAGCCGCCGCCGTGGGCACTACCCTGGTTCTTGTGGGGAGGGAGCTGCTCCTCCCCCCAGGCCCACAGTTGGGGGGGGTCTTGGGGGGCCTGTCTAGGGGGCCGTTTCAGGCTGAGTGTGTGTGGTCTCCGATGCCCCAGATCCCCCAGGGCCCCCCAGACTTCTGTCTGTGGGAAGGAGTCACAGCCACCTACGCAGACCCAGCATTGGGGAGACTGTGACCGCGTCTGGCTGTGCTTGACTGTGGCCGACTGTGTGAGTCTGATTGATTGTGCAGACCCTGTCCCCTCTGGCCTGGGTCCTGCTGCCTCGTGAAGATGCCGGTGCCTGGAACCTCTGCTCTCTAGTTCCTTTTACTTTTTGAGCCTTCTCCCATCCTGTGTTCTCATGGAAACTACCTTCCCCAGGGCATTTCTGTGGCTTCTTGGGATCCAGGCTGGAGTAGGGAGGGGCTCGGGACAGGATCCCCAGTTGTGTATGTTTTTGGGGGTGGGAGGGTCGTGGTCTGCAGAGTGTCCTTTCCCGTACACACAGCCTGCACCAGCTTCTCCTTGATCCCGCAGGCCTGTACTTTAAGGGGCAGGCCATAGGACTTTGTGACCCATTTTGCCCACCCCCTTGTGGGCTTCCCTGTTCAGCTGAGGATGGAGAGGGGAAGAGATTGCCCCTAGTTCTAGCCCCAACTGAATAGGCGGGTATGGAGTAGGAAGTTCCTGGGGGGTCGAGGGATGAGGGAGTATGGGGCAGGGCACAGTCTGACTCAGGCCTGGTCTGGGGTCAGAGCCAAAAGGATATCCTGAGGCAGCAGGGGGGCCATTCCCGGCTTCCCTGCAGCCTGGGTCCCCAGGGAGAGATGCTGGGAGGGGGCTGGTAGCACTGTGACCTGCAGACAGTCTGTCTGCCCTAGGATTTAGAATCTGGCAGTCTCAGGGTTGGGGCAGAGCTGAGGGGATGGGGGGATTGCTGTAGACACACACACACACACACATACACACACACACACACACACACACTCACTTGCTCTGTGCTCTGACCCCCCCATTGTGAGGGACTTGTGCTTCCTGCACTGCATGGGGGAGGGGGAGACAGTGGTGAGGGGGCAGCTGCCAAGGTGAGGGTGGGGAAATCCCCGTGCCAGGCTGGGTATGAGGACGGTGGTTTCCAGGCTGGGGGGTCCCCTTTTGTCTGTGCCCCTTTGGTCCCCCACAAGGACAGAGCTGCCTTTGTATGGTCCACACACTCCTGTGGTCTGGCTGTGGCCTGGGCAGGCTCATCTCTTCCTCTTCCTGTTTTCTTCCTTCCCCGTGGGTTGCTCCCTCTCCTTGCGGCCTGGGCTGCCCCCTGCCCTTTCACCTACTCTCTGCTTGAAAGAAGACTGGGTGGGAGGCTTCAGCTCTGGTTCTGGGTGGGCCCCTTAGCCACCCTGGACTTCAGAGGTCCTGAGCATGTTTCCCACGGGGCTCTGGGTTGCGGTCCTTGGGGGTGCAGGAGTTGGGGGCACTGCCCTGCTTGGCAGAGACCCCTGCTTCCTCCTCCCAGAACCTGGCCTGTCTGGGCTTGGGCTTGTCCAGTTGCCCTTTCTGCCTGGTATTCAGTCACTGCTGAGATTGTGGCATGTGAAGGTCAGGCAGCCCTGCGTAGCTGAAGCAGGACCTTAGGCCAGGTGGGGCACAAGTTCGGGAGACATCAGACCCACTCTTCTGGGACTAGGTGCTGCGCTTGAGACAGTGGGCAGTGGGCAGTGGCAGTATCCAGAGGAAGATGCTCGACTTCAGCCTTCCCCTACCCCCCTGAGGATGTGCTCAGGGCTGACGCATGCTTGGGACAGGTTTTTCAAACAAGCTTAGCTCCAGTGAGGCAGGCCTGGGGTCCTCAGGGCTGGTGGGGAAGAGGCACCTCCATCTGTCCCAGCCTTGCCCACGTGATCCTTCTCAGGCCATCCTGGGGTGGTCCCTTTCAAAGAGAGGTTGGCCTGGCCAGGCTTTCTGCAACCCGGACCCTGGTGAGCAAACGGTAAACTGAGACCAGAGTAGCTGGACTGTGGCCTTGCCGGGGAGGAGCCGGTGAGAACCTTGGCCAGAGGGGCTCCTGGATAAAGGGGAAAAAGGGAGTAGTAGCCATTGCTGCTCCCCAACCCCTGCCTGCAGATCTGAGGAGCGTGGGGGAGGAGAGAGGTTGTGGCTTTGTGTGTGTGTGTGTATATGTGTGTGTTTTCCTGGAAAGTTTATAAATAGTTCCAGCCCACTGTTCTGGTTTGAAATCTGCCCTGTCCTGCCTTGCCCTGCTCTGCCAGCTCCTAGCAGGGGTAGGGGGTCCAAAGGGGCCAGGTCTCTGTTTCTGCCAGGGCTGGAGTCCCCATCCCCACCCCCACCACCCCCCAAGTTGAGCTTGAGCTTTGAGTGTTATTTGCATATGATTCATTGACTGTCTAGAATGCTTAGGAAACCCCCTGTCTCCCCTTCTTTTAAGCTCCCCAATCCCTGTCCCCTCCTCTCAGCCCCCCTGGGACCGCCTGACTTTTCTACCTTGGGAGCCATTGTTTTGGGAGAGCCTGAGGAGTAGAGAGGAGAAAGTAGATGAAGAAGGGGGACTGGGCCAGCTGGGTTTGGGGACCCCTGATTCCTCTCCCCTGAGAATAGGGGAAGAAATGGTCTATTTCTCTTCCCCTCCCCAAATCCAAAGGTTTCCCTTTTTTGGTTTGTGACATGAAAGAAGGGAATTTGGGAAAGGATTGTGGTCGGGCCTCTACCCACACCCCAAATACCCCTCTGCCCACATCCCTCTCTTCAGTCTGGGGGGAAGCAGACCCTGGAAAATGGGTAATTCTCCTGCCCAGCCCTGTGAACAGATGCTAGCCTTGGTTGGGGAATGGGAAGGGAGAGCAGACACACTGCCCAGGGAGGCACTCAGGTGGTGCTCAGAGGTATGGGGGAGGGAGGGGACCCAGTTGCCCAGCACCTCCTCTGTGTCAGGCGCTATACTAGGTGCTTTCCAGGACTTTTATCTCTTAAATCACAGAGCCAGTTGTTGAGGTATGCAGTTCACAGGCGAGTAAACAGATGCTTAGAGAGGTTAAGTGACTTGCCTAAGGTCACCCAGAGTGGCAGAGCTGAGATTTGACCCTTCAAACCTCTGGTTCTTTCTACCATCTTTGTGGCTCAGCCAGCTCTTGCATTTGTCTCTAGGCGTGTGACTCTGGGGGATATAACGAATGGGCAGCTGGGGATGTCTGACACTGGGGAAGGGATCCTGGCACCTTTTTGGGGTGAGGGAGGCCCCAGCGGGCAGGGGTGCATGGTTGCTGGCAGACACTCCAGCCCCCAGCCCTCTTTCTGCTGTGCCGAGGCTGGGCTTAGTGTTGTGGAGGTGTGGGCATGTGGTTTTCTCTCCCTCGAGGGAGGGAACCTGTGGGCAGTGGAGGTGGCGGGCATAGGGTGGAGGTTGGATGTGGGTAGTTTGTTTTCCCTTTCTTTGGTGCTGGTTTCGATTCTCTGACGGTATCGTCTCCACCCCTGGGTACAGGGGGCCTGGGCCCAAGCGTCTGCCCAAGTCTCATGGCTACAGAGGGACCTTCTGAGGCTGGGCCTACACTCTTTGGCCCCGCCTCCATCATCCCTACCCTTGCCCATCCCTGTTCCCTGGCCAGCCTGGCTCTTGGCCCATTTCTGTGACCTTTACCCCCTCTCGCAGCTCAAGGCCCTCCCCAGGGAGCTGAGTAACTTTGCACCAAAGTTTGCAGGCTGAGTTAATGAGGCTCTGATGGGGGTGGGGGAGGCCTTCCAGCCTCTCCCTGGGTGTGTATCTGTAGGGGGTTGAAGTATGGTCCGAGATTTCAAACTCCTCTGGGGCAAAGTTGAGGCATTAAGGTGGCTGCAATTCTCTCTCCTCTGGAGGCAAGGTGGGCTCCAGAGGGTCCAGACTGGTCTGACTGAATCTTCTCCTGACCCCCCAAAAGCTGGGTCAGGGTGCTTGGGGTCTGGAGTGCATGGCTTTCCGGGCTTCAGCCTCCTGGGCCTCACCTCGGGGAGGCAGGCCTCCGTATGGACTTGAATCCACTTCAGTGTTTCTCAGAGGGAGCACCTCTTGGGTGTTTGTGGATCCTATTGTGCGTGTTGAGGGGCCTGCAGGGAGGTGGGTTCAGAGGCCAGCCCGGCTGTGTGAGGGCCAGGGAATGTGCAGTTTGGAGAACTGTGGGCTTGTGATGGTGTCTGTGGGGAGCTGTGTCCTGGGGCCATGCACGCAAGCAAGCCCTGAACCACGCGCTGTGTGGCGGAGCCCAGGTGTGGAGAGATGGTATCTCCAGGTTCCCTCTCCTCACGTGTGTGCCCGCACACACACACAGGCTGGGGCACGCAAGCGTGTTCTTACCCACCCGGACACTTTCCGTAGACCTGTGTCCAGGAGTTTGTGTAAGTGTGTGGTGTGTGTGTGTGTGTGAGGGTCTGATTGTCATGCTGCTGAGGCTCAGCCAACTCCTCCTTCCCTTGCCTAGCTCCCCAGCTTGAGTTCCCATTGTGTGGGGCCCCACAGGGGTGTGGGGGGGCCAGGACGGCAGCTGGCCCGATGGGTGGGGCCCCTGTTCCTCTGACATCAGCCCTCTCAGCCTGGGAGGAGCCTGGGGAGAGAAGGGGGCACCTCGTTCAGAAGTAAGGAGAGAGGCCCTGTGGCTGTCGTAATTAGTAACAGTAAAAATCATGGTCATTAATAAGGTCCAGATTTCCCTCCTGGCAAAGCTGCCCCTCCCTAGCAAGTACCTGTCTCCCACCTCTCCCTCCCTCAGCCTGGCCCAGCTGGGCCCAGAAGTCCTGGCCTCCTCAGAGTGGCCTTGGCAGGAACTCCCCCGTCCCAGGCATTGTCCTCGGCCAAATGCTGGCCATGTCCGCATGCCCTGGACTCCAGGTCTGAGCCTGGAGCCTGGAGCTTGGAACCTAGTCTGGCCTGAGCTTGGGGGAGAAGGGGTTGGAAATGGAGGCAGTTCTTATTTTGGGTCTGTGTTTCTTTTCTTTTCTCTTTCCTTCCTCTCTTCCTTTCTTTCTTCTTCTTTTTTACAGCTTTATTGAGTTGTAATTAATATACCATAAAATTCACCCATTAGAATGTACCATTCAATCGTTTTAGTATATTCACAGAGTTGTGCAACTATCACCACAGTCAATTTTAGAAAATTTTCATCACTCCAAAACAAGCCCCCATACCCATCAGCAGTCACTTCCCATTTCCTTCAAACCCACGCCCCAGCCCCTGGTAACCACAATCTACTTTCTGTCTTTATAGATTTGCCTTTTCTGGATGTTTCATATAAATGGAATCATACAATATGTGGTCTTTTAGAACTAGCATAATGTTTTCAAAGTTTATCCATGTTGTAATGTATGTCAGTATTTCATTCCTTTTTATGGCAGAATAATATTCCATTGCTTGGCTAGACAGCATTTTATTTATCCATTCCTCAGTTGATGGACATTTGGGTCCACTTTTTGGCCATTATGAATAATGCTGGTATGAACATCCATGTACAAGTTTTTGTGTAGACGTGTGTTTTCATATCTGTTGGGTAGATACCTAGGAGTGGCATTGCTGGGTTATATGATTACTTTGTATTTAACCTTTTGAGGAACTGCCTGACTATTTTCCAAAGTTGCTATACTATTTTACATTCCCACCAGCAATGTATGAGGGTTCCAGTTTCTCTACATTCTTGCCAACATTTGTTATTATCAGACTTTTTTATTTTTGCTGAGGAAGATTGTGGCTGAGCTAACATCTGTTGCCAATCTTCCTTTTTGCTTGAGGAAGATTGTTGCTGAGCTAACATCTGTGGCAGTGTTCATCTATTTTGTATGTGGGTTGCCACCACAGCATGACTGACAAGTGGTGTAGGTCCACACCTGGGATCCAAACCCATGAACCCAGGCTGCTGAAGCAGAGCACGCTGAACTCAACCACTAGGCCACGGGGCCAGCCCCCTTATCAGACTTTTTGAATACAGCCATCGTAGTGGATGTGAAGTGGTATCTCATTGTGGTTTTGATTGGCTGTGTTTCTTTTTGTCTGTTTCTCTTCTTTTGTTTTTCTTATAGATATATGTGTCATATATATTAGTACAAACATATCCATATATAAACACGTGCATATGTACTTATGTCTGTATAAACTCCTGTAGCCCGAGTGGACGTGAAGCATCCTCTTGTGGATCTGCTTCTCTTTTTCCGTCTCTTTATTCTTGTTGCTGCCTGTCTGTCTCACTGTGTCGTGGGATCTCCGGGTTCATCTCTGTCTCTCTCTATCCCAGGGTGTTATCTGTCCGTGTCCTCTGGTCCCAGCTGTTCAAACAGGGTGTGGATCTGTGTACCCACCGGTGGGGGTGCACCTGGCCTTTCATCTTCAGCCCACCTCCCACCCCCTCCAGGGATGTGGCTTCTGCAGACAGGGTGTGTGGGTGAACTCTGAGATCAGTCTCCCTCACCCCTTCATTGCCTGGGAGTAGGGGGCTTCCGGCCGGGGCAGTCCCTGCCCTCCTGACACACTGCCTGCCCTCAGCCCATCGTGCTGTTGGGCATTGGAGGTGATACCTAGGAGTCCTTGGTTCCCATTTCCCTATTTGTCTGTAGGTCAATGGGCCTCCTCCCTGGGCCTGTGGGACAAACCCATCTGGGGTGCTGGGGCTTGATTTGGGGGGGGAAGTGGTGTGAGAAGGGCCCCCTGGCTTAGGAGTCATTTTTCTGAGAAGTACCAATGCTTTAGGGAAGCAGCTTTTCCTCCCCCCCTCCCCTCAAGCACACATTCTCCGCTCTTGACCTCAGGTAACCCTCACTGGGGGAAGGACGGCCAGCTGCCTGCCTCTGCTGCAGGGATCCTCTGGGGTGGCACCCTGGACCCTTGCCCCTCAGGATTGTGGGTGAGAGACCCTCCATGGCTCTGGCCTCTGTCTCCGTCTCCCTAGCCTGGCTGTGCTATCCTGCTACCCCCAGCAGTGTCTGGGCCCTGCTCCCAGGCTGTCTCTGCCAGCCAGGCATGGTGCCAGCTGTCTGCTCAGCCGGGTGCCACAGGAAAATCTCCGGCCGCCCAGGTTGGGGAGCTCCATGGGGAATGCCCGTGTGCCTGCTCCTCAGTGCCCACTCACCTGTCTTTCCTCTTTCTGCAGCATCACAGGACATGGCCCCCCCAGCCGCCTAGCCGGGGCCCACCTAGGAGAGGCATCCTTTTCGGCGTCCTGAAGGCCAGCTCTGGACCTTCCCAGGAAAGTGCCAGCTCACAGAACTGCTTGACCAAAGGATCGGCTCTTGGGACATCCCCCAACCCACCCGGCCCCCAGCTAGAGTGGGGGCTCCAGAAGGCGGAGATTAGCCTGCTGGCCTTGGACAGCAGCTCCAGGACAGAAGGGGGGGTGGGCTGACCACCCAAACCCCCTCTGGGCCCAGGCCCCATGCTCCGAGGAGGGGCGGCCTGAAGCCCGCCAGAGCCCTCTGCCAGACTGTCTGCTTGCCCTTCTGACTGTGGCTGCTTGGCATGGCCAGCAACAGCAGCTCCTGCCCAACACCTGGGGGAGGGCACCTCAATGGGTACCCGGTGCCCCCCTATGCCTTCTTCTTCCCCCCTATGCTGGGTGGACTCTCCCCGCCAGGCGCTCTGACCACTCTCCAGCACCAGCTTCCAGTTAGCGGCTATAGCACGCCATCCCCAGCCAGTAAGTGGGGTGGTGGGAGGTTTGGTGGGTGGGGGCTGTGGAGGGCGGCAGGCCTCAGGGCTTGGCTTCTGGGCACACCTGTTTCGCTGTAGTGTTGAGGTGTTCTCCAGAAGTGGGGGACCATCATGTGGGGGGCTCAAGGATGAGAGGCCATGGCTTATAGGCAGATCACAGTGGTTGTGTTTGATGTTGGGGGTGGCAGAGGGAGAGATGAAACAGTGCTGTTACACAGTGCCCTCGGGCCCTCTCCTGTGCTCTGCTGTTGAGGGCCTTATAAATAGCTCCAGGGACTGGACACAGAGGTCAGAGGCGGGTAAACAAACCTCTCGACATTTGGTGGAAATGGCAGCTCTACGGAGAGTGGCCCCCCACCTCCAGCCCACCCCCTCCAGTGCGTCTGAGGGAAAGAGCTTGAAGGAGTAGACAGGGGCAGGCCAGCTGGAACCCCCCCTCTTCCTGCCAGCTCCACCCTGGCCATGCTAGGTTGTGCTTCCCTTTGTGGGGAGGGTGAGAAGGAGGGACCCATGGGTAGCCTGGTGGATAGGGCGAGTGTCCCAGGAGGGGGCGCTCAGCCCGGACTCTGGCTGTGGACGCATTCATGCTCTTGGCAGGGCCTGTGTTTTCTGTCTGCCTCCGCCCTCTGCCACAGGGGTCGCCTGTTGGCTGCGCGGGGGTCTCAGTACCCTTCCTTGGCTGGCCGAGCCAGGTAGTGGGAGGTGGTGGCGGCTATGGCCAGCTGGCAGAGTCCAGGCCTTGGGCCTGCCAGGCCGCTTACAGTAACTCTGGCCCCCAGGGCCCAGCTGGGCGCCAGGCCAGGGCTGGGGGGAGGAGAGAGCAGAGGCCTGGCCTGGGTGGGAGGGGGTGGAAGCAGCAGAACGGGCTGGCTGGCTGGTCAGCTGCTGACCTGGGAAACGTGTCCCACCTCTCCTAGCGGGCATGGACTGAACACCCTGCCCTGGGCACCCATCGTCCCTCCCATGACCACTGGCAAGCTGCCTGGCACCACTGCCCTGTGCGCCTGGCTCGACTGGGTCAGTGCCCCCTTCTCAGTGTGGGGGCAGTGCACTCTCCCTGGAGCCAGGGAGTCTCTTTGTCCCTGGGGCAGGCCCTGGCTGGGTGCCTCACTGCCCGCACTGGCTGTCTGCCCACCGCCACCACTGCTTCCTGGATCGCCTCCTGTGGCTCCGCGGTGGCCCCCTCCTTCCCAGGCCCCATCAGCCGCTGGGAGCAGGGGCTCTATGTCTGTACTCCTTTAGGCCCCGTCCTTTATGCCCTGGGGCCAGAGGGTAGACAGATACTGCCTCAGTTCCCACTGACACCCCTTCTTACACCTCTACCTTCTGTTCCCACGCCGTCTTCTGTCCTCCTTACATAGGAGTGTGAGGTGGACAGCATAGTGACCTGGGAGTTGGGGAACCCCGATTCTAGTCCAATCTTCCAGGCTGTGCTAGGTGATGGGGGAGGCCAGTCTCTGGGTTCAAGGTTGCTAGGGAATGGGTGGGTGTGTCCGTGCTTCCTAATATCTGTGGAGTGGTTACTGCGTCTACAGGGACTGGGGGTCATATCCTCAGCTTGGGTAACTGGAACATCTGCTTCCTACCAGGGTGGGATTTTTAGGGAGGGAGAAGTCAGAGGCCCGTAACCTGGTGCCTGTGGACAACTTATTCTTGCCCAGGTGATGGGAACGGAGACGTAGAAAATCTGCCCACCTGGGCCTCGACTCATAGAGGTTTGGAGGGGCCTGGCGCCTGTCCTTGCCCTGTCCTGTGCCAGATGAGTGAATACTTTGCCCTCCTCTGAATGTTGCAAGCTTCTTCCTCTTTCTTAGAGGTGGGTGGGGAGGGCTTCCGGGTCCCCCGCTTCCCACCCTGGTAACCTTCTCCCCCTAGGGTGGGGTGCCCACATTTCAGGCAAGTGGAGCCTTCTCTGGCTTTCTCCACCCAGGTTAGGCAATGCCCCTTCCTGCGCCCTCCCTCTGTGAGCCTGTGGGTTTCCCTGCCCCTCCTCCTTCCTAGTAAACAATAACAATTTCTCTTCCTACTCAGACCCCCGGCTTCTGAGCCTCTCCTTGACCTTCCCCTTCTCTGGGACCAGAGGTGTGGCTGCGGCCTGAGGGAGCCAGGTATCTCCCTCCTTCTCGTGCACGGCTGAGGGGCCTGGTGACCCAAGCTCTCAGCTCCGTGTAGTGAAGCATGACAGATCAGAATTCACACTCAGAGATAGAGGCAGCTTCACCTTCCCTGCTCCCTTCGCCTTAGTCTGGTGTTGGGGGTCAGGCAGTTCCCGGAAGAGGTCGACATCGGTGGCCCCCATTCCTGCAGGGAGCAACGATATGCTCTGGTCCTCTGCCACCTTTTTTGTAGGAAACCTCGCTGATAAGGCTCCCTCCTCCTACTTCCCACTTCCCACCAACAAAGGCGTTCAGATGGCCCCCCTCACCCTCCCATCCCTGTCTTAAGTTGGAAGGAGGCTGGACTTTGGATATCTTAAGTGTACCTTTCAGAGACCCTGGAACGACAGAAATATTCTCCAGGTCACTGTGGGGAGGGGTGGGTATTTGTCCTGCTATAGTCTCTCAGGGAGCCAGAGTGGGAGGCCCCAGAGATGGTACTGGATCCCCCACCCCCAAACAGGCCCCTGGGGCTTGGTCTCTGAGGACTGCTGTTTACTGTGGAGGGTTGAGATTCTGTGTGCATTGTGGGGAGGGTCAGGGTTGTGTGTGTTTTGGGAGGGGGGGTCAGGGTTGTGTGTGTGTTGGAAAGGGGGTTAATGGCTTGTGTGTATTTGGTGAGAGGGTCAGAGAGTTGAGTGTCTTGGGAGAATCAAATCTGGAGTCAGGGAGGGGGGTGTCAGTTAGTTTGTGTGCTGGAGGGGGCAGTGACTTAGGGCACAGAGTGTTTAAAGGGAGGGGTTTGGGGAGGGGAGGATCACTGGTCTAGGCTGGAGGGGAAAGTAACCTGCCTTTTTGGTTGCTCACCCTGGGAACTCCAAGGGCGGCTGTGGAGTAGGCAGTGTACCTTGGGTTCTGGCTTTGCCACTTACTGCGTGCAGTACCCTCTCTGAGCATATTTCCTCATCGGTAAAGCAGGGATATTACCAGAACCTCCCTCAAAGGGCTGAGATTAGGCAAGACATCAACGTAATGTGCTCAGCTCTGCGACTTGCATGTGATCATCGCTGTGTCACTGCTGCGGAACTGGCTATTACGACACTGAAGAGGGACCCAGGCCCTTTCTAGGTCAGAGTTGGAAAGAAGGGGATGCTAACATCTGTGGAGTACCTAATGTGTGCCCGGATCTATTTTACCAATCTTAATCCCTGCAATCCTGGGTGGGGCATTATCCTCATTTACACATGAGGGAACAGCACTGGTGGATGTTAAGTGACTGGGTTAAGTATAAAGCTGGGCTATTTTCCACCATCCAGATAGGCAGCTGTGGGAGGGTCTGTGGGGAGCACTCCTGGGTGCGAGGAGCCTTGGGAGCTGTCAGTGCCAATGCTGAAACCCCCTTCTCCATGGCTGAGGCCCTGCTTCTCCTTTAGGACCTCCTCCTTGCCCCAGTAGGTGCATAGGGAAGCCACCCCCCGCCCCCTCCCCGCCCAATTCCCCCTCTTCTCTGTTTTGGATCCTGAAGACTGGAGGGAGAGTGATAAGAGGCCTGGGCCATATCTCCATCCTGTCCTGGAAGCTGGGGAAACAGTCTGTTCACACCCATCCCCACCCCCGAATCTGCCCACTGCTGCCAGGGGAGTTTGCAGAGCTCAGCGGGCACCCTCCCCGCATCTTCAGACAGACACTGTAGGAACAGAGTGTAAAAGCCATAGTTCTTATTCTTACTTTGTTTCAATGTGTGGGGTGGGGGCAGGAAAGTTGGAAGCAATCAGTAGAGGAGCCGGGGATAGGAGCCCCAAAAGACTGGCTCCAGGCTTTTCCTTTCCGTCCACATAATTGCTGTGTGTGGGGAATGGGCCTAGGGTCTGGGAAGCCTGTGGAGACAGAGCTGGGGGTGTACCTTTCTCTTCTCCTCTGCCACTCCTTCCCCTTGGTAGTCTGTGTCTTCCCTCCCTCCTGCCCACTCCTTCCCTGGACTATAGGAGGGACAGCCTAGGGGAAGGGGGTGCTGCTAGCAGTGCCTTTCCTGAATGTAAAATGCAGAGTCAGCCAGAAGACTTTAGTATGGGGTTTTGATGAAAATGGGGCCCCCTCACCTTTTATCTCATAGCATTGATAATGCTCAGTGCCCCTCAGGCAGGATCCCAGGATGGGCTGGGGGAGAGGAAGGAAGGAAGCCTGTCCTCTTAGGTTGGCCAGGACCTGACACATTGTGTCCACCCCATGCCAGGGGCCGTGTGCCCATGGGGATGTGCCAGTGCAGGCCCTGACGACTCTTTAGGGGTTTAGCATCTGTGGAAAGAGGAAGTGTTTCCCTTTTCCAAATTACTTCGGGGCGGTGCCCACACCGCCTTCCTCCTCCTCTCCCTCCATGGAGTCCGGGCACAGCCAGTGAAGCTGGGTCTCCACGGTAGACTGGAGGCCCTCAGCCCTGGCTAGATCAGAAATAGAGGCCTTCCCCTCCCTGTTTTACATCTGGGTTGCCAGGAACCTCAGCCAGCCCTCAGACTAAGGCCCCCCGTGGGCAGAAGTCTTAAAAGGACAGCTCTTCCTGTGTGGCCTTCAGCAGGTCACCCAACCTCTGAGTCTGTTTCCTCTTCTTTAAAGCAAGACTCCTAATCGGTCCCTGGCTGGGCAACTTGCTATGAGGCCACAGTGACCTGCTTGCTGGTGAGGCCCTGGGTGAGCTTCAAGTACTCTGCGAGAGCACTGATGACCAGGGGCAGGTGGAGTAAGCATTGTCTTGGGGGATGGCCACCTATACTGGGACCTGAAGTCCGTCTGGCTCTAGCCTCCTGATTTCCTGTTGTCCCCTCCAGATGGGGTTAGGGACAGGAGGAAGTCCTGCCTAGCACAAGTGGTGGCCAGTTTGGTTCAGCCCACACCTGCTCAGCACACAGCCCTGGTGGAGCTGTGGGAGATGCGGCAGAGGAGGACAGGGCCTCAGGCCTCCAAACAGTGGCTACCCGAGTCCTCCCACCCCCAGTGGCCGGCTAGAGTCTTCCTTTTTTGCTCTTCTCCCACTGCCCCAGGACACTGTTCTGCTCTGACCTGCCTCACAACCTTGCTGTTGCTCAGAGCAGGCATCTCACCCCGACTTGTCCCTTTCTTCAGCTCCGGAAATCCTATCCATCCTTTAAGGAACATCTTAAATGCCATCTCTTCCCAGAAACCTTCACAGATGTTCCCCCTTCCTTGCCACACTCTCCCTCCCTCCTTTGAATGCCTGTGGGTCCTTATTTTTTCTCTTAGACAACATTCATCTTTCCACCACGCAGTGACTTCTCCCCACCTAGTTCCTGCCATGAGCTGTAATAATCTGTAATCCTTCCTGATCACCAGGTCTTTGATGGCAGGGACACCGCAGATCCCTTAGTACCTGGAAGCTGTGAACACAGAGCCTCCCACATAACTGGTACCCAGGGGCTACATCATTTGGCAGGACAGAGACCAGGGCCATGGAAGCAGTCTGCCCTCTTCCCCAGCAGTCTTATGCACTGCCAAGGCCTGCGTCTGTGCCCCAGACCCCAGCATTCCACCTGCAGCCTAGACCTCACTCAGGGGAGACCTCACTTTGGAGCCCCACAACCACCTGTCCACCAGCTCAGGAAACTTCTCTACTTTGAAGTCTCAGGAACTTTGCTGTTGCACAAGCTACGTACCAGACTCCTCTTTGCTACCTCCCACTCCCCCTCCTTTGATTCTACTTTCAAAATGTCTTGTGAATCCACCTTCCTCTGTCTATCACCACTGCATTTCCTAGGCTGCGCTACCATTGTGTGCCGGCTGGACTGGTGCAGTAACTTCTTCTTCTTCTTTTTTTCTTGTGGAAGATTAGCCCTGAGCTAATCTTCTGCTAATGAAGCTAACTACTGCCAATCCTCCTCTTTTTGCTGAGGAAGACTGGCCCTGGGCTAATATCCGTGCCCATCTTCCTCTACTTTATATGTGGGACGCCTACCACAGCATGGCTTTTTGCCAAGCGGTGCCATGTCCACACCGGGATCTGAACTGGCAAACCCCAGGCCACCGAGAAGCGGAAGGTGCAAACTTAACTGCTGCGCCACCCAGCCGGCCCCTGGTGCAGAAACTTCCAAGTGGTCTCTCTTGCCTTCTTACAATCCATTCTTTACACAGCTGACAGAAAGATCTTACAACACTGTAAGTCAGATCTTGCCTGTGCTCTGCTTAGAACCTTTCTGTGGCTTCTCCTCGCATTTAGGGTAAAATCCAGTTTTATTGAGGCCAACAAGCCCCCCTGGTCTGGCCTCAGCCCATGTCTTCAGTCTGGTCTTGTGCCCTTTTTCCTCTTGAGTTTTATACTCCATTCACCCTCGTCCTCTGTCAGTTCCTTGGATGAACTCACACGCTTCTGCAACCCCAGGACCTTCGCATAGGGTCTTCCTCTTGCTGAAACTGCAATCCGTCCTACTCTGTCTAATTTCCAAACTTCTCCTCTTTCCTTACGTCTCTGCTTTGAGGTCTTCCCAGACCCTTCAACCTAAATTAGGTACCTACATTAATTCTCCTTCAAAGCACACTATACTTGTGTCATAATACCAATTATCTGAGTTTGCAGTTATATATATTTGTGATTATTTGCTTAATGGCTGTTGCTCCATATGGTCTGCAAGGGCAGGCTCACCACGGTATCTCTGTTGGAGGTGCTCAGAAAATAGTTTTTCTTGAATCTGCCTGGCATGGTGGGAATATGGGCTTTGGCTACAGAAAATTCAAATGCTCACTTCACCCTTAATTAGTAGTGTGATCTTGGACAACACATCTAGCGTTGCTGAAACCTCAGCCTATTTATTTGTAAAATACGAATAATGCCCACTTATCTCTTGGAGTTGCTGTGAGGATTAAATGACAACGTAGGTAAACAGCCTAGCTGCTAGAAGAATATCCTTGGGAAGCATGTGAATTCCCATCCCTTTTTTAGAGGGCGGGAGCTGCGCAGCAGGGTCAGAGGGAGTAATAGGATACCCTCTCCTCTGGGGGCATCCCCTCTTTAATGGACCTATCCAACCTAAACCTTTCTTCCAATGAAAGAGGGCTTCGGGGAGGAAGTGGTCAGCTGGAAGGCACCAGCTCCTCCTTTTCTCTCTCCAGGGCTGGGCTGTGCGGTGGGGGGTCGATCCTGTTCCCGCGGCCGGGAGACACCCTGGGCGGGGCTATGCTGGCCGGAAGCACGCAGAGCGTGGGGAGGGGAGCCCCCTCTGCGCGCGTTTGTGCCAGAGCACACGCGCTGCCGCGTCGGGTTCCGGCGGCGGGTGGGCGGGCGGCCGGAGTCACACATGATGTCACAGACAATGACACAAGCCGGGTGTCTCATTCCGACACAGCGCCCGAGCTGCACAATGTCACACCCGGGACACCCGGCACGCCACATTCGTGGCGCTAACCCTTGGCCACACGCACCGCGGCCCTTCGCCTCCTGCGGCCGCTCTCCGTGTCCCCGGGGGAGCTTGCCCGGCTCAGTCGGGCAGGGGGCCGGCGGGCGAGCTCCGCGGGCGGGCTGGCGAGCGGGTGATGTCACGGGCAGCGGTGGGTGGGTCACCCGGAGGTGAGGCGCCGCCAGGCGAGTTCAGCGAGAGTTCAGCCGCATTGCATTAGGCAAATGAGGCCGGGGCTGGGTGGGGGGTGTGTTAGGGGGAGGACACCGGGACCACCCCCTCCTCTCCGCCCCACCACCTTCCCCGCCGTGGTATCGCCGGGCCAAGGACTGACCAAACCACGGGGGACCAAACCACGCCGGAACTAGGGTGGGGGAGACGCCCGCCCCTCTTCCGTCCTCGCCTCCGCGCGCAGCCCCCTCCTCTCCCCGTACCCGTCCTCCGTCTGTACTCCGCGTACTCCTCCTCTGGAGCCTTTCCCCGCTTCCGTCCCCTCTTCTCTCCTCCCCCTTCCCAGGCTCCCCCCACTCGCCTATCCTCATCCCGCCTCTCGCTCTCAGTTCCCTGCTTTTCGCCCACTGCGGTCAGACCCGCCGGGAAAGGGTTAAGCCAGGGGCGGTGCCTGGACGGGACGGGGCGGAGGAAAGGGGGTGGGGCCGCAGGGGAGGGGGCGCGCGGGCCGGGGGGCCTCGGCGCGCACCGCCGGAGACCGAGCGACGGCCGGCCGCCCCGGGCCTGGCGGAGGCGGAGCCGCGCCTTCCCCACCCCCACCCGGAATCCTCGCCCGGAGAAGCCAGGGAGCCCCGGCGGGGAGGAGGAAGTGCTCGGTGACCCCCCTGCCCCGCGCCGATCCCGCCCCCGGCCGGCGCACTTGGGGAGCCGCGAACTCTGCCTTGGACACCATGAGACACGAGACGGGAGCCCCCTCGAGGTGAAGCGGCTGAGTTCCCGGGCCTCGGCCGGGCGTTCCCGGGGGGAGCCGAGGGACCCCGCTCCCGGCACACACAACTTCCCCGCTTTTCACCTGGCGCTGGCGGAGCGGCCGGCCGACTTAGACGCTGGACTTCGGGCAGAGGGCTGCCCCCTGCCCGGGTCGCCAGTCGGGGCGAGGGCACGTGCCCCTCGCCCCCAGCTTCTTTCGGATGGCGCCGCCGCCTGAGTGAGGGAGGCGTCGTGCAGGACGTCCCCGCCCGGACCTCTTATCTCCGCGGGGAAGATGTACGAGAGTGTAGAAGTGGGGGGCCTTACCCCCACCCCCAATCCCTTCCTAGTGGTGGATTTTTATAACCAGAATCGGGCTTGTTTGCTCCCGGAGAAGGGGCTCCCCGCCCCCGGTCCCTACTCCACCCCGCTCCGGACTCCGCTTTGGAATGGCTCAAACCACTGTAGGTACCGGCCTCCCCTCTCCTGTTGTGGGAGCTGGGGGTGGGGGTGGGCGGTGGGGCTTCCCCTCCTACCGTGGGATGCGGGTCTGGGGGCGTGGCGGGGGTCTTGTCTCTACCCTTCACTTTCCCTCGTCTATCTGGCTGAAACTCGGGTGCCCTTGCTGGACAATTGGACTGCCCCGAGTAACCCTGGGCGCTGTTTGTGTTATATTAGGACTGAGGAACTTTGGGGGTTCCTCCCTTCAGGAAACATTTGTTCTCCTCTCCTTCTACGGCTTGCAGGGGAAATGAAGCCTTTTGCCTCCAGTTTATATCTTCGTGCTTGGTATCCTGTAGTTTCACAGGAGAGGGGTCCTTTCTGCCACCCTGGAGGGTAGGGTAAAGGTCCTATCTGTGGGCTTGTCTGCCCGAGGAGGAGGGGCCTCTTCCCCTGACCCCACCCCTGCCAAAGCCTGGGGGAGACCTCCTCCTGTGCGACAGCTGCTGCCCCCAGCCCTTCCCCTTGTGTTATTAGAGTCGGTGTCAGGGGAGCGCTCCGTGTCTTTGGTGTTGGCAGTGGGGTGTGGCAGGAAGGGGCAACTTCATCAGACACCCGTCTGCCATCCTAACCAACCCTTTCATCTTGGGGAGGGGCACGTCCATCTGAGGGTTGTCCTGGCCCTAGACACTGGCTGGCATTTTTGAGGCTTCTGCCCTGGGAATGGAGGGTAGAAGCTGTTCTGGTGGGAGAAATCCCACTCCCCCTAATCCTAATCTGGTTTGTTCTCTGGGGCATGAGTTTCTTTTTTGTGGGTCTGAGGCTACTCTGGAAATGAGCATGCATCCCCTCCCAACCAAGCCACGTCCTTTTGTTACCTTGTTTTCACTTGGGGATGGGGCAGGCACTGGGCTATCCCTTTCTAAGAGGGGCGCTGATGAGAACCCTGGGGTTCTGGCAGCCTGCTCACCTTCGTTCCTCGCTGTCCCCTCTCTGGGTTCCGGCTCCTCTGCAAGAGGGGCTCTGGGCACCAGCGGTGAGTGCCTGGGGTGCACACCTGGACGTGTTCATTCCAGCTGGGAGGTGGTGTACCTGAGTTCGAGAGAGCTGCCCTAGGGGGTTATTGTTACCGGCTCGAGTTTCTTCCTCTACCTTCTCAGCTCCTCTCTGGAGCTTCTGCCACCCTCCCTGACTGGCTGCCTCGCCCCCCGGCCTGCCAGGGAGCAGGAGTGGAGTGGGTCTCTGGGGGCAAGGAAGATTGGAGAAGGTTGAAGGGCAACTCCCACCCCCTTTACTCTAGGAAGACAGACCTGAGGTGGAGAGACACCCCACCTCTGCCCCTCTCAGAGCCACCTCACCCCCAGCCTTTCCTATTGTCCAGCCTCCGACCTTTGCCTCTGGGGCAGATCGGC
Organism: Equus caballus; assembly: GCF_041296265.1. Lineage (NCBI taxonomy): Eukaryota > Metazoa > Chordata > Mammalia > Perissodactyla > Equidae > Equus > Equus caballus. The sequence continues at coordinate 22,300,666 of NC_091694.1, read as the reverse complement.
TGGGAGGCTGTGGGCTGCAGACGGTGGGAGATGTTGGGAGATGGGGTGAGACGGGGTGTGAGCATCGGTTGACTTTGGCAAAAAGGGAGAGGTGAGAGGTGTGACACCAGCACCATTCTTCTATCCTCCCAGAGCTGGAGGAAGGTGTCCCCCCAAAGTGGGATAATTGGGGCACAGCTGCCAGGGTCACCCCCTCCACCACCTTGGCCACCTTTGCCAGAGGACTGGGAGGAAGCTGGGATCTGAGACCTTGGGCTCTAGCCCTGACTCTTCCTTTGCTGGTCAGGGCAGCTCAGCTCTTCCTGGCCCCAAACTGGAGCTGGAGAAGCAGAGTGGAGCCCACAGGCAATGGGGAAGTGGAGCCTTGTTCCCTACGGCCTGTCTGGGTTGGAGGAGAGTGAGAGGCCTGGGCTTCCCAGTTCCTGTAGTCTGCATGTAGATGTGCATATGCCAGTGGGGTGCCAGTGGGCTCACCCCCAAGGCTGTGGGCTGGGAATGGTGGGTGTGGAGGTTGTTCTGAGGCACAGGAAGGACCTGGAGGCCAGGGGTGGTGACTTGACCCTGTCTACCACTGCGTTGGAAGGAACCCCTTGGTGTGTGTGGAGGTTGTCTGGTGACAGGAGCCCTCCAGCACTCTCAACCACCGAGTTCTCACTTTCTCCTGCCACCTCCACCAAAGGTGGGAAGAGACAGCAGGTTGCCTGGGGGAGGAGACCTGGATCCTGCAGGGCCGTGGGGACCTTGCCTCTCCCTCCCCGAGCCCTGCTTCAGGGCACTAGAGGACAAGGGGTACACAGGATGTGGTTCCCCGTCTGTCCCCCACCAATCTCGCCTCTCACGCCTCCACCCGCTCCCAGACGTCCAAGAATGTGAAGCACGTGGATGCCCGGAGTGGGGGGAGGGGGAGAGATGCTTATCGGCGGCCGCTGGGCCAGGGACCTTCTTGCCCGTACTACCCCCAGCGCCACCCCCACCCTCCCCTGGCGAGGAGGAAGGGCGGCCCCGAGGGCCCTGCGCCCCCTCCCCAACCCTCCCTAGGGGCTGCGAGGGGAGCTGCGGAGGAGCGGGCGCCAGCTGGATTGGGAGGGGAGCTGCTGGCCGGGGGCCCGGCTGATTTCCTGCTGATCTCCTCCAGGAAACCGGCCCCTTGTGCGAGCCTGCGAACGGCTCTGGGGTGTGGGGAATCCGGAGGCTCTGCGCCTCCTGCCCGCCCTGAGGGGGGCGGGGGAGGGGACCCTGGCAGAGGGGACGCCTGGCTTCCTGAGCCGGTTCCAGCCCTCCGCTGGGCCCTGGACCTTTGAGCTGAGAAGGTGTGGTGCTTCTCCAGCTTCGTCCTTCTGCAGGAAGAAGAGAGATTTGTGGGCTGAGCCTCTGGGGAGGGAGTTGAGTGGGGAGGGGCCAGGCCGTGGCAGTCCTTCCCCACTAGGTGGGGTGTGCAGAGTTAAAGCTGTGTATTAACTCTTGGTGAGGCTGTGAGGGTGCCAGAGTGCCCCAGGCTTTGCTGGCTGGAGGCCTGGGACGGTGAGGACTGGGCCAGGGCTCTAGGTTCAAAGGGCACAGTGGGAAACCTCAAAGCTGTTACCTGGGTGACAGGTGGGGACGTGCTGGTGGGGGGGTGGTGTGCAGAGGGTGTTACAGTCTCAAAGGCAGCCAGCTGCTTGGAGTGGGCCAAAAGGAAGCCTCACCCAGCCCAAACTGTAGCCCCCACCTTGGGTCATCTCCCCCATCCTGCCAAAAAACAATTTTAAAAAGCATGTTCTTTCAGCTCCATAAACGCCCTCTGGACTTTGCCTTAGCTCTGAATTTCTATGGGCCTTTGCCCCTCCAGTCAGTTCCTGACCTTAAAGCTGTCTGTCCCTCATCCCAGTATCCTGTGTGTCTCCCCATGCACCCCTCCCCTCCCTCCACCCCACTCTGTACCCCAAAGTTCCCTCTGTCCTTTCTCCTCTTCCTATCTGGTCCATTTTAGAGGTGGGGCTTTGGAGGAGGCCAGCCCTGGGCAAAGGGTGGAATGGGAGGGGAGGTCAGGGCCTTCATCCTCTGCCTGTTGGAACGCTGACTGGGATTCTAGGCCACAGTCCCCCTACACCCTTGTCCTTGATCCCCCCCCCCACCCCCCAGTCTGGATTGTCTATTGTTACTCCTTTTACGTCTTGGAAAAAGTTAGCACAACAAAGGGTTCCTTTGTCGCTCACCCCTCTGCCTCCTGGCCTCACCCAGGCCCCCCACCCCGCCCCCCAGCAGCTGTTCTCAGGCCTCTCGCCTGTCTGATTTGCTTGTCTGGCCTGGGGAGAGTGAGGTGGGGGAAAACCAGGCCAGGGCAGTTTGGTGTTGAGTGAGGAGCTGAACGTTGGGCTAGGTCAGTGAAGAGCCTGTGCACTGGTGAGGATGTGGGCATCCACTATTCCTTTGCTGCAGGCTGGCCTCTGGGCAGGGATGGGGACATGGGACCACAGCAGTGCTGGTTAGCCAGGCTGACTGGGGAACTGGTGCCCAGGCCCTACTAAGAGCCAGGAGGGCCTTGCCAAGGTCGTTGGCCAGGTTCCCGGTCATCAACCGCCTGCCTGGCAGTCCTGGTGTGTCTGCATGTAAGGGGGGAGGGTGGTAACATGCAGCCAGCCCCCAGCATCTATGCACTTCTTTTCTCTCTGCCTGGATTTGGGGCCATGTGACTCACGGCTGTAAGTGCTTGGGCCAGGAGCTCTGGGCCGCTTTGAATTTCCGAACCTTGTATGCCAGAGTTTAGGGTGAGACTAGGTAGGATTTTGAGGTGTGGGAAGAGATAGGGCTCTACCTATTTAGGGAGGTGTCCTTGCCCCTCCTTGGACCTGGATAGGTAGACCTGGCTAGGGTCTCAGGAGGATGCTGGGTGGCCCCTTGGGAATCTGGGGTTGCCTCGGTCATAGTTCTCATCCAGCATGGTATACCCCCAGCTGCCCAGGTTTTGGGCACAGACAGCCCCCATCCAGCCCTGCTGTGTTCTGCCTGGCGTGATGGGCATGAGGCCAGACACTGGGGAGGATTTGGCTAGTGGGGGCTGCTTCTGCTGGCTGGGTCACCCCTCCTGGCTGCCCTCTTGGAGCTGAATAACAGGAGGGGAGGGGGGTAGTAACCCGGACATAGTATTGAGGCCAGACAGACAGAGCATTGATGGGAACAGACCCCCTTTGTCATGCTGCTTCCCCCTAGACGGGGCACCCAGAGCAGTGGGCTTCCGGCGCCCATAGGGACTCTTCCCTGTCTCTAGGGAGTCCCCCTGCTTATCTCAGGGAGTCCCTGTCTCTTGGCCCCAACGTTTGCGAGACTCTGCGGACCCTGCCTTGGGTCCTTGGCCAGGGGATTGTTTGGGTGGAGGAGGGGCTGTGGCTTCTGGCAGAGGCGGTGGAGAGGGGAGCGGGTGGAGGGGGGGAGCGGAAGCAGAGGGGGTGGGGGAGTGGCCGGCTTTGAATATCCTGTTGACCCCAGTTTCCTCTGCCCCCAGCTTGTGTCCTCTTCCCTCCCTCCTCATCAGGGCTTAACTCCTTCCTAACATGGAGACATCGTGCCAGGCCACCCAGGGCCCAGGGCTTTAGAACAGGGCTGACCCCCACCCTCACCCGCCAAATGTCACCATGTCCACATACAAATCTCATGGTTTATCATCTGATCTTTCTCGTTTTGAAGGGGGGATCCTGGGAAAGTCGGCACGAGTGATGGGGTGCTTGCGGCTTCATTGGCAGCCTCATTCCCCAAGTTTGGCTGGGAAGTACCAGCTTTCTTGAGACTGTGTCCCTACCCCAGAGTTTGAATCCTGGCATCAGTGATGAGGCTGGGCAAGGCTCCTGGGAGAGATGAGGCAGGGTGGGCATGGAATTAAGGATGGCGACCCCGGTCTCTAACCTCCCCTCCGTCTTCTCTCTCTAGCCATCGAGACCCAGAGCAGCAGTTCAGAAGAGATAGTGCCCAGCCCTCCCTCGCCACCCCCTCTCCCCCGCATCTATAAGCCTTGCTTTGTCTGTCAAGACAAATCCTCAGGCTACCACTATGGGGTCAGCGCCTGTGAGGGCTGCAAGGTGAGTTGAGAGGGTCATTGGGAAGGACAATCCTGATTAGATAAATGGGATGTCCCCACTGCCAGTGCCCTGGGAGTATGCTGTTGGGGGCAGGGATGTCCCTAAGCTGCTGATCTTGCTTCTATGCAGAAGGTGGCAGCAGCCTTGGAGGAGAAGAGGCCTGCAATCGTACTCCCCCAGAAATGAACAGGGCTCCCCCAAACCAGAGGTCCCTCTCCTGCCTGAGCTCCTTGCCCTGTCTTCATCCTCCAGCTGGCAGGGCATACACCCACTCTGCTGCCGCTGCCCAGGTTGCCATGGTGAGCTGGCTGCCGACTGGCTCTTGGCTGGGGACCCAGGAGGCCTGTCCCCGGCGGCCTGGCCTGAACCTCGCCGCGGCAGCCTGGCAGGCGGCAGTCTGGAGTGGGCGCCCTGTCTTGGCTTCTCCCTCAGGTGCCCAGGCTGCGGGCTGCTCGCTGGCTGGCTGCATTTCCCTGTGTGCATGTTAGGCTCCAGGGCGCAGATGTGGCTGCTGCCCTCCCAGCAGTGGGCCTGGCCTCTCTTCCTCGTCTCTGCAGAGCCAGAACCTCTGTGCCTGTTTCTTCCCTAGAGATTGGGGCTCAGAAGCTACACAGCTTTGGGGCTTAGGGCACTGGGCTGCCCCTTGGTGTGGAATGGCTATCCTCAGGTGTGGGACAAAGGGCACAGATCAAGGGCAAAGTGCAAGTCCTCAGACTGTGTATGTCTGCCCGTCCTGTCTGGTTGTTCCAGTTTGTCCCTGGTCTGTCTGTCTGCCTCTCTGGTTCGCCCGAGTGTACAGCCCCTGACCCGCCTGGGTCTTCCTGTGATCAGTGCATGCACATCTGCCTGGTTGCTGAACGTGTGTCTGCTGCCTTGCTTCTGAGTGTGTGTTCGTCTCCATCTCTCTGGCCAGCCTGTGTCCCTCTGTGGCCTCTTTGTGCTTGCCTTCTCTTCCTGCACTCTGAGCCCAGGGCCGTGGGTTCTGGAGCCCTGCCCTCTCCTGTCTGGCCCCATCTCCCCCTTTTCCTGCCTCACTCGCAGCCCTGAGGTCCTTTTCCCCAGGAGGGAGGAAGCGCCGGGTGTGTGGGTGTAGGTTGGGGGAAGACCCCTGCCCACCTGCAGTGTAGAGGCAGGTGCTGGGATTCTCTTGGGGGTATTCTTGTAGGTGGACCATTCTCCCCACCTTACCTGGCTTGGTCAGGTAGGTGATGGCCACAGGCTTGGGGGCAGCAGTTGGCTTGGCCACCTGCTCTGGGCGGGGGCCTTAGGCCGCACTGCTCCCGCGGTGGGTGTGGCTGACCTGACCCCTTCCCTCCATACCCAGGGCTTCTTCCGCCGCAGCATCCAGAAGAACATGGTGTACACGTGTCACCGGGACAAGAGCTGCATCATCAACAAGGTGACCCGGAACCGCTGCCAGTACTGCCGGCTGCAGAAGTGCCTCGAAGTGGGCATGTCCAGGGAGTGTGAGTGCCACGGGCCAGGGGCCGGCCTTGTGGGGCAGGAAGGCCGGGGAGCAGGGGTGTGAGTGTGTAGGGCTGTGCACTTGCATGCCCTTGGGGTGGTGTGTGGGCTCAAGGGACTGTCTGTCTGTCTGCATCTAGCCAGCTGTGTGTCCGTGTATGGACAGCTGTGCCTGTTGGTGCAGGGCTGGCTGTGTGTGCTCGCACATGTCTGTGTGTGTGTCTGCTCCTGGCCAGCTGGCTTCCAGGCCCTGCTTGGCTTTGTGGCTGGGCTCAGAGGCATACCTGAGTCCCTCTGGATTGTGCATCTTCGGGAAGGGCCTGTGCTGAGGGGTGCTGGTTGGTGTTAGTGTCTGTGTGGTGTTGCGGCTGGCACGGGGATCTAAAAGCCATTGTCTGGTGAAGCCTGGGACGTGGAGTTGGAAGAGAGAATTGGGACTTCTCAGATCCCAGAGGAACGGGGTTTCCAGTTTGGGCTCAGCTGAGGCCCACTGGAGGGAGGGAGGGACGGCTGGACAGGGAGACCCTCTTATGTTGAATCATGGGTGTTGCCGTGGTGACCGGTGATTGATGATGTCAGAGATAAATGACGCTGACAGACGCCTCCTTGTCTGCGTGGCCGTTGCCATGGAGCATGAGCCTTGGGGGATGGGGTAGGGGAGGGCGCTGCAGGACCCCTAGCTCTTTGTGGGGAGGGCATTGGAAGAGGGAAGTGGAGACGGGATGTAGGGGGCATGCGAGGAGCCCCAGACAGGAGTGGAGGGGCCCTGCAGCACCCTGCCACCTCCTGCCACAGGAGACACGGGCTGCAATGTCTAGAGCCCAGGAAGTGGTGGCTCCATGCTGCAGAGCAGGTGACAGCTTGGGACCCGCAGTCCTGGACCCTTCCCTTGGGGCCCCAGCACCTCCTCCTCCCTCTGCTTCTGCTACCTTCCACTCCCAGAGCTTTCTAGTGCAGAAGGACCAGGATGGGGACCCCCTCTCCCTCCCACCGCCTGCTCCCCCTTTCCCTCCCTCCTCCTCTCCGGCTGCTCTGTGCCCCCGAGCTGAGCAGCTGCCATTTCAATAGAATTAAAGCTTCCGAATGATAAACGTCTTGTCACAGCTGCAATTTTCTCTTCCCAAATTATCCCCCCACTCTCCCTCTCCCTCTCTCTTCTCTCCCTTGCACTTTATTGAATTTGCAGAATCGACATGAGTGATCTCCAAATTATGCCAGCTCCCCCCAACCTGCTGCCCCCTCCCCGGGCCCCCACCCCCACCCTCTCTTCCTCCAGCGTCAGCAGCCGCCACCACTGGCCCTGTGAGTGATTGTGTGTCTGGGATAATCGGCTGGTAACGACCCCATCGCTTCTTTAAAGCCGAGTGGTGTGTGCGGCTCAGCGCCCCTGGTGATTTGTCAGCTCCCCAGGCTAATGGGCCGAGAGATTCTCCCGCCTGGCCCCCCACTCTCAGGCTGGGGAGCCCTCCTCCTTGCCTGCCTGCTGGAGGAGCTGCTTGGGGCTCCTCCCAGGGACGGGCTGCCAGGAGGGCTGGGGGCCAGTGGAGGCAGGAGTTGGTCCTTCCTGGAAGCAGAGGGAGTCGGGGGCGGGGGAGGCAGAGCACGCAGATGGAACACTGCACACTTGCTTCTGGCCCGGGACACCTGCACACCTGGAGTGTGGGCTGGAGTCAATGTGTGGGAGCGCGGGGCACGGTGGGCTGGCTGAGGGACCCATGTGCTGTGGTTGTGGGGCCCTGGGCAGGACTTGGCGTGTGGGTCAGGTGGGCGTGGAGGGGTGGACGGTGTGTTGACACCTTGCCTGCCTGTGCACTCATATGTGTGTGCTTTTGTGTGTGTGCACATTTGCCTGGTGTTCCCGTGTGTGTGTGCCCCCGCTGGGTGACCTCCGCAGCCAGCGGCTCTCTGTCTGGTGGGAGGAGCTCGCGTGGGGATGGACTGATGCCTGCTAATGGCCAGGTCTGTGCCCTCCACAGCCGTGAGGAATGACCGGAACAAGAAGAAGAAGGAGGCACCCAAGCCCGAGTGCTCAGAGAGCTACACGCTGACGCCGGAGGTGGGGGAGCTCATCGAGAAGGTGCGCAAAGCGCACCAGGAAACCTTTCCTGCCCTCTGCCAGCTGGGCAAATACACTACGGTACGGCTTCCCCCGTCCTGGCGGGGCGGGGCACCCCTTCTCCTGCCGGGCTTGCGCCTCCTCAGCCCTGCCTCCGCCTCCACGTCCCTCTCTTCTCCCACTTCGCCTTCCTCCTGCTGCCTTCTCTCAAGGAGCTCTCGGGAAGTGAGGCAGGCCTGTGGGGGCGGTGGAGGCAGGCCGAGAATGGGTGCCCTGAGGAGAAGGCCCTCACTCTCCGCCATCCTCCCAGAACAACAGCTCAGAACAACGTGTCTCTCTGGACATTGACCTCTGGGACAAGTTCAGTGAACTCTCCACCAAGTGCATCATTAAGACTGTGGAGTTCGCCAAGCAACTGCCCGGCTTCACCACCCTCACCATTGCTGACCAGATCACCCTCCTCAAGGCTGCCTGCCTGGACATCCTGGTGAGGGTCTGCACCCTGCCCACTGGGCACTGCCCCCCTGTCCTTGGAGGATGTCCGGCCACTCAGATCACCACCTTCCTAAACATCCATCTGGAATCGATCTGCCAAAATGCCCACCCACCCAAAAATCCACCCTTCCTCTCCCCTGTGTGTCCACCTGTCCACTCAGCCACTTAGCACTCGGATGGGCACTGGTTCACCCATTCACCGTACATGCAGCCATCCACCTCACCCCATCTTTCCATTGAGCCTTCCATCCAAACCACCCATTTTGCCATCTATGTCTGTAATAAAGATTCACCTGGGACCCTGCGTGGCCAGGCCTTGAGCTGGGTGTCAGGAACAGGGATGAACACGACACCATCCCCTCTCTCGAAAACCTTCTGTTGGTGGAGGTAACAGATATGTAAACAGAGGTTGCAAAACTGAGCTAAGTGCTGGATGGAGATGGGGGAGGGCTGTTTCCTCCTTGTAGAAGAGAGAGCCACAAATGCTGGGCCCCAGGGACAAAGTCCTGGAGGAGCTAGCATCTAGGGGCCATCGTGTAGAAGGAGCACATGAGAGGGCGTCCCTAACTTAGGACCAGGATCTGAAAGGCCTGCTGGTGTGGGACTAGCTGGGTTCAGAGGACTGCAGGACATTTGGTGGAGCCGAGGGTGGGCTGGGCTGGAGGCGGGATGGGGGGCAGTGGAACTTGCAAAGCCAAGGCTGGAAGGAGGACCCTTCTCCCTGTCATACCTGATGGGTTCAGCCCATCTCTTCCCTCTTGGCCACCTCCAGGGTGGGGAACCTGGGAGTGACCAGGCTGCTGCTTCCTCGTAGGGGTGGGGCGCAGTGGGAGGTGCAGAGTGTGCCGTCTCTGGGCAGCCTTCCCCTCCTGTGCCCTGGATGCAGGAGGCAGGATCAGGGTTTGACCCAGTTGGAGATGATAGACGTTTGTTAAGCTCTGTGCAATAGTCCTGGGAACTGTAGACATAAATCCACTGTGGTCCTTGCCCCTGGCAATTCTAGTTTCCCTTAGAAATTCTCTGCGTGGAGGCAGGATGCTCCAGCTCTGCACTGTCCACTACAGTAGCCATTCACAATGCGTGGCTATTTAAATTTATTAAAATTAAACAAACTCAGTTCCTCAGTTGCACCAGCCACATTTCAAGTGCCCAGTGGCCACGGTGTGGCTGGCTGGTGGCTGTTGTATTGGATGGTGCTGGTGGAGAATGTTTCCATCATTGAAGAAGCTTCTGTCTGATGGCACAGGTCTGGCTGCCTGCCAGGTGGTCCTGTGTGGATGCTGTGCTGAAAGTGCTAGAGGGATGGGCCGAGTCCCTGAACTTGAGCATCCTCTGCTCCCAGATCTTGCGGATCTGCACGCGGTACACGCCCGAGCAGGACACAATGACCTTCTCAGACGGGCTGACCCTCAACCGGACCCAGATGCACAACGCTGGCTTCGGCCCCCTCACGGACCTGGTCTTTGCCTTCGCCAACCAGCTTCTGCCCCTGGAGATGGATGATGCTGAGACCGGGCTGCTCAGCGCCATCTGCCTCATCTGTGGAGGTGGGCAAGGGTCTGGGCTGGTGGTGCAGCCCTTGGAGCCCCTCCTAGGGAGAAGCTCAGGGGTCATCAGATCAGAAAGGGACCTTGGCCCCTGTCAGGCTCCTCTCAGGGGGAACCTGAGTCCCAGAGGGGCAAAGTCTGATCTGTGGCCACACAGCAAGGGAGTGGCGGTGGAGACCTGACATCTGGTTCCCTATTTCTAGGCAGTGCTCCTTCCTAGGGGCCTTAAGAGTGAGCGCCTGAAGGTCAGACCACCCAGGTCCAAATCTTGGCCAGCTTGGGACCTTGAGCAGGTTGCTGAACTTCTCTGAGGCCCCGTTTCTGTAAAATCGGGGCAATAATAGTCGCCACCTTATGAAGTTGATGGGAGGATTAAGGTGGTAATTAATAAATAGGGCCCAGTGTGCCCAGTGTAAGACCTAGTAAATCTTGGCTGTTACTATTTTATTGTTATGTTTTCTGCCATGTGGTGCTGGCGTGCAGAATAGTGGGTGGGATTGGGAGACCTGCTGGGCCATCCTTCGTCTGCCTACGGACAGCACTGCCTGTGTTCAGGGGTCCCAGCCCCATGAACTGGGCTGTCAGGGCAGCCTTTGGGCAACCCCCATCCCCAGCTCCCCTTTGCTGGCATTTAAGAGCCTCTTAGGGCTTTCTCGCAGCAGACAGACCCCTCCAGTACCCGGTGTGGGGAGGCCCCAGGAGCAGAGAAGCTCAGGCTTCTCCTGGGCAGGCACGCCCCCCAGTGGCCAAGGCTGGGAGCGCGGCTGTGTTCCTCGCTTGGCCAGGGCAGCTGCTCAGGGGGCATCTCTGCTTCCTCAGACCGGCAGGACCTGGAGCAGCCAGACAGGGTGGACATGCTGCAGGAGCCGCTGCTCGAGGCGCTGAAGGTCTATGTGCGGAAACGGAGGCCCAGCCGCCCCCACATGTTCCCCAAGATGCTGATGAAGATCACAGACCTGCGAAGCATCAGTGCTAAGGGTGAGGCTCCCACACCTGGATTTGTGCCCTGTGGGTCTGCCTGGGTCGGGCCCCAAGACCTGACCCAGGACCCACTGTCCGTGCCCAGGGTCAGGCTCTCCATATCCGAGCCAAACCCTACATCTTTGTACCCAGGATGATGCCCCACTCATCTGGACCCCACCGTGCCCAGGTGACCTGCCTGTGAGCTCTGAGGTGGCAGTGTCACCTTTGCATGGTGGTTCAGAGAATGGCTCTGGAACCAGACCGTGCGGGTGTGTGTCCTTGAGCAGGTCGCTTAATAGCTCTGAGTCTCAGTTTCCCATCTGAAGAGTGGGGATAATGACGGTGTTTACAGAGCTGTTTTGAGATGTCAGGAGAATCCTTAGCACACAGCACATGGGAAGGACCCAGAGTCAAGCCCAGGCCGTCTGACCCCACAGCCTGAGTTCGGAACCACTTTGCCCCGCTGCTCCTCAGACTTGGGGACTTATGAGGGCTGGCTTATGTCCAACCGAGGCCCGAGTTCAGTGCACAGGCGATGCTGATAAGGGCAGTATTGATCCCCGTACCCTGCAGCCCTCCTTCCTGGGGCCCTGCTTGCTAGGGGAATGGGCTGGCTGGCGTGCTGACCTCTGCCTCTCCTTTCCTGCAGGGGCCGAGCGGGTGATCACGCTGAAGATGGAGATCCCGGGCTCCATGCCACCTCTCATCCAGGAAATGCTGGAGAACTCAGAGGGCCTGGACACTCTGAGCGGACAGCCAGGGGGCGGGGGGCGGGATGGGGGCGGCCTGGTCCCCCCACCCGGCAGCTGTAGCCCCAGCCTCAGCCCCAGCTCAAACAGAAGCAGCCCCGCCACCCACTCCCCGTGACGCCTGCGCCCCGTGGACACAGCCCTCGCCCCATGCCCTGGCTTCTCTGCCTTTCTACCAACCATGTGACCCCCGCCAGCCCTGCCCCCCACCCGTCCTCCCTTCTTCGGGGGATGGGAGGGAGGAGGCGGCGACTCTTGGGACAGAGGCCTGGGCCGTGATGGACTGCCTGCTCCCGCAGCCTGGGCTGTCATCAGGGGCAAGGCCATGAACTGAGCGAGGACCCCTGGTCCTGGGCCTCAGGATGGGGCTGGGGGCCTCGTGTTCATCAAGACCCCCCTCTGCCCGCCTCGCCACATCTTCATCACCAGCAAATGCCAGGACCTGGCTCCCCATCCTCAGAACTCGCAAGCCATTGCCCCCCGGTTGGGGAACCCCCCTGCCTCGGTTGGTGACAGAGGGGGTGGGCCAGGGGTGGGGGGTTCCCCCTGTACATACCCTGCCATACCAACCCCCAGGTATTAATTCTCGCTGGTTTTGTTTTTATTTTAATTTTTTTTTTGGTTTTGATTTTTTAATAAGAATTTTCATTTTAAGCACATTTATACTGAAGGAATCTGTGCTGTGTATTGGGGGGGAAGCTGGATCCAGAGCTGGAGTGGGGTGGGTCCTGGGGGAGGGGAGCGGCTCAGAAGGGGCTCCTACTCTCTCTCCATGTCCCTGCACCCCCCTAGCCCTCCTCCCCAGCCTTTTCTCCTCAGTTTTCTCTTTAAAACTGTGAAGTACTGACTTTCTGAGGCCTGCCCTCCTCTTCTCATTCTGCCTAACCACTGGGTGTGGAAAGTTCGGAGCAGCCCCCAGAGGAGGGGCTCACCACGAGGGACGGGCAGGAGCAGAGCACGGGGCGCTCAGAACATCCCCGTGTGTGTTTCTCAGCCCCGTGTCCTTGGCAGAGCTGCCTCCCTGTCAGGGCTCATGTCATCCGAGCCCTCCAGCCCCCACTGTGAAGGCGCCGGCCCCCCAGCCTCACAGCCACCAGCACCACCCACAGGGTCCCCAGACACACACACACACACACACACACACACACAACGGACAGATGAGCCGACAGACACACTTGGCCTGACTTCCTCCATCTCCCTGGCCTGCCCCCTGCCCCCCACCCCACACCAATGCCCCCTCCTTGCCCCGCAGGACGGGCCACAGGGGGTCCCCTCCTTTCACCCCCTGCACCCCTGGGCTGGGGGAGCTGGCTCTGCCCTGCCCTCTTGCCCCGGGGTTGAGGTCTCATCCCCAAGAGCCCGCTGGTGCACCTGTTACTGTTGGACTTTCCACTGAGATCTACTGGATAAAGAATAAAGTTATATTTATTCTACACATGCCTCGGACCCTCGCTGCCTCGCCGCCTTCTCTGGGCCTGGGGCTGGGCCTGGGGGGTCAGGTGTGAGCACTGGGGGCCACGCTGCCTTTGGGACCTTGTCCTGAGGTCTTTGGCGACCCTGTAGAAGGAGACAGGGCTGCCCTTGGGAAGGCCTCGGTCTGGGGTCGGACACAGCCCGTGTCAGGGAGCCCCAGTGGGGAGAGGGGAGGCGAGAGACTGCCCGGCCTTCAGGGAGTCCCCATTCTGAGGGAGGAAGCCAGCCTCTGCTCGCAGGGAGACCGTAACCACTGGGAAGTCAGAGTTTGCGTCTGGGGTCACTCAGTGGCAGAGCAGTTCTATTTTTGGAGTGACCTCAAGGGAGGAGTGGCAGTTGGCATGGAGATCCGGGTCAGGGGCTCATCGCAACCTTACAAGAACTCAGGATTGGGATGGAAGCTTAGGAGCCATTCATCTCTCTGCCCTGGAGAAGGACTGTCCTGCCCACCCCTCCGGTCATTCTGTGGGCAGGAGGCTGCAGGAGAACCTGGATGCTCCTGGTTGAGAGCATCAAGTATGGCAGGCCTCTAGGGTACTTTTTTCCCATCCATCACAGTACACATCAAGGCCCAGAGAGGGCAGTGCCCTTGCCCAGGGTCACACAGCCAGTTAGTGGCAGATCAGCGACTAGTGCTCAGGGCTCCCACTTTCTCAGCTTCTCAGCTTCTTTCCTGTATCCCTGAAGCCCCTGAAGAAGCATCAAGCACCGAGGTCTGGGGCAGGGATCCGGTGCGCGGTGGTGGCAGGGGAAGCTGTGTTTGGGGAGTGTTAGCGGGACGCCTGGGCGAGCAGAGATTCTTGGCCAGGAAGAGTTCCTTCCACTGGAGTCCGCCTGCCATTTCTACTTCAGCCACCAGGTGGCGGCAGCGCCTCACTTATCTCACCGTCGGCGGGACTGGCGCTGGAGGGAGCGCGGAGCAGGGGCTCTCTGCTTCTGGTAACTATTTTCTAAGACTTTCTCTAAGAATTTGAAGTGAAAGTTATACCTGCACACGTGCTTAACAAAAATCAGCTGTGGGGCCGCCCGGTGCCCAGTAGTTATGTTCGCGCGCTCTGCTTCAGTGGCCCAGGGTTTCACCAGTTCGGATCCTGGGCGCGGACGTGGCAGCACTCATCAGGCCATGCTGAGGGGGCGTCCCACATGCCACAACCAGAAGGACCACAACTATAATATATAACTATGTACTGGCGGCCTTTGGGGAGAAGAACCAAAAAAAAAAGAAAAAAAAAAAAAGGATTGGCAACAGATGTTAGCTCAGGTGCCAATCTTCAAAAAAGAAAATCAGCTGTACTGTAAAGGAGAAATGAAGGGAAAGTACTGTGAGTTTCCGTGTGCTCATACTTGAGCACAACCACATGGCAGATGTGACAGTCCTGCTCGCTTTTATGTTTAATGAATACATTTGGTTTTAAAAGAAGTAAGAAGGTCAGAAACTATTCTGTACAAGAAACCCAGGAAAGTTTAAAGAGTATGAGTGGCTGTTGAAATAAAAACTTAGAATGCATAATAAAAACATTCAAAAAAAAATTCCCCAAACTAAACCCTTAATGTTTTACATGTAAAACAGTCAGGTTTTGGGCTCAGGTAATTATTAAGAGCTTTCTCACTATGTAAATGTCCAGTGGGACATTCTAAAGTCATGCGTGACAATTCTTTACTATGGGAGGACATCTTGGCATTCCTAGCCCTGGCCCACCAAACACCAGCAGGGTCCCCCTCGTTGTGACAGCTAAAGCAGCGGCCCCCACATTTACAAAGTGCCCCTTGGGGTAGTCCCTTTGTTGCTGGGACCCTCTGCGGCTTAGGGCTGCCCTCAGGGGCTCACAGCACGTTGCTGCAGAGCAGAGTTTCTCAACCACTGCCCAGGTGACATTTTGGGCTCGGGAATTCTTTGCTGTGAGGGGCCATCCTGTGCATTGTAAGATATTTAGCAGCATCCCTGGCCTCTATCCACTAGATGCCGGTGGCATCTTCTCCCCGGCTGTGACAACCAAATATGTCTGCAGATATTGCCAAACATCCCCTGGGGAGCAAAACTGCCCCCTCGTTGGGAACCACTGCTGTGGCGTCTGGTCACCAAGGGCTGGCATGTGCTTGGCACTGCACCAGGCCCCGCCTTCACCAAGGATGGTGGCAGATACAGCCTGGGGAGGGCGGTGACCGGGTCTTGCTCAGGCCTCCGGGAGCGCAGGGCAGAGGCATCGAACCAGGCTCAGGTAGAGCTTGGAAGCCGCCCTGGAAGAGGTGCCTCCCCCCAGCTTCATCTCTAAGGGAAAGTCAGCCAGGTGGGATGCAGAGGTGATAAATAGCTTCTCATGATTGGAAATCGCCACCATCTCTGTGTCTCAACCATTTCAGTTTTTGGTTGGATTGGTGGAAGAGGTGAGGATGTGGCGGCCGGAACAGGCTCAGGTCACGCCTGTTCAGGAGCTGGACTTGATCCTGAGGGCAATGGGAGTGAAGGACTTTAAGCCAGTGAGTGAGGTGATCAGTAATCCAGGATGAGGAGTGTGGAGGCAGGGGTGCAGAGCAGAGGCTGTGGGAGTTCTCCAGGCCATTGGTGACGGGGCTGACCCTGTGCAGCCTCTGAGGGCTGAAGAAGAGAGGAGACAGGGAGGAAATACTTAGGTGGTGAAATGGGAGGACAGGTGATTGAGGAGTGTGGAAGGCAGGCAGAGGACAGGCTACAGCAACAGTGGGTAGAGGTGACCTGTGTGGATGGGGACATCAGCAACTGAAAAGAGAACTAAGGAAATTGAGGTTGTGTTTGAGGTGCTGCTGACATGCCTCCTCCTCCATCCCTTGCTCCACTTGGGCCACACTGGCCTCCAACACCTCTGGCTTATTCCTGCCTCAGGGCCTTTGCACTTGCCATTCCCTCCACCTGGAATGCTCTTCCTGGAGACAACTTCATGGTTACATTCTGTTCCAGTGTCATCCCTCAAGGATGTCATTCTCCCCTTACTCTTACGGCTTCCTGGCAGTACATTCTACATGTACTGTTGGCCCTCCCCACCAGAATGTAAGCGCCATGAAGTCAGGTTTTGCTCACCACTGTAGCCCAACATCTGGATCTGCTCTGTTCAATACAGCAGCCACTAACTACGTGTGGTGACTGAGTCTTAGAAACATGGCTGGCCCAAACTGAGATGTGCTCCAAGGGTAAAATATATACCAGATTCCAAAGACTTAGTACCAAACAAAGAATGTAAAATATCTCCTTAATATTTTCAAATAATATATTGAAATTATATTTTGGATAGATTGGGTTAAAGAAAATATATTAAAATTAATTTCACCTGTTTCCTTTTACTTTTTAATGTGGCTAATGGAAAACTTGAAATTACATGTGGCTCATGTCCTGTTTCTCCTGAACAGTGCTGATCTCGAACACTGCCTGGCGCAAAGTACGTGTTCAACAAATACTCGTTGAAGGAATATATCTGGAAAACAGCTGGACCTCCACATCTGAGTTTGCGTGGAGGGGTCCAGAATTCAGTGACTTGAGAGTGGCAAGCGTCAGGGAAAGCATCTGTTTTCTTCCCAAATGAGACCAAAAGGCAGGTAGGTGGGTGTCAGCCAGGGGAGGGTGGGGCTGCAAAGAGGAGGCTGCTCCCGGCGAAGGAACAGGATGTTCAAACGCTGGGAAGCAAAATCAGGCACCAGGCTTGGGAGAAACAGAAAATTCGGTGTCATCTGGAGCAGAGAAACCCGTGGGGAAGTCAATCTGACGGGGCTGGAGGCCTGAGAGGCAGGGCCAGATGGACGTCAGGAGCCGCGTTCAGGTGCTGGGCTTACCCAAAGGGCAGAGCAGCCCCAATGGCCTAAGCAGGGGGGCTATTGAGAAAGACCCCTCGGCCGCCCTGTGGAGTACAGGCAGAAGAGCCGCGGAAGAGGAGCGCAGGAACAGAGAGGGAAGGGCCAGGGACGCAGGAAAAATCAGGCCGAGTGAGTCACTGGCAGTCTGCTCAGCAGGGGGGACGGAGCCCCAGGGGAGCAGTCAGATGGTGGCCCCTGGAGTTGTCGCTTAGGCTCTGGAAGATCTTATGGAGAGTGGCCCCATTGGGCAGTGAGGGAGGAAGACAGATGGGGATAGAGGAGAGACAGGAGGGGGACAAGAGGCAGCCATGTAGACAGCTCTCTGTATTCCCCCAGGAGGGAAATGGGTGGTGGCTGCAGGATATGCGGGGCCAGGAGCACGTTTGGGGGGACGTTTCTTCTGAGGATGGAAGGGACTCAAGCATGTTTATAAACTGTGGGGACCAGTAGCAGGGTGAGGAGGGTGAAGCTAGAAGAGAAGAGTCCTGCCCTCTGGCCCCACCCCCGCTCCCCACTCTACCTCGGTGAAAGGGCAGCTCGCCTCCCAGCTCAGGCCACAAGGTCCAGAGTGTGGAGGTGCCCACAAGCCCTACCAGACTGTGGCCTGCCCCCCTCTTCCTGTGTGGGCTCCATCAGGAGGGGAGACCTTCCTGTGATGCACCCCCCAGGTAGGGAGGGAGGCACTGTGGCTGCTGCTGGCACTGGATCCTGGCCACCCACACAGAGTATATCAGAGATCACACACACACACACAGCTCGCACAGGGCGTACACATGCATGTACATACTCGGGACGCACGCGGGGTATACATATGCACACACAAAACCCACACAGGATGTACAGGTGTGCACACACAGAGAGCTCACATGGAATGTGTATGTTCGTACACACATGCACACAAACGGCTCACACAAGTTTTACATGTGCACGCGCACACACAGCTCACACCGCATTTGTGTACATGTGCACACATGCACGGAGAGCCCACACAGAGACTAGTCTCACGGTTGTTTTCGTCCCCAGTAAAACAACCAGGTCACCATCTGAACCTCCTCCACCTTGCACTCTGTCTGCCCTCCTTTCACCCACTTTCTCCCAGCCCCCTGGCCTCCTTCCTTTCCACCTGGGTCAGGGCATCAAGGACCTGCCTTAGTTCATCCTCTGACCCGGCCCGGCTGGGATGCCACCCTGCAGGCCATCCCCGCTGCGTGTCTCCTGCTCAGCAGGGTCCCTCGAGCAGTTCTTGCGGAAGCCACCTCTTGCTTCTGCGGTGAGGGCCGGGGGCGGCGGGGTCTGCCGGCCTCTGATCTCACCCTCCGCCCGAGGAGGTGGCCGCTTCTAGATGGCCAGGTCCTGGCGGACAATGGCCAGGGACGCCTTGCTGCGGCCGCTGCCGCCCTCGCTGTCGCCGGCCCGGTGCGCATAGGCGGGTGGGGCGTAGGGGTCGGGGCCCGGGCGCCGGGAGGGCAGGCTCGGCGGCGGCGGCGGCGGCGGCGGCAGCGGAGGCGGGAGCAGCTTCTGCGCCACCTCGTGCGCGCGGTTGCAGCGGTTGTCGCGCTCGGCCGCCTGGTGAGAGCCCCTGGCGCACGGACGGCCCTTCCAGAGCAGGTGGCCCAGCTCGGCCACGCTGAGCAGCGCCGAGAGCAGCCCCACGGCGAAGTAGAAGACCACGAAGACGGTCTTCTCGGTGGGCCGGCTCACGAAGCAGTCCACGATGTGCGGGCACGGCGGGCCGGCGCACGCGAAGCGCGGGGCCACGCGGAAGCCGTAGAACAGCGTCTGGCCGCCCAGGAAGGCCAGCTCGGCCGCCAGGCGCAGCACCACGCTCAGCAGGTAGCAGCAGCGCGCGCGGCGGGCGCGCAGGGCGGAGGGCGCGCAGGGGCCCTGGGGGCGCCCCCGGGGCGTGGCGTCGGCCCCACCCGGCTCCTTGCTGGTCTCGTGCATGGAGTAGATGAGGAACAGCACCGGGGGCGCCGAGAGCAGCAGGATGTGGAAGACCCAGAAGCGGTAGTGGGAGACGGGGAAAGCGCGGTCATAGCAGATCTGGCGACAGCCTGGCTGCCGCGTGTTGCACACGAACTCCTCCTGCTCGTCCGCGAACACGGCCTCGCCCACCGTGGCCAGCACCAGGATGCGGAAGATCAGCATGACCACCAGCCACAGGCGGCCCACGAGCGGCACCTGCGACTGCAAGGCGTCCAGCAGCGAGCCGAGGAACGCCCACTCCCCCATGGCGCTGTGGACGCAGGGCTGGAGTCAGAGGCCGGGGCAGATCAGGGACCCCCACCCCTCCATCCCCGTCGGGGTGTAGTCCATTAGACCTCCTCTAACTTCGGGGTGAGTCAGGGGGTCAGCTAGACCTGGGTTTAGGCGGGATTTTGTGGGAACAAATGAGTTAGCAAATGGGGCGGGTGCGGGAGGGGTTCGGTGATTCTCAACTATGGGCGCCCTTCTCCTTGGGGCCAATGGGTGCTGGGGAGGAGCTCCACCCTGGTGCTCTAGCCAGACACCCATGGGCCTGCGTGGTTGGGTCCTGTGCTCCTCCAGAGTCCGGATTTGTAGACAGGGAACGTGGAGATCAGCAGGGCCAGCCCCTGACCGCATTTGTAGAAGCAGAAAGCCAGTGGTGCCCTTATGTACTCAGGGATGCTCCATGGGCAATAACGGTGGCTCGAACCCGGGACTCCAGACCCAATTTGGTACCCCTGGGAGAGGTGGGAGCCACCAGACCCAGAGGGATCCCACCTCCTTCTTTCTCCGCCCACCATTTCTACTGCCCTTTTTACTTCAGTGGATTCCTCACAGAATTGGGGGCCTGACACAAAGGGAGCCCCAATTTCCATAACTCTATCAGGATCTTTTGTCCTAGGTGTCCCCAAACAGTCGGACCCCAGGGTGTTGGGAATGTGGGCCTAGCCCTCTCCCATCTCCTGCTGGTGCTTCTCTGCTTCCTCCCACATTTCCTCAGAGCCTCCCCCAACACACACACACACACACACACACACACACTCGGGTCCCTTGGGGCCCTGAGGCCCCCAGATCCTCACCAGCCCCACTCACCCTGTGGCTGGAGCTGGGGTGTTAGAGCTGAGCGAGGGACCTTGAGAGATGCCTAGGACCTGTTCCTCCTGGTCCCTCTTTCATTTTCCCTTTCGCATTTGGCTGGGATGGATGACAGGACAGGATGGCTGAGAGGGGCTAGCTCTCCCCCTTCTCTTAAAGGGACAGCGTGACCCTGTTGTCTGACTCCACCCTTGGGAACAGGCACAGGGCACACCCCTTGCTGGGCTCTGCTAGCCCTCCCTTTCCGTCTCTCACCCACCCCTACCCCCACCTCACTCCCATCCCATGGTGTGTCTCCATCTAGAAATGGGGGAGAGGGGTCAACCAGAGCTGCACCCCTTATTGAGGGAACCAGGGGACTCATGGAAGCCTGTCCCTCCAAACTGAAAGGCCTCAATCCGCTGTTGACTGTCCCCTTTGAAGGCTGTCTTCAGGGCTGGAGGGAGGATTGGTGCTGGTGTTGGGGGCACTGGTATTTTGAGAGGCAGCAAACACCTAATGGATCTGGTTCCGGCTCTGCCACCCCTGACCTTGGACAAGTCCCTGAGCTTCTCTGGGCCAGAGTCTCCTGGCTTGTCAACTGAGGAGGCTGGGCCAGCTGACCCTGTATCTCCTTCAGCTCTCCGTTCTCATGCTAAGGTCCCAACCATGTTACAGAGAACAAGCAAACCCGTGCCCGGGAAAAATCCCACATGGAAAAACATGCAGCTAACCAGAGGGGTTGGCTTCGGTAGCTAAATAACAGCTTTTGCTTCCTTCCTGCTTTTCCGTAATGTCCAGATTTACTATAATGAGCATGGTTTTTATAATAGAGAGAAAGGCTTCTCTTCCCCCATAAGGCTCTGAATTGAGTCACTTCCTACTGCTCTAGGTGGCAGAAGAAGTTGTCCCTTAGAGGAGGAGAGTTAGGAGGATGGACAGTGACCTGAGCGGCCAGGGAGGGGACACTTGCAGGTTGAGATGTTTTATTTGTCCCCTCTGCCTTTCTGGGAGTCTGCCCAGCCCGCACACCATCCCCCTCCCTCACCTGGCCACCTGTGCTGGGCCCAGCCCTGTGCTGAGCCCATTGCATGAATTAGCTCATTTAATTCTCTTGACAACCCTGGCAGGAGGGAAGCTGAGACTCAGAGGATCTAAGCCACTTTCCCACAGTCAGGCAGCGAGTAAATGGCAGGTCCCGGCCTCATCCCTGGCTTGACTGGTCCAGAGCCCATGCTCTTAAACCCGTCATGGAACTGTCCCCACTTCAGCCTGGCTGGGCTTCCCAGGTGGTATCCCAGGGCCTGACAGTCCCCAGGGTTTAATGTGGGGCTGGTGGGCACAGGCACTGGAGGTGGGCTGTGCCTCGCCAGGACTCGCCTCCTTTGTTATGTTTCATCTCCCCTTCAGCCATGGGGGCCTGTATGGTTTTCCACGTGCTGATGGAGATCCCCTGGCCTGATTTCAGGAAGAGGTGGAAAATGTGTCCTTAACCCGTGCTGGCTCAGGGGCTCAGCCCAGCCTGGAAAAACCCTAGGTTAATGCTTGGGCGTGCCGGGGAACCCTCCCCACCCTGGTGCACAGTTCCCTTGGGAGTGGGCCTGGGTGGGGAGATACTGCCTGGACGAAGTCCAAAGGAACGCATGTGTTGGGGCCCCACATTCCAAAACAGGATGTGGGGTGGGGGGCACTGCCGACCTCCCCATCCCTGACTTCCGCCTGCTCCTGCCAAAGCTGTTCCCAGACCCCCAACCCCTGCCCCCAGCCGTGGGGGCTCAGGGACACACCTCATCTCCCCTGAGTGTCCAGGAATGGTCCCTGCCCTGTCCCCATGGCCCCTGCTGGGTCAGGCCACCGACCCAGCCTGGAAAAACCCCATCAGACCCATCTGCCTGTGGGGAGTGCAAAATGGCAGAGGCAGTGGGCGAGGATGGGGCGGGAGGCGGAGAACGCATGGTCACCCTGCACTGTCCCCAGCCCCTGATATCACAGGGCCAGACACAAGAGACTCTACAATCTCTGGGGCCCATCCTCCTCAGATAGCGCCGTCCAGCCTGGGAGCAGGTGTCGCTGATGCTGCCCAGAGCTGGTGGTGTGTGGTCCCATTCTTGGCCGTACTTGAGATCTGGGCTGGGCTCAGAGGCCTGTCCTGCCCTGGTCACATTCAGTCTCTGTGCCAGACACCCCAGCCTGGCCCGTCGGGCTGTGGAGCCCCTTCTCGCGCCTGTTGCACAGATGCACACAGGCATCACATTCATGTTTGTACCCGTAGGTTAATACCAACGACATCGTCAACACACGGCTGTATTTTCTCTCTCCTGTGCCCTCTAACATTTCTAAAAGTCTTGACATAAATGTGGCCTTTTCGTGAGGCCTTCCCTAGCAGCCCTAAGTGGAATTTAACCCCTACTTCCTATCCCCTTTCTCAGCCTTATTTCCTTTGCACTGATCACTATGTAACATCGTTTATATTTATCTTATTTTCCTGTGTAGCGTGTGTCTCCTCCATTAGCCTGTAAGCTCCCCGAGGGCAGGCACTTTTGGTGCTGTGTTCACTGTCCTGTCTCCGCCAGAGCAGTTCCTGGCTTGTAGTAGATGCTCAGTAAACATTTGTGGGGTGGATGAATGAGTGAAGGGGGGAGGGTTCAGATCCTCTCTGCCCCAAGGTGATGAGATCTCTGGTGGGTCCCATGCCTCAGTTGCTCCCTCTGATCTCCTCTAGGGCTTGTGATCACTTAAGTGGCCAATCTGGACTGAGATCAATAATCAGAATGTCTAGTCCTGGGTAGAAATGAAAACTCCGGAATGGGTTAATGGTGAAATCTCCTGCCCCCAGCTCGGCCTGAGTGGGAGGGTCGGGGGTGGGCGGCGGTGGGCCTGGTTGGTTCTCCTTGTTGCTTCTCCTAGTCCCCCGCCTTGCCACACAGTACCTGACCCTTCAAACTCTTCCCCAGGCCTGAAAACCCTCCAAACTAGATGACCTTTGGTTCACTGGCCACCCAGCTCCTCTCCCCTCTCCCCTGGCCTTCAACCTCTGCGGTTTTGTCACCACTGGAACCTGCTTCCCTGTCAGGCCTTACCTCCTCCTTCAGCTCCGTGATTATTTAAGATTAGGTTTGGCTGTAACAGCACAAATATTAAACAGTGGCTTAAACAAGAGAAGCTTGTTTCTTTCTCACATAAAAGGTGGAGAGCAGTGGGCCGTTCAGCGCTGGTGGGGCAGCTGTGTGCTCCAGAGTCCTCAGCGGGGCAGGTTCCTTCCTGGGTGTGGCCCTCCTCCTCCGTGATCCACAGAGTCATTCGGACTCCAGGCAGCAGAGGGAGAAAGGGATGAAGGTGGGAGAAATAGGTGCAAGGACATCCGTCTCTTATAAAAATCCCAGGAAGCTGCCACGTGACTGACCTGTTCACATATCATTGGCCAGGATGACCCTCCACAAGGAAGGCTGGGAAATGTAGTCTTTATTCTACGTGGCCTTGCACCCAAGACAGGAGAATTCAGCCCTCGCTCTCACAGATCTGCATCTGGCTTTGGTCTTTCATGCTGAGATGGAGAGTCAGAGAGTTCTCCCCAAGTCTGCTCCCACCAGCCACTTCGGCACAACTTCTTCCTCAAGAAGCCTCCCCAGTCTAGTCACCCTGTCCCCAGGTCCTTCCAAACCACTGCATCTCTGGGTCTTCTTTCATGCCCTCTGCCTAGCCCCATCCCCTCTTTCTCGTCCTTGGGCAGAAGAGTCATTACTGCCAGCTGGAGGTCCCCACCTGGTCTCTTTTCCCCATCTCACCCATTTCTAGGTTGTCTATAGAGATCTTTGCTCAGTAGGACAATAACTGGGCCTGAAAGTGGCTGGGCTCTGCAGGCAGCCTCATCTGAGTGACCAGAGGGCTTGGGAGTCCCTCCCTTCTTTTCCTTGAAAGCCCAGAGTGAACTCGTAGATGAGAGAAACTGCTTTGGGATTGGGGGTGAGAGGAAGGGTAAGGGTTTGAGTTAGTTATCAAGAGGCAGCTTTCAAAGTCCCTTTCTCCCTCCATGCAGCTCTGAATGGCCTACGTTTGTGAGGGCCGAGAGGTACAAGCAACCACGATCACTGCCTGCAGCCTGGGGCCCTTTTCTCTCCATAACCCCAGGGGCTGAAGTGGGATCAGGTTAACTCAAGATCAGTTGATGGGCAGATCAACGTAACTCCCTCCCTAAAAGTAACACTCCTGGGTCCAAGGGCTGCCCTTGGCCAGGCCCTGGAAAGTTGTGGAAAGTTACTAGAGGCAGAAGACAGTCACCTGTGGATTGGGCTTCCTTTCCTCCAGCCAAAATAGCATTTACTGGAATATCTTTTTGCACTTACCAGGATGTATTGGGGCCACCTTGAGGCCAGTGAAGATACTGTCTTACTCCAAAGAAACAAATCTGACTTGAGAAAGTACTAAGAGAAAATGTAAGGGGGAGTAGTGTACACTGATACAACTGCTTTGAAGAAGTTTGGCAGTTTCTTATAAAGGTAAACACATACTTAACAAATGACCCAACGATTCCACTTCTAGGTATTTACTCAAGAGAAATAAAAAGATATGTCTATAAAAAAGACTTGCAGCGCCGGCCCCGTGGCTGAGTGGTTAAGTTCGTGCGCTCTGCTACGGTGGCCCAGGGTTTTGCTGGTTTGGATCCTGGGCGCGGACATGGCACCGCTCATCAGGCCACGTTGAGGCGTCATCCCACATGCCACAACTAGAAGGTCCCACAACTAAAATATACAACTATGTACTGGGGGGATTTGGGGAGAAAAAGCAGAAAGAAAGAAAATAAAAAGATTGGCAACAGTTGTTAGCTGACGTGCCAATCTTTAAAAAAAAAAAAAAGACCTTCACTCTGACGTTCATAACAGCTTTATTTACAATAGGCCCAACTGGAAACAACCCACGTGTCCATCAACAGGTGAATGGATGAATAAACAAATCTATGCAATGGAATAATACTCAGCAATTAAAAAAAGAAGGAACAATTGATACGTGCAACAACATGGATGAATTTCAGAAAAATTATGCCAAATGAAAGAAGCCGGACGCAGAAGCATACATTTGTATGATTCCATTTATATGAAGTTCTAGAATAGGTAAAACTAACCTGTAATGGTAGAAATCAGATTAGCGTTTGTCTGGGGTTGAAGAGACACATAAGAAGTTTTTGAGCTGATGGAAATGTGTTACATCTTGATTATGATGGTGGCTTATGCGGGAGTACACACTTGTCAAAAGTCATCAATCTGTACACTTAGAGCGGGTGCATTTTATGTATCTAAATTATACCTCAATAAAATTGATTTAAAAAGAAAAAAGTAATGTTGGTCTGTACTGAAATTCTTTTGAGGAGGTCATGAAAGAGAGTAAGACTTCCTCTAAGTCATTGTTACACATCTCTCTCTCTCCAGCTCTCTGGGGAAACTTCTTTCCTCTTCCTCTTCCTTCACCCTCTTGTTCCCCCACACTCCACGCTGCTCATCTCTCCTTATCATTCTTTATGAAGTGGAGTAATTTGGCTTGCTTCTATACATTTGAGTTTGATGTCTGAAGGATGCTTTTGTACACAAAATCAATATCCTTGGGTTTGAATTTATATTCAATTAAGACTTTAAATGAAAAAAACTGGGGCTGGCCCGGTGGTGCAGCAGTTAAGTTCGCACGTTCCGCATCTCAGCCGCCAGGGTTTGCCGGTTCGGATCTCGGGTGCGGACATGGCACCGCTTGGTAAGCCATGCTGTGGTAGGCGTCCCACATAGAAAGTAGAGGAAGACGGGCACGGATGTTAGCTCAGGGCCAGTCTTCCTCAGCAAAAAGAGGAGGACTAGCAGTAGTTAGCTCAGGGCTGATCTTCCTCAAAAAAAAAAAATGAAAAAACTTTTTCCTTTTATACCTTCAACTACACCTTTTGTTGTTCTATTATACATTTAATAATTTGAGTATCAAAATAAGAATAATCACTTTCACTTGTTCTTTAATTAATATTCAATTATCTCATAATTTTGAGAAGTTTAATTTGCCTAAGCAATGAGCACTAATTACAAGCCTGATTAATTAAATTTCCAAACGTTTCCAGTGCCTAATGGGACTGACTGACAACTCTAACAAGTAACATCTTCATATTTATTAAAACAATTCCTGTAAACCTAATAAACCAAATGTACAAATGTAGCAGTTCAAGTTCAATTTTACAGTAGTGTTTACAAATTTATTTGAATTTCTTAAAACTTTTAAATTAAAATCACATGTAAAGATAAATTATACATTTAAATAGAAATTGCAAGGCTAACCTGTCGGTTAAATTCTCTTAAACATTAGGGACATTCAAAATATGTAATACAAACACATCATCCTGAATGATTATGAAACATTTCTAAATTTAACACAAAATTATAAATACTTTGGGTTTAATTAGTTCATCATTTCTGTCTTTCTATCTTTCCCTTCAGGGTTGTGGAGTCCTCTACCCAACTAACAGTTTAATCCCGTCAGGTGGACTGAGAATTTCTAAATGAAAAACATCAAGACAGATTAAGGGTTAGAAATTCAAGACTGAGGTTTGGGACCAGGTTGACTCTTTTCTTGTGGTTGACCCCCTCTGCTTTGTCGACAGAGTGCCCGAGCTCACCCCTCTCAGTAGGAATTTGTTTTATAATTCAATATGTGTGAATCTTTGCTCAAGATTAGGTGTAGGGTAAGTCTTTTGACGAGACTACTGCCTGGGGGATGATGTACGTTTCCCGTTGCTTCACCTGGGGAGCGTGGTATGCCATTCTGTCTCATTATTGATCGCTTAGTTAATGTGGTGTCTGTTAGAGCTCTCCATCATATAGGTAACTTTTTTGCTTTGGAATTTATTAAAGGTATGTTTATGTTCTCACTTTTCGCCTTTTCATGCTTGTTGCTTCATGTCTCTTGTTTAGCAAAGACAGTTACAAAGCACATAATCCGGGTATGCACTGCCTGAGTTCTACAGCCAAACAGTTGGTAATGCAACCATTTCTCCATCCACTTCAAACTCCTCTGTTCCCTCCGGCAGGAAAAGATACATAAATGGTTTCCATGGAGATTCTTCAAGGCAGGATCAAGAGTTTCCCTATGGTGCATTGAAAATCTCTCCCCAGTAACCACAGTATATGTTCTGGTCAATTCCACATCATACTGGTAGGTGACATCTTTAGTTCTCTCTCTTAAGTGGGTTTCTTGCATAAAAACACAGAATCTGAGATTACAACAGCTCTAACATGGGGGGCGGGGCGGGTCAGAGCATCACTCAGCAGGAATATTGGCCATTTCCCACATTTATTCACATTGTGATTTTCCACAAGTACTGAAGAACCATCTACTGTGTCAGAAGAAAGTTTTATGCACTATACAAAATATTATTACCAAAAGCTGCAACCCGAGTTAAAGGCCCTGCTAGTCTGCCTCATGGCCACTGTTCCAGACCTTGGAAAGTGACTCTACTAGAAGGTATTATCACATGACTGCACTGTGGACCATGACTGCTGAGCACAAGAAAACGGGCTCACCCTTGTCTGCGCACCCTCCTCAGTGTCCTACCTTTCAGCAGGCCTCTGGTTAAGTTCTCTCCCTACACTCTCTCCTCCAGATTATAGTTGTAGTCTTCACAGCAAACCAAAGATGTGGCTTTATGTGGACAAAAAGCATCAGGGTCTTTGGGAATCTTGCTGTGATTGGACCAGTAAAAGTAATTCCAGATTTGAAGGTAGCTTGATGTTGGCTTGTTTTCACTGATTCCTTTATGTGTTTTTCAGAGCAAATTGACCGCCTGCTCTAGAGATGTCATTATCAAGACTTACAACTGTCCAACCTTACGCAAATCAGCTGGTGGGCTGTATAGCTTGTGAACTTTTTGTATCTGGGGTTGTACAAACAGAAAAGTAAAGGCTGCAAGGCTCTTTGGAAGATGCTTTGATGGAAATCATCATCTTCTCTTTCGTCATCTCAAGAGCATCCACTTTGATATGGCTGAGAAATATTGTGAAGGTGATTCTGGGTTGAGCTCTAGCCACAGCTCAGCAGCTTTGCAAACTGTCCCTTCATTTTCCACAGGTAAGTGGTCACTACTGAAAACACCTATCAATCAGTAGGTCGGGTGGCAGCAGCATGAAAGCTTTCTGGTGGTACCCAGAAGTGAAATTGTGCCCACCAATCTTTTGGCACTTTAATTCCTCACAATCTGCAAAACTCAACAATTCTCTGCATTGATTATTTTTTAATTATATGTTTTTGACATTGTTGCAACACGTCTACTTACACAAAGCACATTGTTTCATAAAACTGTTATACAGTGCTGTCATTTATTGCCAAGTTACTGTGTGCCTAAGTTTCTCTTGTCTATTAGGCAGTGTAGTGACACCAACATTCCCTAGGTGTGAGCGTGTCTGCTATCACTAGTTCACTCACAGCGTGGCCTGAAATAAGAACTACACATCAAGAACCACCTTATGACGAGGGACTTCAACGCCTTCAACAGCAAACACTATGCCAGTGAGGAACTGCCCTTTATTAAAGAGTTTTAGCTGTTCCAGCAGACACAGCATATTCAAGATCAGTCTCTTCTTGTTGTGATGGACATGACTGTATTCTGTTAATATCTGTAGAATCAGATTGGAAAAGTCGGTCTCTTTTTTTTTGAGGAAGATTAGCCTTGAGCTAACTACTGCCAATCCTCCTCTTTTTGCTGAGGAAGACTGGCTCTGAGCTAACATCTATGCCCATCTTCCTCTACTTTATATGTGGGACACCTACCACAGCATGGCTTTGGCCAAGCAGTACCATGTCTGCACCTGGGATCTGAACCGGAGAACCCCGGGCCGACAAGAAGCGGGAACGTGCGAACTTAACTGCTGCACCACCGGGCCGACCCCAAAAGTCGGTCTTTCTAACGAAAGAGGATCAAGTGAATGATTCCTGAGTAAAGCAAGGAGGAGCTCCATGTGGTCTCATCTGCAGCTCAGAACCGAGGCTGGCAGATCCACTACCCTAGGTCATCCTGGGTTCTTTAGGTACCAAAATGGACTTTGGAGTTTGTATTAGTCAGAGTCCTCCAGAAAAACAGAGCCAATAGGATATATATGGATATATATATAAGAAGAGATTTATTATAGGAACTGGCTCACATAATTATGGAGGCTGAGAAATACCACCATCTGCAGTCTGCAAGCTGGAGAGAAAGCTGGTGGTGCAACTCAGTCTAAGTCTGAAGATCTGAGAACCAGGGGAGTCATTGATGTAAATCTGAGTTCCCAGGCCTGAGAACCAGGAGCGCCCATGTTGGAGGGCAGGAGATAGATGTCTCAGCTTAGAGAAAGGGAATTTGCCCTTCCTCTCCATTTTTGTTCCATTCAGGTCCTCAACAGATTGGACGATACCCACGTGCAGTGGGGAGGGTGAGCTTCTTTACTCAGTCTACTGATTCAAATGCTAGTCTCTTCCGGAGACACCCTCACAGGCACATTTAGAAATCATACTTTACCAGTTATCTGGGCATCCCTTGGCCCAGGGGAGTTGACACACACAATTAACCATTATAGTTTTTCAACACATCCTGAAGACATCCTGTTCAGATTTGCAATCGTACAGCACAAGTGAAAAACACCTGAGATTGATTCCTGGAGTGGTACCAGTTCAGCATGATATTAGAACTGGAACCCATATATTACTTTTATAACCAGAAAAAAATTATAGTTATTTTCATTTTGAAAAACATGTAACATTTACTACTTTTGTAAACTATAGGAAAATGCAAAGAAGAAAACAAAAATCACCCAAATCTTATCATCCTGAGAAAAGCAGCTAGCACTTTGTTGCAATTTGCCATAGGTCTTTCAATGCACATAGCATTCGTTCTCAAATTTTAGTGTGCGTCAGCATTAACCAGAGCGCTTGTTAAAACAAGTGCTTTAGGTCAGTAGTTTTTGGGTGGGCCGGATAATCCGAATTTCTAACAAGCCCTCAGGTCATGGTAATATTGCTGGTCCAGAGACCACACATCAAGATGAACTGGCATGTAGTTACACCTTTGCTATTCCAAGTAAGGTCTCCAACCACCAGCATTGACATCACTTGGGAACTGCTTAATACAATCTCAGGCCCCCCTCAGACCTATTGAATCAGAATCTGCATTTTAACAAGATCCTGAAGGGATTTGTAGGCACAAGTTTGAGAAGCACTAGTTTATATTCGAGCCTCATACTGTCTAAAAGACAGTTTTTCCTCCCTACTCTATTGTGGTATAATTTACACACAATAAAATGCACCTTTATTATAATTCAATGTGTTTTGACAAATTATACGGGATAGTTTTGTATCTTTTTCCCCCTCTACCCAACATGAGGACTTTCCTGTGCTATTGTTTGGGGAAAACATGACTTCTAATGGCTGTGTAATACATGGTAAGTAAGGATGTACCAGTTTAACTAATTCTTCTATTTTAGGACATTTCTGCTGTTCCCCTCAATGAACACTTGTGGACACAAGCTTTTTGGTTTTCAGTCTTTAGGATACTTTTCCAAAAGTGGAATTACGAAGGAAAAGGACACTGGGCAGGCAAGAACAGACGTCCATTACTCTAGAAGAAAAGTTAATGAATTAAAAAATTTTCTGTGGGTTTCAGAAAAAATGTCCAGAATTCACTTAAAAAAATTCCATTGCAGGGCCTGGCTCTGTGGCCGAGTGGTTAAGTTCATGTGCTCCACTGAGGCGGCCCAGGGTTTGCATCCTGGGCGTGGACATGGCACTGCTCGTCAGGCCACGTTGAGGCGGTGTCCCACATCCCACAACTGGAAGGACCTGCAACTAAGATATACAACTATGTACGGGGGTGGGGGGGTGGGGGGTGGTTGGGAAGGTAAAGCAGAAAAAAAAAAAAAAAAAAGATTGGCAACAGTTGTTAGCTCAGGTGCCAATTAAAAAAAAAAAAAAAAAATTCCATTGCAGCAAGAACAGTGGGATGCAATGTACCTTAAAAAACAAAAAGGTGGGGCTGGCCCCAGCCGAGTGGTTAAGTTTGCACGCTCCGCTTTGGCAGACCAGGGTTTCGCTGGTTCAGATCCTGGGCACGGACATGGCACTGCTCATCAAGCCACGCTGAGGCAGCATCCCACATGCCACAACTAGAAGGACCCACAACTAAAAATATACAACTGTGTACCATGGCAGTTTGGGGAGAAAAAGGAAAAATAAAATCTTAAAAAACAAAAAACAAAAAGGCTTAGTAAGTTCGTGTCATTTATCAGCTAATACAAATTTTGAATCCTTATTTTCTCAGTAACCATTCTTTTGTAATTTATAATTGATATAATATGCATTTAAGCAATGTCTCAAATTTATAGGAACTAACTACACTCTATAAAGGGTCTAAAATGTCCAAGTTATTAGCACTAGAATTTTTATCTCCTAGAATGTCAGTGGCTTAAGGAATAATGAATAAAGTCAAGGAATGTATTCACTTGAAGTCTTTTTAGATAATAGACATTTTACTGATTAGGAGCAAACTTTTCCTTTTAAAAGGGAAACATTTCTTATTTTTTTCTTTCTAGAGAGGGTTTGTAGCTTTTCTCCCACAATTTATTTTATAAACAAATGCCTACTTACCAGACAGGGATTTCACCTTTGATCTGTAACCTTTCTTCACTCCATGTCATGAACATCTTTTCACATCAATAGATAATATACATGATCATTCTTAATGGACACATGGTATTCCCATTGTACTACAATTTGTTTAAACTAATTGTTTTACCAAATGTCGCCCATTGTTGGACACTGAGGTTACTTTCAATTTTATTATTACAGAAACTTCAATAAGCATCTTTGTATACAGCTTTTTTGGAAGATAATTATAGATTCACATGTAGTTGAAAGAAATAGTACAGAGACCCCTCGTACACTTTGCCCACTTTCCTCCAATGGTAACCTTTTGCAAAATTATAATCAGGATATTGCTATTTCCTGTGTTACTTGAACTCAAATTTGTGTGTGCTTCCACAGCTTTTGGCACATGTCCAATTCTCTTGAACTAAACTTCTTAAAAGTGAGAATTGCTGGGACAAAGAGCTTGGCCTTTTGTCCAGATTCTGATGAAAGGGCTCATTTTCCCTTTGTCAACATTACCCTTGGGGATATGTTTAGGATATCCGTCTGTAACTCACGATTACTTTTCTTCTAGTACCTTTTTTAATAGTTTTGTTTTTGACATTTAAATATTTAGTCTATTTGAACTTAATTTTGGTGTAAGATGTGAGGAAGGGATTGGATTTATCTAACATTTCTTCTTCTAAAAGATTAGCCAGTGGCCCCAATTTACTGATATCATCAAGCAGTTGACCAGGTTATCAAAATAGTTGTTAAAGTAGGGAATCATTAAAAAAAACCCTGATGGGCCTCTATTAGGTCATGATGCCTATCTCTTAGACCTATCACTGTGGCTGCCAGGCACATCAGAATATGATCGGAATAGCTCTCAAAAGGAAGTGAAAAGGGATATATTTTAGAGTAAGGAAAAGGGTGTAGTGCAGGGGCAAAAAAGGGGCAATCAATGACTTGCAATGTTTTGAACATTTTATTAAAGTACAAAATTGTTGAAGTTAAGCTAAATGGAAACACATAGTAAATATTTACAAAAACATTGATAACAATACTCAAGTCACACACATGTAACACTGCAGAAAGGTCTCAAAGTTTACAAATTGAAAATTATGGCAATTTCCCAAAATGGATATAATAGCTCACTGCTGAGTATGGTATTGATATAATATGTACGATCTTTGCGCAAATGTTGTCCCTAACTCTTCTGTGATCCAGTGCTCCCTAGAAATTTGTTCTTTGGGAGATTTAGACTCAGAGGCAGCCAGAGGGGACAAGTCAAGAGTTGAGATAGTCACATAACTTATGGTCTAATTTTCTTCATCCTATTGACTGTGTTGAGGTTGTACAGACACAGTCAGGGTGTTTTTCTTCAGCCTCTGGTGGTATTCAAAAGGATATGAAGAATATGAGCAATTTCTCATTGCTTCAACAAAAAATCAGCACATAAAAGGCTGAGTGGGAAGTATTTGTACTAGAACTACAAAGTTCTATTTGATGGAGAATTACCTATAAAACTAAGATAAAACAGAGAATCATGCTTTATCTCATAGATACTGAAAGTAGGAAAGGAGGCAGAGCAGACACTTTTATATCAAAGTGATCCAATTTTAGCTTAATGGCCAATAAACAAAGTACATTATGCTGAAGTAACCACACAGCTACCTGTCCAGAAGAATTTAAAAACAGATTTTAAAGACAAAAGAAAACAGACAAAACAGACAAAGCAGAGAAGAAAACAAGGCCCACGAGATGGTTACTATTTAGACAGTATTGGACACTTGGGGTCTACGTACTTCACTTTGATGGCTCCAGATTAAAACTACCTTCCCCCAAAGTAAATTCAGAAAGGAGGAAATCAAGAGCTTTAGGTAACTTTAAAACTGGTCCTGGGCTCAATAGAACCATTAATTAAAATAATCACCTCACATTTTAAAACAGATCATCTTCATCTGATTCCTCGAGGTACTTTATAGGTTTCCTTGCCCGTCCGGATTTTGCACGAGGAGCCACAGTTGAGTCTAAGTCCAGATGGAAGTCATCATTCTCCTTGGATTTCTAAAAGACAAAAGCCCAAGTAATTTGCATAATGTCAACCTGACAGCATAATTTCAATGTAAAACATATATCAACAGACTACAATTCAAGGAGTTTTCCACCTTCTAATAAGCAGTAAGAAATAGATTCAAGGCAACTTGCATTGACTAAGTAAGTGGCATATTTAACTTTGTTACAACTAAACATATAGTAAAAGCTAATGGGTTATGGGATTTAAATTTATTTTCTTAAAAATGTGCTAAGTTATTAAGAGCAAAGCTTGACTATTGTTTCAAAAAACCTATAGCAAACGGACTGACTAGGATAAATACACACCTTGTTTGTGACTGCTTTAGAAATCATTTTCTCAAAATTAGAGTCAGAATCATCAGAAGTGGATGGCTTCCTTTTGCGGGGATTTTTGGTTTTGGGCATATCAGGCTTTTGAGAGACATCAGAATTCAAACCTGGATCTTTCTTGACTCTTTTTGTTGCAGGCTTTTTGGTGCCGGTAGTGGAGGTAGAAGACTGACCTGCAAGTCAACATAGGCATTTATCATGGCCACTCTTAGATGAACTGTTCTCACTGTGAACTTTTTTTGGCAAACTGTTGACTGCTTTTATTTAACATAGGAAAAGACAGCCCAATGGAGCTGAAAATACACTAGAGAACCAAAGTATCCTTAGGCATACAATTTTTTTATAGGTATATGTTTTACATTAAATATTTGCAATTGTTTCTAAATCCTATCCATGTTATAGGAATGAGCCAGATAATGCCTGGCATTTTGAGAAACACACTGATGTCAAAACTTTTGACCATCTTTTTTGTGTGTGTGACTGACGAAGATTGTCCCTGAGCTAACATCTGTGCCAGTCCTCCTCCGTACTGAATGTGGGACTCCACCACAGCACGGCTTGATGAACAATGTGTAGGTCTGTGCCCGGGATCCAAACCTACAGACCCCAGGCTGCTGAAGCAGAGTGTGCAAACTTATCTACTACACCACTGGGCTGGCCCCTTGACCACCAGTTTTGATTATAAAGATCTAAAGATTTGCTTTCAATTGGAAAAGATTTAATTTCAATTATCAATAGTAAATTTTGGGAATAAAAAATCAAATTGGTTTGTGTCAGCCAGTTAGTTAATCCCAATATTAACCCATCTCAAAGATTTAGGCTTACTTTTTGCTGCTATTTTTTTCACCGTCACCTTCTTTTTAGAAATAGGATTTATAATTTCAGTTTCAGCTGGGAAATCAGCAGCTGAAGAGCTTGGAGAAAGTGGTACACTGTCCTTGGCATCATCAGCATCAAGGTCTGTTACTTCAGTGGAAAGGAAAATAGTACATATAAGCAACATGTGAAAATCCATTTACTGCTTTGTTGCTGCTATGAATTTCTATTTAAACACCAAGTCTGCGACTTTTCTGGAATATTTAAAACACACTCTTATAACTTTGTTAAAATTTCTAGGTTTTCCAGCAGCGAAAACAGTTATTTTTTTTATCTCTAGCACCTAGCACAGTACCTAGTAAGCACATGATTACTTTTAGTATATTAAATGTACAACATCAATGTAATGCTAACAAGAACTTACATTTATTTTCAAAGGCAGGACTTGGATAGTGTAGTCCAGATTAGAACCCAGGTGGACCTGAGTGCCCCAGTAAAGCAGATTCCTCACTATTTTTAAACACATACCTGACACTGCACTTTTCTGTGTCTTCAGTTCTTTGTTAGCATGTCTAGAATAAAAAATAACATCCTGACAACCAATTCTAAATGTATCAAACAACGAAGAATATATTACTGACTATTACAAGCAATCATAAAATCCATATTATAGAAGATACTTACTTTAGGGAACTTTTAGTTTTAGGTAGACTAGAATCTGATGGGACAAAATCTTCCTCTTGAGTTTTTTCATCAAAATCTGAGAAAGGTTCATCTGAATCCAAATCCATTGTGAATTTGGTTTTTGCTATTAAAAACATACATATAAAAAGAATCAAAGAGGATAATAGGAGAAATATTTAGTCCACAGATTGATATAACATTTCATGAAGATTTAAGCTTCAGTTTAATATCCTAAAAGATGCTTTAGTTTTTCAAAAATCTAACATAATTACTGCTCTAAGATACAACAATTTCTGGAATTAAGTGCCCTGAAATGTATGGTCCATTCAAATCTTTCGGCCTATCTAGCATGTTCTTCAGTTTTCCTTACTTGCTGCTCTCCGTGGCTCTGTTTCTCGTGGAGGGACATCAAAATTACTTTCATTACTGCTCATATCTGATTCTGAATCAGACCAAGGGTTTCTCTTCTTTCCTTTGACTGGTTTAAATGGCAATGTAATTTGTTTCTTTGTCTTGGTATCTAGAAGGGAGAGAGAAATTAACCACTTTTGATAATTTTAGACTCAATTTTTCTCCATCTCTATCCATCCACCCATCCTTCAAATATTTATTATTGAGCTCTGTGCTAGTACGGGGAATACAATGGTGAACAGAAATGGATACAGTCCTTCCTCCTGTGGAACTTGATCATCTAATCCCATGAATAAATACAATGTGTTTATGTAGGGCATGTGGTATGTATCTACATGTGTATAAATACGAGGCTTCTCTAAGAAAGAGATGCTTGAGAGCTATCTGAAGGTTAAATAAGAGTTAACTAGTTGAAAAGAGGTGGGTGATGAAACATTCCAATTCAGGAAAGTGCATGTACAAAGGCCCTGTGAGAAAACATAGTGCCTTTGGGAAAGTGAAAGAAATCCATTATGGCTGGAAAGCATAAGCCAGGGGGAGGGTGACTGGTCTTCTTAAGGATTTTGTTTTAAACAGGGAACCTATATGACCAGATTTCCATTTTAAAAAGTTCTCTCAGATCGCAGTGTGGAGATTGGAAAGAGGCAAGAATAGATGCAAAGAGATCAACAGAAGGTTATTGCTGAAATCAAGGCAAGGGAGACAATTCAAAGACAAAAGAATGGCTAGGACCAAACCTTGAGGGGCATTTAATGGCTGATGAGTTAGGAGGTTTAAAGTCACTAGGTCTTGTTAATTCTGTTCCCCAAATGACTCTCATACCCATCCTTTGATCTTTACTTCCCTCTTCTTGGCCCACAAAGGTTACAATGGCAGTCTCTTTATTGGCCTGACATAGTCCTTTCTTCATATTCTTGTTAGATGAATTTTCCTTAAGTATACCCATTTCATATTCCCTAGTTGCATTTAATCTTATATATCCTCCCCCAACAACCTGGTTTTCTAATTTTCCATAATCTGGCTTAACTATATTTTCTTCTATTTCCCAATATAAAACCTCCCACTCTATTAAGAGGGCCTTTTCATTGTCTCATACATATTATATGCTCATTTTTCTTCTCCCAATCTAGGGATACCTAAATCTTACTCAATCTTCAAGGCTCTAGCCCAGGTTTGACCTCTTTCACAAAGCCTCTATAGTCTACATGTGCCCACACTGACCTCCCCTTTCTCTAAATCCGTACATGGCCTGTATATACTGCTTTACCTTTCTTTCTTGATAAACCTCTTGAAGGTGAATGCCCATGCTCTCCCACTTCTCGTGCCCTCACAATATTTGCTAGTGATGGGAACATACATGCTCAAAATACTTAACTGATTCATCGGTTTTACATGCTAAATGATTGCTAGCTAAGTTTAAAGTTAAAGGCGTGCTGCATTCTAAGGCCAATATAGAATTTTGCACAGCATGGCACACACAACACACTTTTCTTACTTCTTTTTAATGCTAAGATATTTCCATTTGTTTTAGTCACCTTTGTATCCCCACAGAACTGAGCACACATTATCAAGAATAGACACTTAAGGATAGACATATAAATCAATGGAGCAGAACTGAGAATCCATAAATAAACCTTAATATTTATGGTCACTTGATTTTTGACAAGGGTGAAGACAATTCAATATATTGTGCTGGGACAACTGGATATCCACATGCAAAAGAATGAACTTGGAATCCTTCCTTACACCATTTATAAAAAATTAATTCAAAAGGAATCACAGACCTAAATGTAATACTTAAAACTATAAAACTCTTAGAAGAAAACATAGGGGTAAATCCCAAAAGATTAGATATGACATCAAAAGCATGAGCAACAAAAGAAAGATAATGGATAAATTTGATTTCATCAAAATTAAAAACTTGCGCGCCAAAGGACATCCTCAAGAAAGTGAAAACCCATAGAATGGGAGAAAATATTTGCACATCATCTATCTGATAAGTGACATCTAGAATATATAAAGAATTCTTACAACAATAAAAAAGACAAATAACTCAACTTAAAAATGGGTAAAGGATCTGAATAGATTTCTCCAAAGAAATATAAATGGCCAATAAGCGCATGCAAAGATGCTGAACATCATTAGCCAACAGGGAGATGCAAACCAAAACTACAATGAGATACCACTTTATATCCACTAGGATGGCTAGATCAAAATGAAGACAATTAGCAAGTGTTGGTAAAGATGTGGAGAAACTAGAACCCTCATATGTTGTTGGTGGGAATGTAAAAGGTGCAGCTGCTTTCAAAAACAGCGTGGTAATTCTCCAAAACTTATACATAAAATAATTATATGACCCAGCAATTCCACTCCTAGGTATCTACCCAATAAAAACATAAGACCAAATAGAAACTTGTACATGAATGTTCATAGCATCACTATTCACAATAGCCAAAAGGTAGACCCAAATGTCCACTTACTGATAAATGGATAAATAAAATGTAGTATATCCATACAATGAAATACTATTTGGCAATAAAAATAAATGAAATATTGATAGATGTTATTACATGGATGACTCTTGAAAACATTGTGTTAAGTGAAAGAAGCCAGTCATAAAATGACCATGTATTATGTGATTCCATTCATACAAAATGTCCAGAACAGGCAAATCTAGGGACAGAAAGTAGATTAGTTGTTGCCTCAGGGTTAGGAGGAGTTGGGGGGGAAATGTGGAATGACCATAATGGAAACAATATTTGTTTTTGCAGTGAGATATTGTTCTAAAACTCTGAGCATACTAAAACCATTGAATGGTACACTTAAATGAGTAAATTTAGCATGTGAATATCTTAATGAAGAAATTAAAAAAAAAAGTAGGATCTAATATACTGTTTTCTTTAGATCCCAACTGAGGAATTCAAGTTGTCAAATTAACAGACTATTTCATTAAAAAAATGATCTTTTTTAAAATAAATCAAATCCCAGGCAATATTATGGAGGTTCAGGCATACTTCAGACATAGTCCTCCTTCATGTTACTTAATAAGAACTTATCACCTGGGTCCAGCCCCGTGGCTGAGTGGTTAGGTCCATGCACTCCGCTGCGGTGGCCCAGGGTTTCGCCAGTTCGAATCCTGGGTGTGGACATGGCACCGCTCATCAGGCCATGCTGAGGCAGCATCCCATATGCCACAACTAGAAGGACCCACAACTAAGAATATACAACTATGTACCGGGGAGCTTTGGGGAGCAAAAAGGAAAAAAAAAAATTCTTTGGGAAAAAAATAAAAGAACTTATTATCTATGTGGAACATTCTAGGTAACAGACACAATTTAATCTCGACTCTATACCATTTTCCGTAAATGGTATACCTGGTTGTCTTTTCTGTTTCTTCTCTAATCTTTGTTTTAGGCCTTCTACCTCTGTACCGTCCTCTTGAGGGCTTCCTTCAGTATTTTCACTCTAAAAGATAGCAAGACAAAAATGGTCAAATTCTGCCAACTTATTATTTGGAATAATATAAGGTCAAATACATATCTGGTCAAAGAGTGTTTTTTTTTCCTTTGAGTTTTGGTTGGAGCTCTGAATAAAGGTAAAAGAATGATTTTTTCAAGCTACTTAAACACTAAAAAATCAGGCTCATAAGATGGTTATGATTAGATAGGGGACAAATTCCAACTATGGAACTAGAAATTTTGTAATATAATTTGCCCAATTTTAAGTGGAAATATGCTTAAAGTATTTTATGTATAACATTTTCAAGAGTTTCACCTTAATTTTCTTTTTAAATTTCTTTTCTGCCTCTGCTTTCATCTCTATGGTCACTCGGGGGATGACTCTTTTTCCACTTGGAGAAGGCAGAACTTCAGCCCTTTGTGTTTTTTTCCCCTTTGCTTTCCCCCCTTTCCCAGGAAGTCCTACTTGTTCATCTTGTTTTTCTTTGGCCTCAACAGCCTACAAAAGGAATATAAGAAAGGAAGTTTATAAGCTAACAAAGACATTACAACATCTGTGTTACTTTATAGGGATAGACTAAAACGCAACAGTTAAATTGATTTCAATTTGTTACATCTTAAGATAAATTTGTGATAACCTGTTCCATAACTAGGTATATACCACCACAACAGTGAAGATATAATTAAGGCACACCTTGAAAAGCTAAGTATGGAGACAGAAGATTAGGTTCTACTTGATTCTACCACTTGATCTTTCTGAGAATAAGAAGGGGAAATTGGGTTGAGGATAAAACATATACATATATATATGTATATTTGTAAACTCAAATAAGAAATGAGAAAGGATGTGATATCAGTAATGTACACTTCTCTAATCAACTGATTGCAAGCTGGACATCCATACTGAAATGTAATATAAATTTGCATGCTAAGTCTTTTAGCTTAATTTACGAAATGAGATGTTTTTCTTATGTTAAAATAATGTTGGAAGACAAACATTATTAGGGAGATTTAGGTAACAAAGGATCTCCTGAAACTACTGATTAGCTAGCTCTCTGTCCTTTTAAGTTGACTTGGGGGATTGGGTTAGTCTTCCACATTTAAATTCTCTTTATCTTCTTAGTCCCAGGAGGTCCTTCCTTTTATGAAAATCAACTCCTGCGCCCTTTCCTCTCTTTGTTCAAAAACTTCTGGGTAGTATATATCCTGGCATCATTTACTTTATTCTAATAGCATTTAATAATCCGTTCTTTTATGTGTTATCTTGGAATGTTTCATTATGCCTCCTATATTCTT
This sequence comes from Equus caballus, assembly GCF_041296265.1. Lineage (NCBI taxonomy): Eukaryota > Metazoa > Chordata > Mammalia > Perissodactyla > Equidae > Equus > Equus caballus. The sequence goes on along the minus strand of NC_091694.1, from coordinate 22,260,316 downwards.
TCTATTTCCAATTGTGAAACTTCTTCACAAAGAGATATATTGCTAGAATACATTATTTCATTAATAAAAATTCTAACACGGGCATTATAAACTACACACCTCCAATTCTTCAATAAAAGCAGCCAAGTCTTCTTTCCACAAATCTGATGGACTCTTTCTCTTTAATGTTTCCAGCTCTTGCTCCTTCAGAAAATAATCAGAAAATTAAGTTACTTCATGTGCACCAAACAGCATTTTCATGCAGCAAGCACACAATTAAGTTTTTGCTTTTATCATTAGGACATAACTTAAGCAACATGTACCATCCTATCATCAACTCACTTTTTCATTTCTTAGTTTGCACAATTCATCTTTCTTTTCCTTAGTTAGATACCAAAGAGGCATATCAAGAAGGTAGTTGAAGGTTGGTCCAGAATCTGTTACAGAACCACTCTTTTCAGTTTCCTTTTCACTGTCACTCTCTTCATTTTCTTCTTCATCTGGAACCTAAATGAGGAATTGAAATGCAGCTTTAATAGGAAACGTGAAACACAGACATTAGATTATACAGTCTTTAATAATATAGAAAAATGTTACCCAAGAAATTACCTTTTGCTGGGCTTCTTTCCAAGCCTTCACAGGATCCGAATCATATCCCCTCTGAATCAGAACTTTAATCAATTCTTTCTTAGGCTTATTTTCTATTTTAAAAAATATAAACAAATAGTTTTGAGCAATATTTTAGGAAAGGAATAAGGTTTTACCATATTAAATCAAAAGATTAAAAGTGGAAATTAAACTATCTTTATCTGGCATAGATTTGTACATCTTGGTATATGGACAAGTCCCTAAACCATTGACAAATGTAAATTACCACAAGGGGGCAGTCAAATCACATATGAAGTTGTGATCTAATCATAAAATAGAAAACAGTCAAAATCTTTGTCTGATAACATCTACTTCAATTATACCCCCTGGTTTTTTAATTTCAACACTTGATTGGGCAAGTTTTTAGTGCCACCCATCCAAACCTCAATTTTCCTTGACTACGGTTCTCTATGATGCACTTGTTCCCTTTCTTTTTTCCAGTGTCTACTGCATTCAATTTATTAGACTATGAGGGATATTGAGAGTTACTAGCTATAGACAGAATGAGGTTTAAAGTACCACCTTTCATTAGTTAACTTGACATAGGTTTTATTTTTAGGCCCTCTATATTTATTCCTCAAGAAGACTGGATAGTCCTTAGTATTTTCTAAATTCCAGTCAACTGAATACAATCTTTATATTTTTCTTTTGAGTCATGTCCAATATCACTCATTTTAGCTTGGCCTTAAGCAATAATATCTGTGAAACTGGGGGATTGATATGCTATTGCTATTGAGGTCACATTGATTTTAATATTATATAAATTTCAGGTGTATATCATTATATTTTGACTTCTGTTTAGATTGCATTGTGTTCACCACCAAAAGTCTAGGTGCCATCCGTCACCATACATATGTGCCCCTTTACCCCTTTTGCCCTCCCCCTATCCCCTTCCCCTCTGGTAACCACCAATCTATTGTCGCTATCTATGTGTGTGTTTATCTATCTTCCACATGAGTGAAGTCATAAGGTAACTGTCTTTCTCCATCTGACTTATTTCACTTAGCATAATACCCTCAGGGTCCATCCATGTTGTTGCAAATGGCAAGATTTCATCTTTTTTAATGGCTGAGTAGTAGTTTATTGTATGTATATATATGTATATATATAGTTATTTAAAAAAATATTTATGAAAATGAACATGTAACCACTAAGTTAAACATTTTTGTGTACTATCAGAAAATTATCTTGTGATCACCAGTAACTTGTGTTGTCATGTTTTGGGACTTGCTATTGTATAACCCATTAGCTATCTGGCTTTCCTAGTTAGCCCTGGCCAGAGTTGAGCTATTTCTTTTAACCTTCCTTATACTCCAGTTTTAGTCAAAACTGTTTTCTTCCTGGTCACTTAAACTTTGACTTTGTTGCTTCTAGAACCTCTTTAAAAAAAATCCCCTAGGACATGATTCTTTCAGTGTTGAGTATACAATTTACTTATAATATAAACCATTTATAATCTTCCTTCCTGCCTTTTCTTTCCCTATCAGACTTATTATCTCTTCTCTTGATCAGTTTACACAGGGACCTCTTCTAGCTCCCTATTCTCTTCCGGTCTAAATGTTAACTAAATCTTGATTTCTCAAGATGCTCAATCTAGGAAAAGCTATCTCTTTCAAACTATAAATGCCTAAATTAGGCATTTGAAAGAAATGCTTGTATATGTAACCAGAAGAACTAAATGGATTTTGCCCTCTCTCCCCACCATTACTCTCACCAAAAATGTTTAAAGGAAGTTTGGCATGATTATGGTTTTAGTACAGGCAGTTATTATTCCAAAAACATACCAATGATTATTTTGCCATCTATTTTCTCTAAGATAAAGCGAGCCTGATTGTTCAGTTTAGCAGATTCAGCGCCAAGCATTCCTAGAAGCCATTCTTTTCTTAATCCATAATATTTAAGCCTGAGTTCAAAGAAGTCTCTTAGAATATCCAACACTGTGTCGTACTTCTTTAAACAGCCTACGTGGTCAAAGAGCACCTGAAAAGGAAAAACAAGATTAAAACCAACAAGAGATAAATTGGCTAATCTTTAATGATTTTAGAGAAGTGACCCTATTCTTTGAAAATATAAAAGTAGCCTAAGATATCCTTTTAAAATCGATACTAATCTTTAATATAAATGGAAACATATGTATCTCTCATAAAACCAGACATACCATAGAGTTGCATGTGAGACTAGTCTGGAGTTTGAAGACTTTGTGTAGTCCAACTCTTTCTGCTTCTGCCAGTTTTTCTTCAGTCATCTTCACAACAAACTTTACAGTGGTATCTGTATGGTATTCCCTATAATCTGTTATGAGAGGGGGTGTCTTCTCAGTGCCATTCAACATGGGTTCTAGAACCTGTTCTTTATAAGTCTGAATGAAGAAAGAAATAATCCTTTTGTAAGTTTCTAAAACATAGGGTCCTGAATATCAATAAGCATTAACACAAAAAGTATTAAAATCATAAAAATAAAAAAATAAATCTACAATTATTTACCTGGGTCCACGTTCTGATGGGAAGCTCTGAGATTTCAATGGTTGTGGAATTAAGAATAGCCACTTCACCACTAATCACATATTGATTTGGAGCCAGCTCTTCAATAGTTCCCTTGAAGTTCTTATAACTCGGAAGCTAAATTGGTGTTTTAAAAAAGAATATATTTTCTAAATGTGATACTAAAAACAGAAATCACAAGACTATTTAACAAAAAACCTAACTAACATTAAAGCATGAAATAAACTTATATTTGTGTCTTCTTTAACCATAGTCTACTGAATTGAAACCAGAGGAAAACTAAGGTTCCTAATATAGAATAGTTACCATTGGCAAAGGTTCTTCTCCATCCATCAAACGTCTGATGTTATTCACAATTTCACGAACATCAAAGTTAGGGATTTTGCAGGACCATCCAGTACCGATTCCTTCCGCGCCATTTACCAGCACCATGGGTATAATAGGAATGTACCATTCAGGCTCAACACGTTGGTTGTCATCATATAAAAACTTTAATGTGTGATCATCTTTTGGTGGAAATAGCAACCGAGCCAACGGGCTAAAAAAACAAAGAATGTTATTTTACAAAAAACACTTAACTTTGATGGAAAGGACATGTGTTATCTCATACATATACATGAACATTACCTTGGCCTTACTTGCTGATTAACACTGATTTAACAATATTTGAGCAGTTTCTATGTGCCAGGGACTGCAGACATAAAGTTTCAGCCTTGAAGGAGCTCACATGGAAGTACAGAGAGGTAGCCAACAAACATACATTTTGTCAGGTGGTGGGGTAAATGCTAAGAAGAAAAATAAAGTAGGTAAGAGTGATTGAGGGGATGCTAAAGAATGGTAAGCACTTTCTGATAGGATTACATTTGAGCAGGGAAGAAACTGAGAGAATGAGCCACGTGGTTATCTGGAGAAAGAGAATTTCAAGTAGAAGGACCCACAAGTAAAAGGCCCTGAAGAGGGAATGTGCTTGACATGTTTGTGTACAGGCAAAGAGGCAAGGAGCAGAGATAGTAAGAGATGGAATCAAAAGACATGGGGAGTGGGGACACAGACCATGTAGAGTCTAGTTAGCTAAAATAGGGCTTCAGATTTTACTCTGAAATGAAGAAGTTCCAAGGTTCTGAATCAGAGTGACCTATTTAAAAAAACTGGCTGCCGTAAGAAAGAAGGATGGTAGAATATAATAGTTTAGATGAATGAGATGGCTTAGTAGTTTTCTAATAAGGAGTCTATAGGATTTGTTGATGAATTGGATGCAAGTATGGAGAAAAGGAGTCAAGGGTGATTCTAAGATTTTTAGCCTGAGAATTAGAAGGATAGCATTCCATTTACTGAGACAGGAAGACTAAGGATTTGGTTTTGAACTTATGTTTGAGATATTTATTAGACATCCAAGTGATAAATAATGAGAGGGTAGTTGGGCATAAAATTTAGAGGTCAGGGCTGAAGCTCTGAGACTGGATGTATGAGATATTATCCATGGATGGGAAGTAAATATAGCTAGTGGAAAGAGATCTGATGAAGGAGTCCTGGGGTAGGCCAGTATTTAAAGGTTGGGAAGATGAGAAGGATCCAGCAAAGAAGACTAATAAGGAGGAAAACCAACAGCCTCGTGTCTTGGAGGGCAAACACAAAGAGTTTCAAGGATGGAGTGATTAAATTGTATCCAGTGCTGCTGAGGGTGAATAAGATAACAGCTGAAAATTGACTATTCATAATGTACTTCCCATAGACTAGTAAACAAAGTAAAATTTCAACTGTGGTGTTTAGGAAGAATCAAGTTCTTCTTTACTCTAACAGACTCTACAGCAGGGTTTCTCAACTTCAGCACTGTTGACATTGTAGGTCAGACAGTTCTTTGTTGTGAGCAGGCTGTCCTGTGCATTGTAGAGCATTTAGCAATATCCCTGGCTTCTGCCCACTAGATGCCGGTAGCACAGCTCCCCTAGTCACGATAATCAAAAATGTCTCCAGACATTGCCCCACGTTCCCTGGGGGGCAAAATCTACTCTGGTTGAGAATCACTGCTCTACATGAAGAAAGAAAAGAAAATATAAGAAATGGAAGCAAAACATTTATAGTTTGGCAAGGAAACAATACTTCTAAGGGACAGAAAGGCTCGGGCATCAAACTGAAATAGAATTTTGATTTTCTGCTCATTGCAAAGAATAGCATAATTAAACTTTAATGAGCTTGAAAATTAATAATCTAAGCATCTGTATCAAATACACATTTTCTGATTAATTGAATTTTTCTATTTTTGGTCAACTAAATCTCACAATAGTTCAAAATTGGAAATGGCAAGTATTCACTAAAAATTTAAAGCATACCCACCTGAGCATTGTGAAGATGTATCGAGGACTAGCAGAATCCTTGCCACCATGCAGCCTGGTACCAAACTGACCAATAGGCTGCAAGAGGTTCAAATTATTGCTACCCACAAAATTCTGAGCCAAATTGATAATGGTCATCATTAGCGACATCTGGGGGGTGGGGAGGGGAGAAAAAAGATTCATTATCTAATCTGCAGGCTTTAAATAATATGTATCCATGATTATGACTTTGCAGGTATTTCTGCTATAATACTTTCTGGGAACATCATAGATTGTGTGTTTACCTCACCATGATGATAAGAGGACATCTCAGCTACTGACCCAGCTAACTGGGCAACCTTCACCTCTCGCTTGTCATTCCGTTTGAAACATGTAAACAAAACCTTTCTCTGACCTGGTTTCAAACCTTCAGAATGAAAGAAGTACAAATATGAGTATCCTCAATGTAATAATTTCTTGGCATTAATTTCCATCTTATGATAAAAACAGGCTAATAAATTAGAACTCACCATCCACCATAGATGGGATAGATCTCTCATTATCAGAATTTGAGAACAGGATAAGTTCCTTGTTTATGAAGTCATTGTATGTCAGATATGTGGTAGTTTGCCCATATAAGTAATCCTGAGGGACCAAAGAGAATATTACATCATCTAGTTTAAAATAAAAAATATTACTGGTCTTAACAACGCTTAACACAAAAATAAAACAAAGAATCCTCTTAACAGTATAATTTCTATTGTAAATCCCTCAAAAATACAGAATTATGCGGAAGTATTTTACATGTTTTAAAGATAAAGCAAGTCTAAATTGCTGCATAATTAGAAAAAAAGTACATTGCCTTTGTAATTTCTTTCAGGTCCAATACATTTATGTAGCAGTCTAAATAAGAATAAGAATATTTATGTAGTTATCTATTGTTAAACTTTTTACTGAAATAACTATTCAGTGACTTTAATTTGCTACAACATCAATTCTAAAAGGTCAGCAAATAATATATTTTGTGGCATATATGTAAAATTTTTACCTCAGGAAGGCCAAGTAACTTTCGTTGCCTTCTATCCTCCATGAAATGAGTTAACCATTCCTTTCGATCATCTATCTGTTTTTTGCTAAAGGCCTACAAATTAGAAGATGAAAAAGATGTCACTGGTACTAATAGGTTGCAAAATATCTCTTCTATAAAAAATAAGCAAACAACAAAAACTCAATTTTCTGAAACATCTGGTTCCTTTCTCTGGTATATGTTTACTGAAAACATTCTATTCTGTAAAACATTCTATTATATGAAAATTTAAATGTTTCAACTGACTAGCTAAAGCATTGACTTCTAAAACTAGTATGTATGTGTAAAATACAACTCAAACTCACCAGGCTGATTGCAGCATCATCTTCAGGACCAGAATATTTGAATTGGATACGATGTCTTTTCATATCTGCAAAATATTCTTTAGCTTCTTTTGATGTGCTGGTGCCCAAACCTACAAAATCAAAAACACCAAGTTACTCCATATAACCTTGTACAATGATATATAACAAAATGAGAAGTTCTACATGAGTTTCATTACAAACCTTTGTAATACTTGACTTTCCATTTTTTATGATTTGGAGTAGAACTCTTCCATTCTTCAAATTCAGGGAGGCTATAGAATGCCATTTCTTGCTTGTTTTTAGACACCTGTGGTAAAGGAAACATTGCAGTTGCTTTGCATACTGCTGGATCTCCTGCATACCACCATTCATCACTGGGGTTATTATATGTGTACCCATGGTTGAGGAGTAGGGTCTTTTTTTTTTTTTTCTTTTTTCTCCCCAAATCCCCCCAGTATATAGTTGTATATTTTAGTTGTGGGTCCTTCTAGTTGTGGCATGTGGGACGCCACCTCACTGTGCCACGTCCCCGCTCAGGATCCGAACCTGGTGAAACCCTGGGCTGCCAAAGCGGACCACATTATCTTAACCACTCGGCCATGGGGCCGGCCCCGAGGAGTAGGATGTTAAAATACCCATTATGGTATGTTAGAAAATAGCATACCTTTACAATGGGAGTGATAAATTCCTCCAGAAAACGATGTCGCAGAAGAGAGGGCCAATTGTGATGGATAAAATTAATCAGCAAGCCTTTGATGTGGGAACCATCTTGGTCCTAGAAATATTTGGAAAGCCAAAACACTAAAAATTCTTTTAGAAACTAAAAAAATTATGATTGACACAGGTAATTTCTCAAAAAACTTTCTATGGGGATTAAAAGAAAAGGCTTTTCAAATTCAGACTGACTTAACCTGTATATGCAATATACATTATATAAGTAAAATATCTGATTAAATATGGACTAGAGATAATGAATAAAACTCTTAAGTTAAATAATTTCCTCTCATGGCAGGAAAGCAATGAAACAATAAGACACGTTTAATTTACTTTAACAATCTATAAAGTATTTGACAACAAATCTGACCTGATCTGTCATAATCATTATCTTCCCATAACGAAGAGTCTTCAATGAATCTTCATCTTCATAGTTTTTCTTGTATTGAAGACCCACAATCTTGATGATATTGTTAATTTCGGCATTTTCCATTATCTGAAATGAACATCCACCAAAAAAGTAATGTTTTGTTTACAAATTTGAAAAGAACAACGAAATACAACAGTATATGTTGCTTGGATTTTCTTGAGCTTCTGTATTAGGCTAATTTATAAGGCAGAAAGATCTGTTAAGTTATGATATAACGTATCCAATTTCCTAAAATAACAAGAACAAGCTGTCCAAGATATATTTCAAAATGCCCAGTGAGGGAACGAAAAATAGGCATGAAGTCCTGCATTACAAAACTAGATTTACATTCTAAAGATGGTTTTTATATTCTACCTGTTTATGAGAAGCTTCTCGAACATTGAGTATTTTTCCTCTAAGAGGGAAAACCCCATATTTGTCTCTTCCAACCACACCAAGGCCTGAAACAGCCAAAGTTTTAGCTGAGTCTCCCTCAGTCAGAATAAGTGTACACTCAGTTGAGTTTCGGCCCCCTAAAATAAAAACACACAAATTAATATTAGTTTTAGTTCACTCTCAAATATACTAACTCAGACATGTGATGAAACACAAATAATTTACAATTCCTAACACATTGGTTTAGGAATAAAATGGAGCTAATAATTATATTGCTGCTAAAGATTCATTTGATCATCTATTAAACATATTTCTTGGTGATGGAGTTCAGGACATGGTACCCCAAAATACGGCACCTTGGCCTATTGACTATTTTAAACTGAAGTTTGAGAAAATGATAGAAGCAGGAATCTCTCTGACCTCCTCCCTAAACTTTCTCTCGTGAAGCAGGCCATAAGACCCTTACGTGAGAGGTGCCTTACCTATACCCAGAGGAAAGGAACATTCTTATCTCCAAAACAGAGGGACACCAAAAAGAATCTGAATGAACAGGCCTTGCTAAGTTTCCCCGCATTTACTGTACTTAGCTCATAACCTTTGCCTTTTTTTCTTTTTTTTTGAGGAAGATTAGCCCTGAGCTAACATCTGTCACCAATTCTCCTCTTTTTTGCTGAGGATGACCGGCCCTGAGCTAACATCCGTGCCCATCTTCCTCTGCTTTATATGTGGGATGCCTACCACAGCATGACTTGCCAAGCGGTGCCATGTCTGCACCTGGGATCCGAACTAGGGAACCCTGGGCCACCAATGCGGAATGTGAGAACTTAACCGCTGCACCACTGGGCTGGCCCAACCTTTGCCTTAACATATCTTTCCACAACTTTCCATTCTTCATCAAACCTGGCATAAAACCACTCAGGTTTAACCATTTCTTTGTATCTTCATTTCCTTATGAAGGTTCCAGTATCACATAAAACTTACATTAAATAAATTTGTATGCTTTTCTCCCGTTTGTCTTTCTCAATTTAATTCTCAGATCTAGCCAGGGATATAAGAGGGTCAAGGAAAACTTTTTCCTTCTGTACTTTAGGTAAAAGATCACTGCATAAATATCCTTGTTTTATACTCCAAAATAATCATTTCAACATTATTTATAACAGCCAAAAGTTGGAAATAACCTAAATGTTCTATAACAAGGAATTGGTTGATTTTTAACAAAGTTAAAACAAATTCTGTTGCATATTAAGTGTCAAGGGAAAAATATCAGTGGTATGCTGTTAAGGAATAAAACATTAACTACAAGATTTAAAGTTTGGAACATTATTAAATGTGTAGTACCTGCATCATTGGCATCATCAAGTTTGGGAATTCCCTTGATTCTGTTATGTTTTACAGCTGAACACTTCTTGTTTAACTGTACTTGGGCCTTAAACTTCACCCAGTTTAGTATGCTTTCTACGATACCACAGCCAATTGCCTGAAAAGGAGAAGACTCATGTTAGGAAAGAAGAGTTCTATTGGAAATCCAGAATACAAATCAGCTCCTATAAAAATAAAAATATTTCAAAGATTGAAAAGAGGTGGAACAATAATTTCTGGATAGAGGGTGGCACATCTTTCTGTCTCAGGTTATCACTACTGAGGGAGTTGGTTCCTTTGGGTTCATTTATTCAATATTTACTGACTATGTACTTATATTGTGCTAGGCACTGAGACACATGTTGGAGATCTAATGGTTAAAACAAATTAGACATGGTCCTTGTCCTCATGGAATTTAAGATACAACATGGAAGACAGAAACAAGAAATTACAAGTGTGATGTTATGGATAAGTGGAAAGTGTGCTATATATAATAATATATGCCCAGTACTATATTGGAATCAACTTAGTTGGGAAGAGGGGTAGAAAGTAAAGGCTTTCCTGAGGAAATGACATTTAGGACCTAAAGTAGTTAGCCAGGTGAAAAGCATTTCAAGCAGAGGGATTAGCATGTGAAAAAGCTCTAAGGAGGGGAAGAGTACTATGCTTTTGAGTAATTTAAAGCAAGTAGGACTGAAACTTACACATAGGAAAAAATGGCACTGAGATGAGGTTGGACATGGCACTGTCTTACAGGCCAAATAAGGAACTTGGACTTTTTCTAAGAGAAGAAGTCACTGAAAGACGTCAAGAGTGAAGACAAAAATGTGTGCTTTAACACAAAAAGATTACTTAAGAGCATTGCAAAAAAAAGGACTGAAACAGTAAGAACGTTTAAGAACCTATTATAGTAACACAGAAAAGAGATGATAGTAGGAGGCTACCAGGGTATTCAAGAGGTGATTCTTACTGGTTGGATTAGAGAGTAAGGAGGATGAAAAGAAGGCTCCCAGCTTTCTTGTTTATGCAGTCTAGTGGTTGACCGGGGCCTTTTACTAAGACAGGAAATAGTTTTATTCTGGGGAAGTGGGGGGCTCCTTGTGTGGAGATCATTAAGCCTGGAGATAATTAATTCAGTTGTGGATGTGTCAACTGAGAGCAACCTTAGGCATTCAATGCTTGCATTCAATGCAGTTAAATGGGCTGAATTCAGAACTGATCTAAACTGAACGGTGATATGTAATGGGGAAATATAGGCATATAGATGGTAATTAAGGCCCTGGGTAAGACCAGTGAGATAAAAGCTGTTTTTTTAATTTCCTTTTCAGAGTGAGAAGACTTGGAGCAGTGCATGTGGGAGGAATCTTTGTTTCTGCAGAACCAAGAAGGGCAATGGAAAATAAAGTAAGGTACTTCTATTTTTTATTACCCTCTAAGTACTCACAGCTTTGATGAATTTTTCACTTAATTGGCATGTTGATCCAAAGTTCTTGGCTTGTAAAGTCATGTTTTCTTTTGTCTGAGAGTCAAAGGTTGGGTTTTCAATTAAGGCATTCACAAAAATCCACATGTGATTTTTCACCTGCAGTAAAAGTTGGTATTAAATCACTAAAAACTTACTCATGCTTTACTTATAGCCTTTCTCTTCTTCCTTGACTTTAGAAAAAGAAAACTGTTCTAAAACACCATACCTGATGTGCTTTTACTGCAACACCACCCTTGTTCTTCTTCTTCACAACATCGACAAGCTTAGTGACAATCTGATCAGCTACGTAATCAACATGCCTGCCACCCTAAATGAGGAAAAATACCAAATTGCAAAGCTCAGAATCCTTAAAATTATAATAATCAAACATTTAAAAAAAAAATCTAGGGCTGGTCCTGTGGCCTAGTGGTTAAATTCAGCATGCTTTGCTTCAGCGGCCCAGGCTCAGGTCCCACTCGCTGGCAGCCATGCTGCAGCAGTGACACACAAATAACAGAGGAACACTGACATACATGTTAGCTCAGGGCGAATCTTCCTCAGCATAAAAAAATCTAACTTACCTTCCTTTATAACAAAGTAGCCAAATACTCAAATTCATCTTACATATTAAAAACAGTAAGAACACTTATATGTAAAGATAAATCATGATTAATAATTTGGCAGTAAAATTACCTTTGAAGTAGCAATGCTGTTGACAAAGCTAATTTGCTGAAAGCCTTTTTCACTCATTGTTAAACACACTTCCCACCTGTGGTTTACTTGTTCATGTATAATTTTCAATGGATTGCCAGTTTCATCTACCTTATCCTTCAAATACATGTCCACATAGCTACGGAATCCTTTTACCTGTACAGGAATTAAAAATAATGGTATAAAAAAAAGTTATAAAAAGTAGATTCAATAACGGGCTATGAGGACTTTTCAAAACTAATGAAATAGTGTTCACTGATGGGCATAAGAGAATGGTCATTAAAGGTCACAAACGAATTTAGATGTTTTTTTGAGAAAGAAATTTCCTTCAGTAAGTTTAAAATGAGCTGACTGAAAAATATGGAATACTGTTTTCTTATCAGAAACATATCTGAGAAGTGGTAGGAAAAACATATGGAGGGAAACAAATCAATTGTGCTTTTGACAGTGTTCACAAGTCCCTCATTATCCTTAACACTCAGGAAAATACTTACTGGCAGCTTATTTCCGTTAAGAAAGACTTTGACATCTTTAGTGGATCCAGCAATATCATATGCTCGTCTAACCATTAGTGCAACAATATCTTTGTCTAGGCTTTGCATTTTAAACTTAGACAAATCAGGGTGGAAGGTAATACACGTATAATCTTCTCCGTTAAAGGGCTTGAGTTCCATCTCACCAGCTCTCCCCATATTATCCATCCATGTCTAGAGAAGTAAAGAATAGGAAAGACGAAAAATTTAAGTCATCTCACAAACTACAACTAAATAATACAAATTTATAAATCCTAAAAAATAACCTAATATATGTTCAAGAATAACTTTCCATAATTTATTAGCTTACAAATTATGTTAAATTAAACCAACCATTAACGCGATTATAAATTGCTATAATATAATTTATAATCAAGGCACAAGATACCAAGTTACTTGCCTGTTTGAACATTTTCTTGTATTCTCTACTGGCTGTTTCCACAGTAAATTTGGTACTAAATATGTTACACAATTTGGCTCCATAGCCATTTCGACCACCTGGGCAAATAAATAAAAAATACTACTTAATTGTTATTATCTCATTAACAGCTTTATTTCTTAATCACTGGCAAAGGTATTCAATTATAGATTTACTCTCATATTTTTAAACTTTATGCCACACATAGTCATTGAAAAAATGCATTTTTTCAGCAACAAATATTTCCTTTATTTTTCTCAATACTCTACCTGTTACTTTCTTTTCATCATCATCATAGTTACTAGAAGTTAGGAGCTGTCCAAAGATGAGAGCTGGGACATACATCTTCTCAACTTTGTGTTCAACAACAGGAATACCTTTTCCATTATTCCATATGCTAATTAAATTGTTTTCCCTAAGAAAAGATTGACATTTTTATTGTAAAACAAAAGTTAAACTTGTGCTTAATATTTTAATATCATCATTTCTAAAATACATAAATTCACAAGTCTCAATTTCTTTATGACTCGTTTTCATATATACCTTCTGAAATTCAGCAAGAAATACCTTTCCTATCATGCTTAGTTCCTGACACTCCTAAAATAGGAGCCAAGAGGAAAAAAATTTAAATCTTTTCCAACACCTGGGCAGACACTGATAATGCTGAAAAAACACGAAATTTTAAAACGTTAGGGAACAGAGGGAAATGATTTATGCCCAATGGAAAGAAAAGGACAAAATTTGGAAACAGTATTATTATACCACTTTTAAGAGGATCATCTGTACTATCCCAGCTCCCTTAGCTTTTCCATCCAACAAAGCACATTGCAAAACAAATATGAAAGGCAAAGACATTATCAACTGTAAACTGCCCTCCTTGCCAATAAAATGCTAAAAATTTATTTGGACTATTTATCTCTTAATTGAAGTTAATTTTCAGAAGATAATATATTTTATCTGGATACACACTATGGTTCTTATTTCAAATAGTACTTAGTATTATCCAAAAAAAAAGACTAATTAAAACTAACTCCATATTTTTTAAAAGACAATGATACCAAGTCCTTAAGAGCATTCAAGTACATCATTAACACCTACATTTCCCAAAAAGAACCTAAAGTATAGTTTATGTCATAACTGATCAGGCTAATACAAAGGTGAAATAATGATGCTCGCCACCCACAAAAGGACACTCAGCATTTATAACCAGAAATGTTAGATCAAATTATTCTCTATCACCACCTGCTGGTTTACTATTTGAATAGCATCAGAAGAAAAAGTTAAAGCTCTAGACCCCAGAATACTGACAGTAATTATTGGAGATGCTTACTGAAGTATTTAGTGATGAAGTGTGATAATGTCTGTAATTTATTTTAAAATGCTTCAGAAAAAATATAGATGGGGCAAATATAGCAAAGTGTTGATAACTGTTGAATCTAGGTGATAGGTATCATCGATTATTCATTTTAGCATTCTGCCTTTCTGTGCTTTTGCAAACTTTCATTTAAAAAAAGCCAACCTCCTTATAAATCAAGTAAATGCAACTAACAGTAACAATGAGCTATAACAACAAAAGACCAAGAGACTCACGGGTCAATTGTGACTCTAATACAAGACATTTTTGGGTCCCTTTGTTTGTTGTCTGCAGCATTAACTGAAAATAAAACACATTTGTAAGTGAAGTATTTAAAAAAACATTCTATAACTCTACGATATAGAAAGAAAAAAATCTCAAACAGCACAGGAGTAGCATTAATGAGATGTTAATTTAGCAATTTTTATTCAGAGTACTGTTCCTAGAAAACAATTCAACTTCCTGACTCCAGTAAACTGCCTCACCTTTGCCAGGTATTGTTTGAAATGACACAGCTCTGGCTACAGAGGGTTTGCTAGGAATGATGCTTTTTATGAAGGATTTGGACTAGTAGATCTTTATCTGAAAGAATTTACTCACCTAGAATCTCATCAAAGATTTTGTATAAACCAGGAACAAAAGTGACTTCCCTATAGTTAATGCCAACGTCTTCATCGTAAACCCACATTTGCTAGAAATAAGGCAAAGGAACATAGTTATTTTTACCCTATATTGACTCTGTTTTATCATCATGATTACTGTAATGTCTTCTGGAGTAAATACAACAATATAGATACGATAGCTTAAGCCACTTCCAGTGACACTCAAAGTACATGAAGTATAGAAAATTAATCTGGAAAATTAACTGCATGTAATTAGCTTGGCTTTACCTGGGTCACTAATTCCACGGAACCAATGTAGGTGTCTGGGCGGAGCAAAATATGTTCCAACTGCGTTTTCTTTTGATAGATTCTTTCAACGGAGAGTCTTTTCTTCGCATCTTCATTTTTCTTTGCTTTGTTGATTTGCATATTTTCATTTATGGGCTAGCAATTTAAGAAAAAGGAAGAAAAGGGATTTTTAACCATAGGTTTATCAGAAACGATAAACGTCTACCATGATGATATGCTTATACACACTATAACAAATCGTCCTCTTTTAGTAGGTACTGGTGAAGTTTACGTCGTTTTGTGCAAATACGGCATTTTAAGGCAACTGAGGCCAGGTTCCCGGGTGGCAGTGTGAGTAGACGTGTGGTCTCACCAGGTCTGTCTGACATGGAAATATTTTCCTCCAATGTTTTGTTTAGCAACAAAATACACCCAGTTCTTTCATCTACTCCGCAAACATTCACTGAGCGCCTGCTCTGTCCCAGACACGTAACAGATTCCTGTTCAGCAGCCGTTTGGGAGGCTATCGATCAATGCTCCGGCCGTGTTAACGTTCCGAACAGGAAGGACAGATTTTGAGCAACACGCCGGCTCCTTAATGGGAACCCTGTGCCGTGCCCTGCCCCTCCCAAGCTCAGGGACGTTCAACGCCGTTTCCGAGCGGAGGGGAGGAGAGGGAAGCATCCGTGTGCGGTGCTTCAAGTCACGCGCGGACCACGGTAACACACATTTACTACAGGACCAGGCGAAGCCCGTCCCTAGAAACAGTCAAACGAAAACAACACCCTCGAGGCCGCTTTAGCCGCGAATACTTCACTATCAGCACCATAAGGGGGTTTCACCCCCCTCACGATCACGCCGAGCCCGGGAGACCAGGGTCGCCCCGGAATACCGGCTCCCAGCCCGCCGCGGCCAGGCCACAGCCCAGGAGCCTCACCCCTCGCGGGCAGCCAGAGATACCGCTCCACGACCCGCCTCTCCCGCGAGCTGTACCTGCAGCGGTGACACGTCCATGATGACGGTCGTGAAGGGGCTCGAGAACCCTGCGAGGGACTAAACCGGCGGGACGCACGAGACGATCGCGGAGCAAGCGACTTCTCCACAGACGCGCGTCGGTTAGGCGAGTTCCTCCAGTCCCATTTGAACTTTCCTCTAGCCCGCCCAAACCAGGTAAGCCAATCCCTGATTCGCTCTCACCGGTTGTGTCCCGAAGAACCAATCGTAGCTAGTCTTTTATATCTACCAATGAACGGCTGAGTTGGCCCCGGTCGAATGAACCAATGAGGCGGGGGAGGCGGGACTAGATGGTTTTCAAAACGCACCACTCGGAGTCCTAGCTGAGAGACCGACAGGGAATCCGGCCAATGAGGAGAGCTCGTTTGTTCTCTCAGGGCAGAAAGCTCTGAAGAGACTTGCTGGGGAAGCGGGAAGGAGTTTTCGGAGGTGCAGGCTCGGGTAAAACGAGGAAGAAGGCTACTTATTCCTCAGAAGTAGCTAACTAATTTCAGATCCCTGAAGTCTAAAAACCGTCCTCTGGCCTGAGGTTTTTCGTGAGAGGAACGGGAGCGCTAGCTCGATTTTCCTGAGGAAGCCGAGTGCCGGCCTCCTGGCGATTTGGTCAAGCGAACAGGTCCTGGCCTTTTCCTCAGCCTCCCCTCCCCCCCCCGAGAATTTACATATTTTCAGAGAAACAAAAGCGCTACAGTTGTGGTTTTTAGTTTTCGTGTAAAGAAGGGTCTAGAGAAGCCGCGCAAAATAGCAGCATTCAGGTCTCACAGTGGAGGGGCGTTGGGCTGCAACTGGTCAATAAAAAGGAATGATTCAGAGTCACCGCCTCAGGAGCTGAGCATGGGTTAGGGGCCACTCTAGGACTGGAACTTTCCCCTCAGACTCCCGATAGCATGCCCTACTACGCGTTCCTTTTGCCCTCCCCTGTGTTCAAGTCCCTGAATTCCGCGGTCCAGAGCAGCGGTTCAGATTTGACAAGGAGATGCCAAAGACGGAAGTTTTTTTTTTATTACTCTAGCATATACATTTTGAGGGGGTTTATTCTGTCCTGGTCAATCCACAATGGTGAAAAGACAAAAAAATGTTGCCCTTACTAGATGCTAGAAAAAATAACTGCACATTTGACCATCGGAACCACCTTCCAATTATTATTCCCTCGGTTTTAATCCTGGCCTCGCCGTGTGCCAGTCGTGGGGTTTCGATGGAGGCAGCTTCCCGGTGCTTTCCTTTCCTCTGCTTAAAAAAAAGGAATAAAAATAAGCCTTACCTCAGAGTTGTGTGAGGATTACACGAAGTAAATGTAAGGCATTTAGAATAGTAGGCTGACAGTATCGGAATCTGGAAGCAGGAATTTTTCCTTCCGCTGCCCTGACAATTTGTGGACTTCATTCTTTTTTTTCTTCTAAAAGAAATCAGAGGGCAATCAATTGTTAAATCCCACGAGCAGATCCAATGCCCACTCCGCCTGCAGAGCCCCAGGGAGGGCCAGTGAGGACGGGGTGTGTTGTGACAGGAAGTCAAGGATGGAAGTAGCCCAGGGCTAGGATGGTTGGGAAAGCCATGGCATTGCTGTGGTCCAGGTCCTCTCGTCGCCTGGCCTCCAGTAATTCCTGAGTGTCTTCAGCTCCTCTCTGCTCACCACGCGTGTTGATACGGGAAGGCAGTCTCAATGCGCAGGACCACCAGGGTCTCAGAGCAGTTGTGGGGAGGCCCTTCCAGTAGCTGCTGCCCATCAGAAGGCTGACCAGGCCCTGGGCTCCAGGGCCAGCCTGTCAGTCTCTGCAGGTTCCCCAGGACAGAGGATGACCCTGACAGTCAGAGACCAGCCATACCACCTTCTACCTCCTGGAACACAGAGGCCCCAGGTGGTAGGGGAGGGTGGGCATGATTCCCCAACGACGGCAGTCCAGCCTCTGCCTCTCTCAGCTTCTACTCTGTAGCTCATCCTAGCCTGCAGGAACTACAAGAGTGTTTCAGATAGTTTTTCTTGCTAACAATCCGACGTACTAATACAACTCATCCTAACTACCATTACTCGTTTAAATGTGATAATTACCCTGCAAGACCCATCTGGAGATGAGGCAACAGGAATTTAATAAGCAGCTCTAGCCCATTTTCTGGGACCCAACTTTAAAAGTCCCCTGCAGTTTAGCCTGATCCTGACTGTATGAGTCTCTGTTCCAAAACGCAGATGCAGAACTGTGAAGTCAAAAGGACTTTGGAGTCTCATATGCCTGAGTCAGAAATCTCCCTGAGCCTCAGTTTCCCCATGTCACTATCCTTTATCAAAGGTACAGAGGGCTAAATGAGATGTGGAAGCACCCTGGACGATCTTCCAGCCCTCTAGCACGGGATGGCCTTGGTGTGTGTGGGGGTTGGGGTTGGGGGGAGGGACGACTGGGGGGGCGGAGCCTCTCTTCCCGACGCAAGCTGTTTGTCAGCTCCTTCTCCCTTCCAGATCCTGTCACAGGAGGTCCTGCAGGACTTGTCGGGGGCCACTGAAGGAAGTCTGGGGTGGGAGAGGCTGGGAAACATTTTTACAAAGAAGGAATTCCAGGCACTTGCCAGTCATTAGTCCTGGAAGGCGAGAAGGGGTTGGGAGTCAGTTCCAGGGGCTGTGGTGGGGAGAGGGGGCAGCCATCATCCTCATTATCCCCTCCCCCTTCCGCCTTCCACCAACTCTGCAGGGGTGCAAACTAGCTACTCTGGACATTGGGACCTTGTCCCCATCCCTACCCCCACCCGTAGGGGCCAAGTGAGTAGTACTTGGGTCAGACTCCTGACTACAGTACTTGCTGGGTGTATGACCTTGGGCAAGACACTGAGTCTCTCTGTGCCTCCGTTTCTTCATCTAAAATGGGGATAATGAGAGTACCGCTGCATAGGGTGAGACAATACATGTAAAGTGCTTAGTGCATTGCTTGGCAAATAGTAAATGCTCAAAACATGTTAGCAGTTGTTACCTCTACTTTTCAAGACCCTCCTCCCACTCCCCTATCAGTTCTCCAAGTTCTTCCTCCAAAACCACTTCAGAATTCCCCTGGTCCAAGAGTCTTCTCAGCTCCTCACTTTTATTGAGGCTCCCTCAAGTCGTTTGGAGTATATTTGCATATGCGGATGAGTTCCTTTGATAAGTGTTGTGTTTCCTGTCTCTCCCGTCTGGCAGAGGAAGGGATCCTGAAGGAACTGTGTCTCCATCCTCCACCTGGGAGCTCCCCTTGAAGGGGCAGTGTTTCTTCTCTCTAGCGGGAGGACTAAGTGATGGGGGCTGGGCTGAAAGCGTGGCTCTGGATTTGGGGGATGGAGCTGCTAGGCTGGAGCATACTGGGAATTCCTGAATGAGGCTGGGCCAGTGTCAGGGTACTGGGGTGGTTAGGGCTTGGCCAACAGGCCCTGTTTACCTTGACGTTAACAGCTGGAAGGATTCGATCAGTTCTCTTTACTAGGGATACCGGCCTCAGGTTGGAGGAGGCAAGGAAAACCCAAAATGTCCTATACAGCTCAGCCTCTCCCTGCTGGTGGCACTGTAGGTCTGCTCCTTAGACCGTTAGTGGCCCCAGACAAAGGGACATTGAGGGTCACCAAACAGAGCTGGGAGGAGAGCAAAGGAAGTTCCAGTGGGGAGCAGCTCAGGACCAGAGATTCGTCCCCAACAAGTCCAGTCAGGGGTTTCCCTCGGCAGTCTGGCAGTCCAGTATCCATCAAAATTTGAAAAGTGTATACACTTTCTGACTCAGCAATTTAACTTCTAGGAATACTGATACACTCCCACAATTGTGCAAAGAAATATACACACACACACACACACACACACACAAGGTTATTTATTGCAACACTGCTTTTTATTAGCAAAGAATTGGGGGCCGGCCCAGTGGCGCAGCAGTTAAGTGTCCACGTTCTGCTTCAGTGGCCCGGGGTTCACCAGTTGGGATCTCGGGTGCGGACATGGCACCGCTTGGCAAGCCATGCTGTGGCAGGCATCCCACATATAAAGTAGAGGAAGATGGGCATGGATGTTAGCTCAGGGCCAGTCTTCCTCAGCAAAAAGAGGAGGATTGGCAGTAGTTAGCTCAGGGCTAATATTCCTCAGAAAAAAAAAAGAATTGGCAGCAATCTAATGGAATGGAATGATTTGCAGCTATTAAAGAGAATGAAGTTGATCTGGATGTACCGATATGGAAGTATCACTAAGATATCTTGTTAAGTTTAAAAAAAGTGAGATGAAGAATGGTATGGAGAGCATAATTGCATTTGGGTAAATGTTTATGGATGCATTGAAAACTTCTGGAAGGAACTGTAAATAGTTGGAGGTGGAGGAAAATTATTCATATTTTCCCTTCTATTCTATTTGAAAAATTTAAAATTATAGACATATTATTTTTATAATGTAAAAAGTTAGCTTAAATAAACACAAAAGATTTCTCTCAGTAATTGTGGATCTTGATAATTCTCTGTGTTTATTACCTTTCGGCAGTATGTGACTTTTTTCTGGTGTATGTGAAGAAGATTAGTCCTGAGCTAACATCTGCCACCAATCCTCCTCTTTTTGCTGAGGAAGAGTAGCCCTGAGCTAACAGCTGTGTCCATCTTCCTCTATTTTATATGTGGGACGCCTACCACAGCATGACTTGATAAGCATGACACCTGCATAGGTCCATGCAGGGGATCTGAACTTGTGAACCTCAGGCTGCTAAAGCACAGTGTGCCAACTTAACCACTATGCCACTGGACTGGCCCCAGTATGTGACTTTCTAAGTGTTGCTTTTCACCTATATACCCTGTACCCTTCTCAGCCACATCTCTTTTCCCCACCTCACTGAAGGCAAGGCAGACCTGTCTGAACAAGTTAGTGTGAGAATATGTTTTGTGGATAGAGATAGATTTTCCATATACTGGGGGAACTTGCAGTTTAAGTGAACCCAGGGGTGAGGACTCTATAGAAAAACTCAATTTTTGCACTGAATTGAAGGACAGTGTGCTGTGGTGGGAAGTCCTAGCCTAGCTCTACTGTTACTGGTTGCATGATCTTGAGTTCATCTCCTCTCTAGGTCTCAGTTTCCCCACCTCTAAACTGAAGTCTTGGTAGCCCAGCAAAATGCTTTCCGTTGAGTCATAGAGAGGTAATGGTGGAGGTGGAGAGGGCAGTTAGAGGAAGTGAGGCCCAGGTTCCCTAACCCAGAGCAGCCTCCACGTTCATCTTTTTAGATCCTGTGTAAGATTTCTGTTTTGTGTAAGATTTCATTTGAAAATGAGGATTCATCACTTATTATTTTTCTTTCAAATACCCTGGCGAATAATTGTTAAGAGCCCTTCTAGTTCTGCTTTTTTTTGCATTTTTTAAATTGAGTTCATAGGGCCAGCCTGGTGGCACAGTGGTTAAGTGCACAGGTTCTGCTTCTCAGCAGCCCGGGGTTCACTGGTTCGGATCTCGGGTGCGGACATGGCACTGCTTGGCAAAAGCCATGCTGTGGTAGGCGTCCCATGTGTAACGGAGAGGAAGATGGCACGGATGTTAGCTCAGGGCCAGTCTTCCTCAGGAAAAAGAGGAGGATTGGCAGCAGATATTAGCTCAGGGCTAATCTTCCTCAAAAAAAAAAATTGAGTTCATAATAGTTTACGTCATTGTGAAATTTCAATTGTACATTATTTCTTGTCTGTCATCACATAAGTGCTCCCCTTCACCCCCTATGCCCACCCCCCACCCCCCTTCCCCTGGCAACCACTGAACTGTTTTCTTTGACCATGTGTTTGTTTATATTCCACATATGAGTGAAATCATAGGGTGTTTGTCTTTCTCAGTCTGGCTTATTTCACTTAGCATAATTCCTTCCAGGTCCATCCATCTTGTTGCAAATGGGATAATTTTGTCTTTTTTATGGCTGAGTAGTATTCCATTGTCGTCTTCTTTATCCAATCATCAGTTGATGGGCAGTTCGATTATTTCCACATCTAGGCTATTGTGAATAGTGCTGCAATGAACATAGGGGTACATACGTTACTTTGGATTATTGATTTCAAGTTGTTTGGGTAGATACCCAGTAGTGGGATAGCTGGGTCATATGTTATTTCTATTTTTAGTTTTGTACCCTGCAACTTTACTGTAGCTGTTAATTATTTCTAATAGTTTTCCAATGGATTCTTTAGGGTTTTCTATATATAAGATCATGTTGTCTGCAAACAGTGAGAGTTTCACTTCTTCACTCCCTATTTGGATTCCTTTTATTCCCTTCCCTTGCCTAATTGCTCTGGCCAAAACCTCCAGTACTATGTTGAATAAGAGTGGTGATAGTGGGCATCCTTGTCTATTTCTTGTTCTTAGAGGGATGGCGTTCAGTTTTTCCCCATTGAGTATGATGCTGGCTGTGGGTTTGTCATATATGGCCTTTATTATGTTGAGATAATTTCATTCTATCCCCATTTTGTTAAGAGTGTTTTTTTTTAAATCATAAATGGCTGTTGGATCTTGTCAAATGCTTTCTCTGCATCTATTGAGATGATCATGTGGTTTTTATTCCTCACTTTGTTAATGTGGTGTATCACAGTGATTGATTTGCAGATGTTGAACCATCCCTGTGTCCCTGGTATAAATCCCACTTTATCATGATGTATGACATTTTTGATGTATTGCTGTATTTGGGTTGCCAATATTTTGTTGAGGATTTTTGCATCTATGTTCATCAGCAATATTGGCCTGTAGTTTTCCTTTTTTGTGTTGTCCTTGTCAGGCTTTGGTATCAGAGTGATGTTGGCCTGTAGAATGTATTGGGAAGCATTCCATCTTCCCTAATTTTTTGGAATAACTTCAGAAGGATAGGTATTAAATCCTCCCTGAAAGTTTGGTAGAATTCTCCAGGGAAGCTCTCTGGTCCTGGGCTTTTATTTTTTGGAATGCTTTTGATTACTGTTTCAATCTCTTTGCTTGTGATTGGTCTATTCAGACTATTTTTTTTTTAGAAGGAAGCTGATTTTTTTTTCTTAAAGATTGGCACCTGAGCTAACAACTCTTGCCAATCTTCTTCTTTTTTTTTTTCTGCTTTATCTCCCCAAATCCCCCCCAAACATAGTTTATATCTTAGTTGCAGGTCCTTATAGTTATGGCATGTGGGACGCCACCTCAATGTGGCCTGACGAGTGGTGCTATGTCCGAGCCCAGGATCCGAACCGGCGAAACCCTGGGCCGCCACAGCGGAGCACGTGAACTTAACCACTTGGCCACGGGGCCAGCCCCCAGACTATCTATTTTTTTCTTGATTCAGCTTTGGGAGGTTGTAAGAATCTAAGAATTTATCCATTTCCTCTAGATTGTCCATTTTGTTAGCATATAGCTTTTCGTAGTATTCTCATATAATCCATTGTATTTCTGCGGTATCCGTTGTTATTTCTCCTCTTTCATTTCTAATTTTATTTATCTGAGCTTTCTCTCTTTTTTTTCTCTGTAAGTCTGGCTAGGGGTTTGTCAATTTTCTTTATCTTCTCAAAGAACCAGCTCTTTGTTTCATTGATTCTTTCTACTGCCTTTTTTGTTTCAATAGCATTGATTTCTGCTCTGATTTTTATTATTTCTCTCTTCTGCTGAATTTGGGCTTTATTTGTTCTTCTTTTTCTAACTCAGTTAGGTGTAATTTTAGATTGCTTATTTGGGATTTTTCTTGTTTGTTAAGGTCTGCCTGTATTGTGATGAATTTCCCTCTTAATACAGCTTTTGCTGCATCCGATATGAGTTGGTATGATGTGTTTTCATTTTCCTTTGTCTCCAGATATTTTTTGATTTCCCCTTTAATTTCTTCAATGATCTATTGGTTGTTCAATGGCGTGTTGTTTAGTCTCCACATCTTTATCCCTTTCTCAGCTTTTTTCTTGTAATTAATTTCTAGCTTCATAGCATTGTGATCAGAAAAGATGCTTGTTATTATTTCAATCTTCTTAAATTTATTGAGACTTACCTTGTTTCCCAACATACAGTCTATCCTTGAGAATGTTCTGTGCACACTTGAGAAGAATATGTATTCTGCTGTTTTTGGATGAAGTGTTCTATATATGTCTATTAAGTCCTACTGGTCTAGCTTTTCATTTAATTCCACTGTTTCCTTGTCGATTTTCTGTCTGGATGATCTATCCATTGATGTGAGTGGAGTGTTGAGGTCCCCTACTGTTATTGTTTTATTATTAATACCTTCTTTTAGGTTTGTTAATAGTTGCTTTATGTACTTTGGTGCTTCTGTGTTGGGTGAATAGATATTTATGTGTTCTGTCTTCTTAGTGGAGTGTCCCTTTGGTTACTGCCCCTCTATGTCTCTCTTTACCTGTCTTATCTTATTTTTGTTTTAAAGATTGGCACCTGAGCTAACAACTGTTGCCAATGTTCTTCTTTTTTTCTGCTTTTTCTCTCCAAGTCCCAATACATAGTTGTATATCTTAATTGTAGATCCTTCTTGTTGTGGTATGTGGGATGCCGCCTCATTGTGGCCTGACAAAGGGTGCCATGTCCATGCCTAGGATCCAAACCAGTGAAACCCCGGGCTGCCGAAGCAGACCGTGTGAACTTAATGACTCGGCCACAGGGACAGCCCCTACCTGTCTTCTCTTGAAGTCTGCTTTGTCTGATATAAGCATTGAAACACCTGCTTTCTTTTGTTTGCCATTAGCTTGGAGTATCATTTTCCATCCCTTCCCTCTGAGCCTGTGTTTGTCATTTGAACTGAGATGTGTTTCCCAGAGGCAGCATGTTGTTGGGTCTTGTTCTTTAATCCATCTCATCACTCTGTGTCTTTTTATTGGAGAATTCAATCCATTTACATTTAGGGTGATTATTGATATATGAGGGCTTAATGCTGCCATTTTCGGATTCTCCTGCACTTCCTTTGTTTCTCGTCCCATGTGTTTTGGTCTACCACTTGATTTATGTAGTTTTTAATGTTGTATTTCTTTGTTTTATCCTTATTTATTATTTGTCTCTCTGTTCTGCTTTTTTGTTTAGTGGTTACCGTGAGGTTTGTATTCAAAATCTCATAGATAAGATAGTCCATTTTCTGATGGCCTCTTATTTCCTTAGACTAAATCAATTCAGTCCCTTTCCTCTTACCCTCCTAAGTTGTTTTTCTCACTTCTTATTCCATCTTGTGTTGTGAGTTTGTGGTTAAAATGACAAGATTATCTTTGGTTTTGGTGTTTTCCTTCTCTTTATCTTTAATGCTATATTTGAGTATTTGCTAAACTGTTCTGATGTAAAGCTACGATTTTCTGATTTTGTCTACCTATTTGTCTCATTACTTTGTGTTTTGTAACCCTTTTCTCCACTTTTTTTTTCAGGTATGAGGGCCTTCTTGAGGATTTCTTGTGTGTGTGTGGGGGTGATCTTGTGGTTATGAACTCCCTTAGCTCTTGTTTATCTGGGAAAGTTTTTATTTCTCCATCATATCTGAAGGATATTTTTGCTGGATAGAGTATTCTTGGCTGAAAGTTTTTGTCCTTCAAAGATTTGAATATGTCATTCCAGTCTCTCCTAGCCTGTAAGGCTTTTGCAGAGAAATCCACTGAAAGCATGATAGGGGTTCCTTTGTAGATATTTTCTTCTTCCTTGCTGCCCTTAGTATTTTTTTCTTTGTCATTCACTTTTGCCAGTTTCACTACTATATACCTTGCGTTAGGTCTTTTTACATTGACCTATTTAGGAGATCTGGTAACCTCTTTCACATGGATTTCCATCTCCTTCCCTAGGTTTGGGAAATTCTCTGCTATTATTTCTTTGAACAAGCTTTTTGCTCCATTCTCCTTCTCTTCTCCTTCTTGACTACCTATAATTCTTATGTTGCATTTCCTAATTGAGTCAGATATTTCTCAGAGACTTTCTTCATTTCTTTTTAGTCTTAGTTCTCTTTCCTCCTCTATCTGGAGCATTTCAACATGCCTATCCTCGATTATGCTAATTTGCTCCTCAATGATGTCTGCTCGAGCATTCAGGGAATCCACATTTTGTTTTATCTCTTCCATTGTGTCTTTAATGTCCAATATTTCTGATTGATTCTTCTTTATAGTTTCAGTCTCTTTTGTGAAGTAGCTCCTGAACTTGTTGAATTGTTTCTCTACATTCTCTTTTAACTCATTGAGTTTTTTGATGATAGCTATTTTGAATTCTCTGTCATTTAGATCACATATTTCTGTGTCCTCAAGACTGATTTCTGGGTACTTGTCATTTTCTCTCTGGTCTGGAGATTTAATATAATTTTTGGTACTGCTATAGGATGTGGCTCTGTTTTTGCGCATCATGGTAGTATTTGGTCACAGTAACTGCCTGTCACCACTGGGTGGGGGTCAAGAGCTGTGTATTCTGAGCCCGCTGCCTTCAGCTGAGATCCCAGGAACTGGAGCTGGCACTGGGCGGGTGAGGGGGAGGGGTTCTTTCTTCTGGTTGCTCTTGGGGTTTTCTTGCTCTGCTCTTACTATCTGCTCTCCTGGGTGTTGGCTTGATGAGGTCACCCCCTGTGATAGCTTTCACCCTGGTAGAGGGTATCCCTCTGGCCTGCAAGAGCCCTGGGGATCTTTCACATTCCCATGAATGAACATCCCCTCCCCCCTTCCTTCCCTCTCAGTGGCTGCCCATGGGCCCAGTTTGCAGTCTTTTGGGGAGGGAGCGAAGTTTTCTGTTACTTCATTCCACATCCTCTGAGAGGGGCTCCAACCTCTCCGCCCTCTGTTATATGGCTGCATGGGTCTCTCAGACATCTTTTGTGTTGTGTCTGGATGTCCTCTGTTGGAGTATGAATGTCTGTTTTTTTTCTTTTTTTAAAGATTGGCACCTGAGCTAACAACTATTGCCAATCTTCTTCTTTTTTTTTTTCCTGCTTTTTCTCTCCAAATTCCCCCAGTACGTAGTTGTATATTCTAGTTGTGGATCCTTCTAGTTGTGGCACGTGGGACGCCACCTCAATGTGGCCTAACAAGTGGTGCCATGTCTGCACCCAGGATCTGAACTAGCAAGACCCTGGGCCACCAAAGCAGAGTGCACGAACTTAACCGCTTGGCCATGGGCCTGGCCCCTGAATGTCTTTTTTGTTGTATGGTGGAGGGGAGAGATTACTGAGAAAGCTCACTCTGCCATGATGCTGACATCACTCTCAGAGCCCTTCTAGTTCTAATAGTGTAATTCCAACTGTGATTTTTTGTGCATTGAGTTGGTTTAAATCAGGGTATGCCTGCATCTTTGTCTTCCTCTTCCCCCACAGTGCTCAGCCCAGAGCTGCATAGGAGCTCAAGCCCATGGTGTCTACGGGGGAGAATGGTCTCTGATTCTTTCCACTCCTTATGTGACACCCCTTCCCCCACCTCCTGGACTAGTGGCATGGCTGATCTGAACTTAGATGTCTGCCAGGACCCCAAGACTCCCCAGCTGCCCCTTTCTAGCACCAGCGGCTGCTGATGGCAACTGCTGGAACTGGAATTTGGTCTTGGCTTCTGTGCCTGCTGGAGGCTTGGTCAGCACAACCTGGGCAAACACTGTCATGAACCCCTCCCTGTTCCCTCACCCCGAGACTATGCAGCTCCCCACATCCTTCCTCTATACCCCACAGAGTGAAAGTGGTAAAGGGAGTGGGTCAGGGAGGCCGTCCCATTTGACAGCAGAGGCCAGGGCTGGGCCTCTCTTCTCACTCAGCTTCTCAAACCAAGAAGGGGAGGCAAAGCTGAATTGAGTATCTTGATGGTCAGGCTACCTGAATTCTCACTCCTGGTACAGTTTACCTGATCACTCTGGAGCATGGAAGGTCATCATTGAGGAACTCTGTGTCAGAATCCTCCACCTAGGAAGAGGAATAAAAAAGTACATCTCTGAGTTGTCTTCTGTCTGAGACTAATCTGACAGCTGTCCCTTCTGCTGATATGTTCACAGCCACCAGGGCCAGGTTTAGGTCTACAGGGCCCCATTCACAGATTATCTGAGAGACCAGGCAGGTTGGAAAGGGGTGAAATGGAGCTAGGAGCAAGTTATTCACCTCAAGAAAATAGAAAGCTTTACCCTTCTGTTTGGGATTGAAGAAAATCATATTTCCCAAAGGCCTGCAGCTAAATGCTGCTTACATATTTCTCTCTCTTCCCTCTTGATCATGAAAGGAAAGAAGCTACAGGAGCATAAAGGCGGGAATTTTACAAAGTATAGGGAAGACTGTCAGTTGGAGCAGGCAGGTAGACCTTTTCTTATTAGACAAACTAGAAGCTGCAATAGGAGAAAGCCTGCATGGGCTTTTGAAATCAAGCTGTCTTGAAGCTCTCTGAATGTCTAAGAAGGAAGTTTTGACCTAATAGATGAACATTTAGGGCAAGTATAAGCAAGTATTCTATTTGACATTGGGCAAAAAACCAGAATAAGTTTAGTCTTTGATAGGTAAGAAGGAACTATTAATAAGAGAGGTGCTGATCTAAGAAAGTACCACGTAAAGAAAAAATTTCCAATTAGAACTGTCCAAGAATGGACATTCTTAGGAGATTGGGGCTTCTTCCACCACTAGAATGTTCAAGAAGAATCTAGAGGTGACCATTTTCCAGGTATATTGCAAGAGAGATCTCTCCAGAGTGAGAGTTGGATTCAAAGAGCTATGAGATGCCTTCTAACTTTAAGATGTTATGGTGATTTTACCTAGGTGTTCATACTTCTATATACCATGCTATAAATTGTTTGTCATAATCAAACCTAATCTTCTTTAACATTTTTATTTTACTAGTTTAACAAAGAGTGATTTTTCAAAAAGTGTAATCAAATGGGAAAATGTATTATAGTTCCTGTCTGGAATAGCCTCTGCGTGGAATGACTTCTTTGATGGTTAATTTTCTGTATCAACTTGGCTAGGCTATGGTGTCCAGTTGTTTGGTCAAACACTAGTCTAGATGTTGCTGTGAAATTATTTTGTAGATGTAATTAGCATCTACAATCAGCTGGCTTTGAGTAAAAGGATTATCCTCCATAACGGCGGTAGGTGTCATCCAATCAGAGGAAGGCCTTAAGAGCAAAAAACGGAGGTTTCCCAGGAAAGAAAGAATTCTACCTCAGGACTGTAACATAGAAATCATGCAAGAATCTACAGCCTGCTGATCTGCCCTATAGACTGCAGACTTCCCAGCCCCTACAATCAGAGCCATTTCCTTAAAGTAAATAATTATACATAAATTTTTTGAGTGCCAATAATGTACTAGACACTGTAATAAGTACTTTACATAATATCCCCCCTAATCTTTACAATAACCCTCTAAACTGAGGAAACTGAGGCTTGGAGGGGTTAGGTAATTTCCTTAATGCTGCAAATTTCTTTTCTTTCAAGACTCAGATCCAATGTCATCTCCCTTTTAAAAATTTTTTTTAACTAAAACAAATTTTTAAAAATTTTTCCTTCTTCTCCCCAAAGCCCCCCAGTACATGGTTATATATTTTAGTTGTGGGTCCTTCTAGTTGTGGCATGTGGGATGCCGCCTCAGCATGGCTTGATGAGCGGTGGCAGTTATGCGCTTAGGACCCCAACTAGTGAAACCCTGGGCCGCCAAAGCAGAGTGCGTGAACTTAACAACTCGGCCAAGGGGCCAGCCCCAAATGTCACCTCCCTTTGAAGCTCTCCCTAACCACTCTGGGCTCCTCTCTGTTTTCTTGGCATTCAGTGCATTTCTCTCTATTACACAGCACTGATCATGGTGTGTTTACCCGCAGGTCTACCTCTTTAGACCACAAGCTCTTCTGAAGACAGGGATTTGCCTGCGCCTTTGGAACCCTCATCACCCAGTGCAATGCTCACTCCCCGGGAGGCCCTCTGTAGATGGTCCTATCAGTACTATCATTGTCCACCTGGGGGCAGCAACCCAATGGCAGACCACTTTGTGCAGGAGCACGGGAACTCTGGAGGGATGGCTGGGCAAAGTCAAACCTCAAAGTTTGGGGAAGGTCCACACATGCCTCTGCTTGTGCCCCCTGGAAGCTGGGGCGCACTGTACCAGAGGTTTGCTCCATCCTCTGGGGATGCAGTGGAAGGCTCAGTAACCATTTCTGACGTTGGCTAGGCTGTCCTTGGGGACACTGGGGCTGTCCTGGAGCATCTGCACCTTGAACTCAAAGATCTAGTGAGGAAGCTGTAGGAATGAAAACCCAGAAGGGGCAGAAGGGGTCAGCTGCAAGAGTCCCAGGGGAGACTTTTCCTGAGTAAGGCTGCATCACCAAGAGGTGAAAGGGGTTGGAGGAGAATTCTCTAGGGTGAACGCACCCTGCTCCTAACTGGAAAGTGGACAAAGAGTCAGCATCTCAAGCAATCTCATTCACAAGTCCCCTTTTTCCTACCCTTCTCTCAGAGGTTCTGCTCTTCCTAGATCACTTCTAAGGATGGGGTGAGATGGGGGTTTGATGGGTGAGGTGCTCCTTCATCCACATGCCTCACTTGAGCTTGGCAGGGAGATGGGAACCAGGTTAACTCTGTCCTCTGGAAGTAGAGACAGGGCAGTCACAGAGTGTCTCTATAGACACCCTCCTACTTCTCTTACTTGGGGCTACCTGGAGGCAGAAGGTGTGTGTTGGGGGGCGGTGATGGTGGTATTGGAGGCAATAGTGAGGAGGGCATCCACTTATCCCAGAGCACTTTGAGAGAGGTGGAACAGATGAAGGAATGAGGAAAATGGCAGTATATTGCCAATGACTTAAATTTTGAGCAAACAGAAGAGAGAAGAGAGTTAGGGAGGCATCTGGAATCATTTATCTAGAGAAAAGAAAGATATTTTCATAGGCTTCACTAACATATAAGGAGTGACATGTCCAAGATGACACAATTCCCAGCTTATTGATGTTCTAGTATACACACTACCTCCTCAAAGCCAAGGGAATTAATCTTTAATGGTGCAAGGTAAGGTTTGAGAGACATAATTGAGAGAGTTGCTTCAGGGAGGAAGAGGAGGCAGAAGAGAAAGAGGGAGGGGCACTCTAGCCTGTTCTCTCAGGGAGATCCATCTGAGTATAGATAACCTTTCCAGATGGACCTGGGGCTCCAGGAGGCCCCGCCAAGCCTCTGGGATGAACCTGGGACACCCTTGGAGCCTTTCTCTCCTTTCTGGCCCTGTACTGGGAAAGGAGGTAGGACACAGGATGACAGGCTCTCTAGCCCTGGGGCAAGATTCCCCAAGAGGAAGGAGATACCATGGGAGGTGAGGTAGAGGGTCAGTGAACCAACAAGTATTACTGAGCATCTATCATGTGACAGTGGAAGACCATGCTGGGATGTGTGGGACACAGTGCCTTACATGTGAGCAGCATTTGTTGTAGGAAAGGGTGTAGGGAAGGATGGGGGGTGGGGTGGGGATGAAGGCACTAAAGACAAGGAGTGAGGGAGAGAGTAAAGAAATAAGGAAAAGAGGAGGAAAGAAAGGCTCAGTTGTAGAATCCAGTAACTCACATTCTAGCTGTGGCAGTGGGAGTACCAGAGAAAGGATGGCTAAAAGGCTCAGTGATAAAGAGCGGTCCCCAGAAAGAAGTTAAAAAGGGTGTTAGGAGGGGCCTGCCCAGTGGTGCAGCAGTTAAGTTTGCACATTCCGCTTTGGCGGCCTGGGATTTGCTGGTTCGGATCCTGGGTGCGGACATGGCACCGCTTGGCAAGCCATGCTGTGGTAGGCATCCCACATATAAAATAGAGGAAGATGGGCACGGATGTTAGCTCAGGGCCAGTCTTCCTCAGCAAAAAGAGGAGAATTGGCAGCAGATGTTAGCTCAGGGCTAATCTTCCTCAAAAAAAAGGATGTTAGGGAGGTTTCGGGAGGGCTTGGGATAGAGGAATAAAATGCTGGGATGGATGGCCTCTTCTCACCTGTGGACCTTGTCGGCTTGGAAGAGACTCTGGCCCGGAGGACCCCTCTGGTCCCTGAGATCCCTGGAAGCCCCCCTGGGCCTGGTAGCCTTGGAGGGCCAACACAGTCCTGGGATCCAGGAAGGTTTTGTGTCCCCAGGGTTCCTGGAAGCCCATCAGTCTCCAGGTATCCAGGGTAGTCCTGGGAGTCTTCATGGTCAGGGTAGCCCTGAGGTCCTGGGAGTTCTGGAAACCCTTGGCAGCCAGGGGGACCCAAGGTCTAATTCTATCCTGCACCTAGAAGGAGAGGCAGGAGGGGTGGAGGTGAGCCATAGTAGTGGAGGTGAGTATTTGGAGGTGGGGGACTCTTATAGGGGAAAGCAGTGGGGCCAAGCTGGGAGCTGTGATGAGAGTAGAATGTGTACATGGGAAAGTGTCATAGCCCTGAGATCACTTAGGGAAATATAAGGTGGTCTTGGGGGTGGGGCATTAATTGAGTCATACATGGAATCATTAATTGACTATTGGGTTATAGGCCCTATTACAGTACTTGGGTATGAATATAGGGATTGCCTCAGGAGGAACCTGGGTTCTTAGTTTGAGACTCCTGTTGCCACCTTTACCTCAGACCCTTGGTTCAGAGGACCCTCAACCACACTTCTACCCAAAGAACGCTATTATCTGTCATCCACCCACCATTCACCCATTAATCCACCCACCATTTACTCACTACCCACCTCCCACCAACAATACACTATCCACCCCTCACCTCTAGTCTGTTTCTTCCAAAGGTGGGGATGATCTGGGGCTACAAGATGTGCTGAGAAGCCGGGGATCCCTGGGACTTCTGGACTCCCCACAAGCCCCCTCTCACCAGGAATGCCAGGGGCCCAGTTCTGGGGTACTCCTCTTCCCTTGCTCTCCCTTTTGGAGCACACAAGACATGTACAGAGATATAAGCAGGGATGGGAGGGCTTTCTATCTCAACCCAACTCCTCAATCTTCTTTCTGTTCCCGTACCCCATCCCTATTGTTATCCCAAAGTCCCAAAGTCCCTGAAATTTCTCACCCAAACTAGCACTGTGTGACATTTAGGAGGTCCAGCAGGGCAGGCACACCCAGAAGGTGGGTCAGGAGCAGGGTTGGAGTCCCATGGAAGAGAGAAGATTAGAACTAGGCTGGCTCTTAGATGACTAAGTCCAACCTCCTCATTGTACAGATGGGGAAACTGAGGCCCAGAGAGAAGTGTAACTGCGGGTGACTGCAATGGGGCAGCAAGCTGGCCTGGGGCCTGGGGTGAGAAAGCCAGTTATGTCTCCTAATGTGGTGGAGAACGGGGTCACCTGGACCTGTCACTTTCTCCCCTGCTCTAAAATAGGCAGAAATCCCAGATGAGGTCCTTGGGAGGTATGATATTGTGATTTATAATAAGAAATATACATTTGGTCTTCATCTAGTTCCTGGCACAGAGCTCCTAAAACCCTTGGAATTTCCTAAGTGATGAGAACCAGAAGGTGTCTTTTGTTATGTTAATGAGGTGACTTTTGGACAGTCCCTAGGTAACCTAAGGGTGGGGGCTGGTTGCCAGGGGAACCAGTCAAGTGAGTAGAGGGTTGGAACATTCAGCTCCACCCTCTAACCTCTGGGGTGGGGAGAGGGGCTGGAGATTGAGTTCAATCACCAATGGCTAATGATTTAATCAACCGTGCTTACATAATGAGGCCTCCATAAAAATCCAAAAGGACAAGGTTTGAAGAGATTCCAGGTTGGTGAACATGTGTAGGTGCTGGGAGAGTGGCTTGCTCAGACAGTGCCTGGAAGCTCCACATTCCTTTTCCCATACCTTGCCCTATGCATCTCTTCCATCTTGCTGTCCCTGAGTTACATCCTTTTATAATAAGCCAGTAATCTAGTGAGTAAAATGTCTGAGTTCTGTGTCTCTCTGAGACTGCTCTAGCAAATTAATCGAAGCCAAGGAGGTGTGTCATGGGAACCTCCGATCTGTAGCTGGTTGATCAGAAGCACAGGTGACAACCTGGACTTGTGATTGTCATCTGAAGTGTATGTAGGGGGCAGTCTTATAGGACTGAGCCCTTAACCTGTGGGATTTGATGCTATCTTCAGGTAGATAGTGTGAGAATTGAGTTAAACTGTAGGACACCAATTGTGTTGGAGAATTGCTTGATGGTGTTGGAAAACCCATGCGTCAGAATGGTGTCAGCATCACAGGAAGCATTAAGGTGGGACCCAGGAAGAGAGGAGTAGGATGCAGTGGGGTGCTGTATGCCTCTACCCACATCTAGTTCCCTGACGATCTCACCTCTTTGGTTTCTAGGGGACCTTCCCTTCCTCCCCCACTCCACATCTGCTTACTTGTTTGCTGATGGGGAGAGCCTGAGTAGAGGCTGAATGTCAGTGTAATCTGACAGTGTAGTCTGGCATGGGGGGCGCTCCCATTCTTTAATGAGAATCAGGGTACCGGGGAGGGGACTGACATTCTTGGTAGCTATCTGCCCCCCCATCTCTGACTTTGGACTGTGACCCCAGGGGTCTGATCTGAGGAAGAGGATACCTGGAACTGTAGAAACCCATCCTCCAGTCTATTGCCCTCAGAGGGTCCTTGGGTGCTTCAGGGAGCAGACTTGGTGGGTAGATGTGGGCTCTGAGACATGGTTCAGCTTGGTAGCTATCGCCTTATTCCTTCCTCTGAGGAATGAATGATTGACTGAATGGAGAGTGGGAGTCTGGACTGGGATCTTTGGTTTCATATCTGTCTCTAAATCTCTCCCATGTCTCCACGTTCTTCATCTCATCATATCTGTCATCTCTGCTTTTCCATCTCTCTGTCCTACTCCATATTTCAGTCTCTCCCTCTCTTGGCCTTCCTCTTGCTAGTACCCCTGCTCCTCTCTATCCTTCCACCTCAAGGCATCATAGAATCTTAGAATCAAGAAAGGTCATAATAATGATGCCACTAATTGGTAACCTGTTTTTTGAGATATATGTCCTTTCCCTTATATGGATAGCCTCATTTGATCCTCCTTAACAGCCCTGCAGAATGAAGTAGGGGCTGGTATCCCCATTTCACAGATGAGGAAACTGAGGTCCATCATGTTGAAGAGACAAGCCCACAGTGCACAGCTAATCAGGGCAGAGCTGGGATTTCAACCCTCGGCTCTGACTGCAAGGCCAGAGCTCTCTGCCCCACAGCCTGTGCACCCCAACCTGAGGGCAAAACTCTTCTCCATTGCTGGCTGGCTGGCTGGCTTTCCCCTGGCTTGAGGCCCAGCTTCTGCTGCTCTTTAGATCATCCTAGCTGGGTGGGGGTGAGGAACAAACTGTACAGATCTTGAAGATTACTGGCTCCAAACATCAGCCTCTGGAAACAGTGAGGGCTGAGGGGGTGGGAGTGAGAGGAATCCAGGCTTCAGGAGAGACTAGAGTGGGGGCTATGTGGATTAGGGGCTCTGGGCAGGATGAGCCTTGTTTTGGGGCCCTCTCAGCCCTTTCCCTTGCCCTCAAGTTCCCTTCAGCCCCTACCAGCCAACTTTAGGACTAGCTTTACCTCTCAGGGCAAGGACAATTGGAGACTGCAGCAGAAGAGGCCCCTGGCACGGCAAGCTTGGTGGGCACGTGGCTTATCTCTGAGATCCTCTCTTCTCACAGCTGGGGCTAGATATGGGCTCTGGGCTTCATCCCCAGCACCCTGACTGAGGGCACCAGAACTGTCAGGTTGGTGCTAGAGCTAGGCAGGCGGGGAAGGCACAACAGCCTCTGGGCACACTGCACCCTGACAGGGACAGCCTGGCAGGAGGAAGAGGTGCTGTGTGGGTTTGGGCAAAACTCTCCAAGGCTGTAATGCCTCTAGGGTGCGGTGGCAGTGCCACTTGGAGCCTGGGCACAGGCTCTGTCATCCCCTAAATGGGTTTTGATCACACTTAGTTGCATGTGATCTTAAGCCGATCTTTTTATTACCCAGAGGCCCATCTATAAAATGGGTTTATAGGGTTACCATGGTGACCAATAAACATAATGGCTAATACGTATTGAGCCTTCCTCCGTGCCAGGCAGTGTGCTGAGTGCTTTACATGCATTGTCTCTGTAGGTTCTTGCACAGCCCCGTCTGGCTGGGCTGGCATTATCCCTCCTTTACAACTGAGGGCATTTAAGGATAAGAGGGAGGATGTCACTTGGCCAAAGTCGCAAAGCTAGTAAATGGCAAACCCAGAATGCAGTGCAGGCGTTTTGGCTCCAGGCTCTTAATCTCACTCACTTGGCTGGTCATGTCTAATAACTAACACTCACTGGGTACTTAAAAATTTTTAAATTTTTAAATTAAAAAAATTAAAATATAATACAGAAAAGTGCAGAAATGAGAAACGTTTAGCTCAATGAATGTTCATATAGTGAATACACTGCGTAACTGAATAATAAGCATTACCTGAACCCTATAAGACCCTTCCAGTCACTACTCCTACCTTTGTCCCCAAAAGTAACCTCTGATTTCTAAAGCCATAGATTAGTTTTGCCTGTTTTTGAATTTTATATAAATAGAATCATACAGTAGCAATCTTTTGTTCAATATGTGATCCATCCATGTTGGTGGATGTAGCAATAGTTTATTCAATGATAGATTTATCTATTCTACTATTGATCGCAATGTTCAGCTATTCTGAATAATGCTGCTAGGAACACTTTTACACATGTGTGTTGGAATATATATATGCACACACATTTCTACTGGGTGTATATCAGGAATATATGGAATTGGAATAAATTGAATTGTTGGTTGCTTCCAAGTGTTTGCACACTTTTGTTTTCTTACCAGTATTATATGAGGGTCCCTTTACTCCATATCCTGGTACTATCAGTATTTCAAATTTTTTACCAATCTGGTGGATATGTAGTGGTATCCCATTATGTTTTTCCATATGTATTTATTAAATGAGCTATAACAAGAAGCAAGCACTCTTAATACCTGCTCTGTACAGCTTCTTGTAATAATCCTATGAGGTAGACATGGTTATCATCCCCATTTTGCAAATGAGGAAATGGAGGCCGTAGTTACTTCCTTTCCCCTTCCTTTCTTACAATCACTCACCTTTCCTGGGGGCCCCCTCCCCACTTTTTCCCAGTGGGGTTGGGATGTCTGGTCACTCCCAAGCTTGGGAGGTCTCTCAAGCCAGGATGTTCTGGGCAGGGGGAAGAAGAAGTCTGGGGTGAAGTGGGCAGGAGTGGGAAGGAGAGAAAGGATGAAGCATAAAGGCTGGTGTGAGGGACCAGAGATCCTGGCCCTGGGCATGGGATGATGGGGCCAGAAGAGAGGTCTGGGAACATGTAGAAAGCATGGCTGCTGCTATCTGTAAACTCCTAGTGCTTCTGGGGAGAGGGAGGTGTGCAGATGTGCACCTGCCAGTGTGTGTGTTAGGGATCTCTCTGGATCCTAGGCCCTCTCTCTGGGGTTTTACTGAGTCTGAAGACTCCCCTGTGGGATCTCTCTAAGTAAAGAACCCTTTTGGGTGGTCTTTCTAGGCTCAGAGGCCCCTTGGTAGAGTCTCTTTGGGGTTTTCTAAGGGCCAGGGGAGTAGGAGGCAGGGCCAGGAGGCCCTCCAAGGAATGTGGGGGAAGGGCATGGGGTTTGCTCTGATTCTGGGATACTGAGCTGTCAGGCCAACAGGAACCTGGCAAGCAGGCACCCTGTTCTTTGACTCAACAGGTGTCAGGGGAGGCCGGGCAAACAATTTCCCCACCCTAACATGTGTCTTTCTCTGCCCAGAGTCCCCTCTGTGTCTCTACTTTTGCAAATGTCCTCTGCATAGATTCTCCCAGGTTGCACCTTCTTCTCCCTCCACCCCTGCCTTCCTTGAGTCCTGAGCCCGTGGCTCAGGCGATGCTCTGGCAGCAGAGGCAGCATAGCACAGGGGGCTCAATCCATAGCAGGTAGTAAATATATTTGGCTTAAGTCTTGCCTTGATTACTTACTAGCAGTGTGCCCTTGGGTGAGCCTCATTACCTCTCTGGGAGGTGACAGAGCCCTCACATGGCTCAACATCATTCACTTGGCTTGTCTCCTGTGCTGGCTTTGGCCAATGATGTTCTGTCAGTGCCAATCGGCCTGGAAACAGGGCAAACTCTGAAGGGTTGAGAGCCAAGCCAGCATGGGGACTAGGACTATGCAAAAGGACTCCAGAGGTCCTAGATTCCTAGACTGCCAGAGCTAGAAGGGCTTGACAATTCAATGAGTTCCCCTCCCTCATTTTACAGATGGTAAAACTGAAGCTGAGGAAGGGGATGTGGCTACAAAGCTGGCAAGTAGAGGAGCTGGCTGGACTGGAGCTATGAAAACAGATCCTGGCCAGCCCAACTGCAGATAGACTCTCCTCGGACCCTCCCTGTCCCTGTCCCTTCTGGAGCTGCATGTCCTGAGGAAAGGACATAGGCTCTGTCCTCTGGACCAGCCCTCCCTCTGCACTGTGGTGTCTCTATGGAGATCCTCACTCTCTTGATCTGGTTTCTCCAAGTGTGGGGTCCTGGTGGGCAAGGAGGCAGATGCCCTGATGTGCCATTGCTCAGCCTACACTTGGGGCACTGTGGAGGATGCTGTACCTGGCCCTGGACATCAATGGAGGTGGAGGGGAGCTGACCTCCTTACTCAGTGTGGGCACAGTGGGCAGTCCAGGTCAGCCAGAGAGTGGCTGGGAAGCCAAAGTTATGGGGAGGCTTGGGGCCCAGTCCCATGCTAATGCCACCTCTGCTCTGATCCCCTACATCTAGTTTGCACTCTGTACCATAGTCTTTTGCCCTTGGTATTTGTTTAGAACATTTCTGACAGCTATTTTGGAAAGCAGTAAAACAAAGGATTAATCGTACAGACTCTGGAGCCAGAATGTCTGTTCTTGCACTTACTTGCTGTGTGACCTTGAGTAAATTACATACCTCTCTGTGCCTCAGTTTCTCTCTTCTAAAAAGGGGATAATGAGGGGCTGGCCCCATGGCCGAGTGGTTAAGTTCGCGTGCTCCGCTGCAGGCGGCCCAGTGTTTCGTTGGTTTGAATCCTGGGTGCGGACATGGCACTGCTCATTAAACCACGCTGAGGCAGCGTCCCACATGCCACAACTAGAAGGACCCACAACAAAGAATATACAACTATGTACTGGGGGGCTTTGGGGAGAAAAAGTAAAAAATAAAATCTTAAAAAAAAAAAATAAAAAGGGGATAATGATAGTACCTATTTCATGAGGCTGTTGTGAAGCACACATGAGTGAAGCCCTTAGAACGATGTCCAGCATATGGTCCACGCTCATTAACATGTATTTTGCCTACTCCATCAGACAAGATGCTCCCTAGGGTAAGCCCATCAGACTGGGGATTCTCTGAGGGCAGGACTGTGTCTTTCCCTAGGGACTCAAGCTCTCTTTCCTCCTATCGACTTTCTAAGAATCCCAGGCTGAGCCCAGCAGAATTTTGAAACTGAACGAACAAAGGAGCTAGTGAGACTCTTTCTAAGCACCAAACCAACAAGGGTGTGGGGTGGAAGAGGCTGGGAGGGAGTAGGGCTTTTCAACCCTCCATCTAGGGG
Organism: Equus caballus; assembly: GCF_041296265.1. Lineage (NCBI taxonomy): Eukaryota > Metazoa > Chordata > Mammalia > Perissodactyla > Equidae > Equus > Equus caballus. The sequence continues at coordinate 22,220,851 of NC_091694.1, read as the reverse complement.
CATCTTCCTGACCCTCCGGTTGCCCAGGAGGTGAGAGGACAGACAAGGATGCTGAGGAGGAGGTTCTTTTTCTGGTGGAGCCCTGGGCTGGAAAAGATGGCAGGGAAGGAGTTCCAGCTGGTGCTCGCAGTCCTCGAGGCAGCCACAGTCAGGTGGAGAAAACCAATAAGCAGCATCTGCAGCTCATTGCTCGGGTTCCAAAGCCCTTTCTTGCCTATTATCCCATTCTTTTTCTTGGAACAATTCTGTGGGGAAAGCCCAATTATTGTCTTTTCCTTTTTTACAGAGGATGAAAATGACCCTTCAAAATGTTAAGTGGCATGTCCAAGGTCACACAGCTCTCAAGTGACTGTGCTGCAACTTGACCTCAGGTCCTCTGACTCCAAATCCCATCTCCTTTGTATAGAGCCTCTCCCAGACACCAGCAGGGGACACTAAACCCAGTCTTCCGAGAGCCTCCAGTCCGGTGGAGGAGACAGGTCCTGCCACCAGAGGATCTCCAGCCTTGTGCACAAGTTACAGTTTCTAGCAGGGAGGGATATCAGGGAGCAAACACTTGGTGCCTACTATGTGCTGAGCAATTTGCACAGGCCACTCTTTCTCTCCCCTCCCCACCTTTCTTTCTTACCACAAAGTCCCATTTGCCAGGTAAGGACAGTGAAGCTCAGGGAGTAACTTATCTCAGGTTCTCCAGTGAGTCCAGTGGCAAAGCTGGGATTAGAATCCAGGTTAGCCTGTTGCTAACACTTGTGCTTTTTCCGCTAGCATGGGAGACCATTGGCGCAAGGGTCATCTCCTCCATGAAGTCTTTCTAGGCCCTGAATGTAGTACTGACTTCTTGTGTCTCTGGGTCCCCACTGTTCCCCTATATAAACGTCCCCAGGGCACCTGCACATTTGTTAGACTTATTTAATTTATATGCCTGTCTCTCCTCACTAGGCAGTGAGTCCTTGAGGGCAGAGAGTGGTCTTGGGCATCCCTGTATCCCCTGTGTGTAGCACAAAGCCTGTGCACAACAGGTGTTCAGTAAGCGTGTGTTGAGTGAGTGGTGGGGAGGTGTTTGGAAGGCCTTCTCATGACCATTTTCCTGTCTCCTAGGAATTATCCCAGACAGTGATGTGTGTGTGTGTGTGTGTGTGGGGGGGGGGGGGTGGGGGATACCAGAGGATGCTCTCTCCACACACATTGTGGGGGGATGCTGGGGTAGAGGTGCGAGCATCTGTCTCACCTGGAAATCTTTCCAGATTTCCCACACTCACCTGCACTCATGCTTCACCCATGCATCATTCAGATACTTCTTTTGGCTTCAGTCTGGCCTGTCCTGCACTCCTTCCTTCATGTCCCAGCACCTTTATCCCTCCCAGGTTTGCTTTCTAGGGGACAAGTCTGGCATTGGGATCAGAACCATCCTTCCTGGTCCCATTTTATTCTCACAAGATCTCCAAGAGGTAGGATAGTTGGAGATGACCTACCTTCCTTTTTCAGTTAGGGACATTCAAGCTCCAAGAGGTAGTGTCTGAGTTCACACAATAAGTTGGGTCCAGTGATGATGAAGGAGGGGGAGAGGGCTGGGGGCAGTTTTCTGAATTAGGGACAGGCTGGGATTCCCCCAGGAACTTGAGGAACCTGGCTCTGCTTGTCCTTCTCCAAGGCAGATGGGGCAGAAGAGACCCCATTTCATCTGTGAGATGGCATGGAGGGAATCCAAGAATCTTGTCCCTGGCCATAAGTCTCCAGCCCTTCTGCAGTCTTGATGGTTGCCAGTAGGTGCCGTCAGTCTGCAACTTTTGGTTCTGTCCCTACAGGTCCAGCTTCCATCCCTCTCTTCCTCCTGTCACCTGAACAGTCTGCACTTGCAGAAAGCAGGAGAGGGGCCCAATCCCTGTGAGACTGAAAGAGCCCTGTCCTAGGAGAGGAAGCAGGAAGAGGGTCTCTGACCTGCGCTCAGCTTGGCTGCCCTGCAGCTTGCTAGGCCAGGCCAAAAAAATCCACAGTGGGTCACCGATTATGCCTGGACAGGCGCCCTTACCCTGAAACCAGCTCCAGGATAGCAGAAACTTTTGTGGGGGAGGATGGGTGAGTACTAGGGGGACCTGAGAGAGAACCTAGGAGACAGGTCCCTGCTTCAAATGCTACTGTAGGGCTGCTTCCAATCCTAGCAGGACTGAGGCAGGGTGGGGGATACAGGTACCAATAGGATCTCACAGAGGGCCTTGCCAGCCCCTACACTAGCCCAGACAGCAACACTGGGTGAATTAGAAAAAGGCACCCCTTCCTCAAAACCCTTGACTGCCATCTACTGGAAAACTGTCACGACAGCTATACAAATCTATGATGACTACAAGAGAAATGGTGCCCCCTGGAGTTGTGCAATGCACACTTTGCACACTGAGAGTGGCAATCTCCCCAGCCAGTCTCCCTCTGGGAGTGGGTCTGGGCAGAAGAAGCCATCATCCAGGAAGGAAGAAGAGGGTTGGCACCTCCCTCCCCCTGAGGTCGGTTGATTCCGTCCTGGGGAAGACAGAGCGGACCAGGACTCAAATGGGCTCTGGGGAGACAAGGGCAGGGGGAGGTTGTAAAGGGCAAGTGGGAAGAGGGCCTACTAACGTCTTGGGGCCATCAGACCCTTCTGGGCGCCTCGTTGGGTGCCTGCACCCCTTTCCCCACCTCACCCGACTAGGTCTCCAGTGGTTGAGACCAAAAGCGCTAGGGTGGGAAAGGACTCTGGCAGGGAGATGAATCCGCGGAGCTCGGAGTCGGGGCTAGAAGGTCGCCCTCTCAGTGCGGGGGCTGCAGGCCGCCTTGGTGGGCTTGGGGAAGAATTCTCCAAGGTCAGGGAAGGGGGGCCAAGGAGCAGCCCCTTCGCTTCTCCTCTCCCTTCTCTCCGCTCCCAGGCTCCGGTTCAGAGGCGCTCTCGGCGCCCGCCGCGGCTTCCAAACTGCGCCGCTTCCTTCTTGGGCAGAAAAGGACTTTCAGACGTTGTAGCGGCAGCGACTCAGGACAGCGCCCCCTCCCCCTAACGGCCGCCTCGCTCTCTCCCCCTCGCCCCCACCCTCCCGCTCCCCCACCTCTGGGAAGGCGCTGGGGGTGTGGCCAGGGGCCGGTATAAAGTCCCGGGGAGCCGGTCCCGGGCAGCCGCTCAGCCCCCTGCCCCCCGCCGCCCGCCGCCTGGGCCGGGCCGAGGATGCGGCGCAGCGCCTCGGCGGCCAGGCTCGCTTCCCTCCAGCCCGCTTGCTAACTTCCCTGGCTCCGTCCCTGTCCGTCAGCGGGCCGCCCCGTCTCCTCCCGCTCTCTGGTTCGGGTCCTCCAGGCGCGCCGGGCGCTGCCGCCGTGTGCCCCCTGCTGCCAGCCTGCGCGCCCGCGGCCCCCGCCCGCGCCTCGCGCCCGCGCCCCGTCGTCGCCTGGTCATGCTGCCCCTCTGCCTCGTGGCCGCCCTGCTCCTGGCCTCCGGGCCCGGGCCGAGCCTGGAGGACGAAGCCATCCACTGCCCGCCCTGCTCCGAGGAGAAGCTGGCGCGCTGCCGCCCCCCCGTGGGCTGCGAGGAGCTGGTGCGGGAGCCCGGCTGCGGCTGTTGCGCCACTTGTGCCCTGGGCAAGGGGATGCCCTGCGGGGTGTACACCCCGCGCTGCGGCTCGGGCCTGCGCTGTTACCCGCCCCGGGGGGTGGAGAAGCCCCTGCACACGCTGATGCACGGTCAAGGCGTGTGCATGGAGCTGGCGGAGATCGAGGCTATCCAGGAAAACCTGCAGCCCTCTGGTAAGGTTGCCCCTACCCTTGCACACCCTCCCTGATGGTCTCCCCTCCCAGAAGCCCTTTTCTCATTCAGGCTAGTCTGGAAGGCCCTTGAAAATCCCCTGTGAGTTGAGGAGAAGGCAGGGCCCGACTGGCATGGGACAAGCTCAGCCAAGGAAACTGCTATCAAGTCTCTAGCAGCCTGTTGCCACCATCAAGGAGGACTCTGTCCCATCCATCCATCTCAAACCTCCCAAGGGTGCCTAGTTGGGAAGAGAGGTCTCAATGATAGTCCTGGCTGCTGGTGCAAGAGTGGTAAATTAAGTGACCTGGTCCAGCCTCCATCCTGCAAGTGAACGGTCTGGGGGAGGATGGGGATGATGGCGGTTGGGGCTTTCTGTTCCTGATCCAGGGAGCTCCCCTCACCCTGCCCAGAAGTGAAACCCCAGGGGTCTGAGAAGCCAGGGCTTGGACTTTTGACCTTGAGGTGTGGTGGAGTGAGACATGCAAATTAGTGGGGCTTTGGTGGTGAGGGTCGTCGGAGTTGCCTTTCCCCAAAGCCCCAGGCCAGCTCACCTAACTGTTTGAGAGGTATTGGGAAGACAGGGGTCTCTCTGCGAGGCCTGGGCACCTCCTCCTGCCCTGGTACACAGGCACCCTGCTTCTTCCCGGCAGGTGCCATTTGAGGTGGCAGAAGAGAAGCAAGTCTTGGCTCCCAGCCCAGAGCTGCAGAAACCTACCAGGTGTGGGATAGGGAGTAGAGAAGAGGGGAGAGAGAGAGGGAGAGAGAAAAGAGCTTTAGAAGGCCCTTTGCCCTAAACTCATTCTTACACTTTCTCTGTTTCCATTTTTCAGTGAGCCTCTCAGTTTCTCCTTATAATCTTTCTCAGTGTCTTTCCGTTCTCTTATTCTTTTGTTCTTTCCTTCTGCGTCTCTCAACCTCTAGTTTCACTAACATTCTAGAGTTCTCCTTTCCTTGATATCTTCTGCCCATTATCAGTTTCTTTCTCTTCCTCTGTCTTATTCCTTTTTTCTGTTTCTGTTGTCCCGCTTCTCTCACTTTGATCTCAGTCTCTTTCTGTTGCTGTTTCTCTCTGTGTCCCTGTCAGTGTTCCTCTTTGTTTCTGTCTTTCTCTGTTACTTTTGGAATCTCTCTCTCTGACTGCCTTTCTGTCTCTGCCTCTGTTTCTTGTTCCCTCTCTGACTCTGCTCTCCCTGTGCCTCTGTGTGGGTCTGTCTCTTTTCCTGGTGCTTGAAGCTTCCATTGTTGCAGTCCGGATGCTGGGACTCCAGCCCCGAGCTTCCTGCTCTGGGTCCCAGACCGCTCCACTTCCTCAATCCTCTGCAGCTTGTGAGCCGGAGGAGAGCAGGATGCAGGGAAAACAGGAAGGAGGTGGACCCCAGGGGTCTGGGCCTCAGGCCTCTCTGCCCTTCCTGCCCCTGGGTAGTGAGGGATGGGTCAGCAGAAAACATTCTAGAAGAAATGCCAGCCTGGCTTCCAGCACATCTGAGAAGGGGGGGTCCTGGGGGACTAAGTTGCTGCTCCGGAGGCAGAGATGCCAGTGCCAGTGGGAGAGGAAGGTACTGGTACTGATCAGACTGGGAGTGAGGGCTGAGCCCTTGCACTTTCTGGGTATAACGGGACCACTTTCCCTTTGTATCGCTGTCCTCCACTGGCCAGCAGGTATCTGGCACCAAATTAGAATGGCTGGTAGCCTCCTCCTCTCTCACCAATTTGAACATGGGGTAGAAGAGTCCTCAGAGGGTCTTGGGCACTCCTTCGTCCCCGGCGGGGTAGGAATATCCCATCCTGTAGTGGAGGAAGCATCTGATCCTCTGGAGCCTTTAGGGGACATGGCATGAACAGTTTATGATTGTCCTGATGACATCTTACAAACCAGCCTCAAAAGGTGGCTTTGGGTCTCCTTTGGATTTCAGGGCCCAGATCTCAATACCCCTCACCCTTCGCTCCTTGCCTGTCTTCCACCCGTGAAGTGCATGCAGATATCTGGAGAGGGAAAGGGGAAGCCTGGAGGACCCTGAGGAAACTAGGTAGCAGCTCGGCAAACAGTGTCCACGGCCTCTCACCTCCTGGTCATCACAGAAGTACCCCCTGCCATGGCCTGGGCCACATTACTCTGTGTGAAAGGCGTCCCCTGGAGTTGTATAGCAGCCCTGCAGGGTCTCTGTTGAGCCAAGATGGCCAGGGCTCGGTCCCTAGCCCCTCTATTCTCTTTAGCCTTCCACTGTCAATAGGCCACTGTCCCTCCTAGGTCCCAAGGCTTGGGCCCTCTGGCCTGGGCAATACTTTGGCAGAGGGTATCAGGGTCTTCTTTCTGCCTTTTCCTCTTGGGGCTGATCTTCAGCAGGTGACTGGGGAAAGGCAGCCACTTAGCAGACCCCTTCCCTTGGCCTGCTGTGGTCTAGCTGCCTACTCTTTGTCCTGGGACAGGTCTCCTACTTCCATCTCCACCCCTCCCCCCGACAATAGCCCTCATGTCCCAGCTTTCTGAGCCAAAAATGCTGTGGATTAACACCACTCAGGTCACCAGAGGTGGGGGTGGGGTGGGATGTGTGCGTCAGAAGTCCACAATTCTGCATCAGTGTACTGACCCTCGACTCATGGAATTTGGAGGAGGGGACAGTGGGAAGATCAGTGTTTGGATTGGGGAGTTCCTAAACTGTGCTCTGGGTCCCTCTGGGACAGGGTTAGGGAACATGCAGGCTGGGTTAATTTTTAGTCAACGCAGCAGATATTGTCCCCTTTACTTCAGTACTGGGAATCTAGTCATGTCATGGGAACAGGGCCTTCCCAGAAATTCTGTGCCTTGGGGAGGGGGGAGGGGGAGGAGGAGCATGGCTGCTTAACATTTTTTCTTTAGTATTGGCAAAGCAAGAATTATTGATGTCTCGAGTATCAGGAGTCTTTCCATTTAAAGACATAGGAGCTGCAGATATAAGTCTCTCCTCCTTCCTCCCCACCCAGTCTACTTCATTTCCTCATCTGTAAAATGGGATTGCAATATGACCTGCCTCACAGGGTTGGGATGTCTGGCATGGAGTAAGAGCTCAGTAAATTGGAGTGATGATGAGGATGGTGATGAAGAGGAAGCTGAATAGATTTAAGTTGAAGCTTAAATTCTCCTCTGATTCTGGGACTTTGGGAGACAGTAGGGCAAGTGAGCAAAGCTGGGGGGGACATTCAGGGGAGTTGAAAGGGGTAGAGAGGACTTTGGTAGCTTTTGCTGCTGTAAACATGGGGAGGACAGGTCAGCTTTTCTTCCCTGGCTCTTTAGTCTGAGGCCGGCAGCATGGCACGACAGTGAGGGGGACACCCCGTGAGCCAGACCTCAAAGAAAGGGCCTGGTACCCAGCACAGGTGGTCTTGGCTTCTCTAGTCAGAGTCCAGGGGAAGAAGGAAAAGGCCTTTCTTGCAAGGCAGATGGATGACCCTCCAGATCATGCCTGAAACTTCTGTGTCTGGGTGGCTGGGCCCACCCACCTCACAGCCTCACTCTGGGTATCTTGAGGAGGGCAGGGGCTGGAGTTAAGGAGAAATCATGGGGGTGAAATCAGGCAGCAAGAAAGAGGAAATCTTCTAGCTTTGGCTATGAACTTTGCAGTCAGTGGTGCCAGAGCTGTGGAGCCTCTTCTCTGTCTGGGTGCCTTCGCTTCCTCTGTTGCTGGAGCAAAGACCAAGGTTTCCCCTGTGGTTGGATGTTGTTGGCCTAGTTCCAAGGAGGGGCGGGAGAAGATAACCTTGCCTATCTTGGAAGCCCCACCTCCCAAACAAGCCTTTCAGAGGTCAGGAGGTCAGAACTTTCACGGGGCTAGGTCTGCCTGTGCCTCCTGCTCAGAGGGGAACCCACGGGGATGGGATTTTTCCAGAGGGAGCCACTTGGGTGAGCAGCACCAGGTAGCTGGAACTCCTGCACTAGCAGGGAAGTAGCAAGTATTTAGCCAGTTTTGGAGATGAGAAGTTAACGTTTTCCAGAGACCCAAGGCTACGACCTCACCTTCCCAAACCAAGTGCCTATGGATGGGTTCTGCTGTGAGCCCTCAGTCCGCCGGTTAAGCAAGGCCAGGCAAGGAAAAGTTACAGATTAAATGGAAAGTCAACAAGCCATGATGCAGTCAGCGTGGCCTGCCCTGGGTCTGTGTCTCTGCCCAGGGCAGGGTCAGAGCGCAGTGTGCACGCGTGGATGAGTGTGTGCCTGGACATGTGATTGTTTGTATGTGTTTGTGATTCTTGAGTCCCAGCCTGTCTGTGTCTGAGTGGGCAGATATGGACATTGTCTGTGTACGTATGTCCCCATGAGAGTAAGTAAGGAGATACTCTCCCTGTCTGATGTGTTCTACTCTAAGCTTGCACATGAGCTAGGGATAAGTGTGCTGGGTAGTGGGGAAACCAAGAAGGGGGAGGCCAGGCGCGCTGCCTGCTCTGCTTTCCCCACATAACCCCCTCTGTGTGACGTGGGGCCACACCAACACAGGAACATAAGCTATGCTTCCAGGCTTGCCCTGTGCTCCATGCAGCCCTAGATTTCAGTGAGTGGACCCAGTTGTCCTCCTTAGTGGTACCTCTTAAGTAAAGGGATAAACATTCCAAATATCCATTAATAATCCCTTGAGTGCTAGTCATTTGTGAACTTTTATTCATAAAAACTCAGCAATGGAAAGCGTGGTTCCAATCAAACTTCCACTCCAGATCTCTAGATTCTTGAGGCCTCAACCACCCGATGCTCCACACCTCCAGGGTGTGGAGCTCTCTATCTGCTGAGGCAGCCCCATTCATTAGAAAACTCTTCCTTACTCTTGAAACCTATGAACATTCTGCATGTTGTCCAAGAGGACCTAGTGTCACTGTGCAAAGTAATCCTTTCCTTTATGGTCAAGAAAAGAAAGCAAACTCAAAGGAAAGACAATGAAACCTTTTGAAGTTCAAAGGGTGTCCCTGCGTTAGTGTCGTGGGCTGTGGTAAATGAGTAAAATGGTGGTGCCTTTCTTCACATTCCAGCTCAGCCTCTGTCGTTCCAAGATTTGGCTCTAATTCCTTTAGGTCTTTCATTTCTTCTTTCTTTCCATTCCCCACCTCCAGCCTACACCCCTGAAACACTGTGACCCCATCCACAAGTCTCATGGCTTTGTGCAAGGTGGACTTGATGTGTGTGTTGGGGTGTCACTGGCCAGCCTGGGCCTTTTTAGCCAGATAGCTTCCTTGGGAGTGTTTTCAGGCAAGAGCCTGGATCCCAGATCTTTCTCCTGGTTCCTAACTGAGGGCTCAGGGTGTATCTTCTTATGGCCCCCTTGGCACAATCCTGGTCTTCTGAAATTTATCTGCCCCTTCTTTTGCTGCTCACACCAGCTATAGGAGACCTTGCTATAGTGTCTTCTCTTTGGCTGATCCTCAAGAAGTTGATGTCATCTCTGGGACAGAAGTCCTCTCTGGACTGTCCTTTTTGGGATGGTAAATATACAGAAGGATGGGTTATATCTATCTGCTCCATTTATTCCTTCCCTTTGATTCTTTTTTCTAAGGCAGCCCTGTACCCATGACAATTCTTCCCATCCTTGGTAACTCAATTTTATAAATAACCTTTAGTGTGGAATCTTGACAAAGTCTTTCTGAGGGTCTATATTCGTCCTTGCCTGGTTTCCCTTTATCCACATGCTTTCTCCCATACCCCCCAGAACTAGGAGAATAAAAGGAGAACTAAACCCCCAGCTGACTTTGGCTAGGCGGAAAAATACCATTTGACCCAGAGGCAGCTCTGGGACTGCTGCCATGCATGGAGGAACCTGCTAACTCCCCAGGAAAAAAAATCCTGACGCAAACCAGATGTAACCTTCTGTCTGGCTGCCAACATCTGGAATGCTGGCAGGGACTTTGCACTCAGGCCGGTAGCAAGCTGCCAAGCCCGAGCATTTCAGAGGTGGCTCTGATGTGTGGAGAGGTCTTGTAGCCTCGTTCTCTTGCTCAGCCCTATGTTCTGGTTTTCTAGCTGCCTGGATGGAGGAGCAGTGGTTTCAATTCTGGGACTTCTGGATGGGATTTTTCTTGAGTTCAGATAGTCTTTAGGAGATCCAAGGGAGAGCTTGGGGGTCCAACCTCACCACCCTGTCTCCAGATCCTCAGTGCCCTGGCTCTGGGCAACAGACATGGACTTTGGATGGGGTCCGAAGTCTAAGGATGGGAGACTGGGGTGGGGTACTGAAGGGATATCTGAGGGTGTTCTCTTGGTCCTGGGGCCACACAGAGTGTCACACACACACACACACAATTTCACATGCAGGCATACACACCCACTCCCACTTCTCTCCTGTCCAGCCAATAGGGAGAGCTTTTTGGGCCAGATTTCTCACCACTCTTGGAAACTTTGATTCTGGCCATTTGGAAGAGGGTCAGCAGAGCCAACAGCCCTGGGGATCCCCTGGCTGGCTCAGCCAAACGCTGAAAAGAGCAGGAAAAGAGACGAGAAGAGAGAGCAGATGGAGAGGGGGATGGTAGGAGGAGCTGAATGGAAGGGGGACACGATCCAGTGGGGGGGCCCCCCTGCCTGCCTTAGACCTCCCTGCAGGGCCCAGGAGATGGACCCTCATGCCATTTGGACACCTGCAGCTGGTGACTCATCTGAGGGCCAGACTGGGTGGGGTGAGGGACAAGTCAAGGACTTCAAGAGGAATATTCTCCTGAGGAGATCCAGGGGAGTGGGGAGGAGACTGGCTGCTTTCATTTCTTCCCCTCACCCCACCCCCCAGGCTCCCTGCTCTTCCCCAGCACCAGCCTGGTGAATCTCCAAGAAGAAAGCAGGTGGGAGGTTGGGTTGGTGTGCGCCTTGTCCTTTCCCAGTGCTGACCTCTCTCCATCTTGGCCTGACTGCAGACAAGGATGAGGGTGACCACCCCAACAACAGCTTCAGCCCCTGTAGTGCCCATGACCGCAGGTGCCTGCAGAAGCACTTTGCCAAAATTCGAGACCGGAGCACCAGTGGGGGCAAGATGAAGGTCGTTGGAGTGCCCCGGGAGGAAGCCCGGCCTGTGGTAAGGACCTCTGACCTACAAATGTGCATGTGCATAGGCAACAACACCACTGCCACCACACCAGATCTGGACTATATTCATTCAGCAAACATTCTTTGGATGCCCACTGTGTGCAAGATGAGTCTAGTATGTGTCATCAGGACCCAAAGAGTCCTCATTCCTTTCCTTGAAATTTCTTTCCCGTTCATCAGTTCTGTACATTGGTACAGCTGAAGGGATTGTTAAATACTGAAATACTTCTGTACACATTAGTAGATAGCCGTTGCCCCAAGCTTCCTGATGTTTCTTGGCCCTTCTCATGGATTTCCTGTCCCAGAGTTTCTCAGTAACTAAAAGGGTTAATGCTGGCCGTAGCTGGGGGCCTTGGGAGCTTGCTTTAGGGTCTGGCTAATGTCCTTCCTGATGGGTAGTTCTGATGGATCTGTGCCTGGGTCTTACAAGTTGTTAATTGTACCATTTCATCCATCCTTCCTGCTTAGAAATCACCCGCTTCCTGTCCTTCTGCATGGATTTCCACAGCCCCTTTCCGCACAAGGTCCTTCCCTTTGCACCCCTCCTTTTTCAAAGCTCTTTGGCTCAAGATCCTCTCTTCAATGTCCTTAGCTGTGCCCAACAGTGTCCCCTGAACCCAAGCCCCTCCCTTCACCTCATTGGCCCTGCCCAGCCTCCAGGCCTTGACCTTCCTTTCAGGGCCTTCAGTCATGCTCTGACCCCCAGCCCTGGTCCTCCTGCTGTTCTGCCTTCTGCTGAGCAGTTTCATCCTTCCCCTCCTCCAGCCCCAGGGCTCCTGCCAGAGCGAGCTGCACCGGGCCCTGGAACGGCTGGCCGCCTCACAGAGCCGCACCCATGAGGACCTCTACATCATCCCCATCCCCAACTGCGACCGCAATGGCAACTTCCACCCCAAGCAGGTGGGTCTCCCTCTCCACCAGCTCAGCCCTGGCTTCGGCTTCAGGGGCATTCCCGGACTTTCCACAGAATGGTGATCTCAGGAAGGGGGAGGCTCCCCAACCTAACCCCTTGGGCCCTCCCTAAGCCCTCCCCCAGCCTCAGAATCTCAGCTCATTTTGCCCATTCACTCATTTTGCAGATGAGACTGAGGCCCATGGAGGGGTAAAGACCAGCCCAAAGTCACAGAATGAGTTAATGGCAGATGGGTTATCCTGCAATTTCCATGACCTCTGGATTCACCATCTGATGTAGACCTAGTACTCCTAGCAACCTATGCCTCCTGACACTCTCACTCCCCACTACTCCATTCCTCTGAGTAGTGCTTTTCTGTCATGGACTCTCTGAGGTTTCATCTGGGAATGAAGGGGCTAGATCATGAGGAGCTGAGGTGGAAACTCAGACTGCCCCTTCCCGCAAGCTGAGCAGCCAGACCATCTGGGGTTCAGCCAGATCTGACAGCCCGAGACAGGAGCTTTGGGTGGAAGCAGAGGAAGGAAGAGGGCAGGAGAGAAAACATGAATGCAGTAACCTCCGTGCTCCTGCTCCCTCATGCCCTTGGAAAACAGGTTCCTCTGATGAGCCACCAGGAGGCTGGGATGTTCAGCAGGGTTGGCCTGCTCCAGCCTCTTCTCTGGCCAGTCAGAGTTGGACCCACTTGGAAGGTGGCATGTGTGGGCAGGGCACTGTGGTGCCTCATGCTGGGTGTGGCCTGGGGAGCCCTGACCTAGATCTCCTTCGCCAGCTCTTTGTGGGCAGAGGCACACACTCCACTCCACGCGTACCCACAAAGTAGGCTGCCACTTGGCCAGCAGAGGCCTAGCTAGGAGGAAGGCTGCCCCCTGGGTCTGCACATCTCAGGACGGCACAAGGAGGTTATGAGGTGATGTACAATGAGTGGCCCAGAGAGGGCACCTCTAAAACCAATGCCAAACCTATCTCCAATGTTTATCCCAACACCAATTTTATCTTTGTCTCAATTTTTAAAAACTTTTCCCCTAATTAAAAAAAAAATTTAATAGACTTTGTTTTTTAGAGCACTTTTAGGTTTACAGAAAATTGAGCAGGAAGTACAGAGTTCCCATCTACTCTTCCACCCCCAGTTTCCCCTATTAACATCTTGCATTAGTGTGGTAAATTTGTTATGATTGAAGAACTAATATTGATACATTATTATTAACTAAAGTCCATAGTTTATGTTAGGGTTCACTCTTTGTATTGTACAGTTCTATGTGTTTTCTTCCCCCAATTTTTATCCCACTGAAAGTTCTGACACTTGCCTCTTTATCCCCAGACCAATTCTGACCCTTGAGACAACCTTTACTCCAACTCTAATTCTGACTCTGAAATACACCTTTGCCCCCTGCCCTCCCTCCTCCTGCTGTCTAATCTTTACCCAAACTTTAGTCCAACTCCTTTAGTTGTTCTGACCTGAACTTCTATCTTTATCCCAATTCCATTTTTGACCTGGGCTGTAAGCCTCACCCAACTCAAGTTTTAGTCATAATTCCCAATTCTACTGCAACTCTTATCCTGATGCTACCTTAACTTCAACTACTCTTAACACATCCCATTTCTAAAGTCCCAACCCAATCAGAACACACACTTAACACCTATCCAACCTAAACTCTAGCCTTTCAAACCCAGCTGCACCTTTAAACTCCATGCATCCAGTCTCCCCTCCAGCTGGGCTGGAGAACCTGTTTTCCAAAACTCTCTGGACCTTTCCTTTTTGGCCAAGTTCTCTCTACTCTGTGAGCTCAGAGGACCCATGCTCATGAAAGAACCTCCACCCTCAAAGGCCATCTTGGAGCAACTGTCTGACTTGGGGCCTGGGCTGGGATTGGGGTGAGATGCCTGAGAACTGACCTCTCATACCCCCTTGTCTTGGCAGTGCCACCCCGCCCTGGATGGGCAACGCGGCAAATGCTGGTGTGTGGACCGGAAGACAGGAGTGAAGCTGCCGGGGGGCCTTGAGCCGAAGGGGGAGCTGGACTGCCACCAGCTGGCTGATAGCTTCCGCGAGTGAGCCCTGCCAACAGGCAGGGGACTCAGTGCCCCCTGCTACTCTCTCCCCTGGAGGCTGCAGAACTGACCAGGAGCCTGGGTCTGAGTCCTGGCTCTGCCTCTGGCCCAGAAGTTTCCCTCGGGTGTGTGTGTGTGTGTGTGTGTGTGTGTGTATGTGTGTATGAGTATGAGCATGGGTGTGCCCTTGGGATGAGCTGGAGCCTAGGGGTGTCCTCTTTGGGTTTAGATAGCCCAAGAGGTCTGAGAGTGGCAATGGGGAAGCCCTGGTGTGTTTCCAAATTGATCCTGGATTCATTCATTCATTCAGCCATCTAGCCACCCAGCCATCTAAAAACATTTATTGACCACGTACTACATGCCACTTCTAGTTTTCAGCCCTGGGGCCTCTTATTCTGCCTTCCTCTGATTTAGGGATGTGGGGCCACCTCCTATAAGATGAGCACAAGCCTGTGGAAGAAGAGAAGTCCCATTTCCAGAATCAGAGGAGGAAAGTAGACATGTACCTTGACAATTGTCCCTCCTCTCATTCTAGTCAGAGGGTAGAGGTCATAGGCAAGGTGTAGGGTGGCAGATGGCTCAAAGGTCAGGAGACCCAGACCCATTTCCAAAGCTGAGGCCTGCCAGGCTCCCCTTTTCTTTCTTCCAGGTCCCTCCAGGGGGAAGGACCTACAAAGACAAGCCAAGATCCATCTCAGCTTTTGGGTCGAGTGTGGTGCCATCTGCTTGGTTGCCTGGTAGCCCAGACCCCACTATGGGGGAGGGAAGAAGGTCGGAGAAAGGTCTGCAGGACAGAGGGCTGGGGAGGTGGGGCCCATCTCTGAGCAGTCAAGATTGGAGGAAAGAATGCATGGTCAGACTGTATGTGCCTGATGGAGAAGAGGACCCACATTCCGGGGGTGAGGGACTTGCCTTGGGTCTTGCTTCCTTCCTCATTTGTGGTCACAGCCATGAGGTCACCAGGATGACTCCATCCTTCAGTGGCTCACACTCTGTGGCTCTGCCTCCCTCCCCACATCTCTTTCCCCTGCACCCCCCTCCCCCACACTGCCCTACCCCCTGGGCATTTTCTGGCTTGACTGGATAGAAGGAGACTTAGGGACCTACCAGTTGGCCATAGTGTCTTTTCTTTTTCTTTTGTGTTTTTTTTTTTTTTTTTACAAAACAAAACAAAAATCTAGACAATTGTGTTTGGTTGATTTATTTCAAATTAGAGACAGAGATGTACCAGGGTGGGGAGACCTGCCTTACATGGTAAAAGGACTGCAAAGGGTCAGCCAATTCACCCTCCTCTTCCCTGCAGCCTCTTCCCTAGGGGGCCTCCCTGTCCCCAGAGTCTGTGCTGTCTGTGTTCAGACTCCTGGTGGGCAAATAATGGCTTCTGAATGGAGGGAGCAAGCAAGGACAGCCCTGCTGGGCCAGAGCTATTTCTGCGATCAGCCTGTGTGTGAAGCTGGGGCATTTCCTAGGATATCAGGCAGATTGGGTTTGCAACTGGATTTGATTTATTAATTTAGTAGGGGGAGGCACTGCCCTGAAGTTGGGGAAAGGGGATAAACTCTCCAGTGCATTCCACAGCTCTGACTGCCTAGATTCCTGCCTGAGGGGTGTGCTGAAATTTGATTCTGAGGGGTTGGAAGTGGGGGCATCTTTGATCTTGCTGTCCTGGGCTCACCAGGCTGTGGGCTCCTGGTGCCAGCCCCCAAATTTGTGCTTATGTGGTATGACTAGATTCCTGGTCATCTGCCAGTGCCTCACCCTCCACCTCTCTGCTGTGTGTGTGTGTGTGTGTGTGTGTGTGTGGCATTGATCTCTTGGGTGGGGGCCCCCTCCCGGGAGGTCACCCGCAGCCCTGAGACCCAGTGCGCTGAGTCTGCTGCACTCTGGGGGAACTCCCTCCTATCTGGTTGTCTCCTGGATTCCTAGACCCTCCCTAGCTGTGGAGGCGCTCCCAGGCCTCTCGATTTCCCTGGCCCCTGATGCACTGGCATCTGTGCTGTCTGCATCTTGAGTCGGTGGCTGCAATCCTTGTCTCTCTAGCTCTGTCTCAGTGGTGGCATCCTGTAGCCATCTGATTTCCCTGAGGCACCACAGGCCACTGCCAGCAGCAGGAGATAAAGAACAAAGTGACGGTGAGGGTTGCTCCCTCGGTCTCCTGGCCACTCTTCACAGAACACCCTTCTTCTGGGGCTGAGGCCAAGTCATGTTGGGGTAGAAGGTGAGCAAAGGCTGATGATTAATTTTTAGGTCCCTGTACCACGTGTAGAGAGAGTATCTCTTTCTCTAAAGCATCTCTTTAAACTCCCCTTTGTCTCCAGTCCCCTTCCCAATATTCTACCCTTGCATCCTTGGCAGTGGGTGGTAGGAGGTTCTTTTTCGTTCATGGGCCTCCAGAAAAAGCAGGGTCTGCTTGGGAAGAAGCTGCATGTGTGGCCTAGGATGTACCTTTGTTATACACATATATTTGTGGTGTGTGTGCGTGTGCACACGTGTGAATATAGCAAAGTGATACTTTGGATGTGAGTGAGTGTATGGGCTTTTACAGGGCATGTATACCTGATCTGAGTGCACGTAGACAAGAAGCACATTTGTGTGGTGTGTCTATGTGGGCTGTGTGGATCTGAGTATGGATGTGTGTGCTGTGAGAGAGGAAAGGAGAAATACACAAAGTATGTATGTCCTTCCCTCCCAGCTGTGAGTGCGTGACCATCGCTCATTAGGTGTCCCTACTGCAGGTTTTGTGGGGAGCTATCTAGCACCAGAGAACAGGGGATGTGCACTTTGGGAGGGGGAATTCCACATCCCACAGAAACCACCCCCCACCTCTGGCGGTTGCTCCCGTGATCTGGGAGCCAGGTCCTAGATGTCAAAGAAGGACATAAAAGCATCTCTATGTCAATGTGGACACGCTCTACCACTGCCAGGTCAGAGGAAGTGCACTGTCTTGGGCAGTGTCACAGCGTGGAGAACTGGGCTCCAGAGAGGAACTGCTGGTCTAGTTTGCACCTAGGCCCTCCCACCATGGCCTCCAAAGACCCTTGAATGGTCACTCTAGTTGCCACAGGGGCATCAGCATCTCTGGCAGCCATGGAAGGGAGGAGGTGGTAAGGACCAAAATCTTATGTCCTAGTTGGGCCACCATACCTGGATGAACCTAAAACTGAAGTCCTTGAAGTCCTTGAGAGCTCTGCCCTGCGTCTCCAAGAAATGTCATTCCCCCATACTGTGGCTTGGAGCAGAAGATGGGAGGCACCTCACCAGGCTCCCCTAGCCCAGTGGTGCCGATCTGCATCAGGCATTTGGTTTCCATTTCCCAGCTCATTAGTGGAGATCAAGCCCTGATGTCTGCTGAGGGTTGGGGGCTGGGTTTTAAATTGGCAAGAAGGCAGGGAGGGAGTAGGGAGAAAAAAACCGAGACTTGGACTGACTCCAGTTTTGGATTCAGGTTGGGGGGATCTCTGGAGAGCTGGCCAAGCCTCCTGACCCCTCCTCCTATCAGGGCCCTGAGGTTCCAGCCATTGCCATCCCTTCAACTCCTTCCAGGAAAAGGCTGCTTGTTGCAACCGCTCTGCCCTCTGGGCCGGATTCCGCCCCTGAGCTGCTCCAGGAATGTTATGAGGCTTGCAGGACTTGGGGAGTCTGCTCGGCCCTCCTTCTTTGGGGGGCGGGGAGCGGGCGGATATGACTGTGTGGTAAATGACCCTGAAATATTCCCAGCCAGAGAAACTCCCCCTGCATTCCAGACCCCTATGGCAATTTCACCTCTGACCTAGAAAGAGAAAGTCAAGATGATGTGGTTGGATGGAGCTGGGAGGCAGGCTGGCAGCTGGGATCTTGGGTCCTAATGGGGAAGAGGGGAGGAAGGGGCGGTTTGTGAGCCAGGGGGAGGATCAATAAGTAAGCATATTCAAGGGGAAAGAGGGAGTTAATGGGAACAATAAGTGGAGGAGAGACAATGAGACAGACCTTGTTTTTTGGAGCAGACACCGCTCCAGCCAGCCAAGGGTCTAATTAGATCCTCACTGTCAGAGTGACCTGTCCCTTCTATGTCTGAGGCCCCAGGGGCTGGGGAGGGTTGAGGTCAGGGAGTAGAAGGGGGGAGTGCTGCAGATAATTAGAAACATGCTCTACTGAGTCAGCAGGCGCCACCAGGACCACACCCCCCCCACCCTTCCCCAGGTACCCAATCCCCTTCCCCACAACCTGGACCATTCCAGCCAGACTAGGGGAGGGGCTGGTGGAGCCTGGGAGTAGCAACCAGGGGAGATTGGCTTCCTGGCCCTGACACGGTCTCTAAAGTGCAAACAACATATTTTCACCATGCATTGGTATTTAATTACATATAAAAACAGAGCCATTAAACTGAAATTAAACCCTTGTTGGAATCATTTAATTCAGGGCGTGACAAATTGCTTTCAGTGGAGGTGGCTTGAAGTCTCCCCAGGGAGAGACGGAGATTAGTGGCTTCCTTGGCTGGCTGGTTCCCCTCGTTCTCATTCTCTTGGCCCCCTTGCCAGCTCTAAATTCTGAAACTGGGGTCAGAGCCTTCTTCCTAAAGACCACCCAAGCCAAAGGGAAGCCTGTAGGTTTGTTCAGGATGATGGGAATGGAGGGTTGGGGAATCACAGAGTCACTGTCTAACCCAGTTTTTGACAACCTGGTCCCTTTTACCAATGGGGAAGCTGAGGCCCAGGTACCAAGGTCTTCCAGAGCCAGGATTCGAACACTTGCCCAAGCCATGGCCAGGGAGGCTGTTTTTTCAGGCTTGTGTCCTTTCACCCGAGGCCTGGAGACAGAACTTGGGGGCTAGATGGGTGAGTATTGGGGAACCAGAGTAGACTCTGGTCGGGGAGGGTAGATTCCTCTGGAGCTGGGCTCCGGTCTGGTCCAAGTCTGGAGACAGCAGGGAAGGCAAAGTGGTGGCTCTGGAGCATGGGCTGCTGAGGCAGCCTTAACTTCCTGGAGGGCAGCCTGGTGCCCAGACTCTGGAATTAGGCAGACCTGGTTTCTTACCACCTGGGTGAGGTTGGGCAAGTAAGACCTTTCACTCCTGTGAGCCTCAGTTTTCCCATCTGTCAAATGGAGGTGGAAATTCCTATCTATAGTGTTCCTGTGAAGACTAGTGGGCAGAATGTGTGGACAGGGCTCAGGGCCAAGTTCAGTAAGTGGTTCTATTAAACTTCCTTCTCAGGACCTCTGGTTCCGCATTTGTAATAAGATCCAGCTGGGACCTGGTGGTTTCTAGGGCCTTTGCTTGCTCCGATCCTCTCTGTTTGTGGCCCTTTCTCCTCCCTTTAGGCTCCTTCATTCCTTCAGTTTCCCATCTCTCCTCTATCGTGTGTTTGTCTAACTATGGACAGAGGCCTGGGGTCTGTGGTTAGATTGCTGGGTAGGAACAGGCAGGCCCATGCCTCCTGAGGTTTCCCTGCCTCACCTACTCTTCCAGTGGCTGTGAGTGAGGCCTATCTGGGAGGTGAAAGGAAGACCAATTGGGATGGGGACTACACTCTGATGAGAGGTGCTGCGGGGTGCGCAGTGAGGTTGTGGCCTCCCTCCCCCATGTGCCCTCTAGGATCTGGGAACCTGCTCTCCTGATTGGAACCAGATGGGTCTTCTGTGGCCGGAAGCCTGTCTTAGAAGTCCACTCACTCAATGTCCTCCCCTAGGAGGGGTGGGGGGCATAGACTAAGGGGAAGTGGAAGTATGGCGGGGTCCTCTTCACTGGGGCTGGGAGAGAGGGTCTTTTCCCTTCTCTCTACTCTCCAGGCTAGTGGCCTGGAAACTTTTCTATTAGTCCAGGGAGGGTGGTGGTGGGGTGGTGGTCAGCGGAGTACAAGTCTCTCACTGAGGTTTGGCGGGCCGTCTTTGACCTTATGACAGCCTCCTCTGGGAGCAGCACCTCCTCCCCATCCCTGAAGTGAAGCTCAGCTGCAGATTGCCTAGGAGGGGATGACAGCGCATGTCCTTTGTCTCCTGGAGTGGCCTCAAGGTCATTCCCTTCACCCCTGGCCTCCTTGGCCTTGGTAGGCAGAGAGGTTCCTGCACTGGGGTTGGAGTGGAAGGGCCAGGCTGAGACCCAGGGTTCCCGTCATTGCAGGTCTGGCAGCTACCCTGCTGCAGATGGCTGCCCTGCCAGCCTGGCGGCCAGCACAAATGCGTTACAGCTGTACCTCTACTGGCTTGCTCCTGAGAGTCTAGAGACAGAGGCGGGGAGCCTGGGGGACTCAGAGGGCACACATGGAGAGCCAGAGTGGGTAGGGGACAGGCCAAGACAGCTGCCAAGCAAACCCAGGTTGCTGAGAGAGTGGGGACAAGGAAATCTGAAGCTTTGGAGAAAGCTTCCCCAACACACACACATTGGAGTGGGGGCTTCCTGAGGAAGCATGGCACTCGGGGTGGGGTACTGCCTGGCAACCATGGCTCAGGTCCTTGCCTCCCTTTCTGGTCCTGATCTCTGAGCAGAGTCAGAAGCTTCTAAGTTGGAGCAGCAGGGAGGGGAGCCCAGCCTCGTCACCACCCAGGGGAAATTGGACCAGACTGCTCAGGAAATAAATTCAATTTTCCAGTATCGTGGAAGGTTAGTTGGACAATAGAGGTTTTTTTCCCCCAAAAAACATAAGAAAAAAAGAAGTCCAAATTGCCTTTGGCTAAGCTGTCTCCCAACTTCATTTCTCAGCCTCAGTTCAAGGCTTCTCATTCAAAGTGACATGTGACTGTTTGGTGACCCTGGCCTGATCTCAGCTGGAGGGGTCAGGCCAGGCCAGCCCGAACCGTGACTACCTCCACTTCCAAAAGCCCTGGGCAGGCCCAGCCTCCTGCAATGAGGGAGGTGCTGTGGTAAAAACAAAAACCCTCCCCCAAAGAGCTTTCGAGTTTAGGGGCGGGTGTGTTCTAAATCCCAGGCAACAAGCCCAGAGGAGTTTATATTAAAATGTAAACTGAGACCTTAAAAGTTTTGAAAAGTTTTCTTTTGGGGGGCTGGGGTGGAGGAGGTTGCCTTTAAAATGCAAATGGACCTTGTTAACCCTTGCTGGGGGATCTAATGAGGGTAGAGGGCCCCGCAGGCTTGGGGAGGGGCCAGCCTCCAGTTGTGCGGTCTGCAGATGGTGGCCTTGTGGGGGACTCTGGGCACTGGCAGAGGAAGGGAGGGTCAGCACAATCCAAAGTAGAGGGCATGCCCAGAGTGGGGCGAGAGCAGAGGCTGCCAGGCGGCAGATAAATTCTGGGGTGGGAGGTAGGAGAAGGGAAGACCACACAGGAAGCTTTGGGGACTGCAGGGCAGTATTTGGGCTGGAGAGGGGTGTATGTATTGGGGGAGAGGGGGTGGCTCTAGCCTGGTAGCTGAGAAAGGCCACTCCTAAGAAGACCAGGGCTGGAGGCAGCTTTCAAGTTCTTCTCCAGCTTACCGATTACACAGGTGGAAAACTGAGGCCTAGATGGCTCTGTGACTTACGGGTCTGAAGGCATAACCGAGCTGGTGGCAGAAACAGATTAGAACTCAGGGCAATGTTCTTTTCACACCATCTCTCAATGGACCCAGGGTGGGGAGGTGGTCAGGCACCCAAATAGGAAGAGACTCTTCAGTCTCCAGAAAGGGGAAGCTAAGTAAGGGCTATCATTTGAGAGGAAGGAAGGAAGTCTGATGGAAGATTCTGGGTGGAAGATTACATGGGGAAATACGCCACCTTCTAGGCTGAAAGAGGGATGGGTGACTCTCTCAACACCCTGAGTAGCCTGGGGCTAGGGATTGGGGTGGGGACCTAGTCCCTGATGGGAGAAGAGGGGTTTGGCAGAGACACCAGAAGGAGGGGCAGACAACCCTACCCTAGCGTAGGTAGAGGCAGGGGTTGGACTTGATGACCTCTGGTTCAATAAACTCCAAATGTGGTCATTATCATCATCACCACGGGTTTGGGTCCAGATTGATTGGGTTCAAATCGCACTCTGCCACTTATGGTTGGGCCCTGGGAAACTGACTTAATTTCCTAATCTACAGTTCCATATCCATCAAATGAGGGTAAATAACAGTAGTTATGTAGTGTTGTTGTTAGGGTTAAATGAGATAAAATACAGCAAAGCTTCCAACAAATATTCACTACATTCAGGGGTCCTTGGCATATAGTAGGTGGTCAGTGAGAGCTATGGGAGTGCTTTCCTTCTTGTAATGAACGTTTGGACTCCATGGGCAACAAAGTGCATTCATGTCCACTGTGTCTTTAGGCTTCCTACAACCCTAATTTAGTGAGGTGGATATTACAGTTGAGGAAACCGAGGCTCAATACCCAGAAAAGCAACTTCCCCTAAATCAGGCAGCTTGTCAATGGCAGAGAGGACTTGCCACCCAGATCTGCGTGACCACCCAGGCTTCTAATGCTTGATGCGGAAGGGGGAAGCAGGATGTGTGTGTGTGTGTGTACTTAGGTGGGAGTGGGGTGAACTAGGGAAAGGATATGTCCCATCTTGGTGTTCACGGGGTGTCAAATCTGAATGCTATGAAGGAGAGGACATTTCTCCTGGGGCACATGCAGACTATCCCCCAGCTCCTGGCCAACCTGGTGTACCTAATTCTGCACTGTTCACGTGGGAGCTCAGCACATATTTGGTAAACGAGTGAATGAGTGAGTGAGCATCACCCTTCTCCTCCCCCTCCTCATTTTCTCTTTCTGGTTCCCTCCTCCTTGTGTTTCTCCCTGCCCCCTAGGCCTGCTCCAAGCCAAACTCCACTTGCACCCCTTGGCAAGATTAGACTGGGGAGAGGTGAAGAGCTGAGATGCCTTCCAGGAAGCAGAGTTACAAAACAAGCCCCCGGCTGGCTCCAAGGGCACAGAATCGGGGAGGAGAAAGTCTGCTTTGCTGGGGCTGAAGGCCCCAGCCTAGCCAGGACTGGGGGGATTTTTGGGGGTGAGGAACATGGCTGGGGAAAGGTTCTGTAGGGAGGGGTGTTATGGATTGAATTTTGGCCCCCCAAATTCGCATGTTGAAGCCCTGACTCTTAGTGTGACTGTATTTGGAGATAGGACTTTAGGAGGTAATCAGGGTTAACTGAGGTCCTAAGGGTGGGGTCCTAATCCCGTAGAGCTGGTGGCTTTATAAGAAGAGAAGAGAGAGATCTTCTCTACAACTATGCACTGAGGCCACGTGAACAGGCAGTGGGAAGGTGGTCACTTGCAAGGCAAGAAGAGAGCCCTCACCAGAACCCAACCATGCTGCCACTCTCATCTCAGACTTCCAGGCTCCAGAACTGTGAGGAAATAAAAGTCTGTTGTTTAAGCCCCCCAGTCTGGTGTTTTGTTATGGCAGCCTGAGCAGACTAATACAACGGGGAATGGGAGTCCCAGGTCCTACTCTTTCTCACATGGTCCTTCCCAGCTCAGAGAGAACCCAGGACCCAGGCCCAGATCAAGTAGGCTCCTGCCCCAGCCCGTCTTGGGATGAGCGCCCCTATTCTTGGGCTTTTATCCCTTTCCTGGCCTGAACTCCAAGTCCTCACAGCTTCCTCTTCCCATCATGTTCCTCCCCTACCTAGGCCTCAGATCCTACCCCCATAGTCATATTTCTAAAGCACAAATCTGGTTGCTTAATCCCTGGATGAAAAGCCTCTGATGTCTCCCCATTACCTACAGGAGAAGTTCAAGCAGTTTGCCACGTACAATTGTGCATTGTGAAACCAGCACAAAGGTACAGGGTGGTCCTGAGTCCGACCTCATCCATTCATTCATTATTCAACAAGTATTCATTCCCTAGACATTCTCAGCTTAGCACTCAAGGTTCTTGATGATCTGGCTCCTGCATCTTTCCTTTGCTTCCTCTCTCACCTACTGTCTTGGATACCATATGCTCCAGCCACGCTGAACATGGCACTTTTTCATACCTGTGTGCTTCACACATAGATTCATGCATCTGCTTGTCTAAGAATGCTGAGGCAGTAGGATGGGCACAGATTTGGAATCCTATTTCCCTGCCATTTACTAGCTAGGTGAATGTGGACAAGTTAACCCTGTGAGCCTCAGTTTTCTAATCTTTTAAATGGGATTAAACATATACAACGTGCCTCACATTGCCCTTAGCACATAGGAGACCCCCAATAAAAGCTGATTTCTCCCCCTCTTTGCATGCTAGGCTCCTATTCATCTTTAGAGACCCAACTCCAATGTTACCTCCTTGGTAACATTGTCCTCATTCCCTCCAAATGGGTAAAGTTTTTCTTCCCTGTTTCTAGCCTTCCTGCCAGCCCTGCATGGCACTTACAAGCTTCTGTTATAATGCTGCCACATTTATCTGTTTTCCTGGCTCACACGAACGAAGCATGCATCCAGAAAACATTTGTTGCATGAATCAAGGAACCAACCTCTTGTTTGGGAGCCCTTAGCCCCTCAGCCCAGCTCTCGTTCCAAGCCCACAGCCTATTGGATAGCAGGAGAGTTAAGGGCTGGAGGCAGAAGATGAAAGAGAAGAGGTGAGCAGCCTCGGCCCTCAGTGGGAGATGAGTATGGGAGAGATGGCTGGTCAGATGAGGGTGAGGGTGCTTCAGCCTTCTGGGGTGATCACTCTATAGCCAGAGGGGAGGCAGGGCTTAGGGAGCGTGGGAATCTGAGTTTTGAAAAATGGTCAGCAGTGCAGGGGGCTGCCCTTCCCGTTCCCTGGGCTTGGCTGTGGGTCCAGCTGCCTGGGACAAAGGGGTGAGGGAATTAAAGGGGAAAGAGTGAGCAAGAGGGAAGGTTTTTCTGTGAAGAAGCAGAGGATGGATTTGGTGGTGGGTGGGTGGAGAAGGTATGGTGAGGAGAGAGAAGCTGGGAGGGGGATGTGCGGGAGGGCTGGGTAGGTGTCTATCTGTATAGAGAGAAGGATGGAGAAAGGGATGCGGAGGGATGGCAAGTTGGGAGAAGTGACCTTGGAGGGGGTTCTGGGGAGGGAGGCTTAAGACCAAGGGCTGCAAGGCCTGGAACCTTCTGGAGAGAAAATTCCTGGGTATCCTGTATGAGTATGAAGACCTCTCCCCTCCTGGCTCCTGGCTTGGTGGCTGTCCTTCCTCCCCTCTGACCTCCAGCCCTCCCACCCTTGCTGGGCTGGCTACTCTGCTTGTCAGCAAAAGTCCAAGTCAAGTTCTCTGTTAAATCTTCCTGGAGGAGAGATGAGCTGTGGCAAATGCAGCAGACATTATGACCCTCCACAGACTCTGTCCACGGCCAGGCCAAGGGGAGCCTGGGCGTGGGCTGCAACTGCAGTTTGGCAGTAGGAGTGGGGGCAGGGGCTACTCAGTGGGGGTTCTGGGTCATTGGGAAGTTCTCTTCACAGGCCCTCCAGAGAAGCCCCTAGCGCTCGGTCCCATAGTTCAGCCCAAACAGAAGCAGCAGCTGTCCTTTTCCTAAGGCTCTTTAGGAAAGCGGAGACCCCTGCAGCCCCCTCCTGTACCACTTGGCAAGACTTGGACTGCCAGCTGACAGAGGCCAGGGGTAGAACCCCCCAGGCCCAGGGAGGGATGATGGGGCCATTGTCTAGTTCTCCAGGGCTGAGCTGGGAGCTCGGGGCTCATCTGAGTTCAAGGACTCTTCTGGACCCTAGCTGCCCATGTTTCACCTGCCTCTTCTCATCCCTCAGGGAGCCCTTGTGAGACCTTGGAACCTGTTGGGGATGCCACACATACTCACTGTTGGCCCTGGGACACAGGGCATGTCCAAGCTCTCTGTTATCCTGGCAGAGTGGCAGGAAAGGGGTCATGAAGAAGAAGAACAGGAGTGTAGGACATATGGGGGACACAAAATGGTTTAAGTGACGGTTTATGAAGTGGAAGCCAATGGAGACCTTACTGCTGTGACCAGGGGTGTGGGAGGGAGTGTGGCACACGTGGTCTTCTCTAAGACACAGCCACTGCCTGCCAACTTAGGCCCCCTTCTCTGTTCAGGTCTCCTTCTCCAAGGGGACAGCCCTGAATGCGTCAGAACCAAATGTTATGCAAAGACAGGTATTTTATTTTCCATGATAGGAGCTACACAGGCACCCATGGGTGTATGGGGGGGGGGGCTCTCTGTCAGCCCTCAGGCTGTGACCTTGAAAACTTGGGTACTATGAACTTCAGAACCTTGTCTAGCCTTTTGCAGTCTCTGGAGGTGGAGCAGTGTCCGACCACAGGCACGGTGGGCTGGTCTCGGCCGGTCTTGCCAGCCCAGGGCCGCTTCAGTCTGGTTTGGTTTCCTGGGTTGAAATTACAACCGGTCAGGCCCAACTTTGGCCAAAGATAATGATGCTCTGGCAGGGCCCACTGCTGGGAGGGGGGCAGGCACTTGTTCCTCATAGAGCAAAAGTGGGCTTTTTCTTTGAGCTTCCCTTCTACCCTCATGGTGCGGTTTCCTTAGGACCCCAGGCCTGCTAGGCAAATGATTACAGCTTCAGATGGGGTGGGAGTGGGACGAGAAAGACCTCCCAGCTTTTCCAAGCCTCTTGAGAGTGGCTGCCTGTTTGCATTCTTGACTCTTTGCTGCCCCCGTGTGGCTGTGGGGCTAGTTGATGCCACTTTGCCGTAGAGGGCTCTGTGTGTGTGTGTGTGTGTGTGTGTGTTGGCAGGGGCAGGGAGGACTCAGTCAGAGAGAGCCAGCCCTTGTGTCTGCTCTGGAGAGCAGGAGTCTTGCTGCCCCCACCTCCCAGGTGTGGGTTACATAAGCAACACTAATGCAGCTGTGACACCAGTTGGAGGACACTCGCTTACCAAAAAGTTGAAAGAAAAGATGGGGTTGATACTCATTTGCAATGGGGGCAATTAGACATCAAGAACTTAAGGACAGCTGGGTTGTCTCTGACCACGAGGGCAAGTTCTTCCTTGCTAAGCCCCAACAACCACGGCCACATTAGCCTAAAGAATCCAGGGCAGGCAGATCCAGCTTTGTCCTGGGAACAGCTGCCCAAGAAGCCATTAGAGAAGTGGGGAAAGGAACAGACAGGGAGGGAAAGAGAGTCAGTCCATCCATCATTTCCTCCTCAATCCTTGCATACCATCTGCTCTCAGGCCAGCCTCGGGCCAGCGCCCCATGAATCACCACCTGGCACCTGTTGTTTGCCATGAAACAGGGTCACAGGTCTCTAGCTCAGGCTGCAGTGTTGGTAGTGTCCAGGCTGATGGAGTCAGGGGTCCTCAGATATGGGTGTGCTTCAGAATCACAGGAACTTATTAAGATGCCCACCAAAGTCTAAGAACAGCTGATCCTGTCTGTTGACCTCTTTTTATGGTTGAGGAAATAGAGATCCAGCGGGGTCTGGATGAAGGTCACTGCTGAAGGTCACAGTGGGTTCAAGGGTTTTAACTTGGTACCATTCTCCTCCAATCCTCAATAGATTGGTCCACCAGTGTGGCCACAAGCCCTTGTTCGGACGGTGGAGGGGGGCTCCTGAGCAAGCCCCTTGGGATGTCTGGGAAGGTGCCCAGGAAGCTCCTTCGCCCTACATTCGTTCTGTGTCCTGCAGCAGAGCACCCACCAGGCTGATGACCTGCGAGGCTGGCTGGACTACGTCATACTCTGCGAAGAGGTGGCACACATTCTCTTGTGACTCAGTCTGGCTCTTGGCCACAAACCCAAAGATCCTGGTGAGAGAGGGCAGCCTGAGTGAACAGTAGGACCCAGGGAGGCACCAGGCTGGGAGGAGGGCCCCTTCCCCAGTCAAGTGGCTCCAGCACCTCCTTATAAGGAGAGCTCTCTGAGGGGAGGATCCTTCCTCTGTCAGACTGGGAGATCCCCCAGTTCGAGGTCTGGGTTCCCCTAGTTTTGAATGGGGACTCCCTGAGGACAGAACTTGTGTATTCCTCATCAGGGTGGAAGGTTCCTGAGGGCAAAGATGTATCTTGACCATCAAACCTGGGCGTCCCTACAGATTAAGCCTCCCTGAGGTCAGGGCCCATGGCTCGACATAAGATTGAGGGCTCCCGAGCTCATGTCTCCTCCCACCATTCTGGGGCCAGGGCCTGTGCCGCCCCCCTCAAGACCATCATCAGGCCTCTTACCTAGAGGGCTTGCAATACTTCTGCCACCTGTGGGAAAGGAACACGGACAGTAGTGAGTAGTGAGGCTTTGCTCCATTCTGCAGGATTCTGGCTGAGCAGTGGGGAGGACATCCAGCTGTGTCCCCACCCCTGCCATGCCCCATTCTCCCCTCATTCTGCTGCTCCTGGCCCCTTGAGGTTCACAGGCTCTGTCTGTCATCCCAATCCCAGAGTCAGCAGGGACCTTCAGTGGGCAGCTGGGCCCTGGATAGCCTTCTTAGTTTGGCCCAGCCTTGAACTTACTTCCGTTGCTCAGGGTCCATCCCACAGAAGCGGAGGGTGGTGAGGGGGTAATGGCGCCGGAAAAACACCCTAGGAGGAGACAGAGAGAGAAGGAGAACTGGTGAGAGCCCGTCCAGTGTTATGCCCCACCTCCATCATCTCCAGTTCCCTCTAAGAACCTCCCAGTTAGAGCCCTCACAGCCCGCAGAGACCCTTCCCACCACACGGCCCTGGGGCACATGTTTGCACTTCCCTCCTTTAGGGGAGTGCATCTGCCATGTGTCCTATCTATTGGGGTTTCCTAGCCCTTCCCTGCTCCCTGTCCACCACATCATTTAACTGTTTGAGGATAGAAATTACATCTTGGACATCTCTTGTTCCTCCAGCCCAGGACCAGGTTCCTGCTAGACTGTGAATCCCCAAGCCCAATCTCCGCCCACTGTGTCCCAGTGGTCAGCCAGAGACTAGCCTACAGAAGATGTTCTATCAATGGGTGCAGATTTAATCAGTGTCTGGTGAATACTGATTGATTCCATCTCCATCAGTCACAGTGAAGGGGAACTTTGGCAGGAGATCATTGGAATGAAGCCCAGAGAAAGCAGAGAATTTGCCTGGAGTCACTCAGCATGTCACTGACTCCATGGGGTCCAGGATCCTGAACTCTACCCTCATCACTGATCCACAGCTGTCTCTGCCATCTCCTTCAGCTCACCCTGCCCAGCCCAATAGCCCCAGGGCAAGGGAAGCCCCTTACTTTCTCTGGACGTCAGTTAGGGTGATACCCTGCTCAGTGACTTTGAAGTGGACCACGGTGGGCGTGGGGAGAACCTCCCTCTCCAAGGTGGTTGAGATGGCCTTCTGCACAGCCAGGGCTCCAGTCAGGGTCTCCACGCTCACCGAGCTCAGGTACAGGGCCTGGCAGCCTGTGGGATACAGATACTGTGCTGGGGCCCTGCCAGGATCCTCAGGGTGGGTGGAGGTCACCTAGGCCCTAGCCCTCCTTCTGCCTAGAGCCAAGGGACGGGGGCACCTTCCTTCTTCAGGAATCCAGTAGGGCTTCTCTTTGAGCCACTAGGCAGGCAGGGATTGTATGGGTAACTGCAATTTGGGGCCAACCCCAGAGGACTTTTGGAGCATCTGTTGCTTTGCTTTGCCCTGGCCCCTGGTCCTCAAGGCTGGGGCAAGGGAGAGGATGTTGCCCTGTGTATAGGGGTGTCCAGACAAACCTTCCTTCTTTCCAGACCCCTGGTTGGTGCCTCCTCCACCCCCACCTGCCCTGGGGCCCTGGCTCATTGTTGAGAGAAGGGAGAGAAGACAAGAATGGGGAGGGGGTCATTGTGCTCAGGGACACAGAGTAGGAGCTGTCACTCAGACAAGTGCTGATCTGTGCTTGGCCTCCGGATGGGAGGAGAGACTATTCCCCTATAGAAACCCCCAGGACTCGGACTTGATACCCCACAGAGGATCCCAGACCCAGAGACCACCTCAAGGGCAGGTACTTCAGATCCAGAGAGACTCTAGCATGTCCATGTGTGCCCATGTGTGTACAGAAAGGGTGTAAGCCTCACCAAACCCCTCCTTTTCTGCCCCTCTTCCCCTTGGCCCACTGCTTGCAGACTCTCATCTTCTGGTTTACGAGGGGGGGAGGAATGTGGCACCTTGTTAAAGATGAAGAAATAAAGCTGTGATGGGAAACACGTGTGGACCTGTGTGTGCATGTGCGCACCCAGAGATGGGAGGTGCCCTTGGGAGGCACAGCCAACCCTGGAGCCTCTCCCGTACCACTCACCGGCAGATTTCTTCAGACAGGAGGCCTGGCTGTCTGCAGAGGGGTCTGAGGCCCCGGCTCCACCTCCCAATTCTGAGCCAAAGCAAAGGAACAGGCCCCCGAGGGGGCGGGGGTGGAGTGAATGGACCCCTCTCATAGGAACAGGCCTCATTAATCCTTTTGAACATCTCCCACCTCCGCCTCCACCTCCAGGAAGTGACTTGGCTAAGAAACCAGGTCATTACCGTAATTAGGCAAAGGGGGCCACTTTGGGCTTCCTGAACGCCTAGCTTGCAAGCCTTTTTATCCCTCCTTCCCCTCCTTGCTCTTCCAGCCCCTGGACTGCTGCAGTGACCTGGTCCTCAGAGGCCCCTGACCTCCTCACTTCTTTCAGACCCCACCCCACACCCAGGCCTTTCTTTGCAGAATAGGGAGGCTGTTGCCATCTCTCCATCAGGGGCTCCCCCTGCTCTTGACTCCTCTCCCAGAATCTCCTTTGCTACTCCTCCTGTGCACCCTGAGATGACCTCTTCCATCTAGGGGTGTGGCTGGGCTGTAAGCTCTGGATGGGGCTTCCTGATCTGAGTTTGAGGTCTGACTGTGTGCCTTTGGGGGAGGTACTTAACACCTCGAACCCTTCTTTTCTTATCTGTGAAGTGGGGATCCTAGCAGCACTTCAAACCTTGCCAAACTGGCAGATTTATGCTCCCTTCACCCTCTTAAAGATGGCTACTGTTTATCAAACATCTCCTCTGTGCCAGGCATTGTGCTAAGAGCCTTGCCTGAGCTATCCCATTAAATCCCCACACCACCGTACCAATAGGTACATGCCAATAGGAAGCGGAGATGTTGACGGACTCTAGAGCATGCACTCTTAACTGTGACACTAAAATAATCCATAAGTAA
Organism: Equus caballus; assembly: GCF_041296265.1. NCBI lineage: Eukaryota > Metazoa > Chordata > Mammalia > Perissodactyla > Equidae > Equus > Equus caballus. The sequence continues at coordinate 22,190,180 of NC_091694.1, read as the reverse complement.
GGTGAGATGTGACCATTAGGAGTCTTTTAAGTGAGAACAAACAGATCTGGTGCCCCAACCCACCTCTCTGCGGGATGGTGAGTTTGCAAGGCAGGGCCAAGGCCATGATGGAGTGCTGGCACACAAAGGCAGAGAGGCTCCCTGCAAAGAATCAGGCAGCCCTGTGTGAGAAGCCTTCCCCAAACCACCCTCTCCGTCCAGAAGTCTCAGCCCACCCACCCACCCAGGGGCCTGCAGGCTGGAGAGACTCACCAAAGTAGGGCTCCTCATCTGCACCTTTGAGATGCACCCCTTTGGCGGAAGACTCGATGAGGAAGTGGCGGATAAGGTCACTGCTGTCCTCGCCTGGACAAAGGAGAGCGAGTGCATGTGGATGGGAGCGTTAGCCAAACACTGACCAACTTACTCCCTGACCCACCTCCTCCCGGTCCATCCAGAGGTTAACTTGTGCATTGTCCTGCTTCTGGGTGGCACTGAAAATAGGAATCCCATCTTCCTACCCACAAAGGAGGTGCCAATACCCTTGCTCAAAGGCTTCTGCGTCTGCTAATTCTCTCTCCAGGAGAACTTTCTCTTGGTCTCAAGAGCTGTCAGGGATGGTTCTCCACGACTTTTTAGATCAAATTGCAACTCTTCAGCCTGGTTTCTCTCTGTCCTACCCACCCTCTCCCAGGCGCTATCATTCTCCACCAGATGGTCCCTACTGGAGCCTGGCTGGCCCCGGAAGGGTGAACAATGCCGTCTGCCTCTTCTCCACCACCAGCCCATAGCCTCGGGCTTGTGGCCTCTGGCAAGGCTTCCTTGATAACCAACACTGCCCTAGAGGTCACTTTCTTATTTAGACAGAGTGGCATAGTGTAGAGCATTTGAAGCTGGGGTTTTCATCCTTGCTCTTTCGCTTACTTGCTCTGGGGGCTCACTTAGGAACACTTGGAGCCCCTGTAAGCTCATCCATTTGTTACCTGAGCACTACAACCCTGGGGTTTAGTGAGAGGCTGTGATCCAGGTAGCTGGTACTATAATGATCTGTTTTTATCTGTCTCCCCAAACAGGTATCCCTGGTGCCTTACACAGTGCCTTATGCAGGGGGGAAGCTCCATAGATGTGTGTTGGGTGTGCAAGACCGTGGGAAAGCATGTGATAAGCCAGCACACACATGATGAGTTAGCACACATGGGTGATTACTACTTTAGCTTCCCCCAAGATAATTCTGGTCTGGACAGAGGTGGGCACCCGGAAGACAGCACCCTGGAGAGAGGCTGGGACCTTCCTCTTCCTCTTCCCACCATGAGAGTGGAGCAGGGAATTTGGGGATTTGGGGAGGCAGAGGCAGCTCAGGCTTGCTGTGAAAGGAGCTGGCAGAGCCTTGGTGCTGGAGGGCAGCTGGGAGAGCACTGCGGTTGACCCTTGTCCCAGGAGTCATTATGGGACTGGCCTAAGGTCACCCTGTAAGCTAGCAGTGGAGCTGGGACTAAAGCCCACCACACCCTGTTGCTTCCAAGAGGCCTTGGGTGAGTACAGAGACAGATGCATACCTGATTGGTTCTGGGCAGGTACGGGGGCCTCTTGCACCTTCAAGGCAAGGCCGAAGGAGCCTCGGTATGAGGAACTGTCCCTCACGATGAAAGCCCCTGGCTCCTCCTTCCTCAGCAGCTCGATTGCTGGAACAGTCCTTGAGTCAGAGACAGTTACCACCCCACCTGGACACCCTGTGTCCCCGTTGGGTCTTCATAAAGCAGATGTTACAGAATCACCCTTAGTTCCCAGGAAGTCTTTTCTATTGTCTAATCTCCACCATTTCTGCTGCAGTTCTTATTTCCTTGGGTCATGAGGTCCACAAGACACCCCCTCCCCTGGACCTGCCATTTGCCATTCCCTCCTCTACCATGACCCAGGGCCCCATCTACCTGATGCAGAGTGCAGGACCCAGACCTGATTCCTGAGTCTCTCGTCCCCTGAAACACACTGATTCCTCTTACCTTGCTCTCGGGTGATGCTTGGCTTAAACCAGTATTTAGATGTATCCATCACAAACTTCATGTTGGGCTGCATGTCCCTGGTGGGACCTGGAGACAGACAGAGAAGGGGAACCTTGTAGGCTGGACAGAGCGGAGCCGAGAGCCCCTCCCCCTTCCTCGGCCCAGTGGTCCCATTCAACCCACCCTCCCCTCCCCTGACCCCAAGGTATCTCCAACTGCCTAAGGAGGCAAAATCCAGCAGAAGGATTCCAGGGCTTGGCGTATCTAGGACTTAGGAGTTTCCCTTTGTATCCTTGGTAATGAATCACAAACAAATAGATAAAATCTCAGTTTAATGAGAAACAGTTTCTCAAATCTAGTGTTGCCTTCTGGGGACTGAAATAACAGATAAATAAGGGACTCCAAGATGCATTATTTGTTTGATTTCACACTCTCCTCCCCTTTAATAATGCTATGAGTTCCTTAGGGGTATATTCAGCCTGGAAAAGAAAAGGAAATCAGATCTGGGCAGAGGAAGATGTGCTTGGAAGTTAGGAGACGGGATTCTTGACTCTGATTTGGGACAACTATTTAGCGCCTGAAGCCCAGGAGGGACTGAGTGAACTAAAAAACCTCTGAGGCTCTTTAAGACTCTAATAGCATAGGAAATTAAAACGAATTTTGTTTTAAGAACATTTTGCAGAATTTGATAAGATCCCAGAGTATAATTAGTGATATCCTAGGGTATCACCGAACCAGGATGGGACCATCACCAGGCTAAGTAAATGTGCTCTCTGAGATGCCAAAATGCCCATTTTCCTGGGTCCCTAAGACAGAGAGCAGTGGTTCCCAATTTCAGCATCTTGAAAAAGTGTGTTGTGGCCGGTTGAGAGTAACTCATTACAAAAAAATGTACTAAAATCTGCAAATGATTTGTCCTAGGAAAATGATCAGAGCAGATTCAAAGGCATACCTGTCATGTCACTTTTTCTTGTTGCATTGACATGGCTTTGTGAGTGGGAGAGAGCAAGGGTTAGCGTGAGCATGTCGTCCCCCCCTGCCCCCCAGAGTCTCCCTGATGCCTGTGGCGGAGTGAGGGCTGAGAAACCCCAGAAAGGAGCTGGCTGAGTGATGAGGGAGCAGAGACAGTAACCCTGGAGCTCAGCGGGGGCTCTGCTCATGGGAGATGTGCACCCTGGGGGTGCTAAATCTTCGCCTCTGTGTTTCCTGCTTTGGGTTCTGGTTGGTTTTGTTCTTTTTGGACGCCTGTAGTCATAGACTACGGGAAGGAGGGTGTTTGCTGTTTTGTGGTTTTTAGCTGTCTGAATTGGAATGCATTGTCTTTGTTACCCTCTTCCCCCTCTCCGAGCTTGTCATCTACAAACGTCAGAGTTACGACTGACTTTCCCACTCCCCCTCCCTCTCTTGAGTTAGTCATCAAGGCTGCTGCTTCCATATCCTGAGGGTCTCCTCGCTCTGTCTTCTCTCCTCCGCCCCCCTGCCCCACCCTGGTTCGGGCCCTGTTACAGCTTGTCAGGACCACTTCATGATAAAAACCCAAACAAAAGCAGATAAAACTGCTCACTCTGCCTAGGTCAGGCCCTGCAATTCATCTGCCACACAGCTGCCAGAGTGATCTATTGAGCATGTGTCTCTGACACCACCACTCTCCTGTTTGAGACTCTCTGATGGACCCCTGTCGCCTAAAGGGTAAAATCTACTCTTTAACTTGGTGTTCAAGGCCTTTGGCAATATGGCCCTAAATTACTCTCAATAACCTTGCCCTACATCTAGTCATTTCCTAAACATGCTGTGTGCTTCCACACCTTCATGACTATGGACTCACTGTTCCCTCTGCTGAGAACACTGTTCCCTCTGTCTCTCCTGCTCTGGCCATGAACTTCTGATCCACTTTCCAGCTCCAGCTAGGATGTCACCTCCTCTGAGGAGCCTTCCCAGTTCTCCAGACTAAAAGGACCACTTCTTCCTCTGTGGCCCTGTGAGACTTAGAACATCTCTTTATCTCTGTGTTTATCCTGCTCCATAGTGATCCTTGGCTTTTGTCTCCCTTTCTAGACTGTGTCCATCTCTATGTCCCCACTACCTGGCACACAGTGCTTTGCACATAATAGGTACTCAATCAATGTGTTGACTGGCTGTTGCAGAAACCCTCTGGTGCTTTGTCTCTTCCACTTAGCCAGACCTTACAATGCTTGAGGTATTGGTTTACAACGTACCCTCTGCAGATGTAGTGAGAGGGGTATCTGGTACCGTCTGGCTGTGGCTCCTGGTGGCTGGACAGGGGTTGCTGGAAGAAGTAGCCCCAGGTCGGACAAAGTCCTGGTGTCCTGCAATCCGCTGCGGTGGGGGAGACACTGGTTCTGGGCAGCCGTTGATCAGCACGATGGGTATGTCCACCATGGAGTTCGTGATGGATGGGGGGCAGCTGCTGGCATGCTCCTTGGCCAGTGGTGGGGAGTGAGTTGCTCTGGGCTGGCCCATGCTTGGGGTAGGGTTGCTGGGGACCTGGAAGTCACTGGCCCTTGTACACAGGGACACAGGGCCAAGGCTGTGGAGGCTGGAGGAAGAGCTAGCTGGACTTTCCAAGGATCTAGAAGATGACTGATGGCTGGAGATGCTGGAGTGGAGGAGGGACTGGCTGCTGCAGGGGGAGAGAGCATCAGACAGACGGGGTATTAAGGTATTGAGGTGGACACTCAGGGGCCAGAGCCAGGCTCTGGAATCTACTGATCTGGTTGCCCATCTTTGGGCAAACACAGTTAGCTTTGGTTGAATAGAGTACTGTATACTCCATACCCCATAGCCCAGAGCAAAGGGCATGCCCACCTGGTCATTAATGGATGCTGAAGGGTACAGAAGTGTCCCTGCACTATAGTCTTTGGTCACTTAAAGTAGCCAATGAGCTGACTCTCCAAAGGTCATAGGGACTTAGGCTGGACGGGATTCACTCTGCCTTCCCAGCCAGGCAGGTCTGACTGAGCTGTTACAGCAGGCACCGCCCCCCACACCCCTGACCTTTACTGCCAAGGGCCCAGCACACAAGCTGGACCTGGGCTGGACCATGTCCATGGCTGATGCAGAGGGAATTCCTCAGCTGGAGGAAGGGGAGGAAGCCAGATCTGCATCCAGCCAGACTTCTCCCTGAGCTCAGAGGCCCATGCCAGCGAGCATGGCTATGGAATGCCAGACTCCTTGCCAGGACTGCCCTGGCCCAGTGGCTTTGGAGTTGGTATGGGGGACCGAGGTCCTGTGGTTTGGTCTTCCTGGCAAGATATGTGCGTGTGCAGCTCTCCTGTGAGGCCTGCAGAGAACCAGACTGGGGCAATTGTAAATAATGCCCAGGCAGGTCTGCCTCCCTCCTGCTGGGTTTTGCCAGCAACAAAGAGGAAGCAGGCTTTTCTTTCTTAAATGGTTCATCTCAGGCCCCCAAGTTCTATTTACATCCCTGTGTTTTGAGGTTTTCAAAAAATCCTTCCTTGAGATAAGTTGTACGAGGGCTGGAAAGGATACGAGTGAGCCTCGTTAATGCAACAATTCTTTTCCCAAGAGGTAGGCATAGATCAAAATTTCTATATATTGGATCATATTCTAAATGCTTGAGGAAAGCTTGAGATCCAAATAGATGTGATGGCATGAAAGAGAACATTCACTTTTTAATTTTTGGTGCATGCCCAGATTTTGCTCAGACTGAGCAGGGTGCCCCCTATGATTTTAGGATCTGTGTGTGTGTGTGTGTGTGTGTGTGTGTGTTGTGGAGGCAATGTCAGAAGCTATAGTGAGAGTGACCTACCTTCCGAACACATAGCTGACATCAGACACTGGGCTGGCCGACAGCAAGGAGACCCTGCTGCTCCGCTGAGGGGCCAGAGTCCCCAGCCCCTTCTCCAAGCTCGGAGAAGCCACCAGTGGGGAGCCCAGGCTATGGAGCCCTGAGGCCTTGCTCCCTATGCAAGGGATGGAGATGCTGGGAGAGGGTGGGGGATGAAAGGAGGGAGCCCCAGATGGGGGAGGGGGGCGCTGGTGCCCCCTGCCTTGGCTCCCAGAGAAGATGAGGCTCTCGTTGCTGCTTCGAGTCTCTCGGGGGACATCTCTGGAAAGTAGGAGGCCGCCACTGCGTGGGGAGCCAAAGGGTGGGGTGACAGATGAGCTGGAGTAGTGCTGGGGGCCATCGTGGCACCTTGATCTGGTAGAGGTCACCTCGATGTACTTTATATCTTTGGGGAGAGAAGCAGAGCATCAGTGAGACCCAGGAGCCTGGACTTACAGAACAGGAATGCTGGAAGGGTCCACAAGACCATGTGGTCGCTTCTTTTATACAGATAAGGAAACTGAGGCTCAGAGAGGATAAGCTCATTAAGTTAGGATTAGTACCCAGTTCTACCTTCTGGGCCCAGTTCCAAAGTCACCCTCTCTATGACATCTTCCTTTGGGTGGGGAGATCTGGTGGAATGAACACAGACCTTGGAATCAGGCAGACCTCGGTTTCTGATCTGGCACTGCCACTTACTCTCTGAGAGAGCAGGGCCAAACGATTTCACTCTGGAGCCTCAGCTTCCACACCTGTAAATGGTGGTGACTCTGCCCAGCCTCTTGGTGTCCCTGTGGGGGTGAAATGAAGTAGGTGGCACAGCACCATACCCTGCACATAGTAAGTGCTTTACACTGGGAGATCCCTCCTTCATGTATGCCCCCTCCCCAGATTGGAATGACTGCTTAACACTGCGCCAATCACATCTTCCGATCTGTTACTCACCTATCTGCTACTCATCTATTACTCAGGGCAAGTAAGGGCTGTTTCTATGTCTGCGCCTACAGGGAAGGCAGGGGTTCTCCAGCTTGGTTGCACACTAGAATCACCTGACAAGCTTTTAAAAGTCCTAATGTCGAGGCTACGTCTGGTGCCAATTAGATCAGAATCTCTGATGTGGACCTAGGCCTCAGGCTGTCAGTTTGTTTAGTTCCCCAGGTGATTGCCCTGTGCATCGAGCTGCACCACTGTGGTCCCTGGCCCAGCAGCACCCCTTCAGTTGGGAGCTGGTCAGACGTGCAGCATCTCAGGCTCCACTACAGGCCTGCGGAATCAGAACCTGCATTCTAGCGAGCTCTTGGGGACCTGGGTGCACTTTAGAGTTTGAGGTTCTGCTGTAGAGTGGGAGCTTCCTGAGGGCAGGGCTTGTCACACTGTTGAGTGTGGTCCTCTCAGGCTGCACTGTGAGCTGGTGCACAGGGATTGGTTACTAAACACACCCAGGGCTGCTCACTCCCTTGCTCTTTCCATGCCCCAGTGGGGGCACCCAGGACTCTCGCTCTGAGACCTTGTTCCTCCCTGGAGTGGGGTGCCCTGTGGTTCTCCCCACAGTGAGGAGGGACACCCCTCCTCCTGACCTGGGGGAGGGGAGCTGTCTTTGGTGCTCTTCCAGCAAAGGTGGCAGAAGGTGGGGGTTACCCAGCTGCTCCCTCCTGGAGGGCTGTGTGTCTGGCCTCTGGCTTCCCAGGATGAAAACTGGGGCAGAGTCGGCAGGAAACCGCACACTCAGCTCCTGTCTGCCGGCCTCCCACCCCCTTGGGCTCTGGCACATGCACCATCCCCCCGCCCACGGTAACTGTGGAGTCCCTGCGTGCCCCAGCCCGCTCCCGGGTAGGACCTTCTGGCCTTGCTCATGGTTACTGCCTCTGTCTGAGCCTGCTTGGGCTGGGGTGGGGGTGGAGGATTACATCAGATGAGGGGGGCTGGCAGGCTGACCTGCGCATGCTGTCCCAGGAGGTGGAGGGACAGGCCTGGCTTTGTCATCAGACAAACCTGAGTGTGAGTCCTGGCTTTGCCACTTTCCTGCCAAGAGGCATCAGGTAACCTTCCTAACTGCTCTGAGCCTCAGTTTCTTCATCTGCAAAGTGGGGACCTAAATCTGACCTCCCAAGGTTGTGGTGACGGTGAAACACGCTGATGAATAGAGCCTGGAGCCTGGCCCGTGGTGGGCTTTGAAGGGCATCTCCTACCTGCTGGCTTTGGGGGGCCAGTATTGGCCAGATGGCTAATATTCTCTGGTTAAGGTGGGGGAACCACCGCTAAGGGCAAGAGGAGAAAATTTGGCACAATGTATTGCAGGCTCTGAAAGACAGGAGGTCTTGGAAAGGGGTAGATTCTTCTGGAAGTTTGGCAAGCACAACTTCTATTTTTATAGGACTTTATAGTGTTTATAATCCTCTCAAGCCTTACAACAGCCCTTATGTCCAATGCCAGTAGGCACTGCTTTTGTGGAGGAGGAAACTGAGGCTCAGAGAAATGTGAGAGTGGGGCTGACATCTATTGCATAGTTTTTAATAAAGGCTGGTATTTATTGAGTGCTGTGTGCCAGCACTGTTACAAACATGTTACCTATATTAGCTCATTTAACCCCCATGACAGCTCTATTGAAGTAGAAAATATTATTAATTCCATATAACAGATGAGAAATCAAGCCTCAGAAAGGTTAAGTGAACTGTCTAATGCCACACAGCCAGGGAGCAGAGGAACTTGACTCCTGTTCCTGTGCTCTCTCTGGGGGGCCTCTTCCAAGAGGAGGGGTTTCTCAGGACACTTTTCCAAGGCCTTGCCCTGCGAGAAGGTGCTTGGCTGCTTCAAGGAGGGTCTCTTGGTCTGCTGAAGCTCTGGGCTTCCTACTCACCACCAGAGGCCTTGCTTGGAGGCTGAGCGAGCAGGAAGGGCGGGAAGTGAGGAAGGAGTCCTGGAGCTGTGAGTCACCTCCTGATGCTGCCCTGAGGTGGAAGTGGCTGGGGGAGCTAGAGGTCCCGCCATCACCTGGATGCAGCCACTGTTTACAGGCCCGTGGGGCAAGTCTGAGCAGTGCTGGGTGGATGCAGGCGCCAGCCCCAGGCAGGGTGGGTGGAGGGGGAGCCCGTGGGTGGGGGGGCGGAGAGACAGTTATTAAACACTCTTCACTTGGGATTGGCAAACGGCCTTGCCTGGCAGAAACTGCTGGAAAATGAAACATGGGGCCTGCTGCAAAGACGTGGAGAGGTGACAGGATAAAGAAAGGGATATGGTGCTTGCTTCTAAGAGCCATGTTCCCTGTGGGGTGGGGCCCCCCACAGGGTAAGTCTGAAGGAAGGTAAGCAAGAGGCAGGGGCCAGGGGGCTAGGAGAAGGTTTGTGAACACTGGGGAGGTGGAGCCTCAGAAGAGGAGCCCGCAACACAGGCTGCCTCCAAACACATTTCTTCTGCGAAGCCTGGGAGGACAAGAAACTAGCTCCGAGGAAGAGAGAAAGGCAGAAACATGGATTTTGGAGCCCAGAAACCCGGGCTTCGAGACCTGACCTACCTCCCTCTAGCTGTGTGACCATGGGCCATCACTTGCCCTCCCTGAACCTCAGTTTTCTCATCTGTAAAACGAGGTTACCACTATTTCCTTCACGGGGTAGATGCTGGGATCGTGCATAATCTACAAAATTCTACATATATTTAGGCGAGGGATCAACATACGATAGCCAATGTTTAATGCTTAATGTTGCCAAGTTTGGGTAAAGAGAAACAGTGAACAGCTGCTGGCACCTCTGTGATAGCGTGTCTTCCCTTCAACACCCTCAAAGTAGGAAGGATGAGGATGCAAACAGAGGGGGTCCTCCACATGGCATACATTTGGTTGGATGAAAACTCACCATGGTGCCCAGAATTAGCTACACTGCCATGGGCCAGTGACAGCCCTGCTGCCAGTAGCGGTGGTCTGAAAGGAGTGTTTTGGGAGGCTGGGATGCACGAGACAGTGACAGTGACACGTAGGTGCTCGCTATTCTCAGCCATGGCAGAAGAGAACTTTCTAATGGGGAGCTGACCTGGCTGGCTGTCTCAGAGGTTGTGAGCTCCCAGGCATCACAGTTGTCCAGGCAGAGGTTAGAGGAGAGGACGTTTTTTTATATTCCATCAGAAGGGGCTAGGGCAGAGCTAGGCAGCTTCATCAGGACCCTATGATCATGCTGCCCCCTTGGCGCCTCCTGCTGCCCAGAGTTGGATGGACACATTCTCATGATGGCAGGCTGTGCCCAGGCCATCTGACAGCACAGACCATTGGCCCCTTAGAGGAAGGGCCCAGTTGTCAACACCCCCACCCCATTCATGTGGTCATTTCACAGAGACTGGCCTCGCCCCAGCTGGCCTCGAGTGTGTGGAACTCCTGCCTTGGGGCATAACATTAAAGCTCTGGGCTTGCTCCTGCCAAGGGTAATTAGGTAATTAGGCCAAGTCACCTTCCTGCAGAGACCGCGCCCATGACTGGCCTCAAGAAGCAGGAAGACTCAGGGAGGGAGGTGATTTTTTTAACAGGCCTGGAAGGCAATGCTCAGGAGGAGGAGCAGAAGGCAGGAGCCCAGGTGCCAGAGGACCTGGGTTCTGGGCTTGCCTCCACCCTAGAGCCTGAACCTACCCTGGGGCTGATCCTAAATGCAACCCCAAAGTTTGATAAAAACAGCCGCATTTATAATGGCTTACAGTGTGCCAGGGTTTGTGATAAACACCCAGCAACTGTTGTTTCTTTTAACCCCGCAGCACCCTTTCAGGTAAGAACTCACATCTCTATTTTACAACGAGGAATCTGAGACACAGCGAAGTGAAGTAAACAGCTTGTGTGAGGTGTGCCCCACTCCGGGGATTAGGCTAGACTGCTCCTTACTCAACTCCATCAGCCTCCGTTTTTTCATCTATAATATGGGGATAAAATACTCATCTCATGGGGGTGGATTGGGAAGATTAAAGGTTCTGCTATGAAGTGCTCAGCACAGTGCCTGGGTGTAATAAGTCCTCAGTAAGTAGAAATTCTTATGATCCTCTCTCCAATCCTAACCGCACTCTGACCCATGGTGATTGTTTAAGCTCCTGGAGGCCTCAGTCTTCCAGCCTGTCTAATGGAGCTGCTGCTCCTTGACCCTCATTCTTGGCATATACTTAAAACTCTTTGTCTGGAATCTGAAGCGAGAGGTAGGGATTTCTTGATTCTATTGGATGTGGTGGTATGTTGGAGTTGGCTTGTACCAGATGGCGAGGGCTGATTGTTAAATGTTCAGGATTTTGTCCAGCTGGTTGCTAAAAGCAGCTATTATTAAAATTTAAATTATATAAACTTACCAGTAAATAACACGTTAAAAACAAAAGTAATAAATACTCAAAATTAATCACATCCCAATTATTTTACTACATTTGACTAGTATCTATACTCTGGAGGTTATTTACATCTGCTGTATTGGTAAGGTGGAAATACTATGTAGTGGCCTGCTACTATGTATCTCTTTCCAATGCCACATTCAGTGACATCATGTTGGTGGCTTGAAATTGGCCACGGAGGGAGAATTCACACCATGGAAACTGGCAGATGCTTCAAATCAGGGCTCTCCCCCACTCCCCCAGGCAGCCAGTTGTTAAACTTTTACCAGCATACCACTGCTTAAACACAGCAGGGTTCTTGCCCTAAATAAACTGAATTCTGTGTCTCTTCAACTCTGCTATTTCCACCTTGGGCCCCCCAGACAGATACTCCCCTGAACAGGGACAGGGGCCCAGAAAGCAATCCTACAAACATTTCAGGGAACCTAGGTTGGGACTTAAAGAGAGACATCATTAAACAGCAAGGTTGAGGGACCTCACAATTATGGAGCTCTTATTTATGTGAATGGCATTGTACAAAATTATTACATATATAAGCACTTATTTAAATTCTCTTAAAAGTCACATAAAATAGGTATCCATCATTTTCCAAACTCAAGAACCAAGTAGAATTGGATAGTGAGGGAAACTTGTATTTATCCCTTTTATGTAGCAGAGAAAACAGACAGGTTAAGTAATTTGTTTAGGGCTGCACAGCACCTCCCAACAGGACATTGTCCCCTGTTCATCTGATTTGATAGAAAAGTCCTTCTTCCTCATGAGGTCTGGTCCCCAAGCCCCCCTTCTTGCACTGTGCCCCAGTTCCTTACCCACGGCTTCAGGCTCTTCCTTCTTTCTCCTTGAGGCAGTGCTCTGAGTGGGCTCAGCCCAGGTGCTACCAGCCCCTGGGGGAAGCAACTGGAACGTGGGGTCCAGTTCCAGAATCATCTGGTTAAGGCTCTCCAGTGAGAAGTCAACGTAGGAGTCAAGGTCCTCCAGAGACCCTGAAGCCTGCTCATCAGGGGAATGCAGGAGGCAGCTGGCTTTGGCTCCAGCCTGTGGGGCCTGCTGGAGCCTGCTGGGGGGCCCCTTGCAGGGCATGGGGGCCATTAAGGCCTGGGCTCCCCAGCCTTCTGTGGTGTAGTAAGGACACTGGGGTGGCAGGCTGGGGCTGGGTGCTGGGTGCAGGGCCCTCCTGGGTTCTTCACAGGGAGTCAAGCCGACAGCATGGCCTCCTGCCAGCAGGGGGCTGGACATCACCTGCGACATGGTGGGGGCAGTCACCTGGCAGTTTACCTCTGGCTTCCGACCAGCCTCACTTACATCCCAGTGATGTCACTTGCCAACCAGGAGCTCCCAGGACCTGAAAGAGGCCGAGGGTGGGAACTGAGTAACTTTTGTAGATGAAAACCCTGCCTCCCCTTGCCCCAAACAAAGGCATATTTATTCATTCAGTTAAAAGCATGGATGCTGGAGGCAGACTTGTTTGCACCCTGGTTTGCACGCTGGCTCCACCATCTACTAGCTGTATAATGTTGGGCTAGCTAATTAACTTCTCTGTGCCTCAATTTCCTTATCTGTAAAATGAGTTAATATTTGTAACATGCTTAGAACTGTGCCTGGCACGTAGTAAGCATTATGCAAGTGATCATTAAATAAAACAACGTCAGTAGAAGTTTATTGACTAGCTACTATGTCCCAGGCATATTTATTAAATAAATACTAGCAAATATTTATTGAGTAATTACTATGCATGTAGGCATTGGTAGTTATATGTAAAGCCTTTTTAACTCCTCATAGCCAGCCTATGAGGTAGATACTATTATTATTCCATTTTAGAGTGTGAGAACACAGAGAGGTAAGCTACTTGCCCAAGGGTTGTACAGCCAACAGGTGTCAGACCAGACTCCAGGCTGCCTGATGTCAGAGCCCCTGCACTTAGCTACTACTCCCTGTGGGCCAGTTGGTGAAACAGACAAGGAAGCAGGTAAGCAATCATAAACAGTGTCACCAGGAAGGAGGGGAAGCAGAGGGGACTCTGTAGGTACTGATGGGAGGAGATCAGGGAGGGCTTCCAGGAGGAAGGGGCATGTAAAGGGACATAAGAAGGGAAAACAGGAGCTAGCTGGGCAAGGCTGGTAGGGGTGAGGAGGCAAGTAGGTTCAAAAGCCTGGTGGACAAGGGAGATCATAAGGCATTATTGAGAATCTGGGAAACAGAGAGCATCTGGGGTGGTTGGAGGGAAAGATGGGGTTCGGGGAGGTAGGCTGGCCGGACCCTGCAGAACCTTACATGTGGGCTCAGTAGTGCCAACTCAACCCAGAGGGCAATGGGGAGCCACAGAACAGTTTTGAGCTGCGGAGTGACATCATCAGATGATATTCACTCCCTGCGGTCTCATCCAGGAAAGATGAACTTTCCTTAGTGTGGAAAGTTCTTCCTGTTGTCTAACCTTATTGCTATATGCTAGTTTCGTATAGGTGGGGCTGGGTGGGAGGTTAGATGTTCTAGGACTGAGGCTGCCAAGAAAACCGTAAGGAGCTAGGACATGCTGCTTGTACTACCACAGCCTGTGCTGTGCCTCATCGCTCGCACCCCAGCACTCCCCAACTCTGCTTCACCCTTTTTCCAAGATGCCTCCACCGCGTCCTGCTTTAGAGTCGGACACCCAGGGCTAGAAAAGGCGTTGAGACCAGCCTGGGGCAAATGAAATGAATGCAGACTCTGGAGTCTGAAGATTCAGATTTGAATCCTAGCTCAAACACTTCCTGAAGGTGTGACTCGGACCCTCAGTTTCCTCACCTGTGAGATGGGAACAAGAATTCCTGCCGTGCACCTTCCCAGAGAGTGATGTGGAACCAATCAGGTGCTGCTTATGGGAGCAATTGGATGGTTCTAAGCATTACTTAGAAATAAGGGTGTAGGGAGAGTATCACACCTTCAGGATAATAAATAATAAGAGCTGCCATTTACTGAGCACTCGCCACATGCCAGGCACTGGTTTTACGTGTGGTAAATCTTCTAATCCTCTCACAACCTTAGGAAGAACGGTGCCCTTACTCCCAGCCCATTTTACAGATGGGGACACCGCGATACAGTTTAAGAAATCTGCATGGGCCATACATCCAGAAAAGGGGTAGAGCTTGGGTTCAAACCCAGGCTGTGGAACTTTGGACTCTTAACTCCTTTTACCACGTGGAGTTCAAATGCAGAGGGACACCTGAGGTCCAGGGAGCCAGCGTGATTTGCCCAAGGTCGCACAGCAAGTGAATGAGAAAAGCCAGGCCCCTCTTCTCCCCCATGGCTCCCGTATGCCCTGCTGCCAGCCTCTTCCTTGGCCGGGTCCTGGAGGGGGCGGGCACACCCCAGGCTCAGGAAGTGTGTCTATAAATGGCAGTGGAAGAGAATAGGCCTCTGAGCCTCATCCTGGGGGCAGCCAAGGACGCGGAGCTGCAGCTTTTCCTCACACTCCTCACGCTGGGTTTCTCAGGGCAGGATCTTGGTGCACTCTGCAGGGTTTTCCACTGGGCCCCAAAGAGAAGGATGAGGCTACTGACTTTGTAGGGCACACTGGGGGCCTGGGTCTCTCCCAGGACCAGGACCCGGGATGCCTGCCTACTGATTTGAAAACTGCTTTTTTTTGAGGAAGATTAGCCCTGAGCTAACATCTGCCTCCAATCCTCCTCTTTTTGCTGAGGAAGACTGGCCCCGAGCTCACATCCGTGCCCATCTTCCTCTACTTTCTATGTGGGATGCCCACCACAGCATGGCTTGCCAAACAGTGCCATGTCCACACCCGGGATTCAAACTAGCGAACCCCGGGCTGCCGAAGTGGAACGTGCACACTTAACCACTGAGCCACCGGGCCCGCCCCTTGAAAACTGCTTTTGTGCCATCCTGGGCAAGTGTCTTTCCTCCCTGGGTCTTACTGTTCCCATCTGTATAATGGGGATACGATAATAATAGATACTTAAAACTTACTTATTTCATTTTCTCAGTGCCTCTTTGGAGAAGGCACTGTCACTGTGGAGCTGGAGAGATGAAGGGATTTGCTCAAGGTCACACAACCTGCGGGACCCAGTGGTGGAACTGGGGTCTGAGTCCAGGTGGTCTGCTCTACAGTCCCACGCTCTATGCCATTGCTTCATAGATTTAAGGCGCCTTCCACCTCTGCCCCTTCTGGGATTCTGGAAGCCAGTGGGACAGGCCTGGGATGGAGCATAGGGCAGACAGCCCCTCAGGCTCTCTTGCAAACTCTTTGCACTTTTAACACCCCCTGAATCACCACTGGACCTCCCAAGACAGGGCCAGGCTCACTCCTTTATTCCAGGATGCCCTTTCTTTCCTGCCTTCATCAGCACACTTCTCTAGCTCTTTCTTTCCTGCTCTAAGGGGGAGGGGAGGGTCCCTGGGGCTTAGGACTGTGTGTGTGTGCGTGTGTGTGTTGGGGGTGTATTATGGATAGGGTGGGCTCCATCCAGCTCTGCTGAATTTATAGGTCCCTCCCACCTACTCCCCTTCAGATTCAGACTCAAATCTCTTTCTTCGTTCCCAAGGGCTCCAGAGGCAAGGGGAATCTTGATTCCTAGGCAAATCCCCTCTTTCGCTTCATGGCCAGCCTCTTCTCCTGACTTGTTCTCTCCCTCCTACAAACCCGAGTCACGGAAGGGAGAGGGTAGATTGGGGGAAGGCTGAGTCTCCCAATAGTATCTTGCCTCAATAGCCCAGCCTCTACCCCACCCCCACCCTCAAGAGCGGCTTCTGATTGTCCTATCCCCTCCACCCAGACCCAGTGAAGCAGCACCTGGGACAGCAGGCAGGGACCTGCAGGACTGGTGAAGGCCGTGTGCCCCCACCCCTGGATTCCTGGCAGCCTTGGAAGGGGCTCAGGGCTAGCCTCTTCCCACCCCTGGATCTCTGTTCTCTCATCTGTACACTGAGGGGTACAGATTTAGTTCTGCTGAACGCCAGGGTCTGTAGTCCCAAGACCACCTCCCTCTCATGCACAGCCTCTTCCCCATTTCTCCCCACCTTCACTGGGAGCCCCCAGGAGAGGTGGAGAAGCTGAGGACAACGGGTTAAAGGAGTCAGGTGCGAAGGTGCTGAGTCTCCCTCTCTTCTCCTTAAAAAAAGGCACCTACCTGGTGTCCACCGGCTGCTGTGTTCCCTCCTGGCTCCTGGGACCAAACAGCTCAGAGTCTAGGTGAGAAGTAAGGGGAGGCACAGCTCACCTTCAGACCCGCCTTAAGAGCAACCCGCCCGCCTGCCCCCCCTCCTCCACTCTGGGCCCTACACGTGGCCTGACAGCCTGCAGGCCCCACCCCTCCCGTGTCTGGACAGCTCAGATGGGGCTGGCACAGGCGCCAGGAAGAGAAGCATTGAGTGGCGCCTGGCCTGGTGGGCACTGGGGCTGGGTGTGTGTGGGGGGCTCCCAAACTTCCTTCCTCCCACCTCCACCTCGTGCACCACATGGTCAGGGGAGCCCTACTCGGACAGGGGCTTGTTAGGACCAAGGTGTGCTGTGGGCATTCCTCTCATCATGTGCCAGTCAAGGGGAGGACAGTGGGTTGGAAGAGCCAGCAGAGGTGAGGGCCTTGGCCTTAGGAAAGCAGGATGCCAGTAGGCAAGAGACACTTCCTAGAGCCCCCTCCTGTCCTGTCTGAACTGGGTCACGCTGCGGCAGGTACAGGGTAGGGGCCCAGTGGAACTCAGGCTGGGTGCAGATCTTGTCGTTTCTTCTTAGCCTGGGAATGGGGCATCTAACTCAAGCAGAAGAGGCTCTGAGAGTCTGGAGGGCTTTGAGAAGGGGCTCATAGCCTCACTTCATTTCATTCATTCACTCACAGGCTGTGCTGCGTGGTCTGGTCTGTGCCCCAGGGTGGAAATTCCATGTGGGAGTGATGGCAGGAAGTCCAGAAGTCCGTGCATTCCCTCTTCCTGGCTCCAACTCCCTCCCTGCTCTGAGCCAGGGCTCCCAGAGTGTTGTGAGGGGGCATGCAGCCACTGTGGGGGAAGGGACACTGAGATACCGAGATGAATGGGACAAGGTTCCTGCCCCCAAGGAGGACACTGTCTTTGGGAAAGAATGACTCATAGCCTCCAAACTCACAAGCTGGGGCTAGCCTCGAGGCCTACAAAGGGCTATCATTGCACCGTCCTATATGGTAGCCATTGGCTGGTCTGAATTCAAATGTGTTATAGGTGTAAAATACTATTCAGATTTCAGAGCCTTAGTATGAGAAAAATAACATAAAATATCTCATTAATTTTTGTATTGATTACATGTTGAAGTGATACTATTTTGTGGATATTTGGTTAAATAAAATATATTATCAAAACTAATTTCACCTTCTTTTTTTTCACTTTTTTGAAAAGTGTTTTATTAGTTTCCTGAGGCTGCTGTAACAAATTACCACAAACCTGGTGGCTTAAAACAACAAAAATGTATTCTTTCACAGTCTAAGAGGAACCTGAAATTGGGTTGCAGAGGAGAATCTGCTCCTTGCCTCTCCCACCTTCTGGTGGCTGCCCTGGAACTTCTGGGCTTGCAGCTGCATCACTCCAATCTCTGCCTCGTCTTTCCTTTGCCTTCTCCTCTGTCTGTGTCCTCTCTCCTTGCCTCTCTCTTATAAGGACACTTGTGATGGCGTTTAGGGCCCACCAGGATAATCCAGGGTAATCTCATCTCAAAATCCTTAACTTAACTACATCTGCAAAGATCTTTTTTACCAAATAAGGTAACATTTAAAAGTTCCAGAGGCTAGGACTTGATATTTTTGGGAGGCTATTATTCAACCTACTATACGTGTCTACTAGAAAACTTAGAATTACATACATGGCTTGCATTATATTTCTGTTGGACAGCTTTGGGCTATAGTACCCCCTGCCTGAGGGAGCTCGAGCAAGCATCTCCCATTCATGAAAGATGTTCAAAGTGGAGAGAGGCAGGGACCAGCATGGGCAAGGGCAGAGAGGCAAGAAGAGCCTGGGGTGTCCCCAGGGCCCTTGGCGTGGACTCTGTGGCGGGAACCCAGGGTGAGTGTGGGAAGAGTGCTGGGAGAAGAATCTGGAGAGACAGTGTGTATAGCATCAGCCTCCACCCCATCTTCTAGTGAGCCTTCTGAGCTGGAGAAATGGACGCTGAACACTTCGTTTCTCACACTCCCTTGCCGCTGGAGTTCTGGTTAGGCAATAGGTGCTGTCAATCAAATGGACCTGGGGACGTGGCTTGTTGCTGCTGGTCAGCACAGTTGTGGAGACACTGGCTTTTTTTGGGCAGCTGCCTTCTAGCAGCCAGTGTCTAGCTTTGTGGTGTGAAGTTGTTGCTGAAATGACTTCCTGACCCCTGAATCCGTTAGGCGATGGTTCTCAAAGTCAGCAGACCCTGGGCAGCTCCTGATTCTTTACCTTTCTGCCGGTGCTGGGGGGCAGTTCCAAGGTGGGTCCCCTGTTTTTCTGGGAGCCATTTCTACAGCTGCAGCCTGTGACTCTAGTCCCTTCTCATGATTTTGTGAGTATGAAATTACCTGCATGAAATTCCTTTCTGCTTAAATTAGCTAGTGTGGTTCCTGTTTCCTGCTGGTGACTGATGCGGGTGGACCGGGCCGGAGGAGAAGGGCATGTGGGTTGGCATAAGTAGCCTGGCTTTTCTGTTGTGGGCAGTAGAGATACAGGGGATGCTTTTAAGCAGAGCAGGAGCAGGGAGAGAATGAGACGAACATGTTCAGGGAGGTGCTGACCCCTGAGAGAGCAGCAGAGGTGCAGGCCTTACTTTTCCTGGGACTCTCTCTTCTCTGAGGTTAAGACAGATGCAAAGGATTGGAGAGGGATGTTCTTGGCTACAGTGGGGCAGAGAACTGACCTGGGTGCTTAGCCTCCTGAACATTCTGGGCTTTATTTGCAGCATGTAAAACTGAAATTAATAGCAGGAAGAGCTTCCCAACAAAGACGATAGGTGAGAATTTTGGTTACTAAAAACCAGGCTCGAGGCCAGCCTGGTGGCGCAGCGGTTAAGTGCAAATGTTCTGCTTCGGCGGCCCAGGGTTTGCCGGTTCGGATCCTGGGTGCGGACATGGCACTGCTTGGCAAGCCATGCTGTGGTAGGCATCCCACATATAAAGTGGGGAAGATGGGCATGGATGTTAGCTCAGGGCCAGCCTTCCTCAGCGAAAAGAGGAGGATTGGCAGCAGATGTTAGCTCAGGGCTGATATTCCCCCAAAAAACAAAAAAACGAAAAAACCAGGCTCTGCATCAAGGTTCTGAGAGAGCAGAGCAGGTAAAAGGCCAGACCTGGCACTCTGGATGCCTGAATTTACACGTAGTCTCCATTGCCAATTTGCTGTGATGTTCCAGGAAAGATAGTTACCCTCTCAGGGCCTCTGGATTCCCTCTGAGCAGGAGGGAATTTGTTTTCCTTCTCTTGTTGCAGTGGGAGGGGTGGAGGAGGGGAGTGATGTTCTTATCCATCAGAGGGGATTCTGGTCTTTATGATGCGGCTGCCCTGGGTGGAACAGGTCTCAGGTCTTACTCTTCTGTACCTCTGACCCCTTAAGCTACAAAGTATGCATCCCTGAAGGTACCTGCAGGCCCAGTGAGGCCAATCCAGGAAGATCTTTATTATGAATGCCCCTGCCCAGGACAGGGGGGGCCCCAGGCAGTCTCTAAGGCCAGAGCAGGATGTTGGGCACTGCTGACATTCTCACATTCAAGCTTTATTGTTCATAGGTCTCATCGGTAAAAAATGTTAAGCAGGCACCGCCAATATCTATTTATTTGTAAATTATATACATAGAACTTTTTGAATTATGTATATAAACGACATGAATATATATTAGTATGCACATTACAAAAATATATGTATATTACAAAATATATTATGTGCATTATATATTATAAATTATATGTTGTTACATATATTATAAAACTATATAAATAGAAACAAAACTGTGATAAATAAAAACAATGTTTTTAAGTAATTTTTATGGCATTTCATTTAATAATGATATAAAATGCTGTTTTTCTCTCACAATGAGAGCAACGCCCTTGAATATGCTTCTTTATTTTTGAAAATCCTGGTTTAACACTTTGTGGAACAGTGACTTAAGAGTCTGGGACTAAATTCAGTTTATTCAACATTCAGTTTTAAAAGCTGTCACAGTTGAAAAGGAGGCCTCATGAAGATACCTAGATCCAGATGGACGAGGTGCATTGTGGGCTCAGCTCATTAAATCATGACATTCATTTTTTGATTTTCAATGCCATCCACCAATTATGCAAAGGTTTTGTTCAAAATTGACTTTCAAATTTCCATCTTCTCTCATGTCAATCAGTTGTTCTTGCAAAGAAATTGGAATATGTTGCATTTTAATACTTTTAGCAAACGGATTTTAAACCCACTCAAATTCTTTACTTGGAAGATTTTTGAGCAAGTTAAAAATTCCTTTTTGTTTTTTTTTTTTAAGGGTGGATAAGAAAGATCTTGGGAACACATAAGATTTTCAGCAACAAAATCATATCACAATGGGAACACTTTCAAACTTCATTTCTAAATGCTCTATCATACTATTTTCTTTCCAAAAACTCACTTCTTCCACAACTGTTTAAATTTTACCTTTACCCTGAAGAAAAGAGATTTCGCTTTCAGAAATCTCTACTGGGGCACTCAACAGACAACTCTTGCTTTTCTGTTATGAAATGACAGATGAAATCATGTCCTAGGATTAGGGGGAAGTGCCGCTGTTTTCTTTCTGTTTCTTCGCAGACATCTTTTTAGGCTGCTTGTCCTTTTCTTGAGGCTAGTTAATTTAGTTTGAATCAGACATTACAATCAGCAAATTCCACTGCACTGGGCATATGTAAAAAGCAGTATGTCACGATATGTCAAAAATCAAGCAATAGAGCAGGATGCCACCTTTAAGTTCTCTGCCTGATGGAGCATCTGCACCCCCCTCCAGACATTGGCTAACGTGGGGGACACGACTTGCCAAAAACAGACCGAGTAGGGGGACCAGGGTCAATCTGTGTGTTAAATATTAGTAAAGCTGAATTCCTTTCTTTTAAATAGAAATATATGCAAATACGTATACATTGAATTCTAAAGTTTTCTTCCCACGTGCCAATGGATCATTCTGTGTCGCCCTTGGGGTATGTGCACTGTACTTGGGAAGTAAGATTTCACTGGATGGATGGGTCAGCTGAGGCTCAGGGAGGGACGGGGTTAGGGGCCTTCCTTAAGGTCCCATGGCTAGTAGTGACAGAGCCAGACTGAAACTTATGTCCTTGCCTTCTGGGTTCCCTCCCCCAACCCTGATGGAAGCACACGGAGGCAATGCAGAGTGTTCAGTGCAGCCCCACTCCCCACTGCACAGGGTCTCGGCACCTCCTCTACGCTGTGCTCTCTGGGGAGCAGCACTGGGTGGGCCTTGAGAGCAGGTATGGACCAGCGTCTTATTAGAATGCCCTTTTTCTTTCCCACCTGCTTCCTCCATCATGACAGCGCCTGGATCATTCTGACCAGCGGTAAGTTGTGTGCCCTCTCTGGACTAAATAATTCGTACGTATTTGGCTTTGGAACATAATTTGCTGATTCTCACACCTCCGAGTTAAATCTGAAAAGAAAATCAACCACCTGTATCCAAAACCAGACAGGCTGGGGGCTCAGCACGCCACGTTCAGGCCTGTCCTGCTTGGGCCTCTCACTCTCTCTAGGGGAGGGGAGATGTAGGGACACTCCTAGGGACATCAGTGTCTATGCCCTCCCGCTGACCAGGAGCAGCAATGACCCAAGCTGCTGGACCATCTGCCCTGGGCCTGGCCTGGGGAAGGGGGTCTCTGGGCAGCTCAGGGGAGGAGGAGGGTGCTGTGTGATCCTGCATAGTCCTAGGCCCACAGTGACTCACTGGATGAGCAAGGCCTCCTGCTGAGCCTAGCAGGTGAGTAAGAGAACTCTCTCACACCTCCCTGGCCCCCTGCTGGCATGCCTACCCTTGTCTTCACGTCTTGAGCTCAGTTCTGTTATCACTTACTGCGTTGGGCAGCCCTTTGTTCACAGCACCCCTGGAGCCTTGTGTGGCCAAAGGGTGTGGCATCTGTGGCAGCACTCATGCTGTCTGTTCCCCAGATTCAAATTTCTTTTCCTCCTGGGCACATAGTGAGACTACACTTTCCAGCTTCCCCTGCAGTTAGACAGCACCATGGACTGAGTTCTGGCCGGTGGAATGTGGTTGAAGAGATGTAAACCAAGCCACGTCCTGGTCTAGCCCCTGTAAAGCCCACTCTCTTCCCTGTCCGATGACCATCCAATGGAAATGGAGGAGCCCTTGTTACAGTGGGGTGGAAGAGGCCGGAGCCCATGCCCATTGCACCTGTGTGTGAAAGAAATCTATGTGTGAAGCCACCAAAATGTCAGAGTGGGTACAGCAGTGGAGGCCTGATTAACACAGTGTCTGACCCCAGATGAGAAGTCTGGGGGCTTGAATTCTTTAAGATTTTGTGAGGCAACATAGTGTAGGAGTTAAAAGTTTAGTCCCTGGAGTTGGGCTCCCAATTTCCCTCATAGATGGGCCACGTGACCCTGGGGAAATTGATTAATGCCTCTGAGCCTCAATTTCCTCACATGTAATTGTATGCATGTCACAGGGTGTCTGGAAGGCATGAGCGAAGATGGGCACACACCAGGCAGTCCTAAGTGGTAATTATCATAAGGTTCATTGGTCCTGCTGGACTGTGCGGGGTCCTCCAAGGCAGGGATGACATTTGATTCATCTCTCTGGATCCCTTCTGCACCTGGCACTGTGTCCCATGATCAGTGGCCCCTGCCCAGATTGCTCCTGGTCTGGTGGGTGGAGCCGACTCAGAGCTCTCAGCTGTAACCCAAGGCAGACTGGGAGATGCCATAGAGGAGGGGTGCAAGCAAAGTGCTCTCTGGGGGAGATGAATTCTGGCTGGGGCTCAGGTTGAAGGCTTCATGGAGGAAGTGGCATTTCAGCAGGTCCTTGAAGGAGAAAGTGTAGCATTTGGACCACAGAGATGGGTCATGGTTGTACTAGGTTAAGCTGAGTTCCCACGAGTTAAGTCCTCAGGTGGGAAGAGCTGGACATGCCTGTCTGCAGCAGGTGCTCTGTAATATTTCCAAGGCCTAGGCAAAGATTACAACTGGAGGCAGTGGTTAGCAGAATTCTGAAGACGTCCCCACCCCAAGATCCCATCCCCTGGCTACTCAGTCAAATACTAACCTTGGTACTCTACGGAGGGATTTTGCAGATATAGTTAAAGTCCAGAGTCAGTTGGCCTTAATATATGGAGATTAATTAGACGGGCCTGCCCTGATCAGATGAGCCCTTTATAAGGAGAGAGTTTTCTCCCATCAGATCGCAGAATAGGAAGTTAGAGAGAGTCAAAGCATGAGAAGAATTTGACTCAAGGGTGACTCCCGACTGACAGCCAGTAAGGAAATGGGGACCTCAGTCCTACAACCACATGGAACTGGATTCTGCCAACAATCTGAATGAGTCTGGAAGTGGATTCTTCCCCAGAATCTCTAGATAAGAGCCCAGTCTGTCTGACACCTTAATTTTGGCATTGTGTGAGCAGAGGACCCAGTTGAGCCTATCTGAACTTCTGACGCATGGAGCTATGAGTTAATAAGGTGCTGTTTTATGCCACTAAGTCTGTGGTCATTTGTTATACAGCAACAGAAGATGAATACAGATGAATGCCACAAGTCTAAATATTCAAAAGCTGTGCGTCAAGCTTACAAACTGTTGATCAAATACATCCTATCCATCTGTCTTGACATATATACCTTCATAATGAGCTTGAAGGCCAGGGTCAAATTCATAATTCTTTGATGACTTAGAATTCTGTGCTAGCAGGTAGCTGCCCAGGGATGGCTGGTCCTCGGGTCCCAGTCCCTGGTCTGTAGTCTTGACCTCTCTTCTCTTCTCATTCCTGGCTCCATCCTGCACCAGAAGGAGTGGACAGCACAGGCTGGATAAGCTAAATTCCATTCACTCCCTTGCAAAGAGCTGTCCCTTGCCTGCTCTTTGCACCCAGGATGTGGTTTACCTTCAGGAAAGGAAACTGGAGAAGTCTCAGGGCTCTTTAGGGAGGGCAGACAACAGTCCTCTGTGTGCCAAGTGTGGTCTTGAAGGGAGGCTGTGGCTCTGGTGGGTGCATCCACTCTGTCCTTCAGATTCCGCATTCCCATGGCGGGTGGCCAGAACAGGATCCCTCTAGAGCTGGGGACCCAGGGCAAGGGCCTTTTCTTCCTCCTTTTAATGTAGTAAGATACGTATACCATAAAACTTACCATTAGCGACATTTGGTACATTCACAATGTTGTGAAACCACCTCTTCTATCTAGTTCCAGAACATTTTCATCACCTCAAAAGGAAACTCCAGGGGCTGGCCCCGTGGCCGAGTGGTTAAGTTCGCGCGCTCCGCTGCAGGCGGCCCAGTGTTTCGTTGGTTCGAATCCTGGGCGCGGACATGGCACTGCTCATCAAACCACGCTGAGGCAGCGTCCCACATGCCACAACTAGAAGGACCCACAACGAAGAATATACAACTATGTACCAGGGGGCTTTGGAGAGAAAAAGGAAAAAATAAAATCTTTAAAAAAAAAAAAAAAGGAAACTCCATACCCATGAAGCAGTTGCTCCTCATTTCTCTCTCCCCCAGGCCCTGGAAACCACTAATCTGTGTTCTGTCTCTATGGATTCACCTCTTCTGGATATGTCATATAAATGGAATCATACAATATTTGGTCTTTTGTGACTGGCTTCTTTCACTTAACATAATGATTTCAAGGTTCATCCATGTTTTAGCATAAATCGGTACTTCATGCCTTTTTATGGCCAAATAATATTCCATCGTATGGATACATCACATGTAGAGGGGTCTTTTTTGACAGGATCTAAGATGGTGTTGGGCTGGGGATTGGGAAATTCAGCTGGTGGCTCTGCCTGTTTGTCTTTTCTCCTCTGTGCTTCTTGGGGTCTGTCACTCTAGAAGATGCTGCTGGGGCCTGGGGGCCCAGGGAGACAGCCAGTCTCACCACGTACCCTAGTCTTTGCAATCTGATCCTAAAATCTCGCCCAGCAGTGGTGGCAGCATCAGATGCAACTGGCGTAGCCCCATCCCAGGAGGATGCCCCTGTTTTGGGGTTCCCAGCTATCTCCGGTCAGGGTGCCCCAGCCAAGTCGGGTAAAAGCTGGAGCCCTTCTCTGATGACAGTTCTGAGGTCACACAGCGTGGGGGAGGCTGCTGGGGGGAGAAGGGGTGCCATGGCCTCAAGAGCTGGGATTGCTCAACCGCTGAGCCTGGAGGGCAGTGGGAATCCAGCCTGGAACCGGGCAAAGTCGGCTCCACACCCTAAGAGATGCTTAGATCTTCACTTGTGGAGCCTATTTTCCAGAGAAATTTAATTCCACATTGTTTGTTCTCTGCTCCGCAGACGCCTCAGCTAAGGAAACCACAGAATCTCATTTGAAAAAGAATTTGGCCCCTGGAGCCCCCTCCCCACTTGCTGATGGGAAGGTGCCAAGACTTCGGTTGCCACCACACCAGCAAACCCCAAACCACAGGCATGCAGTGGAGTCACCTGGGGACAGAGGGAGGGTAGCTGGACAGTGAGCCCATGGGCCTTGTCACACGGGGGGCAGTTGTTTTGTGACAGGAGCTCTGGACTTGGAGCCCTCAACCTCAGTGTGGACCCAGGCTCTGCCACTCTGGTCTGGGATCTTGGGTGGTCACATCTGTGGCTAACCATGCTCACCCAGCCACTCTGGCCCTCCGCCAGACTCAGGTGAGGAGCTGAGCTTGGCGGTGATGGAAGCCACATATGGGAGTCAGGGAGGGGAGGAGGTGAATGAGGGAAGAATTTTCTAGTCTTGGGCTCTGCAGGTTGAGCTGGAGAGGCACCCAGCATTCCTAGGCACCTTCTAGTCTCAGGGGAAGGGAACCACATCCATTATGGCATTAATTATGGGTCAAGCGCGGCTCCAAGCACTTTACATAATTCACTGCATTTCTCCTTGTGGTAATCTTATGGTGTGGCTGCTATTATTCTCTTTTACAGGAAACTGAGGAAGCTGAAGAGACTCACCTAGAGTAACAGGTACCAAGGGCAGAGGCTTGGCAGAGGGGAGCTGTTCCCAAATGCTGTGTTCTTTCCACACCATGTCACTGGTCTCTGACTTGGCTCTCAGATTTGTTTCTTGGTGGGATTACAGTTGAAATCATCGTATTTTTGAGCTGGAATAGACCTGGTTCAAGTTGCTGTTTTAAAGATGGGGAAACTGAGGCCCAGAGAAGGGAAGCGACTTGTCCAGAGTCACCCAGCAGATAGCAGATCTATCCTCCGATGCTCACTGGTCATTTGGCCCACATGAGTAGAGCCCAGCACCCCTGAAGCTGAGGCTGTCTGTAGTGCCCAGTGGGACAGAAACTCCTTGCTCTGCCCTGGTTCAAAGCCTGTCTGTTGGTCTGATCCTGCCTGGTCTTTGTTTTTTTTGAGGAAGATTAGCCCTGAGCTAACATCTGCTGCCAATCCTCTTCTTTTTGCTGAGGAAGACTGGCCCTGAGCTAACATCTGTGCCCATCTTCCTCTACTTTATATGTGGGACACCCACCACAGCGTGGCTTCCCAAGCAGTGCCATGTCTGCACCCGGGATCTGAACTGGCGAACCCTGGGCCCCTGAGGCGGAACGTGCGCACTTAACTGCTGCACCACCGGGCCGGCCCCCATGCCTGGTCTTGAGAGAGTGTGGATGGCTCGGTGCACCCTGTCCCCACTATCATGGAGTCCTGTTGACTGGGTTCAGCGCTGGGCTGGTAGATAAAGAACCGCTTTATGCTGTCTCGTCTTAACAAGTATGTGTCACCTATGTTGACACGAGGGTGGGAAAGAGTTCAGCTTCCCATCTCAGCTCAACCACTGTCCAGCAGTGTCTCCTGAGCCTGGTCACTTCAGTGGTTAGCCAATATTTATGGAGGGTTTTCTGGGAGCAGTCTATGTGCTAGGTACTGAGAAAACAAAGAAGAAATAATGTCCCTGCCTTCAAGGAGCTCATGGGCTAGTGGGGGAGGCAAATCTGCAGTTAAACAATGACTACTTCACTATTTCATGACATCCTTGCACTGAAGGAGGACGTGTAAGATACAGTGGGTGTGTGGGGGAAATCAGAGTGGGCTTTCCAGAGGAGGTGGGTGCTGACCTGAGACTGGCAGGGTCCTTGGCCAAGTAGACAAAGCAGAGGCTTTTGTGTTTAGAAAGTGAGTTCAGCAAGTGCAAGGGAATGGATGTGTGTAAAGGGAATTAGGGGTAATTTAGAACAGTTGGAGTGTATGAGTTGGGATGGTGGTAATGACAGCGTGGGGACATTAGGTTAGCTATGGAGTGATGCCAGACATGCAAGCTTTCTGCCGTACAGAGATGTTTGGACTTCATCCTCAGGGTATGAAGTGGGGAAGCATGAAGGATTTTGATCAGGGGACGGACACAAACAGATCTGTGTTTTGGAAGGTTCACCTGGGCTGCATCAGGGATGGCCCGATGAGCCAGAGAGCCAATGTGGTGATCTGGGTGAAAGGGGAGGGGACACCTCAGGCTGGGGAGTGATGGAGAGGCCCGAGGAGTGATGGGATCGAGGGGCTGTGATCAGCTGGTGGTGGGCAGTGGGAGAGGAAGTTGGTTTCTGGCTTAGGTGACTGAGTGATTGGGATGCCGTTCGTCCCAACAGGGAAACTGGAGGTGTAGGTTTGATGGTGGGGATGAGGATTCAGATGAATGAAGTTTAGGAACCGATGATTTGAGGTGCTTGTGGGACATCCAAAGGGAGACGTTCGGGTGATGATATAAGGTTGGTTGATATAAGGGTTTGGAGTCCAGAAAAGTTAGGACTGGAGTTATAGATTTCAGGATCACCACTGCAAATCAAATGCACATGAGTTAGGTGACCACAGAATGCTCTGGAAGCAGTGCAGTGCAGGATGTTTTTGGCAGAAATGGTCAATGCCCTGTCCATATCCCCTCGGCACTGCAAGCCAGTAAGTCCATTAGAGGACTTTCTCTGCAGGGGGAGTGGGCCTGGCCCGTGCGTGGGACACGCCAGGAGTGTCCCTAGGGACAGATTCAGCCAGTGACAGATGAGAACTGGATGATGAAAACCACAGCTCCTCTCCCTTAGGGAAGCGTGTTCCTCAGGGTCTCCCAGAGGCAGTAGGATGGAGCTGGGTTGCCCAGAGGTGCAATCTGCCCCTATTGGCGCCTTCGTCTTCTCTGTGTCACTTTTCCATTTTCCTAGCTGGCTTCCTGGGATCACCTCCCAAGTAAACGATTTGTGTGCTCATTCTTGTCTTAGAGCTGGCTTCTGGGGGAGCCCAACCCAAGACGTCAGTTTACTTAATTAGGATGAGAGTCTGCACTGACCGCCTCCTGCATGTCTTGACTCCTAGCTGGCCTGGAGGTGGCTTCAGGTGCTTTCACTTCTGTGTCACCAGCACTAGGTCAACCAGGTCAAGCGATTACTCAGCAAGCTGTTGTTGAATATGTGAATGAATAAACACATCAGCGGCTTCTCACTGCTTTTAGGATCAAGACCAAACTCTTCAACCATCCCCACAAGGCTCCTTCCTACCTTTCCATCCTCACGTCATGCCACCCTCCCCTCTGCTCCCTGAACTACAGGCCTCTTCTCTCCTTCCCTTAAATTTTCCATGCTCCTTCCTCTCGGATGGCACGTGTGGTTCTCTCTGCCTCATCTGCTCCTTCGCCCCATCTGGGGTCTCTCAACACAGGCCTATTTAACTCCTTCTCCCTGTTCTCCTTGAGGAATCCTCTTGTCTTCTCCCCATCCTCCTCGATCAAGCTTCTCCCCAGGGAAGACTTCCCCGACCAGCCCTCTCCAGCCCAGGTCAGAAGGGGTCCTGCTCTTCTATTCTCCTGTAGCACTCTGTGTATCTTTGCATGCTCCCAGCATAGACTTTAGTTATGGGCTTATGGAATTATTAGATAATGTTTGGACTGGTATTTCTCAAACTTTTTTGATTGTGACCCACAGTAAGAAATACATTTTATGCTGGGACCTAGTTCACGTAATACAAGTATAACTGAATCAGTGCTTATCCTTACTATATGGGATACACTGATATTTTCCATTCCATCTCCTCCCATCCCATCCCATTCCATTCCATTCCATTCTGTATTTCGTTTTTTAAAATGGTGGCTGTGACTCACTAAATGGCCTGCAGCCTCACAGTTTGAAAACTGGTCTGGACACTCAGTAAGATGCCTGTAAACTCAGGAGAGTCGGGGCCGTATCCACCTTTGCTCACCACCGTATCTGCAGGGCATAGCACAGTGCCTGGCACAGAAATGTGCTCCATCAATATTTGTTGAATGACCCGTGTGATAACGTACGAATATGTATGAATAAGTGAATGAACTGCCTACCCCACCCAGACAGGAAAGTGTGGCTTTGATCAGATTCTTCCGTTACTGAAAAAAACCAGCCCACTTCCTGTGGCTTTGATCTGCAGCCTTCATTCTAAACTGCCCTGCCTCAGCCAACAGCTTCCACAGCTCATTTCCTGCTTTTTGGCTGCCTTATCTCTCTCTTCAAATATTCCTCAGTTTTCCCTTTCTGGATGAGTATGCCTGCCCTCCTTCCCACGCCTTTGGTACAGGGTGAGGTTGACCTCTTGGATCAAGTACTTCCCAAATCTCAGCTCCCTGGGGGGCAGGGCATTTCTGGATCAGGTACATCCCTTGACTTGTGCTGAGTGTTCATTGGTCCATATCTTGATGATGATCTTCAAGGCAGAAGGGGATGGGCCTGGGGGATAGACATTGATGAGAGAACCAAGCAATGTATAATTACAAACTATGAAAGATGCTATGAAGGGAAAGTTGAGGTTGCCTTTAGAGTACAGAATGGGGAACCTACCTCTGGAGGATCAGGGAGGGCTTCCCCAAGAAGGAGACAATTAATCCAAGACCTGAAGACAGGAGGAATTAGGCAGGTGGAGAGGGTGAAGGAGAGAGAAAGAGATGGTAAGTGGAGGGAACTGCAAGTGCAGAGACCCTGAGGTAGAAGGGATAGTGGTCCACTTGAAGCTAAAGAAACTCAGAGCTGGTGCACAAAGAACAAGGGGCTTACAGTGATGGGGCTGGAGAGCCAGCCAGCGGCCAGCCCTCATGTGCCAGATTAGAGATCTTAAATTTATCCCAAGAGCAGTGTGGAGCAACAGTGTTTGAAGAAGCGTTATGACAGCGTGTTTTGAAAGATCTTTGGCTATAGTGCGGCTGAAGGGTGCAGGTGGCGGTCAGGTGAGGAGGCCGGGAGACAAGTTCTGAGACTGTGGCAGTTCCGAGAGGAAGCAGCTCTAGGGTGGTCACGGAGATGCAGGCACGCGACCAGCCTGAAGAAATACTGTACTTAGCAGGTCATTTGTTCACTCAACACTTTTAAACACTAGAGTCTGCTCTGCACTAAGTGCCCTGGGGAGCCAGAGCTGGGCTGGGCTCTGCCTTTGGGCGCCTCGCAGTCTCTCTAGGAGGACAAACTGGAGGCAGATCAGCCAGGCTGCAAGGGCAAAGTGCTCTGGGAGGTTCAGCTGGCATGTGCCCCAAGGCACACGCCCAGAGGGAGAGCAGGCACCTGTCGCAGGGGGCTCCACTGCAAACACTGAGCTCCAGGCACAGAGAAGTCAGGGCTCTGGGGCAGGAATTCATTAAGGTCTTCTCCTCCACCCCACTGGTTTACAGGATGTGACCCCAGGAATCTTCCCTGTGCCTCCTGGGGTCTGCCTGCCCCGCAAAGGCCCTTTTCCTGGGAGTAGTGGAGCCTGAAGGTCTGAGAGGGCACAGGGGTCTCCCCATGTGCCCGGGCAGCTGAGCCCACTAGGCCAGGTGAGGGCGGTGTCCAGCTGGGTCCCACTTTCTTCCTGCCTCTGAGTCACCTTACTTGGAAGCGCAGTCTTTTGTAACCCTGCTTACTCACAGAGTCTCCACCCTCCTCGTGGCCGCCCTTCCCTGGGGGAGGAAGTTGTGGAGGAGCCCTGAGGTGTCTCTGTGAGCAAGCCTCCCCCAGACTCCCACCCAGGAAGGCATGGGTCTTCCCCCTTGGAGTGGGAGCTTGCTGAGGGCAAGGATGTTTCTTTGCCTTGAAAGTGGGGCTCCTGCAAGGCCTTGAGGAATTTCCCTCCCGGAGGCCTGGTTGCCAGTAACCTCCCCAAGACCCCCATGCCCCTTAAAAGGCTCTGAGAGACCCTCTTGATGTGTGGGATGGTGACTGGTGGGGTGGGTTTGTGGGGCTGCAGCTGCTGCCTCCCCATCTGTCCTCTTGATGCCAACGACTGACTGACTGACTGTCAGTGGTTCTAGCAGGGCTTGGGGCCTGGGCTGCCGAACAGGGGCTTCCCCACTCTGCCCGTTTCGTCCATAAAGCCCCAGGCCTGCTCCCTGCTGTGGCTGGGAAGGGGGTTGGGATTTATGGGGCTGCTGGGTATGTGTGGACTTCAGGCTCCTGATCTTAGGGCTGGTTTTCCCATCTACCCTGGGGTGCTGACAGCATGCGCTCCCTCCCTGGCATCTGGCTCCCACCTGGCCTCGTGTTTCTGCTTCATAGATCAGGCAACAGACCTGCACAGGGAGGGTAAGAGCTGCCTTCTGGAAGGTCAGAGGGAGAAGAGACCCTGCTGACCAGCACCAGCCCCACCATTGGTCCCCAGGACTGAGAGCTCAAGGTCACCCAATCCAGCTCCCTACCTTCCTGCCAGGAAAGGATTCTCTCCAACCTGAGCTGTGAACTGAAGCAGCCTCCAATTTTTGCTTCGGTCTTACTACCTTTTTTTCAGGGGGTGGGTGGGGTGGAGATTAGCCCTGAGCTAATGTCCGCTGCCAATCCTCCTGTTTTTGCTGAAGAAAACTGTCCCTGAGCTAACATGCATGCCCATCTTCCTCTACTTTATGTGGTACGCCTACCACAGCATGGCTTGACAAGCAGTACATAGGTCTGCACCGGGGATCTGAACTGGCGAACCCTGGGAGGCCGAAGCAGCCGAAGCAGAATGTGCAAACTTAACTGCTGTGCCACCTGGCTGGCCCCTGGTCTTACTACCTTTGAGTGTCTACCCACACCCCCTGAGACCACATAGAGGGGGGCTCGGGAGAATAGGACACCAGTTTCCCCCCACCCCACTTTATCCCAGCATTCTTAGTCTTTGGATGGGGTATCATGGAGCCGCAGGGCTTTAAAGAAGACGGTGGGGTTTAACAGCTGTGCAGTGGTGACAAAGAAGAGAAAAGGCAGTTAATTGCCAACAAGCATTGTAAGTGGAATCTTCTACAACTGGTGGAACTGGGAGACAGCTCCACAGACTCCCGTGTGCAGGTAAAGCGAAAAGGTCACGTGTGACCCAGGGATGCACCAGGGGCTGTGGGAAGATCAGAGGGCACAAGGGCAGCCTATGTCTTTGTTATTGTTAGTGCCATTGAGTTGATTCCAACTCCTGGTTGTCCTGTGAATGGCAGGCCTTTTTGTGCCTTCCTCTCACCTTCTGGCGTTGTATCAGACAGTACTCCACTGCTATTCATAGGGATTTTGTGGCCAATTTTTTCGGAAGTAGGTGACCAGGTCCTTCTTCCCATATGTCTTAGACTAGAAGCGCCACTGAAATCTGTCCACCATGGGTGACCCTGCTGGTGAGCAGTGGCGTTGCTTTCAGCATCGCAGCAACATGCAGTCACCACAGTGTGACAGCTGACAGACAGGTGGTGTGGTTCCCTGACCAGGAAATGAACCCAGGCTGCGGTGATGAGAGCGCTGACTCTTTATCGCTAGACCACTGGGGCTGGCTCTGTGTCTTCGAGGGCCTCAGAAATATCCCACACAAACTCCTTTCTAGAAGAACTGAAGAAAAAAACTCTTGGGAGTAGCACGCAAATTGAGCAGGGCAGAACCACTGGGGGTGAAACAAAGAGGAGGTTCAGAAGGTTCAGATGCTGAGAGGGGAGGTGTCCAGTGGCGGTGGCCTCAAAGAGAAGCCATATTTTCAATACTTCTGGGATCAATAGCAAGGAACCCAGGAGCAGAGAAGAAGGTACGAAAACTCCCCTGGCTCATCCCTAACCCCTACATAAGAACATCCCCTAAATGGACAGGGAAATCCCCACTTAAACACACACAACAGAGAAGGATTGCAAACAAACCCCGTACAAAGATGTTCCTAAGAAAGAAGGTAGGATGCCAGACCCTTTCTTCAAACAGAAGCTTGCTAGTAAGTGTAGACAAATAAAACAGGTAAGTCAGAGCTAATCCGCTTGAAGGGTGCTGGGCACTGAGGAAAGGAGTAAGCACCCCAAATGTTCAGCTGCCTTGTCCTCCTGCACTCTGCCCCCACAAGGGTTCTAGACGTATATACAGTTCTGTACTCTACTATACTTATAGTCCCACCCCCTCCCCGGCAGTGAAGGAAGGCTGCCCTGGGTGTCAGAGCAGGAAGTGGTCCCTGACGGACTCCTGCCCAGCGCTCCTTCCCTGACGCCAATCTGCCTGTCATCACTTGTGTCCCTCCATTCACTGAGAGCCTTCTCTTACCAGACCCTGAGGAAAACCCAACAGGACAAGTTCCCCTGGGTTGGCCCCGAGGAGCCCATGTCAGAGTCACTTAGTGGCCCCAGAAAGAAAAAAGAGAAACGTCAAAGCCCTGTGTGAGGCACCATTTTAGGTGGGGAGGGGAACGTGGGAGTGGGATGTAGCACTGTCTACTCCTTGCGTTGTTGAAGACAGAACCTGCATATTCTGTAACAAGATCCCCTGAATGAATTATGCTCTCAGCCTGGCCGCCAGGAGTCCCCTGGCCCACTTTGACCCTCAGCGAGAGTCTCTGGGCAGCTTCCTCAGTGTTGGGGGCACCCTCACAGTTCTCCCTGAGCCTCCTCAGGATGAGTGGCTCCTCGTGGAATGTCCTCCCACACTGTAAGCTCTAGGAAGTGGACCATGGCTGTGGGGAACTCCTTGTGGTCGCCTTGGCTACCCCTCAGACACAGACAGACACAACGATATACATATTCTGAGGTATTGAAGAAGAATTTGCCACACCCTGGAGAATTCTTTCCACCAAGCATTCCCTCAGAGCCCTGAGCGACCCAACTCCTTCACTCCAGGAACCCTGCTAACTGATATTTGTCCTTTTAGTGATTATATCTTCCCATGCACAGAAGCTGGCAGTCACGGGTTCAAGTCCCTGTCCCATCACTAATGGTATGCTCATGGTCATGTGTTCCCTGCTAAACTCAGTTTTTTCATCTCTAGAATAGGGATAACTGTGTCAACCTTATAAAGTGTTAGGGACGCTTAAAGGATATGTGTGTGACAGGATGGAAATTATTAGTTCATGAGTGTTCCTTCACAGTCGTTCCCTTCTCCCTG
This sequence comes from Equus caballus, assembly GCF_041296265.1. Classification (NCBI taxonomy): domain Eukaryota; kingdom Metazoa; phylum Chordata; class Mammalia; order Perissodactyla; family Equidae; genus Equus; species Equus caballus. Next base: position 22,155,634 of record NC_091694.1, on the reverse strand, counting down.
CCTGTTGGAGAAAATCCTGGCTGGCTTACTCAGATTCTTTGCCTCCCTCAGCCTCTAAGGAGGGTGCTGATTTGTCAGAATAATCCTTAGGCGAAGGTGATATAGAATTGGGAGGAAAGAAAGGGAGAAGGATCCGGGGCATAACTAAGAGAAGAGGGACGTGTGAGAGCAGCTGCACTGCGTGACGGAGGAGAGTGGGGAGAGAAAGGAGGCAGAAGAAGCATCGCTGTGAATGGATTTTGTTAGGGTTAAGGAATTCAAGTAAACACACTGAGCTATTTTGAAATTATTATTTTTTGGTTGCCATCTTTGATGATAACACAGCTTTGGGACTGGACCACTTGGGTGATGACCTTGTAAGTGGTAGATATGTCAAATGCTTGGCACGCAGTAGGGACATAGGCACCATGACTGGTGCTGTGTCTGCTTAACTGTGAATGATGCCTGTGTGCACGTGCACAGTCTCCCACATGGGGCTGGGTGTTTCTTGTGTGTGGGTGTGACCACGTCAGCCTGGGAGCTCCTCAAGGGCCGGGACTACACTTTGTCTCCCCGCCCCACCACTCATTAGTTTGGGGGCTCCTTGAATTCTTCATTAGACCAGTGACTCCCAATGTGGGGGTGTTCTTCCACCCCGAGGAGCTGCATGAGGCCCCAGAACAGGGTCCTGCTCACAGATTGTGTTACATCTCTACTTTGCCTGACCCATGGCTTGACCCTGCCTGGGTGGGACGTGAAATTAGAGGGAGGAAGAGGGGAGAGGTCAGGGCCTAAGATATTTTTTTCTGTCGTGTGCTGGCCAAGAAGGCAAAGAGAAGAACAACAGAGAAAGCATCCTGCCCCAGCCCAGCCCCTGAGCTAAACATGTCATTCCTGATAATGAAAAATCCTATCCCCACCCAGTGGGTTCCCGTAAGTCCAGGTGAGCTCTGTCTGGTCCTCCTGACTCTGTCTCATGGGGTGGGGCAAGGGCTGAGCCAAACCAAAGTTCTGTCTCGCGAAGTTGAACGTGTTCACTTGTGTTTGGCAAAGTGGCAGGATTGGGGGTGGAGGTCATGATGACAACAGCTCAGAAACTCCTGCAGGAAAGGAACAAGGTGTTTTCATGTGGACAAGTTAGAATCTGTCTGTCTGGGTCACGGCTTGGTTTTTGTATCTCAGCCTGGCTGTTGGGTAAGGCTCTCCATAATTCAGTTTAGTTTGCTGCAATTCAACTAGATTCCAACATTTATTGAGTGCCTACTATGTGTCAGTTGCCATACTGGGTGCCTGGGGAAATCTTAAGAACAAGATCAAGATGCTGCCTTTAAGGAATCCTTCTCCATCAGGGGGACAGACCTGCACACATCTCTGTCTGTTGCAGAGAGATTGAAGCTACAACACAGGTGTGAACAGGGGCCGGGGGTGGGCACAGAAGACAGAACAATTAATCTTCTGGAGGGTTGGGGAAGACTTTGTGAAGGTGGGAATGTCTGATTTGGACCTTGAAGAATGAGCAGGAACTCAAGAGGTGGAGAACGGGGGAGGTGGAATTTGTATGAACAAAGTGGGGCATGGTGAGTAGTTAAGTATGAAGCAGGGGGAGGAATAGTAATGAGCATTTACTGAACTTATTTAATCACCAGTTTCCTTGCATGTGTACTATCTCATTTAATCCTCCCAGTAATCAAAGGAGGTCACTACTGATGAGGGAACTAACATTTGGAGATTGAGCCAGGATCCGAATCAGGGTTGTCTGACTCCAAATTCCATGCTTTTTCTACTAGGCCAGTAGTTTCTTGAGTATATTCTATGAAACTTTTAGGATTCTGAGGAGGCGCTTTAAGGACATGTCTGATTTCGGTTTCATATTTAAAATATATTTTGGTCAACATATACTCAAATGTGTTATGTAATAAAAAAGAGTTTTCCTCCCATCTCTGTGCATATTTTTGAATTTCTTGTAAAATTGTACAACGTGTCATTGATTAGAAGGCCTGCACAGCCTGTTCAGGTCTATCCGTGTAAAACTGTAAAAGAGAACAAACTCCCACGCCCACTACCCTCCATTACAAGGCAGGTGGGACTTCCAGCCATGGTGGCTGACTACATGCACATGAGCTTATCTCCTCTTCCTCCACAAATGTCTTAGGAATAAATAATAAACATATAAATCTTTCCAAAGAAGAGAGTTGGAGGAGGGGTGGAGGCATCCACAGACAAGAGAAATCTTAACGGATTTCTGGAGGAGTGGTTTGATGGAGGAGTGGTGACTGAGGAAGAAGGACAGAGGAAGCTGCAGTCTGGAATGCACATGGCAGGGTCTGCAACCAAGGAGGGAGCTGCCCTGCCCATGGAAGCCTGAAGAAGCTTGGGACTTGGATATGCTGGGTACGGTGGAGAATGGGAAGGGGACGTGTGGCTGAAAATAGGGGCTTAACTGAAATTCTATGAGTGGGACCATTAACCTCCCTGACCCTGGTCTGCTGAGTGCTCAGCAGGTGTTTGCTCTGCACCCCTCATATTGCTCCTCCCCCCTAAAATGGAGGGTCTTTAAAGAAATTAAATTGTCTGAGGAAGACTGGGAGAGCTGGGTTTTAAGGCGGCATGCTAGAATAAAGCACAGTGCAGGCTGACATTTAGAAGTCCCAAACCGTAAAGACCAGCTCACGCTGGAACAAAGCCTGCCATTCATCTCCTCTTATCCATGTACACAAAGCTTCCAGGAAACTCTTCTACTGCTTCATTCTGAAATATGAATGGACAACCATAAGCCAGGAGCTATTTGAGGAAACCTGAAATGTGAAATAGAGAGACGAAGATAAACAAACTGAAAATAAAATGTCTGAGGAGACAGAGACAATTTATAGGTAGGAGAGAACTTAAAAAGAGAATTCAAGGAGACACTGTATCTGTAAAACATGAGTAGTGCTATGGAAAAGGAACAATTAGAGAACATAAAGCCCCTGGACATAATATAACCAAAATTCTGTGGAACTGTTGAAAGTTAGGGTCAAGCTAATCTCTCAGAAAATAAAGCAAAAGAGGAAAGAAACAGAATTTTATTAGAGAAAAGATAAGTGACTGAAAAAAAGAATGCAAGAGATCCATGCTTGATTAATAAGTATTTCAGGGAGAAGAGAGAAAGCCGGGAGAGAATTTTCAAATAAATAAGTGAACAGAATTTCCTAAACCAAAAAGACTCAAGTCTCGAGACCAACAGAGCTCATCAAACCCCCAGCATAAAGAACACACAAGATTTTGAAATTTCAGAATACCCAAGAATATGAAAAGACATCTCCTAAAAGTTCCCGGAGAGAGAAAAATGTCACCTATGAACAAAGGAAAACCAGAAGGCACCAGATTTCTCACCAGCTGTGCTGGATGCCAAAGGACAATGGAACCATAGCTTCAAAATTCTGAGGAAAAATGACTTCAATACCCAAGTAAACTGTCTATTAGCAACCAGGGCTGATCAAAGACATCTGTAGACACGTAAGGACTAAGAAAGATTACTTCCTACATACTCTTCTGTAGGGAGGTATTTTAGGGTGTGCTGCAATAAGACGAGGGAGAGACCAAGAAAGGGGAGAAGACGGAATTTTTGTCAGCTTGCAAGTTAGCTTGGTGTGTAGTTTAATTAATTTGTTTATTTAGTATGTGTTTTCTCTTTGATAGGTTTTGATACCAGGGTTTTGTCAGCTCTGTAAAATGCACTAAGTTCTCCGTCTTTTTATGCTCTGGAAGCGTTTGCACAGGGAATAATCTCTTTCTTGAATGTTTGCCAAAAAAACCCAAACCCAACCCATTTAGATCTTTTTTTAAAAGCAATTATTTGACAATATTTTCCATGTTGTCTTTCATCACTGTTTTGTGACCTTTGTGGCAGGTCATTCTGCTATCCGATCTTCATTCTTATTTTTCTTTTATTTGAAAGAATCCAGTTTTGCCAAGTCAGAAATCAAATTTCATAGGCCCCCTTGCAGAGAGGTGGGGCACGTGACACAGTTCTGGCCAATGAGAAAACACACATGTACTGAATGGGGTTTCCAGAAAAGCTGTTATTTTCCTGATAAAAGGGACAGATTTATCTGTCCCTTTGCCCTCCTCTCTTCCTCCTGCCTGAAATACAGATTGGATGCCTAGAGGTGGAGAAGAAATCCTGTGAGCATGAGGACAGAAACCACCTTCTAAAGATGGTGTAGCAGAAAGACAGAATGAGCTCTGGTCCCAGGTGGCATCACGGAGTGGCTCATCACCCTAGGACAGCCTTCCTCTGCATTTCCTGTTCTATAAGAAAAATATATCCCTTATTAGTTTAAGTTACCAACTGTTCATTTTTTTTTTTTTGAGGAAGATTAGCTCTGATCTAACTAGTGCCAATCCTCCTCTTTTTGCTGAGGAAGACTGGCCCTGAGCTAACAGCCATGATCATCCTCCTCCACTTTATATGTGGGACGCCTACCACAGCATGGCTTTTGCCAAGCGGTGCCGGTGCCGGTGCCGGTGCCAAGTGTTCACACCCGGGATCCGAACCAGCGAACCCCGGGCCACTGAGAAGCAGAACGTGCGCACTTAACCTCTGCGCCACTGGGTCGGCCCCCAGTTTTTGTTTTGTTTTGCAGCGAATTCACCTTCAATTGACACAAGCTTTAACCTCAGAGCTGCTTCCTGGAACACAGAGGGTTTTAGATTCTATGAAAAGGTTCTGAGTGAATTGTCATTAAGGGGGACAATTTTCTCCTCTCCCCATTCTCCTATCAGTCCTTAAAACAGGAACTTACATCCTCTTGGAAGAATTGGGAAGAAACCTTTCGACTTTCTTGGCATCCCCTCCCTGGTTCCTCACTGTGAGAGGAGGAGTGACCTCTTGGGTTGGTGGGGTTGGGAAAAGGTATTAAGTGTGCATTGCTCAGGCCGTTCCTGGCTTTCTCTCTGGGACTGACCTAACCACGAGCAGCGTGTGCTCTCTCTGCTCCTGCCTCCTCCAGGCAATGAGCACCAGGGCAAGCCCAGTCCCCGCTTGGGAGGACTTCAATAGTCCAGCTGCTCTGCTGCGAGTGGGTGGGTAAGTTCAAGTCAGGGGAGAAGGAAAAGGAAGCCCATTTGGGCCTTGGGTCTAAGCCACATCCTCCAATCCATCTGGACCAGCAATAAAGCTGATATTTTAATCCCTACTTGTCTCCTGTGACTATTTCTCAATTGGATCAGAACTTGGAGAAGCGAGGATGTGATTAACCAGCACCCACAAACCCCAACATCTGTTGAATACTTAGCCCCAGTGGGAAAAGCCGTGGTTAGATGAAAACAGCGGTTTAAAATTTTGGCAATTATTAGACAGTACTTCTCTATGCTTAATTGGTTATATGTCTTTTGATCTCACCATAAAAATGTGTTACGTTATTTGTTTTTTTGAAGGTAAGAGCCTGGATTGAGCGCCGTATGCTCTTCTAGGCTTAGCTGCCACTAACTTGCTCTGTGACTTGACTTTTCTGGGCTCCAATTTTATCAGTTATAAAATGAGTGGGTTAGACTAGATAATGGATAGGAGTCAACCCAAGCTTTGATATTCTTTCATTCATTCAACACAGTTTTATTGAGTACTTACTGTGTGTCGAGTGCTATGCTGGAGACTGGTTATACAATGTTGTACAAAACAAATATAGCCCTATCATCTTGTAGTTTAGAGTCTAGTAGGAGAGACAGACATCAAATAAACACAAAAATGAATGCATAATTATAAGCATTTTGCTCCTTTAATCAACAAAATTTTAATAAGTGAGCAATTGGCTTGGGTACAACGTTCCTGCTAGTCCTCGCTTACCCACACTCAGGGAAAGCCTCGCTAGTCCAACAGCCTCACAAAGCGGTGCCACTCATCATGCAGCTGTGTCAGGACCACTGTGCTCAGGCAGACTTATCAGAGAAGTCTGCAAAGGGCTGGATTCAAAAAAAAAAGATCAAATGTTCTTAAAAAATTACAAATTAATAACATGCTTGTTATGAAAAGTCAAGCAAAACAGAAAAAAATAAATGAAAAACAAAACGTCTTTCCCTTTCCCCCTCCAAACTCACTTGGAAATAGAAACAATGGGTGGACGTGTATCCTCCCAGCAAGCCACGTGCTGAATTGTAGGCTCTAGGAGAGCAGGGATGGGGTCTGCCTCAATCATGGCTGTATCCCTGCTGGGTGCCCAGGAAATGTTTGTTGGCTGAATTAATGAGTAAGTAATAATCACACACAAAGGCTTATATATAGGATTTTTTAAAAAGATCAAAACAAGGATCATACTGTGTATGGCTTTCTCTTGCACCTTGTTTTTTTACTCAAAAAATCCATAATGGACATCCTTTCTTGTCTTGATTCCTAATGTACCTATTCCCCTTGTTATGGGTTGAATTGTGTGTCTCCGAAAGATATGTCGAAGCCCTAATCTCTGGTACCTGGGAATGTGACCTTTTTGGCAATAGAATTTTCGAGATGTAATCAAGTTCAGATGAGGTCATTTTTGATTAAGAGGAGCCCTCATCAATATGACTGGTGTCCTTATAAGAAGACAAGAGACAGAGACACAGGGAGGAGCCCACGTGATGGAAGAGGCAGAGACAAGCCAAGGAACGCCAGGGATTGACGGCCACCACTGGAAGCTAGGAAGAGGCAAGGAAGGATGCTACCCGGGGCCTCAGAGCCAGCGTGGCCCTGCTGACACCTTGGTTTTGGACTTCTAGCCTCCAGGATTGTGAGACAATGAGTGTCTGTTGTTTTAAGCCCCTCAGTCTGCAGTATTGGTTACAGCAGCCCTAGGAAACGAACACACTCCTCTTGAAGGATGTTTGGGTGGCGTCCAATGTTGAGTTATTATAACAGTGATGACTCCTGCCGTTTTCTGAGCAGTACGGCTGGGGCCTGGCCTGTTTGGAGGGGGAGCCCTAGGATGTGTTCTTTCTCTAGAAACCCCTTGGAGCAATCATGGACCCCAGCCTTGCTGCCTCAGCCTCAACTCACACCTTGGCAGGGTTGCCAGGTTAAATACAAGATGCCCGTGTCATACATGGAACCTATCTATTCTAAAAAATTATTTGTTGCTTATCTCAAATTCAAATTTAACAGCTGTATTTTTATTTGTAGGCATCTGTATTTTTATTTGCTAAATCTGGCAACCCTAAACCTCAGGCTTCCCAGTTGTCATCCCAAACAGTGGGGCTAAGGACAACCCACCTGAAGGAGCCCAGAGATCCTGGTTTTCTGCAGGAGCTTTGGAAGATCTCTCCTAGTTCTGGATCTCTGACTCTCCCCAGCATCCTGATTGTTCTCAGTGGAACCTGGATGTCCTGTAGCCTCTGCCTCCTCCAGAACCAAGCTGAGCCTCTTGCCCACCTACACCAGAAGCAATGTGCTCATTTGCTCAGCCCCACCTTTACACCAGCAGTTCATGTCCGTCTCTCTTCAGCCTGCCCTCTCCCTTCCCCACTCACCTCCACTGGGCTTGGACGAGACAGATGTGGACCCAGCCATTAGGGAGGTAACTAATCAGTTCCAGGTGTGCCCAGTGAGACGGGAGAATGAAGAGTGCTGTGAGAGCCCCGGGCAGCGGTGTGCAGAGTCTTCCAAACTTCTACTTTTTAAAAAATCACTTGGGGGCTTGTTGGAAATGCTACTCCTGGCCGAAATCAGAAATCTCCAGGGAGGGGACCTGGCCTAGTCTGGAGGCTCAGGGAAGGCCTCTGCAAGGAGGTGGGGTCCATGCTGAGGCTGAAGGCTCAGTAGGAGTTAGGCAGGTGAAGCTTTGGGGGCAGAGCTGAGGGTCCAGCAGAGGAAAGAGCACAGCCAAATACAATGAGGAGAGAAAGGCCGCGGTGGGGTGTGGTTGAGTGTGGACAGCTGAGAAGAAAGCCTTGAATGAGCCTGGAGAGAGCAAATGAGCCACATCTGGCTAGGCCTTGTTGGTCCGGTTAAGAAAAAAAAGCAATGAGAATGAAAAGAAAAAGCAATGAGAGTGCCCTTGAGGCAGGGACCATGTGAGCCTTTTTAATAGATGGGTGATGGGTTCCCTCCCTCCTCTGACACTTGGCTTCTGGAAGTGTCTATGTTGCGCTCATGCTCAAACAGCTGCTCCCTCCCCACAGTCTGGCACTCACTCACCTAGCTGGGGCTTTCTGCTAAGTCTGGTGGGAATGAGATGCCATGATGCCGTAGATGTTAGCTTCACGGGCGGAGGGGACAGGGGGACTGTGGCTTGTGAGAAATGGGTGTGGGAGTTCCCCAACCGATTTAGAAAATCTCCATATTAGACAAGTAACATTCTAAAATGCTGTTTCTGTTATTGAAAAGACACTCTAAGTGTTCAAGTATGTAGTAGGCATACCATGTGTTCTCGTGTGGTCCCTTCCCTCTGAGTGTGGGCTGGACCCAGTGACTTGCTTCTAATGAACAAAATATGGCAAAAGTGAGAGAATGTTACTTTTGTGATTGGGCTATTAAAGGCTGTGACTTTCATCTTGCTTGCACTCCCTGTCCATGACTTGTTTCTCTTATTTGCTCTGATGAAGCCAGCGGCCGTGTTGGGAGCTGCCCTATGGAGAAGCCCATGTGCCAAGGCACGGAGGGTGGCCTCTGGCCAGTGGGCAGTGAGGAGGAAATCGAGGCTTTCAGTCCAACAGCTCACGAGGAACTGAATCTGCCAACAACCACCTGAGGGAGCTTGGAAGTGAATCCTTCCTCAGTCAGGCCTTGAGATGACTACAGCCACGGACAATGCCTTGATTGCAGCCTGTGAAAGAGCCTGAAATAGAGGACTCAGCTAAGTTGCACCTGGATCCATGACCTTCAGAAACTGTGAGATAATAAAAGTTGTTTTAAAACGCTTAAACTTTAGGGTAATTTGCAGCAATAGGTAACTAACACAAAGTATAATTTGGAAAAGGCCAGTCCCGCCTGTCACCATCAGAACATATATATTCACTAATTTGGATGTCTTCTTTTGTCACTATTGGTATGGGGGAGATACCATACATCAGGGTCCATGGTCTGTGTCTGTCAGAGTCTAGCGAGAAAACAGAAACCACACCGGTTATCTTCACAGAATTTAATATCAAGAATTGTATCACTTAACGGTCAGTATAGTGTGAAAAGTGAAAATCACCAAGAACCAATAAAAAAAATCACTCTCAGAAAATCCTATAGATCATCAGGACCTGGGCCTTGGAAACTCAAAAGCCAAGAATTATTTAGTTTGATATTGTTTTTGCAGCATTTCAGCTTCTCTTCCATTTCTTTGGGGCGGTGGAGGCTAAGAACCTATTTTGAACATGAACAGAGAGATTTCTCTCTCTCTCTGTCTTTGATCATCATGATTAATTGAATTAGCTAGTTGGGTGGGAGTATGATGGTTACACATTGTGTAGTGAAAGCATTTTCCCCATTCCCGACAGTCATACAGCTGTGGTTTTTCCAGGCCTGACTGCCCATTGTGTTGATGTCCCAGTTACTAAACCACTTCCCTAGTCTGGTTCCCAGTTTTTGACCTTTAAAGAAAGACCAGTGTACGCATTTATGCAGATAATTCTTGGCTTCCATTTGAATTATTTCCTTACAGTAAACTCCCAGGAATTAGATTATTGGGTCAAAGAGAGAGGAGCAGCTTTATGGGTGTTGCTAGGAATTGCTTTATTGCTTTTAAAGGAGCTATGCCAACCCAACCTCAATGATTTAGAGGGGAGCGGGTAGCTTCAGGGCAACAAGTTATTCACTCCTAGGAGATCAGCTTCTAGGCCCTTCAAAAACTACCTGAAAGGGCTGAGACAAGGGGAGTAGAGTCCAGTGCAGGTCCTGGGCTGAGAAGTTGGAGGTCTGAAGGTCTAATGGCAAGGGGGCAGAGTGAGCAGTTGAAAGCATCAAATATGGACAACAGGTCCTTAGTTCAAATTCTGGCTTTGTTTATCAATCTTTCTGAGACATTTGTTTTGTCCTCTGTAAAGCAGGAGCTATAGTAATACTGAACCTCACAGAGGTGAGATGAGGAGTAGATGGATTACTACATGTTAAGTGATTAGATCAGCGCATAGGACCAGCACAGGGTAAAACATTGAACGCAAATTGAAAGCGATCATTATTACTTTTTCTACTATTTAGTGATTGAGCCCCAGTTTCAGTCTCTTGGTTCTGTTTCCCCTGTGGCTGACCATCTCTTCCTCTTGGCTTCTGCACAAGACCCCATCCAGGCTCCCCAGTTTGGTCTCTCTGAGGCCAAATCAGTAGTTGTCTTGGCTTTGAGGCCTTGAGTCGGATGGTCTCTGGATGCCCCCTTGTGGACAGCTGGCTTTCTTTTGCTCTCCTGCTAAAGGTGAAAAACAGTGTTGTACTTGTGAGAGACCAGGTATGTTTGTGTGTTTTGGGGTTGGGGAGTCCTTGTTTCTGCAGATAAAACAGGAAATAGCACATCATGCCATCCTCCTCACTGGCTAGGAAGGGGATGGATCTACATGTCTATATACACTTACACACGCGCACGTGCACGGATGGGAGCTGCGTGTGCTGGTCTGCATGTGTGTGCACATGCGTGTGTGTACACTTGATGCGGCTCTTCTTATCACAGGGGTCTCATGGAGTTCAGCTGAGACTATGTGGTTTGAGAAATAAAGCACTGTGCTGATGTGAGGCCGTTATTGTGTATAATAGCATTATAATCACTCGGTTTATCCTCACTCTTTTGCACATTCAGTTCCATAGATATTTATCGTGTGTACTATGTGTCAGGGCTCTGAGGTCTGGGGAGGCAGCAGTGATAAAGACAGAATCTGTTTCTGTCCTCTCCCAGTCACCTGGGTGAGACAGATATGGGGGCCTGGAATTGGCCCCCAAGATATGTCTCTTTGGCATGAGGATTTAGGGCTGGTTACTTTGCAGACAGGAAAACAACTGAAAAGTAGAATTTACTTGCCCTTTGTTAGGAGACATTTACACAGTAAAGGAAATCTCCATCTGTAAAGATGCTTCCCTCTCTGTACCAGGAAGAATGAGGATGACCTTATCTTTAGAAACTCCTATCAATACAGAATGCAAGGACTTAAATCTGCATACTAATCTTATTCCTGTTTCTGGTAACCTCCTGTAACTGACTTCCCCCACCCCCAACATCCTCCTTTGTCTTTAGCTGGGTATGATATTTAAGGTGGGGGCTTCAGCCATTTTGGCGAGTTGCTCAGCTTGCCTGGGCCTCTCCCATGTATACATCTTATAAAGCTTTGTTTAATTTTCTCCTGCTATTCTGTCTCATGAGTTTTTTAATTCGTTCTCCGGCCAGAAGAACCCAGAGAGGGTAGAGGAAATGTCTTCCTCCCCTACACAGACAAGTGAGGAAACCATTGCAGTACAGGGGAGAGGTAGAGATGCTGAGGAAGGCTGCCTGGAGGAGGTGACACCTGAGCTGATCCATGAAACTGGGTACTCTAGCCTCCCTCAACTTTGGGCAGACGGGTTGGTATAAAGAGCACTGGTGGGGTTTCAGAAGTGCAGGTTTAGGGGCTGGCCCGGTGGCGCAGTGGTTAAATGCACATGTTCTGCTTCGGTGGCCTGGGGTTCACCAGTTCGGATCCTAGGTGTGGACATGGCACCACTTGGCAAGCCGTGCTGTGGTAGGCATCCCACATAGAAAGTAGAGGAAGATGGGCACGGACGTTAGCTCAGGGCCAGGCTTCCTCAGCAAAAAGAGGAGGATTGGCAATAGTTAGCTCAGGGCTAATCTTCCTAAAAAAAAAAAAAAGTGCAGGTTTTAACCCCAACACTGAGCAAGTCCCTTTCTTTGGGCCTGTTTCCTCCTGGGTCAAGCCAGTGGGTTGGCCGTGTTACCTACAGTTGATGTTTTCTGACCTTTTATTCCCTCAGCCTGAGGAATGCTCTTTCCCTGCACTCTTTTGTCATACTCCACCCCCTTCCCTGAAGAAATGAAAACCAGACTGAGTGATGAAAAGCAGTGAAACATTGATATACTCACGTGGGACACGTGTGTGCGTGTGTGCACACCCACCCACACCCACAGGCTCATGCACGTGCACACACACACATGTGCTCCTCCATTCCCACACTGCCCTGCTAGAAACCCCAGCTACCTTCCGGCTCACCAGTGAGCTGACAAGGGAGGGTGGAAGGGAGGGGAGACATTCTCCCTGGGGCTGAAGGAGGTGAGGGCTCCACAGACCCAGCTCCTTCCACACGGGGCTGCTTGGGCAGGTCACCTTGCTTTCCAGAGCCTGCTCCAGGTCAGCAAAGTAAACACCCATCTGGCAGGGTTTCTGTGAGGATTAAAACAGACAGATGTACAGTGACCCCCACTCTGTGTAGGACCTAGAAGGCTTTCAGAAAATGGGAGCTAAAAAGCAATTACGTTAAAAAACATCTACGAGGTCAGACACTTGTCCCTGCAGGAGGGACAGATGTGACAAGAACACCACTCTGACCTTCCCAGTGACGATCTGGGGAAGGACATCAGACGCGTATCAGACTCACCATAGGTGGCTCTGCACTCTGCTTCTGGGAATGCAGCTTATTAACTGGGTAACTTCGGCCAAGTTGCTTAACCTTTCTAAGCCTCAGTTTTCTCATCTCTAAAATGGGGACGTAGTAGCTCCCTCATGGAAGTGCCGTGAGGATCAACTGAGATAGTGCATGTAAAAGCACTGAATATGGTTTCTGGCATACGGTGAACACTCAGGAAATTGGTAGCTCCTTGTATTGGTCAGGATAGGTTAACTGGTTAACAAATAGGCCCAAGAATGTGTAACGGCTTAGAGACAACAGAAGTGTGTTTCTTGCTCCTGTAATGGTCTCAGGAAACACCGGGTGAAAGCACAGTGGGAGCCCAGGAAAGGGTGTGATGTATTCTGACCAGGGTCGGAGAGTGGGATCTGAGGGGACCTTGAAGGAGAGGCAGGACTTCCACAGGGTGAGACGGAGAGAGCAGGGCGGGAAGGTCACTGCAGGCTGAGGGAATCACATGAACAGTCAAGAGGCGGGAAAGCTCAGGGAGGGGGAGAGTCAGAGGCGGGAAGGGTGGAGAGGTGTGCTGGCAGCCCACAGGGAAGGTCTGGAATGTCAAGATAAGGGGCTGGAAATTCAGAGTCATAAGTCATGTATGGTCTTTCTGCAATGGAGTCTGGGGAGGAGGTGGTCCTGGAGATAAAGGAGGGAAAGAAGCGGGAGGAGGAGGTGAGGAAGGAGAGAGAGAAAGGAGGTGGGGAGGAAAGTCTGGGCTTCACAGTGGAGAGGAGAAGGGGGAAGGGAAGGGATCTTTGACCCCTCCCCCCATCCTTCTCCCCGGGGCCCCCAGGACTCCCAGTTGTCACCTGGCAGCCTCCTTTCTCGGAGGTCTGCCCACTGGGGGCCAGTCCTCCATGCTCTCCATGTAGGGAGAGGTTTTATCTCCTCTTTCCACTTTGTTCTCCTTCCAGGAAGGAAGCGGCTCCAGATGCTGTGGGTGGGACATTCCTTGGCTCTGCTTGCCGTTCCCACATTTCTCATGATTCCTGGTGACAGAGCTGGCACCTCTAACTTCCCTCGAAGAGGGGCAGAGTCTTGCTCAAGAACACCCTGTACCCTAGGAAATCCGAGCCTTGTTTTGAGCCACCCCAGCCCTCTACGTGCAAGACCTGCCTCCAGAGACGTGCTGTGGCAATTCAACTCACACCCAGGCCTGCAGGGCACCTGCCATATGCTCAGCACGGTGCCGGGTACCTGGGATGATACACTGAGAAACAAGACAAGACTCTGCACCAGGAGCTCATAATAGACTGGGGGAACGAGATATTCTTTTTTTTGGGGGGGGGGGGGGGCTGAGGAAGATTCGGCCTGAGCTAACATCTGTTGCCAATCTTCTTTTTGCTTGAGGAAGATTCACCCTCAGCTAACACCTGTGCCAATCTTCCTCTACTTTGTATGTGGGATGCCACCACAGCATGGCCGCCGGCGAGTTGTGTAGGTCTATGCCTGGGATCCATATCCAGGCTGCTGAAGTGGCGTGTGCAGTATTTAACCACTAGGCCATGGGGCTGGTCCCAAGATATTCTTTAGATAACCATAAACCCTGTGAAGTAGACCCCCAGGGAACTGAAAGAAGGAGAGTTCCCCTTAAAACATTACTTGGAGGAGGTGGCTTTGGTAATGGGTCACCAAAGGAGACATAGGATTCTGACAGGTGAAGATGGCTGGGCGAGATTTCAGGGGGGAAGAAAGAACATGTGCAAAGGAAGAGAGGAAGGGAAATGCAGGCCTCATCGGGGGACATAGACCAGTCCAGTTTAGCTGAAACAAAAGGAGTGTCGGGAAGTCATGGGGGTGCTGAGGCTGGGAGGTAGTTGGGGTTAGTTGGAGGAGGGCTTGTATGGGAAGTTTGTGTTTCATTGAGCTGGCAATCGGGAGCCTTGCAAGGTTTCTGAGCAGAGGAAGGATAATAAGGTAACTGGCAGCCTATGCTTTATGGGGAACACACCTTCTCAGCTGCCTTTGCCCTGTTGTGACATCTTCCAGCCCTCAGTGCGGAAGTCAGGCCCAGAGCAGCACTGACCACACTCACGGGGCCGAGGACTTGGGATCAGCAGGCTGTGTTTCTGGTGTCAAGAATTGTCAGGCTCACTTTTAAAGGACTGCTGTTCTGGAGGAAGTATCAGGCCAGAGAGGAAAGAGAACCAGAGAGGCCTGGGCTTGCCTCTCAGCCTCAGCACTACCAGCTGAGGGACTTTGGGTACATTGGTAAACCCCTCTGGGCCTCAGTTTCCTCAAAGTGACATGGGATAATAGTACCTATTACTCACGGGAAAATGAGACAACCACCCTGGCTTACTTCAATAAATATTAGTTTCATAAATATTGGGATTGGCATGGGTGGGGCAGGGGGAGAGGATCAGATATTCAGTGCTGCTGACAGCTCAGCCTGGAGAGGCCGTCCTTGTTCCTTTTCCTCTTGTGCCTGCCCTGGCTGGGGAAAGCAGTTCGCAGCTGTAAGCCCAGCCCTCTTCCCAAGCTTAGTTGTCTCCTTCACCTGCCCTCCTGCCTACCTGGTAGGATGGTTAGGGCCCTGGGGTCTGTGCCATTCTGGCCATAGTCACATCAGGCCAGTAGGAGCTCCACAGCACCGGAGCTTGTGGTCTCCCGGGAATGAGACTGCATGTGGGGCCAGGGTCTTTGGGCCCTATGCCCATGCTGGCACAGCCACTGGATCCAAGAAAGGGGCAGAAATCCAGGTCCCAGCAGGAGCTAGATGGGCTGGCTTGCCATCTCCCTTTCCTTTTGTTAATTTTCTCCAGGAGGAGAGAGACTGTGGATGAGCCTTCAGGACGGGGGCTCATTTTGCCAGTTTTTTTCCGAAGTCCATGAGGGGGGAGGCATTTGAACTGCCCACCTCCTTTGGCTGGTCTCAGAGTGAGAGCAAATGGTCTCGTGGCCTCACCTCTCTGGACCTGGCCGGTAGTGGGGAAATCAGACAGATCTTGGTTCTAATCCTGGCTCTGCCACTTATTAGCTGTGACTTTGTGTGCATTATTAACCTCTTACGGCCTCAGTTTCCTTGACTGTAAAATGGGAATAATAACAGTACCAACTCACAGTGTAGTTGTGACAAGTGAGCTAACGGTTACACAGAACAGTGATCAACACATATTAGGAGCCTCTTAAATGTCAGTTTCCTGCTCCCTTCCTTCCTTCCATACTGGGGAATATGATGGCTGCCTTGCAGGCAGAGCTCTGTGATGGGACACCCTTGAGTAGGTGGAGGCAGCCCCCTTCCTCATGGAACCCCTCAAAATCCCAGTCCAGGACACAGGGAAAAACAGGAAACTGGTGATTTCACTCCCAGCCGCAGACCTCTGGGGTGGAGTCTCCTGCCTCCCTTGCTCTAGGATCCAAGTGAAGCCGAGAGATAAGCGGGAGTGGCTAGCTGGAGTAGGGCCGGAATGGTGGAAACCAGCTGGACCTGTGCTTTCCCCTCTCTGAGGCCAGCATCTTCTATCAAAACTTAGCAGTCCGCATGTCCCATCCCGCTCTCTGCCAGCCAAGTGAAAAAGAGCCAGTAGCTAATTCACATGATGTTAATAGCAAGAAATGAATCAAGGATATTCACACCCTAGGGGTGTTGATAGCTGTTAATGGCTTCCTGGTTCAGCCAAACTGCCTTCTTACCAACACAACTCGCCTCCCTGAAGCCGGCTGGGGCTCATCTGGAGTGCTGCTTGCCTGTGGGCAGTGGAGGCCCAAGTTTTGACTTTAGTCTGGGGCTGGGGAGCCAACTGGGAGGATCTGGAATAGGGCTAACAGGGGTACACAATCCAAAGGTCAAGGGCAGACACAACTGGAGAAATGGGTCACCTTTGTGACTATCAGCTGCTGAAGAGTGGGTGAGCCAAAAGGCCTTAAAAGTTTAGGTCAGACTAGATGAGACCTTGCATGTGGCCCACTGCTACCACTGCCCCTAACTTCAAGAAGGGAAATGTCTGGAAGGTAGAGAGGAGGTAGAGTGGGAGGCAGGGTAGGACATGGAGCTTCTTCATGCCCAGGAGGAGACTGGCCATCTTCAAAGCAGGCAGCTAGGACCCTCTGTGGTTATGACCATGTCAACCTCATCTGAGTCTTTTGGCTGGAGAAGGAAGGCAGTGGTGGCTGAGGTGGGCTGGCTGCAGCCTCTCTTGGGTGTAGCTGAGTAGCTCTTTGGGTAGAATATAGCTCCCAGGAGGCCTAGGCCTGGGCTGAGCTCAGTGTGGGGGAGCAGCACCTCTCAACCTTATTGGGCTCAGAGTCAATTGGGATCTGGTCAAAATGCAGATTCTCATTCCAAAGGTCTGGGGCCCGAGCCTCTGCATTTCTCATAATCTCTCAGGTGCTGTGGTGCTGCTGGTTCAGAACCACGCTTGAGTAGCAAGGGTGGATAACTGGGAGCTGAGGACTTTCCGGGCCTCAGGCATGTCCCTCATGGGCTGGCCTGTGACCTCTGGTGTTCCTTCCCACTCTGACACTGTCCGTCTCTAAGACCACATGTTGATAGGTGGCCAGAGTGCTGAGTTCATCCAGTCAGCTGCTCCTCTGGGTGCTTTCCCAGGTGGGCAAAGGAAGGTGGCTGCCCTTCGATGGTGATTAATAAGAATAGTTAACCACTGGTAAGAACTCACAGGGATGAAACCTAATCACTTATGAGTGGTAGAATCTGGCCCCAGGATATTTTTGAGGCCTACGGGACCCTAGGTTTAGGGAGAGTGCAGCGATGGGAGCCATTTGTTTGTTTGGCAAACATTTCCAGCCAGGACCTCTCAGGCCCTTTTAGGGGTTGAAGGTCTTATGAATTCTTTTGTCGGGGCCTAGCACAATGCCAGAGCTGTGGCATCTGCAGAGGCTTGGCACACAGCCCCACCTGCTGGAGCATATGGCCCCAGCGGGAAAGCAGACACCTCAAGACCCTCAGATGGTGTTGGAGGCCCTGTCCCCCAGCAGGGGAGGCAAGTCAAACTGGCCATGCTCATGCAGGAGGGCTCCAGGAACTCAGGCCTCTCACGGCAGGTAAACACCGAGCTTTGTACCCCAGGAAGCTCCTTGTGCAGAAGCTTCAGCCTCCCCCTCTCTCTCAGGGCTGGGTTCCTGTCAAGGAGTTAGAGAAAGTTTCTAATATGCATGTGTGTGTGTGCACATGACTGTGTGTGCCTGTGTGCATACGTGTGTCTGTGTGTGTACTTGTGCCTGTGTGTGTGCCTGTGTCACCACCCATGTGCAAGTGCTCTATTATCTTTTCCTTTTTGCAGAAAATCAGGTCAGTGGTTTGACTGTTGTCGTTAACCACATGGTGCAGTGGGGAGGGGGCCTGAGCTGCTGTGACCTCCAAGCACTGACTGGTGGAGGGCAGGAGGCTGAGGGCTGGGGTCTGGGGCCACTGGGTTTCCACCGCTTGGCTCCGCAGGCCATGGGGTCCCCGGAAAGCAGCAGCAATAGCTGCCAATCTGGAGAGAGGACATCGCCGGCCACATCCTGTTTCCCTTTTGCATTCCTCTGCCTTTCCTTGAGGCCTAGGCTGCCTGCCTGGGGCTGAAGCCTCCCTGGTGGACGCTGTTGAGTAATCTGGGAACCGGGAACCGGGCCTGAGGAGAGGCAGTGGCCCTGTCTCACGGCTGGGGGCTCCGCAGGAGGGGTAGGAAGTGCAGAGAACCCGGGGTTAAACCAGGGTGGAGTGGAACTCTCCCCGCAGGTAATAATAACAACAACACCAAGGCTCCAGGCACCGAACACTTTCACACCAGTCTCCTCACCTCGCCCACAAGGCCCTTGGAAGGGGAGAGAGTGGGCGGTATTGTTACGCCCCATGTTGCTGACAAAGGTGCTCTGAGAGAGAGAGTGAGGTCAAGGACCTAGTTCAAAGGCATCCAAACTCCAGCCCCGGCCTCAGACTCCCCTTCTGGGGCCCCTGAGGGTGCCTGGCCCATTGTGCCCTGAGGGCCTGGAGAGGGAACTTTCCCTGTTGCTGCTGTGGGTGGTAGGAGGCTGAGGCCGCAGCTGCCATGAGCCAGGGATCCCGGCAGGCTTAGCTGGGCCCTTTGGCTGTGGGTCTTTTGCAGGCTGCAGTCAGGTGCTGGCCAGGCTGCAGTCATCTCAGGGCTTGACCGGGAAAGGACCTGCCTCCCCAGGCCCTAAGCTTGAATGGGATGGGGGACAGAAAGCAGAGCATCCTCTGGCAAGGACAGCCCCTCTACCGTCTTCTCATCCTGTCCTTGAAGTTCACCATTGCCATGTCCACCAATCGGCCCCACCCCCCCCCGCTCCCCAAGTCCATCACCACTCTGCTTTTGCTTCTGTGGCTGTTTCCTCGAGGCTCAGACAATAGAGGCTGATGATCCAACTGCTGAGAGCCCAATTTCCCCTCCCCCTGCAGCCAGAAATCATCTGTTACCCATCGCTGGGGCCCAGGCTGCCAGACTGAGACCTTTTCTTTCCCTCCCACTTCTTACTGGAAATGAGCCCCCGTCCACCCCCCGCTACTCCCCCCAACCCCCTAGGCCTCCCTCAGGGAGGTTCAAGGACTCATCTCTGGCTCCACCCCTCTGCTGGGCACCCCTTTGCAGCAGGAAAGCGGGTAGGGGCTGGTGCCCAGGGCCTCGGGAGGCCCTTCTGGGAGGGGAGCCTTGTTGTGACCTCTCCCGGTCAGCTGAGTTGCCCTGCGCTGGACGCAGACTCGGAGGAGCAGCTCGCCTCGAGGTTCTGATGCTGACGTTGCATAGACTGTGCTGGAAATTACAGAGTGCCTCAGAGGGAAAAACAAACTGGGGTTTCAGTTCCCATGGAAACGGCATCTGTTTGCTGAGGGCACGCGTCAGAGTCTGGATCTCGTGCTTGGAGGGGGCGGGGGGTGCACATGGGAGGGCAAGGTTGTCTTTTTACTGTCTGGGCCTCTTCCAGGATGGCATGTCTGGAAGGTGCCCATACCTTTAGTCTTGACTAGCAGCTCTTCCCACAGAGAGGCGTGTCTGCCTGGGCAAATTTCCGCAATGCAGGGGTTTTTGGGTAGATTTTAAATTTATGAGTCAAAGGCCTGGGAAGACCCTAAACTCAGCATTCATACACTTATTCCGCAAACGTTTTCTGACCTGTTCTGTGACAGGCACTGGGCTGGGCCAGCCAATCAGGAGTTGGTCTGTACCTGCTAAGTTTGGTGTGAAGCTTCCCTTCCTGGAAGGAGCTGTGGTCCGAAAGAGGCCTAATGGGGACCTGGTGGGGATCATATGATATGGGAGCACACAGGTGCAGCCATGCCCTCCCTTCATTCTGCCACTAAGCAAGTGACTTTTGTTCTCCTGTGTCAAGGGAGCAAATTCCTACATCTCCTGGGAAAATGACCCCTAAAAATTTGGTCAAGGCAGGTGCCCACACGAGAGGGGATTTTTCCGGTGACCGTTGTGGGAAGGGTGTCTACCTTTGCCCTTTCAACAGACTGTTGTCTAGGCTGGAGCTTTTCTGGTCTGGTCTACACCACAGTGACAGAGGTCTTTGTTCTCTGTTAATTTCTCAGATATTAAGCAAGCCCATAAGCAGAGTGTTTATTTTCGCATCACTTTGGAGTCACAAAGAGCTCCTACATCCGCTATTGCATTTAACGGAATTGTCCCGACAGCTCTAGGAAAGTTGTTGAAACAACATCACGCCTGTTTTCAGGTGGGGAAACTGAGGCTGGAGAAGACAGGGCACCTGTCAAGGTTACACAGATGGTAAGTGGTGAAGCTGGTGAGGGAGTCTGGCGCCGGATCCTCTTCCTCCTCGTCAAGGGGCACCTGGTGACCAGAGCTCCCGCCCCGGCTGAACTCCAACCCGCCTGGGGAATGGGAAGCAGCTGTGTGCTGGACAGACGGGGCGGTGGGGAAGGACCGCCCTGTATCTGGTCTCACAGGGGCTGCATATCAGAAGGACCACAGGCCCCACCTTTCACCCAAGTCAATTCGCTCTTCAGTGCCTCAGTTTCCTTCTCAGTTAATCGAGGGAGTGTGTGTGGGGATCTGAGGGATCTATGTCCTTGTGAGAATTCCAGTGAAATCAAGGGTCCTGTTGGTGGCCACTTTGGTGGCCGTTTCTCTCTCCACGTGGGTGACTGTAATGGGCACAGGGCATGACGGTGAGGTAGACACCTCTTAGAGCTGGTTTGTTTCCCAATTAACTCCTTGGTGTCTGGCACCACCTCACCAGATTGTTGGGCCCTCAGGGAAGGGCCAGAGCCTGGAACAGTTTTAAACAGGGAAGGTTAGGGTTGGGGTGGAAAGCAGAGGAGGAAGAAAAAATCCCAGGCCTTGAGGTCCTGCTTGGTTTGAGGGTGGATGTGGTGGGGTCAAAAAGGCCCTAGGGACGTGAAGGTTCTGAAAGGATGGTGGGCGATGGATGGTGTCCACCTCCTATATTTGCATCTGGCTAGGAAGGAGGGGAGGAGAAGACGAGAAATAAACACGTCTGAACATCTGCTGTTAAGGAGGGAGTCTGGAGTTTCTGAACCAAGGATCAGATTGCAAGGCCTGGCCTGACCAGGAGACAAGATGTTAAACGTCGGGGAGAATCCAGGAGGCAAGGCCACAGAATCCATGCATCCCTCACAGCCCTGCAACACGGCCATTGTTATCCCCGTCCCACGGAGAAGGAGGCTGAGGCTGGGAAGTTAAGTGGTTTGCCTGAGAAGGAGAGGTGGGGCTCTGGTGACTGTCCCTCCAGGGCTGATGGAGGGGTGTGTTTTTGGGGGAGGACAGGGCCATTGTTCTTACTTCTTTGGGTCTAAGATCTTCTAAACTCTTATAGGACCATTGCTCAGGCTAACTTGCCTGGAGACTCGGTTCCTGCCTTTCTCCATTTTTCTTGCTGTCTCTCTCCCTCTCCACCTCACCATGCCCTCCCCCTGTGCTTTGTTCTGCTCTTCCCCAACGTTAAGTCAATCAAACTGTGCCAATGGGCTGTAGGTGTCTGAGTGTTACTTGTGAGTGTCCATGGCCTCTGGGTCATGTGTGTGCTACAGTGAGTGTGCATGAGGGATGAAGGGACTTTTGCTGTCTGTGGGGTATGTGTGCACATATTTGTACTTCTGTGTGTATGTACTCTTGTCTATAAATGTCTGTGTGCTTCTTAAGCATACTGTGAATGTATGTATTTATGAATGGATGCCAGCAGGACTGGCTACAGAACTTGCTGGACTGGCACAAAATGAAAATGCTGGACCTCATATTCAAAAGTTATGAAGAGTTTCAAGATGGAGATAGCCAGGAGTTAAACCAAGCGTGGGCCTTCTGGGTGCAGGGCTCCACGTGACTGCGCAGGTCTCAGGCCCGTGAAGTGGTCGTGTATGTGAGTGAGTGTGCTACGTTGTGTGTGTGTGTGTGTGTGCTGATTGTGTGACTGGTGTGTGTGTGTGTGTGTGTGCGCGCCCCCGCGCTGGGGCACGAAATCTGAGCCATTTCCTCACAAGCCCCGGGCCAGGTCCCCGGCAGCTGCTGGTGCCCATCAAAGGAAAGGTGTGTTTTATTTTTGGCGCCTATGCCGCCTGCTCCCATGGTGCCCCGGGAGGCTTTTGTTTTACTGCCTTTGTTGGAAGGGTGACAAACACTTCCCTCCACCTGCTGCCACGGTGGCCCCACCAGAAACCACAGCTGGGGGTGGGGCAGCTTCCTCAGCCCCTCACCCACTCACCCTGCACCCCTTCCAGGCATCAATATGCCCAGAGCCCTGCCTGGCTGACCCCACCCAGACAAGGTACCTGTAGTACATCAGAGCTGGAAAGGAGGGGGAAATGACTGGGTCCAGCGCCCTCATCTCACAGCTAAGGAGATGCAGGCCCAGAGAGGGAAAGTCACCCACCCGTGTTACCCAGTGAGCCTGTGGCAGAGCCAGGATGCCTGCCTCCGGTGCATACAGCCCTGCAGGGCTGGCCTTGGGAGGAAGCCCAGCCAAGAAGCAGAGCCCAGAGGAGAGAAGAGGAGATCAAGCTCCTGGGGAGCAGGAAAGACCTGGTTGCTGCCTGGGGTAGGGTCACCTCCCTGTGGCAGGTGGGGGCTGTGTCGTTGTTATTTGATTCTCCTCCCCTCAGGTCGGAGCTGTGCATCCAGCAGGTTTTGAGAAATGTTGGCTGGCACATTTTGAAGATCTTGACACAATGCCTGGCACAAAGTAGGGCTGCATATATACTTGGTCATGAATAAACAGCTATTTAGCTGGCCTGTGGAGTGGTGGGGCAAGAGCATGGGCTTTGGAGGCCACCTAGAACTGGTTGAAATCACCAAGTAGCTTTATCACGTAGTAGCTGTGTGACTTTGGCAATGTAACTCAGCCTCTCTGAGCCTCAGTTTCCTCACCTGTAAAATGGGGCTCTACTAGGGTTGTTGTGAGGATTAAATGGAGTAAGATATGATGCTTAGTACGATGTGTAGTACATGATAAAATCCTAATAAGGTTGTAGTTATTCTTGCTAGCTGTGTGACCTCTGATAAGTTATACAACTCCCTAAACCTCAGTTTCCTCACCCGTTGTCCTAAGAATTCAGCGGGAGGCGCTGTACCTGGCACATCATAGGCGCTCGGGAAATGTGAGCACCTCTCTCCTGCTAGGTTAGCCCCCTCCACTTCCTCAAGGCCTCTTCCACTCTGAGGCTCTGTGATTCCTGCCACCCCTTCCATGACACCGAACCCCCCACCCCACTGTCACCTCGCCTCTGTCTGACTATCCCAGCGATGAAAGTTCACGAGCTCTAGGCAGTCCACGGTCTCCCCAAGTTTGGGGGGTAGGGGGCATGGGTTGGGGTAGGGTAACTGAGAAGGAGGCTGGGGGCGGGGCAGGTGTAGTTTTTGGACCAAAATCCAAGTCCTGCCTTCGGCGAGGGATCGAAGGATTCCAGGTGGGTCTAGGCTGCGTCTTGCTCTGAAGATGAAGACGAAGGCAGAGCGATGTCTCCCTGAAACAGCCAGGTTCAGAGCTACCCACCGTTCTCCCTCCTCCCGTTTCCCTGGACTCTCAAACTTGGAGGTTGCCAGCCCCAGCCCTCCCCAGCTGGGCCTCCCTGGAACGAGGGCGTGCAGGGACAGCGGTGGCGGGAAGAGGAGTTGGTGTGGGCAAGACGGCGGTGTCCAGGGAGTCAGCTGCGGGGGAGGAGGCAGAGCCGGTGCCGTCGTAGGTGACTCTTGGCTCCTGGCTTGACACAGGCCTCCGACCACGCCACAGAAAACTCCCCCCAGGCCTGGGAAGAATGCACCACTTGTTCTTTGCACGTGATCATGTTTCTGCTTCAGTCGCTCAAGTGCAGTTTGCATAAACCATACAAGAGAAATGTGCATGCATTTCCAGGCCTTGTTTTAAACACTGGGAAGAGGTTGGGGGCATTTCATCTGCAGCATCTGTTAAACTTCACAGTGTCAGATATTTACTTAGAACAAATATAAACTGTTCTGTCCTAAGCAAGCTGACACACGCATGAGAGGACTCCGGGCCAAGATGTGTTTCCTCACCGGCCCTCTTGCTAGCGGGCACGCATGTCTGACCTCGGGACATGTTGCACCACGAGGGAATAGAGCCGGTCAGAACCAGCAAAGCCTGACCTCTCCCTGCCCGTGCAGGGAGATGTTCTTTACCCGGAGACGAGAACCTGGAGGCCAAACCGTGTAGTGATTACTGTGACACATGGAATAACCTAGTGAGTGAATTCCCTGGGGTTACTGAACAATAGACAAAAATTAGGTTATATCCATCTTCAAGGGGAGTGGGGAGGGAAAGAACTCACAGCAGCAGAGAAGTCTGAACCGGGCTGGCCACACACACACACACAGAGGAGCCCATGGGAGAATTCATGTCCCCTCGTTTCTGATTTCAGACGAGATCAGTTGAGATTCATTAGTCTAGAGCTGCTCTGCCTGGTGAGCGAGGGGCTGCGTAGCCTTTTCTGCAGCAGACTCCTTGTCTGTGCCTCTTTCTGGGCCTGAGACAAGACAATGCGGGTGTGGGGCGTGAGGGGCGGGTATGAGTTTCTCCTCCCTGAGCGGCCTCTTGACATCTGCTCCCACGGTGGGAGGGCTGGGAGGGCCGACGGCGCTGCTCTTTAGCGTTGAGGGAGAGGCTCTCTCTCATTCTCTCCCTGGGGTTTTTCTAGGGGCTCAGATCAGGGAAACTGGGCCATTTCTAACCCGCTCCTGGCAAAGAAGGCCATGGGCCCACCTGTCTCTAAGACTAATATAGCTTATTTCTTCCCACCTGAGATTGGGAGGCCTGGGGGAGCTGTGTGTGTGTGTGTGTGTGTGTGTGCGTGCGTGTGTGTAGGTGTGTGTGTATAGGTGGGGCATCTTTCTCCCCACTGACAGTACTCTCCAAGTCTGGCCCTGAGCGGTTCAGTCCCTAGAAACCGCCCCTGCCCCACCTCCCTCCCCTCTGCCTTCTGCTCCCCACTCACAATTGCTCCTTTTCTCTCCCCATCTCGTTTGCCTTAACCCCCAGCCCCACACGCCTGTTTTTTCTCCCTCCAACTGTTCGCTCTCAACACAGAAATGCAACTGAGAACCTAACTCCTGAGAGATCCTTTCTTAGGATCAGTTGCCTGATTTCCTTTGGGCCTGCTGCCATATTTCTTTTGCACTTTATTCTCCTGGACAGAATGGCAAGGATGAGAATCATCTAAAGGGGAGAGGAGAAGTTTTCCTTAGACAAGAGGATAGTGCCTGCCAGAGAAAAGCTAGACGGTCTGGGATGAAGGTGGCATATGCCAGGGTGGATGTGTGGGGGTGTGCAAGCAAGTGCAGGAGTTCTGGGGGAAGAGCTCTGGAACCCAGATTCAAGTACTAGTGTTGCCAAGAGCTCCTGAGAGACCTCAGGTGAGTAATTTCCCTCTCTGAGCCTCAGTTGACTCACCTGCACAGTTGGTGGGAGGACAGACTAGCTAATCTCCAAGTCGCCCTCCAGTTTGATTTATAAATTGTATAGGCATGGAAATGGGGCTAAGGAATTGAATTTCGCTTCCTTGCAGTTAGCTACCATTTATTAAACATCTCTTAATGGTTACCAACAACTCTTTTCCAAGGATTTCTAAACATTTTACAGATGGGGATTTACTTTCTCCTCACAACAACCCTGGGAGGTAGGTCCTACGATTATCCCCATTACACAGATTAGGAAACCAAGGCACAAAGAGACTAAATAACCAGCCCAAGTGGTGCAGCTGAGATTCAAATCAGGCAGTCTGGCTGCAGAGTCCGTGCGCCTCACCACCACATCAACATTCCAGGCACTGTGCTCAATGTTTGCCAAATCCTCTCCATTTTGCAGTTGAGAAATCTGAGACTCAGAGCAGTTGAGCAACACTGAAGGTCACACAGCTGGGAAGCACTAGAGATGAGAGTCAAAACTGGCTGGCCTCCAGAGCCTCTGCTCTCTCCACCCCCCTCCCGAAATCCTGCCAGATCCTCAGGCCCCCAAAGCAAGTTTACCCAATATCCCTACATTGCAATGTCTCCTTAAGCAAGTCAGTTCCTCCCTCTGGGTCTCAGTTTCCCCATCTAGAGAATGAAGGGGCGTTGGACCAGCTGATCTTTGAGGTCTCTTGCAGCTCTGCGAGTCCCTGATTTGAGAGGTGTGCTGCTTTTGGCTGAAACGGCAGATCTGTGGCCTGAGGATGCAGCTGGGGTGGATGAGTGGACAGGCAGCTGGTGGTGGAAAGAGGGGACAGGGGCCATGAACCCAGGAAGATGGACAGTTGTATGAAGCAGGCGAGAAAGAGAGAGAGAGAGAGAGAGAGACCCTGGGGGGCCCGTGAGTCCCTTCCTTCTTCCCAGGGGACCCCCAAAAATCAGGGTAGGCACGTGAGAGTGTTGGGCCAGGGAGCAGGGGCCAGGCCCACAAGGAACCGAGGTCAGAACTTCTGAGATACAGCAGTTTGGGGAATTGACATTACTGGGGGTTTTGTTGTCTTTGTAAATACTTGGAGATGTCCAGTTATTTTAGAAAAATTTATTTGAAGCCGAGGTGGCGTGTTTGTGCGGTTGGCTGAGCTTCCTGTTCACGACCGCTCTGTTACATTCCTCCCCTTCAGGATCTGAGGATCGTGTTCCCATCTGCAACCTCATTAGGATGTACACACCAGGGGGGCTCCACACCCACCTGCACCCGGGCACGTTCCCCGCAGGGCCACACACGCATGCTGGGATGGCCCCGCTCAGCCCACGCTTGCACACACACAGCTGCAGCTGCACTTTTTAATATTTGATGCCGCTTCTGTGAATGCCAGGCTCATTCTTCTCAGGGTGCCGGTTCCTGGTTTGGAGGCCAGCTGACAAATGCCCAAGGCATCCTGCAGAGGAGGGTAATGTAATGTGCTTATGAGAATAGGGAATGGGAATAGGGAATGGAATCATTACCAGGCAGGCTCTATTTCCATCGAGGCTCTTTTCACTTTGGAAAATTGTTGAAACTACCTTTTGCATGGGTGTCTCAGCCCTCCCCGTCTGTGCCCTGCCCCAGTCCCCAGGCTATTGCAGTGCAGGGCCCTTCGGACACCTCCTCATACATCACAGGTTGGACTAACCTTCTCTTTGGCTTGGAGAAATCACGGTTCTGGGCAGGCATCAGGGCACCCTGTGATATGGATACTTCGCCTGGTGGGGGGGCAGTGGCTATTCCTTGATCCCTGCCCCTCCACGATGGGTATCCACACCATGAAAGGCCATTGTGGCAACAGTGAGGGTCATGGGTGGTCCTGGTTCTCAGGCATCCAGCAAAGAGTGCAGCCTATCACATGGGTCTCATCGTAAACCCCTTTAATCCAGCATGCAGTGGTCTCTGAGCCCTGGGAGAGGCCCTCCCTCTCAACACCAGTTCTGAGAACCTGAGGAGACTGACAAAGGGCCAGGGGCTCTAGTTCCAGACTGAGTTGGGACAGATGAGCAGACCAGCGTGTAAATGTTGTGAAGGGTCAGGGAGAGTTCCTAGCCATAAAGGTTACAGGGATGACTTGGTTCTTTCCAAAGCTTGGCTCAGACCTGTGTCTCTGCGTCACTGCTGACTGCACAGGCTGGGGTCCTATCCCATGAGCTCTGGTAGGGTATTTGCAAGATGGACACCCTGTACTTCCCCTCTTTCTAACCCCTTCAGCTTCTTGGGCCTGCGTCATTGGATGTGCTCAGAGCATAGCTCAGCAGACCTCGTGGCTCTGAGCGTCTCTGAGAAACGAAGACTGGGGAGAGGGGGGGTAGGTGGGGGTGGCTGGGTGGGGCGTGGGGGTTTGCAAAATAGGAACACACTCATTTGCCATTTACCAGAGATCTTTTTCCTTTCTTTTAAAGCTGTTGTTTCCACAAGGGAAAACTTTTATTTGTGTATGAGTAAAATGTGCTCTCTTAATGAACTGAAAGCAGAATAGGATGAGAGATTTTTGTCCCGTGACAGAGAACAAAGAAGCAGCTCATGGGCTTTCAGCAGCCAGCGTTGTCACCCACCCCTGGGCCCCTAACCTTTCTCCCTGGCCTCTCCTCCCATCCCAGCAGAGCTGAGACCTGAGAAGGGCTGGCCACACGTCATCCCTGCTCCAGAGCGCTGGCTGGGAACACAGTTTTGGCGGGGCTGAGGCAGCTGGCCTGGCCTGCAGGAAACACCACACCCCTTCGCTGTGGAGCGCCTGGGAGGGCAGCAGCCTGAGGAGAGGTGGCAGGCGGGGGCAAGTGTGCTTTTAGGAAGGCTTGGAGGCTGTCATTTCTTGTTGGCTCTGACGACAGTGGAAAAAGAGAGATGGAGGGAGGGATTCAGAGTTAGTTTGACCCATTGGCGTCCTCCTTTCCCCGCCGAGCCAAGAAGTCTCCCCATCACCTCTGTTCTTGGAGTCAAAGCCTTGTTTTCTGGAAGACCTTGCCTTAGCCCTTGAGTCTCAGAGAGGACTTCTTTCTAGGTGGGAAGAAGCTTCATCGAGAGGACTCGCCAGGCTCCTTCCACCACCCTAGCTCTCGACACCTGTTCCCTCACTCCAGGAGGTGTGAACTGTCTCTGGACTTTCACTTTTGGGTTTTGGTTAGAGGGACAACAACCTTGGTTTTGGAGCATTGCCGGATCTGGGGTAGCTTATCAGCCATGTCTGTTGGCAAGTTTGATTGAGGTAGCTGGGGTTGGGGTTAGCCTTGTCTGTGGCATGTATTTTCACCTTGAGATAAACCTTAATGGCTAGAATTGCCTTTCCATCTGCCGTGCTTGGGTCCTGAGTCATTGCATCTGCTCCCCATCCCCAATCCAGGGGCCCTGGGAGAGGTCCTTCTAGTCCAGACAGAGGAGCCTTCTATGGGGAGAAGGTGGTGGTGGTCTCAGCCTCCATACTCATCGAGGAACGCCGGGTGTGCCGGCAGGAAGACCACTGGCGGAGCCGCTCCTGGCTGAGGCAGCCCAAGTCCTTGAAGAGCTTGAAGAGGTCGTTGCGGAACTTGACGCCGATGAACGCGTACAAGAAAGGGTTGACGCAGCAGCGGACGCAGGCCAGGCTGTAGGTGACATCGTAGGCAATGTTGAGCTGCTTGCTGAGCTCACAGCTGCCGCTGTTGGTGATATTGAAGTTGGCCACTGTCTGGGCCAGGACCACCCCATTGTAGGGCAGCTGGAAGGCAATGAAGACCACCACCACAGCGATGATCACCTTGATGGCCTTGTTGCGTTCGAAGTTGCGTGCCTGGAGCAGCGTGCGTATGATGACAAGGTAGCAGAAGCTCATGGCCACCAGGGGGATCAGAAAGCCTACCACCATCTGAGCTACCTGGATGGTGATCAGGGCCTCCACATGCTCGGTGATGAGAGAGCACCGCAGGGTTTGCTCACTGCTGCTCTTCTGGATGCCGCTGTACAGCAGCTCTGGGATGGAGAGCACCATGGCCAGCATCCAGATGCCCACACAGGAGAGCTTGCTGATGAGAAGGACGCGAGCACGGTGGCGGTGGGCCGAGACAGCCTGGACGATGGCAACATAGCGGTCGATACTGATGCAAAGAAGCAGGAGCATGCCGCTGAAGAAGCTTATCTTGTAGATGCCAAAGATGAGCTTGCAAACGTGGACACCGAAGGCCCAGGACTTGGCTGCGCTGTATGCCCAGAAGGGTAGGGTCAGGAGGAAGAGGATGTCTGCCACGGCCAGGTTGAGCAGGTAGGTATCAGTCATGGTCTTGAGCCTCTTGAAATAGATGTAGGTCAGCACGACCAGCCCGTTGCCCAGCAGGCCCAGGAAGCAAATGATGGAGTACATGATTGGGAGGAACCAGGCCTTAAAGTTCCGGACATCCTTCTTGAAGCACACAGACTCATACAGTGTGTAGTCCACCGTGGTGTTGTCGCCGATGTAATCGTCCGTGACCTCATCTTGGCACAGGCACACCTGAGGGGAAGGAAACAGAGGAATGCAATCCAGTTCAGCTAAGCAGCTCTAAATCTCACTGCCTTGGATTGCCCAGAGCAGCGGTTTCAAAGCATGGCTCCCATCAGGAGCAGCATCTATATCACCTGCAAACTCTTGGGCTCCACCTATGACCTACTGAACCCAAATCTCAGGGGGTGGGGCCCAGGAATCTGTTTTTCTAAGCTTTCCAAGTGATTCTTTGGTCTGAAACCAGTGCTTCTCAGACTTTAACATGCATATGAATTACCCGGGGATCTTGTGAAAATACATGTTCTGATTCAGTAGGCCAGGGTGGAGCCGGAGATTCTGCTTTTACGGTAAGTAGCAAGGGTCTTATTTTGCCAGCTCTGAGAGACTCGACCTTGTATGTGCTGACGGTGGACTGGAAATAGTCCGGGCTTTGGGGTCTAATGAGCCTTGAGCCAGTTAAACACACTTCATCTCTCTGAGGCTCGGTTTTCTCATCTGTGAGTTGAAGATGAACTATCTCCTTTACCTGGTTGTTGTGAGGTACCCAACCCAGGTTCTGGCACCATTTCATCTCCATGGAGGTTTTATTTTGCCTGCTAGAAAACCCAGGAGAGTGGGAACATGTGTCTTTCTTCTTGAGCCTCCTTTAGAACCTGGTAGAAAGAGCTTTCCAGGGGGCCTACAAAATGCCTTGGCTTTTGAGGGAAACTCCACCTTGGGATTAAGTTGAGGAGGGCCTGGGTTGTGAAGAGAGGAAGGCAAAAGCGCTGTTAAGAGGCCATGAAGCCCTGGTTTAGGGCAAGCTGCTGTGATCATGGGTGGTGAGCGTCTTGAAGACTTTTACAGATCCCTGGGGCCTGTGGCGCAGCTCCCGGCGCAGCAGGAGCTCAGGCCATGTGTGCTCTGAACTCCTTGGCTATTGTAGGAATGGGTGACGGGGCCATGGGGCCATCATCTGTGACTGAGGCCTCTTGGAGCCCCTGGAAGGAAGCACAGCTCTGTCTCCTTCTTTCCCTCTGTGCTCCTACCCTCCCCCACCTTTCTGCCTCTCTTCCGGCAGATCCCGATCAGCAGGGCTCAGCTGCTCAGGGCTTTTTTTAGCTTGTCTGCAGGGCAGAGTGAAGGTTCAGCAGCCTGCTGTGATTTTATCAATGAAGGAGGACACATGCGCCTCGGGCCTCTGTGCACAGCGACAGGGACTGCTGAGTTGCGCAGGGCTGGGAGCTGGGCTGCAAGACTGCCGCAGGAAACTCATGGTCCCTCTTCTGGGCAGCTCAGCTCAATGGATTTTCATACAACTGGGGAGCTAGAGAGACGTTAGAGATGAAGAAAGGGAGGCTCTTGAAGAAGTAATGTGGCTGGATGTGGCTCGCTCACGGTTACGCAGCCAGAAGTGGAACCCTGTATTCCTACTTCTCTGTATCCTGTCTTTGTCTTTCTCACTTCCAAATTCTGGAGTCATCACTGTTCTGCTTGGGGACAGGATGAAGATGACATAATGCCAGGAGTCTTTTCTTTGGGCATTGATTGCTACCTTAAGAAGAAAAGTCAGTGGCAACCCCTTTTCCCTCGTCCGGGCGTGATTGCAGCCTGGGAGTCCTGGGAGAGGCTGGCTGCCCTCTGCCACCCATGGTAAAGCCCGAGGCCTTGGGTCTGGAGTTCCTAATCATAAGGGTGTTTGGGGCCACCCTGGAGGCAGTGCGCCCAGCCTCTATGAAGTGTGCTCCCTATGACTCCGTCCTGCCTTCTCTTCCCCCTCATCATCCCTCTCCCTCGCCCCACGGGCCGCTAGGCTTGATGCCTCTGCAGCCCACAGCCCCACCACATCCTGCCCCATATGAGCCACCCCTATCCCCCCAAGTAAAGAGAAGAATGAGACACAGCTGTCCCTTCCAGCCTCCACTTCCGGCAACACAGCCCCTCCGGAGTCCTGGAAACAGGGGGGAAAGAGGGGAGGGAGTGGTGATGGGGAAGGGGACCCAGCCGCGGGCTGTAGCCCAAGCTCCGGGGGGCCTCTGGGATGGGGTTTTGGGAAGAGCGCCCAGCTTGAGGCCTGTCTCTGGCCAGAGCTCCTGGAAAGCTGCCCTTCTGGCCTCCAGACCTGGGGAAGAGCCAAATTCTGAAGCACTGCCTCTCCAGCTCTGGCCTCAGTCACTCCCCTCCCCCTCCAGGAACTTCCACCCGCAACAAATGGGGGAAAGACGACTCTGTGAGTTTTAGTTTCTTCTAACTCTGGCGCTTGGTAGGGCAGATTTCCTGTCTCCATTTCTGGGACGGAGAAGCAGAACCTTGTACATTGGGGGCCTTTGCTCCTGCAGACTTCAGGCTCCTGCAAAGTATCTGTGCCGTCTACCCCCCTCCCCAGTATCTGGGCCCCATCCTTTTTTCCCTGCCCCACCGTGGGGCTCAGATGGGTCTCTTTATTTCACAAAAGGGAACCAGGGCTTGGAGGGGAGCCTTTGGCTGGCTGGAGGTTGAAGATGGGAGACAGATTTGGGGTGATAGGATAGTAACCAGGCCACCTGACCAAGGGTTCTTTTCTCAGCTCTCATATGAAGTTTTACACGTGTGGGTGTGTGCACATAGGTGCAAAACCCAGTAACCTCACAACCTTTGCTTTTTGCTGCTCCTCTCTCCCCAAGAACTCAGACAGAGCCCACGTTTCTGTCTCCTGGATGGAGATATTGGAAGTGGGGTGGGGAAGGTGGTGTTAACTTATTTTCCCTTATGTTTTAATTTAAATAGAGTAAAGGAAGTTCAGAGGACATCTGTGGCTTTCTAGGGTCACTCAGCAGATGGAAAGGGGCGGCCATCAGCTTAATGAATGGTGAATGGGTTTGTGTCTGGGTCTATTTCCTTCCAGCAAATGCCCAGCTCCTCCACCAGAACCTTGGGAAGGGGAGGGCTTGGGGAGGGGGGTGTGGAGGAGGGTACAGAGCTTCCCTTGGCAGGAGAACTCACCTGGAAAATGACAAGGAGAGCCACCACCAGCATGCTTTTCATTGGCTTCCCTGCAGGAGACAAGGTGAGAAAGTTATTGCTTGACAGGGACTGCTCTTGGTTATTAAAGAAAGCTGAGGAGACTGGAGACACTCTTGGGAACTTCCAACACAAGCTCCAGGTACCACGTTTGCCGAAACAGAACATCAGAACCAGATTGTGCCTTGGAGCACCTGGCCGGCCGCCCAGCCTCACTGCCCTCACCTCCTCCACTCCGAGGTCCTGGAAAAGAGCAGGATCAGAATGCAGGGCAGCCCCTCCCCGCTTCTTGGCTCTTCAGGGCCACTTCTGGAGTTGGAAAGTCCACCCTGGCCCACACCACCCCCCAAGGCTGATCTTCAACTGACCTTGACTCCTGGGTCTGAGTAGCCCCCTTCCATGTCAGGTTATGCAGGAAGCAAGGCACTGAGGTGGTGGGGATGGGGTGTGTGTGTGTGTGTGTGTGTGTGTGTTCTGCACTGCTCTGGTGTCAATAGCCATCGGGGAGCATTTTTTCTGCAACCAGGTGGGTGGACAGCCACACATGAAGCCTTGTGTCTCCTGAGGGAGGCCCGCTGAGGGAATAGGGTGATTTCACAGGGCTGGGTGGGGCAGTGAGGTTATCGGCTTCTCGAGGATGGGAGAGTGCTTTGGGGTTCCACCAGCCCCCCAACACGCCCTCATTCAACTGATGTTCATTCATCACTGACTGGTGGTTCGACTGGCCCATCCCTCAGCCTGCTTTTGAGGCTGGGACCTCTTCCCGTTTACCTGTGCAGGCTCAGAATGGAAGGGGTGCCTAGGAATTGTGTGCTGAGGAAGGAAGTGAATGAAGTGAATGAAGGAAGTGAATGAAGGAAGGAAGGAATGAATGCCCTGTTTGCCCTTCTTCCAAGGGAGGGAGCACCAAAGTGGCCTGAGGGGACACTGCCTTGTGGAAGGCATGAGGGATGGAGACCGTTCCCTGAGGTAACCACTGGCTTTTTGCTGCGCTGAAGTGTGTGTATGTTTTCTCTTCTTTCACTTGTTTCCGGCCCAGCGCCTGGGAGATGGGCGAGAGGGGAACCTGGTCTGCTCTGGGGAGGGACCTCGGCCAGCCTGCCCAGCAGGGTCAGAGCCTGGGTCCCTTCTGGAGGTCAGGAGGCCCTCCTGGGGTCTGAGCAGCAGGTTGAGGCCCCAGGTTAGCACAGCCCTGCTGTGCTGCGGACAGAGGATGGGTGCTTGGCTGCTCAGTTCTGCTTTGTGGCTGAGCTGGGGGCTGCACCAGGAACTTATTTCCTCGGAGGGCTGAGCAGGGAGAACAGTTCGCAGGGTTATTTAGGGTGAAGTCTTATCTCTCCTAAAAGTCTGGGAGCACCGTGAGGGCAGGAGCTGTGCCCTCTTCACCTCTGTAGCCGCCTCCCCATACCCTGACCCTCAGTTCCCAGCTGAGGCCTGGCCCACAGGAGGGTCAGTAACTGCAATGCTGCAAACGAATGTCAAGGCAGGACTTGCAGGCCCGTCGCACTTCCAGTCTCAGTAGCGACAGGGAAATGCTCCGGACTCTGCTTCAAGCCCCTTCTGGAGGCTGAAGGCCTCTGAGCTTGCCAAGAGGAAGCAGCGCGTTCCCAGGCATTGTGTCCTTGGCCACAGCACCACCTGCTGGAAATCCCGCCGCATAACATTCAATCACAGTTGTGCTGAAGGGGGACCACCTAAGGAGGGGGATTCTGGGTTTGGGGATTCCTGGGGGAAGGAGGAAGGGCATCATGCCACATAAATAAACAAATATTTTTCCTGACTCAAGGAAGTTATACTGCATGCTGCTGCTAGACACATCTTCCGGAAGCACAGCTCTGATGCCAGCACTCCTCCTAAATCCTTAGGAGCGTGCTCCCCAGCCCTAAGGAGGAAGCCCCTGATGCTTAGCATGGCAGTCAAGCCCTCCACTGTCTACAGGAACTGCCTTCCTGGCTGGATCTTCTGTTTCTGGGGACACGCACCCACTGCCCCATCGTCCTCAGCTTGCGCCCGAGTATTTGCCCCCGGGTGGGCATGGATCCTCGTGCAACATCGTAGCTCCCTTCTCTCGTCCCCTCTGCCTTGCTAAGTTACCCCATGAGCCCCTGAGCTTGAGTCCACATCTCCACCCTTAACCACACTCTCTTTAGGGTCCAACGCACCGCCCATCCTCCACTGACTCATCTTGGTGTCAGCGCTCGAGGTTTCTTTGTACACGTACAAGCCTTTCGGTTACTCTAGAGAAAGCCCGCTCTGACTGTTAGTGAGAACCGAGAAACCTCAAAGTTTTGATAAGTCACAACAGGTGAAACACGAGGAGCAGGAGCTGTGTTTCTGTTTTACTCCATCAGCCCCTGCTCCTGGGCTCGGTTCCAGTCCTTCGCCACTGGCTGGGGGAGGGGAGGCGGGTGGCTGGCGTGTGTACATGCGCGCGCGCACGTGTGTAGGTGACTTCTCATTCCAGGTACGTGGAAGATGGTGGATGAGCAGGGATCTCGTAGGACCAGAAGGGGCCGTTTTCAAGAACGGGAACTTAGGGGAACTCTGGTGTGTGGCAGAGGGCGCCCGGTCAGCGACCGTGAGTCAGATCATTTCTGTCTGTTACAGAGTCATAAAGCAACTGGCCTTGGGCAGCAGCTCGGTGGGACCAGCACAGTTGGGAATCTCAGGGGGTGGGGGTTGGTGGACTTAGGCGTGGGGTATTTTCTGAGTTCTTGAGTTTCTAGTAATGAACAAAATGAAAAGAAAATTCCCTAGAACTCCAACCTGAGCCCTTAGAAAGAGGAGCTTCCTTCTGGGCTGGGAGGACCAGATTGCTAGTTGACTGCTCCCCCTCAAGCCAGATCTTCCATCCCCACATTTTCCAGGCCCCCCAGGCCCCCCAGGGGTTCACGGCTGCACAGCAGCTGGCCCCAAAAGACACCCCAACCCTTTTCTTCTCTGGAATTCCTCACTGCCAACACGACTTTTCTCTTTTTGGGGGCCGAGGAGAGGGGGAGGGAAAAAGCAGCAAAGTGATACAGGATCTGGAGAGAAGGGGAGAGGCCTGGGGACCCTCTTTTAGACGACAGGCGGGGACGGATGACAGCTAGAGAATCTTACACTCTCTGCACGCCAACTGCTTTATCTAACAGCATAATCCATATTCACTGAGCTCTCACCACGCACCAAACTGTTTCATCCTCGCAGAAGCCTATGAGGTGGTACTGCTGCTATCCCCACTCGGCAATAAGGAAACCGAAACACTTCAAGATTAGTAACTTTCCACCGGCCACACCACTGGCTTGTAGTGGAGCCGGGCTTTCAATCTGTTTGACTCCAGAAACCACACTCCTAACTGCTCTTCTATGTTGCCTCTTAGTCTTCATGTATCTCTCCCTTACAACATGCTGTGAGCTACCTGTTGTGATTTTCATTCTATATTCCAGAAAATAGAGGCCCAGAGAGGTTAAGCCACTTGCCTGGGGTCACACAGCTGCTAAGAGATGGATCTGAGGTTTGAATGGAAGTCTCACTACTGCATCACGCTACACTGTTGATGAGCCTGCTGTGTATCGGGACCTCAGTGGAGCATGAAGGGAACTGTCACTCTCTCACATCCCATTGGTCACTTAGTTCTGTTGCCTCTATCCCCTAACATCTCAGAGCTGGCCCCACCTCTGCCCTGATATAAGGCTTTGCTGCCTCTTTGCTGCCACAGAGCTCCTTCTGAAACACACCTAATTGAAAAATAAAAATTTGCTTCCTTTGACTCACCTAATTGAAAAAGAAAAATCCTCACTGGCTCCACCTTGCTTTCAGGATAAAGCCCAAACTCCTGCGCAAAGCCACACAGTATCTTAAGGTTTGGCCCTGCCTGTCCCTCCCACCCCCACTTCTCCTTTCCTCCTTACCATGGCCAGCCTCTTTACACCCACCTCAACTTGCTTCTTTCTTCTCTACTAGCTTTTGTCAGAGCTGGCGCTCTGGGAGCCTGCAGGCTGAGCTCCCAGGATATTCTGCTTGGCTGCATGGAATTTTCAAAAAATTGCACCCACTGGTCTACTCTGCCCGCCTCCACTTACTAGATCTTATGTCCCTTCCCTCACTTAACCTTGTTGGTCACTGATGGCAATTGAGTTTGCTATCCCTGCTACTTCCTGGGCCCCTTGCTCCTCCTTGTCTGGTTTGATAACTCCTACACATGCTTCAAAACCCAACTTAAATGCCCCCGACTCATGTTCACTGTTCGTTTCTCTGAACTTCGCAATCACCTTGGCTTTGCCCCATCCACACTGTATCTTACTCTGTTGCAGTGGCTTATTGACGTGTGTACCGTGCTTGAATTCCTCAATCAATGATAGTTGACTGAAAGAAAGTGCCAAGCAAAGAGGAGAGATTCTTCCAACGGCTCCCCTGGGCTGCAGCTTTCTCCTCCTCCCCAGCCAAGGTCCCCAAAGGCCTGGAGGGATGGCCCTGAATTCCTTCAGCACCCCTCTCTGCTGCCCCTTCGGGCTAAACTTCGAGTTGAGTCTGTCACAGATTCATTTTTCTTTTCTCTGCTTTGGAAAATTCTAGCTGAAGTCTTAGGCCCCATCTCTCGAAGGTGGGGAGGGCACCTCAGGGCTGCTCATTCAAATCATGAAAAAGACCAACTCAGCCCTGGTTCGACGTTTTCATTTTGTGTAACAGAAACTCTGCCCCCTCACTCACCTCTTGCTCCCTGACGGGCAGATGAAGAGAGAAAAAACAGATCCTTCGTGGCCCACCCGCCCGCCCAACGGCCGGCCCGGAGTCCGTTCTGAGCAAAGCTTCTCAGTGGCTTCCTTTCCTACCGGTATTTCAGGCTTGGCCGTTGGGGATCTCTCGAGTTGAGTGATACAGCAAGGACATCCCTTTCTCCTGGACCAATGGTTGCCCTCCTTCCCCTCATCAAAGCCCGTAAGGCTAGCATCCTCAAACCTAGGTCTGGGGGGGGTACCCTCGGTGGTGTGCTGGAGCTGGCTCTCACAGGCTCGTTGAGCCAGTGGTGTACATTTCTTTCTGTCTTTGTGCTCAGTCATTTCATGACTTGAAGTCGTCGTCTGAAGGCTTGAAATCAGCTATGGGGGGAGAATTTACACTCTAAAAATTGGCAAACACTACAAATCGGGGCCCTTCCCCCGTCCTGGGGAGCTGGTTTTCCAACATTTACCAGCACGCCACTGGGACCCTGCTTGGTTTCCTCCCAGAGGTCAAAAAGAGAGGCGGGAGTGGGGTCTGCATTCTGGGATGGTGGGCAGTGGGGGTGGATGTCTGAGGAGTGGGGCTGGAGAGCAGGCTGCTGGGAGGAGAGGAAGCTGGGAGAGATTTTAAAAATCTCAAATCACCTCAGAGTTCTTGATGGCATTCATTCATTCCACAAACATTTTCTGCTCACGCCCACAATGCACCTGGCACCGAGATGCAGGAATTAGAGCCTGCCTCGGAGAGTGCACAGTGGTGGGTGGCGGGGTGGTGGGGGGGCACTTTAACCCTTTCACAGCTGTTTGCTGGGTCCACCCGGGGTTCCGGGTGGGCGGGAAAGGCAGAGATAAGGCAAGAGGCTGTGGTGTGGTGGGGAGGGGTGTGAGGACAGCACAGGACGCGCCAGGGAACCTTCACTTTTTAAAGCCAACCCCTTGCGGCTTTGAGGCCGCCGCGGTGCTTTGCTTGCTGCTAAGAGCGAGCCATCCAGGAACCCGGCCTTCGTAGCCTCAGCAGCCTCTGACTCCACAGCTGAGATTTATAAATGGGGTGTTTGGGGCTGGATGAACCCCTCAGAGCCCCCTCAGGGTTTATCGTGTACTCTTTCTAGTTAAGTCTGAGGTTAGAGCAAAGGGCGGGCTTTTTAAAGGGAAGAGTGAGACAGGGGGCTCTGCTGGAAGCCGGGGCTGTGACTTCTCCAGGCCAAATGCCCCTTGCTGTCCCATTTCATGTTGCTCATCCAGACTTTAACCTGCAAGAGGCAACAGCAAAGCTGGTGCGACGTGTGGCAGAGAGAAAACAACCGCAGCTTGCATTTGCATTGCCTAGAACCACCGGCACAATGCAGTCACCTTTAATTTCCTCTCCTCATAACCCCAAGAGAACAGAGATTCTAATCTCTATTGCACAGGGGAGAAAAGTGGGAATCAGAGAGGGAGTGGAGGGTCTGGAGCCCTTTGAGGAGAATGTCCCCGCGATGAAACAGGTCCCAGAAGGCCTCACCCATCACCCCAAGCTGAGATGAGAACAGGTGCTGTCCAGATCACCACTGAACCCAGCCCCGCCGCCTTCTTGGGTCCCTACTGTTCCAGAAGGACAGAACCTTGATGTCCTTGTCTTTCTTGGTACCAGTGGTTAGCCTCTTTACCTGGATCTGAAAGGGGCACCTTTTGTGCCTGGGAGAACAGGGTGGCATTCTCTGGGAGCATCTGCCGATGTCACCATACCAAAACCTGATTTCTCTAGATGCTCCCCCACGCCTTCCACCCCTGCCCCCTAGCCCCATTCCACAAAGTCAGTCTGGGTGTCAAAGTGATCCTGGGACTGTTCTTTCTCATACAGGGAGGCTCACTCACCCAGGTCCATGACACGCTTGGGACGGCTGAAACCACACAGGAAGGCTGCGCCGGGCCTCGCACTCCCCCTGTCTGGGGAGGAAGTGGTATGAGCCCCTTTTAAGTTGTGAGAGGAGCCACCCTCTTCCCTGCCCCTCCCACCTCTACTCCTCCCTCCAATCACCCGGGGCCCCTCCAGTGCCTTCTGGGACCAAGGAGAATGACAGGGTGACAGAAAGTGACAGCTCACTCACTGGTCACAGGATAATGAATCATTGGGTCATTTATGTTCAAAAAGCCCCCTGTGCAACCTGGCAGCGTCCAGACGTCAAGACGAGGGGCCCTGCTCAAGGCAGGGAAATAGGGCCATTTATTGATTCAACAAATGTTTATAGCCTGAAGACCCTGTGCGGGGGAGTCAGAGATGGGTCAGGGGTATATCCCCGTCCTTCCCCTGCTCTGCTCAGTGTCATAGGGGACTACTTTGCCCTCTGGCTTCTGGGCAAGTTTGGCCAATGGGAGGCACTGACAGGTGAGGGAAGGTAGAAGGGAAGGGATATGCCAGGATGTATGTTTTTAATTTTCTTTCCTCTTCTCTTCCTTTCCTCGTTTTTTTCTTAATGAACAGCTTTATTGAGATACAATTCACATATAAAATTTACCCTTTTAAAATGTACCAGTAAATGTTTTTTGTATATTCACAGCATTATGCAACCATCACCACAATCGATTTTAGAATATTTTTTGGTAGTAATTTAGAGGGGAGAGACAAAGGAAACTTCTCACCACCATGAGGCTGATGTCACTTCCTGGTAACATTTTTTATCACCTCCCCCCAGCAAACACCCTCATACTCATTAGCAATGACTCCCCATCTCCCCTTCATCCCACCCCCCACCCCTGGTAACCACAAATCTACTTTCTGTCTCTATAGATTGACCTATTCTGGACATTTCATGTACATAGAGTTATGTGATATGTGGCCTTTGTGTCTGGCTTCTTTCACTTAGCATAATGCTTTCAAGGTTCATCCATGTTATAGCATGTATCACTTCCTCATTCCTTTTTATGGCCTAATAATAATCCATTGTATGGATATATCACATTTTGGTTATCCATCATCAGTTAGACATTTGGGTTGTTTCCACTTTTTGGCTATTATGAATAATGCTGCTATGAACATTCGTGTACAAATTTTTGTGTGGACGGTACTCTTATTTCTCTTGAGTATATGCCTATAAGTGGAATGGCTGGGTCATGTGATAACCACATGTTTAACCTTCTGAGGAACTGTCAAACTGTTCTCCACGGTGGCCTCACCATTTTACATTCTCATCAGTAATGTATGAAGATTCACATCCTTGACAAAACTTTTTATTGTTTGTCTTTTTTATTCTAGCCATCTTAGTGGGTATGAAGTGGTGTCTTATTTTGGTTTTGATTTGCAATATCCTAATGACTAATGATATTAAGCACTTTTTCATGTGCTTATTGACATTTGTATATTTTCTTTAGAGAAATGTCTATTTAAATCCTTTGCCGTTTTTAAATTGGGTTATTTGTTTTTTATTGTTGAGTTATAAGAGTTCTTTATGTATTCTGGATACAAGTCCTTTATCAGATATCTGATTTGTAAATATTTTCTCCCATTCTGTGGGTTTTCTTTTCACTTTCTTGATGGTGTTCTTTGAAACACAAAACTTTAAAATTTTAAGGCCCGATTCATTTACTGTTCTTTTTCCACTTGTGCTTTTGGTGTCATATCTAAGAAACCATTGCCTAATTCAAGTTCACAAAGATTTATTCCTATCTTTTCTTCTAAGAGTTTTATAGTTTTTAGCTCTGACATTTAGCTTTGATTCATTTTGAGTTAATTTTGTATATCATGTTCTCTTCTGTTCTTAGTTTGCTGGATTTTATCAAATGCTTTTCTGTGTCCATTAAGACAACCTTGTTTTTTTGTCCTTTATTCTATTAAATATAGTATATTACATGGATTGATTTTTGTATGTTGAACCAACCTCGAACTCCTGGGGTAAATGACTTGGTTATGGTGTATAATATTTTTTTAATATGTTGCTGGATTTGGTGTGTTAATATTTTGTTGAGGATTTTTGCATCTGTTATATAATATAATATATTCTGTATAATAATAATATAATCTGTATAATAATATCCCTTATAATATAGTGTCTGTAGTTTTACTTTATTGTGATGTATTTGTGTGGCTTTGGTATCAGGGTAAGTCTAGTTGAAGATTTATCAATTTTGTTGATTTTTTAATGTACCAACTTTTGGTTTTACTGATTTTATCTACTTATTCCTATTTCTATTTCATTTATTTTCACTTTAGTCTTTATTATTTCCTTTCTTCTTCTTGAGTTATGTTTACTTTGCTCTTCTTTTTCTTTTTGTTTTTTTTAAAGATTTTATTTTTCCCTTTTCTCCCAAAGCCCCCCGGTACATAGTTGTGTATTTTCAGTTGTGGGTCCTTCTAGTTGCAGCATGTGGGATGCCGCCTAAGCATGGCCTGATGAGTGGTGCCATGTCTGCACCCAGGATTTGAACTGGCGAAACCCTGGGCCGCTGAAGCAGAGCATGTGAACTTAACCACTCGGTCATAGGGCTGGCCCCTGTTCTTCTTTTTCTGATTTCCTTGAGGTGAAGTCAGTTCTTTGAGATCTTTCTTCTTTTTTTTCTAATATAGGTGTTTATAGCTATAAATTTCTCTCTAAGCACAGCTTTAGCTGCATCCCATAAGTTTTGATATGTTGTGTTTTCATTTTCATTAGTCTCAAAGTACTTTCTAACTTCCCTTGTGAGTTCTTCTTTGACCCATTGATTATTTAGCAGTGTATTGTTTAATTTCCACATATTTGTGAATTCTTCAAATTTTCCTCTGTTATTGATTGTGGGCAGAGAATGTACTTTGTATAATCTCAATTCTTTTGAATTTATTGAGATTTGTTTTATATCCTAACATATAGTGTACCCTGAGAATGTTACATGTGCATGTGAGAAGAATGTGTATTCTGCTGTTGGGTGAAGTATTCTGTAGATATCTGTTAGGTCCAGGTTGGTTCATAGTGTTGTTTAAGTCTTTTATTCCTTATTGATCTACTGCCTAGTTGTTGTGTCCATTATTGGCAGTAGGGCATTTAAGTCTCTGGCTATGATTGTTGAATTGTGTATTTCTCTTATTTCTCCCTTTAATTCTCTCAGTGTTTGCTTCACGTACTTTTGAGCTTTGTTGTTTAGGTTCATGTATGCTTATTTGTTATATCTTCTTGATGGATTGACCCTTTTATCATTATAAAATGTCCTTTGTCTCTAAACAACTTTGTCAAAGTCTATTTTATCTGATATTAGTATAGCCTTTCCAACTCCTCTTTGGGTACTGCTTGCATGGTATATTTTTTTCCATCACTAGGATGTTTCTCTTCTTTCTCTGCTTCCAGTGGCATCCCAGCCATGAATACATGTCTTTGATCTGAGTCCATCAGCCAGCCCCAACCTCTATGGTGCCAGAACCTGATGAGTAACTCCTATCTTGGCTCCACGTCCTGCCTTAGTTTCTGAGCTCTGGTAACCCCATCTTCTCCCTGGGTCCCTCCAGCTCCAGGGATGATGGCAACTTCTTGCTGTTATTAATCTCTGAGTGACCTCACCATCTCCTGTTTGACTTCTTACTTCTTCTGTCATCTATATAACTGGCTCCTTATGTTAAATTCCTTTTGTTTGAAATACCTAGAACGGGTCTTGTTTGCTTCAATGCTAACTGATACAAGGTGATTTCTGTCCCTAAGGAGTTTAGGGTAAAGAAGAAGTTAAGGTTAGATTACACCCTTGTTGCCTACAATTATGACCAAGACCAAGCATGACATGATGCTTTAGCTAAAACAAGGGAAGAAAATCCAAGATTGTATAGGGCTGACGACAGAGGAACAAGTAGATAGAATAGCTTTTCTTCTCCCAAGAATTATGAAGAACATTCAGTTAGGGTATAGTGCAGTGAGCCTAGCTCTTCACCAGCTCCCTGTATGATCTTGGGTGAGTTGCTTCCCCTCTCTGGACCTCTGTTTTCTCAAATGTAAGGTGAGGATATTGGACTGCCTAGGAGATTCCTAAGCTTTGGTATCTGAGACTCTGAAGTGTAGGACTTTCTTGTGGCCTCCTGCCCATTGTTTAACCACTGTCTGTTATTCCAAATTCCCCAAATGGAGGCATGAGAAGTCCTTGTGGAACTTTCCCTCCAGCTTCAAGGTTTCAGCTGCTCTAATCATTGGCATTTGGAGCCCACCTGCTTTTAGGGATATAGGCAATCTCTTTTACTAAGTGCAGAGGACTCTTAAGGGTTATGTCTGGGCAGGGTGTTGGTAAGGATGGGCAGGGCAACTTCAGTTTGGAACTATTCCAGAAACTTCCTCCTGGAGACTTTTTCTATGTGCCAGATGCTTCTGAGACAAAATGAGCTTAGAGGCAAAAGACCTGTGTTCCAAACTTGCCTCTGCTATAACTTACTATATGACCTTGGGCAAGTTAAATCCTCTCACTGGTTCTTGGATGCCCATCTGAAAAGTAATGGAATTGGACCACATAAGCTTCAAGTTCCCTTCTCAGGATAATCCTTGTTATCCTCAAGGATTTTCTTGGTTCTCCAGCTGGTATAGGTCCATATAGAAGGTCCCAGATCAGGAGTATCCACAGTGTTCAGGGCAGGACTGGTGAGCTTTGTGGTAGATGCACCATGTTGTTGGGGGGCACGGTTAAGGGCTGTTTCTGATTCTGATCCCTTTAGTAGCCTCAGCCTGATGCTTAAGTGGTGGTGCCCACCCAAGACCCCTTTTGTTCTCTCACAGTTCTTTCCAACCCCTCCAACTCTGGCTCCGACTTTGGCCTGCGAGCCTTCAGTTTCAGTTTCTTGGCAGGTCTCTGAGTGAGGCAATGGAGATTCCCTGTATCTCTCAACACTGATTGTGAGCTTTCCATCCACATGTTAGCATACAATTAGTGACTATTCACTGCAAATCCATCCTCTATGATAGGGACAGTATAGCAGGAACCCAGTATGATTTTGCAAATCCCATCCCATCCTTCAAGGCCCAGGCAGGCCCATTTTCATTGTCCTCCCTCCTCTGAAC
Source organism: Equus caballus (assembly GCF_041296265.1). NCBI lineage: Eukaryota > Metazoa > Chordata > Mammalia > Perissodactyla > Equidae > Equus > Equus caballus. The sequence continues at coordinate 22,111,144 of NC_091694.1, read as the reverse complement.
TCCCACAGCACTTGACTTTAGGGACACCCAAATTGACGTATACAGCAATGGCATGTACACTATTTTCTGTTCTGGAACAGACTTTATGCTTCTTGAAAATAAGATTGTGCTGTGTACTTTTTTGGTGGTCTTTACATTGCCTCAATCAGTTCTGTGATTTTAAAAACAGATTTTTTCTTAAGTGTAGTTTGGTGTAGTTCAATAATAGTTCGATAATGGATCCTGTGGGTGATATCTTATATCACAGAAGGTTCTGTCTCAGCCCACTTGTTAAGAGCATATATTCTATGCCTAACAAGAGAACTGAAGTCAGCTCCTCGAGACTGCTGCCTCTTTCTCTCTAGAGAATCTTAAAAGTAAAAGCAGGGATTCTAGAAGTGAAACCCCATATTGAGGCTCAGGGCCTTGTGAGAGTGGGCACCATCATGTTCAAGCTGTGCTGAGGATGTGGTTTGTTTTATAAGAGAAGGCAGACTCTCTGAGTTCATGTTGTCCAGTTGGAGTGCCATGGATACTCCAAAGTGTCCATACAAAGGTCATGTCCATAAGAGGCGTAAATTCATTGTGCCTGCTTATATCTGGGGCACCTTTGGACCACTTGGTCTTTGGTCTTCCAAAGATGGATCACCTTACATAAATGAAGGCTGTTCAACACTGAATACCTAAATAAATTACATAAATCTAAAAAATTAAATAAACATTTAATCGATTGGTGAAGTGACTTCAGCCTTTTCCTAAGATGCCACCACTCCCTTAACCTCTTTCTTGGGAATCCTTTTCTTCCTTTTAAATTTAATTTATTGGTAGCTGACTGCATATCCTGTTCTCAGCAGCAGCTTGAATGGGACTAGCATCATGTCAGAGCAGAGAATACCTTGGTCCCAGGGAATGGAGCCTAGGATAATTGTTTTGCTTCTGTGGTGACTTCATTCATTCATTCAGTAAGTATTTGATGAGTACTTATGTGCCAGGCATGGTGCTGGCCTCTACAGATACAAAGATGAATCCTCATGGTTTCTGGTCTCGCTAAACTCACACGGAGCACGGTGGGTTTATCAGTCGGCTCTGGCTGCCGTAACAAAATACCGCAGGCTCAGTGGCTTAAACAACAGAAATTTATTTTACCACAGTTCTGGAGTCTGGAAGTCCCAAATCAAGGTCCGGCAGAGTCAGTCTCTCTTCTTGGCTTGCGGGTGGCTACTTTCTATGTCCTCACATGGCCTTCTCTCAGTGTGTGCCAGGCCAGAGAGAGAAAACAAGAAGGCGAGTTCTGTGATATCTTTTCTTATGAGGATGTTGACCTTCTTGGATCAGGGCCCCACTTTTATGACCTTATTTAACGTTAATTACTTCCTTAGAGGCCCCATCTCCAAATGTATCCACACTGGGGGTTAGGACTTCAACAGATGAATTTTAGGGGGCTCAAACACTCATTCCATAACAGTGGGGAGATGGAAAAATAAAGAGGCAATTACCCATAAGCAGTGAAAGTATAAAGACATACATGAAAAAGTATACACTAAATTCAGGATGGGAAAGGAAGAGGATGTAAATGCAGAGGATATCCAGGAGCTTAAACTGTGTTGGTAATGCTTTGTTTGTGGCGGACAAAGGTCTCATTGTATTATTCATAATATTTAAAAAATAATGGAAGACAAAATTATGGTACAATGTAGTAAGAGCTAACGGGGATGGTGGGCAAGCCCAAGATGACATAGTAGCACATAGGAGGGTAATCAGGAAGGCTATGGAAAAAATGGGGAATAGCATCTATGGGGAATAGCAATAACCCAGACAAAGGGAAGAGGGTAGTGGTGAGTGGTCAGTAGCAAGTGCCAAGGCCAGAAGTCTTGCCTGACAGAACTTGAACAGGTTGTTTACTTTCTCGGAATTGCTCAATTTGGGAGTTCAGGAGACAGAGAGAACCACACTGTGTAACTTGGCCTCCTTGTAGGGTAGACATGGCCTGTGGGCCAGGTTTCTGACCTTTGTTACCTGCTCTACGGATTGGCTGAGTTTGGCACATGTGATATCTTTTGCTTTTGCTGTGTCTTTGAAGTGAATCTCTCCCTGCTGCTGTGCATTGTGAGACAGATGGTGTGCAAAGCATTTCTCAGAGTTGACTGTTCCCCACTACTCTGCTTGTCCATTTGTCCTTCCGTCCATTCCCTTGTCAATCCATTCTTTCAGCATCTACCTACTGAGCACCTGCTCTGCCAGGTATTGGGCCAAACGCTAGGACTTGAAGGCCCAATAAGCCATGGTCAATTAATGACCAAAGAGCTTGTCAACTAATGGAAAATAATGTCTCCACATTTGTTTGGGGTTTCCATATTTCTAAGCACATTCTTATATCTTATCTCATTTAACTTTCAGCACTGCTCTGTTTGGTAGGTTTCAATTTTCTGATTGAGGAAACTGAGACTCAAAGAGAAGTGACTTGACCTTTGACTCCAAGCTAAGGGGCTTTTCCCACCATGTCAGGCTGACGCTAGGAATGACCTGAAGGGCTCAGACCATGGCTGTCCCCTCCCTGCCTGGAAAACATGCCCTCGGAGAAGACATCCTGTACCCTGCCTTGTTCTCTGAGAATGTGCGCACTGCCTTTGGGGAAGTCTTGCCCATGAACAAAGGTTTCTGAGAAGGAGCAAGGAGCAGGACTGGAAGAAACCTTCATAGTCATTCAGTCTAACCACCTACTGACGGCTTGGTGACCTAGAGGATAAAGAAAAACTTAGCCTACTGTAAACTCAGCCTCCTGTTGTAAGAAAGAACAGGGCATGTTTTGAACAGGGCGAGAAGGAGCAGAGACCTTCTCTAGAAGGTCTGGTCTGGAGAAACTCAATAGAAGGAAGCAGACCCAGAGTCCCCTGGAGGGAGTCAGATCTGCAGAAGCTCAGCCCTGCCTTTCTTGCAGATGGAGCCCTGGTCAAAGTACCAATTTCTTGGCTCTACCCAGAGTGTCCTATGGCTTCTAGTCCCTCTGAGCATGTAATTCAGTGGACAAAAGTCCAAGATCACACCTCTTACCCCTGCCCTCATCTCCAATCCCTGTTTTATTTCACTTGGAAACAATCTATTCCCATGTGAAGCCAAGGAGAGGGGGCCTCCACCACAGGCAGATTTGTCATGGATTTAGGGCCCCAGCCAGACAAGGACACTCCAAATTTGAGAAGGGTTCTGTGTTGAACTTACCTAGAATTTTGTAATCAGAAAATCTAAAAAAGCAGCTCTTAATTTCAGCATCTGTGTACATCTTGTGTTGGTTGGTCAGTATCAGGAATTATATTTGGAGAGAGGCTATAATCTTTTTAGGGTTTAGGGCCTTTTAAGGTGTTAATCAGGCCCTGGGCCACCAAGAGAGAGAGAAGCAACAAGTGTGAGGTGAGGGGTTGTCAGGCTGCAGGGAGGAAGGAGGTGGTGCTCCAGGAGGACGAAAAGAGAAGGAGGTCCTGGCAGAGGCTAGCAGGAGGTCTCAGGTCACCCTGACACCTGTTGCCACGGCCCGGTGGCAGTTTCCTGCCACTTGTCAGGACGAGTGTGCACAATGGGCTTGCCTTGACAAGAAGATGCTTCCTGTTTTGCTGCGTGGGTTCATTGTTGGGCATTGAGAGGAAGGCTTTATGGGTCTGTGTTTTCTATGTCACCAAGCTCCCTGAGGGAAGGGGTGAGGACAGGTGAGGATGGGGGTGTGAAGGAAGGGGAGAGGGAAAGCAGGGGAGCAGAATTCTCCCAGAATAGCTCAGCAAAACCTCATCCCATTCTAGTTTCAGCCAACCAGAGAGGGAGGGGCTGGCTGCACTGTTGTGCTGTCCCCAAACAGCACGAAGCCAGAGCCCCTGCGTGTGACTGAGGGTTGCCCAGAGTCCCCCGGGGCTCCTTTTGCCCCTCAGTGAGACCCAGTGTTGACTTCAATGGTGACCTTTATCCTGGCAAAATGGCAAGGGCGACCAGAAAGTTGGACTAAAATAGCCTCTGTCGTGAAAGCAGGGGTGGAACATGACGAGGTTGGTCTCATGGCAAGTGATGAGTGAGAATCCAGAGGGCTCGCTCCCCACCCCCAGACCAAGCCTACTACTGGGCCAATCCTGCGTATGTGACAAGTGAGTTTGTACGTTTTGCTTATTAGAAAACCCAGGTGTCTTTATGTTTGCCTAGCTCGAGACCACCTGTTACGGTAGAAAAGAGTGTGGGTTCCAGTCTCGGCTCAGCCAGCCAAGTTTCCAGGAGCACCCCCCCCACCTCTTGTTTCCTCATCTGGGGATTGAACCAGATGATCTTGGATGTCCTCTCTGGTCTCGTGTTTGGGGATTCCATTGATCATCTCCTGGACGGACTGCGGGGTTCAGAGAAGCTTGTGTTAAGCACATTTAGGAAATCCTAGCAGAGCTTTGGTCAGGAAGAAAAGACAGGAGGAGTTCTGAAACCATCCTGTTCCTTCCCACACAATCGTTTAAGGAGGGCTGGCTGCTTCATTGTCCTCTTGTGCCTTCTTCACGGCATTCAAAGCCCTTCTCACCCTGGCCCATTCACCAGCTCAGGCCTTAGTCTCTGACTCCCCACCTATGTACTCCAACCTTTCTGGCCCAACTTTGAGTTCCCTCCAAAACTGTGCATTTTCATTCTTCTGGGCTTTTCCACATGCTGTTCTCTCAGGCTAAGATGCCTATGGCTCCTTCTCCCCCTTTTAGACTCTAACTCATCATTTAAGACGCAGCTCCGAGAGCTCTCACCTCCTAAAGAATTTCTGACGCCTCCAGCCCACAGAAGGCTGCTCACACTGCTAAGACAGCATCTCTCAGTCTAATTTGTATTGTAGGCGTGTCTGCAATCTTTCTCCCTCCATCAGGTTAAAACTAAGGGCCGCCTTTCTTATTTCTTAGATGCTTAACACAGCACCCGGCATATTCTTGGTGCCCAACCAGTGGGTGTTAAATTAAAGCGAAGCATATTTCTGTTGATTTGACCCCAAACAGGCTCCATCTAGAGCTAATGAAATAGTGGCCTCTTTGGTACTGCTAGAGAGGAGCGGGGCAGAGGAGTGGAGCCTAATGGGGGATATCTCTAGTTATGTGCATGGCCACCTGTCCCTGCTCCTCAAAGATTAGTTTCAGCTTTGCCTTCTGAGTAAAGCTCATGGGGTCCCTGCTCTGGGGAAGCTTCCAGGCTGATAAGACAGGTCACCAATTTCAAGACTCTTACCTACTGTTTGAGGAAGGATGACAGCTAAGACTCATTCAGCACCTATTGCATGCCAGAGCCTGAATCACCTCATTTAATCTCACAACAACCCTGTGAGGTAAGCAGTGTGCTGCCCATTCTAAAGATGAAGAAACAGACTCAGAGAAGTTAAGGACGTTCCCAAAGGAGACTCACAGCCAGCCGCAGAGAGTGAGGAATGGAACTCCCTCGTCTATCCTCTTTCCCCTACACAACACTAGTTTGTAACCAGGAACTCAACTTCACAAGCACTGAAAGCCCCAAAGTCAAATGCCTCTGCTGCCCCCACACCAGCAAAGATGGAAGCCCCATGTAGCCCTGTGCCTGTACAGTGCTCACTTCTGAACCCATGTCTTATGAGTATGAGTGCTTCTGATTGGTCGAGAGTAGATCACATGCTCATATCTTAGCTGCAAGGGAGGCTGGGAGTTTGAGTCCTTGACCTCTACTTGGGGAGGCAGGACCATAACAAGGGCATTTCCTCCAGAAAGAAAGGCTATCTGTAAGACGAATGTGACAGGTGTGCACTACACTGACTTACTCTAAATGTCACACCAAAGGAAGATAATTTAGATGCTTTAACACATTCCTTTTTCAAGTCCTCCTCCTTTCTTAAATGAGGTTTGAAGAGACAATTTTTATTACATCATTTTTTTTTAAAGATTGGCACGTGGGCTAACAACTGTTGCCAATCTTTTTTTTTTCTTTTTTTTTTTTCTCCCAAAATCCCCCCAGTATACAGTTGTACATTCTAGTTGTGGGTCCCTCCAGTTGTGTCATGTGGGACGCCGCCTCAGTGTGGCCTAATGACTGGTGCCATGTCCGCGCCCAGGATCCACACTGGCAAAACCCTGGGCTGCTGAAGTGGAGCGTGTGAACTTAACCACTTGGCCATGGGACTGGCTGCCAATTACATCATTTTTCGAGATATAATTTACATACATGAAAATTCACCTATTTTAGTGTACAGTTCTAGGGGTTTTTACAAATGTGAACAGTTGTGTAACCACTAGCACAAACAAGACACACTATAGGACAGTTGCCTCCCAAAATCCCCTCACACCCTTTTGTAGTCAACCCCTTCCTCCACCCCCAGCCCCTGGGAACTACAGATCTGGTTTCTGTTTATAGTTTTTGGAGCAGACTTTTAAAGCAAAGAACAAACAGAGCCAAGGAGATTCTATGTGTAAATGTCAATGTATGCGTGCCAGAACCTCCCGCTCCTTGAGCCCTGTCCCAGGGGTGGGGAAAGACAAATACTGCAGATTGACTGAAATGGTCAAAAGCATCATTTCCTTTCAAATGTCAGGTTTAGGGCTCATGGCAGGTAGAAGGATGAGGTAACAGTTGTGGCTCCAGCTCACTGCGTGGATCCTGCTTAGAGTGATGGGCAAATAGTGCCTGCAACAAACGCAGTGCTGCCCTCAGATCCAGGTGGAGGGACACCCGTCTTCTTCTGACTGCACTCCTTTCTGTCAGGTGAAGGACGGGCCCACCACTGGTCTGTGTCTCTACTTCTGTCATGCTCTGGGACCCAGGACTCACAAACCCTAGGCTCAAGAGGTGGCCAAAGGCTGGCTATGGATTGGTGGTGTAGACGGAGCTTACTCCAGGCTGGGGAGTAGGAAGAGAAGGAGAGTGAGCTGCAGGCCTGGGCAGGGGGCTGGAGGGAAGCTCATCAGGGAATCTGAGAATTCTACACATAAACAGGGCCTCGTAGGTCATTATGAAAGATATTTTTCCTTACGGAAACATATTTTCAAAATAGAATATGGCCTATTTTATTTTTTAGTTAATTAATTAATTTTTTTGAGGAAGATTATCCCTGAGCTAACTGCTGTCAAACCCCCTCTTTTTTGCTGAGGAAGACTGGCCCTGAGCTAATATCCGTGCCCATCTTCCTCTACTTTATATGTGGGATGCCTACCACAGCATTGTGTGCCAAGCGGTGCCATGTCTGCACCCGGGATCTGAACCGGCAAACCCCGGGCCACTGAAGCGGAATGTGTGCACTTAACCACTGTGCTACCTGGCTGGCCCTGGCCTGTTTTATTTATTAGTTTATTAGCTCGATTTATAACATGAATACCTGGGCAGGCAGTATGTAGGCCTCTTTTGATTTGTTGGTCTCTCTTTTGGGGGAAAGAAAACTCTTCAGTTTCCAGAACCTTCTCTGATTGACCCTATTTTTGTTCCAAAGCTGAAAAGGGCAAGGTACAGGTAGCTGGGGCAGGGATATTGCAAACACTCAGGTAAAGAAGGTACATGGGAATTTGCTGTGGGAGCACAAGAGAGAACAGGAGAAGGGGAGGGTTCAACACGAAGAACTCTGGCTTTTGAGTTGGTTCTGGTTTCAAATCCAGGTCCCACTACTGATTGTTTGACTTTGACCGAGTCGCTCAGCTACCCAGAACCTCAGTTGCAATATCTGTGAAAATACCTCCGATAATGGGCTTTCTCCTGAGAGTCCCTGTGAGGATGAAATGAAGTGGAGTCAGCAAGGCACCTGGCCGAGAGCGGGTTCTCAGCCGGCTCATTCCCTTTCTCCCTCTCCTTCCTCCTGTCGGCTGAATCGCCCGAGCCCATTTTGGCATTTTGTAGATTTCTACAGCTGAGAAATCTAAAAATAAATTTGAATTATGGTGGGTTTAGTGCTGAGGTCTCTGGTAGGCACTTCTGTGTAAATAGCAGAAGTGAGAAAAAAAAAAGGCCATTTCATTTCTAGTATTTGAAACTCGAGTTAACCCCCATCGTGTGGGCGACTCAGTGGAGGGGCGGGAGTGGCAAGGGGGAAGGTTTGGTATTTTTTCTTTGTTGTTTTTGTTTTTATTCTGTGATGATGTCGGGGACTCTCCAGGGACATGTGTCACAGAGCTATACGGAGAAGGGGGAGGTGAGGGCAGGGAGGTGGGAAATTTGATTCTGTCCCTGACGTTATAGGGCAGAACAGCGGGGAGGAGGAGTGTCGGTCAGTGGATGGAAAAGGGGACCCCGCACTCAAAGGCCCCGTGGCCGTCATGCCCTTCCTACCTCCTGCTCCGAGTCACCGTTGGGTAAGTTCCTTAATTCACTTTTCAGTGAGCTTCTGAAGAAAGGCCATCTTTGGGGACTTGCCTTATTCCTGAAATGCTAGTAACGTCAGAGACTTGGTTTAAAGGGGGTGTGTGTGTTTGTGGGTCACAGATACTCACAAAAAGAGAAAGCAAGAGGCTGGCTAACTTGACCATGGGCCCACGTTGATGGGAGTCACAGGTTATTCTTATTCTCTTTATTGTTATTTTTAACAAAATGCTTTCCCATCCCTCAAATCTGATTTTCGCTATTCCTATAATCTATGTTTTATAGGCTCAGTAAGATGAAGTAAATTTCCCCACGGTCCTATGTGGGACAGCCAGGACTTGAGCTGCCCCCTTCTTTATACGGGACTGGCATTGGCCATCCTAAGAATGATGTGTAACTTGGGCTCAGGTCTTGAGGCCTGGGGAATCCATCACCCCGACTTTTGCCCCATGGTCTTGACTTCTGTAACTCTTTCTTTTTTAATGGACATAAGGACATTGTATGTCAATGTAGTTTTTTTTTAAAAAGGAGTGAATAATCCAAATAGAAACATACCATACCATGTTTGGGATTTGCATTGATCTAGAAGTCTCTGAAGGTGATTTTATGGAGAATACAACCAAGTTGTCTCCTGTTTCCACTACAGAGAACCAGAGGGAAGGGATTTAAGCAGTAATAAGAAGCTGTGGGATAGATCTGAGGGGAGAGCTTCCTGACTGTAGGGGGTTGATGAGTGTAGGAGCCACTGGTGGATAGAAGTGACACTTTTCCTGTGCCCTGAACCTCCAGCACCTTGCCGTTTGCCAGTGCCTGCTCTCATCCTTCTCGAGCCAGCTCAAACGCTCCCAGCATTGCCGTGAAGAACCACGGGTTTTCCCTCCCTCTCTGTGGTGTGACTCTGGTACTTCTTCGCACCTGTGTTGTTCTCCCTGACTTAAAGCCAAGCCCTTGAACTCCTCCCTTCCCTGAGTTCTCAGAGGGCAGGGAGGCGCTCCATTCATCTTCGTCAAACCAGTACCTAAGGCAGCACCTGGCGCACAGTCAGTGCTCATTGAAGGTGCACTGAACTTCACAATGATGAGGTGCCTGTTGGTGGTGGTGGGTTTTTTTTAAACCTTGTTAAATTTGATAAGGTCAATCCCCAATGCCAGCATGCATAAAAACAGGTGCTCTCATGCGCTGTTGGTAGGAATGTAAACTGGTTCAACTCTTCTGGAGAGTAATTTGAATTGCTTAGAATTTTGTATGCCTTTTGACCTAATTATTTTCTTTTGTTTTCTCTGCCCCCTCCCCTCCTCTTCCCTCTTCTCTTCTCCCAAAGGGTTGGTGAACAGCTTTTCATAAAGATATTGCTATTGTTATATTCATAGCAATGTTTTTTAAAACAATAGCAAAAATGGGGTCAATATTAGTATGGATTTGGATAAATTGTGGTTTATGTATGAAAGACTACCATGCAGGCATTACAATTGATGGTAGCATGTGAATATTCTTTAACCAAAGAAGCAAAGTGACCAAAGCCGGTTACAAAATAGGCAGCATAGTATGATCCCAGTTTTGAAGAAAACATAAGGAAGTATCCTGGAGAAAATCTTTGGAAGGATTTACACCCGAGCCTTTTAACTCCTTACTTGGGTGGTGGGATTTTAGGGGCTTTTAAATTTCTTCTTTTTATTTCTCTGAATCTTCTCAATTGTCTACAATGAATGCATTACGTTTAGAACGTGGAAAAACATTTTCAATGTCTTGACTTGATTCTCTAAGTAAACTACTTGGTCCTCAAATTCTGAAAACTGTAGAAACCATATCAAAATGCAGGAAGTTGGTGTTGGAAGAGCTATTGGAAGGCCTTTGGGCCAGAGGTTCTCAAATTTAGCTGCACATTAGAGTCACCTGGGGAGTTCTCAAAACTCTGCTGCTCAGTCCACACGCTATGCCAATAAATCGGAATCGCCAGGGGTGGATCCGGGCATCAGAGTGTGTTGCGTCTCCCCAGGTGATTCTAATGTGCAGCCAACTTTGACAACCACTGCTGTTGAGCGGCTCTGTCTAACACAGCAGCCACTAGCCACACGTAGCTATTTAAATTTAAAAATGAAGTAAAATTCAAAGTTCAGTTCCTTAGTCACACTAGCCACATTCTAAGCACTCAGTAGCCAATGTGGTTAGTGGCTACCGTTTTGGACAGCATAGCTGTAGATCTAGCCCTCGATTTTCCGGAGAGGAGACCAGAGAAGCTCCTGGCAGGTGGGTGCCTTCCTTCTAGCAGGCCTGATGCTCACGGGAGGAGAAGGTCCCTTTCCTTGCCTGCTCCAGGGCTCAGAACACATCTGCCAAGGCCATCAATAATTGTGTGCCTAGAAAGTTCCTTCTGCTTTCTTGTGTCTACCCCATCTTCCTCCTTGAGCAGCGGGAAGCTTTATGCCACATGTTTATTTTCAAGGGCTTCACAGGACCAGGCCCTCCAGAGCTGTTCAGCATGGTCAGGCCAGCAGGCGAGCTGTTTACTTGGAATCCAAGTGCACAGAGGAGAGCAGAACAGAGCTATTTTCCACGGCTGCTGAGAAAGGTGAGTGAGCTGAGGCAGAATAACAAAAAGCCACTTCAAAAACACACCAGAAAAAGTCAGAAAGCAGAGACAATCAAAGGTTTGAGACACACACCCCCCCCCCAAAACCCTGACAAGAGAGCGAAAACAAGTCACGGGGGAGCCTCTGGCCCTGAAGGTTTCGAGACTGTCGCGGTTGCTGACTTGAGAACGGGCCTGTCCCAGCAGTTCCGAGAGGAGCCAGGAGCTGAGGCTGTGGGGGCTCAGAAACCTCACCTGATTCTGAGAACTGTGTGACCTGGGTGGTGGGACAGTCCCTGAGCCCTCTGTGTCTCTGGGAAGACAGGGGTGTGTGGGAATGGCAGGGTCAGATTGGCTGGGTGAGTGTGGGGGCTATTTCAGCCCAGAGACTGGCCACCGGTTAGGTAGCAGAATCTTACCTGGCCCTGGGCTCCCGGGACCTACTGCCTCAAAGGGTGGGGTTCCCATGCACATAGTCCATCAGGGAATTCAGTGGCATAAGGCCACCCATGTCCAGGAAGCTCCTACTTCAGGAGCCAACCATGAGGATGGCGAGCCAGAAAAGGAAGCCTGATGCTCTCCTCACCTCATCCCATTTCCCAAACTCTGCCACAGGGCAGTGAAGTACAACGAAGAGAGCCCTGGCGTTGGAGGACTTGAGCTCATGTCCCTAGCATTGTGACTACTTGCTATGTGACCTCGGGCAGGCCAGTTTACCCCTCCAGACCTTAGTTTCTTGCCCAGTAAATCGTAGGGTGGGTCTAGACCAATGGGTCTCAACCTGGTGAGCTGTACAAATCAATGAGATTCTAGCTGTTCTGAGATCCAGCCTGGGCATCAGGACCCTTAAATGCTCCTTAGATGATTCCAATGTGTGGCCAAGATTGAGAATCACTTGTTTCTCCAGGGCTCCTCAAGTTTAGCATGCATAGGAGTCACCTTGTTAAAATTCCGATTCTAATTCCACAGGCTTGGCGTAGAGTCAGAGAGCCTGCATTTCTAACAAGCTCCCAAGTGATGCCCACGGACCACACCTTGAGTAGGAGCAAGTCTATCTTTAATGTCCACTTCACTCTAACCAGCAAGCTGAATTCCAAGCTCCAGCAACTCAATTTGTTTTTGTTTTGGTACCTGGCAATAGTTGCATATTTCTGCCAATAGACGTGATTGCTTCTAAGTTCTTTCTTTTTCCTCCCTCTCTCACAAGAATCATTTAAATTCTCACTTATCGTTTGAAATCTGACTCGATCCTATGAAGATGAATCAGAGATCTTCCCTTCAAGGGCAGAAAATGAAAGATAAAGCCAGACTGTGATGTGAGTTCAAGGAGGGGCAGAGGCCATTTTTATTGGGAGGGTTGGGAAAGACTCTATGTAGCTGATAATCAGTTAACAAGTATTGAGCTTCTGTGTCTGCTGGGCACTGTTGAAGTGCTTTACATAGTTGTCTCATTTAACCCTCATAACAACCCCGTGGTAAGTACTGAGAATGACCCTCAAGTTACACGTGAGGAAACTGAAGCTAGAAGAGAAACAGAGACTTTTCCAAGCAAGGAGCAGTGCTGGGCCTTGAACTCAGGTCTCTGTTGACTGCTAGTCCACACAGAATGTGGGCAGTATTTCAGCTGCATGCTTGACCAGATCTGACCAGATCCAACCAGACTCAGCCAGATCCAACCAGACCCAAGCACACCTGACCAGACTGGACCAGACCCAACCAGACCTGACCAGAGTCAACCAGACTCAACAGACCCAACCAGACAAGACCAGATCTGACCAAACTCAATCAGACCCAACCAGACCCAGCTTCTGGGCACCTAGTTGTTGTTGGTAGGGAAAGGGGTGGGATGGGGTTTGCATGAGTTTAGGCTGCTTAAGCAATTTCTCCACTTACCTTCCATAATTCCTCAATCAGAAAAGGGCAGGTGGTAACAGTTTTCCACACCCAGCCCCTGGGCCCAGGAACTCAGGGCCCTTGCACGGAGCCGGGCACCTGGCTTCACACTTTTTCTCACTTGGCTACCTGTCCCAGCATAAATCTCTGCTGCCTGCATCTTTTTATACTTGTATCGTTTTCTTATCTCCTGGAGAACAAGCAGCGTGTCCAGCTTGGTGACTGTTTTATTTTCTTTTTATAGGCTTGTCCCTTAGTCAGAGCCTAGAGTATAACTCCCAAAATAGTGCTGCATAGAAGATAGTCCGAGGCTACCAAGATTGCTACAAATTCTAAACTTCTCAGATTCCACTAGGTTCTTAACCAAAATGGTAGTCAGCAGCTCAACCCAATAGTTTTTCCAACTTGGCTTCATCCGTTTTGTCTCACTTTTATGGGACTGGGGTGGGAGGGGGAGAAAGAAGGAATGGAGACTTCCTTGTTCCCCTACCAGATCTTGGGTCTTGTCTTTCCATTTTTGGTATCCCCATTACAGGATATTATGCAGATAGATGCATAATAATGTTTGTCAGATGAGCAAATGAAGGCAACTTGGGTGTATTTTCTTATTACATCGAACGCACGGCAGCACTGATGGCTTCTCTTGCTTGGCCCTCAAGCAGGAGAGTCACCTAGCACAGGCTTTAGCTTGTGAAGGCCCCGGAACCCTGTGGGCACAGTTACTGGGAAATCTTTCTCTTTCACCACATCTTCTCAGGTTCTGCAACAACAGCTCAGGAAGGTGAGATTTTCTTACAGGGCCCAAGTGCTTGATATGCCAGATGAGTTGTAGAATGCCAACCTTGAGAGCAATCAGGAGAAGCCCAGTCCTACTTAGGCAGCCCTGGGATTGTAGAATGGAAGACCTGTGGAAGGAGGAGACTCCTCTGTTCTCTGCCTTCCGGAGAAAGGGTCATCTTATTGTAGTGGATATTCTTAAGATCATGGATATCTAACCTTGGCGGCTGGGGTGAGAAATGTGAAGGGTTCAATGCACGTGGAAGAATTTCCCTTCTCCAGATAGTTTTTGTCCTGTCATTAAAAAAGAAAGAAAGAACATACAAAGAAAAGAAATTAAAGATGTACCAAGGAGCTAAATGTGCTCAAGAATCAAAAGTAGCTTTGAGTTGGTCAACTGGACCCAGTCGGGGGAATGTGCCCATTTATTCAACTTGTGTGCTTAAGTAAGAAAATGTTGTCAGGCCAACGTCTGAAGACTTCCTCTTATTTCTTGAGTCTTACAAGAAATAAGCCAATGAGAGGTATGCCCCCACTGCTGAGGTGACTGTTCCAGCGGGAGAGGGTCCAGCAAGAGGGGCAGCAGTTAGGAGAGGCCCCCACAAATTCTAGCTCTGGACACAGATGGGTGTGCTGTTGGTGTCATGTTATTGCTGTAGACCCAACCCTCTTCCTCTGTCTTTCCCCGGGGGCCCGTGTGATTAATGCGTTTACATCATCTCCTCTGAAGGCATCATCCATCCCAGGGGAATAGAAACTGGTGATTGGTGCTATTTCTATCCCCTCCTTCAATAAATAGCTGCTTTTCTTTATTTATTGCTAGTGTTTTTCATTGTGTGGAACCACGAGGTGAGCCCTGGGGGCGGGAGAGGCAGGGATCTTCACTGAAATCTCTCATTTAGCAAACAACTTTCCTTGAGTGTCCATCTGCTTCCACAACTTTTATCTATATGTTGTTGACTTTTAAACCTATTTCTTGGGGCTGGCTCTGTGGCCGAGTGGTTAAGTTCGCGCGCTCCGCTGCAGGCGGCCCAGTGCTTCGTTGGTTCGAATCCTGGGCGCGGAAATGGCACTGCTCATCAAACCACGCTGAGGCAGCATCCCACGTGCCACAACTAGAAGGACCCACAACAAAGAATACACAACTATGTACCAGGGGGCTTTGGGGAGAAAAAGGAAAAATAAAGTCTTTAAAAAAAAAAAAACCCTATTTCTTTGCTTTGACCTCTCTCCTTAAGATTAAACTCACATTTCTAATTTAAAAAAAAGAGAGAGAGAGAGAATGGAAATTGGATGTAGGCGATTGACGTTAGCCTATGGAAGTCATTCTGCAATACATATTCAGTGACTCCATTTCCAGGTGCAGTCTGGTGTTGGCGGTGTAGTGGTGAGCATAGCTGCCTTCCAGGTGCAGAAGTTGAGGCCACAAGACGGGCTGTGATTTGCCTAAAGTCTCATAGAAAATTAGTGGCAGAATTGGAACCAGGGCTTTCCCCTCAAAGCCCTGGATAGAGCCTTAAAGCCATGGTAAGGTAATCGATTCATGTATTCTTGGGTTGCTATTATTAGGCACCAATCTGTCTTCCCCAGGAGACTGAGTCCTCCTGGGCAGGGACCTCCTCTTCATCCTCTCTGCACCCCAGCACCTCCCAGCCCAGTAGCGGGCACTTACTGGGGGCTCAAGAGGGGTGTGGGGAGTTGAATTGGGCGGTTGAATCTGACTTGTGGGACTCCTAGCCGTAAACAGCATGAAGTGAGGCAGGCTGGCCCCACCCCATCCTCTCCACTCAACTATGTCCGAAAAGGCTTAGCTCAAAGCTCACCTTATTTAAGAAGACCTTCCAGACCGACTCAGTCTCTGAATTTTGGAGCAACTCCTGTCTGTTGCCCTCATTTAACACCCTCCATATGCTAATTTATGTGGGGACGGGGCAGTATGACATACCGGTTTTAATTATGGGCTGTGGCTCTACCATTTTCTAGCCATGGGATCTCAGGTAATTCCTTTGGGCCTCAATTTCTTTATCTGTAAAATAGATCCAGTAATAATTCCTCTCTCATAGGCTCGTTGTGAGGATTTTCATTGGGACAAGTCATGCAAAGTGTTTAGTGTGGTGCCAGGCACTCAGTACATTCTACCTATTATTGTCATAAGTTTTCACAACTAACTGTTTTGTTTCTCCACCTTCTCTGACGATGGTTACCTCACCTGTGAACCAGAGGAAATAATTTGTAATCTTGGTGGATTGTTATGACAACCGAATGAGAGAATACATACAAAAATGCTTTGTAAACTCTGAAGGTTTGGGTGTGAAGTGTGACTGCCTCCACAAGATCACACAACTGGTAAGAGGTGGCGCCCTCCTGGAACAACCACACCCTCCCCCAATACTCGTACACACAACATGCACACAGCAGCAGCCGCACCGCCACCACCAGGAAACGTCTAGGTGGTCTGACCCCTACTGGCATCCCAGGGAAGTTGCTCTCTTGTTATTTTGATAGCCACTGGTTGAGCACCTCTGGGCTATGTGAGCAAGCAGTGGTGGAGTGGAAAAAGATGAACGAGACATGGACTTCATCCTCAAGAAGCTTACAAGGCAGCAGGGGAGGAGTGTGAGCAAATGCTAATCTAAAAGAGGCTGAATGACACAAAAGTGGTAGCCACAGAAAGATGGAAGGAGGGTATGGGAGCAAGAGGAGGTTTTGTGGCAGGGTTGGCATCTGAGCTGGTCTTTGAGATGGGTGGTGTATTAGCTCGCCAGGGCTGCCGTAACAAAATGCCACAGCCTGGGTGGTGTACGTGACAGAAGTTTATTTTCTCACAGTTCTGGAGGCTGGAAGTCCGAGATCTAGGTGTTGGTAGGGTTCGTTCATTCTGAGACCTCTCTCCTTGGCTTGCAAATGGCTGTCTTCTCTGTGTCTTCATATGGTCATCCCTCAGTCTGTGTTGCCTGTGACCAATATTATCTTCTTATAGAGATGCTAGTCCCATTGGATTAGGGCCTACCGGTGTGACCTAATTGGACCTAAATTACCTCTTCAAAGGCCCTATATCCAAATACATTCTGAGGTACTGGGGGGTTGGGCCTTCAACATATTAATTTGTGGGGGGGACACAATTCAGCCTATCATAAGTAGGATGTTTTCTTTTTTTTACATTTGGCAACTTACAAAAGTACTCATAAAATGTGAAATGTTGAAACGCACAAAAAGGAAAATAAAACCACTAAGACATGACCGTATCTGCCCAATCTTTTTTTTTTTAAAAAAATGAATATATACCTTTCAAAATGGGTTTGTACTTCACAGCACCTGTTGTTTTGTAACCTGCTAGTTTCTCTTGACAAATCTATCATGAACTTTCCACCTTGTCATTAATTGTCCTTCCACAACATCACTTTGAATGGCTGCATAGTGGTCCATTATAAGGATGTAGTCAGTGTATTCAGTGAATGGTTGGTGGGATTCTGATTAGCCAACATTGGGGTAGAGAAGGAGCAGTCTTATGGGAGGGAATGACGTGAACCCCAAGGACACGATTGTTGGCTACACTTCAGCAAACTGGAACCAGCCAAAAGAATTCTCAGAATCAGGTAGATTACACTTACAAGAATGTAATTGTGTGTGTGTGTGTGTGTATGTGTGTGTGTGGGGGGGTAGATTGTGGATGTGAGGGTGCTGCTATTTCTGAGAAGTCCTGGAGGATCCCAAGAATAATCCAGCTGTACAATTGATGTCTGACTAATTAGAATCTCAATTAGACCCTACAGGGCAACTGAAATTCAATATTTGACTCTACAGGGTGAGACGGAACTTAATGAAGACTTCATCATTTTAAGTGAGATGCTGCTTTTTTATGAGTGATTTTTAGTGACTACTGATGGTAACCTTTCCCATCCCTCATTCCCCTCTTTCCTTCCCTACTGTCCATCCCCAGTGAGGAGAAATCTTTGGTAAAATGAAGCCAAGAGATAAGGACTTAGTGATGAAGATTTGTTGGTCTTGCTTCGCACTGAAGACTTGGGGGGACCCAAAAGGGAAGTTCACGTTGTACTGAGAGGAATTCTAGGGGAGACAGGAGGCAGGGAGAGGGGAAAGGGAGCACGACTCCACCCTGCCCACCACGGCAGATTTTAATGGACCCAAGAGGTGATTCAATAGGAAAAAAGATGCTTAGTTCTGTTAATTTCGATAACTGAGCCTTTCAAATTGTGTTTATAAAGCTCACAGAATCTTAGGATTCTTTTTCTCCATTTTGCACATGGGAGAAGAGGAAAGTGCAAATGACTTTCTTGTGATTTGATAGAGAAACAGTTTAGGAATGCAGAGATTCAGCCACCATATTATTTCCAAGACAACCCATTCTCAAGTGAGAAAACCAGTCAGAATTACAGCTTTTTTCTTTTTACAGGACATGGCAATTTCTAAAGCCTTAGGAATCTTACCAGACCCTTTTGTTGAACCAATACGTCCAGGGACTGATTTATTCTAACCAAGTCCAGCCAGGAACAGAGATGAATATTCACACGTGTCCACACATTGCCCGGGAGGACAAGATGTATATTCTTGTGAAAATCTTCAACCTGATGCCTTATCAAATCTGACTCTTGGAACTGATTTTTGATGTAGGATGGCACTTCTCCCTCCCCAGCTGTGGGAGAGAGAGGCCATCTTCTGCAGTTCCTTCTAAGGTACCCGTGTTCACGATGCCGGATGGTACTTTGGAAGTGATTTCATCAGTTGGCATTCTAAGGACAAAAGCAGGCCTGCTGAGTTCAATTTTACTGGCAGAAACAGATAAGGAATGGAGAGGATATTACTTATTAACTGTGAAATGTGGAGAGTATGGCGCTTTTGTTTGCCGACACCAGCCTTTGAATTCCCCGTGATTGCGGAAATTGTAAGCTTTCTTTCGGTAAGGGATTATACTGACACTCCTCCCGATGCTGTGGGCGTGAAGAGGGTTACGTAAATGATTGCTACTTTTAGGAGCCTCCAGCCCCTCAACTTTAGCCACGACATAGGAAAAGCGAATTCAGGAAGGATGCAATTCACTTCAAACCTTGAACAAATCCACATCATGAAAACCCAATTCAGATTATTTGCTATAAAAAAAATATTATCATTTTGCAACAATTCACTACGTGATGATTTTAAACAGACAGTTCTCATGCGTTTTATATCTTTTTTTTTTTCAAAATGAATCTTTGTTGAGACTGCGCTGTGTGGCTAGCTCTGTAGGAAAACCACATAGGCCATGTCTCTAAAGCAGACGCACGCCCCCTCATTCTGTGCAAATGAGTCTTTTGGTGTCTTTCAGCACCCACCTCTAGTGCCTCGTGAGAGAGTCATGCCACCCAGGAAAGTAGAAAATGCTTCCTAAGAAATGCTTGCCAACAACATGTACAGGGGCTAACAGATGCCCTGCTGGGGACCAGGGAGCCAGAGAAGCAAGGCATGCACCTGAGGAGGAAACACAGGACAACGATGAGCCAAAGGCCCAATGCCAGCGAGGTGCCCAGGGCAAGGGTGGCCATCAGGACATTTCTGTGTCATGCAATTATGAAAGCCACCTCTATTTAATTCACTTTAATTAAAATAGGAAGGCCAGTTCCACCCCGAAGTGAAAGACGCTCTCAGGAGATGCAGAGTGAGCTCTGAGGACCAGGAGGCAAAAGTACCAGCTCTCCTGAACCCGTCACTGATGACTGAGGTGGTGCCATTTCACTCTTCTGGTTACCCTTCACTAGTCCCTGATCTGTTACCCTTCCCGAAGAGTGAAGTTTCTCTTGGAAGGAAGAGAGAGGAGGGTAGCACACTAGCGCCCTAAAGTGCTAAAGCCCAAGGTGGGCAAGGAGAAGGTGTAAAGGGAAGGACAGGTGTATATGGCGCAAAAGACAGTTCGTCTCGTTCCCCATTGGATGTAAACTCCCTGATGACAGGGGTTTTTGTGTTTTTTCATTGATGTGCCCCCAGCGCCTAGAACCCAGTCTGGCACATCGTAGGAGTTCAGTAAATATTTGTTTCATGAGTGATTCTCAAACATTGAGATGAGCTAGTCCTTCCAATGAAGCAGTTGCTTTACTGCGAAGCCCTATGGGGACAAAAGTGGTGTAAGGTGGGGTGCCCGTCCTCAGGTCTGCCCCAGGCTAGCCCTATAACCACTTGGTATTCATTCAGGAACATTTCCCCAGCCCCTTTTCCGTAATACACTGTGTCAGTACATATTTCTTTAACACTCACCGTGAGCCAAGCTCTGGGGATACCATGATGACTCAGGTTGGGACCACGCCCTTTGGCAGGAGACACAGACTGCTAAAACCACAGACAGGGGAGTATCTCACTCCGCCTGGAAGTGGAGGCACCAGGAAAGTCCTCACAGAGGAGGGCACACTTGGGCTGCTGTTATCAGCCTGGGGTGGGGCTGGGGGAGCATTCCCAACTACTCGACCCGCTGAATACATCCTTCCCTCTCGCTGGTCCTTCTTTGTTCACTCCCGGCTCGGCTCGCCCCAGGTCCTGGTGCCATAAGTATACAGCACAGATACGCGTTGTCGTTAATCCCAGCAAATCTAAGAACTGTTCTGAGAGCTTGGTGACATTATTGGTGCTGGAATGGTTAGGGGACCGTGACTCCCATTTGGCTGTTGCTCCTTGGTCTGGCTCCCTTGGGAACTTGTTGTGGGAAGGGGAATAGGCTGGGCAGGATTGGGGTCTTCCCGGGTCCTCTGAACCGTAGAAATTCCACTGGCCCATACCGAGGACCAGTGGATGGGAGGCCCATGTAGTGTAGCATAAGACAGTGATGATGTCTTCAACAAGGCTCCCTGAATATGATAACCGTGACTTCCCTTCATTTGGAGACATCCATGCCTAGGCTGGAGGGCCTTTGACACGGCAATATGGTGGCACATTGGACGAGAAGGCATTTCCACCTACACAATTTGTCCTGATTTAGTAATTCTTTCACGTTTTTGGGTCTGAGACATCAGAACCCCATCGCCTGACTCCTACCAGAAGATACTGTTAAAATGCAACTAGAAGAATGTTGTTTTGGTACTTTACACATCAGCTGCTAATCTTGGCAGGATTTTCCCTTCCCAGGGTATAGAGAGAGAAGAGGAAGTGAAAACAGGAGGGGAGAATTCTCTTACAGCACCTCTTGCCTTGCAGAAAACAACCAAAAACCCCCTCGGGTTTGAACAGGGCTTTGTACTTTTTTGTAGCTGGTCCCCATCCGCGGATTACCTCATTTGGTTCTCAGAGCTCCCCCAGGTGGGAGGCACGATTCTGAGCTGCTCCAATTTCGCTCTCATTTGCAGACAGGAGGCATTCCTGGGGCTGGAGGTGAGGGCTAAGGACTGGCTATTCCAGGAGAAGGAGGTAATTCTTCAGAGGCCCTGGGGTTTCTGAGCTTTTTCAGGAAAGCTGGGAGAGGCTCATCCATACCTGGTGGAGAAAGGTCTATGTGAACAGGGATTGGAGCTGACTGTCGTCTGGGTGGAGCTTTTCGGCCATGGAAGACAGAGGAGCTGGACTCCTCGGCGCTGAGTCACCATCTGCTGATCTCTGCCAGCTGTGGGACTCTCCTGGCTGCCGGGGATCTCCCACCCTGAAGCGTGGGGCCTTTGAGAGCTCCTGATTGTGGTATCTGCTGCCAAGAGAGGGGTGTCTTCCCCAGAGCCCAGTAGGCATGTCTCTATTCTTTCCTGTTGCTTTAACAGACTTCATCGATAACTCGGGGTATGCAACAGGCCGGTCGGAAGGTGGGGAGAATATGGAGGCAAATGGGATGAGGCCCTTGTTCTCCAACAGGCTGTAGTCTCCTGGTACAGACAGACATGGACACAAACACAACACAAGGGCTGAATCAAGGGGCTGTGCGAAGGGGACGCAGTGCTAGAGGCCACTGAGGCAGCCTCACATTGGAACCCTGATGCCAAGTCCCAGGGCAGAGTCTCCCGGACGGTGCCCCCTGTTCTGGGGACCATGAGCTCTGCACTGAAAATCAGCAATGCTTGATAGGGCAAGTGTGAAGTTGCAAGTGGGCCAGAGGGTCTGTATTGGGATGGTCCCAGGGATTTCAGGATGCCATTCCCATTCTCCCTTGGGAAAGACTCCGTAATATGGCTTAGGTGAACTGAGAATAAGAGGCTGGGACATGGAGGGCAGACAGAGGACTTGCTGGGGAGGAGACATCATGGTGACCCTCTCCTGCCTCCTGTGGGTTTTGGCTTGGCTGGGGTTCGGGAGCTTGGGGCCTAGGCAAAGCTGGGGATCAGGGCTGCTGAGAGGGAAGGGATAGTCCTCACTTTGTGGGACAGAGGTCAAATGCAGGACCACTGGGCATCCCAGCAGGACTGAGAGGCAGCATGTCGGAACAGAGAACAAGGCTGTAGGATCGTCATGCAGGGGCCGCCCCCTCACACATCCCAAAACCCATTCTTATGCCTCCTGGTCTAGAGGATTGAGTCAAGGCTGAGATTCAGTCTGGGCTGGGAGCCCTGTGCACAAGGCCCTCCAAACAGGCCGCCCCTCCCCCCCCCCCCCCCCCCCCCCCGCCAGTTCCTGGTTTATCACTGCTCCTTTCTATCTCTGCTCTCACTCCCCACCAGAGCTTTCCTTCCCTCCTGCAATGCCCTTCTTTCCACGCCCAGTGCCCTTCACTTCCATGAAACCTCCCCTGGTGTCCTCAGGCAGGAGTGCTCACCTCCCTCCTCTGAGCATCCCTGGCTCATGGGACCATGCATGTGACACCTGCTGGAGGTGTTCACATTCCGACTCCGTCTCCGAGATTCTCACTCCTTGGGCCTGGGCCCAGGTCTCCCTCATCTCTGAGCACGCCCCATCACGGGGTGTCTGCTGAGTTATCAGTACCTATTGAATGAACACATGGCAAAGATCTGACACTGGCTCCTTTGCCTCTGTCTGCCGCCTCTTTTCTGGAGAAGAGGTGGTTTGAGGAAGAGCCTGGGGAGAGGGAGATGGGAAGGAAAGTCACAGCAAATTCCCCTGGGATCGAAATCTCATCAGGGTCAGGATCGAGGGCTCAAGGGGCCCCCTGCCAGGGCAACTGGGAATGACAGAGCAGTTTGCTGGCCTGGGACATGAGGAAGGGGGCAGAAATCTTTGCAAACGGGGCCCTGGCATTGTAGGAATTTGCCTAGCCTACGGGCTTGGGATGGGGTCGGTTTTTGGTGAGGCCAGGAAAGTCCTACCTAGGTATATTCCAGCCTCTTCTGTCTTTCTAGGGTACAGCGAGTGGGGTGAATGACAAGGAGCCAAGGGGCTGGGCGGCCTCCGAGTGTGGCCACCTTTGACCCCAGAACCGTGTTTTCAAATGGATAAAGCTCTGGCACAGGGTCAGATCAGCAACTATTCAAATTTTATACAAGCTAATACCTACTTCCTTCTCCTCGGTCCATGCTTGGCCTTCCCCAGGGAGAGGCCCTGGCTCCTAGGCTAGGCCCTGAGTGGAGAACTTGATGTGATCGGGCTTCATTGGCATCCGTGGAGGCTTGAAACTGGATGAACAGGAAGCATCTTGTTTAAAACTTACATAAACAATCTCAGCCTTTTCTGAAGTACCATGGAGGGGAGCGAGCGGAGCCTGCGGTGCCTGTGAGGGACTGTGGGGGAGGGAGAGCAGCTGGGTGGCTGCCTCTTGTTGGCACTAGACGCACCTCTGATCCCCAGAGTGGGCCCTCGGCAGCTGGGAACCTGTCCTGGTGGCCTCTTGCCCCTCCTTAGTCATCACATGCTCACCCCGAATGCTGTAGGAAGCTGCCGCTCAGTCTAGCCCCGCTGTCGATCAGTCTCCCTCTCTTCATTTTGCTGGCAGCCTGGATTTATTATCCTTTAAAGATCATCTCTTGGAAGGACACCAGCCTCTCATTACGTCTTCCAGCCTGCCAGGGGGCAGCTCAGCTAATCCGGCTTTCTTGCGCCGGTGTATTCGCTTCTGGCCTGGGTGTTCTGACGCCACCTCTGGCACCAGCAGGGTGGGAAGACGGACGAAATAATTAGGCCCCATAAGTTGAAAGGAGAATTAATTCCCCTGTACAAACTTTTGTTTCTTCTCTTCCAGAATAACTTCAAATGTGTTAATCCAGGACTGTTCTTTTTTCCTTTCGTAACACGTCTGATTTATTGCAGTAGTGTTTTGTGTTTTTTTCACCGTATTTTTCACTAGAATGTAGTACATGTGAACTTTATAACATTAAAGATATTTTCCCTTGTTTGTTATAAAATGATTTAACTATATTAAACTCAGTTTTGAAAAGAGAAGAAGAAAAAAAATCACCCCTAATCTTACCACAAACAGTTTCTCAGCTTTTCCTTCCGGTCTTGGTCTGGATGCGAATTTAATCGTACACAAGTGTGATCTCCACATACGTTTACTTCTTGAAAGAGCCTAATCTGATAGCGTACGCCTTGCCCCATGTTGTTACATCGCATTAACACACAAAAAAGCTTCAGTATTATCATTTTTTCAATCAACCTCCTGTGGCTGGAAGTTTGATTGCTTCTTCTTTCGGGCTTGGAACAGAGATGTTCATCTGTCTTGTCTGGGCTCTCTCAGTCCCTGGGGGCCAGAAGTGAAGGTGGTCTAAATTGGGGGTCTAGCAGGCTCCCAATGACTCCAGTGATCCTTTCTTGCTCCCTCCCCGCCCCAGGCCCTGGGCCAGACTCCTGCCAGTCGGCTCCTGTTGTGCTCAGGTGCCCACGAGAAGGAGCTCCCACCACCGAGTAGGGTAAGAGCATTTCCAGGGCACATTGGTGCAAAGTTTTTCATCCATGGGAGCACTCACCATCTCCTCTACCAGTCCAGAGAGGGGGACTGCGTCCTACTGGGTCTTTGTCCCTGGTGCCTGGGAGGGTTCTTGGAATGGAACAGGTGCTCTGTGGTTGTTTGTTGAGGAATGAAAGTCGAAGAATGATGCCCAGCTCACAAGGAAACATGTAAGCCACCGACCCCTGCTGTTTCCCCAGGCTGGGCTGCCAAACCTGACAACGCGGCTCTGCTTTAGGGGCTGAGGGGCTTAGACTCAGGGCCAAGGGCCCCTTTACTCGACAGCTTACTTCTACCTCCTAGGTAGCCTCGCACCTCTTTCCTTAGAATCCTGGTCCGTGCTGTCCCTTCCCTATTCTGAATTCAACTAGAAAGTGATAATGGTTTTATAGAGCAGGGTCCCCATCCCACCCCCTACAAGCAACTTTAGGTGCCCCTTTATTTAATATGGTGACCAGCTTGTCTCTGCCTGCCCAGGACTTTCGCAGTTTTGACATTGAAAGTCACCCCTCAGTCCCAGATAAAGGGGACAGTTTTGTCTTAATTCCCTGCATCCAGTTAACAACGTCCTGTAGAGGGCGCTGGAGGCACAGCACAGGCCACAGGTTCCTGCGGGGACCCAGCGTTTGTCGGCCCTCCTGGGTGGGAGGTAGGATCACCGGACACCCTCAGAGTAGGGATTCTGCCTCCCGCCAGAGTGGGTCATGAAACAGCACACCTCCTCCCCTGCGGCTGGAGAACGCCCGTTTAGGGAGCTGACGCCTGTTGGAGAAGAGGCAGTTACCCCGTCAGACAAGCCTGGTGCTGGGAGCCCTCTGTTTCTTGCTTCTGAGAAGGCAAATCATAGAAATAAATTGCATCATTTCAGACCATCAAGCTACCCAGGGTGTTTGAGCTCTAAGTACCCTGACAGCAGGACACTCCAGGTGCATTGACCTAGAACATCTTAGGCCACAGGAGAACAAATCTGCTTGCTTTTCTTCAAGTGTGTCTATCACCTCTCCACCTTCCCCTGGTTTATAGACCTACCTTAGGAGATTAAGTGGGAAATCATAAAATTGACTTTCAAAGTGGGTGGCGATAATGAAAAAAAGAATCTTGCTACAATGATTCTAGTAAGAGAGCAGATGTGCACAGATCTTACTTTGGGCGTTAGGCTGGCTGCAGGCAGCGGCAAGTCAGCTATTGTGATCAGCACAGGTTTCTGGGCGCTTCACACACATCAGCCCCCTGCTTTGATGCATAACGCCTATTGCTGCCATGTTGCTGTGTTCAACTAGGTTGCAAAGTGTTTAGAACAGATACCATGTGGTGGGATCCTTTACTAATTCTCCTGCTTGCTCACCCTTTGTTGTTAAGCTACATACTTTGGGCAATAATTACAATTCATTAAACGTGCTGTGAAAACTGTCTTGTAAGAAGAGCCTGGCTGAAAGCACCAATGAAATGGGTTAAAAACACAGAGCTGCTGTTTATGTTATTTAACTTCCCAGAACTCCAATTTGTCCATGTTTAAAACAGGGATGATGGTCGTCATATCCTCTCATTAGGTCGGTGTAGGGGTTAAATGAGATAATGTGTGCAAAGCACTTAGCTCTGAGCCTGGCATCTCGTGGGGGTTCAACAGCAATTTGCTGAAGGATTGAGTGGCTCCATTTTTCTTAACTCCAAGCTGACTGCCTATTCTGTTAACCCAATGTTGCTTCAGCTAAAATTGTATTGGACTTGATTAAGTTATGGCTTTCTCCGTATTTAGATATACTCACTGAATGGGTTTGATGTTTCCCAGGTTTTCTCAGGTACTCTATCTTGAACTGTCATCATCATCACCATCGCCATCACCACCACCACGAGCTAACGTTTATTGAGTGTTTACTATGTACCAGGCTTTGGGCAAAGTGCTTTTCGCACACTCTCTCATTTTCTTCTCACAACCACTCTGGGAAATTGATGCTGTAGTCATTTTATGCCCCTCGTGCAGGTGAGAAAACTGAAAAGGCCAAAGTGGACTTGAACCCAGAGCTGCACTAAAGCCTGAGTTCTCAGCCACCACTCGTCACGTGGCTAATTTCATCCTTTACAGATTGGATTTTCTGAGTTTTGCTTTTGGAAACCATTTCAAACTCTAGGTTCCTGGGTACTGGTTACAACTGGTTTTGGATTTCTGGTGACATTGACAATGATAAGACAGCTAATGGTGCTGTCACTTGCTATTTGGGGAGAGAAGTAGAGGATTTCATTGCAAGGAAAGTGATCCCAGTCTAAATAAACTGGCATAATGGGCAACCTTAAAAAGTACCACATGGTGAAGGATGTCAAATTCTTGGCAAAGTTTCCACCTAGGTTTGAACAGGTTTTTGAATAGCCCAAGGATCTGCTCTCCCCAGAAGAAGCTGAAAAGAACAATTCTAGTCCTGGCTCTGAGACAGTTGGATCTTAGATGAGTCACTCACTTCTCTTCCTTGGGCCTTGGTTTCCCCTTTTGGAAAATGAGAGGATTAAAGCAAATTGGTGGTTCCCAAAACTTTGATGTGCTAGATTCCTTGGCTCCAGCCTGGGAGACTCTGATTCAGCAGGCTTGGGAGCACCCAGGCAGCGTCCCTGGGGAAATTCTGATGCCCATTAATTTGAGGGCCGTCCACCTAGATTGTGTCTGACATTTGATTTTCAAGCTAATGATTTTCAAGCGAACCCCAGGACATGTGGAGTGTTTTCTGAGGAGGAGGAAGATCTATCCAAAGCACACACAGTGGAGGAGGTGGGTAAGGTTCAGAGAGTGAGTAACTGCATAACAGCCGTCTGATATCAGTACTTCCGGAAATTTTTGAGACTCAACCAGGGAGGTCTTTTAAAAGGTTCCCCAGGGCTCACAGACTGACAGGAAACCGCAACAGGGGTAAAATGCAAACATAACACACCCTATCAGACATGAGGGCAGTTCTCTACCCAGCACAATAACTTATATCATCGAAAAGTTTATGAGTCATTTGTTTTAAATCTCTGTGTGTGTATTTTTTCATTTTGGTGGTATGGAGATATCTAAGGAAAGGAGGTGGGGATTCAAAAGGGAATAATTTTTACACATACCTCTCCCATTACAAGAACACTGATCTCTAAGTAGATTCTTTTGTCTTGAGTCTTTTGGATTATTACTCCACAGTGATGAAATCCGTAAGGCAAGTCTTCAATCTCCATATCATTTAATACCATGAGTGACAGCCTGAGGCCAGTTTGTTTTTTCTCCAAGAAAAATGATTTGTAGGAGCTGATTGATCACCTCAGGACCAAGATTATAAATATAGATTTCATTGGTAAAGTGATCTACTCTAACATTAAATCCAGGAATTAGAAAATAAGACTCAAAAGTACGAAAAGCACATGGTAATATAGTAAGTGCTCAACAAATGCTAGGCTTTTATTGTTATTAGATGATTGTGGGATTAACCTTCATGAATTTGCCCTTGAATTTTAAGCTGCTGTTGACCCAGCATGGTTTCTAAGAAGACAAGGTTCCTGGAGCTCCAGGGAGCAGGAAGCGCACCTTCTCTTTCGTGCAATCTTCCCCAAACAGCTTTATCCCCACTCCCATGTGGGATCCTTCAGATGATTTTGGATGGTGTGAAGACTGTTTAAATAATGTTCTTTAAAACAGTATGTATTTAAGTGTAAACATAACTAGCAAAATATCTGTCTTTAAGATTATTTTCCTTTATGACAACAGACAATGGTTTTGTATTTATGCTGATACAAAGTTTCCTTTTTTTTTTTTTTTACGATTTTATTTTTCTTTTTTCTCCCCAAAGCCCCCCAGTACATAGTTGTGTAGTTTTAGTTGTGGGTCCTTCTAGTTGTGGCATGTGGGACGCCGCCTCAGCATGGCCTGATGAGCCGTGCCATGTCTGCAGCTAGGATCCGAACCAGCAAAACCCTGGGCTGCCAAAGCGGAGTGTGTGAACTTAACCACTGGGCCATGGGGCTGGCCCCCAAAGTTTCCTTTTAAAATAAATTATTCAAGTGGAATAAGTAAGCTGATTCAAAGAAAGCTGTTAAGTTATAATGGTACAGATGTTACCGAGAAAAATTGTGGCGTGGTATGCAAATGACTGAGATTTGAGAAATACTGTGTTAGTGAATTGTACCTGTTTTCTCCCCTTTTTGCTCCGTGTGAAAATAATAATCGACATTCATTTCACAGAGTTTGCATCCAAAATATAGTTATAAAAATTCTGTGCTGGACAGGACCCTAAGATCATCATGGAACACCCCTCCGTATTTTAGATAGGTGGTTTCTGAGGCCCAGAGACGCTGTACCTTGATTAAGTGCAATACACTGCAGAGGAACTATGCTTTTACTCCATTAGAGAAAATACTAGTGCTTTCTTGTGGTCTAGACCTCAAAATAGAAAAGGGATAGTCCTTTACCCCAGTTCACCAAGAGAGACACTGGAAGAGAGGAACTGTCCTACCGCAGGGTCTCAAGGGGCACCAGTCCTGAAATATTTGAAGGTCTTTTCCTTGGAAGAGGATTACATTCAATTCTCTTTGACTTCGAGGTGTAGAAGTAGAACCAGGGGTTTGAAATTATAGGAAGACGGATTTTACCTCAATGAGAGGAAATAATTTCAGTTAACGAAAGAAGGAATGAGCTGTCTGACAAAAGGATGGGCTCCCTAAGTCTAGAGGTGTTTACTTGAGCAGTGCTTGACAATCCTAAGGGACGTGTGGAAGGGAATTTCTCTATCCAAGGGCTCAATGGGTGCTTGAGGTGGTGGACCTAAGGTCCTTGCCACTCCTGAATGTCAAGGAGTCTGAGGCAGGGGCCAGTCCCCTGGCCGAGTGGTTAAGCTCGCGTACTCGGCTTTGGCAGCCCAGGGTTTCACTGGTTTGGATCCTGGGTGCAGACCTAGCACTGCTCATCAAGCCACGCTGAGGTGGTGTTCCACATGCCACAACTAGAATATACAACTATGTACCGGGGGGCTTTGGGGAGGAGGAGAAGGGGGGAGGGGAAGGCGAAGAGGAAGAAGAAGAGGAAGAAGAAGGAAAAAGAAAAGATTGCCAACAGATGTTAGCTCAGGGCCAATCTTCAAGAAAAAAAAAAAAGGAGTCTGAGGTGGCCTTTCCAATGGCTCATCACAGGGTGCCAGTAGCCGCAATTATTGTCTCAGTTTTATGTAAAAAGCAATTAAATCATTCAGGAATGTCTCCTCCCCACATAACACTTTTTACTCCTGAATACACGCAAAAAAATTATAAGAAACTTTTTGGTGTTAAATGTGAACATAAGCCAGCTAGTTTGTTTACTGCAATATATTTTTTAAAATCAGGTTAAATACTTGACCGTCTGGGATTTGCATTTTAATCAGTTTTACCAATATCCAGTAATTGTTAGAGAAACATATAGGTCACTCTGGTAAATGGAAAGTTCCACCATTTCACTCAGAAAGCTGCTATTACAGGCTTATATGTGAACCATAAAATGTACAATTATGAGGTAGAACCAGGTGAAATGGTCATTTTGCACATAAAAACCTACATTGGCAATTTGATATGGTTCAACCTAATATTACAACATTTGTAAGCCGTTTTATAATTACCAACACATTTAGACGTCGTTTTCTACTAAACTCAGAATTTTCCTTACCATACTGATCAAAGAAACATTATCACAGTAAGCCAAATTATAATCAGCACGATTTCTTCTAAAAAGGCTGAGTTCCTTTTAGCTTGTCATCGCGCAGGGATTTCTCATTTGTAGAGACGTTAAGTCCCTCTAATGTGCAAATTATTAAGAAGTCAATTGTTGTTCCAGCGAGGTTTGCCCAGCGGTGAAAAACAAGATAAAACTCCTGCATTCCCTGACACCAGGCGGGGAGACTGTGTGTGGCAGAGCTGGGGGTGGAGGGGAAGTATTTCTGAAATGAGGATTTAAAGTGTAATCCCAGCCTCATTGCTCGTTCACATGAGAAACCAAAGCCTCAATTTAACTGCAGGCAATTGGAGTTTCACACTGTCAGCACCAACTGTCTAAAACCTCAAACGAGTGTCTAAATGTGAAGGCTCCAAACTAAAAATCTGGAAGGATTTAACCTCAGATTCTCTTTTCAAACATAGGGAATGAAGTACTCTGTCTTTTCCATAGGACATTCAGATTATCACGTTAAAGAGAAATCGCTCCTAGTAATTTTTCCTGAAAGCTCTGCTTTACAAAATACATAATTTTCATATACTATAGGAGAGCTGTTTAAAAGACATGCTTGTTGAAAGATGGAGAAAGATATGAAATTTGAAACTCCTGTACAAAAACTGGGGGACTATCGGGTGGCGACACAAATAATCTATAATCAATCTATAAATCAAAATTTTGGATGAGTTTATTATGAGCCAGGTCTGAGGACTATAGGCTGGGGGTCTTCCTTCCCCAAGGAAGGAAGTACACGCAAGAAGTGGGGTGTACAGAGAGGTTACATACCATCCTGGAACAAAGGGCATCTGTCACATATGACAGGAATATGCCTTTTACAACAGTCATGAGATTGCTAGCAAAGCAGGTCAGTGGTCACAAGGTGAGCACAGCAGGTTGGTAATTAATCTTTAGTTTCCAGGAAGAGATGCTTGTCCTTAAGGAGATGCTGGTACAGGGGGGAAGCCATAGCCCTATCTTTAAAGAAATCATTCTTCTCAGGCCTTTTTGGAAAAACAAGGTCAGGCTGAGTTAGTTTTAAACCAAATGGCTTTACAATATACTCCAACATATCCTACAGCTTTTCATTTATTCATCAGGGGGATTCCCTCTCTCCCATTTGTTAAAAATCAATAAAAGTAGATTTTTATTGATATTTTTTACAAGCTTTATGCATTCATACTCAAAATAAACTAAAAATCATGGCTATCTGTAGTAGTAAGGGGATTGAGATAGAAAATAGTTCAATCTATTTTACAGTTGAAACAGGCTGTTTGTGACTTGCCCAACGCCCATGGGGACATGTGAAAAAAAAAATCAAAGATGTTGACTATATTCCACATTCTCAAAGAAACTAGGGAACATCTCAAACGTTGGTGGTTTCTACGTCTATCACTCTGACAACTGGGAATTTTAATTCACTCTTTGCCCCCTGCAGTTAACAGCTGTCTAGTCTCCTGATTAATTCACCTGCAGCCAATTGCCCCAGCATCGTATGGGCAGGCTTGGTCTAGACACACTTGTTTTCCCACTGCCATCTCCAGCTTAGCAAAGGACCACTTTCATCCTCTTGGAGACTTCAACACCATAGTAAGTAACCTGATGTCTTGCTCTGGCAGTTTTCCCACCCATATCATTTAACAACTTCTCTGCCCAGTTTTGACTATTAGAGAATGTAACCAAGATACTCAATTTGTCAGGGATGAGATGTCTGAAGCTCTTTTAGCCCTACAATGCTGACACCCAGAAACAGTCCTACTTGATAAATTAGTTCTTTGATTCACAAAGAAGCAGGAGAAAGATTCCATGCATTGTTTAGAAAAACAGGTATCAAGTGTTGTTTCCATGTGACATCAAATTTCCTTTCCTCCTCGCTCCCAAGAGGCTGAACAGAGTGCAGTCGTATAGTCACCATGTGCCGTGAGCTCAGTAGCACTAAATTCACTGTAAATCAAGTCTTGCCCATTTAGAGAAGTTATCTCTATGTAAGCACAGGGCTTACATTTATTTATTGAGCCACACTTTTTTCAAAGATAACTTAAATGTCATCGGTTCCTTCATGCTTGTACGTAAATGTAGAAACATTATTTCCTTTACTTTTGGAGTCAAAGACCAAGCCCCATATGTGACATGACTACAATGGAAGGAAACTAATCTTCCCGAGTGTCTTGTACAAATGAACCTCCTACTGCGGCGGTGCACGCCCCCGGGCGAGACAGGGCCCTAACCGAGCGCGTCTATAACCGCTGCGTGTGGCCATACCACAGTCACTGCAGTACAGTAAAAAAATTATATGCTAGTTTTGCACAAAAATATTTAGTGCATTAAAAACACTGAGACTTTTTTTTCCATCTTTTTATTACATTTGGACTTTTAAGAAACATATACCATCAGATATACCACTATTCAGTAAAAATCTATTCTAGTTTTTGGGACGCATATATGTCACAAACCGTCTTGCTTCTGGTCTCTGAGACTTTACTGAGTTTATCAAAAAGGTAGGCTCTGATCTATGGGATCCTGAGCCTTGAGGTTTTGAATGTTTTTGATTATTGTAAAACAATTTCAAGTGGATGAACTTAATTCCCAGCTGCTTTTCTTCGAGCACGGGCTAATCATTCTGAAGTTAGATGCTCCACTGCAAGAATATTCAATTCCTTAAGCCTTATGATCTATTCTGTCTTTGGAAAACTTGGTAAAAAAGTAATCTCTTTTTCTGTACAATAAGGATGAATTTACAGGAACACACCCACTATTAATTATAACAAAAAGCAGTATAGTGTATATGTGCCATGTTCACTTCAATGATGATTTCATCAGCTAGTAACTACTTTAACTATGGAGACTATTTCCGGATCAATACGATCCAAGTGTAGGTGCAGGTACACTCAACACCTCAACACAACTCTTGGCATCTGACATTGATTAAAAATAAAAAAAGGGTCCGTGAACAAATACATACTCACACGTGATTACGTGTTCAAGAAGCTCCTCTGCGGAAGCAGACAGGAAAGGGGGCTGTCGGGAAGCTGTGGGGGAGCTGGGAAGGTTTAAAGCTATGGCTTTGGTGAGCACCCGAGTGAGCTGAAGGAAGGCATTTGTAAGAGCAGATTCTGCAGCATCAAAGGATAATTTTCTAAAAGAAGTGGGCATTTCCTCAATTAATTTAAATTCTGAGGCTTTCAGCAGTTGAGGACTAAAACAATTCCACAGCAAAGAACCATCTTCACCAACCCTTAGAAAGGTGACTGTGCCACTCGGCTCATGATGCTAAATGGTCCAAAAGCCTTTGGTGCTGTGACATGGACAAGAAAAATATTAATACACAAACCACATGACACCATTAAAACTCAAAAAACATTTTTTTCATTTAAAAAAGTATTTAGAACACATAAAACAAGGCAACGTTTATTCTTTTTTCTCATCTTCTGGTATGGGGTCTGTTGGTGGCTCCTCCACTGTTGCACTGTTGCTCTCCGAGCCAGTGTTACTATCACTGGTCCCTTCCTCTGCCATACTGTCCACCCCCTCCTGCCCACTCTCCTTGTCCTCAGGAGTAGACGTGCCTTCTTCACCATTCTGTTGGCTTTCTGTCGTTTCTTCAAGGGGTGTCTCCTCTGTAATCACACATTTGTCACTATTAGTTCCAAGACAAAAATTTCTTCTTCTAATTACGCTGACAGTCTAGAGCTGCGCTGTCCAATATGGTAGCCCCTAACCACGTGCATCTCTCAAGCAGCTGAAATGAGCTGATGTGACTGAAGAACTTTTAGCGTGTTTGAAACAATTTGGGGTTTAAAAAACTACTTTTTTTCTTTTTGAGGAAGATTAGCCCTGAGCTAACATCTGCCACCAATCCTCCTCTTTTTGCTGAGGAAGACTGGCCCTGAGCTAACATCTGTGCCCATCTTCCTCTACCTTATACATGGGGTGCCTGGCATAGCCTGGCTTGACAAGCGGTACGTAGGTCCGCACCTGGGATCTGAACTGGTGAACCCCAGGCCGCTGAAGCAGAACATGTGAACTTAACCACTGCACCACTGGGCTGGCCCCTAAAAATCTACTTTTTAACTGCAAATTTATGTAATCTAAATACAAATCAAGTATTTCTAATGAAAATTTAGATGTGCTATAAGTATAAAATACATGTCAGATTTATGCAAACAATTAATACCTTAAAAACTGGTGATCACATGCTGAAATGATATTGTTTAGGATATACTGGGTTAAGTAAGATATTATTAAAGTTAATTTTACTTGTTTGGCTTTATTTTTAAGAAATGTCATTAGCAGAAAACGTAACTACACAGTGACTTGCATTTCTTTCTATTGGATAATGCTGTTGTGGAGTGCTTTGGATTTAAGAAGCAAGAAGGGAGGTGTGGAAATGATGTAAGGTCAATGTTTCAGGTACTCTGTTAAAGTCACGCTGGGCTGTTTTCTGTAAGAAATAAGAGCATGAGGTTTTTGCTCTAACAGTCTCAAACAATTTTCCTCACTTTTTTTTCTTCAGCTAGAAGGATAAAATCTGAGTAGAGACCTATAGGCACACACTACTGACAGATGACAAAACAGAAGCAAAGGACTCAGTGTTGTCTAGTTGCAACACGAGCAACAAGCCATACTCGATTTCTCAAGCTCTTGCCTTAACCACAAAAATGCCCTCAAGCTCCAAATTTAAGACAAAAAACATGTTCACACAAAACAGAAAAAGGCTCAGATAATGAAACTTAAAATCTGACTATCTGAAATGTTAATCTGCTGAATTAAATTTTGTAGAAATATATGGTAAAGATATTTATATTCCATTAAATGTTTTCTGATGTTAAGTCAGAAGTCGGCAGTTGAGGACTAAGTATGACTCCTGGCCCCTCCACTTCTCGCAATGATGGTCCGGAGAACCTTTGGTTGTGTTTCCTAAGATACTTTTAGCTTAGTCCTCTTTACAGAGTGCACTGGGCAGGGTCAAAATAGTGCCGGAAGGTAAGGTGATCTCAAAATTTCAAGTAATAATCGATTGAATCAGTATTTTATGTAAGTTTTACATGTTACTTTTTGCCTTGAGGAATGCTTTTAATCAGGAAGATCAGTATACCTGGAAGTAAGAATTTTTTTAGGATGGGATCAACAAACTTTTCCCGTAAAGGCTAGACAATAAATATTTTAGGTTTTGCGGGCCAGGCAGTGTCTGCTGCAACTACTCAATTATACTGTGGCAAAGCGAAAGCAGCCACAGACAACATGTAAGCAAACAAGTGTGGCTGTATTCCAATAAAACTTTATTTACAAGACCAGGCGGTGGACAGGATTTGGCCTGCAGATTTTACTCACCCAACCCTGTCCTAGGACACCAAAAACGACTCATCTTAAGAGAAATGACCATATCTTATTTAAACAATTTTAGCAATAAAGGTTAAAATACTGAGCGCCAATACCATGTCAAACCCAATACTAAATGATTTTATGTCCATTTTCTTCTCTGTCCTTTGGAATTCATTGTTGGAGGCAGGTACTAGGATATGTACAAATGAGGGAACAGATTAAATAACTTAATCCATGTCATAGTGCTAACAAGTGGTGAAGCAGTATCAGACCCAGATCTGTCTGACTCCAGGGTCATCATACTTCATATTCCCAAGCCAGAAAACGACATGACTCAATCTGGGCAAATAACCAAGACCTCGAATAGGAAGACTGAAGACAACACACCACTGCTGTTTTGTACTGATACCAACATTTTAAGCGAATCTACTGTAAGAGATTAAGGTTTAGAAAGAAATAGGTAGGTCATACAGAGAATAACTCAAGAGGCAAGATTAACAGAGTAACCTCTGAGAAGCATTGAGAAAGAAAAATCAAAATTAAAGAAAACTATACAAACTGTTGACATTTCCTTTGGTGTCAACTGGGAGGTTACCTGTCTCCATCGGAATGTTCTCATCGTCCTTCTTCTCTTCAGTCTTCCCGGCCGCCGGCTCTTCCTCAGGAGCCGCGCTGCTCTGGCCGCGTTCCGCCTGCTCTGCTGCCTCCTTCTCCCGTTCCTCCTGCCTCCTGCGAGCCTGTTCTTCTGCCTGGGCAATTTCAGCTGCGATTTTTTCCATATCCACTTCTACTTTCAAACCGCACAACTAGGAGTCAGAAAAAAATAAAACTCTCCTAATGATGTTCTTTCAATATTTCAAAACTATGCAATATTGACAAATTATTTCAAAAGTGAGTTTTCTTGGCTATGAACTATATACAAATATATGGGAGAAAAAAATCATGGTTCTAGGTTCTTCTCTGGAACTCTTGTGTCTAGAGGAAAATAAAGTTGCTCTAGTGGCCATGTAACAGCAAATACCATGGAACAGCTGGCGAGGCAATGCTGAAAGTACTGGATTACAGACAAGCCTTCCATTTTCTACGTTAGGCCACCAAACACTCGACTTACTTGTTTTAATACCAAGTGCAAACCGTAAACTACACCGAATGACGATATTTGAGAACTAAATCTCAGAAAAACGAAAACAATTCACGATTGCATGAGTTTAAATTAAAACACGAGAGGGTTCTAGAGTCTGTAGGCCTAGTACATGTGTGTATACTATATGATACTTCAAACCTACTGTAAGTTCGCCAGAAAATGGGAATAATTTTAGACAGCAAAGATCTTACCAGTTATAGCCAAGTTAATCCTGTTTCAAAGCCAACAACATTCAACAAAAATACTATTTTGGAAAAAATAACGAAAAAAGGGTAACAGACACAGTGATAAAAGTATAGTGAACATATTAAGTTGATACCCTTTTAAGTTCATTGTTAAATGAATCCGTGCTTTCCAGGAATTTCCTCTTCTTTTCCTGGTGTCGCTCCTCAATTTGAAGAAGTTCAGCTTCCAGTTTTCGCTGTAAGACATATGATGAGGCTTTATAAATCCTGCAGTATTTTCTCTAAAGCAAATGTCAAACACAGAAAATCTGTCTCATTTTTTTAATGGTCCACACTTTCTCACAGTGTGACAAATGTTTCGAATTTTTAAATAACTTTTTACAGAATGTGTCTAGCTTTTACAATATAAAATGCAGCATACAGGAGTGACTAAGATTAACAAACATATGTTAAAGAATACTGTCTCAGGCCCAAGCAATTTCTTCAGGAAAAAAATATTTGGTAAAGCAGTAAAGATTGATTGGATATCTCAAATTCTTAATGGATATACTTCCCATCACAAGGCTCTATGTCATAGTCTTTTTGAGGAAGATTGGCCTGAGTTAACAACCACTGTGGAGGAAGACTGGCCCTGAGTTAACACCCGTGCCCATCTTCCTTTACTTTTCATATGCGGGTGCCTGCCACAGCACGGCTTGATCAGCGGTGCTAGGTCTCCGCCCAGGACCTGAAGGGGCGAACCCCGCCACGCCGAAGCAGAGCACGCGAACTCAACCACTGCACCACTGGCCGGCCCCTCTCTGTTACAGTTTTAATGACAAACTTATTAAATCTCTGGGAAAGGTCCACTCCCTCAAGCCTCTTCCCTGAATCAGGAACAGGTTAGACTAAACACAGAAATACTGAAGAGGCACACTGATGCGTGGAATAGAATCAGGTCACCTGATCTGTGGCATAGGCCTATTTTACTAGAACATATGTTTTGTGACTTTACCTGATGAACCATCAAGGACTGCACCTGCCGTTTGAGGACCTGCATTCTAGCTGTTGTGACGACTGACCGAACGTCTGGCACCACACTCTCACTAAGGATTTCACTGATGAGGCGGTGATTTCTCTGGAAACGGGCAGTGGCTGTATGCTTCATTGAAAAGCCATCATCATAATCTGGAATAAACAAAATGTTCTGGAAATTAGGTCACCAGTAATCATAAACAGGAGAGTGTAACACTTGACCAAGGAGCCATGGCTCTCACTGGTCTAACAAGTGGGCCTACAGGGCATTAACGGAGCACTGGGGCAGTCACTTGATAAAAACCATACAGAGGACCTAATGTGTTCATTGGCCAAGATGCTGGTTTTTCTCACAAAATCTTTAAGTGACGACATGTGTCTGAGAAGAATTCAGCTGAAACACAAATGAGATAAAACCATGTGTCTTTTGGCCTGGAAATCAATGTGAAGGCTGCACGTGACGACAAAAGCGAAATTCTACCAAATGTTTCACTCTCTTGGTAGCAATTTAAGGCGTTTACAACCGATGACAACATACGAACGGGGCAATGTCCTTGTCATCGCAGCACTTCAATATTAAAGTAATGAAAATGCCCACTGCAGAGAAAACATTATCTCTAGCAATATTCAGTTTCCCACACCAGCAAATACATTTTATGAGATTAAAAACCCACTAAGGCCCTAAAGTAATTTTATAGGAAAAAAAATAAATGTTTAATACCAAATTTTACTTTTAATTTTTATCAATTTACACATGTATACAGTTGTTGTCAGTGCGTAAATGTACTGCGTTGCTTTCATCCACTCAAGCTCATACACATATAGCACGGATCTGGTGTATATGCTTATTTCTAATAGCTATGCAACAGTGTTTCCTAATCTCAACCTGTGCTCACCACCTCCACAGTTTTTGACTTACCTGCTAACAACTTGTACTATCATTTACTTAATATTATTTAAATTAACTCACTTAAAAAAAAAAGAGCTCCCTCTTAAGCAATACATATTAAAACAAAAGTTCCTCTCTGAACCACCTAATCAACGTCGTGTCCCATTAGAGGTGGAGGGACCACTCCTTAGGAAACTCAGCTACAGAGGCCCCAGTTGTGCTGCCATGTCATAGTTCAGTACATCCCCTGTTATTTGGTATTTAAGTAGTTCCTAAAACTCATCATCCATAAACATCACCACTACAAACGGTTGTAGAAATTACTTTTTGTTTCCTTTTCAGGTAATTTCTTTAGGATATACACTTCTGAAATTAAAATTATTGGAATAAAAGATATTATTTAAAAAAAATTCTGGGCCTTCTTACTTTTTAAGGAAGAGTTTTTCTATTCACATTTAGATTATATCTGGTATATTTGTGCTACCTCCATCTAACTTCTCTCTTCTGTGGCTAGTTTTTGCTCTCTTCTTTCATCTACATGGCACCAGTGCTGGCCGCTGGTAGGGGAAATAAAGTCTTAGCAATCTGGGCCTGTCTTTCCTTGTACTTTAGGTGTCTGATTTTTTTTGGTGGGTGGGGAGGGAATAGGCTTATATTTTCTATTTATTTTCTAACTTACCAGCTATTTACTTTATCTCATGAACATTCTCTAAAACATCATTTAAAAAGCCTTCCCCGTCTTGTGTGTATAAATGCATGTTTCTCGTAGTCTTTCAGTTGTCTTCGCAGCTGGTGGACTCACAGTCTGCTACCCTTCTCTTCGTTTTATGGACATTTCCACTTCTCAAGTCTCCCTCTTTCTACCCAGTTCTGAGGGATAAAGTCCAAGGTCTAAAGTCATTCTTATCTTGGCATCTTAATTATTATCTGTCCTTTCTTACTAGCAGCTTTAAGATTTGATCTTAAACTTAGAAAACACAGTTGGCAGAAGTTTGAGAAACAGAGAAAAGGATTCTCTTTTGAAGACTGTTCCTGAATGAATCTCTTCAGTCCTTCTCAATGTTCATGCTGCTATCTTTCACCTAATGAAAACCTGACCTATTTTCTACTTATGGCTTCTATGTTGCCAGCCTGCTTCCTCTTGTACTGAGCCCCATCCTTCCAATTATTTGTAGACTGGGTCTTTTCTACTTTTTAATTCTGCGTATGTTTTTCTTGCATTAATCATCCAATTTAGTAGTTAAGGTCTGCATATGCTCGTGTGTCTTTAGCGCTGCCGATTCTGTTTAACATTCGATACTGTTTCTATTCCATATTCTGTTCTCTATATTTATTACTATATCCTATTCTGTATTTATGAGAATATTTGTCAATATCCGAGTCCATTCTTTTAAAAAATCATTTTTTCCTCTCCTTTAAAGTATATCATGCCTTTAGGTGGTATTACTGCTTCCTCTCTCAATAGCATCTTCTTTAAAGTTCTTACAAGCTTCTTTGTTACTGCTACTTTAAAATAGGATCTTAAATTATTTTCTTGATGTTTTTTGTTGCTTGTAGCTAGAGCTTCCAACCTTTTCCACATCACAGCAGCACACAGAGAAAGCACTACTTGGACAGTACGCTTGGTATGTGGATGATATGCTAGCTGGAGGTGTCTAGTTCTGGTGCTCCTCATAGCTTCAGACCCCGCCTGGCTGCAGGGGACCAGGGGCCGAATATGCACACCTGCAAACTGTGGAATGCCAATTAGGAAGCTCTGCTATTTGTGTGTGTGTGTATAAAATTTCCATGTGTGCACCCTCATGAGTGTTATCCTAAGCTATATTTATAAATTCTAGTTGGATTTTTGAATTAACTGGAAAAGAAATTTCAGGCTTCTTCCCTCTTATTAACTTTCTCCCTTAAGAGCCTTTAATTCAGCAAATCAAGGGACCCAGTAAGAAAACAGGATATAACTAGAAGGCACTTAGCTTTTTAAAAGCAACTGAGGCAAAATCTTGATCTGATTCAAAAACCTTTCATGTATTCTGAGTACAAAGATTTTGATAAAAAATAAATAATTTTAGCTATTTTCTGCACTAAAAAGGACATTTCCTTTTCTTGTGGGAAATTCACATACAAATCTTACTCAAAATAACTATTCAAAATATTGAAATGGTACTTAATTTATGCTTTGTTTTCCACTTAGGATATCAATTAAAAACAAGAGATTTTTATTTTACTTCTCAGAGAAAGCATAAACGAAACCCCACTTTTCTTTTACCATCTGGATCTTCAGCAGGCTGAATGCTCATGTAAGGTTCTCCTTTCTCCATGCGAGACTGTCTCTGTCGACTTTCTTCCTCTAAAGCAGCTTCCGCACGACTTTTTGCATTTATGTAAGCAAGGTACGCTGGGGAATTATGATAGGCCTTCATAGATTCATTGTACTCTATCTGAAATTCAAATGTTTTTCAGTTTTATAATTAACATTTTGCAGGTTATAATGAATACCTATATTATCTCATTTGAATATCAAAAGACATGACAATTATCTCCGTTTTACAGACAAGGAATCTGAAGCCCAGAGAGATTAAGTGATTTGACCCAGGCAGACAAGGCCCGAGTGCAGCCTCAGCTGTCTGATTAGATCTTATGTTTCTTGTAAAATAACAAGCAAATGTTTGTGCATTTCACATTGTACCCATCCCTTTGCAGGCCCCATTATACCTTTTCTGCTTCGTATTCGTTTAAATATTCTTGTTTTTCTTCATCAGTGAGATCTCGCCACATGCCACCAATAATCTTGCCAATCTCCCACAATTTTAGGTCAGGGTTGGAAGCCTTTACTTGGTCCCAGACCTTAAAAAGGAAACAGATGACATTTCAGTATTGATGCCTAAAAATAGAGACCTTTAAAAACACTTTTTAACATGGAAATTTTTAAATAAAACAAAAGCAGAGGGGATAGTGTCATATCCCTGTGTTCTCATCAAGCTGCTGCAACAGTTATCAACAGCTGGCCAATCTCATTTCATCCAGACTCTGCTGGCTTACTTTACGGCAGGTCTCAGACATCTCCAATCCCTGCAGACACTTAAGATGAGCTAACTCAATAACCTAGTCTGTGTGTCTCTAAAAGTTCACGATAATTTAGAAGGAAAGTGGTTAATTTGTATAATACAATACACCATATCCTCAAATATATACAGATAATTATGACCAAAAAATTGAAAAATTTCTAAATAGTGTGAAAATAGCCAAATGCTCTTCTTTCATAAAGATATCAGCTATAATTGTTATTTTAAGAGTAATGTAGGTTCATCATTAGAAAACAAAAAGAGGGAGAATTCAAGGAAGTATAAAGAAAATAAAAATTACCATAAGCTTATTGTTTAGAGATAACTATTGTCTTTTAGGCTTTTTTTCCTTTAAACTAACAATGCAGTTGCTATTATTTTTATAAAAATGATATTAACACACAGTCTTGTATCCCTTTTCTCAATTAACGTTTTTCTCATGTCATTAAATATTCTCCAAAAGACTACATAGCATTATCTTAAGGATTTTAACAGTTTAACTGTTCTTGTTGGATTTTAGTTCTGCAATATTGAAACTAGAACTAACTTCCTTGAAAACCGCAATTCTTTATCCTTTCCTCTGGCTCTGCACAGAAAAGCTGGCTAAGCCTATCTGAAATCCAACGTAAAGCCAAGAACAAAGACGCAGTGCTCATTCCCTTCCAGCTCCTGGGCACCTACCTTTCTGCTGTACCTCATGTAGGGCATCAGCGGCTTATCTGGTGGCTTTGGGGGTTTTGGAATCGTAATACCAGAGGATGCCTACAAAAGAGTTAGACACATTCATTATTCAATTGCAAAAAGTTCATCAGCAAACTGAAAAGAGAGTCCCTTAAAAAATTCTAATGCGCCTTTCTTCTACTCGTCCATGGATACAAGATTCTTATATTTTCTCCACTGAAAATAGCTATCACTGCAAATTCAGAAATGTTCACATCAAAAGAAAATAAAGAAAATGACTTTAAGCACATAATTTAAAAATATTTTACTTAGCAGTTTATTGCCACTGCTTTGACAACCTGGCTGTAAGAACAAATAAAATATTACATAATTATCCATACATCGAATACATGTGGTTATATATCAATTGTCCCACATTTAGGACATTACCTGGCACTCTTTATTTTGCTCAATTTACCATTACACATACAGTCAACACTTGATTATCTGCATGAGTCTCTAACTCCTTCAGCACTGACCACACGCTCACTGTCTGCAGGAGACTCCATCAATGTGTACTATTTAAGGGATGCTCCCCCACGTAAACACCACCACCACCGCCAAACTACTTCCTAGATTCAACAACGGAAAACCAAAAACCTTATCTCCTTTATCACGACTAGAGCTTCTACTTTTCTTAAGGTTCTATGTCCATATCTAGGGTTTTTTCTAAAGGGGATCAAAAAGTGTGAACTACAGTCATACCTTTTTTGTCCTAATCACAGTGTAGGAGTGAACAAGCTTACCAGGAACAGAGAAATGGCAGACATGGGGCTTGATTAAGTTATTTTAAGGCCTTATACCAAGAAACTCCATTTGATTAAAAAATTTTGGTTTTGTGGGGAAGACACAGAAAGGAAAAGGCAAACAGAAAAAAGGAGGGGGGAGACTGAAAAATTTTTTAAAAAGGTAAAGAAAAAAGTGAGTTAGAGGAAAAAAAGGGAAAGAAAGAGAAAGATGAGAGATGTGTTCTTCTGCGGGCAGCTACCTAGGCGAGAGACATCAGATGGCTTCTAGAGGGCATCCCAGATAGCTCCATCCAGGAGCGCCTATTTCTGAACTTAGTCTCATCTGAACGTACATGATTGCATCTGATCAAGGAGCCAGATGTCTAGGAGACTCCTGATACTGATTCTCCTTGCCAGGCTAGGGGGCAGAAATGCTGGCTTCACTCTAATTATCAAAAGACGGGGGTTGGCAAATCCTTATAAGAAAACTTAAGTGACATTTTCTTCCTTTGCCCTTCTATTGCTACTGTGATAAAACCCCAGGGGAACTCCTCCATCCTGGGCTGGGACCCCAACCATAACTTTATTTTTCATCCAAGGGCTCAGGGATTAGCATGATTATGCCACCTTCCACTGCTTCAGTGTTTCCTCTTCCTACAAGGAGTGTTTCCCTCCATCCCTATATACTTGTCACTAACTCTGCTTCTTCCAACATGAACTTATTAGAAAGTATTTCACCTTTGCAGCAGCAGCTCCTCTCTTTCCACTCCTCCCACGCACTCTGACCACACCTCCTGCTGGTGCCCATGCAGACAGACCCTGTTTTCAGCCAGCAGGGGCAACGGAGGTGAGTCGTGGGGGATGGAAGCTGTCAACAGCGGTGGTACGAACAGCCAGTAAGAGGAGATCTGTCTCAGGGCTGCAGGAATTCTTGTGTGTGTGTGTGTGGGGGGGGGGGGGGGGGGGCGGCGGGAATTCCTACAAAGCTAACCTTATGTCACATCCGACACAAACATTCACAATTCCATGAAATGGGTTACAAAGAAAGTTGGAATTGTGCCAATAATTGAAGTTGGCAGACCACTATTAACATTTTTTTTAAAAAGAGGCAAAGAATTCTAAAATGTCTATGTTTTAATGTGTTGAATTAAAACACTGTAAAAACAAATTATAGTAATATTTGAGCTTTGATATTTTTCAATGAACTGCATTTTATAACATTAACAGATTTGCTTATTTCTTTCTCTCAAAGGTAGGCACCCAGATCATCTACATACTGAGGTCATATTTTTATTACATTGACCAATTTACAAATACAAACAAAACAAAACCCAAAACATAATGACAAAGTTAAATTCTAGCTGGTTTTCAGGATACTAAAGATCTATATCACTCAACACCCCTATTTATTTACCATCTCAGACAGACATCTTTCTACAATGTCTTAAACATTATTCTGAAAAAAAAGTTAGTTTGCACTGAACATACTTACAACCACTGCTTTGTTGTAATCCTCTGGTTTGAGATGTGAAAGATCGCTGGCCCCTTTACTAAATGGCCCGGGGTGATGCTTTTGGAAAGCTTGTTTCCTTTTTTAGCTGTTTCTTTCCTTGCTCTATCA
The DNA here is from genome assembly GCF_041296265.1 of Equus caballus. Classification (NCBI taxonomy): domain Eukaryota; kingdom Metazoa; phylum Chordata; class Mammalia; order Perissodactyla; family Equidae; genus Equus; species Equus caballus. The sequence continues at coordinate 22,066,465 of NC_091694.1, read as the reverse complement.
GGAAACCTACCTCTAGGCAGCAATTGTCCCTCTTTCCAATTTTCTGCCTCCAACTGGCAATGAGTTGGGGGAAAACAAGTAATTAATTATGTTTGTTAAAACTGCTTACGTAAGAGTAAGGTCCTGGGAATCTCCTATGAATAAAGTCCATGATTTTGTGAAACTTATTTTGACTCTCAAGAGTTTTTGTTGTTTCTTCCCAATCCTCAGCTTATTTAAGGGTTTTCTTCTGGGATGGACTTTCCATTAAAACACAGAAATAAGCTGTTTTCATATTCTATCTCAATCTGTTTCCACACCTGTGCTTAAGAGAAGGTTCATCATCATCTGAATGAAGAACTGGCTGGGAGTGAATCCCATCTCACAGCTATCATAAGCACTCCAAAAGGTTTCCACAAGCTATATAAAGAGTTTATTGCTTGAAAGCGATTCAAGTGTCCTGGGGACATCAGGAAAACCAGATGTTCTGCAGAGCCTACAGGAAGTTACTTCATAGAGCTTCACAGAACCATTCCGTCAAATCACTTACTTAAGGAGATTTGCAGACAATAATACCAAACAGGAGTCAAAAAAAAAAAAAAAAAGGCAATACATAATTGGGGTCATCTTAAAATAAAATGCTTTTAAAATGGTAAAAATCAGATCTATTGAGTTCTAACACAACTTAAATTAGATATCTTAAAAAAGTAGCATAAACCTTAAGGCATAACTAATTTTCATAATTTTCTTAGAGAGTGACTCAATGACCTGAGAGAGAGGTCACTAAAAGTCGAAGGCGCTGCGATTAACACAGGCTAAAGCCTCTCCATTTTCTAGGCCCTTCAGGTGGTTAAGTCTAAGCAGTCCTGAAAAGACTATAATACGAGAAAATAACTACAAAGAACCAAAACACCAACTTTTCCATGCCCAACATCCTGCCTATACCAATCTACCCTGAAGCTAGTGCCTACTCCAAATGTTGGGTTCTAACATCCCCAAGAAGGAATGGGGAGAAAGAGATAACCGCCCGAGGCTCGGAGACAGCAAGGACACTTTCCTTTTCCTAGTTAAGTTTCCACGAACAATCTCACTTTATTAACAGAGAATTCCCACAGATACATCCAAGTTGAGAAGAAGATGCTCACACAAACGGAAATACAAAGGATTCTAATATTACAGTTAACCACCATTTCTATTCCATTAACATAGATAATCAAGAGCTGACTGTATAGAGCTATTAAAATGTAATTCTCTTTTTCACTGCCCATGAATAATTTTCTCCATTAACATGAACGATCCAAAACTGATTTTGCTCCTTGTTTAAATTAAAATGTTCTTTATCATTTGATAACCTTGCCACCCATTACACTTGTGAAACAACACATTTAGGCCAGGGAAAAACACGTACCGATGCACATAAAAACTGTATGCATTGTGAAATGCATACAAACACACACTTTGTCAGAATTCTTTTCAGATACCATGAAATATGCATGGCACATAAAACTTGATATGCTTATGAAGTACAAATTATGCAGAAACAATGAAAAATTTAGACAAACAAAACCTATCAAGCTAAGCAATATGCTTACCAAGATAGACATAGTTTGATAGTTACAGGCTTTCTGCTTTAGCTTGACTACAGGGTGAGAGGGCTTTTTTGAAGTCACATTAATTGAGTTATTTAAGAATACAGCAAACAAAAACCAGTACTAAAGAGTTTACAGCCATTCTGGGTTGTATAAATTCTCACCAATACCACATTCAAATGTATGTAGGTATTTGGCTTTTGGATTTATGTTTTTAAATTTATTTTTGGTAAATCATTCTTACAGTTATTTGTTTCTTTGGTACTTAAACTTCTTTGAATGGAGTTTATAATGATTCTAAAGTAAAAAGTCTGAAGTACGTAGTCCAATTTTGATATCTTAGATTGATCATTTAAATGAAACATCCTAAGTTTCAGAAATCATATCCCTTATCCTATGGATTATTAATGTACTTCTAGTTGTAGATATCTAGTCTGGTACTTCAAATTAATTTCATTCAACTTCCATTCTGCAATTCTTTGAAATGACATAAATTTTTTTTCTCTTTTTAACGAGAGAGAAATGAATCTCAATTAGAAGGTCAAATATTAAATCCAAAAGACAAATAATTATGTGTAGCAGTTCAAACTGCTAAGCCAGACAAAAAAAAAACCAGGTCTGTAAACCCAGCCTTTACTAGGAAACTGAGTTCTTGAGCCTAATGCCAATTACCTTAAGGGAAAGATACTCTTCATCTCAAAAAGGGTATTTTAACCATAAGAAACTCTAGGTTTGTCTACATATAGTATAAGCATTAATTGCCCAAGGCTTTATCTCTACCAACCACCAAACAGAATGAATTCTTCTTTTCTTCCATATACATATCCAGATCTCACTATTTTCTTTTCGGTGTAAGATGGTACAACGAATGTTTAAAATAGTCAAAAAGCCAGGTTAAAAAATTTTTTTTTAATGGCTGTGCTGATGATTCAAAAGGACCTAACTCTGAAGGCATTTCTGGTCAATTCCAGTTGTTTGCCGGATGCTGTAATAGTTGATTCTCCTACCGTGACCCGGCTGTTGGTGCCCGGGTTCCCTCCCAGCCTGTAGTTGTTGTAGGCGAGATGACTGTATGGATTGTATCCCACAAACCCTGGTGTGCTGGGCATTTGCTGATGGAAACAAATGAGACAAAAACACGAATGAGAAATGAGCTCAAACGAGGAAAACACAGAAATGAAAAATGATCTGCATATGGCATGCAAAAGCAACCTGAATTTAAACAAGCAATGATGTGTTGTAATTGTTCTTTTTCTTTCATTGAGAAACCAGTCTGCAAGTGGTTTTTTTTTCTCCTTCCTTCTCTTTGCAGGGGCCAGTGGTATTTGTGTGTGTGAATGTGAGTGCTTGTTTTTTGGGAAAAGCAGTACAGTGAAGTGTCTTAACCATTCAGGATTAAATTTATAGTCCACAGTATGATATAACACTTGGCGATATGTCTGAGATAGGAAAGCTTGAAATGTTATAAACTAGAAGTCTGAAAACACTTTACATGCAAAACAAAACATGATTTATTTGACAGTTATGTGGATGCTGCCAACGTATTTATCTACTAAAAACAAATAAAAACAAGAAATGCATCGCTTTCAAAGACAGTTTTAAATCATTTTATATAATGTGATAAATGAGAAGAGACTCCAATCAGGAAGCCAGAAGTTGTCAATAGAAAAGAACATATGTGGGATTTAATGGATGTCACATACATGATTTCAAAACAAAGACTTGCAAGAAATGCATGGATATCATAATGGGGTACTGTCTCATCTTTTTAACCCAGTCATTCTTTTATAGGCTTTCTCTTCCATCTCTTCTTGATCCATCTTCCATAGGTCAATCATGGACAATTTCTGCATTTAGTTTTAATGTGACAGTTGACAGATTTGAACTTTATTTTTCCCTCTAGTTTCCTGACAGTCTAGCCCCTTCCAAACACAACAGCTCGTTGCAGCAATGGCATTCTTGGCTTTTGTGAATTATGTGTTAATGTGATCACAAATGGGCTCTTGTATAGCAGTGCCCTCATGCTTAATACAATGACATCCAATGTTAATGAGAATCAAGGTATAATGCACAAAAAGGATGTAGCAGAGAGACCAAAAGTATTTTACCTAATGAAATTCAATCAAAACAAGTGAGAGTAATTTCATTTGAACATGCAATTAAGAATATCAGACCTGACTTTTATAATATAAAATACACTTAACACATCCCAACTAAGCTGTAGCTGTATAAACACAACTTTCTAAAACATGCCGCTGCACAAATCCTTAGTGTCCGAAAGTCATTCAAGCAGATATTACATTTGATACTCTTTAGGAGAACAACTGATCAATTTCTAGTCTATTTAGTTATAGAAGACGCAAATTAAGCATATTTAAGTAGGCAAAACACAGATGAAGCATCAAAGGCACAAAAGAAGTGTATGTTACTTGGAGTGGTACATTTAGGGCGGGGGGTGGTGGTGGTGGAGGTGGTGGTGGTGATGGTGGTAGAAGTAATGGAAAAAAAAAGGAAGGAGGATAACTCATTTAATATCCACTCTGTTGGATGTCCTGATCCCTAGTCCTCTGTATTTTGTGTCAATGTGAAATTATAATGGTACAGAAATATGACTAAAGAAAGGCAAAAAAAAATCCCTTTCTACATTTGAGAAGTCATAAGGGGATGCTTGGTTTTTGAGCTGTTTTTATTATCTCAAAAAATCAAGTTTGTCTTCAAGATACTATACACTGTCAGAAGCAGTATTTACGTCAAAATGACTTATTCAAAGGTTGCGTCAACAATGAGAAGCACTGTTCAACATTATGAGGCAATAATGTAAGGGAACTAAAAAAAAGAGATTGAAACTAAAACATTACAATGATACCATTTCCAAGAATGAAGTACATGATTAGCTCTGAGGTCAGGAATCTCAATTGTTCAACTCCATCTGTATAGCCACTAGCAGAGTGCCAAGGAGATGGTCATAGGAAATGTTCTTTGATTTAAGAAAGAAAACAAACCAAACACAGGACTTTAAGATCTACTGGAAGTAACTTTAGAGACTGTATATTACATAAATTGAACTGAGAACATGTGATACAGTATCTCTTTTTAAAAGTATCTTACTAAGGAAAAGCAAATTGTTGATAAACGTAACTAAAACATATATCTGAGGGTTAGTAAATAAGAGTAGTTATCTAATGGAGAAAACAAAATCACACAAGGACCTAATTAGTAAACTAGGTGGAAATTTAGGGGGTAGGAGGTACGGAAGGAGGGCTAGGAGCTGGTAAAGAACTGCTTTTGAAGGGTATGGCCAATGTTAACAGTGTTTTTGTTTGTTTTTAAAAAAACAACAACAAGGAATCCATTTCAGCAAGGCCTGAAAAATCTGTTACTGTTTTGTGGATCGGACAATTATTTTACATGCTGACCAAGCTGGGCTAGAGCTTGCTGGGTGAAAAAACTAGTTCACAACTGTTATTTAGATACTTTGAAAAATATCAATTCTCAAACCCATAAAATATTATTTATGGAGTGGAATAAAATTCAATAGCAAGATCTGACCCACAGATAATGAAATCCTTGCTTGAACAGCTTGAAAATAAAGATTTACAATGAGTGTTATTATAGAACTGGAAGCTTTATTGTTTAATACGAAAATTATATATAGACAAGGAGAGAAAAATGTAACCAGTTGAAGGCTAGGTTTAAAAATAATAAATGCCAGAATGAGTATTCATTCAATATCAGTTTTAAAGACTCTTAATAGAGATCAACAAGAAAGAAGTGTTAACTTGTTGTTTATTTCCCATTAAAAAAAAGAAGTGAGCAGGAGGTTGGCATTTCAGCAGTATGTTTCTTTAAATGTTGGGGTTGGTTCAAGGTAAGATGCAAAGAGTTATTTTATTTAGTAGGAAGTGCTGTTTTTCAGCTGAGTTTTTCATCCTGTTGCTGTGATGACTGAGTGACTGTCACTGGAAGACATCTGGGTTTTTGTATCAAGGCCAGACTTGGCTATTACATTAACAAGAAAATTAAAACTTACTGTTGCAGGAGCTGGGGTGGGAGGTGGGGCATAAGATGGTCTTTCTGTTTGAAAGAAAATAAATAACTTCTTGTAAACAACTGAGATATAATACTATGCAACAAAACTACCAATGGTCCTGTTTTGAAGAAAAAAAATGAGAGTATTTTGGAATTCCCACTTGCTAGGGCATTAGTTTCTTATTAATATAGATCGATAAATATAAAAAATGAAACTTACTTGACATTTTGGAAGATTAAGTTCTCAGTTCCTTAAGAATGAATCTGAGACACTAAAATAAAAAAAAGAAAAAAAAAAGAAAAAAAAAGAGAATCAAAACTCAGCAAGCATAAGAGAATGTTTTCCTAAAGAATAGGGTAGTTTATAATTGGTACTTCTTAGTAAAATTACTTTATCTTCTAGTAATCAAGTCTTTTGCATATTTTAGTAATTCTTTAGGTCATTTGGTTGATCAGAATTAAATGACTAAAACAAATCACCGGGGATATTAAACGTAATATTAGACATATACTTTCAAGTTTTTTCTTATGATACTGAGCCACCTCTTGTATGGAAAACATTTTGTGGATGCCATGTAAACATTCAATAAGACCGATAAAAACTGAATGACAATAGAATGATGTATTATCAGGGCCCACTCCAACAAGGCCTACCAGATACGGACAGCCCCCAGACCAGCAGCAGCTCTACCTTCCTTTTAGGATAACAACTCCTATTAAAATGGAGCGGCATTTCACTCCTGGAGGTAGTGCAAAAGGTACTTGGTATGATAATGCGCTTTACATTCTCTTCTAGTGGTAAAAGAACTTTCTAACTGCTGGGAATAAATTTTGGGCATCTACCTGAAAAACTATCAAACCTTCGCAGTCCATTTCAAAATATATCTCCTCAATGGAGCTTTCTTGATAAATCACCTGGGCAGAATTACTGCTTCCTCATCGAGACTCCTACCCAATATACATAGATCTATGATATTGTTTACTGTATTGTATTATACCTGTTCATATGGCTAGATGGTGTGCTGCCTGGGAACAGAGACCATCTAATTCATTGCTGTAGTCCCAGCACCTAGCTCCATTCTTTATAAATTTTGCCCTAGCATTTACCAGCTCACAACATGACCACACACACGAGCTTGTTCCTGACATCAATATACATCACACACGGTGCGTACAAAGACATTCATTTTTAGAAAAAACCCAGATAACTTCTAAGACTACAGGAGTACTTTCATCCAACATTATGTGAAACAAACAGGATCTTTTTGCTTCTATGTTGCATTTTAAGGGACTTCCCTGGAGCATAGGAATAAGAGGCCTGGTGTGGAAAGAAACGGTTTACTTTCTCACTGGCCCAAACTGGGTCTCTCCCCCTTTCCTTAAGGAACAGGCAGAAACCATTGATTCTAGTGGAAATCTGCACATTTAGGGAGCTGTCAACCAACATCCAGTAGGCCTTGCTGTGGGGAGCCCTGAGAATAACCGCCACAGGCTGCCGGGTACATCACACTTGATTGTTAGCACATTAAAATTATTACTCTCCTTTGCTATCCTATAAATTCTAAGAGTGGGTTTGTACATTTACCCACCACTGGATCCATCCTCGGTGCCTGGCATAAACTACTAGATAGGTATTTGTTGAGTACCTTACACGGAACAGGCTTCTTACCTACACTATCTTGTCTGACAGTCACAACTACCAAGGAGATACGTACTGCCATCCCTATTTACAGATGACAAAAAGGAGTCTCGGCGAGTTTAAGTAACTTGTCCAAAGACACACAGCCAAGAAGTGCCAGAGTCGGGTTTTAAACCCAGGTCAAACGGTTTCAGAGCTTTCGCTCCTCCCTCTAAGCCACACCGCGAGTCCTCCAGCCGCTGCCTCAACCGAGGGGAAACCAGCTTCCGGGGGGCGAGGACCACCGGCTGGCCCCCAGGGCTTCCTCTGCGGTCCTTTCCTTTAGGCTTGTCGCGGAGGCTGCGCGTCACCAGCAACTCCACCAAAGCGGGGTACGCACAGGCGCTCTGACCAGTTCCGCGGGGTGCGGGGAAGGGGCAAACCTTGCCGCCAAGGAGGGGCCCCAGATGGGACTCGCTCCCAGCCCTCGCTCCGCTAGGCCTCAGGGAGGCCGCCATCGGGCCCCAGCTCTGGCCCCACGGCCAAGCCTGAACCCCAGCAACCCCTGGGAGCTCGGGTTCCAGCCGAGCCGGGACACCACGACTTGCCACCCTCCCGACCCGGCCAGGCCCGGTTGGGAACACTCACCCGCGGGCAGAAGAGGTGCCCGCAGCTCCAGCCTCGCTTCCCTTTGTCCCGCGCACGCCCCGCCCCTCGCGGCCGGCGCTTCCGCGCTCGCACTTTCCACACTCCTCCGGATCCCTCTCTGCGCCCCCCCCGGCTCTCGGCAGAAAATGCACCTTCTAGGGAGGATGCGGGGAGGCTTCGCACACTCAAGGATTTTTTTTCAGGCCCCAGACGTTCCTCAAAACTCCCGAATCTGGGTCCTTTTCCGCCCGGCCGCCGATTCGTCACGGCGGCGAGGGCGGAGGTGGCGCGACCGCGGGCTAGGCCGGGGCGGCGGCAGGGCCCCCCGAGAGCTGGGGGCCGCGGCCTGGGCCTCCGCGCGGGCCCGGGGGACAACGGGGCGCCCCGACCCGAGGCCCCGGAGCCACTGTGGCCGCGCGGGCCGCGCTCTCTCCCAGGCTCCGTGCCCGCCAAGCGGCTTGTTTCCCCCGGTCTTTTTCTTTCCTCTTTCTGGCTGAGAGAGCGGGTTATCAGGCGCGGAGGGCTCGGTTCGCGGGGTTTCCGGCCTCGCAGGGCGTCCTGCCCTCACCGCCGGGCATCAGCTTCGGCGAAGAGTGACGCGCGCGTCTCAGTTTTTCCCGGCTCGAGCGCGGGGCGATTGCCGCGGGTCTCTGAGCCGAGGCCCAGAGGTGTCCATCCCTCGCCCGGGTTGTGTGCCCTGCAGCCCGGCCTGGGCTCCTTCGCTTCCCTCTCCGGAACGACTGTCCCCCACCTTCAGCTTAAGTCACCCCCGCCGCCCAAACCCTCCCCTGATCTCCCACAGCTCTTCGATAACTTTATTGTGGTCTCTCTCCCACTCGTTGTATCAGACTCTGTTTGTCACCTCCAATGCGTTATGAAAGCAAAGGTTCAGTCATCTGCGTTGGTCGCCTTCCTATCGCCAGTACCCATTAAGGCCTCGACCCGCTGTTAGATGCTCGGTAACTGTGTGCTGAGGCAGCCTCTGGTCCGGTCCCGGGCTCTTTGCACTAGATCGTGAGTACGCTGGTTTACCAGTTAGAAGCCCGTTCCTTGGATCTATAGACACCTGGCTATGTTATGGGCCACTGTGGAGGGAGAAGGAACAGATAGGGTCCCTGACCTTTGATGACTTGAAAGCAGTGTTGACGTTTAGAGCGATTGATTGAATTCTTGGCCTGCCCTTAACCCCCATCCTGGGTGTACCAGCAGGGACTAGGGCATCTCCAGAAGTCTGTAAAGCCAGGGGCAAGTGACACTGTCCAATTCTTCCACCTCCAATATTTTTATACCCATGAATAGAGATTAGAGAAATTGAAGAGCATATTGAAGGGAAAGACTAAAAGAGAAGTCATCAAAAGATAACAGGCAGCCTGAGTGGTGCTCGAGATAATGTACATCAAATTGCTTTTTTAGTATAAAAGCATCAGAGACATGTAAAGGATTAATGTAAGATACACGAAGGCCTCGGTAGGGATCCCAATACCCTCTCTCTCTGGCCTTATCCAGCAACTCCTGCCTGGGTTCTTTCCTGCCTTTGGGTTATGGTGGGGGATGGGCAAGTGAGGTGCTGGGGCAGATGCTTGTTGTGTCATCTCTAGGCAGTCCTCTTGAAGAAAAGCTGCAGCTGCTGGGTGTTAGGAAGAAAGTCCACTGTAATGAGAAAAGGGTGGCGCAAAGATCACGAAAAAGGAAAGGAGGAGATCTGAGTGGAGCAGTGACATTGATAGACTTACCTCCTGGTCTTTACTCAGATGTCACCTTCTCAGTAGGTCTTTCCTGACCTATTTAAAATTGCAATTTATTCCCCACCCTCCACTCTATTCATGGTCTGTGCTTTGTTTTTTCTATAGCACTTACCACCTAACATACTATATTTATTATCTATTTATTTTGTTGTCTTTTTCTTCCCAACAGAATGAAAGCTCCCTGAGGGTGGGGACTTTTGACCTCTGGAAGAGTGCATGGTACATTCAGTTGTTCAATATTTGTGGAATGAATAAATGAATGGCTATCTCATTGTCCTCCCTTTGGTTTACTCCCCAAAATTTGCAAAATTAAGAAAGGAAGAAAAGAGGCAAAATATAACAGAGAAAAAAACCCTCTTCCCTTGTCCTGAAGAAATTAAGACTACAGAGTGAAATATTCAGCAACTGAGGCCAGCCTTGTGGCAGAGCAGTTAAGTTCGCACATTCTGTTTAGGAGGCCCGGGTTTTACAAGTTCAGGTTCCAGGTACGGACATGGCATTGCCTGTCAAACCATGCTGTGGTAGGCATCTCACATATAAGGTAGAGGAAGATGGGCACGGATGTTAGCTCAGGGCCAGACTTCCTCATCAAGAAGAGGAGGGTTGGCGGCAGATGTTAGCTCAGGGCTAATCTTCCTCAAAAAAAAAAAAAAGAAAAAAGAAATATTCAGCAAGATGGATTCTACTTATGTGGGGTTGTTAGTTTGTTTTTTCCCCAAGCAAACATCAGAACGTATGATCTTGCATGTACATAGATATTTATGGGGACCACAGGACAGACTTTTGGAACAGTGATTATTCCTGGAAAATACGGGATACATCATTAATATGACTATTTAAATGATATGTAACTCTCAAGGTTGTTGGGAGCCTCACAGGGCCTAGCTGTAAACCCCGGAGATAGACTTAGACCCAAGGAGTTTAGTTTCCTTTCTGGCAGCAGGATCCAGGAACTGGCCTGCTTTCCTCTCTGGCACTACTCATACTTCCTTGAGCTTCTTCTTCCTCCCACACAGGGAAACCAAAACCAGTAGGTGACTCAGCTGAGATTCAAGTCCAGGTCTCTGATTTCTTTTCGTGGTACTGTGGGAAGAAGCTGAGGAGGGTGACAGAATTGGGGACAGAAAGAGAATCATGCCTGGGAAGGAAGAAGAAAAGGGAGAAAATGGGAAAGAAGAAAAAAGGAAAACCCACAGTCCTTGGACACCTGCTAGTCCCTGCATTGGCTCTAGGAGGTCTATGAACCCTTTAAAATTGTACACAATTTTTATGTGTACCCCTCCCATAGAGGGTTAGTACTTTAACAGGCTTTCGAAGAGCTCTTGCCTCAAAGATTTTGAACCAACCACTGAGCCAGGCAATTTTCTGTGGTATATTTTAAAGAAGCTTTTTGAAATGAATTTTTTTTTCTTAAAATAGAGAAAGGGAGGACAGAACTCTGCCTTGAGCCAAATAGCTTATGAAAGTCTGGTTGTAGGCAAAATGGTGAAATAGGCTGATTTTCTCAGCTGTTTCTGTGAACGCAGAACGTATGGGTATTCAGTTCTGTCGCTAGAAATAGTTGTGAAATATTGAAGCCGAGCAGATTTCCAGGACAGAGTGGATTCACAGTGTTTTGTAGAACTTGACGGAGTGTGGTTTGTTTTTACAGCCTCTGTGTTACCTTCAAAATACTTCGATGACTTGGAACATGAGCTTAGACACATGGTGTGGAAAAAGATGAAAGTAATTGAAAACAGGATAGTCCTGGAGAATCTGGGGTGTGACCTTTCACCCACAGATCTGATTTGCGAGTCCAGGGCAGGTGTCAGCCAACTCAAGCTACAGGTCAGATCTGGGCTGCCTCCTGTTTTTGTAGTTTCATTAGCCCACAGCCGTGGCGATTTATTTACGTATTATTTGTGTATTAGCTGCTTTCACCTACAAGGGCAGAGTAGTATATGTTGTTGCTACAGGGATCATATGGCCCCAAAAACCTAAAATATTTGCTATTTGGGCTTTTAGAGAAAAAGTTTGCCAACCCTAGTCTAGGGTCTAAGTGTGTGAGGGAAACTGGAAAAGGCCTGTCCTGATTTGCACATATACCTTAGTTCACAATATTTATTTGTAGTGTGGCCATAAATATTGTCAATCTGTGTGTACATGCTGGCCATAATTTGTAAACATAGAGCCAAATTCTGCCCTGTGCACAAACTTTCCTTTGATTTCATGTGTTCATGTGTGTGTGCATATTATTTAACTAAAATTTAATCTTGGCCTATGTCCCGTAATACATTTCCATTTGAAACTTTCAAATTAATTTAAGCATTTTTTGACTTTAGAGAAGATTTTTGTGCTTTAAAAACTAGCATGTTAGAACAATTTAAATTGGGTAACTCACTGGAAAAGAATAATTCTTCTGACAGCAACTGCAGAATTAAAAAATTCCCTTTACCTGTTGTGTTTTGACCTATTACTTAATCATTGTCAGCTACAGTTGTCCTCACAAATTCTTCTCTTGCAGTGACAATTTTCATCCACATAGTACTGTATATTTGAGTATTGCTCTGCCGAATATATTCACATGTATTTTATTTCAAACAACTCTGTGAGGTGGGTGGGGTAGGAATTATTACCAAGCACCACCTTTGCCTTTAAGTGTGAAAATTGAAGCCTAGGGAATTTAAGAGATTCCTTCCTGGTTACGTGGGTAATTAGTGACAGCTGCAGGGCTGAGATCCTACAATTGTTAGTCCTTGGAATTACTCTTTATTTTTGTATTTTGTCATGGAAGCATGCATTTGAACTATTCCAGAGAGACTGAAGAATGCTTTCTATTCATCCATAAAATAAGGATAATATTATGCATCTTGTAGGATGGTTGTAAGGATTAAAGATTATGTATGAGTATGCTGAGTACAGTGCCAGGAGCAGGGTAAGCATTTTGCAAATGGTGGCTACTGTTATTATACTTTCCCTAGGATTATGGGATTGTTTTTATGTTGATTTTTTATTAAAATATACCATTTATTAGAATATACCATTCTTAATTGTTTTTGTAAAAAAAAGTATAAAAACCATTATCTCTCCACTGTGGTTGCAGTTGTCCTGGTCCCCAAGTGAGCTAACCATTTTGGAACATTTAAACTCAGAACAATGTATCAAACTCAAATACAATGTAGCTTTAGAGTTCATGTTTCAAGTTTTTTTTATTGTAGTGGTATCATTTACTTTGGTAAATTCATATCCCCATTTAAAATGTCCCAAAGCAAAGAAAACTGTTATAAATTCAAGAACTGTATTTTAAAATGTACATGGTATGCACACAATAGCTGCATAGTGGAATTACTTAACAAGCAGGTACATTCATGATGCTCAGCACTAGGTTTTTAACACTGCATAAAGATTACACTAGATACATTGTTTTATTATGATTACTGTTGCTTCCTACAGTAACTTTAGTACAGTAGCTTATATGATTGCACTTTTCAAAGCTTTAATAAAGTTAGTAGCATTTAACTAATATTGAATGAAAACACTTTTACATAGAGGATGTATTTTAGGTCAGATGCTTATGCAAGTCTAAGCACTTAGCATGCTGCTATATCCTTGACAGAACAAAATCATCCCTTTCACTAAATAGAAAAAGCCAAGCTAAAAGGAATCCGAAGTAATTGAAAGAAAATCTAAAATTTTATATCCCTGTATTATGTTAAAGATTACTTAACATAATTTTCTTCTAGTTAAAATATGCAGTTTTCTTCTGGTTGAAATAAAGGAGAGAGAGAGATTGGGGGCAAAGGCTGTACTGAAATGTTAACATAGCTGTAGCCCTTTAGCTTGGAAAAAAAGTATGGTGAGTTGTACTCAACATTTTTTCTGCTTAGAAAAAAATTAATAGCTTATAAATTTCTAATGTTTTAAAACAGGTATTTATTATTTAAGGTCTTAAAATAAATCTACCTGTATTAAACAAATTAGGTTGTTTAAAAATCTTTGCAACAATACTTGACTTATTCACAAATATATTTTCTGTCCATATTTATTACAGTTTGAACAATTTAAAAACATAAATCTTGCAAATACTCTTGGCTTGGACAACAATACTGTTATCTTAATTCACACAAATGATTGCAAGAAATATTTGTAATACTTTATAGAATATCTTATCTAACGCTCACATCAAATACTCAAATTAATCACATTGAACTTTACAGATGGGAAAGTTGGGATGGTGAGAGGTGAGATAGCTCTGTTTTAGTAATTGTAGTAATTTCTTGTTTTGTGTGTGCAGCTGGCCTTCTGATTTTCTGTGGGGGAGGACACAACATTGAAACTTCTTTGAATAAAGTAAACTCTTCTGGAAGTCAGATAACGATTACAAAAACTTTCAGATGAAGATTAACTTAATCGTCAATTAGCCCTGGGGCATACTCTATAGTTTGCTCAGAACTGCTCGTGGAAACTTATTTTTCTAAGTGTGCCAATGATTGTCTCAAAGGAAAAATTTTGGTTAAGTAAATAGTGAGTCCTATTTAAAAGTTTGTTTCTAATTGCTTTCTTTTTTAAGTAGAAAAATCTTTTGAGATAGAACCAGTCATCAGATAATGATGAATAACTCAGTATGATTCTTAAGATAATACAATCATATTTAAACAAACTTCCCTTTTCCTTAGAGTATTCAGCCATAGAGTGAAATTTCAAAGACTTTGCTAAGCCATCTTCATGTGTATAATCTCTGATAAAATTTCCAGGGAAAAAGAAGACTATTTGAAGAATGACTAAAATAGAAACTCTACTGAATTTCTGATTTTATTTTTAAGCTTCCCCTCTCCAAAAAATATACCCATAATTAGGTTCAGAGAAATTTTGTCCTTTACTTTTTTTTTTTCTGAAGAGAATCACACATAGATCATAACACACGTACTTAATAACTTACATTTTGGGACAGAAGGCAGTCAGCATGGCCCACCTTGGTCCATCCCAATGTCATTTTCAAATCAAGTCACATCCTGTCTTTGGGTTAGTTAGCTGCTGATGGAGGTTTGATAGAGGGGATACTGCATGATCTTCTCATGATAAGCCTGACTTCTATGTCTGGCAGATTATCCTGCTTAGTCTGTAAACACCCTTCGTCGGTGGCTGCTAAATGAAGGTCAAATCGAAGAGAAACAGATTTTTTCCTTAAGCGAGGGTTATCTTTAAAGAAGGAACCTTCCCATTCTTTGATAACTTCATCCACTTTCTCTGTCCTGAAATGATAAAATAAACTTTTCTATATGAAGAAGTATAGATATATTTTAAAAAATGTAATATGTATTCCATGTGAAAAAGAAATCAAGAAATTTGTATAATTTGTATTTTACATTTTAAATTATAACTTACATTTTGGAATTTATAGTTTACATACTTTAAAAGTCATGTGAATATAATTTCTAGGGAATTCAATGGAATTCTCATGGTTTGGTTATATTTTTAGAGAAACGGTGAATTAAGTACTCAATCCTTAGTTAAGTACTCCATCTGAGTTTTCATTTATATATATTTATTCACGTCAGATTAAAAACCATGGTATATTAAAATTATCTTTGGAAATATTCAAAGATTACTGAGATTACTCAATTGAAGTTAATTTCTTTGCATATGTTTATTATTATTTCTTGGTCAAAATTATTTTACTTACTGAATAGTACCATGAGCTTCAGTGCTTTCCTTCACGATATTTCCATTTAATATTGCCTGTTTGGTCACTGTTTCCACTTTTTCATTCTCATACTTTTGTGGGACTTTCGTTGAAAAAGATATTTCATTTATAATGGCTGTGAAAATGTTATTTATGAAGTATTAAATTACAGTGTGGAAGTGCTATTCACAGTCAACTTATGTCAAACTTTATTCAAATATTGCTTGGTTTTGCTACTTTAGAGTATTTAATTTATTCATAATCCCTATAAATGACATTTTACTTTTCAACTTAGTTTACTTATATCAGAAACTCACCTGAAGGTAAAACAAAACCAACTCTACTTGTGGTAGGTTTTTCTTCTTTTTTCTCACCTTGGATACAACCATAATATCTGAAATTGGAAAGAATTACATTATAGGAGCAACATTGTATTAGCATATAATTGAAACAAATGCTCACCAGTAAGAGAATGGATAAATTGTATGTTCATACATTGTATATTCAATGTATTAACTGTATATACAGTGTATATTCATACACTGTATATTAATACAATGGAAATACTATTTAGCAGTGAAAATAAATGAACTAAGTGTACACTGTATGTTTATGGATGAATCTTCCAAGTATAACATTGAGTGGACCAGAAAAAGATAAGTTGTTGCTAAGATTATAAAGGTTGGGGGCTGGCCCCGTGGCCGAGCGGTTAAGTTCGCGCGCTCCGCTGCAGGCGGCCCAGTGTTTCGTTGGTTCGAATCCTGGGCGCGGACATGACACTGCTCATCAAACCACGCTGAGGCAGCGTCCCACATGCCACAACTAGAAGGACCCACATCGAAGAATATACAACTATGTACCGGGGGGCTTTGGGGAGAAAAAGGAAAAAATAAAAAAATCTTAAAAAAAAAAAAAAAGATTATAAAGGTTAAAATAATATGCAAAACAATTTCATATTTTGCCTAGGGATATATACATATTAGTATAAAGGAATGTATGAGGCTAATAAGCATCAAATTTGGGAGCCAGATTAGACTGAGGGAGGAGGATGAGGTGGGGGTGATGTGGTTTAGGTGTCGGGGTAAGGGTGGGTGGGGGTGGGGTTGGGGGAGACTTCAACAACATTGTAACTGTTTCACTTCTTAAGCTGGGGGAGGTGCATACATGAGAGTTCACTATACTTTTTTTGATACTTTCTTGTATATCTTTTTTTTTTTAAGGTTGGCACCCGAGCTAACATCTGTTGCCAGTCTTTTTCTTTTCTTCTTCGTCTCCCCAAAGCCCCCCAGTACATAGTTGTATATTCTAGTTGTAGGCCCTTCTGGTTGTGCTATGTGGGGCACCGCCTGATGAGCAGTGCCATATCCACACCTGGATCTGAACTGGCAAAACCCTGGGCCGCCAAAGCAGAGTGCATAAACTTAACCACTTGGCCACGGGGCTGCCCCATGTATATCTTAAATATAGCATAACAAAATTTAAAAAAATACTGTTAAAGACCACTTTATCAACATCTTGAATGATTAAGCATTAAATAAAATTTACAACCATTTATTTTATTTAATAATAAATTATGTATATATTTACATAGCACTGTCTTAAGCACTTTACAAATGTTAATTCACTTAATCCTCACAGCAATCCTATGAGGTAGCTAACATTATTCCCATTTTATAGGTGAGAAAACTGAGGCTCAGAGAGGTTCGGTAACTTGCCTAGCACCACTCAGCTAGTAAGTGGTATATTTTGAATTTACGTTTTTCAAAGATTTAGTAAATGTCTTATTGTAGGTTAAAGTAGTTTCGTCTAATTTTATAGAGGTCTCAGAATTCTGAAGCAAGGAAGAATAAAGTTTTCTTTTTATGAGAACATGGAAAATTGGAGGTTGTGCTGTATTCAAAGCCATGTGACCTTCTAAGTGATTATGGATTATGAAATTTTGTGAATTAATAAGGATTCTTCTTTTGATACCTTTTGTTATCAGGACATCTGGAAGTCTTTTAAGTCACGTACTCCGAACAACACTGCTTTCCATGGTTGTAATATAATCACATTATTATTATTATTAATTACTATTTGTTTGATGTTTGATGTGTGGTGGGTGTGGGCTCTTGGGTGGGGGCGGGGACGTAGTAATAGTATGTGAATTTTCCAAGCTTTCTTTGTGTGTGGTCCATAGAAGGCACTGACTAATTCTAAAAGAGATGAATGGCAAGGGAAGTGAGAAAGTTAAGAAAGGTCATTTTTGTAGCAATTGAGAATTGTTACATTTTGTTCCAGGCTCAGTGTGCTCTTTGTTGTAGCTAATGTCCCTGACTTCGGTTGTTATGTTCATAATTTGGGGAGGCTGATAATAGTTCTTCCACATATTCTTTGCAATGGCTACTAATCCTACTTTGTTGTAGGCGGTCAATGAGTATGCCGTGGTGATGATGGGTTTTTAAGATTTAATTTCTCTGACTACATCAATGACGTCAGTGGTGCTGTATTTCTGGCCACTTGTTATTAACCATATGGAATTAGGTACCTGATTTCTTCCTTTTCTAGGAGGCGGCGATAAGTTGCTATTTCTTGTTCTAGCCTCATCTTTGTGTTGAGAAGCATCTCATGCTCTTGAAGCTGCTTTTCGATGCCACGCCTTACTTCCTGTAGCTCTTTTTCTAGTCTTTCAATCACGGCCTCTAAGTCTTGCAGCTGCGTCTGGTAATGTTGCTCGCTGGCGTGTAGGGAGTGTTCAAGGCCCCTTTCCTGTTTTATATAGATCTTCATCAGTGAAACAAAATGTGTTTCTGAAATCTGATTTGCAATGTCTTCATCCTGTTGTGTTCTTTCTTAAAAAGGTTGCAATAATTGTATAACACTTAGGCAAGGGGTTTTTCTTACAGCTTTATGAATAACCCAAGTTAAAAAAAGTTATTTATGTTTTATACATGTAGCTAGAGAGCTTACTATTTCAAAGGACTAGTGTGATAATTCTTATGGCAAAAAAAAATTCTTCAGTGTGAACTTGTTGTATCACTCTGATTTACAGTCATCCCTCGGTATCCACAGGGGATTGGTTCCAGGACCCCCCAGGGAGACCCAAATCCAAGGATGCTCAAGTCCCTTAGATGGCCTGTCTTACCCAGGGATTCCACCTCTATGGTGATGGAGGGCCGACTGTATTTGATTTTTTAAATATTGAAAGTATAGAATATTGAATATCAAAGCCAGAGCAGACTGCTTGTAAAAGACATTTTAGGAAAGTGTTTAAATATTTTTCTATTAGAAGTCTCAATCTCACTGTTATGACTTTGGTTAATGACAAAGGCTCTATTCCCCTACTCCAACAATTTGAGAACCCCAGCCTGATCAGGAAAGATTACTTCATTTTTATAGGCATGAGCTAAACCTTGAATGAATTGATAATAGCACTTGTCATGATGGAGGCAGGGGTGGAGGGGCGGGTAGATGAACTAGGACCAGGGATAGAATTCAGTGGCCTTGATTTTTAGCTTCTCACTGTAAAGTAATGGACATGATTCCTTTCCCTCTCTTAATCAGGTGACATCTGGGGACTCAATGGGCCGGTCACTTTTGAGATCATTCTCACCACAGCATGGAGAGATTCAATTTCCACTTGCAGGTGGTACCACTGGCGACGGGCTTCCTTGAGTTCTGCTTGAGCAGCCTTTAAAGCCTCTTCATCTTTGTCCATTTTTTTGCTTATATCTTCTTCTAGCTAGAAGAAGGCCAATAACAACAATAACAAAAAAACAAAGAGCGCTCTTGAAAATGAGACATTTAAAGCAAATATAGAAAAATAATATAAGAAGTGAATCATTTTTTTCTTCAAATTGTTAGATTACAAGTGTATTCTAGTGCTTAGTTACTAATATGTGAGCAAGTCTGTCTCAGTTTTCTCAGATGTAAAATGAACCTCAAAAGTCCTTTCCGACCATGACAGTCTATGAAATGCAGAAAAACACATCTGTTTGAATGAAAAGTAACAGTTTGCAGGACGTAAGTTTGAGACCTCTGATTCTTAACTTTCCATTATTTATGATATCATTAAGGAAGACAAATTGAAAATTTGCTACTATTTCCCTCCCATATTTTCCTGTAGGTTGCTTTATAAAAAGCAGCTATAAATCCTAAACTGATCAATTCTGGGACTGGGTGTATGGACAAGGAGTAAATACTGCTGGAAAGTATATTATGAATAATTTAGAGAATTAAGGCATTAGAGGTTCTAAAATAGACTTCAGTATTAAGAAAACCCATTGTTGATTTACCTTTATAAAAAATGTTCTTTTTAGAAGGAATGTTAATCTTGGCTATCTAGGGTAGTAGCAAAAATGACATCTTTAAAGATTGTTTTCTAAATGTCCTCATATTAAATAACAAGAGGAATATTGTTTCATCTGTAAATGTTTTTATGCTGATGTTGGAATTAAATTGTCTTTTGACAGAACTCTTAACATTTGGCCCCAAGAGCAATAGGAGCAATGCGTGGAATTGACTGTAGTATTTTGAAGCAAAATGACAACTTTTTACAAAAATGAGTTTTAAAATAAAAAAATTAATTTGATGATACAATAGATTTTTTTAAAAGGATACGTTGGAGTCAGTGAAAGTCTATGAATACAGTTTAGGGCAAGGTATTAGAGAACAAAATTCCCATGTTCTTTTGGTTTATTGTGTCACTTGTTCTTAGCGTCACTTGGTAAAGGCAAGCAGAAGCACATATCAGAGCAATGACAGAAGAGAATGTCAGGAATTTAGGAAATAGCAGAGCATAAAAATGCTGATATCTACTGGTCTTTTGATTTTGAGTGTGGAACCACAGCAAGGTTGTGTGGTAGCTGGATTCCAAAGATGGCCTCCAATGAACCACATCTCCCAAAATTCATGTACTTGTTTGGTCCCCTTCCACAGTGAATCTGGGCTGCCCTGCATCTTGCTTTAGCCAGTAGAATGTGGCAGAAGTGCCAGTTTTAGGCCTAAACCATAGGAAGTCCTGGACAACTTCCACTTCTTTGCTTTTGGGAGCCCTGATCCAACATACAAGAAGTCTGGATACCCAGTGGGAGAGATCATATAGAGAGGCCAGAGGGAGAGAGACCGTGAGGCCACATGCAGAAAGAGAGAAACAGGCCTCGTTGTCTCAGCTGAGCCAGACTTCCAGAAATCTCCTGCCAGGGTGCCAGACACATGAGTGAGCCACCTTGGCTGTCCCAGCTAGGTTTTGCCCCAAGATGACTGCAGTCCAGCCAATGTCATATGTCCCAGAAGAATCACCCCCACTGAACCCAGTCAACCCACAAAATCATGGCGGGGATACAATGGCTGTTTTAAGCCACTAAGTTTTGGGGTGGTTTGTTCTACAGAAAAAGTAACTAAAATAGCTTATGTTTCCTTATTTTGTAGCAATTAATGAGGCTTTCTTGAATTTATTCCAGCTGACTTCCTGACTTCTTTAAAGAAAATCCCCTAAAGTAGGTTTATGTTAAAATGACTCTGAACGAAACTTACTGTAGTCTTGCTTTTTCACTTTAATTTATTCATTTCAGCATTGTGACTTGTAAACTAAATAACTTTTATTTTTACTGTTGCAAAAGAAAATGTTTTTTGGTTTATAATTTTCAGAAATTGTCATCTATTAATTTTTTTTTCTGTAAAAGGTAAGTGAACTATTCTGACACTTAAATCAAATATCCCAGTGATTTTGCTTAATCTAGGATACTGACCATTCTTTATGAAGACTGAAAATGTTACCCAAAGGTGAAATTTATAATGTTACTAAAGGTGAATTGTTAACGGAATGAAGACCTATGATTTCCCAGCAATATCTTTTTTCCTTTTAGTTATATTCTCTAGTAAACTCTTTGCTCTGTCTGGGTACTTGGAATAGAATTTGAACTCAGATATAATAGGTAAACTAAAAAAAAAATCCCTGAAATTCTGAATCTTTGTTTCTAAAATATTTGTTTGTACATTTGTTTAAAGATTAGAGACCTTAATTAATTGCTAAAGGTGATTTTCACTTTAAAACAAAGTAAGTCTATGAAATCAGGAGTTAGCCCTTATTTACCTGGGCACTCTCTTTTTTCAATACTTAAATATTGCATGCTTAGTATTGGAAATAAACATTTCTCATCTTATAGTACAAAAGCAAAAATCTATAATCTAAGTAGAGAGTCATTATCAATTTGGGGAATTTTGATCATTCCAATTTATATCATTGTTCCTAAATGCTATGTTCACATACTCAGATGATTTCTATTTATAACAATCTGGTATAAAACTGAACTCATTACAAAGATGATGGAAACCTTTTAGACCTATTTTACTTAGTTTTTTCTCTACAAAGTGTGCAAGCTAATAAATCTTACCATAAAGCTTGTCATTTTAAACATGTTATTTACGTAATCTCTATAAATAACTCCGTAATATCTTTGAAGGGTATTTGAAATGCTTCCTTCCTGAAGGATGTCTAAAAGAGGTTAGAGTGAACCATTTTATTGTATGTTGACCCCATGTTTTGTTAATGATAGTCACCTCATAATTTACATAAAAACCAAATGCATCAATCGACATTTATCTGCTGCTAGTTTGACAGTATAATCACAGCATTTTCCCCTGTAGCCCCAGTCACACTGCAGTAACAGCTAAATTCCTTCCCCAGTATATGCTGCATTGAAAAGGAAATACTGTACCTCAGAGAGGCCGGGGCAGGAATTGGATAGACATGGATTGTCTCCTTATCCTGGAAGGTGCCTGTCTATGAAATCATTACCTGGATCCTTGTTGAGAGCACGGTCTCTATCTGATTTCTGGTGAGGAGCTTTTCATAGTGTGCCCTGATCTCATTGAGTAGCTGGGACAGCTCCATTCTGTTCCCATCCTCCACCTTGGCTAACTGAACCTTATCGATAGGCTGAGTCGCTGCGGCAGAGCCTGCTTTGTCTGCGTCGCCAGCGGAGACAGCCTGTGGAGCCTTAAAGACGCAGAGCTCCTTTTTCAGAAGCCACGGATATTCCCGTGTTTCTAATCAATTATTCAAATAATAGGTAAACCCTTTTCTCCTATTGTTTTTGGTATCGTAGAAATGTCAGACTCTCCATAAAGGAACAGGAAAACGAAAACATCCTCAGTATTTCTAAATTGGTTCTTTGTAAAACTGAGCACTTTTGGGGGAAAAATTAATTCATCTTGTAGAAAGGAAATGGGGCATAACAAGGAAAATTATATTTTGTTTTCTGAAGATATTGCGTGGAATAAATCTGGGCCCACAACATGATAGCTAAACTGTTCTTTTACAATTTTTCTCACCATTTGGATTATTTAAACAGAAATCCTAAGGGAGGGGCATTAGAATATGTTGTAAATATTGAATATTCTGACAGTTATGGGAAAAAGCTACCATCAGATTAAGTTGACAGTTGTCATTGGCCACAGCACTGTTTGACTGTATTTCTCTCAAATGCGTATAGTGTGGCTCCTGGCCAGCTCCTGGCCTGACAGCAGGGCTTGACGTACTGAGGTGAATTCCTGAAGGCATATTATAGGTGAAGCTATAGCTAGAGATAAATGCTAATAGAGTATGAGAGCTGAGAGTTAAAATTTCCCGCGTTTTAATAAGGTTGAAGAAATGGAACCAGATGGTCCCTGCACAGGGTGTATTCACCGCGGTAAGATTTATCGTGGGGTTGCTCCCTCATTAGTAAACATATGGTTAATGACAACTCACACTTGTAAATATAACATTTGTGCAGCTCTTCTAACTTTAAAAAGCACCTTTACATCTGTCATTCCGTCCAGTCTTCACAATCCCTGTCATTTTGTAATCTGTAAAGATGCCAAACCTGAGGCAGGAGAGGTTAAGGCGTCTTGCCCAAGGTCATATGGCAATGTAATGGCATCCTTGGGATTAGAACTTTGCTTGTTTCTCTGTATTTCATATATTGCCCTGTCTGCCTCTGCGTTCTCTCTCTCCTAACCTAAATTCCTTGCTTAATCTGGCAATCTAGTTGCCAGGTGTGACTGAAATATTTTCGAGAATAGATCTATCATTGTTATTTGTAGAGTGACTTGGCTGAGATTGTATCTAGAGCGTAGTTCAGGAAATAATCAATCTTTGGCTCTAGCACTCACAGGGCCTTTGAATGTGCATGGTCCTCCTTTAATTTCTGAATTAATTCACTGCTGGCCAGCCCAGTCTGTGCCGGGCATTCCCGTAGCTTCAGAAATCTTAGCAATGCAAATAAGGAAGGATGTCATTCTTATAGGGATCATCTTGAATCCACTCTAGTTATTAGAAAAAGAAATCACTTGAAAATGTTGTACTTTATTAATAGGAACAAATTCATTGTAACACACATCACAACTCCCAAAATGCTGAGGTTGAGGACACCATCTCTAGGGACATTCATGAGAGTGAGTCCCCAGGTCCTTGGGAATTAGAATTCAAGACCGAAGGCCATTCATTCATTCATTCATTCGGTTATTTGAGGGCTACTGTCTGCACAGCAGTGTGCTGGGTGCAGATAAAGTGCTAGAGGAGTTCTGAAGAGGAGAGGTGACCTCCTAGGGCATGTGGTGGGAAGAAAAGATGCAGAAGGCATTATAGAAGCAACAGTAAAAAAAAAGAAAAAAAAAATGGCTCAGGCCCAGATCATGGGAAGGCAGGCTATGAAGGCTGGATTTTATTTGGTAGGTAATGGAGAGTCATTGCTGGTTTATGACATGAGGAGTCATAATGGTCACATGGTCAGATTAATTTGGGAATAGTGTGAAAGATTTCAGAGTAAGGACACTAATTACAGAACCGCTGTTCGTGAAAAGAAACATAAAACTATTTTTGAAGTTCAGAGTGAGAGATCGTGGGAAAGTGAATTTGAGTAATGCCATGGGAACTGAGCAGAGGGAGCATGCATGAAATCAGAAAGTTTTAGCAAGTGGCAACTGATTATGAAGGGAAAGGGTGGAGAGGTCAGAGATGACTCAGATTTACACTCTCTGCAGCTAGGACATCTGCGGTTCCATGATCAGAACAGGGAAGGGAGGAAGATAATTAGATTAAGTCCAGACCCTTAAAGCCACATGATGTAGTGGGAAGGACCTGGGTTCAAGCCTCTGCCTACCAATTACTGGCAAAGTGAGCTTGGGGAGTGCACTGATGCTCTTTGAACTTCAACTTCCTCATCTGTAAAATGAAATTAATGATGCATGCCTCATACCACTACCACTGTCATTGGTGGTTACCATTATCACCATTCTCATTTTGTAGATAAGGATACAGAAGTACAACAAAGTGCAGAGCCAAGATTCAAAGCCAGGCAGTCTGACTCCAGAGCCTACCCTTCAGAGCATACCTAATTTGAAACTTCTTAGTAATCAGAAGTAGAACACTTGGCACATAATAGAGGTCTTCAAATCCCTGCTACTTAGAGTGGGAACTTGTTAGAAATGCAGATTCCCAGGCCCCGCCCCGGACCTGTTAGATCAGCAGCTGCACTTTAACAAGATCTCTAAGTGATTTGGGTGCACACTAAAGTTTGAGAAGTGCCAGTTTAAATCACTGGTTCTCACACTTGTTTGCACATTGAAATCACTTAGAGAACTTTAAAAACTAGTGATGCCCCCCCCCCCCCATATTCTGATTTAATTAGCTCGGGATGTTGCCTGGGCATCAGAATTTTAAAAACTTCCTGGGTGAGACTAATATGCAGCAAAGTCTAAGAATCACTGTTATAAACGTTGTTTCCTTCCGCTCATTTCCCTCTCATGCTTCACCCAGAGGAGGTGGGTTGTTAAGTGTGAAGTAAGACTCCCAAATTTAAACTCTGGCAAGTCCATAGCCTCAGGTAGAGAAGACATATACATTGCTTGATTTTTCTTTAACAAATCAATCTTTATTCTGGGCTCCCATTCCGTAGAGGATGTATAATTAAATCTCCTCAATGGGACTTCCTGCCTTTTCTCCAAAGTGATGCATCTAAGTTTTGGGGACCCTCTGTAGTTGTGACTAGGGGGCCTGTATCGTCCTTGATGGATCTGTCCAAGTCTGTGTTCACTAAGTCAATTATTATTCTTCCCACTTGTCCCATTCTCATTGTTGGGGAAACAATTAAAAACAAAATCTCCCAACCGGGAAATCCTCTCCATAAAGGTAGCAGAGAAACAAAACACTTTTATAATTAAATAAACATTAAACCAGAATGCGATGCACATCACAGGCAATCCGCTAAGAGATTGCAAAGACAGAAAGAAATCTCACCCTTTTATACAGCCAAGCAGACAGAACCCATTACATCCCTGTTCTCAAGATAAATGGTAACTAGTCCTCAAGTAAGAGAACTTGACAGCACCATTTGTCATGCAGAGTTCATCCTAACTTTCCCTGGTAATTGGGGTCACTGTCTGTGTTAGCTAACGGGCTTCATATAAAGGGAAACAACACTTTATAATGGGAGGTAGGTTTGGAGAGAGTCTCCTACCTTCCCACAGGAACTGGGAGACCCGGGCGCTATTTTCCTCTGATGTTGACATTCCAAAGATATGGTTCCTAGGTCCTTGAGAAAGACATTCCTGGGTTGTAAAGCTGGCCAAAGGCTTACTTAGCTTTTAAAAAGATTTACTTATATTTTAAAGAGACAGAGAAAGAATTTACAATTACGAGGTTTCTAAAGTAAAAGCTCTAAGAAAAGGGACTGGGAGGGTTGTCTCTTCTCTTAGTTCAACAGGGAGAATTAAGCCTATTTGTTTAAGCTTGTGTTTGGCCTTACGGCATCCAGATGCTCTCTTCCATACTTCTTTCCACACTCAAAGGCTTGAGAATCACTGTGATGCTTCCGTGTGCCAGTGGCATGGAAATGCTAGGTAGATTGTTTGTGGCTCCATCTGCCCAGACACACTGCGCAACCGTAATCTATTTGGCTCTTGTCCCTTTCCTGGGGCCACAATCCAAAAACCAGGGCGCAGTGCTCCTGAGCAGTCAGGTCCCCAACTAACCTCCTGTTGACTCAGAAGCATGGCCTGGGGCTCCTCTCTCAAGGACCCTCCGCTGCCTCTGTCTCACCACTTCTTTCTCCCCTCTCCCTTCAGTCAAGGGAAGCTCTTCTGTTCGTCAGGGTTCTATTCTACAGTGCAAGCCCTGAGACCTGTCTGCCTTGTTTATGGCTCTGTCACCACTGTCTAGCTCTGTGCCTGGCACGGACATGGCAGACAATAAACATGTGCAGATGGAATGATGTTTCTTCTGAATGTTTTGCCTGGGCCCTGAGTCCTCCTCATTCTAAGACCAAGGACTTGGTTTTTGTTTCACTCTCCCCTCAGGCGATGAACCCAGAGTGACCTATTTGCTTGAAGGAGGTGAGGGGCAGGGAGTGAAGTACTAGGAGACAGATAAGTTCCGTAGTTCAAAAACCTCACGCTGTCCCCATTTTCAGTGTTTATACATCCAAGCAAGTCAGGCATGCACACATCCTCCATCTTGGTAGATTTTGGGGACTTTGGTATTAACCTTTGACATAAATAACATCTTTTCTAATCAGCTTGTACTTAAGATTGGCTTGCTGCTTTAAGGAGGGAAACAAATTTTGAAAGGAAAAGAATGGGCTCAATTATTTTTATGCAATGCGTGTGGACACATATGTATGCACTTTTTATGCAATGCACTTGGGCAACCTTTAAAATTCCTAATTTTATTGTATACAAGGGTCACATCTTAACCCATTTAATGTTCTCCTGTCCTACACATAAATATTGTGATTAAGTTTTATTCTAAAAAACATACCAGATACAACTGATGGCAACACAATTTTCTATTAAATGGCTTTCTCGTCCAGGCAGTTGTAAATAGGAATCTCTTTTCTTTGGACAGATGTATCAGTCCAACTGATTTTTTGATTTGGGGGATAATTCGTAGAGCTGGGGTATTATTTTGTTTATTAGGTGTAATTTCTTTAGCAGCTTAGGATATTGTGAGTCTGTCTTTTTAATCAGTCATGCATTTTAATAGGATTATAGATGCATAATTAGTCAGCAAATAAAGATGGATCTTTTTTTGTACTTAAAAAAATTGTTGTAAGTGACAGGCCTTTATTTTCCTGGTTTGTCTCCTTTTAGTTGTATTGTTGATTTTTCTACTTATAGGAGCATGCCGGCACATGGTATGGTTTAATCTTGTGTTTCATGTATCAGGTAAGCATATAATTAGGCAGAGATTTGTGTTGGAACGTGTTTGTCAGCATTTTTCAGCACGTTCCAAGGAGCATGAGTAATGCTCACATGCGTTTCCATGTGTCCTGCACACACATTTCAGATGGAGTGATGAAGCAGGGTATAGTACGCACGCAGGCTCACGTGTTCATGGTGGATACTGAATTCATTCTTTGCTGCTGTAACTCAAGAGTAAAAGGCAGAGTTATTTCTCTAAACAAGGACTTTGCCTTTGTGTCCTATTTTCTCTGGCATCTTTCGCAGCGCTTCCCCTTTCTACCTTGTTCACAGCAGCCCAACACACAGATGTTTCAGGCTCAAAAAGTAGCGTGAGTAGAGGGTGAGGACATTTTAGGATCAATTACTCTGTACAGTTTCGGTGTGTTACAAATACAATTCATGTTGTTATATTGTTACCTTTGCAGACTCTAAGCACTGAACAAAACTATTCAGCAATTCAATTTCCTTTTCTCCGTCTCCCTTTTTGTCTGAAGGTGCCTTAATTAAGTCCCAACCTTTGAAGTTGTGGTTCTTAGGCTAAAACTGTGCACCCACCCACCGCTTGACTTACAATATTCGCCTTTCTTTTCTGATCCTAGGAAGAGAAGGCTTTGTTGGGTCCTAAATACAACTCCCTCACCAGTTTGGCAGGTGTTTCCTTCACTTCCCTTCCTATCTTCGAAAGACTGATTTTTCTAAATCTTCTGTCTCTAGCTGATGACCTTGTCCCTGCTGCCTTCTGTTAAGTGTCCTGGAGAGTCCAGTCTTAGTTTATTCTAGACAATTGAATCCCTTGCCTTGTAGTCATCTTTTCCTGGCTTTTATCTTTGTTGTCTTCTTTTTCTCTGTCTTCCAAAAATTTTTTATTTTGTGTAAAAATTTTTTACTTAGGCCATTCTCACAGGCTTTTTGCCTTGCACAGCACATTTTAGCATCCTGACAGGTATTCCCCAAATTTTCCTAAAGGTCCCTTAATCCTGCTCAACTCTTCCCCTGAATGCAGCTGTGAATATTCTTCTCTTCAGCTTCGTCCATGTTTCTGTTTATAGTATTCTGTCACTATTATTCAGTGGTTAATAATACATATGTGTTTATTCATTGAAGGGCCTTTTTCATTTTTAATTACACTTTGTTTTCAGATAATTGTAGATTGAGTTGTAAGAAATAGTACAGAGAAATCCCACATTCACTTCGCTGAGTTCTCCCAATCGTAACATCTTATAAAACTAAGGGACAATATTACAACCAGGATGTTGACATTGATACAGTCAAGATACAGAACATTTCCATCACCATAAGGTTCTCTGCAGTTGTCTAGGGATTTTTCTGAGTGTTGGCTCTGGGTGGTATTCTGGGTACCCTGAAGGATGCAGAAAGGAACCGGATACTGATACTGTCAAAATTGTTTCAATTCGAGGTAATAAGTGGGGAGTGCTACAGAGAGGCACCTCCAAAGATGGAGTAATTACTTTTTTTTTCAATTATTTTATTGAGGTCATATTGGTTTATAACATTTTGTAATTTCAGATGTACGTTATTATATATCACTTTCAGTCTAGACTGCATCGTGCTCACCACCAATACCCTAGTTTTTATCTATCACCATACATATGTGCCCCTTTACCCCTTTTGCTCACCCCTGCCCCTTCCCCTCTGGTAACTACTAATCTGTTCTCTTTATCCATGTATTTGTTTATCTTCAACCTATGAGTGAAATCATATGATGTTTGTCTTTCTCTGGCTTATTTTACTTAACATAATACCCTCAAAGTCCATGTTGTTGCAAATGGGATGTTTTTGTCTTTTTTGTGGCTGAATAGTATTCCATTGTATATATATATACACCACATCTTCTTTATCCAATCATCAGTTGGTGGGCACTTGGATTGCTTCCACATCTTGGCTATTGTGAATAATGTTGCAATGAACATAGAGGTGCATAAGTCTCTTTGAATTGTTGATTTCATGCTCTTTGGATAAATAACCCAGTAGTAGGATAGTGGGATTGTATGGTATTTCTTCTTCTATTTTTAATGTTTTGAGAAATCTCCATACTGTGGTCCGTAGGGGCTGCACCAGTTTGCATTCCCACCAGCAGTATATGAGAATTCCCTTTTCTCCACATCCTCTCCAACATTTGTTATTTTTTTTGTCTTGGTAATTATAGCCATTCTGACAGGTGAAAGGTAATATCTCATTGTAGTTTTGATTTACATTTCCCTAATAATCAGTGATGTTGAACATCTTTTCATGTGCCTGTTGGTCATCTATATATCTTCTTTGGAAAAATGTCTGTTCGTATCGTCTGCCCATTTTTTGATCGAGTTGTTTGGTTTTTTGTTGAGTTGTATGAGTTCTTTATATATGTTGGAGATTAACCCCTTGTCAGATATACGACTTGCAAATATTTTCTCCCAGTTGGTGGGTTGTCTTTTTATTTTGTTCATGGTGTCCTTTGCCTTGCAGAAGCCTTTTAGTCTGATGTAGTCTCATTTGTTTATTTTTTCTTTTGTTTTCCTTGCCTGAGTAGACACAGTATTTGAAAAGATGCTGCTAAGACCGATGTCAAAGAGTGTATTGCCTATATTTTCTTCTAGGAGTTTTATGGTTTTAGGTCTTACATTCAAGTCTTTGATCCATTTTGAGTTAATGTTTGTGTATAGTGTAAGATAGTAATCTACTTTCATTCTTTTGTGTGTGGCTGTCCAGTTTTCCCAACACCATTTATTGAAAAGACTTTTCTTTCTCCATTGTATGTTCTTGGCTCCTTTATTGAAGATTAGCTGTCTGTAGATGTGTGGTTTTATTTCTGGGCTTTCAATTCTGTTCCGTTGATCTATGTGTCTGTTTTCGTACCAGTACTATGCTGTTTTGATTACTATACCTTTGTAATGTATTTTGAAGTCAGTGATTGTGATGCCTGCAGCTTTGTTCTTTTTTCTCAGGGTTGCTTTGGCTGTTTGGGGTCTTTTGGTGTTCCATATAAATTTTAGGTTTCTTTGTTCTATTTCCATGAAGAATAGCTTTGGGATTCTGATTGGGATTGCATTGAATCTGTAGATTGCTTTAGTTAATATGGACATTTTATCTATGTTTATTCTTCCAATCCATAAGCATGGAATATTTTCCATTTCTTTATATCTTCTTCAATTTCTTTCAATAATGTTTCATAGTTTTCAGTGTATACGTCTTTCACCTCTTTGGTTAAATTTATTCCTAGATATCTTATTCTTTTTGTTGTGATTATAAATGGGATTGTATTCTTGACTTCTCTTTCTGCTAGTTCATTACTAGTGTATAGAAGTGCAACTGATTTTTCTAAGTTGATTTTGTACCCTGCAACTTTGCTGTAGTTGTTAATTATTTCTAATAGTTTTCTGATGGATTCTTTAGGGTTTTCTATGTATAGAATCATGCCACTGTAAATAGTGAGAGTTTCACTTCTTCCTTTCCAATTTGAATACCTTCTGTTTCTTTTTCTTGCCTAATTTCTCTGGCTAAAACCTCCAGTATTGTGCTGAATAGGAGTGGTGAGAGTGGGCCCCCTTGTCTTGTTCCTGTTCTTAGAGGAATGGATTTCAGTTTTTCACTGTTAAGTATGAGATTGGCTGGGAGTTTGTTAAATATAGCTTTTATTGTTTTGAAGTACTTTCCTTCTCTACCCATTTTGAGAGTTTTTTTAAAAAGGTTGGCACCTGAGGTAACAACTGTTGCCAATCTTCTTTTTCTTTTTTTCTGAGTTTTCTCCTCAAAGCTTCCCAGTACATAGTTGTATATTCTAGTTGTGAGTCCTTTTAGTTGTGCTTTGTGGGACGCCGCCTCAACGTGGCCTAACGAACGGTGCCATGTCCGCTCCCAGGATCCAAACTGGGGACACCCTGGGCCGCCGAAGTGGAGTGCATGAACTTAACCACTGGGCCACAGTGCCGGCCCCAAGAGGTTTTATCAGAAATGGATGTTGGGTCTTGTAAAATGCTTTTTCTGCATTTATTGAGATGATCATGTGATTTTCATTCCTCATTTTGTTGATGTGGTGTATCACATTGATTGATTTGTGGGTGTTGAACCATTCCTGCATCCTTGGTATAAATCCCACATTATCAAGCTGTATGATCCCTTTAATGTATTGCTGTATTCAATTTGCCAATATTTTATTGTGGATTTTTGCATCTATGTTCATTGGTGATATTGGCCTGTAATTTTCCTTCTTTGTATGGTGCTTGTCTGGTTTGATATCAGGGTAATTTTGGCCTCATAGAATGAGTTAGGAAGCATTTCATCTTCTTCAATTTTTTGGAATAGTTTGAGAAGAACGGGTATTAAATCATCTTTAAATGTTTAGTAGAATTCTCCAGAGAAGCCATTTGGTCCTGGACTTTTGTTTTTTGGGAGGTTTTTGATTTCAATCTCTTTACTTGTGATTGGTCTATTCAGATTCTCTATTCCTTTTCTTTTCTTTGTTTCTTTTTTCTTTTTTTTTGCTGAGGAAGATTCTCCCTGAGCTAACATCTGCTCCTAATCTTCCTCTTTTTTTTGTATGTGATCCACCCCATAGCATGGTCACTGACAGACGAGTGGTGTAGGGTGTAGGTCTGTCCCTGGGAACTGAACCTGTGCTGCCAAAGCAGAGTGTGCCAAACTTAACCATTAAGCCACCAGGTCTGGCCTAATTCTCTATTTCTTCTTGATTCAATTTTGTGAGGTTGTATGAGTCTAAGAATTTATCCATTTTTTCTAGGTTATCCAATTTGTTGGCATTTTTCATAGTATTCTCTTATAATCCTTTGTATTTCTGTGGTATCCATTGTAAATTCTCCTCTTTCATTTTTAATTTTATTTATTTGAGCTGTCTCTCTTTTTTTCTTAGTAAGTCTGGCTAGGGCTTGTCAATTTTGTTTATCTTCTCAAAGAACCAGTTTCATTGATCCTTTTCGTAGTTTCATTGATCCTTTCTACTGTTTTTTTAGCCTCTATTTCATTTATTTCTGCTCTAATTTTTATTATTTCCCTCCTTCTGACTTTGGGCTTTATTTGTTCTTCTTTTTCTAGTTCAGTTAGGTGTAGTTTAAGATTACTTATTTGAGATATTTCTTGTTTGTTGAGGTGGGCCCATATTGCTGTAAATTTCTCTTTTAGAACCACTTTTGCTGCATCCCATAAGAGTTGGAATGTTGTATTTTCATTTTCAGCTGTCTCCAGGTATTTTTTGATTTTTCCTTTGATTTATTTTTTTTCAGTGAGGAAGATTGGCCCTCAGCTAACATCTGTTGCCAATCTTCCTCTTTTGCTTGAGGAAAATTGTTTCTGAGCTAACGTCCATCCCAATCTTCCTCTATTTTGTGTGTGGGACACCACCACAGTGTGGATTCATGAGTGGTGTGTAGGTCCACACCCGAGATCCAAACCCATGAACCAGGTGCAGCCAAAATAGAGTGCACAAACTTAACCATTACAACACTGGGCTGGTCCCTCCTTTGATTTCTTCATTTATCCAAGGGTTGTTCAGTAGGATGTTGTTTAGTATCCATATGTTTTTGACTTTCCCAGCTTTTTTCTTGTAGTTGATGTCTAGTTTCATAGCATTGTAGTTGGAAAAGATGCTTGATGTGATTTCAATCGTCTTTAAATTTATTGAGGCTTGCCTTGTTTTCCAACATGTGGTCTATCTTTGAGAATGTTCCAAGTGCACTTGAGAAGAATGCGTATTCTACTGTTTTTGAATGGAATGTTCTATCTATATTAAGTCCATCTGGTCTAGTGTTTCATTTAAGTCCACTATTTCCTTGTTGACTTTCTGTCTTGATGATCTGTCTGTCGACGTAAGGAGGGTGTTGAGGTCCCCTGCTATTATTGTGTTGTTGTCAGTTTCTCCCTTTAGGTCTATTAATAGTTGCTTTATGTACTTTGGTGCTCCTGTGTTAGGTGCATATATATTCATAAATATTATGTCCTCTTGGTGGAATGTTCCTTTTATCATTGTATACTGCCCCTCTTTGTCTCTCATTGTCTTTTTTGTCTTGAAGTCTGCTTTGTCTGATATAAGTATTGCAACACCTGTTTTCCTTTGCTTGCCATTTGCTTGGAATATTGTCTTCCATCCCTTCACTCTGAGCCTACATTTGTTTTTAGAGCTGAGATATGTTTCCTGGAGGCCGCATATTGTTGGGTCTTGTTTTTTAATCCATCCAGCCACTCTGTATCTTTTGATTGGCGAATTCAATGGATTTTCATTTAGAGTGATTATTGATATATGAAGGCTTAGTACTGCCATTTTATCTCTTGTTTTCCAGTTCTTCTATATTTCCATTGTTTCTTTTCCCTTGTGTTTCTGACTAGCATTTCAGTTTGGTGGTTTTCTGTTTATTTGTGATCTGTGGCTCTGCTCTGATTTTTTGTTTAGTGATCACCATGAGGTTTGTATAAAAGATCTCATAGATGAGATAGTCCATTTTCTGATAGCCTCTTCTCTCCATTAGCCTAAGTAGGTTCCAGCCATTTCCTCTTCCCCTTCTGAGTTATTGTTGTCACAAATTATTCCTTTTTGTGTTGTGAGTTTGTGACTAAATTGAAGTGTTTATATTTATTTTTGATGCTTTCCTTCCCTTTATCTTTTATGTTATATTTAAGTGTTTGCTGAAATTTTCTAATTTGGTCTGTCTGTTTATCTCCTTGCTCAAGGCTTTTTAAACGTTTGCCTTTTTGTTTCAGGCAGGAGGGCTTCCTTCATCATTTCTTGTAAGGGAGGTCTAGTGGCGTTGAACTCCCTCAGCTTTTGTTTATCTGGGAAAGCTTTTATTTCTCCAGTGTATCTGAAGGATAGTTTCACTGGATAGAGTGTTCTTGGCTGAAAGTTTTTGTCTTTCAGTATTCTGAATATCATTCCATTATCTCTTGGTCTGTAAGGTTTCTGCTGAGAAATCTGCTGAAAGTCTGATAAAGGTTCCTTTTCTTCTGCCTTACTGCCTTTAATATTTTTCTTTGTCATTGACTTTTGCCAGTTTTACTACTATATGCCTTTGAGAAGGTCTTTTTGCATTGATGTAATTAGGAGTTCTATTGGCTTCCTGTACTTGTAAGTCTGGATCCTTCCCCAGGTTTGGCAAGTTCTTAACTATTATTTCTTTAAACAAGCTCTCTGCTCCTTTCTCCTTTTCTTCTCCCTCTGGAGTACGTATAATCCTTATGTTGCTTTTCCTAATTGAGTTCCATATTTCTTGAATAATTTCTTCATTAAAAAAAATCTTAGTTCTCTCCTCCTCCACCTGAAGCATTTCTATATTTCTGTCCTCTAATTCACTAGTTCTGTCCTCTATAATGTCAGCTCTATTTTTTATGGTTTCTAGATTATTTTTTATCTCATTAATTGTGTTCTTCATATCCAGAATTTCTGTATAGCTTTTTTAAAGGTCTTCAATCTCTTTGGTGAAATATTTCTTCTGCTCGTAAATTTTATTCCTGAGCTCACTGGACTTTCTGAGTTTTCTTGTAACTTGTTGAGTTTCTTTATGACCACTGTTTTAAATTCTTTGTCATTTAGATTATAAATTTCTGAGACTTCAGGATTGGTTTCTGGAGACTTGTCAGTTTCCTTCTCCTCTGAAGTGTTACTGTAGTTTTTCATAGTGTTTGATGAAGTGATCCTTTGCTGACATATTTGCGGTAATATCAGGTCACAGGTTCCACCTGCCACTGCTGGGGGGTGGCTGGGGAGGGAACAGGAGCTGTGTTTCTGACCCTGCCCTGTCTGCTGAAAGTTGTGCAGGTAGGGCTTCCCTGTGTTTCCACGGGCTGGCCACAGTCACTTGGTGGGTTGCTCCCATTGGGGCGAGGCCTCTGTGCTCAGCAGGTGGGTTGCACAGGTGTGGGCCAGCCATGCACTCTCAGGTGGTTTGGCTGAGCCTCTGTGCTTGATGGGCAGGGCTCCTTTGTGGGGGCTGAGCTGCTGCCACTCAGTGGGGAGCATCCCCATGGGCAGGGCTGCTGTGGCACAGTGGGCACTCCTGCAGGCTGGGCTACCCTTCTGAAGGTGTTTGCGTGTGTGCCAGGCTGTCCCCACCTCCTCTTACAGTTGTGCTGATCACTGTCATTGGTGGACAGGGCTCCCTTACTGGGGCTGAGCTCTGCCACTCATTGGGGAGCATTCTCATGGGTGGGACCACTATGGAATGGTGGGCTATCACATGGGTCTGCCTACCACTCCAGGCTACCATGCCAGGCTGCCCCCACCCCCTGTTACAGTCACTCTTGGCTGCTGTGTGAGGCTCTGCAACCTGGCTCATTGCTACCAGGGAGAAGGAGAGGTATGCTCATCTAGTTTCAGTGCTTCCTCGGAATCCAGTTCACCCACCTTCAGATGTATAGCTGCATGGATCTCTCAGGCATCCTTTTGTGCTGTGTGGGAGTCCTCTATTGGTTATTGAATGTCCATTTAATTGTGACTTAAGTGGGGAGAGACAAAGGGAACGGCTTACTCTGCTATGATGCTGACAAGGCGTAATTACTTTTTGCCAAGGGGATCAGAGAAGGCTTGTAAGGACAAATGCAAATTAAAAATAAGAGGCCTAATCTCCCTGTTGAAAATAAGGGAAGAGACATTCCCTCACCCCTTTTTCTTAGAGCATTTACTTTAGAAAACTCATAGTTGTAAATTCTTTCTCTGTATCTTTGAAATGTAAGTAAATCATTTTAAAAGCTAAATAAACCTTTTGCCAGCTTTACAACCCAGGCATGTCTTTCTCAAGGACCTGGGAACCACATCTTTGGAATGTCAACATCCAAGGAAAATAGCACCCTGGTCTCTCAGTTTCTGTGGGAGGATAGGAGCCTAACTTTGGTGATTGCCTCTCTCCAAAACTACTGTTATAAAGATATGAGGAACTTGTCTTTCCTTTATATAAAGCCTATTAGGTGGTGGTGACCCCAATTACCAGGGAAAGTTAGGAGGAACTGCATGTGACAAATGGTGCTGTCAAGTCCTCTTACTTGAGGACTAGTTATCGTTTATCTTGAGAACGTGTGTGTGATGGGTTCTGTCTGCTTGGATACATAAGGGAGTGAGGTATCTTTCTGTCTCTCAATCTCTTAGTGGAATGCCTGTGATGCACATCGCGTTCTGGTTTAATGCTTATTCAACAATCAAAGTGTTTTCTTTCTCTACTACCTTTGTGGAGAGAATTTCTGAGTGGGAAGGAGATTGTGTTTTTAATTATGTTTCCCCAATAAGCTTCACAGAGGACATAGTGTCCAACATTGGCTGTGAAGGATAGCCTACATGTTATAGGCAATCTATTTAAAAATATGTAACATTTCCTATTTGTAGTTTAACCTACATTTTAGGCAAGTGGCAGTGGAGGCTTTCCCTTGAAATTAAAAAAAAGTTAATGGAGGTGAAATTTATATAGCATAAAATTAACCATTTAAAAATGTACAGTTCATTGGCTTTTAGTACATTCACAATGTTGCATAAGCAACACATCTATCTAGTTCTAAACTGTTTTCATCACCTCAAAAGAAAGCCTGTACTTATTAAGCAGTCACTCCCCATTTCCCTGTTCCCCCAGCCCACATAACCATCAATTTGCCTTCTGTCTCTATGGATAGCAGCACTAATAATAATACCCCAAAGGTGGAAATAACTCAAATTTCCATCAACAGATGAGAGTACAAACAAATTGTTTTGTATTCATCCAATGGAATATTATTCAGCCATAACAAGGAATGAAGTACTGATATGTGCTACAACATGGATAAGCCTTGAAAACATTACGCTAAATGAAAGAAGCCAGACACGAAAGAACACGTATTGTACTTCTGTTTATTTATTTATTTATTTATTTTGAGCTAACTACTGCCAGTCCTCCTCTTTTTACTGAGGAAGCCTGGCCCTTAGCTAACATCCGTGCCCATCTTCCTCTACTTTATATGTGGGACGCCTACCATAGCATGGCGTGCCAAGCAGTGCCATGTCCGCACTCGGGATCCGAACTGGCGAACCCCAGGCCGCCGAGAAGCGGAGTGTGCGAATTTAACCGCTGTGCCACCGGGCCGGCCCCTTATACTTCTATTTAGATGAAATATCCAGGATAGGTTAAAAAAAGTATTTTTTTTAGGGAATATTTGAGCCCACATGGAAAGACATTATATGCTAGATTTGAACCCTTACCAGAGATGGTATGATCATCATATGGAGTGCTTTCTGGTGAACAGAAGTAGTAAAGTGGAAGAAGTGGTAAGTAGAAAACTCAGAGGGTGGCTGATGATGGGGAAAGCGAGAGTTTACAGAAATTCCTCTGCTCCTCTTTCAGCCCTACCCTGCCTAAGCAAGCTTGTGTCTCAGCATGAACCTTCTCTGACAACAGGGCTGGTGGCTTCCTGGTTCTGGATATGTGCCCTGCATAACTGTTGCAGTAGCAATAGTCTAGTCCTCAGTTGAGCATTCGTGTGTTTCAAATGCCTTGAAAGGACCCAGCTTTGGTTTTCCTCTTTTGTCCTCTCCAGACAGATTGTGAGGACAGCGTGAGGAGACCTGTGTGGATTACATTCAAAGGCAGTTCTTATCAGTAACCAAAGTTCATACATCTTTGGATACTATTTTTGCTTAGGGTCTTCCCATAGTGGCTTGATTTATTGAATTCTATTTTCAGGCTTAAATGCCCTCCCACTGCCCACACCGGCTAGATGAATGTGCCTATTCCAGAAGCAGACTCTCCACATCCCATGCCCCTTTCTGCCTTCTTACTTCTCCATGATGCCCATTGCATCCTTAGTTTTCCGCTGCCAGTGCAGAGCCCTCCAACTTTCTCTGGGCTGGACTCTGCTCCCCGACCACTGCAATCAGATGCATCTGCTTCTGTCTCCCCATCCTTCTTGTCTTCTTTGCTTTCAACTTCCCAGTCAGTCTCCAAGGATCTGAGCACCTTCCAGCTGCTCAGCACTGTTGTAAAGCTTTGGAAGACACATCACTAGTGTATCGCTAGTAGTACACTTGCATTTGTGTATACATGTGGATCCCTTCTAAGTAAGCTTATATATAAAAACTGGAGTCCCAGAAGTGGTACATTTTGGCTTTTTATAAAGAGACATTTTACAAAGGAAATTTTAGCTATACAAAAATTTTTTTGTTTTTAAATATATTTCCCCACAAGCTTGAGGAGGTAGTATCCTATCTTGGCTATTAAATGAACAACATTTAAAATATATAGATCAACAAAAATTTTATTTGTCCACAATCTTTAAGTGAGCTTCAAAATGCTTGGTAATTGTTTTCTCCTTAACTAGATCGCGAACTTCTCAAGGGCAAAAAGTGCATGTCTTACGTTTCTTTGAAACCTGCTCAACTCCCACTAATTTAGTGGGTTTTCCCACTAATCCCTTAGACTTAATGCTTATTTAGTGCTTTTGAACAAATGAATAAACATCAGAGTAGACAATGTTTTATTGACTTATACCTTGTTTTGAAAATGAATTGGTTATGGCTAAACTTCTCTTAAAAATACATTTTGAGGGGCCGGCTCCGTGGCTGAGTGGTTAAGTTCGTGCGCTCTGCTGCAGCGGCCCAGGGTTCAGATCCTGGGCGTGCACATGGCATCGCTCGTCAGGCCACGTTGAGGTGGTGTCCCACATCCCACAACTAGAAGGACCTGCAACTAAGACATACAACTATGTATGGGGGGAGTTTGGAAAATAAAGCAGAAAAAAAAAATGCATTTTGAGTTCTGGAAATGCTCATTGCAAGGCTTGGATTTAACTTTCTTGTTGTGTACCCAGGAGAGGAGTTTCTCTCTTAGGGATTACCGTGTATATTCAGGATAGAATGGCAATCTTCCTCTTGGGCCTGGGACTGTATTCAGATTAAAGACACTAACATGGCATACCAGCAAT
The DNA here is from genome assembly GCF_041296265.1 of Equus caballus. NCBI lineage: Eukaryota > Metazoa > Chordata > Mammalia > Perissodactyla > Equidae > Equus > Equus caballus. The sequence continues at coordinate 22,027,111 of NC_091694.1, read as the reverse complement.
TATTCAGTTTAATGCAACTTAGTTACATCTATAGATCATGTCATTTTATGTGAATATAATATTTCTACTTCCATGAATAATTTTGAGCATTTGGAGAACATGCTGGGTCTGTAGTTTTTACTCTCAAAAATCATTATCTTTGAAACTTCCCCAAGCCACCACAAGACTAGCTACTCATGCCTTGGAAGATATGCTCACTGAAGTCAGCAGTGTTTGAGAATTAGGGAAACATTTTCTATTCTCTTTGGTAAATTCTCAGTGTTAATCATAAAGATTGAGTAAGACAGAACCAATCCGTTTTTCACCTATATGATTCTATATGATGCCATTGATAGTTTAGCTCTATTACCATTTTACTTTTAACTATAACTTTGTATCGTTAGCAATCAATAAGTTTTGAGCTATCTATGAAAAGTAATCTTGTATTAAGATAAAAGTGTGCATGATTCATTTTCTGATTTGGTGCCTAACACAGTTGCTGATTTCTTGAAGACTGTAGTCTGCAATACTTTGCTCATTTGTGGTACAAAGTATTCTGAAATTTGTGAACATTTTTTATTTCCTTTTAGTTTTTTTTGGCCCCTCAATTTGACTTTAGTTCCTCTTTGGCTTCTTACACCGCTGGTCTATTCAGTAAAATTTTTTTTAAAAAGTTTAATACATTTTAAGATGTCTTTTGGCCTAAATTACAAATAACTACATTTGGAAATTAATAAACTTTCTGAAATTTAGTCTAGTCTATATGAAAAACAAAACTGTTGTTAGGGCAAGAATGGTTACTCTTTAGTGATCCCACGTTCTGCCACACCTTTTGCAAACATTTTCACACTGTTGACTTCAGAAAAATTCACTATACTAATCCATTAAGCTTCAACTTCTTAATTACTTTTGTCAATGTGTTCTTTCCATCTATCATTGCTGACTCCAGAAATGAAATTTCGTTATATGTTGACATACAGGTACCACAAGCTCATTACCTTCAAAAATCATTATCTTTGAAACTTCTCCAAGTAGCCCAGAAAACTAGTGACTCATACCTTAAAAGAGATGGTCATTGACGTCAGCTTTGTTTGAGAATTAGGAAAATATTTTCAGTTCTGTTTGAGAAATCCTAGGTGTTAATCTTTAGGATTAACTTTGATCTTTTTGCAACTGTGTAATTCTATATGACGCCTTTGATAATTTAGCTATATTACCTTACTTCAGTACTTGCATATTGTAAGTAGGCAAAAATTGTTTTTTGAGTTGAATGGGGACCTACAAGACAGACTCCGCATGCTTCCTTTCTGAATACGGCATGTGCGTTTTTGTGTGTGACTCACTTCTGGAAAGGACCTCTCTGTTGTGGTTCTTGAGTTGAGATAATTCATACCTCAAAATATCATATTTAGTTCTGAATTTCTAGAGTTTTGTTAGCTGGAAAGTGATTTCAAAAATGATCTCTAAAGGTTTGAATGTTTACCTGTTGGTTAGGATTTTTGCTGTGTTTAACAAATTTTACATAGCAAAGAAGACTTTTGTGTTTTCCGTGCTATACGTATCCATCTTAGCACAATTTGTAGGCAATCGTCCATTTGTGTCTCTGGTTTTCTGTTGGATATTTCCAGTTGAGTGCTTCATTGTTACATCAAACGCAATACATGAACAGCTCGCTGTATCATCTTCTAAGTCTGCTCGCCCTCCAACTTTACAATTTTTATTCCACCTTGAAATTTTAGAACTTTTGTTTACCCTGTGTTAGCTCTTTAAAATCTAATAATTAACCAAATCCTGTCTCTCAGATTCTTTACTTCTCCCAGATTTATCTCGGTCCAGAAAAATTTCAATTTATCCTTAAGTTGCTGCAGTAACCTACTTACTTTATCTCTAGTCTCTATTTTCCCCTCTCCAGTCCATCTTGCATGCAGAGGTCATATTAATTTTTGTATTCAACCCTTGATAGGTTACTCTTAAGCCTAAAGCTATCAACGGTTCCCTGTGAAACTTAAGGTTATTCTATACTCCTCGGAGAAGCTCTCAAGACTCTCCATGATTTGACCCTCTTCCGTGTATCTAATCTTATCTCTGTCATCCTCCAAGGTGAATTCTTCACGCTGCCACATTCAACTTCATGGTTCCACATATATCATGGTCAATCCTATCACTTTTCCTTCAGTCATATTGGCTTCATGCCTGCCTATTCAAATCCTTCCTTCCAAATTCAAGCTTTTTCACTTTATTGGACTTAAAAGCATTGTTGAATAGATACAAGAGAATACTTATCAAATATGTACAAGGTATTAAGAAAAACAATGCAAGAAATGCCCATGAACCACACCCAGGTTAGAAATAAAACATTGTCATTACTGGTACCACTGAGTTGCTCGTGTGCTCCTACCCTCCCCCTCCTCTTCCTGCTCCCTGAATTTTGTGTTTATATTTCACTTGCTGTTCTTTTTGGTTTAACCTCACTTGTTTGCATCACTAGACTATACATTATTTTATAGTGGTACATGTTTTTTTAACTTTATGTAAATGGAATGATGTATATATCCTGCAACTTGCTTTTTAAAATATGTTCCTAAAATTCATCCCTGTTGTTGTTTGTTCTGGTTTATTAATTATCTCTGGTGTGTTGAATTCTGTCCTTAGGAAGGAATTCACAATTTATTTATCCATAATATTGGTGATAGACATTTTCAAAAATTTTTTTGCCATTATAGTCAGTGCTTCTATGAACATTTCTGAACATGATTCCTGGTGCACATGTGCACAGGTTTTGCTAGGGTGGTGAACTAGGATAGTTTAGATGGGAACCTTGTGCTTAGAACAGTGCATGGCATATAGTAGCAGCTCAATATTTATTGAAAGAATAAATAAATGAGAGGAATTTCTGGTTCATAGTGTATCTTCTTCAACTGTAGTAGATGATGCTAACTGTTTCCCAAAGTGATGGTACTGATTTATACTCCCATCAGTAGTAGATGTGAGTTCCAGTTGTTTCATATCCTTGTCAACTCTTGATATTGTCTTTTTACTTTTTGCTCACTAATGAGTATGAAATGTTATATTATTGTCACCTTAATTTATAGCTTCATGGGTTTTTCACTGGCCTCTCTGGCCATATTGAACTCTTATCTGTGAATTTCCTTGGCTTTTATCATCTGTACTACCAATTTTGGTGCTGTGTGATAGTCTGATGCCATTGAACTATTTCATGAGTGTCTCTCACATCTCCAGCTAGACTGTGGCTTCTAGAAGGGAGTGTTTCTCTCTTATTATTTACCGTCTAGTAAACAATAAGTGTTTACCAAGTGTTTACCAAGTGTTCAGACAAGCACTTGACCCAAGTTGATTGCTTCAGGCCAGAACAGAAAACCTCAATATTAGACCTCCTGATTCAGAAGTGTACTCATTTTTGGTAAATTCACAAAAGATTTAACAACTCCAAAATGCAGATGGATCTCTTCATATGACTTTATTGCATATGAGCAAAAAACTCCCCAAATATCTTGCTGATGTTTATTTTTTCCATTGTTAAAAGATCAGTCTTGTTTAAATACATCCCTTGGTCTTCAGCTCTTTTTCAGTTTGACTCTCTGAGCATTACATGGCTTATCCCATACCCACGACTAAGATGAAATGGTTCCCAGTTTGTCTTAGTTTTCATGGGCTGCTTTGTGTGATGCTCCTTAAGCTAGTCTTTGGTGAATATCTTTTATTTGTGATGAGACAACAATGCCATCAACAAGTTCTTCAACAATTGTCTTGTACCAAAATATTTTTGTTGGTTCTGTGAAAAGAAAAGAAAGTGTCAATTTTATGTTGATGTAAATGAATAATTTGATAAAGCATTCCACTGTCATCAAAAGTAAGACGGCTCTCTTATCGGACACTTGTTAACTTCTCTACCTACTAAATAGTTGGAAAGATAAGCATACAAATCTCATTGATTTCAATCTTTACTTTTTTAAACCTTCACTAATTTGGAGTGATTTTGATAAAGCTAAGTCAGAATTATGGTTAATACTTTGTTATTTATATGTTTTCATACATTTTTCCTCTTTCTACACTGTCAATTCATCCAGAAAGGGACTATAAATCGGTGAACTTCTAACACCTCACATGTGTCCTTATTGAAGGCAGAGCATGATCTACCATCACATCAAAGGCATGGATGGATCTCACAAACATCATGCTGAGGGAAAGAAGCCAGACACAAAAGAGAACATACTGTACAATTCCATTTGTATAAAGTTAAAGAATAGGAAAAGCTATAGTTGTGGTGCTAGAAGTTAGGAGAGCAGTTCCCCTTGGAGGCATTAGTGACAGTGGGAACATTTGGGGGGCTTTGGGGTTGCTGATAATGTTCTGTTTCTTGAGCTGGAGGTTAGTTTACACAGGTGTGTTCAATTTGTGAAAATTCATCGAGTTGTTTGATTTATGATAAATGCAGTTTTGGTATGTATATTATATTCCAGTGAAACACTAAAACAGAGTAAACTCAGTATAGCAAATGATTAAGAGCACAAAAACTGAAGCCAGACCACCTAAATTTGAATTCCAACTCTTCCACTTACTGTGTAACCTGGGAAAATTATAGTTTCCTTATAAATGGGGGATAATATGAGTACCCACCTCATAAGTTTGTTGGGAAGATGAAAAATGGGAATTTTGGAACCCAAAATGTTGGGGTTTGATTTTGGCTTATTCCATCCCATATGAGCTTCAGGATCATCAGAAAGTCTCCTTGGGCTTTGGTTTCCTCATTTGTGCAAAGGGGATTGTGACCAATACACAGACTGCTGTGAGAATTATAATATATTTACGTAGTGCATGCTTAATAAATGGTAGTTGCTTTTATTATTGTTGTTGCTATTATAATATAGTGACATTCTAAGTGGAGGGACATTGCAATGATATAGGGAAGAAAATGGTATATGGTTAAGTCATAGAGAAATTAACTTGAAAAATAAAGAAGAGTTTGAATCCTTCTAGGAGTACCAATGAATTCTCAGTGATAGAGAAGGAAGTGACATCAGGAGTGATAGCGAACAGATTCATAATCCATTTCATGCAATTGGGTTCGACTGAAAACTGAAAAATAAAGGAAACTCTATAACAAAGGTCATAACTTTTTCCACTGCAAATCACGAGAAGAAATATATCCTTTTACATCCTGAGTACACAACACACACGTTTGTGCATGCATACACAAGCATCAGTTCCTCAAATGCTCTCTATGAGGGGTGGGAGGAAAATGGGGACTGTGATAAGAGGGGAGCAGGAGGGGGGATGATGGAAAGGAGATGGATCTCAGACCTGTAAGAAGGATGAAAGCCTGCGTCAAAGCTAGGGGAGTAAAACCCAAGCCCTCAAGCAAGAGAAGACCAGCTGTAATGGAGGAGCCGATACTAAGGACAAATGAATGCACAACAGAGAAGTGAAGTGACAAGAGAATGTGCTGAAGAAGGAGTATCAGTGATTCTTTGATAGTTATTCTTTAAGTCTAGGCGACTATTTTCTGTTACTCAGATAGAAATCCCAACCCCTGAACCCTGTATCAACCTCACACTCCACACGTATGTTCATATACTCATAGAAAAGTGCCTACTGTGAGCCAGGCATGGCATGAGAGCCCTGGGGAAACAGGGATGAACCAGATCCTTGAGGACCTGCCAGCTGGCCAGAGAAACAGATGCGTGACAGAGAATGACAACGCCTGGGGACAGGTACTCAGCTCAGACCTGGCTCAGCTCCCCTACCTCCCCTACCCCTTTAGGAAGCCTTGCCTGATCTTTACCTCCTCACCTTCTCTTCCCAGCTAGGATATGTTAGAAGTCCCTTCTCCATGATGTCTGGGAACACTATATTTATAATCTCAATACTTGCACTTACTACTGTGTATCATAATGATCTAAGTGTCTGTCTCCTCTGCCACACTGCAGAGGCTTTGGGGGCAGACATGATGTCTCCCTCATCTTTGATCCTCCTGTGCTGGGCATGATGCCTGGCATATTACTACATAAATAGCAATAGATAAATAACATGCACAGAGGATGGAACAACTACATCTATCTGGTGCAACTGAGAAAGTTTTTGTAGATGAGGTAACTTTTGAGTTGGGTCTTGAGGAATGAATAGGAGTTTTCCAGGTAGGGAAGGCAGAGAAATGGGGGTAGAAAAACCTTAATGGAAAGAAAAAATTACCATAGGATTAAGAACATCAGCTCTGGAGCTAGACTGCCTGTGTCAGAAATTTTGAAAAGTCATTTACCAGCTGCCTTGCACAAGTTATTTAACTTTCTCTGTGTCTTAGTTTCCTCAGCTGCAAAATGGGGATAATAATTGTCTACTGTAGAAGGTCGTAGTGAGTATTGAATTAGTTGATACCTGTAAAATGCTTAGCACAGAGCCTGACACATAGTTAATGCTCAATGGTGTATATTCTATGGAGAGATGAAAGGGCTTGGCAGGTTTAGGGAACAGAGGGAAGTTCAGTGTGGCTGGAGTTCAGGTACATGTGCAGGGCAGGTCCTGGGGGTGGTTAGTAGGAAAGAGGACTGGAGAATTAAGTAAGTTGGAGCCAGATAGCGAAGGGTGTTGTGGGCCATGGTAAAGCGCATGTAGGCAGTGGAGAATAGGCAGCGCATGTGTTTGTAAAACATTAGGATGATGTGATCTGAATTTAGAAGATGATTCTGGAATCAGTGTGGAAGATGGACTGATGGAAGTAGAGACAGGTTGTAAAAAAAACTCCCCCAAACCAAAAACCAAAAACCAAAACAGTAGCTTTCCAACTTTTTTTACTGCAACCCACAAGAAGAAATATATTTTATACCATGACCTCAGTACACAACAAACACAGACACATTTATAACTAAAACAAAACTTTTGTAAAATGATATTTACCATTTGTAGATAACATGTGCTTTGATGTGTTCTATTCCACTCCATTTAAAAATGCGGACTGTGACCCAATATTTTTAAAGATCTACTGATAGGTTATAGCCACGGTTTGAAAAACAGTCTTAAACTAATCTACAAGTTTAAACCTGGTTTCACCACCTTTTTCTCTTCCATTAAGCATTTCACTTTATTCATTTAGTCTCTCTTCTTTCCTTTATACTTCCTTTGACCTTTCAAAGTAAATAGACATAAAAATGTCTTCCGACATTTGAGTTGAAAAATGTTGGAGGGAAACCATTTAAATGCGATGTTGTAAAAGCTTCTAGGACATTTATTATTTATATAGGTGCACATTTCAAATAAAAAATTACAGTACTATTTTGACAGATGTCTCAGTGAAACTGGTCTACAATTAGAGCCCTGGTTGGATATGACTAATTGCTTAATGCAAGTGATAAATTCATATAAAAACACAAGTCTTTTGGACCTTGAATACACTGTTCCTCCAAAGAAAATGAAATAGAATAATAGAAAATCTCTCTTACAGAACTTACCCTTAATTTTGTTTCCTCTTTTTGATCCAGTTTCAAACTCATGACTGAAAAGAAAACTTTTGTTTTGATTGTTTTAGGTATTCATAAAAATTGTAATATCCAGAACCGTTTTGAAAAGCTCCAAGTTGGAGTCATTGAATTTTAGCTTTTTATGTTTTTTATTCATTCTGTTTTTGAATTACACACCCCAGATGACTATTAAACATATGATATGTTGGCTATAATGGGCTTGTGTTCTGAGGACGGAAGACAGAGCCACAGTGTTGCCCTGAATTTCAGTTCAGTTCAGTTGGGCAAATATTTGTGGAGTGCCTTGTGTGGGGTGGTAATTTGTGGGACCAGGAAGCTGGTTTCATAAATCAAGGTCATTGTCTTCATGGAGCTGGTAAGAGTGATGTTGGAAATTGTACTGTTAGGATGGGCCTCGTGGAAGTTTGTCCAACCCTTGTAGTTTAACATCCTTGCATTTAGTTAGGAATGTAACTAGAAGCAACCTGGTTCCTAGAATTACCCCCAGCCCCACTTGCTCCCCTACTTCACCCAACTCGCAGCTTCTCATGTACCAGCCCTGCCCCTTGAGCAGGCGATGGTAGGCCTCAATTTCATTCTCTAGGCGCGTCTTGACGTTCAGGAGCTGCTGGCAGCTTGCACTCTGGCTCTCTGTCTCGCTGCAGACATGAAGGAGCTGGGTCTCCAGGGCGCTGATCTGAACCTGGGTCTGTGAAAGCTGAGTCTTGTAGTTGGCTTCTGACTCTGTCAGCCTGGCTTCCAGGGAAGTTTTCTGTGGGTGTAGTGAAGTTCGAAGTTTGCCCAAGAGACAAGAGGAAACAAAGAGTTATTTAGGTAAATTAGTATCAGAAAGTGTTCCTATTCACTTTGCAAGAATGGAGACACAGTGCATTCTTTCTTCTAACTCCTTCTCTTTCAACTAAGACAGATAACCTTTTGCACTTGGGCACCATGTTTTAAGGGGTAAGGTTTTGAGATTTCATGGGAAGTAGGGAACCTCACCCTGCGTCTTTTGGACCAAGCCGAGCATTTCGTCCCATGGTGAACATTTGCTCTCGTGCAGCAGGAAAATGCTGCTTTCATGTGGTGCAGGGGTGATTTGCCCTTCCATACATGGCAGTGTTTGGAGACATTTTGGTTGTCACAGCCAGTAGGGGCATGCTACTGGCAACTAGTGGATAAAGACAATGGATGCCATTAAACATCCAACAACCCACAGGACAGCCACCCACCCTCCCCAAAGAATTATCCCACCCCAACGTCTACAGTGCCAAGGATGATACACCTTACCTTACTTAGAACGTGACGTTGGGCATAAGGCATTAGAAAAGTTTCAGGAAACTCCTTGAATTAGAGTAAATCTAGATCTCATTTTAATTCACTCTAACATTCATTTTGCCACCTTGATAATTTTCTGATTTTTAAAAAAATTTAATTGCATAGAATCATCGATTTTAGAACCAGAAGGTACCTTAGGGATCACCAACTCCCTTAGTTTACAGATAAAGGAAAAAGGAGGCCTAGAGATGGATTCTTTTAGAAGAGTGACTTATCTAAGGTTACACAGTGAGTTGGGAAACAGCCTGGGACTGGGGCTCAGGTCTACCAGGTCAATGGAAAACAGAGCAACTTGCTAATGCATTATTAGTTTCATAAAAGCTTCCCTATGGCCAATGTGTACTTCCCAGAAGACAGAAATGCCACTGCTATCCTGGTTCCCATCTCACCGCTCCTGAAACATTGGATGCTTTATAAATGCTTATCATGAATAATTTTGTGTTGTGGAGTAGAAGTGAAAACTGATTTAAAAAGTGGAACATTGTTATTCAAGTTTAAGGGTATTAAATCTTAATTAAAATACAACATAAATACTCCTTGATATTGAATGAAATCCAGCTGATCTAAACGAGGGCATTTTATCTAGCTGAATTCTCTTAAGCATTCAGACAGGAATCCTGCCTTGCCACCCATCTGGAGATGGAAACATTTGATATCATTCTGAACACGAGCCAGGCCAGCGTTCCCCTAACAACCATCTCAGGTTGACACTTGGGGTGTCTCAGCTAATTCAAGAGCTATAGTATTTGCAGAATAGTGTCTATGTGCAATTAATAATTTTGCTTCCAGATGTTTTTCATACATTAAATGGAAACTTTCCCCTCCGAGTTACTAATTGAAGAAGCCCAAGATCTTGGCTTTTTCTTAAGAGCTTTTAAAAATAAACTTCATTAAGGAATATAATACTGTCTTTTGGAAACACATTGTGGAGGTGAAATCATGAAGTTATCTGTGTGGAAAAATTGGTTTTTGGCATATCCACCCTTGAGGAGATTTTTATATATCAGGGCTCCTGCGGACGGTAGTTCCATCTCCAGAGCCTGAAGAGCCCACTCCAGCTCATTCATCTCAGTCTTAGCAGAATCGGATGCACCAGCAGCGGCAGCCATCTGCTGTGGTAGCACTCTGCTCTGAAATGCAATTACGAAACAGAGTCATTTATCAGGCAAGGGAAGTTGTCCTCATTTCCTGACTCGACTGTGTTTTTGGTTGACCTTGTTGTTGAGCCTAATTTCAGCATCCTGGCGATTCTGCTCGGTCACGGCTTCGTAGTGAGTTCTCACGTTGTCGAGGAGCTTGGGTAAGTCAGCTCCAGGCGCACTGTCCATCTCTGCATGACCGTCCGAGCCTGCAACAGCTGGCAGGCGTTTAATTTCCTGAATTGGAAACAACCATCAAAAAATTCAACTGTAATGGCAGTAGAATTCACTTCATGTATTAGAGTTTTCCTTAATCTGATCATTAGATTGGAAGTGACAAGAATTAAGGAAGAAAGAGGCAAGTTACGCTTCAGTGTATGGGCACACACAGCTTCATGGTTCTTCTTGAGATAAGGTAGCACCTCTGCCGGAGTTTCAATCTGCATTTCCAGATCAGTGTTGGACAGTCAGGTCACCTAGGACTTGGGACAGGCCACTGAGGTCAGCCTTGACACTCTGGCACAGGACCAGTTCAGTTTCATACCTGGAAAAAGTCGCAAATGTTTTCAATGGTCGTTAGGTTTGTGTTCATGCTCTATTCTAAACAATCCAGAAATGCTAAGCTTCAGCTCAATATTTGCTGTGAATATAATTTGCTATTAACATTTCATATATATATATATATATTTTTGTAGTATGGCACTGCATGTAAAGTGCTGAAAGCTTTGGGGAAGAACCTGCACAGCATTTTTATTTTTTAGGACTCACCTTATTTCCCTCTTGTTTGTTGAAGGCCTTGTACACATGCATAAAAGAGGGAGTTAATTAAAGAATCTTCAGAAACATATAATGGCACTTTTTAGGAACCTCACTTAAAACACACCTAATACATAAAAGTTCTTACTTAGAAAACATCAATTAGGTGGTGACTGTTTGAACAGAGAATCTCCATAACATCCTTGTAAATACTGGCCTTCTACAGTGTATGTAGCTAATTTCTTTTTCCATTTTTAGGATCTCATTTCTTTCTGAAAAGAAAACTACTCTTTTTACAACTTGTGATTCTAGTGTAAAAATAAGCTTGGCGTCACATAGTGTTTCTCCCCTTGGTTGATGTTTCCCACTGTGCCCTTGAAGGTACCCACATCTTGCTTTCGTCTGAAGTCTTCAGCTGCTGGTTTTACATCATCAGTGTGTAGTGTGAGGCTGGTGTTGTTAATGGTTGCATCTGATATCTGGAAAAGCAGGACACAAAAAAGTTGTTATACTCACATTCTGAACTTCTGTACAATGATATTGAGCGATGCCAATTTCAGGGTCTTCAAAGAAATTTTATGTGTATATGGTTCCTTAATGACAAATACATTAAATAATCTAAATATTTCTTTATAGCATTTATCTTTTCTTTTGAGAATAAAATAACTGTGGGCAATTTATTTAGTTTAATTTTATTTAAGTATTTAGGAAACGTTGTTATAATTTTTTCCATAAAATGAACTATATAAACATAAGAAAATTAGAAAAAAAATTAACATAGCTCAGAGGTATATTCTGTTGCCTGCTAAATATCTTAATCTGGTTAAATTGAGAAAAGCACAGGTATACACGTAAGATGCTCCCTATCTTTTGATATTTTGTGATTTTTAGTGTAGTTCTTTTGTGTAGCAGTAGCAAAGCTTCTTACCTTGTTTTTTTTTTTTTTTTTAAGATTTTTTCTTCATTTTTTCCTTTTTCTCCCCAAAACCCCCCGGTATATAGTTGTACATTCTTAGTTGTGGGTCCTTCTAGTTGCGGCATGTGGGACGCCACCCCAGCGCAGCCCGATGAGCAGTGCCGGCATATGGGACGCCGCCCCAGCGCGGCCCGATGAGCAGTGCCATGTCCGCGCCCAGGATTCGAACGGACGAAACACTGGGCCGCCTGCAGCCGAGCGCGCGAACCTAACCACTCGGCCACGGGGCCAGCCCCTTCTTACCTTGTTTTTAAGTTCCTCAATTATCTGGTAATACTTCTTGTAGTCCTGTTTTTCTCCTTGGCCATTAGCTCCAGGTCCAAATTTCTTAGACTAGGCTTTGATTTTATATTTGAGAGTGCCGTTCGCCTGCTCCGGTGTGCCCACCTTGTCCAGGTAAACTGCGAGACGGTCGTTCAGATTTCGCATCGTACCCTTGTCATTACCAGAGAGCAAGCTGCTCTCACTCCCAAAGTTGGTGGAAACACCTCCACCTGCGAAGCCACTGAAGCCACGTTTTCCTCCATCAATTCTTCCTTTTCCATGAACAGAATCTAAGTGCCATAGACTTGATTTTTGAGCAAAGTGTGACATGATGAAAGAGCTGCCACCTTGCAAAGCCTAACGTCTCCAGAAGACAGTTAAAAGTTATCAACGAGGGGCTGGCCCCGTGGCCGAGTGGTTAAGTTTGCGCGCTCCGCTGCAGGCGGCCCAGTGTTTCGTTGGTTCGAATCCTGGGCGCGGACATGGCACTGCTCATCAGACCACGCTGAGGCAGCGTCCCACATGCCACAACTAGAAGAACACACAACGAAGAATATACAACTATGTACCGGGGGGCTTTGGGGAGAAAAAGGAAAATAATAAAATCTTTAAAAAAAAAAAAAAAAGTTATCAACGAGTAACTCCTTTTATAGCTGACACAGTCGGTGTTTCATCTCTGAAAGAATCACCTTAAGGATTTTTAATGACATCTATCATACTAAATTATCATTTTGTTAATTATTTGTTAAACTCCATGGAGTGTCTTATTTATTTAAAGGCACAGAAAATTCCTTCGGGTATTCATTATCACACGTTGGAGAAATGAAGCAGGTAATACTTACATGAAATCAGCCTAGTTAAACTTGTATTTTCCCTTACGGAATTTCTGCCCTCATGCCTTTTTTATTACTATGCTTATAACACTTTATTTTCCTTTGGCGTCATATGATAAATATGCTATCTTTTCAGATGAAGCTGTTTGAAATCATTTTTAGGGGTTTCTGGTGAAGTAACAGAAAGTGACAGATTCTTAGCTTATGTATCCTGTACGTTAAATTAGAATAAAATGTAGGAAGAGAAAATGGTCAGATTCATTTTAGTATTCTTCTGTTATTTTTTCTCTTGAATTTTGTCAATTGTAAGAAAATAAAATTTTAAGTTTTAAATTTCTTCAAAGCCTGCCTTGGACTTTCAAAGTGACTAATAATATCTAACTTTATATTCTTATTTTATGAATGCATAGGACCCCCCCAAAAGTTAAAGAGGAATAGAAGAACTGATACAATATAGTTCTGAGTTAGTATTAAGTAGCAAACTTGTTTTTCCAGGTTCCCGTAAACCTTTGCAGTGGCTGTCCCTTGCTCCTTTTAAATCAACATAACCAGGTCCTGAATTGTAGCAGAAATCCTAAACTTGGAGATAATAACCATGCCATGCTGCACTTTCCCTTCCCAAATTCCTTATTATCATGGGGAAACCCTTTCCCCCCATTGTTTCTATAGTATAAAATGTATTTTTCTTCACGGTTTGTGTTGTCTGAGGCAGTGAAATAAACCCACAGGTTGATGGAGGATCCATCTATCTATCTGTCTATCCATCTACTTATCAATCATGTGTCTACATCTGTCTGTCTTTAATGAAAGCAGTCACACTAGAAAGACAATATTTTTGGTAAATAAACTTGGCATCCCTTGATCTTCTCTCTTGGCCATGGCCTTTCCTTCATTTTTCTAAGGGGGTCTGGGCCTGTTCCCATGTCTTCCAACACCCTACTCATCAAATAAGAATTTCTTAAAACTTTTGTTAAAATGGAAACAATTTAACATAGAATAAAATACTTACCAGCATGTTTAGCAAACACACACGTCAAGCTGATGTTTGTTATGGGTAAGTGTGGAGCTACTGGTGTGATTCCACTTACATTCTAGACTTTTGTTGTTACTTTTTTTCTAAATGACACAAAATATATTTAGTATGTTGAATAAGAGAATCAAAAATATATTTAAAAAAATTCCAGGCTGAAATGATGACCCCAAATAAGTAAGATTTCGTAAATTAAATAGAATAAAAAAAATGAAGTTCTATGAGTTAAAAACACAAAAGAGAACAAAACATCTGGTGAAGGATAAAGTTTTTCTGCAACAGTCCTCACTCAGCAGAGTTGTGAGTGTGCTGTGGCTGCTGAAGTTAGACTATATTAAAAGATTTAAAAGCCCAGCGACCATTCTCCCACTGCTCTTGATCCTTTCGTTTAATTCTGGGTGCCATATTTTAGGAGCACTATTTAATTGCAAATGTGTCCATTATATCCAAAACATGGTCCAGATAATGAATGGTATGGAAACAACATCAGACGAGGCATGGCTAAAGAAGTTGGGATTTTTGTTTAGAAAAGAGAAGACACAATGGCCATTTAAAAATAGCTCCAAAGGTCTGAACCAGGATCAATTTGCTGGAAGTCATACAGAGAGACAGATTTGGCTCAATATAAGGAAAACATTTCTAACATTACACCTGTTCTTAAAAGGAATGGGCTCCCTTACCAAGTCGTGAACTTTCCAAGCTCTGAGCACCTTCAACCAGAGGCTGGAAGCCTAGAATAGTCTTTCAGGAAGAATTTCTCTTCTGGGTGGGAGGTTGGAATAAAAGTCACCACCCAACTCTTTAAAATTCTGTGATTTTTATGTTGTTATGATTGTGATAGAAATCACAAGCACTAAGATTGGATCTTCATGGAAACTTTTGGGTGTGGAACACCCAGCGGGGAAAGCGAAATTACCTCATCTTGAAGTGGTGCAATGAAGCCCTTGTTTGCATAAAAACTGTCATGGAGATTTAGAAATCTGACTTCTTGGTCTTAGGCAAGCTAATAAAAAATTATTTGAAGTAATTTATTTTACAGATAGCTCCAAGCAATGAGTAAAGCTAAAAGCAGAGTGTGTTTGCTCTTTTCACAAGGTCAGTACATTCCAGGCATTAATAATCTCAGTTACCAACTGCACCAAAAGAAGTTTTTCAAGAGTAAGGGAGGATGCTTAGAAATTATGACTACATTTCTCAAAATCCATGTATCAGTTTTTTTACAAAGTCTTTTGCATAGGATCTCTTCAACATCTTATTATAAAAATTTTAGAACAGCTCTTGCTTAGATTGCATATCATGTGTACTTTTTGTGCATAAAAATTTAGTTTTCAATGAATTATTTGCCTGGCCTCTCTCACCTCCCACCTTTGCTGCCACTGAGAGGTTATGAAGCTCACTTCAAGACCCCACACGTTGCCAGGATACAGCTCCTGTCCTGCTCAGAAAGTTGGTCTTCCCCTGGTTCTGCCCTCTACTGCAAATCCAGCTTCAATGTTAATGGCCAGAGGGGCATTGGGTATCCTGCTTTCTAGTCTGAACTCAGGCCTAGGGGCATCTTTGTCAGCTCTTCTGGTCTCCAACTTCAATAATTTTGCTTCTTTCCACCTTATCTTTCATGTTAACATGTACATGTTGACATATTAGAAATGAATAAATTATTTTTAAAAGGGCTTGACCAATATTCCTTTTCTTCAAGTACCATATCTGAGTCACTGATAATTTTTAAGTGATTTATTGCTTGCAGTATTTTGTTACTTAACGAGGTTGTTTGGAAAATATTACTTGAGCTACATTCTGGGTAGTTTATATTGATCACTTTGTCTCCTCTTGTAGGTCTTTTGAACACAGTCTAATTCCAGGAAGTCATTAAGCAAGTTTAGACTACTTTCCATAGAGCCTCAAATCCTTTGGCTGATTCCTCTTCTCTGCCTTCTGTGAACCTTGTTTCTTTTTTCTAATCTCTGTGAGGACAGATGCCACTTCCAGCATCCTTACCATTCTTGTCCCTTGTCCCTTGAGGTCAGAAAGACAAGAACAACCTTATGAATCTCTGGATCAAAAGTCAGCCGATGACAATCCATATGCAAATAGACACTGGCTCTTCCTTCTTAGGGGTAAGTCCACTCTCAGAAGAAAGAAATGCGTTCCTCTCATTTAGAAGTTAAAGAAGAGTTGTACTTTAGAGTTTCAAAATAAAACATATGCTTGTGTGGTTTTAAAATAATTTTAGAGCGGGTAATGATGAGTGAAAACCCTGTCCTTAACATTGTTTTCAGCACTCTAAGTAAATTTCGTGATCCAAAATGGTTCAGTAGGTTTCAGTTTTAAAAATTGAATGTGCTCTTAACACAGTCTACGGCATGTCAGTATATTGGCACCTATGATCTGGCCTTTTCCATATCTGTCAACAATCATTTAGTACAAATGCAGCATCTTAACACTTGCCAAGGAAACACAGAGTGAGGATTTTCAGTTTAAGATGATTTTCAGGGCAGTCTCATACTGTTGCCTTGACGTGAGCATAGCCGTAAACTTTAGGTCCCAGGCAGTACAGGATGAGAAGACTAGCTCTAGGAAGACGCAAGGAGAGACGCTTTCCCAATGCGGCCGTGATGGGCTGAGACGCTGGAGGCTGCACACATCTGGTTTCCATTTCTGTACTTCCCCCATCGATCCACGTTGGATCTCCTGGTTCATATTTCTTAACTTTTCAGTAGAGGAGAAAAATCCAAGGTTTAATTTACTGTAATGGTTTGATAGGAAACATGTGTTTGACTTAAGACAATGTTGCTCTTTTTCTTTGAGGTGTGGTTTCATGCTTAGCCATTAGCTTTACTCAGTGGTTAGCTATTTCAGAAGTCGCAGTGTGCCTGCAGGTTCATTTTTATGTTTTATTTGATGTGCCTAAAAGGTGAAAAACTGCATTTTTTGTGTGTTTTGATTATTAAGGTTTGATACTCTCATACAGCTCTTAGTGATTTTATGTCTGAAGGTATAATTTACATCAATTATGTTCAGATTTATCCTTTTGTAATTTTAAATTTGGCTTTTTATGCCAAGTTCCGTGTGCTTTTCTGGAGGACTGGCTTGTAGGATTAGTTCTCTAATTTGTGATCAGGCCATATTAAATTCCTTGAGTGGGAAAGTCCTTACTCAACCTGGCATTGTCCTCTGTCTGATTCTTCCTGGGACCCACGTGTACGCACCCACCTCCTACCTTGCTCTAACAAGCTTCGTTATCCCAAGCAAGTCAAGACAGCCATGTGGACCATCCACGGGGGAAAAGACCTTGGCTAAGTGACAGTCTTTGGCTAGAGGTGTGGCTAGATTTGGCGAGGGAACAAGTATCTGAGCGTCTCTTCTCTTTGGGTCTTTCACGTTTTCCAGAAATCTGGCACCATATCATATATCCAGTCTTACTCCCCAAGACTTGTTATTTTGGCCAGTCTCCTAAAAGTCCTGCAAACATGAGATGTCAGATCCCTGTGGTGCTTCTGGTGAATATTGTGGCATCGAGCCTTCTCCACTAACACCTCTTATTATTTACTGTCTTCTCTGTGTTTAGCTTTCTTTTCTCTATCTAAAATGTAAGCTTCTTAAAGTAGGAGGCATATCTTACATTTCTATCTTATGAAATACCCAGTTCAGTGATGGACATAAAAAGCTAGACATTAATTAATTATAGACTGATTATTCAAATAATCTCATCCTTTGTGTGCTGAGCTGTTGGCTGTAGTTTTAGGGACACTGAGCCGTCGCTGAGTTCTAATGTGATGTTAAACATGTCCACATACGAAACGGCTATTATCTTGAGTTTCATGAAGAAGGTACCATATAAACAACGAATTAATATTGGTAACATAATGCAGCTAGGTTATAATAGATAGCTTCATGTCTAGCTAAAATATTGAATTTCTCAAAAAATTTCAGGAATAATGTAGTTAACTTGCAAAAGTAAATTTATTGAAGCATAGAAACAATTAGAGCAGAGCTGTCATTTCAACTTTTTCAAGAGCATTCTAATAAGAAAAGAAGAGGATGCAGAAAAATTGGTTAGCTGTCTATTTCTGAATGGAAACTCTTCTGTGAAGTTGTCTGGAAAGATGACTAGATTGGCGCAATTTCTTCCTTTGTGTCCTTTAGATTTTTTTCTCAGAAAGACACTCTTGTTGATCTGGAAATTGCTTATTTAATTTTCACCTCAGAAACATTGCTGACTTGAGATGAGACGACTTTGCCATCCACCACCTCCTCCACGATGGTCTTAGTCACTCTAGTCTTGCTTGGGTCTGAAAATCATAGAATCACAATGTCATTCTGGAAACTATCACAGAAACACAGATCAAGAGAAATTCAAGTGCATTCATTGAGTATGTTCTCTTTGGGTAAAACGATGTAAACAATAGTATACACTTTTTATATGACAAGCAAAGTATGCTTTTACTTTTAAATTATAAAATTATCGTTGGGGCTGGCCCGGTGGCGCAGTGGTTAAGTGTGTACATTCCGCTTCAGTGGCCTGGGGTTGGCTGGTTTGGATCCCGGGTGCCATGTCCATGGCACAACTTGGCAAGCCATGCTGTGGTAGGCATCCCACATATAAAGTAGAGGAAGATGGGCACGGATGTTAGCTCAGGGCCAGTCTTCCTCAGCAAAAAAAAAGAATGATTGGCAGCAGATGTTAGCTCAGGGCTAATCTTCCTAAAAAAAAAGCAATTATCATGAACATTAAAAAAGTCTACCTCGTCCTTGGCTAGACGAGCTCCCAGATCTTGAGTCACCAGATATCAAATCCCTGGATCCCGTGTTTCTCAGTCCTGAGTTCCTAAAATCACCTCCTCCAAAACCAGAAGCACTGGAGAAAAAAAGTTTTTTTCCTTTATAGTTTGCAAAAACTGGAGAAACCCTCCATGATGAAGGTAGATGTCTTTTGATCAGATTGTATCACTGGTTCTTTATAAATACAGTCAGCCCCCCAGCTCCTTTTGGTTTCATAACATAAATACCCCAATCTATGCATTTTAGCATGCTCGCGACTTTCGTTTACCCTCCTTCTCCATCGAGCAGGCGGCGGTAGGTCTCGATCTCCATCTCCAGGCGGGTCTTGATGTCTAGCAGTTGTTCATATTCTGCGTTCTGGCATTCAGTCTCGCCCCGGGTCTGGCAGATCTGCTCCTCCAGGCTGCTGATCTTCAGCTGGATTTCTGACAGCTGAGCCATGTAGCCAGCTTCTGTGTCGGCCAGAGTTCCTTCCAGGGAGCTTTTCTAAGAGAAAAAGCAAACAAAAAAATTCATGAAGAAAATAAGTCATTGCATGATTTTGAAAAAATACAAAATTTTATAAGGTACTAGGAGAAGGACACCTTCACCAAATTATAATCTATATTATTATAGCACTGCTTCCTTAATTTTTGTTGGCATTACTTTTTTGAAACTAAATCTTTTATGGAAATAGAGTATATTATCTTTAACTGGACTATTCTGTACTTTCTCCAAACACAACACAGTCCTCCTTAATATGACTTTTATTATGTGCCAAGTAGAACATCCTGGCAAAGAAAGAAAACTGAGTTGATTAACTCCCTGTTGGAGATTTTGCAAAGCTATTTGCACCTACCATGGCCAGCTGGGACTGAAGCTCAATTTCCAGGGCTTGCAGAGTGCGTTTCAGTTCTGTTATCTCACTCTTGGCAGAACTGGTTGCCCCGGCATCAGTAGAGATCTGTGCTTGCAGCGATGCACTCTAAGTGAAAATAAAATGCAGTCGTTGTAGGCTGATGAAACGAGCAGAAGTGGCTGTGTGTGGCCGAAGGCCCGGCCGCTCAGCCGTGATAATCTACCTGCTTGTTGAACTGCTCCTCAGCTTCGCGGCGGTTTTGCTCAGCCAGTTCCTCATACCTCGCCCTCATGTCATTCAGCAACTTGGTGAGGTCGGTTCCTGGGGTGGCATTCATTTCTACCGTCACGTCTCCTCCAGAGGTTCCTTGCATACTCTTCATCTCCTAGGATGAAGAAAAAGAGACCGTGGTGATAAAAACAGTACAGCGATGACTTTCTGAAATGTGCATAGCCAACAAAAAGTTGAAGGTAGGACACTGAAGGGAACCCCCATCACCAAATTCAGATATAATTTGCTCATTATTACTTTTTTTTCCCTTGTTGTAGGAGTTGGAAAGTCATAGAATTTGTTTTATTTTAATAGAATGGACGTGGGGGAAAAATCTGTAGGCCAGAGTCGTTTAACCACGTGGACTGTGTTCCTACCTCCTGGTGGTTCTTCTTCAGGTAGGCCAGCTCCTCGGTGAGGCTCTCAATCTGCGTCTCCAGGTCGGAGCGAGTCATGGTCAGGTCGTCCAGGACTTTCCGCAGGCCGTTGACGTCGGCCTCCACGGTCTGCCGGAGATACAGCTCGTTCTCATACCTGAAAGGGGCAGCAGTAAGACCATATAGTACATTTCATAGAGTACCATCCAGTCTTACATATGCAAGAAAAAGTTTTCTCCTCTGAGCTATTCAATGAATAAAGGCTACTAAGTTGTCTCTTAGGAGTTTTCCCCCTGTAAAGAAAAATATGAACTTAACGTTAATTATCGATGGCCAATATTTTGTATAACAAAAATTGCGTCCTTAATTTGCCTCTTTCTTTTCTTGGTGGAATGATGGTTTTTAAGGTTTACCCTTGGAATGTTTGTGAATTTTGGTCTTGATCTCCTAAAAGATTCTTTTTTATATTCAGAATAAGTTAAGCAAACGGATTGAATTTTATCATTTCTACATTTGTTTTCAAGTCTTCACTTTTCTTACTTCAGTCTGAAGTCATCAGCAGCCAGCCTGGCATTGTCAATCTGCAAAACGATCCCAGCATTTTCAATAGTGGCAGTAATGATCTGGAAAAGACAGTAATAGTGAATAAATGAGGGACGCTTTTTACCTTGTGTCTGCATGCCCACTTGTGAGGGTAGATGTCCCTTGAGTTAGCTTTCACACGTGAATTGCCTTGAAAACTTGCTTAGTAATGACACCTGTATTGATAATCCTGGCATATTTGGACTACAATTTCTGCAAAAATTAACAGTTTGCACATTTACTGAAATAGGCATGGGACATTGTTTTACAGAACACAGTCCTCTGTATATTTCTGCTGCTTTGGAAGATTAGTTATTCTATGAGCTCTGTCAGAAAATAGTGTGAAACATGAATTTCACTTCCAAAAAAGTCTTTAAAAGTATATGTCCCATACAACAGTGACTAAACATTTTAGATTCCACCACATTCTCATACAATATTTGCACTGGATTTTCTAGGAAGAAAAATGTCATGAAGACTTTTTAAATCTAGCAAGATGCTAAAATATGTCAACTGCCACAATTAATCATGAAATAATTAGATTAAGCTAGCGTTGACTCATTGCCGTCACTCATATATTCACGTTAATTAGCTACCTGGCATTGTATAAATTTTACTCTTATGTAGAAATACTCAAATTTGAGATGCAAACAGAAAATTAATGGTTCATTAATATGGTTGGGGGTCACATACAGTATCGTCATAGTTAAAACACGCCAAGTTCCTTTTTACATATACAGCAGGCAAACGTGTTTTCAAATAATTTCTTGACTTAAATTCTTCGTTGCAGTACATGATCTGAATGAAAGCAAAAGAGACAGAAATAATAGAAACTCAGCAATGGATAGTGTCTCACCTGATTCCTGAGATCTTCAATTATTGGGTAGTATTTGCTGTAATCTCTTCCAGATCCAGCATCTCCAGACCCAGAGCCAAATCTGTCATACCACTCCTTGATTTTGTTCTCTAGATCAGTGTTGGCCTCCTCCAGGGCTCTGACCTTGTCTAGGTAACTGGCCAGGCGGTCATTGAGGTTCTGCATGGTTTGCTTTTCACCCCCAGAGAAAAGCCCCCCATTGCCAAAACCACCACTCATACCGCCACCATAGCTGTAGAAGCCTCTGCTAGCACCACCGAGTCCAGAACCCCCACCGAACCCAGAATCCACACCAAAGCCAGCTACAGAGCCTGAAGATCCTCCAAACCCGCCCCCTACTGAGCAGCTACCAAAACCCCCTCCAAAGCCAGACCCCTCACCCAAGCCGTAGCTGCTGGCTCCTCCTCGGAAGCCCCGGGCAGAGCCTCCCCCAAGACCACATCTGCTTCCACTGCTGAAGCTGCTGCCACCAACAGACACCCTGACAGAGCTGCTGCCTCCAGCCCTGGAGGAGGAGACGCGAGATGAGCGAGACATGATGCTCCTGCAAACGTTTAGCTTGTCCAGGCGCACAGGCGAGGTCACAGTGAAGAGTGTATTTACAGGCTGCCTTTTTGGCTCTTATATACCCATATTTAGGGTGTTCCTTTTCCATGTCACTTCTTAATCCCTGTTACAGTTTTGCTAATCTGCAATTTGATAATTTCTTTTTTGTGAACCCACTCTACTGGCTCTTTCTCTGAAGCTGGGTCAGAGCCTCTGGGCATTTACTGTGTCAAGAAAAATAATTAAGGTGGAGCGAAGCAAAAAATTTTTTCAGAATTATAGTTTTAATCTTTCAGAGGTTTCGATGACTGATAATTCTTCTCTGAAAGAGTAATTCTATTAAATTTGCTTCATGGTTTCCCAATTACAGGGCACATCCCCAGATTAACAAATGTAATGAAAATACTTAATATGATGAGAATGGGAATTTCCCCTCACACTTGTAGCTTTTTGTTCCTATTGTTGTCTTAATGTTGAAATTAGCTTTAGCATCGACATTAGTTTCAGATTTACTTAACTGTCCTTCTCTATGATTATTTCAATCAGCATATTTCTAAGTTTGTTGAAGTTTGTGATTTTAGGTTATTATTTGCTTTGTATTTTGAGATCAAATTAGATATTTTTACTGTTAAGAAGAAAAACTTAAATAAATAATAGTCTTCCATGTACATATTATTAGATCTCAGCAACAGATTTATTTGAGCAGAGAATGTCTAAGAAAGATTGGAAAATTTTTGAGGCAGATAGTTTTAGCATCAGGTCAGAGTTCATTGTGACTGGTTAGATGCTACAGATCTGCTTTCCTTTCTGATTGAATTTGATACAACGACACCAATTTCATTGTTTATAATCAAATCTTAAGAAATTAAGAGAAGATGTTGATTTCGTCTGTCTGTTTTAAAGATAACTGGAGAAGAGGCTCTGAGTCCGCTTCTGATAACCAATGTGATGCCGGAGTCATTTCGCAGATACTGAGATCTGGAGTTTCCCCAGCTTATTCTAGCTCATGTTTTTCTGTTTTTGTTTAAAAGATATTTAAAAAAGAGGATCTGTGTCCACTTCCGATAACTAATGTTATGATTGGGGTCGTTTTATAGACACTGAAATCTAGAATCCTCCCCAGTTCACTTTCTGCTTCCTGTTTTTCTGTCCCTTTGTACTTTAGATTTTTCCATTCACCTCTGCAAATAGTTTCTCTGGTTTAAAAGCGTGCCTTTTTAAAGAGACAAATGCTGTATGATTCCACTTATAGGAGGTGTATGGTGTAGTCAAATTCAGAGACAGAAAATAGAATAGTGGTTGCCGGGGGCTGGGGGCAGGGGGAAATGGGAGTTGTTTAATGAGTAGAGAGTTTTAGTTTTGAAGATGAAGAGTTCTGGAGTTGGTTGCACAACAATGTGAGTGTCCTGAACACTACTGAACTGGACACTTAAAAATGGTTAAGATGGTAAATTTTATGTGTATTTTACCACAATTAAAAAAAAAGTGTATGTTTCAAAAAAGTACAGATGTTTCCAAAAATTTTTCTTGGCCTCCTTTTCATTCTACTCAAGTAGCTGACTTTTGTTTAAAACTTTCTTTCTCAATCTTGGCAGTCTCTGCTAAACTATGTACTTGCTTTAATCTTCATATTCAATTATTTGTTGTCCAATGTTCTGCCTTTTAACTTTTCCTTAGACTGGCTTTGACTGGTGCACATGCTTAAATAGGTGAGAGTTAACTTGACTGTGCAGCTCTTTAGGTTATGAGTTTTTCTGTCCCACGTGCATCATTTTCATGACAGTGGTGTGTTACTGTTCTTCCATTTAGGGTGCCATCTCTCCAAGGGGTACAGGGTCTTTTATAAACTTTAAATCTTTAAGCTGGGAGTGATTCTCATGACACCCTTCTAAGGAAGGTAAAAAATGCACCAGCCTTTACGGTATGTTGGTCATTGCCTCACCCCTCCCTCAAGCTGTGAAACCAGAGGAGTCCAAGCCCTAATGATTAAGTGGTATGCAAATGCTGGGATGGGAGGGAGAAAAACTGGCCTTTTCCTCCCTTTTGAAATTATGAAATAGAATCTTTCCACTTTCATAAAGGCTGGCATTTGGCTAAAAGAAAGTTTAAAGAAAGGAAAAATAGCTAAGTGAGAGAAATCTGATGAAACCTAGAAATCTCAGAGCCTAGGTGGAAAGAAAAAGACAAAATTTAGCAGTATCTTGGCCTCTGAATTTTGCCTGGTGTTTGTGGAGTTTTTCTTTGGCTGTCATCTGAGTTTTAGTTTTTCATTTTAGCAGCTTTATTTACCTTCTATTTTGGGATATCTGGACATTTGAGTCTCAATTGAGGAAGCTTGTGATGACTGAGGTATTCTATCTCCTTTCTTATTTTTCAGTTTTCTTCCTGATATAATTTTTAATGTTGGCATCTATCTCTTCTCTGTTTTTTAAATTCAGATTCAAAATTAAGTTCTTTTGAGATGCTTCTCTGATATTCTATACTTCAGAGATGACCTCTGCAAAGGGCATTTAATGAAGAAAACAGTCATTACTGCCCCAAATTCTTTGCCTAATGAGGCAGTGTATAAGTAAATGTCGAGGTAAATCCACAGGATTTTCTTCCGTTTGTTAGTATTTCCTTAAATGCATTTTCATGCTTTCTCTCTGTGGGTGTATGTGCCTTTTCTTTTCATTAGTACATTTATCAAACCACAAGTCACGGACTCATCTTGATCCTGTGACTTTCAAACTGTCTAGCACGTTGTTGTTTAGCAGATTAAAGGATTTTAATCACGTCTATAAATACAATTCTGTTCTTAGCTGAAGTGTTCGAATTCTTTAGTAAACATTAGTCCCCATTGTTTTGAGACATCCCCAAATCTAATACTTACTGTCTTTATATAAAATAATGACTTGCCAAAGACCACAGATTTGTTCTCGGTGTTATTTTTTCATCTGCAAAATGAAAACTTAAAGAATCTGATGAGGTTCCAGTGAAACAGAATGTTCAGAAAACTGCTTCAGTGTCTGGAGTCCCGTCGTTGTTCAATATACTGCAGTTTAAAAGCAATGGACTGAGCCCCAGATGTCTGAGCTCCCGGTTCAACGCTCTGCCCTCAGTTAGACATTGTTCTGATTAGTTTGTTATTAGCAGTTTATTTTTACCTGTAAAGAATCATATAAACTACGCTTCATTATTGAATATGACTTTTGTAATAAGTGCAAAATGATTTGTGAATTAACCATCAACATTTTTGTGAGATAGATTACTGGTATTTTAAAAATTTTCAGAATAATATAGTCCTTGTTTTTAGATAGGAGGAAAATCAAATATTGAAAGCTATGGCATATAGCTTGTGATGAATCCTTACAGTGGAGAAGAGAGTGAACTCAGGTTTTCTAATCTTCTGTTCATTCTAGAGAATATTCTGTTGTGTGGTTTTCAAATAAAAGCATGAGATCAGACCAGCTAAGGGAACTGACTGGGCATAGAGCATTTGCTGAGTGTTGGCAGAACCTTTTGTGGCAGACAACACAGAAGAAGGAAAAGCTGCAATGTGATGTGTGCACAGACTCTGTGATACCGAACTTCTTGTACATAGACAATAAATCTTCCTGGAATGAATAAAGAACAACACAGCTTAACTTGCTTCATGCGTAACTTGGGTCACTGAGCTCTTTTGTCCTTTACCGTGTGTTCTGTCTTCTAAACATTTATTCTCCACCTTTTGGGTTTGTGATTTTCAGTGTGTGTGTGTGCGTGTGTGTGTGTGTGTGTGTTGGGGGTGGGGGTTGTCAGTGACAAGAGGTGTTGTTTGGGTAGAGGGCAGAAAAGGTCGTGTCAGAATCATCTGGGTACCTCCCCTGTAAAGAAGCATTGTTGTAGGTCAGTGTCCTGGTGGTGGCCACTGTGAGCCCCACCAGGCTCAACTACTTGGAAGCAAAAAAAGGATTTTGCAATAATAAGTGTCCTAAGAGGTCACTCCCAGTGGATCTGGCACCATCCAAAAATCGATTTCAGCCCTGTGTTCTTGTCAGACACCAAAGAACTTACAAACTACCTATAAGAGGAGAGCAGAAATCTACCAATTCTGCGACAGTTTCTCTTCCTTCGCTCCTTCCTCTCCTTTCCTATCTTCCTTCCCCAACACCCTTGTCCATTCTTTCTCTTAGTTATTTCAGTTAGGTGTATCTGTTTGAAGTCTTCCTCATCTCCACCAGCATCCATTCGGTCACGCCATTTTGCCAAATTTTATTCTGGGAGAAAATGACTTCGCTTTATACTTGTGTTTAAATGCTCTAGAATCTCTTTAAATTGCTCAATTTTCTAAGTTTCCTGAAAATTATTTATCCAGTTTTTGGAGAGTTAAGAGAATGGGCAAGTGGCTTTGTAGGGGTTGATATGCTTCTGTCCTCCAGGGTCTCGAGTCAATACAGATTGGCACAGAGTTTGTTGATTATTTTTGCTTGAAAGGTCCTTTGGACCTTTCTTCATACCAGACAGACAGTAGCCTCCTGTTCAGAGAACCACAGACATCTATAAGCCAGATTGCAAGATGGGCAGCAAGACCCAGCCTCCCGTGTCTCTTGCCATTGCTAAGTCAATCCACTGGGCATTCTCCCCTCTGTCTCTCTGAGCTTGACCCTCAACCTCCTTTGGTCTTCCCATCTCAGAGAGGCTGCACACCTTCGGACAGGGAATCCCTGCCCTGTTCATGTCTTCTGTCCTCTTTCCACCAGGACTGTAACACAACTTTATAAAAATTGTTCTCAAATTCTAATACTTTAGATGTCTCTAGATGAGGCCACAGTTTCTTGATCTGTAAAATTATTATATTGGACTATATAATTTTCATGTTCCCTTTGAGCTCTAATATTTAGCATTTTGATTATTAAGTGCATTACTTCTTAGTCAGATTTGCGAAGCATTTTACAGTATAATTAGGAGGGATTTTCTTTGCTAGTACATAAGCTGCAAAAGTTCAGGGCGTGTACTTGAGAACTGGGAGAGAATCCTGCTTATTTTGTGGAAATCACGCTAAAGGAAAGGTTAGAAGTTAAAGGTCCTCCTTAACTGGCTTATGTGTGTCCCTGGCGAGGGAAGGCTGATAAAGGTAGCTGACTGAGGAAGAGTGTGCTTGCCTGGGAAGTCTTCCAAGGCAACGTTCCTCATCCGTGTCACAACTGACCAAGTGTTCGCAAATGCCCATTTCTTACTCTCTGCTTTGTCTTGACCAAACTCTAGTCAGACTTTTCTCTTTTCTGCAGGCCCCTAACCCTGCTTGCCCTCAAGCTCATGTAAGCACAAAAGAAAGTGGAACATGTCCTCTTATCAGCTTCTCCTGGGAATCACTGAGCACAGCGAGACGCTTTCCCTGTGAGATTCCATCGGTCACCTCTCCTTGTTTGCCCACCTCCCCCTCCAAAGGCTCTGCTTAGCTCTGCCTCCTCTTTTACTCCATTAAAAAGAGCCCTTTTTTGGGTATGATTGTGAGATGCTTGTGGATTTCTGAGATCAGAGGGATCTCCCTTTTACAATAGTCTTTCTAGTGAAAGTCTCTTATCTAAGTCGGGATGTTTGTTTCTATTTGACATAATTATAAATAAATAATAAAAAGACAACCAGACAACCGTAACCTATAAATTAAGATAAATTCTCCTAAACAACTCTTGGATGAAAGGAAATCAAAATCGATATTATATTACAAACCATCCAGAAAGTAATGAAAAGAAGAAAAGCTTGTGCTTGGACTTTTGAGTTGTAGCTAAGAAAATTTATAGCCTCAAATGGCTGCATTATTAAAGAAGAGAGACTAACAATGAAGAAAGTACACAAAAAATTTTAGAAAGAACAACAAAATAAAATAAAGTTGATGAAAAATAATAAAGATAAGAGTTAAAATTATTGAGATAGAAAATAACAAATACATAAATATACTCAAAAACTGGTTCTTTAAAGAGCCCATTAAAATAGGCAACTTCTTTATGAGGCTGGTTAAGGAAAAGAGAGAGGGATTCAAATCTACAAGATCAGACATGGGAAAGGAGACATAACTGTGGGTGCAGAAAAGATTAAAATAATTATAAGAGAATACCATGTACAAGTCAATGGCAGCACACTTGGAGACCTTGCTAGCACTTAGTCAAATTATTATTACCCCATGAGTGACCTTAGTGCTCATAGACCAGTCCTGTGAGGGCTCATTCAGGGACAGGGACTGGAGCAGGCTCAGGTTGACAATCTATTAGCACTGGCCCTCGGGCATGCTGGGAGGGAAGGGTCTTACCTCAGAAGGACAGGGCTGTCGGGAAACCCTGCCAGAGCTGTGGCCTCCAATGAGAAGGGCTCACAGGACAAGACAAGTCTGAGTAGAGGGGTCATAGATCTCAGCCAGGCTTGGAGGGGTTGGCTGTAGGGTTAGGGCTTGGGGGGGTCACTGGATTTGGTGACCAGAGTGTAGGGGGAACCTGTGGGAATGCCACCTATGAAGCCAGATCTTTCCAGGAAAGGAGAAAAGAACAAGATTCAGCTCTGAGGTGGGGGCTGACGAGATGGAGTGAGGAGCAGGTCTCAGCAAGCAATTGTTCTTCTCTTCTGATTCCCATGCCGTGGAGGGAGACAGAGAAACTTGGTTGGAGGGTGCCAGGTCAGCTTTGTGTCCTTCTCACAGTGGCGTTCAACAGCAAGTCCAGGGCCTACCATTGCCCTTCTGGGTGTAGAGTGGACACAAGTGTTTCTAAAAAGGGCTAATGGCTGATGTTTATGCACTAACCTGTGACCTATTCATTGTAGGTGACTAGATGTTTCTAGAAGTACTTTGACGAGATTAGTCCTGGAGCCAAGGACCCAAACTACCTCCTATTCTCTTCTTTCCATGTATACAGATTTTACCACCCGTCAAGGCCTGCCTCTTCTGGAACACTTTTCTTGCCCCTCCCCCCAGCAACTCCTAATCTACCAGCTTCCCCTCCTTCCCAAATACTCCTTCTTTCTCTTTGTTCTTATAGTTTCTACCATACTTACCTCTTGGCTATTCTTTTATTTTTCCCTAAAACTTAAAAAAGGAGCATTTTCTTTATAAAAACATGTAAACATGCAGATATTTTTTCTTTAAAGATTTTAAAATTTTACAAGTAGTCTATGTTTATTTAAAAAAATTAGAAAATGCGTATAAACATGTAGCAGAAGGTAAACATCATCCATATTTCCGCTACCCATAAATAGCCACTGTTAACATTTTGATGTTTGATGTTGGTCCAGATTTTTAATAAGAATGAATGTAATTTTCATATAATTATGTTCTTACAAAAGTAGATGATACTGTATTTATTGTCTTGAAGCTCTGCTTTTCATTTCTCCATAGATGACTGACATCTTTTTGGGTCAATATATGAACTCGAACATTCTCAATGGCTGCATGACATTCCTTTGACTGACTATCGAAGGGTGTTTTGTAACAGTCTGTTGATTCTTCATTGTTGGATATTTTATTATGTCTAATTTTTCACTATGATAAAACACTGCTGGGAGGAAGGACATATAGTAAATAACTGATTACTTAAGGATAAATGCCTAGAACTAGAACTGCTGGTCCTAAGGGTGTACTCTTTTCTTAAAGGCTTTTTGTTCTTGTTGCTGCATCATTTTCTTGAAGGTTTTGCCAATTTACACTCCATCCAGCAATGTGTTAGGTTTTTCCCTATGCCCTTGCGAAAATAGGTATTATCATGAAGCAAACTGGACCTGTTTTGATGCCTTTCTTTGATTACTAGAGATGCCGGGCATTGGGCACTTTTTGATGTTGGCCATTCATGTTTTATGAATTGCTTATGTGTATCATGTATCCATTTCTTATTGATATGGTTATCTCTTACTTGTAGATCTGTCCATGAGTTTATATATTGGGGACATCAGCCCTTGGACAGCCATATATGACAAGTACAGTGTAACGCCTTGTACCATGCAGCATTGCCAATCATTTAGATATAAAGTCATTGGCTCTTGGCTCCCATTCCGCATCCAGTCCCTGAGAGGGTGAGCTGAAGTTCATATCTTCTGGGGTGAGGAGGGCATATATGACAGGTGGACAAGCAGGGTTGGGGGGCAGTGGTTAGGGAAGGGGAGTTGGGGGATGGGGAAACAGGCTGCAGATTGCTGGAAGGGCTGCTTTCTGGGAAGGCAGCTGGTCCCAGAATCTCTCTTCATTTTAGACCGGCAAGACAGCTGCCAGCAGGTGGCGCCAAACGGCAGGTAGGGTGGAGATTTAAATTGTGCAGCCCAAGTCTGGAGTCGGCTGGCTGGCTGACTGCACAGATTCCCCTTGGTATTGGGATGGATTTCTACCATATTTGAACAAAGTTTAAAATATTTTCTTTTAATTTTGTTTTGCTTCTTACGGCATGGCATTTTCTTGATACAGATCTATCTTTCCCTTCATGCTTTCTGCTTTTGGTTTTTTGATTTAAAAAGCCTCCATCATCCCCCAAATATATAAATATTCTTTCATTTTAGGAAAATTTTAAGTCTTCGAAGGTTTGCTTTCTTATATTTCTGTAATCTCTATGGGATTAATTTTGGCGTGTGATATGAGGTAAATATTTACCCTCCCCCCGCCACTGCAACGCCTGCCCTTTGGTTAACTCATTATTCCAGTAGCCTCTACTGAATAATCTACTTTTCCACAACTGATTTGAAAATGCCGTTCTTATATACAGGTGGGCCTTTTTCTAGGGTGTTGATTTCTGTGTCAGTGACACATTGTTTTAACTGTTGTAACTTTATTCTATTTTCTTAAATCTCGTTCCCTGGAAACAGACTCTGAGATGGAGAAATGCGTGCAGAGGTTTATCAAGGAGTTTCTCTTGGGAGATATACCTGTAAGGAAGTGAGGAAGGCAGGCAGGACAGGGCCAACGGAGAGGCCAGCTGCAGTGGTGTTTTAACTGAGGCTTCAGCGAATCTTTCAGGGAGCTCTGGAGCTGGGCTGGCCCTTCAGAGTTGTCCAACTGGAGGCGAAGGAGCTGAGTTGTTGTATGCTTCCCATCAGCCAGTTACTGGCCCATGGACATTCTCCTGGAAGGAGATAATCTTGAGCAAGGCAGCTTCCTGCTGCTGATGGCAATGAGGGGCATGGCTGTGAGCTGTCAGCAGCCCATACTCCCAGCAGCTAGGGGCTGGATGCGTAGCCCGGGGGAGTATCCACTATACCAATGTTTTGATATCTGGAAGTTCAAGTCATTCCTCATAATTCCTCTTTTTAAAAACACTTGACTTCCTTATTTTCATTTGTATTAGTGTTGTCTTCAGGTAGAGAGGAGGTTCCTAAAGAATGGGTGTCATTTTAACTAGCAAGTATGCATTTTTGACATCATGAGAAAGCTGGAAAACTGCAGCCGCATCAGATATTTCATAATCACTTTTTTGGGGCATGGTTTTGGGCTAATATAAAACAGTAAATTTCAAGAGTTACTGTGGAACTGCAGTGAGATACCACTTAATATCTACTAGGATTGCCATAAAAATAATAATAAAAAGACATTAACAAGTGTTGGCGAGGATGTGGAGAAATTGGAGCCCTCTTACACTGCTGATAGGAATGTAAAATGGTGCAGCTGCTGTGCAAAACAGTCTGGCAGTTTCTCCAAAGGTTAAGCATAGAGTTAACATGTGACCCTGCAATTCCACTCCTAGGTATACACCCAAGAGAAATGAAAACATATGTCTACACAAAAACTTGTACATGAATGTTCATAGCAACATTATTCATAGTAGCAAAAAAGTGTATATAAGCCAGAGGTTCATCACTTGATGAATGAACAAATAAAATATGGTATATTGATACAACTGAATATTATTCAGCAACAAAAAGGAATCAAGTACTGACACATGCTACAATGTGGATGAATGTCGGAAACCTTATGCTAAGTGAAAGAAGCCAGACGTGGAAGACTATATATATCCCATGATTTCATTTTTATGAAAAGTTCAGAAGAGGAAAATTCGTAGGACAGAAAGTAGATTAGTGGTTGCCTAATCTGGCTACACTAGATTGTAAGCTCTGAGGACATTTTTTGGGGTCTGTTTTGTTTCCTGCTGAGTCCTCAGTACCAAGAACAGTAACTCTGCTGAAAGGATGTGGACAGTCATCTTTCATCTTTTATGTTTGTGACCAAAATTTGCTTGATATAATTTGCAGTTGCACAGATGTTGAAGGCAGGTGTGTATTCAAAGGTGATTGGGAGGCGATAGGTAATGTAGAAATAAAAATAATTGAATTGATTATTCAATTAGTGTTTATAAACTTAAAAATGAAAACGTTTTGTAATTATGAAGCAAAGAGGATGGCTCCTTTCTTCAAAAAAGTTCAGATCCATCAAAGTTCTCAAATGTACTGAGTTTGTTGATACAAACGAAAGAACCAGAAGTATTGATAAGCTACAACCTATTACAGATGTACGTGAAATCTGGAATCTGTATTTACAGGATGGAAATGTTCCACATTTGTGCATGACATGCATTCAAAGGATGTTGCCCATTTTGGATATATACACTTTCAAAACTAGCAATTATAGAATAAAAATTTGGGTTTTCCGTTTCTAAGTTTACATTAAAATTTCTAAGAAATTTGTTTTTTACTATCCCTTAATCTTACTTTTGTATGTGTTTGTGAAAAATCACTTAAAATTATAAAACGATAAAAATGAATCCATTAGATCAAGTTGACAAATGGTAATGACTATTTTTTTTTTTTTTTTATGATATACTGGATGCTGATAGGCAGTCTTTGCTCCTGGGCTCCCATTGGGCTGGTAAAGACTTTGGTCTGCATCCCAGTCTGCCAGCTCCCTCTGCCTAGTCCTGCTTTTTCCCCTTTGTTTTCACCAATGTGGCTCCCCAAGACAGCTTCTGACCTTCAAACTCTGTCTCAGTACCTGAAGAATCAACCTGCAACAAAGCTCAAAGAAGTGAAATGATTTCCCCAAGGCCCCATAGCTGGAACTGAGACTCTAATGTAGGTCTCTACATTACATGCATAGCGCCATTTCCAGAACCCAGCTTGGATTTGCTGTCAGAGGTCCTTCTAAAGAGTTCTGACTCGATTAGTTACTTCATTTAAGCTAGAAACTTAGATTTTTTGAGCCATAGTTTTCTCGCTTGTAAAATTAGGGATAGTAATTCCTGCCCTACCCAGTGCACAGGATTATAATGTCATATGTGAGAATGTACGAGTGCCTTGTAAATTATAGTCTGACATTCAAACATTCGGCTTGATCTTTTTTTAACATTTTTGCATTTGTATTGTATTGTTTAGTCCATAAGCCCACCTGGTACTAAACTGGGAACTCAGCCTCATTTCATCTGATTCAAGTGTTTTATAGTCTTTACCATTTTTCTATGTACATCTGATGTCCTTGGCATCTTTTCTAGGGAATTTTATTTTTGAGATTTTTATATTCAATTATTTACAAAACCTTATGTAGACACTATCTATGGATTCTTTTGGGTTTAAGTTTAAGACTGTAATTAGCTGCTCTCACAGACCTTAGCTATTAGGGATTGTAGTTCAATGTCACGGGTGTGAGGAGTGTGTTCAGTTTCATGATCTCGCCTCTGGCTTGGTCAGCTGCCTCAGTGAACTGAGCGGCCATGACTCGCTCTGGTCTGTAGCATCATGGTGGAACAGAGCTCTGAAATATACTCCCGTTTATTTATATATATATATATATATTTGTGTGTGTGTGTGTGTGTGTGTGTGTATGGAATGGAAGTTTAGCCCTGAGCTAACATCTGCCACCAATCCTCCTCTTTTTGCTGAGGAAGACTGGCCCTGAGCTAGCATCCATGCCCATCTTCCTCTGCTTTATATGTAGGATGCCTGCCACAGCATGGCTTGATAAGCGGTGTATAGATCTGCACCTGGGATCTGAACTGACGAATTCCTGGCTGCCAATTCAGAATGTGGGAACTTAACCGCTGTGCCACGGGTCTGGCCCCACTAATATATATTTTTTGACAAGCCATTGCATTAATTGAAGCATTCTTTATCTTCCTTATACTTTATACTTTTATGTTTATCAACATTTGAATGTTGAGACAGGTCTGCAGCTGGGGCAGCATTCCCTCAAGTAATGACGATACTGCTGGAATATTCCTCCATCTCATTGCCTAATTAAAAGGAACAGGAAAATAATTAAATTAAAACAGAAACAACTAGACTTCCATCTTCTCTAATTCTTTTTGTTAAAATGAACCCTGAAGAAAATGATTATTTTTGAACTGAGGTAGAAAGGCATTGAGGCATGATTCTTTTCTTTGGTAAGTCACTTTCATCAATTTGCTTTTCGTTTTCGGCAGTTGTCAAAGTTTTCAAGATACCAGCTGTGCAGTTGACCTCCATTTTGTGTTGCAGATAAATCCCGTTTTGCTACCAGTACTTTTGAAAAGTGGTTAAAATTAGTGCAAATAAGAATATTTGCAAAATATTTTCTATTAAATTACACGTATTTTCTCTGCTATTTAGTCCAAAGTCTTTAGGCAAATTTTGAATAAATCTATTTAGGTTAATTCTCTACCACTTAGAAAGGAATGAAGAATTTAAAATAATTTAGATGGATTTGTTTCTTTTAAAATTAAAAATTTAAGACTCAGAGTGATAATTTCTTTAAGATCTCAATAGCCAAGACTTGGAAGCAACCTAAGTGCCCATCAACAGATGAATGGATAAAAAAGATCTGGTATAGATATATATATACAGTGGAATATTGCTCAATCATAAAGAAAGATGAAATTTTGTCATTTGCTAAGCAAAATACATCAGACAGAGAAAGACAATTACTGTATGATTTCACTCGTATGTGGAAGATAAACAAACAAACATACAGATACGGAGAACAGATTGGTGGTTACCAGAGGAGGAGATGGGTTGGGGAAGAATGACAGGGTATGGTGACAGATGAAAACCAGACTTTTGGTGGTAAACACAATGCAATCTATTCAGAAATTGAAATATAGTGATGTACACCTGAAATTTACATACCATTATAAACCAGTGTTACTTCAATAAAAATTTTTTTTTAAAAGAACAAAAGATTCTCAAACTAGTTAATGGTGTTGCTTGAATAAAGATCCAAGATGCCTGTATTTTTTCTTTTTGTTCATTTTATTTTTTATTGAAATATTTGACATATAACATTTTGTAAATTTAAGGTGTACAACATGCTGATTTCATACCTTAATATGTTATCATATGATTGCCATTGTAGCAATAGCATCTCTGTCACGTCACATAATTATCAATTCTTTTTTGTGGTGGGAATAATTAAGATCTAGTCTCTTAGCAAATTTGATGATTATAAGACACTGGTATTTTTATGTGTTTACTTATTGACAAGATAAAGAATATTCTCTCTTACGTTGCTTTGTACACATGTTGGTGTTGTATCCAAAGAGGAAATTGGATCAAAATATCTGTTTGAATAAACTGGAATCACATATTCCTGCTATATCATAAGATTTTAAAAATTAGAGATGGGAATTTTGATAGCTTTAGAGTAATTTATTTTGGGAAAGGACAGATTTAGCGTCTGTTTTCTTTATTGTTTACATTATGTATTGTATAGCAAAGTAATATGATTATTTCAAATTAATTGTGCTGTTTGTGATGAATATAGTAGTTAATAGTTGGTATTATTGCCTCATTCACTTACCATTCACCTATTGCTCTGGTTACTTATGATTCCATTCACTTTTTATTCTATTATTTATTATTCACTTTATTATTATATTCACTTTCAGATATTCTATTACTTATTTTCTATTTGTAATTATATAATCTATCATCCTATTATTTATCTTATTATTTGGTTGCTTATTTAGTTTATATTTTACACACCAGTAATGTCAACTTTTATCAATTATTAATTGAACATCTTGCAAAGTGTTTTTTGCAGATCTTTTGGAGATCTTGGGAATAAAATTGACAAGTTACAGCCCCTGATCTTACAGAACTTAGTATATAATTTATGTGGTATTTTGTATGATCATAGCAAGTTTTCTCTTATGTATTTCTCACAATATGGAGAATGTGTGAGAAAAATAACTTACATTTTTTTCCTACCAAGAAGCAATAGAGAGAGATTATTTATTGTCCCAATGGCTGACCTAGATGTAGACTCTGGGTTGCAGATGGCTGATTTATCATCTCCCTTTGCTTACAAACAGCTGCCCTAGTTAGAGACCCAGTTTCCCTGTAGGTTGGTCCTAGAAGCTCACCTTGCCATCCCACTGTG
The DNA here is from genome assembly GCF_041296265.1 of Equus caballus. Taxonomy (NCBI): domain Eukaryota; kingdom Metazoa; phylum Chordata; class Mammalia; order Perissodactyla; family Equidae; genus Equus; species Equus caballus. The sequence goes on along the minus strand of NC_091694.1, from coordinate 21,990,786 downwards.
TACTTCACACCACCTTCCGTCACAGACTTGCAAGCATATCCTACTATGCAGTGACAGAAACCAGATTCTCTCCCCAGTTTTGCTGCTGAAGTTTTGTGCTGCTGCCATGCTGCTGAAACCAAGACCCCGTCTGTCATCCACTCCCAAAGACTTGTACCACCTGCATAAGGCCCAATTGACCAAATTCCTTTCCACCAGCTGTTGAGACCAGTGTAGGAGATGCTGGAGAGGAGAACATCTACGTTCCCGCTGTTGGGTGTGCCAAGTCATTCTAGACTGCCAATGTCATAAGTCGGGGTCTGTTCTATATTAAACTCAACAAACATTTATTAAGCACTTACTCTGTGACATGTGCTGGGAACCAGGGATAGCATGTTGAGAGATCTATAAGATTTCAGCTCAGCTATATGTGGTTAAAATAGGCTTTTGTGGAATTTTATCACTATTTATAATATTGTTTCTCTAGGAAAATATATTCAGGTTCCAAAAGGTCAGCATAACGTGGTACCTAAAGAATCCTGGAGCAACATTTTTACACTTCCAGTTTCCCACTTATTATCTGGCTATTTACTAGCTGTGTGACATTGACAAATTTACTTAACATCTCTGTACCTCGGTTTCCTCATCTGTCAAATGATGACGCTAGTTCCTACTTCAGAGGGTTATCACAAGGACTAAACACATATTTGTAAAGGGCCAGGGGCAACACTTGGTGTACAGCAAGTGTGAAATGTATTAATAAAATAGAAAAGTTTATAAACAACTCTTGGAATACAGCCCCCTTTTGAACTGAAGACTGCTTTTGTTTTTAATGACAAATTGATGTAGTGAATAACCATTACATCCTTGCCCATTTAAAAATAGTTCTGGCTGCCACAGCTAGAAGGACCCACAACTAAAATAATACAACTATGTACTGAAGGGATTTGGGGAGAAAAAGCAATTAAAAAAAAATGTTGGCAACAGGTGTTAGCTCAGGTGCCAATCTTTAAAAATAAATAAATCAATAAAAATCGTTCTGGGATTTTAATCACTAGCAGCGGTTACCAAAAAATAGAAAGCAAGATTATGTAGATGTTGCAAAGATTATTTTTTATTTTTAAAATCCCACAAAACTATGACCTATAAGAAAGAGGTTGAGAAGTGTAGGTTTCTTGCTTGACTCCCCAGTTCTTCACTTGTGGGGTAATGTTTACGGTAACCTCTGGCTGGAACGAATCTCTATTTGATTTTGATTTTCAAATCAGCAGCCTGTTTGTATTGTCTGCTGGTAACTGACGGTGTGCTTTCCACCTGGGAAAAGGTAGTAGATCCCACTCTTTACATCACGAAGCTGCCTTCGCTGTAGGAGTGTTTATCACCATGGAAGCCTATACTTACACTGACACCATTATCCCTAATCATGCATCATGTCAGTTTTCAAAAGTTTGTTCTAATGATTTATCAGAATCAGGAGTTTTTGCTCCTCTAACTAACATCATTTTCTTGCCGAATCTCTTCTGCTATTCATGCTTGCATTTCTACATCACCTTGGCAGTTTTCAACCACACTTGTACATATCAGTGTAATTGAGTAATTGTTAGCGTTGTGAGAGGCAGCAGGAAATTTTCCAGAGAAGGAAACTGAAGTTCAGAAGTTATGTTTTCCTTTATGTAATACAGCTTGTTGGTGCAAGAACCAGGATAGAACCTGCATCTCTTGACTTTTCCCAACACTCATTTCACAACATCAGAGTGAGCTCACTGCTGACACGCTCTCCTCACAGCTGGCACCTTCACCGAGTCTCTGAGAGGGTGTCCCCGACCACTCAGTCACCTTGAAGACGTCCCAGGCTGAAAGGAGTCACATCTGAAAAGGTGAAGTTTATGAGTAAGAATGTGGATCTAGTAGTTTTTAGGATCCCTTATGCATGAAACTCAATGTTTCTCCCTTAAAGTCTGTTCCTTTGGAGCAGTTTAAAAATTATCACTGGATATTTTATATTTTGTAATATTTTATTTTGGGGGCAAAGAAAGAAGTTCTTTGTGTGTGTGTGTGTGTGGTGTGTGTGTGACAGGTATGGTAAAACAGTTTTTTTAAATTAAAATTTTAATCTTTTTTAATGAGTTATATTTTCTTATAATTTACCTTAATTCCACAACTTTGCTTTCAGATGCTCCATGTGAAAGAATTTTGGTGAAAATTACAATTAAGCAAAACTTCCCATGAAATCTACCAATATTCCTACGACCCTCTGACAACCACACTCGTTTCATTAACCTAGAAGCATTCAGTCTTTGTTTTAGTGAATTCCTTTGTTTATTCTTTCTTCTCCCCAAAGCCCCCCAGTACATGGTTGTATGTTCTAGTTGCAGGTCCTTCTGGTTCTGCTGTGTGGGATGCCGCCTCAGCGTGGCCTGACGGGTGGTGCTGGGTCCCTGTCTGGGATTCGAGCCAGTGAAACCCTGGGCTGCTGAAGCAGAGCATGCGAACTTAACCACTCGGCCACGGGGCCCGCCCCAAGTGAGTTCTTCTTAATGAAGTGAATATAATTTACTTTCTGTTCATTTGGTATTGATCAGTGGTGTCAATTTAAACATTTTAGGGGTGTGTTGAAGAAAAGTTTATATTAATTAGTTTCTAAGTCTGCCCACATGTTTTAAAACGTTTTGTGTAAAATCTCTTTTGTGGAATAAGTTTCAAGGGATGGAGTTTTTTGAAATCCTTGCCAGATACATGGGATAGTGTGTTGAGTGGGAAGAGCAAGGGACTGGCGGTTTGGAGACCTGAGTCCAAGTCCTGTACTGTCACTTAATTGCTTTGAGATCGAGGACAAGACAGCTCACATGTCTGAATCTGGATCTCGATCTGGAAATGGTCATCATACTTATCTTCTAGGGTTTGTGAAGAACAAATTTTTGTTACGTATCTGAATATCAAAATTCTAAAGTGATCTATAAACATAAAGTATAATCACGTTCAATTAATTGTGATGCCATGTTTTTCTTGAGTTCTATCTTCTGACTTTAAGAAAAATCCGTATGGAATGTGGAGAGGAAGTGAAAGAATGAGTTTCAAGTCTTGAAGATGAATTTTGCTGTCAGATTTAGAGGAGTACCCCTTTGTATTTTCTTTCTTCTTGTATATTTAGGCCTAGGAACTTAATTGTAGCAATAGGTTGGAAAATACTATTTTTGATATGTCTGAAACATGTCTATTTGTATTGGTTGAATTTCCCACTTTTGCTTTGATTACCTGGAAAATGGTTTCAAGAAATGTAAATTTTTCTTGAGCTTGTCTTGATTCAGTTATATGTACATGCATACATCTATCCCTCTACATAGTCAAAGCTTCCAAACACTATTAACTCTCTGTGATCCTGAGTGGAGATTTAGGTATGCCCAGGGGTAATTGTTTCTATCTTCTGCTTTGTGTAGGGGCTGAAGGGCCTTCTGTGAAAGGATCTCGAGTCTTCTCCATGATTGGGTTTTGGATATATGCACATGCAGATAGGCAGGGACCTGACAGTTGCTAAATATTAAAGAAAGACTCTAAGAGAGAACCCACTTTAAAGAAAGATGGACTCCACCATGAGCCTGGACATCCAAGGGGTGTGGAGGTCTTGAGTGTGGAGCACTCATCCATCCTGGGAGTTCGAGAGTAGGAGTTGTAGAGGACGAAGGTGCTGAAGTGGAACTCTGTACTATCTTGGGACCCTGCTGTGAGATCCCTCGTGCAGTGAAGGGTTAACTCAGCACGGGTGGGATGTGCAGACCCTGCACATTCTGAAGAAAAGTCTGGCCCTTACTCAGTTCCTGGGAGATAACTTCTAAGCCTTGGAATATCTTGCCTGATAAGAGTATCTTTGTAGATGCAGATAGTTTATGCTAACAATGGGATTTATGGTGGGGTCCTTGGTCTACACTGTATCAGTTTGGCCTCTGAAGGGGCTGGAGATTGAGCAACTAAGTTTTCACATGGGCGCTCCGTACCTACGTGATTGATCCCCAATAGAAACCCAGGGCACCAAGGTTAGGGTGAACTTCTCTTGCTAGCAATAAAACGTATGTGTTGCCAGACATCATTTCTGGGAGAAGTAAGTGCTATTTTGTATGATTCCACTATGAAAGGACTGGAAGCTTATGCCTGGTCTCTCCTGTGCTTGGTCTTATGCGTCTTTTGCCTTTGCTGTTTTTAATCTTTCTCGTTCACTGTAATAAACCATAACCGTGAGTGTAACAGCTTTTCTGTGTTCTGTGAGTCCTTCTGGTGAATCATGAAATTTGAGGACGGTCTTAGGGCCCACCAACACACCTTTACAGAACAGACCTTCAAGAAGAGAGGGGAGGGGCTGGCCCCGTGGCCCAGTGGTTAAGTTCACACGCTCTGCTGCAGGCAGCCCAGTGTTTCGTTGGTTCGAATCCTGGGCACGGACATGGCACTGCTCATCAAACCACACTGACGCGCCGTCCCACATGCCACAACTAGAAGGATCTACAACGAAGAATATACAACTATGTACTGGGGGGGCTTTGGGGAGAAAAAGGAAAAAATAAAATCTTTAAAGAAGAGAGGGGAGGGTGTTTCCTTTCTTACTTTCAGAAGACAACTTCCAAGTCACTGTAGCATCATGAGACTTGAGAGTACAATGGCCTAGTGCAGAGCATTAAATTATGGTGGAAAAGGCTAGTCCCTGGAGGTTCTGTATATAGTTTTATAGGTGAGGATTAAAGAATTAGAAAAATTAAATTAGCATATAAATGTTAAGAAGACTTCACTGATGTCTATATGCTTTCAGTTATGTTTCAGGGTTACTAAATCCTCTAGATAATTTAACAGTTAGAGCTGAGTTCTCTTTGTACTGTGTATAACTACACCCCCTTTACATCAAGCCGGTAGAAGGCCCTGGTGAGCCAAGGCAGTCATGTTCCTCTTCCCTTTCTGGAAGCCTTTCAACTACTTCCTACCTTAGACACTAGTTCAAGCACGTTAAGCGCCTTGCCAGGTCATACCTCCGACCTAAGCAGGAACGTCTTGGCCACGCTGGGCACCATGTTCCTGCAGGCGTAAACATCACAAAGGATAGGATCAGGAGCTGTGCTTTCTGTTTTCTTTGTAGACTTGCCATTTTGGCAACACATTCATTAGAATTAGGTCATTTTTCTCCTGGATGCTTTTGTTTTAATTGGCTGATTTATTCAATTTCTTGCCTGAGCCTTATGGTCAAGCAGGAAAACTTGCCATTCACCTTTAAAAGGATTTATAGGATTTTCTTTCTCATTCTCAGCACCAGGGATGACTCTGAATCAACCACTCCATCCCTTGGGGCCTCAGTCTCCCATGGGAAAACTTGCCGTGGACTCGATAATGTCTAAGTTCTCCTATGTCTTTAAAGTTCTCTGAAATCCATGAACTTAATTTTCACATTTTTATTTCTTTATCATACTGGCTATATTTATTGAGGGCTTAATATGAACCGGCACTTTTCAAAGTACATAGTTTGGATATTCAATCCTCACAACAACCATATGAAGTAGGTGTTATCATTATTATCCCCATTTTACAGGGAAGGAAATCAAAGGACAGAACAGTTAGAAAACTTGCCCAAGCATACGTGGCTAGAAAGAGGTAGAAATTATTTTGGATCCAGGCAGTTTGGGGCCAGATCCCTTAACCACCCTTCCATGCTGCCTTCTCTAACAAGTAAATTAGAGAATATGTTTCTCTTTGTTAGCTTGACTTATTAGTGAGATGAATTAGGAGAGAAGGTCTTGGCCATGGTGCCCTGACCTCCCAGCTGAGGCCGGACTGCTCAGCTCCAGTCTGAACTGTCACAGGGCTCCCGCTCTGGTCACTTTCTCATGCCCTGGAAACTGACCATCTGGCATTGTGGAATATATTTCTATACATCAGACCATTCCAGAGTCTATAAATGGTTCCTTAAGGGTTCTCTAAGGATGTGGACAAGAAAAACAACAACAACAACAACAAAGGAAAATGGATAAAACCAAGTATGATATTCAAAATATTTAACAAATGGGCAGGGGACATGAACAGACATTTCTCCAAAGAAGATATAAGGATGGCCAATAGACACATGAAAAGATGCTCATCATCACTAATCATCAGGGAAATGCAAATCAAAACTACACTAAGATGTCACCTTACACCCGTTAGATTGGCAAAAATATCCAAAACCAAGAGTGACAAATGTTGGAGAGGTTGTGGAGAAAAAGGAACCCTCATACACTGCTGGTGGGAATGCAAACTGGTGCAGCCACTATGGAAAACAGTATGGAGATTTCTCAAAAAGTTAAAAATAGAAATACCCTATGACCCAGCCATCCCGCTACTGGGGATCTATCCTAAGAACCTGAAATCAGCAATCCCAAGAGTCCCCTGCACCCCTGTGTTCATCGCAGCATTATTTACAATAGCCAAGACGTGGAACCAACCTAAGTGCCCATCAACTGATGACTGGATAAAGAAGATATGGTATATATACACAATGGAATACTACTCAGCCATAAAAAAGGACAAAGTCGTCCCATTCACAACAACATGGATGGACCCTGAGGGAATTATGTTATTTGAAATAAGCCAGACAGAGAAAGACGAACTCTGTATAACTCCATTCATAGGTGGTAGTTAACATATAGACAAAGAGAACTGATGGGTGGTTACCAGGGGAAAGGGGGGGGTGGGGGCAGGGCACTAAGGGTGAAGTGGTGTACCCACAACATGACTAACAATAATGTACAACTGAAATTTCACAAGGTTGTAAACTATCATAATCTTAAAAACAAACAAACAAAAAACAAAGCAATAAATTCAGTAGACTCTAAAAATAAAAAAGTATTTAGCAATTGTATGATGTGGGCACTGATGAATCGGAACAAGCACCAGTAGCTGGCAAGTCTGGAGTGGGGTCCTGGAGGCCCCTGCTGTGCCTCACAGGTTTAGTTACCGGGTGGTGGGGAGGGGGTCATGGAGGAAGGCCTGGGACCACAGTTGCGGGCATTCAGGGGGCCTCTAGGCAGTGGTTGCTTTTCAGTCTTGTGAAATATTTTGGTGTTTTAACGATGTGTACCAGCACTGCTATAGTCCTTCCTGTAATTTTGTACAAATTAGAAAAAAGGTGCTTCTCTCCTGGACACTCAGCTTGGGGAGTGGAGTGTGCGCTGGGGACCCCACGCAGGGCATAACCTGCCAAAAGCCTTCCGGGCAACCTTTTGTCGTGACATTTCTCAGCTGGGGGTGGGGAAGGGAGTGCATCTCAGGGTTTCTGCTGGGGCTGGCAGGCTGCTTTCATGTTTATCCCAGAGGATTGAACAGAGTTGAGATCACCGCTTTGTCATGTTACCAGGGCCGTCATTGCTCTTTGCAGTTTGGCTGCGTTAGAATGGGTCCTGTTACCATACAAATTATGGCCAAAATTTTTGCTTAAATTATCTCAGGAAAACTATTGTGTAATTTCCCCCCAAAATGATGGTCTGATTCTCTTGCCCTCATTTTAATAGATGCCTTTTGGATACATATTATACTAAGTATGGTACAGGGTAGAGTGATCCGAGTCTATTCTGGCACTTAAAAGTTTCAATGACTGATAATTTAAATTCCTTTTAGGCCTTAGGTGCAGCTTCGAATTGTTTTAGTACAAGCCTGAATCACATGATTCGTTCATTCAGCTCTGAATCTGGTCCTGTGCTAGGTGCTATGGATTCAGGGATGATAGAAATAGCCCCTGCTCTCGGAGCTTACCGTTGTCCAAATCACGAGATGGATGGGAAACAGGCAGTTACCACAGAGTGAGGATATGGACCGAGGTGCTATGGAGTGAGCATTCTGGGAGGACTTCTCACAGAAGAACAAGTAGGAGTCTTCACGGCCAGGCCCCCCTCCCCATCTCTCGTGAAGGTTACTGCGAGAGACATCCCTGCTTCCACTCCTGCCTTCCTACACTCAACTCTCCACACAGCAACCAGAGCGACTTTAAGTAATTATGATGAAACATGCCTGCATCTTAGAGCTCCTGTTGTTTTTCCCCAAGGCATCTCCCTATTCCTACTCAGATGTCATCACTGTCCTGACTTCTCTTTTTCTTTTTTTCCAGATTTACTGAGACATAATTGACACATAAGATTGTGTAAGTTTAAGGTATTCAGTGTGCTGATTTGACACATTTATAAATTGCGAAATGATTACCACCATAGTATTAGTTATCACTTCTATCTCATCGCATAGTTACTATTTCTTGTTTGTGGTGAGAACATTTAAGACTTACTCTCTTAGCAACATTCTAGTGTATGATGCATTGTTATTTGCTATAATCACTGTGCCATACATTAGATCCCCACACTTGTTAATCTTATAACTGGGAGTTTGTACGCTTATACTTTGTTTGTAAATAGTTTTACCATCTATCTTCGTATCTCTACATATTGTATTCTTTAGTTTTTCTGTTTTGAACTTTATACGAATGGACTCATGCCTTGTGTACTCCTCTGAGACTTGCTTCTTTCACTCGCTTTGTGTTTCCGTAATCCATCATTGTTGATGCATGTGGTGCTTGCAGGTTGGGTTCCCTGGGAAGCAGACTTGGAGACAATTTCAATGTACAGGGTGCTTATTAAAAATTGCTCTTGGGGGCCGGACCCATGGCTGAGTGGCCATGTTCATGTACCCCGCTTCAGTGGCCCAGGGTTTCACCATTTCGGATCTTGGGTGTGGACCTAGCACCGCTCATCAAGCCGTGCTGAGGCGGCGTTCCACATAGCAGAACTAGAATGACCTACAACGAGAATATATAACTATGTACTGGGGGGCTTTAGAAAAAAAATTGGCAATAATGTTAGTTCAGGGCCAGTCAAGGGAAAAAAAAAGTTTAGTATATCTAATTAAAAAAAAATTGCCCATGGACTCAATACCTGTGGAAGGAGAGAAGGAAGTAGGATTGGGCATAGGGAGAAGATGAGCTTCCATGAGGAGCTGTGGAGCTCAGTGTTGTCCTGAGTTGGGCTGAGATGTCTAGGTTTTATACGCCTGTACCAATCAGTCATTGGATGTGCATCACTCCTGGATGCAGCACGACCTTGGGTGAGGTGACTCTTTGCAGCTGAGTCAATCTCTGAGGGACCAATGACTGAATACTCATGCAGCTGAGATGAGAAGTCCTCCACTGAAGGGGAACCTGGGGGGCAGATCACAGTGTCACCACAGGGGTTACGGTTCATTATTTCTCGCTGTTGGATAACATTGCTTGGCATGGGTAAGCCTTGCTTTATTTATCCATCCTACTGTGGATGGCTGTCCAGGTTGTTTCTAGTTTTTTGCTATTATGAACAGTGCTGCTATGAACATTCTTGGACATGTCTCCTGGTGCATATGTTTAAGGGTCTCTCAAAGTTCTAAACCCAGGAGCGAAATTTCAGGGTTGTAGAATATGCACAAATCCAACCTTATTAGGTAAAACCAAACAATTTTTCAAAGTCATTGTATTGGTAACCCCACAAGAATATTAGAATTTCTGTTGCCCCATATCCTCATCTACACTTGGCACAGTGAGATTTTTTGGTACTTGTCAAATTGGTAAGTGTGAAATGGAATCTCATTGTGGTTTTAATTTGCATTTCCCTCAGTACTAGCGAGGCGGAATCTATTTTCATATGTTTGTTGAATATATCAATTTCCCGTTCTGTGGGGAGCTCATTGTAGCTTTTATGCCATTTTTATAGTGCTGTCTTACTTTATCCTCCATGCCTCTTAATCTTCTTATACATTTATTCATATGTATATGAACTATATGAATATATACATGAATATACATTAATCTATTTCTCTCTGTGTTGAAGTCTGGATAATTTCTTCAGAATACTTTACCATTTACTGATTCCCTCTCTCTCTGTATCTAATCTACTATTGAATCTAAATATTGAGATTTTAAAATTTCATTTCTTATCTTCTTTATATTTAGAAGTTTACATTTGTTTCTTTTTCAAATCTGTTTAGTTATTCTTTATAGAGTTTTGGAGTCTGCTATGTTTTTCAGGTTTTTAAAAATTTCTTTAAATACATTCATCACATTTTTTGTACTCCATATTTTATAATTATTTCTATTGGTTCTTGCTCATTGTACCTTGTTTCCCTGTGTTTAGTGATTTTTGATGATGAACAACTAATTTTCCTGAGAATTTTATTTTTGATATTCCTTTGAGGCCTGGAATGATGATAGATTTATCTAGAGAAAATTTGCATTTGCTTCTGTTAGGCCACCTGGGAGGTACCAGTGGTTAGGGACCCTCTCAAACTAAATTCTCAGCTTAGAGTTGTTTTGGAATAGCCAGATAGTATGAATTTTGGATAGAAACCTATCTGAAGTTTGGCTTGTAACTCTGTATTCTCAAGGGTAATTTTTCCTTCTTCCCTTTATGCCGGTGGCTGAGACAGGAGACTTCCCTTGCAGTGCCTGGCAGTGGGTGCGTTTATTTGTAGGTCATCCTTACACTGGGTGCATGGCCCTCGGGCTCATGCCCTAGGGGGAGGAGTCTCTGTTTATACTCCCCACTTTAGGCAAGTGCTATGTCTTATCTCTTGTCCTTCATACTCTGGGGGGTCATAAAAACTGAAGTCCAGGTCCACAGCTTCAGCAAATCCTCAAAGCCCAAGCAGTTCAGATCTCTCCTTGCCTCTGTGGAATCTCTTCTGCACGTAGTGTTCCATCTGAATTTTCTTTATGTTATTACCAGCTCACTAATGTTTTAAAAAAGATTTTAAAAGGATTTTACCCAGCATTTTTAGTTGTTTCTAGTAGGAGGATCAGTCAAAACAGAGTCTCCTGTATCATCTCTTGGTTCTCCTTTTTACCTCTGTGACTATCCTGTTTACTATTCTTCATAGATTTTTACTCTTCTACTCCTTAAATGTTGATATTTCCCAGCGTTTTTTTTTGATAACCTCACTTCTTTATTACTATTTTTTTAATGCTACAGACATACATCTTAATCACTTTCATTCCCTTTAATGTAATTTTTCCGTCACCAAAGCTTATCAACTCTCTATCTCTGATGCAGATAACTAGTACTTCATCCTGAATGGGAGGTTGGCTCCTGGTGAGACATCCTCGGCCCCTCACCTTGGAGGATATAGGGGCACAGGGCCTCGGTCCTTCCAGTGGACTATGATACCCCCTTTTTGTCCTCAGGGACTCATCTATGCCCCTCTACTTTTCTCCTCTGCTATCAAGGAAATGTAGAGGTGGCTCAGGGGGCCCAGAGTCCCTTCTTCCAGGCCAAAGCTGTCACTAGACAAAAACTCATCAACTGAACAATTATGGGCACTAAGCTGGTGCAAGGCATGGCCTTTGCAGCACGGCAGGGAGCTGGTCAGGGATGTGTAGAGTCAGCTCTCCTCCCTGCAACAGCTTCCAGACTAATTAGGGAGAGGGAGGCACCAGACTCATCACAGCTATGACCTACCACAGCTTCAACGACCAACTTGAGTCTGATACATGTTTTCAATCTAAAACACTACCTCTGGTTTTTCAGCAAAAAAAATGTATTCAAATGTTTTGCTGCAACAATACTCATCACAGTGTAAGACTAGACGTAATCCAAGTGGTTATCAATAGTAGAATGGATGTATAAGTTGTGGTTTATTTATAAAATGGAATACTACACAGCACTGAAAATTAATGAACTTTAGCTATTGCAACAACATGAATGAATTTCAAAAACATTATACTGAGTGAAACAAACCACACACAAAGGGGTACATGCTGTATTATTCCCCTTACATAAAGTTCAACAACAGGCGAAACTAACCTGTAGTTTAAGAAATCAGGATATTAGTTATCTTTGGTGGGGAAGTATGGACAGTGACTGGGAAAAGACATGAAGGGATGGTTCTGGAGTATTAACTTTTTATTTCCTGATTCAGATGGTGGTCATGTGGGTTTGTACATTTGATAAAAATTCATTGAGCTGTGCATTTATGATTTAGCATTTTTCTATATACATTAAATTAAAAAGTTTACTTTAAATGAAAAAATTACCTCTGATTTTAAATGCTTATATTCATTAATTCATTCAACAAATACTTAATGTGTACCTTCCATATGCCAGGTGCTGTTCTAGGTGCCAGAGATACGATGTTGAACTACATGGATGATATCCCTGCCATTATAGAGCTCAGATTCTCGTTCAGGGGAAGGAACAGAAAACATGAAATAAAATGAATAAACAATATAATTTCATATGGTGATGAGTACTCTGAAGGAAATAAGGCAGGATGATGTATTAGTGACTGTTGTTAGAGTGGTCAGAAACAGTTTTTTTCCCTAAAATATTAACACATAATTTTTTATATTTATTTTTTTAATTTGAGTTCATAATAGTTTACATCATTATGAAATTTCAGTTGGACATTATTTCTTGTCTGTCCCCACATAGGTGCTCCCCTTCACCCCCAGTGCCCACTCCCCACCCCCCCTTCCCCTGTTAACTACTGTACTGTTTTCTTTGTCCATGTGCTTGTTTGTGTTCCACATATGAATGAAATCATCTGGTGTTTGTCTTTCTCAGTCTGGCTTATTTCGCTAAGCATAATTCCCTCCAAGTCTTTCCATGTTGTTGCAAATGGGATGAATTTGTCTTTTTTTATGGCTGAGTAGTATTCCATTGTGTATATATACCACATCTTCTTTATCCAATCATCATTCGATGGGCACTTCGATAGTTTCCATGTCTTGGCTATTGTGAATAGTGCTGCAATGAACATAGGGGTACATATGGTACTTTGGATTGTTGATTTCAAGTTGTTTGGATAGATACCCAGTAGTGGGATAGCTGGGTCATATGGTAGTTCTATTTTTAATTTTTTGAGAACTCTCCATACTGTTTTCCATGGTGGCTGCACCAGTTTGCATTCCCACCAGCAGTGTATGAGGGTTCCCTTCTCTCCACACCCTCTCCAACATTTGTTATTTTTAGTCTTAGTGATTATAGCCATTTTAACAGGAGTAAGGTGGTATCTTAGTGTAGTTTTGATTTGCATTTCCCTGATGATTAGTGATGTTGAACATCTTTTCATGTGTTTATTGGCCATCTGTGTATCTTCTTTGGAAAAATATCTGTTCATATCCTCTGCCCATTTTTTGATTGGGTTGTTTGTTTTCTTGTTGTTCAGTTGTGTGAGTTCCTTATATATTATGGAGATTAACTCCTTATTGGATATGTGATTTGCAAAAATTTTGTCCCAATTGGTGGGCTGGCTTTTGGTTTTCATCCTAGTTTCTTTTGCCTTGCAGAAGCTCTTTAGTCTGATGAACTCCCACTTGTTTATTTTTTCTTTTGTTTCCCTTGTCTGAGAAGACATGGTGTTTGAAAAGATCCTTTTAAGCTCGATGTCAAAGAGTGTACAACCTATATTATCTTCCAGGATTTTTATGGTTTAAGGACTTATCTTCAAGTCTTTCGTCCATTTTGAGTTTATTTTTGTGTATGGCATGAGATAATGGTCTGCTTTCATTCTTTTGCATGTGGCTGTCCAGTTTTCTCACCACCATTTATTGAAGAGATTATCTTTTCTCCATTGTATGTTCTTAGCCCCTTTGTCGAAGATTAGCTGTCTGTATATGTGTGGTTTTATTTCTGGGCTTTCAGTTCTGTTCCATTGATGAGTGTGCCTGTTTTGGTACCAGTACCATGCTGTTTTGATTACTATGGCTTTGTAGTATGTTTTGAAGTCAGGGATTGTGATGCCTCCAGTGTCGTTCTTTTTTCTCAGTATTGCTTGAGCAATTTGGGGTCTTTGGTTACCCTGTATGAATGTTAGGATTCTTTGCTCTATTTCTGTGAAGAATGTCATTGGGATTCTGATTAAGATTGCATTGAATCTGTAGGTGGCTTTGGGTAGTATGGACATTTTAACTATGTTTATTCTTCCAATCTATGTGCATGGAATCTCTTTCCATCTCTTCATGTCATCATCTATTTCTTTCAATAATGTCTTATAGTTTTCGTTGTGTAAGTCCTTCACCTCCTTGGTTAAATTTATTCCTAGATATTGTATTCTTTCTGTTGTGATTGTAAGTGGAATTGTATTCTTGAGTTCTCTTTCTGCAAGTTCGTTATTAGAGTATATAAATGCAACTGATTTTTGTAAGTTGGTTTTGTACCCTGCAACTTTACTGTAGTTGTTAATTATTTCTAATAGTTTTCTGATGGATTCTTTAGGGTTTTCTACATATAAGATCATGTTGTCTGCAAACAGTGAGAGTTTCACTTCTTCATTCCCTATTTGGATTCTTTTTATTCTCTTCTCTTGCCTAATTGCTCTGGCCAAAACCTCCAGTACTATGTTGAATAAGAGCGGTGATAGTGGGTATCCTTGTCTGGTTCCTGTTCTCAGAGGATGGCATTCAGGTTTTCCCCATTGAGTATGATGTTGGCTGTGGCTTTATCATATATGGCCTTTGTTATGTTGAGGTAATTTCTTTCTATCCCAATTTTGTTGATTTTTTTTTTTTTATCATAAATGGCTGTTGGATCTTGTCAAGTGCTTTCTCTGCATCTATTGAGATGATCATGTGGTTTTTATTCCTCATTTTGTTAACGTGGTGTATCACATTGATTGATTTGTGGGTGTTGAACCATCCCTGTGTCCCACTTGATCATGATGTGTGATCTTTTTGATGTATTGCTGTATTCGGGTTACCAATATTTTGTTGAGTATTTTGGTATCTATGTTCATCAGCGATGTTGGCCTGTAGTTTTCCTTTTTTGCGTTGTCCTTGCCAGGCTTTGGTATCAGAGTGATGTTGGCCTCATAGAACGTGTTGGGACGTGTTCCATCTTCCCTAATTTTTTGGACTAGCTCGAGAAGGATAGGTATTAAATCTTCTCTGAAAATTTGGTAGAATTCTCCAGGAAAGCCGTCTGGTCCTGGGCTTTTATTATTTGGGATGCTTTTGATTACTGTTTCAATCTCTTTGCTTGTGATTACTCTATTCAGATTCTCTAGTTCTTCTTGATTCAGCTTTGGGAGGTTGTAAGATTCTAAGAATTTATCCATTTCCTCTAGACTGTCCATTTTGTTGGCACATAGTTTTTCATAGTATTCTCTTATAATCTGTAGTGTTTCTGTGGTATCCATTGTTATTTCTCCTCTTTCATTTCTAACTTTATTTATTTGAGCTTTCTTTCTTTTTTTTCTTTGTAAGTCTAGCTAGGGGTTTGTCAATTTTATTTATCTTCTCAAGGAACCAGCTCTTTGTTTCATTGATCCTTTCTACTGCCTTTTTTGTTTCAATAGCATTAATTTCTGCTCTGATTTTTATTATTTCTGTCCTTCTTCTGACTTTGGGCTTTGTTTGTTCTTTTTCTAATTCAGTTAGGTGTAGTTTGAGATTGCTTATTTGGGCTTTTTCTTGTTTGTTAAGATGAGCCTGTATTGTGATGAATTTCCCTCTTAATATGGCTTTTGCTGCATCCTATATGAGTTGGTATGGTAGGTTTTGATTTTCGTTTGTCTCGAGATATTTTTTGATTTCCCCTTTAATTTCTTCAGTGATCCATTGCTTGTTCAATAGTGTGTTGTTTAGTTTCCACATCTTTGTCCTTTTTTCAGCTTTTTCCTTGCAATTAATTTCTAGCTTTATAGCATTGTGATTGGAAAAAATGCTTGTTATTATTTCAATCTTATTAAATTTACTGAGGCTTGCTTTGTTTCCCAACATGTGGTCTATTCTTGAGAATGTTCCGTGTGCACTTGAGAAGAATGTGTATTCTGCTGTTTTTTGATGGAGTGTTCTATATACGTCTATTAAGTCCATCTGGTCTAGCTTTTCATTTAATTCCACTGTTTCCTTGTTGCTTTTCTATGTGAATGATCTATCCATTGATGTGAGTGGAGTGTTGAGGTCCCTTACTATTATTGTGTTGTTATTATTAATGTCTTCTTTTAGGTTTGTTGATAGTTGCTTTATGTACTTTGGTGCTCCAGTGTTAGGTGCATAGATATTTATAAGTGTTATTTCTTCTCGATGCAATGTCCCTTTGATCATTATATACTCCCCCTCTTTGTCTCTCTTTATCTGTCTTATCTTGAAGTCTACTTTGTCTGATATAAGTATTGAAACATCTGCTTTCTTTTGTTTGTCATTAGCTTGGAGTCTCATCTTCCATCCCTTCACTTTGAGCCTGTGTTTGTCATTGGAGCTGAGATGTGTTTCCTGGAGGCAGCATGTTGTTGGGTCTTGTTCTTTAATCGATCTCACCACTCTGTGTCTTTTTATCAGAGAACTCAATCAATTTACGTTTAGGGTGATTATCAATATATGAGGGCTTAATGCTGCCATCTTGTCACTTGTTTTCCAGTTCTCCTGTATTTCCTTTGTTTCTTGTCTTGTGTATTTTGGTCTACCAATCGAGTTATGTAGTTTTTTATGGTGTGTTTCTTTGTTTTCTCCTTATTTATTGTTTGTGTCTCTGTTCTGCTTTTTTGTTTAGTGGTTACCCTGAGGTTTGTAGTCAAGCTCCTGTGGATAAGATTGTCCCTTTCTGATGGCCTCTAATTTCCTTAGACTAAACAGATTCAGTCCTTTTCCTCTTCCCCTCCTAAGTTGTTTTTCTCACATCTTATTTCATCCTGTGTTATGAGTTTGTGGTTAAAATGACAAGATTATCTTTGTTTTTGGTGTTTTTCCTTCCTTTTGTCTTTAATGCTATACTTGAGTATTTGCTATCCTGCTCTGATTCTGTCTAGCTATTTAACTCCTTATTCCATGCTTTATAACCCCTTTCTCCTCCCCTTTTTTTTCAGGTATGAGGGCCTTCTTGAGGATTTCTTGTAGGGGGGGTCTCATGGCTATGAACTCTCTTAGCTCATGTTTGTCTGGGAAAGTTTTTGTTTCTCCATCATATCTGAAGGATGTTTTTGCTGGATAGAGTATTCTTGGCTGAAAGTTTTTTTCCTTCAATGATTTGAATATGTCATTCCAGTCTCTCATAGCCTGTAAGGTTTCTACAGAGAAGTCTGCTGAAAGCCTGATGGGGATTCCTTTGTAGGTTATTTTCTTCTGCCTTGCTGCCCTTAGTATTTTTTCTTTGTCATTCAGTTTTGCCAGTTTCACTACTATATGCCTTGCAGTAGGCCTTTTTACATTGACCTGTTTAGGAGATCTGGTAGCCTCTTCCACATGGATTTCCTTCCCTAGGTTTGGGAAGTTCTCTGCTATTGTTTCTTTGAACAAGATTTCTGCTCCATTCTCCTTCTCTTCTTCTTGAATACCTATAATTCTTATGTTGCATTTCCTAATTGAGTTGGATGTTTCTTGGAGACTTTCTTCATTTCTTCTTAGTCTTCGTTCTCTCTCCACCTCCATCTGGAGCATTTCAACATGTCTATCTTCGCTTATACTGATACACTCATCTATGGTGTCCGCTTGAGCATTCAGGGAATCCATATTTTGTTTTATTTCTTCCATTGTCTCTTTCATCGCTAATATTTCTGATTGATTCTTCTTTATAGTTTCAATCTCTTTTGTGAAGTAGCTCCTGAACTTGTTGAATTGTTTCTCTACATTCTCTTTTACCTTGTTGAGTTTTTTTTTTTTTTTAAAGATTGGCGCCTGGGCTAACAACTGTTGCCAAACATTTTTTTTCCCTGCTTTATCTCCCCAAATCCCCCCGTACACAGTTGTATATCTTAGTTGCACGTCCTTCTAGTTGTGGGATGTGGGACGCCACCTCAACGTGGCCTGACGAGCGGTGCCATGTCCATGCCCATGCCCAGGATCTGAACCCTGGGCCGCCGCAGTGGAGCGCGCAAACTTAACCACTCGGCCACGGAGACAGCCCCCCTTGTTGAGTTTTTAAATGATAGCTGTTTTTAATTCTTTATCATTTAGATTACATGTTTCTGTGTCCTCAGGACTGATTTCTGGCTACTTGTCATTTTCTCTCTGGTCTGGAGAGCTAATATAGTGTTTGCTATTGCTAGATGGAGTGGCTCTGTTCTTTCTTATCCTGGAGTTATTTGGTTGCAGTTACTGCCTGTCACCACTGGGTGGGGGTCAAGAGCCATGTATTCTGAGCCCTCTGCCTTCAGCCAAAAATCCCAGGGGCTGGAGCCAGGCTGAGCAGGTGGCGGGAGGAGTGCTTTCTCCTCCATGATCTTGGGGTTTTCTCCCTCTGTTCTCACTGTCTGCTCTCCTGGGGTGTTGGCTTGATAAGGTCACCCCCCTGTGAAAGCTTTTGCCCTGGAAGAGGGCTTCCCTCTAGGCTGCAAGGGCCCTTGAGAGTCCTTGATGTTCCTGTGAACAAACGTCCCCTCCCCTGTTCCTTCCCTCTAGGAGGCCTCCTGTGGTCCTGATCGCAGTCTTTAGGGGAGGGACCGAAGATTTCTCTTACCTGGTTCCACCTCCTCTGAGGGGGGCCTCCAGCCTCTCTGCCCTCCATTGTATGGCTGTGTGGATCTCTCAGAATTTTTTGTGTTGTGTTTGGATGTCCTCTGTTGGAGTGGGGTTTTTTTTCATTGTATATCAGAGGGGAAAGATTTCTGAGAGACCTCACTCTGCCATGATGCTGACGTCACCAACCAGAAACAGCTCTTTTGATGGAAATGATAAAAAAGGAACTAAGCATAGGAAGATCTGGGGAAGAGCATTTCAGGCAGAGGGAGCAGCTAGAACAAGTCTCTGAGGCAGGAATGAACTTGTATTCAGGGAATAAAATGAAGGCAATCTGGTTAGGATGGAGGGTGGGGGTGAGAGCATAAGATATGAGTAGAGAGATAAGCAGGCCCAGCTCACATGGGGCCCTCTGGGCCATAGGAAAACATTTCATTTTATTCTATGGTGAAATAGGAAGCTATTGAAAGAAGGGCAGAAAGAGATCAAACGTTGTGTGTTTCTTTTAAAAGTCATTTTTACTGAGGTTCAATCATTGATGTGGGGGTAAATATTTAATAACTAGGGGCCAGCCTGGTGGCATACTGGTTAAGTTTGCATGCTCCGCTTCAGCAGCCTGGGGTTCGCTGGTTTGGATCCTGGGCATGGACCTATGCCTTGCTTGTCAAGCCATGCTGTGGCAGCATCCCACACAGAAGAGCTAGAAGGACTTACACCTGGGATATACAACTATGAACTGGGGCTTTCGGGAACAAAAAAAAGGAAGATTGGCAACAAGTTAGCTCATGGTCAATCTTTCTCATCAAAAAAGCCTGCCAAAAAAAAAACAAAAACAAAAAAAACCCACCCAAAACCCTTAAGATCAAAATGAGTAGAAAAAAAATTAATAACCAGCTCTCAGGGGAGGAGGGAGCCCTAATTTGCAGTGTTTGCCAATTTCTCTGGTGTAAATGTCTCCTCCATGGCTGCTTTCAAGCTATGAAAGTGACGTCACTAACGAGGACCTAGGAAGGGATGCAGAGAATAGGTTCTCGTGAGACACTAGAAGCAGCTCCCGCACACGTCTAGGTGTAATTTACAAATGCATATTAAAATTCACGCTTTCCAGGTGTACAGGTCTGTGAACTTTGACAGATGGATACACTGTGTGAAGGTTTGCCTTTGGAATCATCACTCCGATGAGGTAGGATTCGATGACAGGCGGGAGGAGTGCTGTAGATTGCTTCAGCATTTAGACAATTGCAAGATATTTTTTCCAGGTGGAATTTTCTCTAAGATTGTAATGTTTTTGTTTCACATAACCTGATGGGGGATATAATTAGGTATTCTGACTCTAGTGGCTTCTAGCTGAAATTCATTAGAGGAAGACAATACAAGTGATTCAAGGATAATGCTCATGCCCTTAAAGGATTCCATCATCTTTTTTGCTTAATATTTTCAGGTGGAGTCTGAAACCAAATTTTCATGGATAGAGTATCCTGAAATCAAATTTTCATGGACGTATTAGAATATGGATAATCCCTCCATAGAAGACTGAGAGTCAACTAAGTTTCTAGGGGTAGTATTTGATCTGAGTAAATTATTATTTATTTCCTTTCATTAGAGATGAATCCATTGATCAAGAGAGTTATAAACATCAAGTATACTTTGTAACACAAGTGGAGGACTCCATTAATAGAACTAGAATTCTAAATCAGAACTTTTGCTTCAATCTCCCTTACGTATAGAATATTATTTAAATATATATTCAAAAAGGAAGTGATATTTGAAAATTTATCATTGTAAATATTGAGCATTAAAAAATAAAAGCATTCATTGAGTACTTACTCCATAAGTGCACTTAACAATAATTTATTTGTTTAATTTTTATGATAACCACTTGAGAGGAGTACTATTATTATTTTATAAATGAACCTGAAATGTATACATTTTAGCTATATGTCATTATGTTACTATGTTATTATGTCAAAGTATGGCAAATTGGGATTTAGGTGGGAGTCTTTATTCCTTCTTCCTTTGTCTCACTTTGAATCATTGGGAAAGCCTCATGAAAATCCAGGGGGAAATCCGTTAATTATTTTTTTAAAAGTTTTCATATAAATGAAAAGTTGTTAGGTGTTCATACATCTGTACCACAGACACGAACATTTTACAGGTAAGACAACACCACAGTGATAACTTGCTAAAGGAAGAAAGTTTATTGAATACAAAGTATTGACCACATTTTCTGTAGGGTAATCAAATGAGTCATCATATTTGTATGTGACATTCTTCCAGATGAATGGGTAGAGACCCTGTTATTGATTGCCCAGACAGAGCTCATATTTCAGTAACAGAAAGACAAGAGGACAGACGTTTTTCTTAGACTTGCTCATTTTTCCAGACAGATATATAATGCCTTCTCTCCTTGGAAAGTATTTGGCATATGCTCTCCCTTGTGTCTCAACTTAATTGCTTTGAGATTTCTCTTCCAAGGAGTGGAGCCTGGTGGTAAGTATTTTGCTGCGTTGGTCTACCTCCTCGAGAACTTTCTTAACCACTATGGCTTTGGCCGGATCTAAAAATTAAAATTTAAAAGGAGATTTGAGAGAGTTGAAAAAAGATGAATAAAATCACAAATAGCTGAAATGTGGGAGCAACCCAACTGTCCATCAATGAATGAATGGATAAACAAAATATGGTCTATACATACAATGGAATATTAGCCTTAGAAAGGAAGGAAATTCTGACACGTGCTACAACATGAATGAATCTTGAGGATATTATGCTAAGTGAAATAAATCAGCCACAAAAAGACACATATTGTATGATTCCACTTATATGAGGTACCTAGAGTAGTCAAATTTATACATAGAGAAAGTGGAATGGAAGTTGCCAGGGGCTGGGAGGAGGAGGGAACCGGGAGCTATTGTTAATGGTATAGAGTTTCAGTTTTGCAAGATGAAAAGAGTTCTAGAGATGGATGGTGTTGAAGGTTGCACTACAATATGAATATACTTAATGCCACGGAACTGGACACTTAAAATGGTTAAGATAGTAAATTTTATGTTCTGTGTGTTTTACTGCAATAAAAAAATTGAAAAAAGGAATAAGAAATTATATCAATTAAAAGAATAATGGAATTTTTGTATAGGGTGGACTATGCAGTAGACATGATCTAGATTCATTTTTGATGAATTTTGCTTTCTTGGTTAGCTAAAACCATGATGAGATATTACTTTGTTTAAAATTAGCACACACATTACTAAAGTTAGACACACTATATATCTACTACAAATCTTTATTATATCTGTAAAGCCCTAGGAATACAAAAACAATCAAGCTGTGCATTGAAAATGAAGCAGTATAGTAAAACAGAATTTCACTTTAATTACCTTTGACTTGATTTCCCACATTTCCAGATCCATAATCTTTAGACTTGTAACCTCCAGACTTGCAAGCCCTGTGAACACATATTGTTGCAAACATCACAGAAGAGAGAGATTGAGAGAGAACCTCTTCCATTCTAGATTCACTCGGACGTTTTCTTTGGCTATTTGGCGAGAGCAGTTTCGGTGGGTTACACAGTTGAAACCACTCTGCTTTAGCATCAAGAGGTGATATTTTTCATTTCCATAACTTCAGTACAGGGAGTGCTGCATTTTGGTTCTGTAAGATGTTGCTAATTTGTACCTTGGCAGTAGCGTGCTATGTTTAGTATTTAGCATTCATGATATTAAATGTGCTCTTTTCAATTTATGTTCACTTCCCAGGGGTCTAAGTTTCAAGCAGATTTCAGTATATTACATCTTCCCTGTACATTATTGTGCTTACCCATCATCTCCACCGATGAGGAGACAGTAGGTCTCAATTTCTTTTTCCAGGTGGACCTTGATGTCCAGGAGCTGCTCGTACTCCAGCTTCTGGCCCTCCGTCTCGGTTCTGACCTGGTGCAGCTGCTCCTCCAGGGCCCCGATCTGAGCCTGGATCTGGGCGAGCTGAGCACAGTAGTTGCCTTCCGTCTCTGTCAGGGAGCACTCCAGGGAGTGTTTCTGTCAGAAAACAGTAAAGAACCTGAGACGGATATACAGATATGCAAGGATTTGGTTTGATATATGACTTTCTCCTCTTAACTTCGCCTTTACTGTAATTGTTTTAGATTTCACATTGACACAGTTAAGAAGGCTGTATAACACTCTTAAAAATGAGCAAATCTTTCTTTTTGGTAGAATAAGCCTAAAGACATTGGTGTTACCATTTTGGCTGCTCCCTATAAGCCCTATTCTTACGTTTTAAGATAATTCTATAAAAAATATGGATATATTCTGGACATAGGTAAGGGCTTTAAAACCAGCTGGCACATATTCAAAATGATAACCTAGGAGACCGTGAGAAACTGTCCTCCTCATACCGTGGCTAAGAGAGACTGAAGTTCAATCTCCAGCGTTTGCAGATTGCGCTTCATCTCAGTGAGCTCGTTCCGCGCTGAGGTCGTGGCCCCGACATCCTCAGAGATCTGCTGTTGCAGTGAAGCGCTCTGAAAAGGCGGAAGCGCGGGAGAAATCTGAGTTTTGTGAACGTCACTAAAAGGCAGAGGGATTGTTTTCTGGACGAGACTCACCTTCTCGTTGAACCAGGCCTCCGCGTCCCTGCGGTTCTGCTCGGCGAGGGCTTCGTACTCGGCCCGCATGTTGTTCAGCAGCAGCGTGAGGTCCACGCCGGGCGCCGCGTTCATCTCCACGTTCACGTTGCCGCCGGCCGCGCACTGCAGAACTTGCATCTCCTAGCGGCAGGAAAGTGTTCAGCCCGGCTATGCGGGGATCTCACAGAAAGTCCAGAAGCTTAGCTTTGGAAGGGCTCTTAGAGTTCATCTGGTTCCACCCCCCAGGCTGCGCAATGATCCCCCCACCCCCTACATTTTATATTTCCTGTCCAGCTGACATCACTTTCAACGACAGTGAACTCACTACTTCGGGAAGTAGTCTGTTTCTTTCTGGAAGAGTTTTAATTGCTTCAGAGCTCTTCTTGATTACGGCGAATCAAACCCCTGCTCTTATAATCCCACCCCAGTGGTTTTAGTTCTACTGTGCAGAAAAATTCTTAGTTACTTTTCCAAATGAAAGTCCTCAAGCTGTTTAAAATGAGTTATCCATTATCTCTTATTCTATTCCCTTATAGCTGAAATGTCTCCAACTTGGTGGACTGGTCTTTATGTCGCTTAGAGATCAGCTTTGATGTGTTCTCGATTCAGCTACATCCTGAACACAGCACGAACACGGTCGAAGGGCTGAGTGTGAACAATTCTGAACAATTGGAATATTATAAACAAATAAATATTTATGCTTATATATTTATATTTATTTATGGCTATAAACATATTTCTTTATTTACAATTAATAAAGGAAGAATATCATCCTCTAAAGAATCTTAGCTGTCTATTAAGCTTACACAGGGACGTTATAGTGTCACGATGGACTTTGGTGTCAGACAAACCTCTATGTGAATTCTAACTCTGCCCTGTGGTGGCTAGGTGAATTTCAGAAAGTTACTTAACTTCTTAAATCTCAATTTTCTTATCTGAAAGTTGAGGATAAAAAAAAAAACAACAATCCTTCTTTGGGTTGTTGAAAGATGTGAAAGAACTATCATAATAAGACCGACGGTACTACCTGGAATATAAATGCTAAGTGAACGCTAGTTATTGTGGTTATTATCAGCATCACAGAAGTTGGAATCGGTTTTGCAGTCAAAGTCTACATCTCCTTCCACCTGAGGTGTGTGCTGTTGGGACGCAGTGAGTCACTTCTAAGACCGGACGGCAGACCTCACTGCTAAGAGTGTGTACGTTGAAATAACACCGATTAGTTTATGTCTATGCTGCAGAAACTCTCCTCCCCACCCGTGTTCCAGACCCTGGATTGATTCTAATGACAATAATGAGGCTTTTTTTCCCTCCCTGCGCCGAGTCCCTCAGGCAATTCCTGTATCCTTTCCTCCCTGGTGGTCCCTATACCTTCTCTATTTCCAGATGGAGTTTTTACATCTGATTTATTGAAAACTTCCCCAGTTCAAGCAGAAAAAGAAAAAGATAAAAAAGATGCGTGTGGGTTTGCCTGTGAGTCATTAAAAAAATCAATTGCATTCAATTCATCAAAAATTTGTTGAGTAACTAACATGGGTTATAACCACACTTGAACCTGTATATTTATATAAATGTTGTTCTTATGTAGTTATGTTTACGAGACAGCCTCGTGACTAATCAAGTAACATTCTTAACTGGATCTCCTGCTTTAAGCCTTTGGCTTGACTATTGAAGTGTTTCGGTTGTTTAAAAATATCAAGTTCATTTTCAAAGAACAAAGGTATTCTCAGAAAACTGTGGTTCTGAAAGCAATCCCAAAGATGTGTTTGGAGTAGTGGCTATATGATCCGATTTAAAAGCTAGCTTACAATGGAGACCACTTTGGAAGTATCTTTATTTGGAGGTGTAAGTTTTTATATAACAGTTTAGTTTCACTTTCATTATTTTTATTCCATACCTATTAAGAACATGTGTTAATTACATATATTTAACGTATGTGTGGAGTAAATGTTTAAGTGTTTTAAATCTGCCACTGTTATATAGAAATTTAAACCTAGTTTTCTTAGGATGTCCTTAAAGTATATTTATTTTATCTAATTAGATGTAATCTCCTAAGTGGGCCATTTTAACTTAGCTATAATTACCTAGCCAAACACTGCTCTTGTCACTCTGATTGATCTAGAAAACATGATTCTTTTTTTTTCCCGTGGGAAACTCGATGAGAGAGCACAGGAGAATCTGCACAAATAGTTCATCACTTCCAAAGACGACCCAGGCCTCATGCCTGCCTCACAGTGGGTCTTTAGTACTAATTTCTTATTTAAGAAGTTGAGTACATTGTGTCCTGTCGGGTGGATAGTTTCTGCAGAGGGACAGCAGAATGTGGACAGTCAGCTCTTACCTCTTTGTGGTTCTTTTTGAGGTAAGTCATTTCCTCACTCAGGGTTTCGTACTGAATCTCCAGGTCTGTTCTGCACAGGGTTATTTCGTCCAGAACTCTGCGCAACCCATTGACGTCAGTCTCTACACTCTGGTGAAGAGCCAGCTCATTTTCATACCTTAAAGAGTGTTAATGATTTTCCAGTTTGTCACATGGCTGGAGAAATAGTCACCAATCAATGATCAAATGCTAGAATTCTATAATTTTGAAGGGGTAGATTTGGCCACAAGAGGCATTTTCAAAGTTTATTGTATAACAATTATTTTCTTTATTTTGAGGTATTTCTTTGACAGAAAAAGAACTAGGGTATTACACGCTGCTTTTATAGCAGTTCATACTTTATATTTCATAGCCGAAGAATAATAAAGTAATAAGTGTTTATTTTAAATCCAAGTATTTTACAGTTTTGGAATTAAAGTTGGAATTAAATTTAATGGAGGGATCAAAAAATGAATTCAATTTAATGCTTTGCATTAATCTCCATGAATTCTTTTACTCTGTGTGTCTACTTACTTGAGTCTGAAATCATCAGCTGTCAGCCTGGCATTATCGATCTGTAGAACAGCATTAGCGTTGCTGGTGGTGGAAGCGATAATCTAGAAATGGGGATTTCAACTTTTTAAAGGCAATGTATCACAACCAATAGAAAACAAAGAGTGTTTTCTTTTAAAGATTAGGAAATGAAAATAATAAAAATTAGTATAGTTCCTATCGATAGTCAGTGACATTTTTATCGAGAAGCTAACCAACTGAACCTACTTAGTGCTTATTTCCAAGGCTAAATTGAAATTTCCTTTAAGAAATTACAAGTAGGGCTGATAAATGTCCTTTGTATTCAGTGAAGAAAGGAAAAGAACATTTAGAAATAAAAGTACAGAAAAATGATTGCAAAGTATAATTTCTTACCTGATTTTTAAGATCATCGATTATCGGGAAATATCTACTATAGTCGTGATCGAGTCCCCGGCAAGAACCAGGTCCAAATTTCTCATACCAGCCCTTGATCTTCTGCTCCAGGTCAGCATTGGCCTCCTCCAGAGCACGCACATTCTCCAGGTAGGAGGCAAGGCGGTCGTTGAGGTTCTGCATGGTCACCTTCTCATTGCCAGAAAGGAGGCCCCCCTCATTCACAGTGAAGCCAGCACAGGAATTGCTCCCTGCTGCATTTCCTCCGGATGAGCTACCCCCAAAGGCACATGAGAAACCATTTCCAATTCCAGGTATGCTGCAAGTATTTCCAGCCCCAAAGCTGGCTCCCCCACCAGAGAGCCTGAGCGATCCTGTGGTGGGCCAGGGACCGGCCCTCCTGGATGCACTGGAAAGTCGGAGAGACATGGTTTCCAGGCAGGCGTGTTGCAGAGCTGTATTTGTGAAAGCCAGAATGGAGCGCCTTCTCGTCTCAGTGGTCTTGTTTGCCTTTTTATAGACAATTCTCAAGTGTATTCTGGATGAAATTCTGCCTACATAGAGTAAAACATGGCTTGCCAGCCTCAGCAAGTTAGCATAATTGGATGACTTTTCCTAATTAGTAACTAACTTTGCCAGGCTCAATTCTGTAGGAGGACAGTTGCCCTCAGGTTGGTGGTTATCTGAGAAATGGGTCTGGGTGGAGCAATTTCAGGTTCCTTACTACACTTCTAAATTGTGAGTGAGTCATTGTTCACTTCCCTCCTTAGAAGATAAAACTCGTCAGTCCACCACCCAATAAAAATCTGGCGTCACGGTTTTGGGCTATTATGCCAAGGCAGATTTTGATGTTTCTGAGAATTTTCCTGCTTTTATTTTCACAATTCTTTCCACATAAGTAGAGAACAGAACTGGAATCATTATTTCCCCAACCTGGTCCTTCAATCATCAGGTTTTTCTCCTCCTCTTGCTGCTGTTTCCGATGGGAAGTTGACTTCCATTTTGGCTGACATGCGTCATACTTTGTTGACATTTACTTATGTCTAGGCATAGTTGTCTTCTCTTATCCATTTTGGTAATTAGGAACACACCCCTAATTGCTGTTATGGGTTGTGGGCGTTCGGAAGGACATTAATGTATTTCCTGACCCTGCAAAATTTGAAGCAAACCTGGAAGGAAATATTTCATCTGTTTTTACTTCGTTGTGGTTTAGCTTAGCTGAAAGTCATCAGTAAACTATTTACTGGGCGTGGATTTCCATATGTTTATTGGAAACCCTAAATATTATGGACATTTTTGAAAAATCTGGGAATTGGTTTTTGGACTAAATTTCCATGAGTATTTATTCTGTGAGGCTGTTGTGAACATGCAGATTCATTCATTCATTTGACAAATATTTATTAAACACCAGCTATGTTCCAGTCACTGTTCTGGGCACTTGGGGTAAGGAGAATCGTGCATTATTTGTCCTTTCATGACTGGCTTATTTCACTTAGCATAATGTCTTCAAGGTTTATCTATGTTGTACATGGATCAGAATTTCCTTTCTTTTTAAGGATGAATAATGTTCCATTGCGTGTACATATCATATTTTCTTTAGCCATTCATCAGGCAATGGACACTTGGGTTATGTCCACCTTTTGGTTATTGGGAATAATGCTGCTATGAACATGGGTGTACAAGTATCTGCTCGTCTCTGCTTTCATTTCTCGCAGGAATAGATCCAAAAGTGGAATTACTAGACCATATGGTAATTCTATTTTTAATTTTTTGAGGAAATGCCACACTGTTTTCCATAGTGGCTGCACTATTTTACATTCCCACCAATAGTGCACAAGCGTTCCAATTTTTCCGCATCTTCACCTGTATTTGTTATTTTCTTTTTTTGATAGCAGCCATCCTGCATATCAGGTGGTATCTCCTTGTAGTTTTTATTTGCATTTCTCTAATGATTAGTGACATTGGTCATCTTTTTATGTGCTTGTTAGCTGTTTGTATATCTTCTCTGAGAAATGTCTATTCAAGTCGTTTGCCAGTTTTCAAAATCATATTGTTTTGTTGTTGTTGAGTTGTAGGAGTTTACTATATATTCTGGATATTAACCCATTATCATCTTATTTTTAAGGAGATTGAGTTTACCACTCTTTACTTTTTGATTGTGATTATTTTGTCTTATTTAAGAAATGGTTAACTCTCCAAAATCATAAAAATATTTTTCTGTATTGTTTTATAAACATTTAATCATTTTGCCTTTCATGTTTAAGGTTTCGGTAGTTTGGAATGATTTCTGAGTATTCTGTGATATAGAATCAAATTTCATTTTTTCCAATATGGATAACAATAATTTCAGCACTATTTACTGAGTGGTGCCATCCTTTCTCTGCAATGCCACATTGTCATAAAGAAAGTGCCCAACGCCTCCTCTGCCCTCAATAAAATCTTCGTATAGGTGAGGGTTCAGGTGGTACTATTTTTCTATCTGTTCCAGAACCGTATCACTTTAGTTACTATTGATCCATAATATAACTTGATAGTTGGTAAGGCAAGTACTCCACTTTGTTCTTATGTGCCATCAAGTCAAATATCCTTTCTCCATTGCTCTTTTGTATAAATTTTAAAATCAGCTTCTCAATTACAGTAAGATCCCAGGATTTGCCTTAAATCTGTAAAGCTATTTGAGGAAAATTGATATCTCTATGACATTGTGTATATCTATATAAAAAAAGGAATATTCTTTCCATTTATTTAGGTCATCTTTAACGTTCTTCAGTAAAAGGTTATAGAGTTTTCCCTAATGTGCTTTCACATCTTTTTAAAAAACTATTTCCAGATACTTATCTAATATTGTTGTTTAATATATCTTTTAGAAATCACACTTTCTAAATATATTTTACTATGTAAAGTAATGCGGTTGATATTTGTGGAGTGATTTTGGCCAATCTTGCTGCATTCTATTGTTCTTTTTTCCCTCAGTTTTTATTTATTTATTCTTTCCAGCTTTATTGAGGTATAACTGACAAATAAAAATGTAACATACTTAAAGTGTACAAAGTGATAATTTGGCATTTGTATATATTGTGAAATGATTCTCACAATCAAGTTAATTAACACGTCCATCACCTCACAGTTACCTTTGTGTGTGTGTGTGTGTGTGAGAACTCGTAAGATCTACTCTCTTAGCAAATTTCAAGTATGCAATTCAGTATAATTAACTTTAGTCACCATGCTACACGTTAGATCCTCAGAACTTATTCATCTCATAACTGAAGTTTTTACCCTTTTACCAACTTATCCCCATTCCCTCTCCACCCTCCACCCCCGGTCCCTGGCAACTAGGATTTTACTCTCTGCATGAAACCATTCTTGATGTAAACAAATCTAGTAATATCCAAGAGTGTAGAGTAAAATGTTAAAGTCCTTTTCCACCTTCTCTCTTCTGTCCTCCCTACTCTCTCAGGTAACTGCAGTTTACTGTTCCAGATTCGTTCTCCTTACCTAACGTGCCTTAGAGCACGAATAGGTGCCTAATGTGGCAGAAACTGTTGGCTGACCCCCAGTTTTTAACTGGGCAATAGTTGCCCACGATAAAGACTATTTTCTCCAGCATTCTTTGCAGCTAACTGTGGCTGTGTGATTAAGCTAACCAACGTGATGTTAGCAGAGGTATATGCGGCATGTTCTAGAAACTTTACCTAAGAGGAAGCTGCCACGGTCTTTGTCCCATCTTCTCCCTTCCCTCTACCCTGCTGAGTTGGGTGTGATGGCTGGATCTGATGGTTGGAGCTTCATCTTGGACCAGGAGCCAGGGCTACACTCTGGGTATGGCAGAGCGGAAAGCTGAAAAAAACCTGGGTCCCTGATGATGCCCTGGTGCTAAGCCAGCATCTTAGCTCTGAATAGCCTACTTCTGCATTTTTATGTGTGAAAGAAATAAACTTCTATCTCTGTAAAGTCCTATTATTTTGTTACTATTACTCAGGGTCAAACCTAATATCAAACCTAATATTGTTTAACCACTATCTTATTAAGCGGCCTTCAGATTGTTTCCATCTTTTTGCATTATTAATAACGCTGAACATGTTCACATTTTTCTTTAGGATAGATTCCTTAAGTTTTTTTGTCAGTTCCTTTTAGTCAGGTTTATTGAGGTTTAACATACCTATAGTAAAATTCATCCTTTTTTAGCCTACAATTCTATGAGTATTGACAGTCATGTAACCCCCAGCACCATCAAGATATAGAACAGTTCTGTTACCCCCCGCCCCCCAAATTTCCTTGTATCTCTACCACAGGTCCGGTTCCAGGCAAACACTGATCAGTTTTCTATATCTATAGTTTTGCCTATTCCAGAATCTCGTATAAATGGAATCAAACAGTATGTACCCCTTGAATCTGACTTCTTTGACTTAGCATGATGCAGTTGAGATGCATTCATGTAGGAGTCAGCACAGTGGGCAGTGGGAATATTCCTAGAAGCCGCCCAAGGAAATGATAAGAGCTTTGTAAATATATCCCACTATGCTCAACTCAGCTTTCTGTTGACTTGTGGTGACTCTATGTCCATGTGTCTACAGTAGATCAGTTCACGTCTACGATTATGCCTGATTAATAGCATCTTTTCCTCCCTCTCAGATGTTGCATTTGGATAATAAATTGTATGATCATCCTGTCTTAGAAGGGCCCTCAAGATGCTTGTGGATATTTCATGCCACCAGACGTGAGGGAAGTTGATGATGGAGGGGGAACTGGAGTGGAAAGAGATAGCAGGCTTAATTCATTGTGGTAAAATTATCTTAGTTTTGCAAATTTTACCAAAATGGCTATATGAACACAATGTTAGGGCCTCTCCTGTGCTAAGGAGGGGCCCTGAGCTTATGTGTCATTAGTGTTATCGTAAATTCCCCTCTGTCAATCACTCTGCCCTCTGCTTTGCCTCTCAGCCAAGTCCTCCATCATAATTGGTATCTTCTAAGTCCTGAATCTCTCCTGGATTCTGTGGGGTCAGTTAGTTCCTTGAACATGTATTTTTTTGTTGAGGCTTCTTTTACTATTCTGAAGCAGATAGGCTTTCTCTACTTACTTTCTTCTAAAAATTGTCAATTTTTTTTATCTACCTATGTCTCTTTCCTTATTCTTTTTATTGTTGTGGTTTTATACCTTTTTCATTCCTTAAATGGCATTGTAGTGGGGTGGAGAGGGAGAAGAACCCTCATGTGCAGTATAGTGATGTTTTTAGAAAGAAAGTGGATGCCCTCTGTCTGCACCATGATTGTATGTAGCCTCAAAGTGGTCACGTTCAAGAATGTGACTCTTGCATCAGTCCCAGGGGTCAGGGCATATGTAAAATATCTGGATCAGACACAAAATAGGGCCTGCCACATGTCCTCAGGCAGTTCTAATATAGCGCAATACTGTTTGTGTCTTTCCTACACAGACTTTTATTTGCCCTCGTAGGACTGAAGAGCGAGATCCTGCCTTTTCCTCAGTCCATGTTTTACCATGAACTCCAACGATGTCCTCTATTCTTAATGGTCCTGACTTTATAGGGCACTACTTTCTCAGCCTATTCTACAAAATATTTGTTTCCAAGGGCCTGAAAGTGAAATGTCTAGGGCATGTTGTATTTAGCCAAGGCGTCTTAAGGCTACTGGACAAGCCTTGGTAATTAACAATTTAGGATGCCCAATAGTAGTTTTTGGAACTTGTCAACTACTGATGATAGTCATTTACTTTTTTATTTTTTGCTAATACTGACTTCTTAGAAATGAGGATGAGTACTTAAACTTTCCAGCCCTCATTTCAAGAAGTACAGTTGTTAGCTAAAAACATATATTTTGGAATCATAGTTTATGCTTGCATTAAATATAAATCTGTCTTATGTAGATAATGTAGATAGGTAAGTCTATTTACCTGTCTAAGTAGGAAAGAGTAGATACAGAAAAATGGAAGTTAGTCTGATTGTTCTTGGAAAGAATAAGAACTCTGTTAAGAACAAGGAATAACTAGTACTGGTGGTCGCAAGAGAAAGAGGGTCCAACATGGTGGTGTAAGATGGTGGACTAGCCAAGCGTCTTGAGAGAGCTGAGGTTGCCGCTCTAGTCTTCCGGTTGCTACAAGATAGAGCCTCTGGATGACCCTCCTAGTAAGAAAGAGATGGTAAGAAGTATAATGAGATAAACTTAGCCTTGGAGAGGGGGGCATCTGGTGACCAAGACTTAATATGGGGGCAGAGAAAGTTGGTGCTGGAGAGGAGCTGGAGATGGGTAATAAATAGAGAGGAAAAGACTAAATCTTCATACTAACTAAAAACCATATTTCTTATTATGTGTTGTTGCTGGTTACACAAACAAGGATCTGCCTGATTATGGTCCCTCTTGGGTGGCAGTGAAATCTTAGTATGAAAATAGAGTGTGTTTAGGTGAAATTCCTGTGCTGATTTTGTCCTGGTCAATGGGACTCGGGTCACCATGGTGGAGAGGGAGATCTGGATTTGAATCCAAGCCCCACTACAAACATGCTGTGCAACTCTGGGGAAATTGCTTAGTCTCTTTGAATATTTGTTTCTTCATATGTAAAATAAAGATAATAAAAACACCTACCTTTATAAGCCTTTATGAAGATTAAATTGGTTAATTCATGTAAAGCGAGATAAAGCACACTCAATAAATGTAGGATACTCTAATCATGGTCCTGCAGTTGAACGTACTTCTCACCCAACTAACTCCAACTCTACACCATCGAAATTATGGCCTCTGTCACCATGGTTGGGGCCATTTACAACAAGAAGACCCTGGAAACATTAACCTTCAGCTGTATCTACATCTCAAAAAACTGGCTCTGGCCTAAGATCAATTGCCTTATGTGGGAGGAGGAAGCAATCAAGACCATCTTTGAAACTTGGAGATGCAACCTCGGGGGCCCAGCTCCCTGAGATGGTGCAGTTCAGAGCTATGGGCACTTTGGATTCCACATTGCCTATATACCAGCCAGTTAAAACTCTATAGTGATGCCCTGCCATGCAAGTTGGAAATCTAGGTTACCGCAGAGCTCCCTGCCTCACTCCACTCCAAATGAAAGGAACCTCTTTAGCCTAGAACTCTGCTGCTTTCCAGCCCCTGCTGCACTTTCCAAAGTGATTTAGGAAGGATGTCAAGCAGAATCTTGCGTATAGGAGGATATGAGCAAGGTTGAGAACCTCTCCAGGCTTGAGTAGTGCAGTTCTACATTTGCTCGGTTGTCTCCATTGTAGGGGCCGAGAAATGCATGTACTTCAAAATGGAAAAGCAGCTATCCAGATTCAAATTCAACAAACTAGCCTTAGCTGATCACGCATGCAGGCTACCCATTATGAGGGTGAACAAATCCTAATGATCAGCGGGTGTAATCTCCTTTTATATCCACAGAAGCCCAAACTCAAAGAGATCTAGTCGTTTGCATGGTTAATAAGGGACAGATCTGGGACCAAAGATTAGGACTAGTGATCTTTCCAATTTATCGTGTCGTGAATTGGTTAAATGTGACTGTGAAGCGAAGCGCTTTATTCTATTAGCATATCCTTAGTATCGTCACATTGAGATCAATTGTGGAAATTCAAAAGCACCAGACTTATCAAAAATAGCTTGCAATAGAAAAATTTTTAATGAAATGGCAAAAAAAAGGCCCTAAAATAAAAACTAGGGACAGAGCAAGATTTTTTCTACTCCTGAGAAAGATTACATGCAAAGACCTTGAGAACAAGAAGGGAAGGAAAACGAATTCTAACCCTTTAAGAATAGAAATGAATGATTTCCTTGGGTTTTCTGGCCAAGGGGATTTTGCAAAGGCAGGCTTTTAAAAAAAACCTTTCTTTCTCATTTTGGGGCTTTAGAAGGTACTCGCTGCTCCACTGTAATGTTGCTTATTTTAGAGGATTTTTCTTCAAATGAGTGGACCCTCAGTGAAAGGACCTTGCTGAGTTGATCTAGTTCCTCAACCACTGTTTTGACAACAGTCTCTTCTTTTGAGTCTAAAATAAAGTAAATGAAAGTTTAGTATGCATTCTTAATAGATTGAAAGGTATTTAGTTGTGACAGATATTCTTTTTAAAAATGGTGTTTGCAAGTTTGCGGTAAATTGAGATCCAATACTGTGTTTGAAGTCTATGCTTAGCAAGGCCCAGGACTATCTTATATTCACCACTGTTTTTAGAAAACTGGGTGTTTGAAAGCGTAAATAAAACATGGATTAAACAACATAAGTATCAGGCAAGTAGCGCCTGGGCGCAAGGTGTGTTGTCTTCTTTTAAACACCAACTTGCCCTGTTTTTGTGGTTTAAAATAAAGCAGCTTTTTTTTAATCAAAGCATTGAAACTGGGAAAATAAGTAAGTTCTAAGTAAATAAGTAGGTTTCAAGTAAGAAAGATATTGGATGATTGAGTCCTTATTTCAATTATTTCCTAATTTGACCATATCTGATTGACAAGAATATAAAACACTTGTCGTAGTCACCCCTTACCCCTTCATTCACTAGAACTAAACTTAGAAACAATTTCATTTAGTTTACAAATAAGTGACCTACTTAATACAATTACTGGAGTTAGAAAGAGTTACACCAAGTAAAAACTTTCTATACCTTTGATTTGATTTTCAGAATTTATGGGCCCACGTCCTTTCGTTTTGTAACATGTAGATTTACTTTTTCTGTGAAGAGAAGAGTAAATTATTGCATTTATTTCTTTCATTAGAGAGCTCATAAATAACTATGATTTAAGAATAAAATTTTTGGAGTGCTAGTTTCCTTAAGATTCACATTCCTCTTATGTTTAAGAGACATTAGTAAGCTTTTCATGACTTCAGTATAGTGAAAGAAGAGATTAAATGGATGTTTATGATCAGAAATTCCCTTGTGACCAGATATCTCTTTCATCTAGCAGTATGGAGACCCCAAGTTCTCATTCTGACTTCTGAATCACCTGGCCAATGTGTGTGTTTGGAGAGCCTACCATGCAGAAGGCGCTGGGCTAGGTGCTGTAGAAAATATAGAGCAAAGATACAGCAGTTTACATGTTTAAAATAAAATAAAGTATATGCATGTAAAAGTTTTCTACAACGTGGCATGAAAGGTGCTATAAGAGAAGTGAAAAATGAATGATGTAATAAGCAGTTTGAAGGAGGGAGCAATCACTGTTGTGTTCTCATGAGAATAAACTGTAGAGGGCTGACACTGGCCTTGGGTGATGCATAACGCGTTACTGACTCATGATGGGACCACAGACAGCATTTAGTAATAGCCACTGATTACTGAGTACCTTTTGTATGCAAGCTACCGTCACAAGCATTTCAGCTACATAGTGATGCACGATGGTTGGGAGTGTTGTGAGTATGGTTTTGGTGTTATTGCAATTTACCAGTAAGGAAACTGGGGTCGACAGAAGTTAAACAACGCGCTCAAATTCACCCAGTGGTGTGATTCGCACCCAGGGCTACTGCTCTTGGCTCACAAACTATGGTGACCTCTCCAATTAAATCTTCCTGTATCTTTATTGCTCGTCTTTCAAATGAAAACGTAACAACCCACTTAACACAGGGTGCATGCACGGTGACTAGTGACGTAATAATAAAATAGAGTGTGTTGTTATTAGAAATGTGCCTCAACACTAAATCACAGAACAATTTTCCCCCTAGCTTGGAGTATTGGAGTTGTTCAACATTCTATATTTAAGTATTCTATATATTATTATAAATACAAATACTTTGCATACTTAGAAATTGGAATTTGCTGCCTGTTTTCATTTCAGTTGGGTGCAATAATAAATTCCTGAGGCCATGTATAGGTATGATCTTTAGAACAGGAAATTCTGGGGTACAATATTCGTATTGATGGATATCGAGAAAACCTAGTTGATGTGAGATTAATTTTTTTCTCAAGTTAATATTTACCTTTCTTCTCCATCTATCAATTTGCAATAAGTTTCAATTTCTTTTTCTAAAAATATTTTGATGTCTAGAAGCTGTTCGTACTGCAGCTTCTGGCCTTCTGTCTCTGTTCGAGTCTGTTGCAGCTGTCCCTCCATCATGCCAACCTGATCCTGGATTTGCTGGAGCTGAAGGCAGTAACTCCCCTCGGTCTCGGCCAAGGAGCCTTCATAGGAATGTTTCTGAAAGAACAAAGCAAAGCTTGCATGCGTAAAAGACAGATGACATGCTCCTATTTTAAACATTCTCCAGGTGGAAAGACATATTTGTATGAGGTCTAAGTCATGTCAGTTGAAAACCAGCATCAGCAAGGCTTAAAAAAACCATTTTCTCTACACTGAAAAAAATTTTTTTCAAGTTTTGGGATTGGTGAGTCAGAAGTAATGTTTATGGACAAAATTCTTGATACATATTTAATATGTTTACACGTATTTAATATATTTTATGTTTTAGTTATATATAATTAGTTACATATACTTAGATATATATATAGTTAGCTGTATGTATGTATTTACTTATACACACACACAGTCAAATCAATGGCGACTCCTACAAACCTTGGCCATGAGGGACTGAAGTTCTATTTCCAGGGTTTGCAGACTGCGTTTCAGTTCTGTCAGCTCATTTCTGGCTGCCGTGGCTGCTCCTGCATCGTCATAAATCTGCTGTTGCAGCGAAGTGCTCTGCAGCATAATTGTCAGAAGGGTTAGCCACCAGCTCCGCGGTCCACTGAACAAGCCCTTGGTGTGTGATTTCCACAAACGTACCTTCTCATTAAACCAGGCCTCAGCGTCCCTGCGGTTCTGCTCAGCCAAGTCCTCGTACCCGGCCCTCATGTGGTTCAACAGAACGGTGAGGTCCACTCCTGGGGCTGCGTTCATCTCCACATTCACGTTCCCCCCAGCTGCACACTGCAGGACTTTCATTTCCTGGAAAAGGGACCAGTTTCAATACTCAACGTAGAATTTTGGTTGATATTCACACTCTGCTGTGAAATGAACAGTGGCCTTGAGGAAGGGCACCGGATACCACAGGAAGCCACCCTGCAGGGTTTCTTACCTCCTCGTGACTTTTTTTGAGGTACGTAAGTTCGTCACTGAGTGCCTCACACTGTATCTCCAGGTCGGTTGTACAAAGGGTCAGCTCATCCATAACTCTGTGAAGACTGTTGATGTCGGCCTCAACGCTCTGGTGCAGAGCAAGCTCATTTTCATACCTGAAAGGTGATTAAGATGCTTGAGAATTGTAATCGTAGGCAGGTGCAAAGCATAACTTTTTCAGACATTTCATACACTGAAAGATATGATGCTCTGTACACACTTCTGAACCTTCCTGCGATGGCAAAGTGATGAAATGCTTTGGAAAACCTATTGGTTTATGAATTTTATTTTGGGGGAGTTGTTTCTTCAGAATTGATTTTTGTCATCCAATGTGCTTAACACTTGAGTAAAAGTACTGTTTAAACCAGCCTCAGTGGCCTACTGGTTAAATTCTGCACACTCTGCTTTGGGGACCTGGGTTCAGTTCCTGGTGCAGACCTACATCACTTGTCAGTGGCCATGTTGTGGCAGTGGCTCACATACAAAATAGAGGAAGACTGGCAACATGTGTTAGCTCAGGGCAAATCTTCCTTAGCAAAAAAAAAAAAAAATTATGATAGCTCTTTTTATAAGGGCATATTTAATTTAATTTCTTCAGTGACCAAGTCTGACTTTATGAAAACGTGTTGGTTTTTAAAGCAAAAGATGTGTTGTTGACTCCAATTGTGGTATTTTTACCTTTACTATAATTAATTATTTTCACCTACTTCAGCCTGAAGTCATCAGTGGTCAGTCTGGCATTGTCATTTTGTAGAACAACGCTGGCGTTACAGGCGGTCACAGAAATAATCTAAATAGGGTAGATTATGCAAAATGTTAAATATCAAAAGTCAAGGGAGGCTCCAGATTTGAGTCTTATTTTCTTAACCTGTCAAACATCTATTTTGGTATCTTATTTTTCTGTAGTAAAGGAATCTGGATTTTCTTCAGATAATAAATGTCCAGAGCTTAAGAGCCAAAGTGTAAGCTTTTTCAATTATGGGTACTTTCACCACTCTTCATCAAAAAGTATGAGCTGAGAATAAGATCAACAAAGCGATTATGTCTGTTTTGAAACTAATTCTCTTTCATTAATTAATTAATTCTACCAAGTTTTATTGACAGTCACTGTCCTAAGCACTGGGAAACAGAATGAGCCAATTCTCTATCATGTAAATTTGGTAAGCCCAATTTGTATTTTGTCTTTTTTAGGTTATGCACATGCAAAGTCTGTGGCAACAGTACACGAATCCGTATTTCTTACCTGCCTTTTAAGATCTTCAACGACTGACAAGTATCTACTGTGGTCGTGAGCGAGTTCCCGGCGAGAGCCAGGCCCGTATTCCTCATGCCAGCCGTTGATTTTCTGCTCCAGGTCTGCGTTTACTTCCTCCAGAGCTCGCACGTGGTCCAGGTAGGATGCCAGGCGGTCATTGAGGTTCTGCATGGTCACCTTTCCATTTCCAGAGAGGAGGCCATGTTCATTTCCAAGAAAACCAGCACAGACGCCGCTTCCCAACCCTCCACCACTACTACTGAAAGCTCCTACAGAGGAAGCACTGCCAAGAGCACCAGGAAAGCTGCCTCCTGCTCCCAACCCACCGCATGTATTGCCAGCCCCGAAGCCTGTTCCTCCACCAGACAGACGACCAGAGCCAGCTTGCGAGCAGATCCACCTGGATCCGCTAGAAAGTCGGAAAGACATGGCAACACTAGAGCTGAGCGACCCTTTCTCAGAAAGGAGCAAAGCCAAAGCACACCGCCCCGTAGAAGTCAGCTCCATTGGCCTTTTATAGGATTCAGTAGGTCATTTCAGTCTTAACTTTGCCAATCAGTCATAAAATGTTACTCGTACCCTAATTGTTGTTTTTCATAATTGGGTGATTGTTAATAGTGTCCAGTCTGCAGGTGGAAAGCTTCCCAAGGATATCTTTGTATATAAAAAGGGTGCCAGGTGGAGCAATACTAAATCATAGTGTCCAAGCTCAAGATTAAATATGAGTAAATGTACATCTTTTTAACCTCTGGAATAGATTCTACTTGTTTCCCCAGTATATAACAAAGGATTAATAATTCAAATGAGAAATGTCTACTGCTTTTGTCCTGGAAATGCTTATGGACTATCTCTATTATTCATGCTTTATTGAGTGTTTTCTTTCTTATTAAAATCACATACTCTCAATATATAGTGATCCTTTTGTGGTGGGAGTTCTTCAGTGGATTTTTTAAATTGAAAACTGAAATAGAAGTTCTGTAGTACTTTGCTCATCAATTTAACTAAAATTAATGAACATGCGACATTGACAGAAAATCATTTGTATTGAGATTTCTTGGTTTAGTGGAGGAGCAGAATGTCCATTTAAAGAACTTCTGAGTCTCCAAGTTGTTCATGTCCCTACCTCAAAAATATTGTTTACTGCCTTTTAGTTTAACTCTATGTGTTTAAGACATTATGAATTACTTTGAGAAGCAAGTTTCATATTGATAAGTGGAGAGCAAAATATATGAAGGAGAGGGGTGTTTTCATCACTACCTGGAAAACCAATAATTATGGTTCTCTGGATAGCAGATTAGCTGTCATGGGTGAGC
Organism: Equus caballus; assembly: GCF_041296265.1. Taxonomy (NCBI): domain Eukaryota; kingdom Metazoa; phylum Chordata; class Mammalia; order Perissodactyla; family Equidae; genus Equus; species Equus caballus. The sequence goes on along the minus strand of NC_091694.1, from coordinate 21,950,872 downwards.
AGACTCTTCATTCTCGTGCCTTGATGCCCGTGGGAAATTATCCCGTCTGGTTGTGCTTCATTTCCCTATTGAGCAGACGAAAATAATAATGTTGAACAGTCTCAAATGAATGTTGAGAAGTTCCAGTAATTAATGACTATAAAACAGTCTGAAGGGCACAGACATTTTATAAATGTTAATTATTTAAATTATTATAATAAAATGGACATGTCAGACAGAGTCAGGTCTCTATCACTTATAATGGTACAAATTGATTGGTTAACTGATTATGGTTTTGAAACAATAAGTTTTTCTGAATGAGATTTTTCAATGTTGTGAATATTGAATACTTAGAAAAACATCCAACATTATTGCCCCTAAAGATATGGAATATTTGATGGATCAGAACGCTTGGATTTTTGACCAAAAATATTTTGAGATAATTCATATGAAACTGTAATTCAGACAATGTTGGCACATATTTAGAACAATGTGTGATATGTTAAGAAGCGCAGCTCATATTCAGAGACTTCTTGCTGATTTTGTTGTGACTTGGTCAAAATTTTAATCTTTCACCCCTGTTTCCCATGAATAAAACAAGAAAAATAGAGTATATGTTGTCAGCGTAATAGTTTATAAGTCTTGAGTTTCTTGGATAAGAGGTATTATGAGACTGCAAAGTATTATTAACATATCTCTAGATATTTTATAAATGCTCATTAACTTATAATCTTTTGTGAAATAAGTTAAGCACATATTATTAGAACCATTTTGGAGATGACTTGGCCCTGAAGCTAAGTGGCAACACAGATCACAAAGCATTTCTATATCAAAGCAGAACTGGAATGCATGATGCTTAACTCTTTCTTGAAACATTGTTGTCTATTTACTTACAAGGGCAGATCTCTTGAATTTTCTTTTTTCTTTTTTTTTTGAGGAAGATTAGTCCTGAGCTAACTACTGCCAATCCTCCCCTTTTTGCTGAGGAAGACTGGCCCTGAGCTAACATCTGTGCCCATCTTCCTCTACTTTATACGTGGGACACCTACCACAGCATGGCGTGCCAAACGGTGTCACGTCCACACCTGGGATCCGAATTGGTGAACCCTGGGCCGCCAAGAAGTGGAATGTGCGAACTTAACCGCTGCGCCACCGGACTGGCCCCTTGAATTTTCTTAATCATAGATTTCCTCTAAACTAATACTTACTACAGAAGTTTATGTATACTTTAATCCTTTCAGGGAGTGAGGGATAGAATTAGCAAATTTTCTAGGCCATTGCTACCTGTATGTTTCTTCCCTGAGAGTCATTTTATTCATGGTAAGAAACACAGATTCAGCTGCATATCATTTCTAGAGAATCTATTAGGTATTAGAACGTTCGTTATATAATGTGTATACTGTAGGTACTCAAAAACAATTGAATTGAATTAAACTTTAAGATATGCAGTGTTAATGTCTGCTTATCTCAGGATACAGGTTTTCATTACATCATCTTATTCTAATGATCGTACACTAATTTTTCCCCTGATGAATTTAGTATTTAGTTTCAAATGTGCTTCAGTATCTTTTGCCGTTGGTTAAATTCACATTCTACATTCCTGCTAGCCAAGTTTAGAAAGCATTTTTCCTGAACATGGATGCGGTTTGTTTTGTCACTAGATTCTTAGTTTTTTCTAAGAATCAGATTCTGGTGTGCGCATTCTTCCCACAAAATGGCTTGTTTGGGAAGGAGTCTCTGATGACTGCTTAGCCTTACCCTGAGTGGAGGTAGAATGCACTTAGTTTTTAAAATCCCTTTTCTTGCCAAAAAGAAGGTTCTTACTAGCATGGTATTATGTTGTTAAGCACACAGACTCTGAGCCAGACTGCTGGGTTAGCATTCCAGCAACTGCAGTTATTAGCTGTGTGACCGTGGGCAAATTATTCAACCACTCTCTGCCTCAGTTTCCTTTATGTGTGAAAAAAGGGTGATAATAGTACCTACCTCATAGGATTGTTGGGAGGATTAAATGATACTTAGATTAGAGTTTAGCACATAGTAAGTGCTGGGTATCACTATTATTGATTTTTTCCTGGAAGTTATGTCAAAAAGCCCTAAATATACTTTTGGTTTTGTTGCCCATTGCTTTTGGTGTCAAATCTAAGAAATCGTTGCCAAGGCTAATGTCAAGAAGCTTTCCTCTATGTTTTCTTTGAGGAGTTTTACAGTTTCAGGTCTTATGTTTAGGTCTTTAATCCATTTTGAGTTGATTTTTGTGTATAGTGTACAAAAGGGATCCAATTTCATTCCTGTTACATGTGAATATCCGGTTTTCCCAGCACCATTTGTGGAAAGACTCTCTTTCCCTCACTATGTACCCTTGGCCCCCTTGTTGATCAGTTGACTGTGTACAGGTGGGTTTATTTCTGGGCTCTCTAGTCTGTTCCATTGGTCTATGACTGTCTTTATGCCAGTACCATACTGTTTTTTTCCAATTTTTTTATTGTGGTAAAATACACAGAACATAAAATTACCATCTTAACCCTTTTTAAGTGTATAGTGCAGTGGTATTAAATAAATTGATAACATTGTGCGAACACCATCCATCTCCATAACTGTTTTCATCTTGTAAAACTGAAACTCTACATCCATCAAGTAATAATTCTCCATTTCCTCCTCCCTCAGGCCCTGGCAACCACCATTCTACTTTCTGTCTCTATGAATTTGACTACTCTAGGTACCTCATATAAGTGGAGTCATCAGTATTTGTCTTTCTGTGACTGGCTTATTTTACTCAACATAGTGACCTCAAGGTTCATCCATGTTGTACCCTATGTCAGAATTTCCTTCTTTTAAAGGTTGAATAATATTCTATTGTATGTATATACCTCATTTGCTTTTCCATTCATCCATCGATGATCACTTGGGTTGTTTCCACATTTTAGTTATTGTGAATAGTGCTGCTGTGAACATGGGTGTACAAATATATCTTCAAGACCTTGCTTTCAATTCTTTTGAGTATTTACCCAAAAGTGGAGTTGCTGGACCATATGGTAATCATATTTTTAATTTTTTGAGGAACTGCCATTTTGTTTTCCACAGCACCTATACCATTTTACACTCTCACCAACAGTACACAAGGTTCTGATTTGTCCACATCCTTACCAACACTTGCTATTCTCTGTTTTTTTCATAGTAGCCATCTTAACAGGTGTGAGGTGGTATCTGATTGTAGGGTTTTTTTTTAAAAGATTTTATTTTCCCTTCTTCTCCCCAAAGGCCCCCAGTACATAGTTGTATATTTTAGTTGTGGGTCCTTCTAGTTGTGGCATGTGGGGTGCTGCCTCAGCATGGCTTGATGAGTGGTGCTTGGTCCATGCCCAGGATCCGAACTGGCGAAAGTGTGGGCCGCTGGAGTGGAGTGTGCGAACTTAACCACTTGGCCATGGGGTGGCCCCCTGATTGTAGTTTTGATTTGCATTTCAAATCGTTGCACTAATGATTAGTGATGTTGAGCATCTTTTCATGTGTTTATTGACTGTATATCTTTTATAATGTTTTAATTTCTGTAGCTTTGTAATGTATTTTCAAATCAGGAATTGTGATTTGTTCTTTCTCAAGATTGCTTTGGCTATTCAGGGTCTTTTGTGGTTCCACATGAATTTTAGGATTATTTTTTAAGTTTCTGTGAAAAATGCCATTGGGATTTTGATAGGGATTGCATTGAATCTGTAGATTGCTTTGGTAGTATGCATGTATTAACAATATTCATTCTTCCAATTCATGGACATGGGATGTCTTTCCATCTATTTGTGTCTGCTTTAATTTCGTTCATCAGTGTTTTGTAGTTTTCAGTGTACAAGTCTCTCACTTCCTCAGTTAAGTTTATTCCTAAGTATTTGGTTCTTCGTGATGCTCTTGTAAATGAGATTGTTTTCTTAATTTCTGTTTAGATAACTTGTTCTAAGTATAGAAATGCAACTGATTTTTTAAATGTTGGTTTTGTATCCTGAAATTTTGCTGAATTTGCTTTTTGGTTCTAACAGTTCTTTTGTGAAGTCTTTAGGGTTTTCTGGGTTTTTTTTTTCCTTTTCTTTGCTGAGGAAGATTTGCCCCGAGCTAACATCTGTTGCCAATCTCCCTCTTTTTGCTAAGGAAAATTTTCCCTGAGCTAATATCTGTTGCCAATCTTCCTCCTTTTTTGTATGTGAGCCCTGCCACAGCATGGCCACTGATGATTGGTGTATGTCCGTGCCTGGGAACCATATGTGGGCTGCCAAAGCAGAGCATGCCAAACTTAACCACTAGGCCACCAGGGCTGGCCCAATGGTTCTGTACATAAGATTATGTCATCTGTAAATAGAGACAGTATCACTTCTTCCTTTCTGACTTGAGTGACTTTTCTTTCTTTTTCTTGCCTAACTGCTCTTGCTAAAACTTCCAGTACTGTATTGAATAAAAGTGGCAAGAGTGGACATCCTTGTATATCAGCAACAATCCTGATATAGAAGAAAAGCTTTCAGTTTTTCACCATTGAGTATGATATTAGTTGTGGGATTGCCATAAGTAGCCTTTATTGTCTTGAGGTACATTCTTTCTATACCTAATTTGTTGAGTGTTTTTTTAATCATGAAAAGGTATTGAATTTTGTCAAGTGCTTTTTCTGTATCTATTCAGATGATCATACAATTTTTATCTTTCCTTTTGTTAATGTGGTGTATCACATTTATTGATTTGTGTATGTTGAACCACTCTTGCATCCCAGGGATAAATTTCCCTTGATCACAGTATATGATCCTTTTAATTTGGTTTGCTAGAATCTTGTTGAAGATTTTTGCATCTATGTTCATCAGGGTTATTGACCTGTAATTTTATTTTCTTGTAGTATCTTTGTTTGGCATTGGTATTAGAGTGATGCTGGCCTTGTAAAATGAGTTTGGAAGTGTTCCCTCCTCTTCAAGTTTTTGGGAAGAGTTTGAGAAGAATTGGTGTTAATTTTTCTTTGACTGGTAGAATTCACCAGTGAAACCACCTGATGCTGTGCTTTTCTTTGTTGCGAGCTTTTGATTACTCATTCAATCTCCTTACTTGTTGTTGGTCTGTTCAGATTTTCTGCTTCTTCGTTATTTAGTCTTGGTTGGTTGTATGTTTCTAAGAATTTATCCATCTCTTCCTAGATTATCCAATTTGTTGGCATATAAATATTCTAGTATTCTCATATGATTCTTTGTATTTCTGGTGTCAATTGTGATGTCTGTGCTTTCATTTATAATTTTATATATTTGAGTCTTCTCTCTTTTTTTCTTGATTAGTCTGGCTAAAGATTTGTCAATTTTATCTTTTCAAAAAACCAACTCTTTGTTTCGTTGATTGTTTCTATTGTTCTTCTGGTCTCTATTTCACTTATTCTGCTCTAGTCTTTATTATTTCCTTCCTTCTGCTAATTTTGGGTTTAATTTGTTCTTTTTCTAGTTTCTTGATGTGTAAAGCTAGACTGTTTATTTGTGATCTTTCTTCTTTCTTAACGTAGGCAGTTATCACTATAAAGTTCCCTCTTAGTACTGCTTTTGCTGCATCTCATAGGTTTTGGGATATTGTATTTTCATTTTCATTTGTCTCAAGATATTTTTTGATTTCCCTTTTGATTTCTTCTTTCACCACTGGTTTTTCAGGAGTGTGTTGTTTAATTTCTACATACTTTTGAATTTTCCTCCTATTATTGATTTCTATTTTCATACTATTGTTGTCAGAAAAGATACTTGATATGATTTCAATCTTCTTAAATTTGTTAAGACTTGTTTTGTGGCCTAACATTGTGGAGTTCCCCACTTTCCCTATCTAGTCCCCACATCTCTCTTTTCCCTTCTACCTTCAAATATGACCATTTATAGTTTTTTTCCTTTATTTTTAGGATGTTTCTGATTCTTTAATTTCTTACTTCCACTTCTATGAGCATGGTGCACTCAGGGATTAGATTCTACTAATTGTTTTATTCTCATTACCAGCATGCAGTGTGTGCTTAATAAGTATTTACAGAAGGAAGGAAGAAAGATTTAAAATTTTACAGAGATGTGAAAAAGGATTCCAACTAGTTTTTCTGTTAAACTTACTCCTAACTTGTGAAGATCATTGAATCAAACACAAGAAATTAAAAACAAAATTCAGCTCCCATAGGGGGGATGTGTTTAAAATGCAAAGATTGGCCAGAACCAGTGAAGATGACTTGCAACAGGAAGAAATTTTATTGAAACACCACCATAGAGAGAGCCAAAGAAATGTTACTATTCTAAAAATAGTTCATCTTAATTCACTGGAAGAAAGGCAGAAAAGTAAGAAGGCCCTTATTTAGGAACCTAGCTTCAATTTGATATTTTAATTTAGGGGCCATTCTTTCGGGGTTCAGGAGGGCACCCTCTGCTCACTCTTCATGTTGTTGACCTTGGTAGATTTCTCTTCCATTGTGTGAACTCTGGAGGAAAGAACTTTGCCACGAGGATCTATTTCTTCAACAATTGTTTTAACCACGGTGGTTTTAGATGAATCTAAAATGACGCGTGTGAATTGTTAGAATTTATCAGATTCACAAAGGGGGAATAATTAACTTTTCATTTTAAACACACACAAATAAACACTGGATGCTCAACACTGCTTTTGTTTTTACCTTTTATCTGATTTCCTGGTCCTCCGTAGCCTTTTGATTTGACACAAGAGCTGTAAATATATAGAGAGCTTGTATTAACTATTCCACTCTGTGTTTTGCTGAGGAAACTGATAAACAACGATTTAACATGGGAGATCATTGGATTCTTAAATAACACTAGAAGGGCTTTATGTACACATGATGTAGATCACAGATACTTTGTAGTTGATTTAAAAAAATCTTTAATAACCTTAAAATCAATTGTTTTCTCAATGGAAGCAGCACTTACCCATCCTCTCCATCTATCAGGCGGCAGTAGGTCTCAATTTCTTTTTCCAGGTGGACCTTGATGTCCAGGAGCTGCTCGTACTCCAGCTTCTGGCCCTCCGTCTCAGTTCTGACCTGGTGCAGCTGCTCCTCCAGGGCCCCGATCTGAGCCTGGATCTGGGCGAGCTGAGCACAGTAGTTGCCTTCGGTTTCTGTCAAGGAGCACTCCAGGGAGTGTTTCTGTGGATCAGTAAGAGATAGTTTAGTAGAAAATGTTTTGTTTTAGAATAAGGCAAAGCACTTAAGAGGTATTTAAGAGCGTTATCTTTACATAACGCAAATAACTGTATTTACCTGAAAGATTCCACTCGTTCAATATTAATTGTTGCCTTTATTGGATGTCATACGATTTTTCTATTTGAGATAACACAGTTGGTGGTGAATGTTACTCATATGCCCAGGAGTCTTAGCAAAGCTGAGGTTGTTTCCTCTTGGGCACAGTCTGAAGATCCCTCCCCCTCACCAATATAGCCCATGTCTATAGAGTCCGGCACACATTTTCACTTTCCCCAGGAAAAGAAGTCCCCCTACACTTTGCCGCTTCATTGCTAATCATGTGACAGCCTTGTCTAATGAGGATTATAGGTCTTCTATTAAATACAGGGTTATTAAAAAATAACCCTGTAGTGAGCTGCATAAACTTTCCAGAGGTAGAATGACCCGAAGAAAAGGATGACCTTTTTAGGCTTTAAATAGTTTGATTCACTGGCTTGTGACTCCAAATGGGTCCATATAGGGTTTATCCCACGGAGGGGTGCTTGCTGTCATTTTACACTAATGAAGATGAGAGTGTCTTATGCTTTCCTCTGCAAGAATTTTTTCCTTTTTTTGAGGAAGATTAGCCCTGAGCTAACTGCTGCCAATCCTCCTCTTTTTGCTGAGGAAGACTGGCCCTGAGCTAACATCCGTGCCCATCTTCCTCTACTTTATATGTGGGACGCCTACCATAACATGGCTTTACCAAGCGATGCCATGTCCGCACTCGGGATCAGAACTGGTGAATCCCGGGCCGCCGAAGTGGAACATGCGCACTTAACCACTGTGCCACCGGGCCGGCCCCTCTGCAAGAATTTTTATATAAAGTCTTAATTTTATATACATTCATAGCCTCTTTTGTGGATAAACTCTGGAGGATTACTAACCATAGTGGAAAAAGTATAGACTTGGGGAGTTAGAAAGTTTGGAGAGAAGTTCTAATTCTTTCATGTCCATCTGTGGGTCTCTGGGAAAATTGTTTAACTTCTTTGAATCTCAGATTCTTCTTTCGGAAATAAGGACATGAATTATAAACTCTGCCCTGCCCAAGCCCCAGGCTTCCTGTGGACTCATGTGGGTAAGTGCAAACCCTTAATGAAAAAGGTTATTACAGTCATCACGTATGTTTAACTTTATAGGCAAGCTTCAGGCCTCTATTTTGCTTGTTAATGCCACTTCAAAAGGAACTTGTAAGTGCTCTTAATTAAGTAGCCAAAAGGAATGCTAGATGAAGAAGCCAGGAGGGGCGCAAACGTATTTTTGCCTTCCATGGACAGTAGTTTTTGATCTTTTGACTTGAGAGAGAAGATTCAGGGTAGAAACTATTTTGTTTTTCCAGTACCTCAAAATAATTGTACTTGCTAATTTCGAATGTTTCAGAATTATTAGCACCTAGCTATAATTTTCAGGCAAAGAGGATTCTACTGTGCAAAATGCAAATGTGTCTTATTTCAAGCATAATAATGAATGGATAGTAGCAGAAACAAGCACTATCATGCAGCAGAAAACCCTCTTTAAATTTTTTCTCAATTTCTAAAGTCAATCTTTTTTTGTAATTTTTTCTTACCGTTGCTAAGAGGGACTGAAGTTCAATCTCCAGGGTTTGAAGAGTGCGTTTCATCTCAGTAAGTTCATTCCGAGCTGAGCTGGTGGCACCAGCATCGTCAGAAATCTGCTGCTGCAGCGAGGCGCTCTGAAACGGCGGGAGGCGCGTTAGGGCAGGGCTCGCATCAGCACCCAGCACCGCGTGAGCGCGCGCAGCGTGACATCACCTTCTCGTTGAACCAGGCCTCCGCGTCCCTGCGGTTCTGCTCGGCGAGCGCTTCGTACTCGGCCCGCATGTTGTTCAGCAGCAGCGTGAGGTCCACGCCGGGCGCCGCGTTCATCTCCACGTTCACGTTACCGCCAGCTGCACACTGCAGGGCCTTCATTTCCTGAAAGAAATTTGTTTAACCGTGGCGGGATCTGAACATTTTTAAAGGAGCCAGAAAGACATGATCCATATGGTTTGAAACTTTTTTTAAAGGGTTTGTTTCTTTTTGAGGGGGATGAATAGAAACATTTCAAACAATCTAAACCATATGGAGAAACTGACAAATTCCTTCTTGAATATGGATTTAAATTTATAAATTGTCCTCGGAAATGTATTTTCAAATTTTGGGAGGAAGGCGGATTGTGAAATCGGGGGAGACGGGACATCTACCTCCTCGTGATTCTTTTTGAGGTAAGCCAGCTCCTCGCTCAGCGTTTCCAGCTGGATCTCTAGGTCGGTTCTGCACAGAGTCAGCTCGTCGAGGACTCTGCGCAAACTGCTGACGTCCGCGTCAACGCTCTGGTGAAGGGCTTGTTCATTTTCAAACCTGAGAACAGTATTTGAAAGTTTCAGCGCATTAGTCAGATCACTTTCTGGGTCATAAAACTCAGACTAAGCTTTGCGGTCAAACTGTTAAATTATACTGAAAACTTCAGTTAGATCACCCGTAATGCAAGGAATGAATTTCTTTGAAGCCAAGAGAATGGGGACTCTTAAAATTCTCTTTCATATGGTCTTGACATTCATTTGTGTTAGTCCCCAGATTCCCCAAGTAAAATATATGATTCAGCTGGTCATTCTAACATGCATTTGGTTTAAAACAAATGAAAACAAAGAATTGAGCTGACCTCAAACAGTCTGAATAAAAGAGGGAAATGCTTCACTTTTTTGGTTTCTCATCAGCTTACTTACTTCAGTCTGAAGTCATCAGCCGTTAGTCTTGCATTATCATTTTGCAGGATGACATTGGCATTACTTGTAGTTGCAGAAATTATCTGAAAAATGGAGAGTTAAAGAGTGAGAAAATACTTAAAAAAATTTCAAACTTCAGCATTTCAGATTTCCTTGACATAAAGTCCCCTATGGAATTAGAGTAATATTTCTGGCATTCTGTCTCCAATAATAAGATGATTCTTTTGAAAATGGGAAATTTAAGTATGACCTCTTTTTCTCTCTACCCCACCTGTAAAAAACTCTTTCTATATAAAAGCTTATAAATATATAGTTTGAGACATTGGGTAGTTTTTGATATTTTAATATTACTGAAAGCGTAAACATGTATACCTCATACCAGATGGTGGGTGAGCCATGTTCAAAGATTAGAATTTTAGTGAAAATTATTTTTAATATTAATAATGAACTACCAAAAATTAGAAGCTGAGAGCAAAGCCCTGCTGTGTGATAGCTTATACATGTGTGTACGTACGTGGTGGCTAAATACTCTTATGGGTGTTAACCCTATGCCGTTGTGCTGCTTACCTGGTTCCTAAGGTCGTCAATTATTGGAAAATATCTGCTGTAGTCATGATCAAGACCACGGCAAGAGCCAGGCCCAAATTTCTCATACCAGCCCTTAATCTTCTGCTCCAAGTCGGCGTTGGCCTCTTCCAGTGCTCGCACATTCTCCAGGTAGGAGGCCAAGCGGTCGTTGAGGTTCTGCATAGTCACCTTCTCATTGCCGGATAGGAGGCCATGTTCACTCCCGGTGAAGGCAGCACAGGAAGTGCTTCCCCCGCCCAGCCCCCCGCCATAGCCACCTGCAGATGAGCTGCCCCCAAAGGCGCAAGAGAAGCCGCTTCCAATGCCTGGCAGATGGCCTGTGTTTCCAGCCCCAAAGCCTGCTCCCCCACTAGAGAGCCGCACAGAGCCGGCTGCCCCGCAAGAACCAAGGCGTCTGGATGCAGAAGAAAAGCGCACAGACATGGTATCCAGACTGGAATGCTTGCTCCTGGAGCAAAGCTCTGATGGCAAATGTCCTACTCAAAAAGTTCAGTTTGTCTTTATATACACTTCATCAGGGTGTTTCTTGATGAACTTTGCTACCCATAGCAAAATGGTGTTTGCCAGCTCATCATGAATTATTCATAATTGGGTGATTTTTTTTTTAATGAATATTTTTACCCTACTGTGTCTACTTCTGTAGGTGGATAGTTACCTTGGAGTTATTTGTTATCTCTGAAATGAGACAGGGAGGAGTATTACGGAGATTATTATAGTGATGTATTTCAAATGCAGTATGAGTAATCCTTCCTGCCTTCCAGGCTGCAGTACTCTAAAATTCCTACAAGAATAAAAAAGTGTGACAGACAGACTTCTCTCTCTCTTGCTCAGACCAACAGGATTGCATTTTCTCCAGCAAGTGAGGCATCATAGTCATGGTTGTCTATGGATAATATGATCTTTCTTTCAGGGATGTTGAAAATAATTTCAAGACCATGGGCTCTTGGTACCAGAGGAAGGAGGCCAGGTCCTAAATGAAAATTGAGGAATTGGAAGGACTCTTCTTTGGAGACAGAATGTCTTCCCTTGACGTAACTTCCTGAGCTACCGTTTCATCTTCACTGGTTTTCTGTCTAAGCTCTGTCGTTAACCAGGTTAAGTGAAGATACTGGTCAACCTCTCAGGGCTCTGGTTTCCTCATCTGTAAAACGAAGGGACTAGACTGTGGCCTGAATATTCTGTTTTTTACTTCTAGATTTCCTGTACTTTTACATTTCTTCCTTTCATTATTTCTAGAAAAATTTTCCTCATTCTCTTCCTGCTCACTCCCCAATTTTGGTCCCACCTCGTGTCTGAAATTAATTCCACAAAGATCGTCAATTATAACACATCTCCAGTCCGATCTTGTTTCTCATTTTTATTCTCCTACCTCCTCTTGGACACATTTGATACTGACCACCCCAGTCTGATGAGTTTTGAACCCTTGCTTTCTGAGAATACTTCTACATCTCTGTTTGCTCCTCCTCCTTCTTCGATTCACAGCTTCTGTGCTCTAAATTTTCTCCTTCCTTATAGTTTTGTGCTTGGCATTTCTGCTTTCTACACACTCTCCCTTTCTGATCTCATCACTTCTTGTGGCTTTGGCTCTCTATGAATGGCTTCTAAACATATATCTTTAGCACTTTTCTCTTCCCCTTTCTACACCCACACTTTACTATGCCCACCAGACATTTCTACTTGGATGTTCTGTCGTGACTTCCAACTCAACATGCAATCACCTTGACATCAAAATTTGATCTTTTGCATCTTTCTTCATTGGTTCATTAGATATTGGTGGAATTACCTTGAGTCATGCTCAAGATTACTAAGAAATCTTTAATTGCTATCGTTTTTTACCAGCCTGCATCTGATCAGTCACTAGGTCCTATTGAATCTGCTTCTGCAGTGTCTCTTGAAGCATTTTTCTCTGTTCTCTTTTCCTTGTTACTATCATTTTCTTTCAGCTCAATTATTAAAACCTTAATTGGGTCCTCATTTCAAGTATTTTTCCTTTCCATCATTGTCAGTAGGCAGGTGGGTACCAAAGTACCATTCCTGAAATACAACACCATTCATGTAATTGAAGGAACCAGGCCCTGGAATCAGATATATCAGCATTCATATCCGAGTTCTGCCATTTTCTAGCTGTGGGACCAATGCAAAGTTCATTCTCTGAGCCTTGGCTTTTCATTTCTAAGATGGAGATATTACTTGTGTGGTGAGGCTATTACATGGTAGTTAAAGATGTAAAGTAACTATGCTTGTTAATAACATGTAGTCAGAAAGTATTTCTTTCCTTTTTCCATTCTCCTCCTGTTTAAAAGCCATCAACTACACATTAGATGAAGCTCCCTTGCCTGACATTTAAGACTCTTCTTGATGTAGGTTCTACCTACCTGACTTGCCCGTTCTTTTATTTTATTAATCTCCTCACCCCCACCTTTTTGTCTTGGCTCATGTTATCTTCTCCATTGGAGGTTATTTGAGATCTTGCATTTGCCAATAACAACTGACATCACTTTCTATTACATAGAATGAAAATGAAGTTTCTAAAAATATAAATTTTCGTAACCTAATAAGTAAATTTGTAGAAAAGCAAGCCAGAAAAATCTGTTGATCAATCAAGAAATCACGTTAATAAAGCATTATAATTTATTGTAAATAAAATTATGACACCAAAAATGTTATCTTTTTGCAATTTGTAACTTTGTTATTGTATCTCTATCACTATTACCTCTATTATCTGTTATGAATAATAAAATATTTTTAAAGAAAAAGTATTTATGTTTTAGTACCTCTAACTGAATTTTTTCCTGACTTTTGACCAAGGAGCTCAACATTTTCTTTTTGCACTAGGCTCTGCAAATTATGTAGGCATTCTGGTTGTTGGGTCTTTCTCTAGGAAAACTGAAGCATCCTGAAAAGACCTCCAGGTACAGATATGTGAGTGTTTCCCACAAAAAGAAGCTCACCACACAACCACCCTAGAGTGAAATACACACATGCCTACACAGAGCCTCCAAATATTTAAGGCCTTACTCTTGAACAGAATTTCAAAGATCACCATACACTGAAAACACTCCAGCATGAAAGACAAAGACTCACAGAAAGAAGGAAAAATAGCACTCAGGGGAAACAGAGACAATAAAGGAAGCTGAAGAAAACTTTAAATAAAAAAGAAAAAGAAACTACTTGTATTTAATACCTTTTTAAGTAACAGAAATACTGCCTATTTGAAACATGAACAGAATATCATTAAAATTGAACAGCAGAGCACAAGAAAGCACTCTTAGAATTAAGAATGAACTACCAAAATCAAACTTTAATAGATAGGTTGGAAAATAAACCTTAAAAAATCCCTCTGATGGTGGAACAAAGGACAAACGGATCAAAGAAAATATTAGACAATTAGAGGTTTGGGCCACAAACACCCTTAAGTGGGTCTTCCAGAAAGAGAGAGAGGAGAGATGATGAAGAAATTATTTTATAACCATATTCTATAGTACTACTCAGAACTAAAAGACAGAGCTCCTAAATTGAGAGAGAACATCAAGAACCATGAGTAATAAATGGAAAGGAACCACAGTGAGTCACGTGCACAGGATATTTCAGAGACCTGTAGAGAAAAAGAGAACATTTAAAGCGTGTCAGGAGAAAAGACAACACGCATGCAAGGATGAGGAAATCAGAAAGGCTCAGGACTTCTCAACAGCCCTGGAGGCCTCGATTCCAGTGAAGAATGCTTTCAAAATTCTGACCGAAAGTGATTCCAACCTAAAATTCTCTACTTTGACAATTAATCATGAGTGAGAGAGGAATAAAAATATTTTCAGACATGAAAATTCTCAGGAAACTTACCTCCTTCGCACACTTTGTCAGGAAGCCACTAGAGGGAAAAATGAACAAGGAAAGGGAAAACTTAGGGTCCAGGTAATGGAATCCCAACACAAGAGTTCACTGAATGAATGTCCCTGAATGGTAGCTGGGTATCAGGTCTAAAAAAGAAATAGTCCATATTCAGTAGGAGGTTGGAGGATTCTGAGTGAGGTCTTCAGGGGACAGATGAAAATGACTGATGATTTTTATGTTGGAAAGAGGTGTGAGAGATTAAGATACATAAGAAACCAGGTTAGTAAAAAAATTAGAAAAATACTGCTTGCATGAGGAACACAAAGTTGTGCAAGAAAACGTAATGAGCATACCACTTGACACAATAATGAACAGTATTTACTTAGTCATAATGATGAAAATACTGAGCATTGATTTACCTAAATATTGGGGTATAGCTACATTAGGAAGAGGAGAAAGATGTAAAAGCTAGATTCTCAACTTCTTTTCAAGAGGACAATATGTAATGTCTAAAATGGATAAATCAAGACATATCGACTAAAGCGTGTTACTTACGTATACAGATAAAGACTACAAGAAATAGCTAAAAGAGTTTTAAGTGGTAGCCTGTGGAAAGCACAGCTGGAGGTGGAAGAAGGTAGGGAACAAGAAATTGCTGCTGTTTTTGTTTTGACTTTTAGTACAATTTGACTTTTAAGGTGCATTCATCACTTGATAAAAAGTAAAAATCAATTTAAAAATAACCAAGAAAAAACCCCAAATATACAACAGAGCTTTCTTTGTAAAGTTTACAAATAAACTTGCTACAGAATCCAATTTGAAAAACAGACACTATGATATTTCTATGTCTGGCGGTTAAATAAGATTAGACACAATGAATTTCCCTTCCACCACAAAGTACCCTAACAGTAGATAAATTACAGTACATGTCCATCTAAATTCATTGCTAAGCTCAAAAATAAATAAATAAAGGAAGCCAAAAAAAAAAAAAAGAAAGAAACAAAAAACAGAAAACAGGGAGCTGAAACATGAGTGGTGAGCAAACACCGAAGTTTGAGCTGTCCTGGAAATCTGCTCAAGCCAGAAATAGATTTTCTGGTTTAGAGCCCCGCTGATAAGTAAGATTTGAAACTGATCAAGTGTCATAGCTGAACTTGAGACTCACTAAAGGCTGTGCAGCCCCAGAGCCTATGTCTTCAGTAGAAAAGGTGAAGTTAGAAAAATCTGCATGCTGACAAAATGGGCAAATCAGAAAATCGTTCTGTTGCTGATGGTACTGGGCAAAAATTCAATAGAATTAAAGTTATTGGTATTTGATAATAACTTGTAATCATGGCCTTGCTCTGATACAGTCTTGCAATTTGAATTTACACTCCCTCAGTCTGAGAACTCCAATCCAAGAAATTAATTAAGAAATTTTTAGGTTGGTATGGCTCCATAGTACCCAGGAGAAATAATCTCAGTCCTGGCCTTGCAGGATTCCCACAGTTAAATTCCAACCACAAATAAACTTATAATAAAATAAAACAAATACATGAGGACACAAACCACATATGACTAAGAGTCAGCTAACTGCAGTCTACTGAATAGCATATGAAAGATATGAAAGGATAATGAAATGACAAGAAAGTGTATACAAAAAAGTGTAGTTTTAGTGTTTAAGAATCGAAAGAGAGAACTAGGAGTGTTACAAATAAACAAGTGACTATCAAAAATGACCAGGTAAATTTAAAAAAGAAATGCAAAATACAACTAAAATTGAAGATTTAACTGAGGATTAAGCAACTGATAAGACACTACTGAGGAGAAAGTAAGTAAACTATAGGAAACATGAAAGATTATTTTTCTAAATGAGAGAGAGAGAGAGAGAGAGAGAAAGAGATTGAAGTTCAAACACACTTTTCATTGGAATTCTCCTAGAGACAATACTAAGAGAATGGGGCGGAGGGTGAGAACTTTCCTAGGGTAGATTAGAAACATCTGTTCTCCAATTTAAGAGGCAAAGTAAAGTTAAAAACCTACTTCTAGTGATGTTGAAGAACAGCAAAGACAAGGAGGGGACCTTACAGCAGCTGGAGAGAAAATAGAGATCATCTACAAAGGAAGCATAATTAGACTGTCAGCAACTTCCCATTAGCAACAATGGAAATCAGAAGACACTGGAATGATTTCTACAAAATACTAAGAAAAAAATCATCATCCTGTTAAAATTGAGTACCAAGCAAAACTATCTTATAAGAATAAGGTATGAATTGTGGGAAATCACGGCCATGGTGGCAGAAATTTTGAATCCTCACATAAAAATCGCACAGAGTAATTATATCGCAAAACCAAAGACCCATGTACAAATGATACAACAAATCTGGGTGACAAGGTATGACCACAAATCCCAAAATATAAGCTGGTAGAACAAACTACCATTAGCCGTAAGACCTGCATGTTATAAACATTTCTGTAGGAAGAAGAGGGAATTCAGAGGCATCTGAAGTCTGATGACAGGAGAATCCCAAAAGAGCCAACTGAAAATAACAGCAGGTAAATTTGAGAAAAACGTATGAAACTGAGAGAGTTTTGCCCATCCAGTCGTAGGCAAGTGAAAGTAGTCTTCCATGCAGTCAGAAGGGAATGGAGCAGACTAGACCCTGTGAATTCTCAAAACCGTGAGCCATGGTTCCCTCCCAGAAGAGCCCCCCACAGTGAGGAGAAACTAATGGAAAGAAACCAAAACTGATCCAGATAGGGTCAGTAGAGAGGAAGAAAGAGATGGTCCAGACACAGGTGGGGGAGGGGAAAAAAGACAGGAACTTTCAGAAATCAAGCCAACATACTTTTTTTTTCCCTTAGGAAGATTTGCCCTGAGCTAACATCTGTTGCCAATCTTCCTCTTTTTGTATGTGAGCTGCCGCCACAGCATGGCCAGTGATGAGAGGTGTAGGTCTGGGCCAGGGAAGTGAACCCGGGCTGCCCAAGTGGAGCATGCTGAGCTTAACCACTAGGCCACCAGGGCTGGCCCAGTGAACCTTAGATGACAACAAGAGAAAAGGGAGCTCTGTAAAGTTAGAAAAGCTATGTGGAGCTATACTTAATCTAGAAGTTAAGGAACATGAATTACCTACAAAAATGAGCAAAAAAAAAAAAAAAAAAGAGAATCCCACAAAATGTTAATACACAAAAATAAGAAAATGAGGATCTGAATTACATCCTACTAGAAAATGAAAGTGTGCCAGAAAGACATGCCCACAAAACAGATTAAGATATAATTTACCATTTCAAAATGACCTAAAATGCATTAAAAATGATAGAAGGAAAAAAAAAAAGCAACGTAAACCAGAATTGGGAAAACTTAGAAAATGGGGCGACAGAACTTAGGAAAGGATTAGAAATAAAAGAAAAAAAATCATTACAATGAGTAAGATGCAATCACAGGAA
Organism: Equus caballus; assembly: GCF_041296265.1. Classification (NCBI taxonomy): domain Eukaryota; kingdom Metazoa; phylum Chordata; class Mammalia; order Perissodactyla; family Equidae; genus Equus; species Equus caballus. The sequence goes on along the minus strand of NC_091694.1, from coordinate 21,933,119 downwards.
ATGAGAAGTTTAGGGGAAATCAGTTCCCAGAGAAAAGATATATTCTGGAAATAGACAATCTTAAGCAATCTTAAATAAATATCTTGAATAATCTTAAGTAAAATATTAACAAATACAATTCAACAGTATATTAAGTAATATATAATTTTTCAAGGGAGTCCCTTATAAAAAATGAGAGTAGTTCAGTATTACATGCAGCAGATAAAAATGTCACATAAAAATCATATGAGCCTCTCAGAAGTACTAAAAGAAAACATGGGCAATTGTATTTAAAATGTTGGAATGACAAAGACTTCTCAGCAGATGTAAAACTCAGAATCTATGATGGAAATTTTTATGAATGTGACAATGAATGATGAATTTCTGTATGATGACAAAAAAATCAAAAGAAAAATAGCAATATCGAAACATCTGCAACACCCAATAACAAGTGGTAATTTACTTCCCTTGCAATGAGCTCCCGTAAATCTTGGGTGTTTGTTTTTTTTTAATGGTTGGCATCTGAGCTAACAACTGTTGCCAATCTCCTTTTTTTTTCTTCTTCTTCCCAAAGCCCCCCAGTACATAGTAATATATTCTAGTTGTCAGTGCCTCTGGTTGTGTTATGCGGGGCGCCGCCTCAGCACGGCCTGATGAGCGGCGCCGTGTCAGTGCCCAGGATCTGAATAGGTGAATCCCTGGGCTGCTGAAGTGGAGCATGCAAACTCAACCACTCGGCCACGGGGCTGCCCCTTGGGTGTTTGTTAAAAGAAGGAATAGGGGCTGGCCTGGTGGGATAGTTCTTAAGTTCATCTGCTCCGCTTCAGCAGCCCGGGGTTCACAGGTTCAGGTCCCAGGTGTGAACCTAGTACTGCTTGTCAAGCCACACTGTGGTGGCATCCCACATAAAATAGAGGACGCTTGGCACAAATGTTAGCTCAGTGACAATCTTCCTCAAGCAAAAAGAGGAAGATTGGCAACAGATGTTAGCTCAGGGGGAATCTTCCTCACACACACACAGAAAGAAGGAATAGCAGTTTGTGATTTCCACTTTAACAACCACCCAGGTACGGTCTCTGAACTCCTTTCCCTTTAGGTGGAGACCAATTCCTTCGAAGTACCTCTGGTGTAGAAACCCACCACAGCAAAAAGCAACATGAACCTTCAAGAATTGGAGAAGGACACATAATCAATTAGCAGAACTCCTAAAGAACTCAGGAGCCCTAGATAATTCTACCAAGCAAAGGAAAGTAACAGACCTAAAGGCCAAGGTCGATTCCCACACTAGGAAGGAAGGAGAGATTCAAGACTCTATGGCCTGAGGATGGGATGTTTCCTTCCATCCTGTGAACTCAACAGAATGTAAAGGAAATGCACCCAGAATTTAACTTTACATCCATTCCTTTGCTAAATAGATACATAGAGTACACAGGGAATTCTGGTTTATTTCTTTGGCAAGAAATGCTGAATTAGAATGGTTTGTTTTCCTTTTTAATCTTTTCACATCAATAGTACCCTTACCACAAAGAGCAATATGTACTCCCTGAACTCCAGTGTTCTTGCCATGGGAAGCAGATCACCGGGAAGACAGTGTTTTTAAAGATCCCTGTGTTCTGAGCACACCTGATAAGCAGGGCTGGCTTCACGGGCATGAAACCTGGGCAGTTGCACAAGGTCTCATGTTCAGAAGGACCCCACACTTGTTATAATGCTCTTCTTGCCATCTTGATATTTTTAATAATTTTATCTTTGAACTTGTGTCTTGTACGTGGAGTCTGACGGGACAATGGGGCACACAAGGGAGCAGAAGAGTGTTCAAAATGTGCTCGTCTGCAGTTCCTTACCACAATCGCATGGAGCATACGCAGTGCCCATGTGCACGTCCTCCTGGTGGGCCCACGATGCATCAGAGTTCAGTGAGACTCAAAGCGAGTATAAGGTAACTGTGTAATGTTTACGACTGAGTAAGCAGGGTCTCTGACAACCCCAAGAGGCCAGGTTTTCCACTCAAACAGAACTTGCTTCGAATGCAGAAAGAAGGCAATGGTGTTCTAAGAAACACGAACGATACAGGAACTCTATCATACACTTGAGTTACATTCATGTTATTAGTCAACCACTTAGGCTAAAAACAATGATGTAGAAAGAAAGGGCAACCCACAGTTCCTTTTCTTGTCTTTTCTTACTCATCAGTAAACCAGTGGTGGAGAGTGTTGGTAGAATGTGAGCGCACAAAGAAGTGAAATAAAAATGAGTTGAGTTTGTTTCCACTGTTTTGGTAAGAACAAAATACATATGCATGTATGAACTACAAAATATGAATTGTGTAATTTCAGTGATTCTCTATACAAGTTAAATATTCTTATATTTGTATATAGAATTGGCATTGCACAATATAAAAATGAATAGTAAAATTTATGCCAATATTGGGGCTGGCCCTGTGGCCGACTGGTTAAGTTCGCATGCTCTGCTTTGGTGGCCCAGGGTTTTGCCAGTTTGGATCCTGGCCGTGGACATGGCACTGCTCATCAGACCATGCTGAGGTGGCATCCCACATAACACAACCAGAGGCACTCACAACTAGAATATACAGCTATGTACTGGGGGCTTTGGGGAGAAGAAGAAGAAAAAATTTATGCCAATAACTTAAAATTTTAATTCTTATTTATTTAGGATGACATTAAATGGTAAATTAGAAAAACATGACAAGTCAAGAGTAAGATTGCTGAAGAAAGGAAAAACTTTATATTTTAGTGCCTTTTTTTTCTCTAAATATGGGCCCTGAGCTAACATCTGTTACCAATCTTTTCTTCTTCTTCTTCTCCCCAAAGAGCCCCAGTACATAGTTGTATATTTTAGTTGTGGTCCTTCTGGTTGTGCTATGTGGGGTGCCACCTCAGCATGGCCTGATGAGTGGTGCCATGTCTGTGCCCAGGATCTGAACCAGTGAAAGCTCACGAACTCAACCACTTGGCCATGGGGCTGGCCCATTTTAGTGCCTTTAATGATACTTTTTCCCTGATTATAGGGAATTATAAGGGGCTTCACATTTTCATCTTACACTGAGCTCTGCAAATCATGTAGCTAGCCCTCTACACTGTACATTTGGGAAGTTACTTGCCCATGAATTTCTAGTATTTGCTTCATTTGGTGACTTTTCGCTCAAGATTTTATAAATTTCCCATTCTGTGCCACTTCTTTAACTCCCACCTGACTGTTGGGTTGTTGGGTAGAATTCTTGCCCTGACTGGAGCTTGTCATTAGAATCAGGCCACATATTAGAAAAATATGAGAGCTGCTCTCCTTTTAGGGAATTCAATATGTGTTGGGAATCTCTACCATACATTTTGATCCAGAAACATAGAAAGACATAATAACTGAACTGTTCATCAGCTGCATGAGAGTTGAAGTTCTAGAACAGGTATGTTCTAGACAGGTTGAATGTGGTCTGCCACTTGTTACTGTACAGCCCATGAGCTAAGAATGCTTTTTACATTTTTAAATGGTTGGGGAAAAAAAACCCCAAAGAGGAATATTTCATGACATGTCAAAATTATTTGCAGTTCAAATGTCAGTGTCTGTAAATAATGTTTTATTGAAACACAGTGATGCTCAATTTGTCTATCTATTGTCTATGGCTGCCTTCTGCTACAATGGCTGAGCTGAGTAGTTAAAGTAAGAGACCTTATGGCCTGCAAAACCTGAAATATTTACTATCTGGGCCCCGACAGAAAAAGTTTGCCGATCTCTGCTCTAGGAAAAACGTCATTAGCACGAGGCTCATTGCCGTGGATCTTTCCAGAGATAATCCTGATTATATGGGAAATGGTTTCCTGGGAAGTACCCATACCTCCAGAAGAGTCTGAGATAGGCTCACGGGTGAAAATACCATGAATGCACCATCTAGTGGTGGGACTTTTCAATCACAGGGAAATTTCTGAATTTTTTACAGATTATTTTTGCCCATGCAAAAGTGGTGAGATTTAATATTTAAATGTCATGTGGTATTGACTACTATTTAAAACTAGAGTGGAAGGCAATTAGAATATATTTCACAAATGTCTCCCTATGAATTAGACACAGAAAAAAACCTCAATTATTAGTCATGAGTGAATGGAAATGAATGCACATCAACTTTTTTATTTATTTGAAAACAAACACCCAACATCCTGTAAAGTTAAGAAAACAAGTATTTTTTCTAAGTAACTTATCTTTAAGGGTAGAGAGGGTTTTTATTATCTCTTTGCTATTTAGAACAATACAGCTGTGTGGGATCCCTTCCCAAATTATTCTTTTCTCAGTAATGACAGCTAGAAAGAAACCCTTTGCTCTGTCTTGCCATTGGCCATTTTAGATCTCTTTTCTTCAATGGACTGAACCCTCGATGAAAGAACTTTACCACGTTGATCTATCTCTTCAACCACCGTCTTTACCAGTGTGGCTTTGGATAAATCTAGAAATAAAACATATGTGAATGCACATATTCAACCTAAAGGATTACATGACAAAGAATTCCACTGTTGGCTGTTAATACAATATATCATGTACATTTTTGCTGAGGGAGTAAGCATAGGTTTATAATAATAGTTTGGGATAGTTTTATCCATTCAAAATAATACTTTAAATTCAGAGCACTTTAGTTAAAATTACTTAAACATAGACTGTTGCCATAGTGTATAACTGCCATTAATGTAAGAGCATTTGCTGCAATAGAAATAGAACTAGATTTCATTACCTTTAGATGAATTCCCTGAGCTTCCTGATCCAAAGCCCTTTGATTTAGAGCATGAGCTGTAAAACAAAAAACAGCTTATTCTTTAATATTTCTGCTTATCACTTAATAAATATTCATTGAATCAACAGATGAACATAAACTCAAGTGAATGTTGTATGCCAAAAGCAGACCTTAGTTTTCTATAAAGGAAAATAAAAAATTTTTGTGCAGGAGCTGGAAGTAATTAAATGTTATCTAAAGAGGATATAAAACAACCTTGTTTCCATTTGATTTTTTTTTTTTTTTTTTTTGCTGAGGAAAATTTGCCCTGAGCTAACCTCTGTGCCAATCCTCCTCTATTTTGTATGTGGGTCACCACCACAGCATGGCCGGTGAGTGGTGTAGGTCCATGCCTGGATCTGAACCTGTGAACCTGGGCTGCTGTAGTGAAATTGTTTTACATATAGATCCCGGGATTTTGTACAGAGGACATTTATTTCAGGGCAGCAGTGATATTAGGAGTGAACTGAGGGGTGGGGTGGAGAGAATCTTGAAACCCACAGTGATTAACATGGACAACTAATGGTGGTTCTTCAGGGACGGCTGGGGTCATCCAAGGCAGATGAGGAAGAGGCTGTGAGGTACAAAATACAGAAGAGATGACTGCAGAGGCAAGAGATGGGCATGCCTTTCTGCAGTGGGAATGAAGAAGAAAAGGCTTGGAGGCATGGAAGGTAAGTGGGCAGTATATGGTTGTGGTTTAAAATAGGTAAAAACTGGATTTTCAAATGGTGTTACTTACTTTCCATCTCCATCTATCAGGCGGCAGTAGGTCTCGATTTCTTTTTCCAGGTGGACCTTGATGTCCAGGAGCTGCTCGTACTCCAGCTTCTGGCCCTCCGTCTCGGTTCTGACCTGGTGCAGCTGCTCCTCCAGGGCCCCGATCTGAGCCTGGATCTGGGCGAGCTGAGCACAGTAGTTGCCTTCCGTCTCTGTCAGGGAGCACTCCAGGGAGTGTTTCTGAGGACGGAAAAGATGCAAGATAAAAAGGAGCAAGGGATGAAACCATTTTGAGGACTGTGTAGACCAGTGTTTCTCAGCAAATGGCAGTACTGCTCCGTAGGCGAGTTTAGAAAATTTGTGGGGCTCATCACAATAAAACGGGAGGTGGTGAGGAAGGGGAAGTGACGGGCATTTACTGGGTGGAGGCCAGGCCTGGGGGGTGACGGGATAAATGACCCTTTCCCATGAGACTTTTGACTGTTCCAATGGATAGTCATGATATTTAGATAATATTTCATATGATGGCCAACCTATATATTAAAACACTTTTTTTTGGGTAGCACAATAAGAAATCAATATTGGAAATTAGTTTTTTTGAAATTACATATCTCCTTCTGGGCTGGCTGCTGTTTTCAGTATTATTCTGCTTCTGTCTCCAGAGACCAGAGATCTGTCTCACCACTATTCCAAGGCCTTTTGTGCTGCTGTTTCTTTTTTCTAATCTGTCCTCGATTTTCTGTCATCAAAGGCCGTTCATTAAGCATTTGAGATTGAATGAATGCCTTCACAGGGGTGGGATTTCAAGGCAAGAAATAAATTTCATAACACAGTACAGGTCATTATTTCAACACTACTCTTATGAACATTACACCTCCTCATTCCTACTTCCATAGTGTGTAATTTGTCTTGTCAGAGGATCCCTCCTTCAATTAAAGTAATTTTCCTCTTCCCTTTATGATACATAAATACATCTGGGTGGTTATTACTTCTCCTGATATTAGTTATTATCTGATCGTCCACCCCCACTTCCAGTCTCTCATTTTCCTTTTTTTCTTGTGTGGGGCAACTCCTGATCTTACATTATTAAAAATAGAACATTTATCAAAGGAAGATGTAAGCCTCTGACTCTTTTATTACATGTTCCAGGGTAGTTGGCCCTGAGTATTTACATTTTAAATATATTTTATTTTAAAACACTTATATTTTTCCTTTTTATTGCAGTTATGGCATTAGACGGGTTTTTAAAAAATTTTTGTTTGTTGCTCAATATATTATCTATTGGCTTCATTCTAGGATTGTGAAAAGGGAGTTATAAAATAGTGATCATAACACGCAGACATTGGTTGTATTGGGGCTAAGAACCATGGACTTGGACACATAGGCTGACAGATGCATTGCGTGGGTGGTGCTGGGCAGGCCCACTCCAGGGGCAGAGGAGTGTGGAAGGTGATCAGGATGGTAATGCGGAGGGTGAAGCAACAAGTCACAAGATGTCAGTGAGATGTGTGCTTGGCTGTTCGAACCTTTAATTTCCCTGATGATGTACCCTCATGTGGCGTTCCTTCTTAGGGTTGCTAATACTCTCCTAAATCAGAGGGGACAGCATCTCTACCTCACAGCCTTCTGCTGTAAAGCTTGGCTTGTAGATGAGAAAGGAGGACAAGATGAACCTGGAAGTTTGTGTATTACAGGAAGCGTGTGAAACATTTATATATTTAGACAACTCCCAACTTACAGGTGATTTGTGTACTAAATTATGGAAGATCACGCTTAGAATTCGTCTTATGACAAAAGAAGCTCAGGTATGGCAGTTGAGTTCTATGCTACCGTTATTCTATTCAGTTATCTTGTGTTAAAATGGGCTTTTTATGGATTTTCTCATGAGCCCAAACTATAGTACTTCTGGCTTCGCAGAATCTCATTACTTTCTAGCACCATTGCTTCCATGTGAAAATGCTTACAATTCTGTTCTGGGAACTCAGGAATTTATTTCCTTCAACATAGCTCAGAAATGAGAGGGAGGATTCATACTCAGGGGTACAGCAGCGGGAACAGGTCCTCAGGGGTCTTGTTGCAGGAAAGAAGGGAGTGGGGAAGAGAGGAGGTTTCTAGGAGCCCAAAGCAGCAGGGAAGGTCTCTGGTACCAGCCAGCAGCGAGGAGGTGACGAGGGGGAGGAGAAGAGGGGCATGCTGGTTAAGTTGGGTTGGTCAGTGGTGAAAACAAGTCTCCAAGCTGAATACAATAAGGTAAGAAAGCAGCTCAACTTTTTAAGTGGGCTAAATCAAAATAATCTTCCTATTGTTTTGAGTCCTCCGTTCCTTCTGCACTCATTTGTGTCAGAGCAGCCCTTTCCTTTGTGTTACAACATGGTGACCTTGGAGAGTGTGAAACCTCTGATGAAGACAGGGAACCCTTTGGCCACATTGGTGCCATAGCTCTCCACCCCAGAAGGGAAGCCAGTTTTAGTCCTGAGTTTTCTCCATGGTAACCTCTGAAGTCACTGGGGTGGGTGCCAGGGTGCCTGAATGCCCAGCTCTGCGAGGTGTGTTGGAATGGGACCTCTGCCCCGGACACTGTGGGTCTGAAGAGCCCGATGGTGCTCATATGGAATCAGATGTGTACCCTCTTTTCCTCTGCCTGATGAAAAACACAATGTGGCTTTGAATAGGCCTTCATCAATACTAGGATTCAATTTAACAGGGCTTCATCAACAGTAGGAGGTGCTGGTGACCTTAGCTCTGCCCTGGATGGCCGCATGACTGTAGGGTGCTGCTTGATTTTCAGGTGCAGCACAACTGCTGCTGCTAGCTCTGTGGGGCTGAGACGAACAACACCAAGGAAGAAACAATTTTATGAAATGAGCACTGAGCACCGACCAGGAAGGAAATTCTCAGTGACCTTAGGGAGGAAGCAATGCTCTGTCTGTGTCTCTTTCTGAGTGCCTCAGTGTCTGTCTTTCCTGCTCTCTTCTGCTCTTAGGTATTTGTGGGTAAAGCCATAACAAGGAAGAAGGCAAGGGTTTCAGGTGGACTTCGTGGAATCACAAAGTCCAGGCTGACCGGCGCTCTCACCTACCATCGCCAGGAGGGACTGCAGCTCGATCTCCAGGGTCTGCAGGCTGCGCTTCATCTCCGTCAGCTCGTTCCTGGCCGAGGTGGCCGCGCCCGCGTCATCGGAGATCTGCTGCTGCAGCGTGGCGCTCTGGAAGGTGGGGTCAAAGGGGTTAAACGGGCCTGTACCCCCCGGGCTGGTGTGGGCAGGGCTGCTCGCGCTGCCCTCACCTTCTCGTTGAACCAGGCCTCCGCGTCCCTGCGGTTCTGCTCGGCAAGGTCTTCGTACTCGGCCCGCATGTTGTTCAGCAGAACCGTGAGGTCCACGCCGGGCGCCGCGTTCATCTCCACGTTCACGTTGCCTCCAGCCGCGCACTGCAGGGCCTTCATCTCCTGGAGGGAAACGTGAGCGTGACCTTAGGGGCAGTTTACGATCACCTGCAGTCCGGGACGAGTGTTCCCAGGGGTTACTTTATGTCTCAAAGTTTGTGGTTCAAATTCCAGTGTATAATTTAAGGCACACGATTTTTAAATTGACTTATTTGATCCATAGTCATGCCAATCATCAATTTAATTAGTTATTTGTTAATTAAAACAACCACAAACAACACCACAACAAAAACGGTCACAGCATCTCAAGAGAAGTGTTTTCTTCTTTCAAGTGAGAAGGGGTTACAGAGACCAGAGAGTTATGAAGCACATAATTATTGACTAAATGTCAGGCAGCATTCTTATTGATGGGAATAGAGCATGGGAAAAAACAAACAAAAATCCCTGTTGTCATGCAGCTCTCATCTTAGGGACAACAGTTATCATTTAGTGAGTACTTGTCATATGCCAGGCACTGTTGTAAACAGTTCACATGCATTAACTCATTGGAGTTTTTTCACATCTCTCTGGTAGGTACTATTATTAGACTTATTTTGCAGATTAGGAAACCGAGGCATAGAGAGGTAAAGTAACTCACCCAAGATACTTAGTACTTGAAAGGACTGAGGTATGAACACTCCTGGATTTGAACATTGTGGGTACCCTGACTCCAGAGTGTCTGCTCTTAGCAACTATACTCTCTGGCCTCTCTGTTCTAGGATATGCCCCAGGTTCGAATCATTGAATAGTCAGATCTAATCAGAGAATGGATTTCTGGACAAATCAGCCTATCAATGTCCTGAACTTGGTTCTTTAAGTAGCTGAGCTTTTTCGTTTTTCAACTGCTTTTGATGGATTGCAGAAGGTACTTCTGCTTTCTTAAGCTATCTTTGTATGACCTTAGATCAAGTGGTTTGCCAGTATCCATCAGAGCAAAAGATTTACATTGTGCAAGGAAACCACTGATTACTTTAAATTATTTCCATATTTTTGGATTTTATGTAAGATTCCATGTGAAGAAAAATTCTTCTTGTTATAAAGGTTTGTAAATGGAATTGCTTGCAGTTATTTTAGGGGCATTGGTCACTGGTGAATGTGGTAAATAGGACACTCTCAGGAGATGTTGAGATGTGGTGACTCTTTGTTCCTACCCTCAGTGCATTCAGAGCTACCTTCTTTTTGGTTAGTGTGGCTTTATGGGGACAACGAATGCTGCTTTGATCCTGACTCTAGCCTGGCTGGGCTGCTGTAATTGCAATTTCTTTTCTTCTGAGACTCTTTCTTATCTTGGTGTCATACTGTCTGCAATGCATGGGTCTGCTTGTCACTCTCCTGCCAATACCCTCTGGTGGCCTGTCTCTTCCAGCACTCTGCTCTGTGACTCTCTTCCCTCTCCCTGTTTCTCCTTTATTTTAATTTTTCCCTTCCAATTTTCCTTCTCTTCCCCTCTCCCATAATTTTCTCATTTGGGGCAAGTAGATTTGGTGTTTCAGGAATTTATAACGAATGATGAAGCACTTTTTGTCATAGGTGTTTTCTGAAAATTTGTCATCCATTGTTTTGGAGACTTTTGCAGTTACTTTTGGGGTAATAATTTTTTAAGGGGTTGAAGTTATCTGGTATTATGTGTCAAGCAATGGATTTATTTTTGTGCAGATTTCAACATTAAAGAAAACCCAGGCTCATTAAATGGAGAAAACATTGACATTTTTTCTTAATCAGAGACGTCCTTTGTGAGAAGGTTAGCCTCAGAATAGGCATATATGAATGAAAGAAATAATCTAGTGGAAAGATAGATGGTTGTATTAGTGCAAAACTAATGTATTATTTTCAGGAGGATAGAATATTGTATCAGCCTAAAAAATGGAAGGATACAGATCAAATTGTTAATATTCAGTACCTCAGGGGATGAGATTAGAAGAGTAGAGTGGGAGGAATGAAATTCTTTTTTTTAATATGCTCTGGCTTTGTTTGAATGATTATAATGAGTGCAAATTGCTATTGTAATTTAATGCCCCCAAAAGTATTTAAAATGTACAAATTTGTGGTTTGCCTGGAAGTAAAGCTTCTCCTACCTCTTCATGGTTCTTCTTGAGATAGGTCATCTCTTCGCTCAGAGATTCGTACCGCAGCTCCTGGTCCGTCCTGCAGAGAGTCAGTTCATCCAGGACTCGCCGGAGCCCGTTGATGTCAGCCTCTGTGTTTTGGTGAAGGGCGAGCTCATTTTCATACCTAGGGGGGCGTTAAATGAATTTCAGCATGAGACCACCTCAGGAGGTGGAGAAATAAAACCCAACTGCTTTGAACTGAAAGTTAGAAATTGAATTAGGACTCTAAATATTATAAAAATATACAAAGAAAGTCTTCCTTCACCTCTTTCACCCAATTCCGTGCAGGATAATTGGCAGCTATTTAGTCACAGAAATTCCAATAGCATATCTCAATAAATACAAATGTACCATTTTAGAATTTTACCTTAGTTAATATTTTTACTTAGTTGACAAATATTTATGAGCGTCTACCTTGTGCTTGGCACGATTCTAGGCAGTCGTAGAAATATAATGGTATTTTGTCCCCCAAATGTAATAAACATGTGCACATTGTGTGTACGGTTGATTGCGATATTATAAGATGCTTTGTATTGTATGGTATTATAGTATTATAACTTGCTTTACTTCCTTTAATGTTTTAGGTTATAGTTTATTTAACTTGGGATAAAACTGATATTTTATTTATCAAATTAAATAGATATGAAAACTTTTTTATAGAACATGATTGTTTTCTATCACTTACTTTAGCCGGAAATCATCAGCAGCCAGTCTGGCATTATCAATCTGCAGGATGACATTAGCATTAGCAGTAGTGGAAGAGATAATCTAGAAGAAATCAAAAGGGAGAACACAACAAATAAGTCTGCTCTTGTAATTTGTTATTTCAGGAAATAAAAACACAATTAAGCTTCTGTGTAAAAATCTTACTTCTTTAAGTAACAACCAAAATGTTTAAAATTTAAAAATTACAGATATGATTTTATTTTTTCTCATATACTCATTTAACTTTTAGAATATAATACTTTCTTGTTAATGAATACATTTCAAAATAAACAATAATGGAAATGGTAACATTGAAGCTACATTGAAATCCATGAAACAAAGGACCTATTTTTGACAAACAGGAAGAATTATTTATCAAAATAAATAATAAATACAATATAAATTACAGATAACAGCTGTGAAGCATTTCCTGTTGTAGTTCTATGTCTTTTGCTAGGTAATTCTTAGTTTTAAATTCTTTGAATAGTTCCAAATTTGTGATTTCTCACCTTATTCTTAAGGTCTTCAATTGTTAAGTGATATCCACTGTAGTCACGATCAAGTCCACGGCAAGATCCAGGTCCATATTTTTCATACCAACCCTTGATTTTTCTCTCTAATTCAGCATTTGCCTCCTCCAGAGCTCGCACGTTATCCAGGTAGGATGCCAAGCGGTCATTAAGATTCTGCATGGTCACCTTCTCATTCCCAGAGAGGAGTCCCCCTTCACTTCCAGCAAAGCCAGCACAAGCAGAACTTCCAAGGACACCACCAGCATGATTCCCCCCAGGAACACTGCCCAAACCCCCTCCCAAGGCACAGGAAAATCCACTTCCAGCAACAGAGCTGCCACATGCATTGCTGCCTGCAAAGCCTGTGCCTCCATTGGATGGTCTGACAGATCCAGATCCAGACCGTAAGCAAATATGCCTGGACCCACTAGAAAATCGGAGAGACATGGTATATGAGAAGTGTTCACCTTGTCTGTGGATAGCCGTAACTTCAAAGGAGAACAGAATATTGTACCCTGTTGGTTTCTTTGGGCTTTTATACACAATTATTGGGGTGTTCTTATTTGAGTTATGCATGCCATAAGAAAAATGGGATCATACAGATTAGCTTGAAATTATGTATAATTGGGTGATTTTTTTTTTTAAATTAGTATCTGACATCTCTAGCTGTTGCTTCAGGATATTTATTATCTTAAATATAATAGGGTTCATTCTATGTTAAGTTCATTACTTTAACTTTTAATTTTGAGTGAGTAATACTTTACTTTCATCTAGACCCTAGGAATATACCATCATTATCTGGCACAGGGTATTATAAAGTTTAAAAAGTTGAGTAAGATTGTGGTAGGGTACCATCAGCTACACAAGGGTCTTAATTACCGGAGAGGTGTATAAAGAACCATTAACTGGAGAAACACTTACTTTATCCCATGAGAACAAAAAAATGTGTTATTTAAAAAAATATGATACTGGTAACTTCTCTGGTCTTACCATGATTATAACATCTATTTATTTCCTTGAACAATAACATAAATATTGACTGATTCCTTTTTTTAACATGTATAGGTACTATGCCTGGTGTTCAATTCTAAATGCAAAAATGAAGACATGATGGCAAATAAATGCAGAGATGAAAAAGATATGGTTATTATCTTTAAGAATTGTATGTCCAGGACCAGACAGTGGTGTTTCATGTTTAGCCTTCTGTGCTAAAGAATTTGGAGTGAATCCTAAGTAAAAGGTAGAGGGCAACATGATCAGGTTGAAATGAAAAAAGGCCAATTGCAGGGTTAGGACAATGGTCCAGGTGGGAAGGCTGAAGGTGGTGGGATGAAAAAAGTTGGGAAGACTTGGTATTTTATTGAATTTGGAGAATGAGAAAGAAAGAAGAGTTGGGGATGACCCTTAGGTAGTTGATTTCAGATGCTAGAAATCCTACAGTATTAACTGAGATAGGGAATATAGGAGCAGGATGATACTGAATTTACTTTTAGACCAACTGGGTTTGAGAGGTTGGTGGAATATCTCAGAAAGAGATGACTGATAGGAAGTGTGACTGTTTAGAATAAGTACATGGAATTGGGAAAAATACCTGAATAACAATGTGTAAAGGGATAGTCAGAAAGAACTGAGGGCCCAGCTTTCATTTGTAACGACATTCAAATGCATCCAGTCATGAGCCGCAGAACAACGTTTGGTCAGTGACCGACCGCATATATGATGGTGGCCTCATAAGATTAGTACCATATAGCCTAGGTATGTCGTAGGCTATACCTTCTAGGTTTGTGTAAGTACACTCTATAATGTTTGCACAATGATGAAATTGCCTAACAATTCATTTCTCTGAAGTATCCCTTTCGTTAAGCGAGGCATGATGGTATTGGAAGTTATTCTGATGTAGGAATAGAGAAGATGATGATCAGGCTGATGTGCATTTTGGAATTTGAAGCTAGATTCAGAAGATAGAAAAAGTAGCAAAGAAATTTCTAGTGCTCTTGAGAAAATGGTTGAGGTGATTGAGCATACGGTCACATATAAAGAAGGAAGTAAGACCAGAGGGACAGATACACTGAAGAAAAAGAAAAAAGTTGACTCATCGGACATCTTTATGAGGTCATGGAGCAAGAAGAGTGTGAGAAGGACATTGAGAGAGGTGAAGGAAGATGGGTTAAAGTCGGACAGTGGAAGACAGAGTTTAGAATTTTACAGTTGGCACAACCCCAGATCTTGACAAAGTTCAGTGAACAGCCATGGGCGCGGGACCCAACGGTCACTGAAATAAGAGATCAGAAGTGGACTGCCCTGAAAGTCAATGGAGTAGGAGGTTAGGAACTGTTAGACTGTGGTGTTAAGTGGGCCATCTACATAGGCATGAAGTCTCCCATGGTGGCAGGAGATGGGAGAGTAGTGGACTGTGAGCCAGGTGCCAAAGTGCTGGGATGATGGGAAGGTGTGGTGAGGCGTTAGCTTCAAAAGAAGAATTTAACTTAAGAGTTGATCCATGTAAAGCTGTATGTGGCAGTGGGATTTAGGGAATAGAGAGTCTGCCTTGAAGTTTGTATATTAGTTATGTGGAGTGGGAGTGCAGATTAGAGACTGGAAAGAGAGGTGGAAGGGGAGATGGGGAGAGGAGAGAGGTAGGAATGGAAATGAGATGGGGAGAGGTCTGCAGAAAGGGTTTAGGTAGTTAAAATGTGGCTAAAGAGAGTTTCCACCTCATAAGGTTGGTGAGACAATAAAAGGGATCATGCTTAGCACAGTGCCTGGCAAAAAAAAAAAGCCTCAATGAACTGCAGCCATTATTATTACTGTTGTTGTTGTGTTACAAAGTGGATGTGTGTGTGGAGAGATCTGGGGAGGTCAAGGTGAGAGAGAAGGAGACATGAGCAAGAAGTGCCCTAAGATGACTCCTCTTGAGGCAGTGGCAAGGAGAGTGGGGGAAGGAGGTGGAGAGGACAGGAAAAGGGGGATGCAAGGACTTGGTTGAACTTGACTGGTTTCAGGTTCTGCAGATTACAGGTATAAAGTTGTTTTGCCACCAGAAGCATCACAGTGTCTCCTGGAACTGTGTTGGTGCAAGCAATCTGAAGCACTGTGGCCGGCATCGACATGGCCTTTAAATGCATTTTCTGGGCAGAGTTATAGGCTTTTTTAGAGCTGCAGAGAGCCTTAGACATCACCTAATTCAGCCCCTTTATTTGTCAGATGAGACAAATGGGACCCAGAAATGTGAGAGTTTGCTTGGTGTCACCAGACACATGCCAGGTGAAGACTTGGCTTATGTTCAAGACGGCCTTGAGATCCTGGCATCATGAGTGTATTTTAGATATAAATAATTACTCCAAATGATCCATGCTAATACGAATACCCACTTTATATCTTGCCATCAGTAGTCTTAACATGTTGTATGAATTGTACAATTATTCTTTTAATTAAATTATTGAATTATTGAAATTGAAACAGTGAGGAATTAGAATATGAAATATATAAAGAATTGTAAATCTCTTCAGGGCCTGCTTATTAACTGTAAATAAGCATAATTAGTTAAGTAATGGGTGTAACGTGTCTCCATCCTGCATATATAAAGAAAATATTTCCAAAAGAACATTTTGTGACAAAACAGAGAAAGACACTGTCCTTTTAGAAAGCGTAGATAAGTGGTTTCTCCTTTTCAGTCAGCATCACCCATGTCGTTAACCACACTTGCCCCTGCTGTCCTGCTGACACCAGGTGGCAGTGCTCACCTTCAAAAGGATGTAGCTTAGGCCTGAACCTCCACTTGAGCCTGGGTCCCACATGCCCTCAGCAGGCAATTATTAAATCTGATAAAAAACAGCCTCAACATTTGTCTTTTCAAAGTTGCAGAGCAAGATGACTATAAAGACAAAATTTCCTTATATTTATATGATACTTTACAGCTTCCAAAGTGCTTTCTTGTATGGCATGTCATTTGAAGCTTACAAGGAACCTGGGCATTAGGAAGAGAGGTTTCCTTCCTCCGAGTTAAAGAAGAGGAAGCTGAGGAAAAGGACTGTTCAGGGATGTGCAGCATGAAACTGGGAGAACCAGGCCAGAATGGGCCTTGTGACTCAGTGTGATGATGCTTTCAGTAGACCTGATCTTCTTTAGATCAGGTAGAAAAATAAGACTCAAACAACGCAAAAATCCCTCTTTAATGAAAACCATAAACATGCTTCTTACAAAATCCCTCTCAGAATTTCTAGTTACTAGCAAAGGGAAACGTTTACCTACAGATATATTGCCTTTCAGATGTGGTGCATTCATTCTTTTGCTCATTCAAGAAATAATTCCTGAGCACCTGCTATGCTCCAGGCACTGTGCTAGTGGCAGGGGACATGGAGGGGAAGAAAATAGATGCCTTGCAAGCTCTTATTGTGAATAACGCTGCTGTGGACATGGTATGGACAAGTATCTCTTCCAGACCCTGATTTCAATTCATTTCACTGTATACCAGAAGTGGAATTTCTGGATCATATGGTAATTCTATGTTTAATTTCTTTAAGGACCTGTCATCCTTTTTTCCACAGCAGCCATATCATTTTACATTCCTACAAATAAGGCACAAGGATTCCAATTCTCCCCCTCCATGCCTGCACTTGCTATTTTCTATTTGTTTGATAGTAGTTATCCTAATGCTGTGAGGTGGTATCTCACTGTAGTTTGGATTTGCATTTCCCTAATGATTAGTGATGTGGAGCATCTCCAATACCCTACTTGCTTTTGTCTTTACAACAACTATTGTCAGTCTTCAAGATCCATTTTGGTGCCATTTTATTTTCTAGTCTTCTCTTCAAATTTCTTACTTTATAAAACCTTACAGAGGCTCTATAGATCAAAACTTTTCATGAGAGTTCCTCTTCCAAAGGAACTTGGAAGGTTGATTAGCTTGGTCTTGGTTGTGCTAGACTTTAAACCCAGTTATTCGCGCTTTTCAAGCATTTCTCCTGAGATAACTTATTGTGAGTAGAAAAGGCTAATTAAAAGCTTAAGTGTGTGATTTTTTCTTTGGTAAAATCCAGCAGGTCAAACTAGTTTCAGAACACTACCCACATTCTTCCCTGAGGTAATATTCAATATTTACATCAACGCACAATAATTTCTTGCTTTTCTGTCTGGTTCTACCCTGGAAAGATCTCTTACTCCATGAGGGAATGTGGATGGTGTTTGTGATTTTATCTGGAGACACTGAGGAGTAAGGTGACAATTCAAACAGTCCTTCCTGCTTTGCCATGGTGTTCTGTGGAACAATCTGGTTCAAAAAGTATCCTTCAAGAAATATCCTTCATACCTGGCTTCCAGACTAGACTCATTTCTTTTGTGATAAGTTATTTCTCTTTGTCACCCAAGGACACAGTTTGGATAGTCTGCATCATAATTAGGGTGACCACAGCTGCAGCTTTAAGGGATAGTGAAGTATCTCCAAACATTGGGGCAATCATCTCGTCCTTCCCACTTACTTTCGTAAACCTCCTGCTATGTTTTATTGGACCCCAGCTCACAGGGCTAGATTAATCATAATCCTTTGTAATGTACTGTCATCATTATTCCTACTGTCTGGAATTTAGTTTTGCCGTCCTAGGATGGCAAGCTGACCTTGTTCTCTACCCTTTGGCGGGCCACGTTAATGATCACCCACTCTAACAAATTATTGTGATGCTTATGTCTGTCTTTTGAGAAACTATGTTATTTATCCAAGAAGCATATTTCTTTGTAGATGAACAGAATGCTGTTTCTTCATTACCTACTCTCTGATGGGCATTTTTCTAAGGGCTGTATAGATATTTAACTCCTTTTATCCCCACAACAGTCTCAGCTGTGGTAGTCATTATACCTATTGCATAGACAAGAAAACTGAGACTCAGAAGAGTTGAAGCAACTTGTGCAAAAATTACATGATTTGTAAATGCCACTGCCAGGATATGAAGTCTAGGAATCATTGATTGTGAAATGCATGCTTCTAACCACAAATGAGCTCTTTCCCCAATTCCCCCGCTCAACATGCAATCTAGATGGGAAATACTGGATGGACCTTACTTAAACCTACTCAAGCTATTTCCCTTATAAAGCTGACCACAACAGTTACTCCTCCATTCCCAAGAAAAATATCAAGCCATCACGGACATCAAGGTCAGAGTCCAAAGCTTTCAGGCCTATAGCAGCATAAGGCAAAATCTTTGGAGAAGCAAGCTTTTGTTGTTTAGTGTGATTCCACGTGAATGCCAAATATTGGCCCTGCCAGTGTCTTTGCACACTGTCTTGCTTAAACAGGAGGACCCTGTAACAACTTTAGAATCTGTAAGAATGTGTACAGGAGTTTTTGATCAATAGCTACATGATAAATCGATGTGGTAAAAACAGTGACCTGTACATTTCACAATAGTTTTTTAAAAGATAAATACCAATGTCCTTGTTAAAATAAAAGTGTTCATTTAGACAGTCTTATTAAACTGTAGTTTCAGAGTCTAGTCAAGAAAGTTGTTCTCTTTTTGTGTTTTATTGAGATATAATCGACATTCAGCCTGTATAAGTTTAAGGTGTACAGCATAAGAAATACATTGAAATACATATACAGCAAAATGATTAGCACAATCAGTTTAGTGAACGTCAAGAAAAGTAGTTCTTTGTCAGAGAGAATTTAATATAAAGAATGGTTTAAGGAGATATTGGAAGATTGAAAAGGTGAGAAGATAGGACCACCATGATTCACCTTTCAGGAATGAAGGTTTGGGTCACTACCCAACCAGATAAAAAACTCTGACCAGCTGAGAGCCTGGCCTTGAGTGTGTGAGTGTATGTGGGGTGGTGGGTAGAAGAGAGAAAGCTTAATAACAAACACAACTATCTCATAATAACGTATTTGTATTTATCTCAAATTAGTGTCATTGAATATGAAAACACTTATTTCTTCAGAATAAAGAGAATGGTGATCTCAGATTGTGAACAATACTTTAGTTGCCAGGGACATGGTTAACTTTGTTAGATAATAAATATTTTAAAAGACAAGTGTTTTTAAAGAGCAGTCAGTACATACACAGTAGGAGCTCCAAGAGTCCTTACCCAGCAACATTGGATTCAGGGCTTTACGATGTGGTCTGTTAGGACTTCAACAGTGAACCTTAGAAGCCTGGCCCCCGAGAAGGGTGGCTGGTACACATATAAACAGACATGTGAACTAAAGTGGAGAGTCTCTGATCTCTGGGTAACATTTAGTGCCAGTTAGGGCATGGAGCCTTGACTATTGGGAAGTACATTCACATTAAAACAGGGCTCCAGTCATCACTTTGGGGTGCAGAGGGTAGAGTTTACCCAGCAGGAGTCCCAACCAAATGTCCTGGGGACCAGGGCTCAGGTCCTAGGAAAAACTGGAGCTCAAATCAGGAAGGAATCTGAGGAAGGCTGCTACTCGGTGAACATGGGTAACCCAGGAACCAGCCAGGGAACACAGGTGGTCTTAGGGGCAGAGAATAACTTTAGCCCTTACCTACTCCATCTACTAGCAGAGTACCAAGTAAAGTCAGTTGGGTTCTTATTGGCTGAAGGATGTGATTGGGTTGACCCTACAAGTACTAGGTCTGTAGGACTGATCACTGGGCAGGGTTGGTGAGCAGGGACCTAGAGGTGTCTTTTTGGTCAAATTGGCATCACCACGTATCAACAGTGCTTCTCCTGTTCATCTGATAAACACCAGACAATTCTGTTGAGGTGATATGGGCAGAAGTAATATAGTAATGGGGAGAAAATAAGGGCAGATAAATGTGAGAAGTCAAGTGAGGAGAAAATGTGAAATTTCCAATTAACTTTATTTTGGGGTTCCTATTTGAGCTATTTCCGAATTTCCGGGATCAAAGAAATTCAAAGCCAGAGAACTGGGAGCTTTCCACATTCTGTGTATCTTTAAGAAAGACTAAGACTGGGGACTGACGGACTTTTTACTCAGTGAGATTACTGACGTTGGTCCAACACACCCGCAAGATGAAAACAGTTACTCACAGGAACCATAGAGACAATCATTCTGTCTTCAGAATTTCTAGGTAACCAATCTTCAAATGCTATAGTGTACTAATATCGAAGGTTAGAAACATCTAATTTAAATAAAGAATTCTGACCAAATTGGATAGTTTGCATCAGTATGAAAGTTTATTGAAAGTCATTAGTAAATGAGCATAGAAAGGTTTTTTTTTTTTTTTCCCATTAAAGAACACTTTCTGGCAAAGTGAACAGAAGAAATATAGAAACTGCAAAACACCTTTTAGACACCTTATTTTCTAGACCATTAAGATTGAAGCGTTTTCCTGGAGGAGATGTTTCTCATGATTCTGTACATAATGGCCTGTGTGAAGGGAGACTCTTTCCTCTTGATGCGGTTTAATAGTAGTGTTTCTTGGTTTCTGATTCAACCATAGATGAAAGGACTCTACCGTCAGGTGCCACCTCTTCAATAATTGTCTTGATTACACTGGCTTTCTTAGTATCTGTATGCAAATCCCAAAAGAAAACGAGAATTCAACCCAAGCAATTTGTGGGGGTCCTTACTAATTAACAAGCAAATTTCTAAAAGAAAAATACACTAAATTTCAAAAAAGAAACTTCAATTTTTTAATTTTGCTTTAAAAAACCAAAAACCCTCAGCAATGTTTAATCTACAGCATTTTCGACCACGCCATTTTCCCTTCCAGATTGGTGTAAGAGTACAGCTCATTAAAACATGCAAGCGGGAAACTTCTGTAAGAGTTTAATTTTCTTAAACTGCTCTAGAGCTGAAAAAGCAACAAAACCATCACAGAAAGTCAAAACTAGTTCTGATTACCCCAGCTAGTTTCTGCTGACCTTGGTCCCTTAGATGAGGACTCGCCAGCGGACCCGGAAGACGAGGACTTGTGGCCTCCGCTGGAACTGCTGCCACCGTAGCCGCCGCCGGAACTGCCGCCGAGACCTCCGCTGGAACCGCCGCCCTGGCCGCCCCCGGAACTGCCGCCGTGTCCGCCGCCGCTGGAGCTTCCGCCGCCGTAGCCGCCGCTGGAGCTTCCGCCGCCGTAGCCGCCGCTGGACCTGGCGATCCTGTAGCCGCCGACGGAACCGCCTCCGTAGCCGTCGCCGGAACGTCCGTCATAGGCGCGCCCGCCGCCGCCGGAACTACCGGGAGTAAGTGTCGCATCGGTTAACTCTAATGTTGGGCGACGGTCGGTCGCTTTCCAGATTATTGTTGCTTTAGAAAATAAGCAAAACGTTGTTGGGAGAAAAGACAGCCTTGCCAACTATGAATTTAGAAATCCATTCTTAAAAAAATTCTCTAAAAACAATTCTGTATAGTATGCACAACCCTAAGGATCGTTCTCGGGCCAAATTCGTGGGAAGTTGAGACTGGTCGCATCGGCCTTTTCCTGTGCTCTGCCTCCTCCCTTCTCCCCACTTTCTCCCATCCTGTGGCACTTCCTCGGGTTTTGGAGAAGCCTTGCAATTTGGAATATTGCATCAAAGCAGTGGGGATCCTTTAAACACTTTTGTCATTTACCTTCCCTCTCCTTCTAGCAGGCTGCGGTAGGTTTGAATTTCATTCTCCAGTCTGATCTTAATATCCAGGAGTTGTTGGTACTCAGCATTCTGGCACTCGGTTTCTGCTCGAATCTGCTGTAGTTGTTCCTCCAGAGAGGAGATCTGAGCCTGGATCTGTGAGAGCTGTACACAGTAGCGGCCTTCCGTTTCTGCCAAGGAGGCTTCCAGAGATTGTTTCTGAAAAAAGGAGAGAATATATTGTGGCTTAGCGACCTCCTTGTTCAGTTGAGTGCAGTGAGGCTTTTCAATAATTTAATACGACATCATGTAGAAGAATAAAGAAAATGAATAGAATGTGTTTTTTTGCTTAATGGCAACATTTCAATTTCAGCACTTTTAGATCAATGCCAATAATGCTTTTCTCCGGTTAACAAAGAACTCCAATTTTATTTCTACTTTCTTAGCCCAACTCTGCGTTTTGTTTTGTGTTGGGTTGCATATTCTCATGTGAGCATGAAACTTTGTAGGAGAAAATCGAAGTCATTTTATAAGACAGTTCTTAACATACCAGGGCCAATTGGGACTGTAGTTCAATCTCCAGACCTTGAACAGTGCGTCTCAATTCAGTAATCTCAGATTTATGGCTGGACATTTGTTCGATGTTACTGTTGATTTCTGTAGTCAGTTCCTGGCTCTAGAGTATTAAAAACAGGGGAAAGATGAAGAAAATCGGACATGATAACCAAACCGAACCTCCATTGGCTTCAGTAGGAAGGAAGATGCATGACCTTTTCATTGAACCAGGCCTCAGCGTCTTTGCGGTTCTGTTCAGCAAGTTGTTCATACTGATTTCTCATGTTATTCAGAAGTTCGGTCAGATCAACACCTGGGGCAGCATTCATTTCCACATTCACGTCACCAGTGGACACGTTTTGGAGGTCTCTCATTTCCTGTTTGAGGATCAGAAAGATTTAATAACTGCACTGTGATTACAATGAGCCCTTTTTGTTTTGGCTAGGGAAAGTATAACTTTCTGTGTCACCTCCTCATGGTTCTTCTTCAGGTAGGCGAGCTCTTCAGTCAGGCTCTCAATCTGCATCTCTAGGTCAGCCTTGGTCAAGGTCAGCTCGTCCAGCACCCTGCGCAGGCCATTGATGTCGGCCTCCACGCTCTGGCGCAGGGCCAGCTCATTCTCATACCTGAAACAAGCATGATCCAAATACTGGCTATAACTTATACTGGAGGCGTACCCAGGTAGAGACTGTTTAAAAAGTAAGTATAGAGTTGATTTCCCATCATGGCAACATTTATCATATACAATTTCACATGGGGATGTTAGTGGTTTAATGCAAAGAAGCTTAGTGGTTACTTTAAAATGCATTTTCTTCTTTTAATATTGCCCAAAAGGTAGCATTGAAATGGAGGATTTCTCTGATGACTCCAATAGTGTTTGACTTTGAATGAATTCAGGAAAATGTAAATGCTATTGTGGGCATGCAAAGTCATTGTTAAGAACAAGGTCTGTATCTGTTGGGACAATATTGTACCACATTCGCTTAGCTTACTTCAGCCTGAAGTCGTCAGCTGCCAGCCTGGCGTTGTCGATCTGAAGCACCACATTGGCATTATCATTGGTTAGATTGATGATCTGGAGAGAGAGGCAAAGAAATTAGATACAGATCTGGCTTTTATAGAGGCATGCATAGTTGAACTGCGTTTTTATGTTGTTCTCTTGGAAAATCTGGGAGGCATTTATCAAAATATGAAATATGACAGACTTACCCATATACTGAAACTTGAGTTATTTGTTCTCTTGAAGTTTCTATACTCTTTGATTTCCGTGTCATCCCTTTCTGAAAACTAACTGGCCTTATATAGATGTGTTCCAGCTAGTGTGTCCCCCCGTTTATACTTTGTGATTTCTCTGTATTTCAGCGAACTTTTGACTGACTTGTACGTGTTTTTGCTTTAACTTGTCATAAATATATCTTCTGAATGAATACACTCTGAGCGGGCACACAGTAGGTGCAATTCACAAATTCGCTAGAGCCAAGCAATACCCCATTTGCATACTAGAGAATTCATGTTTCTTGCAATGAGTATTTTTTTGTTATCAATCTGAATAAATTTTGTTCTGGTTCATTTCATAATTCTTTCAGTTACTATATTTGAAATATCTAGTGTATTTTAACTATAGACTCATTATACACTCATTGAGCCCTAAAACCTTCTCAGTAATCTGCCATCCTATAAGCGAAAGAACACACTCGTTGGATGAAGATTGCAATGACCATAGCCTCACAAATATCTTTGATGAGACTTGGTTATTTTTGGAAGCAATAAAGTAAGATAGGCAAACACAGTGAATAGCTATACTGTGCTCAATTTAAGTTCATCCGCCTGGATTACATTGATGAGAAATAGGCCTAAAGTTGGATTTTCAAAATGCCCCTTACCTGATTTTTAAGATCTTCAATGATTTGGTAGTATTTGCTGTAGTCACGAGGCTCCCGCTGGCCTGCGTTGCCATGCTTTTCATACCACTCCTTGATTTTGCCTTCCAGCTCATAGTTTGATTCTTCCAGAGCCCTAACTTTGTCCAAGTAGGAAGCCAGGCGGTCGTTCAGATTCTGCATGGTTACTTTTTCATTTCCAGAAAGAAGGCCGCCATCTCCTCCAAATCCACCACCGAAGCCTCCTCCAAAGCCGCCCCCAACGAAGCTGCCTCCTCCGAAGCTGCCTCCTCCGAAGCTGCCTCCTCCAAAGCTGCCTCCTCCAAAGCTGCCTCCTCCGAAGCCCCCACCTAAGCTGCTGCTTCCATAGCCTCCACCAAAGCTGCCTCCACCAAAACCTCCTCCTGATCCTCCTCCATAGCCTCCCGATGAGCCACCAAAGCAGCCTCCACCAGAGCTGCCACGGCTAAAAGAGCCACCACTGAACCCCCCTGAGCTAAATCCTCCACCAAAGGAGCCTCTGCTGCTTGAAATTCTGAGAGATGATCCCCCTCCTCCTCCGCCTCCACTGCGGGAGGAAGAGTATTGCTTGCGTGAGCTGTATCGAACAGACATGGTGATGCTGTTTAGCCCAGAGAGTGCCTGCTACCAAGGACAGTGACAAGCCTTTATATACTGACAGGGTGTGTCCCGTGTGTGTTGGAGTTTGCTTGCTTGCATGATTTTCTTTTTGCCAGTTTAGCATCTTTGGCTTATGATTGCATAAGTTTTCTTCAGTAATCACCAATTCCAATAGGTATGGTTTTGAATTTGCCCTAGGAACAAACAGGAGGTTTGCTATGTTGAAATTGAAAATGGGTGTAGTTCAGGTGAGTGTATGTTTCATTATGTTTTTTCGTCTTTTGAAGACCATTGGGCAACTCTTAAAATCCTGTCTTTTCTCAGCACTATGTAGGTAGCACAGAACGTTCTCAAAATTTGGAAAAAGAATTTTAGCTACAAAATTATAGTTAAAATAAGATTTTTGTTTTAAAATGTATATTTTAAACAGTTTCAATTAATTAGAACAAGAGTTAGCATGAAGCCTTCCAGAATCATGCTATAATAAGGATCTTGTACAAAACTGTAAGCTGCCAAAATGAAAATACAAAACATATGCTAAACAATTTAATTAGTGTTTAAAAGTTGCCACACATAAAAATTTAAAGCCATAAGGGCACAATTTAGGAAGTATATGTGTGTATGTTTATAGGGAATCTTTTAATTTATTTGGAGAATGAAAGTATATTGATATTTTGCCTGGGAAATTGGAAGTGAGTAATTATTTAGGAACCTTTAATTTAATGGTGCTATTCTTTTTAAAATAAAAAAATCTAAACTCACGAAGTTCTCTTGGAGTTTTTTTGACTTTTAAATTCATTGTACTTAAGGTTTATGTGAAGACCATAATGCAGAAATTCTTGGTCCCAGATATGAAGAACTAAGCTCCAGTAGGTTCTTTATACTAAATTCGATAGAAAAGGGAGAATTTAAATGTTATGATTTTGAGTAAAAATTTGTTTGCAAGAATAGACATCCAAATTAGGGATTAATACTTCAAAAATTATGAACTAGACTGTGAACATATGTTTCCAAGCTACATTCTTTTTCTCAAAAAAATTTGTTTGTATATACTGTGATATATTTGGATATAGAATTTGGCGTAACAGTTTATATAGTGCAGTATTTAATTGGGACCTTAAGACATGACATAAAATTATTTTATATCTACTTACAGGCTATGACATTTCTATTGTTCAAAAATACATTCACAGCTATATTTATACATATATATCCACATGCATTTTACAATTCTACAGTGCTATTTGTGATGCTGTGATTTTATAATCTCAGAAACAAGCTGCTGAGATATGGGTGGTGGTTATCTGTAGTTTATAGAGGAGGTAGTTGAAGCTGAGAGACGTTATGATTTTGCCTAAAGAGATATAGTAGGTGGTTGAACTGAGGTTAGAAACTTGGTCTTTTGGTGCCTGGTTTTTTGCTTTTTCTTGCTGTACCAATGTATATATATGTGTTCTGGTGGATTTGGTGTGATAGAACTGAATTCCTGTATTTCTTATCATAAACTTCTCCACATGGGAAAATACAAAACAAACAGTACTTGGAAGCATGAAAATATTGAAAGGGTATTTGGCAGGCACTCTTCTATGAGGAATTGCTTTTCAAATTCAGTTTGTAGCTGCACATTCCAGTTTATGAAAACTATAGAAATAACTTCTGCAGGGAAAAGGAATGTGGTTGGGAGCATTAACGAAGCGTTGATTGTTAGAATGGAGGCTACTACCCAACAAATGACAGCTCCTCCAACTTGTTAGCACATGCAACTGGGGTGGTAGTTGAGAGAAAAACGAAACGCAACCATGGGAATTGAACCTTGATGAAGATAACATGCAGTAAAGAAAGGCTATGATAAATCAGGAAAGGAAAATACAAGATTATACTAAGTTCAGAGAGCATGTTGAAGCCTTGATATTAACGACAGCAATTTGGAAAGAAAGCATTTTATTTACAGAGAGATTTTGATAGGTTTTACCTGTAATTGTTGCAAATTTTGGATCTTGATCGTACCAGATTTGCTTTAGTATTAGCCTTTAATTTCTTCTCCTGGTGGGAAAATATAAAAATTTCCCTCTAGTTTCACTTAGTTAACAAACGGTATGAAGAGATCTATTACGGTCATATCAACTCAAAGAATATGCGAGAGGAAACATTTGCATAAAAGTACAAGAGAACAAATACGTGTATAGAGACTCTTCTAATACTGACTGTCACATTTCATTTAAGCTACCTTTGATGTTATTATCAAAGATTACTTATTAACTTGTATACTCTAGAAAGTGATTTGTTTTTATTTTCACTGTCATTTATTGAAATCAGCCTTTGGCGTGAGTGACATTACAGAGGTGCCATGGAATAATTCTGCAGCTAAATTGAATGAAAATGTACGACTGTCAATTCTAGTCTTGGCACCTTTTACACTTGGTTACCATATTCCAGTGAAACTATAATTTCTTTGTTTTCCATTTTTATTTTGTCTCTCTTTAAGGCACATTGATAGGCGTTTAGAAGGTAGAAAGATGAACAAGATTCAGCTCCTGTCCTTAAGGATCTCACCAGTTGTTCCGGTACTTGAGGATTCTGAACATAAGCTGTCAACTTAAGTGCTATGCTGTGCAAATAGTAAATGAAGTGAGAGGGAGGTGGGGCGGGGAGAAGGAGTTAACATTTCCTGAACATCTACTATGTTCTAGTTGGTTTACTCTCCTTTAATCTTCCTCCCAATTCCCTGTGACAGGTATTATTTACCTCATTTTATAGCTTAAAGAAATTAAGCTTTAGAAAGCTTTAAGAAGTTCCCCAGAGTGAGACAGCTGGTTTATGCTAGAGCCTGGTTTTGATTCAGGCCCATTTGCTTCAAAGATGATGCTATTTTCATGACACTGAGCTGCTGCTGTAAGACTGATGAGCAAGGAGTCTTGTTGGAATAGGGTCACCTGCCCAAGTTTCATGGTGCAGGTGGAATTTAAGCTGAGTCTTGTGAAGGATGAGTAGGATTTTTCCATGTGTGCAGCAGCAGAGAAGTGGGGAAGTGGGGACTGTGAAAATGCCAAGCAGGTGGAGACTCTGAATGGACAAGTTTGGCTGGAACAGATCGTCCATATTTATAAATTTCTCTTAACAGATTTTATTGAGTGCCTGCAATATTTCCTGGGGATACATAGATGACTAAGATGTAATTCCTGCCTCTCAAGGAGTTTAAAATTTACTTGGAGAGGCAAATAGACATACCCATGAGTCGGAGATTGTAATCCAGTACAGGGTAGTCTGGGCTACAGTTGAGGCATGGACATGGTTTTGAGGAATGCAGAGAGGTGTTCTAACAGTCTGATGTGAGTGTTTTTGTCTGTGTGCTCACTCGTGCATGTGTGTGAGGGCACAATGAAAGAGTAGCTGTGTCAAGTTTTGAGGAGAAGATTAGTTTGGTTTAAGATGTGACTTTGGAGTAATACCAGGATATTAATGTAAAACTATCTTTGAACGGTTAGAATCACAGGACTACAGTTCAGGAGAGAGATGAGACCAACAGACTTCAGGATAGTTAGGATCTCTAAGGGAAGGGATTTAGAAAGAAATGAGCAGAAGGTCTAAACTTGAACTTTTGGCGATGGCCACTTTAGGTGCTGGGAAGAAGAGCCAGCAAATCCTGGTAAGAAGGAGGGCACCTGGAAGTGTGGAAGAGGGAAGAAGGATCATGGAAGCTACGGGAGAAGAGAACCCAGATAAGGTGGGGTGGTCTGCAGAGCCAGATGAAGGAGAAAGGAGATTGAAGGACTGTTGATTTGGCAATTAGGTCCCAATGGTATCCTTCTGGAGGGCACGTTTAGTCAACTTATGGTATGGCAATCCACAGTATATACCCAATATTCGAATTGATGACTTTGCTTATGGTATTTTATTTTCATGTTTAATGTAGTCCAGTTTATCAATTTCTTCAGTAATTTCTTCTGGATTTAGGGTCATGGTTAGGATGAGTCTAGGTGCTATTTTCATGGAGTTAATTTGGCTCTGGAAGCATGTTGTTGGTTCAGCTTTGTTATCAACTTGTGTCCTGTTGGGATTTGGATCTTTCCTTTTTCTTCCTTATTTTGCTTCAAGTAAAGTCCTTTTTTGAAGTTTCTAGATGAAGATTCTATTTGCAAGTTTTTTTCTCTGAGTAATTGAAATATAATGAATAATTTAGGTAGTTGCAGAAAGATGAGTCTGGTAGCGCAGGTTATGTCTCAAGATAGTAAAGTTGATGAGCTAAACGTTTCACGGTTTCTATTGTTTAGCACATAAAGTTTGAGAATTAGACATTTTTTGCATGAATGTTCTGTGACTTTGTGAGATTGCTGAATGTGCCTTTGTGATTACCACCCATGGAGTCAAAGCCAAGTGGAAAGCTGTACAACAGTGTGATGGATGTGTTACCTGCCTCCTAGACAGTTGAGCAATTAGGACAACTACGATATTGAAAAGTCCGTGTCTTCTCCTTGGCAAACTTCTAAAATGCAGGGCTCTGAAATCTGCAGACACTGCCATATTACAGAAGTTTTCTAAAACTTCTGGGACTGCATTGTGATGGAAGTCACAAAAATGTGAAAACATGAAGGCTTTCCAGTGTAGTATAGCAGAGTGGTTAAGTAGGTGCGTACTGGAGTCAGACTGTTTGGGTTAAAATCCAGGCAGAGGGCAACATGATGAGGTTGAAATGAAAAAAAAGGCCTATTGCAAAGTTAGGACAATCGTCCAGGTGGGAAGGATGAAGGTTGTGGGATGAAAAAGTTGGGAGTACTTGGTGTTTTATTGAATTTGGAGAATGAGGAAGAAAGAAGAGTTGGGAATGACCCTTCAGTAGTTGATTTCAGATTCTGGGAATCCACAATATTCACTGAGATAGGGAATATAGCAGGAGGAAGATACTGAGTTTACTTTTAGACCACCTGGGTTTGAGAGGTTGGTGAAATATCTCAGAAAGAGATGACCGATAGGAAGTGTGACTGTTTAGAATAAGTACATGGAATTGGGAAAAATACCTGACTAACAATGCATGAAGGGATAGTCAGGAAGAACTGAGGGCCCAGCTTTCATTTGTAACGACATTCAAATGCATCCAGTCATGAGCCGCAGAACAACGTTTGGTCAGTGACCGACCGCATATATGATGGTGGCCTCATAAGATTAGTACCATATAGCCTAGGTATGTCATAGGCTATACCATCTAGGTTTGTGTAAGTACACTCTATAATGTTTGCACAATGATGAAATTGCCTAACAATTCATTTCTCTGAAGTATCCCTTTCGTTAAGCGAGGCATGATGGTATTGGAAGTTATTCTGATGTAGGAATAGAGAAGATGATGATCAGGCTGATGTGCATTTTGGAATTTGAAGCTAGATTCAGAAGATAGAAAAAGTAGCAAAGAAATTTCTAGTGCTCTTGAGAAAATGGTTGAGGTGATTGAGCATACGGTCACATATAAAGAAGGAAGTAAGACCAGAGGGACAGATACACTGAAGAAAAAGAAAAAAGTTGACTCATCGGACATCTTTATGAGGTCATGGAGCAAGAAGAGTGTGAGAAGGACATTGAGAGAGGTGAAGGAAGATGGGTTAAAGTCGGACAGTGGAAGACAGAGTTTAGAATTTTACAGTTGGCACAACCCCAGATCTTGACAAAGTTCAGTGAACAGCCATGGGCGCGGGACCCAACGGTCACTGAAATAAGAGATCAGAAGTGGACTGCCCTGAAAGTCAATGGAGTAGGAGGTTAGGAACTGTTAGACTGTGGTGTTAAGTGGGCCATCTACATAGGCATGAAGTCTCCCACGGTGGCAGGAGATGGGAGAGTAGTGGACTGTGAGCCAGGTGCCAAAGTGCTGGGATGATGGGAAGGTGTGGTGAGGCGTTAGCTTCAAAAGAAGAATTTAACTTGAGTTGATCCATGTAAAGCTGTATGTGGCAGTGGGATTTAGGGAATAGAGAGTCTGCCTTGAAGTTTGTATATTAGTTATGTGGAGTGGGAGTGCAGATTAGAGACTGGAAAGAGAGGTGGAAGGGGAGATGGGGAGAGGAGAGAGGTAGGAATGGAAATGAGATGGGGAGAGGTCTGCAGAAAGGGTTTAGGTAGTTAAAATGTGGCTAAAGAGAGTTTCCACCTCATAAGGTTGGTGAGACAATAAAAGAGATCATGCTTAGCACAGTGCCTGGCAAAAAAAAAAAGCCTCAATGAACTGCAGCCATTATTATTACTGTTGTTGTTGTGTTACAAAGTGGATGTGTGTGTGGAGAGATCTGGGGAGGTCAAGGTGAGAGAGAAGGAGACATGAGCAAGAAGTGCCCTAAGATGACTCCTCTTGAGGCAGTGGCAAGGAGAGTGGGGGAAGGAGGTGGAGAGGACAGGAAAAGGGGGATGCAAGGACTTGGTTGAACTTGACTGGTTTCAGGTTCTGCAGATTACAGGTATAAAGTTGTTTTGCCACCAGAAGCATCACAGTGTCTCCTGGAACTGTGTTGGTGCAAGCAATCTGAAGCACTGTGGCCGGCATCGACATGGCCTTTAAATGCATTTTCTGGGCAGAGTTATAGGCTTTTTTAGAGCTGCAGAGAGCCTTAGACATCACCTAATTCAGCCCCTTTATTTGTCAGATGAGACAAATGGGACCCAGAAATGTGAGAGTTTGCTTGGTGTCACCAGACACATGCCAGGTGAAGACTTGGCTTATGTTCAAGACGGCCTTGAGATCCTGGCATCATGAGTGTATTTTAGATATAAATAATTACTCCAAATGATCCATGCTAATACGAATACCCACTTTATATCTTGCCATCAGTAGTCTTAACATGTTGTATGAATTGTACAATTATTCTTTTAATTAAATTATTGAATTATTGAAATTGAAACAGTGAGGAATTAGAATATGAAATATATAAAGAATTGTAAATCTCTTCAGGGCCTGCTTATTAACTGTAAATAAGCATAATTAGTTAAGTAATGGGTGTAACGTGTCTCCATCCTGCATATATAAAGAAAATATTTCCAAAAGAACATTTTGTGACAAAAAAGAGAAAGACACCGTCCTTTTAGAAAGCGTAGATAAGTGGTTTCTCCTTTTCAGTCAGCATCACCCATGTTGTTAACCACACTTGCCCCTGCTGTCCTGCTGACACCAGGTGGCAGTGCTCACCTTCAAATGGATGTAGCTTAGGCCTGAACCTCCACTTGAGCCTGGGTCCCACATGCCCTCAGCAGGCAATTATTAAATCTGATAAAAAACAGCCTCAACATTTGTCTTTTCAAAGTTGCAGAGCAAGATGACTATAAAGACAAAATTTCCTTATATTTATATGATACTTTACAGCTTCCAAAGTGCTTTCTTGTATGGCATGTCATTTGAAGCTTACAAGGAACCTGGGCATTAGGAAGAGAGGTTTCCGTCCTCCGAGTTAAAGAAGAGGAAGCTGAGGAAAAGGACCGTTCAGGGATGTGCAGCATGAAACTGGGAGAACCAGGCCAGAATGGGCCTTGTGACTCAGTGTGATGATGCTTTCAGTAGACCTGATCTTCTTTAGATCAGGTAGAAAAATAAGACTCAAACAACGCAAAAATCCCTCTTTAATGAAAACCATAAACATGCTTCTTACAAAATCCCTCTCAGAATTTCTAGTTACTAGCAAAGGGAAACGTTTACCTACAGATATATTGCCTTTCAGATGTGGTGCATTCATTCTTTTGCTCATTCAAGAAATAATTCCTGAGCACCTGCTATGCTCCAGGCACTGTGCTAGTGGCAGGGGACATGGAGGGGAAGAAAATAGATGCCTTGCAAGCTCTTATTGTGAATAACGCTGCTGTGGACATGGTATGGACAAGTATCTCTTCCAGACCCTGATTTCAATTCATTTCACTGTATACCAGAAGTGGAATTTCTGGATCATATGGTAATTCTATGTTTAATTTCTTTAAGGACCTGTCATCCTTTTTTCCACAGCAGCCATATCATTTTACATTCCTACAAATAAGGCACAAGGATTCCAATTCTCCCCCTCCATGCCTGCACTTGCTATTTTCTATTTGTTTGATAGTAGTTATCCTAATGCTGTGAGGTGGTATCTCACTGTAGTTTGGATTTGCATTTCCCTAATGATTAGTGATGTGGAGCATCTCCAATACCCTACTTGCTTTTGTCTTTACAACAACTATTGTCAGTCTTCAAGATCCATTTTGGTGCCATTTTATTTTCTAGTCTTCTCTTCAAATTTCTTACTTTATAAAACCTTACAGAGGCTCTATAGATCAAAACTTTTCATGAGAGTTCCTCTTCCAAAGGAACTTGGAAGGTTGATTAGCTTGGTCTTGGTTGTGCTAGACTTTAAACCCAGTTATTCGCGCTTTTCAAGCATTTCTCCTGAGATAACTTATTGTGAGTAGAAAAGGCTAATTAAAAGATTAAGTGTGTGATTTTTTCTTTGGTAAAATCCAGCAGGTCAAACTAGTTTCAGAACACTACCCACATTCTTCCCTGAGGTAATATTCAATATTTACATCAACGCACAATAATTTCTTGCTTTTCTGTCTGGTTCTACCCTGGAAAGATCTCTTACTCCATGAGGGAATGTGGATGGTGTTTGTGATTTTATCTGGAGACACTGAGGAGTAAGGTGACAATTCAAACAGTCCTTCCTGCTTTGCCATGGTGTTCTGTGGAACAATCTGGTTCAAAAAGTATCCTTCAAGAAATATCCTTCATACCTGGCTTCCAGACTAGACTCATTTCTTTTGTGATAAGTTATTTCTCTTTGTCACCCAAGGACACAGTTTGGATAGTCTGCATCATAATTAGGGTGACCACAGCTGCAGCTTTAAGGGATAGTGAAGTATCTCCAAACATTGGGGCAATCATCTCGTCCTTCCCACTTACTTTCGTAAACCTCCTGCTATGTTTTATTGGACCCCAGCTCACAGGGCTAGAGTAATCATAATCCTTTGTAATGTACTGTCATCATTATTCCTACTGTGTGGAATTTAGTTTTGCCGTCCTAGGATGGCAAGCTGACCTTGTTCTCTACCCTTTGGCGGGCCACGTTAATGATCACCCACTCTAACAAATTATTGTGATGCTTATGTCTGTCTTTTGAGAAACTATGTTATTTATCCAAGAAGCATATTTCTTTGTAGATGAACAGAATGCTGTTTCTTCATTACCTACTCTCTGATGGGCATTTTTCTAAGGGCTGTATAGATATTTAACTCCTTTTATCCCCACAACAGTCTCAGCTGTGGTAGTCATTATACCTATTGCATAGACAAGAAAACTGAGACTCAGAAGAGTTGAAGCAACTTGTGCAAAAATTACATGATTTGTAAATGCCACTGCCAGGATATGAAGTCTAGGAATCATTGATTGTGAAATGCATGCTTCTAACCACAAATGAGCTCTTTCCCTAATTACCCCGCTCAACATGCAATCTAGATGGGAAATACTGGATGGACCTTATTTAAACCTACTCAAGCTATTTCCCTTATAAAGCTGACCACAACAGTTACTCCTCCATTCCCAAGAAAAATATCAAGCCATCACGGACATCAAGGTCAGAGTCCAAAGCTTTCAGGCCTATAGCAGCATAAGGCAAAATCTTTGGAGAAGCAAGCTTTTGTTGTTTAGTGTGATTCCACGTGAATGCCAAATATTGGCCCTGCCAGTGTCTTTGCACACTGTCTTGCTTAAACAGGAGGACCCTGTAACAACTTTAGAATCTGTAAGAATGTGTACAGGAGTTTTTGATCAATAGCTACATGATAAATCGATGTGGTAAAAACAGTGACCTGTACATTTCACAATAGTTTTTTAAAAGATAAATACCAATGTCCTTGTTAAAATAAAAGTGTTCATTTAGACAGTCTTATTAAACTGTAGTTTCAGAGTCTAGTCAAGAAAGTTGTTCTCTTTTTGTGTTTTATTGAGATATAATCGACATTCAGCCTGTATAAGTTTAAGGTGTACAGCATAAGAAATACATTGAAATACATATACAGCAAAATGATTAGCACAATCAGTTTAGTGAACGTCAAGAAAAGTAGTTCTTTGTCAGAGAGAATTTAATATAAAGAATGGTTTAAGGAGATATTGGAAGATTGAAAAGGTGAGAAGATAGGACCACCATGATTCACCTTTCAGGAATGAAGGTTTGGGTCACTACCCAACCAGATAAAAAACTCTGACCAGCTGAGAGCCTGGCCTTGAGTGTGTGAGTGTATGTGGGGTGGTGGGTAGAAGAGAGAAAGCTTAATAACAAACACAACTATCTCATAATAACGTATTTGTATTTATCTCAAATTAGTGTCATTGAATATGAAAACACTTATTTCTTCAGAATAAAGAGAATGGTGATCTCAGATTGTGAACAATACTTTAGTTGCCAGGGACATGGTTAACTTTGTTAGATAATAAATATTTTAAAAGACAAGTGTTTTTAAAGAGCAGTCAGTACATACACAGTAGGAGCTCCAAGAGTCCTTACCCAGCAACATTGGATTCAGGGCTTTACGATGTGGTCTGTTAGGACTTCAACAGTGAACCTTAGAAGCCTGGCCCCCGAGAAGGGTGGCTGGTACACATATAAACAGACATGTGAACTAAAGTGGAGAGTCTCTGATCTCTGGGTAACATTTAGTGCCAGTTAGGGCATGGAGCCTTGACTATTGGGAAGTACATTCACATTAAAACAGGGCTCCAGTCATCACTTTGGGGTGCAGAGGGTAGAGTTTACCCAGCAGGAGTCCCAACCAAATGTCCTGGGGACCAGGGCTCAGGTCCTAGGAAAAACTGGAGCTCAAATCAGGAAGGAATCTGAGGAAGGCTGCTACTCGGTGAACATGGGTAACCCAGGAACCAGCCAGGGAACACAGGTGGTCTTAGGGGCAGAGAATAACTTTAGCCCTTACCTACTCCATCTACTAGCAGAGTACCAAGTAAAGTCAGTTGGGTTCTTATTGGCTGAAGGATGTGATTGGGTTGACCCTACAAGTACTAGGTCTGTAGGACTGATCACTGGGCAGGGTTGGTGAGCAGGGACCTAGAGGTGTCTTTTTGGTCAAATTGGCATCACCACGTATCAACAGTGCTTCTCCTGTTCATCTGATAAACACCAGACAATTCTGTTGAGGTGATATGGGCAGAAGTAATATAGTAATGGGGAGAAAATAAGGGCAGATAAATGTGAGAAGTCAAGTGAGGAGAAAATGTGAAATTTCCAATTAACTTTATTTTGGGGGTCCTATTTGAGCTATTTCCGAATTTCCGGGATCAAAGAAATTCAAAGCCAGAGAACTGGGAGCTTTCCACATTCTGTGTATCTTTAAGAAAGACTAAGACTGGGGACTGACGGACTTTTTACTCAGTGAGATTACTGACGTTGGTCCAACACACCCGCAAGATGAAAACAGTTACTCACAGGAACCATAGAGACAATCATTCTGTCTTCAGAATTTCTAGGTAACCAATCTTCAAATGCTATAGTGTACTAATATCGAAGGTTAGAAACATCTAATTTAAATAAAGAATTCTGACCAAATTGGATAGTTTGCATCAGTATGAAAGTTTATTGAAAGTCATTAGTAAATGAGCATAGAAAGGTTTTTTTTTTTTTTTCCCATTAAAGAACACTTTCTGGCAAAGTGAACAGAAGAAATATAGAAACTGCAAAACACCTTTTAGACACCTTATTTTCTAGACCATTAAGATTGAAGCGTTTTCCTGGAGGAGATGTTTCTCATGATTCTGTACATAATGGCCTGTGTGAAGGGAGACTCTTTCCTCTTGATGCGGTTTAATAGTAGTGTTTCTTGGTTTCTGATTCAACCATAGATGAAAGGACTCTACCGTCAGGTGCCACCTCTTCAATAATTGTCTTGATTACACTGGCTTTCTTAGTATCTGTATGCAAATCCCAAAAGAAAACGAGAATTCAACCCAAGCAATTTGTGGGGGTCCTTACTAATTAACAAGCAAATTTCTAAAAGAAAAATACACTAAATTTCAAAAAAGAAACTTCAATTTTTTAATTTTGCTTTAAAAAACCAAAAACCCTCAGCAATGTTTAATCTACAGCATTTTCGACCACGCCATTTTCCCTTCCAGATTGGTCTAAGAGTACAGCTCATTAAAACATGCAAGCGGGAAACTTCTGTAAGAGTTTAATTTTCTTAAACTGCTCTAGAGCTGAAAAAGCAACAAAACCATCACAGAAAGTCAAAACTAGTTCCGATTACCCCAGCTAGTTTCTGCTGACCTTGGTCCCTTAGATGAGGACTCGCCAGCGGACCCGGAAGACGAGGACTTGTGGCCTCCGCTGGAACTGCTGCCACCGTAGCCGCCGCCGGAACTGCCGCCGAGACCTCCGCTGGAACCGCCGGCCTGGCCGCCCCCGGAACTGCCGCCGTGTCCGCCGCCGCTGGAGCTTCCGCCGCCGTAGCCGCCGCTGGAGCTTCCGCCGCCGTAGCCGCCGCTGGACCTGGCGATCCTGTAGCCGCCGACGGAACCGCCTCCGTAGCCGTCGCCGGAACGTCCGTCATAGGCGCGCCCGCCGCCGCCGGAACTACCGGGAGTAAGTGTCGCATCGGTTAACTCTAATGTTGGGCGACGGTCGGTCGCTTTCCAGATTATTGTTGCTTTAGAAAATAAGCAAAACGTTGTTGGGAGAAAAGACAGCCTTGCCAACTATGAATTTAGAAATCCATTCTTAAAAAAATTCTCTAAAAACAATTCTGTATAGTATGCACAACCCTAAGGATCGTTCTCGGGCCAAATTCGTGGGAAGTTGAGACTGGTCGCATCGGCCTTTTCCTGTGCTCTGCCTCCTCCCTTCTCCCCTCTTTCTCCCATCCTGTGGCACTTCCTCGGGTTTTGGAGAAGCCTTGCAATTTGGAATATTGCATCTAAGCAGTGGGGATCCTTTAAACACTTTTGTCATTTACCTTCCCTCTCCTTCTAGCAGGCTGCGGTAGGTTTGAATTTCATTCTCCAGTCTGATCTTAATATCCAGGAGTTGTTGGTACTCAGCATTCTGGCACTCGGTTTCTGCTCGAATCTGCTGTAGTTGTTCCTCCAGAGAGGAGATCTGAGCCTGGATCTGTGAGAGCTGTACACAGTAGCGGCCTTCCGTTTCTGCCAAGGAGGCTTCCAGAGATTGTTTCTGAAAAAAGGAGAGAATATATTGTGGCTTAGCGACCTCCTTGTTCAGTTGAGTGCAGTGAGGCTTTTCAATAATTTAATACGACATCATGTAGAAGAATAAAGAAAATGAATAGAATGTGTTTTTTTGCTTAATGGCAACATTTCAATTTCAGCACTTTTAGATCAATGCCAATAATGCTTTTCTCCGGTTAACAAAGAACTCCAATTTTATTTCTACTTTCTTAGCCCAACTCTGCGTTTTGTTTTGTGTTGGGTTGCATATTCTCATGTGAGCATGAAACTTTGTAGGAGAAAATCGAAGTCATTTTATAAGACAGTTCTTAACATACCAGGGCCAATTGGGACTGTAGTTCAATCTCCAGACCTTGAACAGTGCGTCTCAATTCAGTAATCTCAGATTTATGGCTGGACATTTGTTCGATGTTACTGTTGATTTCTGTAGTCAGTTCCTGGCTCTAGAGTATTAAAAACAGGGGAAAGATGAAGAAAATCGGACATGATAACCAAACCGAACCTCCATTGGCTTCAGTAGGAAGGAAGATGCATGACCTTTTCATTGAACCAGGCCTCAGCGTCTTTGCGGTTCTGTTCAGCAAGTTGTTCATACTGATTTCTCATGTTATTCAGAAGTTCGGTCAGATCAACACCTGGGGCAGCATTCATTTCCACATTCACGTCACCAGTGGACACGTTTTGGAGGTCTCTCATTTCCTGTTTGAGGATCAGAAAGATTTAATAACTGCACTGTGATTACAATGAGCCCTTTTTGTTTTGGCTAGGGAAAGTATAACTTTCTGTGTCACCTCCTCATGGTTCTTCTTCAGGTAGGCGAGCTCTTCAGTCAGGCTCTCAATCTGCATCTCTAGGTCAGCCTTGGTCAAGGTCAGCTCGTCCAGCACCCTGCGCAGGCCATTGATGTCGGCCTCCACGCTCTGGCGCAGGGCCAGCTCATTCTCATACCTGAAACAAGCATGATCCAAATACTGGCTATAACTTATACTGGAGGCGTACCCAGGTAGAGACTGTTTAAAAAGTAAGTATAGAGTTGATTTCCCATCATGGCAACATTTATCATATACAATTTCACATGGGGATGTTAGTGGTTTAATGCAAAGAAGCTTAGTGGTTACTTTAAAATGCATTTTCTTCGTTTAATATTGCCCAAAAGGTAGCATTGAAATGGAGGATTTCTCTGATGACTCCAATAGTGTTTGACTTTGAATGAATTCAGGAAAATGTAAATGCTATTGTGGGCATGCAAAGTCATTGTTAAGAACAAGGTCTGTATCTGTTGGGACAATATTGTACCACATTCGCTTAGCTTACTTCAGCCTGAAGTCGTCAGCTGCCAGCCTGGCGTTGTCGATCTGAAGCACCACATTGGCATTATCATTGGTTAGATTGATGATCTGGAGAGAGAGGCAAAGAAATTAGATACAGATCTGGCTTTTATAGAGGCATGCATAGTTGAACTGCGTTTTTATGTTGTTCTCTTGGAAAATCTGGGAGGCATTTCTTAAAATATGAAATATGACAGACTTACCCATATACTGAAACTTGAGTTATTTGTTCTCTTGAAGTTTCTATACTCTTTGATTTCCGTGTCATCCCTTTCTGAAAACTAACTGGCCTTATATAGATGTGTTCCAGCTAGTGTGTCCCCCCGTTTATACTTTGTGATTTCTCTGTATTTCAGCGAACTTTTGACTGACTTGTACGTGTTTTTGCTTTAACTTGTCATAAATATATCTTCTGAATGAATACACTCTGAGCGGGCACACAGTAGGTGCAATTCACAAATTCGCTAGAGCCAAGCAATACCCCATTTGCATACTAGAGAATTCATGTTTCTTGCAATGAGTATTTTTTTGTTATCAATCTGAATAAATTTTGTTCTGGTTCATTTCATAATTCTTTCAGTTACTATATTTGAAATATCTAGTGTATTTTAACTATAGACTCATTATACACTCATTGAGCCCTAAAACCTTCTCAGTAATCTGCCATCCTATAAGCGAAAGAACACACTCGTTGGATGAAGATTGCAATGACCATAGCCTCACAAATATCTTTGATGAGACTTGGTTATTTTTGGAAGCAATAAAGTAAGATAGGCAAACACAGTGAATAGCTATACTGTGCTCAATTTAAGTTCATCCGCCTGGATTACATTGATGAGAAATAGGCCTAAAGTTGGATTTTCAAAATGCCCCTTACCTGATTTTTAAGATCTTCAATGATTTGGTAGTATTTGCTGTAGTCACGAGGCTCCCGCTGGCCTGCGTTGCCATGCTTTTCATACCACTCCTTGATTTTGCCTTCCAGCTCATAGTTTGATTCTTCCAGAGCCCTAACTTTGTCCAAGTAGGAAGCCAGGCGGTCGTTCAGATTCTGCATGGTTACTTTTTCATTTCCAGAAAGAAGGCCGCCATCTCCTCCAAATCCACCACCGAAGCCTCCTCCAAAGCTGCCCCCAACGAAGCTGCCTCCTCCGAAGCTGCCTCCTCCGAAGCTGCCTCCTCCAAAGCTGCCTCCTCCGAAGCCCCCACCTAAGCTGCTGCTTCCATAGCCTCCACCAAAGCTGCCTCCACCAAAACCTCCTCCTGATCCTCCTCCATAGCCTCCCGATGAGCCACCAAAGCAGCCTCCACCAGAGCTGCCACGGCTAAAAGAGCCACCACTGAACCCCCCTGAGCTAAATCCTCCACCAAAGGAGCCTCTGCTGCTTGAAATTCTGAGAGATGATCCCCCTCCTCCTCCGCCTCCACTGCGGGAGGAAGAGTATTGCTTGCGTGAGCTGTATCGAACAGACATGGTGATGCTGTTTAGCCCAGAGAGTGCCTGCTACCAAGGACAGTGACAAGCCTTTATATACTGACAGGGTGTGTCCCGTGTGTGTTGGAGTTTGCTTGCTTGCATGATTTTCTTTTTGCCAGTTTAGCATCTTTGGCTTATGATTGCATAAGTTTTCTTCAGTAATCACCAATTCCAATAGGTATGGTTTTGAATTTGCCCTAGGAACAAACAGGAGGTTTGCTATGTTGAAATTGAAAATGGGTGTAGTTCAGGTGAGTGTATGTTTCATTATGTTTTTTCGTCTTTTGAAGACCATTGGGCAACTCTTAAAATCCTGTCTTTTCTCAGCACTATGTAGGTAGCACAGAACGTTCTCAAAATTTGGAAAAAGAATTTTAGCTACAAAATTATAGTTAAAATAAGATTTTTGTTTTAAAATGTATATTTTAAACAGTTTCAATTAATTAGAACAAGAGTTAGCATGAAGCCTTCCAGAATCATGCTATAATAAGGATCTTGTACAAAACTGTAAGCTGCCAAAATGAAAATACAAAACATATGCTAAACAATTTAATTAGTGTTTAAAAGTTGCCACACATAAAAATTTAAAGCCATAAGGGCACAATTTAGGAAGTATATGTGTGTATGTTTATAGGGAATCTTTTAATTTATTTGGAGAATGAAAGTATATTGATATTTTGCCTGGGAAATTGGAAGTGAGTAATTATTTAGGAACCTTTAATTTAATGGTGCTATTCTTTTTAAAATAAAAAAATCTAAACTCACGAAGTTCTCTTGGAGTTTTTTTGACTTTTAAATTCATTGTACTTAAGGTTTATGTGAAGACCATAATGCAGAAATTCTTGGTCCCAGATATGAAGAACTAAGCTCCAGTAGGTTCTTTATACTAAATTCGATAGAAAAGGGAGAATTTAAATGTTATGATTTTGAGTAAAAATTTGTTTGCAAGAATAGACATCCAAATTAGGGATTAATACTTCAAAAATTATGAACTAGACTGTGAACATATGTTTCCAAGCTACATTCTTTTTCTCAAAAAAATTTGTTTGTATATACTGTGATATATTTGGATATAGAATTTGGCGTAACAGTTTATATAGTGCAGTATTTAATTGGGACCTTAAGACATGACATAAAATTATTTTATATCTACTTACAGGCTATGACATTTCTATTGTTCAAAAATACATTCACAGCTATATTTATACATATATATCCACATGCATTTTACAATTCTACAGTGCTATTTGTGATGCTGTGATTTTATAATCTCAGAAACAAGCTGCTGAGATATGGGTGGTGGTTATCTGTAGTTTATAGAGGAGGTAGTTGAAGCTGAGAGACGTTATGATTTTGCCTAAAGAGATATAGTAGGTGGTTGAACTGAGGTTAGAAACTTGGTCTTTTGGTGCCTGGTTTTTTGCTTTTTCTTGCTGTACCAATGTATATATATGTGTTCTGGTGGATTTGGTGTGATAGAACTGAATTCCTGTATTTCTTATGATAAACTTCTCCACATGGGAAAATACAAAACAAACAGTACTTGGAAGCATGAAAATATTGAAAGGGTATTTGGCAGGCACTCTTCTATGAGGAATTGCTTTTCAAATTCAGTTTGTAGCTGCACATTCCAGTTTATGAAAACTATAGAAATAACTTCTGCAGGGAAAAGGAATGTGGTTGGGAGCATTAACGAAGCGTTGATTGTTAGAATGGAGGCTACTACCCAACAAATGACAGCTCCTCCAACTTGTTAGCACATGCAACTGGGGTGGTAGTTGAGAGAAAAACGAAACGCAACCATGGGAATTGAACCTTGATGAAGATAACATGCAGTAAAGAAAGGCTATGATAAATCAGGAAAGGAAAATACAAGATTATACTAAGTTCAGAGAGCATGTTGAAGCCTTGATATTAACGACAGCAATTTGGAAAGAAAGCATTTTATTTACAGAGAGATTTTGATAGGTTTTACCTGTAATTGTTGCAAATTTTGGATCTTGATCGTACCAGATTTGCTTTAGTATTAGCCTTTAATTTCTTCTCCTGGTGGGAAAATATAAAAATTTCCCTCTAGTTTCACTTAGTTAACAAACGGTATGAAGAGATCTATTACGGTCATATCAACTCAAAGAATATGCGAGAGGAAACATTTGCATAAAAGTACAAGAGAACAAATACGTGTATAGAGACTCTTCTAATACTGACTGTCACATTTCATTTAAGCTACCTTTGATGTTATTATCAAAGATTACTTATTAACTTGTATACTCTAGAAAGTGATTTGTTTTTATTTTCACTCTCATTTATTGAAATCAGCCTTTGGCGTGAGTGACATTACAGAGGTGCCATGGAATAATTCTGCAGCTAAATTGAATGAAAATGTACGACTGTCAATTCTAGTCTTGGCACCTTTTACACTTGGTTACCATATTCCAGTGAAACTATAATTTCTTTGTTTTCCATTTTTATTTTGTCTCTCTTTAAGGCACATTGATAGGCGTTTAGAAGGTAGAAAGATGAACAAGATTCAGCTCCTGTCCTTAAGGATCTCACCAGTTGTTCCGGTACTTGAGGATTCTGAACATAAGCTGTCAACTTAAGTGCTATGCTGTGCAAATAGTAAATGAAGTGAGAGGGGGGTGGGGCGGGGAGAAGGAGTTAACATTTCCTGAACATCTACTATGTTCTAGTTGGTTTACTCTCCTTTAATCTTCCTCCCAATTCCCTGTGACAGGTATTATTTACCTCATTTTATAGCTTAAAGAAATTAAGCTTTAGAAAGCTTTAAGAAGTTCCCCAGAGTGAGACAGCTGGTTTATGCTAGAGCCTGGTTTTGATTCAGGCCCATTTGCTTCAAAGATGATGCTATTTTCATGACACTGAGCTGCTGCTGTAAGACTGATGAGCAAGGAGTCTTGTTGGAATAGGGTCACCTGCCCAAGTTTCATGGTGCAGGTGGAATTTAAGCTGAGTCTTGTGAAGGATGAGTAGGATTTTTCCATGTGTGCAGCAGCAGAGAAGTGGGGAAGTGGGGACTGTGAAAATGCCAAGCAGGTGGAGACTCTGAATGGACAAGTTTGGCTGGAACAGATCGTCCATATTTATAAATTTCTCTTAACAGATTTTATTGAGTGCCTGCAATATTTCCTGGGGATACATAGATGACTAAGATGTAATTCCTGCCTCTCAAGGAGTTTAAAATTTACTTGGAGAGGCAAATAGACATACCCATGAGTCGGAGATTGTAATCCAGTACAGGGTAGTCTGGGCTACAGTTGAGGCATGGACATGGTTTTGAGGAATGCAGAGAGGTGTTCTAACAGTCTGATGTGAGTGTTTTTGTCTGTGTGCTCACTCGTGCATGTGTGTGAGGGCACAATGAAAGAGTAGCTGTGTCAAGTTTTGAGGAGAAGATTAGTTTGGTTTAAGATGTGACTTTGGAGTAATACCAGGATATTAATGTAAAACTATCTTTGAACGGTTAGAATCACAGGACTACAGTTCAGGAGAGAGATGAGACCAACAGACTTCAGGATAGTTAGGATCTCTAAGGGAAGGGATTTAGAAAGAAA
This sequence comes from Equus caballus, assembly GCF_041296265.1. NCBI lineage: Eukaryota > Metazoa > Chordata > Mammalia > Perissodactyla > Equidae > Equus > Equus caballus. The sequence goes on along the minus strand of NC_091694.1, from coordinate 21,888,745 downwards.
TGAGCAGAAGGTCTAAACTTGAACTTTTGGCGATGGCCACTTTAGGTGCTGGGAAGAAGAGCCAGCAAATCCTGGTAAGAAGGAGGGCACCTGGAAGTGTGGAAGAGGGAAGAAGGATCATGGAAGCTACGGGAGAAGAGAACCCAGATAAGGTGGGGTGGTCTGCAGAGCCAGATGAAGGAGAAAGGAGATTGAAGGACTGTTGATTTGGCAATTAGGTCCCAGTGGTATCCTTCTGGAGGGCACGTTTAGTCAACTTGTGGTATGGCAATCCACAGTATATACCCAATATTCGAATTGATGACTTTGCTTATGGTATTTGATTTTCATGTTTAATGTAGTCCAGTTTATCAATTTCTTCAGTAATTTCTTCTGGATTTAGGGTCATGGTTAGGATGAGTCTAGGTGCTATTTTCATGGAGTTAATTTGGCTCTGGAAGCATGTTGTTGGTTCAGCTTTGTTATCAACTTGTGTCCTGTTGGGATTTGGATCTTTCCTTTTTCTTCCTTATTTTGCTTCAAGTAAAGTCCTTTTTTGAAGTTTCTAGATGAAGATTCTATTTGCAAGTTTTTTTCTCTGAGTAATTGAAATATAATGAATAATTTAGGTAGTTGCAGAAAGATGAGTCTGGTAGCGCAGGTTATGTCTCAAGATAGTAAAGTTGATGAGCTAAACGTTTCACGGTTTCTATTGTTTAGCACATAAAGTTTGAGAATTAGACATTTTTTGCATGAATGTTCTGTGACTTTGTGAGATTGCTGAATGTGCCTTTGTGATTACCACCCATGGAGTCAAAGCCAAGTGGAAAGCTGTACAACAGTGTGATGGATGTGTTACCTGCCTCCTAGACAGTTGAGCAATTAGGACAACTACGATATTGAAAAGTCCGTGTCTTCTCCTTGGCAAACTTCTAAAATGCAGGGCTCTGAAATCTGCAGACACTGCCATATTACAGAAGTTTTCTAAAACTTCTGGGACTGCATTGTGATGGAAGTCACAAAAATGTGAAAACATGAAGGCTTTCCAGTGTAGTATAGCAGAGTGGTTAAGTAGGTGCGTACTGGAGTCAGACTGTTTGGGTTAAAATCCAGGCAGAGGGCAACATGATGAGGTTGAAATGAAAAAAAAGGCCTATTGCAAAGTTAGGACAATCGTCCAGGTGGGAAGGATGAAGGTTGTGGGATGAAAAAGTTGGGAGTACTTGGTGTTTTATTGAATTTGGAGAATGAGGAAGAAAGAAGAGTTGGGAATGACCCTTCAGTAGTTGATTTCAGATTCTGGGAATCCACAATATTCACTGAGATAGGGAATATAGCAGGAGGAAGATACTGAGTTTACTTTTAGACCACCTGGGTTTGAGAGGTTGGTGAAATATCTCAGAAAGAGATGACCGATAGGAAGTGTGACTGTTTAGAATAAGTACATGGAATTGGGAAAAATACCTGACTAACAATGCATGAAGGGATAGTCAGGAAGAACTGAGGGCCCAGCTTTCATTTGTAACGACATTCAAATGCATCCAGTCATGAGCCGCAGAACAACGTTTGGTCAGTGACCGACCGCATATATGATGGTGGCCTCATAAGATTAGTACCATATAGCCTAGGTATGTCATAGGCTATACCATCTAGGTTTGTGTAAGTACACTCTATAATGTTTGCACAATGATGAAATTGCCTAGTGATATGTTTATCAGAAGTATCCCTTTCGTTAAGCGAGGCATGATGGTATTGGAAGTTATTCTGATGTAGGAATAGAGAAGATGATGATCAGGCTGATGTGCATTTTGGAATTTGAAGCTAGATTCAGAAGATAGAAAAAGTAGCAAAGAAATTTCTAGTGCTCTTGAGAAAATGGTTGAGGTGATTGAGCATACGGTCACATATAAAGAAGGAAGTAAGACCAGAGGGACAGATACACTGAAGAAAAAGAAAAAAGTTGACTCATCGGACATCTTTATGAGGTCATGGAGCAAGAAGAGTGTGAGAAGGACATTGAGAGAGGTGAAGGAAGATGGGTTAAAGTCGGACAGTGGAAGACAGAGTTTAGAATTTTACAGTTGGCACAACCCCAGATCTTGACAAAGTTCAGTGAACAGCCATGGGCGCGGGACCCAACGGTCACTGAAATAAGAGATCAGAAGTGGACTGCCCTGAAAGTCAATGGAGTAGGAGGTTAGGAACTGTTAGACTGTGGTGTTAAGTGGGCCATCTACATAGGCATGAAGTCTCCCACGGTGGCAGGAGATGGGAGAGTAGTGGACTGTGAGCCAGGTGCCAAAGTGCTGGGATGATGGGAAGGTGTGGTGAGGCGTTAGCTTCAAAAGAAGAATTTAACTTGAGTTGATCCATGTAAAGCTGTATGTGGCAGTGGGATTTAGGGAATAGAGAGTCTGCCTTGAAGTTTGTATATTAGTTATGTGGAGTGGGAGTGCAGATTAGAGACTGGAAAGAGAGGTGGAAGGGGAGATGGGGAGAGGAGAGAGGTAGGAATGGAAATGAGATGGGGAGAGGTCTGCAGAAAGGGTTTAGGTAGTTAAAATGTGGCTAAAGAGAGTTTCCACCTCATAAGGTTGGTGAGACAATAAAAGAGATCATGCTTAGCACAGTGCCTGGCAAAAAAAAAGCCTCAATGAACTGCAGCCATTATTATTACTGTTGTTGTTGTGTTACAAAGTGGATGTGTGTGTGGAGAGATCTGGGGAGGTCAAGGTGAGAGAGAAGGAGACATGAGCAAGAAGTGCCCTAAGATGACTCCTCTTGAGGCAGTGGCAAGGAGAGTGGGGGAAGGAGGTGGAGAGGACAGGAAAAGGGGGATGCAAGGACTTGGTTGAACTTGACTGGTTTCAGGTTCTGCAGATTACAGGTATAAAGTTGTTTTGCCACCAGAAGCATCACAGTGTCTCCTGGAACTGTGTTGGTGCAAGCAATCTGAAGCACTGTGGCCGGCATCGGCATGGCCTTTAAATGCATTTTCTGGGCAGAGTTATAGGCTTTTTTAGAGCTGCAGAGAGCCTTAGACATCACCTAATTCAGCCCCTTTATTTGTCAGATGAGACAAATGGGACCCAGAAATGTGAGAGTTTGCTTGGTGTCACCAGACACATGCCAGGTGAAGACTTGGCTTATGTTCAAGACGGCCTTGAGATCCTGGCATCATGAGTGTATTTTAGATATAAATAATTACTCCAAATGATCCATGCTAATACGAATACCCACTTTATATCTTGCCATCAGTAGTCTTAACATGTTGTATGAATTGTACAATTATTCTTTTAATTAAATTATTGAATTATTGAAATTGAAACAGTGAGGAATTAGAATATGAAATATATAAAGAATTGTAAATCTCTTCAGGGCCTGCTTATTAACTGTAAATAAACATAATTAGTTAAGTAATGGGTGTAACGTGTCTCCATCCTGCATATATAAAGAAAATATTTCCAAAAGAACATTTTGTGACAAAAAAGAGAAAGACACCGTCCTTTTAGAAAGCGTAGATAAGTGGTTTCTCCTTTTCAGTCAGCATCACCCATGTCGTTAACCACACTTGCCCCTGCTGTCCTGCTGACACCAGGTGGCAGTGCTCACCTTCAAATGGATGTAGCTTAGGCCTGAACCTCCACTTGAGCCTGGGTCCCACATGCCCTCAGCAGGAAATTATTAAATCTGATAAAAAACAGCCTCAACATTTGTCTTTTCAAAGTTGCAGAGCAAGATGACTATAAAGACAAAATTTCCTTATATTTATATGATACTTTACAGCTTCCAAAGTGCTTTCTTGTATGGCATGTCATTTGAAGCTTACAAGGAACCTGGGCATTAGGAAGAGAGGTTTCCTTCCTCCGAGTTAAAGAAGAGGAAGCTGAGGAAAAGGACTGTTCAGGGATGTGCAGCATGAAACTGGGAGAACCAGGCCAGAATGGGCCTTGTGACTCAGTGTGATGATGCTTTCAGTAGACCTGATCTTCTTTAGATCAGGTAGAAAAATAAGACTCAAACAACGCAAAAATCCCTCTTTAATGAAAACCATAAACATGCTTCTTACAAAATCCCTCTCAGAATTTCTAGTTACTAGCAAAGGGAAACGTTTACCTACAGATATATTGCCTTTCAGATGTGGTGCATTCATTCTTTTGCTCATTCAAGAAATAATTCCTGAGCACCTGCTATGCTCCAGGCACTGTGCTAGTGGCAGGGGACGTGGAGGGGAAGAAAATAGATGCCTTGCAAGCTCTTATTGTGAATAACGCTGCTGTGGACATGGTATGGACAAGTATCTCTTCCAGACCCTGATTTCAATTCATTTCACTGTATACCAGAAGTGGAATTTCTGGATCATATGGTAATTCTATGTTTAATTTCTTTAAGGACCTGTCATCCTTTTTTCCACAGCAGCCATATCATTTTACATTCCTACAAATAAGGCACAAGGATTCCAATTCTCCCCCTCCATGCCTGCACTTGCTATTTTCTATTTGTTTGATAGTAGTTATCCTAATGCTGTGAGGTGGTATCTCACTGTAGTTTGGATTTGCATTTCCCTAATGATTAGTGATGTGGAGCATCTCCAATACCCTACTTGCTTTTGTCTTTACAACAACTATTGTCAGTCTTCAAGATCCATTTTGGTGCCATTTTATTTTCTAGTCTTCTCTTCAAATTTCTTACTTTATAAAACCTTACAGAGGCTCTATAGATCAAAACTTTTCATGAGAGTTCCTCTTCCAAAGGAACTTGGAAGGTTGATTAGCTTGGTCTTGGTTGTGCTAGACTTTAAACCCAGTTATTCGCGCTTTTCAAGCATTTCTCCTGAGATAACTTATTGTGAGTAGAAAAGGCTAATTAAAAGATTAAGTGTGTGATTTTTTCTTTGGTAAAATCCAGCAGGTCAAACTAGTTTCAGAACACTACCCGCATTCTTCCCTGAGGTAATATTCAATATTTACATCAACGCACAATAATTCCTTGCTTTTCTGTCTGGTACTACCCTGGAAAGATCTCTTACTCCATGATGGAATGTGGATGGTGTTTGTGATTTTATCTGGAGACACTGAGGAGTAAGGTGACAATTCAAACAGTCCTTCCTGCTTTGCCATGGTGTTCTGTGGAACAATCTGGTTCAAAAAGTATCCTTCAAGAAATATCCTTCATACCTGGCTTCCAGACTAGACTCATTTCTTTTGTGATAAGTTATTTCTCTTTGTCACCCAAGGACACAGTTTGGATAGTCTGCATCATAATTAGGGTGACCACAGCTGCAGCTTTAAGGGATAGTGAAGTATCTCCAAACATTGGGGCAATCATCTCGTCCTTCCCACTTACTTTCGTAAACCTCCTGCTATGTTTTATTGGACCCCAGCTCACAGGGCTAGATTAATCATAATCCTTTGTAATGTACTGTCATCATTATTCCTACTGTCTGGAATTTAGTTTTGCAGCCCTAGGATGGCAAGCTGACCTTGTTCTCTACCCTTTGGCGGGCCACGTTAATGATCACCCACTCTAACAAATTATTGTGATGCTTATGTCTGTCTTTTGAGAAACTATGTTATTTATCCAAGAAGCATATTTCTTTGTAGATGAACAGAATGCTGTTTCTTCATTACCTACTCTCTGATGGGCATTTTTCTAAGGGCTGTATAGATATTTAACTCCTTTTATCCCCACAACAGTCTCAGCTGTGGTAGTCATTATACCTATTGCATAGACAAGAAAACTGAGACTCAGAAGAGTTGAAGCAACTTGTGCAAAAATTACATGATTTGTAAATGCCACTGCCAGGATATGAAGTCTAGGAATCATTGATTGTGAAATGCATGCTTCTAACCACAAATGAGCTCTTTCCCCAATTCCCCCGCTCAACATGCAATCTAGATGGGAAATACTGGATGGACCTTACTTAAACCTACTCAAGCTATTTCCCTTATAAAGCTGACCACAACAGTTACTCCTCCATTCCCAAGAAAAATATCAAGCCATCACGGACATCAAGGTCAGAGTCCAAAGCTTTCAGGCCTATAGCAGCATAAGGCAAAAATCTTTGGAGAAGCAAGCTTTTGTTGTTTAGTGTGATTCCACGTGAATGCCAAATATTGGCCCTGCCAGTGTCTTTGCACACTGTCTTGCTTAAACAGGAGGACCCTGTAACAACTTTAGAATCTGTAAGAATGTGTACAGGAGTTTTTGATCAATAGCTACATGATAAATCGATGTGGTAAAAACAGTGACCTGTACATTTCACAATAGTTTTTTAAAAGATAAATACCAATGTCCTTGTTAAAATAAAAGTGTTCATTTAGACAGTCTTATTAAACTGTAGTTTCAGAGTCTAGTCAAGAAAGTAGTTCTCTTTTTGTGTTTTATTGAGATATAATCGACATTCAGCCTGTATAAGTTTAAGGTGTACAGCATAAGAAATACACTGAAATACATATACAGCAAAATGATTAGCACAATCAGTTTAGTGAACGTCAAGAAAAGTAGTTCTTTATCAGAGAGAATTTAATATAAAGAATGGTTTAAGGAGATATTGGAAGATTGAAAAGGTGAGAAGATAGGACCACCATGATTCACCTTTCAGGAATGAAGGTTTGGGTCACTACCCAACCAGATAAAAAACTCTGACCAGCTGAGAGCCTGGCCTTGAGTGTGTGTGTGTATATGGGGTGGTGGGTAGAAGAGAGACAAAGCTTAATAACAAACACAACTATCTCATAATAACGTATTTGTATTTGTCTCAAATTAGTGTCATTGAATATGAAAACACTTATTTCTTCAGAATAAAGAGAATGGTCATCTCAGATTGTGAACAATACTTTAGTTGCCAGGGACATGGTTAACTTTGTTAGATAATAAATATTTTAAAAGACAAGTGTTTTTAAAGAGCAGTCAGTACATACACAGTAGGAGCTCCAAGAGTCCTTACCTAGCAACATTGGATTCAGGGCTTTACGATGTGGTCTGTTAGGACTTCAACAGTGAACCTTAGAAGCCTAGCCCCCGAGAAGGGTGGCTGGTACACATATAAACAGACATGTGAACTAAAGTGGAGAGTCTCTGAACTCTGGGTAACATTTAGTGCCAGTTAGGGCATGGAGCCTTGACTATTGGGAAGTACATTCACATTAAAACAGGGCTCCAGTCATCACTTTGGGGTGCAGAGGGTAGAGTTTACCCAGCAGGAGTCCCAACCAAATGTCCTGGGGACCAGGGCTCAGGTCCTAGGAAAAACTGGAGCTCAAATCAGGAAGGAATCTGAGGAAGGCTGCTACTCGGTGAACATGGGTAACCCAGGAACCAGCCAGGGAACACAGGTGGTCTTAGGGGCAGAGAATAACTTTAGCCCTTACCTACTCCATCTACTAGCAGAGTACGAAGTAAAGTCAGTTGGGTTCTTATTGGCTGAAGGATGTGATTGGGTTGACCCTACAAGTACTAGGTCTGTAGGACTGATCACTGGGCAGGGTTGGTGAGCAGGGACCTAGAGGTGTCTTTTTGGTCAAATTGGCATCACCACGTATCAACAGTGCTTCTCCTGTTCATCTGATAAACACAGACAATTCTGTTGGGGTGATATGGGCAGAAGTAATATAGTAATGGGGAGAAAATAAGGGCAGATAAATGTGAGAAGTCAAGTGAGGAGAAAATGTGAAATTTCCAATTAACTTTATTTTGGGGGTCCTATTTGAGCTATTTCCGAATTTCCGGGATCAAAGAAATTCAAAGCCAGAGAACTGGGAGCTTTCCACATTCTGTGTATCTTTAAGAAAGACTAAGACTGGGGACTGACGGACATTTTACTCAGTGAGATTACTGACGTTGGTCCAACACACCCGCAAGATGAAAACATTTACTCACAGGAACCATAGAGACAATCGTTCTGTCTTAGAATTTCTAGGTAACCAATCTTCAAATGCTATAGTGTACTAATATTGAAGGTTAGAAACATCTAATTTAAATAAAGAATTCTGACCAAATTGGATAGTTTGCATCAGTACGAAAGTTTATTGAAAGTCATTAGTAAATGAGCATAGAAAGGGGTTTTTTTTTTTCCATTAAAGAACACTTTCTGGCAAAGTGAAAAGAAGAAATATAGAAACCGCAAAACACCTTTTAGACACCTTATTTTCTAGACCATTAAGATTGAAGCGTTTTCCTGGAGAAGATGTTTCTCATGATTCTGTACATAATGGCCTGTGTGAAGGGAGACTCTTTCCTCTTGATGCGGTTTAATAGTAGTGTTTCTTGGTTTCTGATTCAACCATAGATGAAAGGACTCTACCGTCAGGTGCCACCTCTTCAATAATTGTCTTGATTACACTGGCTTTCTTAGTATCTGTATGCAAATCCCAAAAGAAAACGAGAATTCAACCCAAGCAATTTGTGGGGGTCCTTACTAATTAACAAGCAAATTTCTAAAAGAAAAATACACTAAATTTCAAAAAAGAAACTTCATTTTTTTAATTTTGCTTTAAAAAACCAAAAACCCTCAGCAATGTTTAATCTACAGCATTTTCGACCACGCCATTTTCCCTTCCAGATTGGTCTAAGAGTACAGCTCATTAAAACATGCAAGCGGGAAACTTCTGTAAGAGTTTAATTTTCTTAAACTGCTCTAGAGCTGAAAAAGCAACAAAACCATCACAGAAAGTCAAAACTAGTTCTGATTACCCCAGCTAGTTTCTGCTGACCTTGGTCCCTTAGATGAGGACTCGCCAGCGGACCCGGAAGACGAGGACTTGTGGCCTCCGCTGGAACTGCTGCCACCGTAGCCGCCGCCGGAACTGCCGCCGAGACCTCCGCTGGAACCGCCGCCCTGGCCGCCCCCGGAACTGCCGCCGTGTCCGCCGCCGCTGGAGCTTCCGCCGCCGTAGCCGCCGCCGCTGGAGCTTCCGCCGCCGTAGCCGCCGCCGGAACCGCCTCCGTAGCCCCCGCCGGAACTTCCGCCATAGCCGCCGCCGGAACTTCCTCCATAGCCGCCGCCGGAACTTCCGCCATAGGCGCGCCCGCCGCCGCGGGAACTACCGGGGGTAAGTGTGACATCGGTTAACTCTAACGTTGGGCGACAGTCGGTCGCTTTCCAGATTATTGTTGCTTTAGAAAATAAGCAAAACGTTGTTGGGAGAAAAGACAGCCTTGCCAACTATGAATTTAGAAATCCATTCTTAAAAAAATTCTCTAAAAACAATTCTGTATAGTATGCACAACCCTAAGGATCGTTCTCGGGCCAAATTCGTGGGAAGTTGAGACTGGTCGCATCGGCCTTTTCCTGTGCTCTGCCTCCTCCCTTCTCCCCTCTTTCTCCCATCCTGTGGCACTTCCTCGGGTTTTGGAGAAGCCTTGCAATTTGGAATATTGCATCTAAGCAGTGGGGATCCTTTAAACACTTTTGTCATTTACCTTCCCTCTCCTTCTAGCAGGCTGCGGTAGGTTTGAATTTCATTCTCCAGTCTGATCTTAATATCCAGGAGTTGTTGGTACTCAGCATTCTGGCACTCGGTTTCTGCTCGAATCTGCTGTAGTTGTTCCTCCAGAGAGGAGATCTGAGCCTGGATCTGTGAGAGCTGTACACAGTAGCGGCCTTCCGTTTCTGCCAAGGAGGCTTCCAGAGATTGTTTCTGAAAAAAGGAGAGAATATATTGTGGCTTAGCGACCTCCTTGTTCAGTTGAGTGCAGTGAGGCTTTTCAATAATTTAATACGACATCATGTAGAAGAATAAAGAAAATGAATAGAATGTGTTTTTTTGCTTAATGGCAACATTTCAATTTCAGCACTTTTAGATCAATGCCAATAATGCTTTTCTCCGGTTAACAAAGAACTCCAATTTTATTTCTACTTTCTTAGCCCAACTCTGCGTTTTGTTTTGTGTTGGGTTGCATATTCTCATGTGAGCATGAAACTTTGTAGGAGAAAATCGAAGTCATTTTATAAGACAGTTCTTAACATACCAGGGCCAATTGGGACTGTAGTTCAATCTCCAGACCTTGAACAGTGCGTCTCAATTCAGTAATCTCAGATTTATGGCTGGACATTTGTTCGATGTTACTGTTGATTTCTGTAGTCAGTTCCTGGCTCTAGAGTATTAAAAACAGGGGAAAGATGAAGAAAATCGGACATGATAACCAAACCGAACCTCCATTGGCTTCAGTAGGAAGGAAGATGCATGACCTTTTCATTGAACCAGGCCTCAGCGTCTTTGCGGTTCTGTTCAGCAAGTTGTTCATACTGATTTCTCATGTTATTCAGAAGTTCGGTCAGATCAACACCTGGGGCAGCATTCATTTCCACATTCACGTCACCAGTGGACACGTTTTGGAGGTCTCTCATTTCCTGTTTGAGGATCAGAAAGATTTAATAACTGCACTGTGATTACAATGAGCCCTTTTTGTTTTGGCTAGGGAAAGTATAACTTTCTGTGTCACCTCCTCATGGTTCTTCTTCAGGTAGGCGAGCTCTTCAGTCAGGCTCTCAATCTGCATCTCTAGGTCAGCCTTGGTCAAGGTCAGCTCGTCCAGCACCCTGCGCAGGCCATTGATGTCGGCCTCCACGCTCTGGCGCAGGGCCAGCTCATTCTCATACCTGAAACAAGCATGATCCAAATACTGGCTATAACTTATACTGGAGGCGTACCCAGGTAGAGACTGTTTAAAAAGTAAGTATAGAGTTGATTTCCCATCATGGCAACATTTATCATATACAATTTCACATGGGGATGTTAGTGGTTTAATGCAAAGAAGCTTAGTGGTTACTTTAAAATGCATTTTCTTCTTTTAATATTGCCCAAAAGGTAGCATTGAAATGGAGGATTTCTCTGATGACTCCAATAGTGTTTGACTTTGAATGAATTCAGGAAAATGTAAATGCTATTGTGGGCATGCAAAGTCATTGTTAAGAACAAGGTCTGTATCTGTTGGGACAATATTGTACCACATTCGCTTAGCTTACTTCAGCCTGAAGTCGTCAGCTGCCAGCCTGGCGTTGTCGATCTGAAGCACCACATTGGCATTATCATTGGTTAGATTGATGATCTGGAGAGAGAGGCAAAGAAATTAGATACAGATCTGGCTTTTATAGAGGCATGCATAGTTGAACTGCGTTTTTATGTTGTTCTCTTGGAAAATCTGGGAGGCATTTATCAAAATATGAAATATGACAGACTTACCCATATACTGAAACTTGAGTTATTTGTTCTCTTGAAGTTTCTATACTCTTTGATTTCCGTGTCATCCCTTTCTGAAAACTAACTGGCCTTATATAGATGTGTTCCAGCTAGTGTGTCCCCCCGTTTATACTTTGTGATTTCTCTGTATTTCAGCGAACTTTTGACTGACTTGTACGTGTTTTTGCTTTAACTTGTCATAAATATATCTTCTGAATGAATACACTCTGAGCGGGCACACAGTAGGTGCAATTCACAAATTCGCTAGAGCCAAGCAATACCCCATTTGCATACTAGAGAATTCATGTTTCTTGCAATGAGTATTTTTTTGTTATCAATCTGAATAAATTTTGTTCTGGTTCATTTCATAATTCTTTCAGTTACTATATTTGAAATATCTAGTGTATTTTAACTATAGACTCATTATACACTCATTGAGCCCTAAAACCTTCTCAGTAATCTGCCATCCTATAAGCGAAAGAACACACTCGTTGGATGAAGATTGCAATGACCATAGCCTCACAAATATCTTTGATGAGACTTGGTTATTTTTGGAAGCAATAAAGTAAGATAGGCAAACACAGTGAATAGCTATACTGTGCTCAATTTAAGTTCATCCGCCTGGATTACATTGATGAGAAATAGGCCTAAAGTTGGATTTTCAAAATGCCCCTTACCTGATTTTTAAGATCTTCAATGATTTGGTAGTATTTGCTGTAGTCACGAGGCTCCCGCTGGCCTGCGTTGCCATGCTTTTCATACCACTCCTTGATTTTGCCTTCCAGCTCATAGTTTGATTCTTCCAGAGCCCTAACTTTGTCCAAGTAGGAAGCCAGGCGGTCGTTCAGATTCTGCATGGTTACTTTTTCATTTCCAGAAAGAAGGCCGCCATCTCCTCCAAATCCACCACCGAAGCCTCCTCCAAAGCCGCCCCCAACGAAGCTGCCTCCTCCGAAGCTGCCTCCTCCGAAGCTGCCTCCTCCAAAGCTGCCTCCTCCAAAGCTGCCTCCTCCGAAGCCCCCACCTAAGCTGCTGCTTCCATAGCCTCCACCAAAGCTGCCTCCACCAAAACCTCCTCCTGATCCTCCTCCATAGCCTCCCGATGAGCCACCAAAGCAGCCTCCACCAGAGCTGCCACGGCTAAAAGAGCCACCACTGAACCCCCCTGAGCTAAAACCTCCACCAAGGGAGCCTTTGCTGCTTGAAATTCTGAGAGATGATCCCCCTCCTCCTCCGCCTCCACTGCGGGAGGAAGAGTATTGCTTGCGTGAGCTGTATCGAACAGACATGGTGATGCTGTTTAGCCCAGAGAGTGCCTGCTACCAAGGACAGTGACAAGCCTTTATATACTGACAGGGTGTGTCCCGTGTGTGTTGGAGTTTGCTTGCTTGCATGATTTTCTTTTTGCCAGTTTAGCATCTTTGGCTTATGATTGCATAAATTTTCTTCAGTAATCACCAATTCCAATAGGTATGGTTTTGAATTTGCCCTAGGAACAAACAGGAGGTTTGCTATGTTGAAATTGAAAATGGGTGTAGTTCAGGTGAGTGTATGTTTCATTATGTTTTTTCATCTTTTGAAGACCATTGGGCAACTCTTAAAATCCTGTCTTTTCTCAGCACTATGTAGGTAGCACAGAATGTTCTCAAAATTTGGAAAAAGAATTTTAGCTACAAAATTATAGTTAAAATAAGATGTTTATTTAAAAAATGTATATTTTAAACAGTTTCAATTAATTGGAACAAGAATTAGCATGAAGCCTTCCAGAATCATGCTATAATAAGGATCTTGTACAAAACTGTAAGCTGCCAAAATGAAAATACAAAACATATGCTAAACAATTTAATTAGTGTTTAAAAGTTGCCACACATAAAATATTAAAGCCATAAGGGCACAATTTAAGAAGTATATGTGCGTATGTTTATAGGGAATCTTTTAATTTATTTGGAGAATGAAAGTATATTGATATTTTGCCTGGGAAATTGGAAGTGAGGAATTATTTAGGAACCTTTAATTTAATGATCCTATTCTTTTTAACATAAAAAAAATCTAAACTCATGAAGTTCTCTTGGAATCTTTTTGACCTTTAAATTCATTGTACTCAAGGCTTATTTGAAGAGCATAATGCAGAAATTCTTGGCCCCAGATATGAAGAACTAACCTCTAGTAGGTTCTTTATACTAACTTTGATAGAAAAGGGAGAATTTAAATGTGATTTTGAGTAAAAATTTGTTTGCAAGAATAAACATCCAAATTAGACCATAATACTTACTCCAAAAATTATGACCTAGACTGTGAACATATGTTTCCAAGCTGCATTCTTTTTCTCAAAAAAATTTCTCTGTATATACTGTGATATATTTGGATATAGAATTTGGTATAACACTTTATATATACATATGTGCAGTATTTAATTGGGACCTTACAACATGACATAAAATTGTTTTATATCTGTTCACAGGCTAAGACATTTATATTGTTCAAAAATACATATATACATATATATGTACATATGTATATATGTTTATACATATATATACGTATATACATGCATTTTACAATTCTACAGTGCTATTTGTGATGCTGTGATTTTATAATCTCTGAAACAAGCTGCTGAGATATGGCTGGTTGTTATTATCTGTAGTTTATAGAGGAGGTAGTTGAAGCTGAGAGAGGTTATGATTTTGCCCAAAGAGATATAGTAGGTGGTTGAACTGAGCTTGGAAACTTGGTCTTTGATGCCCGGTGTTTTGCTTTTTCTTACTCTACCAATATATATGTATGTGTTCTGGTGGATTTGGTGTGATAGAACTGAATGCCTCTATTTCTTATCATAAACTTCTCCACATGGGAAAAAACAAAACAAAAACAAAAAGTACTTGGAAGCATGAAAATATTGAAAGGGTATTTGGCAGGCACTCTTCTATGAGGAATTGCTTTTCAAATTCAGTTTGTAGCTGCACATTCCAGTTTATGAAAACTGTAGAAATAGGTTCTGCAGGGAAACGGAATGTGGTTGGGAGCATTAATGAAGAGTTGATTGTCAGAGTGGAGCTTACTACCCAACAAATGACAGCTTCTCCAACTTGTTAGCACATGCAACTGGGGCGGTAGTTGAGAGAAAAACGAAACCCAACCATGGGAATTGATCCTTGATGAAGATAACATGCAGTAAAGAAAGGCTATGATAATCAGGAAAGGAAAATACAAGATTATACTAAGTTCAGAGAGCATGTTGAAGCCTTGATATTAATGAAAGCGTTTGGAAAGAAAAGTTTTAATTAAAGAGAGATTTTGATAGGTTTTACCCGTAATTGTTGCAAATTTTGGATCTTGATCGTACCAGATTTGCTTTAGTATTAGCCTTTAATTTCTTCTCCTGGTGGGAAAATATAAAAATTTCCCTCTAGTTTCACTTAGTTAACAAACGGTATGAAGAGATCTATTACGGTCATATCAACTCAAAGAATATGCGAGAGGAAACATTTGCATAAAAGTACAAGAGAACAAATACGTGTATAGAGACTCTTCTAATACTGACTGTCACATTTCATTTAAGCTACCTTTGATGTTATTATCAAAGATTACTTATTAACTTGTATACTCTAGAAAGTGATTTGTTTTTATTTTCACTGTCATTTATTGAAATCAGCCTTTGGCGTGAGTGACATTACAGAGGTGCCATGGAATAATTCTACAGCTAAATTGGATGAAAATCTACAATTGTCGCTTCTAGTCTTGGCACCATTTACACTTGATTGCCATATTCCAGTGAAACTATAATTTCTTTGTTTTCCATTTTTATTTTGTCTCTCTTTAAGGCACATTGATAGGCGTTTAGAAGGTAGAAAGATGAACAAGATTCAGCTCCTGTCCTTAAGGATCTCACCAGTTGTTACAGTACTTGAGGATTCTGAACATAAGCTGTCAACTTAAGTGCTATGCTGTGCAAATGGGAAATGAAGTGGGAGGGAGGTGGGGTGGGGAGAAGGAGTTAACATTTCCTGAACATCTACTATGTTCTAGTTGGTTTATTCTCCTTTAATCTTCCCCCCAATTCCCTGTGACAGGTATTATTTACCTCATTTTATAGCTTAAAGAAATTAAGCTTTAGAAAGCTTTAAGAATTTTCCCAGAGTAAGACAGCTGGTTTATGCTAGAGCCTGGTTTTGATTCAGGCCCATTAGCTTCAAAGATGATGCTATTTTCATGACACTGAGCTGCTGCTGTAAGACTGATGAGCAAGGAGTCTTGTTGGAATAGGGTCACCTGCCCAAGTTTCATGGTGCAGGTGGAATTTAAGCTGAGTCTTGTGAAGGATGAGTAGGATTTTTCCAGGTGTGCAGCAGCAGAGAAGTGGGGAAGTGGGGACTGTGAAAATGCCAAGCAGGTGGAGACTCTGAATGGACAAGTTTGGCTGGAACAGATCATCTGTATTTATTAATTTCTCTTAACAGATTTTGTTGAGTGCCTGCAATATTTCCTGGGGATACATAGATGACTAAGATGTAATTCCTGCCTCTCAAGGAGTTTAAAATTTACTTGGAGAGGCAAATAAACATACCCATGAGTCAGAG
Organism: Equus caballus; assembly: GCF_041296265.1. Classification (NCBI taxonomy): domain Eukaryota; kingdom Metazoa; phylum Chordata; class Mammalia; order Perissodactyla; family Equidae; genus Equus; species Equus caballus. Next base: position 21,873,006 of record NC_091694.1, on the reverse strand, counting down.
ATTGTAATCCAGTACAGGGTAGTCTGGGCTACATTTGAGGCATGGACAGGGTTTTGAGGGATGCAGAGAGAGGTTTGAACAGTCTGATGTGAGTGTGTTTGTGTGTGTGCTCACTCGTGCATGTGTGTGAGATGTGTGAGGGCACAATGAAAGAGTAGCTGTGTCAAGTTTTGAGGAGAAGATTAGTTTGGTTTAATATGTGACGTTGGAGTAGTACCAGGATATTCATGTAAAACTGTTTTTGAGCAGTTAGAATCACAGGGCTACAGTTCAGGAGAGATGTGAGAGCAGCAGACTTCAGGATATTTAGGATCTCTAAGGGAAGGAATTTAGAAAGAAATGAGCAGAAGGTCTAAAGCTGAACTTTTGGCGATGGCCACTTTAGGTGCTGGGAAGAAGAGCCAGCAAATCCTGGTAAGAAGGAGGGCACCTGGAAGTGTGGAAGAGGGAAGAAGGATCATGGAAGCTACGAGAGAAGAGAACCCAGATAAGGTGGGGTGGTCTCCAGAGCGAGATGAAGGAGAAAGGAGATTGAAGAAAGACCGTTGATTTGGCAATTAGGTCCCAATGGTATCCTTCTGGAGGGCAGGTTTAGTCAACTTGTGGTATGGCAATCCACAGTATATACCCAATATTGGAATTGATGACTTTGCTTATGGTATTTGATTTTCATGTTTAGTGTAGTCCAGTTTATCAATTTCTTCAGTAATTTCTTTTGGATTTAGGGTCATGGTTAGGATGAGTCTAGGTGCTATTTTCATGGAGTTAATTTGGCTCTGGAAGCATGTTGTTGGTTCAGCTTTGTTATCAACTTGTGTCCCTGTTGGGATTTGGATCTTTCCTTTTACTTCCTTATTTTGCTTCAAGTAAAATCCTTTTTTGAAGTTTCTAGGTGAAAATTCTATTTGCAAGTTTATTTCTCTGAGAAATTGATATATACAGAATAATTTAGGTAGTTGCAGAAAGATGAATCTGTTAACGCAGGTTATGTCTCAAGATAGCAAAGTTGATGAGCTAAAGATTTAGTGGTTTCTATTGTTTATGGCATAAAGTTTATGAATTAGACATTTTTTGCATGAATGTTCTGTGACTTTGTGAGATTGCTGAGTGTGCCTTTGTGATTACCACCCATGGAGTCAAAGCCAAGTGGAAAGTTGTACCACAGTGTGATAGATGTGGTACTCACCTCCTAGACAGCTGAGCAATTAGGACAACTACGATATTGAAAAGTCCATGTCTTCTCCTTGGCAAACTTCTAAAATGCAGGGCTTTGAAATCTGCAGACACTGCTATATTACAGAAGTTTTCTAAAACTTCTGGGACTGCATTGTGATGGAAGTCACAAAAATGTGAAAACATGAAGGCTTTCCAGTGTAGTGTAGCAGAGTGGTTAAGTGGGTGGATACGGGAATCAGATTCTTTGGGTTACAATCCAGGCCCCTCCACTTGCTGGTGTCTTTGTCTCAGTTTCCTTATCTCTAAAGTACTAATAATAATTTTGCTTACTATATAGAGTTGTAGAGGGAGTTGAATGCATTAATAAATATAAACCATTTAGAACAATGCCTGGCATATATAGAATGAGTGCTTATTAATAAATGTCTTTTGTTATTGTTATTACTCTTACTGTGATCTCTGTTTCTCAGAGCCTAACCCACTGTCTAACCCACCACAGGCCAGCAAAATGTATGTGAGTGAAAGGAAAGGGTTAGAGGACGGAAAGGGCTAGTGAGGAGAAGACGGCTGGGCAGGAGAGAAGGGACGGGGACAGGGATTTTCTTGATAACTTTATGGTAAACCCTGCCATCTGTTTTTCTCTGAATGATACTTGCTTTCATTTTAAACTTTATTCTTTTCTTTATCTCCTACATCTACCAAGTCACCAATTTTGTCACTGTTTCTTTTGTTATGTCATATATTTGTTTCTTTTTGTCTAGTCCCACTGGAACTACCCTACTCTAGACTTTCACCACTACTCTCATAGGTTGCATCACCAGCTTCTGAAGCGGTTTTCTTGGCTCAATGCTATGTCACTTAGGAGCTATTCTATTTAGCGCTGGAAGATTAATGTTTTTGAAAAAGTGTTGTCATCACTTCATCAACATAGTCAAGCACCTACAATGGGTTTCTCTGGTGGATGGATGAAATCTTTTCCATAACCTTGCCCTGTCTTGTCTGTCCAACTTCATGCTCCCTGTGGTGGGTGAGTGAGGCTGGTGGAGTGGAAGGAATGCTGCATTCCTCGTAAAGTAATTATGTGGCCTCGGGCAAGACACTCAGCCTTTCTGTGTCTCATTTTATACCCTATACAATATGGATAATAATAATAATAGTAAATATTAAAATACGTATAATCATCATCATCATCATCCCTGATCCAATGAAAAAAATGTGTTGACGTTTCCTTAAAAATATCCTTCAGTTATAAGCAAGACTTTCTTTCTAATCTTGACTAAGACACTATGCTTTATTCCATTTGAAGGCCTTTGTTGCTCTTGGTTTGGAGCCTCCTTCCTCCACTTTGCTGCTTATTCCAGTCATTCTACCTCAACTCCAAGCTCTGGCTGAAACGCCATCTCCTTTATGAGGTTCCTCACTGTTAGTCTAGTTATTACTGTCTCTTTCTTTTCATTTCCTTTGTGTACAAACTAGAATTTTATAGTGTACTATTTTGTTATTTTCCCCAATGAGATAAGACATTTAATTTCCTTTAGAGAAAGGAGAGTGCCTTATACTCTTCTGTACTTGGTAGATACTCGTTCTCTGAATGTTTTCATGTCATCTCCATGCCTTTATCCACTGTCTTTTCTTTGCCTTTATTTTTTTTTTTAAGATTTTATTATTTCCTTTTTCTCCCCAAAGCCCCCCGGTACATAGTTGTATATTCTTCGTTGTGGGTTCTTCTAGTTGTGGCATGTGGGACGCTGCCTCAGCGTGGTTTGATGAGCAGTGCCATGTCCGCGCCCAGGATTCGAACCAACGAAACACTGGGCTGCCTGCAGCGGAGCGCGCGAACTTAACCACTCGGCCACGGGGCCAGCCCCGTCTTTGCCTTTATTTTGTTCTCTAAACTCTTCTTCCATATGTTTTGGCAATGGTGCAAGTTCAAATTTAAACAAAGGCTTCTCGAAGAAGACTAATTTAATTTTGCTGTAAAGCAAGTTGTAATACTTTTAGACGTGAGAATATTGTGTAAGAATGATAAGAAATCCAAGATTCTGCATGGGAATTTTAAGATATCTTAAAATATATAAAGAAATATACCTTAGAATATATGTATATATACTTTATATACGTTAAGAAGACACTTTAACCCTCACTTTTTCCTCTTCATTAAAGGTCCCCTTTTTGGTCTTGGATCTGTTGAGATGATCTTGATATTAGTAAACTGGTAAAATATATCTGTATTTCTAAAATTTCAATTTTTTAAATTAGAATTGACTATTTTAGCTGGTTTTCTGGTTAGCTAGCTGATGAGCGTGGTATAATTTAAAGATTAAATGTAACATGACTTAGCTTTTGTTTCATTAACATGTCATAGGTTTCTTTCTTTTGATCAAGTTAACTTCATTCTGTTAAAGACAATTGCTCACTCTGAATTACCCACATCAGGAGGGGAATTTACTGACACAGAACAGAAAATAGAAACATAATATCTCTTTTAGTTTTCATAAAAAGTAGTAAAGCTGAAAGTACCAAACCAGCCAACCAAGCTCTGCAGACTCCAACTTTAAGATATTGAAACTGGACATTGTCAAAAATTCAGTGGCTGTTCCCCCCCTACCCCCATTCATAAATGCAAGACAATTCCTTTTGGTTCAGTTGTGGTTATCAGAATCGATCATCTCAAAGATGGCTGGTAATGAGAGAAAATAATTTTATTACCAGGTCTTGTTAACTTTTACTTAGAGAGTCTGGGCAAGTCTAAAAAGAATAGAGAAAATTTTGGGCTAGAAATGGTACACAGAGAGGTTAAAGTATATAATGAAAGCAGTAATCCCCCAGTGCAGTCATTTTAAATGAAGAGATGTAAAGTGGTTAAATTTAAAAGAAAAATCTTATGAAGTTAATCTCTTAATTTTATTGTTTAGAGATTTTTAAAATAGTCGATTTAAAAAAAAAATCAAACAACTTGTCAGTTTCATAACAAATTGAGAATAGCTCCTTGTCCAAACCACCTTTGTTTTTGGTGGTGAGAATGGTAAGGAATAGAATTAAATAATTATTTAAATGTAGCACACAATAGCCATGGAAAAAATTTACCATAACCATTCTGTAACCTCCCTCCACAAGTCTGAAGATTGATAACACGCAAAGAACTTTTAGTTTCTGGGATTAAACCTATTAAATAAATATGCAAGTAAGATTTGCAAAGTTAATCCTCAGATAATTAGAGTTTATAGAGCTTATAACTTTTCTATGTTCCAGGGCCTTGCTAAGCACTTGACCTGAATTTTTGTGTCATCAAATCCTGGCAGCAACTGTATGAGGCGGCTTTTATTTTAACTTAGAAATGAAGTAGCTTGCCCAAAATTATTCAAAAATAATTTGAAATAAATATATTTCAAAATATTTTCAGAATATATATTCAAAAGTAATTTGAAAAAATAATTTTAAAAAAGCTGGGATTTGAACACAGATCTATCTATCTTCAAAGCTTTGTTTTAACACAATGAGTAACTCTTAAATCTCTCCTGTAGTGATCAGGAGTTGTATTTTCCAGTCTTGTGACTTTGAAAATTACCAGGAACGTAAGTGATTTTATTTTCTCTCTCCAACTGGACAAGCCTTCCTTATCATGACTTTTGTGATGGAAAAAACAGACTAATTTGAAAGGAAAAAGAATTAATGGGGCAAGAGTTCCTGCTCTTGATGAAGTCAGACTTGTATATCTTGTCTGTACCCAGGCTGGACTCGGCCCTAACTTTTTGAGGGTCCCTCTTGCTTGGGTTTCTGGAGATTCCTAACTATTGGCAGGATCGTCCTCAGCTCCAGACAGATCATAAAATAACAAATCAGAGCAATTAGCCACCATGTATAATTGCAGTGTTAATCCTTTTATAATACTGGCTTTTCCAGACTGAGCTAACACCCATTATGGAGATAAATTGCTTTTTATCAGGTTTTTACTCTAAGTCTTGAACACATGGTATATATCTGAATTAGTTCAATAGTAAACTATGACATGAAGGGGTTCTGTTGCTTTGCGATTTTCCAATTTCCATAATTCAAAAGCTATCAAACTTTGTTTTGGTGTCTCTCACAAATATTTCCCAGATGGATTATTTTGGTTGAAATGTGGGGCTGAAGTTAGAATTTTCGAGTCCTAAAGCTTAGATATGTGAGTGGATATTTACAGAACTGTGAGATGTTTTTTTTTTTCTTGACATCTAGAATATAAATGCTACAATCTAAATATGACCTGGTAGAATTGCTTTTTCTATTTTTAACCAACTAGCCAAGGATGAGGATCCCACAGTGTATATTGGAGTAACTATTGTAACAATCCATCACACTGATAGCCATCAAGTTAGTCTAAGCACAAGAATATTAAGACTAGCAAGAACTTTCACCACATTTAATCACTAACATTTATTTAACACTTACTCTGTGCTGGATCCTATGTTAAAGGCTTTATGTATATTTTCTCATGCAACCCACTTAACAACTCCGTAAGGGGTGCGATTATTAGACCCTTTTTACAGAGGAGGAAACTGAAGCTTAGAGCGGTTGTACACAGTGCACAGGGTAATACAGCTAATAAGTTGGTAGCTGAGCCAGAACTGAAACCAGATCTGTCTTTTCTAGATCCCACACTCTTATCCACTACTTTTCATTGCCAAATATTTAATTAAACTTTGTGTTTTCAAAGACTGCCCCCGAAATCTAAATGACAGTGGTGAGGATGGAACTTTTTTATTACAGCAGGACTGTTTTAGGATAGGCTTGCATTTCCTCCTTAGAAATGAACTAAATGGGATTTTTAAGGTAAGCAGATTTGAAGAACGTTCCTTTTTATTTAGCTGATTTAAAAATGTTATTTTCAGAGATGTTCTGCAAACACTTTGTGATGGGGATGTTTTGAGGATAGTGGATTTGACTGAGTTAGGGGTGAGTCACTTACAGTGGGAAATTATTTTATGACAAATGCTACTTGGCCGGATATCCTAGGTTGGAGTAGTATGCACAATCAATTTAAGAACTGAATATTTAATAGAAGGGCTAGGGTTTTAGTGGATTGTTCATTTTATCACTTACCCAGACTTTCCCTTCGTTAGTTTATGGTACTTTTCAATCCTATTTACCAGTTAAACCTTCACACCCAGAGCTTGTCCCCGTCACTGTTCTGGCTGTCTACTTGAGTCCTGATTTGCTGAACTTTAACCCCCAGATTGCTAATTATTTCTTGCATTTGTGAAAGTTGAGCACAATAGTCACTTTCAGTTTCTTTCAAACTAGATTCAAAGGATTGTTTCTGAAGCAATGGAAAATAAGAGTGAAAAGACAATTCATTAAAAATTGCAATGTAGAAAAACACAACAGAATGACATAATCTAAATTACTGCCAGACAGAACTTAATTTGTAAATTTAAAGAAACTGTTCTAAGTTTATTTACTCTTCACATTGTGTCTTTCTCTCTTATCTAATTTGCTGTTCCTCTATTTCTTAACCTTAAATAGAGTTGCTTTTAATTTTTACAGTGCAGACATTATTCTATGGAGGCATAAAATGGTTTGAGAAATCTGTGACCAGTCATGTAACTGTGGGCTTTGAAAATAACGTGTTGCAACATTCTTACGAGAGATTGTTGGGCCTCAAGCTTTAATTCCAGTGTCAGGAGAGTTTGTGGCAGCTCAGCCATCTTGGTCCTGTTGGTACTTGTCTTGTCAGCAGAAGCCAGTACTTGCCCATTCAGTTCTTTACTTTGAAGCGTTAGAGTGGAAGAAAAATATAAACACTTTGTACCAGCTTTCATGAGCTCTGCTTGATGTTGGATGATTTTGGGTGGTGATAGGTTTACCTTTTCATTGAAGGAAGACTCACCCCTTCTGTGGCTTTGTTCCGCCACGCCGTCGTAGTGCCCCTCATCTCGGTCAGCAGGGCAGTCGGCTGCACTTCCAGACCATCTTGATTTCTCCATTAACTTCAACATGCGGTGCCTTATCGCTGTCGCCCTTCATTTCCTGATCCAAAAGAAAATAGTTTAAAATGTCACAGGTTACTTGGTTTTTGTATCTGGAATATGATAATTTAAAAAGATTAAAAAGATAAAACTGGAAACGTAGATTTTAGAAATCATCTTCAAGATTTTAAAAAATTTCTGGGAGATTACAAAATAGAGTTGCTAGATTTAGCAAATGTGAATGCAGGATGCCCAATTAAATTTGAATTTCAGATAGACAATGAATACTTTTTTAGTATAAATAGGTCCAATGCAATGTTTGGGAAAAATCTGTGCTGAAATATTTATTGTTTATCTGAAATTCCAGTCTGGCTGGGTGTCCTGTATTTTATCTGGTAGCCCTGCTACAAAAATATTCAGGACCAATATAATATAAGATAATATTTTTATATTTTACAAAATGTTTTCATATGGGTGATTGATTTGATCTTTACTGTCACCCTGAGAGGTGAGTTTTGCTGGGAGGTGGAGAAAAGGGCATTGTTATTCTTTAATTAGCAAAAACTTGAGACTCAGGAGTAACAACTCCTCAAAGTCACGATGAACAAAGCATGAATCTGAATCTGAGGCTTTGACTCTTAATCCAGCATACTTTCTTAAAATCTTGAGACAGCTGCAAAATATGAAAAAGCACCAAGAATTAAGATTCAGAAAGATGCAAATAATAATGTAAGAAATACTATATTCCCACCACTCAGCACTGCCCACCCTTAGTTTTCATATTCACTTCCAGTTGGGTGTCCTTTCTGGCACAGCATTACTGTTGATGCTGATCTTAGAAAGCATCAAGTTTAGCAAGACCCTCTCTCATGACCCAGACCCCTGTGGGCCATCACTGAGACCAGAGGGCTAGGCAGAGGGAGAGAGGTGTGAGAAACCTGATAGACGTTGACTTGACAGTCTGTGTTATTTCACCTGTGCTTTACGAAATGAGTGTCTCATAATGACATCCACCACCATTGTATCTTCACAAGTGCTGACATACTGAAACTTTTGATTAACGTTTCATGCAATTCCTAACTCTTCATGATTCTTTATGTTTTTTGGTGAGGAAGATTGACCCAGAGATAGCATCTGCTGCCAATCCTCCTCTTTTTGCTTGAGGAAAATTGTCCCTGAGCTAACATCTGTGCCAATCTTCCTCTATTTTGTATGTAGGGTGCCACCACAGCTTTGCTTGATGAGTGGTGTGTGGGTCTGCACCCAGGATACAAACCTGCAAATCTGAGGATGCTGAACGCTGAAACTTGAGAACGCTGAAGCAGAACCTGTGAACTTAACCACTATACCACTGGGCCGGCCCCTCTTTATGATTCTTTTTGAGCTAAGTCAGCTCCTCCATCAGGCTTCCCATTTGCAATGCTATGTCAATCTTGTTCAGAGTCAACTCATCCAAGACTTCTCAGGACAATGCTACCAACCTCAACACTCTGGGTGAAGGGCAACTTTACTGCGGTATTTAAATAAAGCACAATTAGAAGAACAAACACAACTTAGAGAATAATGGGACTCTCCTCATCAAGTTGTAATAAAACATCCCACAAAGGGGAGGTTAAAGAGCATAGCTCCAGAGTGTAAAGACCTGGGTTCAAATTGCTCCTCTGCCACTTATAACTGTCACCTTGGGCATGTTTCTTCTCTAAACCCTAGTTAATGCTTCATTAAAATGGGAATATTGTGAGGATTAAATGAGTTAATATGCACAGAAGTGCTTAGCACAGTGCCTAGCACATCGTCAATGTTGAATAATGGTAGGTACAGTAGTATTAAAGTCACAAAAAGAATGAAAATCTGCCCTCTGTTCTTTGGCCAGGAAAAGAACAAGATTCTCTCATTTTCAAATACAGTACTGAACACATTCTGCAGTTCTATAAAAATGAGTCTCTGACCTGTGATTTGAGATTCATATGCTACATGTTTGATTTCAAAGAGCCAGGAGTTTTCAGGTAGCCGGCCCAAGACTGTTATCTGTTGTAATTAAAGTGTTTTAAACAAGATCTTTATATGTTGGGGTGTTTAATAATATGAAAGAACGATATTATAATATTGTAATAATTGCTTGTTAAGTTTGGTTAATGTGAATCAAACATTTCAAAAATAGCTTTTAAAAGAATAGGTTTTTTGGTCAATTTAATCTCTCTACCCCTTAGTTTAGTGATTGATGAACCCCATATGCTCAAGTGGTGCCTCTTTGGGGTGTTGGTTGTATATGATAGAAAACTATGTGTGAACAGTAAAAGCAGAGAAGACCGTTATTTCATGACTTTGTCTTTTGAACCATGATGAATGATCATTTTTTGAAACCCTGCAGGCACTCCTCTAACATAAAATCTTTGTTTCCTTTTGACCCTATGTATTCATATCATTCTCATGCTCTTGAGGCCAGCTTCTTCCATATAAGTTTTCAAGCCAACTACTAGTCCCTTTCCAGGGAGTCTGTGTGGAGTAGTGCATACACTTGGGAGTTAAACAGATCGATTTTGGGTCCTGGCTTACAGTTTTCCAGCGTGGATATCACTTACCTTCTTTGAGGCTCAGTTTCTTCATCTGTATAACTTCCAAAAGATGAGGAAATAAATGAAACAAGTAATAGTGCTTGGCACATAGTAGGCACTCAATAAATGCTGGTTCTCTCCTTTTCTCTCTTTTCTCTTCTGTTCCTCCACTTTAACCCATAGTGGTCTCTAAAACTCATAACCCTAATTATATCACACATTCACTCAAGGTGTATTTATTGAATGCCTCGTATATACCAGGGACTCTTGGGACCTTGTGGACCCTCGATTTTTGACAGTTGTTATGCATGCCTCTTGACCCAAGTTCCTCCTAAGCTCAACATCTGAGTAGGCATTGATTCTAGATATCTACACATATCCCCAACTGGACAGAGTTGTCTTTGGAAAAAATGGTGGAGTTGTTAAAGTTTGTCTTTGGCATCTCTACTCTCTTCTTTCTTCACCCTTTCTTCTCTAGGTTGAAATCTCTCTGCTCTTCATCTGAAGCCATGGGCTCTTCTTGTGTTTTAACTCCTTTTTTTCTGTGTAAGGATAAGATAAGATAAGATATTGTTCACTGACACTAATAGAAATATAGCCTTATTCACTCTGTGCTGTTCTGGACACATAGAGCATTTGCATTTTGAGTTTTTTCTTCAATTATGAAATGAGGGATTGTTCTTTGTGGTAGGAATTTCAGTTCTTGGTAAGGAGAAGAGAGGTTATTTTGGGCTGAAGTCTGTTGAAATCACAGTTGCTCCCTTAAAAGGGCAGCCTTAAACAAAAATGTATTTTAATCTTTTAGAATGTGTGTGGGGGAGTAGACTGAAGAGAAGGCACAAATTTTCTTACTTCTTATTCTATACACAGATCTTGTGCTGCTCCATATCCAGTCTCTCAGAGTTCTGTCCTGGACTCTGCTCTGAATTTCAGGAAGTCTCTTCTTCTTCAGACTTTCTTTCTGACACTTCTTCCTTTCTTATCTCTCAGTTTATGCTAAGAGTTCAAAATCCCTGCAAGTGGAAGCTCTGTCCCACCCCAATCCCTTGTGCCATGATCTCTACCTCAGTCTACTGCAGTCCATCCCCACAGCATGAGGATTGCTCTTCCTTTTCTGTGTCAGTTCCCTGTGATTTTGTTACCTTAGGTGCACAGGATGGAGGGGGTGAAGACGAAAGGAAAGGCAGAAGAATCTCAGCTTTCATCAGAGTTTCAAGAGGAGACACTGATTATTGGGAAGTTAGATTCAGCACAATTGTCTTTTTAATGTTAGTGTATATATTTCTGCAGCAGAGAGGAAGAAGAGAATTAAACTTGCATGCATTGGGGCCGGTCCCCTGGCTGAGTGGGTAAGTTAGCGCACTCAGCTTCGGCAGCCCAGGCTTTCACTGGTTCGGATCCTGGGTTTGGACATGGTGCCGCTCATCAAGCCATGTTGAGGTGGTGTCCCCCATAGCACAACTAGAGGCACTCATAACTATTTACTGGGGGGCTTTGGGCAGAAGAAGAAGAAGAAGGAAGAAGAAGAAGAAGAAGGAAGAAGAAGAAGAAGGAAGAAGAAGAAGAAGAAGGAAGAAGAAGAAGAAGAAGGAAGAAGAAGAAGAAGAAGAAGAAAGAAGAAGAAAGAAGAAGAAGAAGAAGAAGAAGAAGAAGAAGAAGAAGAAGAAGATTGGCAACAGATGTTAGCTCAGGTATCAATCTTTAAAAAAACCCCAGAACTTGCATGTATCAGGAAAACCGTCAATGAAAATACTAATATAGCTACTTGAGAACTAACAAAAACGAGTAAAGAGAAACTAGAAATTGTCTGCATACATGTAGAAATAATAATCTAATTCAACAAATGTGTTTTGAGTGTTAACCCTAAAAAGCCATTTGCCCCTCCAGATCCACTTTCCACCTCTTTCCATCTTGCTCTCTGCTCCAGGATGATAGCTGCCCTCTGCCTTTCATTATGTTTGCTCACTGAGGATCCAATCAGAAAATTGAGAGGGAGGAGAATGAGTTTGGGGTGTTTATTCCCCCGGCCTCCTCTACAGGTTGGGTGTGGCCTTTCATTAAAAGCTGCACTCCTCTCAAGGTGACCCTTTTGATATGATTTTCCTTTTCTGAGTCACTTTCCTTTGTCCCTTTGAGCACGGGGGTGATAATAGCTACTCCTGCTGGTTTCCCTACACCATGCCCACACCTTTGCAAATAGTCCTTTGAGTAAACTCTCCTTGATTTTTTCTGATTCAAGTGTGCCAGTTGTTACTTGCTTGGACTATACTGTATGGTAGGACTTGTACAAAATCCTTACCTTCCAGGAGGTTAATAGGAAAATGAATAATTTCAATGCCATGAAATAAAGGTTAATAATGCTTATCAAAGTGTAAGTTCTTTGAAGGTAAAGACCACATATAATTCATGTTTCTTTCTTGACACTTAGCATAGTGCTAGGTATAGAACAGAGGCTTACCAGTGTGGAATGGTAGAGTTAGGCATAAAGGGTGGAGTAAATGGAGAATGGAGTTGAGCAACTGTTCCAGGAAGACCCAGGTAGGCTTCACAGTGTGTGTAGCTAATTATCGCATTCAGAAATAGATTCATTGCATTAAACAAGGGAATTTACTGGAAGAATATCAAAGACTTCTAGAATCAAAGGAAGGCAGGAGAACAGGGTTTGGAAGATAAACAGAACTGGGGTGCTCCAGAGGGCTAGTTTTCAGAAACCACAAGAAGTCACACATTCAATATGAGTGGGGCATCCTGATGGACAGCCCTTGGCTTTAGTTTCTTTAAGGTGTATTGACACAGGTTTCACAAGCCAGAAAACACTCCTGGACACATGTTATGTTCACTGTATGCGAACTCTCTGGGCTTCTTCCTTCCAATTTTCCTCTCAGAAAACCTGCTTTCTGTGGCAGGTAAGGTAGGAGGGACGAGAGCGACTCAGGTGGGTTCAGGTAATAGGATAAAATAAGATCTAATCCTCTGTGGCAGCCTATGTCTTGAGACTACAGAAACTGGCTCACCCTTCTCTTCCTTGCCCCCTCGCTAGATGAAAGGCGGGCTAATGGGGGAAGTAGATGGGAATAAGAATTAGGTCACAAGAGTTAGCAGGAGTTCAGTAGCAATAGAAAATGAGTTCTTCCTCTGAAGAGCCAAGCCTGTGTGCAGAGGTGGGGCTGCTTTTGCTGAGTGTGAGAGAGGGTGTTTCCCCTGTCTCTGGGGAGTAGTAGAAGAACCAGTCCCTATCAAAGTTTCCATCATTGAATTTAGATCTTTGTTCTGCTGCTCTCTTCCTCTCCACAGCACTCCCCTTCTCCAGCTACCCTGTGCTCTGAAGTTGCTCCCAATACCCTAAAGACACATCCCAGTTTAGTTTGTCCTTCCCTCATGGGCTCCAGTGCCCTAGTTTCTCCTCCTTCCTTTCTGAAACTTTTTAGCCTGCTGTGGGAATAGGAATTAGGAGGATAACCATCTGGTTAGTCTAAATCAATCTAAGGTGTGAGTTACTGGCAAAGGTGGGTGAGGGTGGAGAGGTATTCACCAAAACTATTTACATAAAAAAGTACCTCTTACCTACGTGGAATTTCAGGCACTATGGTAATAAAAATTTTGGAGAAAGGACTTTTCTGTATTCTTTCAATTAATGCAATTTGACTGTTAGATCAGCTGAAGCAGGAAAGAGGGTAAAGAGGATTCTTTTTTGTCTCTAGGCCTTTTCCCCTCACCCTCTGGAGGGAAGGGGCAATACCTTGGCTCTGATTTCCCCATTTTTGTACAATAGTCACTCACTGAATATATATCATATACCAGAAATTTTACAGGGTCTGAAAGATGCAAAGATAAGCAAGATGTGGTCCTTGCTCTCAAGGAAGCCATAGCTTGCCGGGTGGAGGCTAGGGGATAAGATACAAATAATTACAAGATAGGATGAAGTGTTTAATAATAAAGATTTATATAAAGCATATGAAGCACCAAGAAAGAGAAACCAGTCTCTGGAAGACTTAGGGAGATGCCATTTGAATGGTGTCTTAAAAAATGAGTAGGAGAAAAAATTCTAGGCATAGGGACCAGTGTGTGTAAAAGAGGTATAAACATGCATGGCATATTTGAAGAACTGTGAAGAGTTTGGTTTGGCTGGGGCATAAAGTTTGTATTAGTGACTGCCAAGAGATAAGGGTGGAAAAAAAGGTTGGGGCCTTTAATACCATTCTAAGGAATTTGGGCTTGGTCCCATTGTCAGGGGGTGGACCATTGAAGGTTGCTAAGCAGGGGATGAACATGATCTAAAGTTTTGGAATGATAACATTGTTGGAAGTGTATTGGTGGATTGAAGGGAAACTGGAGGCAGAGAGAAGAGATGGGAGGATTTGCAAAGTCTGGGGGAAGGGAAAAAGGCAATGAGAACTTCAAGAAAGTAGCAATGGTATGGTAAGAAGGGGGAGATATAAGTTAGAAATGGTGGTGTTTGATTGTTGACTAGTTACAGGTTGATGAAGGAAAGGGATGGAGTCTTAAATGACAAAAAATTTCCAGTTTTGGACTTTGGGGAGTGCCATTAACTAATATGGGAATGCAAAGAAGGAGCAGGTTTTGTAGGAAAGATGGTGAGTTTAGGACAGGGAAGATTAGGATGAAGCACCTGTCAACATCCAGTTAGATATTCCAGAGGCAGTTGCAATGTGGGTCTGGGATTCGGACATTGTGGCTAGATTTGGAAGTTACCGGCAAAGAGCAACCATGAGACTGGATGAGATTTCCCAGAGAGAATGGGTAGAGATGAGGACCAAGGACAGAATCTTCAGGAGCTGTGACATTTAAGGAGAAACAAAAGAGGTTGAAAGATAACATTCAAAGAAAAAAGAGAGAACCAGGAGATAGAAGTTTCAGGGAAGCCAAGGGAGAGGAGAATTTCAAGAAGATGGAATGACCAACAATGTTGAAGATATCAACAGTTCAGAGATGTCAAGTAGGATTAGGACTGCAAAGTGGCCTTTCAATTTGGCTGTTTTGGATTCTGAAAAGACAATATAAGTACTAGAGAGTAAATTCTCTCAAAGTTACTAACTAAAATAGATATCTATTCTCAGTCTTTATAGTTTGCAGATCATATAACATGACCATTTATGCAAATTAAGAGAAAATTTTAATTTCTTTTAAAAAGGAAATGGATATAAGAATTTAGGAGAGAGCTTAAGGCTAGGGATCATCCATATTGGGATGATAGGTGAAGCCTTGAGAATGCCTGAGCTTTTTAAGGGAGAGAAGAACAAAAGTTTAAGACTGGATGGTGAAGAAACCCCAAAAATTAAGCTTAGCATAGAGGAAAAATAAGTACCCAGTAAACGGAGTGGATAAGGAGTCATCTGAAAGACTGGAGAAGCCTCAGGAAATCACAGCATGGATCGAAGCATGGATGATTCACCTGGTAGTTTCCAGAACCTCCCAGAGGTTCTTCCAGGTCTTGAGTTTCAAATTCTGCAGAGAAATCAGGGAGAATGAGGGTTAGAAAAATGCCCATGATATTGCCCCAAGATCCTTGTAGATCTGAAAATTTATGGAGAATTTAGGGCACAGAACCAGACCATCTGTCATTATGGAAGGACAGGATGGAGATGGAATGAAGCCATGTGTGTCTTGTATTGCTGCAGCATCCTGAGTGGGAATGAAAGACAGAAGAATGGTGAAGAAAGAAGCAAGGGTGGAGTGAAGACAAGACTGTTGTGTGTGGAATGCACTTGAAAACAGAAGCAAGTAGAATTTAGGAACTCTTTAGAGCTTCTGTGAAATAAAGAAAAAGAGAACACTCAGGGAGCCAACAAGTGAGACAGCACTTAGGTACCTGGAAGGAAAGATTAATCAGAAAAAATAGTCATCTAAGATGCAGTGAAATCCTCAATGATGTAGAAATCACCTGTTGGGTGATTGGTTTAAACTTCATCATAGGGAACAATAAAGAACAGATACATGGTCTCATTAGAAAAATGACTGAAAAAAATTCTATTTTTTAGGAGAGTCATGTGATTAATGTGCATTGAACCTGGAAGGTGTATGTCATTCTCCTTTGCACTTTTAAAATGAAAGACTTCCTTCTTAGGTACCATGAACCCAGGGCTGCCTTCTGATACTTGAAAGAAGTAGTTACAGCTGTAAATATGCATGTGACAGTGAGGTATCACCATGAACTTGGGATAAAAGGAAATACAGTTGCCTTCTTAACTGAACTAATAAAACCAAAATATAATCTATCTCTTGGAGCCAACAACTGGGTAAGGAGTATGGTCAGCAGAGCATATCAAAAGCAGGATTCAGGGAGGCTCAAATTCTGTGCTTATGCAGCAACTTTCTGATTCCTAATTCATCCTACCGAGTACACCTATAACAGGAAAGTAAGTGATCAGGAAAGAGATCTTGTCCATCTGGAAAGAAATGTCCCCTTACTATTAATTAATAAACTGGCATTCTAATATATACATTAGTATTGTATGAATATAATCATTGTAAGTCTGCCATCAAGTGTCAGGTCACCTCTGAGTATACTGGTCAAGTCCAGTTTCTGGGTATGAAAGACTGAGAGGAATAGATTCTGAACCAAGCTAAGTATTCCAAATTTAATTCTAATTGATATTTTAAGAAGCCCTCCTGATAATCAGTCTTGTAGGCTGCCTTCTGTCTGCCTCACTGGGTATTCCCACACCCTCCATTAGTGGTTTTGGGAATAATAGCAGCAAGCATTACTTTCAACGGTTAGTCGGCAAAATAATATGGAGCTTGTATACACTCAAGAACTGATGATGAAAAATAGAAAAATAATTTTAGGAAATGTGTAGATTAGAGATGACAAACAGAAAAAATTCTTGCTGCTGCTCTTCTGTGCTGTACTTATGGTGGGTGTTTCTAATTGATAATGACACACTTTCATGCTGAACCTAGACCGACTGTAGAACTCTTATAAATAACATTAATCCAGGAAGCCACAACCACTTGCCTATGGGCTTATGCCTGGATCCATATGAGCTACAACTCTTTGCCTCTTCTAGTTTAGATGGGTCATTAGGGATTCATCAAGATTACAGAATTCAGCTGGAAGGGACCTAAAAGATGATTTATCTTTTGAGTTTGATGTCAAGGGGAAAGCTAATATGCTCTTTGTCCAAGAGTCTCTGGATGTTCTGACAGAAATAATACCAGACTAGATAAATTGACAGAAATTTTCAGAATGGAATTATCTAGACCACTAACACAATCACTGTCATGGCATCAACCAGGACAGAATTTGTGAGGGACCTTAGAAGTCATTACCAGATTTCAAATCCTAGCTCTGCCTCTTACTGGGTGTGTGGTTAGTTATTTAACCTCTCTGAAACTTAGTGTCCTCATATGAGACATAATATCCAAGTCATAAGTTTGAGACTACCAATTTAGATTACACATACAAAGCATCTTGCAAATGGTAGGTACTCAGATGTGTTAGTTCCTTTCCTGCTTCTCTTGCTAAAAATATTCAACACTGAGCAGAACTCCATTAATCAAATATCTCCAGTCTCTACTTGAATATTTCTAGTGAAGGGAAACTCATTGTCTCACAAGGTGTTCCATTTTTGGGCTGCTCTAATTACTAAAACCTTTGTCTTTACATTGAACTGAAATACACCACACCAAATATAGCTGGCATTTGCCACACGGAACTTAGCTTTGGCTTCTATTGGATGTTTGAAGAGGGTTACTCTATCCTCTAAATCTTTTATTTTATTTTATTTTTTTTATTGCAGTAACATTGGATTATAACATTATATAGCTTTCAGATGTACATCGTAATATATTTTGAATTCTGTGTAGATTACATCATGTTCACCACCCAAAAACTAATTATAGTCGATCACCAAGCGTGTTCCTAATCCTCCCTTTTGCTCTCCCCGCTCCCCCCTTCCCCTATGGTAACCACCAATCCAATCTCTGTTGCTCTGTGTTTGTTTGTTGTTGTTTTTGTCTTCTACTCATGAGCGAGATCTATCCTCTAAATCTTTTGTTTTCTAAGCAAAGGGGTCACCAGTTCATTCAATTGCTCCATAGATGACAAGGTTTTCACTTCCGTCATCATCTAGGTTGCCCTTACTTGGATCACTTCTAAATCTTTAGGATTGATCTGACTTCTTTTTTTCTGTCTCTAGTATTCGTTCAAGGAATATTTTCTTAAGGAATGTCTGCTAACTGTGTTTTATTCCATTGCTTCAATCTCTAGAATAACATTACTTCCAGTGATATAATATAGCACAGAATTTCTTGTTCCCAATTAAATTTATAAAAATTATTTAAATGTAATAATTAATCATCAGTAACATAAAACCCTCCCCCTTTCCTTGGTTTCAGGATGGCTCAGGTGTCTTTTGTTTTACTCACTTTTTCGGTTTACCCTTTGTTCTTGGGTGTGGGGCCAAGGCTTGTCACTCAATTTCTGATTGTGGTGTTGATTAACTAGTTGGCTTCTAAGCTATAATTACCTTCCTCCTTCAATTAAAATCAAATTTCTATATTACAACATGAGTGATTGCAAAATGTAATAATATGCATAGGATATTCATTTCCCTCTAAGCAAACTTTCCCTGACAATTCATATTTTTTCTTCTGGGTTGTTCAGCTGTTAGGTGTTGGTGTTATAGTACTGCTGAGTAGGAGATTCTTTCTAACAAAGATTGGTTAGTGGGCACTTTGCAATATTGTTGGTTCTGTTTTCCTGTGTCCTCACTTGCTGTAATATAGTGATTAAAATACACTGTATCATTATTCTGAGATTACAGAATTTTCAACGACTCATAAACTGAAGCCATACTGATGTGATGGCATGACTGGTGCCAAAATGAAATGTTTGGTCAACACATGCTTTTACTTTAAACTGTGCCAAATGATGGGCTTGATTGAAGTTTTCATTGGATTTCAGCAAATCCTTTCTTCTGAATTTTTCAATCATTTTAACAACATGTAGACCAAATGTGATGTTTCTAAACATCACTTCAACCAACGTGTATTTGGCATACCTACATTCTGTCAGAGACTGCATTAAATGCTGGGAATTTATTTCTGGATGGTCATAATACATGGCCCTGCCTTTGAAGAGGAGTCAGATACACAAACATCTTATAAAAATAAAGTTCATGGTCAAAGAACACGGGGTTCTCCGAAGAAGCTCACCTAGTCTCGGGGGAAGGCATTCTAGGGGAGACGCTCTTTGGTCCTCTCCCTGCCTCTCCACTTCCATTTAATGCCATACACTGAAATTTTCTGTGCTCATCAAGGCTCTGCTCAAATGCTTCTCTGCCCTCAAAGTGGCCCTGGTCCTCATGCCCCAGCCCTGTGTATTCTTTTCTCTTCCACATTTCTCTAAGTACCTCATCTACACTTTTTCTCATAGGCAGGTTTCTTTATACCTCAGGGTAATGTTATTTGCATATATGTCCATATTTGCTCACAGGTGCTTCTGTAATGCTTTCAGTAAATATTAGTTTGATTGAGAGAAAGGTCTATTTTAAATAGAACACCTTGGTTAACTAAGAAGAAACAGGTTCTATTTTGGTCTAGATTGCCCAGAGTATTAAGGTTTCAGTTTCAGTTTTTTCACAGAAAGCTAGTCTTTCTTCTGTCAGTTGCTTTAAGAGAACTCAATTTTGTATCCCTAGTTAGTCGATTGCCTATATACAAAGCACGCTCTAATGATGAATAAGAGGATTCTGTAACTAAACATTAATGGACGCAGTTTATTTTTGCTAATAAAGACTTCATAGAAACCAAGTTATGCTATTTTGTGAAAACAACTCTTAGGACTCTTTAGATATATGGGAAAAAGTTCTCAGGTTAATTTCCTTAAAAAAAGCATCAGGAATTAAAAGAGCGCTTATTGACACTGAAGATCACTTTCTGTTGAGTCATCAGATACGGCATATTGAGCAATATGATTTACATCAATGTGCCTCGTGAAATTGCCAAATTAGAATTTGTATACTTTAGATAAAATTTATGTCTTCACTGAGTGCCAAGTATCTTGAAAGTTTTCTGAAAATATTAATTGAATTCAATGAATTTCTCAGTAAAATGCAAACAACTTCTTAGTGTTGTTTTAATCCCTGATAGCATAATTTATTTATTAAGATTTAAAGAGAATAAAGTAAGTGGAATTCATTTGTATGTGACTCTTGCATTTTTTAAAATAAAGTAACCAAAATAGATTAAGATTAAATATATTCAAAGCATCCTCTCAGGGCCTCCTGTGTGATGGACCCTACTTAGCTGCCGTGCATTAGTAAGCTAGCGTTTGTTTGGTTTACCGAAGATGAGTGGTGAAAAATTTAGAGTTAATAAATAAATAAAAATCTGATGAATGTTTCAAGAAAATAATAGGAGAAGTATATCACCACCACACAGTATTCATGCAACGAGTGCGTATTGCATGCCTCTTCTGTGCTAGCCCTATGATAAGTACTGGGGATACCATAGTACTGTTGTTACAGCTTTTATGGAGTGAACAGTCTAGCCACTTGTACACGATTCTATGTGCATATATTCAACAAATGTTGATTGTCTCCTATGCAGTAGGCTAAATGTGCTGTTTTATGCACTGCACTAGACACCAGGGCTACAGTGGAAGGCAGAACAGTAGAGACCTTGGAGGTCTTGCAATGGGAGAAGCAGACATTAATTCAATACTCCTCTAAATAAATACATAATTGCAAATTTTGCTAAGAGCAGTGAAGGAAGACTGCAGTGTACTCTGAATGTATACGAGAAGAACCTGACTTGGTTAGTGGTGGTTTGGGGGGGGGGGCGGGCAGGGGTGACCTTTGAGTCAAGGCTTTTGGGGGAGGTGGCACTTGAATTCAAACCTAACTGGTAAGTAGGAGTAAGCAAGGCCAAAGCAGAGAGGAAGCACATTCTAGGCAGAGGGGCAAAGCCTGTGGGGAGGGGTAGGGTGTAGGAAAGCTGAACTAGGCTAGTAGGGTTGGTGAAGTATAGACGGAAGGGAGGCACACAATTGGAGAGAGGAGAAAGGGACCCTAGAGAAGGAAATCTAGACCTTGCTAGATTTTGGTCTTTACTCCAAGGACCATAGGAAGCCTTTGAAATGTTTAAGTAATGGTGATCAGGTTTGTGTTTTCGAAACGATCTCTCCCTGCCTTTGGTGGGGTGAACGGAATGGAGAGGGTGCAAGTGGAAGCTGTGTGGTCATCCAGGTGAGAGATGATGAATGGTGGCTTGGACCAGGGTGGAGGTAGTGGAAATAGAGAGAAGTAATTAGATCACAGATATTTAGGGGGCAAAGTGCCAGATATGGTCAGGATGTGCTTAGAATATTTGTTGAATGAATGAATAAATAAATTGATGGATTCAGGAGATTAGGAGCTTGACCTAGTTAAAAATCCACAATTGAAGGATTTTTAGACCAACATTGATGGCAGAATAACTTTTCTTGGCTTGTTTAGCTAAAGTTCAATTTGACTGAAATGTATAAATTTGTTAAAATAATGCCTTTGGGTGATTTTTCTGACAACCCTAAAAATAAATTAAATGACCCATAAACATCCTAAACAGAGAGAAGTTATGATGATCTAAGATGTCTGGGTATATGCGTATATAGCAAGTGTTTTCTGATGCATGTTGCTCATCTTTGGAATGTCGTTTTATGTGGTGAGGTTTTCAGAGTGCCAGTACTTTGGAAAATGCAGATTAAAAACCTCCCTCTGGGTAAATCAGCAAATAATTGTGTAACCTGACGCTTTAGCTTTGTGTCTTGGGAATTACAATATTATATTGTCCCTTCACTCCTCAGAAATCATTTCTTCTGTCATGCAGCTGTTTGCTGTGTACCCTGGAGGTGACAGATAATGATGATAAGGATGACTAACACCTTCGCTGGGCTCTCCTCGCTGCTGAGACCTACCTTCCCCTAGAGTGGTTCCCATCTTCCCACTGGTTCACATTCAGTTCTCCTTACTCCTTCCAGCTCTACAAGCTGTAAAAACACCTTCCAGAGTCACGTAGGGGAGAGAGATTGTCCGCTGAAGACTCCAGAGGGGAACTGAGTCAAATTCTCCCACGTTCACATCACCTGGAGGACGTTTCCTTTCCCCCAGCCTCTGATTAATGAGACCAGACTGGTTCCTTCTGATTAAGTAAACTAGACTTCATTGTTCTGCTTTATCTATATCAACACTGACGAATAAATTCTGTACTAGTTTGGATCCAATTCTGCAGTTTTTGTTCCAGGATTATCTTTTGTTTAGATGCTGATCGTATATGTTTGTTTTTCTAAAACAATGATTAAAATTTATCTTGTTAGTTATCAGCCTACTCAGTCACTTAGTAAGTAAGAGGGGGATGTGTAACATTAAAATTCCTCTATCATCCAGCATGAGCACATGAGGTTGTTTAAAAATGGATGTCCAGTGAAAACATCTTAAAGTACCTTGGAGGTACTTTTATATAATGAAAAAGGTAATATAAAATGTAATTAAATATTTAAGAGTATCATAACTTAAAAATATGCCCTGAAAATATCTGTTTAACAGTATGAGTTGCTCCTTTTGAAAACTTATAACACTTATAGAAATGAATGAGGAGGTGTCATATCTTCCAAAAGGAGTTGACTAATTCTCCTCACCGCTTGTTAAATAATCAGTGTATACCACGTGTGGAGCAATGACACTTTTGGCAATTAAAAATGATGATGACTTACCTTATTCCATTTGCTCCAATGCAACAAAGAAAAATCATGTGTAAAACTTTCAGTTCATAAAAGCTAAGTTTATTTTCAATAGATTATGTAAAGACATATATAGTTGGTGCTAAGTAAATATTTGTTGAATGAATGGATACACAAATAAATCTGTGGTGCTCCACATGTATACATAAATATTTCAATTGAACGTTGTTTGAAAAAAATAAAAATTATGTTTCAACTGGTCAAAAGAAATTATATTTGCAGCTCTGTTCATTTGAAATGTGAAATTGCAGACAAGTGATTTTTTTAAAAATCCCATGGTATATGCAAATAAATGAAATATTTCAAAATGGATACATTTTTCTCAGCAGAAATTTCACGTATGTATAACTTCAAGTGGTGGTTTCCAAGCTGATAACTAAAATGAACATATCCTGACCAGCCAAGTGCATAGCACCCTGGGTTTATGGTGTTTTCATGAGAATTTCAAAATGCTGGGCCAGTGTGATTATATGTGATATTATTTAAAAAAAATTTTTCTTAGGAATACTGGCCCTGAGCTAACATCCACGCCCATCTTCCTCTGTTTCGTATATGGGACACCTGCCACAGCATGGCTTGATAAGTGGTGTGTAGGTCTGTGCCCAGGGTCTGAACCTTCAAATCCTGGGCTGCTGAAGCAGAGCACACGAACTTAACCACTCGGCCACTGGGCAGCCCCTATATGTGATATTATTATTGTCTTTTTGTAAAAGGTGAATCATCTCAAATTGAGTAACTTATTCTGAGTAAAATAATGACTCACTGAGCAAAACCTGAAATACCATCTAGTTTCTATCTACGAGACCATGCTACCTCTCTGTGGTCTGTTTTATTAGCGTGCTTTATTTAAAGGTCTGCTTCTAAGGTCTGTTTCCATGATAGTGAAGAAAAATTGCATTTCTTTAAGAATACGTGCGTAATGAAACATTAGCAATGGCATATTTTAGCAACTGAAATTCACAAGCAGTTTAGCTTTGAAGGAAGACCAGAGTTCAGAAATTGTTTCTAAAAGGCTTGATGTCATGTGTTCACATTCTGTAAAGTTCAAATATCTACTCTGAATTTCGCAATCTATTGCATGTGTGTAAAGCATTGTATTTATTCAGGATTTTGCAAAAAGTTTTACTATGCTCATTACAGGAAGGCAACCCTAAAATTGTGAGTGATAATCCCCAAAAGTACTAAGATTTTCCTCAATCTGTTTGCTATACTCTATACTGACTAGTAGAAGAATCCTCCTCTTTAATCTGAGCAGCTACATGAACATTCGCATCTTCCAATTTTGATGTGCTTTACAGGTTTCAAAGCTGTTTCAAAAAAATTGGCTTTTTCATGTACACAACAGCTTGTGATGCAGGGAAGACAAATATTCTTACCTCCAATATATCAGGTGAGAAAATTGGACCCTTTAAGCAGTCAGCTAAAGAGAAATATTTCAGGTGAAAAAGAAAATCGCACATTTCTATTTTAAAAATGGAATGGTTTGGGAGTTTGCATGAAGAGAAGGCAAAGAATAATTAAGTGTAGGGGTCTGGGGGGAAATCTGCAAATGAATTAATTTCTTGTTGTAGAGTGACTTTGTTTTTCCTTTCTATTAATGAAAACAGCTAACATTTAGTTAGTGCTTATTATGTGCAATGTGTAAATTAACTCATTGAATCCTCGTAACAATCATGTGAGGTGGGTACTGTTACTGCCCTGCTTTTGCAGATCAAAAACTGAGGAACAGAGGGGTAAATAAAACAGCTAGAAAGTGGCAGAGCTGGAACCCAAACCCAGGCAATCAGCCTCTGCGTCTATGTCCTTAACTACTATGCTCAGTGGTGTGCTGGTATAAACCAGCTCCCCAGGGGGTACATAAATAGAGCCCAAGCTCCATAGCGTCAATATTTACTTCATGGCCAACTGCAAGTTACCAGTGGCTTAATAGCCAGCTTGAGAATTCCTTAATATTTATCAGTCAGCACTTAAGAGCAGGTGCAAGCCCACCCTAGCACACCATTGATTATCCTACATGGCCTCTTTGTGCTTTCAACACAGCATTATCATGAAGACAGACTATTAAAGTTATTATTTTTATTTTAAGATCAACTTTATTGAGGTATGATTTATGTACAATAAAATATGCCCATTTTAAGTGAACAGTTTGAAGAGTTTTGACAAATGGATATACCCAGGTAACCATCGCCATAATCAAGATATAGAGCATTTTCATCAGTCCTAAAGGTTCTCTTGTGACCCTTCCAGTTAATCAGTTAATCCCTACTCCTTCACTCGTTTCAGCCCAGGCGACCACTGATCTGCTTTCTGTCACTATAGATTAGACTTGTTTGCCCTGGAGTTTCGTATAAATGTAATCATACAATATGTATTCTTTTGTGTCTGGCTGCTTTTGTTCAGCATAATGGTCTTGAAATTCATCCATTGTGTTTTTGTGATAGTGGTTCCATCCTTTTATTGGTAGGTTGTATTCTACTGTATGGATGTACCATAATTTATCTGTTTCACTGGGTGATTATTTTTCAACCATGAATTCTAGTCTTAACAAATTCTCGTATAAATATGTTGCTGAATGTTGCAGCCATAGCTTTTATTAAAAGCTGTAGTGATGGAGAGGATACATTCAGTTAGGACACTAATTTTTTTAGTTTGATTTTGAGTTTATGGTACTAATATTAAACTATGACATTTAACTCAGATCCAGTTCCAAGATTTAAGAAACATTTGCTATCCCACAAAAAGCCATTCACTCAGCTATATGAATAAATTTTTCACTTGATGTTTGAGCATATTTTTAAAAGCCTGAGTAGTTCAGGTTGGCTGTCTGGTTCTAAACTCTAAATAATTACTAACTTTCTTCTTTACTTTATGCTTCCTTACTGGTGGACTTTCTGGAAATTAATAACACTTACCATTTAAGTACGAAAATTTTATTAAGTTAATGCCTTTAAGCAGGTTTGCCTTTTTCTCTTGTCTTTTCTTTCTCTCTTTTTTTAAAAAATAAACTTTTGGGGCCGGCCCGGTGGTGCAGCGGTTAAGTTCGCACGTTCCGCTTCTCCGCGGCCCGGGGTTCGCTGGTTCGGATCCCGGGTGCGGACATGGCACCACTTGGCAAAAACCACGCTGTGGTAGGCATCCCATGTATAAAGTAGAGGAAGATGGGCACGGATGTTAGCTCAGGGCCAGTCTTCCTCAGCAAAAAGAGGAGGATTGGCAGTAGTTAGCTCAGGGCTAATCTTCCTCAAAAATAAAAAGGATAAAAAAATTAAAATAAAATAAAATAAATAAACTTTCTAGTATCAAACATACCTCAAGTGGCTTGAAAAGCAGTTTTTCAGAAGTTCATTTCGGGAGATTCCAGTAGGTGGCACTCTTACAAAGCCTAAAGAAGTGACTGCTTTGGCAACCCATTGTTTTCTAGATGGTTCCCTTCTTACTGTGACCTACTTGTAAACCTTTTGTTCTGGATAACTAAAATTCACCTCCCCTGCCCCAATTCTCAGAGTTATAAATGCTGTTTGTTAATCATTTTAAGAAATGTACAAAAGAAAAAACAAAATATTCTTCAAACCCCTTGCTAATCCCCAGGAGATAACCATATAATATTTTCCAGACCTTTCTCTAGCCTACACACACAGCAAATACATATAAAAGTAAAAATTTAAGGGGCTGGCCCCGTGGCCGAGTGGTTAAGTTCGCGTGCTCCGCTGCAGGCGGCCCAGTGTTTCGACGGTTCGAATCCTGGGCGCGGACATGGCACTGCTCGTCAGACCACGCTGAGGCAGCGTCCCACATGCCACAACTAGAGGAACCCACAAGGAAGAATACACAACTATGTACCGGGGGGCTTTGGGGAGAAAAAGGAAAAAATAAAATCTTAAAAAAAAAAAAAAGTAAAAATTTAAATTAGTAAAACATTAAATTTTAAAATAATCATAAACAACATGCTTGTCTCTTGCTGTCTGATCTTGTACTTGGGCTTTTTCTTATGAGCCGTTTTCCTTAAAGACAGACCTCTCACTTCTGCAATTCATTAATTGCTGAGTCCAAAAGGAGCTTTCACATTTGCGTTGAATTAAGGTTTGCGGTCTAGTGAATGAGAGCTGGCATCTCATGATGAGCATGCTGTGCTAATAGCATTTCTTGGCAGCGAGAGTAGGGCAAAGTGAACTTAATAAGACATCGAATCCTTCCTTTGCTAGCTAAAGACTATAGAATATTCTGGCTGAGATATTATCAAAATAGGACTATGATTTTGGAGTTTCTGGCTATTCCAGGAGATCCTAGCCATGGAGCTTCAGTGGGAATTACGTGAAATCACTGATTTTTTTCAGGTAGTTTTTTCTCCTCATAATATAACCTTAAGGGCAGCTGACTTCCACCAGAGTGAGCAATCCAGAGATCAAGCCAGAACTGAAATGTTTTTTGTGACCCAACCTTGGAAGTCACACACTGTCACTTCTTCAAGAGGTCTACTGCATTTATTCTGGGAGGGAACTATACACAGGAGCATGAGTACCAGAAGGTGAGAATTATTGGGGCCATTTTGGAGGCTACCACAAGAAGTAATCAATGTGTAGATGGTTACTTTATTGAGGTATAATTGGCATATAAAATAATATTAGTTTTAGGTCAGAGCATAATGATTTTATATTCATGTCTATTGCGAAATGATCACCACAATAAGTCGTTAACACCTGTCCCGTCCATAGATGGTTACTTTAAAGCCATGGGATTAGATGAGATCACCTAGGGAGCCAGTGTAGAAAAAGAAGCCAGGAGGATTGAGGCAACATCCAGAAGTCACAAAGAATGGCCCAGTGAGGTGATGTCTCTGGGAGCCCACTGGAGAAAATATTTCCCAAAGAAGAGAATGCTGAGAAACTAATACAACAGCTGGGAAATGACCACTGGATTCACACTTGTGCAAAACCCCTTTTTCCTTTGAGTCTCACACAATTCAGGTGTGGTTGTAAGGAAAACAGATGTTATTTGAAACGGTAACTATTTGCAGCCACTTTTGAGTACCAGGGAAGTGGCATCATTTATTACTTGCAGGCATTGGACCTTGTTCAGGAAAAGACGTTGATAATCTCTTTGGGTCTGAAAGATAAGGTTCTCCTAGGACATGTTATAGAAGGTGATGGCTAGATAGAGTTGAATTGCTATGCATAATAAAGTGAGATGAATGGAGCATCTGAAACCCCCAGCAAATATTAAAAGAAAGTGTGACTTCAGAAACCTGCACACTGAAGCAAGTCAGCTTAAAATGGCATAATAACCTTCCCTGGGCTTTGGCACTCAGCACTGGAATTCCTCCAGGCTTGCCCAATTCCTTTTTGCACAATCTCCCTTTTGCTCCCTTTGACACTTCTTGCTCAGCAGTTTGTCTGGATTCTCCACAGCACTTTTGGTTCCACCCAGTAAATAGTAATAGGACACAAATGCTGAGTACTTGCTAGGTGCCAGGGCAAGCTCCTAGTGTTTTATGTATGT
Source organism: Equus caballus (assembly GCF_041296265.1). Lineage (NCBI taxonomy): Eukaryota > Metazoa > Chordata > Mammalia > Perissodactyla > Equidae > Equus > Equus caballus. The sequence continues at coordinate 21,845,092 of NC_091694.1, read as the reverse complement.
TACTTCATTTAATCTTCAGAAAACCCACCCCACTTTAAAGATCAGGAAAGGGAGGCACACAGAGGTTGTTATTTGCTGTTAAGTAGCAGAACCAGGATTTGAACCCAGTCTGGCTTCAGAGCCCAGACTCTTAATCATTAGATCCTTCTCTTGTTTTCCTTTTAGGGTTTTGAATTTGGCACCCCAGACTGAGCTGCCATCTACCCAGGTTTAGACTTTGGCCACCTTCTGCCCCAACCCAGAATATGACATCTGTTATTGACTTGTGGGTCTGACCCACCCAACAGAAACCCCACCCTGGGCTTCCCTGGTGCCAGATAGGAGGAAGGACATCAAAGCAAAGTTTGTTCATGCCCCTGTGTCCTTTCACATGTGTTTCCTCTGTTCCCTTTCTCCCTTCTCTGCCTAGTTGATTTCTGTGTGAAGCATTCAGTTGACCCCTGATAAATTGTTCACTTCTTTCTCCACGTGTCCTTTGAACTTCTAATTGCCCTGTCTCACTGTGTCACCATTCCTGGTAGAGAGGTATCTCTGCCCTCAGTTGTGAGCTCCTCCAGGCAAGCACTGTATCTTATTCATCTTTGAGTCTCCAGTCTGGCACACTGTAAGGGCTCAATAAGTGTTTTCTTGACTGAATGAAAGAAGAGCCTAGAAAACGAACAGGACGACTGTTATCCCCTGTAGTGGACAATATAATTTTGCTGTAACCTTGACGGGCTGGTGTAAAAAAGGACAGAATTTCTAAACAATCTTCTTGATTTGATTTCCAACCTCAACACCTTTATTCCAGGGTTTACCTACTTTATTATTAGTATGTCACAAACCTCTCTCTGTGCCCTTGACGTTATTGTTGGAATCAAGCAGACATTTCACGTTATTACTATTTATCTTTTATTAAAATTAGCTTTATTAAAACAATGCTACTTGATCAAAGTCCTGTGATTAAAAACATGTTCCAGGTCACTAGAAGAAAGTTTGTTAAAAGACTGCTCCAGGTCCAGAAAGATGAAAGGCAATTTTGGTTCGTTATAAAGACCAACATGGCCACAATGACTTGCAATTGAACATTGTTCCAGAAGGGCAAAAAGGACTCAAAGTGAATAGGGAATCCAAAGACAATGAAACAGACAAAAACAGAGATTGAACTAACATAGCGTCGTACTCTGAAAGGAATCATTTCTACTTGTAAATTTCTTGTTCCTAAGGAATCATTCGTGGAGCAGATCTTGTGAAATTTTACATTAGTTCTTCGATTTCCTGAACCTGGGATGAGACCACCTCACCGTTCAGCACTTCCTGCACAATTGTCTTGATTTTCCGGGTTTTGGTTGGGTCTAAAGATAAAGATGGAATAAAGGAGGCAAAAGTTAGTGTTTCAAATATTCACCCAAAATCGGTTGTTGTTTAACTTAAAGCTTCTAAATTAGGTTTTGGCTGATATAATCCATCAAATTTAAACTTCTGAAAGTGACTTTTGCATTCTGAAAAAATGCTTTTTATTCAATGAAAATGAATGTACAAATGAAAATATTTTTCTTTTTGAACATTTAAAAAGTGACTATGATGCTCATAATACCTCTTTGTAGGGAAGAATTTTTCCTTTCTGGGCTTATCAAAAGTTTTAATACAGTACAGACTACTTATTTTTCTGCAGGAATGCATAAAAGTTTTTCCTTGGCTCAGAATACAAATATGGTTTAAATTTAAATGGTTAATAACACTCAATGAGATCTTACAGTCTTGGTTGTTAATAAATATGATTCTGACTTATTTTCAGTGGTTCTTGGGGAATCTGCACACCTTTAGAGGAATCAGTTGACTGTGCTTGAGATTTGGAGTCTGTCACAGATGTAATTTCATCCAAAACATCACTGTAAACGAAACAAGGGAGATGATATCACATGATGCCTTCCAGAATGAGGAGAAATAAGGAGTTTGCTATATGAGCTAAAAATTAGAAATGTACATAAACTATGGCTAACTAGAGAAGGTAGTCCAAATTTCTTGATTAAGAATGATCGAATGATGCACCCTGAGACAGATCAATTGGGCAGTGCAGTCTTATTTTTACACGTGCCTATAATGAACTCTCAGAGTGAAGTGAACTGGCAACTAATGGAAGACCTGGTCTCAGAAGTTAGATTTCCCAGTTTACAATCCTGAGTTTTTCCCACTAAGCCAGGCTGCTATTACTTTTGGAACGTCAGACAGTAGGTCTGAGGTGTTTGGGTGGCTGTTATTTGATGTGTCATTCTTAGCATGGGGCAATAACGTCAGAACTCAAATGGGTGACTCGTTTGCAGTATGCTGGTCTGTGGTGCCATTGTTCATCCCAGCATTTTGTGAATTATTATCAAGTAAGATAACGGGTGATAACCCTTTGCAAAGTGTGGAGCATTTAATAAATCCAAGGCATGTCTTCACTAGATTTGTTATTTTCTGTCAACTAAAGAACCCTTCCTTCTGTTGCCCCCAAAACTGCATCAGGCGTCCGCTCTCGGTCCGCCGCTGAGGTTATTTCCAGCCTCAGGCCTCTATTCACCCTTGGGCCTCGCCATCCAGCAGGCGGCGGTAGGTCTCGATCTCCAGCTCCAGGCGGTGCTTGACGTCCAGCAGCCGCCGGTGGTCGGCGTTCTGGCGCTCGGCGTCCGCGCGCACCTGGAGCAGCTGCTCCTCCAGGCTGCCGATGAGCTGCTGCACCTGCGACAGCTGGCCGCAGTAGTCGCCCTCGGTTTCGGCCAACGAATCCTCCAGGGATTTCTTCTGCACGTGGGAGGGAAATGCACAGACACAACAATGAAGGGGATTGAAATAATGAAGGCAGCCAATGATTTTACTAATTTGGGGGCAACTTTTTCTTTGGAAGACGAAAAGCTGCGTCTTTCTGCGCGCGCCTTACCATGGCAAGCTGGGACTGGAGCTCAATCTCCAGGTTTTGAAAGGCGCGCCTCAGGTCGGTGACCTCGCTCTTGCTGGACTGGAGTTGCTCGGTGTTGGTGCTGATCTCCTTCCTGAGCTCCCCGCTCTGCAACGGCAAAGGGAGGAAGGGGATGTGAGTGAGCGCTGTTCTCACCGGTCTTTTCTGCGAACGTATCAAAGCCTTCTGTTTTCGTTAGTGGCACCTTTTCAATGAACCAGGCTTCCGCATCCTTACGATTCTGCTCTGCGATGGCTTCATACTGCGCCCTCATGTCGTTGAGGAGCCTGGTGAGGTCCACTCCGGGGGCAGCGTCCATTTCTACGCTGACCTGGCCTGGGCCGTCTGCCCGGAAGCTTTGGAGCTCCTGGGGGCAGCGAGTGAGAGAGAGGGGCGCAGGGGCCCATTATGACTTTCGTGGGCCTCTTCCTCCACAAAAAATATTAAACATTATATTTTACAACTGCATTGGTATATAGACAAGCCTACTAATACATCAAAACATTTTTCTTACCTAAAAATTCGTATTTTTCCTCTGATTTTAAAAGAACTTAAGACGTTTTCATGGCTCCCTCAATTTACCATGGGCCCAAGGCGCTGGTCTGCCGTGCCTAATGGATGAGTTGGCCCTGCTTCTTGGGGATGCAGGGCCTTTACCAGAAGGGACGGGCCGGTGGAAACAGTGCACTGGGGGCTTTCAACTACAGCTGCCAAACCCAGGGCTGCAGACAGGGCTTCGGCTTGCACACTGTTGGCCACAGCCATTGACGTCCAGTAGAAAGCCCTCTAGAAGCCCATTGCCATGGTCACGATTAGTGTGGATTCTGTGCACCAGCCTCTGATATACTTTGCGGCATATCCGAGTTCCAGGTGTGTAGTACACTGGGTATAACCAGTTTCTCTAACATATGTAACATTATGTATTATCGGTAGACTTTTGTCTTTGAACTTTAGAAATACTATATTTAAAAAAAATCACTAAATCAGGACAATTAAAATTCTGTTTGTCTTTAACTAATGATGAAAATAACAAAATCAGAAAGTGCCTCTAATCTGTTAAACTTTAACAGGAACCCCCACCAATACCACCAGCACTAGCACCAGGACCACCACACATCCACCCCCCCCCAAAAAAATTCAAAACAAATGGCCATTTTAACAGGGCAGTAGTGTATCATCCATATTGGTTCTAACTCCAGATTTGTACACTTAAAATTGTAGTTTTGGGGTCTGGAGAAAAACAGCCGCTTAGAGAGCTGCCCTTTCTGACTGACCTCCTCATGGTTCTTCCTCAGGTAGGCCAGCTCCTCCTTGAGGTTCTCAATCTGCATCTCCAGGTCGGCTCTAGCCAGGGTCAGCTCGTCCAGCACCCTGCGCAGGCCGTTGATGTCGGCCTCCACGTTCTGGCGCAGGGCCAGCTCGTTCTCGTATCTGAAAACCAAGTACAAAACCCTGTAGGGAACCAACACACCTGTTGGAGTAAGGCTCCTGCCATCTTCAGGGCCATTTTGTGCCTAAATCTGTGCGACTATTTAAAAATGGCAGCATTGCAATGTAGGATGCTGTTTTTGCATTTATAGCATTTTCCTTTCCTTTTTTTCATGATCATTTACTGCTTAGTTGGAGAGAAGTGAAAAAATTCGAGGTGGTGCTCTTCTACCAGCAACGAAGCCCCGTAGCACCGCACCCCAGGGAGCGATTTCCCCTTTCGCTGGCGGCCCTGGCTGTGACCAGGAGCAGCCCCTCTCTAGGTGGGGTTTCCGGTGGAATCCTAAGAGCAGTTGAAAATAAAATAATAATTAATCTTTTTGGTTAACTTTTATTCATGATTTAATTTAAAACATTGATACTTTCTTGGTATCTTTTACCAAGATTTTATAGGTTCAGGATCATTACCACTGCAACATCCCATGTGGAAATTTTATGGAGCAAAATGGACAGTAGGGTTTCTTCCTTATATCTTGGAGGGTGGAATATGGGAAAGGAATATAAAATAAGTGTGTAGTTAATATTTTAGTTGTATGTGTCATGAGGAAAAAGATCATTTCATTAACTCCCAGGAAAAAACCTTAGTGATTCATTTTCATACAGGGAAGGTTGGTTTTGGACGTTGGTGGAATTATCACGTTGTATCATGAGTCCATAGCAAGTTACAAATATGGTGATCCATAGCCCTAGGTTTAAGCAACATATAATTAACGACGTGTAATGTGAATTGTGTTTGAATCTATTTATTTTCTAGAATACCCAGTGTGAATTTACCAAAACACTAAATGTGTGGAGCATGTGAGCTGCAGAAGCTTTGAAATATTTGCCATCAGTGAGGGCAGGAAAATAGGGCGGAAGAAGAAATGGTGGGCCATGTCAGTTAGCATTAGTCTTTCTTTTGTTCTACTCACTTCATTCTGAAGTCTTCGGCAGCCAGTCTTGCATTGTCGATCTGCAAGATGAGCTGGGCATTCCCAATGCTGGCAGAAATGACCTGGCAAAACAGGGCAAGACACTCAAAATGAGGTCTTAAAATATCAGTATTATACAAATATACTTTTGACAGGAAGTTTTTAGGTGATGTTAAATGCTATTTAAGAATCTAAGGCAGTTTAGGGGCCCAGACCCCATGGCCTAGTGGTTAAATTCAGTGTGCTCCACTTCGGCAGCCCAGGTTCGGTTCCCAGGCACAGACCTACACTGCTATTAGCAGCCATGCTATGCTGGTGGCCCATATATTAAAAAATAGAGAAGGATTAGCACAGATGTTAGCTCAGGGCGAATCTTCCTCAGCAAAAAAAAAAAATAAAGAATTTAAGGCAGTTTAATTTTTTAAAGAAAGTATATTACAAAATATTATTTAAAAATTAAGAGACGTATATATCCTACAGAAGGTGGTGGAAATAGAGTCACTTTATGGTAAATGATAAAATGAAACTAAGTATCTTGAGTCAAAAAATTGCTCCAAATTGAAAAATATCTAAGTTCTAGGTGGTTTATCACTGTAAAATATTGTAATAGCAAAAAAGAAAAGTAAAAAATAATTCCCAAAGCCTTTCCAAAGAACCATAGTCTTACCTTATTCCTGAGGTCTTCGATCAATGGATAGTATTTACTGTAATCATTCTGTGACCCGGGGTCTACAGTTCCAGATCCTCGTGTTTCATACCATTCTCGAATTTTGTTTTCTAGCTCAGTATTAGCCTCCTCTAGAGCGCGCACCTTATCCAGGTAGGAAGCTAATCTGTCATTAAGATTTTGCATGGTTTCCTTTTCTGATCGGGAAAGAAGGCCTCCATCGTTGCTAGAGAGAACACCCAGAGAGCCACCTCCTGGGCTGGCCCCGAATCCAACCACCAGGCCTCCAAAGCCCCCTCCCAGGGCTCCCCCATAAGCAGTGCCCAGTCCTCCTGCACACGAACCTCCAGAGCCACCACCAAAGCCAGAGCTGGAGCCAAACATGGAAGCAGCAGAAAAGCCTCCCCCGCAGCTGCTTCCCAAGCCGAAGGCGCTCCCCCCATAGCCACCGCCAGCACTGGAAGCAGACATGCCCCAGACTCTGCCCGACGTCCCGCTCTGGGAAGACAGCCGCCGGGGCAGCCCAGAGGTGCGCACTGAGAGGGACATGGTGTTGCTGGAGAGATCCACGGCCAAGGAAAGGTGGCAACAGCCTGAGAGGAAGCCGTGTCAGCAAGACAGAGAGGTTAAGCTTTTATAGGGCAGGAGGCGGGTGTTGCAGTTGAAAAGTTCACTCTCTCCTTTCAAAATATGGTGCCCCCCCCCTTTTGACCAGGTCAACTGGTAAATGATTTATACATATTGAAAACTCATTGGTATAGAAATAATTGAATAGTTGTGCCCATTACCAATTTGTTATACAAAAAAGAAATCTGGGTGGAGTAGAGATAGGTTGTCATAAGGGATTTTTCTTCTCCAGATCATTCTCTTGCCTGTACTCTTGGCACTGTGCAATGTCTTATGCACAGTAGGAAAGCAGTGAGTCATTGTTGAATGGATAAATTAGTTAATACTTCTTTCTAGGCCTTAAGCTTCTTAAAGTTCTTCACTCATATTTCTTATTTGTTTCCTTTAGAAAACTCAGTAGAAACCATCTAAACATGATCTGGTCTGTCTTTTAGTGAAATATAGTTTCGGAAACTTTTGTGAAAAGCCCTGGTGGGAGACAGGGAATAAATGCATTTTCCAGATTGATACTGGAATTTGAATTTTCAAGGATTTTAAAACCTTGTCATTAGTATGTTGTATAGTTTCTTTTTCCTGATTCAGAAAAAAGACCCCCTAAACATTGAAAAATGCTGTTTTTGAGTAGACTCTTACAGTATTTTCAGCAGATCTTCCCTTCCATAAGAACTGACATTCTTAGTGAACTCTGTGAAACCAGGAGCCTCATCTGATTGTTCACTACCCCACCCCCAGCATCAGTAGGGTATCAAAATACCAGTGATGTTTTGTATATTGAAATCGTATCAGTGCTCGCACCCTCAACCCATGCTCCCCCAACTATCAAGATATTTTCCACCCCGAGTCCAGCCTCCCCAAAGGTGAGGTTCTTCAGTCCTGTGAACAGTCCTGAGCCAGAGCCGGCAGTGGTGCCCTGGTGATTTGGGGTCAGATGGAGAGGGGTTACTCTCGAAGCCCATGCCACACTTCTATGGGGAATATCCAGTATCAATTCTGGCACACAGAAGGACTATGTGACCCTTTCTATCACTTTCCAAGGGACAGGAATGATGAACCCATGGTGAAATCCAGTTACAACTTCCTTTTGCTTTATTCTAGAAGGAACATATGTGAAGGGATGCATTTTCCCCCCAACCTATATCCATCACAGAGAGCAAGCAAGCTGGATTTCTGAATAAAAGTGTTATAAGCAAGAATTGGCAGAAATGACATCTTCTCATTCCAATAGGTATAGAAAGGACGCAGCCATCTGAGGCAGACTCAGCTTGATGAGAGAGGTCGTGCTCCACTTGTTTCATTTCTGGAGAGAATAGAAGCCTGTTGAGTGGAAATGGCAGCACCTCAGCCTCATATGGAGATTTTTACCAAGGATTCCTTTAATCTATATTGCGAACGTTTTGTCTGAGCTTGTCCTTGTTTGAATCCTTAGTAGTTATCATGTACCTACTATGTTCTAGACACAGGGCCTTGTGAACTAGAGACTTATTTTTAAGCTTTGTGGCAACCTCTTAAGGTGGATACTTTTAACCCATTTCACAGATGAGCAATCTGAGGATCAGGATGTTAAGTGACTTATTCAAGGCCACACAGTCAGGAGGTGGCAAATATAGGATTCGAGTCTGCAACACCTTCCATAGACAACAAAACCCTGCTGCTTACAGTGAAAACAAAAGGACAGAGGGTCACTCTGACCCTCCAATCGTGTGACTGGGTTTCTGTCCTGCACATCACCAGGAGCTTTGGCTCTTTCCTTTTCATGAAAGCTTTCTCCTCCAACTTCATTTCTCCGTGTACAGGCTGAGACCCAGAGATCTACTCTTCATGGTTTATAAGAAATGACACCACACATGAAATCCTGCAGACGTATAGGAAAACGTGTCTTTGGTTTTACTTCTGCCAAGTAACTGCATCTCCAGAGGTCTTACAAAATACTAGTTAAACTTGCACTTCCCACACAGGAACTTGATATTATGGTTGTTAATTATTAGTCACTCACAAGAAGCGTCCCCCCCAAGACAGAGTGATTCCATTTTATTGAGATAGAAATGAAAACAGCCTATTACTTGCTTACAGATCAGAGGGAATGTGCCAAATTCAGAATTGTAACTTAGTGATGTGATCACAAAATATGGGAATATGATTTACCTGAATTTTTGAACTTGGAACCAATTTTGTGCTGAAACATGAAAGCTTTCCAACTCTAACGCCTATGAGTAAATTTTAAATACTTTTGCTCAATATCCATATGTTGTATGTACACATTACACCTTTATGTTTCTATGCATATTACGGTCATGCATCATGTAATGATGGGGATACGTTCTGTTAAATCCATTGTTAGGTGATTTCGTCGTTGTGTGAACATCATGGAGTGTACTGAAGGGCAACAAAATTTCCCACCCCGAAATGTATCTCTTCAACATGAGGATTATTTTAGGCTGATTGTTTTTAAGAAACAAAAGACTCAAAATCTTTTTTGTTACCTCCTGCTTAACTGCCTGAAAGAATTCCTATTAAAAAAACCTGTCTCAGGAAGCAGCTATCATATTAGCATAACATGAACTAGGAGATAGACAGGGAGGAACCTAGAAAGGCTTTTTGGGGGCTCCCCTCTGTTCTGTTTCTGTGTGGCCAAACACTTAGTTTTTAAATGTTTGCTCCTTTTGAACTCCCTGTGAATTGTCTTTGAAGTCCCTGACTCTCCCACCCCCAACATATTCTGTCTTTAGCTAAGGATGGTATTTAAGGTGGTGGCTTGGGCCATTTTGGTGAGTTACTTGGTTTTCCTGGATTTCTCCCATGTATACGTGTTATTAAACTTTTCTTTGTTTTTCTACTGTTAATCTGTCTCATGTCAATTTAATTCTTAAACCAGCCAGAAGAACATAGACGGGTAGAGGAAAATTTTTTCCTCCCCTGTACTACTTACACAAATCCAGATGGTCTAGCCTACTACACACCTAGGCTATATGGTACTGATCTTATGGGGCCACTGTGGTGTATGCAGTTCATTGTTGTTGTGTGGTGCATGACGGTGTGTATTATCTCAGACTGTAAGCTTTCCAGGTAGGGACTATGTCTAATTTACTTTTAATCTTGAGTCTTAGCCTAGTGTTTGGCTAAACTTTATCCTTGTACTCCTGGACTTATTTCACTTGAGAGAACTTAATCCTTAATATGTTTGAATGTGTCATTTAAAATTCATTTCATTTGAAAGTGATTTTGCTGTAATTTACTGGTATGCTTTGACCAAAATTTAGTCTGAATCCAATTATGAATGGGGAGCAACTTCAGAAGTTGAAAAGAGAAATGTTTCTTCTTCATTGGCTTTTTGTCGGGGGGGGGGCGGTGGCGGGTCAGGGAGGGCCAAGTTAAATAGTCAAACCTCTATTTTAAAGGTTTTAAAAGTGAAAATAATTTTCTTTGACAGCTGTAAAAACATAGGAAGGTGGGAATGTATAAAGCGGAAACAATCTTGTGCTTGTTGGCAAAGTGATTACATAATTTGAGACAGATGAAAATGCCTAGAACCAGGGGGAACTCGTCCAAAGAATTATGTCTTCCATTTTTGTAGAGTTGAGGGAATACGCAGAATAGAGATAATTATTTACGTGGTATTTGTAAATCTTTATATTTTTATTAAGTAAAAAGTGTGCTGATCCTTCCATGTCTGATGAATTCTTTCCAATACAAACAGAACTTCTACTTTCTGCAGTTCACTGATCACTTGGTTCATAAAACTTTTCACTTTTGCTTTGAATAACGTTTTGAGATCCCGTGAGTGAGTGAAAGAATATTGGGTTACTGAGATTTTACGCTGTGATATTGAGATGAGGATGAACAAGGACCCCAGGGTCATGCTTGAGGATGATTTCTGGACTTCAGAACTCGGTGGTTCTCAAAAGCAGGGGAGGATCGTACATGGCAAAAGAGAGGAGGAGGAAGATAAAATAATACTCTGGTAAGAGGAATGTTAGAAGTGAGTCTAGGGGAGAGAAAACAGATGTTTGGAGGGAAATTGAAAAATTAAAATCACTAAGCAATGCTTCAAGTTGGCATTGTGATTTGACGGTGTACTCAGGTCCCTGAAACTGCCCCCAGGTGAGTAAGGGTGAGACCAGAGGTGACCACTGGTCAGATTTTGATTTTATATCATTCCACGTCATTCTTCTTTTTAGATGTTGTAAGGATCTGTGTAGAAGTAATTCTCAAAGCCCAGAGAAACTAGTTATTTCCATCCTACCCTCACGTCTAGCTGATCTCTCTGAGTTCTATAGCTCCACTTCTGCACTGATTTCATATAAAGTCGTGAAATATATTGATGATGATTCTAATGTGTAATGAAGAGACCTCTATTTAAAGACTAGGAGTCTTCTCTGGATCTGTATGCCTGTCAGAAATAGGATTGTACTGTTCTGTTTCTTAGCTTGTATAAGAAGTATAGATAGAAATGGAGATTGATGCTTCACTTTCACACAGTAACCACTGGCAAAGCCAGAGGTGGAACCATCTTGTTCCATGTGTGTATATGGTCTCACCTACTTTCTCTAAAAGATTACTTGGAAACAACTAGAGATAGGCCAAAAGGCAAGGATTAATCTTCATTTTTATGATAGAAAATTGAGTTAAAAATAAGAATCCTACCTCTTTTAACAAAGGGTCATTATTGCCATATGACATGGCCAAGCCTGGTGAATGTCAAACCCATCTTCTGTAGGATTTTTATTAATCAGACTCACGATCTCTGGTCTTTGCATGTCAGAGTTTCAGACTATCCTGGAATGTGTCTTGGTAGGTGAAAAAGAATTCACTTCCGAAAGTTCTTAATGTCTTTCAAAGCAGTTTACTAACTAGAGTAACTTGGAAGGAAATTAAGAAAAAAATGAGAGTGAAACCTCTTCACTTCTTTGAAAAGCATGGGAATGAGAATGAGTGAAAATAATATCTTTTCTGACAAAAGTTGTGCTAAATCAAGTCTTGTGTGTGATGTTAGCTGGACATTTGTGACAGTTGGGTGTTGTAAGTGTCTGGTTAGTGAAAATGACAATTATGAAACAACAAAACAATTAAGGATAGGCAAACGTTCATTTCAAGCATGACCCTGTAATTGTTTGTCATGTTGCTTAAAAGCGTATCATGACTTCAGACAGACAGCCCTGAGGTTCAGTCTTACTCCATTACTTGGTAGCTGTGGCTTTGGGAAAGTCCTTTTTTCATGTCTTCATACATAATCCTCATACGTAAAATGGGGATAATATAATATGGTCAAACCATATGAAATTACTATCTGTGAAGGTCAAAAATGATCACATATTGGCAAGTTTATATGAGTCAATCTAACAGTTTCTACCTCACAGAGTTATTGTGAAGATTAAATGAGAAATGCACATAAAATGCCTGGCATATTGTTTAGCTCATAGTAAGTGCTTAACAAATGGTAGATATTATTATTCTTAAGTAAATCATGTTATTATTTTCAATGTAATAATTACACTCAAAATCCTATTTATTTACAAACTTACATAGTCTCAAAATTTAAATCCAAGCTATCCATTTACTAGAATACAATAATGGAAGGTAAATTTATCTTTCCTGTGAACATTTGCAAGGCAGTTGTTGCTCAATAAAATGCAAAAAACGTGAGACTACAATATGCATCTATTTGTATCCGGTTCTTTTACTTGGCATAATGTTTTCAAGGTTCATCCATGTTGCAGCATGCGTCGGTACTTCGTTCCTTTTTATTGCCAAACAACATTCTATTGTACGGATATGACATTTTGTTTATCCATTCATCAATTGATAGATATTTGAGTTGTTTTCACTTTTGGGCTATTATTAATAATTCTACCATGAACATTTGTGTACAAAAGAATACATTGTATGATTTCATTTACATGAAATGTCCAGACTAGGCAAATCCATAGAGAGAGGAAGTGGATCAGTGGTTGTTGGGGGCGGGGGGGGGGAAGGGGAATGGGGGTGACTACTAATGTGGTTTCTTTTGGGGTAATGAAATGCTCTAAAATTAGATAGTGGTGATGGTTGCACAAATCTGTGAATGTACTAAAGACCGCTTATGTGTACACTTTACAAGGATGAATTTTATGGTGTGTGAATTATATCTCATTAAACTTGTTATTAAAAAAATAGTGAGAAACACTTTATAATACGTTCACCACATAAAAAAAGGAGACCACCCAATGATTTATGCAGTTTATTATCATAAGGAGAAGCATTCTGCTGTGAGGAAGGTTTTACTAATTTTGCTTTCAATCTACTCCCATTTCAAGCATAATGTGCTTCATTCTTCTTCTGCTCAGCATTTATGATTGGAATTTGACTCTCAAATTATTCAAAGAGTGGAGTTGAGTTTTAAAAGGCAATGGAGACAATGAAAAAAAAAGCAGATATAGCTCAAAGCTAGCAGAATGGTACCGATACTGAAAATTCAATGAAACGAATCAAGAAATGGCTCCATTATCCAGGGGTCCCTGAGAGGAGAGTTTACAACTCAGAAGCAGGAAAAATTAGCGAGAGAGGTTTATTTGCAATTTGCATAGACTCCTCTGCTTTGTGAAATTTAGTATAATTGAAATGTGCTGTAATTTTCAGGAACATTAATGAATTGATATTAGGTTGTCTATAGCTTGTAATTAATGTGCTTCGAGATAAAGATGGCAGTAATGATGTTTTAAATATCCTAGTGCTCATTGGATTTCATTTTTACAGGCAATTTGCAACTCCCCTGAGTAAAATTCATATTCAATTACAGAGACTGATAAATGGGCTTTCCCCCCACTCCTCGAACACTACAAAGCATTAATAGTACTTTCTGATGGCCACTTTCTTGTAGGGAGCAAAATTTATAGCTACATTTCTTTCAAAGCTTCAGCAGCATCTCCTTCTGGCAGCTCTTTACATGTTTTCTTCCACCTCTTTGACTTCAGAAGACACGACCTTGCCGTCCACTACTTCTTGCACTACTGTCTTGATCTTCCTGGTTTTCTTTATATCTGAATTTAGATTTAAACATAAAATGTTAATTCAGACACATGACTCTGCTGGTTTATAATATTCAACTTTAAATTATTATTATTTTGTATGTATTTTCTTTTAGAAAAAGTTAAACCTATTCTCTTTCTTAAATGGTCTTAAGTTTGTTTTATAAATAAATGCAGAAAATGTGCCACTCTCCCCCAATTTAAACATTTTCTACTCTTCCCACCCCAAAGAGAAATAGACAATATTGAATTAAGCAAACTGCAACTTTCATCTTATTTTTCCTTTTCACGATCTCAGAATGTCTCAGGACAGCAATAGTATGGGCCAAGAAAATCACCCTGTCACAGGGAGTGTGACAATTCCCCACATGGAGGTGTCTTTATCTGACGTGCCTGATTTTCAGAATCCCTATGGTAATATCCACTCACTTGAGAGCTGGTCTCCCTGTACTTTTCACCAGCGGTAGATAAGAAGTGGTAAGCTACGGAGTGAGCATTCAGTCTTACAGGAAATGTGTCAAAATTAGAACACTTACCTCTCTCCTCCAGGTGGCTTTTAAGAAAAGAAAAACAGAAAAAAGTGTTATTGCCATTTTGAAAGTGAAGCATTGTCTCACCTTTTTTGTTTCAAAACAAAGTCTGAGTGATGTGTGTGTTAATGCCATGGTTTATATTTTTTTCCCCTTTATAATGCTTACTACTTCAAACTTAAGCGCCTTACTTTTTAACTTGAAAGATACATAGCTTCAGAAGCGACTCCTCTAATGTAGGCTAGAAGTTTCTGTAATTAAAATAAACACAATTACAATGGAAATTTAACTCTTGTTCTCTTGCTGACTTTCTTGGATGTGGTATTGGAAGACAGTTGCCACTGCTGCCCTGAGAAGTCTCAGACTGGTTCCCGCAGGCCTCTGCGGCCTGTTGAATTCATGACCTCTCAGTGAGAATTTAAAAAAATTATTGTGCTTTTGACTTTGTATTAACCAGAAAAATTAACATAAGCATAATCTGTATCATCTGTATAACCATCTCTAACTCAGTCCTATGACACGACCTCAAGTACTAAGGCTGTACTTGGTATTTTTGGGGGTGTGCATAAGTATACCAAGAAGTTTTGGTATATTTTTGTTTTGTTGTTGTTGTTGTTGGGGTGTGTGTGCGTGTAGTTGCTTTTGTGCTAGGCATTGCACTGGTGCTGGGGAATAAGTGACAGGGTTTAATGTGGAAACGTTAAAATAGCACAACATATAGACATTGACACATATCCCCTGATTCTAAGAGCCTTACATTACATCTTCTCCTTCCAGAAGGCGGCGGTATGTTGCAATTTCCTGCTCAAGCCGGGTCTTTATGTCAAGGAGAATACTGTAGTCGTTGTTCTGGCGTTCTGCATCAGTCCGAATCTGCATCAGCTGGAACTCTAGGGTGCTTAGCAGTGCCTGGATGGTGGCCAACTGGTCAGCATAACGAGCTTTGGTCTCTGCTAGTGTACGCTCCAAAGAGTCTTTCTATGAGCACAAGAAAAAGTGGATGTTTCTTATTTGAGGACTTGATTTAAGAGGTGACTCAATTTTAATTTCTTTTCAGAAGAATTTCTGCAGCTAGTTATTGTGGGCATCATGCATATTTCTAGCTTTATCTCCTACTCTTTCCATGTAGGCAACCTCAGGCAGCTAGCTAGGATCACTAGCTCTTGGGGTTTTTGTTTATTTGTTTTTAGCACTGGGCTCACTGTTTTCTTACTGTGGCATTGTATTATTGTTCTCAATATTTGCTTCCCTCCCCTGCAATTTGTGGTGCCCCTCCAAGTGGAGGAGTAGATTTCCTCATCCCTTTGACACCAGGTTTGGTCATGTGGCTTTCTTTGGCTAACGAAATGCAGGTGAACCTGACAAACGCCTTTTCTGAGGAGAAGCTTTAAGAGCTATCACATGGTCTGGCCATTGCTCTTTTCTTTCTGTGACAGCATGGCATGTCCCAGCTAGGATCTACTCCTTTAGCCTTATCTCATGGAGCAGAAATGTTATTGGAGCAGAGCTGCAGCCAACCCATAATGGATGTAGTGTTGTTGTTTTAAAGCACTATGATTTTAGAGTTGTTACGACAGCATAATTTATCATGAGCTGACTGATTTGCTTAGCCTGGAAGGTCTTTACCCCTTTTCTCCAGCTTAAAAATTCATCTCAAGTTTTCAAATCTAGTTTAAATGCCACTTTTCCCTGTGAAGTCTCCATATCTGCTTTTTCCTATGCATCCTTGCAGTACATTGCCCTTTTCCTTAATTTCTTTCTGTCTTTTAATTATAATCCATTGTTTGGCCTGTTTCCCTGCCAGTTCTGCAGGGAGAGGGGTTATTTCTTGTAGGTCTTTGCATTTCCAGAGTTCCCAACCTGGGCACTTAGTAAACACACACTACATTGTGAGTTGGAAGTTAGATGTGCTCTACCTTACTGAGATAGGACTGGAGGTCTATCTCCAGGTTCTGGTAGGTGCGTCTCAGCTCCTTTATGCGACCCTCATTTTCTTTTAACTCTTTAGAGCTCAGGATGACTTCTTGATGCAGAGTTTCAATCTAGACACGTTCCAAAAATGAAAAAATAAATAAGGAAGGAAAGGAAGGAAGGAAGGAAGGAAGAAAATGAGTCCTCTCTTTTTTGTAGGACGGCTTCTTCACATTTACTTACCCTTTAGAATTATGCTCTTACCTGTAGCTCAAACTGCTCTTTAGCCTTCCGAAGGTTCTCCTGGGCCATGGCTTCATACTTCTGCCTCATTTCATCCATGATGGCGCTGAGGTTCAGGCCCGGAGCAGCATCCACCTCTACACTGACAGTGTTGCCCAGCTGTCTGCGTAGGCTGTTCACTTCCTACGAGAGAGAAAATCCCTGATTATAGTCTGAAGCACATTCTCAGATGAGGCTGGGCAGAAAAAACAAAATAAGTCTTCTTCAATTGGGACCGAGTAGAAAAAGAAAGAAAATAATAAACTTAGATAGGGCTTATTATAGTCCAAATATTGCTCTAAGTCATTAACCCTGACAGCAACTTTAGGAAAAGAAGTTAGGGCTTACATCATTATTGTTGTCATCTTCTTCACCATCACCTCCGCCATCCACCCTTCCTCCTCCTCCTCTTTCTCCTCCTTGTTCTTATTAGAGCCATTTTATCATGCCCAATACCACTTCTGAATATTTTCTCACCTCCTGATGTTCTTTTTGGAGGAGAATCAGGTCTTTCTTTAATTCTTCGATTTGAATCTCCAAGTCTGTTTTACGTAGAGTTAGATCATCCAGGACCCTATGGAGGCCTTGGAGATCAGCTTCCACTGTTAGGCGAATCCCTCTCTCAGTCTCATACCTGTGGATTAATTAGTGTGCAGAGATAATTCAGTTCTTCTGAAGCCATTATAGAAGCGATAATCTTAATATAATGAGATGGAGTTTATGTGGTATACAGGGAGATCAATTTCAGTACATGATTGTATCCCCCTTTATACATTCCAAAAATATTTATGAGAACCTTGGAATCAGATAATTTGCTCCATAATATAATCTCTGTGATTTGGCGTGATTGGTAACAAAGCAATCTAAAATAACTCCTAAAAGTTCCTAAATTCTAGAATATATTTTAAAGGAAATAAAAAAGTGTTTTGCTTTAATTAGTGTGTTGTCAAAGTGTTTTCATTATTGATATTAAATGATGGCTAGTTGGAGCTACTTAATGAATGCACACGATCAATTTATTTTTAGTATTTTGTAAACAGATGCATCCAAAGTGAACTATCTTAAAAATTCATGCCTTCTCCTCTATAATCTCATATACTCCCATTTTTATTATAGTAGCACACTTTAAAAAATGATAATGCAATGGAACACTCAGATTCTGACCTAGCAAAATTGAAATTAATGAACACTTACTGCTTTAACCTTCAGATCTACTTTCCCATTTCCTTCTCTTTGATTCCTTGTAGTGTTAAAATGCTAAACTTCTGAATCACAAAAGACTTTTTAGTGCTGATGCATTGCACAATAATGAGGAAGCCCTAGCGTAGAAGCAGTTTATGAGCAACAGCTCTGATCACATGTAGCATGAAATGACTACAAGAGAGTGAACACAATTTGAACTGCTTTGATCATAGTCCTAGTTCTTTGGTTGGCTAGACCGTACTGTAAAACTCTGGCAAATTAGAAAGCATCCAGAGTCACCGCTGGAACTTAAGTCATACACTTGTAGGCACTTGAAGGAACACGGATGGCTCACTTGGAGAATCACTAAGGGTAGATAGATGGCCCCTTTGGGTAACAGAAGGGCGCTTACGCAGAAGGGCTTGTAAACTGTTTTGTTATTACTTCAAAGGACAGAATTAGGTTCAGTGGGCGAAAAGGTAGATGCCAGGTTACTAAACAAGAAAGTTCTAGCAACCAGACCACAGCAAGGAAAACAGTAGTAGTTACTGGCAGTGTTCAGTTACACACGGGGTGACAAGATTTTAGGATTGTGGGAGAGAGAAGTCCAGCCCTGAGTGCTGGGCTAGACCAGATAGCTTCTAACACTCTTTAAATTCCAAGATTCTGAAAATATTTAATGGTAGCTCCTTTACCAACAATCATATGTAAAGCCGAGTGTCATGAAGGATTACTAAGAAGAATTTCTTTTCAGGAAGTTCTACCATGGTGTTAAAGAACCTACTTCAGTCTGAAGTCTTCAGCAGCCAGTTTTGCATTATCAATTTGTAGGACACATCGGGCATTTTTCAGTTGAGCATCTTTAATCTGGAAAATACATGAGAAAAAAAATGACTTTTTCAATTGGATAGGAGCCTAAAATGATTGAGTTTATCCTCAGATACAGCCACTATTACATCAAAGATGATGTTCATTTCAAGAATTTCCACGTGAAAATAGAAAGGAAAAATAATGATATGGGTATTTAACATAACAGATTCTTAAAATGCAACTCTAGTCCCCAGGGTTTGGTCAGCTTTCTTGTGACTTTACAAAAGGAGAATTTAATTCAATTGGAGCCATCAACCTTACTGAGTGCCCTGCCTTTGATGTTCCTGCTCAGAACACGCCTCTGAGCCTCTCTCACTTGGTGAACGCCTCCTCCTCCTCCTCCTCCTCCATGTCTCAGCTTAGACATCTTTGCTTCCAGGAATCCTTCTCTGATTTCCTCAAAACAGAACTGGATGAGCTGCCTGTGCTCTCACTGCCCTCCACAGCCCTCCGTGCTGGCATTTTCCCTCTGCGTGGGATAAATGCTGCCTTTTTCCATGCCTGTTTCCCCCTAAATCGCATTATGTTCACCACCATATTCTCCAGTGCCAGCATGGTGCCAGCACCTGGTTAGTGTCTACTAAATACTGGCTGAATGAATGGGCACTTGCTATGTGGTGGGAGTTGTCCTGGGCACTGGAGCCATCAGGATAAATAAGCCCCTGATCTTCAGAAGCAGTTTCCTAATGGGCGAATTCTCTAAGATGCATGTGGATCAGAAGTCTGCTTGTAGAGCACGTTACAATGACCTATGTCTTTCAGCAGATCCAGTTCTGGAGAGAGCTGCCTTCCTTCATGTACTGAATCTTCCCAGATAAATGGAACAGATGGCTGTGCCTATGTGTTTGGGATGATCCACAACAGCTTCAGAGACATGAATTATGAGACAGGTAGGCGAGAATGGTTGGCTGATTTTGAATTTTTTAGCGGGAATCTGAGAAGAATGACCTGTTGGCAGAAAGGGCAACTTAAACACCTTTGCCTCGGATCCCCATAGTTCCTGAAACCCCAACGTAACTCCCTGTGGCATCTGAATTAAATCAAACTGATGTCCAATACAATGAAAGAAAAAGAGCCTTGCTGGTAAGTTAGTGGCTTTTGCTCTAAAGGAATATGAAAGCTAAAATAGAAATGAAAACGAAAGGGACACTTTTCTTGATTAGATAAGAATTTTAAAGCAGAGAAAGTGCTTGGTGTCATATCTGAAATTTTCAATTAGGAACGAAGTCTTCTTTTATTCCATGATTGATGAAACAGAGAACCCCACCTTTCTTGGATGACACAGGAGCAGGTTCTGATATGATTGCAATAAATTTGAATTGAGGTAATAGAACATTTTATTACTGTAGCAGTGGTTTCTGAACTGCTTGGTGATGACGATCAGGTTATTGAACAGGACATGTAAAAAATCCCTGGATTTTTAAGACCATTAAGACCTAAACCCCTTCCGCCCATTTTCTCCCTGAATCACTTCATCATTGAAATCTGTGTTACACTATTCTAATACTTGTATTATAACATCTACATAAAACATCAAGTTTTGAAACCCTTGATGGGAACAAGAGGAAGACATTGAAAAAAGCATTATCGCATAAAAAAATTTTAGCTCTTTTCAGAAAAAATGTTTACTATCCACTTAGCCTGACTTGGTAAACTGTGACAAAAATACAGATTCTAAGACTGGAGGATAAAATTTTCATATTTTGTATCTAATTAGATTTAAAAAATTTTTAAAAAGTATGGCTTACAAATCATCCTGTTATGTGGTCAGGTACTCCTGCACTAAGGGTAGATGATAGAATATACCATTTTTATAGATGTAGCATTTCAGCCTAATTTGCTTTACAATGTCCATTTGGACCAGCTAGTGTATATGCCCTCCTGATAGACCATGCAGCTAAACAGTGGAGTAGAAAACACAGGCATCATCCCTCACCTGATTTCGCAGGGCTTCGATTTGTTTGTAATACGCACTGTAGTCCCGACTGGCGCTAGGCGCGTTGGTTTCATTCCACTGCCTGATCTGCACTTCGAGGTGCAAGTTGGACTGCTCCAGGGAGCGCACTTTTTCTAGGTAGCTTGCTAGGCGGTCATTTAGGTTCTGCATGGCCATCTTCTCATTGCCGACAAGCAGGTCCCCTCCGGAGAGATCGCCCCCATAGCTCACTACGCGGCGGGAGGTCGAGATGCGAGTGCCGTGGCCTCCAGCCCCTCCATAGACGCTGGGTGCAACCTGGAGGTGCTGCGTGCCCCCCAGTCTATACATGGAGCTGCTTACGCTGAGTGCAGGGCCCCGCGAGGAGGAACTCACGCTTCTGTGGAGGCTTCTGCCAGTGAAATCCATTGGGGATTCTAGGAGGGAGCAGCTGCAGCCTCAGGATGGATGGAGCAGAGTCTGTCTCTCGGTGGTGGATGAGCTGACCTTTTATAGAGTTCACAGGAAAGAAACTCCTCCTCTGTTGACCTCTCACCTAAGAGTTGACACCACAGTCCATCCTGCTTTGCTTTTTTTTTTTTTCCCCCTTTGTACAGCGATCTGTTTAATTCCATTCCAGAAATTACCACTAGAGGCATTTCTTAGAAGCTTTTCTCAGGGGTGATTTCTTTTTTCAAACAGAGTTAACAAAAGGAAACAGGAAGGTGTATTCTTTTAGCCCTTGCCCCTGCCTTGGCAGATTTTTTTCATTCTAATATACACATAAAGAATATTCGTGATCTATGAATAATTTAGGTTCCTAAAGAGACAGATGTGGGTACATAATAGTAAGTCACACTGGCAATAAAGAACGTTTAAAAAATTTCTTTTTTTATTTATCTTTCTCTTTTTGGCGAGAACATTTAAGTTCTATTCTGTTAGTAAACTTCAATTGTACAATACAGTGTTTTCAACTATAGTCACCATGTTGAAATTAGACCCTCAGACCTTATTCATCTTATAGCCGGAAGTTTGTATCCTTTTACCAATTTCTCCCTATTTCCCCCACCCCTAGCCCCTGGAAACCACTGTTTCTATGAGTTTGACTTTTTTTTTTTTTTTTTTTTTAAGATTCCACACATAAGTGATACCATGCAGTATTTGTCTTTTTCTCTCTGGCTTATTTCACTTAGCAAAATGCCCTAAAGTTCCCTCCAAGTTGTTGCAAATGGCAGAATTTCCTTCTTTTTTATGACGGAATAATACTTCATTATATATGTATATACAGTCATGTGTCACTTGATGGGAATACGTTCTGAGAAATGTGTCATTAGGCAATTTTGTCATTGTGTGCACATCAGAGAGTGTATTTACACAAACCCAGATGGTACGGTCTACTATACACCTAAGGCTATGTGGTACTAATCTTATGGGACCACCATTGTATAGGTGGCCCATTGCTGACTGAAACTTCAATACCTAGCACATGATTGTGTGTAAAACGCCTTCTTTATCTATTCATCTGTTGATGGACACTTAGGTTGTTCCCATGCCTTGGATATTGTGAATAATGCTGCAGCGAACATGGGAGAGCAGATATCTCTTCGAGATAGTGATTTCATGTCCTTTAGCTATATACCCAGAGTGGGATTGCTGGGTCATATGGTAGTTCTATTTTTAATTCTTTGAGGAACCTCCATACTATTTTCCGCAGTGGCCTCACCAATTTGCATTCCCACCAACAGTGCAGCAGGGTTCCCTTTTCTCCACATCCTCACCAGCGTTTGTTACCTCTTGTCTTTTTGATGATAGCCATTCAAACAGATGTGAGGTGATATCTCATTGTAGTTTTGATTTGCATAAGAACAATGGTCTTCCGAATCTCTGTTTTATGCTTTCTTTTTGGCTTTTAAGTTTATCCTTGTTTAGAGATTATATTTCATAAGACTATTAAAATATTTTATACAAACACAAAACCTTGAATATGTAAAGCAGAAATGAAACATTTATAACATTTGGAGATGTAATTTGGGGAAGTGAATTAAGTGAATTTAGGTGAGTGGTGGATAGGTGATTTTGAAGATTTTTCCTAATTCTAACGTTCTAAGACTAGACAATATATTTACATTTCTCAGTCACTACCTGGCATCAGGTCTTGTTCTGTAGCAACTTAGAATAAACAGCATAGTGCTTTCCACCTGACCTGGTGTGTGGAGGAGTCTCTCTCCGCTGTATACGGTCAGCTCAACCCCCACCGTGAGACAGGCCCTGCTCCAACCATCCTGCAGCTGCGGCTGCCCTCTCCTAGGATCCCCAGTGAATTTCGCTGGCAGAAGCTTCCACAGTTGCCTGTCTTCCCTGCAGGTGCACATACTCACAGCAGGAGCAGAGCAGTTCCATGCAGGAAGGGGGAGTGTGCAGTGCCTCGGGGCCACACCCAGCCTCCGTGGTTGGGCTGGAGCCACTGCAGGTGTGTCAACCTCCAGGTACTTGCTCAGCCGTGGGTGTGATCTCTCCAGTGGGGATCGGATAAACACTGTTCAGCTGAACAGGATTTATCCATTTACTCTCCCTCATTCAAATTCCCTGGCCCAAAATTTTACACCTCCCCTGAAACATTTAAATTGTTTCCTTAATCAAGTTAAATGGAAGGGATAGGGCAAGTTAGAGCAAACACCTCATTAATTCGCATTCTGCGACTTTAATTGATTGAGGTTTGTATATGATTAAAGCAAGCAAGCGAACAAGCAAAAAACAAAAAAGAAAAACAGAACAAAAAGTGTAAAGAAGGCATAGCCAAAATCCCTACGCATTCTGAAGAACTTGCAATTTACTTGATTTAGTGGCCCATTTTTGTTGTTGTTCCACTGAAAATCAATGGCTTTTTAACTTTTGAGTTTGTTTGGGATTTTTTTTTTTTTTTTTACAAATATCCTTTTTCTAAAATAAGGTAAGACTATATTACTTCTCTCTTATAAATAGTATGCTTTTAAATAACGCTTTATATGGGACTTTGCTTCAGTTATATTATGAAAGAAAAAATTGCCAGAGAGAGTTAAACCTACTTCGTGCGCTATATGGTTTATGTGTGGACAGGGGAGATTGGCCTTGAGCTAGCATCTGTTGCCAATCTTCCCCTTTTTTCTTTTTTTCTTCCCCAAACCCCAGTACGTAGTTGTATATCCTAGCTGTAAGTCATTCTAGCTCTGCTATGTGGGATGCTGCCACAGCACGGCTTGATGAGCAGTGTGCAGTGTGCAGTGTGTACCCAGGACCGGAACCAGCGAACCCTGGGCCACTGAAGCGGAGCACACAAGCCCAACCACTTGGCCACTGGGCCGGCCCCAACTCTTACTTTTATTTTTATCCATTTGCATATGCATCAGCCCACACCACCTGTGACTGGACATGTCATTAGCAGATCTTGTTATTTATCACAGAACTGTAAAGTTCTTTGCAAATAGATGTCACAGCTAAAATCTACAGTGAAAAATTTTTTATAAACACATGAAGTATTCTTTTACATATGTGTATTCACAAAATTAGTGTATTTTTTGTTGTGGCTTCATGGGGGAGAAGGAGGTTCTTGGATTAAAGTCGTTGGAAAATTGTCTTGTTTACATATACAAGTTTTGCGGTGAGTTAGTTTCTGCTAAGAGTTTCGCACACTAACACACATCATAAAGTGTGTAGAAGCATTATTTAAATCAAAAGTTAGCTTTATAACTAGAAAGGAATATAAGTATAGTTATTAAGCATGATAATTTTTGTTGTCTTTAGCACAATTCTTTCTTGTGGCTGGACCCAATTACGTTTAAGTGAAAGAGTTAAAATCTCATTAAAATGATTAAAATCGTTTTTAATTTTTTGGAGAAATAGCTTTGTCTACATGTTATTATACCAATTTTTGGCTAATATTTTTAGGTTTTTGAGATTTCAAATTTAAACTAAAATATGATACAAGAGGGCTATTA
The DNA here is from genome assembly GCF_041296265.1 of Equus caballus. Taxonomy (NCBI): domain Eukaryota; kingdom Metazoa; phylum Chordata; class Mammalia; order Perissodactyla; family Equidae; genus Equus; species Equus caballus. The sequence continues at coordinate 21,820,817 of NC_091694.1, read as the reverse complement.
TGATGGGGTTCAGTCATCCAATCTACTCGTTTGTTGGGGTAGAAAAATTTTTGTTGTGAAGACTCCCACATGTTTATGCAAGGGCAGGAGAATTTTCTGGCTCCTCCATCACATTGAGTTGTATGCTTTGGTAGATTATTATATCTTATGATGTGGCCACAGGAAATCAGGCTAGTATTTCATAGCAATTAATTTTTCTGAATTAGATCTGAGGACTAGATACAGATCCTATTGACTCTTGTTCATGCACAAGTCATGAATTTAGAGCCCATTGATGTTCCAGGCTGTTGGATGACTGCCTCTCTAAGTAAATATTTATTAGACTCCAACTTCCTTGGAACTAATAGGAGGTGCATTTGACCTCTGAGGTAGACTCTGCTGAGGGCGTTAATGATTAATATTAAGTATGGCCGGTAATTTGGAGTGTTGTCATAAGCCCTGTAGTTTTCAGAGGACTTTCAACTTTTTTCCCCACCATGGACAAGCCGTTGCAGCCCTTATGTGACACATATAGAATCTGCAGTCTCCAGGGGGATTGTCTTGCCTAGACATCTCAGTTAGGATGTGTTGCTCCCATTGGTTGAGAAGGATGGCATATAGGAACTGTGGGTATTTGTAGGCATTGTGGTTCTAGATGCCACACAAAGTTAAGTCAGAAAAGAACCATGGCCTCTGAGCTTTAAAAACTAGTGTACTTACTGAAATAGTTACAAGTGAAATGATGTGATATCTTCTATTTGCTTCAAAATAATATGGGATGGAGAAGGAGGGTGGGAGTATAGATGAAGGAAGTGTAGCCATGAGTTATTTGTTGAAGCTGGGAAATGGGTATGTGGGGATTTACTATAATATTCTAACTATTCTAGTATTTGTTTGAAAATTTCTGTAATGAGACATTTTAAGATGCTAATGTAGTAAACTTACATTATTGTATTTTCACAGTTAATCTGGCATATTTAGGTTTTGATTTGTACTTATTTGGTAATTCTGCCCTGCTGTGTTTCACTGAGTTGGAAGATTTGCTGTCTCATAGTGGCTTGAACATAGTAGGCACTTGATATTGACTTGCTATATGAGTGATGGCTGAGTGAATGAGTAAAAGTGCTGATGCCCAGCTTCAAGGAGAGAAGAAGCATTTGTCAGTGTGGGGAGGTTCTCCATGCCCATTGACTGCTGATTCTGCTAGTCATGTTAAGAAAGTAAAAGAGTTGTCACCCAGGAGTTCAATGTCATGGAGTATGGCAGACTAGATACCCCTAATGTCCCTACCCAAAACGTTTCCAGTGGAAACAACTAAAGTACATTATCTATCTCTCTATCTTTTCAAACTTATTGCAGACCTACTATGAAAGGAAAGATTTCTCAGAGATCAAAAAGGAAATGGGAGCTGGCCCAGTGGCATAGCAGTCAAGTTTGCATACTTCACTTCGGTGGCCTGGGGTTTGCTGGTTCAGATCTGGGCTACAGACCTATGTGCCATGCTGTGGCAGGCCTCCCACATAAAAGATAAAGGAAGATGGGCATAGATGTTAACTCAGGGCCAATCTTCCTCAAAAAAAAAAAAAAAGGGAATGGAGGGCTGGCCCTGGTGGCCTAGTAGTTAATTTCGTTGTGCTTTGCTTTGGCAGCCCAGGTTCAGTTCCTGGGTGTGGACATATTCCATTTGTCTGTCAGTGGCCAAGCTAAGGTGACAGCTTACATACAAAAAGAGGAAGATTGGCAGCGGATGTTAGCTCAGGATGAATCTTCCTCAGAAAAAAACAAAAAAAAAAAGGAAATAGAAACAGGAACCTTAGGAGAGAAGCAAGTGGGAAAGCTGTCTTGCACCCTGTGTGTTTCTGCTCAATCATGGAGGTCTTGAGCTTCCCTTATGATGTCTGTAAGATCACAGAAGATAAGATACAGAGTCTAGGGCCTGACTAAAGTGGGAATACTAACAGGGAACATCCACATAAACCTAGTATCTCAAATAACTATGCCTTCAGAGTAAGGATACATGATAAATAAAGTCATCATGCAGAAGGGTACAGTAAGGAAAAATTTCTGTCTCCAACTTGAACTTGGTGCTTGGTGCAGAGGAAACATAAAACTTCCCTGAGAATTTGTGCCACAGCTGACCTGACACAAGTTTGTTGTCTGTATTTACCTGTGTCTGTGTGTCATCTGAAAGTCTTAAGTGTAGTATTTAATTTAAGGTGATCTCTGATCAGTGATACCCTCAGCCAACTGGCATAGGGAGCTCAAATCCTCTCTAAAATAATGCAACTTCAGTCTAGGCTCAAAAAATCCCTTCAGATAAAGTTGTATGGAATGTGAGCATACCAGCACACAGTGGGATTGGACCTACAAAGACTTTAGCTGTGGAATTATTGGAGGGAGAATATAATATACTCACATTAAAGTGTTTTACTAATCAAAGATAAAGTTGAAAATTGGAGCAAGTACTAAGAGATTATAAAACTTACCAAGAAGACATGAAAAATAAGCAAGAAGAAATAAATACTATAATTAAAATTAAAATTTCAGTGGGTGTGTCCAACAATGGATTAAGCAAGGCTAAAGGGAAAATTATTGGACAAAAATATAGCTGTGAAGACATTATCCAGAATGCAGCAAAGTGGCAAAGAGGAGTCAAAAGACGTGAAAGCTAGCAAAGGAGGTCTCAATATTTTTAATCAGAGATCCAGGAGGAGACAAGGGAAAATGAGAAGAGAAGACATTCAATGAGATAGCATGAAATTTTCCAGAATCATTTAAAGAAACAAGTTTTCAGATTAAGGGAAACTAATGAATTCCAGGAAAAATGAATAGAAAGAAATATCTATACACATCAGAACAGAAAACTAAACAAAGAGAAGATCTTCCAAGCAGGTAGATGGAAAAGAAAGACAATAACAAAGGAATGGTGATTAGACTGACAGCTGACTCCTCAAGAGCAACAATGGACACTGGAACAATACCTTCAATGGGCTGAGAGAAAATAGCTGCCATTCTGGAATTTTCCTACTCTGTGACATTATCTTTGAAGAATGATGGTAAAATAAAGACATATTCAGGACAACAAAAGCTGTTTGCCATTGGCAGACTTTCACTAAAAGCAATCTGAAAGAATGGATTTTAAGCAGAAGGAAGATGATCCCAGATGGAAGATCTGAGATGAAAAGAGGATGATGAACAAATAAAATACTAAATGTGACCAAACCTAAATGAATGTTGGCTATAAAATACTATATGTATTCTGAAGGAAAAACAACACAGAAATAAAGCTGGAAGGAGATGAATGGCGTTAAATTGTTCTAAGGTCCTTGACTGTTCAGGAAAAGGGTAAAGATACACATTAACTTTAGACATTGACAAGATGAAATGTATATTACATTTTTAATTTTACAGTTTTGCCCTTCACATGATGAGTAATGGCTTCTACATTGATCTAGAAATAAACCAATGAATCAGCACAGAGAGATCAGAAACATATCTACTGTTGATGGAAACTTAATTTCCAACTGGTTCAGCCTTACAAGTCAGTGTAGAAAGTAGTGGAGTATTTCCATATTTAAAAAATGGAAACTGTAGTTCTATCTCAGGCAAAATATACATTTAACATACAAAAATAAATTTCAGACTCTCTGAAGATGTGAATGTGAAAGGTAAAAACTATACAAAGTTTAGAAGAAAATACAGAATAATATCTCCAGGAATCAGGGTAAAGGAGTATTTCTTAAATAAGATACGAAAGGTGCAAACTATAAAGTACAAAATTGATACTAATTAAACAATTTTTATTTATTAAATGATATCATAATTATAATGGAAGAAGCCCCACACAGGGAGAAGATATTTATAATACATGCAACTGACAAGGAATTAGTTTCCAGAATATGAAAAGAATGCCTACAAATCAATAATAAGAAGAAAAACCACCCAGTGGGAAAGTGGGCAAAAATACAAATCGCCTTGCACAGAAGAGGTAAGCTGAATGGCCCATTTCATGCCTGCCAAATGGAATAAATTAAAAAGTTGAACAATCCCAATTGTTGTTGAAGGGAATTCTCATCCACTGATAGTGGTTTTGTAAATATGTGCAGATACTTTGGAAAACGTTTGATATAATCTCAAAAAGGTAAACATGCACATACCTATCATCCAGTAGTTCCATTCCTAGGTATATATTCCAGAGAAGCCCCTTCATCTATTTACCCAAAGACATGTACAAGGATATTCACAGAAGGATTTTTCATAATACTAAAACACACACACACACACAGAGGAAACTGGAAATGACCCAAATGTTCATCAACAGTAGAATGAATAAATATGTTGACATATATTCATACAATGGAATACTATGCAGCAGATACAAATGGATAAACTACGTTCTTGACATGGATGAATCTTAAAAAGCATAATGTCAAGTGAAAGAAACAAGACACTGAAGAGTATATCCAGGACAATTCCGTTGATATAAAGTACATAAACAGGCAAAAAGACATGATATATGATTAAGAGAGGTACATAGCGATGGGGTGGTGGATTGCAAATGATGGTCACAGATTCACACTGTAAGCACACCCCTTTGCAAGTTCTCTTGGAGTCTGAGGGGCCTCTAGACCATTTCCATTTCTCTAGGCTCCTGATACATTAAATGAAAAAAACCCCAAAATGGGGTAACCAAAATGATCATGTTTAAAGTGTTTTTATTTCCTACATATTACTGTTTTCAACACAAAAATATCATGATACGCTATATTTTTACCAATCACAAGATTTGTAAAAAACACTAACTTATTTTAGTGCACTGTAGGCTGGGACTGGTGCACTAGTCCAGGGCTGGGGTACAGTTTTGACTGGTGGAATGAATATCTTCTTTCAGTCCTAGAGGAGATCACTGAACCAGATAACACCACATTTGAATGTAATGTCCAAAGTCTCTGACTGGGAAGCCTGACAAGTTGCGTCGCCCTCCTCACCCCTGCCATCAGCCCCATGTCTGGATTATTTCACCTAAGTTTGTGGTTACACCAAAGACAACAAGTGGGTACTTATTTTATATCAACTTGACTAAGAGAGAGCCCAACCAAATTCTTCCCAAAACAGGGAAGTAATTTGTCTCCAAGACAAATTCTAGCTTCTGTCCTTAAAATCACAGTTAAAAAATTATTGACAATTTAAAAATAACAGCTTAGCTCCTGCTTCTAGCCATCAATGGTTCCTAAATGTCAAGGTCCAGTCTTAAAACAGCTGCCTACAGATGCAAATCTGATTATTTCACCTCTCAAAAACTCCTGACACTTATGTGGTCAAGTCCGAAACACGGCTCTCTAAGATCTAGCCCTGCCTAACCTTCCAGAGTCCCCTTCTCGCCCCTCCCTGCCTCAAACTCTGCACTTCGGTCACACGTGCTGCTGATATCCCTCTATTCCATGCCTTTGCACGCTCTGTCCCCTTCTCTTCTTCTGGCTATCATTTCTTCCAGAAAACTGTCCCTGTGCTCCCAAATCCCCTCCTTTCCAGGGTGACCAACTGTCTTGGTTTGTCTGAGACTGAGAATTTTTCCATGATGTGAGACTTTCAGTGTTGAAACAGGGACAGTCCCAGGCAAACCGGGACAGTTGGTCACCCTGTTCATCTCCCCTGTGCACTTCTGTCTCTTGGGTACAGCATGTGCACGCTCTTCAGCCTGGGTTCCTTTGTTGAATGAATGGGTGTGGGTGTGAGGAATAGGATGAGATAAGGATGGCTCCCACAGTTCTGACTTGGGTGACTGGGGAGTGATGGTGGTGCATTTTACCGAGGGGGCCCTGGGGCGGGGCTGGGAGAGGGTCTGGGGAGGGGTTGTTGCAAAGGGGCATGTGACGTGTTCGTTTGTGGACATGCTGCGTTTGCAGTGCCCGCATCAGACCCCAGTGAAGCAGGTCTGTGTGAAGATGACTGCTGAATGCTCTGGTGTGGAGAGAACTAGGCTGGAAAGGTGTCCTCTGACCTCGTCGTTTCTCTCATTATCCCTTATGTGTAAATGACAACCATAATTCTAGTTCACTCTGTCTTTCAAACTCCAGGGTCAAACCTCTGCACGGACAGACCACAGGGACTGGGGAGCGCCGCCTTGTGTAGACCTCATGCTGCCTCGAGGTTTTGTCTTTCTCCAGACTGCTGTGCTGCTGCATGACCACATAATGGAGTATTTCGTTTATTGTGTTAACCTAAAAATGTAGTGTTTATGATGCTTGAGTGCAATTTGTGAAGGATCCAGAAAATCTTCCCAGGATTTAGCTAAGGAAATGGTTATAACCAATTAACACTGAACTTTTTGGACAATATTTTAAGGTGAGAAATGATCAGCGATTCAGTTTTATGATGTGTTTTTATGCTATTTGAACAACTCAAACTTAGTATTTTTGAAAGAAGAGTAAGCAAGTGGCAATTATTTACCAGGTGTTCTTATTTTCATGATGCTTATTTTTAAACTCAAAGAAGTATAAGTTCTCATATCTGGAAGAGATATTGAAAATCGTGTCAGCGACTCTTCTTCTGCCACAAACAAGAAAGCTGAGGTGTTTCATAGGTTAAACGACTTGCCTATAGCAACAGCGCAAATATAGAAAGTTCAGATTAATCAACATAATGTTTGCTCTCTAAATTGATTTTCAGTAAGTTTGCCTGATCCAGGAAAGCTGTCTTGTAAGCACCGCCCTGATCTATAAACAGAACGCTCACCAATTAAATTACTGCTGAAAAAGCTAATATAAGGTATATGGCCCACACATTCTAGTTTCCACCCTGGGGCTAAAGATCTACTCTTTCGCTGTCTTCTTTCATTCGTTCCTAATAGCAAAAAATTGAAATAGATGGTCTAAGATGTGTCAGTGATCACTGGCCCCAGAACATTCCTAGAGCAAGGCACAGAGTATGCGGATACATCAAACTAGATGAAGAGATGTATTATTAATTAGTCTTTCAGAACACGAACGGCAGATGTGTTCACATTCAGCTCGGTTGGGTATTATGTCATTACTTTTTAATGTGCACTCATTTAAGTTAAAAAAAACTGTACAAAGCAGAATATTGTTTAAAAGAGAAGCTCTATAGGCTTGTATTTAAAATTTGTTGTAGGGCACAGGATAGAACTTGAAATAAGGGAGAGAGAGAGAGAGAGAGAGAGCGAGACAGAGCTCTAGAAAGAGATTCAGAGACGATAAGCTTTTGCTAACGCCTGATTTTGGAGGGAGGAGTTGTGAACAGGTTTTAGGAAAACTGCCTGTAAAATCAACATTTTCTGAACAGGTGCTTGGCAAAGCATGGAATGAAGTTTTGACAACTGGCTTTTAAAAATAGAAAAACAACCAGGTAAATTAACCAATCATTTATTCTTCAACAAGTATTGTTGAATGCTTACCGGGTAGTCAGACACTGCTCTCAAGGAGCTTGTGGTCTAGCAGAGGAAATACTGACATGGATTTTAATTTGAATTTTAATGTGGATGGATGAGAAAGATGAGGAAGTATGGGATGTGAGAGCAGAACACTGAGACCCCAGGGACCCTGAAGGTAAAGAATTGGATGAGTGAGGTCAGTCTGCAGGCTCTGGGATCCAGGTTATGTATTAAACGTAGAGCTGGGATGCTAGCATATAATAAGGTAATAAATCCTTAGATAATGAGGCTTGGGCCTCAGAGGGTCGGGAGGAAACAACCCCACTGTGAGAAGCCTCATTTAACCTGATTTAGAAAAGTGACGGCATCGAAACAAGTCTCACTAGTGACAATAAAGATTGCAGATAGTATAGCTTTCTTCAGGCTTGCATTTTCTCCCTGTGATATGTTTCCTAGCCTTATCCCCAGGGGCTGTACACCTTTCCGGGAACTTACTAGGTCTCAATGGAGACTGGGGTTATTAATATTTTTTTCAATAACGAGTTGTTACCACTCAGCTCTCACAATGCAAGTAATATTTTTGATGCCTCATATTCTACAAAGGCCTCCTTGTTTGGTGTTTTCTACTTTTCTGAGCAATGAAAAGGTAGGAAAAGCCTGGAGCAACTTCTTATGTGTTTGACACGTATGTTGAGGGATACTTAACAGTCGCTGCCCAGGGCAAGATATGACAGAATTTCACGGCCAAGTCTTACATTGATAGAATGGACAGGCTGGTAGCTACAAACACTTTTTCAAGACAAATGCACCTCTGTGAAATGAGCTGTCAGGAGGACTATGGGTTTTGGGAGGTCAGAGTAATTAAGGAGCAATATCTTGGTTCTAAGGAACTGACATTAATGTTGACACATGGTGTTTCTGGGTAATTTGATCTGCACCAGTAATTCATTTTGTTCCCTGCTGCAGGACTCATTGGTTCCTAAGTCATCTGAGGCTTTGTTAAAGATTTACCTCATGGGTTGTTAAAAGCACAGGACTTCGTGGTGTGTTCGGTCGCCAGTTATGTTTATTGAACATAATAAGCATGACATTCGACCAAAGTTCAGGTTTTTTTTTTAAAGATTTTAGTTTATCCTTTTTCTCCCCAAGCCCCCCAGTACATAGTTGTATATTCTTCGTTGGGGGTCCTTCTAGTTGTGGCATGTGGGACGCTGCCTCAGCGTGGTTTGATGAGCAGTGCCATGTCCACGCCCAGGATTCGAACCAACGAAACACTGGGCCGCCTGCAGCAGAGCGCGGGAACTTAACCACTTGGCCACAGGGCCAGCCCCCCAAAGTTCAGGTTTTTAATCTCTAATTCAGATCCTCTTTTTCCCCTAGACTTCACTGACATAATGCCTGCGCACTGTCAAAGTGGAAAAGCTATACAGTAAAACTGACCCCAGAAGCAATGATCAATTAATCGAAGAGTGAAAATGGAAACCAATTATTCTGACCTATTGCACTCATGTGAAAGCCACGATCCTTAATCTGCTTTGTCACAATGATTATGACCGTTTTGTCTCCACCATTTTGCATCTTAGTATTCCAGAAATTTTATCCAACGTTTTTAACGTGGAAAGTAGAATGCAATCTCTTCTGGTAGAGCTACAAGAAATCTTTTAAGACTTTGTTCTTTTTACAGTTCTGTCAAAATAGATTTAGCAAGTAGTTTGCATATTATTTCAAAGCATTGGTGTTTTAAAGTTGTACTAAGATATTTATATATACAGGTGATAATCCCCAAAGTAAAACTTCCGTCACAAAATCTTCCTTTTTGAATGAACCAGCTCTTTTGATGAAGAAAGAATAGTCATTAGAAAAAAAATGACTTCAAATCTGAAACTGACTCAAAATATTTAAATCTGTCTTTCAAAGATCATTCTGAAACTTGTACCTTCATTGTAAAACAATTCATTGGTAATTGATTTTGAATTATTCTTCTGTTTTTTCCTTATAAACCTATTTGCCCAATGAGTTACTCGATATACCACATATTAATAATTGAAATGCAGTATATGTGTGTACACACATATTTGTATACAATCCATATATGTGTGTATCCACGTGTTCACAACATTCTGATATAAAAGAAATGTCAGATTTACATGTTCCCTGATTTGGAGGAAAAAAGGCTGATGACATTTTTATCATTTATTGAGAAATATATACACTTAAAAAATAGACTCAGAAAAGGAATTAAAGAATATCTTTGCCTTGGTGGAGATGTTAAAAAGCACTGTTCGAAACCACCCAACATCTCTTTTGCCTCTTGGCTGCACTGGCGATCCTGAACTCGCTGCTAGTGTTATAGATACCAAGGATTGAGAGCACAGACTTTGGAGATCTTGATTTGAATGCTGTCTCTGCCACTTGCTTGCTGTGTGAATGCGGGCAAGGTTCTTAAGCTCTCTGAGCCTCACGTTCCTCATATGTAAAGTGGGGATGGTAATGACACCCAGCATAGCATTGTAGTGAGGATTAAGTGAAATGACATGTTTGAAGTGCTTAGAACAACACCTGACGTGGAGGAAGCACTCAGTGAGTTGTAGCTACTAGTAGCAGCAACGATCATAGAAGTGCGAGAATTGTGAACTTGGTGACTGGGAAAGGGCCACTGATATTTACCATTTGATATGCACTAGTAGCATTGTGTCATTGATGTTGATTGAGCCCATGTAGCTAGTACTAGATAAGCTGAAGGACAACCTTCTGCAGGAAAATATAATTGAGAAAGCATATGATAACTTTGAAATATACACAGCGACCTGGAGGTATTAAAAATGGGAGGAGCCATGAATGATTTACATAGAGCACATCAGATATTCATGGATTACCTAGATAATGGACTGTGCTGGGCACTGAGGAATAATGATGCATAAGACAAGGTCCTGTCCTCAAGTCTACTCCACTCCCATGTGTGGCTGTGTGTGAATGTGTGTGTGTGAGTGTGTGTGCGTACCTGTGTGTACTGGGGTGGAGGGAGCCAGAGAAGCAAACTTTGAATGGTGGGACCTTGAGAGATGAATTCAGATATCAAGTTGTTCCCTACCTGGGTGATGTCCAGGTCTAGTCCTACCCTCCCGCCCCAAGGAGTTCATCATCAAATGGAGAGGATGGTAAATGAAGTTCCAACTAGAAGAGTGCTAACAGTGAGTTGCGTATGTAGTTTTAAATTTTCTAGGAGCCACATGAAAAAGGAAAAACAAACAGGTGAAATTAACTTCAATAATATATTTTATTTAAGCCAATATATCCAAAACATATAATCAATATAAAATTATCAATGAGATATTTTAATTTTTTTGGGACCATCCTTGAAATGCAGCATGCATTTTACACACAGTGCATCTCCATTTGGACAAGCCACGTCCAAGTGCTCAATAAATCCATGTGGCCAGTGGCTACCTTAATAATGCACAGGGCAATTCTAGAGCTCAACTACTCAAAGTGTGGTCCTTGGCCTCACGATGTAGGTGCCCCCTGGGTCTCATACCCACCTCCTGAATCAGAGTCTGCATTTTAACAAGACCCTTGGTGAATCATTAAGTTTGTGATGTGCTGCCTGATGACTTGGAAAGCTTGTTGTTTGAGATTACACACCCTTTCCTCTAATCATATTTGTGCTGTACATTTCCTTGTCATAGATTGGATAAACCATCTTATCATCATCAGATCAAAGGTGTAGAGTTCAGTCTAGTCCTTGTTGGAATCAGTGGCAGCCAGTTAGGTTTTTCTTAATCAGAAAGTTGAGATATTTCACAAAAAATAAAGAAAAGTCAGGCCAACGATGAGACAGGGACGCTTTCTTATTCGACAATGTAATAAATGACACCACCATTCTCATCATAGTTATTCTTTTCTGACATATGTTTTGAGAAGGAGAAAGAAGGGAAGAGTGTGAGGGGGTTGGCTTAGTTTTCTAATTCATCAGTTTTTCGTTATGTTAGAGTCCCTCCCCTGGGGTTGACTTCACGGGCATATGACCTCAGAAGGGCCTGGTGCATGGTTTAATGCTCTGCTGTTGCACTGTTGGAATTCTTAGTAATTTTTGAACAAGGCATCCTGCATTTTCATTCTGCACTGGGCCCTGTGAATTTTGTAGCTGGTCCTGCCCTCTCCTCAGTGTGAACTTAATATTCACCTGTAGCTATAAGGAAGTAAGTGGATAAGGTAGGTTTTGGGAGGAGTTCTCTTTCACTTCCCCATCACCACAATCTCTATAGCCCAGGAAATAAAAAAGAGATAACACAGACGTTCATGGAATTGGACTCAATAATGCATGAGATAATGGTGTTCTAAACCAGCTGTCCAGGAAGGCTGAATGCTGTAACTATGTAACAAAACACGTTCACCACAGGACAAAGAGTAAGTTTCTAAATCACCTTGTGTAAACAGCCCCACCCTCCCAACCATCTCTGCCAGGTTTACTATTATCTGCACTGTTTGAACAGAGCTGGGGTAGTCTGGGCAGGACAATGAGTCAGCTGGGCCCATTCATGGTGGAATTTTTATATGGGTGAAACAAAATTTTTAACAAAGTGTGAGTGAATATTGGTAGTTTCAGTGCTCAGATCTGAAATCAAATGCTTTGAATCAACTCAAAGCTTGGAGACCTAAGAAAGTCATTTAATTTTATACTAATCTACCTGGTATAATTTGTAGTGACTTAAACTCAAAGTTTGGTCCGTGGACCGACCACATGGACATCACCCGGCAGCTAGTTAGAAATGCAGATCTCTGGCCCGCCTCAGAGCTGCTGAACCAGATTCTGCATTTTCAGAAGATCCTCAGGTGATTTTGGCTCCTATTAAAGTTTGAGAGGTGCTGTAATCATGGACTCAACAGTTGGTTAGCTTGGCTGGTGGTTGTGGGGTGGGAGGCTTAACCCATTCACAGGTGCATCAGCTTAGTGCCTGAGCCCTCCCAGAGAGTGATGGGGAAGCAAGGGTTCTCAACGAGTGGTCCCCAGGTGGGCAGCCTCAGCACCACCTGGGAACTTGTTATAAATACAAATTCTCAGGTTCTGCTCCTGATCCGCGGAATCCTCTGACCCAGGGGATGAGAGCCCAGCAATCTGTGTCTTAAATCCTCCTTTGAATCCTCCCTTAAATCCTCCAGGTGATTCTGACGCGCTGCTAGAACGTAACGGCAGTAGTGACGTAGGGAGGTGTTCGACTGGTTGTACATTTTAGTTCTGAATACTCAATTTTGTCAAGCAATGTTAAATCAGATGTTTTGTAAGGTGACAGTTCTAACTTTGAAAGAAGCCATGATGCTCTGACGTTTAACTCTGTTCGTGAAATGTACTTTTTTTTTGAGGCAGATTTGAACAAGGGAAGTGGGTAGAAATAACTAAATGGTTGAAAAAATAAAGTGAATGAAATAATCTGGAATGAATTCACATGGGGAGGTGAAAAGTGAAAAGAAAAGCAGTTGATTCCTACTTTATTTCTGTAAATAGTGAGAGTGCCTTGTCAGAAGGGCTCACTTGGGACAGGAAGAAGTCATTTTCCAAAGTGACAAGCGGGGCTGTGTGTTTTTCATTCAGAACTTCTTGAAAATCTGTTACAATAGGTCCAATGCTGTGATAGATGGTGGGGTTCAGAGATGACCAACACACTCCATGATGCCGAGGAGGCCGCAGCGTAGCTGGAGAAGCTGATTAATAAATCAGTAATTATAAATCAGTGTGAGTGTTAATGCAAAGTTTGGGCATATAGAGGAGGGATTTCCAACTAAAACTGGATGAAAATGAGTCACTGAGGGTCACCTGGACATGATCACACGCCATTGCAGCATTCAGGGGAGAGTAGACCAGCCAGGCAACCACGAGAAGGGATGTAGGGGATAGCCAGTGTGCCCCAAGAAGGCAATAATGAATGACTTTTGGGTAAGTCACATACTGTATATCTGATAATTCATTCATTCATTCCATAAATATTTATGCAGTGCTGAGTATGTGTGTGACACTGTTCTAGGCCACGAGGATACTTCAGCGGGCAAAACAGACAAAAATTTCTGTTTGTGGAGTTTCATTCTAGCAGAGGGATACAGACAAAAAAGATATAAGTAAGTTATAAAATAATGAGTTATAATTATACTGGAAAGGGGAAGAAATGGGAGCTCGAGGTGTGGGGTGGTATAAGAATCTTGTGTCGTCATCTTCTACAATAGGAATTTAGGTGTTTAACATCACAAATTGAATAATCAAGAAATAGCAGTATAAGCATGTTCTTTAGAAATACGCATGTTAATACCAGAAATAGTTAAAAGATTTTGGAGGGGAAGATTCACGAGTGGGGGGGCCAGGGACTGCTATCGTTCAGTGTGAGCCTTATAGGCTGTTTGATGCTCCATTCATTTGTTCACTCATTTATTCATTCACAAATATCTATAAATATTATAAGTGTGTGCCAGGCCCTGTTGTAGGAGAGGAGAGTATGTCAGAGGATGATCTGTGGTTTGGGACAAATGAAGGGGCCTGGAGTTGGGGTTGGGTGGGTGTACTGTATCTAGAGCAGTTAGGATTGGCCTCACTGTGAGAGTGAGAGTGATATTTGAGTGAAAACCGGAAGTTGAGGGAGAGGGAAGAGCCCTACACTAGTCTGGGGTGGGGCACCTTCTAGGTACAAAGGTCTAGAGGTGTGAGTGTGGGTGGAGCAGCGGGGGCCCCAGAGCTGTTGCTGAGGGATGGAAGGGAGAGTGATGGCAGAGGAGGTCAGAGATCAATAGCAATGGTTTACTCTGTGTAACATGGGAAGCCATTGGACTTTGTCCCTGGAGCAGTTCCTTATATCTTTAAAAAGAGACCTATAGACCATGCTTTATAAATGCTGATTTTAAATTAGAATAACTGATACACCACTCTTTCAAATGTTTCTTTTTTCTTTACAATCATTATTTGAGAAGGGAAAGTAGTATCAGTGGTAACACACTCAGTTTTGAAAGCAAAGAAATTAAAATAAAGCTAAAGAACAAACTAGTGATGATTTGGAATAAGACCCCTAACACCTCCCAAATGGGGTCTGAAGCTTAGGCTTCTGATAACCCAGGCAGAGTCTGGGAAACTGGAGTTGCCTTTCATTCATGCACCTACCCGTTCATCTACCCTCCCATTCACCCGTCAGATCCTTAGAAGTTCTGGGAGCCTAGTGTCATCCGGGGACAAATACGAAGAAGCCTTTTGTCCCCTCGAGAATTCGGTCTGGTAGGGAGGCTAGCATAGGGCTGGCAAGTGGTGTCCATGGCAGCACCTGTGAATGTGGGGAAATAGGTGGGGTCTGGAGCAGACAATAGAATACTGTGCAACAGAAGCCATCTGGCAGAGACGGTATTTTCATCACAGCAGATTGCTATTTGGTACTGATGCTGCTTTCCTATTGCTTAGACAAACGCCTTTCAAGCCTATTCACAGCCTTTGCCTTTGTTCCATGATCACCAGACAATGTTCTGATATCTAATTTAGCTTGTAGGCACATTGGTCATGAAACAAAAGTGGACTGGATAAAGGTAAACCAAAGGCAACAATGAGACTTCCACTGTAAACGAATGGGGCTGTTAATGAGGTTTATATGATTCGTTTCCCTTAGCTCCTGATCAACCGTGAGTGGACTGATAAAATCAAATTTCTGAAGCCTAAAGTTTGAGGACTGGACCTTTGTCAACAAATGTGTGTTGAATAAGTAAACCTATGAGGTGCAGTGACTCTGGAAAGCTCATCCGGAAATGTTCTGTCCATCTTACCCACTCTAAATACAAGAGTACAAGTGTACACCAACAGCCACGAGTGTACACCAACAGCCAGATGAGGAAACACAATACAATAATACTCAGTGTTGTATCCCACGAAACGGGCTGCCTGAAGAAGAGGCCGAAACATCCCAAACTTCAATACAGAGCTATAAAGTGATGTTAGGTGAGGTCCGGCAACAGTGTCTAACATAGTAGGTACACAGCTGATGGTAGTAAGTGAATGAAGGAATGAATGAAAAGGGGGGGTCCGCTTGATCTGTTTTAAAGAGGAAGAAATGTCTTTGCATTTTCCTTAGAAGTCCTTCCTGTTTTTATGTTGTCTACTACCAATTAAAATATATTTTACCATATTTCTTGATCTCAATAAGGAATTTGAATGCATGTTTCTGTAGGTAAATGAACATTAAAAAGTCATTCCACATCAGCTTCATCCTGGGAAAGATCAGGGACCTAGAGTCAAGAGATGTAGGATGGTACTCTGTGTTACTGTGACCAAGTTTCTTTACCTTTCAGGAAATAACGTCATTGCATACAAAATAAATCATTTGGTCACTAAAGTCTTAAGATTTCATGTTATAGCTTAAAAAAATATTTATTTACCTCTTGCTCCCTCTGCTGGATGATTGGCTTTCTGCTTTGTTCTTGAAATGAATATACTGTACAGCTGTGGGATTTTTTTTTTTTTTGTACTTAAAGTCCCCAAGCTTATAGTGAATTATAATTAGATGAAAGAGAAACTCTTCAGCCTAGTGGTTCCCATCCTTAAGCTACACACTGGACTCTCCTGGGGGAGCTTGATGTTCTGGGCGAAGGGTATAATTCAGGCTTTTACTGTATTCAGTGTCAGTGTCCTGGAGGATGGCATTTGACGACAGTGTTTTCAAATCCAAGAAATCCAAAGCCATGATTCTTTGTTGTTAACCTAGAGACCCTTGCCTTAAATCATCATGCACGTTTTAAGGAATGTATCGAAGTATTGGACTAGCTCAGGGTATGAGCACCCATATACTCTCTTGACTTGACCTTTCAAATAAGTCTACTTAGAATTTTCCTTTGAGGTCCTGCCAATCTCTTTTAAGACTATCACGTCACTGAGTTGCTGTCCCACCTTTCTTCTCTCATGGTTGTTTTATTTCAAAGTCTTCTTATAACTCACAGTTTTTGTCACTCTTGTAGCTGACACTCCTGAAAAATGGATAGGGCTGCTTATATCTAGGCCACCGTGGTCGTGAAATTCAGATTCACATCGACTTTACTGCAAAACTCAGATGCATGAATGAGTCTCCACATTAATTTGTTTAGTACTCAGATCTTTTAAATGTTTTGCTTCCCAGATTCTCCCACTTTCAAATCAGAAGTCCCTGCCCTCTTAACACTTGATCTTTGATACCACCTGTGTCTATCCTGGACGCAGTCCTCACTGCTACTGGTCGCCGTAGCATAGCCACCACTGCGGTCCCACAGCTACAGTCAGTGGCGGTTCTACTCCACCCATGAGCAAGCCTTACTGTTCTGTAGGACCTCAGAGAGTGAGATCACGATTTTAAAGTTTCTTCTTCCCTGAAGCTTGTTTATTAGAACACTTGTGTTAAAAAAAAAAAAAACTAATTTAAAAAATGTTTAGGCATCACGGGGAGCAGAGTTGCCTAAATGACAAGAAGATACCTTAAGATCCCAGCCTCTACTTTCATTGGTCAGAGGAGTTCTGAGGATGCCCCTGGGAAAGTTGTGAGGCCCCGGGGTTTGGGTCCTGTATCCCCAACCTCCAACCACTGTGCCTGTCAGTCAAGAAGAGAAGCCTGCCCCCAACTTCACACCTCCAGGCTCTCTAGTCTACCTTTGTCAGTTGTTGATGGACTCAATTATATTTAGGCTGAACCCTATGAAATTGCTCTTTTTGTGGGTGGGTCAAACAAGTGGAATATCAGCAATTTCATATGGTTCAACCTATTTCGAACAAAATCCTTGGCCAGTATCTATTTCAAATGAGGAATTAAGTTCTTTGTTCATTGTTAAGGGAATTTGTGTTCAATGAGCTGTTGTAGAAGGCTGCGGTTTTATTTTGATTTTTAGTGGGGAAGGGGGCTTCGGGGAGAGAAGTGAGAAGCTCGTGAGTCTGTTTTGGTGGTTGTTCTTTGCTACCATACATGCTATACAAACTCCTGAGATTTAAAGTTGCTGCCATGCCTTGGGCATGAATTGTGAATGTTTGGTATTCCTTCATTCTCTCAGGAGGCTGTGCGGATATTGATTTCTTGACCAACATGAGAGCCCTGAGCAGGAAAGATGATTCCAGGCCCAAATTGCCTCTCTGGTCAGCAGGGGGCGCTCTTGCCCTTCAGATCCAGCAAAGGCTAAAGCCCGCCCCCGCGCATCCTGCCCCGCGGCCGGCTCTGGGGAAACCCAAGACTGTGAGTCACCACCGCCCTCCTTCCTCCTCTGTTCAAACCGGCGTTTTGCAAAGAACAGCATTACTTCTTGGTAAGCAACTGTGGACCAATCATCTGCAAAAGCGTTTGGGAAACTCTACAATTTTAAAAGTGAAAAAGCAAAATACGTCCTTTATCTTATTTTAAATTTTTGCCATAAGCATGAATTACGGGGTGGGGAAGCAGATGTTTTTCAATCTTTTGAATTATTACACCGACTATCCAGCTGTTCTTCAAATTAGCCCTGTTCGCGATGGGTGGTGTGCGAAGGGATGAGAGCTCTCTCAGCTCTGGGGGAGGTTTAGTAGTCTGTCCCCTTTCCCTGGCAGAGCTGTTGATGTAGACAGGCCCGGCTGTTCCTGTGTAATTTCAACTCACTTTCTCCTGCTCTAGTGTCTACAGATGCGGTTGGCAAATTTCTTCTGCAAAGGCCAGATGGTAAATATTTTAGGCTTTGTGGACCAGAGAGACTCTGTTTTGACTACTCAACTCTGCTGTTGTCGCCCAAAGCAGAAAAAATGTAAACAAGTGCGTGTGGCTGTGTCCTAATGAAACTTTATTTGTAATTTGGTCAATCTATAGACATCTATAGGTATTAAAAACCCAGTTAATATCGTCCATGTATCTATTATTTTATATTCTTTATAAACTCAAATTCTTTTTCAAGTAACAAGAAAATACTCAAATCCAAATGTCCGCCTGGTTCCACTCCTTTTTGGAATCGATGCCTGGTCCCCCTTACAACTTTCCTGACAAGCGTCAGTGCCCTCTGCCTGGAGAGCTCAGGCTCTCCATTTTCCCTGTAAGAAAGGCGGTGGCCCCGGAGAGCAGAGAGGACGATATAAGTCCACAGAAGTTTTTAAGTGGATAACCCAGCAATTTAGAAACCAGTGCTGCTGGAATTGTGAACTTTTAATCTTTTCATTCATCACATTGTTTAATCCATATTTTAAAAGAAAGCTGCCACAGTGTGGAATAACAGGCATGGACTGGCCTGAAATATCCCAGGAAAATCTGGTTTAAGGTTTTTCTAGGAGTTGATCCAAGAACATTTTTCTTTCTGCCTTTTGATATGTTGAAAGATACACAAGATACTTTGGGTGCCTTGAAGACATAGACGCCAATATGGAAATAAACTCTGACAAGTTGTCTTGTAAAGGGAGCCAGCACTTAGAAAAGGGATAAGTGTGAGGGCAGGAACTGGAGCTTTTTGTCTACTGCCTGACCTAAACCCATCTTTGTACTTTTTCTGTGAATGGATTCTGTTTCTTCCAGGTTTGAGTGGGTCTGGGGAAACTGAGGTAACATGATTGCTTCCTGCAGTTTTAGCTTCCTCTTCACCTTCTCTTAACATCCCCTTCCCGTCTCCACTGCTGACAGCAAGAGATGACATGCCCCTTTCCCTCCCCGCAAAGAAACGTTGAGCCGGGGCTGACTACAGAGGAGAGTAGATGAGGAGCGTCCAAGAGAAGCAGCGCTGGAGGTGCTTTTATATCGAGGCGATTTTATATAAATCTATAAATGTCAGAGGTCACTTGGAGGCACCAAAACAAAGGTGGGGGGCCGGAAGTGAATATCCGAGAGGCTCCCAAGCTTCCCGCTGATGTGAGAGCCAAACAAGCACAGCAGCGCCTTCCAGGTGTCGTTTGGATCCTTTAAGCGTAGCAGAGACCACTTAGAAAGTTTTACTTCTAAAGGATTATGGGAGTCAGCTCTGAATTCTCCCTCTTACACACTCTTGGTGCGGCGAGGTGGGGCAGATCCAATTCCAAGCACAACAGGAAGATACTGGAAAAACATATTTGTGTATCAAAGCCTTGAACTCCCAGCCCTGGGCTCCATCCTCCATTCTTCCTCCACTTCAGCTGTCTGGGGGTCCCTCTCATTCAGCCTGCCCAATATCTGGACCCCTAGATGGGTCTCCGGCTTGCCCAGAGGTGCAGGCTCCCAGCTTCCTCTGCCAGCTGCTTGAAGACTCCACAGGCGCCTTTCTGGAGGCTGTGGTTTTAACTCTTTGCCTGCTGTAAAAATAGTTAGCAGGCCTGTGCTTGTCACTGGCGTGGGGAGCTGATTTCTTTCTCTGCTTCTTGTGATAGGGGAGAGAACTGACTCTGGACATCTGCTATTCAAAGGCAGCCCCAATGTGATCTGACACAGAACCCGGTTCTGGTCACTCTAACCTCTGGGTGGAAGAGAGAAGACTTGAGCGCTGTCATCTTCTCCCTTGGGCCATATTGGTTTAGGGTCATTCATGCTAGAGGTGGGAGCAGAGGAGGAAGACAGAGGATGCCTTGTCTCCTGTAGAGAAGTCTCTTCCAGAACCTTCTAACCACCTGACATTGTAGAGGGAAGAAGGGACAGAGTGAGAAATGGAACCACTCATTTCCTGTCTCCACAATTAAGTCTCTTACCAGTGGCTCAGTACCCTGTACATGCAGGAATGATTAAAGATGCTGCCCACCCATAGGTGTCTAAACTCTCCCAACTCTTAGCACCTTAGCAGGTATAGTTCATAAACTTTTAGATGACTATTATACTTGTGTGTATGTTAGACCTTTGAATAACTAAAAGGTAAATAAATTTAGATTTTCCTGGCTTCCCCAAACACTTGAATGAATGAGTTTTCTTGGAATGCCCTTTTTTGGTCAGCCAGCTGATTATTATTCTGAGAGGACACTAATGACAGCCCAGGAGTGATGTCTACAAAGCCCCACATTAAGGCAGCTTGCATTGCAAACCTGCCATTCATGTAATGACTGCCGCCTTCTGGAAAAACAAGCTGGGGCCTCACTAGGGGAGACCATGTGGTAATGCCTGGATGCTTGAGAAGGGTGTGAGGCCAGTCATAGGAGCTGACTTGGTGAAATTGGGCCAAAGGGTCATGGATGGTTTTCTGAAGTTTTTGTTGAGTGTGGGAGAAAATTTCAAGAGGGTGGAAAGGCTTTACTTGAAGAGACATGCTCCTTTTTGTCTCTTGGCTCAAATCAATTTCCTTATCATAATACCAGCAAAGGTAATAATTATTATGACTACTTACCATGATTATGGGTGATGAGAACTGCAGTTGGGCAAAAGCATTGTTTTGTATATTTTAATTTCCTTCTCTGACATTCTGCCTTCATGTACTTCCTCATTTTGTGTTCCTAATAGTGACTGATTCCATAGTAGGCATTTGTTAGGAGCTTAATAAATACGTCTTGATTGGTTCCTAATTCCAACTCATATGTGAGTTTCTTGAAAACAAAGAATAATGACGTCAATAACAATAATGAAAGCAATCGATCCAAGCTGGTTTAGTTGAGTGTGGAATAGGACATAATTTCACAGAGTCATTGTTATTTTTTTCAAACTTCAGCCATTGTGTGGCTCACTGAATAAAGAAATGGTACTTGGAGAGAACTTAGGAAGAATTTTATAGGTGAATGCTCATATGTAAATAGTGGCATACTTTTTAGTGCTGTCAGCTAATATGATAGACAATGTTGGACGGGCAGTTTTCATCCTCTCCAATGAGTCTGATTAGTGGTGAACTTTTCATGGTTTGTACTAATGTAATGCATTGAGGCCAGGAGTAACTTGAGACAAAGTGGTCGATTCCTTTAGTTTCCAGACTTCATTCTGTTTTCCACTCTTGACTAGAACAAAGAGACACTTTCTTTCAAGGCCTTACTTAATCAGTGCTCTTGCTTCACTTGCTTTGAGCAGGACAGTTCTAATGGGATTCAAGGATGCCACCTTTCCTGCTGTATTTTTCACCCAGTCAAATCTGTATTAAATCTATTGAGACTGGCTTACAGATAAGACATTAAGTCTAGGGCATATATCAAATGGCTGATGGATTGAACTCATCTATAATCTTGCTACTCAAAGTATGGTCCAGGGATCAGCAATCTCAGCATCATTTGGGAGCTTGTTAGAAATGCAGAATCTTGGGCTCTCAACCCAGACCTACTGGAAACCCAGAATCTGCATTTTTGACAAGATCCCCAGTTATATGCATGCACATTAAAATTAGAGAAACACTAATAAATATATAGATAAGACTTCAGATTAGATGTTGACCTCGAACTACTGCTTCTAGAGTATTGGAAATGATAAGTAGAAATCTTCACAACATGTTTTTATGATGAGACTGGATAAAATACTTCCAAGTGATAACTCTTGAACATGTTTTGTGTAACTATGTCCCAGCCATCATTACCATCCATTACCATCTTCTCTTCATCCTTCTCTTCCTTTCTTCTTCTCTGAGCATTATGAGGAGAGATAATTTTGATAGAAAGTAGGAGTTAGTGTGACATCTAATTGGACAGATGCAGGAGTGAGGTCCTCTGGCCTTGGAACTTACTAAGCTCATCCCTGGTGTTGACTGATAGAGTTTTAGGCTAAGGAAGTGGCAAGTTAAGAGAACATCTCTGCGCACAGAGGATTGAATGCTTTGGGTTTTGGGTAATGGGAAGATAGCTCTTGGTCGTAAAAGTGTGTCCCTCCCTAGTCCTGAGTGTATATTCTGACTCCTGTGTGTTATTCTAGTACCCTGTACATTCAGATTTCTTATGCCTGGATTCTCACCTTAGATAAACCCCACGAGCAAGAGTTCATCAAAATGTGTTGCCTGTGTTTAGGTTTTACGTAACTCTTTCCAACCATTTTTGACTTCATGTGACACAGTTGAAAGAGCAAGTACACTGGGTACAAATTAATGATTCCACCATTTTAGACCACAAGTCAGTTAATTCACTCCAATTGAGCCCCAGTTTCCTCAATTGTAAAATGAGGATAATAATACCTTGCAGGGTTGTGACAAGTGTTAAATGAGATTGTGAATGCAAAGCTCAGTCAAGAATAGTTGTTATTGTTAAACTTCTTCTAGTGTATGTGTGTATGTATGTCACATGCATGAGGATTATGTTGTGTATGCACACTTTAAAAATTAGCATAAATTGACTTGTAGTTTTTATTAGGTGACTCGTAATTTTATTAGGTGGCTCCTAATTTAAATTTCAAAGAGAAGTTTTGGTGAGTAGGACAGTCTATGTACCAGTATGACTAATACATAAACACATACACACAGAGTTCTTCACTAAAACTTCTAAGTGTGGTTAGCTCATCAGATAGTGAAGTATGTCAGAGACACTGTCTTCTTTTCCTTTTTGCGTGACCTCACTGCAAATGTATTCTAGAAACTCTCTAATCCTCTTCAGAAAGATGGTGACATGTGGATGTGTAAAAGAATAAATGAGAAGGGGAATGAGTCACACATATGAGAATGATCTCAGGCACGTAGTAAGTCGGAGAAACCAACATTGTTGTGATACACAAATATCGAACAAGACACTTCAGGGGATATATATATAAACAGCAAAAATCTTAAAAGTATTTATTGATTAAAGGCCATATAAGAGTATAGCATTTAATGTATGGCATTGTGAAGAAATATGTCTGGAATGAATGGACAGTATTCAAGGGTCTTAATGACTTAAAAACTTAAACGTTATAACTAAGAGCTATCTGATAATCATGACCATCTTAAAGGCCATCATTGTAAAGGCCTTATAGTTCCTTGGTGAAGGA
Source organism: Equus caballus (assembly GCF_041296265.1). Classification (NCBI taxonomy): domain Eukaryota; kingdom Metazoa; phylum Chordata; class Mammalia; order Perissodactyla; family Equidae; genus Equus; species Equus caballus. Next base: position 21,797,651 of record NC_091694.1, on the reverse strand, counting down.
GAACATTGCTTATCTACATTGAAAATCGATCACCTTTCAGTGAAACTCTTGATCTGTGTGATACTTACTGTAACCACAAATATTTATACAGAAGTTGTTAATGTCCCTGGAATGAGGAACTTAAAGACGAAGTCAAAGGAATGGAATCTCAAAGATAAGAAGTTACCTGGGCATCCCAGCATGCTCTAGAGAAGAGCAGGAGATGGCCTTCCTCTCCAGGTTGAAGTTACTGCTTGGTCCCCATTTTGAAGAGGCAGAGAGGAGCTGTGAACATACATGGGCTTTACTCACTGACATCTCTGAAGAGGGAAGACATTGGTTTTACGTTTGGAAGCGTTGGTGCGTTGTCTGTGGTTCTTGGACCAGGACTTCTGTGGAGATCCATTTCCGTGTTAAAATGACTAAAATCCTGGTCAAAAGTTTGGTGGGATGCTAATGGACTAGCCTTAAATCAGCTCTTGTCACTGAGCAAATAATAGACTCTTCCATCTTAAATACTCCGTTTTGCTTATCCACTGCCATATGAAAAACTACCCCAAAACTTACTGGCTTAAAACAATAACCGTTTTATTTGTTCATAATTCTGTGGGTCAGAATTTCAGATTCAGAATACTGGGGATGGCTTATCTCTGCTCCATGATATGTGGGGCCTCAACTGGGTGGCTTGAATGGCAGGGAATTAGGTGGAATGGCTTGAGCAGAGCCATATGTCTGGAGCTTCAGTTATGGCTGTTGGCTGGGTTCCTCAGTTTTCCTTCATGAGGCTTCTCCATGAAGCTAGCTTAGACTTCCTCAAAGCATGAGACCTCAGGATAAATGAAATTCTGACATGGTAGCTGGCTTCCTAGAGGGAGCATTCCAAGGGGATGAGCCCCAATGTGTAAGCATTTGTTAAACCCTTATTTGTGTCATGCTTGCTGATATTCCATTGGTCAAATCAAGTCACACGGCCAAGCCGAGAATAAATGTGAGAGAGACTACAGAAAGGCATTAGTCCTGGTGGTAGGGATTCCCTGGGGCTACCAATATCTATTGCATACTCAGAAAATAATACCATTATCTGGTATCCATTTGCTTTTGTGAAAGGCTAAATATGTAATTATGGTACAACATTGCTTAATGTCCATAAAAGGTATTTTTGGAATTACGTTATTTTTATAGAGAAATAGTATATTATTTGACACAATGTAAACTTAAAAAAAAAATTATGCGATGCTTTCTTCAATTCTGATGTTTCCATCTGGCAGAGATGCTACATATAGATAGACAGGAGATCTGAGTTCCAGGCGGGCTTGACTAACCTTTCTAGACGTTAGCTCCCGCATCTCTTAAACAAGAGGTCCCAATCAGTTGATTCCTATGATTTCTTCTAGTGCTAATATTTTTTTATTTGAACTTACATGTGATGCCTGATTAACTATTAGAGAAATATAAAATGTGCATTTTGGAAACAGTAAAACAATATGATATTTGTTTAAGGAAAAATTTACTTAGTTGTTCCTGCAATTAAACAGAGGCTAAAATAATATGGCAAATTTTCATCATAGAGGCTCATTACAGGAGCCTAACACCTTGGGAAAATATTTGATTAAGCACCTGAAAGAGATTTTACTAGACTTAGGTGGAAGTAAGTTTGCAGAGTTTTGTGAAATACTTTTTAGTATTTGTCTTACAGTTTTTATTCAGCTGTGTTTTCTGGAAGCAGTTCTCTACAATTCTGTAAAATGAAACTCTCTTCACAAGCATTTGGGAGCGACATGGAGGAGATTCTTATTTTTCTATAAGCCATCATTAATTCTTATGGAATTATTAAAAATTAGTAATATGGGGAGCAAACAAACAAATACAAAAGCACTTGCCTGAAGCTACTAAAGCAGTAGATTCCTAAACTTGGCTGTATGTTGTCATTACTTGGGAATCTTTAAAATATATTGATGCCTGGGTCTCAACCTTCAAAAACCTTGATTTAATTGATCTGTAATGTGATCTGAGCATTAGAACTTTTAAATCTCCCCAGGTGATCCTGAGGTGCAGCCAAATTTGAGAACCCCTGTGCTAAAGGAACATTCTCGAATGTCTCTTTCTTACTTTTTCCTACCATAATTCGAGTCCTTGCTCTCTTTTCAGCTTTATGACCTCTACCCCCAACATACAATTGCTACATTCCTTAATAATGAATTTTTATGAAGTTTAGTTCCCAATTTCACACATCATTAACAGGCTAAATGTATAGAAACATAAATGGAAAAATGAGCATTTAATAAAGGCGTGTATTTAATTGGATTTAAACATATCAAATGGATCTATCCAGTCAACCATGTTTTCATACTGTTGGAAAATATGTTGACATAAATATTCAGTTCCAAAGTAATGCTTTATACCTCTCTGGATTAGCCAACTATTTGTTTAATTGGGTTTTGAGTAGTGGAAAAGCTGCTATTTACTCAAAGTGTTTCTGTAATGACGACGATATAATTTATTACCAACTCCTTTATGTGGATTGGGTGTGTGTTGGTCAAAACCAAATACGAATGAAAACTTCTTTGGTTGGTAATTCATCTGGACATATAGGCACTAATCAATTTGTAATGGGTATTTTTTTTTATTATGTAATGGGTATTTTGAAAGATTTCTCATTTAGATGTGGGAGAGAGGTTATAATATGTTGCCTAGAGCCTAAACTCATGCAGTTGTCTCTTTATTCAGGCCAATTTAATTTCTTTCTACTTGTCTCTCCTTAGTGAAATAGAGATGCTGTGGGTCTGAAAAATTCAGATGTTGAAATCCTAACCCCTAAGGTGATGGTTTTAGGAGGTGTGGCATTTGGGAGGCGCTTAGTCATGAGGGTGGAGCCCTCATGAATGGGATTAATGCTCTTACAAAAGAGACCCCACAGAGCTCCCAAGCCCCTTCCATCCTGTGAGGACACAGGCTCGGAACCAGGAAGTGGGCCTTCACCAGAACACAATTGTTCTGTGCTTTGATCTTGGACTTCCCATCCTCCAGAACAGTGAGAAGTAAATTTCTGTCGTTTATAAGCCACCCAGTCTGTGGTATTCTGTTATATCAGCCCAAATGGACTAAGACAAGAGTAACTCTTTATTGATAGAGCGACCAACCACCCCAATTTGCCTGGGACTGAGGGCTTTCCTGGGCAAACTGGGTTGAATTGGTCACCTTAATTGATACAGTGAAAATTAATAAGACTCTAAGGGTGTTTTAGTGCCTTAAATACAAAATTATTCATATTTTATGATTTACTATTACCAAATCATATATAAACTATGATGGCAAATGGAAGAAATTAGTTTCTGTATCTAGTATTATAACTTTACCTTCAGCTTGTCATATTCTTCTTGAATATTCTTCAAAATATTTTGCTAGCAATGTTCAAACTTTACCTTGAGAACATATGTATAATTTTATGCATAATTTCCAGATTTCAGGAATGAAATAATAATGTCTAAAGTAACAGAGTGAATTGGTGCTAAAATAGAGAACAAATTCATTTTTAGATCTGCTTTGAGACTATAGTAACCTATTAACATGAAAAAGTTCCCATAATAAAATAAAATAGAAAAAGAGAACTATTGAAGTCTAATATAGATCCATTCTTGCCCCCCAAAACATCAAAATTCTCCATAGATGAATACTGCACAAAGAAAACTCATTGAAGATGTTAGTATATTGGTTATTTTTGAGATTCTTTGAAGTAATCACACAGAAAAGATAAATTTGTAATTTTACCTCAGGGAATTAATGTATTTTAGTTAAATCAATAACACATTTTTGCAATGAGGGGATTACCCTGGGTTCCTTTTGCCTAATTTCCTATTGTTAAGGGTTGGTTTTCTATTCTTTGGGCATTAAGAATTAGAAACAGCAATTATTGCCTTAAAGGAAGACTAATCCTGTTTTGACAGATGCCCACTTCACAAAATATCAAAAGCAATCCTTTCCAGGAAAGTATTAAAACACAGAGACAAAAAGTATACGATGCATTGCCAATGTGTTGGATGACAGTGGAACTAAACTACACCACTTTTAGTTTAACAGCTGTTAATGCAGCCAAGAGAGCTGCGTCTAGATCCATCTGCAACAATCCGGTGAGTGAGTGGGTAAATGTCTTTATCGCTCTGGGCCTCAGTTTATTTGTTGTAAAATGGGAGAGTTTGATTAAGCCTGTGTCTATGGTCCTGTAAATTGTTCATATCCTATACTCCTGTGTCCAACATTCTGATGATGTCCTAGTGGATATGATTTCTATCTTCCTTTTCTCCAGCCCTGCTTCTCTGTACTAGCCTTGGAAAAACGGCTCTCGCTGCTACAAGTGGAGAAAACGGCACCTTCTTCAGAGGACAGAGGTGTGTTGTCTCTGTGCTTTAGCCCCTACTACAACTTAGCATAATACTCTGGATGCTAATATTTGCAGTTTGGATCCTGGATAAGTCACTTCCCCTTTTAGGGTCTTGGTATCTATCTGTAATGAGGATTTTTTTCTGAATTTCCTTTTCTAGCTTTAACTCCCTTTTAGGCCCTTAAGTTTGGTTGGTTGGTTATTTATTTTTATGTGGGATAGAATAATTTTTGGGCATCTCACATTCTCAGTGAGGCTTTCTAGGCCTCCCTTTCTCTCTTTTTCCCCCTTCCTGCTGGCAGAAGTCTGGAGAGCCTTATGAGCCGCATCTCGTCCCTAGGTGGCACGGCTGCAGGGTAACAATTCTGCCCGTGTTTGGCTGCTCTGAACATGTTTAAAGCATTACGGTCCCTCTGGATCGTTCAGGGATAATGCTCTGAGAATCCCTCATTAGAATGAGACCTGTAGGTCTTATCTTTCCATATAATATAGAAAAAGACATGATGCAGCTGGTGGAGAGTTTTATTGACTACAAAACAGATACACAATGATGGGAATCTGAATATTGTACTAGGAAAGCAGAGCTTTAAGCTCATGAACTCATACTTTGATCCAAAAGGTGCAGCGGTACGTTAAGATCACTGTGGAACATCTGGTGAGATTGTTACAGAGAAAAAAATAGAAGTTTGATAACCCCAGGGGCACCTCTAAGGACTCACTCATTTGTGTCCGGGCAAGGACTTTCCATTGGGGAAAACAGGCAGAAACTTTTATTGGCCTCACGCACACCTTTGGATCTCATTCACTTGAGAAAGAATTACTCTCCCGTTGACACTCTCCTGTGTGATGGCCTTGATCCTTGGTGCTGCAGACGCTGAGGGAAAGAGCAATGAAGAGGTCACTGCCGTGCTTCTCCCACCATCTGAACTGTACTCATTTTCATTTCCCTGCTCTCAGCACCTGAAGGCTCTCTGTGCCTTCCAAAATGATCACTAAGCAATGTGACAGGCCTGCGGGAATGAAGAGAGATCTCACCGAGGAAGGATTTCCTCCCACCCTCCAGGAAATGAGGGGTCTGAACAGTGACAGTGTCATCTTCTAGAGGTCGAGAACTTCATCCTAGGTGTGCCTGAATCACAATCTAGTCTCTGACCATAAGCACTCAAGGAGTCCTTTCTGCTTATGTTGACTTTGTAGCACTTACATCACAGATTCTTTGAGCTTACAGAGCATTAAATGCCATTCTGGGCACCTGATTTTGAGATCTACAAAGCATGCTTATGAGAGATGGGTGAGAAGCCAGGGATGTTTATCATGGTCGCTGTTTTCAAAGATATGATTTATTTGACTAACGTTTTGTTGACACATTAGTAAACTGATTCTAGACCAGAGAGAAGAATTGAAACCATTAATACAGATATGGGGAGAACCTTGTTAAAATCAAACCTCTTGAACAGTAGATTGGGCCACCCTATCAAGTAATGGGTTCCCCATCCCTGGCCATGGGTAAGAGAGGCTGAAGGACCATTTGTCGGGAGCTTGCAGAGGGATAGCAGTTAGATCAACTGTTCTGTGATGGTTACTCGAGCTCTGATTCTCTGAATCTCTAACGCCTTAGAACCTTTTTACCATAAATGAATAGAAAGTCCCACTTGTTCCGCACTGTGGTTTCTTGGAGCTTTTCTGTGAGGTGTTAAAGGTAATCTGAGGACATGGAGTTCCCAGGTCACATGTATTTGGGAGCACTGTGTTATACGAAGTACAACGTCCTTTCTTCCCCACAGCAGTGCTTGTTCCATCTTGAACTTACTGACATGCAACATGACTCTTCACGAAGAGGAGAGTGGTATGTAGTGTTCTCAACTGTATCTGGCCATAGAGCACGTCTTTCATAATACTCAATTAAAATCTCATGGAATGCTAGTATTCAACAGAATATACTTGGGGAAATTATGTGAAATCATTTCCTTCTAATTTCCTAGGAGTTTAATAAACAGGCTCCATTACTTAATAGTGATGTGAAAATATTAATGATTGTTTTTATTTACTGCTTGCAAAGAACCTTCATATATATGGTTGAGGACAATATTGAGAGCTCATTTTTTTCTGTGTTATCTAACTTAAGTTAATCCAAGATTCCTGGCCATTTGGGAGTAAAATAAAAATTGAACACAGGACATTTAGGAGTACACTAAGGCTTATGAATATTACAGAATGGATAAATGTGCTGATTCATTTAAAAAAGTAGCTTCAAACAATGAAAGAAATTTTTTTACCTTTCACACTCGACTTAGATTCCTCCATTGTCCTATAAAAGTGATAAAGGTTAAAGCTCATTTTAGTATTAGCAACTATCATAAAAACCTCAAGATGAACTAACTTCCTTTGCCTGCTTGTAAATTTGTAGCTCTTTAATGAGGATAATTGTCTGAGCTCTGTAGTCTCAAGGTCATGAGTTCATGGGAGAATCCTCTGGATCCAGAAACCAGTGAGTACTGCCTCCCACCGACCCTGGGGTCAGAGAAGGTTTACCGGACCAGCTCCATCCTTTCAACTGGCTGCAGGTTTCCTCCCCTGGGATCCTTTCCTGGGTCTGGGTCTGAAGCCTGGAATGTCTGGGCTTTTCAGACTGTTCATTTTATTTTATTTATGTATTTTTTTAAAACTTCTAACCGTTTCTCTTGAGTCATAGGATGTATGTGCCCTTTTTGTGGACAGCTGTTTTCATTTTCCAAGGTGGTCAGAAGTACCAGATTGAAAATCTAGACATCTCAATCTCTTATGAATCTTTTCCTGCTATTAGGCTAAAATATTCCGCCAATCTTCCCTTTTTTTGGAGCCAAAATCACGTGCATTCCCACTGGGAAGCACTCTACCTGAACCTTGTTGGTTGTTTCTTTCTAGAGACTTTAATATACTAATTTTAACTGTTGGCTTCAAATCTCAGTGTCCTGGGAGTAAGAGCTGATTAATTCTCACTTGCTGCTTAATGAAATACAACCTGATCTAAGTATCTTCAGGAGAAATTCAACATAAATCTTTCTTTGTCTAGAGTGATGATTGCTAAAAGAATCTTAGGGTACATGAATGCACACACGAGCTGGATGTCCTTTGCCTCCTCCTCTCCCCTGCCAGCTTCTGCCTTACCCTTCACTCTCTCCGTCCAGGAGCTGACGGTACGTGGCGATTTCCTTCTCTAGGTGGGTTTTGATGCCCAGGAGGACCTTGTATTCGCTGTTCTGACGCTCCAGGTCATGGCGTAACTGCATCAGTTCCTCCTCATAGTGAGAGATTATCTGTTGCATGTCCTGGAGTTGGCAGGAGTACCGAGACTGGGTCTCTGATAACGTGTTTTCTAAAGCAGATTTCTGAAAAAAGAAATCATGTTTCTTTCCTTAATTGACTGGCGGCTTGATTGATTCAATAAGATGTGCTTGTTAAGTACTTAGGATACAGCGACCACTCAGCTAGGTGTCTTGGCAGCTGCTGGGGATGCAAAGATGAGAAGCAGGCTGACTTATAGGTTTGGGGCTTGGGCAGTGGGGAGTTGAGCGGTGTCAGGACTTTTGAAGCCCGTTTTCCCAGTGTAAAACCTTTGTGTCAGGGAGCTCTTGGCAACTTCGCTGCGCTCCTGTAGCGTTTATTGTTTACACCGCTCCTTTGGGATGGGGCATATGCTGCCTTGCTCTGATCTGTTCCTTACCTCCTCATGCTTACATTTTGTTTCTGCCAGATGGAAAACTCCTAGCGGGAGACGGCGACTGAGACTGCTGTCTGTTTTATCTCCAGAGAAGGGTGTCAAGTAGGGATGCCAGATAAAATAGAGGCCACTTAGTTAAACTCGAATTTCAGATGAGCAACGAGTAATTTTCTAGTACAAGTATGTCCCAAATATTGCCCCAATATTGCATAAAACATACTCATACTAAAAAAAACTTTGGTTTTTTATCTGAAATTCTAATCTAATTGGGTGTTCTACATTTTAATTCAGTTAATCTGGCAACCCTAGTCCCAAGCAATGCTTTTCGATTATGGCAATGGTAACAAATCGTCATTTTTGAGGAAATTTTAAAAGCTGCAAAATACAGTTGCTGGATACAGGATGCAGAGAACTGAGTTCAAGTCCCTGTTCTGTTTGGTGTTGCCACCTGCTTTCCTGGAGCACCTGACTTTCATCTTAAGGAGAAACTCATAACTGTGCTGGATACTCTCACTTTATCATGACTGCTAGCTTTCAGGGGGCTCTTAATGCTGCCTGGCCATTAAACCACATGTCCCTGGTCTACTTACTCTCCTCTTCTCCCAGAGGGCTATTTCATTCCTTCTCCTCTGTCTTCCAACCTCCCTCCTCCCTCTCCTTTCTCTCAGCCCATGGCCTTGCTTCCTATGTCGTTGAGGAGATGAAAGCCGCCGGGAGAGGACTCCCACAAGCTCTCACCATTACTTACACCCAGGTGGTTGAGTCTGTCCAGGTACTCATTTCCTCCTGTTACTTGGCATGAGCTGTCTGTGCTCCAGTCATCTCTGCAATTGCCTGCCTTCTTGCATCATCAGTGTTCTCCTCGCTACTAGATTATTCCCACTGGCTTTCAAATAGAATAATTTCTCCTACCTTAAAATTTTTCTCTCTTGAACCCATATCTACCTTCAGCTGTCATCCAATTGTTCTGATCGCCTTCACCTACAGCAAAGTTCCTCAAGGCATTGTCTATATCTGCTGTTTCAAATTCCTCTGGACACCCTCCAAGGTTCAAGGCTACATAGTCTGGCTCCGTTGTTACCCCATGGCCTCCCCTCCCTTCCCTCCTCTCCTCCTCTCCTTTCTTCTTCTCTTTGTTCACTCACTGCAGCCACAGTGGCTTCCCTGCTATTCCTCCAACCCATTGGACATACCTGTGCCTCATTGCTTGTGTATTTGCTGTTCCCTCCACCTGGAACCCCTCCCCCCATAGCCACATAATTCACCTCCTTACCACTTTCAGGGTTTTGCTCAACTGTCACCTTAACAGTAAAACCTTTCCTGACCACCTTGTTTAAAATGACATCTATTCACCCTGCCATGCCTTACCTCCCTTTCATGCTTCATTTCTTTGTAGCACTTTTCTCCGCCTAACATATTATGTATTTTGAAGATTCATGCATTTATTGTCTGTCATCCTCACTAGAATACGAACTCCTTTATTGTCAAATCTTCAGTGCTTAGAATAGTGTCAGATGGTGGAATGCATGGAAATGGATATAAATGCCTTGCTGACCTCACAGGGTGTTGTGAAATACTGTGTGTTAAAATATTTTGAAAGCTATAAAACTGTAATTATTTCTGGGCTCGTTATTATCACCTTGACAGCGCACATTTTAAACGTCTGTTCACCATCACTGATTCCTACAACATAACAGTAATTTACCATGTGCATCTACAATAAAATGAGCTAATCATTTCTCCTCAAGACTGAGGGCAGAGTGGTACTGGGGAATGATATTGATGAATGATTAGAAGATTCAGATAGGCTACAAAGGTACTCAAAGGATAGATTTTATTTAATGAATTTTGAGTGCTTATGACATTCACACAAAGCATTTTACTAAAAGACCATAAAGATTATAGAAATGACTTAGACTCAAGAACTTGTAGTTTGCTAGGTGATAAGACACATGTACAGTGATTGGAGTCAGCCAGGCCTGGGTGACCTGGAGTCATCCAGGTCACAGGCACATAACTTTTCTTTATTGGAGTTGGGGGGACAGGCTGGTTGTAAGTGGGGAGAGCACTAATAGAGATTATGGGAGTCTAGAGCTGCGCCGCCCCCAAAACACCACCTGGCTTCACCATTGACCTCTTACTAGCTGTGTGACCTTGGCTAATTTACTTAACTGTTTGGAGCTTTGGTTTACTTGTCCCTAAAATGGAGTTACTAAAACCTACCTGGAAAAGTTAATGTGAGGATTGATGACATTTAGTATAATGAACTCCCTAGCACACCATGGACGTTCAATGAATGATAGCTCTTGTTATCATCCTCATCATAAAACATTTGGGGGGAAAGTGGGAAGTGAGAGATGTCCCAAGGGAGTTGGGGAGATGGGCCCATGAGAGAGGTCAAAGAAGGCTTTGTGGAGGAGGTGGTACCCACCCAGGATTTTCCAAGCTCAGACTCACCCTGTTGCACTGTGCCTGCAGGTCGATCTCCAGGGCCTGGAAAGTACGCTTCAGTTCATGAATGTCACTTTGGCTGCTCTGCACAACTTTTGGATTGGCCGCCTCCTGGGCCATCATCGCTGACTGTGAGACCAAGCAAAGGGCAGAGGCATTGGCATTGGACCGCATGGAAATGGAACCTTCAGGGAGTCTGGGCACCTTTCTTTTACCTGCTCTTTATACCACGTGTCCAAATCTTGATGCTGCTTCTTTATTATAGACTCGTATTCCTGCCTCATATCCTGCAGGACCTTGATCAGATCTTCCCCTGGAGTTGTATCCACCTTCACATTGACCTTGAAGTCATTTGGCACACGATGTTCCTCCATTTCCTGTTTAATAACAGAAAAAGAAAATGAATTGGCTGTAATGATCAGAAGGCTGGAAGTGTATTGATTGGCAGCAGTTAATGGATCGTTTAGAACTTCAGCTTCTGTGGTTGCTACTCTTTCACTGGTTTGGTTTGGTTTCTCAGTTACTATTTGTTGATGACAAAATATTATGTACTTTTTTCTCTTATGCTTATACAGACAGATATCAAACAGCCTTTGTGATTACTGACTTAATTCCTGGTTGAAAACATTTCAGAAAGAATTGTGCTTAATAGTGTGTCAAGATTGACTTTCTTTTTTGAGGAGGATTAGCCCTGAGCTAACATCTCTTGCCAATCTTCCTCTTTTTGCTGAGGAATATTCGCCCTGAGCTAACATCTGTGCCTCTCTTCCTCTGTTTTATATTTGGGATGCCTGCCACAGAATGGCTTGATAAGCAATGCGTAGGTCCTTGCCTGGGATCCAAATTTGCGAACCCCGGGCCACAGAAGTGGAGTGTACAAACTTAACCGCTAAGCCATGGGGCTGGCCCCATCTGGTGTGTCAAGAACTCTTCAGCAAATGTTCATGGGTGAATCGACACATTTAAGCAGTTGAACATTTCGGGTTATAGACCAAAGCTTTTGGGAAGCAGTTCAGTAACCCAAAGCCAAAAGACGTAGAGGCTTTTAAAATCTCATCAATGCATTATGACTCTGTAGGACTGATGCCCATAGGATATGAAAACCAAGAAACCACAGGAAAGTTTTAATTAGCAGTCATTATCTGACCAGCTGTTCAGAAACTAAGGCTCTTTGATGTTCGTAAGCAATTTTGTTTGCCTAAAATGGGGACTGTTTTTCTACCATTTTATCAGAGTCTCAGGGACTTTAGATGGATAGTAACTTTTTAAAAGTCAGTTAAATGCCTCTGGAAATTAGGATTCTTAATTTTGCTACTAGTCACATTTACCTTGATCAGTGACAGATTCTCTTTATTCTATTGTCCCTCAATTTGCTGCACATTGGGTCAGTGAAGGAAGTTCAGTCTCACACGTTTGTTCTTACAGTGTAATAAAAAAAAGTCTGGGGAAATATTGTGTGTTAACAAAATTGTTGACCAATTCATCATTAATTGTGATTATATTTTGGCTGTTATATTTGACACGTGAGTAGATAATCTTGAAGTTGGAAAAATTAGATACTTATGTGGTTCCTTACGATTATTTAGGTTGAAGGACGATAGAACTGGCATTTGGATGGTAATGTCTTGTGTAGGTATTGAATCACTTGAAATGTGCAGGTTAAGAGCAGTACCAGTTATCAGGAGCCCCCGGGGAGTTATACCTGCTCGTGGTGCTTCTTCATGAGGATGAGCTCCTTCCTCATTCCCTCAACCTCCTGTTCCAGGTCTGTTGTGACAATGGTCAGATTATCCAAGGTCTTTCGGAGACCCTCAACTTCAGCTTCCAAGTCTTTCTTGAAGGAGTGTTCATTATCATACCTTTGATTAGAAGGAAGGGAAGAGCACATCTGCTGTTGGAAGGCTCTGGTCTTTTAAGGATTTACTTTCGTTTAGAGGCGAATCTCTTACCTTTTAGGTTTAATGGGAGCAAATGAATACATACTTTGCAAGCTTCATATGTCTATTTCATGCAGGTTTTTCTGTGATGGTGATTCAAAGTTATTTTTTTTAATTAGAGTAAAATAATAAACAGTCATGTGGCCAGCACTTATATTTAGCAACCATTAACGTTTTGTCATGTTTGCTTATTTTTATATTCTATTTTGTATTTTGAAGTAAATTACAGACATTATGATATTTCACCCCCTAAATACTTCAGAATGCATTTAAAGAAAAAGACATTTTTCTAAATAAGCATAACATTATCACACCTAAAAAATTAATAACAACTCTTCAATGTCATCTAATTATTGCCTCATATTCAAATTTTCCCATACCAAAAATTGTATTTTATAGCTGGCTTGTTTAAACTAGGGTCCAGTCAAGTATTTGTTCTTGTTACACCTTTTAATTATATCTCAGGAAGATTTTACGTGTGGGCAAGTGTGAGATAAGTTTTCCTTCTGCAAAACAAAAACAAGAGGAACCCAAAAAACAAAACAAAACCACCAAACAAAAACCCCCGCAACACCGTGAAGAAGGAACTTACTTGAGGCTGAAGTCATCCACGGCCATCCTGGCGTTGTCAATGAGAAGAATGATCTGAGCGTTGGTCAGCTTACCATCCACTATCTGTAAAACACGTGCCAAGAGTCTTCTCAGTCAGACACACACACAGGGGAGCTGCACTTCTGCCCTCTAGTCTCCTGAGAATTTGACTTGTCAGCGTAGATGCCTTCCATTTTGGCAGAGGAACAATGAATAATCAAATCAGTAAATGTTTGCTGAGCGCTTACTAGGTGGAAAGCATCAGAACGATTTTATAGCAAGGATATGGTTGCAGCCAGTTTCATGGTCTTTTTTTACACTGAGCTTTGACCGGCTAGGATTGATGCCACTGCTGAAAGAATGATATGGGAAGGGAAGGAGAGGCATCGTTCAAATGCCTTCTGACTTTCTAGTATGATGAACGCGTCTTCATGTTCTGCTTAAGCTCATCCACGTTGGAAGTTGTTAAACGAGGTTTAGGTTCTGACCCTTTTCTTATTGTGAATATTAGTTTGGCTCCCCTAAAGGGCAGTAATTATTTCAGATGGATGTAATTCTTCTTCCCGATAGCATTCGTGTTTCTGCTCAGTGATATTGACCAAAGTGTCACTGAGACAAACTATCGCTGATACTACTTCGTCAAACTAATTTTAAGTATATTTTATAGTAGTCATCACATGACATAATTATTTTTTGCCCAAAGTGACTCTAGCCCTACACATAACTTGTGGGTAATGTGTATGTGTTTCTAACTTAGTCTGTGATAAGAATGCCCCAGTTGTAGCTTTTAAAATATTCACTGAAATAATTCTTTACCTTAGAATGAAGCAGCTTAATAAATACTAACTGTGGTAAAGCCTTCAGGTAAAGACTTTCACTAGATGTTTAGATATGTTTTTACTATAAAGAGAAAAATATTGTTGGAAGTATCCACACGAGCAATCGCGTGTAGATGTGTGATTTGTAAATACGTCTAGGCATTTGTGATCAGAGAAATAGTGCTCATTTGATGTAAGTCACTGTCTTCAGGAAATTGGGTGGAAGATCTCTCAATGTCAAAAGTATAATACTACTTTTGTACCAAGTATTGTGCTGAACTAGGAACTCAGAGATTTTCCTTTTATTTCTTGTTACTGAACATCCGCGTGAACTTGGCCAGTCGCTCCACTCCCTGGGCTTCCATTTCACTGTCTGTTAGATAAGTAGTTTACACTAGAAACAGGTAACATTAGAGGTCCTAGTCCAAACTTCTGCAACTTGGTTGGACCAGAGAATCCTGTGACATTCCTGTTGTGTTTATACAGATAATTCCTTTATTTAGAAAGGAGTTTTTAGGACAAAGTTATACCTCAATACAAAGGCACCTTTTAAGAATCTGGTCCTATTCAAAGCTCCACTGATAACCTGGAATTTGGTGTCATGAATGCACAATAGCAGGATTCAGAGGGGGTAGGAACACTGGGTCTGGAACTCAGAGAGCAGGACCTGGGCTCCCGCGCCGGCGCCCGCGAACTGAGTGAGCTTGCTGAGTCTCAGTTTCTTCATCCACAAAAAGGCAATAAAAATAGCCACTTCATCAGAGTTGTGAGAATTAGATTAGAAGAGATTAAATAAAATAATGTAAAATACTTAGCATATTCTGGGCATACTGTAGACACTCTGAAAAATTAGTTGAAACTAAATGAGTTCAGAAAAATGTAAATTGTTTAATGTTCTTTTTTCAAATCTAACACTTTTGCAATTAGAGCCAATGTCTGTATTGGATAAACCCCAGGTTTTATATGTTGGGATGCATTCTCAAACTTTTAACTGTTGGTGGTGGAAGATAGCCAGGCTGGCTGCGCCTGCCCAATTTCGTTCTTCCCTTGGTGGATGCCAAATGGTACTGTGACTGCTTCCTTTGCTCTTGTCTCCCCTCCATAGTGCTGCTCAGGGACTTTCTTACCAGCGCCTTTCCCTCCAGCCTCTTTATTCTTTGCCTTATCTAAGCGCATGGGAAATGAAAAGTAGCTCCATCCAAAAGGCCTGAGGATCCCTGGGGTTAGCATTAGTTGTGCACTGAGGTGTGGACTGACATCCAGAGTAACCATGCACTATACACCCCACGGAATCAGAAAATCAAAAATACCGTCTGTGGGCTTATTTGGCTTTTCTGAGTCAAACTGATCATTTATCCATTGCAAGCCCCACGTCAAGAGTCTGATTCCCTAGGCAGCATTCTCATGGTTCCTGAGTGGTGAATTCTGAAATGTACTCGATGTGGAGTACATTTAAAAACTGAAACTATTTCCCACTGTTCGGGTTACCTGATACAATATGATGATGCAGTCCCTGTTTCTGAGACATCCTTCACCGTAATGAATGGATCAGGGTGGATTGAGCAACAGTATATGAGGCATAGGCTTTGCATTGTATGTTATAATTAATCATCTGGATTCTCCCCAAGGTCCTGAGTTCATTCTTTTAAAAGAATCTAGTTGATGTGTTATTGCACCATTTTCACCCCAGGGTGTGTAATCTCGTCCCAGGGAGAGGAAAATAGAATTTTTGACCATGAACCAAAATCCCAAATATAGCAGTGTTGTGAGCTATTCTAATATTCTAATACCCCTATGACTGTGTCCAATTCTGTGTTTCAAAGGGATTGGATTAATTTTTGAACTCAATTTCTTGTAGACTTCTTGAGTAACGTTTAATACCCCTGAAGTGGGGGTGGGAGAATGCCGTGTCTACTCAGAACACTTCATCCAGGCCCGGGCAGGGGTCAGCCCCAAGTGGTTGTGGGAACTCTTTGGGCCTCTATTTTCTCACCTGCAAACAAGGGAGGTCGGGATAGATAGACAAACTCCACGTCGGTTATTTTCTTCAAACAAGGAGAAAATACAACTGAAGTAAGAAATCCAGAAAAGAGTAGAATTTGAAGCTGAAGAAGCTTCCCATTGAATGTCAGAACCTAGAATCCCGGGCTTTTTGGAGACGGGGCAAGCCACCCCCTCCTCGTCATTGCCCCGACTCACACGTCTCAATTCTGCTCCAAGGAATTTAGGCAGCCACTTGGTCTCAGTCTCCTCATCTATAAGTCAAGGATAGAAATACCTGCCTCACAGAGTGAGATAATGCATATGAAATATGTGTTGCATGATTAAAAATGCCAATGTAATGCATTATCTTTATTAATAAATACTCTTATTTTTGTATGAGGTGTGCTAGTCAGCACGATGCTGTATGGAAATTATAAGGCCATTGAAACAGACTGGGGTTAGAATTCCACCTCTGCCTCTTGCTGGTGGCTTCGGATGGCTAGTTCACTTTTCTGAGTTTCAGTTTCTTTCCAGGGTTGTTGTGAGAATTAAATTAGATGATGTAGAACATTTCCATCAGTGCAGAAAGCTCTTGGACAGCGCTTATATGTGTATTAAATAACCAGCATGATGCCTGGCATACAATAAGAGCTCAATAAATATTTCCCTCCCTTTTCCCCCTTTCCCTCCTTCTCTCTGCTGTCAGCTAGTGAATTATTTGACCAGGTCTAATCTCGTATTTCCTTTGGGAGTTATGTTCTCAGCTGTCCATTTGCAAAAATCTCCTATTGTCTCCATTCTAAAACCAAAGCAACTTTATTAATGAAAAAGAATGGTGAGGTGTGTTGAGTCACCTTGTTTTTTTCATAAAGACAACCAAGTACTATATAGTTAAAGTAATTACACAGCCAGTTATCAGGTTGATTATTCAATAATTAGGGTTCATTATGAGGACAGATTTTTATTATCTTGATTGGTCCTTCCTACATTTAAGAAAGGACGACTGAGTGTTGAGAAATAATACTGTATAAATATTGGAACCCCATGATGCCCTTTCTAGGACAGGTTAAATCATGATCTTACAAGGAGTTTCCTGGGGTTACTTTCCATAAGAAGGAAGTTACATACCTTTAAAAAATAACATATGAAATGACTAGATTCCCTCTACTTCTAGCCAATATTATGAGACATCCCAGAAAGTATAAGTTTAGCTTTTTTAGTGTTTGGTTAAAAAGTTACTTATTTTTTGAAGAAGTCTCCTTAACCCACCCTAACTCTAAGCTTCCAAAAATTATGCTCATTTTACTTTTTCTTCTAGCAATGTGCCATTTTCAGAACTGTGAGCAGTTAGAACTCAGAACTTCCAGCAGCCCTCAGAAGGAAATAGCCAGGGGTGTCACAATGATGTATCTGCTAGTGGAGTGACATTTTTTAGGTGTGATCTCCAAAATAGTATAACTCAGCCTTTTTTGGGTGGATAATTACACCTTCGCTAGGATTTTGAAGTGGAGCAGAACTGACGTAATGAGCAGTAAATGCTCTCTTGTGCCTTGTGCACTGAGCATGTGGAATGAATACCAGCCCTTATCATTACTGTTACATGGCTGGATCATAAGTGATACTGGACAGCAGCTGATGCCCTTACATTTTTTAAGTTTTCTGCATAATTTATGTATAGAAAAATAAATATAGAGAACAGACTTTCCCAAGTCCAGATTTAAGGTATAAGAAGAAAATCTTCTTGAATACCTTTGTTCACAATTACTTTAAGGTCTTTTGCCATTCTCCTGGAAATTGTTTTTTGTACGGATCTCTCCTCCCATGGGTTCCCTGGAAATGCAGCACCCTCTTGAGTTCCAGGGTCACCCAGGATCTTACCTGCTCCTGCAGGTGGCTGATGTTTTCCTCATATTGTGAGTAATCTTGCTTACTGCCAGGGTCTCTCTCCTGATGCCACTTCAGGATGCGACTTTCGAGCTTCATGTTGGCCTCCTCCAGGGCACGCACCTTGTCCAGGTAGGAGGCTAGGCGGTTATTGAGGTTCTGCATGGTCTCCTTCCCATTTCCACCTAGGAGGCAACTGCCTCTTCCAGACCCCCAGGACCCTCCGGGGGGCGGGCAGCTTGGTGAGGTGAAGGAAAGGGAGATGCGGACACCTCCTGCTCCACCATGGACGCTGGGAGCCCGGGGGAAGCTCCCCGGCCAGCCCCTAGTGCCATATGCTCCCCGGCCAGACCATGTGCCATGGAGGGAGCCCGAGAGGGTCTGGCTGAAGCTGTGGCTGGAGTTCATGGTCCCATCTGTGTTTGGGGCAGGGCCGGACTCTGCTCCACTCCCTGGCACCACAGAACTGCGCTGCCCCAGACTGCCCCGGATGCTTTTATGCCCTTTGCTGTGGGAGTTCCCTTCTCTGACAACTGTACCAACAAGATCATATCGTTGTGCAACATGTGTTTCCTCTTGGTCAACCCTGAATTGCCCCTGGGCCTTCACACCCGTTGTTGTTGTTTAGAGCCACATCAGTGTATCAGTTTGCTTCTCCCTTCCAGTTGTAAGCCGGAGGTGTGGTCCACACCTTAGGGGGGTGTCAGTCTCCGGTGTCTTTCTAATCTTTCCATGGAGTTTTTCCATTGTTCATTTATCAGTGAAGAGTCAGATTAAAGACCACAAAAAGGTTATTTGGTGTAGTATAGATTGCCTTTTAAAAAGTAGGCATTAAACACACAGACTCACACATCCACACCCCCTAAATAAACAAACCCCAGCTCTAAAGCGAAGGTGGGAGAGACTCACAAGGGAAGAGCCAGATCAGAACAGAATCTCTGATCCTGGAATGAAAATACTCGCGCTGAGGAAATGGAGAATGTTCTGAATATCTGATGCCTTTGTGGCAGTCGCTGTCTGATGGAAAGTAATTTCAAAGGGATGGTTCTTAAGAACAAACCCTCAATTATAATTAATTAATGAATGACCGAGCCTTCCACTTCCAGAGTGCCTTTCATCCCCAGCACACCTCAAAACCAAACAACCCTGGCCTGTGCTCAGGACTTCTCTTGCTCCTGGGAGGAATGCAGCCTTTGTTAAGTGGCCAGCAGCCCTGTCCCGGCTGAACCCTGCATAGGCTGGGCTCTGTGTGTCTGTGACCTGCAGAGAGGACGGAGGAAAACAGGAAATGTGCCATGGGTTGTCTAACGTGCTTGATGAATATTATGGTTCGTCTGCCAAGGTAAAGGTTAGGAATGAATAAAGAAATAGTCTGGGGGTGGGGAGCCATGTGGTGGTTACTGGCAACAAGATTTAAAGGGGACTTAGAAATAAAATGTCGACATCGGAAGGGACTTTAGCGTTCCTCCGTTCAAGCCATTAATTTTACAGGTGAAGAAAACTGAGGCCTGTCAGGAGTAGGATATGGCAGAGGACTGATGGTGGGTTAGTGGCAAAGCCAGGGCCGGATTCTTTCTGCCACACAACACTGTTATCATTGAGTTGAATCTTGATGGAGTTCTGTGCAACACTTCTTTTTCATAATAGTGATAATGGAATTTCCCCGTTTACATAGCCCTTTGATATTCTTTATTTAATACACACAACAACTCTTGATGTAACCAGGCAAGGGTTGTTGTCTCCATTTTACAGGTAAAGAATCAGGGGCTCATGGAGGTGAATGATTCAGAGCTGATTTGCATGTGCAGTGTAATTCAACACGCGAATTTGTGGGTGTCGTGGCCTTATCTGTACTGTTTCCACTGCTTGGAAAGTCACTGCCTGTGCTGCCCATGCCTGCTCCCCGCCTTAAGATGTGGTTTGAGGGTTACCTCCTTCAACAATTGTTCTCTGAATTTTCCCGCATGACTTGGGTGTCCCTTCTATGACGAAACCGCCTCTTCTGGATCCTAAGATCCTCCAGAGGAACAGACAGCTTGGTGTCCCTGCCCCACTGCAGAGGCTAGGAGTCCCCAGCAGGGCCCCGCCGCCTCCCTGGCCCTAAGTCTATCCCTGTTCTTTCACTCACCACTGCATTTGTCACACTCCTCTGGAACTGCAGTCTTCTTGAAAGCAGGGATTATGTCTTCCGTCTTTCAAGCATCAAAGTCTGGCTTCGTATTGGCGTTTCATAAGTGTGAGTTAACCCAATAATGAACTTTTTAGAGTCAGGATTTTAACTCAGGTCCTCTGATGCAGTTACTGCCTGCCCCTTTGAGGAGTGTGAGATGTAAAACCAGATAGTAGAATAAAGCCTCTTCAAGGGGTGAACTAGCCAGCCACAAAGGCGAAATCATTCCTAATTACAAATAAAATCACCTAAAGCACACCAGCTCTGCTTGTCTGCCCTGGCAACAAAACCTTGCAAAAGTCCTCCAGACTTTCCTCATCTCACTGTGCACAAGATGGAAAAATTTAGTCAAGACTAAAGGAAGCCTTGGGGGTGCTTAGAGGGAGCCCTCTGTTAAAGTGTTGTGCAGTCACTTACATCTGAACATGAGAGAAAGACAAAAGGGAGATGAGGTAAAAACAGAGCAAATGAGGGAAACGTAGATTTGCTCAGACGTGTGGTGCAAGCCGTGTGTTGACGGATGGGGGTGGTTCCTGATCATCTGTTTTGACTCAAGGTTGGGTCGGCTCTGGTTTGAGTTCACATGGACCAGCCTCACAAATGAGAACATCCATCTCTAGGACGTGCAAGAGCCAGGCTGCACTCCGTTTCTCTAAACTCTCTCGTGATAATCTGCAATGGAACCGATCATTTCTCTGCCCATTTCAGGCGTGTCTGAGTGGCAGTGACTTATTAGCCCTGTAAATTTGGCCTGTGCATCATTTTACAGGAGTATGTAGGAGTCTGGATTTATAGAAGTTAGCCTCCAGCAAAATATTTCCTGTATTATAGCAGCACCAGGGCACGGGAAAATTGGTAAAGAGATTTGAGAGGACTAGAGAGAAGTAATCTCTTCTAGAACTCTGGTACAATGATTTTCCATGTAATTTACAATGTGTGGAGTTCCACTGGATTTTAAAAGAAATGGTGGGGCATTTTTTTTGGTAAAAATGATATATGCTTATCATAAAAAATTCAAGTAATACATAAAAAAGTATAAGAAAAAAGATCTTGAAAAACTTCTTAATTCTACCATACAGACAACCATTGGTAAGTTTGGTGAACATTATTTCAGATACTCTCCACAGGTGGATGGCTAAAATAATTTTAGAAAGATGAGTTCATACAGTTTATTCTATTTTAGAAGAAGTAAGCTAATTAAAAAATTTAGTTGACAGGCTAAAATGAATTCACTTTAGTTATGTGTTTTCTATAGGAATTTTAAACATTCATCACATTATTTTATTTTTATAATTTTTAAAGAACATAAAATGACCTGTAAATGCCAGTATTTGTGGAATGACAGAACTGGAAAGGCCAACAACGTCATTTATTGCAGCTTTCTGCTTTTAGGTAGGTCAACTGCAAATTGCTGAGGGTATTTTTTTTTTTTTTAAGATTTTTAGTTTTCCTTTTTCTCCCAAAGCCCCCGGTACATAGTTGTGTATTTTTAGTTGTGGGTCCTTCTAGTTGTGGCATGTGGGATGCCACCTCAGCATGGCCTGATGAGCGGTGCCATGTCTGCGCCCAGGATTCTAGCTGGTGAAACCTCGGGCCGTTGAAACAAAGTGTGCGAACTCAACCACTCGGCCACGGGGCTGGCCCCACTGAAGGTATTTTTAAACTGTTTTTAAAGAACTCAAGGGATAAAGGATCAATTGCATTCTCAGTAGATGTCCAACATTTACTCGTCCTTTTGGTCAATGAGCATTTCACCTGTGATATGGTTTCATGATTTTTTTAAAAATTTCTATTGAGTTCAAATTGTTCAGAATATAAATTGTTCTTCTTTGCATGACTTTCCAGCTAAAAGATTTGTAATTTTCACATTTAGTTCATCTTTCTGATGAACTGAGATGTTGTCATTAAAAGGAAATGGGTATTTTGCAGGGGGTTGAGTGGTGAGTGAACGAATGGGGTTGCACGTGGGTGCATTAGGGATCAGATGGGAGCCCTGTCAACAGTTAGTTGTCATTAACTGAAAGCACAGTGTGTTTGTGCCTTTTAAAGACAATCATTCCATCCCTGAAGCGTTCTATAGGCCCCCTCTTCTTTATAGTGAGAGAAGAATGGCCAAAACAACACCCAAATAGACTTTTACTATGCATGACATTTCAGAACAGATGAGTAGTAGAGCTTCAGGAAAAATTGCTGTGTCATTATCCTGTGATTTGGAGGGTTACATAAAAAGACTAGATGTTTATAGAAATAAAACACAGCTTCTGCAATGACACCAGGTCAGACATTTTATAAATGCCTAGGTTTATCAAACTCTGGCCAAATCAAAAGAAAATTTTCTCATATTTTGATTTTTCCAGAAAAAAGAGGCCAACAGATAAAAGGTTTAAATTAAAAAGTATCCAACATAGTGTTTCAGACGAGGAGGGAAGGTAAACCAATGTAAAATTGCTTCCAAATAGTATCTGTATATATTGACTGATATACAGGGAAAAATAATTAAAAACACACACAGGCAAAAAGAGTTTTAAGATTACAGAAGGAAATTTCCTCAAACAGTATGTCTTGAGATAAATGTGTTGGAAACCCTTCTTAATCTGGTTTTTAGAAGCTGGAGAGAATTAGATAAGGATGCAGCAGTAGACAGAGCCTTGTAAGTGACCACAAACGAATAGCATTTGGGGCCTTAAGAGAAGAGTTAGGAAATTTGAAGAAGAGAAGGCATCAGAGAAAGAAAGAGAAAGCAGATTTCAGTTAAATAAGATCTGTTTTGACAGAAATCTAATTCAGCAAGTGTTTATTAAGATCCTAATCCATATTAGCATATTTTTGAGCAATTCAAAATGTATGAAAAGTGAAGCCGTGTTTGCTGCACGTCCTGCGCGTCAAGCAACTGCCTAGTTATCCCAGAACTTAATCGTAAGGAAGCTTAAAGGCCCAGGGTATGGCCAACATCTTCAACTCCTCAACACTTTCAGTTTACAGAGGGCTGTGGCAGGCCCTCCGTAAATGTTTGTTAACCTTGGTCTTGGGAAGAATATAAAGTCTAGTGGATTGTGTGGAATAGAATAAGTTAAGATAAAAAGGAGAAGAAAAGGAAGGATAATTGTGGGCAGGGGTAGTTAAAAAAGATAAGCCTAAGTGGATACTTAAGGGACCCTCATGGTTGGGAAGGAGCAAGAGGTCCTAGGTAGTAGAGTCAGAAAGAATGGCTGGAAAGGAATGACAACTCCTGTAGAATTTCCCAAATTCTAGATTCTTCTGATTGCTTCCCCGTGGTAATTTTTTGAGCGTGGTTCTCTGACCGCTGTATTTCTTTGAAGGTAATAATGAGAGCTAAAGGCTTTATTAGATTCCAGTCTGGCATTTTGGGCAGGAATGCTTCGTAGGGAGTGTTGTGCACTTCCTGTTGTTCACACTGCGAATCACTGCTTCCATTTTAGCTGAGCTCTTTAACTTGGAATTCAGTGGTTAGACTTCAAGAAGTTGGTAAAATCTCTAAAACTGTTTACAAAATTTTGTTTAAGTCTTGACATGTTCACTCTTCTGAGGGGGAGGTGACAGCTTTCATTAACTTTTCAAAGAAGTCTACAAATAGAAAAAGTTGGGAGCCAATGATGTAAAACTTTAAAGGTTCCTTCTCTCTGTTGGCCTCTAGTTACCAAGAAAATGTTTAGGATTTTCATGTTCTATAGGAACATAATATTGGACTTTGAAATGAACCATATTTACCATCTGTCTCATACCCGTCATTTTACAGACAAGAAACAAAAGAAGGGAATTCCTTTCAGCAAGGGCCCGTGGCTAGTTAATAGCAGAGCTAGGATTGGCAGTGGGATTCCATGACATTGTTGTAGAGCTCCCTAATTTCTTTGCTTTATTATTTTTTAAAGCCATAGAGATGATGCTTTAGGTTCCCTAAGATTTTTGCAATTGTGGGATGTTGATTCATGCACCTGTTGATTTACAAATGTCCAGCTGTGTTTAAAATGTTTCTGTTACTTTTTTCTCCTATCCCCACACTATGCATTTCGTCTCTGATTCCATTGTTGGTTAAAGTCTGCAGCCACAAATAATTAGGTTAAATTTAATTCACTTAATTATTTAATTTACTAATTTAATTACTCTAATTTAATTTACTTAATTGTTTCTTTTGTTGAGAGTTTACTTTAGAGGTGCTCTGGTTCTGTGAGTAGAGAGACTAATAAGACGCAGTTCCTGCCTCCCAGGATTCTCTAGTCTATAGATATGGGAGTTTGTTTTGTTTTGGTTTTTGCAGATTTAGTACCCTGCCAGATGAACAATGTGTTACGTTAGGGTCTGTTCTGTGGTGCTTAGGAGCAGTTACTGATCTTTACTCATTTATGCCTTGAATTCAGAATTGCCAGTTCTCAGGGAGACATGGAAAGTTAGCATTATCACCAACAGAGACAGCTTCATTTTCTTGGTTGTCGGGCTCTTTTCACCTGGTGGAGATGAAGTCTTCATCATTTGAGTGACATATTTGTCATTCAGCACCTTAGTGTGAAACTTGGGAAGAGTGGGCCAGCCTATCCCATAATACTGGAGCTGAATCTCATTTATCACTATCACCTTCAAAAGAGGAGGCCTATCTCTTCCCTTTTCCCAGCTGACACCATACCTTGCTGAGAAGGTAAGAGGTGTTCCAGCCAGATCACTTCTTTGAAAGGAGTGCCGGGACAGCCTGGCTTAAGCCTGATTTTAGATAGATGCTTAAGTCCCTTTGCACTGCCTCTGGCATGGCACCAGGGCTATTGGGGTGATTTTGTTTATTTAAGGCTACAGAAGAAAAACAAGTCCCCACTAGTGGGTGGGGAGTGCAAGTGCAAGACTGAAATGATTTCACTCTTCTTTTTTCTCCTTATTATCATCTTAATCCAAAGAACATGATAGGTAACCAAATAAATCCCTTACACAAAGGCTGTTGTCACTGGTAATCCTTGAATTAACCTGCATTTTACATTTTAAGTAACTGGTGTTGGTTTACTGAGACATCATCTCATGCAACTTGCCGAAATCTTGTCTTGGTAGGTTTCCCCTTTAGCCCAGTGTGGTTCTTGTTGTGTTAGGGTCAGTGTGTGGAGGCCTGTGGGAAGGTCCTTGCACACCATGATTCTTCCTCACTTGACAGTTGTTGGTGCCTGAAATGCAACATTTGTTTGTTTGGTTCACAAAAATATTGCTTCCTATTAAAAAAAACACCTTAATGTATTGTTCACCTTTTCATTCATCCATTCATAGAACGAATACTTACTGAATACCTACTCTAAGTGACTGGAGCATAGAGAGCAAGGGGGAAAGTAGGATGAGATGAAGCTGGTGATGCATTTAGGTGCTTTCCCACCTCTGCTAAGTATTTTGATCTTCAACACAAGAGCCATGGAGAGCTACAGAAAGATTTTAAGCAAAGGAATGCTGTACCATGATCATGTTTGTGTTTTAAAAAGATAACCCTGGCAGCTTTGTGGAGAAGAAATGAGAGAGTAAACGTGTAGGGATCAGTTGGGAGCCTATGGCACCTGTGCAGAAGAGAAATGATGGTGATTTATTTGTTATTTTTTGTAGAAGAATGATTTAGTGAAATATGCAGAGGTATTAGAAGAGTAACACAGCTTTAGTTAGTTTTCTGCCATGAAAAAGAAAACATCATAATAAAATTCAATTTATCGTTGATTCTTACGGCAACTATAGTGTGCATATGCTGCATTTGTCCCCTCAATAGGATGATGTAATAAATATACTGTTTATTATGCTATCCTAAACTGTATGTGTTTGATACATATCCTAATCCGTACACTTTTAGACAGGAAATATAGTAATAATATATTTTGCTAAAGTATTTTTTAGTTCAAGGCTCTTAGCTTGTTTAATGGACAAGTAACTACCATGATGGACTCTCTTTTCTAGAAGAAAGAATTAAAGCAGTGGAAGGGGAAAGACTTGTCTAGGGTTGTCCAGTGGGTCAATGGCAGAGAGGCCGTGGAGCCCAGCCCCTACGTCACCACTGGCTTCATATTTCATCCATCTGTTTGCAGTGACTTCATGTGTCTTTACAGTATCTTTGCAGATTTATTTCTTGGTTGCTCCTTCTGTATTTGTAGGAGATATTCTCCTTACCTCTTTTCTTGCTTATTAGTTATTATTCATGTGTTGACTTTTAGATGGAAAATTAGATTGATTCTCTCCCCATTCTCTCTTTTATTTTGGCTGGGAATGATTGCTTTTTCTATGCTTCCAGTTTCAAAGAGTTCTGCCCTTCCTTTTTCAAAAAATCACCCTGATGATGCTGTATCTTATCTATAGGTTTGCTACAGTGTAAATTAGTGGAAAGGACTTTAGGCCAGGGGTTCAAGTCCCTGTTCTGCTATTAACCCACTGGGTGATCTTAACCTCTCTGGTCTCAGTTTTCTTATGGTTAAAATGGGACTAACAATAATCCTCCCTGTAATTAATAGGGCTGTTGTGGCGAGTGAATGAGTTAAAGTACATACGTGAACTTTGTAATCTGTATGTAATAGACATACATGAGCTATATAATCAGCATGTAATATACACACGTGAGCCTTGTAATCAGCATGCAATGTACATATATGAGCTATGTGGTCTGTATGTAACTCACATGCATGAGCTGTGTAATCCTTACGCAATGTGCATACATGAACTATGTAATCTATATGCACTGTACATAACATGAGCTATGTGATCAATATGTAACATACACACATAAACTTTGTAACCTATACATTGTAGTGTGCACAGGAGGACAGAGGGTGACGATGATCGTAAACAACCCTTCTCTACCCTGTGATCCCACAGCTCCGGAGAGAGAAGAGACCATTGAAATTGTCAGGAGGTCACACGCGCTAGATAAAAAATCCTAGCCTAAAAGGCATACTTCTGTCTCCAGATGAATCCAAAGATAAACGTTAACTGCAAGAGTTCATATTTTATAAACACAGTCCTTGTAAAGGTCAGTCTAAGTTCATGCTGATGAATGTTCTGGTTACAAGCTCGAAGTTCAAATTCTGATTGTGCCATCTGCTGCCCAACCCCTTAGGCCTCAATTTCCACACCTGTGAACTGAGATTAATGCTCACCCCTGATTGACGGAGTTATTGTGGGAATTAAATTAGATAATCCATGCATTGTACATAAAAAGTGCTCAGTATCACTATTATTCAAATACGTTTGTGTGTGTGTGTTAGAATACTCTATTTTGGCCAGGTAAAATAAGCCCATATCACTCTATGTTCTGGCTTTGGGTACAGTTTGTTGGGAAGTTAGATATTTTTTATAGAATGCCCTAAATTTATAGGATTTGTTTCAATATGCTTTGTGCCTTTTAAATTGTCACTTTTCTATATACATCATATCCTAAATATAATCCCCAATTTCTTTGTTTGGTATTTTTATTCTTATTCCTACTATGTTATGTTTATTTATATTTTAGGATGGACACTATTTCCACTCTAAGGAAGTCACCGGAACATTCCGAATGTTATGTTGTGTTATAATAACTGGGCTTTAAGGTAGGATGGGAGACAGCCAGCCAGTCTTACCGTTCTTCCCTAGGAAGGCTTGAATTTGTCTTATTGTTTTTGAGCAGGTGAAAGCTTTCCCAAACGCCTTTTGTTAGATCTCACTCGCATTCTCGCTCCTCTGTCTCCCTGTCTTCCTCACTTCCCCCGGACTATGACTCTTTCTTTCTCTCCCCTCTTTGTTCTCTCCTTTCTCTCTCAGAATTAGAGGAGAGGTCCGGGGTGGGGGGGAGGGTGGTTGCCCAAATTTCCTGGAGGGATAGTATCATTCCAGCTAGTTGTCCTTTTTCTTTAATATTGAGATCATGACAAGTCAATTAGGGAATAAATTCTTGCAAAATGTATATTGGTTAAAAAAGCAAGAGGTAGTTTTGCATGATGGTTAAAAGTGCAGGGTCTGGAGTCACACAGTCCTGGCTTTGAACTCTGGCTCTGACACTAACTATCCATGTGACCCTAGTAAGTTACAAACATCTCGTGCCTCAGGCTCCTCATCTGTAAAATGAGTAGTTGTGTAGAAAATGCACAGAGACAACGCTGAACACTTTTTGTTATTGGAAGTGCTCAGTAAGGTTAATTGTTGTTATTGTTGCTGTAAAAATATGGCCCCTACAAGGGTACGTAATATGTTTACATCTTCAAACTGTTATTTAAGGTGTTCGCCTAAATATATACTATCTTTACATCAGCTGTGTTCCCTGAGGCTTGAAGTACAACATGGAAATTTGATTGGTTGGTGGATTTTAACACTCATGACTTCATTACTGTCTGCATCAATCTCCAGTTTTGGTCTTGGTGTTTTATGAGATAACACACGAGAGCTCTCTCTCCCTCTCTCTCGTTTTCCTTTGGTTTAATTGTAGGCAAGTGTAGAAGGCAGAATAATATCCCCCCAGAGGTGTCCATCTCCTAAGACCTAGAACCTATGAATATGTGTGTTATATGGTAAAGGGGAATTAAGGCTGCAGATAGAATTAAGGTTG
This sequence comes from Equus caballus, assembly GCF_041296265.1. Taxonomy (NCBI): domain Eukaryota; kingdom Metazoa; phylum Chordata; class Mammalia; order Perissodactyla; family Equidae; genus Equus; species Equus caballus. The sequence goes on along the minus strand of NC_091694.1, from coordinate 21,769,221 downwards.
CGGATAAGCTGGTCTTGAAATAGGGAGATGATCTTGAATTCCTCAGGTGGGCCTGATGTAATCCTGACCGTCTTTAAAAGTGGAAAAGGGAGGTAGAAGAGTCAGTCGGTGTCGGAGAAAGACCTGTGATGACAGTGGAGTTTGGAGTGATGAGATTGCTGACACTGAACATGGAAGAGGAACGCAAGCCAAGGAATGGGAATGGCCCCTAAAAGCTGGAAAAGGCAAGGAAGCGGATTCTCCCCTAGGACCTCTAGGAAGAAGCAGTCCTGCTAGCACCTTGATTTCAGCCCAGGGAGACCCTTGACAGACTTCTGAAATAGAGAACTGTAAGATAATAAATTTGTGTTGTTTCGAGCCACTAGGTTTGTGCTGATTTGTTCCAGAGGTCATAGAAAATTAATATAGCAAGAATGTGTGTGTGTGACATGGAAATAGGAACTCTAGTGACTGATTTTTGCTGAAGATTAAATTAAGGTGAATAAAATATTTTTCCATGTCATTTATAAAATATATATTTTCAATACACGTATTTAATATGGATATTTAATTATCAGCATAAGAGCAAACATGGTTGTTGTGACTCAATTTCATAGACATTACATTAGCCAAATTATAGACAGATTTTTTATTTTCAAATTAATTTGTATAATACATCTCACAAAATTATAGAATTTAGATCACATTCAATTAAATATTTCACAAATAATTTTTATTGTAAAGTATAAAAGTCATAAAATCAAGGCTTCTCCTGAAGATTAAGGGCATACACTTACTGTAATTAGGATAGATGTGAATATTTGTCTTTTATTTACAGCCCAAGCCCAGCCCCCTCCTGATCCCACCCTCTTTCCTCAGCTCTTTTTTTTTTTTTTTAAGATTGGCACCTGAGCTAACAACTGTTTCCAATATTTTTTTTTTTCCCTGCTTTATCTCCTGAAATCCCCCAGATACATAGTTGTATATCTTAATTGCAGGTCCTTCTAGCTCTGGCATGTGGGATACTGCCTCAACGTGGCCTGACAGTGGTGCCATGTCTGCGCCCAGGATCCAAACTGGCAAAACCCTGGGCCACTGCAGCGGAGCGCGCAAACTTAACCACTCGGTCACAGGGCTGGCCCTATCCTCAGCTCTTGAATTCCCCTATGGACCATCCTCTCAGATGGAGCTACCTGCACCATGGGTTTCTCCATCACTAATTGCTGTTTACTACATAGGCTTCATATCATTACTATGAAGAGGTGGTGATGCCTGCAGTCAAGTCACTCAGAACATTCTGCTCTATTTGGGTGAGCTCCAAATGATCTCTTGGCACATCTCACCCTGTGGCCACAAGAGCATACCTATTTTCCTCCTTCTTTTTATTTTGTCTGTTTCTCTCAGTGCCTCCTATGAATCTGCATCTTCTACTTTTAATATCTAAACCTAATACATTTGATTTTGCTTCTGATTGCTACCTCCTCCAACAATTTGTAGCCTTTCTTAAAAGGGATCCTGGGGGTGGACTTTCAATATTCTATCCTATCACCTTTTTCCCTGTTAATCTTAGGATGGATCAATACCAGGAAGTCCCCTGAAGCTTCAAGAACCCATGACTGCTAATGAAGCCACAAATCATGTGTTGGAAACGTGGATATCTGGCAGCCATTGTTTTGACTCTGTGCTCACTATGAATATGAAAAGGATTGGAAATGAGAACTAGGCTTTCCTAATGCTAACCATGACCTCTTGGTTTTATCTCTAGTGGAGCTGAGCTATTCCATGCCGATCTTCAGACAATAAACTTCACATGAACCCCACAACCTAACTGCTATAGGTGGAGTGGGGTGAGCTGGAGGTGCCATCTAGTTAGGCTGTCTAGTCTCCGAGGCAGAGCTTCACGGGATGACACTCCTCTGCGCAGTCACAGTGGTCGTGTCTGTTCTCAGGCTGGGGGTTCAGAGCACCATTTTCATTAGTGCACCAGATCCAAGGGATTCTCAGGAGCTGACTGGCAGTAAGCTAACTCTTAAAGGCCAGATGAGTGAGCCAGAGTGCAAACTTATTAATTTAACATGCAGAGATGATCCATTCTGCAACCACAAAGTTCCCGTCTGCAAATCAGAGCACCTTCTTTGTTGTATTTGAGTCTGAGAGAAAGCAAATTGTGATATGGATTTGTTTGGCAAAATGGAACCAGAAGAGAGATGTGGGGTCTTAAGGAATGAGGCACGAGTGTCTCGACTCTCCATGTGCTGGTGTGAGTGCGCTCAGCCTCACTCCGTCCTGGATTGGGCTGGGTGTAAACACTGTCGAGTGGCTCTTAGGGCTCATCTTCTTTAGGACTCCAAGACAAACACATTATTTCTCTAACTGTTTATGTCTTTGATCGGGCTACAGATATTATATTGTCAAACTGAAGTGATTAAGACCAGGGCATTTGGGGTACGGAAGACAGGAATTTGTTCAAATTTTAACTTTACCATTTACTAACTGTGTGACACTGAGCAAGTTAGTTCACTTCTGTAAGCCTTGGTTTACTTATTAGTAAAGTGGGAATAATAATAGTATTCCAGGGTCCTTGTGAGGACTGAGTGAGGTAATTCATATACAGCACTTGGCACAGTGTCTGATAATATTCAATCAATTTTTAATTGGATGGAGGAAACATTACTCTTTTTACCTGTTGGCCCTAGGAGGCACTGTGGCTTCAGCACATTTCTAATCACTTTGATTATGCGTTGGCTGTACTGTGTTAGCTCTGAGAGTTTTCCGGCAGCCTCCCTACTGCTTTCTCTACTGAGCCCATGACCTGACTCCAGGGAACATTAGGGCCATAAGAGACAAGGGCAACAGATGTTGTACTAGGAGAAGGGCCACCCGTCCTGTCTGAACTGCCCTATCATGTCCGTTCTCCGCCAAAGTGATCCTGTTTACAGGGCTGACTTCAAACGGTTCTCCCTCCTCCTGGCACGCCTTCTTCCTGTTGGCTGCCAAAGAGTCTGAAGGTAGATATGTTATGGGGAAGTCCTTTCCAGCTGAGTTTCATAAATTCTGGGAAATAGAAGAGTTGGACCTATATGTGGTAATCATTTCACTATATATATGAATATCAAAACACCTTAAATATGTATAATTTTTATTTAAAAAATAAAGTAAAAAAGAAAAGTTCCATTGTTAATCTACTGCTTTCATTACTTATCATGGTGGCTTTGCATGACTGTGCCACTGTCGGCTCCGGTGAAATACTTCATTAGCTTGAGCATGATTGTTTGCCAATTGAATGTAAGCTCCTCAAAGCAGCACAGTAAAATCATACTTACAATGTTACTGGGTACCAGGCGTACTCTAAGAGTTTTGCATGCATTAATTAATGTCATCCTCTCAACAGTATGAAGTAGATGCTATGAATAGCACCATTTTAAAGATGAGGAAGTGGAGATAGAGAGGTTGAGTAACTTGCCCAAGATCTCACAGTAGGTGACAAGGCTGGGAATCCAACTCAGCTGGTCTAGCTTCAAGCGTCTGTTCTTGATCAGCACGTGATCCTGCTTCTTGACCAGAGATGGCCAATGTTCTCTCCTGGCTTTTCTAATGACTTAGCAGGGGGCACTTTGAATTTTCTTCCTAGTCTCCTTTTCTCCCTCAAGTTACAGAGTTCACTTAAATGTGTTGTGAGTTTTATTTGCCTTGCACTGTGAGATTTCTCTCTGCACCCACAAAGGCTATGCTGGGAGGTGGGGAGGGGGGTGGTCTCTCTGACTGTGGCAGTGAAGGAGGAGGGCACAGTTATTTATTTCTGATGGGTCTGTGAACAATGAGCTGACAAACAGTTATTCCCCGCTGAGGTGCAGAGAGAAGGCCTCTCTACTCTTACATACAAGCTGGGGCTAGGCAGTTCTCTACAACCAACTACATGGATTTGGAGAAACTGAGCCAGAAGTATGGTCTCTCTCTAGGTCTTCTGGGTCAGTAGAGTTAAGTTGCTTCTCCAGTGGCCACAGATATCAAGTGGATACGTATAGTCCTCTCCAGGGTAAATCTCAAGCACTTGCTTGGCCCACTGGGCCACCACAAGGAACCATAATATCAGAGATTTTTGTGCCTGGCTTTCTTGATTTTCGTTGTTGTTGTTCTTTAAAGAAGGACACAGAAAAGGGAACCCCAAACCTGCTCTCTTTCTAGGAAATAGTGAGATAAACTTTAGCCACAGATGTTTTCTCTAAGTACCATTAGTATGTCCACCTTGATTGTTAAGTTGTTCCAGACTGAGAAGGAGAAAAGAGAGAAAGAGAAAGAGGAGGGAGAAGGAGGGGGAGGGGAGAGAAGGGAGGAAGGGAGGATTTTCTTGTTCAGAAACTTTGCTACTGATGACACCTTAATTGAGATATTTAGAAACATTGTCATATTACCTATTTTCTTATGTGCATGTAAGTGGTCGTCTGTGGCTTAAAAGCATTACCTAAGAAAACCCTGCAAATATAATGTTCAATCTGAAATGACAATTCAATTACGTAAACTTTTTCAATGTTGCCGAATAGGGTTGTTCCCATTTGAACTGGGTGTTGTTCTCCTGAAACTCGTGAATCATGCATGAACACACTGACCAGATATTTTCAACCGGCCACATAGCCAAAGGATTCATTTCCTATGAAAGACATTTGATCACAGTGTTGAAACAGTGCATTCCAGGCTTGCTCGTGCTGATACTAACCCACGGCACTGTGTCACAGAAGGTGGTTGCCTCAGCCTAGAAATTCTTCCCAGCATGGATGGTACTCTTCTCTTCTGGGATACTTTCCTTTTCTCCTGAATTTTAATCTCTCTCTCCCTCCCTCTCATTTAGAAAGGGCATTTGCTTTTAAAATAGTTTTTATTATCAAAACTTTCAGTTTAAATAAAAATGGACAAAATTCGGGTAAACCTACTCAGGTAATGAATAAGATACTTTTCTCTATTGTTTGATAAATGGAAATTATGGGAATTAATAATAATAACAGCATACAGCCATTTCTTCTAGAGAACTTAAAGATCTTATTGATAGCATCTAATTGCCTTATTTTAAAGACACCAGAGAGAGAAGGAGTTGGAGGATGTTATTTCTGGTGTCATTTCTTATTTGCAGATGCAGAAGACTAGACACAATAAGCGAAGTAACAGCAGGGATTGGAAGAGAGACTTAAACTGTTAGATCCAGAAATCCCTGGGAGTACCCAGAGTCCAAGCAGAGAGAGGTCAAATGATGCTCCTAAGAACTAGAACTGAAGGTCACTGCATTCTGGCCCAGGGTCGTTTCCACCAGACCCAACTCCATCGCTGTCTACCACACATGTGATGGAGAATGAGAAGTAGAACAAAGAACACTGGGTTCTCTCACTGTCCCTGTAGTCATGGATGAGTCACCTTTCTCTCTGGGCCCCAGTTTCTCCATCTCCGATATGAAAAAGGCTCTTATATGCCATCAAAATACCTTTCTAAAAGGTGCTGCTACAACTGATGTCAAAGCGTGTACTGCCTATATTTTCTTCCAGGAGTTTTATGGTTTCAGGTCTTACATTCAAGTCTTTAATCCATTTTGAGTTAATTTTTGTGTATGGTGCAAGACAGATAAAAATTAGACTATTGGTGGTGAGCACTTTGCAGTATATACAGAAACCGATAAATAATAATGTACACCTGAAATTTCACAATGTTATGAACCATTATGACCACAATAAAATTTAAAGAAATCCTTCTAATTTTCAAAGAGATATTAGCCCTCCCATCTTTATTGTGGAACTATTCACAATAGCCAAGAGGTGGAAACAACCTAAATGTCTATTGATGGTTGAATGGATAAAAAAGAATGTGACACACGCACAAAATGGAATATTATTCAGTCTTAGAAAAAATCCTGCAGTATGAGACAACATGGATGAATTTTGAGTACATTATGCTAAGTGAAATAAGCCAATCCCAGAAAAAGAAATAATGTGTGATTCCACTTACATGAGTTAGGAAGTACTTAAAATAGTCAGACTCAAAAGAGCAAAGAGTAGAATGGTGGTTGCCAGGGGCTTGGGGGAGCGAGAAAGGGAGAGTTGCTAATCAGATGGTATAAAACTTCAGTTATGCAAGATGAGTAAGTTCTAGAGATGTGCTGTACAGCATTGTGCTTATAGATAACAATACTGTATTCTTCACTTAAGAGGGTAGACCTCATGTGAAGTGTTCATACCACAATAAAATAAAATTAAAAAATAAAACTCAGTCTATGAATTTGTGGACAAAGAGAAACGCTCAATCCTCGTGGCATAAAGACTCCTTGGATGGATTCTTTCTAGAAGCAGTGACAAGCAAGCTGGAGAAAGGTGCTTTGAAGAGTTGAAAACAATCTGTTGCTACTGTGAACCATTTCTATCCTTGGGGACTGATTATTTAATGTATCATGTATTTAATGAATTGCTAATTCAACCTTCCTAAGGAAATCAAAGAGCTTAAAATTCAGTCTTATTATTGTGTGGCATTGGGCAAGTCATTTAACTTCTCTGTCCATTAGTTTCCTCATCTATTAAATGAGGATATTGATAGTAGCTACTTCATGATAGTGTTGTAAGGATTAAATGAGTTACTCATTAACTTTTTGTTTAACCCCGCTTCGTAGACAGGTGGATAGATATGTAGAGGAGGAATTGTCAGCCAGTGTGGTCATCTATCAAGGTGGTGTTGGAACCTAAAAGAGAGCCTCAAAAGGCATCAGGTCGTCAAAAAAGGGCACCAAACCAAGTCACCAAACTAAAAGGCACTTGTCAATTAGAAAGCAGTGACTTTTGATTCAGCACACGTGCTTCAGCTGAGAATTTTGTTAAAAGTTGGCTTCTCAGGTCACACATCTGGAGATGCTACTGCAGAAGGTCCGGCATCGGCCCCAAGAATCTGGATTTTACAAGCTCCCCAAGGGATCTGGTTTCTGGGTAGTAGTTTCTGGGTCAACTAGAGAAATCCTGGAGGCAAGTAATATAACGGGTTACCACGAGCCGAGCTCTTGAGGAAAAATTTTGGGGAGGCTTCTTCTAAGCAGAAATTGATGGAATTAATCCTGGAGTTGAAGACAGAGAGGTTGTGGGCCATGTCTAGGGGCTAGGAGGCAGTTAATGGTTGAGGGAAAAAGGGGAAGAAAGAAATGTAGTCACTCCTGCATTCGGAAGGGTTTAAACCAGCTATCGCATTAAGGTGGCATCAACATGAAAAAAGAGAAAATCTAGAGAAAATATACCTCCATACGTCCCTTGTTTAGGAATATAATTATGGTCCACCAAATGGGTTCTGACACCCCTTCCCTTTCTGAGACAGGCTTCAGCAAACCTAATGCCATCTTGCTCCATGGAGTCAATGCTCTGCGTGATTGGGTCTCATTAGGACTTTATAGATTTTGGGAGAAAGGAACCTGGTTTTATAACTGCTTACAGGACTGGGACTCACAGATTTCTGGCTTCAAGTATCTCTGATTCAGCCTAGTGTTTAAGAGCGTGAGTTTGAGAGTCAGAGAGAGCTGAGTCTGAATCCTGGCTCTGCCACTTCCAGTTCTGGGAAAGTCATTTACTCTCTCTGAGATTTATTTTCATCTTATAGAGAGAAGAGTAATATGAGCTGCCTTGTGGGGTTGTGGTGATGAGTAGAGGCTGTGCATGTGAAAAAGGCTCCGTGCAGGGCCTGGCACACAGTAAGGGCTCAGCACACTGCAGCTATTACTGTTATTAACCCCTACAGCACTGTCTCCCAAAGAGGCCTGCACTGGAGCCACATTTATGGCAAGTAGTTTACATGCTTTAGTTTATTTCAGTCTCACATCGATCTGATGGTAGGCACTACTAATATCCCCATTTCACAGATGGGAAAAGTGAGGCTCAGAAAGGTTCAATAACCAGCTTGAGGTCTCACACTGAAGAAGCAGAGGTGGGATTTGAACTCGGGTTCCAGAGACCATGCTATTTCCTGATTCATGGTTGTCTTTTGAGCTGTGCTAAAATTATACTTGTATTGAATTCCCCCTTCCTTCTCCATCAGCACCTTTTCTATTCTGCTGCTGGCCTTTGCTAAACTATGTTGAAAAAAAAAAAAAAACCTTTAACTCCCTCCTGTGGCTGTATAAGATACTGATTTAGCTTCCTGGTGACAATCCAGACCCTGTATCGCCTTTAAAAGGTTTGACTACTCACATACAGTGTCCAGCAGATGGTTTTACACTCCCTTATACAGAGAAAACAATTAAAAAATCTATAAGCCTTTGAGTGGTCAAACCCCCTCTTTACCATGCAGTTTATAATAATTTATTTTGATCATGGAAGGCATGAGGGGTACTTTGCTCTGAGTGGGAGGAGGAGATCCTACTTCTGGGATAAACTGAGAATGGCATTGCTGCATCAGCCTGAGTCCAGCGAGGTTCCTCAACCCTGAGCCCTGTTGGAATCACACTCAGAGCAGACTGAACGTCTCTGGCCTCTCACCAGTTGGTTTCCCAGTTAGCACTGATGGTATGTATCGGTTCCGCCGGGAACCGTCACTGAACCGGACACAAAGGAGGAAGTTATAGAAGGAAATGACGTATGCCTGGTTTTCAATTTAGGGAGTAAAAACTCCCTTCTGTGTGGCACTTTATGGTTTGCAAGACTCTTTCACCATCATTGTCTCATTTAATCCTTCTAGCCACACAGCCAGCAGGGCCCATGTTGTTATGTCCTTTTACTCAAGGACACACACGCAGGCTGGGTTGAGACTCTCTCCCAGGGTTTCTGAGTCCAAGCCTCATGCTCTTTCCATATTTCCGCACTCCAATCTGAGATAGTAAGCAGTTAAATATTGACTAAGGATAATCTGGGCGTTCAGATGAGAGAGAAATTATTGATGGAAAACACTTCACTCTGGGAGTTCTGCATTCCACGTGCTTGTGTAAGTTGTTACTTGTCTGGAGGAAGTGGATTGCTGAGCTGTGAGTTGGACAATGCTTTTGTCTTTGATGTGGTCATCCGCCACCAACTTGATATCTGATACATACCCTAAGACTTCAAAAATGCTTTATTGAGTAGAACTGTGGGCTCGATCACAGGAGATTTGTTCTCTTCTTCCCCCCACCACCACTCCCAAAACCAAACACTATTAAAAGTTCAAAATCATGACTGGATAACTAAATTCATGGAGAAAGAATTTTAACATGAGATAATAATGATACAATGAAGTCTAGGGCTGTAGCTAAAAGCAAAGCTTACATAAAAATAACATTTTTGTAGTGCTTTTCAGCGTACCAAGCAGCATCACCTAAACAATTTCATTTGATCTTCACAACAACCCTGTGAAGTAGGCATGATCCACATCTAACAAACAAGGAAACTAAACTTGATGAAGGCTAAATGTTTTGCCCAGGGTCACCATTAGGAAGTGGCAAGTTCAGGACTTCAGGCCTTTTGACTCCACATTCTGTGTTTGATTTGGAATTATTTACTAAAACCTCTGGAAACGTCAAATAATTTTTGTAGGGAATTCCTTAAACCCTCTGTGCCCCTACTGTAAGAAGCTATGATAATGGTTGGTACATAAAAGTTGCCTTCTCACGCTGGGTCTCCCTTGGGCTTACAAGCAGCAATTAGTCATGATTCCTTTTCTGCAAAGTTTGTGGATATCAAGTCTATTTCTCTCTTATGGTTAGATTGAAGCAGGAATCTAAGTTATTTGTTTTCATGGTCACCCGTCTCAGAAAGACAGAGGGGCAGGGTTATTTCTTGAGAGTTCCAGCTACATGTCCCTTGTCAAAAAATTGGAACCAACTCCCACTCCCTAAAAAATAGAAAGAGAAATAGCAAACATTTGGTGAAAGGATCCATGCTATTTCTTCAGAATGCTCTAGATTTTCTCCCCAGAACTATCCAGATTCTTGATGAAAATATTTGGAGAGCCTAATGGCTCATGAAGTTTTGGAGAACATGGACATCTTCAAAAATATCTTGGGGATGGTAAAGTATGAGTATGGATAAACAGTAATTGAAACAGCAAAGTTCAGCAGGATTCAGACTTGTGACTGTGGGTTCAAGGGAACGAAATGTTCCCTATTCGTGCTTTTCCCCTACAAGCTTCTTTCTACATCCAAAAAAGGAGTTTAGAAGGGAAGGTTGTGGCTTTTCACCTTCAGGTGGCATGGCCAAAAACAATCCTAGAACTTGTCTGACTGGCTCTAATGAAGAGCATAAGTAAACAAGACTTGAGTAAACAAAAGAGAAACCTGCCTATCACCTGTGGAATCACGTAATGTAGGTCACCTTCCTGGGCGCTTACACATCAGCTTCGTCCCTCAGATAAATGGGATGTGTGCTCCCAGAGAAATGTCATTTTTTTATCATGTTGGCAGCAGCAACTTAGGGAAGGAGCAGAATGAAAGATATTCTGTCTATTAACGGGGACCCACTGTAGTGGTAAAGAAATGAAGTACCTGAAGGGACTGGGGAGTTCTTAAACCTTTCTGGCAGGAGGAAGAATTGGCCTCTCTTTCGCGAAGCAGGGTCATTTTCATCATCTTGGGATGTTAGACTGTGGCGGGTCTGGTGATGAAGCAAGGCCGCACATGCTCATGAGAAGAAATGACTTTCCCGTCCTTAATCTCCTTGGTGATGGTGCAGATTTTAACCAGGATCCGGGACAGGCCTCCACGGGCTCTGCAGGGCTTGCGTACCCCACGGGGGGCTGAGGATGATGTGTAAACTGGGGCTGTGCATTCTATGGCTCTGGCCTTCCTGGATATGCAAGTTGAAGGCTCACATTTGGTGGCACACGGGTTACAGGGAAGCCTAGAGAAAAAACAGAATTTTACCTGGGATTGAGGGCAGGCAATGATGGCCATGGAGAAAAATGGCAGTGGTTAATTTTCCAGTACTCAAAACAAGTGCTTCCTAATGCTTATTCACTCATTTTATACAGTCTTTAGTGGAAGAAGAAGAATCAGGCTAGATCCATGGGAAAGCAGCATCCTAGGGTTAGAAATATTTAGATTATGTAAGCCGCCATTACAGTCGATGCCACAGCATTGTGGACGACCACACCAGGAGTCAAAGACTGGGGTGGAGCTCAGCTCTGTCATTTGTCAGCTGGTGACCTCTGGTAAGTCAGCTAACTTTCCTGAGCTTTAGTTTTTCATCTGCAGAATGGATATAATGGGAACTAAATTGATAGAATCAACAGTGATAAGGGACAACTGGAAGAGATTATTATCTGAGGAAAGGAAGTTAATCAGATATTTTCCTTGTCAGGGAGTCATTCATAATACTACTGATCCCCATCTGTCGAAGAGTCCTCGGTGCTTCATCAGGAAGCTCCAAAGTGCCCTCTGGGTGTCTCTAAATGAATCATCTTTAGAGAATTGGATTTGGAAGCTGTTAACAGCAAGAACTCCTTTTAGAAAGCCTCATCTCTCTTTGATGATTCCAGGCACTCTGGTATGTTGTAGCTCCTCGAAGCGATAGCACTGGTTAACACTGTGCTAGCAGCCTGTGGACATGCCAGTTAAGACAATGCTGTGAGCAGAGTTCACTGATTTTTGGGGGGGAGGGAGGTCTCCTTAGCAACTATAACTAAGTCTGCATTCGGAGTGTTAGTTTGGAGTGGGTTGCTTCAAAGGGCTCTGTGTTCTAGGTCAGTTCCTTAGGGGTTGGTTAGCTTCTTATCATTTAAAAACATTACAACTTCTACAAAAAAAATGCTGACACATGCATATGTACATGATGCTATTGGCATCAAGGACAAGTGGGTGGACAAGATTAGGGGTTTCAGTGTGAGCAGAATATTAATCCAAAGGGAGCAGGATTGTCCTGTACAGTCTCATGAAATTCAGATGTCATCTCAGTGGGGAAAAATCTGTAAGTTGCCAGGAATGTTTGTCTTTGGGGAAACTATTTTTTACCTAGTAATTTTTTAAAACTCTAAGAAGCTAAAAAACCTATAAGGAACTAAACTGGTGCACTGGCTCTTCAAAAGAACTCAGCTCAGCTAGACTAGGTGACAAGTGTAGGTGCCCAAACGCACAGCTGGAGAGAGTGTATGGACCTTTCCATCCAAAGCTCCCCATTACTAGCAAGAAGATCAAAGCACTTGTCCTGTGTTGCCGGTGGTAGTACATATGTGTGAGTGGGCATCTTCTTCATAGAAGTTGTTTTTATTTTACATACTTGCCGTCCAAGCTCTCCAGAAGGCTGCGGTATGCGGTTATCTCACACTCCAGCCGGGACTTGACATCCAGCAGAATCTCGTATTCTTGGTTCTGTCTTTCCAGGGCACATCGGATCTCTGCCAACTGAGCCTCTAGGTTATCGATCAGACACTGGATCTGAGCCAGCAAGGCCGCATAGCGGGTCTCCGTCTCCGCCAGGATGCATTCCTGGGAATCTCTCTACCACGGAGGAGAAAAGGAGGATTTATAATGAGCCCAGGTCACTTGTGATCTGTATCATTTTAAACAGTGGTTTCTTTATGACAGGTAGTAATGAATCTCCAAGCCCTCTTAGTACATCCTAACCAAATAAATCCAAAGACAAAATGATCAACTATGCTAAAGTTTGCTTTCCTTTGGCCTCTTTTTTTTTGGCCTCCCTTTAAGTGTTTACTTCTCTTCCTCTTTCTTAATCACTTGACAATCTCCTACCAGATTTTCCTACTACCTACGTGAGAAAAAACATTCCAACTTATTTTGCACCTAGTATTAAAAACACTTACCATGGCACCTCATTCTATGAGTGTGTGTACCTTAAAAAGGAAGGGAGCAGCATTTAGCCGTAAATAATTCTCTCCCCGGATCAATTCCTTTCTATGTAAAATATAAGAGTTGAAACTTTGATGATTAAAATTCTTTCCTGCTCTATCATTCTGTAAGTCTACACATAATGGAATTTTAGGTTTTAAAAATCTATTGTTTGCATGATGATTCCAATTTTTATAGATGAGAAAACTGAGGTTAAAGAGGTTAAATGAGTTGCTCAAGGTCACGTGACTAGCTGGTGACAAAACCAGCTTTGGGGTAAGGTCTTCCTAATACCCTTAATATGAGAGCATTTAGAAGTTTTCTACTTCAGAGAAGCAGTAGAATGACGCAGAAGTGGCTCCAGCTTTTGAACCTGCATTCTTGCTCAGACCCTTATTTCTTTTCTGACTTTTGACGAGCTACTTAATGCCTTGAGTTCTCAGTGTCTCCATTGATGAAATAGGCGAGGTGAAACTTATATTGGATTTGGCTTGGGAAAATCACCTTCGCTCTCTGAGCCATGTCTGTAAAATCGGCTTAATAATTATGCCATCTCCCTTATAAGATTATTTTGTAAATTTGATAGTTTGTAAAAATTCTTTGCATATAGTAAAATGCTCTCTTAGTGTTTCCCAAAGTGTACTCCATGGATCCTTATTGCCATGAGATTCTCTTAACAAAAGGAGTCCACAGTCAAATAAGTTTTGGAATGCTGAATACCAGATAGCCCTTTCTTGGCGATTCATGATGTACATCAGCTTATGAAAGGCCTGCAGGAAGGTATCCTGTTTAACCTTTGTTTAATCTAGCATTTCCCAGGCTTATTTGACCATAAAGTCCTTTTTTGGCAATAGACTCTTCAACAAAAACAGAGAAACTGTTGTTCTGAGGGACACAATTTGGGAAATATTGCAACACACAGGTGTCAGGGGCTGTTGCCATCACTGCTGTGCTAGGCTTGGTCAGCTTGTCGGGTACCATTCGATGCTGGGCCTGAAGTTCAACCTCCAGAATGTTCATAGTGCGTCTCAATTCAGTGATCTCCTTCTGGCAGTATTGCTGCTGCTGAGAGCTTGTCACCACCTGCTGGTTCAGCTCCTCCATCTGAAACACAGTCAAGGACCATGGATATTTTGAGGGAAAACATGACTTTGATTAAAGGGCTCCTGGAAATACAATGTCAACTTTTTGTTTTTGACTTTTCTACCCTCCCTACCTGTGTGTTGAACCATTGTTCCACATCTCTGCGGTTTGTCTCTATGATAGACTCATACTGACATCTCATTTCTTGTAGAACCCGGTTTAGGTCAACAGAAGGGGCAGTGGTCACTTCAATGTTGAGTCTGTCTCCAAGCTGGCTCTGTAAGGAATTGATTTCCTATGGAAAGAAAAAGAATGTGAAGTCACTTGGTGAATAGATGACACCCTTGTGTTCTTGTTTCAGCCTAACAGCTATAATTTAGCTTAACTGAGTCTGAAATTTAGCCCACAATAAAGGAATACATGATTTATAGGTGCTATTGAGATGCTATAAAACGACTTAAGGCTATTTCAGATATGACTATGTGTTCAAATATATGCAACATTAAAAGGAATTGACTAGCAAGATGAGGGTTTTAAAGAATTTGGATCATTTCCAGGAATGAGTAATGGGTGAAGAAGCATATAGGTGGAATTTACGAGAGACCATAGTCTCTATGATGCCAATATGGGCTTATGTCAATATTGACTTATACCAGTAGTTGCAGATGTCTGTGTAGGGTTGCTTACAAAAAGACAGGAAACCTGCAAGGACAGGAAAATTGGGTCTCTTCCTTCTCCTGGAAAAGCTGGAGAGGACAATGGAGGCTTCAGATATTGTGTTATAGGCAAAGGATTTGAAACACATTGAACCAGTGGTAGTAAGAATTATGAGGGATAAAAAATAGAGTAATGTCTAGTGGGGACACCCTTTGTCAAGTTCAACTCAAAGGAATTGATGGTATGTTTAGAGGCTTAGCTTGTAACGACTCTCTTGGCCTTTCTCTAACCTCATCATGGTTGTTTTTGAGGCAAAGGAGCTCCTCCTTCAGAGACTGGAGTTGTGCCTCCAGGTCAGCTTTGCCCAGGGTCAGCGCATTTAGGATGTGCTGTACGCCACTGGCATCTGCCTCCACCAGCTTGCGTAGGGACACTTCGGCTTCATACCTTTAAAAATGAGACATGAAAAGAAAGACGTTAGAAGGGAGATGGCATGAATCAGGCCATCTGCATTTTCCTCTGGGCCTCTCATTTACTGTATTTCCATTGCAGATTTTATTTTCTTTAGAGGTGAAACCATGTGATAAACTTGCCACTTATTTATCATTCCTAAATTAGTTTGCCAGAGTGATGCCACAGTGGTATTCTTGGAGATGAGGGAATTTATCCTCCTCCTGCCCCTAGAGGCAATGCTGTGTAAGTGCAAAGAGCGCTGGATTAAGACACAAAGTTGCTTCCAAGTTTCGGCTCCATCTTGTGCAAGTTGTATGCCTTTGGATAAATAGCTGAACCCATTAAACCACAGCTTTCTCACTTTAAATGGGGTAACAATATATCAGCCCTACCTATTTTACTGAACTATTAATCAGATGGGTTCATATGTTAGAAACTACAGGTACTGTATGCGTGTGAGCAGTTATTCATCTTAATCATTTGCTGAATTTGAAGGTCTTTTGTGGGCTACTGCCAACATGGTATGGGGCAGGACAGGCGGTAGATTTGGGGATAATCTTATTGGGGGTGTTTAGCTTCAGACACAGGGTTAATTCTGCCGTGAACGACAGTGTTGGGTGAGCTTACTTGGCTCTCAAGTCATCGGCAGCCAGTTTGGTGTTGTCAATTTGTGAGACCAGTCTGGAATTCTCAGCCTTGGTACACAAGATCTAGAATTAAGAAATTGTACACACAAATGAGACAAACACCAAGATCTCTTTCTTTAAAAACCAAGGGGCTTGTGTGTGTTTCAATTAACAGCGAAAGGCTAGTTAGGTGTTTTGCAGCTATACTTAGGAAGCTTGGAAAACTTTGGAGAGTCACAGTTTTTGTTATTTTCCTAAAATATCAGCAAAAATTACTTCAATAAAAACTTTCCTATATGTTTTGCTGTTGAAATATAAAATGTATCCTAAATCTGCATAGCATACCATGACCCGCTAGAATGGAAACACCATGACTGCAGGGACTTTAGAGCATGATGTTCTCCCAGAGCTGGGAATAATGTCTGGTGCACTGTTGTTGGTGCTCAGTAAATATCTGGAATAAATCCGGCCTGTGTGGCATCAGCATATACCCTGCATAGGAAACTTAGGTTTGGTGTGGGAAGAAACTAGGCAATTTGGAGATGATGAAATGAGCGTAAAAGAGGAAAAGTGTCGTGATGTTTGAAAAATGGATAGGAACTAATGTGTTTAGGAACTTCCTAAAACAAAATTCATTTTCTCAGATCCCCGTTTTCTTATTTTTGTTAAAGAAATGACAGCAATGAGTTGTTAACACTTTTTGGTCCTGAGTTATCTGGTTATAACAGCAGAGTGTCTCACTGGAAAATGAAAAAGTATAAAACTCTGAATATTTCCTCCAGAGGATAATTTCATACAAGAGATTTTCTTATTCTAGAAAATATTTTTCAGCACAAAAGATACTAAATCTATTCAAGTTTAGCAAATGACTGTTGCTTCGAGAGCGTCAATCCACAACTTGATTATACAGGTTCCTAAGAATCTTACCTTCTGCTGGAGTTCCTCAATGGTAGTGTAGTAGGACAGGTAGTCAGGACAGATGACAGGGAGCTCTTTGTTACACTCTTCCTGGATTTTACCCTCCAGTTCAGCATTCTCTTGTTCCAACATTTGCACCTTTTCCAGGTAGTTAGCAAGGCGGTCGTTCAAGATTTGCATGGTCCCTTTCTCATTACTGTTGATGCCTTCACCACACTGGCCACAATCATCCAGAGAGGGACAGGTGTTGAAGCTTCTTATTAAGCAGACGGGCGTGAGACACAAGCAAGGAGTGGATTGGCAGCCCTGGATGTGGGTGGTCCTCCGAACATGGCCAGTTGGTTGGCAGCTGTTGGCTTTAAGACCACCATGCTGGCAGTTGGTGTTAGAAGAGATAGCCCTAAAATCTGTAATCCTAGAGCACCTCTGGTGTGGTGTTGAAGAAGAAATAGTTGTTTTACAACATTTGGTATCCATAGTGTGTGCCCAGCTTTGATTTTTCAAAGTCTATGCTCCCCTGGATGGAAAGCTCAAGCAACTGCAACTGAGTCTGAACTCCAAGCCTCTTGGCTTTTTCCTCTTTGAAGAGCTTATATAGCCTTTCCTCTAGGTGGTGTCACAGCAGGAAGGATGTTTTCCTTTCTAATGTTTATACCAAATCCCATAGGAACATCTCATTAGTCTGCTTTTTACTTGCCTGGGAAGAGTTACCTGTCTCATAAAATGTGCATTTAGGCTGTTGCTAAGTTATTACCCGTCACAACTACTACCTGTCATTGGATCCAGAGCTTCACATTATGTCTTCAAAAGGAACCGTCGTCACAGTTCTAACAGCATCCATCATTAAGCAGATGTGAGTATACTAAGTTCATTAAGTCCTTGTTGACCTCTCCACCTGGCATTGAGCTTGATCAGGAATGAATCCATACTTCTTTTCCTTTCTTCTCCAGAAAGGGGAAACTATTAATATCTGATAATTATTGGTGAACTTATTAATCAGTATTTTATTTTGTTCTGCCCTGTTGATTTTCCTGTTTTCATTGTTTTTTTGATCTGCCCAATTGTTTTCCCATTTTCATTCGGAGTATGGATTAAAATGTTAGTCCTAAATAAGGCTTTTAAAAAAGGAAATTGCTAGATTCCTATTCTATCTCTCCCGGTCGGGTTTGATCGCTAACAAGAAATTTCCTGGAAAAGAGGCTGGTTACCTTTTGGTTTTTCAAAGCCCACATTTTATAACATTTTTTGTGCTCCGTTTTTGCTTGTGGTATTATATTAGCCCAAAATTTGTCTAGGTGTTGGTTTATGTTTTCTGTTTTATTATGATTTGTTAAAAGGTATCTGTTCTTTCTCAGGAGTACTTATTCAGCCTTTTCTTAAGAAAGCTATTTGCTCCTGATCCTTTATGAGGCTCTAGGAGAGAATAGTTTCCTTGCCTTTTCCAGCTTTTGGAGGATGTCCACATTCCTTGGCTCGTGGCTCCTTCCAACTTCAAAGCTGCCACAGCCAGTGGAGTCTTTCTCATATAGCATCAGTGACACTGACTCTTCTGCTTCCCTCCTCCACATTTAAGGATCCTTGTGATTCTATTGAGCCCACTTGCGTCATCTAGCATAATCTTCCTATTTTAAAGTCAACTGATTAGCAACATTGCTTGCCCTTTGTCATGTGGCCTAACATAGTCAAAGGTTCTGGAATTGAGGCATGTACATCTTCAGGGGCCCATTATTCTGCGTGTTACACAATGTAAGGGAAAAACACAATTTACAATAGCACCAACAAGTATAAAATATGCAGGAATAAATTTAATGAAGAAGGTACAAGATCTACATGAATAAAATGTTAAAATATACTGAAGGACAAAAAACTAGAATAAATGGAAAGATATATCATGTTCTTGGACTGAAATACTGTATTCATCATTACAAAAATGTTAGTTGTCTCTACGTTAACTTAGATCCCAATAAATTTATTGGGATCCTCCAAAAATTGATTTTTTTCCAAATAGACAAGATACTTCTGAAGTTTTATAAGAAAAATCAAACAAATTTGAATAGCCAGGAAAATTCTAGGAAAGAAAAGCCACAGAGAGACAAATCTTTCCAGATATTAAAATATGTTTTAAAGCCTCAGTAATTAAAATAGTGTAGTATTAATGCATGAATAGTCAGACAGACCAATAGAACAGAATAAGAAGTCTAGAAACAGACTCTCAAACAGCTTGGAATTTAGTATATGATAAATGTGACATTTAAAATCAATGGGGAAAAGATGGACTATTATATGCAATTTGGGGACAATTCTATATCACTTGGGGTGAGGGGCAGGGCAGGGCATGTTGGAATCATTCCTTCCAGTAGGACAAATAACAAATTGATCAAACATTCAGGTGTGAAAAATGAATTCATAAATGCGCTAAAGGAAAACATAGGAGAATTCTTTCATAAGTTTGCAGTCAGAAGACCTTTCTAATAATAATTTAAAATTAAGAAACCATAAAAAACGTATAAATTTGACTATATCAAATAATTTGTACATGTGTGAAAAACACAACCTATAAAATCAGAAGACAGACGACACACTAGGGAAGAATATTTGCAATTACGCCACAGATGGTGACCAGAAAGAAAATACAAATGGCAGTTAGAAAATGCCTTAGAAAAAGTGCTCAATATCACTCATAAGAAAGGAAAGGTGCATTTAAACTACAGTGAGATAGCATTTTTTTTCCACCTATCAGATTAAAACAATCAAAGTTTGATAACAAATGCATTGTATTGTGTACAGACTCTTATTTATTGCTGATGGGTGTAAATTTGTACAAGTTACTATAATGCCACTATAATCAACACTGTGTGATATTGGCATAAGGGTTGGCAAATAGATCAATGAAAAAGAATATAGAGTCTATAAATAGATTCACACATTTGTGGTCAATTAATTTTGGACAAAGTTTCCAGAGTAGGTCAATGAGAAAATGATAGACTTTTTCAATAAACGTTGCTGAATCAATTAGGTAATTATACAGCAAAAATTAATACATCTTGAGCTCTACCTCACACTACTTATAGAAGTTAATTCAGGATGAATTAAACACTTAAATGTGAAGGTTATACATATTGAGTTTTTAGAAGAAAACATGGAAGACTATCTCCATAATCTTGCTCTAAGTAAAGCTTTCTAACCCATGGAGAATACTTCATATAAAAATAGATTGAACTTCCTCATAATTAAAATCTTTTGCTGATCAAAGTATGCCACTAAGAAAGTGAAAGGCAAGCCACATCCTGGGTGAAAATATTCATGATATACATTTCTGACAAAGGACCTCCACTTTGACCCAGCAATTTCATGATTAGGTATATGCCCAAGAGAGATGAGTGCATATATACACAGAAAGACTTGTGTAAGAACGCGTATAGCAGTTTTATTCTTAATAACACCAAAATGGAAACAACTCAACTGCTCATAAGCTGGATAATGGATCAACAAACTGTGATTTATTCATATAATGGAGTAGTACTCAACAACAAAAAAGAATGAACTACTGGTACTCACAACAATATGGAAGAACCTCAAAAACATTGTGTTGACCTAAAGAAGTCAGACACAAAAGAGTACAAACAGTATGATTTCATTGATATTAACTTCAAGAACAGGCAAAGCTCATTTACAGCGTTAGATATCAGAAGAGTGGTTGCCTCCTTGTGGGGGAGGTGAGTTGACTGGGAAGGAACTCTCAAGGTTGGTATTTTACATCTTGATATTCTATTTTATATCTTATCTGGGTGATTACTTGACCGTGTATGTTCTTAAAACTTCATGGAGCTGCATACTTTGAAGTGATGCATTTTATTGTATGAAAATTATATCCCAATAAATTATGGTTAACATAATAAGTCAAGATTTGATACAGTTGTGTAGCTATATGAATGCTTACTACTTTATTCATATACCTGAATTCAAAATGGATAAAAGATTCACGTGTGAAAAATGGAAATCATAGATGTGATAAAAGAAAACAGGAAAATTTTGTTATAACAATGACTCAAAATCAAGAAACCGTAAAAAATGGATAAATTTGACTTGAAAAAATAAGTGTTTGACATAGTTCAAAATTTAAAAATGTACCAAAAAAAAGACTAGAAGGAAAGCTATCTAATTTAGAACAGAGTGGCTAACCCAAGAAATGGTCAGAGCTAGAATTAACCTATGTCTTTAACATAATATGCAAAAATTGCAAAAACAGCTGTGAAAGGCTAACAGTAACACAAGAACCCCCAAAGTAGTTATCTTCTACTAAAGAGATTTTCCTACTTAAGTTCCACTTTGATGTTGCATAATCAACCCAACCTGAAAATATGTTTAACTCCTAACATACAACTAGATTAATTAATCTATGTGAAATGTTGTATATCATGGAAGGTAGTTGTGTGTATCTTTCTGAGACCAAATTGGATTTAGTTCATTGGAAATTATTACAGATGCTGAGGAAACTGTTAAACAGAAACATTTTTGTTTTGCTACAATCTTAACCAAGGCAGAAAAGAAACCATGGGGAGGGCAGAGAACAGGTGGATGACAGACAGACCGTCTGTGAGACTTATATGGTGGAATTACAGGTGGCTGAGATTTGTGATTTTATGACACTTTTTTTGTGCTTTATTTCTGAGTGCCCAAAAAATAGAAATAGAACAGTGAAGAGGAGAACTTTACTCCAGCTTTCCAGTGTGTGTGTGTTTTTAAACTTTTAAATTTTGAAACAATTATAAATACACAGGAGTTGCAAAGGTAGTACAGAGAGGTCCCATGTATCGTAGTTCTCCCCAATGATTGTATCTTACTCAACTATAGTACAATTGTACAATCGGGAAGTCGACATTGATACAATGCATGTGTTTAGGTCTATAAATCCTTTCGCATGGGGAGATTCCTGTACCCACCGCTGCAATCAAGATGTGCAGCTGTTCAGCCACCAAAAAAATCTCCTTCATGCTGCGCCTAATTTGTTTTCCATCTCTCTAATTTTGTCACTTCAAGAATGTTGTATAAATAGAGTCATAGAGTATATGACACTTTGAGAGCGCATTTTTTTATTCATCATAATGGCCTTGAGATCTTGAGAACATTTTTGTTGTTTTTGGCTATTACAAATAAAGCTGCTATGAGCAGTCATTTATTTTTTTTTTCAATCCCGTTACTTTCAACTCACCTACGTGTTTATATTTGCAGTGAGCTTGTTGTAGGAAGCATGTCATTGGGTCATGCTTTTTTATCCACTCTGCCAATCTTGATCCTTTAATTGGTGTATTTAGGCCATTTCAATTTGCTGTGATTACTGATATACGGAGCTTAAGTCTGCATTTTGGTTTTTGCTTTCTGTTGGTTCCCTCTGTTTTTATATTTCTCCATTTTCTTTTCTCTCCTTCCTTTGGGTTCCTTGAATATGTTTTAGACTTCCATTTTGATTTATTTATAATTTTTGTGTGTTTCTTTGCATACCTTTTTAAATAGTCACTCTAGGTATTACATTATACAGACATAACTTATAGTTTACTGTGTTGACATTGTATCGCTTCAAGTGAAGTAAAGAAAACTTACCTCCCTTTACTCCTTTTCTTGGAGCTTTCTTTTTTTCTGTTTGCACCTGCTGGTTTTTCTGGGTTGTTGGTTTCTCCAGCTCCCAAGACGGGATAAATGAGGCAGAAAGAAAACCCAGGGCACTTACCATGGTGTTGCTCCTTGGATGTCAAGGACTCTAGTCTGTTTGGCGTCTTCTTCCACCTTTCAGAGTCTGTTTATATTTGTTTTATATGTAACTTCCAGGGCTTTTAGTTATACTTAGGAAGAGGAATGGGGAAAAGTACATCTACTTCATCTTTCTGGAAGTAGAAGTTCTCTACTTTGCTTTTTCAGTGTGTGAGAATAATTCTTCTTATATCCTAAATGTCCAATAACAGACCAATGTCCCTTATTGTATTTTATGCAGCCACTGAAATAGTGGCCACAAGACAATCTTATATGTTTATTAGAATTGAAAACACTTAGATGACAGTGGGAAAAAAAAGGTACTACAACTATATGCCTACGTAACTATGATTTCCAGTATATGGAAAAACCTATTATAGGAAAGAAAACTGGAAGTTCCCAAAATACTGACAATGGATGTTTGGGGCATAGAATTATGACTGATTTTTTTTTCCCCTTTCATGTGCCAAATTTTTTAAAAAAGGAATCTAGTACTTTTGTTTAAAGATTTTATTTTTTTCCTTTTTCTCCCCAAAGCCCCCCGGTACATAGTTGTATATTCTTAGTTGTGGGTCCTCTAATTGTGGCATGTGGGATACCACCTCATCATGGCTGGATGAGTAGTGCCATGTCTGCGCCCAGGATTCGAACCGGCAAAACCCTGGGCCACCACATCAAAGCTTGCGAACTTAACCACTCCACCATGAGGCCGGATCCCAGAATCTAGTACTTTTATACTTAAAAATAAAATACAATTTATTGTTTTTTATTCCTAAATTTCCTCTCAGAAAGATACATACAACTATCTTCCATAATATATGATGTTTTGCATAGATTAGTCAACCTATTTGTATTTGAGGAGTTAAAAAATATTTTCAGCTTGAGTTTATGCAAAATCAAACTATTGGCATAGGTTTAGACAACTGCCTCGGCACCAAATGGTTATTATATCAACAGTAATAAGTCACAAGCTATATTTGCCATGCTAAAGGAATGAAACACATTTTATTTGGAGGTTAGCAAGAAAGCTTTATAGACTCCTAGAATATTCCAAATAAGCAGGCAGGAGAGGAAATGATAAAGTGGAAATGTACCGAGGATGCTTAGAGGACAATTTTAGGAAATGGAAGCCTTCTTGACTTGAGTTTCAAGTTAGGATGTCTCTGAGTGAAGCCTCATCGCCTTTCCAGGACGCTGCTGGATTCAATTCCTCCATCCGCCATTCCGGGTGTTTAGCACTCATGAACAGCAATTTTCAACTGTGCAAATTACATACGCAGAGCAAGGCTCACAAGTGTTTCTCGGCATGCTCGTTGTAGGACACGGGTTATAGGAAAGCCTGCAGAAAATCCATTTTGAACTAAGCTTAACAAGGGAAAGCTGGATAAAACGTCAACTCAGAAAAAATCATGCTAAAGTTTCCCCTGCAAATTATGTTCCGAAGAACATTGTTTGCAGAATAACATTTGACTTAAGCCTATTTCATCCCTGGACCCAGCATTGTCACTTCATGTTCACCATAGCAGTGGTAGTTGAATAAAATTTTATGTGTTTTCTTCCCTTTGCAAATGCCACCTTATGCATGTTCCTGATTTCCCTTGATAGGAAGATGGGAGCAAAGGGCGACTCCATTGTGAAATGTTATAGATGATATTTCCTCCTCTTTAGAACTTTAGAATGTTTTTGAACATTCCTATCGTCATGTGATTAGCCTCAGCCACTTTTCATCACTCTTTTAAGAAGATCCTTTAACATGTTAGGGAAGTTTGGCCCTGGCCAGATCTTAGGGAAAGAAGATTCTCCTACATGAGCCTCTTTGAGACTTGGGGAGATTTTCAGAGGAATTGTGTGGAACTTACCTGCTGTCCTCGCTCTCCAGGAGACCCCGGTACGTGTTGATCTCGCCCTCCAGCCGGGCCTTCGTGTCCAGCAGCACCTCATATTCCTGGTTCTGCCGCTCCAGGTCGCAGCGGATCTCAGCCAGCTGGTTCTCCACATTATCGATCAGGCACTGCATCTGGGCCAGCTGGGAGCTGTACTGGGCCTCGGTTTCTGCCACAGTGCATTCCAGAGATTCTGTCTGCAGAAGGAAAAGAGTATAAAAAGGACTGTGTAGCACAGTCTCTGGGTCCAGATTGCCTGTTTCAAATCCTCGTTCTATCCTTTTCTAGCTGTGTGACTTTGGCAAAATCACTTAGCTTCTCTGAGCCTCAGTTTTATTCTATAAAAAAATGGGGACTGCAAAGTACCTATTTCATAGGATAGTTGTGAGGATTAAGTGAGTTAATAGGTACAAAACACTTGGAATAGTGCCTAGAAAAATTTTAAGGGTTTTATAAGTGTTAGTTATTCCTACCACCACTGTGACCACCACAACGTGTAACATAGTTGTGTAGCTTAAAGAGGATCAGCAGCATTTGAGAGGAAATGTTGAGTCTGGGCTCCTGGCAGGGAGGAGCCGCATAGTGTGGTTAAGAGAAGAAGCTCTGGGATTGAAGCACCTGGATTGAGCTTCCACTTTTGCCTCTTAACAATTGCGTGACACCCTGTTACTTAATCTGAATCTCAGTTTTACTTATCTGTGTAATGGGATTAATAAAGGGAATTACTCCATAAGTTTACTGTGAGGCTTCAATTGGCATTGTGCCTCTCACAAGGTGAATGCTCAGCTATTATTCACCTAGGTATGCTTTATAGGACCTAACGCGGCACACACAGTGGCCTTTGACTGGAACCGGTTAATGTAATCTTGAATGCATGGTATTTTTGTTGCTTGAGTGGAGTGGGGTGCAATGAAGGGTCAGGTTGAGGGGTGGATCCTGGGAACCTTTAGGATAGTTGTAGAATGCAAAGTTTGAAAACCATTCTTTGTTTTAGTTGTGATAGTGAGCTTGGAAAGTTGGCCCGAATCAAAACAGAGTTAAAACCCACGGGAATGCCTGAGTGCCTTTGGCTCGGAAGTTCCTCTCTCGCTCTGCTCCTGCCCTTTCCCTCTCTCTCTCTGTCTCTGGGGGGGTGCTGCGGGATCATGCTCAAGCTCAGGAGGGAAGGTCAGGGCATCCTACTGGGATAGTACAAGCTGCTGACCTGTCATTTCTGCTTCTGCTGGGTAAAGGCCAGTGCTTGGGAAAGGCAAGGAGAGGAAATCCTTGCCAATTGGAAATTCAGACCCTCTGCCACATGAACTGTGGGTCTCTCCTTTGGGTAATGGAAGAGGGGATAGAATCTCCGGGCCCGATTCTTCAGTGACAACACGGAGCTGTCTTTCCCTTACATACCAGGCTTTGTTGTGCTTGGAGCTCAATTTCCAGAGCGTTGGCTGTGCGTTTCAGTTCCAGGATCTCCGTCTGGCAGCCCTGCAGCTGCTCCGCACTGGACAGTTGCTGCTGACTCAGCTCCTCCGTCTGAAACACAGGTGTGGTTAAAGAACCCGAATACGGCAGAAGTCTGGAAGCCTGTCATTGTGTTGCCCCAGGTGCTGACCTGGACAGCGAACCACTCTTCTGCCTCTCTGCGGTTGTTGGCCAGCACCGTCTCATACTGACAGCGCATCTCATCCAGGACACCGTTAAGGTCGATGGTGGGGGCAGTGTCTAGCTCCACACTGAGTCGGTCACCAAGCTGTCCACGAAGCAAGTTGACTTCCTGAAAGTGGAAATGGAGTAAAGAGTGTCACAGAGTGGCGGGGAAAAAATTCACTTTGACATCTCAGTGGCATCTTACTTCTGTGTTTTGGATAGTGGATTTAATTTAGATGGCTTAGGTTCAATCTTTTTTCACCATTCAGTTTCTTCATCTGTGAAATGAGTGTAATAATTGTGCCTTTTCCAGAGAGCTGTTGTGAGATTCGAGTTAACATACATATAAAGCACTTATACAAGTCCTTGGTACTTTTATAGTAAGATCTCAATTAATGTTAGCTGTTACCATTAACGAATGTTCAAAGGGAAAATATACTTTGTTAGATCATTTAGCTTTTCATCTTTTAGCTTCATCAATATGAGATAATCGTAAGTTTCACTTTTTATGATTTTATAAAGTTTAGATATGCAAAATATTTAAAAATATTGGTCTAAAAATTGCATGTCTTTATCTTCCCCCTTTTCAAAATTGAGGTCACATTGGTTTATAACATTGCATAAATTATTTCAGGGGTACGTCATTATGTTTTGAGTTCTGTATAGACAGCTTCGTGTTCACCACCAAAAGTCTAGTTGCCATCTGTCTCCACACACATGTGCCCCTATACCCCTTTCACTCTCCCCCTGCCACCTTCTCCTCTGGTAACCACCAGTCTGTTCTCTCTATCTGTGTGTTTGTTTATTTATCTTCCACATACAAAAGACTTGGAAACAACCTAAGTGCCCAAGAATGGAAGAGTGGATAAAGAAGATGTGGTATATATCTACAACGGAGTATTACTTGACCATAAAAAGACGAAATCTTGCGATTTGTGACAACATGGATGGACCTTGAGGGTATTTATCCCCTTTTTTGAAATGACCTTCATACTCTATGTTTATCAGCCTGATTTTCATACCTTATGGATTACAGTCAGGGGTGACATAAAGCCGTCAAGGAAAGATAACCCACAAAAGCATTGGCAGGTGAAGGCTTTGGTCTCTTCACCTGTACTGGCCAGGGGTCGTTTCACACGTACATTCAGAGACACGTGGGAATGATCAGGCTGAATAATAGTAGTGCCCTGAGTAATTTTGTTTCAGCTTAAGCAACATCTACACAAGTTCGATTTATACACATAACATGAGATCTATCAGTCTAACTTTGTCGCTCTTAGAGCTCTTCAGGTGTTTTGCCGCTTTCCTCACCTGTTCGTGGTTTTTCTTAAGGCAAAGGAGATCGTCCTTTAGAGACTCCACATGTGCCTCCAGGTCAGCTTTGCACAAGTTCAGCTCACCCAGGATCCCGTGCAGGCCGCTGATGTCAGTCTCTACCAGCTGGCGAAGAGACAGTTCGGACTCGTACCTTTCATAGCAAAAGAGATATAGCCAATGCTTCCTTTGCTAGACACTGAAAAGTGCTGGGGCATGCTGATAAATGACACGTGGACTCAAGGAAGTCAGGTGCTATAATTTCTCTTACATCCCAAATAATGATAAATTCGAGCTTTGTGAGCATTCTTAGCTTAAAAATATATTTGTACTGTGTGTGTGTGTGTGTGTGTGTGTGTGTGTGTGTGAGAGAGAGAGAGGCAACCATAAATTATTTTCAAATTTGAATTAAACTTACTTGGACCTAAAGTCATCGGCGGCCAGTTTGCAGTTGTCAAGCTGTACAGCAAGTCTAGAGTTCTCTGCCTTTGTGCACAAGATCTGGAAAGTAAGTTTAAAAAATAGTTCTTTGAAAGAAACCTAAATACCTATTCATGTAACACCTATGCATTATTTATCTTTCAAAAGCCTTTATAAGACAGTATAAGTTTCAGCTTACTTTTCTTATTAACTATGTCACTTTATTAAAAAAACAGTGCCAATGTATATACGAAATAGAGAAATAAGAAGCTTTAACTTTTTAATGACCCAAAACATTTGCCATGTTCCTTGATGGTTGAACTCGGTTAAAGTTTTCTCCATAAGTAGTTTGTATTATGACCATATCCCCAGCCATGATATTAAAAATTCATCAGTAAGAAAAGAAAATTATTATTAGGTGAAATTAGATGATTAAAAAATGACATTTCAGGGGCTGGCCCCGTGGCTGAGTGGTTGGGTTCGTGCGCTCCGCTGCAGGCGGCCCAGTGTTTCGTTGGTTCGAGTCCTGGGCGCGGACATGGCACTGCTCATCGAGCCACGCTGAGGCAGCGTCCCACATGCCACAACTAGAAGGACCCACAACAAAGAGTGTGCAGCTATGTACTGGGGGGCTTTGGGGAGAAAAAGAAAAAAATAAAATCTTTACAAAAATGACATTTCAATATCTTATACTAAAAATAATATAGATGTACAGTGTTACATACAGAAATCATTTTAGATATAACAGGTTTTCCTCATGCTCTGCATGATAAGGTAAAGTTTAGAGGTGAGCGAGTTTATTATGGTCACTCAGGTAGCGGCGGCACTGGGGCTAGTGCTGATATTTCCTGACATGTAGTCCAGTGCCCTTCCCTCTACATCACATCCGCTCTGGGATGTCCCTTTCCCTGGCTTCTTCCGTAGAACGGCCTCTTCCCGTAAAAAGATAAAGCAAATCACAGATTGGGAAGGTGGGGAGTCAGGGCAATGAGGCACCAGACCTTTTGTTGGAGATCTTCAATCGTGTCAAAATAACACTGATAATCAGGGCACACCAACGGGACATCCTCTTCACATTGCTCTCGGATCCTGCATTCCAGCTCTGCATTCATCTCCTCCAGGCCGCGCACCTTCTCCAGGTAGTTGGCGAGTCTGTCATTCAGGAACTGCATGGTCTCCTTCTCATTGCTGTTGAACACCCCATCCTCACACCAAGCACAGTTCCCCACCAAGCACGGAATATTACAACTCCCAGCAAAGTGGCATGGCGTGATGCAACCGGCTGGCAAGTGAGACCGGGACAGGAAGCTAGGGGTCTGGCATCTGGAGGCAGCACAGGCGTTGGGGAGACAAGTGGTTTCCAGCGAGCAGCTGGAAGCAATTGCACAATCAGAAGCCCCGGCACAGGATTCAGAAGGGCAGCCTGTGGGGGAGCCGTCAGAAGTCATTCTATTAGACGTGAAGAGCGAAGACTAGTTACAAAACTCTGATTGCCTGACTCCAGAGGTCTGCTTCCCTCCTGAGACTTTTATATAGCCCCCAAATGGGTATTTACAGAATGCACCGGATGTTTTCTTTATCACTGTTTGGTGCCAGTTTTCATATCAACATTCATTAGTGCTGTTTATTTGCTGAGAAAGAGTTTTATGCCTCATAAAAGAAGCTTAACTTCAGGTTACTAAATAAGGACACCATTTCCATGTGCTAGGAGGATAAAATGCTTGCTTCAGAAGATCTTCATAGGAAGCATCATCTTTTTGTCAGAATAAAGAAAGAAAGAAAATTTGGCCAATCACAAATTATAGATACAAATGATTATGAATACGGAAAACAGTATTTCCATAGATTTTGATCCTGTTCATTGAAAATTGTTTATTGTCTCCTTTTAAAATTAATGTTGCAACTCATTAAATGCCATTTATCTGTTTGTGCCACCACCATAAAACTGTTCTGTGTGTTTAGCAATCTTTGCAATGCTTTTTGTGGTCTTGCTGTGCTCACATGGTGGAGGAGTGAAGTGTGTACTGGGTTTAAAGCGTATGTGTGTGTGTTTGAACCAGATCTGCCTGTGTGCAAATTGAAAAGTCACTTTACATAACTGATGGGCATAATTTGTGCACTCCAGGCCAAAGTATAAATTGGTTATCAAGACCTGGAGTTACGATCTTTGATTTCCTGAAACTTGCCTTTCCCACATTTCCTGTGCCTCACGGGAAACTGAACCCTCATTCATTACGCTTCAGAGCAGGGGCAAGGAAGCTACAGAAGGCTTTTATTCTGAGATATGGAATCTGTTTTCTCTTATTTATTTATTTTTGGTGAGGAAGATTGGTCCTGAGCTAACATCTGTTGCCAATCCTCCTCTTTTTGCTTGAGGAAGATTGTCACTGAGCTAACATCTGTGCCCATCTTCCTCTATTTTGTATGTGGAATGCCGCCACAGCATGGCTTGATGAGTGGTGTGTAGGTCCGTGCCCAGGATCCAAACCCATAAACCCTGGTCTGCTGAAGCGGAGCATGTGAACTTAACCACTATGCCACCAGGCCGGCCCCTCTCTTATTTATTTTTGAAGACCCAAATGTCATGAAAATTTAAAATATTGGAACTGGGGAATAAAACTCTATGATGAGGGTTCCAGACCAGCAGTTCCGTCAGGTGAAATCCCTGGTGCAGGACAGAATGGCTACGGATTTGACATGTAGCGTCTTTGGATTTTCTCGTGAATTTCATCTCCATTGTTAAGCATAACCTATTTCACTTTGCTTGGCTTCAGTCATGGTTGTTTGATTTCGTAATATGCCCTTACCTCAGAACATCCACTTACTGCTGCCAGAATCGTTTTTGTAAAATAGGAATCTTTTTTTGCCACTCTCCACTTACGAAGTCCAAACTTCCTGGCTTGGCAAATATGATCTTCCTTAATCTGGTGCCAATTTACCTTTCTAGGCTGATTTCCTAATACTTTCTCATCCTTCAGCCTCTGTTGGTGCTGTTTCCTCGGCCTAAGGCTCTTCTACCATCTTTTCCTGGGTGAACCCACATGTCAAGACTTGTGACATGGCGTCCAACCGCCTCACGTCGAGATGGAGGCTCTTTCCATAGCATTTTGCGCACACCTCTACTATAGCACATTGTCACATTGTTTAAAATTTTTATGTTTATGCCTTTATTTTGGACAACGTCTCCTTTAAGACAGATGTATCTTATTTGTCTTCTTACCCTCAGCACTTAGGACACAATATAATAGGCCCTTAATAAATGTTTGCTTAAAAGTGTAATCACTGGGCTTAATACAGATTGTTTTGACACATGATTCCTTATGAAAAGAATTTAACACTCAAGGACAGGGAAAATTGGTGGAGGACAAAGAACACTGTCCTAGTGGACATAATATTTATATTCTAGTTCCAATGCTGTTGCGTGCTGGCTGTATTGTCTTCATCTAGTCATGCAGCCCCTTTGGGCTTTAGTCCTCACTGTAAAGTGGGAAAAATAATACTTGTCACTTCTACTGTATATCGTAGTCAAGAAATAAACAATATGAATATCTTTCACTTTATAAACAGTAAATTGTGATGCTAGTGTAAGATCTCCAGTTGGTGAATCTTGGTCCTCAATGACTCCATAATTGTCAAATACATATTGTTTTTGTTCCTCCAATTTTTTCTTGAGATAAAACTTACATATAGTGAAACACAGTTTTGACAAATGCATATACCTATGTAACCATCACCCCAGTCAAGATACCTAACATTTCCATGACACCAGAATGTTCCCTCGTGCCCATTTTCACCAGTCCCCACCTCCCAAAGGTAAACACTGTGCTGATTCCTATCACTATAGATTGGTACTCTCTATTTGTGAACTTCATTAGCAAATCACACAGTGTGCACATTTTTGAGTCTGGTTTCTTTCACTCAAAATCATAGTTTTTAATTCATCCATGTTGCCACTTGCACCAGCAGTTTGTTCTTTCTTCTTTAATTGCTGAGGAGTAGTTCATTTGTCAATGCAGATAACCATTAACCACTCAGTAGATAGGAGAGATAAGGTGAATTTTACCTGAGCCGAGAAGGTGGTCTCCACAAGGGGAGAAAGCGTTCTGGAGAAGTGTGGTTTGCAGCATGATTACAGAAAATTTCAGAACAAAAAACGTGCATCAAGCATGACAGGGATAGATTTCTTTCTCAAAGTCGTGAGGAGATATTTTGCTGCAGTTTCACAGGTAGACAGCAGATAGACCTGACTCTGTTTTCTGGGAAGAAAAACTTATCTTCAAAAGAGTACTGGTACTGACATCAGAGGAAGGGAGGTGTTCATCCCTCTCTTCAAAGAGTGCCTCCTTTGCATCGGGATAGTGTTTAATGTTTAAAGCAGATGTACAATGCATGTTTGACAGGCCATAAGTCAGGCTGCTCGGGGAAAAACAACTATAGGCCAAATCAGGTTTAAACCAGAATGGTTTCCCCATATACCTCAATCCATGAACATCTATTACTATTTTCATCACACTGTATGAATATGCTACAATTTATTTGTGCATTCTCCCTTGGAAGAACATTTGGGTCATTTCTTGTTTGAGGCTATTATGAATAAAACTTCTATAGCCATTCTTATACAAA
This sequence comes from Equus caballus, assembly GCF_041296265.1. Lineage (NCBI taxonomy): Eukaryota > Metazoa > Chordata > Mammalia > Perissodactyla > Equidae > Equus > Equus caballus. Next base: position 21,737,125 of record NC_091694.1, on the reverse strand, counting down.
TATTTTTGGGATATATATTTTCATTTCTCTTGGGTAAATATCTAGGAGTAGAATGGTTGAGTCATAGAGTAGTTATTTGTTTCTTTTTATAAGAAACTACCAGACTTTTTTCCAAAATGATTCTACTATTTTATACTCTTACCAATAATGTATAAGAGATTTCGTTCTTCTGTATCTTCACCAACATTTGATGCTGTCAGACATTGCAATTACAGACATTTTTGGTCAGTGTAAAGTGTTATCTCACAGATTAATTTACATTTCTCTAATGACTAATGATGTTGAACAACTTTTCATGCTTTTATTGGCCATTCGAGTATCTTCTTTTGTGAAGCAACTATTCAAGTCTTTTGCCTATTTTCACGGGCTGTTTATCCAGGAGAAAGTAAATGCCACTTGATGATACTTTCTCTACTGTCCCTCTGCACTTACCTTTCCCAGTGTTCTTTAAAGCTCCCTGTAGGTCTGAGATTTCATCTGCTATAATTTACTCTTTTAATCCAAAAGGACTTCCTTCAGCGTTTCTCATAGTGTAGGCTTTCAGATGACACTTTTTATCAGTTTTATTTATCTAGAAATATTTCCATTTTTCCACCAGTTTTGAACATTGTTTTTTGCAAACTATAGAATTCTGGGTTAATACTTTTTTTTCTGTCAAGACCTTGGAAATGAGGTTTGATTGTCCTCTGACCTCCATTTTATCTGAATAGTAGTCAGACAGCCTGTTTCTCTTTGCTCCCTTCTGTTTAATGTGTATTTTTCCCTCTAACTTCTTTCAAGATACTCCAGTGATCTTTGCTATTTAGCAGCTATAGTATATCTAGGTGGGACGTGTGTGTCTCTGTGTGTGTGTGTGTGTTTAGGCTGTGTTTATCCTGCTTGGAGTTTGTTGAGATTCTTGAGTTTGTAGGTTAATAAAATATATCAATAAACTTGGAAAAATTTCAGCCTTCCCCCGCAGCCCCCAGTTTCTCTGCCCCACTTTCTTCTATCATTCCAGAACTCCGATTTCATGTATGTTGAACCACATGATACTGTGCCACAGGCTGCTCGGGTTCTGTTTAAACAAAAACAGTTAAATTAAAAAAGTTTAATTTTTTTTCCTCTCTATGTTGAGTTTTGATAATTTTGATCAATCTTAAGATTATTTTGAGCTGTCTTAATTCATTGACTTCACCCCTAATTGGCAGTTTCCACCCTGCTATTAAGGCCATCTGTTGAATTCTTTGTTTCAGATTATGCTCTTTGGTTCTAGGAGTTTCATTTGCTTCTCTCTTACTCAACTTAATTTAAATTTAAATTTAATTTATTATCAATTTATTAAATAAAAATTTAAAATCTCACTTTCTGGTGAGATTCTTCATCTTGTCCACACTTTTCCTTTCACATCTTGTTCATCTTTTTCTTTAAATCCCTGAAGATATTTATAACAACTATTTTTAAATCTTTGTCTGCTAATTCTATGTATCTATGGACCTGTTTTTATTGGCTGCTTTTTCTCTTAATTATAGGTGACGTTTTCCTGCTTCTTCACACATCTGGCAATTTTTAATTGTATGCTGATCATTCTGGATGATCTATTTTAGGAAGTCATGATTATGTTGTAGAGTTTTGAGGGTTGAGTTTTGCTCTGACAGGAACTTAAATCACTGGAATATCCTCTTGATCCTCTCAGCCTTGGTTTTAGACTTTTCTGGGACAGGTGTAATTTGGTGTGTTCTTTATTCAGGCTTGTGATCCTTATTCATTTGGTGTGTTCTTCTGGAACATCGGTTCAATGCATGAGGTACTCAGAGAGCTTTGTCCACTCTGGATGGGCTGGAACGTTGATGTCTGTTGGTATAGAATGTCTTCTGGTATCTCCATTCAGCTCCGTATCCCCCAGCAGCCAATTTCTTCTAGCCTCCTGGGATTTCACCCTGCGTGTGTGCAACCCAGCCCTCGGCAAGTACTCTATAAGAACTTTTACACAGACTTCTGCACCTTCCCTCATACATCTTCTTCCTTTCTAGAACACTGTTGTGCAAATTCCAGCTGCCTAAACTTCATCTAGATATGCCACTTGTGCCTCAAACTTGACACGTCTAGAGCAGAACACTGTATTTCCCTTTTTAATTCTCTCCTCCTGTGCTCGATTAGTGACAGAACCCCACTCCCTAGTCTTTTTTTGACACCGTCTTCTCTCGTACAGCCCTTTGACCACCAGTTCCAGTCAATTTGTCTCTGAGTATGTCTTTCTTCTCTTTATCAGTGTGACAGCAATCTTAATTTCTTAATTGTTCTTAATTTTATAGTACCACAGCACTTTACTAATGCTACTGGTAGAGCACTTGTATTTTTTATTATAATGCAATGCCTAGCATTCAATAAATAATTGTCAATTATATGAAGGAATGAATGGGCATTGCGTATGTGTCTGCCTCACCTGCCAGACAGTCAGCTCATTTTGAGCAAGGACAATAAAATACAAAGCACATAGTAAGTGTTTAATAAATGTTTATTGAATAAATAATGACATTATTACGTTATTAACTTTTTGCATAAATAGATAAGGTCACCTGGATTAGTTGAAATATTATGTCATATTTTGTCTTTGGATCATGTTCAGTATTTCCCAACCTACCTTAAGCCATTTTTTGGGAAGACTAGTCAGTGAAAGTCTACTTTCAAGTATGCTGACGTACTGGATCATCTTCTATGCAAGGCCATTTAGTTTTCTTAAACCAGTAAGAAAAATAAAAGCAAGAAATATCTGTCTGAACTGCCACCATTTTCAGTTTTGCAGATGTTCTCAGTTTTTCCTAAAATGCTGAGTTTTGGAGTTAAGAAATACATTTAATGAATTAAGAGAAACAAACACAAGTAATTGTAGACATTTGTGCTATGCCAGAGACATAAAATTTATTAGCATGATCATGAAGAGGCTCCTCAATTTCCAGAAAGATAGAACCCAAGACTGAAAACAGAATTCCCAAAGCACCCACAGAAAGATACACTTTAATATGAAGGAATTGAACAACTTTGGAAAGCCGATAGGCATCCACCTGCTCAAATTGCCTTTGATTGCTGATTTCTGCTACGTGACCATTGAAATTCTCTTGGTTTCTTTTTCTAGAGGGTTGTCAATGATAGTGTCATCCTTTTCCCAATTTCAAAAGCAGAATCACTTAGTTGCAGGTGCTGAGGCAGGTGAACACCAAAGCTTCTGGGTTGATTCTTTCAATGTCAGGCACTGAGCAAAGCAGCCGTCAGTCAGCAGCATCTTGGGATGCAGGGCTCACAGCTGGGCTGGGTGAAGGTTGTGAGGTTGAGGGTCTCCAGGCCTGGGGTGGGCTGGGAGGAGTTGAGCAGGAAGCAGGTGGGCACACAGGGCTGAGGAATGTGGCAAGGTGGGGGACAGTTGTCACAGCAGGTTGGCTCCAGTAACCAAACGGTGTGTGGGCAGGTGCTGGGCAGGCAGACTCCACACCGGCAGCATCTGTCAGAGGAGCAGATGGTGGTGGCGGGGCCGGTGGGGACACTGCAGCAGCGGGGAGCACAGCAAACCATGGCGGTGGGAATCTGTGTTTTTATTGGTTTGGTTCTAAGACAGAGGCTTCTGAGGTGTGAATGCCTCCCCTTGCTCTGGGGATCTTATATACTCTCCCCAGTGGGTGTCGGCCCAACCAGAAGGCTTCTTTCCTGGTTCTTGTTTACATTAGTGTACCCATTATCCTTTGATTGGTTTGACATTGAGATGCTTACAAAGAGTCTCTATTCTCCTAATTAACATTTATTTGAGTTCCTTGCTAAATCGGAACTGATTACTCTTGCTATTTGTCATGGAACACAAGCTTTATGACTTATCACCAAAGGCTTCTGCTATTATAATTCCAACACCAATCCTGCTGGGGAATAATGCATGACAATACACCCATAGTATGTACATCTTTTCTCTAGTACTGGTCGATTTTTATTCTCTTTACTTTTATCTGTTTATCAATTGGTCTGATGAAGCATTCTTGTTTTAAAGAGTTGAGCTTAATTTTAGTAACTCTTTTAGCTTTGGGACTTTAAAAAATTAATTTCTTTTTCATCGAGATATAATTGATACATAATATATTAGTTTAGCTTTGGATTTATGAGGATCAAACTTACATTAACATGGAGAAATATGCTATTGAGAAATATAGGCAGAATTTTAAAAAAACACTTATTATTCTATTTCTTACTATAAAACATTACATATTCATTAAAGAAATTTGGATAATAAAGGAAAGTGTGAAGAAAACAACTCATCCATAATCATCAAGAGAAGTTCTCTATTAATATTTACATATATCCCTTTAGTCATTTTTCTGTACATTTGTTTATCATTTTATTACATTACTGGAATCATGTTGTACCTACTGTTCTATAACTTGCTTTTTTGTTTGAACGTATATATTTTCAATATCTTGTAATCTTAAGTATGTTTGATAATGTTAGTTTTAATGTTTCTTAGCATTCATCATATAGTTATACTTCTAAGTTACGTAAAAATTTCACATTATTAATCATTTAGGTTTTTTTCAACTTTATGATAATTGTGGCAATGGAGAACAACTGTGTATATAATTCTTTATGCACACTTCTGATTATTTCAGAAACAGAAATAATTATTGGGTAGAATTATTGGAGAAAGTTTTGATTAACAGCATTTTAATGCCCTTGAGATTCATTGCCGTATAGCCCTCTAGCACGGTTCTGTTTACCTTTTTTTTTTCGAATTATGTATTCCCACTAGCTGTGTTTGAGAATTCCTATTTCCTTATACTTTTGATGGATATTTTATTTTAAAAGTGTTTGCCAATTTGCTGGATGAAAAATGAAATTTCATTATTGTTGTATTTGTATTTTTTATAACTAGTTAGGTCAAAACATTCTTTCATACGTGCATTGGCCGTTTATAGGACTGACTTGCTTTGTTTCCTTCATGGCTCAGTGTGGGAAAATTGAATTTTTAGCTTATGTCTACACACTAAGTAAAAGAATACTTTAAGACCACAATACTAAAATTCAAATGAAATTGCTACCAGTGGAAAGTGAAGTTATGGGCCAAAGCTAGAGTAATCTGTCCACGTTTGATTCATTCACTGCTTTTTTGGTTTGCTTTCAGTGTAGTGCATTTTCTCCCCGAATCAAATGTGACCTGACAGGAAGGATCCGGGCCCCAGTTCTCGTACGCCATGCAGGCTTCAGGCCTCATTCAGTGCGTGAGAGGGAGCGCAGAGTGCACTCCTCCCCAGGATCGTCCTGCGCCCCAAACAATTTCTACTCAACTTTGACTCACTCATCCTTCAAGCCCCAGTTCTTCTCATTTTCTTCCCATCGCCTCCTTTAAGTAGGCCTGTGTATCAGAGCGTGATGGTGGGCATGTCTGTGTGGTTTTTAGGAGGGGGTGCAGAATCGACAGGCCCACATTCGGAGTCAGAAGAGCTCTTTACTGGTTCCAGTCCTGCTTGTGAATTACCTGCCTTGTTATGGCAAATAATTCACTCTTTGGAGCCTTATCTTTCTCCTCTGCAAAACAAGGGTAATAATATCTACGTTCTTCCACTCAGAAGATGATTGTGAAGCTCCCGTGAGATAAAATGGGTGAAAGTCCATAGATAGCCACAAAGTGCTACACAATGATAAATTATTATCATTATCCATGTAAGTTGCAGATCAAACTCAAAGTAAGGGAAAGGGGAAAGAAATATAGTCCACAGAAGAAAAAAATGGCTGGAAATAAGTAAAAGAGCGACCTTATAGGAAAGAGCAAACATTTATCTAAAACTTTACACATACATTCTGAGGAAACGGCTAGCACAGAAATTAATAATTTTCACATTTTAAAAAAGTTCTCTATGGCTCTCCTTGGAAGAAAGGATTTGTGATCTCTGCTGGCGTTCCTGGACTCCAAACAGATTTATCTTTGAGTGAATACCTGCCAAATTTTTACTTTTACTTAGGACTGATTAATATTGTCAGTATTTTTAAAATAATTCAGTAGACATTTATTACATTTATTGAGCAGTTACTACGTGTCAGGCACTGGGATAAATGTTGGATATACAGCAGTGAACAAAATAGACACCATCCTTTCCCTCCTGGAACTTAGAGGCTGGTGGAAGGTTTATCACACACATACTATATTAGTATAAATTACTATTATTATATGTTATGATAAGAAGGAAAAAGACTGAGTTCTAAGAGCAAAAAAACAATAAGCAGAAGGAGATTATTTCGACATTTTAAGAAAAACATTACAAAGGGGCTTGCAGACTCTCACAAATTAGAATTTTATGGAAAGAAAGATACAATTTCTTGTTTAGAATGCAATGTTACTTTGAGTCAATCTTATAAGGATAAAGGAATTGTTACTGTTCCATATAGAATGTTTCCATAATTATAAATAAGACTTAAGTTTACAGATTAGAACCAGTTGTAAAATAACAAGTTTATGATAATAAACTCATCTCTTTTATTGAAAAAGCTTGCAGTACTTTATTAAAACTTATTCTCTGCAATGGTCTAAGAGACTTGGGAATAACACTCTTTTGTTTATAAATTAGGGTAGTGAGGTGAGATAATTTGCCTTAGATGGCCTGGTGACTGACTTGTTAAAAACAAAATTTATGACCTATTGGGATTGAGTTACCTTTTATGTCATTTAAAATGGGAGTTTAAAATATGTGTCGGAGATACTAAACATATTTTTTTTTTTTAGAAACAAAGGGTACCTTTTTCCTTTAAGCAAATGCAGGAAAAACATGATAATTCTTGGTTAGATGGTAAATTTTCCAAGTGATGAAAATCTACACACACACACACACACACGTCCAAGAACTTGCCAGTTTTAATTATATTTTTCTATGGTTAGCGGGGGTAGCTATGACAATGAAGACAAATTAAAGATTGATAATAAAAAGAAATAGTTAGAAGTAAAATATGGTTGTTAGTCTCCTGTGTCAAATCTCTCAGTGCTTCGGGTTTCAGTCTAAACCCCTTTGCCTGGGGAGCTCCACCTCAGTGTCTTTGCATTTCTCTCCTCCACTCCTCATCCTCTCCCATCTTCAGTGCATCCCTGAGTTAGTAAGCTGCTCTTCTGTCTGGAACAACCACTCCACACCTCTTCTGCCTCATGATCTTTTATTTTATTTTTTATTTTTTTGCTGAGGAAGATTGACCCTGAGCTAACATCTTTTGCCAATCTTCCTCTCTTTCTGCTTGAAGAAGATTAGTCCCAAGCTAAGATCTGTGCCAATTTTCCTCCACTTTAGATGTGGGATACCTCCACAGCATGGCTGGTGGGTGGAGTAAGTCCATGCCCAGGATCTGACCCATGAACCCGGGCTGCTGGAGGGGAGTGCGCCGAACTTAACCTCTGTGCCACGGGGCTGGCCCCCTCATCATCTTTTACTGCTTAGCCTGGGTAGCTCGGAGGCTTTCCAGAACCATCCCTCACCCTGACACTGAGTCAGCAAGTCCAGGTTTTAGTTACTCTTTCTGTGTGCTTCCCTGGCATGCTGCTCACATCTCAGTCTCAGCAGAAATCACATGGCATTATAATTATATTCATACAATATAGAGAGAACACATGTATTGTGATTATAATAACTCGTCTGTCTCCTTCACCAGATTTGAGAGAAACTTGAGGGCACTTCAGGTAATAACTTTTTTTTTTTAGTATTTATACTCCTCGCATGGATATGGAGCCTGGCACAGAGGAAGCACTCAAGAAATATTGGCCAAGTGAATAATAAATGGACTACATCCCCTGTTGACACTATCCTAGGTCGTGTCCCATCTACCCCATGGCTTCCAAGTTCTGTTCATTCAACGTTGAGCTACTAATAAGCCTGTGGGACCCCCTGAGAAACCCCTCGGTGGAGAGACTGACAGACACACTGAGGACATTTAAAAACAGGTCATTTAAAGGCATTGTGTCTTTATATTTATATTATACACATAAATGTACTGTATTTGTATATATGTATTGGATAGATGTACACATTACATATATAATACATATGCATCATCTTTCTAAGGTTGGGAAAAGGATAATCCACTCAAGGTAAAATTAAGTAGGTTGGTGAAATGAAGTAATAGATTAAATCATGTTTAATCGGAGTTTTAGCTCTAGTTCCCAGCCTATCACCTGAAAAGTATTGGCATTCTAGTGATTGCTGGGGTAGAACTTCCGTGCCGACCTGGTGGCCAGGAGAGATATATCCCCACTGTCCTGCTGCTGCAGTTGACCACTGTAACATCTCTCTAAGGGAAGATGAAGCCAAAATTGGTAGACACACTAAACGATCCTGACCTTAGAATTGAATACTTGCCACTTTTAATCTATGAACCAATATATCCTTCTCTTTTACAATTGGATGTGATAATTTTGTTAAAGAGTTTTACATTTTTCATTTCTCTTGCACATTTTAAGTTAATGTCATAACTGTGTTCATTAAGCTTCTGGCTCTATTAGCATTGGAGGCTCTGTGATGTGGTAGAAAGAAGTGAGCTTTAAAGTCAGACGTACAAGGAGCTGAATTCTGGTTTTCTTAGCAACTAACTTTATGACTTTGAGAATGTTGAATAACTGTTAAAGCTTCATTTTTCTTATTGATTAGGGCTGTTTTAAGGATTACAAGAGTTAACACATGGATTTACCTAGCAAAGTGTAGGTAAATAAATGTTGGCTTACCCCAAAATTGTATTTGTCTGAGGAAGAGGAGAAGAGAAGGCGAGCATAAAAGATAACCAACTTAAAGTTAGCAAACCATGTTAGTAAGCTAGTTCCACTCATTCCTCTAATAGATTCTTTTTTTTTGCTGAGGAAGACCTGCCTCTAACTAACATCCACTGCAAATCCTCCTCTTTTTTTGCTTGAGGAAGATTGGCCCTGAGCCAATATCCATGCCAATCCTTCTCTATTTTTTGTATGTTGGACCCCTCCACAACATGACTGGTGAGTGGAGCAGTCCGTGCCCGGGATCTGAACCTGCGAACAAAGTGGAGTATGTGGAAGCTTAACCACTCAGCCATGGGACCGGACCCTAGTAGATTCTTTTTTGAAAAATTAAAAAAAGTCGTCTTATCTTTAACTTTTTTTAAATGAAAAAAATATACCAAAACCTCTAACATAAACAAAGAACACATCTTGCCAGAGAAACAAAGTTTATTGGAAAACTCATCAAGAAATTTTTTTCTCTATGAAAATGCCCAATACAAGAAATGGGATCCAAGAAGAAATATGACCAAGAAAATATAGTCTAAGGTCTTATAGATTACAATAGTAGTTTGATAATAGATGACATTCACTTGCCCAAATGAACCAAATGGTTATTCAGCCAAATAACCATAAAAAATTTCTTGATTTTCTTTCCATTAGAATGAAAGCTAGGTTTTCCATGTCTGGAACCTCTGGGCTGCCTCAATATCAGATGAACAGCTGAGGCAAGTGAATCCTGAATAGACAGCTTCTGGGTTCTTCATGGTCAGGCAGTGAACAAAGCAGCCATCGGTCAGCAGCATCTTGGGATGCAGGGCTCACAGCTGGGCTGGGTGAAGGTTGTGAGGTTGAGGGTCTCCAGGCCTGGGGTGGGCTGGGAGGAGTTGAGTAGGAAGCAGGTGGGCACACAGGGCTGAGGAATGTGGCAAGGTGGGGGACAGTTGTCACAGCAGGTTGGCTCCAGTAACCAAACGGTGTGTGGGCAGGTGCTGGGCAGGCAGACTCCACACCGGCAGCATCTGTCAGAGGAGCAGATGGTGGTGGCGGGGCCGGTGGGGACACTGCAGCAGTGGGGAGCACAGCAAACCATGGCAGTGGGAATCTGGTTTGCTTTTGGTTTCTTGGAAGGAAAGATGAGGTTTCTGAGATGCAAATGTCTCCTCTTGCTTTGGAGCTCTTATATACTCTCCCCATTGGATGTTGGTCCAACCAGAAGGCTTCCTTTCATTTTTGTTTATGGCACCCTTTTTCACTAAGATTCTCTAACCAGTTTGGTATTTACTTGTTCATTAGAGTTCCTGCCCTTATTAAAGTAACCATGTTTTTGACTCATTGACATGTCATAAGATGACTTTATCTTTACAAGGTCCTGGAATGAACCTTTCACAAAGTATGGATAATCAGTCCAAGGGACGATTCAGCTATAGTTTCAGAAGCTAAATTCTTATCCTTGTTTTTTTCCTCTTAATTTAAAATAATATGCATAACGTGATTTTTAATTACTAATTTCTGAACACGCAACTCAAATGATTAATTGGATCATTTTCTACTCAATAAAGTCAACAAGGACATGACTACTTATAGATGAATGTTGTATGTGACTACGTGCATCTCAGGCATATTTGCCTTATTTATTGATGATATAATTCAGGCTCTATTGTGCAAGCAAGGTGGCCAGACTAAAATAAGATGAAAACTCTTGTCATTATTTTAAATAAATGTATTGTGAGTTTCCAAAGGTTTTATTACTCTATGAGTTTGTTTGTTGAGAAACTTTGTTTCTCACAGTTACGCCAATCTTGTGGCGAGTCAAAGTGTAAATTCACTGGAAGGAAATCTCCACCCAGTTGGTGTCTTTTGTTAAATGCACCATTAAAAGAAAATCACCTCAGTTTTCTTTCATTTTCACACAAATGATATACTTACTTTATTTTTTTATTTATTTATTTTTTTTTAAAGATTTTATTTTTTCCTTTTTCTCCCCAAAGCCCCCCGGTACATAGTTGTATATTCTTTGTTGTGGGTTCTTCTAGTCGTGGCATGTGGGACGCTGCCTCAGCGTGGTTCGACGAGCAGTGTCATGTCCGCGCCCAGGATTCGAACCAACGAAACACTGGGCCGCCTGCAGTGGAGCGCGCGAACTTAACCACTCGGCCACGGGGCCAGCCCCATGATATACTTACTTTAAAATAAGGTAAAACAGGAACTCAAAGGAGAAATCATAAGATTCACAAAATAACAGTTGGTTCTAGACAGGGATCCAACGTGATTTAGAACTACGGCATTCATAGAAATCACTTTTTTTTGCTGACTTACCCTCCACTTTGCATCTTTGTTTGTTTTCATATCTTGGATCTTCAATCAGGTTGTAAACTCCTTTGAGGAATGCCTGATACAACATTCTTCACCTCAGTTGACCTTGTTGCCTTACTGGAGGTTGGCAGATGAGAAAGTTGGGCCAAATAATTGGAGAGTGGTAATATTCTATGGTTCCAACATTAGCATACTTTGTCACGATCAGCATAAAACTATTCAGATAGTAGAATCTAAATTGCATAATCTGTTGGAGGACACATGGTTGTTGAATAAACACAAAGTACACATTCTTTGGTGGGCTGTTTCTGAGGAGACATTGCTATAAAACCAATTTGGCCTTTTAAAGGAGAAGAACGCACTGCTCAAACAAATCAGTGGAAAATCGTAAATGTCATCGATGAGTAAGCCTCACGCAGTGTACAAGAAGAAGAACTTGTTAGTGCAGTTGGTATGATTTTTGTTTAAATATTGATATTTATCCTAATGTGCATTAAGTAAAAATGAAGTTCGGCATCTCCTCGGTACCTTACACATTGGTGACCGTGATCACGTTGTCCATGTCACGGTGACCATGATCATGCTCTTTTGTCCTCCTCAATTCTCTACTTCTCAAACCCTACTCATCCCTCAAGCATCAGCTTAACTATGTCCTTCATAAGGAAACTTTAGGTCGCTCCTCTAGATGTTTTCATTCTTTCCTCTGCCCTCACAGAGTGTACTGTGCATCTTTTCACTTGGACCTCATTTCATTCCGCTATATATCATAGTTTATCATTTGTATTTGTCTTCCTCACTCCAATGCCAACTCCTTGAAAGCGAGAATCATGTCTTAGTCTTTGTCTCTGTCAAGCACCCAGGACAACACGTGGAGCATAGTAAGTACTTGATAAATGTTTATTGAATTGGATTAAATTACAGATTAGAATGGAAAAAAAGTATGTATTTATTTTCAGAATAGCCCCTTATAATAATAATAACCCTTTACATTAGCAGAGTGATTAATTTCCTTTGTGAAGTGCTTTAGGGGTGTCAAAACAGTTTTACATTCAAAGCTTCACCTAAATGAGACAATGAAAAAATATGGCTCCCCTCAGTCTTTGGGGTCCCTTCTATGAGTGTGCTGATCTCCAACTGCCAGCTTCTCAGCCTCTTTAAGAACGTGTGTGAGTTACTTAAAGAAGCAGGGAAAAAATTAAAATTAAAAGTAGGGGCTGACCTCGTAACTTAAAATGATTCCAAGCTTAGAGCTTAATATATTTTATTATCCATTATATTACATTAATATATTTTATTTTCTCTAAGTTGTGAGGCCTCTTTTTGGCTATGAGATTTGTGTTGATGTCATCAGAAAGTGTAATTCTGCTGGACATATTTACAGGTTCATGACGCTTGCGTGTGTCAAGAGTTGTTGGGTAATTATAGAATTAAGCGTCGAGACAGTACATGGTTTGCGGAGCAGTGCTGTTTATTTAGTCTTAAAATAAGGAGTTCCATGATAGCATTTTTTTCCACTTCTCGTTTGAAATCGTTGTTTGGAACATAGAAAGAACACTTCTGCAAAACTGGAGGCACAGGGCCAGAGCATTTTCTTCCATGGTGTCTAATTAAAGGCCATTTGCTGAGCAGCCCTTAAAGACTATTGCAGCCCCTTAGGGCAAGGTGAGCAAGCTCTTTGAAACCTCTTTGGCTAGCAGCAAGGTGCTTCACACTCACAGGGCTGGACGCAAGTTGTGACAGAGATCCCGCTCAGGTTTGGAGTAGGGTGGCAGCTGTTGAGCAGCCAACAAGATGGCATGTAGGAGTCAGGCACACAACAGGGTGGGGGGCAGGCATCACAGCAGGTGGGCTGAAGGAGGCTGATCTCGTGTGGGCAGGTGCTCGGCAGGCAGACTCCACATTGACAGCATACCCTAGAGGAGCAGATGGTGGCAGCAGGGCCAGTGGGGAGGGTGCAGCATCCTTGGAGACAAGAATCACAGCAAGACATAGTGACAGTGATCAGGCAGATTTTTGTTGCAAAGGAAGATTTTCTTCTACAAAGTTGTCCTCTGTGGGTCTTTTATATCCTCCTGTCTCAGGGAACATGGCTTCCATCCATCAGAATGTTTCCTTGTTGTTGTTTGTATAACCCCATACAAATAACTCACTTACTTCTTATTTATCAGCCACAGGATGAGCTCTTCTTCAGTTTTGTTTGGTTGTGTTGCTACATTCAAACTTGCTTCCTGTTGCAGTTTCAAAATGGTGTCAGTGTAGGTTCTCCACTTAATCATGGGTAGACACATCAGTATCTACCCTGACTTTCCTCTTCTTTACCAACCAGAGTTTGTTCTTACAAGTCATCACTGCTGAGTGTTAAGAATCAAGGGTGAGTGTTCTTTCTATGTTCTAAACAACGATTTCAAACGAGAAGTGGAAAAAAATGCTATCATGGAACTCCTTATTTTAAGACTAAATAAACAGCACTGCTCCGTGGCTGAGTGGTTAAGTTCGCAACTCTGCTTCGGCGGCGCAGGGTTTCGCCGGTTCGAATCCTGGGCACGGACATGGCACTGCTCATCAAGCCATGCTGAGGCGGCATCCCACATGCCACAACTAGAAGGACCCACAACTAAAATATACACAGCTCTGTACCAGGGAGCTTTGGGAGAAAAAGGAAAAATAAAATCTTTAAAAAAAAAAAGGAATCAAGGGTGATTTCCCAAATTTGGGGAAAATCATAATCACCTACCATAGTGTTGTTACAAAGTTAAGTAAAGATTAAATGAGAATTGCTTGTGTAAATTATTCAGCATTGTGTATGGCACAATAGAGTTCTCTAATAAATGGCAATTCCTCTTCTCGGTATTGTGAGAATTCCCACAAGAGGAAATGCAACAAAAGAAGGCTGAAATGATCAAAGAAGCTTTCCTGGGGGCTTTGGATTAAGCTGTTTTGATCACAAATGCTTAGAAAAGAGGTAAGTGCATTTTGGGTAAGGAAAACAATGATTTCTCCTATGACACTGTTCTGCCCATACTCTCAACCCTGCCCCTAAAAGAATTGGCCCCATGCTCTTTTGCCTCTGTTACACCTCATATCCACCCATAACACTTTGCTGCATTTTTTTTGTATACTTGTTCATTCTCTTTACTAGAATGTAATCTCCTTGAAAGCAGGGCCTGTGACTTATTTTTCTTGGTTTCCCCAGTCCCTAGTATCAATCCTGGATTATGGGGTGAAGTCTGGAAGCTGAAACACATGGAATACATATTTAAGGAAAGAAGGTTGGAAAATAATGGTCACCAGCATTTATGGAATGCTTCCATAGCAAATTTAGTCAGGAAAACAAGCAAACAAACCAACCCTCACACAAGATATTTTAACAGAGAGAATTTTAAGATAGGGAATTTGTTAAATAGATATTGGAGAACTGAAAAAGCGAAAAAGGAAAACCGAGGTAACAAACACAAGAAGCAACTACCAGCGCTAGGGCTGGGAAGGAAGAGAAGAAGTTGGGGTTAACTGAAACTATGACTTGGGAGAGTGGTCCTGCAGATCTGGGCTCAGACCCCAGGTACCGCCCAGCTGGTGCTCTTATCGCAGAAGCTCACAGGAGAGGCCCCAGGGGGCCAGGGTTCAGACCTTTGTGGGAGGGAGCCGCAAGTCCCTCCCCTGCTGATGCTGGTGTTTCTGAGGAGGTGCAATGATGCTGTTTTTCAGAGTGTGGACAGATGCTGAGGACTAGAACCTACTGCTGCTGCCAGATAAGAGACTGATGCTGGGGCAAGACCCTTCTTTCTTCCTCAGGCCTTACACTCTCCTTCCAGCGCCCTCTATTGGTGGAATCCAGTAGAAAAGCAGCGCCTCACCTCAGCAGCATAGAGGATGAAAAGGTAGACTTAGAGGTTGACAGTCAGCACACAGTGTTCTAAGGGCGGGACATGTTTTGGCTAATTGAATCTCCACTACAGCTTTAAGAGGTACATACTTCTTTTTTAATTTAGCTTTTTAGTTTTGAATAATTTTAGATTTATGGAAAGTTTGCAAAGATAGCACAGTGTTCCTGTACACCCCTCACTCAGTTCCCCTTAATGATAATATCTTATAACACCATCGTGCCTTTGTCAAAACTAAGAAGCCAACATTGGTACATTGCTATTAATTAATCTTTGGACTTTGTTCAGATAGCACCAGTTTTTCCACTCGTGTCCTTTTTCTCTTCCAGGATCCAATCTGATGTACCACATCACGTTTAGGTGTCACGTTTCCTTAGTCTCCTCTTGTCTTTGACAGTTTCTTAGTCTTTCCTTGTTTTTTATGACCTGGGCAGATTTGTGGTGTACTGGTCAGGTATTTCATAGGGTAAATACTGTTTTTTATCTTATGTAAGAGTTGAGGAACTTGAGGCATAGAGAAGTTAAATGACATGACCAATGACACACAACTAGTAAGTGATAGGGTACGACAGTCTGGTTGCAGAGACCACTCTTTTGACCTTGGTATTGGGAGCGTTGCTCTGACTGGGGTGTAGCATGAACATTTCCCCAAGGTTAGTAGCAAGAAAGGTTTGGTGAAAATGACTGTACCAGGTTGTTGAGAGTCTTCAGAGCCACAGTGAAGAGTTTAGCCTTGATTTAGGAAAAACAAAAATCTTGAGTGATCCTAGAGTTTTGAGCAGTTCAATTTAACCAATATTTATAGAGGGACAGAAGCCCGAGCTGACAGAGGTATAGTTTGGGGGGGTGGGGAGCACGGAATACTTGACTCAAGGTCAGCTAGAAGACCGTGTCTGTGATCAGCGGTGTGGTAGTCAAGGTCTAGATTAAGCTGCAGTCAGTGAAGGTGGAACGAAAGATGTCAGGAACAACTTGAAAGAAAAATGAAAAGATTTGGTTTTCCATTCTGTTATCACGGCTAAAGACTTATTAACTTTAAGGGTAATTTGTTTTTACCTTGAACTAGGTTATCGAAACTCACTGGAAAATTGAAAATATGTTTGAATTGCCAAACAGTCTACATTTCAATGCGAAGTTAAAGATCCAGCCAATATTTTTCCTGTGCTGACTTTGATAATCAGTACTTAAAGTGTGAGTTAAAAAAAAGGATGACTTGTTTCATCTCAGAAAAATAAACAATTTTTCCTAGACTCATTATATACGCTCATTTTGTCTTAAACTATAATCACCACAGAGAGAGCTGAGTTACTGTATATGACCAAATATACAATTCAGAGGGACAGCAGAGAATGTGTTGTCTCGTGGCACACACTTTCTCCTGGATAAAGAGAACCAGTGTAATCACACTGCTGTCTGCAGAGGAGGCAGGCGCTGGGGTGTGGCAGAAAGAGATGGGACTTCGGATTCAGGCAGTTTTAGGTTTAATCCTTCCTCTGAAACTTACTATTAGTGTAACTTTTGCAAGTAACTTTCTCAGCCTCACTTTCCTCACGTGTAAAGTGGGAAGAATAATGGTAGCTACCTTTTAGTGTTTTTGTTAGAAGTAAATGAGACAATGCACAGAAAGCACCTATTAGAGTACCTAAATTCACTAGATGTTAACTATTGGGGATGAAAGCAGTAGAAGTAATGGATGGGATGGGGTTGATTAGTGACCTGGAGTCTTTGTTACTTAGAATGTTCTAGGCCATCTAGAACTATAAAGCATCAAAACTGAAAGTGGCTTTTGAGAGGATCTGGTCAACCAGCACATTTTACTGATTTCAGACCTGAGACCTGAAGAGCTCAAGTGACCTGCTTAGGGTCACAGAGGCAGCCGGAGGCAGTGCCAGGACTAAACCATCTCCTGGTTTCCATTTGGGGCTCTTTAACTAGCCAAAAGTCCTTGAATGCCTGAAGGCCCACAGTAGTAATGATAAGACACTTAGAGTTATTTTCAGTATTAAAAATAAAGTCTAAATATTTATCCCTTATAAGCACATGTGAAAACATCAAACCTCTTTGCTTTTGACTGAAAAAGAGGTAACTTGGGACAGTAACAATAGATATCTTAACTTAATCCTAAAATTCTCACTGGTATCTATGTATGTATTTCTGAGCAAAAATGAAGGAATGAATAAATTATGATTTTTAAAAAGCCATTTGGGAAAAATACATTTTTTAAGAAATAAAAGGGTGCCTTTTGGTGAGACAGCGGGGTACTGCTGTGTAGTGGTGAGAGTCTCTGCCGTGTCTGGAGCACCCAAAGTGTCATTTAATCCTCACAGTAATCCTGAGACATAAGCAGGGAAGAGAGTATTATTTCTGCTTTAATAATGAGAAAACCAAGCTGGAAGGGAAGAGAATGGCCCAAAGTCCCAAAGTAAGTCCAAGAAAATATACGTGTAGACCTCACTCTGCGTAGTTTCTGCAAAAACATTAATGCACCTGGATTTTTCCAGGGCAACTAAGGAGAAGAATTAATGGTCATCATAAAAGCTTTGTTCTAAGAGGAGCTGTGTATTTTCACTCCCAGAATTGTGTGCCTATTTCTGGTGTATAGAGAATACTGTACTATGGCCTGACATTTTCAGTTTATTTCAATGACATGATATTACATGTCTCTTGGACTAGTAAACTTCTAAGCATAGTTATGACTAATGTAAACCAAGCTTCCTTTGAGGGAGCAAGGAATACTCGGTAAATGCTAATATTCATTCAAAACTGATTTTATTAGAAGACAGCGTATATCAAGAAATGAATCTATGCACTTCCCAAAATTGTATTGCTTTTTGAGCTTAAAATTTCATTCATGACTATGACTAAGGGAGCCAAAATTATTTCTGCATACCAGCAAAGTGATCAATTTGTTTAGTCAATCAGGGAAGAAAGAAAAATCAATTTCAGAGTAATGGAAATTAAAATAAATAAAATATTTTAGAAATGTTATATTAATCTTTAGACTCTAGCATAGTGCTCGGACAGTGATTGTCTTAAAAAATATCTATTGAATACAAAGATCCTACAAAATGACCTACTGAATTTTTTACTTTTCAACCTGTCACAAAGAGCCAGTATCTAATTTTTCAGTGATTCCACCATGAGAGATCTCATGATGCTAGGGTAAATCTCGGGTAGTATGGTGACCTGCTGTTCAGGTTTAGGTAGGCACTCCACTTTTCCTAAAAGGAAACACAGGAATAAATGATCACAAGGCCATATTTGCTAAGCCAGAATGAAGTTTATTAATGAATAGTCAAAATGATTATTTTCAAAGAGCGGTGAAATAGCCTAAAAGACAGAAGGAAAGTCTCCAACCCTACCCAAAAGGAGGAAAGAATGAAGAAGTTGGGCAAAC
The DNA here is from genome assembly GCF_041296265.1 of Equus caballus. Taxonomy (NCBI): domain Eukaryota; kingdom Metazoa; phylum Chordata; class Mammalia; order Perissodactyla; family Equidae; genus Equus; species Equus caballus. The sequence goes on along the minus strand of NC_091694.1, from coordinate 21,718,797 downwards.
TCATGAAAACATTGCCCTGGGAATTGAGATTGATTTAGCTTGATGTTGGTAGGAGCGAGTGTTGAAGGCTGGATGCCCCACAGGGTGCTGAGCAGCACGACACTGACCCTGTGCAATGATGTGGCCACTTAACAGCAGGGCTCACAGAGACTGTTACAGCCAGGCTGAACGATGGTTGTCAGGTTGATCCCACTCAGTCCGGGAGTTGGATGTCTGGAGTTGAGCAGCCAGCAAGTTGGCACATAGGTGTCAGGCTCACAGCAGGGTGGGGCAGAAAGGTCGCAGCAGGTGCGTTGAAGGAGGCTGATCTCGTGTGGGCAGGTGCTGGGCAGGCAGACTCCACACCGGCAGCATCTGCCAGAGGAGCAGATGGTGGTAGCAGGGCCAGTGCGGACACTGCAGCAGCGGGGAGCACAGCAAGACATGGTGTCAGGAGTTGGGTTTTTGTTGGGTTGAGAAGAGAAGTCTCTTGGTGTCTCAATGCTCCTCTCCTCTGCCCTGGCTCTTATATACCCGCCTCCCTGAGCGTCAGCCTATTACCAACCAAGATTTTCCCCCCTTTTTCAGTTTATAGCTGTCTCTATAAAAAGCATCTAATTACTTAAGTGTTTATTACCTAAGATACACTCCTCACCTCATAAAAGGGGTTTAGTTTGTTTTGTCAAATTAGGACTCTTCACGCTGGTGGTTTGTCACTGCATGGAGAGCTTCATTTCAGTCTTCAAAGGCACCGAGTCATTATCTTCTAATCATGACACATCATTAATGATGGACTGGCATGCTAGGTACCTGCAAATCATCCCCACATTTTTTGTCTACTTTTCAGATGAAGGATAAGTAGGCTGTCCGATCGCTGTTCTACCAGCAACCAAAGATTCTGTGTGATAATTTAGACCTGCTGGCTGAAAAAGAGATAAAATTTCTAGATTTATTCTTCAAGGCTCCAAGAAGCCGATAAGATGAATGGATGGAATCTATAGAGAAAGAGATTCTGGTTCTGCGTAAAGAACAGAGCTGTAACACATGATTTGTTCTCCATTCCCTTAGTACGTGCTTTGAACAATAACTTGGTAGGGGCATGTGGATGGGAGTTTAGACCTGCATGGGTGATAGTGACAGATGCTCTTTAAGACTCCATTTAACCGTGCTATGAATTAAGATTACTTATGACCCAAAGACGAGTTGTATTGGGCCATTTAGAGACTAAATGGTATAGTATTTCCCAAAATGAGCTCCATGAACTTCTGTTCCAAGGAACATTAAAGCGAATCTGGTAAATAAGTTTGAGAAATACTGAGTTCTTTTTTTTTTCCAAATAATTTTATTGAGATCATAATGGTTTATAACATTGTGTGATTTTAGGTGCACATTATTATTTATCAATTTCTGAATGTACTTCATCATGCTTGCTCCCAGTAGTCTAATTTTTATCCATCACCATACATATGTGCCCCTTTATCCCTTTTGCCCACCCCCCAACCTTCTTCCCTTCTGGTAACCACTAATCTGTTCTCTTTGTCCATGTATTTGTTATCTGCCACATATGAGTGAAATCATGCAGTATTTGTCCTTCTCTGCCTGGCTTATTTCACTTAACATCATACCCTCAAGGTCCATCCATGTTGTTGCAAATTGGACGATTTTGTCTTTTTTATGGCTGAGTAGTATTCCATTGTATATATATACCACATCTTCTTTATCCATTCATCTACAGAAGGGCGCCTGGGTTGCTTCTACATTCTGGCTACTGTGAATAATGCTGCAATGAACATAGAGGTGCATAAATCTCTTTGGATCATTGATTTCAAGTTCTCTGGAGAAATACTCAGTAGTAGGATAGCTGGATCGTATGGTATTTTTCTTTTTAAATTTTGAGAAATCCCCATACTATTTTCCGTAGTGGCTGCACCAGTTTGCATTCCCATCAGCAGTGTATGAGGGTTCCCTTTTCTCCACATCCTCGCCAACATTTGTTGTATTTTGTCGTGGTGATTATAGCCATTCTGACAGGTGAAACGTGATATCTTATTGTAGTTCTGATTTACATTTCCCTAATAATTAGTGATGTTGAACATTGTTTCATGTGTCTGTTGGTCATCTGTATATCTTCTTTGGAAAAATATCTGTTCATATTCTCTCCCCCTTTTTTGATTGAGTTTTGTTGTTGTTGAATTATATGAGTTCTTTACATATTTTGGACATCAATCCCTTGTCAGACAAATGATTTGCAAATATTTTCTCCCACTTGGTGGGTTGTCTTTTTGCTTTGTTCATGGTTTCCTTTGCTTTGCAGAAGCTTTTTAGTCTGATGTAATCCCATTTGTTAACTTTTTCTTTTGGGGAAATATTAAATTCTTCATCAGTGGACCTTTCAGAGCATTTAATATACTCAAGTGCTGTATGACTTTTCAATAAAGAGATATAGCATGTATTTTTCCCCAAACTTACTTGACAATGGAGTTGTTTTAATTTAAATTTAATTTAATTAGTTTTCATAGATTAGCTTCAAGGTCAGTGTACTATGGAGCACACTAGGGGAGGTTTCCAAATTACATCTAAACCACTAAAAGCCTAACAATAAAATCATTTAAATAAATAAACGGATAAAACTTAGTATGATGTTTCAGAATTTAGAGTAGGAAAAATATTAAATGGGTAAACTTTTAGAAATGTCTAACTTTGAAAGTCTTAAAAAATGTATGTATTTTCCCAACCATCTTCAGATGAGATGGCTTGAGCTCTAAAAATAAGTAGAAAATTGCACAACATACAGGGGTCAGAAGCCAAAAGAGATGCAAATCAACAGGATGATTGACCCAAAAGATGCTTGACATTAAACTGCTTTCATTTTAGCCATCTTCTTACTACAATGATTTTTCGGTTTTGGATCTACCTGCTAGAATTTAGCTTTTTTTCTGCACATTGCTTCAATAGATATCTCTTAGTTCAGTCAAACAGTCATGGGCTGAACAAATTCTGTAAATCAGGCATTACGCAAGAAAGCAACAAATAGGTTCTGGCCCTTGAGGAGCTCATAGAGAAGAAGACACACAGAGAAGTAAACTGGCAAATGACAATATGGGGCTATAATTCGGGTTTTCTAGGTTAAGCGTGGGAGTTTAGAGGTAGGAATCACTGACTGGAAGATTTGAGGAGTACTTCATGAAAAGGGGACATTTGTGTGGGTCTTGAAGGATGAACAGGAGCTTAGCAGGTAGAAGGGAGTAGGAAAGGAACTTCAGCAAGAGAAACAAAACGGCATGGTGTGTTCCAGGGATGGCAAAAAAGCGTACATTAGTTAAAGCACAGATTATGGATCTCCTGTGGGGAGCCATTGGAGGAGAAAACTTGTAAAGGTCGGTTAGTACCACAGTAGGAAGAACCGTACTGTGCTTGGTATCCTACACTTCGGATCTTGAACTCCATCCTGTTGGCAGTCGGCATTAATTAAAAGTTTTTGAACATATATGTGACATGATTGGATTTGTAATTTAGAAAGATGACTGTAGTTTTAGAATGGAGGCTCATCATCATCATCATCATCGTCATCACTTACTCAGTATTTGGTTTTATACTGAGTGCTTTATGTGTGTTATAAACTGTGTGTTTTATACTGAGTGCTTTATGTGTGTTATACAATTCTCACCACAAGCTTACGCTGTCTGCAGTGTTACTATCCTTGCCAGTTTACAGATGAGGAACCTCAGGCGTAGAGAGGCTAAGTAGCTAGTAAGTGAGTAAGTGATGGAGCTGGCACTTGAAGCCAAGCAGTCTGGCTGCAGATTCCATGCTCTTAACTACTGTGCCATATTCTATGGGGGTGTTGTGCTGACAAGAGTGAAGATGACCCTCAAGATTAGTTGTGTGTAAGATTGGTGGGAAGGATGAGCTAGCTTATTGAAGGTCTCGAGACCATAAGAGGAGTTGATTTTAGAGGTTGTTTTCTTGGCCGAAATACTATTTTGTAGAAAGGAGATAATTTGAATACAGAGACAACGGTTGCGAAGCTACTTGGGTATTCTACAGGAGTGTGGAGGAGGGCATGATTTCTGTCTTAGAGGGTGTCAGAGCTGGGTGGGAATAGAGAAGAAGGGACATATCTGAGATTTCTCATTACATTATTCAATTTTCTGGGGACCACTATCTGGGTGGCACATCAGTTTCCGCAATAAAACTAATGTTATTGTTTTTAAGATAACTAGAACTTCTAAACTTATCTTCCACTAATAGCTAGCATTTATGGAATGTATACCATGTGCCAGACATCATGCTAAGCATTTTATGTGCATCTTCCTTATTTCTGATAACCTTCTAAGGTCACTACTATTGCTATACCCACTTCCCAGGTGATGAAACTGAGAGCAAGGATATTAAATAATGATTTTAAGTTATGCCGCTAGTAAATGATGGCTCATTTAACAGTGGCACATTACATTTATTAATAAAAATCAGTATTTTTGTGGAATCAGAATTTTTGTGGAATACAATTGTAAATTATGTTCATTCACTTTTTCATTTATTAATTCATTTAGCAAAATGCCTAGCACCATGTTAGGTGCTAAGCATATACCTAAACAGGCCAATAAGGTCCTTGTTGTCAAGGTGTTCATTCTAGTGGGGGAGACAGACAATAAAAATATAAACAAATGAGTACACAAAAATTTCAGACAGTGACGAGTGCCAGAAAAAACTAAAACAGAGCAACGTGACAGAGAGCGATCGGGAGGCAGTGCAGGGAGCGTGCCTGCTTTGGTTAGGATGGTCAGGAACAGTCTTTGCCAGGTGGCAGGAGCATAGAGAAAGAGAAGGGGGGAGGTAAGAGATGAGGTCAAGGAGGTAGGCAGGTGTTAGGCCATGTAGGATTTTGTGGATTGTTCTACAGAGTTTAGATTTTATTCTAAGGCCACTGAGAATCCTCTAGATGATTTACAGCAGGGAGTGTTAAGATGTGAGTTATGTTCTATGGAAAATAAACTGCAGCAGGGCCAACGTGGAAACAGTCAGAACAAGTAAGTGGGCCAGGTGAGTGTGAACAGTGATGTCGGTGGTTGATGAACCAGTAAGAGATGGTAGAGTTTGGGAGACATTTCTGAATGTAGAGATGGTAAGTTGTGCTGATCAAGAGGGTCTGTGGAGAGGGAGGCCAAGGATCATGTTTAGGTCTCAGGTTTACACATAAATCTGAGCTGAAAAGCTGTTGTCTGGGGTGGTAGGGAAGGGGGGTCAATGATGAGTTCAGTGTGGGACCTGTAGAGAGCGAGCAGACTAAAGCCGAGGAGAGGGAGGAGGACTGGAGGTGAAGATGTGGGAAGCTCCAACATACGGATGGAAAATGTGTTTGCTACTCAGTTCCTGGACGGAGATAAAAGATCACTTTTACGTGTGTTAGTCACAGCTTTTGTAAGCCTCTGTGTGCCTTACCAACATCCTTCTCCCATCAACTCTGTGGATTTCTGGATTGCTGTCAAGAAAACTCTCCCATGATTGCACTTCCCGAGTCAGCAGGGATGTCAGTGTTGGGAGGTTTCACATTTCACAGCAGCTCAATTTTCTTTAAACCTCATGGAGTGCTTCATCCATTCACAAAAGCAGGCTATAGGAGACTTTTCAGTTGGTCATCCTAATAAAAATTCCTGTAAGTAAAAACATTTGGTATTTCCTGAATTGCATGATCTTCTAAATTTCTGGTGAACTCCTTTAGATTGGAATAAAGAATGGCTGGTATTAGGACTGCCCTTGACATCAATCCTCTCATTGCAGAATGTCCACTTCGCTCTGTCCTGAGCAGGCAGACAACAGATGCTGGGTTTGAGTTAAATGGCAGTCTTTGGGAGCCCTTTCCAGTTGCATCACATTTCTCCAGGGTGTGGTTATAGTAAAGACTGATATAACTCCTGCCAGTTTATTAGCCTGCACTGAAAATTATTCTTAAATTGGATTTTTTTCAAATGGAAGTAATGTTGTTTTGCCACTTGAGGACAACTGATATTGGCTATAATTGTGTAGGTGTATATGTCCTAAACAGGACGACTCTTCTGCCCTGTCTCATGTGGATATGTACGTCCCCATGAGAATGTATGTTGCCATTGCAACATGTCAGAGTGGATCTCACAGCAGCAGTCACATGGCACATGCAAGGTTAGCCCAACTTCTGCTGGTTGGAGTGTTGCCTATTTTTCTTGGGGATCCTAGGCTTTCTGTTTAATTCTCATGGATTATTGTAGGTCATAGACTATGCAGATAGTAACAGAGAATTATTCCCAGTTAAGTAAGGTATGTGTTAACTATGATTAACCTGGTTGGGAAAATGGATGTTCCAGGGCCAGGTACTGGGAAAACAAAATTTTCAGCTATTTGCTATGTGAAATATAATATTGAGATATTTAAACTTATAATTATTCTATACTAAACCTTGGGGTTTTTTCCCTTAGAATTATTTGCTAATGATAGTCGTATCTTGTAATTTTATTTTCAGTCAGAGAGGTTTTTGTCCATTGACTAGACAAATCTGATTACTAGATTGAATTAAATAACCACTGATTTTCCAAAGAGCTCCTGTAGCATTTGAGTTTTTTAAAATTAAAAGAATTAATGTTTAAGTATTTAAATATTAGCTGAAATTATGATTTTAAAATATATTTTGATTTGTTAGCTTAGTTTACTAAATATACAACTGGTTAGATAATATCAGCAAACACATATAGAATTTACTACGTAACAGATACAGTTCTAATTGCTTTCCATATATTATGTCCTTTAATTCTTACAACAATCCTAGGAGGTTGGTGGTAAACTTAGCCTCTGTTTTATGGTTAAGGGCAACTGAGGCACGAAGAAGTTAAATAAGTTGCCTAACATCAGTAGGTGGTAAATAGTGGAGCTGGGATCTGAACCAAGGCAACCTGTCTCCAAAGTCTGTATTCTTAATCACTGTACATGAATCCATAATCTCTCCATTATTATATTTTGAAGAGAAAATATATAATTTACTTCATTTCAATCAATCTTTGTTGAGTACCTGCTATTTACCATGCGTTGGGCTAGGAGATGTGGGGCATTCAAGGATAAGTAGGATGCAGGTGTACGCTCGAGTATTTCAGATTCTGCTGGGGTTCTGCGGACACACAGGACTTGAATACAAGGCAGAAGAGCAGAAAGGTCATTCCAGCTGCAGTGAACAGCAGCAATTAATGCACAGACGTGAAAAAGAACAAATTGTCACTAGGAAGCAGTGATTGGTGCACTGTGTCTAGAAAACCATCATGAGAGGTAAAATCTAGACACAGAGAGTCTTGACTCCAAGAATGAAAAGTTAGACATAATTAAGTAGACTGTCAAGAACCACTGGTGTATGTTTTTCTAAAGCAGGGAAGTTATTTCATTAATCCCCTCATTCGTAAAGGATGACTAATGTTCTATTACATTGATAGGATATTTCAGGAATAAATTAAACAATGCATTAAAGAAGTTTGACACAGTGTCTGGAACACAGTAAGTGCACAAATGGTTCCAACTGGTTTGGCAGTTATTATTAAATAAGCTGAAGGAAGTTGGAGCTCTTTTTCCATCATTTGTTGGGTTCTTTCTATCCAGCAATGGGGTAAGTCTAGAGTATAGCTTCCCAGCCTCTCATGTCTGGAAAGTCTTCTGCCTGTTGAGAGTCTTCACTGTAACTTTTGTAACCAATAAGGGTCCCATCTCCACAAAGGAAGGATGAGTGGCCCTCAGCCTTGCTTTGCTGGGACGCTGTGAGATTATTAGGAAGCAGTGTCTGCTTATCAAGTACCTTCTGCCCTGTTGCATTTCTGTGGAGGCAGTCATCACAAATCCCCAGTAAGATACACTACACAGAGGGGACTGAAACAAGTCTCTGTCAGTGTCAGTATTGAATTCTCCCCATTTTGTGTTTCTCATTAGTATCTGTGAATTATATGGAATGATGAAACTCACATTTAAATCCAGTTAGAAATTTTAGCTGGAGAATCAGATGTCAGCTTGTAACTATAGGTTGGTCAGTGTTCCTCAGTGGAAATTTGGGTTCTTGGTCAGTTGGGAAGAAGTATATAAAGAAAGAAAAGAACAGAAAGGCAGAAGCATGACTTGAGGAAAAAATTTCCGCAAATTGGTGTTTTGATTTTTAAGAGTACAGATGAGTTGGATAAAGAAGGGCCAACCACCCAAATGGAGTAAAATATAACTCTGGGTAGTCCTCTTCCTAGTTTTCTCAGCTTTTCCCCCACACTTGAATGTTGAGTATTATTATCCTCCCAAACTCAACAGGAGTTTCTGCTCCTAAAGATGTACACTTGAATAGTCAAGAGGAAGAGAAAAAGAAATGATTAAGAATCTACTATGTGCCAGGCATCTTACTATTGATAAACTTATTTGATATTCATAGGGATACTGTGAAATTTTAGAACACTCATTTGATACGATAAAAACTGAATTTCTGAGAACCTACAAGATTTGACTAAGGTCACAGGCAGTCAGTGGGTAGATTTTGGATTATCAACTCAGGCCTTCTGATTCCTCTTCCCATCCCACTCTCTGTCCTTCCCTACAGTTCAAAACCATCTTTAGCGTGGTCAACGTGTACAAACTAGACTCAAATACGACATAAAAAGTTATTCGTTTGGCTTAGTACATGTTAACACATAAAACAAGTGTTCAGTATTACTTCCAGCCCCAGCTCTTGGTTCACTCTATTTGTATTACCAAACTTTTTGTGGTTTTCTTTCATTTCATTTTTGTCTCTTCTGTTCAATAAAACAGTAAGTGTTGGGTTGAAGTTTCAAAACACCAACCTCAGAATTTCCTGAATTCTATCTTTAGGATTTGATTATCTTGTGTCCACACCCCATCTCTCCAGTGAAAAACCATGAATTCCTTCTCCTTTGAGCTCTTCGTAGATGTTACTCTATACCCCTGTCATTTTTGATTCTTCTCAAGCTTCCTCACGCTTCCTGACCTTCACTCTGAAAATCCTGAGTTCTTCCCTTTCTTAATCCCACAATGTTATCAACCCACTAAGGGCCTTTTTTCCAGCTGTATAGGCCTTGTAATTTTTACTGTCTTATAGATAATATTATATTACTTTACTCTGGCCACATTCAGACCAAGATTCCTCTGATCCTGTTGGTTTGTCTCATCCACTTAAAATAAATACTACATTAACAATCGAGAAACCAAAGGTCTTGAAGTTTTCTATTTTAAATATTAGCCTATTAAAAGCCAGACGTTTTTATTGTAGGGTCATGTAGTATATCAACCCCATTTCTCTGTCTCATATTTGTAATACGGGAACAAAGAAGAGAAAAAAAGAGTGTGCTTGGAAATGGATAGCCCCAATATGAACCAATACTTGGTGCTTTGGATAATTCTCTCTCAACCTCAAAAAGCAATTTTCCTTAAGCATCAGATCCCAGCCTTACCCAAGGCTTTCATGCGTCAGTTGCCGTGATGATTCAACATTTTCTCCTTTAAAGTTTCTCAAAATGCCTTTGCATCCTTGAGCTTTTAAAACTAATTTTGCCTGTGGCATTTAGTAGAGTAATCATGATGGAAAGCAGGTTTCTAAGTCAGACTTACGGTTTGGGGGATGTCAGTATTTAACAAAGGTCCACCTGCTGTGAGATCTCCTTGGCACAGCCCACTTTATATGGAAAAGTTTTTACTAAACATGGTAGCACTTACTGAACTACAGAGCTAAATGGTGCTGAGTAATCTTTCTAGTTCCTCAGCCAGATCCTGTCAGGCCTAAAAGGGTGTAATTCTCTGGCTGCCACTTCCAAAGCTCGGAGACTCCTTTTTTCCATAATCAGCTACTGTGATTAACCAAAGGGAGTAAGTGAAAAGTCTGAACAAATGGTTTACCAAATAATCTGAATTTTTAAAGGCAATCAGAGTATAACAGGGTGTACTAAGAGACAAGAACTACACCCATAATTTGAATTGAGTGAATTTTATACAAAGAATTTTTAACTAAGTTGTTAGCTAGGCAACTAAAAGGGTAAAAAGGAGGCCCTGGGATATTACAAATGCAGGAACTGCAGAAAGCCCCAGGAGTCATAGTTTCTTTAAAGGGAAGAAGGAAAGAATTAAAACTTAGACATTTAGAGAGGGAGTTGCCCTGCTGAGCTGAAACTCAGACGTTTCCGGAGAACTGGCTGGTGCTGGTGCCTCCAGGGGGGTGGGGGTGGGAGTGGTGCAATGAAACTGGTTGTACAAGTGTTGAGAGAACCACAGACTGACTTTAGGTGCTGCTATAGAAAGCATCGTAGCTGCTGGAGTGAAGAAGTGTTACTGGAGTCATAATCCTAAGAACTGCTAGCATACAGAAAGTCCCAACGAAGCAGAAGGAAGCAAAAAGGAAGCAACAAGTCACTTCCTCCTCTTCCAGCTTTGTAGTTTTCCTCTGTCACCCCCTAATGGCAAAGCCTAACATGGAGCAGCTGGCAAAGCCATAATGTGGTTTGCGGAGCACCATCACAGCATCAAAAAGAGCATGGAAGGGAGGGCGTGAAGCTGAGAGACAGTAACTTAACAACTGGCAAAAGAGGAACTTATTCTGAAGTCTACAGCTTCTAAAATAGCCATCTTTAAATCAGCCGAACCTCCCCATACCACTCTGAACTTCCGGTTCCATCATTTCATTGTTTCTTCATGAGTTTTGGAGTCAGCATTAGATTCATATTTCAGTTTTTGCTTATGAGCTGTGTGACTATAAGCAAGATGTTTAACTTCATTCACTTATTTATTTATTTAATAAAAACCACTTTATTAAGATATGATTGACATACAAAAAGCTGTACATATTTAATATATATATAATTTAATGAGTTTGGAGATAAGTATACATTCATGAAACCATTACCATAATCCATGCCATAAACATAGCCATTACTTCAAAAGTTTCCTCCTGTCCTCTTTTTTGCTGTGATTAGAACACTTAATATCTATCCTTTTAGCAAGTTTTTAAGCGCTGTTAACGATAGACACTGTGGTATACAATAGATCTCAAAGGCTTATTTATCTTCCATAACTGAAACTTTGCACCCTTTGACCATCATCTCCCCATTTCCCTCACCCTCCAGCCCCTGGTAACCACCATTCTGCTCTCTGCTTCTCTGAGTTTGACTATTTTAGATTCTTCATATAAGTGGGATTATGTAGTATTTATTCTTCTGTGTCTGGCTTATTTAACTTAGCATGATATCCTCCAACTTGTCCATGTTGTTGCAAATGACATGATTTCCTCTTGTTTAAGGTTGAATAATATTCCGTTGTATGCAAATGATATATTTTCTTTATCCATCATCCATTGATGGACATTTAGATTGCTTCCATATTTTGGATATTGTGAATAATGTTGCAAGGAATATGGGAATGCAGGTATGTCTTTGAGATACTCAATTCATTTTACCTCTTTTAGACTCGATTTATGCATCTACAAAACCAAGATAATATCTATTTCTCGGGACTGATATAAGTATTAAGTGAAATTAGGTTCATGTGAAGTTTACTTAGCGTGAGTACATCATATGACACTAAACAAGGGAAGGAGAAAAGAGAAGAAAAATAAGCAAGGAAGAAAATATACATAGTTTCTATAATCCTGGTTTCTGTAATTGGTTGAAGGCTACAGCTGACATTTATAATGCTCTTCTTCCACTCCCCATTTCAGGTTTTCTTTACCCTCAGCCAGGACCTCAACTTGTTTGGGTTCTTTACCTGGTAGGGGTTATTTTAATCTTCATTCCTGAAAGGGCTGAATGCACAGTGGTCCTGTCTTTTTCAGGTTATCAGTAAATGGTTAAAGTGGCGCGCTCAAATATATTAGATATTGACTTCAAAAATCAAAAAAAGCCCACTTAGAGTTGTGCTTTTTCAGCTGAAGATAATTCAGGCGCAGCAACTTTTCTTTTACTTGGAAAGGAGATCTCAACATGTTCTAGACAGTTTGACTCCCAGGAACTTCACTGAGGTGGTGAACTCCTCAGTTTTTGTGGGTTTTACCTCCTACCCTGGAGTTCACATAGGTTTTACTACGCCATCTAGAGTACTTGCTGCTTCCTGCTCATCAGAAGCAATTACATGATGTCATCAATGCAGTGGACTGATAGGATGTTGGGTGGAATGTCAAGATGATGAAGATCTCTCCCGAGGATATTATGACAGAAAGCAGGAGAGTTGACATAGCCCTGAAGCAATACTTGGAAAGTCACTGTTAGTCATACTAGGAAAAATAAAACTGCCTTTGATGGTCCTTACAAACTGATCTGGAGGAAAAGGCATTTTTCATGTCACAAGCTGCATATCAGGGGCCAGAGGCTATATTGATTTTCTCCATTTAAAGATACTCTATCTGGAACATCAGCTCCAATTGGGGCCACTACCTAAATTAGTTTAAAATAATAAATAATTATTCTGTTATTCTCTAAGATTTGTTCACTTTTCCCACCGGTCAAACAAGTGAGTAAGTGGGGAGATGGTGTGTATCACCACCCTGGCTTTATTCAAGTCTCTGATAATGGCACTCATCTTCAAAACTCCCTCATAGATACAGCATCATTTTTGGTTTACTACCCTTGTCATGAGGGGAACTTCCAGGGGCTTTTACTTGGCCCTTCCTTCCATACGAGCTTTATTTCTCAAGCCAGAGTGCTAGTGTGAGGATTCTGCCAATTGTCAAGCATGATTACTCCAATTATACATTCACAAATCGGGGAATTGATCTCTGGACCTACTGGGGCCACTGTGATTAAAATGTGAGCTAAAACTCCAACTGTTACCTGGCCACCATAAGCCACCACTTTCATTGGTGGACCAAAGTGACGTTTTGAGTCTCTAGGAATTGATGTCAATTCAGTGTCTAATAATCCTTGTGGTAGGTATCATTTTGGCCCCCATGACCTCTGAACCCACGTGTCACACCCATGAGTATGTTACATTACAGAACAAAAGGGACTTTGCAGATGTAATTAAGGATACTAATTAGTTGACTTTAAATATAGAGAGTATCCTGGATTATCCAGGTGGGCTGAGAGACAATAACTTAGCAACTGGCACAGAGGAACATATTCTGAAGCCTAAAATAGCTGTCTTTAAATCTGCTGAAACTCCCCACACTTTTCCTTACATCTAGTTCCTTAATTTCCTTCTCTATGAGTTTTGGAGTTAGACAGAATTGGGTTCAGATTTTATTTTGCTTTTTATGAGAATATGTGACTTGAGCAAGCTGTTTAGCTCCATTTAGACTTGCTTTCCTCATCTACAAGCCAGGATAACAATATGTATTTCAGAGGGTTGATGTAAGTATTAAATGAAATAAAGTTCACGTGAAGCATATTTAGCACGTGGCACAGCATACGGCGCTAAACAAGGTCGTGTTGGTTCCCGTCTTTCTCCATCATGTATGTCTTCCCCATTGTTCTTCCTCCTTTTCTTTTCTGCCTCTTGTCCCCAGTCTTTTTCATCGTGTCTTCTTTTGTCTATTCTCCTCTGTTTTGTTTTTTCTCTTCCTTTTCATTTTCTCCATCTTTACTACCTTAATCCACCCCCCCCCCCCCACCACCACATATTTTCTCTTATCCCTTTTGTTATCCGTCTACTCATAATATGGTCAATGAACCTCAATAAAAAATGCTCCACACTTTTGCTTTAGAATTTATAACTGATGTCCTTTTGCCATCACTAAACTGTTCATGCATCTCAAATCCTCTGAGGTGTCATATATAGGAAGTTATCATCTCGAGAGCTTACTGCAGTCTATTGCATAATGTAGCAGTTAGGAATGTCTAGGTTTCCAGTTTTGGAAAAACCAACAAATATTGACTTGATCAAAGGGCTTATTCTTCTCACAGATAGGCAGCTGCTAGCATTGGTTCAGAGGCTCCACCACATCAGGATCAGCATCTCTCCCATTCTCTTGTGATTTTGTATCCCCAAGATCATACTATGTTTAAAGTAAGAAGAGTCAGGGTGAGGAGGAAGTGGGGGCACCAGCAACTCATGTCCCTTTTATCAACAAAGGGATGCTTTCTCAGAAGCCCATAGCTGGCTTCTGTTTAGATTTCATTGGCCTGTCCTATCTCTCTATTTCTGCAACTTTATTTTTTTAATTCATCAGCTTGTATTTTGGTGTTGGACTACAGACTTCTGCAGGACACAGTAGGCAGGACTCTTTGGTATCTTTGGTATTGTCTCCATCCTTTTGCCTTTTTCCGAATGTCATATAGTTGGAATCAGATAGTGTGCAGCCTTTTCAGATTGGCTTCTTTCTTTTAGCAGATGCACTTAAGATTCTTCTATGTCTTTCTGTGGCTTGATAAATCATTTCTTTTTATCACAGAATAGTATTCCCTTGTAAGGATGTAATACAGTTTGTTTATCCATTCGCCTATTGAAGGACATCTTGATTGCTTCCAATTTTTGGCGATTACAAATAAAGCTGCTATAAGTATTCACATGCAGGTTTTTGTGTGGACATAAATTTTCAGCTTATTTGGGAAAATACTCAGGAACATAATTGCTGGGTTGTATGGCAAGCCTGTGTTTAGCTTTATAAGAAATGGCTCAACTGTCTTCCAAAGTGGCTGTACCATTTTGCTTTCCCACCAGCAATGAGTGAGAGTTCCTGTTGCTCCACCAGCATTTCACCAGTATTTGGTGGTGGTGTTGCTTTGAATTCTAGCCATTTTAATAGACATGCAGATTGGGCTCATTTTTACTCGCTCTTCTCCTTCCATTTACAGTGATCTTCAAGGCCCACTTCAAAGATTACCTCCCTTGTGAAGCCTTCCCTGATGCCATCTCCAGCATAGCCCCTTCTGGTCCTGAAGTGATTCCTTCTGTTGTGAAATCCTGTTACTGTCCCTTCTGTCTTCTTCTTGCAGTCCACATAACCACGATGTTACTTTCCACAGCAGTGGCCATCCAGAGCACCTGCATAATTTCTGAGAGTTCCTGAGGCATTACTTTCTTATGATTCCCTCTACTCTGCCGGGCTCCTCGGCAGTCTCCATCTTCCCTTGAACCAACCCCGACATGAAACTCAGCTCCTTCACTGGTTTTCACATGAGAGTTGACCCGCCCCAAGGATTGTGTGAATTTGGTAACAATGGGGAGGGATGATGGAGTACTATTCATGACTTCTTGACTAGATCTCTCCTCTCTTCTTTATTTTCTTCACTCCCTTTCTGAAGTAAAAAAGATTCCTCTCTTTGTCTCATGTGTAATTGTTTCATATCCTTCTCTTAGACTCTTGGGGTTACCAACACGCATGTTTCATGTGATGCACTTATTGAAAGTTAGACTATCAAGGCATATTGGTCATGAAAGCATCCATCCCTAAGCTACAGCATGGTTTCTTCTATCAACTGCTAAGAGAATACAATTTATCTCATTGCATTGTATGTAACTATTTTCCCACACATAGTTTTCTTTCTGGATGGTGAAGTCCTCAAGGATAAGAATTAATTCTTCGTCTTTCTGATCTCCAAGTTTCTTGCTTTAGAAGTGGTGTCAATAAATTTTTTTGAATGAATGAATGGATATACTATATATGACTTCAGTCTCTTTTAAAAAGAAACAAATGCATTTCTTTCAAGTAGGCATTGTTGAATTATAAACAATTAACCCATTTTATGTACAAGTGAAAACACAAACCATGATTTCTTTGCCTAGTGTATAATATTTATTAAGAAATGACAGAAGACGCTGTATCACAGATATAATTGAAATTGCCAACAGGCAAGATCATTATGATAAAAAAAAGGATGGAATCAGATGTTGAAATATGGGAAAGTCTAGCCTACTTCTTAAAAGTTGAATGTTGGGTGAAGAGCTTCAGTTTTCTCTGGTGACATCTGAGGAAAGTTGCTTGAGTATACTCCGGTGCCTTTGAAGTTGAAAAAATTTTTAGGGAAACAGAAGCTAAAAATAGATCATAAAGTAGGGAAAAATTAGACTTGTGGACAGTTCTCAAGCATAAATTCCACAATATGACAGTAATTTTCCATCCTGTAGGAAAATCAGAAATAGCATATTCAAAGCAATTTGATGATCAGGAGGTGGGTTCCAGCATTTCTGTGTCCTCAGTGGAGAGTCAGGCTATTCATTGTAGAATGGAATCAGATAGAACTCACATACCTGGTAGCCCTGAGAACAAAAATCCAAATGGAAGTCTAAGAACTTGTTAGTGGTCCAGGGGTGGGTTGAGGATATTAGGTGTTCAGAGATACTGTGTCCTGGGCAATTGAAAATCAGCAGCCTGGCTTTTAGCAGGTGGGCACACAGCAGGTGGGCTGGCAGCAGCAGGCTGGGCGGCAGCAGGACTGTCCACAGTAGGATGGGCGGCAGCAGGAGGCCTGGGCATGGTGCAGCTGGCAGCAGGATGGGGGGGTGCAGCTCACCACGCAGCAGGGAGGCAGGGAGGTGCCCTCCACGCGGCCGTCAGGGCGGCACCACCTGGTGCGGGAGCTCACAGCTCCGTAGCCGCCCTCTTGGCCACCACTGATGCCACCGCCGATGCCACAGCTGGCCTGGCAGAAGCTTGGCTGGCAGCAACTGGAGTCACAGGTCCCACCGGTGGAGCAGCTGGGAAATCCACAGAAGCTGGTGGAGCAGCAGGCCATGGTGTCAGGAGTTGGGTTGAGAGCAGTGTTGGGTTGGAGTTTTGGTGGTGACTTCTATGCCGGGCCTTTTATATATCTGAGCCAGCGCTGTTTATAAAATTCTTAACATATTTTCTTTGTTTTTGTTTAAATTTGTTCCTCAGTGGTCCTATGATTGGCTTATGTTAAAATACTTATGACGTATTATGAGCGGCAGTTTAGAAATTACTTCATTTTATAGTTTCATTTGGACTCCTCATATTGGTCCTTTGCTCTTTGGAATATGTTTGTGGTTTCCCATGTTCAAAGAGCCCTCCCGTTTTAGTCCACGTCAACCCCCTTGATTTTCAGAGGAGGCTGTTCCACGTGACACTCTGTCCAGATCGCTAAGGCTAAGAGTAATTGTGCTCCTGTTTTTAACGATTACTTTTTCCTTATGGATATTTAGACTGAATTCTCTTGAATATAGACATCAGGACATCCACTGAATTGAAAGGGTATCTTTGGTCATGCATAATTAAAAGCTTCCAACTCATTTACTCCAACATCAAATCAAATTACCATTATAGTTCCTTTGATTTCAACCAATTTGAAATGTGTAAATATTGTTCATATTCCAGGCCAGGAATCTTTTCTTTTGAACCAAATAACACAGCATATATTAAAGTATCTAGCAGAGTGCTTAGCTCCTGGAAGAACCTTAATAAATGTTTACTGAATCTAATTTTGAATGGGTGGAGTAAAGGGATGATTCATGGAAGCCCGTACCACTTATGAATGATTAAATGGAACTTTCAAGCTGTGGTACCTTTCTTGAAGGAAACCTTGTTATTATCAAAAGAGACGAGGAAATGCTGAAATTTTTCTTCTACATTTAGTAGTTGAACCGAGGCTCAGGAAAAAACATCTGGGAGTCACGACATTTTGAAGACGGCACCGCCATCCATTTTATTCTCCTCTGAAATGCATCATCTTGCGTGTGATCTATCCTTACTGCCAATGAAATGATAGGGGTAAGTGCTGGGAGCTTGTAAATAACTCGGAAAATGTTTTTCTTAAAGTGTCCTGTTGTATTTTGTCTGTTGTACTCAAACGCTTAATGAAGAATTGAAAAATTAAATGATAAAGGTATTTTTGTTCTAGTTTTGTGTTAACTTCTTAAGAGAATATCTTTGCCAAGTGCAAAATATATAGTTGTTT
This sequence comes from Equus caballus, assembly GCF_041296265.1. Classification (NCBI taxonomy): domain Eukaryota; kingdom Metazoa; phylum Chordata; class Mammalia; order Perissodactyla; family Equidae; genus Equus; species Equus caballus. The sequence goes on along the minus strand of NC_091694.1, from coordinate 21,700,984 downwards.
CAAATTTCTAATGCATGTGTCTGACAAATGGTGATGGTGGGGCTCACTGGGTACCTCCTTAGCTAGTTGTTCTGCTCTCATCTAGGCCAGAGAGATATTCTACATACTTACAGTAAACAGGGGTGAGTGTTGGGAGTTGAAACCTAGAGAGCATTTTGGGGATCAGTGGGAGGAATATAATAGGCTAAGGCATAGAAATTAAACTGAAATGCTCTTGGAAAGTAGATAATATCTAAGAAAGACTCTATGGTAAATATTTTAAAATTTATTTAGTAGGTAATACAATTTCTTTAGATATTGGCATGCATAAAGGAGAACATCTAGTATATTAAATGAAAGGAGATTAAAAATAGTAGAAGTACACTGGGTAGAAATCCCATAGCTTTGGTCAACCTGAAATTTTTAGCTAGAAGTGGCTCCATTAGTCTAGACCTAATCCTAACAGATTAGAGCATGTGTTTGAATAACTATGAAGGTTATTTAATGCATGGAACGTTTTTTTAACTGGTGGATTCAAGCATCGTGTAATTTGTCTTTAATCTTTCTGGTTTAGACTTTATGTTTAGGCCTTAGGATTACTATCAAAATGCAAATCCGCTCTTCTTGAATTCCAGCTAAAGGTGGACAAGCTTAAGGGTAGAAGGAAGAAAATAACTCAGTTTGCTTTGCACATTTAAATATTTTATTTGAAATTAACAGGGGATATTCAAGGAGAAAGCAGATCTGAAAATATATGGGGATCAAGAAATAGGGAGGAGAGCAGAGATGTCACTGAAATGAAGAACTACCCCACTCTCCTACCCTGCTCAGGCAAGGCAGGATACTCAGACACTCTGACCGACATATATGTTCAGTGGGCTAATGCAGCATATCCAAGAGGGTCTTGACTAAGATTTTTGTTATTTCTGAGCAGCTTAGAAACATTATGATACTCAGCAACCAAGTAAAATTGAACACTTCTTCAGAGATCAGCACAGTTTTGCTCTGCTTCCCCTTTCATTCCTAACTAATCAGCAACCTTGCTTTTAACAGGTGGACTGGCAGCAGATGGGCTCACAGCGGATGGGCTCACAGCAGATGGGCTCACAGCAGATGGGCTGGCAGCAGCAGGCTGGGCGGCAGCAGGACTGTCCACAGTAGGATGGGCGGCAGCAGGAGGCCTGGGCATGGTGCAGCTGGCAGCAGGATGGGGGGGTGCAGCTCACCACGCAGCAGGGAGGCAGGGAGGTGCCCTCCACGCGGCAGTCAGGGCGGCACCACCTGGTGCGGGAGCTCACAGCTCCATAGCCACCCTCTTGGCCACCACTGATGCCACCGCCAATGCCACTGCCAATGCCACAGCTGGTCTGGCAGAAGCTTGGCTGGCAGCAGCTGGTCTGGCAGGAGCTTGGCTGGCAGCAGCTGGTCTGGCAGAAGCTTGGCTGGCAGCAGCTGGTCTGGCAGGACCTTGGCTGGCAGCAGCTGGAGTTGCAGGTCTCACTGATGGAGCAGCTGGGAAATCCACAGAAGCTGGTGGAGCAGCAGGCCATGGTGTCAGGAGTTGGGTTGAGAGTTGTGTTGTTAAGAGAAGTTTCTGAGTTTTGGCTGCCCCCTCTACATCTGGCCTTTTATACATTCCCTAGAGCTGCGTATTTCCCCAACATTTAGCATCTTTGCTTGATACTATTTGAAAAGTGGGTCTCTGATTGGCTAACACCTGAGTTGTTTAGAAAGTTATAAATAGCATTTCAATAGTCTGCTTTGTCATTGCTCAATTAAATCTCATTATGTTTCTTCTTTGCCCTCTGGAGCAAGTGAAGGCTCATTGTGGAAGCCAATCATGGCAGCACCTCTTTATGCAAGTCACATGACAGACTAGACTTGGGCCAACCATTGCCCAGGCTTGCTTGGTCATACCTGTCCTTTGATAACCTTTAGGCAGAGTTTATCTAAACTTAACATTTCCTTCCAAGGTGGTCACTCAATTAAGGATCATGATTTCATAAGCAATTTGTCCAGACTTGGAATGACTAACATTAGTGTCATCAAAACATGAGCTATCACCTCATCATCAACATTCGAAAGACGTATGTCTATGATCAGTTTGTGCAAGATATAGTGTCCTCAGAGCTCTAAGGAGTATTTTTTCCTTTGATCATCAGTGTACATATTCTCTCCTGAAACCTTTAATGTCTTTTGCTAATAGATTGTTTTCTGACTCTACTAAATTAAAAATATGGGCTAGCAATGAATACACATTTTAGCAAGTCAAACAGTGCATAGGAATATAAAGTTAGTATTTTTCCCCCCTTCCCCCAAAGATACACATACCTTCCAAAACTAGTAGTCCAGAGATAATCAGTATTACCAGTCTGATGCATGTTCTTTGACATCTTTCTTCTTGTTTTCACAAACAGAAACCACCATATACACACATATGTCTTCTACTTCAGTAAAGTTTGGTCTCCTATACATGTTTGTTTTTGAAAAATTAAATTGTAGTAAAATCTTAAAAGTTTATATGGAGGCCTTCACTAGGTTTGGTCATGTATGTCGTCCAGATGGTTTAACAACACATTGCTTTCTCAAGGCTTTATCCTTGAAGTGGCTCCCATCATGGGAAGGGTAGGCAGAATATGCATTCCAAGGACAGGGGAGGAGCCTCCGATTGCCCAGATCCAGCTCTTTGGTCGACTGGTGGTCACGTCCTCTCAATTACCTCCTCCAACAGCTACCATAAACATGGGTGTACAAATATCTCTTCCAGACTGTGCTTTCAATTCTTTTGGGTATATGCCTAGAAGTAGACTTGGTAGATCATATGGTAATTCTATTTTTACTTTTTTGAGTAACTGTTTCCCATAGCAACTGTACCATTTTACATTCCCACTAATAGTGCACAAAGGTTCTAATTTCTCCACGTCCTTGTCAATGCTTTTTGGGTTTTTGAGAGTAGCCGTTCTAATGTGTGTGAGGTGGTCTGACATGGTGATTTTGATTTAAATTTTTGTAATGATTAGTGATGTTGAACCTCTTTTCATGTGCTTGTTGGCCATTTGTATATCTTCTTTGGAGAAATGCCTAAGTCCTTTGCCCAATTTTTAATTGTTTTGTTGCTCTTGTCGTTGAGTTTAGGAGTTCTTTATATATTCCGGATATTAATCCATTATTGGATATATGATTTGTAAATATTTTCTCCCATTCTGTAGATTGCCTTTTCATTTTGTTAGCTCTGTCCTTTAATGAACAGAAGTTTTTAATTTTGATGTAGTTCAATTTATCTATTTTTCACTTTTGTTGTCATATCCAAAAAGTCATTGCCAAATCCAATGTCATGAAGCCTTTCCCTTATGTTTTCTTCTAAGAGTTTTATAGTTTTAGCTCCTGTATTTATATCTTTGACCCACTTTGAGTTAATTTTTGTATATGGTGTAAGGTAAGCGCCCAACCTCATTCTTTTGCATATGGATATCCATTTTTCCCAACACCATTTGTTGAAAAGACTGTCCTTTCCCACTGCATGGTCTTGGCACCCTTGTTGAAAATCATTTGGCTGTGTGTATGAGGGTTTATTGAAGGGCTCTCCCATTCTATTCTATTCTATTCTATTCTATTCTATTCTACTCTATTCTATTTGTCTATATGTCTGCCTTTATGTCAGCAACATACTGTTACTGTTAGCTGTGATTACTATAGCTTTGTAATAAAGCTTGAGATCAAGAAGCTTTGTTCTTCTTTCTCAAGATTTCTTTGGCTATTTAGAGTCTTCTGTGTCCCATACAAATTTTAGGATTTTTTTCTATTTCTGTGAAAAATGCCATTGGTATTTAGATAAGGATTGCATTGAATCTGTAGATTACTTTTGGTAGTATGGACATTTTAAGAATATTAATTCTTCCAATCCATGAGCATGGAATACCTTTCCACTTACTTGTATCTTCTTCTGTTTCTTTCATCAATGTCTTATGGTTTTCAGTGTACAGATCTTTCACCTTCTTGGTTAAATTTATTCCTAAGCATTTATTCTTTTTATGCTATTATAAATGGGGTTGTTTTCTTAATTTCTCTTTCTGATAGATTGTTGTTAGTGTATAGAAATGCAACTGGTTTTGTGTATTTATTTTGTAGCTGTAACTGTACTGAATTCGTTGAATTGTTCTAACAATTTTCCTGGTGGAGTGTTTAGGGTTTTCTATATATAATATCATGTCTTCTGCAAATAGAGATAATTTTACTTCTTTATTTCTGATTTGTTGCCTTTTATTTCTTTTTCTTGCTTAATTGCTCTGGCTAGGACTTCCAGTACAATGATAAATAGATTGGGTGAAAGTGGGCATCCTTGTCTTGCTCCTGATCTTAAAGGAAAAGCTTTCAGTCTTTCACCACTGAGAATGGTGATAATGTGGGCTTTTCAAATATGGCTTTTATTATGCTGAGGAAATTTCCTTTTATTCCTAGTTTGTTGAGAGTTTTGCTTTTTTGTCATATAAGAGTGTTGAATTTCATCAAATGCTTTTTCTTCATCTATTGAAATAACCATGTGTTTTTCCCCGCTTCATTATGCTATGTGATGTAATACATTGATTGGTTTTCATATTTTGAGCCATCTTTGCATTCTAGGATAAAATCTCTCTTGGTCATGGTGTATAATCCTTTTAATGTGCTTTTGAATTCTGTTTAATAGTATTCTGTTGAAAAATTTTGCATCAATACTTATCAGGGATATTGGTTTATAGTTTTTTTTTCTTGTAGTGTCTTTGTCTAGCTTTGGTATCAAGATAATACTGACCTCACAGAATGAGTTCAGAAGTGTTTCCTCCTCTTCAATGTTTTGGAAGAGTTTGAGGAGGATTGGTGTTAATTTTTCTTTAAATGTTTGGTAGAATTCACAGTAAAGCCTTCTAATACTAGAATTTTCTCTGTTGGGAGGTTTTTTTTTTTTATTACTGATACAATCTCCTTATTAGTTATAGATCTATTTAGATTTTCTATTTCTTCATGATTCAGTTTTTATAGGTTGAGTGTTTGTAGGAATTTATCCATTTCACCTAGGTTATGCACTTTGTTGGCCTATCCTATATACATTACTCATTCTTTTAAATAGCTATGCAGTATTCCAGAGTATGACCATACCACAGTTTATTCGATCATCCCCCAATTGATAAATCCTCAATTGCTTTTAGTTCGTGCTTTTGAATTTTAAAAAATCATAGAATTTTAAGCTGAAGGAGGCTTTAATTGGATCCAGATTTAGGTGTATGAGATGGTCACGTGATGTAGGGGACTGAGCTCTTAACTGAGAATTAATTAATTACACTAAATAGTCTTCTCAAACTTGTTCTACCATTAAGGGACTGTGAACCTCAGAAAAGTCACTTAATCCCTCTGAACATTGGTTTACTCATCTGTAGGATGAGAGGATCTCTCAGACACCTCCAGGGCTAAAATTGTATAATTTCTCTACCAGATGATTCATGCTTTAAGGGTGTGATCTTCCCATGTCTGATTTACCTTGGTATCCTACATAGTACTTTTGGACCATTTGCTTACAGATGCTCAGTAAATGCTTGTTGAATAAAAGAGGGAATGAATGATTAGCAGTGTATGATAATGATAACTAGTCAAATTTGCATTTTACCAAAGTCACTTTTATTTTATATTTTTAAGTTTATTATATATTTGCTTTTCTCAGCAGGAGCTGTTAGGTAGTGATACCTGAAAGTGGTCGGTGGTTAGAATCAAAGGGGCAAAATGTGTCTCCATTTCTGTTCTGTTGTTCAAGGGTATTTTCTGGATGGGATCAGATCTCTAGGTGATGTGTTATGGAAACTGAGTCTTTGCTTACATGTTATCCTTTGTTCATGCTTTCTAATTTCTTGATTTTCATTAATCCATGAATGAATAAGGCATTGTTGTTTTAACCAAAGTAATATTCACAACAAAAAAGAATAACTCAGGGGCTGGCCCCGTGGCCGAGTGGTTAAGTTCGCGCGCTCCGCTGCTGGCGGCCCAGTGTTTCGTTAGTTCGAATCCTGGGCGCGGACATGGCACTGCTCATCGGACCACGCTGAGGCGGCGTCCCACGTGCCACAACTAGAAGAACCCACAACGAAGAATACACAACTATGTACTGGGGGGCTTTGGGGAGAAAAAGGAAAAAATAAAATTAAAAAAAAAAAAAAAAAAAAGAATAACTCAGTCCCCTCCAGTTCCAATTCCAATGAATTAATCTTAATCCTTGTCCAAAAAGCCACCCAAATTCATGAAGCATTCCCTGATACTTGTGCTTAAATATGTACAAATTCATTGTATATTATATATAAATGCATGTATACGTATAATAAATAAATGTGTATTTCTGAGTGAACATTTTAAACCAAAGTAGATGTGTTGATTCTAAAATTAGAGCAAAATCTCTATTATTCTCACTTTCAGTTTAGAAACTGGGAAATAAAGTTTTAGGAGTAAACATCCCCATCTAACCGAAAGCACGTATCCTCAGAGAGGCTTCCCCAACTTATAGTTCTCTTGCTTTGCTCTGCAAGACTACAGGTAAATGGAAGAGTGTGTTTTATCAGCATACATTACCATTGTTTGAAGATTTCCTGGAAAAGCATTCCTTTAACAGACATGAAAGAATAGGTCCTGTTCTGGCTCTGGATTCAGAGGTGCTGACTTTAACTTTCCAGTTGTGAAAGCACTGTGTGAGGTCAGGATATGGTAAGAGAGCCTGTGCCATTTCTGAGGCCCTCAGTAACCACCGTTGCTGTGTCATTTTATGGGGATTAACCTCCATTGGATCTGGTCAAATTTCCTAATGTAGTGTAAGAAGAGCAGTGTGGGATATCAAAACCAGGTTAAAAATCTTTCGTATGATTTTCTATTAAACATACATCATGAGCACACTCAATGAAGAAAAAGAGATATGTTTGCTGCACCAAACAGATATAATTTATTTGACTTTAGTATATTATTCCTTTTTCATAGGAAGTGCAATTTGCAGGACTGTGGAGTATAGGAGGTGAATGTATCAGAGAAGGGCAGATGGTTCTTCCATGACCTTGGCAGCACTGAAACACAGAAAGTAGGATCAAATGCTTGCTGAAGATCGGTCCCAAGGCAAATTGGTTTTCCCATTTTGTGAGCCAAATTTGTATTTTGGCAGACTCAGTGGGGAGATCAATGTCTTTCCAGTATTGAACGGAATCAGATAGGTCTGTGGGGCCCAAATATTTGGTAACTCCCACAACAAAAGCCAGATAAAAGGTCAAGAACTTGTTAATGGTCCAGTGGTGGTTGAAGAGATTCTTAGGTCATGAATTGAGCTGGAAGTTGAAACTTCAAGTTGGCAATCAGTAACCTGGCTTTTAGCAGGTGGGTTCACAGCAGATGGGCTCACAGCAGATGGGCTCACAGCAGATGGGCTGGCAGCAGCAGGCTGGGCGGCAGCAGGACTGTCCACAGTAGGATGGGCGGCAGCAGGAGGCCTGGGCATGGTGCAGCTGGCAGCAGGATGGGGGGGTGCAGCTCACCACGCAGCAGGGAGGCAGGGAGGTGCCCTCCACACGGCAGTCAGGGCGGCACCACCTGGTGCGGGAGCTCACAGCTCCATAGCCACCCTCTTGGCCACCACTGATGCCACCGCCAATGCCACCGCCAATGCCACAGCTGGTCTGGCAGAAGCTTGGCTGGCAGCAGCTGGTCTGGCAGGAGCTTGGCTGGCAGCAGCTGGTCTGGCAGAAGCTTGGCTGGCAGCAGCTGGTCTGGCAGGACCTTGGCTGGCAGCAGCTGGAGTTGCAGGTCTCACTGATGGAGCAGCTGGGAAATCCACAGAAGCTGGTGGAGCAGCAGGCCATTGTGTCAGGAGTTGGGTTGAGAGTTGGGTTGCTTTGAGAAGTTTTGAGTTTGTGCAGCGACTTCCACTTCAGGCCTTTTATAAGCCTTGGCCAGCTATTATTTACATAATTCCCAAAGTCTCTTCCTCATTTGTGTTTAAAATAACTTGTCTCTGAATGATAATTGCCCTGAACAAATTGAGTTATTTGTTCAACCTTTTGAAAGCCTTTAAAAGTTGATTTAATTTGGTCTTTAATTAAGTTTCTTTACCGTGGTCAAGTAGTCACTAGCATTTGTTGGGTGCATAACCCCTAATTCCTCATATTTGTTAAAATTTGCTCATTGCCCAAAGATTAATTGACTGATGCCTCACCTTTAGGGAATGTCAATATTATTCAGTGTTAACTCTGATAATTGATCTCTTGGGTCTCACGTGACAGTATAATTCTCAGTCACATGGCCTCCAGTGTTGACTGCTGCCCCTTCTCTACCTTTCCCATCTTCACTTTGCCTGTGAAGCAAAGTGGTTCAGCTGGCCAGAAATGTGGATGAATTGTCACTGATAACATTTTTGGAGTACTTGTCACGTGCCCAAACAGTTCTGAGTGCTTTGCTTGTACCAATTCATTTAATTTTCACAGCAATCCTATGGCATAGGTATCATTGCTATTCCCATCATTCATGTGAGGAAACTGAGCCACAAACAGATTTAAGTCATTTCTCTGAGTTCACACTAAGAAGTGCTGAATCTGAGATTTGAACCCATGACATCTGACTCCACACTAAACTGTTAACCCCTACAATCAATTCCCCCTTTTCCACGTAAGCAGTTGTTTTAGGGAAAATCGAAGGCTGAAAGCCAGATGTGAAAATTTGCCCTCTTCTTTTGGGCATTTTTGAGAGTAAAGGGAAGAAAGGCAGAGCTTACGGTAAATAATAGCACCGTTTATTAGAGATTTCTCTAGAGATTTTATTTTATTTTTTAGACTGTATAATAAGCACACTTCAAGAAAATCTCAAGTGCCAAAAAAGTGAACTTGCTTGACTTGTGACATCATCTATTCTTTGATTTTACGATAGTCTATAGATTTAAATTTTTTAAAAATTGAGGCATAGTTGATATATAAGATTGTATTATTTTTAGGCATACAACATAATGATTTGATATATGTATATGTTGTGATACGATCACCACAATAAGTTTATTTAACAACCATCACCACGCATAGCTACAAAATTTTTTATCTTGTCATGAGAATAAATGTTCTTAACTGCATAAAAATCATACTCTTAATATATTAATATTGGAGTGTGTGGCATACTATAGTGTGTTAGATCTGCAGTAGCAGTTTACTGTAGGTGCTAGAGACTAATCCAATTCACTGGAAAATTTGTATGATTTGAATGAGGCAGCTGAAGATGGTTTTGTTTAGGTGCAATGAGAGGTGATCTGGCTTCCATGGAGCATGGACTCTATTACAGGCAAACGGAAGTTAAAATGCCACTCACAGGGTTGGACCAGAACCAAGTGTTAGTTCTGCTTCTCCAGAAATAACAGCTTTGAGTATCGATCACAACTCTTAAGACATTTTCAAATCCCACATCAAATTTGAATTAAATGATAGGGTTCTTTGTGAATCTTTCGCTTCTTCTCCTTAAGCAAATCTACATCACAGGTTCTTTGAATAGCTATTTTTCCACCTTGGATGCTTGAAATGTGTGGATTTGTCATTGCTACAATCTTAGGAGCTATCTAAATTCATATATAAATTCAGCAGAATCTTCGATACAAAAAAGATTTATTAACTCCCTTGCAAAAAGTTCACATGTTTGAGCAGTTGAAATACATATTAATAAGGGCACTGGAGATAGTAGTGTTGCATATCAGATTTCCATTTCTGTGCTTTTCTACTGTGGCGTTGTTTTCAACATCTCCTTCAGTGCAAAATTTAACTCAATTTTCATGTTTCTGGTCTTTAGCTGCCCTTACAGAATTATTAATAATAAAGTGTTTTAGTCAGAGTTCTCCACAGAAACAGAACCAATAGGATAGATTGATGGATAGATGATAGATAGATAGATTTATTATGAGGGATTGGCTCACACAATTACGGAGGCTGAGAAGTCCCACCAGGAGCACTGAATTCTAAGGACAGGAGAAGACGGATGTCCCAGCTCAAGCAAGAGAGCAAATTCGTCCTTCCTCCACCTTTTTTGTTTTATTCAGACTCTCAACGGATTGACTGGTGCCCACCTACATTGAGGAGGATGATCCATCTTCCTTACTCAATCCATGGCTTCAAATGCTAATCTCTCCTGGAAGCACCCTCACAGAAACACCCAGAAATAATGTTTTACCAGCTATCTGAGCATCCCTTAGCCCAATCAAACTGATACTTAAAATTACTCATAACATAAGATATGATGCATAAAATTTGAGAATTCTCCTCCTGTGCCACAGAATGAAGACTAATCTGAACATTCCCTTAGCTCCTCCAAAGAAATCAAGAAAATAAAGTTCTTTCCTCCTACCGCTTAAATCCACTTCTTCTTGATTCTTTCTCATTCAAATAGAGTAAGAAGCTGTATCATTGGTGATGCTTCCCTCTGTAGATTTTCTACCCTGTTTAAATACTGGGTACCTTATCTATGTCTTCTTTGGGAAAAAAAAAATACCAGTACCTTTACATTTAAAGCTTTTTTTAAATTACTGTGCCTATTCTTTTTGGTTTTCATTACTTCGTTTAAGTTAGGGCCCCAGGCCATTCCAGTACCACAAAAAGAGAGGATGTGTTTGTTTGTTATTCTTGAATTTTTGTCTTCTGTTTATAGATACTAATGGGTTGAGTTATCTTTCTTTAAGATGTCAGGTTCCATTTTTCTAGTTACAAGTTTTGGGGGTTCTTCCAATTCCTTAAACTCTCTTTTATCAGTTCTTGAAATCAGTTGCATCTGCCTTACTTAGATTCCTGAGAAATAAGGCATGATTCATGCACCAACCAAATGAATACTCTCAACTTTTTTATTTTTTGGTGAGAAAGATTGGCCCTGAAATAACATCGGTTGCCAATCTTCTTCTTTTTGCTTCAGCAAGATTGTCGCTGAGCTAACATCTGTGCCAATCTTTCTCTATTTTGTATGTGGGACACTGCCACAGCATGGCTTGATGAGTGGTGTGTAGATCCACACCCAGGGTCTGAACCATGAACCCTGGGCCACTGAAGCGGAGCGTGTGAACTTAACCACTACACCACTGGGCCAGCCCCTGAACATTCCCAACTTTTTATCCTAAACCATGTAACAAGATCTTTCTCTTCCCTCTTGAGTGCCAGCCTGGCTCTTTTTGATGCTTCTGAGCTGAAGCCCTTCTAAGTAAGAAGTGCATCCAACCTAAATCTTCCCAACCTGATGGGAGACAGGAGAGTAGTATATGGGGGGAATAGAGTGTTGACCTTGTTTGAGAGATGTTGTGTGTGAATTTGTAGGCTGTGCCGTGATGGGGGCTCTGTGCCCTCAGAGGAAGGAGAATCTTGTTCTTCACACAAAGAGCTGTAGGATCAACAAGCTGTGTATTTCTTGGGCTATGTCCACCAAAAGGTAATGCCTTTTTCTAATTCTTGTGAAGTTGTGCTGGTGGACACCCATCCCTTTGATTTTTTATTTTAAATTGAGGTGAAATTCACATAACATACAGTTAACCATTTTAAAGTGTACAGTTGAGTGGCATTTAGTGTATTCACGATATTATGCAACCACCACACCTTTCTCTAGTTTCAAAACTTTTTCATCACACCAGAAGAGCACCTAATAACCTTTAAGCAATCACTCCTCATTGCCCTCTACCTCTAGCTGTTGGCTCACCACTTTGATTTTATGGCCAAAGATTTTATCCAGTAGAATGGAAGCTCTATTATGTGTCTTTTATTTCATCCTTACTTCTTTCTAGAACTCTCTCTGGAGATTAGAATAAGCATGGGGTTAGTGTATGCCAACATCATGTTGATTTAAATACATCCCAGTAATGGACATTTATTTTTTTTTCTACTTCACAATATATGAGAGAATTGTATAGGTATTATAGAAACATCATTTCATTTCATCATTCCCTTTGAATGAAATGAAGTGATGAGCATCATTTCATCATCCATCATTTCATCATCAAATTCCCTTTCATCATTTTCCAAAGTATATTTTGAGGAAGATTAGTGTTACAGGATGTTAGTTGTCAATAAGTGAATGGAGGATTCCCTGGTTAAATGAAATTGGGAGTGATGGCTGTAGAGATTCCTTGATTGCAGGACATCCCAGTCCCTTTAATATTCTAATGTGCTTTTTATATAAAACTTCAATATAGTGATCACACATACAAAATTATTTGACCACTGAATATTTTTTCCCCTTTGGGAATCTGAAGGGACTAATTGTCAGTGTGTCGCCTATTTAGCAAGTGACCTACTATCTTATGCCTGGAAAGGATATTGTAAGTAATAAAGCTCAATTCTCTCATATTCCAGGTTAGAAATAGGTGCCCAGGTAGGTGAAGGGACTTGCTCAAGAATTCATGGATGGTTAGCTACAAAGTGGGGACTAGAACTCAGGATGTCTTTACATCTTATGGTATTACTGTAAAATCTTGTGTTTACTGTCTTTCCAATTACGTATTATCCTTTTTATACCCTTGTTGATGGGCAGAACTGTACACAGAATCATATATGAATGAAATGAGTGGGTTTGGCAATATCTCAAGAAGCTAAACAACATAAAATTCCTTTTTGTAGAACTGATCTTCTGGAACTCCGAGCCCATCACTTCGCACATGTGAGGACCTGGGGAAGCAGTTCCTAAATACCGATGTATTCTTTTAATCATATATTTTGGCTGCAGAGTATTGGCCAATTTAATGGCAAAACAAAGGAAAACCACCTTTTAAAGACCATTATTAAAAGCACAATAATAAAGAAAAACCATAGCGCCATGCCACATTTACTGAGATTTTGAAAAATCCCAGTACTCCAATATCAATAACAAATTTCAAAGAAAAGAAACCTCCAACAACGACTTCATCACTGAAGAATGACAAATTTTATTAAATCTAAACCCAACGAGCTGTTGAAATATTTCAGACGATATTTATAGTAAAGTATTCCACATCCTTTTCACATTGTAGGACTTCTCTTGATATCTGGGTCTATGAAATACTTTTGTCTTCCATTACAAATTAATTTACCTCTTAGGGAAATTATGTAGCCATGTAACAAGAGGTTGCAAACTGGGTTATAGGTTTGGGGGCTCAGTTTATTGGGACTCCATTGTGGTTAGTTTTGAAGCGCCATTTTCTCAGCATTCCCATCAGAAGGATGTTTTCAACAGGTGGGCTCACAGCAGATGGGCTCACAGCAGATGGGCTCACAGCGGGTGGGCTGGCAGCAGCAGGCTGGGCGGCAGCAGGACTGTCCACAGTAGGATGGGCGGCAGCAGGAGGCCTGGGCATGGTGCAGCTGGCAGCAGGATGGGGGGGTGCAGCTCACCACGCAGCAGGGAGGCAGGGAGGTGCCCTCCACGCGGCAGTCAGGGCGGCACCACCTGGTGCGGGCGCTCACAGCTCCGTAGCCGCCCTCTTGGCCACCACTGATGCCACCGCCAATGCCACCACCGATGCCACAGCTGGTCTGGCAGGAGCTTGGTTGGCAGCAGCTGGTCTGGCAGGAGCTTGGCTGGCAGCAGCTGGAGTCACAGGTCCCACTGATGGAGCAGCTGGGAAATCCACAGAAGCTGGTGGAGCAGCAGGCCATGGTGTCAGGAGCTGGGTTGAGAGTTGGGTTGCTTGCAGGAGTTTCTGAGTTGGGACTGCTTGTTCTGCTGGGGCCTTTTATAGGCCTTGGCCATTTCCTATGTTTGTCACGGACAGCATTTTTATCTTATTACTCTTTAAACAGGCTTTTCCAGGTCTCACTGATTGTTCAAATACTGAGTTATTTTAAAGATATCTCCAAATTGATTTTTCCTTGTTGCTCAGCTAATACTCACCAAATGTGTTCGTTCTTGGTAGAAGTGTTGATGCTTTGTTTCCAAACAGCACTGTAATTTCCCCTCAAGTCTCAGCCTCCATTCTGCACATATGATCACATCACCTGACAAGGTGACTCTCACTCGTTAGACAACGCAATTTTGGGGTCATAGTCACCAAAACTCAAGTCTCCAGAAGAACATTCTTAACCATTGACCATCGTTCATGTAAGGCTATCTTTACATTTTTTAGATCAATGAGAGTATAGTCTCCACAGCCAGCCAGATAGAAACTCTGATAAACTCCATATTCATAGAATTTCATAGATCTTTCCAGAAATTGGATCGATCCAGTTTCAAGATCTCTCCTGAGCTTCACACATTCAGACTTGAAGAAACATTTATCACTCAGGAGGATATATGGAGCAAACCCTGTTTCATCCCAATTTACTGTGGCTATTTTGTTAGCACATATTTAAAAGAAAGGTTAAAATGTATGTCCAGTAATTAGGAAAAAAATCACAAAAAATTTTAAGTGTAATTTATACTTCTCTATGAAAGAAAAGTCACTGCTTTATGGATTATCTAGACAGTATTTATTTCTCAAAAGTTGGATTCATTTTCAGTTTATGTCATTTTATGTAACTACACATTATATCCTATGAAAAGATGTTAGACCAAAGAGTATGACAATCAAATTTATAAAAGGAACGAATAAAAGAAAAAGTAGGAGGTAGGAAATACTTTTCCTGGATCACGGTGCTTGGGAGGCGGGTTAGGAAATAGATGATCAAATGTCGTTCAGTAGGTCTAAGTGCAAAGGGATTAAGATAAATTTCAGCAAAATAAAAATTGAAACAATTCCTGGTGGTTCCTAAAAGAAAGAATGTGATTTTCCATTGGAAGTTTAGGGCTACATGGAGGGAGGTTAAAAAAAAAAGTGATGGCCAAAAGAATACATCATTATGCTTGTGGTAAGTTTATTCCTCCCTGCCAACCATGGATAGAAGCACATAGTTAGATTTTATGAGGTGGAGGTATTGATTTGTACAGTGATAGAATTACATTAGAATGTGATTCATGCAAGTATCGCTAAAGATGTTCATGTCACAAGGTAACCATGACTGTAGGTATGAAGATGAAAGGTGGTTAGATAGAATCATCAAATATTGGAGATCAAAAACTTAATAAATCATCTTGTCCAACCATTTAATTTTATAGGTGTAGAAACTGACATCATTCTTATTATAAACAGCACGTGTTTACTAAATCCTATTATGCATGGAGCACTAAAGGGTTCTACAGAAGGCAACATTCAGTCTTCCCACCTCATGTCTCGCTCTAGTGCACAAATCAGCATAGTCTTGATACAAAGAATTAATCAAGGAAAAGAGTCAAACACAGAACCATTCCCGTCAAAGCTCTAAAGTGGAACATTGATGTCGTGCTGCAGACAACTTCTAATTTCATCTTAGCATCAGCTGATGCTAGAATACGATTAAGTCTAGCAGAGGCTGCATTTTCGAGAGGTCAGTGACTTGCTCCACGTACACAGCTGGTACACAGCTGGAAGAGCTGGATCCCAAACTTCTACCCCTCAGTCCTGGATCACTTCATTTTACTTGATACTGTGCTGCTTTCCAGGATCGATTAGAGTTAGTAAAACTCTCTGTCTCCTGTTTTAAAAAAAATATTTTATAATAGCTTAAGAATAGAAATAGTGGTAGGCACGGCACACTACGGAGTAGGGATTTTAAACACACAGGAAATAAGCATAAATATGTTAAAATTCTTTTAAGTCTGTTCTGTCCGGAAGAGTTTCCCCTAGAATTACAATGTCACATTTGATTCCTAATTGTTTTTTGTCTCCCACATTCAGATGAGTTAATGTTCCTTCTGGGTTTCTATGTCTGCCATACTCTTCGTGTCTTCTCCATTCCACGGCCATCATCCTAGTTCAGTTTTTGTTATGTATCACTTGGACCAGGGCAATGGCCTCTTGATTCATTTCTGTATAGTCCTTACACATCTAGCCTTTGAACTTCTGTTTTTATAAGCAGCTACCGCAGGAATCATTCCAATGCCCAACTCCTGTCAGGGCATTCCCTTGCCCCAAGACTTTCAAGAGCTCCTTAGTGCGTCGAGAATTAAGGGCATACTCCTTTGGCTAGTATTCAAAGCACACAAATTTTCCAAATTTACCTTTCACTATTACTCTATAAATATCCAGTGCTCCCACCAAACTATCCTCTGAACAACCCTTCCTTCTATACAACGTTTCCATTGTTGAGGGTGGCATCTTCCCTGCAGACCCCAAAATCTTAACCCATCTAAAATGCTAGCTTCCTTTCCAATCTTTCTTGGTCTCCCTAGTCAATAATGACTTCTCTGTCGACACCATAGTGTGTTGTACTTTTCTTCATATTCTAATTTTCAGTTGAGTCATTGTGAATTTCATTCACCTCCCTAGAAGTTTCTTGAAGAGGGGAAAATTTTTAAGTCAATTTTAACTTCTGTTGTATACCATACAGTCTGTGACTTGCAGACGGTAGGCAGTTGGTACATTTTGTTATGTTTAAATTTAATGAAAATGTTAGAATGAATAAGTAAAACCAAATCTGTGTTTGCTAGGCCAAAGAAGGGAAGTTTATTAGAAAACAAAGATGCCACAAGACAAGGTCTAAGATGAAAAGAAGGAAGTTTCTACTGTTAACAAAGACTTGAGAACAGCCCAAGCCTTAATAGATGAGTCTGGATCTCCATCCAACTCCTAGTTGACTTGGAGTCTTGATGGCTCAGGGCAGGAGGTTTGTTAGGTAGAGAAATGGGAGTATGACTTTTCCAGAAGGTTGATTGCTTGCCGCAGGCAGCCAGTGCCCTGCTCAGCAGCGGGAGGTCCTGCAGACAGTGCGGCAGGGGGCCGGCTGGCAGAAGCGGGGCCGGCAGCAGGGGGACTGCACAGAGATGGGCTGGCAGCAGGTGGAGGCCCAGCAGCAGGGCCGGCAGACCACGGCCGTGCAGGACGTGGGGCAGCAGCTGATGGGGCGGCAGCAGCCCTCCTGCAGGGAGCAGGGGTCACAGCAGATGGGGCGGCGGCAGGGCTCGCAGATGGAGCGCGTGTAGCGGGGCACACAGGTCACGGGCCGGCACACGGTGGTCTGGCAGGACACGGGGCGGCAGCAGCAGGGGTCGCGGCGGAAGCAGGGCTGGCAGCAGCCTCTCCCAAGGCTCAGGGAGGAGAAGGTGGAGCCACAGCAGGAGCCTGTCATGGTGGTGTCTGGGTCTGGGCTGGGTTGGGCTGGTGAGAGTAGTTGAGTGTTCTCAGGTGTGAATGTCTTCCTCCTGCTCTGGGCCCTTTATATACCCTGGCAGGTTGATGATGATCCCTCTTGTTTATCTTTAGGCCAATTAAGTAGAATTTTGTTATGATTGATGGTTGTATTGCTCATACCATAGTCATGACTTCATTAAAGGACTCTTGTTGCGTCTCTAAGTATGGATGTGCTCATGCTGTTCCTCATCAGTGTCTAAGCACCCGCAGCCATTTGAGGTGATGGCAGCTCTTGATGCTTCTTTTGAGTAGATAGCACCTGGGTAATCCCGGACAAGATGGTCCTAAAGGAACTGGAACATTTAAAAGAAATTAAACATACAGGGTTTTCTAGAACATTGACTAGGTCCTATCCTTGACTCCCAAGAGATCCCGTGAAAAGCCTACGCGTGAATCAGACAGGTGTTAACATGTCCTGCCATGTAGATTCCATGTGAATGCTTGTACATATCTCTTGATGTAATGGAGTGTATATGCCTTGAATAGGATCACAGCTCATGTACTTGAATAGGAAAGGAAAAGCCTATTTCTGTAAACCAGGTGAGTATTGGAATAAAACATACAAGACTGCCATGCATTTTTTCCTTTTTTCCAGTTCAGGTTGTGCGCAACTCGGGTCCTTCTGGTTACAGAATGCTGATTTTATCTCTGAGACGTGGCATTTTTAGACTTGCCTTTCTTATGCATGTGGTGAAGAATCATGTAATGAAACGCTTTTTCTTAATGTACCTTGACATGAGTGCTATGACTTTGAAGTGACAAGATGGAAGTTTTTCCAACCAATATGGCAAACATATACAATACACCATTCAGGGGAGGTGCTGTAAGAGGCCACACAGCTGTTCTGCGATGGCGCTGCCAGAGTGTGATGGGCCTGAATCTTCAGGAAGTATCGCCAGAGGCAGGTGAGGAATTGCATGGGGAAAACAGTCTCATTACTTTTCAGCTTTACCTTTCCTATTATTCACCGGATGGAGTTTTGGATCACTTTAGGATCATTCCCATTATTCAAAAGAGTGTGCCTCGGGCCCCAGGAGCTGAAGCTCCCCAAATGGAATTTCAAATGTAATTTCAAAACTTTAAAACGAGCATAAATTGACTGCATGTCTAGTCACAACTGGGGAAACAGAGGAGGGAGAAGTCAAGCAGAGTCTCAGCACTGAAGATCTTTCACTGTCTTACACGTCACATTCTTTCTCTTGTCCATGGACACATGTGATCATTTCAAAGCAGTAACAAGAACCCAGATAAAAAGTTGTATATTCTGCTCCCTTTTTCTCCCGGCTTTATTGAGATATAATTGACATATAACATTGTGTAAGTTTAAGGTGTACATTGTGATGATTTGATACAGTATATATTGCAAAATATTCACCACAATAAGGTTAGTGAAGAGATCCTTCACCTTACTTAATTGTCATTTTGTTGTTGTTGTTGTGGTGAGAACATTAATGCTCTACTCTCACAGCCACTTCCACATATGCAGTACAGCATTGTTAATTATAGTCACCATGCTGTGCATTGGATCTCCAGAATTTATTCATCTTATAACTGAAAGTTTGTATTCTTTGACCAGCATCCCCTCATTTCCCCCACCCCTCAGCCCCTGGCAACCATCATTCAACTATCTGTTTCTATGAGTTTGATGTTTTTGATTCCACACGTAAGTGAGATCATACAATATATGTCTTCCTCTGTCTGATATTTCACTTAGTATAATGCCCTTAAGATCCCTCCGTATGTGTGTGTGTGTATGTGTGTGTGTGCGTGTGTGTGTGTATATCCATTCATCTGTTGTTAGACATTTAAGTTGTTTCTATGTCTTGGTTATTAAGAATAATGCTCTTCTGAACCTGGGAGTGCAGATAGCTCTTCGAGACAGTGATTTCATCTCCTTAGGATATATACCCGGAAGTGACATGACTGGATCATATGGTAGTTCTATTTTTAATCTTTTGGAGGGATCTCCGAACCATTTTCCATAGTAGTTGTACCAATTTAAATTCCCACCAACAGTCCACCTGGGATCACTTTTCTCTACACCCTTGTCAGTATTTATTATCTCTTGTCTTTTTGATAACAGCCATTCTAACAGATGTGAGGTGATATCTCATTGTGGTTTTGATTTACATTTCCCTTCTTATTAGTGATGTTGAGCACCTTTTCATGTACTTATTGGCCATCTGTATGTCTTCTTTGGAAAAATGTCTTTTCAAGTCCTCTGCCCATTTTTAAATTGGATTGCTTGTTTGTTTTGCTGTTGAGTTGTATGAGTTCTTTATATATTTTGGATTTAACCCTTTATCAGATATATAGTTTGCAAATATTTTCTCTGGTTATGTAGGTTGCCTTTTCATTTTGTTGATTGTTTCCTTTGCTGTGCAGGAGCCATCTACTTTGGTGTCATCCCACTTGTTGATTTTTGCTTTCGTTGCTTGTGTTTTGCTCTTTTCAAGGCACATTGTCTCACAATCAGTTTTTCACGTTGCTTGGAGGTGTTCATGATGAGCACGTTTGTGCAAGGGAAGCCTCTTTGGAAGATGCATAAAACTCAAGTTAACTAGTCTCATTTCTCTGCTCCAAACACTTCTGATCCAAAGTCACTCCAAAGAGATTTTTCTGTCTCCTTTATAAAGATTCACGAAGACAGAGTGTCCACAAGTCCCTCAGTAAGCTCTTCTAGTGTTTATTCAGTCTAAAACACTCATCCTCACCCCACAGGCAAACTTCGTTTCCAGGCAGAGAAAATATGGCTCATGCTTCAGTAATACATGGCACAGAGCTCTGTGATTTGACACTGGCGGCAAGTCATACACTATTTTCTGATGCCACTTATCCTGAAACACTTATTGGAAATTTTACCACTTACTGGCTGTGTGTCTCTGAGCCGTGGGATGTAGTAATAGTACATAGCTAGGTTGTTATGAAAATTAGATGAGCTAATATTTGTCAAGCACTAAACGGTGCCTGGCACTTAGTAAGTGTTTTGCATCTGTTAAGTGAATAAACATATTTTAAAAGGTCATGTTATGCTGATGCCTTATAAACTCTAAATTTTGAATTTGGAACCAAGATGAACATATTTCAGATGGCAATTAACAAGTCCTCTCCTCAGTCACCACATATTATAAAAGATTATTCAGTGGGGAGTCTCATTAATAGCATGAAATAAAATAAAAATACCCAGAAGGAAGATACAGAGCCCCTTCTTTTGGATCACCAGTCTCTGTAGAGGGGAGTCAGGCTATTGTTGTAGAACCAACAAAAAGATGGGTCACAATTGTGGATAGTGACACAAACCATGCTGCGAACCCACAGCCCATGCGACACAGAGTGAAGTCTGAGAAAAACATCCCTTAAAAAAGTTTTGAAGCTGATTTAGACAGACTCCTACTGGTGATGGGCCACATACTTTGCATAACAAATGCTAGGGCTTTATTTAACGCTACTGTTGAACAATAACATTATGAACAAATTTTAATGTGAAAAATATTGTCTTGTTGTATTCTCAATTCCCTATAAAAATGGAGAAAACAATTGTACATATAATCTGAAATAGCTAGCAATTTTTTAAAGTTCTTAATTTTCACCTAATTTTATGCAATTGAGATGATCCTAAAATGTTAAGATATGAATTCAATGCTTAATAATTTGATCACATTTTAAAGATATCAGAGAAGTCCACTAAGTTTAATATAATGGTGCACTCTTCTATATATAATAAAGGACTTCTTTAGGAGTACAGACAGCTGCTGTCTACTTTATCTGCTTTAAATCCATTTAGACTTTCATGGGCAGGTTTTTAAGAGCAGTGCATAATCATGAGAAAGGTTTAAATATTTTTCCCAAAATAGATGTAGATTTTAGACAGCACATTTAAAAAATAAAATATACATTCACTTAAGAAATTATGTAATTAAGAAAAATATAAAGAATAAAATGAATATTATCCCCAGTTAGATTTTATTGCATAATGTTCTAGATATTTTTTTAGGCGTAAACATAGATAGACACACAGAACACATTTTTCCTCACAAAATAATTTAATATTTTATTTTATAGCTTACTTATTTTTTACTTAAATATATGACAGAACAATTGCATGATGTTTCCTAATAGGTTTACAATCTTCAACTATTTTCGGCATTTCTTCTACAATTATATTGCTTAAATTATATACTATTTGACTTTTTTCTTATTTATGCCTCATCTCCCTAAGTAAATTATAACATCTTTGAAGCAGAAGGCCTCTCTTATTCCTTTATATTCCCTCAGGGTGGTCAACTAAATGCCTTATTCCTCGCAGAAGTTCAATAATCATGTGTAAATTGACAGTGATTGATTACTTTACTGGAGCGAGCCATCTGTTCTCAATTCCTGAGCGTAAAGATAAGCAGCCCTCAAGAGTCAGTGTGATCTGATGTCCACATGTGTCGACTTTGTGAATAACGTTCTAAATAATGATCGGATCTATAATGCGTAGAAGGGCGAGCATTATCCGAAGCAGCAGTTAGACTTGGGCACAAAAGCCAAAAGAACACAGTCACTCCGGGCGGAGAAATGTGTTTCCTCCCACACTAGGAGGGAGTGTTTGACCTAAAGGCTCCGTGTCAGGAGGTTTGCATTCTCCTGGGTCCTTCCTGAGCATCAGTGGTTATAATTCCATTATAATTCTATTAGTGAGTAACTTATTTAATCTTCCATTACTCATTGCTCTTCAACTTCAAAAACAGGTGGATGGTCAGACGTTACCCAAGGTTCCTTCCATCTCTAACATCTGGGCTTTCTGTGATGTGTGAACAGGTGTCGATTCAGTGAACAAACCCTCCGACTCAGAATATGTGTCCACCCAGATGCAGCCTCCTAACTGGTCATTGCTGAAGGACGTTTCTCAGATGTTTGCCGTGTGTCTGGATTGTGGGCACAAGTGACTCTGTATACACAATGAAGATATAGCCATGCCCATCTTCCTCACTCAGCTACTGTGCCCTATAAATGCCATTTAGAAGGATAATAAGGAAACCACCCAGACTTAGGTTATTTCAGAGAACGATTTAAGAAGATTATTCTCTATTTTGCTTTGAATATCTCTGGACAAAACAGAGTCACAGAAGCTACCAAAAGGAATATCACAAAGACCATGATTTTTATGCTGGGAGTACTAAGTTTATTAGGAAACAGACAACATGATATAAGAGTTACACAGGGGTCTTGAGAGGACAGGTACTCTTCATCAGTAGTTAGTCTGAAAAGATGTTTTCAGTGCCTACTTGAGCTGTTTGAAGAGGTGAGGAATGGGCTTTTCAAGAAAATGCATGTCATTCTGCCAAGAAGTGCTGAGTGACATCAGAATGGACCCGGCCATGTACTGGGGGACCCTTAGTGATGATGCCCTGCTCAGCAGCGGGAGGTCCTGCAGACAGTGCGGCAGGGGGCTGGCTGGCAGAAGCGGGGCCGGCAGCAGGGGGACTGCACAGAGATGGGCTGGCAGCAGGTGGAGGCCCAGCAGCAGGGCCGGCAGACCACGGCCGTGCAGGACGTGGGGCAGCAGCTGATGGGGCGGCAGCAGCCCTCCTGCAGGGAGCAGGGGTCACAGCAGATGGGGCGGCGGCAGGGCTCGCAGATGGAGCGCGTGTAGCGGGGCACGCAGGTCACGGGCCGGCACACGGTTGT
This sequence comes from Equus caballus, assembly GCF_041296265.1. Lineage (NCBI taxonomy): Eukaryota > Metazoa > Chordata > Mammalia > Perissodactyla > Equidae > Equus > Equus caballus. Next base: position 21,678,159 of record NC_091694.1, on the reverse strand, counting down.
CTGGCAGGACACGGGGCGGCAGCAGCAGGGGTTGCGGCGGAAGCAGGGCTGGCAGCAGCCTCTCCCAAGGCTCAGGGAGGAGAAGGTGGAGCCACAGCAGGAGCCTGTCATGGTGGTGTCTGGGTCTGGGCTGGGTTGGGCTGGTGAGAGTAGTTGAGTGTTCTCAGGTGTGAATGTCTTCCTCCTGCTCTGGGCCCTTTATATACCCTGGCAGGGTGCTGATGACCCCCAGGACACATGGTCATTTCCTCCTGTTTGTTTATTCTTTTTGAAATAGCATTGGCAGGTTAGTAAGTTCTCTAGACATTTTTTTTGAGGTGCTCAGATACTCATAAAAGACTGTGCTTTCCTCATTTAGTAGAAACTCATTATATTTTGCTATTTATATTTCAAATAAGAACTTAACGACCCTAACCTCAAAGCCTCCAATTATCTTGATAATTCAGGGATGCTTTTGCCAGTTGATGTCTTGATGGCACAGAGCCACTGTCAATCTCTTTGGGTTGCTTAGAGTGGAGGTGAATTCCCCAAGGCGGGAGTGTCCTTTTCTACTGCTGAGCCTCCTGGGCCAAACGTGGTCAGAACAGTACTACAGGGATATTGCAAAAGTCACGGTTTGTCAGTCAAAGAAGAATTTTCCAGTCCACTTTTTGGAGCTACGGGAATGCATCTTGGTAGGCCTCTATCATCAGTGTTTGTGGGGTTTTTTCCAATTTTTTTATTTTGGTAAATTTACTATCTTAGCCATTTTTGTGTGCAGAGTTCAGTGGCATTAAATACACATATTGTTGTGCAACGTCAGCACCATCCATCTCCAGAACTCTTTCATCTTGCAAAACTGAAACTCTGTCCCCATCAAACAGTAACTCTCCATGACCCCCTTTCTCCAGTCCCTGGCAACCACCATTGTACTTTTAAAAAATTGTCTCCCCTTGCCCCCATACCCCAGCCTACGGGAACCAGTATTCTACGAGTTCAGCTTTTTTTTGGCTTTGGTACGTGCTCATTGATTTCCATAGTCATATCTTTCCAAACCAAGGTGAATTTCATTATTTATACGCCTCCTGATAGCCAGTATCATTGAGTTCTAACTATGTTCCAAGCACTATGCTAAAAGAAATAAATGTATTAATTCATTCTTCATAATAATCCTATGAGGTAGGTATTATTATATTCCTCATTTTACACATAAGGAACCAGATAAGTAACTTGCCTAAGGTCATACACCTAGTAATGTTGGAGCCAACGCTGATTCTAAAACCTTCTGTGGGAATAATATTTGTAAGCCCGAGAAGTTGGAGAAAGGAATTGTGGGTTCTACATTCCCTGTCATTAAGTAATGTCTGTTTTATTTAGGAATTTTAACAGTGAATTTAATTTTAAAACAGGGATTTTACTTATTTTATTACTGAAATGGCTGATTTTTACAGTCACCTGAAGGGATTCTGTGTCTTACCCAAATCCTCAGGAATTGGAGGAATTATCTCCCACACTGTCTTCTCAAATTCCAAAGCACGCCTGAAGGAGACGGCGTCAAAGCTGGACACAGTTGTGCGGTCCCGGGGCACTATGAACAAAGCCGCCATCTAGAGGGAGGCTCAGTCTGCCCGCATCACAAAACCGCCAGGCAGTGATGCAGTCAGAGGCGGTCTTCAGGTCTACCTCGCCCAAACCCCAGAGTCACTTGCTCCAGTGTCTCCCCATGGACTATGCTTGAGCTCATTCCTGCTTATAGAACCGGTTGTGATTTTCAATGGTTTCAAACTGTCAGGGTCTGTAGGAAAATCATGGCACTTCCCCATTTTGGAGCTTCTGCCCCTGAATTTGCTTGGTTCCGACCTTTTGCTTTACAACGAAGTCTGTTCTACGTCTGTGGTTGAAGGCTTCAGTTTAAGGCTTCTTCTTCTTCTTTTTTTTTGGTAGGAAAGATTGGCCCTGAGCTAACATCTGTTGCCAGTCTTCCTCTTCTTTTTTCCCTCCCCCAAGCCCCAGTGCATAGTTGTATATTCAGTCTTCTTCTTGATGGTTCTACTTGCCCAGTCCCTTGCCGCTTACGCCGACCTGCACCAGCCACTGTGGCTGACCAGGGCATGGTGTTACTGTGGAAACAAACAGGATCCAATAACAATGATGAGCTTGGGAGAAAATAAAGCACTCTACATCTGAGAAAATATTGCAAGATGAGGAAGTCTCTAGAAGGCTAACAAGGAAGATTCTGGGATGAAGGAAAACAGATGTAGTTAGAGAATTTAAAAAATAGTGATCAAGAGTATGTAGAAAGAAATTGGACTTGTGAGCCCATCCCTTGGTAAACTATCAAATCCTTAATAAAGAGAAAATTCCACTGTGCACATACTGACAATGCTAAAATTTTTAATATAATGAGCTACTTCTTGAGAAACTTTTACCGTATTTCAAAAAAAAACACTTTCTTCATGAGATTGTTTATTGTTTTATTATAAGAATGCACATGTCCAGCAGGATAAGAGAGCTAGGGTGGGATGAAGTCTTTCTCTCTTCCAAACCCTTGGAACTTACTCAACCATTCAACAAATAATTTCTGATTATATGCTATGTGCCACATACTGTGCGGAACAGTGGGAATCCAGTAGTGAACAAAGTCAATCAAGATCCAGGCCTTCACAATGCTTAATTGCCTGACTCGTCTCCCTGGACAGGTAGAGATGCCCAAGCATATAAGCAGCACATTCCAAAATCTCTTTTAGATTGGATGTTAGGAACTGCATATATATTTCTCCAGGAAACAATAGTGGTTAGTTTCCCGACCCAGCCTAAAAGTGTTTAACAACAACAAAAACATATCTAGTGTGGTTAACGTTATCACTATTTTAACTACATTGGCATTGTTTTAATGGTAAAATTGCTTGGAGTTCTAAATTAGAATGGTTCCAACCAAGCTAGCTACGCTTCTGCCTCTCCTCTCAACAGCAGTGACTCCACTGGAATCAGAACTGGCCTTAGTGGTGCTGGAGGGAGCCGTGGAAGAGATGGGACAGTGGCTCTTCCAGCAGAGGTATTCAGTGGGTAGGAATTCCTGGGGACCGAATGATGTTCATCTCTGCATAGTTTCCTAAATCAGGGAACAAACGGGGCTCAGACTTAGGCTTCCTCCACCTTATCACATGTGTGTGGATGATTCGTGAGTCAAGTTCATGACCAGAGAGACCTGCTGTATTCTCTCCATTTCCCCAGCATCGCCACAAAACATGTGACTTGAAATATGAAGGTGCTTCGCATAAGACGGTCTGAATTATTTGAATTGCTAATTATAGACCTTGCGCCTGAATTGTTCCTAAAGATAGAAAAATTGTCCTTCGAAAATCCTTCTTCCTTTGATTCTTCTGATTCTGCATACCATAACTTAAGCTAAAATAAGCTTTTGAAGATTAACAAACAACAAAGAGAAACGCATTTGCTTCCCAGAAATAAAATTTTATTATTTTACTATGCAAAAACCAAGCATAAATGCAATATTGTTCTGGAGATATATCTCATCTTGAAATAGTAGAGAGGTGATGATGAGTCGGGGGATAGAGCTCCATTCAAGAGGAACTTTGATCTTTGTTTGCTCATTTTTTCAAGCCAGGACTTCAAATGATGAAAGCAGGAATTTTTCTAAAGATTGTCAAAGAGGGCCAGGATTAGCTGCGTAATTGTGGGAAAACGGATAGACAGTTACTGTTGAGTTAGTTATTGAAGAGCAGTTAGGTTGCAAACGTAGTGTCTTTCATCTGATCCATCAGGAATGGGAAGAGTTTGCACACGGTTCTGAACACCTGGGAATGTTTCCTGCTGCTCAGCAGCGGGAGGTCCTGCAGACAGTGCGGCAGGGGGCCGGCTGGCAGAAGCGGGGCCGGCAGCAGGGGGACTGCACAGAGATGGGCCGGCAGCGGGTGGAGGCCCAGCAGCAGGGCCGGCAGACCACGGCCGTGCAGGACGTGGGGCAGCAGCTGATGGGGCGGCAGCAGCCCTCCTGCAGGGAGCAGGGGTCACAGCAGATGGGGCGGCGGCAGGGCTTGCAGATGGAGCGCGTGTAGCGGGGCACGCAGGTCACGGGCCGGCACACGGTTGTCTGGCAGGACACGGGGCGGCAGCAGCAGGGGTTGCGGCGGAAGCAGGGCTGGCAGCAGCCTCTCCCAAGGCTCAGGGAGGAGAAGGTGGAGCCACAGCAGGAGCCTGTCATGGTGGTGTCTGGGTCTGGGCTGGGTTGGGCTGGTGAGAGGAGTTGAGTGTTCTCAGGTGTGAATGTCTTCCTCCTGCTCTGGGCCCTTTATATACCCTGGTGGATGCTGATGACCCCCAGGACACGTGGTCACTTCCCGGAGTTGTGTTTGGCCATTGTAATGAGAACTTAGAGTGCTGGATTCACTTGCTGAGGCAACAATTCCAACATCACTGAAGGATGCTTTTCTTTCTTTGTGTCTGCTTTTTCCCTTGAAATGAATACTTGATGATTTGTATCATCAGAAACATTACTCATTGAGTAGCCAATCCTTCCCAACCGCGTCGTGTGACAAGTTGAAGTTTGAAGAATCCAGTGTCGCCATTGTCACACTTTCCTCTTGTTCACCATCCATGATTAAGCGTAAGACTCTAATGTTCATGAGGTTATGGGCCTGGTTTCTGATTGACCTTGAGATGAAGCAAGAATTTCCAAAAAACCAAAATGGCACATAAAAGGAGATGTGTACCAATTCTGCTGTGGAAAGAACAGCCCAGTGCGTCTGTAAAACAACATATTGCTTCACATAAACTTATTATTTATATGGAAATAAACACCCAGCCGATAAAGGGATATTGTTTAGAAACCTGAGTTGGCTGATAACTCATAGTAACTTATGAGATGCTTACTATGTAAGCAGTGCTATACTATAGTTTCTTATCACACAGTAACTACAAATTTTAGGAAGGCAAGACAAAGGCAGGGAAAGCAATTAAAGGGGAAGAACTTTGCATGGGATAATAAGGGCAAACTAAATGAGGATTTTATTCATATTGTACCTTTTTCATGCCCCTCCCTGAGCATAGTCTTAGAAATAAAATTGAAATTGGAGTATTTCTTGCTTTCTAGGTGTGACACAAGCACTTGTATTGAGTTTCTTCAAAACGTTGAAAATACTTATAAAAGAATCAATTATCTTTCTGTAGGAGTAGCTTTGGTTTATTGGCTGAGGGTTTTGATTGCATACGAAATGTGAAGGTGAGCTTCTGAAAGAGACAAGAGGAATTAATGAACTGATGGCTGATAAAATAGCTTTGTCTTTTTCACCCACAGCTCATAAAAGTGTGGGTATAGAAAATGAATTTATAGTTGGAAGGTAGGTTAAAAATAACATTGTCCAAGTATTGCTGATGGCCCTCAGACCAAATTTGTCTCCAAAGTGTGTTTTGTTTGGTGTGGTCATTTTTTGTACACTCTGTGGTCCACCATAGCTCTGATCCTTGAAGGCCTTTGAATTTGTGACCCATCATAATCCATCACAGTTTTGGGAAGGCCAGATTTGTGAAATGACTTCTCCAGGTTGTCCAGATAAAAGAGTGGCAGAGCTTTGCCAATACTGCAGGTTTTCTGTTGAGTATAAACACGGATGAGTGACCCCTGGTCTTTTTCCAATTTTGAGTCACTTCAGAATCATGAACATGGAGTAGTAGTTATCAAAAATTCGATGCCATCTAGTGAAATAAAATAAGAACTTGCTTGATTTATGGTTTCCATATTGTTATTTGGCTTAGAACATATACAGAGATCCAAATGTTAGCAATAGGAATACGTCTGTAAACTCACTGCTTTTGTTAACTAACTCAAGGACATGGTACTAAGAATCTTGTATTATAAACTCATAGACTGTTAGAATCTTTGCCGTTTGAAATCATGTCAGTAAGAAGGGAACATGCCACTATCGCCTGGACAGGATCTTAGTCACCTTAACACAGAGAAGCAACCTCAATATCCAACCCAGAGGTAGAGTTTCAGATAAGAGATGTTCAGACATGACATTCTGCATTTATTTTAACTATGTAGTTTCCAAAGAAAGAGGACCATAAGTCCTTTTCACAGCCCAGTCCTGATGTTAACTCTTTTGTGCAAAGCCTCGTTCTGCTTTGAGCCTATCAGAAACCATTTCATGTAATTTTACCTAAACTCCACCAATCCTCAAAATCCTATAAAAACCTTTTCTTCTCCTTCATGTCGTGAGATGCCCTGTGGTCCTATGCTGTGTGGTCTTTCCTGCTGTGGCACACTGATGGACCTAAGCTTGTTGGACAAGAGATGTGTCCCTGGTCTTTACCATGCGGGCTTTTTCAGTCACATTATTGGAATTCCAGACATCCTTCAGGATCATAATCACCAGAGTGGGAGCAAGCAATTGTTCACCATGGTGGTGATAAACGAAGGGATTTTTGTGGTTGGGTGGAAAAAGAATGTAGTGTTGATGACTTTTTGTTTTGGTGAAACATGCCTTCATCTTAATAGTTTTATGAGTTGTGTTTTGTTAGGAATTAGTTTGGCGGCCACTGGATGTTAGGAAAATTTTAAAATTCTGAAAACAGTATACACATTCCCTGTTCTCCAAGATGATCTTTAAAATATCCTCCAATCACAAGAGTCAGAGATGGGGACGGGGAAGATTGAGGGAGAGAGGGCAGGAGGAGGATGGGGAAGACAAGGCAGGATTCAGACCCCTCCTCCACCACCTAGCAATCATGTAGCTTAGAGCAAACACCAACGCCCTGCCAGCCCCAGTTCTCTCATCTGTAAAATGGGAAAAGTCTTCGTGCCTGGTGTTCTTTACAGGCCAGGTTTATCATAAAATCCGTACCAACGTGGAAGACAGAAGAGATGGATATCATCATTGATTGAAAAGAGAAAATATTTCAATTGAAAAGGACAGGAAAACTCTAGATGATCAGGGAGCTGGTGGGATTTATTTCTGGAATTTAAAATATAAATCTCTCTTCTAAGTGGCTTAGATCTCCATCTGCCTAACACCAGGGAGCACTAAGCCAGGTAATCTTTTGGAGTCTCTTACAGCTTTGAGTTGATTATCCCTTTGGCTGGTTCATGGTGAAAGGAAAAGTCTATCAGATGCATATATTAGCCCCAGCTCTTCTTCGCTCTTGATGCTAAACCTCTATCATAAATCCTCTGATCTAGACTCTTTCCTATGGACTCGAAGATCAACTTTTGAAGAGCCCTTTCATTCTGAGACAGCCTCGATGCGATGATGAATTCTTTTGTCTTCTTTATTATATCTATCAGGAAATCTGTTTCTGCAGGAAATGTGGACTATCCTGGGGAAATAAAACAACCACCTTCCGCTGAATCCTTTCCCACTCTCAATGACATGATATGTAATACATAGCACATCTTTCGAGCCTATTTTATACAGTGATGCTCCAATGTGCAACAAGGAATAGAAATAAATGGTCCTGGGTGCTTACTCTGTGCCGGGCACTTCACATACATAAAATCACTTAACTTTTCCAGCAAGCTACATTGATAAGTATTAATTTTCACATTTTGCAGATGAGGAAACCTGAGGGTCAGAGAAGTTAAGTTATACTGATGCAAAGTTTTGCTTTAAGTAAATATCTACCTTTTGGAATTCTTGTCATAAAGACAATTCCTTTCCAGTTTAGTTTGACTCAACACATAGAAATCAAGTACCAACTATATACCAGACACTGAGCTCAGTACTGGGAGCCAAGATAAATAAACTGTGGTCCCCTCGTTGGAGACAGAGAAATAGATAATCTCAATACAATGCCTTATGGGGAGGGATGTAAGCACAGGATGCTATTGGCACACGTTAAGGGCACCTAAACTACCTGTGTGTCTGTGTGTGTGTGTGGTGGAGGCGTTAGGACAAGAATCTTGGAAATGACTCAGAGTTAGGTAGGTGGAGAAGGTGGAGGGAAGGGGTAGTTAAGAGGATATTCCAGATAAATGGAAGAACAAGACAAAAGTAAAGACATATGGACCTGCATGGCATGTGAATTGCAGACACTGTGAGAAGTTCAGTTTTGCTTGAAGTGAAACTTACTGGGGAGCGTTGAGACATGAACCTGGAGATGTGGGCAAAGAACGTGCCACAGAGGACCTGGTGTGCACAGATTCCCTACCACGTGAGCAGTCTGAGCACCAGGCTGGCAGTCCTGTATCGTCTTCCAAGACTCGCACCAGGATTCCTAGCACCTCTCCCTTTCTCTCTTCTGTCTTCCTCATTCTCTCCATCTCTTCTACCTTCTTCCCCTTCACCTTTCTTCCTATTCATTGTCTGTTCATCTGTGTACACTAATAAACAGGCACTAATGAATGAGTCAGATAGCAGGAGGGTTGCAGGAAAATTAATTTATTGAAAACAAAAGAGCAGCACATTATTAAAGATGATGGGGAGGGTTTGAGTAGCGTCCGGATTTCAGGATGGGTTTGCGAAGTCCCCTCTGGGGACTTTTAAAGTTGGACTTACCATCCTTGGTGACTTCTGCTGACGGAGACACCTGGGAATTTGGTGGGGGTGGTGATAGACATCTGCTTGTGCATCATGCTATATCCACATGCAAGATGTAAAAATGACTACTGCCACCTTATGAAAAAAATCTTTTTTCTTTCAACTTGATTAAAATGCAGAATAGGTGATAGGCTCCAGCATGTCGTTCTGCGGGTACGGTGGGGTTTCAGCAGCGGGAGGTCCTGCAGACAGTGCGGCAGGGGGCCGGCTGGCAGAAGCGGGGCCGGCAGCAGGGGGACTGCACAGAGATGGGCTGGCAGCAGGTGGAGGCCCAGCAGCAGGGCCGGCAGACCACGGCCGTGCAGGACGTGGGGCAGCAGCTGATGGGGCGGCAGCAGCCCTCCTGCAGGGAGCAGGGGTCACAGCAGATGGGGCGGCGGCAGGGCTCGCAGATGGAGCGCGTGTAGCGGGGCACGCAGGTCACGGGGCGGCACACGGTGGTCTGGCAGGACACGGGGCGGCAGCAGCAGGGGTTGCGGCGGAAGCAGGGCTGGCAGCAGCCTCTCCCAAGGCTCAGGGAGGAGAAGGTGGAGCCACAGCAGGAGCCTGTCATGGTAGTGTCTGGGTCTGGGCTGGGTTGGGCTGGTGAGAGGAGTTGAGTGTTCTCAGGTGTGAATGTCTTCCTCCTGCTCTGGGCCCTTTATATACCCTGGCCTGGTGCTGATGACCCCCAGGACACATGGCCACTTCCTCGTTAATCTTCTGGCCAATTAAGTGAGAATTTAATAGTAGACGAATGGTGTTTTTGGTAATCCTTGACCTCATATGTATCCACACACTCACACCACAAATATTCATCATTTTCTCGTATTGTTTATTCTAACCAAATGTAAACATTGGATTTGATTCTGATGAATTTCCCTTTGAAATTTTCATGACTCATAAAAGACAAAAGAATGTGTTTTCTAAATTAGAATAGTATCTAATCACTTTGCCCTTTGGCCCTGAAGTTAGCATTTTGTTCCTTGACTTCAAAGACTCTCATAATTACCCCCAAACGGTGACTCGCCCTGTTTCCACCCCTGCTCATGGCAGTGACAGGTTAACAGCAGCACTCCAGTGCAGACCTACAGCCACCTTCCCAGATGTCTCCTTCCAAGACTCACTGGAAGACAGGTTTGTGGTTTTTCATATGAGAAGGAACCACATGGCACCTGGAGCCCGGCCACCCTGGTTTAGTCACTCTCCCCCAAAAGGGCCTGGGCTGTCCTGTGCTGGTTGTTGATGTCTTTCCATTCGCCTGGAATGACCTCCTCATCCTTCTAAGCCAAACTCCACTTCTGCCTTGATTGTAAAGCCCTCATCAAGGATGCATTGCAGTTTTTATCTTTGTAATTTATTTGGGGTTAGTCACTGCATGTGTGGGATCCAGGAAGGGACCGTCAGGGATATATAGGCCTGTCCCCTCATTTTAAGGAGAGATCGGGTGTGTTCAGCACAGTCACACAATGAGGCCACAGAATGAGGTCTGGGGTCCGGTGTCTTCGTTCCTCAGTAGCGGCCTCTGTGAGTTTTATGTTTATCAGTCTCGAGTAGTCCAGAGTCTTCAGACAGGACAGAGAAGGTCTCAAGCCTTAAAGTAAGTAGTATCATTCAAAGTGATCGAGAAGAGAATTAGGGCACTGTTTTACCCCAATGATAGGTGATCTGAGAGGGCCTCCGGACTTCCATGCTGCATCAGGCTGGGCACCAGAGCACAGGCTTCCCCTTGAGGATCAACCAAGGTGGCCAGATGGGGGCCCGCTCATTTCCCTGATGCCAGTCTCAAGGTGTAGTCTGGTTTCGCTTGGTAACTCATCGTGGCACTGTGAGATATTCGCTTGTATAAATCCTTTTCTCATTATTTATTTGTACCTTCACCCTATACATTACCTTTCAAGATGAGTTCCATAAATTCACTTCTTATTTATGAAGTAGATCTACATTTTCCTTTAAATTTGAAAAAAAAAAAAGAATCCTGTCCAGTGAACCCCACTGCACTACACGAAAAAAGGAGGGACAAGAGCTTGTAAGCCACCACTCAAATATTTTTTGTACATCATTTGTCCTAAAATTACCCTCTCAGGCTTTGGGGAGGGGGGCGCTTTTTGCTGTTGTCATGGGGGGTTAGTTCCATTTTTGCATTGATGATACCATGGAAGATATCACAGATGTGAATTATAACAAATTCATTCCCTCATTCCTCATGCCAAGATTCCCTCTTGTCTCCTTTCATAATAATAGTTGATGTTTTTCTGTACAGACTAAATAATTCTCTGAGATAATATGGCTAGAATTACATGCTTTATTCTAGGCAAAATTATATTATAATTTGGTATAAAGATAATGCTTTCTGATTTGTTTACAAATAGACTGTTTAGTTATGACCAATGTTCTGTGGACATTTTTGGCCTCAACAGTCCTTTGAACTACTGCCTGGTATCATAGTTTTACAAGGAATCTTATTTTCTTTTCTAACTAGGCTCTTACTGGAAGCTCACACTCCTTGTCCTCTAAAAACAGTTTATAATAGCTCCTTCTGGATGTATTGGGGGTTTTTTTTGTTGATGCTAGATATTAGCTGCCATTTCTTCCTCCTACTATGCAAAAACTTTAAGTTACCATTTATTGAGGATTTGGTATGTTCCAGGAACTATAATAGCCACTTTACCTGTCTTCTCTGATTAATCATCATCATAGTCAACTGAGGTAGGGATTGTTTTCTCCACTTTGTAGGTGAGGAATCTGAATATGAGGGTAACGAGTTTGCCTGAGGTCACACAGCTCTTAAACAGCAGAGTTTGGATTCAACTCAAGCATGTCCCACCCATAAACTTGTGCTTTAACAAATATGCTTACAAAAACGGCTGGGATTTTCCTCCAATTTTACATATATAGCTTCACTTTTTATTATCCTTGAGAGCTTAATTTTAGCTATAAACCTAGAGATTTATTAACCTATGTTCTCCAGGAAGTTTATTAAAATAAAACCAACCCAGCACAAACACTTGGGCGTTCTCCTGTTGTTATTTTATTTATGGAAAACTATCTGCAATCTTACTGCTTGGTGTATTAAGCTGGTTTCTCATTGTCACCACGGTTGAATTAGTCAGCTCTTGCTGTATAGCAAGCAACCACAAACTCTTAGAGCATACCATCACAAGTGTTTATTTCTTGGTCACATTTCTGCAGGTCAGTTGGGTCTTGACTCATTAAGGCTGGTCCTGGGTTCTGGCTAGGGGTTGGTTTGGGACTTCTTCCAAATTAGAGTTGCCAGATTTAGCGAATAAAAGTACAGATTCTCAGCTAAATTTGAATTTCAGAGAAACAGCAAATAAATCTTTAGTATAAGTATGTCTGAGCATGCACGGGGCATACTTATATTACAAATTTATTTGTTGTTGATCTGAAATTCCGACTTAATAAATATATTTTAGCTGGCAACTCTATTTCTGATGACACAAGCACACGGGAGCAATCCCAATCACGTGAACACATTTCAAATCTTTGCTTGGGTCGTGTCCTCTAACATGCCATTGTCCAGAGCAAGTCACATGGCGAAGTCTAAGTCACAGAGTGGAAGAGAGGGAGAGGGTACTTCTCCCAGAGGGCTGGGCGGCGGGGAGAGTCAGTATTAATGAAGAATGATCTAATCTATCAGAGCAGTGAATCAATTATTTTAATAATCTTTGTTGTGAAGCTTGGACAAAGACTTTTAGAAGTCAAATTCGATCATGTCTACTGGGTTCATTCATGTGGGTGACTTTTACCTTTTACTCCTCTTCCTCCTTCTCATCCTGGTCAACCAAAAAATGTCATTGATTATATAGGGACTGCTTGATTTCTCTATGAGAAATTCATGTTGTTAACCTCCTATTAGTTTATATTGATTTGCTGTTCAAAAGAAAAAAATAATCTCCTGAGAATAGCACTGATTTTATGAAAGTGGCTATTGATTTAATCAAATATTTCTTTAGAAATTGTATTCCATTACCTACTATAAGTAAAGATTAGGGGCCGGCCTGATGACGCAGCAGTTAAGTGCACACGTTCCGCTTTGACGGCCCAGGGTTCCCCACTTTGGTTCCCAAGTGTGGACATGGCACCACTTGTCAAGCCATGCTGTGGCAGGCATCCCACATATACAGTAGAGGAAGATGGGGGCAAGGATGTTAGCTCAGGGCCAGTCTTCATCGGCAAAAAGAGGAGGATTGGCAGCAGATGTTAGCTCAGGGCTAATCCTCCTCCTCAAAAAAAAAAAAAACAGTACAGATTATTCCAATGACTGACAGGTGAAATTTTCTCTTGGGAAAAATTAATTGAGAGACTTTAGCAATACAGATTCTAAGTTAACATGTAATCCCCCTTGACTCTCTCTCTATATATACATGGATTCTAGATACAATTTTTAAAGTAATAAATTTCTGAGGTTAAAAGAAAGAAAATAAGCCCTGCTCGCTCACTTGCTCGTCCCCGGCTTCCGAGCACAGCATGGCGGTCAAGACAACCAAGCGAGGTGATCCTCAAGAGTTAAGAAACATATTCCTGCAGTATGCCAGTACTGAGGTTGATGGAGAACATTACATGACCCCGGAAGATTTTGTCCAGCGCTATCTTGGACTGTATAATGATCCAAATAGCAATCCGAAGATTGTGCAGCTCTTAGCAGGAGTAGCCGATCAAACCAAGGATGGGTTGATCTCCTATCAAGAGTTTTTGGCATTTGAATCTGTTTTATGTGCTCCGGATTCCATGTTCATAGTGGCTTTCCAATTGTTTGACAAGAGTGGAAATGGAGAGGTGACATTTGAAAATGTCAAAGAAATTTTTGGACAGACTATTATTCATCATCATATCCCTTTTAACTGGGACTGTGAATTTATCCGACTACATTTTGGGCATAATCGGAAGAAGCATCTTAACTACACAGAGTTCACACAGTTTCTCCAGGAGCTACAATTGGAACATGCAAGACAAGCCTTTGCACTGAAAGACAAAAGCAAAAGTGGCCTGATTTCTGGTCTGGATTTCAGTGACATCATGGTTACCATTCGGTCTCACATGCTTACTCCCTTCGTGGAGGAGAACTTAGTTTCAGCAGCTGGAGGAAGCATCTCACACCAGGTTAGCTTGTCCTACTTCAATGCCTTTAACTCCTTACTGAATAACATGGAGCTTGTTCGTAAGATATATAGCACTCTAGCTGGCACAAGGAAAGATGTTGAAGTCACCAAGGAGGAATTCGCCCAGAGTGCCATACGCTATGGCCAAGTCACCCCACTAGAAATTGATATCCTATACCAGCTTGCAGACTTATATAATGCTACAGGGCACTTGACTTTGGCACATATTGAGAGAATAGCCCCACTGGCTGAGGGGGCCTTACCTTACAACCTGGCAGAACTTCAGAGACAGGTAGGAGGAGTCTCATAAATAGAATCACCTTCAAAAATGCTGAAATACTGTGTACATGGCAGTCTAAAGCTTCCGAATGCTATGAAAGTTAAAACTACTGTCCAAAAAATGACTTTACTTAGCTCAAAAATTACCTTTATAAGGAACCCTCATACACTGCTGGTGGGAATGCAAACTGGTGCAGCCACTGTGGAAAACAGTATGGAGATTCCTCAAAAAATTAAAAATAAAACTACCATATGATCCAGCCATCCCACTACTGGGTATTTATCCAAAGAGCTTGAAGTCAGCAATCCCAAAAGTCCTATGCACCCCAATGTTTATTGCAGCACTGTTTACAATAGCCAAGACATGGAAGCAACCTAAGTGTCCAGCAACAGACGAATGGATAAAGAAGTTGTGGTACATATATACAATGGAATACTACTCAGCTGCAAAACAGAGCAAAATCATTCCATTTGCAATAACATGGATGGACCTTGAGAGAATTATGTTAAGTGAAAAAAGCCAGCGAGAAAAGGATAATCTGTGTATGACTCCACTCATATGAGGAATTTAAAATTATGGACTAAGAACAGTTTAGTGGATGCCAGGGGAAAGGTGGGGTGGGGGGTGGGCACAAAGGGTGAAGTGGTGCACCTACAACATGACTGACAAACATTAATGTACAACTGAAATTTCACAAGATTGTAACCTATCAATAACTCAATAAAAAAAAAAATAAAGACAAAAAAAAAAAAGAAAGAAAGAAAATAAAAATCCCTACATACCGGAATGAAGAAGAAACTCAAGACCAGATTGTTCAGTCTGCGAAGTTGTGCGACAGATTCCTGTGTGCATGTCTGTCTCCGAACTTCTCCTTTTTTATAAGGACACCAGTCATATTGAATTAGGGCCCACGCTAAAGACCTCATTTTAACTTGATTACCTCTATAAGGACTGTGTCTACAAATAAGGCCACATTCTGAGGTACTGAGGACTTCAGCATGTGAATTTTGAGGAGACACAATTCAACCCATGATAGCAGTTATTCCAACTGACACTCATACCAGCCATAAATGAGATATCTTTTTTCTTCCCAGCTTCACTAATATTTGGTTTCATCAGTCTTAAATATTTGCCGGCCTGCTATATGTGAGTTCATTTCATTATTGTTTTAATTAGAATCCTATTTACTGGTGAGGTTGAACACATTTTCATAAACTTTTTGGCCCTTTTGGTTTCCTCCTTTGTAAATTTTCTTTTGTATTCTTTGCCCATTTACATTTTTTATGTCTTTTCTTACTGAATTTTAGGAATTGTTTGTATATTATGGATAATATTAATTCATCTGTTTTATATGCCACAAAAATCTCCTTCCAATTTATCACAGCATATTACAAACATTTTTAATTTTATTGAAATCAAATTTACCAATTTTTCCTTTGTGATTTTCCCTTTTTTGTGTCTTAAGATACCCTTACTACACTGAAGTCAAAAAGTTTTACTCTTATATATTCTTTTAATAGTTTTGAAAGTTCTTATTTAATGTAGATATTTGATCCATTTGGGTTTTTTTTTAATTTGGCAAGAAGGAACTGATTTTTTTCCATAGTGAATGCCACACCCAATGCCATTTATTCAATTTTCTACAATCTTTCCACTGTTTGTAATGCCTTCTTTCATAAATTCTAAGATTCCATATAAGTCTGAATCCGTTCCAGGACTGTCTATCATATTCCACCAATCTATTCGCGCATCACTCCACCAGTATCTCTCTGCCTCAGATATCGTAGCTTCATGATAGATTGCAATGTCTGATAGGAAAAATCTCTTCTACTTACCTTTTTCAACGTCCATTTGGCTTATCTTGGACCTTCTCTTTTCTATATGCTTTTTAGAAACAGGTTATCATATTCTGTTAGAAAAAGTCTAACTGGAATTTTGATCAGAATGGCACTGAATTTATTGATTCAACTAAGAAGAATTCACATATTTACAATGTTAGATCTTCCCAATAATAAACATGATGTTAATTCTTCATTTATATACAGATTCTCTGAGAACACTTTGAAATTTTCTTTATAAATATTGCACAATTTGCTTAGATTTATTTTGAAGCAGTTTATAATATTTGTACCTATTATGAATGAGATTGTCCTTTCTATTAAATTGGAAATTTTCAATTGACTATTGCAGGTTATAAGAATGTTTTCGGTTTTTTGTTTGTTGATATTCTGTACAGTGATGCTTCTAAACTCTCTTTTTAGCACAAGTTTGTAGATTTTCCTGGATTTCCTATGTTGACAATAGTATTGTCTACAAATATCAACACTTTTGGTTTTTTTCTATAACATTTTTATTCTTATCAGATTGCATTGGCTAGGACTTTAAACACAACAATGAATGACGGAAGTGATATTAGTCATCCTAGTCTTATCTTGACTTTAATGAGAATACATCTAAAGTTTACTAACACTTATGTTTGCTGTGAAGTTTTGATAAATAGCATTTATCAGGATAAAATGGTTCACTTTTAGTCCTAATGTGCTTAGAGTGTTAAAAATAGTGAATGACTATTGTGATGGTTGATTTCATGTGTCAAACTAACAGGGCCATGGGGTGCCTAGACATGTGGTTGAAATTTATTCCAGATGTGTCTGTGATTGTTTCTGGATGAAATTAACATCTGACTCCTAGACTGAGCAGAGCAGACGGGCCTCTGTAATGTGGGTAGACCTCATCCAATCAACTGAAGATCTGAATAGATCAAAAAGGCTGAGTAGGAGGGAGCTCCTCCTGCCCAGCTGCTTTGACGTCAGTCTTTTCCTGCCTTCAGACTCCAGCTGAAACATAAGCTCTTCTTGGGTCTTAAGCCTGCTGGCTTTTGGACTGGCACTTACACCATTAACTCTCCTGGGTCTCCGGCTTGCTGATTGCAGATCTTGGGACTTCTCAGTCTCTATAATCGTGTGAGCCAATTCTTTATAATAACCCTTTTTCTCTCTCTCTCTATGTGTGTGTGTGTGTGTGTGTGTGTGTCTGTGTCTATATCTCCTGTTGGTTCTGCTTCTCTGGAGAACTCTAATACAGCTGAATTATTTTTTGCAGCTATTGTTGTGATCATATAGTTTTTCTCCTTTAATATACTAGCATCATAAAGTTCATTTGAGTATTTTCTAATTTTGAAGCATTTCTGAGTTTCTAGGACAAACTCTAGCTGGTTCTAATACGTTGTTCCTTGTATATATTGCTAAATTTCACTTACTAATATTTATTGGATTTTTGCATCTATGATCTCCAATACTATAGGCTGATAATTTTCCTTTATCACACTGTCCTTGTCTGGTTTTGATATTATGGTGAGACTAGCCTCATAAAAATGAGTTGGGAAGCTTTTCCTTTTTTTCTATTCTAGTTTGAATGGGAGAGAACCTCATTTAATGTTTAGTAAACTTACTTCTAAATCAATATAGGTGGTATTCTTAATATCAATATATATGGCGAGTAAATTTTGGATTATAGATTTAGTTTCTTTAATAGTTTTTGATTTATTTATGTTTTGTGTATCTTATGGAGCTTTGTTAATTTATATTTTTCTAGAAATAGTTAATTTAATCATAATTTTCAAACATATTAGTATATACTTACACATAATGTTCTAATTTTTTTGTAAACCTCTACTCTTTTGGTAGCTGATTATTCCCCTTTTTAAGCATAATATTATTTGTCAGTCATTTAATCACTCTTCTTTCTCTCTTTCATCAGTTTTGCCACACTTTTCTATTTTATTAGCTCTTTATTATGTTCACATAATTTATTTTATCAAACTTTTACCTTTATTGTATTTATATAATAAATTTTATTAAAATTTTAAAAATATGTTATTATTAATTTTAAATTTCTTATTATAACCTTTCTTCTACATTGGGCAGACTCACTGATGGAGGTGGGGTGGGGATGCAATAGAAGGGGGACTCTCAAAGTGAGATCCCAAAGCCTGACTTCAAGCATGAACTCATATAACACTAACCTGCGCCAGTGTCATAGATAAAATAGAATATAAACTTTCACTCTTCCAATCTGAACAGAAAAGTTTTGGATACGTAAAACCCACAATATCATGGTCTACAACTTCCCCCATGATTTCAGGACTTACAAGATCATTACAATACTCCTGGCTTTTGTTTGTCAAATTTAAAGGATGTTTCCTCTTACTATATTCCATCTTGATTCAAATCAGCTAAAGCAGACTCCAAATGAGTTGTGTAAGAAGGGAATTATACTATTACAAGACAGTGTCATAACTCTATGATTATCTTGGCAACATTTCTCTAAAGACGTTTGAAGAAGCATGAAGCAGACTAGTGACGTCTTGAACAGATAATCTTAAACCTGATCAGCTGAGTAACTTAGGACAATTTCATAGCCTGGTAATTGACTAATCTCATAGTTAGTAAAAAGGATCAAGAACAGAGGTTCCTACCACAGGGCCACATTGTAATCACTGATAGTGTATTTTCAAGTTCATATTTTCAAATGCAAATGCTGGCACCACTCTTGGAAAGTCTAATTCTGATGTGCACCCCAGCTGAGCATCACTCAAGACTACAAATTAATTCCAATTAAAAAATCCTCAAGGAGCCAGCCTGGTGGCGCAGTGATTAAGTTCCCACATTCCGAGATTCAGCAGCCCGGGGTTCGCCGGTTCGGATGCTGGGTGCGTACGTGGCACTGCTTGGCAAGCCATGCTGTGGTAGGCGTCCCACATATAAAGTAGAGGAAGATAGGCAGGGATGTCAGCTCAGGGCCAGTCTTCCTCAGCAAAAAGAGGAGGATTGGCAGCAGATGTTAGCTCAGGGCTAATCTTCCTCAAAACATAAATAAATAGGGGCTGGCCCTGTGGCCTGCAGCAGCCCAGGTTTTTACCAGTTCGATCCTGGGCACAGACATGACACTGCTCACCAAGCCACGTTGAGGCAATGTCCCACATGCCACAACTAGAAGGATCTGCACTAAGATATACAACTATGTACCGGGGGGATTTGGGGAGATAAAGCAGGAAAATAAATAAAGAAAGAAAAGAAAAGAAAAGAAAATGAAAAAGTAAATAAATAAAAATAAAAAATCCTCAAAAGGAGAAACCGATTTCTGGAATTCCAGCCTCCCAACGTCAATATACATGAGGATGTTAAGTGAGGAGATGATTGAATTATGAGGAAGACCCTGAGAGACTCCCCTCAGGAACTCTCCACACTATCCAGATGAGGAGTAATTCCTCAAAAATGCAATGAAATATAACTCATCAAATTGTAATGGTTCTGTGTATATTGCCTTTTTCATGTCAATCCTTCCACAATAAAGTGGTTGAAGAAAAATAGAATGAAATATGCATTTCTTCTCAGCAGAATTCGACAGGAAATATAACTCACTTTGTGATTATAAATTCTGAAACATTGTTTGTTAGATGAAATGAATTGAACATGTTAAATTCTTTACAGAAGCTTTTCCTTCTTTCATTGACATGCACTCAGAAATCTAGGTTTACCCTGTTCTCCAAAATAGGGCCAATGCTATTGAGGAGAGTAATGTGTCAAGGATGTAATGTGTTTCTTTTTTTTGAGAAAGATTAGCCCTGAGCTAACTACTGCCAATCCTCCTCTTTTTGCTGAGGAAGACTGGCCCTGAGCTGACATCCGTGCCTATCTTCCTCTACTTTACATGTGGGACGCCTACCACAGCATGGTGTGCCAAGTGGTGCCATGTCCGCACTTGGAATCCAAACCTGTGAACCCCGGGCCGCAAAAGCAGAATGTGCGAACTTAACCGCTGCACCACTGGGCCAGCCCTGTAACGTTTTTTAATTAAGAGCTAAAGACGTGCATTAAATCTGTCCCAGTTTAGGATATTAAGACACATAAATGCATGTTGACATACACATACACACACACACACCACTTTTGTTCTAATATGTTAAATTATCTATATTTGATACAACATTCATTTTCAAAGTGGTTTCAACATAGGTTGTTTTTCTTGTGTCTTCATGTAAAATTGCCTACTTATGAAGTTAAAAGATCAAAATAGGGAATGATGCCAATGAATCCTTATGTGCAGAAAAGTTTATTAGAAAGCAGAGAAGCAACAAAACGTAAGAAATTCACTCCAGGAGAAAATACAGGCTGGACCTGGACCCCCAGGTCTGATGGTATCAAATCAGTACCACAGAAGGGCTACAAATAGTGTCCACCTTGTTGGAAGGATAATCTAGAACCTCAGTGTGATAAGGAAGAATGAGAAATTTAGAGGACTGGGATAATTTCTTAACTGGTGGATTGCAAATTAATTCATATTTGGTGCCCACAGTGAAAGGGAAATATAGCAAGGGAGAGAGTTTCAAATGAACCAGAATGTGCTTGGAGAGTCAGTGGGTCGGTGGTGGGCTCGTTGGAAACATGAGGCCCAACTCATTAAATATCAACCAAACTCCATGTATCCTAATGGTCAGCACAAAAGAAGGGTCTACATCTGTGAGGACAGAGGTAAACAGAAAAGGTGGTCACCGAGCAGGGGCCTCAGCAGCAAGAGGAGGGGCAGCACACAGGGCGGGGGCAGGTGGAGATGACACAGGTGGGGCGGTAGCAAGTGGTGTGGCAGGAGACCCGGCCACAGACTGGGCGCAGACAGCAGGAGGGGCGGCAGCAGCTGGCGCCGCAGCAGCTAGAACTGGAGCAAGAGGGCTGGCAGCAGCTGGAGATACAGCACTGGGGCTGGCAGCAGTTGGACACACTGCAGCTGGGGCGGCAGCAGCTGGAGATGTAGCACTGGGGCCTGCAGCAGCTGGACACATCACAGCTGGGGCGGCAGCAGCTGGACACACTGCAGCTGGGGCGGCAGCAGGTAGAGCCACAGCTACTGGATCCACTGCAAGAAGGGCGGCAGCAGCTGGAGATGCAGCACTGGGGCCTGCAGCAGCTGGACACATCACAGCTGGGGCGGCAGCAGCTGGACACACTGCAGCTGGGGCGGCAGCAGCTGGAGATGCAGCACTGGGGCCTGCAGCAGCTGGACACACTGCAGCCTGGGCGGCAGCAGCTGGAGATGCAGCACTGGGGCCTGCAGCAACTGGACACGCTGCAGCTGGGGCGGCAGCAAGTGGGCTGGCAGCATACAGATTGGCTGCAGCTGGGGCGAGAGCAGCTGGAGATGCAGCACTGGGGCCTGCAGCAGCTAGACGCATCACAGCTGGGGCGGCAGCAGGTCTCCTGGCAGAGGCCTTGGCCACAGCTGTGCTCAGAGCAGACGGAGCCACAACAGGAGCTGACCATGGTGTCGAGGTTGGAGGTTGTGGGTGGGTTTCCGGGAGAGTGAGGTTCTTGTCTGGGAGTCTCCTTGGCGCACATCCCCCTTTATACCCCGCTGAAGGGCTGCTATCTCCACGTCATTATTTCCTCGTTATTGTTTACCTGACTGGAAAAATTAATCATTTAATTACATAATTGTGTGTTTCTAGTCAAATACTCCCAAATGGAGGCAATAACACATTTTTTTTCCTGGTGTGCTCTCGTGTTTCCAACTGAAAGATTTGTCACCTCTCTTCCTTAGCGGGTGTCACCTTTGTTCCTGGTGGTTGCAGTGTCTCTTACAAAGCACTCATCACATGACTCTGACATTTATTTTTTAATATGACATTTCTTCCTATCTGTACACTACTGCCTGAAAACCATGGAGAACGGTGCTTACAATGCTAACGTATCTTTTGTCGTCAATGATGAGGGGCACCTGCTGGTCAGGTGAGATTCTGGAAGGAATTAGAAAGAAAGACCCATTTGAGGGGAAGGTGCTCCATCTATAATGGGGACGACTGTGGCATCTTGGATGGTCAGGGAGATGTCGGGCCCCAAGGGAGCCTCACACTCTGTGCCAGGTCTTATTCCGCTGTCTCAAGCTGAAGCACTTAGCGGTGACTCAATGCTTTCAAATAGTAAAAATACATTATTGCTATGCATCTTCCAGAATAGGCATTAAAAGTGGGAAGCTTTGATTTATCTTTTGATTATCAGACTTGCACAGTGGATGTTTCATTACAGAAGCATTCATTACATATAAACAATTTTTGGAGCGATTAAGCCTTCACTACCACGCATCTAAGCCATGCGTCGGCTGCAACGGGGCCATAACAGATGCACTCTCATGTCTTCCCTGTAGGTACTTGCATAAGACACGTGCATAGGAAACAGAGTTTGGCAACGATTAAAATAATGACAATTACTTTAATTAAATAACTAAAATCAAAACATGTACTCTGTGGATAAATTCCACACACCCTCAATGAAGGTGATGACATACTAACATCTATCATTTCTGAAGTGTTCACTGTGAACCAGGCATTATGCTGAAAATATTTGTTTTTAATCTTTAAGCCAACCCTATCCGGTAGTGTGTATCCTTATTACTATTTTAGTGGAAAAGGCAAAAGAAGCATAGAGAAGTTAAAGGAAAGAAAAACTTCTACAAGATTAAACTGAAAGTAAGCATTCCTTAATCTTAGAGTAGTTGAGGAAAGGATAAAGAAGAAAGCTTGCAAGCCTTTGCTGAAGCTGTTTCATCTTTCTGGAATGTTTCTTTTTCTTGTTGGCACTTCAAACTCCTATTCATCTGTCAAGACCCAGCTGAAATGCTTCTTCCTCAATGATATTCTTCCTGACAAACTACTCGATTCAAATATAATTCTTCCCAGCCTTGTGCTCCTAATTTAGCACACCCACAGTTATTTACTTCTGTCCTCCCCTCAGTTCCAATGCAGACACCTTAAAGGTATGAGCTACGACAATTATTTTTGTTACCATGTTGCTCAGCACAAGGGTGAGACGGAGGACACTAGTGATAACTGTTTGTTGAGCGTATGAAGTCTTTGTGATGACATGGGGGCATATCATGGTCGTTTAAAAATATATATCTTTTAACTGATGCAGAAAAGAGGGAGAAACATTCCAAACAAAGAGATCATAGTCTCATTTGAGGAAAATCACACTTACTGATGTGGTAAGTAACATGTCACCTGATTAATAACCTATGTGGAAGTTGTGGGAGTAGATTCGATCCAAAGGATGAGACGTGTTGTTTACAGATAACCATGGATACTGTGCTTAACGCACATGCGTCTGTTCACAGAGAGAATGGATAGGAAGGGGATAAACACCAAATGGTAACACTGGCTCTCCTTCACCTCCTGACTTCCCAGTTTTGCTCTCGTTGCTGGAAATAACCACTGTTCCCAGTTTGATGTCAACCAACCAAAAATATCTGCTGAACATCTATTGTCTTAGTTTGAATTCTGCCCAAAGACCCTGAGACAAAGATGTGAGCACGGACCGTTTACTTGGGAGGTGACCCCGGGAAATACAAGGGAGAAAGTGGGGAAAATAGTGGAGAAGAAGAAAAACCCAGAAAACCTGTGTTCGTGATGAGGTTGCCACTGTGGGCAACTGGGGAACAAAGCTGGGGCCATGTCTGAGGCTGGAGGTGGTCAGTGGCCATGACCGTATGCCTGGAAAATCCCAGAGAGTCAGCTGAGGCTTAGTGCTAACGGCGAGGTCAGACACAAGGCAGACTTAGAAAGACAATAAATTATGCACTAGCAATATTCATCTATAAATTGTAATGGAAAACACGTCCTCACAATTCTCAACAATAAACATAAAGAAATGTGTAAATAAATCTGCCAAGCAGTACGGTTGGCCTGTAGGGAAGAAAAAGTGTTAACATTTCCTGAAGGACATAAAATCTTATTTGAATAAACATCAGAACAAGAAATGTTTGGCCAAAGCTGGATTTGTGAATAAGTACATGCATGTGATATAAACACATTTAATAAGGACGTCCCTCCATTTGTAACAATGAGTCTTGAATGGGACTGGCAAAGCCTAATGAAGGGGAAGTCATTTTTGATCACAAGCTTTGTGTTCTTTTAACTTGTAAAAAGTGTGTGTTTGTGTTTAAGTGATATAATAGTCCTTAGAAAAGAATCATTGTGATTTAATAAAATTCACAATTTTTTCTGTCGATTCAGTTGCATACGTATTCTGCTGTGAGGTTTATAGTCCTATTTATCATGCACTAAAAGATTAAACAGACATGTCATTCAATCATTCTCCCTCTCAAATTATCTATAGTGAATGCCAGATTGGTTCTGGGGACCATTTGGGTCCCCGGGAAGCAGACGCTGATGGAGGTTAGCAGGCAGGAAGTTTGTTGAGGGATGCTCTTGGGATTAACACCTGTGGAAGGGACGAGAAGGAAGCAGGAATGGACATGGAGAAAGGAAGCTGGGATGCAGTCTCAGTGGAGATCTCTGCAGACTGCTGAGCATGACCCGGGAAAGAGGTCTCTTGGGCAAAAACTCAGCAGGACCTCTGGCCTTTCAGCAGGCCTGCTTCATTCATTTACATGCCCCGCTCTGCCCTGAAGGCAGCCCCTCTGGAAGCTCTGACTGTCAGAATAAAGCAGAACCACCAGGTAGTGGAGAAAGGACTCACTGCATGTGCCTTCTGAGCAGAAAAGACACAGACTTTGCTAAACTATCTATTGGCTGCTTTCATGGGTGAAAAAAACTGAAAGCTGATAATTTTTAAAAATCGTGAATTGTGATCAGTCTTTCCAAAACTTTTCCTATTACTGTTATTCATGGATGCTCCATGACATTCGTTTTACTCTGTTTTTCTCTACAGACAATAAGATGACCAGATGAGTTGTCTGAGACTAAAATGACTTTCTAGGGGAAACTAGGCAGTGACCAAGGCCATTGGCCCTCTGCTGGAGGTTGACTGATTTGTGCTGTCTGTCTGACAGGTGTTGGAAAGTAAAATTACCCAGGACCCAAATATAAAATATTTAAAAAGACAGTTACAATCGCATTCAATTTTCAGTGCCAATAGAAAGAGATTTATTTTGGTACATGGAAATAGCAAGATATAAGAAAGTCTTTGCAAAGGAGTAGACAGAAAGACTTCAGTGGAGTTCGATGTCACAGGGGTTAAACTCTGTGGCCCCACAAGTGATGGAGAGAATCTTCAAATTCCTTGAGTACGAAGAACGGATGTCCTGAAGGCAAAGGGAGGAATGTTGGGGGAATTTAATTCATCAGGAGATTGTAATGAATTCATTTGGAAGGGAAGGAGTTTGGACAGAAGTTAGAATGTGGACACAGAACTAACAGGACTGGGGTTTGCTTATGGGTCTCAAGAGAACAATTCTCTTGAGCACTGCACATTTTTGAAAAGGTGGGTCTGCATCTGTGGGGAGGGAGGCAGTGAGGAAGGGCTGCGTTCAAAGCAGAGGTTCAGCAGCAAGAGGAGGGGCAGCACACAGGGCGGGGGCAGGTGGAGATGACACAGGTGGGGCGGTAGCAAGTGGTGTGGCAGGAGACCCGGCCACAGACTGGGCGCAGACAGCAGGAGGGGCGGCAGCAGCTGGAGTCGCAGCAGCTAGAACTGGAGCAAGAAGGCTGGCAGCAGCTGGAGATGCAGCACTGGGGCCTGCAGCAGCTAGACACACTACAGGTGGGGCGGCAGCAAGTGGGCTGGCAGCACACAGATTGGCTGCAGCTGGGGCGAGAGCAGCTGGAGATGCAGCACTGGGGCCTGCTGCAGCTAGACACACTGCAGCTGGGGCGGCAGCAGCTGGAGATGCAGCACTGGGGCCTGCAGCAGCTAGACACACTGCAGCTGGGGCGGCAGCAGCTGGAGATGCAGCACTGGGGCCTGCAGCAGCTAGACACACTGCAGCTGGGGCGGCAGCAGCTGGAGATGCAGCACTGTGGCCTGCAGCAGCTGGACACGCTGCAGCTGGGGCGAGAGCAGCTGGAGATGCAGCACTGGGGCCTGCAGCAGCTGGACACACTGCAGCTGGGGCGAGAGCAGCTGGAGATGCAGCACTGGGGCCTGCAGCAGCTAGATACATCACAGCTGGGGCGGCAGCAGGTCTCCTGGCAGAGGCCTTGGCCACAGCTGTTCTCAGAGCAGATGGAGCCACAACAGGAGCTGACCATGGTGTCAGAAGGTGGAGGTTCTGAGTGGGTTTCCAGGAGAGTGAAATTCTCGAATGTGATCTGCTCTTGCCCTCTGTCACTTTTATACCCTGCTGAGGGCTACTTTGACCATGTGCAGGACTCTTCTGATTGTTGTTTGTCCTAATAGAAAACCAGTTAGTTTTAGTAAATTAAATAATTGTGTTTATCTGGTAAATATGCCTATAAATAGAGAAGGCACCATTTCCTTTTCCTGTTGTATTATGAGCTATCCGATTTGTTTATAGCAAAGTGAATCAGCTCCCAGATTTCTTCCCTTGTCTGATGTGTCTTTAAAGTAGACCCTTCATATAACATTGTTTCATTGGATTTCACAAGGGTTAATTCTTCATTTGTGCATTTCACTCCAGGATAATATGTTGAGAATGGCTTTATGATGACTAAGTCTCCTCTTCTGTCAAAGAGGTTAAGAGCAAGTCATAGGAAATGCTGGTAGGAAAATAGGATGAAAGACCCATCTTGGAGGGAGGGCAGTCACTTGGGTGCAATGAGGAACACTGTGATTCCTTTGGTTTTCCTAGATGGTTAGTGAGGTATAAAGGATCCCAACAAAGTTCCTATGTGTTTTGTCTTATTGAATCTATTCAATTTGAAACAATTACAATGCAATGATTCACTACTTTTAAATAGTAAAGATGCATTGGTATGATGAGTCCTTTTAAGATTATTATTGACGTGTTCTTCAGAGATGGGGTATCATAAGGGGGTATTTTTAATCTTATTTTGGTAGGTCAACATACCCAATGGAATATGTATAGTTGAATATTTTCTTATATTCTGGGCTATTGTCTCTCAACAAGATATGTTTGAGATATTTTGCTTGATATAAATGAGATACAAGGGTTAAGCCTTAATCTCTGTCCCATATGCACTTGAATAAGACAAACAAAACACATACATAGGAGTTTGGCGACTATTTAGAGTATTGTGCGATTAGTAAACAAAATAATTATGTATTTAAATTCAAACACTTCTTATGAAATATGAGATAATGCTGATAGTTACTATTTTCGAGTGTTTACTGTGTGTCAGGAGTTTTCTGAGTCCTCTATAATTGGCATCTTGTTTACACTTCATAGGACTCTGTAAGGTAGACACAATTTTTCTGAATTCTTTAGACGTGAGGTAATTGAGGCTCAGATAGATTGAAGTCACACTGAAGTCAGTAGAGAAGGTGGTTCCCTCCTAGAATGTTCAAAGAAGGGATGAAGAATAATAAGCCCATGTCATTTCTCACAGTGTTTCATTTGTGTGAATATATTTTCTCCCTTGTCAACTCCGCAAACTCTTGCTCATACTCAAATGTCCAGTCCAGATACCAATTCATCTCTAGTATCTTTCTTGACATCTACCACACTCAAAACGAACCCTTCCCTCCCTCTTGTTCCAAGACATGCCTGTGATCTAGGGTATCACACTTTATCATAATTGGTTTATATCTCTATTGCCCATCCTTCTGTTTATCCCATGAGGTCAGAGACTGTCTTATTCACAGTTATAAATATGGTGCCTAGAAATTGCCCTAAATGAATGTTAGTTGAGTGAACGTGGGATTTATTGAAAACATGGGGCATTTACTCACCCTTTAACACACTGTAGATAATCTAGATGGATGGAGAAGACAGGAGAGAGCATTCAGACAATGGAGAATGGATGGGAGTATATTTTTGGCTTTTGATGGAGTAAATGACTTGTCTGGATGATATGTTTAGGAGAGTAGAGAAAAACATACTCCACTGATAGAAAGAGAAGAATGTAAGGTTGTTCAGAGAAAGCAGATATCGTATCATCACACAGTTGAGAGAAAAGTGTGAGCACATATCTAGGCTTTTAAAATATTATTTGGCTGGGGGTATGTGGAGTGACAGGAAGCGGGAAGAAAGTTTACGTGGTGGTTGCAGTCTAAGGGTGAGAGATGAACGCCTGTCTAGGTGGTGACAATGTGTGCGAAAAGGAAGATATTGATGCAATAGACATTTCAAGGAGAGTCAACCAGGACCACTTACACAATAGGCAACTGAGGTATCAGGAGACTTCAGCATTGAAGATGACTCATAATTTAGTATTTTTTCAATTGTATACACACACATTTTGCAATTAAATTCTGACAGTGAGAACACAATCATTTCTAATTTAAAAATGCATAGAAAAAAACACCATAAACAGTGTAAAAAGACAAATGACTAAATGAATAAAAATGCTTGAAATATATACCAAAGTTATAGGGTTAATCGCCTTAATACATAAAGCACTTCTAAAATTAGACTAGAAAAATGGCCAAAAGTATGACAGAAAAATAAAATGCAAATCTTTCTTCACCGTATGAAAATATCCAATCTCACGCATAAGAATTGAACTGAAATTATTTATTTATTTATTTATTTTTAAAGATTTTTTTTTTAAATTTTTTCCTTTTTCTCCCCAAAGGCCCCCCGGTACATAGTTGTGTATTCTTCGTTGTGGGTTCTTCTAGTTGTGGCATGTGGGACGCTGCCTCAGCGTGGTCTGATGAGCAGTGCCATGTCCGCGCCCAGGATTCGAACCAACGAAACACTGGGCCGCCTGCAGCGGAGCGCGCGAACTTAACCACTCGGCCACAGGGCCAGCCCCTTGAACTGAAATTATTTTTGATACTGCTTGTCACCTGTGAGACTGTCAAAAATTTAAACTTTGACAATATTGTCAGATAGTGAGACTATGTGGAAAGAGGCATGCTCAGGCTTTTCTCGTGAAGATTTGACAATAAGCAGCGTTATTCTTTGACTCAGCTATCCCAATTCTACAAATTGTTCAAAACATACTCAGGAAAAAATATGAAAAGATGTTACACAAGATTATTCATAGCAGTGCTGTTTGTAAAAACAAAACAGCAACAACAAAAACTAAATACTACCCCAGGTCCTTCAATAGGGTCCTGGGGAATAAACTATGGTGCATTCCCATGATGGAGTACTATGCAGCAGTAAAAAGGAATAAGGAGTCTCTCTATATGCTACTATGAAGTATTCTCCAGGATATATTGTTAAGAGATGATAAAGAAGATGGAGAAAAGTGTCTATAGTGTTCTACAAGGTGTCTAAAAACAAGGGAAACAAAATTTATTTGCGTACATTACATTTTCTTAAATAATGGAAGAAATAGAGAAAGAGAAGATGAGAAAACAAGAAAGAGGGACTTACGGTTCCAGCCAAGATGGAGTAACAGGGATTGTATTTACCCTCCTGCTTGAAACTACTAAAACACCAGACAAAAATAAATCAGACAATGGTTTTAGATGTTGGCTGTCAGACAGGGCAGAACACTGGCACATTAGAGAAAGGGAACAAATGAGAGAAAGGATCCTTTGGATTGCTTGGTTTATTTCTTGACAAGAGTTTCTGGGGTGCAGCTCTGGGAGAGAGAACCAGGAAGAGCCTGGTAATCGTCCTGACTGGAGGAGATAGAGCTGGGATGGAGTCAAGACAGCTGGAATTCACAGGGCAGAGTAGCAGAGAGGAGAGAGTTTCAGAGAGAACCCCAGAGATCTGCAGAAGACCCACCTCTCTTCAGCTGTCTACTGATGAGCGCATATGTGTGAAGAAACTACCTAACAGCAGAGAAAGAGCCCCCCAGCTCCGTAAAAGGCAGAGGGAACAATCCTTGGAGCTGACACAGGGCCAGAAATAGTACATGCTCCCAGGAGCCAGAGTGAAAAACCTTGTAATTCACTGTTGATTGGTTAGAGTACTCTGAAGAGTATTTTCTCAGGAGTGGGCAGGTTTTTCCCTAGAGGGAAGGCTGTTCTGGCCCTGCCTCACACAGCTTATAAGCAAGTCTTGAAAGGATAAAACTGTTAAGTCAACTTAATTACATCCCAGAAAAATCAATTACTTGGACTACATCAAACTAACAAATTTTTACTCTTCAAAAGATACTGCTTAGGAAATAGAAATGTAAGCCACCCTTGTGAAAATACTTACGGAACATACATCCAGCAGGATTTGTATACAGACCATATAAAGAACTCTTACTACTCAATGATGAGAGAAACAACCCAACAAAAAGTGGGCAAAAGATTTGAACAGACATTTACCAAAGAAAACATACAGATGGCAAATAAACCCATGAAAAGATGTTCAACCACATTGACCATTAGGAAGAGTCAAACTAAAACCACAAGGACAGAACGCTGTACGTTCTCTGGAATGGTTGACATTAACAAGACTGACTTTACCAAGAGGTGGTGATAATGTGAGGCCATTGGAGCTCTCATACAAGGAATATAAAATGGCACAATAGCTTTGTAAAATAGTTTAACTGTTTCTTAAAAGAGTTATAGATACACCTACCATGTGATCTAGCCATTCTACACCAAAGTACTTACCCAAGATAAGTAAATGCATATGTCCATACAAAGACTTGTTCACAAATGTTCATGGTGACTTTGTTTGTAACAGAAAAAAATCTGGAAATAACCAAAGTGTTCACCAACAGATGAATGGATAAACAAATGTGGTCTGTCCATACAATGAAATACTTCTCAGCCATAAAAAGAAATGAACTGGTGATGCACACAACAGCACGAATCTCAACATAATCATGCTGAATGAAAAGCCAGACAAGATAGAGAAAACAACGTAGGATTCCATTTATAAAATTCTAAGAAATGCAAACAAATTTATAGTGCCAGGAGATCAGTAGCACCTGGGAGTGGTGGATGGGAAGGAATTACAAAGGGTGTGATGGCTGTTCATTATCTTGATGTGGGTGTTGGTTTCATGAATATATATCAAAACATCAAATCGTACACTTTAAGTATGTGCAGTTTTTGTATGTCAATTATACCTTAATAAAGCTGGGAAGAAATGAAGAAGATAATGGAAATATCAACCATAATTTGACTGAGAGAAGGTGGAAGGGATAGGGTGGAGAAGATAGGGACAGAAGCTAAATTTCTTTGAATGACCTTGTTTTGTAGCTTTGACTTTAGACCCATGTAAATATTTTACATAATTATAAAATGCAATTAAAATTTTAGAAATCTCTCAAGCCACTAGAACAACGATGATAACAAAGGAATCTATCTGTATATGCAGTCATAACTTCAGAAAAGCAACTATTCCAAGATCAAAAATAAATAAATAAAACAAAACTGAAAAACTATCTCAAGTTTGTTTTCAGTAACCATATTGTTGTCACTACAGTTAAGTGTTGCTTAAGGATGGGGACATGTTTTGAGAAATGTGTCCTTGTGCGATTTTGTCATTGTGCAAACATCATAGAGTGCACACATACAAACCTGGATGGAATAGGTTGCTACACACCTAGGCTCTATGGTACTAAACTTATGGGACCACCATTGTACACGTGGTCTGTTGTTAACCGAAAGGTCGTTATGCGGTGCCTGACTGTATTGCTAATATTATTCTGAGATTGTTGGGAAAACATTATAGAATAAAGAGAATGAGTAATTACATTGATGCCCCTGAGAACTGGTATTTTTGTCATGGGAGAAATGAGGTTCTAAGTAAGATATACGAGGTTAAGTAAAAACCCTGTAGTTCTCAGCAGAAACCCATGACATGGTTCCATCTCTATTGAAAGATTGACAAAGCCATGTTGTCTGTGCTACAAGTATAGGTAAAGTAGGATTGTCCAGACTGCAGAGGAAATCTTAAAGAAGAGTGTCATCACACTGAATTTTCATACAGGAAAGTGGTGGTTTATTTTGGCATTGAGTTATAACATAGAAAAATTTGGAGAATAACAAGTATAAAAGAGAATTTTCATTGGACAGCCAAGAGAGAGATTATAAAAATCTGTCACGTAGAAGTACTGAAGTCAGGCTTCGGCTCCTTGAGCTTCATGGCCTGGTGCCCAAAAGCTAAAAGGGAGAATTTGTCAACGCAATAGTCGGTGTGTTATAAGCAAATTTACAGTTAGATAAGAGGGAGAGGTTCAGAAGGAGTAGAATTTGGACTGGTGCCAGAATGTGCTCACAGAGTTAGTGGGCCTATGGTGGGCTCAATAAAATCATGAGACCCTACTCAGGTGAGCTACATCAACCCCACTCCATGTCCT
Source organism: Equus caballus (assembly GCF_041296265.1). Classification (NCBI taxonomy): domain Eukaryota; kingdom Metazoa; phylum Chordata; class Mammalia; order Perissodactyla; family Equidae; genus Equus; species Equus caballus. The sequence goes on along the minus strand of NC_091694.1, from coordinate 21,646,104 downwards.
AATGGTCAGCACAAAAGGAGGGTCTACATCTATGGGGATAGAGGTAAATGGAGACAGTGGACACAGGGCAGGGGGCTTAGCAGCAAGAGGAGGGGCAGCACACAGAGCGGGGGCAGGTGGAGATGACACAGGTGGGGCGGTAGCAAGTGGTGTGGCAGGAGACCCGGCCACAGACTGGGCGCAGACAGCAGAAGGGGCGGCAGCAGCTCGACCCACAGCTAGAGGGGTGACAGCAGCTGGAGATGCTGCAAGAAGGTTGGCAGCAGCTGGAGATGCAGCATTGGGGCCTGCAGCAGCTGGACACACTGCAGCTGGGGCGGAGGAAGGTGGGCTGGCAGCACACAGACTGCTGGCACTGGGGCCTGCAGCAGCTGGAGATGCAGCACTGGGGCCTGCAGCAGCTGGACACACTGCAGCTGGGGCGGAGGCAGGTGGTTCTGCAGCACGCGATCTGACAACAGCTGGGGCGGCAGCAGGTCTCCTGGCCACAGCCCTGGTCAGAGCAGACGGAGCCACAACAGGAGCTGACCATGGTGTCAGTGGAAGGCTTGGGGTTCCACAAGTGGGTAGGAGTGGGTTTCACAAGAGTGGTTTCCTGAGTTTGAGAGTCTCCCATCCCGCTCCCCTTTTATACTCCGCTGAGTAGCTGATGTTACCATGAGTAACAGGCTTTCCCTGTTGTTTTTCCTGCTGGGGAGTTAATTAATATTACTGAGTTAATAATTGTGCTTATTAGGTTAAACATGCCAGAATTTCTAAGAAAAGCATCATTTCCTTCTTCTGCAGCGATTCATTGATCGTGTTAAGCCAGGTGACACCACTTTCATGTTTCTTCCTCTGCCTATGTGTCTTCCAAGTTGGGAATATCATACGATATTCTATTACAGAGATTTTACATGTGTCACCTTTTCCTTTTCTTTGCATGATTCTAGATAATATTTTGAGGACGGTTATCACAAGGCCAAATCTCTTTATATGTCAAAGGAGAAAAATGCCTGCTGCTGTCCGGTGGAGCGCTGAGAAGGAAACAGGGGGAAAGACTCACCATTGGGGTTACTTGTGCATGATGGGGGATCTGTGGTCTGGGGGCCTGGTGGCCTTTATACTCTCGTACAATGAGGGGAGACTCGGATGTGTTTCCTGGGTGACTGGGGGCTCAGGAGGTTACAAAGTCGTCCCAATCTCACTGTAATGATGCTCCTCAAGAGTTAGTTTTTAATCACTCCTTCCAATGGGCAGACTTTTCCTTACAAAGACAAACTTCTTCCCCAGGAATCTTCACACACAGTAGGCTAAAGGCGAGTGCGTTGACGTACCTGCTGATGGGCCAACAGATGCAATGCCTTCTGCATTATGTGGAAGGTTTCATTTAAAGCCTTTCTCTTTACCCTTTCAGTAATTTGAATTCAAGTCACTCTGCTTAGATAAAGAGGATATAAACAGATAAGCCTTACTCTTTGTCCTGTAGGCACGTAAATAAGATATATTAAGAGGCACGATTTTGGCAAATATTCAAAGCATCAAAGTATTAGGGTCCACAATGAGCGTTATGTGTATGAGTCGTATGTACTTGCAGTGAAAAGTGAGATAATATAAACAGCTACTGTTTGGGAGTGCTGCCACGTGCCAGACATTCTGCTGAATGCTCTGTAGTTATTGTCTTGGTCTTTCCTCTCAAAGAACAGTGAGCTGCTCATTATTCTCTTAGAGTCACACAGAAGTGCGTTAAGTTGTTAGATCCTGTCAGTCTGTGAAGGGTAAGCAGTACCAATTCCACACCTTTGGTTGCGCTGTTTTATCCTCTTAGAATGCTTCTCCTACTTCATCTCAGCAGTTTCTTACCATTCCTTTAAGTACCAGCCCGGATGTCTCCTTCTCCCATGTTTTCCTTGACACACATTTTTCTAAACCTCCACTCCTCATCCTTTATGCTTGCTATCACATTGTGGAAGTCTCAGACTTCACACGTCCGGTTCTAACCTAAACCCGCTTGCCTGTCCGTCTCCAGCTGGATGGTCAACACCTGAGTGGACACTTGAACCACATGTTGTTATCATCATGCGTGGAGCGGAGGACGCCATCAGTGTTTCCTTTTTATTCCTAGAAATCACTTTTTAAATTATATTTTGGAATTGTGCCAAATATCTTTGTTTCCAAAGTAAATTCTCTGAAGGGGACCACGTTTAAGGAATTCTCCTATTCCTGTGCCTTCCTTGCAGGCCCGCCCTCCCCCAGAGATGGCCATATTTATAATTTAACATTTTCCTTCCCATTGCTATTTTAAATATAAATATATTTGGGTTTCATACTTGTATCACCTTTGTTTCTTAGATAAATGGTTGTATACTGCGCACTTTGTTCCAACTGGCTTTTCTCCACTTAACAATTGATCCCAGAGCTCAGCTCACAGTGGTATGTTCAGATATCCTTCATTCCATTCTCAGCCACAATGGAGTCCATTCTGCGGACACCATACAGCTTATTTAGCCAGTCTCCTGTAGATGGACATTTGGGTTGTTTCCAGGCGTTCACTATTAAAATAATATTGTGCCTTGAAAACAAGAAGTATTTTTGTTATTTTGAGGATTGAGAGTTCAATGTGTATCTACAAGATCTACCTTGTTGATTTTGTTTAGTTCTTTCATATTCTTATTAATTTTTCTCCTCATCTTCTCACCTTAAATGCAAAGTGTGTTAAAGTCTTCAGTTGCTGGTCTCTTTCTCTTCTATTCTCGCATCACCTGTGATCTCTGTTTCTGAAGTTCAGCTGTGTAGTTATATTTTCACTGAGCCTTTACCACGAGAAAGCGTCCCACGTTGTCTCCTGTGATGCTTTTTGTGTGACTCCAACTTGTTTGATAACAAAATCGGGACCCCTGCTTTCTTTTATTTGCATATTCTGTGATATAACCTCCTCTATTCCCTTACTTATAGCGCTCTGAGGCTGGTTGTTTTAGCTGTATCTTGTGTCTACAGCATAGTAGTGGGTGTTTACTTTTCAGTCAATCTGCAAATCTCTTTCTTTTTACCTGTGAGTTGAGACTCTTACATGTGTTGGTGTAACCATTGATCAATATGTTTGGCTTTAGTTGTGTCATTTTATTATAAATATAGTGATATACCTATGTAATATAATAAATAGTCATATATAATAATAGTGATATATAATAATAGTGATATATAACATGTAGTGAATTATGTTTTATATATAATATGTATGTTAAATAGTTATGTCTCTATCGCTGTATCTCTGTAACTAATCTTTCACTATTTGTTTTATTCCCTCTCTGTTTCTCTCTCTCTCTCTCTCAATGTGTATTTTGGTACTCAGGAAGATTTGTATCTTGTACTAACAGCTACCTTCGTATAAATGTCTTTATATAATACCCGATGAGTCTGATTTTTTGGCTATCGTCAGTTGATTCTCTTCTTTCAGAAACATTAGAATTACCTACTTACTTCTTAGTCCTCCCTGTCCTTCCGCATCAGATTTGAGTTCCTATTTAATACCCGTAGGCAATCAGCAATATTTTCTATATTATGTATTCTCTCTCCTTTCTCTCCATTTTTTGGTAATTGTCCTACATCTGCATGGTCAGTACATGGCCGTTACACATCATATTGCCTCTCTCATGTTCCACACTCAATGTTAGTTCTATGAATAATATGGATGCATATTATATGTGCATCCAAACATATGCATGTGTGTATGTAGAACGCCCTCTGCTAGTCCTCGTGTAGATGTCCCTCCAGTATCTTCAGTCATTTGGGTTGGTTGGAGCTCGTTCACGAGTAAATTCCTCAGGATAGCCCCACGGGGAGAACATTCACTGAGGTCCTTCGTGTTCACAGGAGTCTTTTGTGGCCTTTATAGCTGGAGTTCAGTTGGGCTAGACAGAAAATCCTTGGTTCATATTTCCTTTCTTAAGTGTCTTTAAAATGTTAGTCCATTACCTTCTGACATAAAGTATTGCCATCAAAAAGTGTGAACACAATCCACTTCCCCTTTCCTTATAACTGACATGGATTTTTTGTCTAGATCTTCATTGAGTTTCTCTTTTTAAAAAAATCCAATAGTTTTATAACATTGTGTCTCAATTTTGAGCGCTGTGGGCTGCTTTTTCCAGGTGTGTACAAGTGAGCTTTTATTTGAATTTCAATTCTTAGTATTCATTGTGTTTCATAGCTTTGTTTTTCTTCTTTGAAGATCTATTATAGATATTCTCTGTGTATTTTCTCTGTCACTTTTTCCTTCAAAATCCCTTTGTATCTTTCTTCATTTCAGTCTTCAAGATGGGTTTGGAAATTCCATACAAATGTTAAAATCAGCTTCTAAGCATCCACTAATCAGCGTACTGGGATTTTGATTGCGATTGCATTGAATCTTTAGACTGATTGACGGAGAATGGGCATCTTAGCGATACTGAGCGCGCCGGTCCACGAAGGGGGTGTGTCTCCATTCCTTTAGCTCTTCCCTGATTTGTCCTTCTGCAACGGTGCAGCTTTGCAGGCAGAGTTCTTCCACAGTTTTGTATTTTTTCCCTGAGCATCTTGCGTTCTTGATGCCTTTGTAAATAGAATTGCTCTCATTTAAACTTAATTATGTCGTAGTTTGTTGCTAGTATACCAAATACAATTAATTTGAGTACACTGACCTTATATGTCACGTCCCTGTTAAATTCACTTGTTAGTTTCTTGAGTTGTTTTGAGTGTAGGAGCCCAAATTTCTGTCTAGTTGTCACCTCAAGTGAGTAACTGATGATTTATTTTCATGCTCTCTTTCTTCAGTGAGCCAGCCCCCTAGCTCCCTCTCCAAACTAGGCAGCTTTGGTGGGGCTCTCAGATTGTGGAGTAAGGAACTGTCTTTTAGGGGACCGTGTCCCCATTTGAATCACAGATACCTGCACCTAAAGAAAAGCTCCAAAGCTCAGTCTCGTTCATATAAATAAAGCACAGGGAGAAATATAGTGTACAAACCAGTGGAAAAATGTCTAGAAAAATATTAAAAAGTAAACACATCAGTGACTTTTGTTGAGAACCTCCACTAGGGTGGCGGCTCCCTTAGTGCAGAGAGTTTTGTGTGTGTTACTCTCCGCTGTTACCCCCGCACCTTTAACAGTGTCGCCACGTAATAAATGCTCAATGAATACTTTTTAAATGAATGAGTGAAGATTTTGGCATTTGGAAGGATCAATGAAAGGAGACTCACTTTTCAGGAAAAACGCTTGACCCCCGTTTCCACACAGAAACACCTGACAGGAAGTCAATACTGCTCTCTGCTGTGGTCATGCCACGGTTTCCACCAAGCACCTTGTCTTATGAAGGACCTGCTGCACTCCTCTAGGTTGCCTGTCTGTCTTTGCAGTGTATATGGATTTGAAATCTCCTATCAAAAGAAAAAATGCGTGAGGACTAAGGTCCTATTGTAAATAGGGGCAGAATCAGCACACACTTGTTTTGCTGCGTGGATGACACCCGTGTCATGGAGCGCGAGTCTGAAGACAAACGTGCAGACTGTGCCAAATAGCACATTGCAGCTACGACAGCGGATGTGACCACGAAGCACGTATTGTGTTCTTTTTACTTTTATTTACGTGGAGTCCGCCAAACTCCCGGTTTCACTTCTTTGTTCTTTTCCTTGGAGACATTCATAGTCTTAGGTGATTTGCTCATGAACTAAGGAGGCATCTAGGAATAAATCAGGCAGTGAATAATGAACCATTTACGGAGAAGTGATAAGACCATGTGGTGTGTCCTGCAGGAACAGGTCAGGTACTCTTGTCTAGAAACTGAAGACAAAATCTCAAGGGAGCCACAATCACGCTGAATTTTTAATGCAGGGAGAAGTAACTTTATTTTGTTACAGAAATATAGCAGGGTACAGAAAAGCCCTAGAAAAAAGAAGTCAGGAGAATGATTTCACCACTGGTCAGGTTGAAGGGTAAACTCGGTTAAGCGTAAGTGCTCGGGACCACATCTGTCTCCTGCAACAGCGTGACCCGGTTCCCCAATGGAATCCTGAGGCCCAGTTCAGTCAAGTGACCTCAAGCACACTCCCTGTTTCCTAAAGGTCAGCATAACAGTGGGGTCTATATCTGTGAGAACAGAGGTAGACAGACGGTGGTCACAGGGCAGAGATTCAGCAGCAAGCGGAGGGGCAGCACACAGGGCGGGGGCAGGTGGAGATGACACAGGTGGGGCGGTAGCAAGTGGTGTGGCAGGAGACCCGGCCACAGACTGGGCGCAGACAGCAGGAGGGGTGGCAGCAGCTGGAGCCACAGCAGCTAGAATTGGAGCAAGAGGGCTGGCAGCAGCTGGAGATGCAGCACTGGGGCTGGCAGCAGCTGGACACGCTGCAGCTGGGGCGAGAGCAGCTGGAGATGCAGCACCGGGGCCTGCAGCAGCTGGACACATCACAGCTGGGGCGGCAGCAGCTGGACACATCACAGCTGGGGCGGCAGCAGCTGGACACACTGCAGCTGGGGCGGCAGCAGCTAGAGATGCAGCACCGGGGCCTGCAGCAGCTGGACACACTGCAGCTGGGGCGGAGGAAGGTGGGCTGGCAGCACACAGACTGCTGGCACTGGGGCCTGCAGCAGCTGGAGATGCAGCACTGGGGCCTGCAGCAGCTGGACACACTGCAGCTGGGGCGGAGGCAGGTGGTTCTGCAGCACGTGATCTGACAACAGCTGGGGCGGCAGCAGGTCTCCTGGCCACAGCCCTGGTCAGAGCAGACGGAGCCACAACAGGAGCTGACCATGGTGTCAGTGGAAGGCTTGGGGTTCCACAAGTGGGTAGGAGTGGGTTTCACAAGAGTGGTTTCCTGAGTTTGAGAGTCTCCCATCCCGCTCCCCTTTTATACTCCGCTGAGTAGCTGATGTTACCATGAGTAACAGGCTTTCCCTGTTGTTTTTCCTGCTGGGGAGTTAATTAATATTACTGAGTTAATAATTGTGCTTATTAGGTTAAACATGCCAGAATTTCTAAGAAAAGCATCATTTCCTTCTTCTGCAGCGATTCATTGATCGTGTTAAGCCAGGTGACACCACTTTCATGTTTCTTCCTCTGCCTATGTGTCTTCCAAGTTGGGAATATCATACGATATTCTATTACAGAGATTTTACATGTGTCACCTTTTCCTTTTCTTTGCATGATTCTAGATAATATTTTGAGGACGGTTATCACAAGGCCAAATCTCTTTATATGTCAAAGGAGAAAAATGCCTGCTGCTGTCCGGTGGAGCGCTGAGAAGGAAACAGGGGGAAAGACTCACCATTGGGATTACTTGTGCATGATGGGGGATCTGTGGTCTGGGGGCCTGGTGGCCTTTATACTCTCGTACAATGAGGGGAGACTCGGATGTGTTTCCTGGGTGACTGGGGGCTCAGGAGGTTACAAAGTCGTCCCAATCTCACTGTAATGATGCTCCTCAAGAGTTAGTTTTTAATCACTCCTTCCAATGGGCAGACTTTTCCTTACAAAGACAAACTTCTTCCCCAGGAATCTTCACACACAGTAGGCTAAAGGCGAGTGCGTTGACGTACCTGCTGATGGGCCAACAGATGCAATGCCTTCTGCATTATGTGGAAGGTTTCATTTAAAGCCTTTCTCTTTACCCTTTCAGTAATTTGAATTCAAGTCACTCTGCTTAGATAAAGAGGATATAAACAGATAAGCCTTACTCTTTGTCCTGTAGGCACGTAAATAAGATATATTAAGAGGCACGATTTTGGCAAATATTCAAAGCATCAAAGTATTAGGGTCCACAATGAGCGTTATGTGTATGAGTCGTATGTACTTGCAGTGAAAAGTGAGATAATATAAACAGCTACTGTTTGGGAGTGCCGCCACGTGCCAGACATTCTGCTGAATGCTCTGTAGTTATTGTCTTGGTCTTTCCTCTCAAAGAACAGTGAGTTGCTCATTATTCTCTTAGAGTCACACAGAAGTGCGTTAAGTTGTTAGATCCTGTCAGTCTGTGAAGGGTAAGCAGTACCAATTCCACACCTTTGGTTGCGCTGTTTTATCCTCTTAGAATGCTTCTTCTCCTACTTCATCTCAGCAGTTTCTTACCATTCCTTTAAGTACCAGCCCGGATGTCTCCTTCTCCCATGTTTTCCTTGACACACATTTTTCTAAACCTCCACTCCTCATCCTTTATGCTTGCTATCACATTGTGGAAGTCTCAGACTTCACACGTCCGGTTCTAACCTAAACCCGCTTGCCTGTCCGTCTCCAGCTGGATGGTCAACACCTGAGTGGACACTTGAACCACATGTTGTTATCATCATGCGTGGAGCGGAGGACGCCATCAGTGTTTTCTTTTTATTCCTAGAAATCACTTTTTAAATTATATTTTGGAATTGTGCCAAATATCTTTGTTTCCAAAGTAAATTCTCTGAAGGGGACCACGTTTAAGGAATTCTCCTATTCCTGTGCCTTCCTTGCAGGCCCGCCCTCCCCCAGAGATGGCCATATTTATAATTTAACATTTTCCTTCCCATTGCTATTTTAAATATAAATATATTTGGGTTTCATACTTGTATCACCTTTGTTTCTTAGATAAATGGTTGTATACTGCGCACTTTGTTCCAACTGGCTTTTCTCCACTTAACAATTGATCCCAGAGCTCAGCTCACAGTGGTATGTTCAGATATCCTTCATTCCATTCTCAGCCACAATGGAGTCCATTCTGCGGACACCATACAGCTTATTTAGCCAGTCTCCTGTAGATGGACATTTGGGTTGTTTCCAGGCGTTCACTATTAAAATAATATTGTGCCTTGAAAACAAGAAGTATTTTTGTTATTTTGAGGATTGAGAGTTCAATGTGTATCTACAAGATCTACCTTGTTGATTTTGTTTAGTTCTTTCATATTCTTATTAATTTTTCTCCTCATCTTCTCACCTTAAATGCAAAGTGTGTTAAAGTCTTCAGTTGCTGGTCTCTTTCTCTTCTATTCTCGCATCACCTGTGGTCTCTGTTTCTGAAGTTCAGCTGTGTAGTTATATTTTTACTGAGCCTTTACCATGAGAGAGCGTCCCACGTTGTCTCCTGTGATGCTTTTTGTGTGACTCCAACTTGTTTGATAACAAAATCGGGACCCCTGCTTTCTTTTATTTGCATATTCTGTGATATAACCTCCTCTATTCCCTTACCTTTATCGCTCTGAAGCTGGTTGTTTTAGCTGTATCTTGTGTCTACAGCATAGTGGTGGGTGTTTACTTTTCAGTCAATCTGCAAATCTCTTTCTTTTTACCTGTGAGTTGAGACTCTTACATGTGTTGGTGTAACCATTGATCAATATGTTTGGCTTTAGTTGTGTCGTTTTATTATAAATATAGTGATATACCTATTTAATATAATAAATAGTCATATATAATAATAGTGATATATAACATGTAGTGAATTATGTTTTATATATAATACGTATGTTAAATAGTTATGTCTCTACATCCGTATCTCTGTAACTAATCTTTCACTATTTGTTTTATTCCCTCTCTGTTTCTCTCTCTCTCTCTCTCAATGTGTATTTTGGTACTCAGGAAGATTTGTATCTTGTACTAACAGCTACCTTCATATAAATGTCTTTATATAATACCCGATGAGTCTGATTTTTTGGCTATCGTCAGTTGATTCTCTTCTTTCAGAAACATTAGAATTACCTACTTACTTCTTAGTCCTCCCTGTCCTTCTGCATCAGATTTGAGTTCCTATTTAATACCCGTAGGCAATCAGCAATATTTTCTATATTATGTATTCTCTCTCCTTTCTCTCCATTTTTTGGTAATTGTCCTACATCTGCATGGTCAGTACATGGCCATTACACATCATATTGCCTCTCTCATATTCCACACTCAATGTTAGTTCTATGAATAATATGGATGTATGTTATATGTGCATCCATACATATGCATGTGTGTATGTAGAACGCCCTCTGCTAGTCCTCGTGTAGATGTCCCTCCAGTATCTTCAGTCATTTGGGTTGGTTGGAGCTCGTTCACGAGTAAATTCCTCAGGATAGCCCCACGGGGAGAACATTCACTGAGGTCCTTCGTGTTCACAGGAGTTTATTTGTGGCCTTTATAGCTGGAGTTCAGTTGGGCTAGATAGAAAATCCTTGGCTCATATTTCCTTTCTTAAGAGTCTTTAAAAGTTAGTACATTACCGAGGAGGAATTCCAAGATGGCGCCGTGAGTAGTCCTCTTTGTCTCTCGCCCTTCGAGTCTACAATTATTTGGACACTTATCGCTTGACAAAGGATATCCAGACAGCATCTCAGGACGTCTGAGACACCCACGCGACTATACATCGGAAGGCGGACGGACTTTCCTCCGGGAGGATGTGGAAATAGGTGAAAACTCTCCGACCCCGACGGGCAGCCTAGTACCCGCAAGCGGCTTTCTTCCAACGGACGCCCCCAGAGGATCCACACACATCTAGGGCAGGAGCGAGAACACAACAGAGGAGCGACGGTGGAAACAGGTGACCAGAACCCTACTTAAACCCCCCGCAATTACTCCTAAACGCAGAGGGAAACTTTGGAGTTGCACACCTGAGCCCGCGGGGAGAGTCTCTCCCCGCCATTGGCGGGGAGACCCGGCCTGGTGCTCGGGGCACCCGGAGGGTCCCAGAGAGAGACACGGAGGGCACGGAGGTCTCCCAGCTGCCGTTGCCCGCCCCGTGGGACTAGGGATTGCCGGAGATCTCGGAGAGGACCGGGGCGGGGGAACTTTCAAAGGCCGGATCGGCGACCCGGAGGGGAAGTGCCGGAGCTCCCCCAGGCAGCAGACAAAACTCTCTGTCTGCCGGTAGCAGAGGGGCCACGCTGAGCACTCAGGGCTCCCGGCAGAGGCCCGGAGAGAAGCCCAGAGGGCGGGGCGACCCCCAGCTGCCGTTGCCCGCCCCGTGGGACTAGGGATTGCCGGAGATCTCGGAGAGGACCGGGGCGGGGGAACTTTCAAAGGCAGGTCCGGCGACCCGGTGGAGAAGCGCCGGAGCTCCGCCCGGGCAGCAGACAAAACTCTCTGTCTGCCATTAGCAGTGGGGCCACGCCCAGCATTCAGGGCTCCCGGCAGAGGCTCGGACAGAAGCCCAGAGGGCGGGGCGTCCCCCAGCTGCCGTTGCCCGCCCCGTGGGACTAGGGATTGCCGGAGATCTCGGAGAGGACCGGGGCGGGGGAACTTTCAAAGGCGGGTCCGGCGACCCGGAGGGGAAGCGCCGGAGCTCCGCCAGGCAGCAGACAAAACTCTCTGTCTGCCGGTAGCAGAGGGGCCACGCTGAGCATTCAGAGCTCCCGGCAGAGGCCCGGAGAGAAGCCCAGAGGGCGGGGCGACCCCCAGCTGCCATTGCCCACCCGGTGAGGCTAGGGATTGCCGGAGATCTCGGAGAGGACTGGGGCTGGAGAGAGTTCCAGAGACCCAGCTTAGTAGCCTAGGGGGAAACCCTACAGGCTCACAGAAGCCTTAGGGAAAGCCTCTGCACAGCACCAGTAGAAGGCACCCAGCCGCCAGCCACAAGGCTGGAAGACCCCAGGGCAAAAGCAGCATAGCTAGGTGTACTAACCACAGACTGTAGAAGATGCCAATAGCTCTCCTGCGACCCATAGAGGACAAGTGAGATTTGGTGGGTGCCGACAGCAACCGAGCGACAAATAAAAGTGATCCCACCCCTGGCCGCTGGAAAAGCCCATAACACCGTTGCAGACCCCAAGGAGAGAGCGCATCTAGGTGGGCAACAACAGTAGGCACCTGCAGCCTGAAGCCCCCCGTGACGGCCCCCACGGCAGAGGAGGGAATCCAAAGGGCCACTGTGGCTACGAAGAGGGGCCCAGGCCCAGTTAGCAACTACGGACAGGGTTCCTGGTTGGTGAAGTATAAACAGCTGCTCCCCCCACCGCAGCAGCTGAAACAAGTGAAAGGAGCAACTAAACTCTATCTCCATGCGGAGGCACAAATCAACATCATCAAGCAATATGAAAAAATACATTAAATCTCCAGAACAGAAAGAAAGTAACAAATACACAGAAAACAATCCCAAAGAAAATGAGATATATAACCTAAATGATGATGACTTCAAAACAGCCATCATTAAAATACTCACTGAGTTAAGAGAGAATTCTGACCGACAACTCAACGAGTTCAGGAGCTATGTCACAAAAGAGTTTGATACGATAAAGAAGAACCAAACAGAAATACTGGAAATGAAGAACACAATAGAGGAGATTAAGAAAAATCTAGATGCTCTGAACAGTAGGGCCGATAATATGGAGGAAAGAATTAGCAATTTGGAAGATGGCAATATAGAATTGTTGCAGGCAGAGGAGGAGAGAGAAGCAAGACTTAAAAGAAATGAAGAAACTCTCCGAGAATTATCAGACACAATTAGGAGATGCAACATAAGGATTATAGGTATACCAGAGGGAGAAGAGAAGGAGAAAGGGGCAGAAAACCTATTCAAAGAAATAATGGCTGAGAACTTCCCAAATCTGGTGAGGGAGATGGATCTTCAGGTGACAGAAGCCAATAGATCTCCAAACTTTATCAATGCAAGAAGACCAACTCCACGGCATATAGTAGTGAAGCTAGCAAAAGTCAACGACAAGGAGAAAATATTAAGGACAGCCAGGCAAAAGAAACTAACCTACAAAGGAACCCCCATCAGGCTATCAGCAGATTTCTCAGCAGAAACTTTACAGGCTAGAAGAGAGTGGAATGATATATTCAAAAATCTGAAGGACAAAAACCTACAGCCGAGAATTCTCTACCCAGCGAAAATATCCTTCAAATACGATGGAGAAATAAAAACTTTCCCAGATAAACAAAAATTAAGGGAGTTCATTGCCACAAAACCTCCTCTTCAGGAAATCCTCAGGAAAACCCTCATTCCTGAAAAATCCAAAAAAGGAAAGGGGCTACAAAACCAAGAGCAGAGGAGATAAGTAGAAGGACAACAACAGAGAGTAGCAGCTCTACATCAGAACAGATTAAACCATGGGACGAGAAACAAAGGAAACTGAAGAAAACCGGAAAACAAGACACAAAATGGTAGTGGTAGGCCCCCACGTCTCAATAATCACTCTAAATGTAAATGGATTGAACTCCCCAATCAAAAGACACAGAGTGGCAGGATGGATCAAAGAACAAGATCCAACAATATGCTGCCTCCAGGAAACACACCTCAGCCCCAAAGACAAACACAGACTCAGAGTGAAGGGATGGAGAACAATACTCCAAGCTAATAATGAACAAAAGAAAGCAGGTGTCGCTATACTAATATCAGCCAAGGTAGATTTCAAAGCAAAACAGATAAAGAAAGACAAAGAGGGACAGTATATAATGATAAAAGGGACTCTCCACCAAGAAGACATAACACTTATAAATATATACGCACCCAACACAGGAGCACCAAAATTTGTAAAGCAACTCTTAATAGAACTAAAAGAAGACATCAACAACAATACAATAATAGTAGGGGACCTCAACACACCATTAACACCAATGGACAGAACATCCAGACAGAAAATCAACAAGGAAATAATAGAATTAAATGAAAAATTAGACCAGATGGACTTAATAGATATATATAGAACACTTCATCCAAAAACAGCAGGTTACACATTCTTCTCAAGTGCACATGGAACATTCTCAAGGATTGACCATATTTTGGGAACCAAAGCAAACATCAATAAATACAAGAGAGTTGAAATAATATCAAGCATCTTTTCTGATCATAACGCTATTAAACTAGAAATCAACTACAAGAAAAAAGCAGAGAAAGGTGCAAAAATGTGGAGACTAAACAACACGCTTCTCAACAAACAATGGATCATTGAAGAAATTAAAGAAGAAATCAAATATTATCTGGAGACAAATGAAAATGAGAACACGACATACCAAATCATTTGGGATGCAGCAAAAGCAGTCCTAAGAGGGAAATTCATCGCAATACAGGCTCACCTCACTAAACAAGAAAAAGCTCACGTAAGCAACCTCAAACGACACCTAACAGAACTAGAAAAAGAAGAACAAACAAGGCCCAGAGTCAGTAGAAGGAGGGAAATAATAAAAATAAGAGCAGAAATAAACGATATTGAAACAAAAAAGACAATAGAAAGGATCAATGAAACAAAGAGTTGGTTCTTTGAAAGAATTAACAAAATTGACAAACCCCTAGCCAGACTCACCAAGAAAAGAAGAGAGAAATCGCAAATTAATAAAATCAGGAATGACAGAGGAGAAATCACAACAGATACCAATGAAATACAAGAGATCATAAGAGAATACTATGAAAAACTATATGCCAACAAATTGAACAAACTGGAAGAAATGGACAAATTCCTAGACTCCTACAATCTCCCCAAACTGAATCAGGAAGAAATGGAGAATCTGAATAGACCAATCACAAGTAAGGAAATAGAAACGGTAATCAAAAACCTCCCCAAAAACAAGAGTCCAGGACCAGACGGCTTCTCTGGAGAATTCTACCAAACATTCAAAGAAGACTTAATACCTATTCTCCTCAAACTGTTCCAGAAAATTGAGAAAGATGGAGAACTCCCTAACACATTCTATGAAGCCAACATCACTCTGATCCCCAAACCTGACAAGGACAACACAAAGAAGGAGAACTACAGGCCGATATCACTGATGAACATAGATGCAAAAATCCTCAACAAAATTTTGGCAAACCGATTACAGCAATACATCAAAAAGATTATACACCATGATCAAGTGGGATTTATACCAGGGACACAGGGATGGTTCAACATCCGCAAGTCAATCAACGTGATACACTACATTAACAAAATGAAAACCAAAAACCACATGATCATCTCAATAGATGCAGAGAAAGCATTCGACAAGATCCAACACCCATTTATGATAAAAACCCTCAGTAAAATGGGTATAGATGGAAAGTACCTCAACATAATAAAGGCCATATATGATAGACCCACAGCCAACATCATACTCAATGGACAAAAGCTGAAAGCCATCCCTCTGAGGACAGGAACAAGACAAGGGTGCCCACTTTCACCACTCCTATTCAACATAGTTCTGGAGGTGCTGGCCAGAGCAATTCGGCAGGAAAAAGAAATAAAAGGAATCCAAATAGGTAACGAAGAAGTAAAACTCTCGTTGTTTGCAGACGACATGATCTTATACATAGAAAACCCCAAAGAATCCACAGAAAAACTATTAGAAATAATCAACAACTACAGCAAAGTAGCAGGGTATAAAATTAACGTGCATAAATCAGTAGCATTTCTATACACTAACAATAAACTAACAGAAAAAGAACTCAAGCACTCTATCCCATTCACAATCGCAACGAAAAGAATAAAATACCTTGGGATAAACTTAACCAAGGAAGTGAAGGATCTATACAATGAAAACTACAAGACTCTCTTGAAAGAAATAGGCGATGACATAAAGAGATGGAAAGACATCCCTTGCACATGGATTGGAAGAATAAACATAGTTAAAATGTCCATACTACCTAAAGCAATATACAGATTCAATGCTATCCCAATCAGAATCCCAAGAACATTCTTCACAGAAATTGAACAAACAATCCTAAAATTCATATGGGGCAACAAAAGACCGCGAATTGCTAAAGCAATCCTGAGCAAGAAAAACAAAGCCGGCGGAATCACAATCCCCGATTTCAAAACATACTACAAAGCTACAGTGATCAAAACAGCATGGTACTGGTACAAAAACAGGTCCACAGATCAATGGAACAGAATTGAAAGCCCAGAGATAAAACCACACATCTATGGACAGCTAATCTTCGACAAAGGAGCAGAGGGCCTACAATGGAGAAAAGAAAGTCTCTTCAACAAATGGTGCTGGGAAAACTGGACAGCCACATGCAAAAGATTGAAAATTGACCATTCTTTTTCACCACACACCAAAATAAACTCAAAATGGATCAAAGACCTAAAGATTAGGCCTGAGACAATAAGTCTTTTGGAAGAGAATATAGGCAGTACACTCTTTGACATCAGTTTCAAAAGAATCTTTTCGGACACTGTAACTCCTCAGTTGAGGGAAACAATAGAAAGAATAAACAAATGGGACTTCATCAGACTAAAGAGCTTCTTCAAGGCAAGGGAAAACAGGATTGAAACAAAAAAACAGCTCACTAATTGGGAAAAAATATTTACAAGCCACTTATCCGACAAAGGGTTAATCTCCATAATATACAAAGAACTCACACTACTTAACAACAAAAAAACAAACAACCCGATCAAAAAATGGGCAGAGGACATGAACAGACATTTCTCAAAAGAAGATATGAATATGGCCAATAGACACATGAAAAGATGTTCATCATCGCTAATCATCAGGGAAATGCAAATCAAAACTACACTAAGATATCACCTTACCCCCGTTAGATTGGCAAAAACATCCAAAACCAAGAACGACAAATGTTGGAGAGGTTGTGGAGAAAGAGGAACCCTCATACACTGTTGGTGGGAATGCAAACTGGTACAGCCACTATGGAAAACAGTATGGAGATTTCTCAAAAAGTTAAAAATAGAAATACCCTATGACCCAGCCATCCCATTACTGGGTATCTATCCTAAGAACCTGATATCAGATATCTCAAGAGTCCGTTGCACCCCTATGTTCATTGCAGCATTATTTACAATAGCCAAGACGTGGAACCAGCCTACATGCCCAGAAACTAATGATTGGATAAAGAAGATGTGGTATATATACACAATGGAATACTACTCAGCCATAAAAAAAGACGAAATTGGCCCATTCACAACAATGTGGATGGACCTCGAGGGTATTATGTTAAGCGAAATAAGTCAGTCAGAGAAAGACGAACTCTATATGACTCCACTCATAGGTGGAAATTAGTATATTGAGAAGGAGATCTGATTGGTGGTTACCAGGGAAAAGGGGGGGTGGGGAGAGGGTACGGAGGGGGAAGTGGTGTACCCACAACATGACTAACAAAAATGTACAACTGAAATCTCACAAGGTTGTAATCTATCATAACATTAATAAAAAAAAAAAAAAAAGTTAGTACATTACCTTCTAGCATAAAGTATTGCCATCAAAAAGTGTGAACACAATCCACTTCCCCTTTCCTTATAACTGACATGGATTTTTTGTCTAGATCTTCATTGAGTTTCTCTTTTTAAAAAAATCCAATAGTTTTATAACATTGTGTCTCAATTTTGAGCGCTGTGGGCTGCTTTTTCCAGGTGTGTACAAGTGAGCTTTTATTTGAATTTCAATTCTTAGTATTCATTGTGTTTCATAGCTTTGTTTTTCTTCTTTGAAGATCTATTATAGATATTCTCTGTGTATTTTCTCTGTCACTTTTTCCTTCAAAATCCCTTTGTATCTTTCTTCATTTCAGTCTTCAAGATGGGTTTGGAAATTCCATACAAATGTTAAAATCAGCTTCTAAGCATCCACTAATCAGCGTACTGGGATTTTGATTGCGATTGCATTGAATCTTTAGAATGATTGACAGAGAATGGGCATCTTAGCGATACTGAGCGCGCCGGTCCACGAAGGGGGTGTGTCTCCATTCCTTTAGATCTTCCCTGATTTGTCCTTCTGCAACAGTGCAGCTTTGCAGGCAGAGTTCTTCCACAGTTTTGTATATTTTTCTCTGAGCATCTTATGTTTTTGATGCCTTTGTAAATGGAACTGCTCTCATTTAAACTTAATTATGTCGTAGTTTGTTGCTAGTATACCAAATACAGTTAATTTGAGTACACTGACCTTATATGTCACGTCCCTGTTAAATTCACTTGTTAGTTTCTTGAGTTGTTTGGAGTGTAGAAGCCCAAATTTCGGTCTAGTTGTCACCTCAAGTGAGTAACTGATGATTTATTTTCATGCTCTCTTTCTTCAGTGAGCCAGCCCCCTAGCTCCCTCTCCAAACTAGGCAGCTTTGGTGGGGCTCTCAGATTGTGGAGTAAGGAACTGTCTTTTAGGGGACTGTGTCCTCATTTGAATCACAGATACCTGCACCTAAAGAAAAGCTCCGAAGCTCAGTCTCATTCATATAAATAAAGCACAGGGAGAAATATAGTGTACAAACCAGTGGACAAATGTCTAGAAAAATACTAAAAAGTAAACACATCAGTGATTTTGTTGAGAACCTCCACTAGGAGGCAGCTCCCTTAGTGCAGAGAGTTTTTGTGTGTTGCTCTCCGCTGTTACCCCTGCACCTTTAACAGTGTCGCCACGTAATAAATGCTCAATGAATACTTTTTAAATGAATCAGTGAAGATTTTGGCATTTGGAAGGATCAATGAAAGGAGACTCACTTTTCAGGAAAAACGCTTGACCCCCGTTTCCACACAGAAACACCTGACAGGAAGTCAATACTGCTCTCTGCTGTGGTCATGCCACGGTTTCCACCAAGCACCTTGTCTTGTGAAGGACCTGCTGCACTCCTCTAGGTTGCCTGTCTGTCTTTGCAGTGTATATGGATTTGAAATCTCCTATCAAAAGAAAACATGAGTGAGGACTAAGGTCCTATTGTAAATAGGGGCAGAATCAGCACACACTTGTTTTGCTGCGTGGATGACACCCGTGTCATGGAGCGCGAGTCTGAAGACAAACGTGCAGACTGTGCCAAATAGCACATTGCAGCTACGACAGCGGATGTGACCACGAAGCACGTATTGTGTTCTTTTTACTTTTATTTACGTGGAGTCCGCCAAACTCCCGGTTTCACCTCTTTGTTCTTTTCCTTGGAGACATTCATAATCTTAGGTGATTTGCTCATGAACTAAGGAGGCATCTAGGAATAAATCAGGCAGTGAATAATGAACCATTTATGGAGAAGTGATAAGACCATGTGGTGTGTCCTGCAGGAACAGGACAGGTACACTTCTCTAGAAAGTGAAGACAAAATCTCAAGGGAGCCACAATCACGCTGAATTTTTAATGCAGGGAGAAGTAACTTTATTTTGTTACAGAAATATAGCAGGGTACAGAAAAGCCCTAGAAAAAAGAAGTCAGGAGAATGATTTCACCACTGGTCAGGTTGAAGGGTAAACTCGGTTAAGCGTAAGTGCTCGGGACCACATCTGTCTCCTGCAACAGCGTGACCCGGTTCCCCAATGGAATCCTGAGGCCCAATTCAGTCAAGTGACCTCAAGCACACTCCCTGTTTCCGAAAGGTCAGCATAACAGTGGGGTCTATATCTGTGAGAACAGAGGTAGACAGACGGTGGTCACAGGGCAGAGATTCAGCAGCAAGAGGAGGGGCAGCACACAGGGCGGGGGCAGGTGGAGATGACACAGGTGGGGCGGTAGCAAGTGGTGTGGCAGGAGACCCGGCCACAGACTGGGCGCAGACAGCAGGAGGGGCGGCAGCAGCTGGCGCCGCAGCAGCTAGAACTGGAGCAAGAGGGCTGGCAGCAGCTGGAGATACAGCACTGGGGCTGGCAGCAGCTGGACACATCACAGCTGGGGCGGCAGCAGCTGGACACACTGCAGCTGGGGCGGCAGCAGCTGGAGATGTAGCACTGGGGCCTGCAGCAGCTGGACACATCACAGCTGGGGCGGCAGCAGCTGGACACACTGCAGCTGGGGCGGCAGCAGGTAGAGCCACAGCTACTGGACCCACTGCAAGAAGGGCGGCAGCAGCTGGAGATGCAGCAGCTGGGGCGGCAGCAGCTGGAGCCGCAGCAGCTAGAACTGGAGCAAGAGGGCTGGCAGCAGCTGGAGATGCAGCACTGGGGCCTGCAGCAGCTGGACTCACTGCAGCTGGGGCGGAGGCAGGTGGTCCTGCAGCAGGTGATCTGACAGCAGCTGGGGCGGCAGCAGGTCTCCTGGCCACAGCCCTGGTCAGAGCAGATGGAGCCACAACAGGAGCTGACCATGGTGTCAGTGGAAGGCGTGGGATTCCCCAAGTGGGTAGGAGTGGGTTTCACAAGAGTGGTTTCCTGAGTTTGAGAGTCTCCCATCCCGCTCCCCTTTTATACTCCACTGAGTAGCTGATGTTACCATGAGTAACAGGCTTTCCTTGTTTGTCCTGCTGGGAAGTCAATTAATATTACTGAGTTAATAATTGTGTTTATCAGGTTAACCATGCCAACATCTAAGAAAAGCTTCGTTT
The DNA here is from genome assembly GCF_041296265.1 of Equus caballus. Classification (NCBI taxonomy): domain Eukaryota; kingdom Metazoa; phylum Chordata; class Mammalia; order Perissodactyla; family Equidae; genus Equus; species Equus caballus. The sequence continues at coordinate 21,625,997 of NC_091694.1, read as the reverse complement.
CCTTCTTCTGCAGCGATGCACTGAATCTTGGTAAGCCATGGGAAACCGCTTTCGTGTTTCCTCTTCTGCCTAATGTGTCTTCCAAGTTGGGATTATCACATGATATTCTATTACAGAGTTCTTACATGTGTCAATTTTTCCTTTTCTTTATAGGACTCCGTGATAATACTTTGAGGATGCATATCAGAAGGCCAAGTCTCTTTTTGTGTCAAAGTGGAGAAAAGCCTGCTGCTGTCAGGTGGAGCGCTGAGAAGGAAACAGGAGGACTGACACATTACTGCTGTTACGTGTACACAATGGGGCGAATCTGTGATCTGGGGGGACTCTCCTCAGAGTTAGTGTTTAATCACTCCTTTTCAATGGATCAACTTTCCGTACAAACAGAAACATTTTCCCCCAGGAATCTTCACGTATAGTATGCTCAGCATGAGTGGGTTTGACCTACCTTTTGACAGGCCAACATATGCAATGCATTCTACGTTATATAGGAGGTTTCATTTACAGCCATTTTTTTTCTTTCCTCTTTCAGTAATTTGAATTCAAGCCATTCTGCTTAGGTAAAGGGCATATAAACAGATAAGCCTTACTCTTTGTCCTATAGGCACTGAAATAAGATATATAAAAAATGAACAATTTGGGCAACTATTCAAAGCATCAAAGGATTAGGATACCTAAATCCAAGTATCTAAGTCCCATATGCTTTCCGGGAGAAATGAGATAATATAAACAGCTGCTGTTGGTGAGCGCTGCCACGCGCCAGACCTTCTGCTGGATGCTTTGTGATCATGGTCCTGCCTTTCCTCTCAGAGAACAGTGCGCTCCTCATCATCCTCTAAGAGTCACAGAGCAGTGAGTGAAGGTTGCTCGATGCTGTAATCGTCTACAAAGTGTGAGCAATGCCAATTCCACTCCTCGGACTGTGCCGTCTCTCCTTCGAGCTTTCCTTCTCTCACGTCAAATAGGGAATTTCTTGCTTTTCCTTTAAGTCCCGGCCCAGACGCCTCCTCCTCTCTTACGTTTTCCTTGACATACAGTTCTTTAAACCTCCTTTGCTCCTCCTGCACATTGCGGAGCACTCGAACTTCACACACCTGACTCTAACCTAAATGTGTTTGCCTGTCTGCCTCCAGCTGGATGGTAGACACCTGAAGTGGACATTTGAATCATATGTCAGTATCATCATGCGTGGAGTGGAGGATACCGTCGTTGTTTTCTTTTCATTTCAGGAATCTCTTTTTAAATATAATTTTTTTTTTCTTTTGAGGAAGATTAGCCCCGAGCTCACATCTGCTGCCAATGCTCTTCTTTTTGCTGAGGAAAATTGGCCCTGAGCTAACATCCATGCTCGTCTTCCTCTATTTTAAACGTGGCATGCCTGCCACAGCATGGCTTGATAAGCGGTGCGTAGGTCCACATCCAGGATCGGAACCAGTGAACTTGGGGCCAATGAAGCTGAGTGTGCAGACTTAACCACTATACCACTGATCGCCCCCTTAAATTTTGTTTTATTTTGCACATTATCTTTGGTTTCAAAATAAATTGTTCGGAGGGAAGCATATTTAAGGAAATCTTGCTTCCATTCCTGTGCCTTCCATGTATGCTCCCCCTCCCCCACAGGCAGTCATATTTATAGTCTAAGGTTTGCCTTCCCGTTGCTATTGTAAATATAAATGCGTTTCTTTTTGCACATTTATGCCTCCTTTGTTTCGTAGATAAATGGTAGTGTAACATATACGTTGCTCCAACTTGCTTGTATTCGCTTCATAATTAATCCCAGAGCTCAATTCACAGAAGTGTGTTCAGACATTCTTCATTCCATTTTCAGCCGCAAAGTAGTCCATTCTGTGGATATCACAGAGCTTATTTGGCCAGTGCCCTAGTGGTGGAGATTTGGGTTGTTTCCAGGCTTTCACTATTAAAATAATATTGTGCACCTGAAAACAAGGAGATATTTTGGAGAGGAGGAAGGTCTGAGAGTTTGATGCATGTCTATAAGGTTCACCTTATTGATTTTGTTTAATCACTTCATATTCTTATTACTTTTTCTCCTCACGTTCTCTCTGTAAATACCAAGTGCGTAAAGTCTTCAATTACTGGTTTGTTTCTTTTCTCGCACCACCTGTAGTTTCTGTTTCGGAAGTTGGCTGTGTAGTTACATTTCCAGTGTAGCCTGTACCGTAACAAAGTATCCTACTCGTCTCCTGTGATGCTTTTTGTATGATTGGAACTTGTTTGAGCTCAAAATTGGGACCCCTGCTTTCTTTTATTTGCATTTTCTGTGGTCCCTCTCCCTCTTACTTTTAATGCTGTGAAGCTGGCTGTTTTAGTTGTGTCTCTTGTTGCAGCATGGCGGTGGGTGTTTACTTTTTAGCCAATCTCTGAATCTTTCTCTTTTTACTGGTGAGTTGAGCCTATTACACGTATTGGTGAAACCATCGGTCAGTATGTTTGTCTTTAGTCATACAGTTTAATTATATATAATGCTACACAAACGTAATATAATAAACAGGGATATATATATAATGAATAGTGATATAAAACCTACATGTGTAACATGTGTCACTATCATATAAACGTCTTCATATAATACCCGATGAGTCTGACTTTTTCGCTTTTGTCAGTTGATTCTCTACTTTCAGAAACACTGAAATTACCTGCTTACTTCTTCGTCCCCCACTCCTTCAGCTTCATAGTTAAACTCCCCATTAATTCCCATAAGCAATCAGCAACATTTTCTACTTTATGTGCTCTCTCTCCTTTTCCTCCAGTTTTTGGTAACTGTCCTACATCTGCATGGTCAGTAGGTGACCACTGCACATCATATCGCCTGTCTCATGTTCCACACTCAATTTGAGTTCTATGAATAAATGGATGCATATTATATGCACCTACATCCGCATGCACGTGTGTATATAGAGCGCCCTCTGCTAGTCCTCGTGTAGATGTCCCTCCAGTATCTTCAGTCATTTGGGTTGGTTGGAGCTCGTTCACGAGTAAATTCCTCAGGACAGGCCCCTGGGCAGAACACTCACTGAGGTCTTTCGTGTTCACAGGAGTTTATTTGTGGCCTTTATAGCTGGAGTTCAGTTGGGCTAGATAGAAAATCCTTGGTTCATGTTTTCTTTCTTGAGTGTCTTTAAAATGTCAGTCCATTGGCTTCTGACGTGAGTATTGCCATCAAAATGTGTGAACACAACCCACTTGCCTTTTCCTTGTAACTGACGGATTTTTAGCCTAGATCTTTAAAGACTTTTTTCTTTTCCTTCAAAATACAATAGTTTTAAATGTTGTGTCTCAACTTTAAGCACTGTGGGCTAATTTTTCAGGTGTGTGCCAGTGGACTTTTATTTGAATTATAGTTCTTAGTATTAATTCCGTTTCATAGCTTAGTTTTTCTTCTTTGAATATCTATTATAGATGTTCTCTGCCTATTTTCTACGTCGCTTTTTCCTGCAAAACCCTTTACATCTTTCTTCATGTCATTTTTTTCAAGATTGCTTTGGAAATGCTGGGTCCTTTGCATTTCTATATAAATTTTAAAATCAGCTTCTAAGAATCTACTGAAAAGCGTCGGGAGATTTTGATTGAGAGTGCATCAAATCTTTAGATATATCAAAAGAGAACTGCCGTCTTAACATTGAGCACGCCAAGCCAGGAACAGGGCATATATCTCCATTTCTCTAGAACTTCCCCAATTTCTCCTTCTAAAAGTTGGCAGCTTTGGGAGCAGAGGCCTTCCACCTTTTTCTATATTTTTCCTCCAGCATCTAATGTTTTTGATGCCTTTGTCACTGGAATTTCTCACATTTAAATTTAGCTATGTCGTTGTTTGTTGCTAGTATATAAAATACAGTTAATTTGTGTACACTGACCTTATGTGTCACGTCCCTGTTAAATTCACTTGTTAGTTTCAGGAGTTGTTTTGAGTGTGGGAGCCCAACTTTCTGTCTAGCTCTCACCTCAAGTGAGTAACTGATGATTTATCTTCATTCCCTTTTTCTTCAGTGAGCCGGCCCTCTAGCTCCTCTCCAGACATGCAGCTTTACTGGGGGTCTCAGGTTGTGGAGTAAGGGACATCATTAGTAAAACCGTCCTTTAGAGGACCTTGTCCCCGTTTGAATCACAGATACCTGCATCTAAAGAAAAGCTCCAAAAGTCAATCTTATTCATATAAGTAAAAGCACAGGAAAAGATACTGTGTACAAACCAGAGCAGACAAATGTCTAGAAAAATATTGAAAAGTAAACACATCAGTGACTTTTGTTGAGAACCTCCACTAGGGTGTCGGCTCCCTTAGTGCAGAGAGTTTTTGTGTGTTGCTGTCTGCTGTTACCGCCGCACCTTTAACAGTGTCGCCACGTAATAAATGCTCAATGAATACTTTTTAAATGAATGAGTGAAGATTTTGGCATTGGAAGGATCAATGAAAGCAGACTCACTTTTCAGGAAAAACACTTGACCCCCGTTTCCACACAGAAACACCTGACAGGAAGTCAATACTGCTCTCTGCTGTGGTCATGCCACGGTTTCCACCAAGCACCTTGTCTTGTGAAGGACCTGCTGCACTCCTCTAGGTTGCCTGTCTGCCCTTGCAGTGTATATGGATTTGAAATCTCCTACCAAAAGAAAAAATGCGTGAGGACTAAGGTCCTATTGTAAATAGGGGCAGAATCAGCACACACTTGTTTTGCTGCGTGGATGACACCCGTATCATGGAGCGCGAGTCTGAAGACAAACGTGCAGACTGTGCCAAATAGCACATTGCAGCTACGACAGCGGATGTGACCACGAAGCATGTATTGTGTTCTTTTTACTTTTATTTACGTGGAGTCCGCCAAACTCCCGGTTTCACCTCTTTGTTCTTTTCCTTGGACGCATTCATAGTCTTAGGTGATTTGCTCATGAACTAAGGAGGCATCTAGGAATAAATCAGGCAGTGAATAATGAACCATTTACGGAGAAGTGATAAGACCATGTGGTGTGTCCTGCAGGAGCAGGACAGGTACACTTCTCTAGAAAGTGAAGACAAAATCTCAAGGGAGCCACAATCACGCTGAATTTTTAATGCAGGGAGAAGTAACTTTATTTTGTTACAGAAATATAGCAGGGTACAGAAAAGCCCTAGAAAAAAGAAGTCAGGAGAATGATTTCACCACTGGTCAGGTTGAAGGGTAAACTCGGTTAAGCGTAAGTGCTCGGGACCACATCTGTCTCCTGCAACAGCGTGACCCGGTTCCCCAATGGAATCCTGAGGCCCAATTCAGTCAAGTGACCTCAAGCACACTCCCTGTTTCCGAAAGGTCAGCATAACAGTGGGGTCTATATCTGTGAGAACAGAGGTAGACAGACGGTGGTCACAGGGCAGAGATTCAGCAGCAAGAGGAGGGGCAGCACACAGGGCGGGGGCAGGTGGAGATGACACAGGTGGGGCGGTAGCAAGTGGTGTGGCAGGAGACCCGGCCACAGACTGGGCGCAGACAGCAGGAGGGGCGGCAGCAGCTGGCGCCGCAGCAGCTAGAACTGGAGCAAGAGGGCTGGCAGCAGCTGGAGATACAGCACTGGGGCTGGCAGCAGCTGGACACATCACAGCTGGGGCGGCAGCAGCTGGACACACTGCAGCTGGGGCGGCAGCAGCTGGAGATGTAGCACTGGGGCCTGCAGCAGCTGGACACATCACAGCTGGGGCGGCAGCAGCTGGACACACTGCAGCTGGGGCGGCAGCAGGTAGAGCCACAGCTACTGGACCCACTGCAAGAAGGGCGGCAGCAGCTGGAGATGCAGCAGCTGGGGCGGCAGCAGCTGGAGCCGCAGCAGCTAGAACTGGAGCAAGAGGGCTGGCAGCAGCTGGAGATGCAGCACTGGGGCCTGCAGCAGCTGGACTCACTGCAGCTGGGGCGGAGGCAGGTGGTCCTGCAGCAGGTGATCTGACAGCAGCTGGGGCGGCAGCAGGTCTCCTGGCCACAGCCCTGGTCAGAGCAGATGGAGCCACAACAGGAGCTGACCATGGTGTCAGTGGAAGGCGTGGGATTCCCCAAGTGGGTAGGAGTGGGTTTCACAAGAGTGGTTTCCTGAGTTTGAGAGTCTCCCATCCCGCTCCCCTTTTATACTCCACTGAGTAGCTGATGTTACCATGAGTAACAGGCTTTCCTTGTTTGTCCTGCTGGGAAGTCAATTAATATTACTGAGTTAATAATTGTGTTTATCAGGTTAACCATGCCAACATCTAAGAAAAGCTTCGTTTCCTTCTTCTGCAGCGATGCACTGAATCTTGGTAAGCCATGGGAAACCGCTTTCGTGTTTCCTCTTCTGCCTAATGTGTCTTCCAAGTTGGGATTATCACATGATATTCTATTACAGAGTTCTTACATGTGTCAATTTTTCCTTTTCTTTATAGGACTCCGTGATAATACTTTGAGGATGCATATCAGAAGGCCAAGTCTCTTTTTGTGTCAAAGTGGAGAAAAGCCTGCTGCTGTCAGGTGGAGCGCTGAGAAGGAAACAGGAGGACTGACACATTACTGCTGTTACGTGTACACAATGGGGCGAATCTGTGATCTGGGGGGACTCTCCTCAGAGTTAGTGTTTAATCACTCCTTTTCAATGGATCAACTTTCCGTACAAACAGAAACATTTTCCCCCAGGAATCTTCACGTATAGTATGCTCAGCATGAGTGGGTTTGACCTACCTTTTGACAGGCCAACATATGCAATGCATTCTACGTTATATAGGAGGTTTCATTTACAGCCATTTTTTTTCTTTCCTCTTTCAGTAATTTGAATTCAAGCCATTCTGCTTAGGTAAAGGGCATATAAACAGATAAGCCTTACTCTTTGTCCTATAGGCACTGAAATAAGATATATAAAAAATGAACAATTTGGGCAACTATTCAAAGCATCAAAGGATTAGGATACCTAAATCCAAGTATCTAAGTCCCATATGCTTTCCGGGAGAAATGAGATAATATAAACAGCTGCTGTTGGTGAGCGCTGCCACGCGCCAGACCTTCTGCTGGATGCTTTGTGATCATGGTCCTGCCTTTCCTCTCAGAGAACAGTGCGCTCCTCATCATCCTCTAAGAGTCACAGAGCAGTGAGTGAAGGTTGCTCGATGCTGTAATCGTCTACAAAGTGTGAGCAATGCCAATTCCACTCCTCGGACTGTGCCGTCTCTCCTTCGAGCTTTCCTTCTCTCACGTCAAATAGGGAATTTCTTGCTTTTCCTTTAAGTCCCGGCCCAGACGCCTCCTCCTCTCTTACGTTTTCCTTGACATACAGTTCTTTAAACCTCCTTTGCTCCTCCTGCACATTGCGGAGCACTCGAACTTCACACACCTGACTCTAACCTAAATGTGTTTGCCTGTCTGCCTCCAGCTGGATGGTAGACACCTGAAGTGGACATTTGAATCATATGTCAGTATCATCATGCGTGGAGTGGAGGATACCGTCGTTGTTTTCTTTTCATTTCAGGAATCTCTTTTTAAATATAATTTTTTTTTTCTTTTGAGGAAGATTAGCCCCGAGCTCACATCTGCTGCCAATGCTCTTCTTTTTGCTGAGGAAAATTGGCCCTGAGCTAACATCCATGCTCGTCTTCCTCTATTTTAAACGTGGCATGCCTGCCACAGCATGGCTTGATAAGCGGTGCGTAGGTCCACATCCAGGATCGGAACCAGTGAACTTGGGGCCAATGAAGCTGAGTGTGCAGACTTAACCACTATACCACTGATCGCCCCCTTAAATTTTGTTTTATTTTGCACATTATCTTTGGTTTCAAAATAAATTGTTCGGAGGGAAGCATATTTAAGGAAATCTTGCTTCCATTCCTGTGCCTTCCATGTATGCTCCCCCTCCCCCACAGGCAGTCATATTTATAGTCTAAGGTTTGCCTTCCCGTTGCTATTGTAAATATAAATGCGTTTCTTTTTGCACATTTATGCCTCCTTTGTTTCGTAGATAAATGGTAGTGTAACATATACGTTGCTCCAACTTGCTTGTATTCGCTTCATAATTAATCCCAGAGCTCAATTCACAGAAGTGTGTTCAGACATTCTTCATTCCATTTTCAGCCGCAAAGTAGTCCATTCTGTGGATATCACAGAGCTTATTTGGCCAGTGCCCTAGTGGTGGAGATTTGGGTTGTTTCCAGGCTTTCACTATTAAAATAATATTGTGCACCTGAAAACAAGGAGATATTTTGGAGAGGAGGAAGGTCTGAGAGTTTGATGCATGTCTATAAGGTTCACCTTATTGATTTTGTTTAATCACTTCATATTCTTATTACTTTTTCTCCTCACGTTCTCTCTGTAAATACCAAGTGCGTAAAGTCTTCAATTACTGGTTTGTTTCTTTTCTCGCACCACCTGTAGTTTCTGTTTCGGAAGTTGGCTGTGTAGTTACATTTCCAGTGTAGCCTGTACCGTAACAAAGTATCCTACTCGTCTCCTGTGATGCTTTTTGTATGATTGGAACTTGTTTGAGCTCAAAATTGGGACCCCTGCTTTCTTTTATTTGCATTTTCTGTGGTCCCTCTCCCTCTTACTTTTAATGCTGTGAAGCTGGCTGTTTTAGTTGTGTCTCTTGTTGCAGCATGGCGGTGGGTGTTTACTTTTTAGCCAATCTCTGAATCTTTCTCTTTTTACTGGTGAGTTGAGCCTATTACACGTATTGGTGAAACCATCGGTCAGTATGTTTGTCTTTAGTCATACAGTTTAATTATATATAATGCTACACAAACGTAATATAATAAACAGGGATATATATATAATGAATAGTGATATAAAACCTACATGTGTAACATGTGTCACTATCATATAAACGTCTTCATATAATACCCGATGAGTCTGACTTTTTCGCTTTTGTCAGTTGATTCTCTACTTTCAGAAACACTGAAATTACCTGCTTACTTCTTCGTCCCCCACTCCTTCAGCTTCATAGTTAAACTCCCCATTAATTCCCATAAGCAATCAGCAACATTTTCTACTTTATGTGCTCTCTCTCCTTTTCCTCCAGTTTTTGGTAACTGTCCTACATCTGCATGGTCAGTAGGTGACCACTGCACATCATATCGCCTGTCTCATGTTCCACACTCAATTTGAGTTCTATGAATAAATGGATGCATATTATATGCACCTACATCCGCATGCACGTGTGTATATAGAGCGCCCTCTGCTAGTCCTCGTGTAGATGTCCCTCCAGTATCTTCAGTCATTTGGGTTGGTTGGAGCTCGTTCACGAGTAAATTCCTCAGGACAGGCCCCTGGGCAGAACACTCACTGAGGTCTTTCGTGTTCACAGGAGTTTATTTGTGGCCTTTATAGCTGGAGTTCAGTTGGGCTAGATAGAAAATCCTTGGTTCATGTTTTCTTTCTTGAGTGTCTTTAAAATGTCAGTCCATTGGCTTCTGACGTGAGTATTGCCATCAAAATGTGTGAACACAACCCACTTGCCTTTTCCTTGTAACTGACGGATTTTTAGCCTAGATCTTTAAAGACTTTTTTCTTTTCCTTCAAAATACAATAGTTTTAAATGTTGTGTCTCAACTTTAAGCACTGTGGGCTAATTTTTCAGGTGTGTGCCAGTGGACTTTTATTTGAATTATAGTTCTTAGTATTAATTCCGTTTCATAGCTTAGTTTTTCTTCTTTGAATATCTATTATAGATGTTCTCTGCCTATTTTCTACGTCGCTTTTTCCTGCAAAACCCTTTACATCTTTCTTCATGTCATTTTTTTCAAGATTGCTTTGGAAATGCTGGGTCCTTTGCATTTCTATATAAATTTTAAAATCAGCTTCTAAGAATCTACTGAAAAGCGTCGGGAGATTTTGATTGAGAGTGCATCAAATCTTTAGATATATCAAAAGAGAACTGCCGTCTTAACATTGAGCACGCCAAGCCAGGAACAGGGCATATATCTCCATTTCTCTAGAACTTCCCCAATTTCTCCTTCTAAAAGTTGGCAGCTTTGGGAGCAGAGGCCTTCCACCTTTTTCTATATTTTTCCTCCAGCATCTAATGTTTTTGATGCCTTTGTCACTGGAATTTCTCACATTTAAATTTAGCTATGTCGTTGTTTGTTGCTAGTATATAAAATACAGTTAATTTGTGTACACTGACCTTATGTGTCACGTCCCTGTTAAGTTCACTTGTTAGTTTCAGGAGTTGTTTTGAGTGTGGGAGCCCAACTTTCTGTCTAGCTCTCACCTCAAGTGAGTAACTGATGATTTATCTTCATTCCCTTTTTCTTCAGTGAGCCGGCCCTCTAGCTCCTCTCCAGACATGCAGCTTTACTGGGGGTCTCAGGTTGTGGAGTAAGGGACATCATTAGTAAAACCGTCCTTTAGAGGACCTTGTCCCCGTTTGAATCACAGATACCTGCATCTAAAGAAAAGCTCCAAAAGTCAATCTTATCATATAAGTAAAAGCACAGGAAAAGATACTGTGTACAAACCAGAGCAGACAAATGTCTAGAAAAATATTGAAAAGTAAACACATCAGTGACTTTTGTTGAGAACCTCCACTAGGGTGTCGGCTCCCTTAGTGCAGAGAGTTTTTGTGTGTTGCTGTCTGCTGTTACCGCCGCACCTTTAACAGTGTCGCCACGTAATAAATGCTCAATGAATACTTTTTAAATGAATGAGTGAAGATTTTGGCATTGGAAGGATCAATGAAAGCAGACTCACTTTTCAGGAAAAACACTTGACCCCCGTTTCCACACAGAAACACCTGACAGGAAGTCAATACTGCTCTCTGCTGTGGTCATGCCACGGTTTCCACCAAGCACCTTGTCTTGTGAAGGACCTGCTGCACTCCTCTAGGTTGCCTGTCTGCCCTTGCAGTGTATATGGATTTGAAATCTCCTACCAAAAGAAAAAATGCGTGAGGACTAAGGTCCTATTGTAAATAGGGGCAGAATCAGCACACACTTGTTTTGCTGCGTGGATGACACCCGTATCATGGAGCGCGAGTCTGAAGACAAACGTGCAGACTGTGCCAAATAGCACATTGCAGCTACGACAGCGGATGTGACCACGAAGCATGTATTGTGTTCTTTTTACTTTTATTTACGTGGAGTCCGCCAAACTCCCGGTTTCACCTCTTTGTTCTTTTCCTTGGACGCATTCATAGTCTTAGGTGATTTGCTCATGAACTAAGGAGGCATCTAGGAATAAATCAGGCAGTGAATAATGAACCATTTACGGAGAAGTGATAAGACCATGTGGTGTGTCCTGCAGGAGCAGGACAGGTACACTTCTCTAGAAAGTGAAGACAAAATCTCAAGGGAGCCACAATCACGCTGAATTTTTAATGCAGGGAGAAGTAACTTTATTTTGTTACAGAAATATAGCAGGGTACAGAAAAGCCCTAGAAAAAAGAAGTCAGGAGAATGATTTCACCACTGGTCAGGTTGAAGGGTAAACTCGGTTAAGCGTAAGTGCTCGGGACCACATCTGTCTCCTGCAACAGCGTGACCCGGTTCCCCAATGGAATCCTGAGGCCCAATTCAGTCAAGTGACCTCAAGCACACTCCCTGTTTCCGAAAGGTCAGCATAACAGTGGGGTCTATATCTGTGAGAACAGAGGTAGACAGACGGTGGTCACAGGGCAGAGATTCAGCAGCAAGAGGAGGGGCAGCACACAGGGCGGGGGCAGGTGGAGATGACACAGGTGGGGCGGTAGCAAGTGGTGTGGCAGGAGACCCGGCCACAGACTGGGCGCAGACAGCAGGAGGGGCGGCAGCAGCTGGCGCCGCAGCAGCTAGAACTGGAGCAAGAGGGCTGGCAGCAGCTGGAGATACAGCACTGGGGCTGGCAGCAGCTGGACACATCACAGCTGGGGCGGCAGCAGCTGGACACACTGCAGCTGGGGCGGCAGCAGCTGGAGATGTAGCACTGGGGCCTGCAGCAGCTGGACACATCACAGCTGGGGCGGCAGCAGCTGGACACACTGCAGCTGGGGCGGCAGCAGGTAGAGCCACAGCTACTGGACCCACTGCAAGAAGGGCGGCAGCAGCTGGAGATGCAGCAGCTGGGGCGGCAGCAGCTGGAGCCGCAGCAGCTAGAACTGGAGCAAGAGGGCTGGCAGCAGCTGGAGATGCAGCACTGGGGCCTGCAGCAGCTGGACTCACTGCAGCTGGGGCGGAGGCAGGTGGTCCTGCAGCAGGTGATCTGACAGCAGCTGGGGCGGCAGCAGGTCTCCTGGCCACAGCCCTGGTCAGAGCAGATGGAGCCACAACAGGAGCTGACCATGGTGTCAGTGGAAGGCGTGGGATTCCCCAAGTGGGTAGGAGTGGGTTTCACAAGAGTGGTTTCCTGAGTTTGAGAGTCTCCCATCCCGCTCCCCTTTTATACTCCACTGAGTAGCTGATGTTACCATGAGTAACAGGCTTTCCTTGTTTGTCCTGCTGGGAAGTCAATTAATATTACTGAGTTAATAATTGTGTTTATCAGGTTAACCATGCCAACATCTAAGAAAAGCTTCGTTTCCTTCTTCTGCAGCGATGCACTGAATCTTGGTAAGCCATGGGAAACCGCTTTCGTGTTTCCTCTTCTGCCTAATGTGTCTTCCAAGTTGGGATTATCACATGATATTCTATTACAGAGTTCTTACATGTGTCAATTTTTCCTTTTCTTTATAGGACTCCGTGATAATACTTTGAGGATGCATATCAGAAGGCCAAGTCTCTTTTTGTGTCAAAGTGGAGAAAAGCCTGCTGCTGTCAGGTGGAGCGCTGAGAAGGAAACAGGAGGACTGACACATTACTGCTGTTACGTGTACACAATGGGGCGAATCTGTGATCTGGGGGGACTCTCCTCAGAGTTAGTGTTTAATCACTCCTTTTCAATGGATCAACTTTCCGTACAAACAGAAACATTTTCCCCCAGGAATCTTCACGTATAGTATGCTCAGCATGAGTGGGTTTGACCTACCTTTTGACAGGCCAACATATGCAATGCATTCTACGTTATATAGGAGGTTTCATTTACAGCCATTTTTTTTCTTTCCTCTTTCAGTAATTTGAATTCAAGCCATTCTGCTTAGGTAAAGGGCATATAAACAGATAAGCCTTACTCTTTGTCCTATAGGCACTGAAATAAGATATATAAAAAATGAACAATTTGGGCAACTATTCAAAGCATCAAAGGATTAGGATACCTAAATCCAAGTATCTAAGTCCCATATGCTTTCCGGGAGAAATGAGATAATATAAACAGCTGCTGTTGGTGAGCGCTGCCACGCGCCAGACCTTCTGCTGGATGCTTTGTGATCATGGTCCTGCCTTTCCTCTCAGAGAACAGTGCGCTCCTCATCATCCTCTAAGAGTCACAGAGCAGTGAGTGAAGGTTGCTCGATGCTGTAATCGTCTACAAAGTGTGAGCAATGCCAATTCCACTCCTCGGACTGTGCCGTCTCTCCTTCGAGCTTTCCTTCTCTCACGTCAAATAGGGAATTTCTTGCTTTTCCTTTAAGTCCCGGCCCAGACGCCTCCTCCTCTCTTACGTTTTCCTTGACATACAGTTCTTTAAACCTCCTTTGCTCCTCCTGCACATTGCGGAGCACTCGAACTTCACACACCTGACTCTAACCTAAATGTGTTTGCCTGTCTGCCTCCAGCTGGATGGTAGACACCTGAAGTGGACATTTGAATCATATGTCAGTATCATCATGCGTGGAGTGGAGGATACCGTCGTTGTTTTCTTTTCATTTCAGGAATCTCTTTTTAAATATAATTTTTTTTTTCTTTTGAGGAAGATTAGCCCCGAGCTCACATCTGCTGCCAATGCTCTTCTTTTTGCTGAGGAAAATTGGCCCTGAGCTAACATCCATGCTCGTCTTCCTCTATTTTAAACGTGGCATGCCTGCCACAGCATGGCTTGATAAGCGGTGCGTAGGTCCACATCCAGGATCGGAACCAGTGAACTTGGGGCCAATGAAGCTGAGTGTGCAGACTTAACCACTATACCACTGATCGCCCCCTTAAATTTTGTTTTATTTTGCACATTATCTTTGGTTTCAAAATAAATTGTTCGGAGGGAAGCATATTTAAGGAAATCTTGCTTCCATTCCTGTGCCTTCCATGTATGCTCCCCCTCCCCCACAGGCAGTCATATTTATAGTCTAAGGTTTGCCTTCCCGTTGCTATTGTAAATATAAATGCGTTTCTTTTTGCACATTTATGCCTCCTTTGTTTCGTAGATAAATGGTAGTGTAACATATACGTTGCTCCAACTTGCTTGTATTCGCTTCATAATTAATCCCAGAGCTCAATTCACAGAAGTGTGTTCAGACATTCTTCATTCCATTTTCAGCCGCAAAGTAGTCCATTCTGTGGATATCACAGAGCTTATTTGGCCAGTGCCCTAGTGGTGGAGATTTGGGTTGTTTCCAGGCTTTCACTATTAAAATAATATTGTGCACCTGAAAACAAGGAGATATTTTGGAGAGGAGGAAGGTCTGAGAGTTTGATGCATGTCTATAAGGTTCACCTTATTGATTTTGTTTAATCACTTCATATTCTTATTACTTTTTCTCCTCACGTTCTCTCTGTAAATACCAAGTGCGTAAAGTCTTCAATTACTGGTTTGTTTCTTTTCTCGCACCACCTGTAGTTTCTGTTTCGGAAGTTGGCTGTGTAGTTACATTTCCAGTGTAGCCTGTACCGTAACAAAGTATCCTACTCGTCTCCTGTGATGCTTTTTGTATGATTGGAACTTGTTTGAGCTCAAAATTGGGACCCCTGCTTTCTTTTATTTGCATTTTCTGTGGTCCCTCTCCCTCTTACTTTTAATGCTGTGAAGCTGGCTGTTTTAGTTGTGTCTCTTGTTGCAGCATGGCGGTGGGTGTTTACTTTTTAGCCAATCTCTGAATCTTTCTCTTTTTACTGGTGAGTTGAGCCTATTACACGTATTGGTGAAACCATCGGTCAGTATGTTTGTCTTTAGTCATACAGTTTAATTATATATAATGCTACACAAACGTAATATAATAAACAGGGATATATATATAATGAATAGTGATATAAAACCTACATGTGTAACATGTGTCACTATCATATAAACGTCTTCATATAATACCCGATGAGTCTGACTTTTTCGCTTTTGTCAGTTGATTCTCTACTTTCAGAAACACTGAAATTACCTGCTTACTTCTTCGTCCCCCACTCCTTCAGCTTCATAGTTAAACTCCCCATTAATTCCCATAAGCAATCAGCAACATTTTCTACTTTATGTGCTCTCTCTCCTTTTCCTCCAGTTTTTGGTAACTGTCCTACATCTGCATGGTCAGTAGGTGACCACTGCACATCATATCGCCTGTCTCATGTTCCACACTCAATTTGAGTTCTATGAATAAATGGATGCATATTATATGCACCTACATCCGCATGCACGTGTGTATATAGAGCGCCCTCTGCTAGTCCTCGTGTAGATGTCCCTCCAGTATCTTCAGTCATTTGGGTTGGTTGGAGCTCGTTCACGAGTAAATTCCTCAGGACAGGCCCCTGGGCAGAACACTCACTGAGGTCTTTCGTGTTCACAGGAGTTTATTTGTGGCCTTTATAGCTGGAGTTCAGTTGGGCTAGATAGAAAATCCTTGGTTCATGTTTTCTTTCTTGAGTGTCTTTAAAATGTCAGTCCATTGGCTTCTGACGTGAGTATTGCCATCAAAATGTGTGAACACAACCCACTTGCCTTTTCCTTGTAACTGACGGATTTTTAGCCTAGATCTTTAAAGACTTTTTTCTTTTCCTTCAAAATACAATAGTTTTAAATGTTGTGTCTCAACTTTAAGCACTGTGGGCTAATTTTTCAGGTGTGTGCCAGTGGACTTTTATTTGAATTATAGTTCTTAGTATTAATTCCGTTTCATAGCTTAGTTTTTCTTCTTTGAATATCTATTATAGATGTTCTCTGCCTATTTTCTACGTCGCTTTTTCCTGCAAAACCCTTTACATCTTTCTTCATGTCATTTTTTTCAAGATTGCTTTGGAAATGCTGGGTCCTTTGCATTTCTATATAAATTTTAAAATCAGCTTCTAAGAATCTACTGAAAAGCGTCGGGAGATTTTGATTGAGAGTGCATCAAATCTTTAGATATATCAAAAGAGAACTGCCGTCTTAACATTGAGCACGCCAAGCCAGGAACAGGGCATATATCTCCATTTCTCTAGAACTTCCCCAATTTCTCCTTCTAAAAGTTGGCAGCTTTGGGAGCAGAGGCCTTCCACCTTTTTCTATATTTTTCCTCCAGCATCTAATGTTTTTGATGCCTTTGTCACTGGAATTTCTCACATTTAAATTTAGCTATGTCGTTGTTTGTTGCTAGTATATAAAATACAGTTAATTTGTGTACACTGACCTTATGTGTCACGTCCCTGTTAAATTCACTTGTTAGTTTCAGGAGTTGTTTTGAGTGTGGGAGCCCAACTTTCTGTCTAGCTCTCACCTCAAGTGAGTAACTGATGATTTATCTTCATTCCCTTTTTCTTCAGTGAGCCGGCCCTCTAGCTCCTCTCCAGACATGCAGCTTTACTGGGGGTCTCAGGTTGTGGAGTAAGGGACATCATTAGTAAAACCGTCCTTTAGAGGACCTTGTCCCCGTTTGAATCACAGATACCTGCATCTAAAGAAAAGCTCCAAAAGTCAATCTTATTCATATAAGTAAAAGCACAGGAAAAGATACTGTGTACAAACCAGAGCAGACAAATGTCTAGAAAAATATTGAAAAGTAAACACATCAGTGACTTTTGTTGAGAACCTCCACTAGGGTGTCGGCTCCCTTAGTGCAGAGAGTTTTTGTGTGTTGCTGTCTGCTGTTACCGCCGCACCTTTAACAGTGTCGCCACGTAATAAATGCTCAATGAATACTTTTTAAATGAATGAGTGAAGATTTTGGCATTGGAAGGATCAATGAAAGCAGACTCACTTTTCAGGAAAAACACTTGACCCCCGTTTCCACACAGAAACACCTGACAGGAAGTCAATACTGCTCTCTGCTGTGGTCATGCCACGGTTTCCACCAAGCACCTTGTCTTGTGAAGGACCTGCTGCACTCCTCTAGGTTGCCTGTCTGCCCTTGCAGTGTATATGGATTTGAAATCTCCTACCAAAAGAAAAAATGCGTGAGGACTAAGGTCCTATTGTAAATAGGGGCAGAATCAGCACACACTTGTTTTGCTGCGTGGATGACACCCGTATCATGGAGCGCGAGTCTGAAGACAAACGTGCAGACTGTGCCAAATAGCACATTGCAGCTACGACAGCGGATGTGACCACGAAGCATGTATTGTGTTCTTTTTACTTTTATTTACGTGGAGTCCGCCAAACTCCCGGTTTCACCTCTTTGTTCTTTTCCTTGGACGCATTCATAGTCTTAGGTGATTTGCTCATGAACTAAGGAGGCATCTAGGAATAAATCAGGCAGTGAATAATGAACCATTTACGGAGAAGTGATAAGACCATGTGGTGTGTCCTGCAGGAGCAGGACAGGTACACTTCTCTAGAAAGTGAAGACAAAATCTCAAGGGAGCCACAATCACGCTGAATTTTTAATGCAGGGAGAAGTAACTTTATTTTGTTACAGAAATATAGCAGGGTACAGAAAAGCCCTAGAAAAAAGAAGTCAGGAGAATGATTTCACCACTGGTCAGGTTGAAGGGTAAACTCGGTTAAGCGTAAGTGCTCGGGACCACATCTGTCTCCTGCAACAGCGTGACCCGGTTCCCCAATGGAATCCTGAGGCCCAATTCAGTCAAGTGACCTCAAGCACACTCCCTGTTTCCGAAAGGTCAGCATAACAGTGGGGTCTATATCTGTGAGAACAGAGGTAGACAGACGGTGGTCACAGGGCAGAGATTCAGCAGCAAGAGGAGGGGCAGCACACAGGGCGGGGGCAGGTGGAGATGACACAGGTGGGGCGGTAGCAAGTGGTGTGGCAGGAGACCCGGCCACAGACTGGGCGCAGACAGCAGGAGGGGCGGCAGCAGCTGGCGCCGCAGCAGCTAGAACTGGAGCAAGAGGGCTGGCAGCAGCTGGAGATACAGCACTGGGGCTGGCAGCAGCTGGACACATCACAGCTGGGGCGGCAGCAGCTGGACACACTGCAGCTGGGGCGGCAGCAGCTGGAGATGTAGCACTGGGGCCTGCAGCAGCTGGACACATCACAGCTGGGGCGGCAGCAGCTGGACACACTGCAGCTGGGGCGGCAGCAGGTAGAGCCACAGCTACTGGACCCACTGCAAGAAGGGCGGCAGCAGCTGGAGATGCAGCAGCTGGGGCGGCAGCAGCTGGAGCCGCAGCAGCTAGAACTGGAGCAAGAGGGCTGGCAGCAGCTGGAGATGCAGCACTGGGGCCTGCAGCAGCTGGACTCACTGCAGCTGGGGCGGAGGCAGGTGGTCCTGCAGCAGGTGATCTGACAGCAGCTGGGGCGGCAGCAGGTCTCCTGGCCACAGCCCTGGTCAGAGCAGATGGAGCCACAACAGGAGCTGACCATGGTGTCAGTGGAAGGCGTGGGATTCCCCAAGTGGGTAGGAGTGGGTTTCACAAGAGTGGTTTCCTGAGTTTGAGAGTCTCCCATCCCGCTCCCCTTTTATACTCCACTGAGTAGCTGATGTTACCATGAGTAACAGGCTTTCCTTGTTTGTCCTGCTGGGAAGTCAATTAATATTACTGAGTTAATAATTGTGTTTATCAGGTTAACCATGCCAACATCTAAGAAAAGCTTCGTTTCCTTCTTCTGCAGCGATGCACTGAATCTTGGTAAGCCATGGGAAACCGCTTTCGTGTTTCCTCTTCTGCCTAATGTGTCTTCCAAGTTGGGATTATCACATGATATTCTATTACAGAGTTCTTACATGTGTCAATTTTTCCTTTTCTTTATAGGACTCCGTGATAATACTTTGAGGATGCATATCAGAAGGCCAAGTCTCTTTTTGTGTCAAAGTGGAGAAAAGCCTGCTGCTGTCAGGTGGAGCGCTGAGAAGGAAACAGGAGGACTGACACATTACTGCTGTTACGTGTACACAATGGGGCGAATCTGTGATCTGGGGGGACTCTCCTCAGAGTTAGTGTTTAATCACTCCTTTTCAATGGATCAACTTTCCGTACAAACAGAAACATTTTCCCCCAGGAATCTTCACGTATAGTATGCTCAGCATGAGTGGGTTTGACCTACCTTTTGACAGGCCAACATATGCAATGCATTCTACGTTATATAGGAGGTTTCATTTACAGCCATTTTTTTTCTTTCCTCTTTCAGTAATTTGAATTCAAGCCATTCTGCTTAGGTAAAGGGCATATAAACAGATAAGCCTTACTCTTTGTCCTATAGGCACTGAAATAAGATATATAAAAAATGAACAATTTGGGCAACTATTCAAAGCATCAAAGGATTAGGATACCTAAATCCAAGTATCTAAGTCCCATATGCTTTCCGGGAGAAATGAGATAATATAAACAGCTGCTGTTGGTGAGCGCTGCCACGCGCCAGACCTTCTGCTGGATGCTTTGTGATCATGGTCCTGCCTTTCCTCTCAGAGAACAGTGCGCTCCTCATCATCCTCTAAGAGTCACAGAGCAGTGAGTGAAGGTTGCTCGATGCTGTAATCGTCTACAAAGTGTGAGCAATGCCAATTCCACTCCTCGGACTGTGCCGTCTCTCCTTCGAGCTTTCCTTCTCTCACGTCAAATAGGGAATTTCTTGCTTTTCCTTTAAGTCCCGGCCCAGACGCCTCCTCCTCTCTTACGTTTTCCTTGACATACAGTTCTTTAAACCTCCTTTGCTCCTCCTGCACATTGCGGAGCACTCGAACTTCACACACCTGACTCTAACCTAAATGTGTTTGCCTGTCTGCCTCCAGCTGGATGGTAGACACCTGAAGTGGACATTTGAATCATATGTCAGTATCATCATGCGTGGAGTGGAGGATACCGTCGTTGTTTTCTTTTCATTTCAGGAATCTCTTTTTAAATATAATTTTTTTTTTCTTTTGAGGAAGATTAGCCCCGAGCTCACATCTGCTGCCAATGCTCTTCTTTTTGCTGAGGAAAATTGGCCCTGAGCTAACATCCATGCTCGTCTTCCTCTATTTTAAACGTGGCATGCCTGCCACAGCATGGCTTGATAAGCGGTGCGTAGGTCCACATCCAGGATCGGAACCAGTGAACTTGGGGCCAATGAAGCTGAGTGTGCAGACTTAACCACTATACCACTGATCGCCCCCTTAAATTTTGTTTTATTTTGCACATTATCTTTGGTTTCAAAATAAATTGTTCGGAGGGAAGCATATTTAAGGAAATCTTGCTTCCATTCCTGTGCCTTCCATGTATGCTCCCCCTCCCCCACAGGCAGTCATATTTATAGTCTAAGGTTTGCCTTCCCGTTGCTATTGTAAATATAAATGCGTTTCTTTTTGCACATTTATGCCTCCTTTGTTTCGTAGATAAATGGTAGTGTAACATATACGTTGCTCCAACTTGCTTGTATTCGCTTCATAATTAATCCCAGAGCTCAATTCACAGAAGTGTGTTCAGACATTCTTCATTCCATTTTCAGCCGCAAAGTAGTCCATTCTGTGGATATCACAGAGCTTATTTGGCCAGTGCCCTAGTGGTGGAGATTTGGGTTGTTTCCAGGCTTTCACTATTAAAATAATATTGTGCACCTGAAAACAAGGAGATATTTTGGAGAGGAGGAAGGTCTGAGAGTTTGATGCATGTCTATAAGGTTCACCTTATTGATTTTGTTTAATCACTTCATATTCTTATTACTTTTTCTCCTCACGTTCTCTCTGTAAATACCAAGTGCGTAAAGTCTTCAATTACTGGTTTGTTTCTTTTCTCGCACCACCTGTAGTTTCTGTTTCGGAAGTTGGCTGTGTAGTTACATTTCCAGTGTAGCCTGTACCGTAACAAAGTATCCTACTCGTCTCCTGTGATGCTTTTTGTATGATTGGAACTTGTTTGAGCTCAAAATTGGGACCCCTGCTTTCTTTTATTTGCATTTTCTGTGGTCCCTCTCCCTCTTACTTTTAATGCTGTGAAGCTGGCTGTTTTAGTTGTGTCTCTTGTTGCAGCATGGCGGTGGGTGTTTACTTTTTAGCCAATCTCTGAATCTTTCTCTTTTTACTGGTGAGTTGAGCCTATTACACGTATTGGTGAAACCATCGGTCAGTATGTTTGTCTTTAGTCATACAGTTTAATTATATATAATGCTACACAAACGTAATATAATAAACAGGGATATATATATAATGAATAGTGATATAAAACCTACATGTGTAACATGTGTCACTATCATATAAACGTCTTCATATAATACCCGATGAGTCTGACTTTTTCGCTTTTGTCAGTTGATTCTCTACTTTCAGAAACACTGAAATTACCTGCTTACTTCTTCGTCCCCCACTCCTTCAGCTTCATAGTTAAACTCCCCATTAATTCCCATAAGCAATCAGCAACATTTTCTACTTTATGTGCTCTCTCTCCTTTTCCTCCAGTTTTTGGTAACTGTCCTACATCTGCATGGTCAGTAGGTGACCACTGCACATCATATCGCCTGTCTCATGTTCCACACTCAATTTGAGTTCTATGAATAAATGGATGCATATTATATGCACCTACATCCGCATGCACGTGTGTATATAGAGCGCCCTCTGCTAGTCCTCGTGTAGATGTCCCTCCAGTATCTTCAGTCATTTGGGTTGGTTGGAGCTCGTTCACGAGTAAATTCCTCAGGACAGGCCCCTGGGCAGAACACTCACTGAGGTCTTTCGTGTTCACAGGAGTTTATTTGTGGCCTTTATAGCTGGAGTTCAGTTGGGCTAGATAGAAAATCCTTGGTTCATGTTTTCTTTCTTGAGTGTCTTTAAAATGTCAGTCCATTGGCTTCTGACGTGAGTATTGCCATCAAAATGTGTGAACACAACCCACTTGCCTTTTCCTTGTAACTGACGGATTTTTAGCCTAGATCTTTAAAGACTTTTTTCTTTTCCTTCAAAATACAATAGTTTTAAATGTTGTGTCTCAACTTTAAGCACTGTGGGCTAATTTTTCAGGTGTGTGCCAGTGGACTTTTATTTGAATTATAGTTCTTAGTATTAATTCCGTTTCATAGCTTAGTTTTTCTTCTTTGAATATCTATTATAGATGTTCTCTGCCTATTTTCTACGTCGCTTTTTCCTGCAAAACCCTTTACATCTTTCTTCATGTCATTTTTTTCAAGATTGCTTTGGAAATGCTGGGTCCTTTGCATTTCTATATAAATTTTAAAATCAGCTTCTAAGAATCTACTGAAAAGCGTCGGGAGATTTTGATTGAGAGTGCATCAAATCTTTAGATATATCAAAAGAGAACTGCCGTCTTAACATTGAGCACGCCAAGCCAGGAACAGGGCATATATCTCCATTTCTCTAGAACTTCCCCAATTTCTCCTTCTAAAAGTTGGCAGCTTTGGGAGCAGAGGCCTTCCACCTTTTTCTATATTTTTCCTCCAGCATCTAATGTTTTTGATGCCTTTGTCACTGGAATTTCTCACATTTAAATTTAGCTATGTCGTTGTTTGTTGCTAGTATATAAAATACAGTTAATTTGTGTACACTGACCTTATGTGTCACGTCCCTGTTAAGTTCACTTGTTAGTTTCAGGAGTTGTTTTGAGTGTGGGAGCCCAACTTTCTGTCTAGCTCTCACCTCAAGTGAGTAACTGATGATTTATCTTCATTCCCTTTTTCTTCAGTGAGCCGGCCCTCTAGCTCCTCTCCAGACATGCAGCTTTACTGGGGGTCTCAGGTTGTGGAGTAAGGGACATCATTAGTAAAACCGTCCTTTAGAGGACCTTGTCCCCGTTTGAATCACAGATACCTGCATCTAAAGAAAAGCTCCAAAAGTCAATCTTATTCATATAAGTAAAAGCACAGGAAAAGATACTGTGTACAAACCAGAGCAGACAAATGTCTAGAAAAATATTGAAAAGTAAACACATCAGTGACTTTTGTTGAGAACCTCCACTAGGGTGTCGGCTCCCTTAGTGCAGAGAGTTTTTGTGTGTTGCTGTCTGCTGTTACCGCCGCACCTTTAACAGTGTCGCCACGTAATAAATGCTCAATGAATACTTTTTAAATGAATGAGTGAAGATTTTGGCATTGGAAGGATCAATGAAAGCAGACTCACTTTTCAGGAAAAACACTTGACCCCCGTTTCCACACAGAAACACCTGACAGGAAGTCAATACTGCTCTCTGCTGTGGTCATGCCACGGTTTCCACCAAGCACCTTGTCTTGTGAAGGACCTGCTGCACTCCTCTAGGTTGCCTGTCTGCCCTTGCAGTGTATATGGATTTGAAATCTCCTACCAAAAGAAAAAATGCGTGAGGACTAAGGTCCTATTGTAAATAGGGGCAGAATCAGCACACACTTGTTTTGCTGCGTGGATGACACCCGTATCATGGAGCGCGAGTCTGAAGACAAACGTGCAGACTGTGCCAAATAGCACATTGCAGCTACGACAGCGGATGTGACCACGAAGCATGTATTGTGTTCTTTTTACTTTTATTTACGTGGAGTCCGCCAAACTCCCGGTTTCACCTCTTTGTTCTTTTCCTTGGACGCATTCATAGTCTTAGGTGATTTGCTCATGAACTAAGGAGGCATCTAGGAATAAATCAGGCAGTGAATAATGAACCATTTACGGAGAAGTGATAAGACCATGTGGTGTGTCCTGCAGGAGCAGGACAGGTACACTTCTCTAGAAAGTGAAGACAAAATCTCAAGGGAGCCACAATCACGCTGAATTTTTAATGCAGGGAGAAGTAACTTTATTTTGTTACAGAAATATAGCAGGGTACAGAAAAGCCCTAGAAAAAAGAAGTCAGGAGAATGATTTCACCACTGGTCAGGTTGAAGGGTAAACTCGGTTAAGCGTAAGTGCTCGGGACCACATCTGTCTCCTGCAACAGCGTGACCCGGTTCCCCAATGGAATCCTGAGGCCCAATTCAGTCAAGTGACCTCAAGCACACTCCCTGTTTCCGAAAGGTCAGCATAACAGTGGGGTCTATATCTGTGAGAACAGAGGTAGACAGACGGTGGTCACAGGGCAGAGATTCAGCAGCAAGAGGAGGGGCAGCACACAGGGCGGGGGCAGGTGGAGATGACACAGGTGGGGCGGTAGCAAGTGGTGTGGCAGGAGACCCGGCCACAGACTGGGCGCAGACAGCAGGAGGGGCGGCAGCAGCTGGAGCCGCAGCAGCTAGAACTGGAGCAAGAGGGCTGGCAGCAGCTGGAGATGCAGCAGCTGGGGCGGCAGCAGCTGGAGATGCCACAGCTGGGGCGGCAGCAGCTGGACACATCACAGCTGGGGCGGCAGCAGCTAGACACACTGAAGCTGGGGCGGCAGCAGCTGGAAATGCAGCAGCTGGGGTGGCAGCTGCTGGACACACTGCAGCTGGGGCGGCAGCAGCTGGAGCCACAGCTACTGGATCCACTGCAAGAAGGGTGGCAGCAGCTGGAGATGCAGCACTGGGGCCTGCAGCAGCTGGAGACACTGCAGCTGGGGCGGCAGCAGCTGGAGATGCAGCACTGGGGCCTGCAGCAGCTGGAGACACTGCAGCTGGGGCGGCAGCAGCTGGAGATGCAGCACTGGGGCCTACAACAGCTGGGCACACTGCAGGTGGGTTGGTAGCAGGTGGTCCTGCAGCAGGTGATCTGACAGCAGCTGGGGCGGCAGCAGGTCTCCTGGCCACAGCCCTGGTCAGAGCAGACGGAGCCACAACAAGAGCTGACCATGGTGTCAGAGGGTGGAGATTCTGATACTAGTAAGAGAGTGAGCTTAATGAATTTGAAAATCCTTCTGCTGCTTGTCGTCTTTTATACTCTGCTGAGGCTGCTGTGTCCATTTCCTGGACCATTTCCTAGTTTATTTTCCTAAAGCAATATTAGTCATTGAGTTAAATCATTGTGTTTCTCTGGTTAAATATTCTAAGGTCAAGAAAAATAAGATTTCCTTTTCCTGGTGTTTTAAGATTTCTATTTGGTGTTTCTCAGAATTGCCTTTCTTATTTCCTTGTTTGTCAAGATGGCCCGTCATGTGGCCTCAGTCACTGGGATTTACCTGTGATCTGTGTATCCGTCCACAATGTTGTTTGGATGAATTGTTCTTATGATGCCAAGATCTCTTTTGATCTCAAACGAGAAGCAGAATTATAGCAGGCAAATAGAAAAGTGATCATCTCTGTGAGTTATTTATGTGCCACGAGGAAGACAGCCCATCAGTGAGTCATGAATACTCAGTGGACAGTGGACTCTCTGGCTGCTTCCAAGTGTGGGCTAAGCGCTACTTCCTGTGTTCAATTTGAAACCGTTAGCAATGACTCATTGTTTTTAAATACTAAAAGGTATGTGGAGCAAGCTTGAAGGGACTCTCACTGGCCCAATATGGGACAACTTGAGCACCAAAATGAACACTGGTAGTAATGGAGTTTAGCCCGTGAAAGAAAATAAGAATCCATGAGTCCATTCTGAGAATAATTAAATAAAGACATAAAAAAGGAAGATTAGAAATTTATCTATGGCAGTAGAATGTCAACTAATAATTGTAGAAGGAAAAATAGAGTTATAAAATCACCATTTACGACCCTCCTAATAAAACTTGATTCAAGTAAATAGCGTCAATGATGCTGTAACTATTGGGTGAAAGTTTGTTGGGGAACAGGGTATTTGCACACTTTCAAAATATTTCCCCATCAATTATTTATTAGTTTCAAAGGGAAACATGCTAACTTTACTGTGGAGAAACTTGGGAACACAGCCTTAACGATGGGGTGGAAGTTCACATCATTAACATTGGGACAAACAGACAGGTGTCTCCTTAAGTCAGACACTGAAAGAACACAGCGTTTCTGTAGTATTCCTATCAAAATCCTTCACCTGAATCTAATTGTGAGGAAACCTCAGACAGTCACAGCCTGAGGAATACTCCACATAATGACTGGCCTGTTCTCTTAAAAAATATCCGAATCATCTGATATAAAGACAGATAGAGGAACTGTTATAGATTTAGGGAAATGAAAGAGACACGATATCTAAATGCAATGCATGGGTATGGATAAGAATTTCTATAGGACAGTATTGTTACAGCTGGCAACATTTAAACATGAAATGTATACTAGATAATAGTACCTCATCAGCATTTAATTTAATTAATATCGGTGCTGTGGTCATGCAAGAAAACGTCCTTGCTCTTAGGATATAAGTCTATTATCTCTCTCTCCCCCCCTACCGCCACCTATATCTATCTATTGGAAAGAAAATATGGCAAAATGTTGAATCTAGGTGAAAGCTATATGGTATAAGGGAGTACTTTGTATTTCTCTTGGAACTATTCTGTAAGTTTGATAGTTTTTTCAAAAATAAAACGTTAAAAATGCACAAGGGGATTGGGATTGAAAAAACTTCCTAGTGTTAATATATTAAGAATGAGTAGTGTGTGTCTTTGGGGGGAAATACTGAAGTATATGATAAACTTTACCTTATAGGAGCTTCTACTATAGGGACACTTTTTAATGTTTCTAACTAATGCTGTAAATCTTTCATCTTTCCTGAATCCCTGACAATTAAGGACTTCTGGCAATACGGCTGATTAAGGCAATATGGACAAGTTTACCTTCTGACACAAGCAAATAGAAATGCTTGAAAAATATATTTTAAGTATTTCAATTACATAGCTGAACTTGAAAAAAGAGAAAAAACTCTCATTTTCCAGAAACAAGGCATTATAAGTGGTAATGGAGGCGCCTGTGAACATCTAAACCACAGCAGCATCGAGCTTTCTTTTTTTAATACATATATGAATATATTTTTTCTGCTTTATCTCCCCAAACGCCCCCTGTACACAGTTGTGTATCTTAGTTGCAGGTCCTTCTAGCTGTGGGATGTGGGACGCCGCCTCCACGTGGCCTGACGAGCGGTGCCATGTCCGCGCCCAGGATCCGAACCCTGGGCCGCCGCAGCGGAGCGCGCAAACTTAACCGCTCAGCCGCGGAGCCAGCCCCGCATCAAGCTTTCTAATTTACACTGTATGCATAGTGAAGGAATCTCGAGGAGAGAAACTATTACAAAATAGTGAATGTCCTTGAAGTCATCAGAAGCAGAAGCAAAAATCATAGCACACAGAAATAACTCCCATAATGATACTGGCTCAACACAAGGTTGACATGAGGGAAGCCATATTGTAGAAAAGAAAGCATACTGTAACTTTGAATGGCTTCTGATTAACTAACCCTGACTCACCAGCCCCTTTGAATCTGTGCTAGATAATTAAGGGTCTGTCTCCAGGGGATTTGCAGGCTCTGTAGATTTTATGGCCCCTCCCAACTGTGATAAGATGATAACTTTGTTCTTTTGAGTTCTCTAGGAATCTGATGACCCCTAGGCAGAGAGTCTATGATGATAGCCATGATCAGTTACAACTGAAAGATCAGCATATAGGGGCAGCGTTCCTCTGGTCTCTGATGCATATCCAGTTAAACAAAAGACCATTGGGGATTAAGACCAGGCGTCTGCCCCCACCCTGGAGATCTGATGGAGGCCCCACCAAGGGACCAGCTGCCCCACCAATAGACCAGGCCTGTAATCTTTGTTCTGTAAGAGGATTCTTTCGGACATTAGTTGGCCATCTTCTCTCTTGCTAGCAAGCTGTAATAAAAAACCATTTCTCTCCTACCACCTTTCCTCTTGACTGTTGGCATGTCTTGAAGTGGGGAGAACACCCCCCTCTAAGAAACCACAATAGACTGCATGGGACATTCACAGGGGAAAATTTTATAAAGTATACAAGAAAATAATCCACCATGAGTGGCACAGTGCCTATAGGAAAATGGAATATTCCCCCAAGAACTGACATAATTGTAGATTCTGAAGGAGACTGAATAAATTGGGGTTAAAAGAGGATCTTGAATCTGTGGCTTGAAGTCTTTTATCAGTTTTGTCAAATTGCCCACCAGACTCTCTCTGTTTATGGCTTCTGCCCTCTTCTCTCTTCTCTCATCCTGGGACTCCAGTTTCCGTGTACGTTAGTCCTTTTCAGTGTGCTCCACATGTGTCCTATGCTCTTCTCTTTACCTCTTTTTCTCTGCATTTCAATGTGCATATTTTCTGTTTCCAGTTTTCTCTTCCTCTCTTCTGTTCTGTCTAATCTATTAAACCCATTCATTGAATTCTGAATTTCAGTTTTTGAGTTTTTCAGTTCTAGGTTTTTCAGCGGACTTTTGGTTTTTTCAGTTTTTACAGATTCCAGTTCTCTGATGAAATTCACCATTTTTTACCTATTATTTCAAACACATTAATCATAGTTATTCTAAAGTTAGTGTTAACAGCTTTATATGGATCATCTTTGGGTCTATTTATATTGTCTTTTCTTTTTCTTGTTTTTAGTGATTTTTTTTGCTTCTTTCCTTCTGACATCCCTGGTATTTTTTTTTAATTGAATTCTAGACATTATATATATGACAAATTGTAGAGGCTTTGGTAATTTCTTCTTCCACCAGAAAGGATTTAATATTCTTAGATGAGGGGCCCGCCACTCCTGCCTGCATTGGTCAATTCCCAATGTTTACCAACAACTATTTTCTCACTTTTATCCAACTCTCATAGTTACCCTCATTGAGGAGTTTGGTCTGATACCAGCTGCTTTGTCATAGCTGGAAATAGAATTCTGCCCTTTAATTTTTCAAGTAACCACTCTCTTTTGGGCCCTGCCCTCTACTAATTGTCTTCTTACTTCTCTAGCTATTCATTCTAGTCTCTTGTGATTGCTGCTGCTCCTCTTTCAACTGACAAATGTTGGAGTATCCAACAGCTCAGATCACAGACATCTTCTCTTTAGATACTTAACATCCTGTGACCCCTGGAATCCATATATAGACCATGGGATTAAGGCCCATTTTAGATTTGTAAGCACCTCTCTCATATATTGTGTTTTGCAACCTCTAAGATGACCCCCAATGATCTCTGCCTCCTGGCACTCATGTCCTTGTGTAATCTCCTCCCCTTGAGTGTGAGCTGAACATCTTGATTCACTTCAAATGAATGGAATATTGTGGTATCGAGGGTGTCAAACTTTCAAGATTAGATTATTATAGGAAGATTGTGGCTTCCATATTGGGTTTTCCTTCTGTTTCTCTCACTTTCTCAGATCACTCACTCCAGGGAAAGCCAGCTGCCATGTTGTATGAGCAAGCCATAAGGTGAAGAACTGAGGCCTCTTGCCAACAGCCATGTGAGTAAGCTGGGAAGTGGACTTTCCCCCTTGCATATGAATGCAGCCCTGACCAAAAGCTTGCCTGCGGCTTCATAAGAGACCATGACATGCCATTTCTGGATTTCTAACCTCAGAAAGTGTATGAGATAATAAACTTCTCGTTTTAAGCTGCTAAATTTTGCAATAATTTGTTATACAGCATTAGATAGCTAACATACACACCAACTCAGTATAAGTTTAATTCTTCTGAATTTTCCATGAAAGCAATCATATTATCTGCAAATGATTACAGGGGTTTTTTTCTGCCCAATTCTTCCACTTATATTCTTTTTCTTTAAATGTTTCTTTATTGTGAAAAAAAGCACTGATTGAGGCCCTCAAAAGAAATAGAAGAAAACATTTTTTATGCTGGGACCAACTGAAGGTGAAACCAGTTCTCATCTACCATCTCAAATCCATCAGCAGCTCTGTGCCTTGAGGAAAAATGCTCCTGCA
The DNA here is from genome assembly GCF_041296265.1 of Equus caballus. Classification (NCBI taxonomy): domain Eukaryota; kingdom Metazoa; phylum Chordata; class Mammalia; order Perissodactyla; family Equidae; genus Equus; species Equus caballus. Next base: position 21,596,259 of record NC_091694.1, on the reverse strand, counting down.
CACGTTAAATTTGTTTCTCCTTATCAATATTATTCATGTCGCAGAATTTGTGGAAGTTAAACACACTCATAGTTTAATACCACTATATTATTTATTAGCCCTATAACTCTTAAAATACACATTTAGTAAAAAGCTTTGTAAATATTTCTCCTATGTTCACCAGCATGAATTCATCAGAAATTTATTTTTACCTTTTTTCCCTAGGATTGAGTTCACAGGAATTAAGGAGTATTCTGAGTCTACCTAAGAACCAAAATAGTTCATTAATTGGCTTCTTATCAGTCCCCACATTCCTCGATGAATTTATTGATGAAGTGCTCTAGACCATGCTGTCAAAGACACAGCCCACAAAAGTCATTCAGATAGGGAAATTTGAATATTTTGCATTTTCTGCTATCCCCCAACTTCTCAGCACAACAGAATGCCTGAGAGACCCACACAGCTATACATCTGAAGGTGGATGGACTACCCCCAAGGAGGTGGTGGAGATGGATGAGCACTCTCTGGCTCCCCAGCAGCCCTATGTGTGTGTGAGACTGTTCTCCTAACTGGAGTGCCCATAGTACCACTGTGGCCCCAGGGGTGGAAGCATGACTTGATGGAACTCTGGGAACAGGTGACAGCAGCCCTGAGCCCCCATATGAACACTTTCCCATCTGATGGGAGAATCCACAGTGCCACCACACTCCCAGGGAGTGGCCCAGCCTCAGACCAGTGGGGAGGCCCCACTTGCAAAGCACAATGGCCATTGCAATCTAGGAAGAGGCAGCGGCAGATCTGTGCACCTGGGCAAAAGACTTCCCAGCTGCTGCAAACACTCATTGTAAGGCTGCTGCCCTAAAGGTGGGACCACATCCTGGTGAGACTGTGGGAGTGGGCAACAGCAGCCCTGAGCCCCCACATGACTACTTTCCCATCCCTTGAGAGAGCCCACAGTGCTGCTGTGGTCCCAAGGAGTGGCCTAGGCTTGGACCCCATGGGGAAGCCCCATCCATCAAGCACAGTGGCCAGAGCCACCTTAAGAGGAGGCAGCAGCAGATCTATGTGACCAGGTGAAAAATTTTCCAGCTGCCACAAACACCCATAGTACCACTGTGGCCCCCAAGGTGGGAGCACACCACAGCAGGACTGCAGGAACAGATGGCAGCAGACCTGAGCCCGCACATCATTGCTTCCCATCTGGTGGGAGAGGCCACAGTGCCACTGCAGTCCCAAGGAGTGGCCCAGGCTCAGACAAGCACAGCTACCAGGGATTGTGGCAGGTTCAGAACACACAGCTCCTGGCCCCACCACCCTCCTCCAGTGGTGGGCAGGTGGATTCTGTGATCAGATACTGCCACTATGTGAAGGCACAAATCCACTCCATCAAATAGTATGAAGAGGTATATTAATACTCCAGACCAGAAAGAAAAAGGAAACACCCAGAAATCAATACTGAAGGCACAGAAGTTTAGAGTCTAAATGACAAAGAATTCAAAATAGCTATCATAAAAACCTCAACTAGTTACAAGAATACTCAGAAAGACAAGACAATGAAATTAGGAATAAAATTAATCAACAGAGGGAATTCTTCACAAAAGAGATTGAAACTATACAGAAAAACCAATCAGAAATATTGGAGATGAAAAAAACCATGAACAACATAAAGAAAAAACTGTCCTTAAATAACACAGCTGATATTATGGAGGAAACTATTAGCAATTTGGAGGACAGAAATATAGAAATGCTCCAGATGGAGGAGGGGAAAGAGAGCTAAGACTAAAAAGAAACAAAGAAATTCTGCAAGAAATAGCCAACTCAATTAGGAAATCCAATGTAAGAACTACAGATATTCCAGAGGGGGAAGAGAGGGAGAAAGGAGTAGAGAGCTTGTTCAAAGAAATAATAGCTGAGAATTTCCAACACCTGGGAAAGGAGCTGGAATTATAAGTAAAAGGAGCTAATAGAACTCCTAACTACATTAATGTGAAAAAAACCTTCTCCAAGGCATATATTAGTAAAACTGGCAAAAGTTCATGACAAAGAAAAAATATTAAGGTCAGCAAGGCAGAAGAAAATAACCTACAAAGAAACTCCTATCAGGCTTTTGGCAGATTTCTCAGCCGAAACCTTAGAGGCTAGGACAGAGTGGAATGACATATTCAAAATTATGAAAGATAGAAAGATTCAGCCAAGAATACCCTATCCAATGAAAATATCCTTCAGATGTGATGGAGAAATAAAAAATTTCCCAGATAAACAAAAACTGAGGGAGTTCATTGCCACAAGACACCCCCTAGTAGAAATGATCAAGAAGGCCCTCTTATCTGAAAAAAAAAAAAAAAAAGTGTGTACAAAGCCTTGAGCAAGGAGATAAATAGAAAGACAAAACCAGAAAATTGCAGCTCTCTATCAGAACAGGTTAGCAAAACCTTAATTATAACATTAAAGATAAGGGAAAAGAAAACATCAAAAATAACTATAATCACATCATTTTAACCACAAACTCACAACACAAAACAGAATAAGTTATGACAACAATAACTCAGATGGGGAAGAGGAAAGGTATGGAAACTGCTTAGATTAAGGAAGTAAGAGGCTATCAGAAAATGGACTGTCTCATCTACGAGATCTTTTATACAAACCTCATAATAAACACTAAATGAAAAATCAGAGCAGAGACAGAAATGATAAATAAAGCAAAAACTGAGAAAGCCATTATAGTGAACCACCACGCTGAATTGGCAGTCTGAAACATGGGATGATAAACAAGAGAAATACAGAACAAGTGGAAAACAAGTGATGAAATGGAAGTATTAACCCCTCATATATCAATAATCACTCTAAATGTAAGTGGATTGAATTCTCCAATCAAAAGACACAGAGTGGCTGGATGGATTAAAGAACAAGACCCAACAATATGCTGCCTCCAGGAAACACAACTCAGTTCTAAAGACAAACACAGGCTCAAAGTGAAGGGATAGAAGACAATACTCCAAGCTAAGGGCAAACAAAAGAAAGTAGGCATTGCCATGTTTATATCAGACAAAGTAGACTTCAAGATAAAAAAGACAATGAGAGACAAAGAGGGGCAGTATGTAATGAAAAAAAGGACACTCCACCAAGAGGACATGACACTTATAAACATATATGCACCTAATACAGGAGCACCAAAGTACATAAAGCAACTATTAACAGACCTAAAAAGAGATATTAACAGCAAAACAATAATAGTATGGGTCCTTAACACCCACTTACATCAATGGATAGATCATCCAGACAGAAATTCAACAAGGAAATAGTGGAATTAAACAAAAAACCAGAACAGATAGATATATATAGAACACTCCATCCAAAACCAGCAGAATGAACATTCTTCTCAAGTGCACATGAAACATTCTCAAAAATAGACCATATGTTGGGAAACAAGGCAAACCTCAATGAATTTAAGAAGATTGAAATCATATCAAGCATCTTTTCTGAACTTAATGCTATGAGACTAGAAATCAACTACAAGAAAAAAGCTGGGGAAGTGACAAATATGTGGAGACTAAACAACATGCTACTGAACAACAAATGGATCATTGAAGAAATAAAAGGAGAAATCAAAAAATTTTTGGAGACAATCGAAAATGAAAATACACCATACCAACTCATATGGGACGCAGCAAAAGCAATCCAGAGAGGGAAACTCATAGCAATACAGGCCCACCTTAACAAACAAGAAAAATCTCAAATAAGCAATCTTCAACTGCACCAAACAGAGTTAGAAAAAGAAGAACAAACAAAGCCCAAAGTCAGCAGAAGGAGGGAAATGAAAATCAGAGCAGGAATAAATGAAATTGAAACAGAAAAAAATAGTAGAAAAGATCATTTAAACTAAGAGCTGGTTCTTTGAGAAGATAAAATTGACAAACCCTTAGGCAGACTCACAGAGAAAAAAAGAGAGAAGACTCAAATAAATAAAATTAGAAATTAAAGAGGAGAAATTACAACAGATACCACAGAAATACAAAGGATTATAAGAGAATACTATGAAAAACTGTATACTAACAAGTTGGAAAATCTAGAAGAAATGTATAAATTCTTAGGCTCATACAACCTCCCAAAACTGAATCAAAAAGAAGTAGAGGATCTGAACAGACCAATCACAAGTAAAGAGATTGAAACAGTAATCAAAAACCTCCCCCAAAATAAAAGTCCAGGATCACATGGCTTCTCTAGAGAATTCTACCAAACGTTCAAAAAAATTTAATAACTATCCTTCTCAAACTATTCCAAAAAGTTGAAGAAGACAGAACACTTCCGAACACATTTAACAAGACCAACATCACCCTGATTCCAAAGCCCAACAAAGGCAATACCAACAAGGAAAATTACAGGTCAATATCGCTGATGAAGTCAGATGTAAAAATCCTCAACAAAATATTGGCAAACCGAATACAGCAATACATTAAAAGGACCATACATCATGATCAAGTGGGACTTATACCAGCGACACAGGGATGGTTCAACATCCACAAATCAATCAATATGATATACCACATTAACAAAATGAAGAGTAAAAACCACATGATCATCTCAATAGACAGAGAGAAAGCATTTGATAAGATCCAACATCAATTTCTGATAAAAACTCTCAATAACGTGGGTACAGAAGGGAACTACCTCAACGTAATAAAGGCCATATATATTAAACTCCCAGCCAACATCATACTCAATAGGGAAAAACTGAAAGCCATCCCTCTGAAAACAGGAACAAGACAAGTGTGCCCACTCTTGCCTCTCTTCTTCAACATAGTACTGGAGGTTTTGGCCAGAGTAATTAGTCAAGAACAAGAAATAAAAGGTATCCAAATTGGCAATAAAGAAGTGAAACTCTTGCTTTTTGCAGATGAGGTGATTTTATATATAAAAAATCCCTAAAGAATCCACTGGAAAACTATTAGAAATAATCAACAACTACAGCAATGTTGCAGGGTACAAAATCAGCTTACAAAAATTGGTTGCATTTCTATACTCTAATAATGAAGTAACAGAAAGGGTACTCAAGAATACAATCCCATTTACAATCGCAACAGAAAGAACAAAATATGTAGGAATAAATTTAACCAAGGAGGTGAAAGACCTATACAATGAAAATTTAAGGCATTATTGAAAGAAATCGATGATGACATAAAGAAATGGAAAGATATTCCATGCACATGCATTGGAAGAATAAACATAGTTAAAATGTCCATACTACTTAAAGCAATCTATGGATTAAATACAATCCCAATCAGAATCCCAATGACATTTTTCATGGAAATAGAACAAAGGATCTTAAAATTCATATGGAACAGTAAAAGACCCTGAATAGCTAAAGCAATCCTGAGGAAAAAAAACAAAGGGGGAGGCATCACAATCTCTGACCTCAAAATATACTACAAAGCTATAGTAATCAAAACAGCATGGTACAGGTACAAAAACGGACACACAGCTCAATGGGACAGAATTGAAAGCCCAGAAATAAAATCACACATCTATGGACAGCTAATCTTCGACAAAGGAGCTAAGAACATACAATGGAGAAAGGAAAGTCTCTTCAGTAAATGGTGTTGGGAAAACTGAACAGCCACATGCAAAAGAATGAAAGTAGACCATTACCTTTCACCCTACGCAAAAATTAACTCTAAATGGATTAAGTAATTGAAGATAAGACGTGAAACCATAAAACTCCTAGAAGAAAATATAGACAGTACACTCTCAAAGAGTACTGGTCTTAAAAGGACCTTTTTGGATACCATGTCTACTCTGGCAAGGGAGACAAAAGAAAACATAAACAAATGGGACTTCGTCAGACTAAAGAGCTTCTGCAAGGCAAAGGAAATCAGGAACAAAATGAAAAGACAACCCACCAATTGGGAGAAAATATTTGCAAATCATATATCCCACGAGGAGTTAATCTCCAAGAAATACAGAACTCATACAACTCAATAACAAAAAAACCAAGCAACCTGATCAAAAAATGGGCAGAGGATATAAACAGACATTTTTCCAAGGAAGATATACAGATGGCGAATATGCACATGAAAAGATGTACAACACCACCAGTCATTAGGGAAATGCAAATCAAAACGACAATGAGATATCACCTTACACCTATCAGAATGGCTATAATCACCAAGACAGAAACCAACAAATGTTGGAGAGGATGTGGAGAAAAGGGAAACCTCATACACTGCTGGTGGGAATGCAAACTGGTAAAGCCACTATAGAAAACAGTATCGAGATTGCTCAGAAAATTGAAAATAGAAATACCATATGACCCAGCTATCCCCCTACTGGGTATTTATCCAAAGAACTTGAAATCAACTATTCAAAAAGACTTATGCACCCCTATGTTCATTGCAGCATTATTCTCAACATTCAATATTCACTATTCACAATAACCAAGAAATAGAGGCCACCCAAGTGCCCGTCAACTGATGAATGGATAAAAAAGATGGGGTATATATATGCAAAGGAGTACTACTCAGCCATAAAAAAGACAAAATCATCCCATTTCCAACAACATGGATAGACCTTGAGGGTATTACGTTAAGTGAAAGACAAGAGACAGAGAAAGACAAACACCATGTGATTTCACTCATATGTGGAAGATAAACAAATACATGGACAAGGGGCTGGCCCAGTGGCATAGTGGTTAAGTTTGGTGTACTCCACTTTGGTGGCCTGGGTTCACAGGTTTGGATCCCTGGCGTGGACCTACACCACTCATCAAGCCATGCTGTGGAGGCATCCCACGTACAAAATAGAGGAAGACGAGCACAGATGTTAGCTCAGGCCCACTCTTCCTCAAGCGAAAAAAGGAAGATTGGCAACAGGTGTTAGCTCAGGGCCCATCTTCCTCCCCATCTCCCCCTGAACAATACATAGACAAAAAGAACAGATTAGTGGTTACCAGAGGAGAAGGGGGCTGAGGGGTGGGCATAAGGGATAAAAGGGCACGTATATATTGTGACTGACAAATAATAATGTACAACTGAAATTTCACAATGTTATAAACTATTATGACATCAATAAAATAAGAAGTAGTGAGAGAGAAGTTGAGATTGCTAGAACGAGGAGAGATTGTGTGTGCCCCTGAATTCCAGACGAAATGGTGGAGCTCTTTTAAAAGCTTTAAGGCAGGGATGAAAAATAATATATATGCCATACAAAATTTATTTTAATTTTTCATCTGCCTTTAGAAATGCTGAAATACACTTAGATTTCTGGGAGAAACATTGTTAAAAGGTTGAAATGGGGCCCAGTGAGAAGCGCGCTGGATGGTAATGAGCATAACAGAGTTATTCCAGAGAAGGAATCAGCAGAGACTTGGACCAGATTGAAAACAGGTATAAGGAAGGTTTTTTATAAAAGTTATAAAACATCTCAATCTAACTGTCTTTTATGTATTTTATAACTTTCTATGTATATCATTTATGCCCTCTACCTCCCAAAAGCCAATAATTTAAAATGTTAAAGGATAAAATAGTCAGAAAGGATTTATGAACTAAAAAAGAAGGACCGAAGCCATTTAGAGATAAGGAAAAGGTATTTGCATCAAAAGACAAGAATGGGATATTTGGCACAATTATGCGCTAAATATACCCATTGTCCTCAGGAGCCTAAGCAAATGAAAACACAATGGATGATGGAATTCCTGTTCTTCTTTCCTTCCTTCTCCAGGGCCTGAGTGCTGTATCCCCAACACTTTACTGGATGCTAGAAGAAAACACAACAATCAGCATGTTAGACAATTGTCCTAGTGCTTTACACACATTAGCTCATTTACTAGTCCCAACAACCAGTGCAGTAAGTTTCATTATAATCCCCATTTACAGATGAGGAAACTGAGGCATAGGGAAGATTAAAACCAGTAAGTAAGAAAGCTGTGATTTGATCCCAGCCAGCCCAGCACCGGAGTCCACATTTTTAACCACTACACACACTACCTCTAAAAAAACAGTGAAGCCGATTGTCTTTACCCTCACGTTGCTCCAGGTTATCAAAGCAGAGTGCGTTATTAACATATAAATACGGTGCGTGAAACTTACACGGAGTCCTTCAAAATCCTGTTGTCAGCAAATGTCTATGGATATGGATTCTGGGAAACTTCAGTCAAATTCCCTTTCACAAGCCTAAGGATCTCTTGACATTCACTATTCATATATTTTCCTAGCTCTTTTGAGAATTAGCTATGACAGTTGTATATTTTTCTTAAAGAATTCAGACTGAAATCTGTGGTCCCTTCCAGACGGTAAGTGATCTACATTGCAGTGAAGGGGAAGAACATATAATACTTAAACAATTCCCTTGGAATTTACCTCTGTGCCCCAAACGTGTTTGCTCACCATTTAATTTTTCTCTTGGAAAATAAGGAACGTACATACTCAATAAATCTGCCTCAAATGAGGTAATTAAATTACGATTTGATGCCACTGTAGCCCACCAATTTTCCCAAAGGGCTAGAAACCTTTCCCCCATCCCAATCTCCCCACTGTTTGGATCAGCCTTCTGGTCATGCCCGCTGAGCTGGGCTGTGGGTTGCTGCCAATCCCTTTGTGTCCAGCCCTGGATCCATATGGGCTTCAGCAAGACTGCCGTCACTACGATAAGAAAAGAAAAGAATCCTGTTTGGAAGGAGTGCAGGAAAAGTTTGAATGGTACTCAGCATTGTTCTGGATAGGGAAGAAGTGGAGAGTAAAAATGAAACAAAATAAATAGTCTCTGGAGAAAGGTTTTTATATTTTGCATCTTTTATATTTTAAATTTTAACTTAAACATTTTGAATATTATACATATTCACATGTTTGAAAATCGAAAGACAAAGTGAAAGTTCTCCTCCCACCTTTCTTCACAGCCACCCAGGTCCCCTCCTTGAAGGCAGCCAGAGTTTCCAGTTTTGTGTGAATCCATCTGGAGATATTTAACACATAAGAAACAAACAGGAAGATTTGTCTGCTTCTTTTATTCATTACAAATGGTGATACACCAGTCATGCTCTTCCAGCTTTGCTGTTTTCACTTGAAGCATTCAGAGAGCATATACACAGCTTTGCCATTCTTTTCCCTTTATGGTTGCATAATATTCCATTTATGAAGGTACCGTAATTTACTTAACCAATCTCCCACTGCTGGGCATTTAGTTTGTTTCCAGTCTTTTGACAGTACATGCAATGCTGCAATGAATAAGCCTGTTTATACACAATTTCACACGTGTGAACATTTTCTGTAGGATAAATTCCTGCAGAAATAGAATTGCTAAATCAAAGAGTATATACTTATTTATAATATTTGTTAGATAATGCTGATTTCACCTTCCATAGAGATTGTACCAATTTACACTTCTACTAGCAATGCGTGAATGCTTGTTTTTCCCCATTTTTATTGACACAAGGATACACACGTTACACAGATACATAGATACATCTATAGACATATATTTACTTATATAGACATCTATCTATCTATTTGGTCAATATGATAGGGAGGGGAAAAGTTTCTCATGTGATTTTAATTTGCATTTCTCTTATTGTGAGATTGAACAGCTCTTCAGATGTTTAAGAGCTATTGGTATTTCTTTTTCTGTAAAAGAAAATTTTCTATATTATCCCTACTTTCTATTTTTACATTTTTCTGCTGGGTTTAATCTTTATCCATTTATTTTTGCAAGAGCTCTTTATATATTATAAAAATTAGCCTTTTTATATAATGTGAATTTCAAATTTTTTTCCTAGTTTATCTTTCTTCTTTGACTTTGTTCATGCAGTTTTTGCCACATGGGTGTCTACTTTTGATGCCATCAAATTTATTAATCTTTTCTTTTTTGGTTTCTGAGGTTGGTGTTATACTTTGAAAGGTCTTTCCAACTGTAAATTTGCATGAATATTGTCCCACAGTTTTTTCTGTTAAGTTCAAAGTTTCATGGTTTATATTTTCAAATATTTGATCCATTATGAATTTATACAGATATAAGATATGTGGTTTAAATGTTTTTAAAATCTGATGTGAACAGAGCCCAACGTCATTTATTAAACAATACATTTTTCCTCCACTGATTTAAAATGCCCCCTTTTCGTGTACTAAATTCCTTTATGTATTTGGGTCTATTTCTGGACTTGCTTTTTAATTCACTAGTGAGTTTCCGTGCACTGGTACTGCAATCATCAATGTATGATATTGATTGGCTCTTAATGGTTACAAGTCCCAGACCACCTCACTAGATGATGGCAATATGCTAGTGAACTCAAATATCTGTGTGGCAAAGCAGTAAATGTATCCTGGGTTTCCTGCCATGAGAAGGTAAATTGCGCCTGGCTGGAATCTGGAGCTGGCATTGTGAAGAATGCATTAGCCCAGTCTGTGATGGCATCCCAGTCTTGCTATGCTGGTTGCATTTCTTATAAAGGTCTTATATATTAGTCACAGCTGAAGCAATCAGAGGCTTGATCTTGTTTCATCACTGAGAGTCCACTCTTAACCTCTGGGAACTGTTGTCTCATATCCTGACCAGACAGGATTGTTAAAAGGGAGCTTGTGGGAATTAAATTTCCTGCTTCAGCTATGTCCTTAATCAGAATAGTCCTGTCTTGTTGCTTTCATGGAACTCAGTATTGCTTAGTGTTTGCTACCTAGGAGGGCTTGAGCCGTTCCAAAGGTACATATTTAGCATGGCCAAATAAAACCGAGTGAAAGGCATACTTAGTTAACGCTCTATTCACTTAAAGTTCATCCCAACTATATATTCAGGTAAAGTTGATGGGACCACAGAATAGTCACTCTGGTCACACTTTCCCATTCCTAACTTCATCTCTACCGTGGTTTTCTCTACCATGATATCTCTTGGATCACTTTTGGACCTTTTAGAGCACAGTAACTCTCCTGATGACAGTTAGTCTCAGGATGGCCATTGAGTGCCTGTACGTAGGAAGCCTAGAAAATTGCACGTGCCACCCTTTGGCTACTTCACCCAAACCATTGCCTAGGCCTCAGGCTGAGGGGTAACTGTTCCTCACCTGGGTACTGAGCCATCCCTGGTTGCTTTCCCTAAACTCTATCTATATGTTTTTAAATAGTCCTTTTTTTTTTTTTTAACCCAGATTCGGTGTACCATCTCGTTCCTGCCATAAAAACAAGTTCGTGTCATAAAAACAAGAAATTATAAGCCTTATATACTTTAATATTGAAAAAGACTGTGTGGAACCTACATACTTTGATTTAGCTCTAGCTAATAAAGTGTGATGTTAAAACCAGAGCCTGCGTCCTGTAATTAAGTTATCAAAGAAGAACGTATGGGAGCATAAAAGGTTTGTTAGTTCGTGAAAAGACAGGGCTGTACTCTGTAGAGCATTTCAGAGTAAGACGAGAGGGGGGAAGCTGAAAATGTAAGTGAGACATTTCTATAATGCAGTAACAATGTAACGCCAAACCTGTGTTGGGGGGACGCCCGCTTTATGTGCTTCTATCCAGTTTCTCTCTTGACAACTTAAGACTTTTTTTAAATTTTAGAAATAATAATCAATTCTTAGTTACACTTGTTAATTACTTGGAAACATAGCACAGCTAATATATAAAACTCTGACGTATGCAAATTTTGAATTTAAAATGTTTTCAATGTACTTCAGATTATGAACCAAAACTTATAGACGCTTATATTTGTATAAACATGGTGTTATTGTATATATTGTGACATATTTTAACAGCTAAGGAGGATCATTCTTACCTGAGTTTTGGTGACAAGAGAACTGAGTCTCAAAGAAATGTCCTTCCCATGTTCTCTTAAGTAAGACCGAGAAAGGGGATGAAAGTCTAAAATGGGAGAGTGAAACATCAGGAAGATGGAGAAACCTCAATAACGTGAGATGCAAAAATTGTGAAGGAGTCTCAGTCTGGAAATCTAAAATTTCAGCATCATTAATAAAAAGTTTGAAAAATTTTATAGAAAAGTTCCCATGGACTTAATAAATTTCCAGAAATCTGAATTTAGAAGGTATACTTAGTGTCTTGAAAGAGAGTTTTATGTTTAGAGAGGAAGGAAGGAAGGAAGGAAAGAAAGCAGGGAGAGAGAGAATGAATGAGGAAGGGAGAGAGGGAGGGAAAAGGTCCCTGAGCTGGGTGGAACACTCAAAATTTACACAACTAAGGAGGGCATATACTGGCAATAGAAATATTGTCAGTGAAATTTAGACGACTTTATGATGTTCAACTCACTGGAGTTTATGAGACATTGAGACATATACTACAACTAATTTTGAGTTATAGAGAAGAGTGAAACAATTATACACACTTTCTTTGTTGTTCTGTCAAAGAGAACACTGTGCAAAGGTAGTATTCTAGCCCAGGGTAGTGTTTCAAGAACAATAGCAATAAAATGATATTTATTGAGAGCTTACATCATGCGCCCCAGCCTGAGCTAAGTGCATTACATGGACTGTCTTTGAACTTTTGAAGGACGTAACACATTACCCTCATTTCACAGAGAAGAAAACTGAGGCTTGAAGAGGTTAAGTAGCTTTGCCCATGTCATGCAACGAATGCCCAGTGGAGTCTCGATTCTGAGATAAGTAACTGCTCTTGAACACGCTTCCCTGCATTTGAAGCAAGACGGTCCTCAGTGTGAAGAGATAGGTAAAGACACACACACACATGCCAAATCTTTAACAAATCAGGAGATTTCAATATCAGGGGAAATGGCTGTTTATTAACAACATATGGAAATAATGTCACATGAGATCATCACAATCACTATATAATTAGGATGATCACAGTGCTTGTCTGAAAATAGACGCATTTGGGCCTGGGTTAAAATCATTTGATGAATGTGCTTTCATCTGTCATTTCCTAGAACTGAATACCAACTCTGAATGTCAAATCAGAAGAGTTGGCAGCTAAGAGTCCATTCCCCAGTCACTGGCTGGCTCCAGCAGATTTTATATGACTTGTGAGGACATCCATAGTGTGACAAAGATTACAGGCAGAGATTCAGCAGCAGGAAGAGGCACAGCACACAGGGCGGGGGCAGGTGGAGATGACACAGGTGGGCCGATAGCAAGTGGTGTGGCAGGAGACCCAGCCACAGACTGGGCGCAGACAGCAGGAGGGGCGGCAGCAACTAGGAATGCAGCAGGTGGGCTGGCAGCACTCAGACTGGCAGCACTGGGGCCTGCAGCAGCTGGAGATGGAGCAGCTGGGGCGACAGCAGCTAGAGATGCAGCAAGTGGGCCTGCAGCAGCTGGAACCACAGCAGGAGGGGCGGCAACAACTAGAAATGCAGCAGCTGGGGTGGCAGCAGGTGGGCTGGCAGCACACAGACTGGCAGCACTGGGGCCTGCAGCAGCTGGACACACTGCAGCTGGGGCGGCAGCAGGTCTCCTGGCCACAGCCCTGGTCAGAGCAGACGGAGCCACAACAGGAGCTGACCATGGCGTCAGAGGGTGGAGGTTCTGGGTGGGTTTCCAGGAGAGTGAGGTTCTTGAGTTTGAAAGTCTTCTTGTGCCACTGCCTCTTATATTCTGCCTGAACAGGGGGAGTTGTCAACGCATTTTGTTTGTTTTTGTTTACTTAACATTTAAGTAATTATCAGATTACATAATAAGGTTTGTCTATTTAATGGTTTAAACTGGGAAACAAAATTTTCTTTTCCACGTGTGATAAATTCTATCTGATCTGCTTTTCCTCCTGATTCACACCCCCCGGCATCTTTTAGACCACTCTCTCCTCACGCTCCTCCAAAGCAGGCTGCCATGTGATATTTGGCATTTGGAATTGAATTTCTTACTCTTCCCTCCAGTATCCCCTACCAGGATGGGACTTAGGAGGTCGTATTTCTGGTTGTGCTTTTCTTCCAATGACCAATGGGGAAGAAGTCTCATCAACATAATGTGGCATCTAGCATGGGACGAGAGGAAAAGGCCCTATTTTGTGGGTCATTTTTGAACAATGAGGAAGGGCACAGCTCTGCGTGTATGCGACATTGGTGACCTCTACACCACTGGAATGGATTTCCTCGGATGTTTCAAACTTTGGGTCATGTTCCATATTCTAAAACCCCAGCAGGCAATTTGTGTATATGGTTCCTGTTACTATAACACATAGTTTATTAAATTGTTGGTTCCTGTCTTATATGTCATATATGTTGTATCTCTCCAGCCAGTCTCTTAGCTTCTGGAAGACATAGCCTCGTTTTTATTCCTTATCTCATTCTTAATTAAAAATATTTCCTCAAAGGAGAAAAAAAAAATGTGGAATAATCAGAATGTGCCACTTTTCCGAACTTACCTTGAGAGCTTAGAAATCTACAGAACAAGTTTTTTTGGATAAATTTGACATGTGAATGGATTTTAGTAAATTCAACGTTAATTACTATTTCTACATATTCTCCAGGTACGATAGTCCAACTTGAGCATGCGTCAGAATCATCTGGAGGGCAGATTAAAAATGGTTGGAAATACTCCCAGAGTCTCTGATCGCAAATTGGAGCTTGAGATTCTGCATTTCTAACTGGTACCCAAATGATGCTGATGCAGAAGGTCCAAGGACCACATTTGGAGACCTACTGCTTTATTCTGTTCGATCAAGCTTTGAGGAAGTGCCTGTATCAAGTTCCTGCCTTGTTTATAAAGCAGATTTGTTGAGTGGGTAATCTGAAGGACACACATTGCCGGGCACTGCAGTTACAAATGTGGTGTAGTCTCCTCTTGGGGAATTTACAGTTCAGTGGGAAGACCACACACACACAACTGTAATACAATGTGGTAAAGCAACATCGAAAGAGCTCATAGCAGTGTGATTTAACTAAAAGCATTGTGCTTAAGGCAAGTTAGCCAACATGCCAATTTGGGAAAGACATAGATTTATTCATAAATAAATATTTCTAGTCACTATTTTTAATTTACTTTTTATAATTTACTTTATGTTTTAAGTAAAATTTACATACATTGAAATGCACAAATTCTAAGTGTACTATTTGATGGGTTTTAATAAATGAATACATCCATGTAACCCTCACACCTATCAAGATAGACAACATTTCCACATACCAGAATGTCCCACGTGTCACCCCAGTAAACTCCCCCCTGCCACAGAGGCAACCACTGCTTTAACACTTTTTTTGACCATAGATTCATTTTTTTTTTTTTAAAGATTTTATTTTTTCCTTTTTCTCCCCAAAGCCCCCCGGTACATAGTTGTGTATTCTTCATTGTGGGTTCTTCTAGTTGTGGCATGTGGGACGCTGCCTCAGCGTGGTCTGATGAGCAGTGCCATGTCCGCGCCCAGGATTCGAACTAAGGAAACACTGGGCCGCCTGCAGCGGAGCGCGCGAACTTAACCACTCGGCCACGGGGCCAGCCCCGACCATAGATTCATTTTGATCTAGGACTTCAAACAAAGGAAAATAGTATAATTTCTTTTCTGTCAGGCACCTTTAGCTTGGCACACATCTGTGGGAATTGCTAACGTTGATGTGTGCATCACTAGTTCATTCAGAGCCGCACTAATGAAATACCAAAGCTTGATTTCAACTATTACCAATCCCATTTCAAGGTAGGGTGACCAACTGTCCCGGTTTGCACAGAACTGAGGACTTTCAGTGTTAAAGTTAGGAAAGTCCCAGGCGAACACCCTCTGGTGACATCCTTACATGTCTTAATTAGGCTCATTTAAAGACCAAGCCCCTTGAAATATTTTTATCACAATAGCTTCCTTAGCAAACACTTGACTTACATGTTTTTATTTCATAGGCCTGCTTTTGCAGAGCTAGAGAACATGAGACACTTAAACAATTACATTGTGAGGCAACATGGTGTCCCGAAAGGAGAGATTTTCACTTGATTTGCCATATGTGAGATGCTGAGGAAAAAATAAAAACATTAAAGGAAAGAGTGTTTGATTACTGGGGGAAACTTTTCTATATAAATTCAGGGAGATTAGGAAAACTCCTTTGCAACAGCTACAAAAGCAGCGTACATTCCTGCTATAGAAACGGGGGTAGAGACTCAGCCCCTAGAGCAGTGGTTCACAAAGTTGGCTGTGTATTCGAATCAAACTGATGCCTGACTGCTGCCCAGAAAAATTCCGATTTAGTTGGCTTGGAGTATGACCTGGGTGTCAGAATTTTTTAAAGCTCCTCAGGTAACCTGAAGGCACAGGCAAGTTTGAGACCCATCTCCTAAAATGTCTATATTACATCAAATTGTATGATATTAAATTGGGAACAGAAGTAGCTAAAATAGTAAAATATAATTGGTAACATCTAAATAATAGAGGAAATGGTCTTGAATTTGAAACACCTAACTTCGAGTAATTTCAGATTGAAACATGATAATTCTCTTTACTCTTTTAGATCACTCTAATACCAAAACTACAGTCCTCCCTGGATGAGAACGATGAGAATGGAACAATGGGGTGTGAACCACAATGGAAAATTACTATAGACAGCGTGGTAAATTTTTTTTTAAAGCGAAAATCAAAACGAGGAGAGACATCACTCTGTATTCCTTGCTAAAATTCTTACCCATCGACCCAGGGATAGAAGGGATAGGAGCCAATATAGAATGATGTCAAGAGCAGATTACTCTTATAGGCAGCTGGGTTCAATCTCCCTGAGGACCTCTGGAGACTGGTACAACCTGCCCCCACTCGAGGGCAAGAAGCTGGCATATTTTTCCATCAACTCTCGTTCACTGACGGCGCGCTGCTCCTCGAGACTTCAACTCCCCTACTGGTGACCTGCCCAGAGCTTGCTCCTTCAGCCAGAGAAAGTGCTCAGGCAGAGTTCCAGGTGCTTGCTCTAAGAAACCTCTTCCTATATTAGAATGCGGAGAGCTGAGGGGCTAGGGGTGGAAAATGGAAATCACTTGCTATAGTCTACGCCTTCTGCAGAGAATGACAGAACAAGTGACAACTAAGGATGACAACTGAGGAAGGAAAAATAATGAGACACAATGCTCTTGTATTTGTATGCCTGGAAATTTAAGATTTATTTAAGATCTGGGAACATATCCATATGAGAAAATCTGGCAGGAAACAAATATATCAATTGGGATGGTTTGTTGGTTGACAGATTTGAGAGAAAATGTAAACTTTGTGTTCATTTGGGAGAGAAATAGTAACATGGCGGAGGGGGGCCAGTCTATTTGGAAGCCAGATTCAGTCTAAGAATTGGTTGGAAGTGAAATTTTACAATTGGCCTCGCATGATTCAGCTCACAGTTGGACCACAGCAAGAAGTGTGATTGATGGTACAGGACAGGGCAGTCAGCAGCAAGAACCACTAGAGCAGATGGGGCGGCAGCAGATGGTCGGGCAACAGCTGGGGCGACAGCAGCTAGAAATGCAGCATGTGGGCCTACAGCAGCTGGAACCACAGCAGGAGGGGCTGCAGCAGCTGGAGATACAGCAGGAGGGGTGGCAGCAACTGGAAATGCAGCAGCTGGGGCGGCAGCAGGTTGTTCTGCAGCAGGTGGTCTGGCAGCAGCTGGGGCGGCAGCAGCTAGAGATGCAGCAGGAGGGGCGGCAGCAGGTGGGCCGGCAGCACACAGACTGGCAGCACTGGGGCCTGCAGCAGCTGGACACACAGCAGCTGGGGCGACAACAGGTGGTCCTGCAGCAGGTGGTCTGGCAGCAGCGGGGGCGGCAGCAGCTAGAGATGCAGCAGGAGGGGCGGCAGCAGGTGGGCCGGCAGCACACAGACTGGCAGCACTGGGGCCTGCAGCAGCTGGACACACAGCAGCTGGGGCGACAACAGGTGGTCCTGCAGCAGGTGGTCTGGCAGCAGCGGGGGCGGCAGCAGGTCTCCTGGCAGAGGCCTTGGCCACAGCTGTGCTCAGAGCAGACGGAGCCACAACAGGAGCTGACCATGCTGTCAGAGGGTGGAGGTTCTGGGTGGGTTTCCAGGAGGGTGGGTTTGTAAGGTTTGAAGTCTCCTTGGCCCAGGTCCCCTTTTATACCCTGCTAAATGGCTGCCGCTATCAAACACAGCACTCTTTCCTTGTCATTGTTTGTCCTAATAAATAGGCGATTATCAAATTAGGCAAGTTTGTTTTCCTGGTAAAACTTTGCAAGATGGAAGGAAAACATTATTTCCTTTTCCTGATGTGTTAGGCTTCATCCCGTCGGCTCTTCCTGAATCAGCTCTGGCGTGTCCTTCTTGCTTTCCTTTCCTCAGAGAAAGCTGTCACGTGATGCTCTGCCTGCAGACGCTGTGTGTGTTAGTCTCACTTCACCCAGCCCATCGTGTCTACTCTTGGGTGGTAACGATTCTGTAGGCAGGCCCACATTCTCTTTGCTGACCTGGGAGGATAGAGCTGCATTTCAGTCTGATGGCTCACTCATGGTGGGTCAGGTGGGCAGAGAAAATTTGCATGTGAAACTTGATAATTCTCTTTATTCTTTTAGATCACTCTACCAAAACTAGAGTCGTCCCTGGATGAGAACGATGAGAATGAAACAATGGGGTGTGAACCACAATGGAAAATTACTATAGACAGCACACTGGATTTTTCCTTAAAACAAAAATCAAAACCAGGTGAGACATCAGTCTGTACCCCCTGCTAAACTTCTTACCCATCGTCTGCCGCAATAGAATTGATAACTAACATCAGGGCCATACACACAAATTATGCATTATCTATGTAAATTGTATCTCTTTTATTACATAGAGTAGATGGAGTGTAATTTTTTTTCTTTCGTGTACTTTTTTCTTTTTAAACTAATTATTTTGTTGGCTTTCAGAATTCCATAATAAAAACCTTAGTTAGGTAAACATCAAGGAAATTTGAATGAAGTGGACCCAATTGATATTTGCGATCACCATTGAGGAACCTGCGTGGTGTCTCCCAGGGAAACTGGACATGTGGTGTTAAAACATCCTTTAAAGAATGGCATGAAAAAAAGGCTTTTCTTATCAGGAATGACATATGTTACATTAGCACACATCATTATTTTTATAAATACCTGGTATGTATTTGTCTACAGCTATGTACTACCACTGTTATAGTGCCTTAGTTATAATATGATCTAAATAAAGAAAACTATAGCAGGCATGGTGAGAAGATAGAAAAATTAACGCATTTCTATTCGATTAAGTTCCTTTATAGTAAAAATTAAACCGCATTCAATATTTGAGAATAAACATGAAATAATACAAGTCTTGATATTAAGGTAGTATGAGTAATTAGAACAATATTTAAAATAAAATAAATGCTCATATACCCTTGATTGAATTTCTCCTTTTTCTTTAACTATCTTCAGTCACTGCTTAATCTACTCTTTAGTTTTTAATCTTAAATAGAGTAAGAATTTCAGTTCACCATGAATTTTTAAAAACTCTTTCTTACTATGAAAAACACATACATACCAAAAATTTTATAAAAAATAGATGCATAATATAAGAAATAATTACGCAGCAAAAATCTGTATACCCAAAGCCCAAGTCAGGAAATAGAACATTGCTGTCACCAAAAGGGCCCTCAATGTGTCTTTTCTTGACCAGGTCTCTCACTTTCCACCCTACAAATATTCACTATCCTGATTTTTAAAGTAATCTTTTCACTGATTTTCTTTGTAGTTTTACCACCTAGGTACGCATCCCTAGTCAATATAGTTTTGTTCTACATGTTTTTGAATTTTATATAAATAGTATCTTATTATATGCATTATATGTTTTTATTCTTTCATGTAATGTTATGTAAGAGTTGTGGTAGGCAGCCTGGAAGATGGCCCAGTGATTTCCATCTCTTTGTGTCCATGGTCTTACGTAATTCCCTCCCCGTGAGTAACTTGCCTGTAACCAACAGCATATGGCAACACCAAGTAACTAAGTTACAACAGACTGTGACTTGGTCTTGCTAACCAGCTCCCTCTCTCTCGCTGACTTTGATGAAGCAGCTGCTGTGTGGGAGAGATCTGTGTGGCCAAGAACTAAGCAGAGTCTCCATTCAACAAACAGCAGGAACCGAGGCTCTCAACCCCATGGCCCTTGAGGAACTGAACCCTGTCAGCAACGGCGTAAGGGAACTTGGAAGTGGATTCTTCCCCAGTCGAGACTTCAGATGAGGCCCCCGCGCCAGCTGACACCTTGATGACAGCTTTGTGGACACTGCGAAACAGAGAAGCGAGAATCCAGCTGAGCTGTCCCTGGATTCCTGATCCACAGGAACTATGAGATAATAAATGTGTGTCGTTTTAAGCTCTAAATTTTGAGATAATGTTACATAACAATAGGTATCTAGGACTACACAATACACAGATGAGGAGGGATTGAAATGTGCAGACAAGTGGATATGCTAGAATAGATCTATTTATAAGTCCAGAAAACCCAACCGGCTGACTACGTTCCCTGGGAGGGCTCGGGAGGCATCTATTTTCTAAGTTAATAAGGAATGAGCAGGTAAGAAGGTCAGCAGCCTCACTGAGAAATTCGGTAGTGACTATTCTTTAAAGTCAGAGCTGGTAGTAGTGAATACTGTCCAGAGCTGTGCCCCTGGGAGTAATGGGAATGATAATATCCCTGAATAGCAGAGGCCACATGGCAGCATTTAACTATAAGAAGTAACGGTATTATTATGTGATGAGCAGCAAGTTTGGAATGACAAATGGAGCAGAGTGACGTGTGACCTCCAAGGATCTATCAGTATGGATAACAAAGCATGGCGTTCCCCGAATAGGATATAGGCAACCATCCAGAATACAGCATTAGGGGCCAGCCAGGTGGCACAGAGGTTAAGTTCCCATGCTCTGCTTCTGTAGCCCAGGGTTTATGGGTTCAGATCCCAGGTAGACTTACACTCCATTCATCAAACCATGCTGTGGTGGTGTCCCACATACAAAAAATGGAGGAAGATTGGTACAGATGTTAGCTCAGTGGCAATCTTCCTCAAGCAAAAAGAGGAAGATTGACAACAGATATTAGCCCAGGGCTTATCTTCCTCACCAAAGAAGAGAGAGAGAGAGAGAGAGAGAGAGAGAGTATAGCTTTATCCATGTGTGTATGTGTGTGTATTTAAAAGATCTTAAGAATAAATGGGCAAAAGTTTGAGATCAGTGGAAAGTCATGATCCCTTGTCCAGTTTCCAGACGTGAGCCAGTTCTCAGACCTAGAACCTCATGATCCATTGAAAGAAAGGCCAGTCCCCCAGGAGAAAGGACCACAGCAAGTGTGTAAAGTAATGATCTCTCTAGTCCTTTCCCCAAGGAATCTACAGCCATCTACTCAGGGGAAACTGGAATACCCATATGTTCGGATGCTGTTTGATAGCAGATCTGAGTTGACACTGACAGTTGGATACCCAAAATGGCAACGTGGTCCCCCATTAGAATACATTAATCCAGAAACTCAGAGTTGAAGGAGGAGCTCCCCCATCACCTTCACTCCCAGTGATCCATTTGGGGGAATTTAAGCGTCCCTCTCCCATAATCGCAGGCTGTGCATCTAGAGGTCTCAGTTGTAAGAGCGAATGTTACCTTGAGGGGACATAGTAAAGGTCTGATTGGAATTAAAGCTATGGCTGTCACCTTATCACTTTGGGCTTCTAGTGCCAGGGGATCAGCAAGCAAACAAAGGAGCTATGGGAGCAAGGAGGAATATATTTAGCATTTAAGTGATCCACTGGGGGCATTCTTGGTGTTCCTAATTCCAGTTTTAACTGCACATGGGCAGGGACAACAGCTGTAGCCTGATGAGGACATAGTAACCGAGGGCTCAGAGCTTTCAGGGACGAGGATCTAGCTCACTCCACCAGGCAGGTCACCTAGATTAGCAGAGGTACTGCCTCCTAGCCCTCCTCTTGCAGGTTTCCCTAGAAATTGGGACCAGCCACTTGTAGTGAGCTTAATGAGAGAAATACGCATACCTGAGCAGTGCTGGGGTAGACTATCTGATGTCCTATCCAGACCCCTTTTGCCATAAAGGCCCCCATCCCCAAGTTTGTGTGAGTAGCGCTAGTCACTCACACCCTTCACCCACACTGTTCTCCACGTAATTGTTCTCAGCCTAAAGGAGCCTCCACACCTGAAGGTTTCTGTCCTCTCCACCCCATCTCCCCACCAGGGATGGTCCACAGCTGATGATAACTGATGTCGGAGTGCCAAGACCCAACCACCTCTCTTCTATGAGGGGCAGGTCTGTAGTACCATTCACACCCATCATCTGTGGGCTCAGATGAGGGCAGAATTCAACTGGCTTAGCTTCTCCCACTACCCTATTCTGCCTCCCTCAGTGTCTTACTGATTTCTCCGGACTCCACTTCCCTATAAATCACTTGTGCAAGCGTCCCTCTTTCAGACTCTGCTTTTAGCAAATCCAACATAAGACACACAGCTTGGGGCAGACCTCCTAAACATAGCCTCCTTCAGGATGAGCATTACTAACATGGTGAGCCACACTACCTGTGGGAGTGTGTCAAGTCCCTCAGATATAATGACGTGAAAAAAAACCCCATGGATTGAAGACTACTACTCTAAGAAGAATTGTGCAAAAGTTGTAGGAAGAAGCAACGAAATGTTCAAAAGATTTTGTGCTTCAGCTGACAGTAAATTCAAGAGTTGACTGGGACCACGGCGACCATTCGGATTGTATAAAAAGTGTTTTGAAGGGCACTGACAATGAGATTTGGAACACTGGTGTCTCAGATAGAGTGCCTTGAAGGGCAGACCCAAAAACAAGGGTTTGAGAGCAAGTAGCTTATTTGGGAGATGGTCCTAAGAAGCCATGTAGGGAATCTGGGAAGCGACCCAGGGATAGAAGGGATATGAGCCAATATAGAATGATGTCAAGAGCAGATTACTCCTGTAGGCAGCTGGGTTCAATCTCACTGAGGACCTCTGGAGACTGGTACAACCTGCCCCCACTCGAGAACAAGAAGCTGGCAAATTTTTCCATCAACTCTCGTTCACTGACGGAGCGCTGCTCCTCGAGACTTCAACTCCCCTACTGGCGGCCTGCCCAGAGCTCGCTCCTTCAGCCAGAGAAAGTGCTCAGGCAGAGTTCCAGGTGCTTGCTCTAAGAAACCTCTTCCTATATTAGAGTGCGGAGAGCTGAGGGGCTAGGGGTGGAAAACAGAAATCACCTGCTGTAGGCTACGCCTTCTGCAGAGAAGAACGACAGAACAAGTGACAACTAAGGATGACAACTGAGGAAGGAAAAATAATGAGACACAATGCTCTTGTATTTGTATGCCTGGAAATTTAAGATTTATTTAAGATCTGGGAACATATCCATATGAGAAAATCTGGCAGGGAACAAATATATCAATTGGGATGGTTTGTTGGTTGACAGATTTGAGAGAAAATGTAAACTTTGTGTTCATTTGGGAGAGAAATAGTAACATGGCGGAGGGGGGCCAGTCTATTTGGAAGCCAGATTCAGTCTAAGAATCGGTTGGAAGTGAAGTTTTACAATTGGCCTCGCATGATTCAGCTCACAGTTGGACCACAGCAAGAAGTGTGATTGATGGTACAGGACAGGGCAGTCAGCAGCAAGAACCACTAGAGCAGATGGGGCGGCAGCAGATGGTCGGGCAACAGCTGGGGCGACAGCAGCTAGAAATGCAGCATGTGGGCCTGCAGCAGCTGGAACCACAGCAGGAGGGGCGGCGGCAGCTGGAGATACAGCAGGAGGGGCGGCAGCAGGTGGTCCTGCAGCAGGTGGTCTGGCAGCAGCTGGGGCGGCAGCAGATGGGCTGGCAGCACACAGACTGGCAGCCCTGGGGCCTGCAGCAGCTGGGGCGGCAGCAGCTAGAGATGCAGCAGGAGGGGTGGCAGCTGGTGGGCTGGCAGCACACAGACTGGCAGCACTGGGGCCTGCAGCAGCTGGACACACAGCAGCTGGGGCGACAACAGGTGGTCCTGCAGCAGGTGGTCCGGCAGCAGCGGGGGCGGCAGCAGGTCTCCTGGCAGAGGCCTTGGCCACAGCTGTGCTCAGAGCAGACGGAGCCACAACAGGAGCTGACCATGCTGTCAGAGGGTGGAGGTTCTGGGTGGGTTTCCAGGAGGGTGGGTTTGTAAGGTTTGAAGTCTCCTTGGCCCAGGTCCCCTTTTATACCCTGCTAAATGGCTGCCGCTATCAAACACAGCACTCTTTCCTTGTCATTGTTTGTCCTAATTAATATGTGATTATCAAATTAGGCAAGTTTGTTTTCCTGGTAAAACTTTGCAAGATGGAAGGAAAACATTATTTCCTTTTCCTGATGTGTTAGGCTTCATCCCGTCGGCTCTTCCTGAATCAGCTCTGGCGTGTCCTTCTTGCTTTCCTTTCCTCAAAGAAAGCTGTCCCGTGATGCTCTGCCTGCAGACGCTGTGTGTGTTAGTCTCACTTCACCCAGCCCATCGTGTCTACTCTTGGGTGGTAACTATTCTGTAGGCAGGCCCACATTCTCTTTGCTGACCTGGGAGGATAGAGCTGCATTTCAGTGTGATGGCTCACTCATGGTGGGTCAGGTGGGCACACGTTTGCATGTGAAACACGATCCTTGGCATGAGAATAAGACTATTAGGACATATTCTATCCCCTCCCCCCAACCCGACTGCGAATCATGGGACATTTTCTAGATTTTCTGATGGAAAAAACAACTGTTCTTAGCAAGAAAATTAAGTCGTGAAATTTTGGTGTCTTTTTTTTCCCATAGCTTCGTTGATATATGCTTAATATACAAAAAATTGCACACGTTTAATGCATAAACTTTGATAAGTTTGGACATATGCATACACCCACAATACCATCACCGCAACTATGGCAATAAACATATCCATCACCTCCAAAAGATTTCTTGAGTCCCTTTGCTTTTTCCCATGGTAAGAACGCTTAGCACGAGATCTATCCCCTTAACGCGCGTCAAGTGCACCGCATGGTATTGGTCACTATAGGCGCAGTGCTGTAGAGCACATCTCTAGACCTTATTCGTCCTGCATAACTGTAACTTTATACTCAGTGAACATCAACCACCTAGTCCCTCTTCCCTCCATGGCTGGAAACCACCATTTGATTCTCTGCTTCTCTGAGCTTGACTATTTTGGATATCTCACATAAATGGAACCATGCAATATCTGTCCTTCTGTGACAGACTGACTTCGCTTAGCATAACGTCCTCCAGATCCATGCATGTTGTCCCAAATGGCCGAATTCCCTTCTTTTTTAAGTCTTAACAATATTCACTTCCATTAATGTATCAATGTTGACATTCAAGGCATAATGGCAATAAGAGGTTGGCAGTAAGTGTGGACTTGTACTGGGTCACGGTCATGTGAAACGTGTGCCTTTTTCATTACAAACTGCTTCAATCTCTTCCGATAGATGTGCAGTGGTTATTTTAGACCAGCAATTCTCAATCTCTTTTTCTTCCCGCTACCGGGAGCAACATGGTTCATTTTGGTGATAATATTATGACTGAGGAAGAGGTGTTGAGGGGAAATATGACCTGAGGGTGTGTGTAGTTAGTTGGGAAGTAAATTTTCCCAAGAAGTTTAGCTATATTTACTCCTCCTGAATCTCATGCACCATGTTGCATTCAAAACTACTCCTTTCAATCTAAGAAAGGCTCTGACATTTCATCCTGTTAGATTTAGCCTCTTGTGCAAGGATGTCTGAAGCATTTGGAACCATGATTCTGTCATTCAACATGTTCCGTCTCCCCCTACCTCGTGGCCTACAAATATTTTGATGAATGTGATACCGACCCTGATATCAGTTTCCCCACATTAAACCCAGCATATATGGGGTTAAAACCAAAACACTCATTCCCTGCTTACTCTCTGGCTTCCTGGCTCCAGAATCCACTATCCTCCATGGAGACAGACACCTTCAAGGACAAGCACCTGGACTATCTCCTCCCGCAAAGAGATAGGGGCTGGTGGGAAAGCTGCTGACCAGCAAGGTCATGAGCTCCCTCCTGTCTGCAAGTAGTCTCAAGGCCAAAGACAGGCTGGTGGGAAAGCTCCGACCAGCAAGGCCATATGCTTCCCTCCCCTACCTAAAACTCCAAATAAAAACCCTTCCTTTTAGCTTTTCGGGGAGTTTGGGATTTCAGCATTAGCTGCCCTCTCTCCTTGCTCAGTGCTGTGCAAAAATAAAATTCCTACTTTCTTCCACCACCCCTGGTGTCAGAGATTGGCTTGCTGCGCAATGGGTGAGCGAACTCACTTCCGGTTCGGTAACAAACATATTTTATGAAAAGACTCTCAACAAAGTTGAGATGTCCATGGCTCTGTTCTCAGAAAGATCAGTCCAAGACAGGCATGACTACTCAAAAACTACCTTAAAGTTGAAAATGATATGTATTTGGAAGAGCATAGTACACAGACAGGATTTCACAGTAAGTGTCCTCCTCTCTTTCTGGATTTCCTTGACCGCCAAGAGGAAAAATGTATATAAAGAGTCAACCAATGTGCTGGCAGTTATCCTCATTTTTGGAAACACTAGTCAGCTCGTCACATGGCTGCTGTATGTGAGAGACTGACTTGCCCCAAAAAACTGCAAGGAGCTGGTATAGGATAAGTGGGCAGCTAATGGCGGGAAACAAATTTTGACTCACCATGGTGAAGCTGCTTTATGGAATGCCTTCCTCCGTATGGTCAGTGGAGGGATTTAAGTGTAAGCTCGTGTTGCAGAGGGAGACTCAAGGACCAGGTGGAGGAGACTGGATGAAAGGACTTTGAGGATCCCTTTCTACCTTAAGGCGCTCATAAGTCTAATAAACTAAACTCCTTGTTATGCTTTTTTGTTCCTAGCAAGTTTCTTCTCCTGTCCTGGCCCCAATTTCCAGGTTGACACAACCAGCGTGATCATACCCTGGGCTCCTGGTTTAACCTCTGCTCGGAAGTCTGGCTGATTTGAGTCTGCCTTGCATATAACCCTGATGAACCCAGATACAGCATTTTGTTGGAGAGATGCTGGAAACACCTCACTCTCTGAAAATCACTGGGTTGGGGGTCTCTAATGTGACTTTCAGTTCTACAAATCCATACATTTATGATGATTTTTTCAATTCTCTTTTACTTGACTACTCATT
The DNA here is from genome assembly GCF_041296265.1 of Equus caballus. NCBI lineage: Eukaryota > Metazoa > Chordata > Mammalia > Perissodactyla > Equidae > Equus > Equus caballus. Next base: position 21,569,253 of record NC_091694.1, on the reverse strand, counting down.
GTTCTCCTTTCTTCCTCCTATCAATGTTCATGTTTATATTTTAGAATTTATACTTGTTCTCAGATTTAGTCATGGAAAGGCACATTTTTAAGAGTGTTCACTTTTATAGGATATAATATATCCCTTTGTTCATCCAAAGAAGGATAGAATTAGAAACAAAATACCCAGTCATAAATGCCCAAAAGATAAGCCTGGCTGAGATAAATTAAGACTTAGGAAAGTGTTACAGAACTCTTGAAAAATTATTTTTCCCTCCCGGTACGTTGGTGGATGATGCTAAATCCAGTAACGCCCTCTTAACCCTGAACATAACTAAGTAGACTACAGAAATAAACGCAATCTGTGCTTCTATATATTTAGCAACGTATTTTACCTGCTTCATGCCTATCTACCTTTCAAAATTTAACTGAGACATAAACTGATGATTATACCAAAAAAGTGCTATTTAGATTCTCAGAAGAAAAGAGTGATTCTCTTGCAAGAAAGACTAAAATATTAACACCCTTTAATCCAAGAAGAAAATAAAGACGTTTATGATGAAAGTTTTAAAAGCCATAAGGAATAAGAGATAAAGGACATAAGGACAAATTTACTAAATCGAACACTGTTAGAATTAGACAGCGTCTTGAAACTGAAAAGTTGCAATGTTTGTCTCCAAGTATGAAGCCTCAATACATTTTTCCAAATAAATAAATAGATACATACATACATACATGCATACATAAATCTGAACTTGGAACAGCCTAGACGTCCTTCAACAGGTGAACGGTTGAACAACCCAAAGTGTGGTACATCCATGCTGTAGAATATTACTCAGCAATAAAAAGCAGCAAGCTATTGATACGCTGAACAACTTGCGTGATCTCAAGGGAACGATGCTGAGTGCAAAAAAGCCAATCATCAAAGGTTACATACTGTAAGAGTCCATTTGCAGAACACGCTTGAAATAAGATTATAGAGCTGGAGAACAGATTAGTGGTTGCCAGGGGTCATGGATGGTGAGTAACAAGGAGTGGGCAATGGGTGTGTTTATACGAGGATAACACGAGAAGGCCTTATGGAGACATAACTACTCTCCATCTCGATTGTGATGGTGGTTACACCAATCCATACACATGGTAAAATTGCATAGAACCACACACACACGTGCAGGTAAAACCGGTAAAATTTGAACAAATTCTATGGATGGCACCAAGGACGATTTCTGAGTTTTGATATGTACCATAATTCCATAAAATGTGACCACTGGGGGAAACTGGGTCGAGGGACCACAGGACTTTGCTGTCACTTTCTTTTCAACTTTCCATGAATCTGTAGTTGTTTCAAAATAAAATTTAGAAGAAAAAAAAAAAAACAAAAGAGGCTAACTGGAGGTAAAAGAGAGGATGCCTTTATGTGTCTACCATGCACCTTTATCTCAATGAATCTTTATGACAACTTTGTTTTTTTCCCTTCAATCAATCGAGTTTTGTTTGAGAAATGAAAGGATTCTTGTTGATAGGAGATAGTCTGAAAATTCTAGTCTGCTGCCTTGAAGTCAGATACACACGGCTTTTTAAAAAATTATTATTTTTTGGTTAAGTGTAAGAATACTTAACATAAGACATAACCTCAGAAAATTTTAAGTATACAAATCAGTGTTGTTAGCTATAAGCACTGTGCTGTATTGTAGATCTCCAGAACTTACTTATCTTGCATAACTGAACTTCGTTCCCTTTGAGCAACATCTCTCCATTTCCTCCTTCCCTCAACCCCTGGCAATCGCCATTCTACTCTCTGCTTCTATGAGTTTGGCTATTTTAGATTTCACATGTAAGTGAAATCGTACAGTATTCTGCATATGGCTTATTTCACTTAGCATAATGTCCTCCAGGCCCATCTGTTGTAGCAAACAGTAGGATTTCCTTCTTTTTAAAGGTTGAGTAATATTCCATTGTACATATACACCACATTTTCTTTATCCATTCGTCTGTCAATGGACACTCAGATTGTTTCCACATCTTGGCTATTGTGAATAATATTGCAATAACCATGGGGATGCAGCAATCTCTTTGAGATTATGATTTCAATTTGTTTGGATTAATACCCATAAAAGGGATTGCTGGATCCTATGGTAGTCCTATTTTTAATTTTTTGAAGAACCTCCATACTGTTTTCCATAATAGCTGTGCCAATTTACATTCCCACCAACAGTGTACCAGGGTTCTCTTTTGTCCACATCCTCATCAACATTTGTTCTCTCTTGTTTATTTTAATAATAGCCACCCTAACAGGTGTGAGGTGATATCTCATTGTGGTTTTGATTTGCACTTCCCTGATGATTAATGATGTATGACAACCTTGATAGGTGGGTATTGTGATCCTTCCTTTAGAGAAAAGCAATCCTAGGTTGAGAGAGCTTACGTAACATGTCCAAGATCATAGCTGGTATGCAGTACCATCAAAATTCAGACCTAATTCTCAGTCCCAAATCCACGGGCTATCCTCTGTACTGAGCTTCTCTATTTAATTGGTTTAAATCAATTCATGGATTACAGTTTACTGAGGACCCTTTTTTTGGTAGCAGTTATAATCCATAGCTCTCATATTATATGCATTAGGTTCAAAGATGCCTTCCTTTGAACCTTTTTTAATTTCTGCTGTGAGATTGATTCTGGTCTAGATAAAAATCTCATTGGCAAGTGCCAACCTAATTTTTCTATTGTAGGGTCCCCTGAGAACATGCACTCCCGTGTTGTGCAGAAAAAGAGACAGCACTATGCAGTGAACATTTCATTAATAAGAAATAAAGAGAGATGAGCAATTTTAGTGCCTTTGAATGCTAAAAAGTTTTATTGGGGAACATGAAGCAATTCCACATGAAAATGGATTCCATAGAAAAACATTAGAAAGAAAAAATCTAGAAGGGGAACATTTGAAGACTCCTACATTTTAAATCAGAATTAGAAATTCTAAAACAATTCGATGCAAAATCTGGCTGTAAATTCTGATTCACTAGTAATAAGATGTTTCTACAAAAGAGAATAAATAATAATATAGACACCCAAAGTTTCCAAATCAGTCCATGGGTGTGTTTGTAAATTCATGATATTAAGGAAGTGCCACATGTTTTATTGAATTAGACACTCGCTGCCTGGACTGAAGGATGGGGACAAGGAGGTTCATGAATCTAGAGCAGGACACTCAGCAGTAAGAACGGCCGAAGCAGCTGGGACGACAGCAGGTTGTTCTATAGCAGGTGGTCTGGCAGCAGGAGGGACGGCAACAGCTCGACACATAGCAGCTTGGGTGGCAACAGGTGGTCCTGCAGCAAGGGGGCTGGCAGCAGGTGGGCTGGCAGCACACAGATTGGCAGCACTGGGGCCTGCAGCAGCTGGACACACAGCACCTGGGGGGGCGACAACAGGTGGTCCTACAGCAGGTGGTCCTACAGCAGGTGGTCTGGCAGCAACTGGGTTGGCAACAGGTCTCTTGGCAGATGCCTTGGCCACAGCTCTGATCAGAGCAAACAGAGCCACAACAAGAGTTGGCCATGGTGTCAGAGGATGGAGTTTCTGGGTGGGTTTCCAGGAGAGTGTATTTCTTGAATCTGGAAGTCTTCTTGCTCCAGGTCCCCTTTTATACCCTGCTGAGGAAAGTCTTCGCTTGTTATTGTTTACCCACAAAAGTAAGCAATTGTTAAACTAGGCAATTACATTTTCCAAGTTGGGTGGAAAACATCACTTCTTTTTCCTGGTGGATTAGGATTTATCCCATTGACTCTTCCTGCATCACACCTTAGCTGTCTTCCTTTGTGTGCATCACCTTCATTCGGATCCTGGTCAAATATTCTAAGCTGAATGTGTTGATTACTGCTCCATCTACTCTTTCCTCCTGAATCACCTCCTGTCATTCCTTCCTTGAAGGCATCATCTATGTTTCTAGATCCTGCAGCTCCTTCCGCAGAGCACTTATTTGTGGATTTTGACATGGGCGAGTCGAGGTGTCAGTTTACCCCACGTGTCAGTCTTACCAGGCCCTCAATTTGTGCAGCATTCCTTATGGAAGAGAGATTTAGTTACAGGTCCGATCCAGATATAAGGAAATCTTGGAAGGATAGAATCTTAACATGGAAAAACATGGTAAAATCCATCAGTGTGGTCAGTTGTAAAGAAAAATAGTCAGGCAGGAGGTCAGGAGAATCCCCAGGACACCCTGACTGTGTTCTCATCCCATTTCCTGGACTTGAAAATATTGGCAGATTTCCTCTTTTTATTTTTTATTTTATTTTTTAAGGTTGGTCCTGAGCTAACATGTGTTGCCAATCTCTTTTTTCCTTCTTCTTCTTCTTCTTCCCCCCAAATCCCCCCAGTACATAGCTGTATATTTTAGTTGTGAGTCCTTCTAGTTGTGGCATGTGGGATACCATCTCAGCGTGGCCTGATGAGCGGTGCCATGTCTGCACCCAGGATCCGAACCAGCGAAACCCTGGGCCGCCAAAGTGGAATGTGTGAACTTAATCACTCGGCCATGGGGCTGGCCCCAGATTCCCTCTTTTTAAAGAACAAATTTATTTGAAATGGACATAGCCCTTCAGAAATCACCACTATTAATAACAGTGCTTATGTTACTGAAAATATTTATATTTATATTGAAAATAGAATATTCAGTGTAACCTCAATTATGTAAAAAAGTATGTAGGAAAACATTGACATAATTACCAGAAATATTAATAGTAATTATCTCTGATTGATAGACTTATGGAAAACTTTTTCTTCTGAACAATTTTACCTTCCACTTTTTTCTTTGATGACTTGTTTTTCTTTTGTAAACAGAAAAAAAATTAAAGAAAACTTTGTTGTGCTGCTATACTATTTAGAGATCTCTACCATGACCCTCCGGGGCTGGGGAGTAGGGGGGTTCCAGGCCAGCATGATGCTCAGCCTGTAGCAACAGTTCAATTGTACTGGTTGTTAAGATACTGAAGTTCCATTTACGACTGCCCTGAGCTCCTTGAAAGATTGAAAAGGAGATTGAAAGGAGAAAAGCAAATGTAAGTTTAAGAACATCTATATCTCCTGTATACATGGCAGATACCCAGAAAGCTGAGTGTCCCCATCAGTGCCACATCCCTGTGACCCAGCAAGGAAAGGTTAAAGCCAAGAATATGAGGGAGGGCTTTAGGCTCCTCCTCCAGGGCTAAGCCTGACGTCCATTCTGATTAGTTGGTGACTTTAAACTACTGGTTTTCAAATATTTTGAGTCTCACTCCTGCCCTGGAATGCCGACTCACAAACCTGAGGCTGCCCAGAGCTACATTTCACAAGAGAGCGTTCAACAAAGAAATATGCGTTTAAGCTGCTTAGGAAGCAGGAGAGCAGTGCCTCACCAGAGGGAAGGGGCTTGCTGTGAACTAGAAGAGAAGCCACAGAGTCCTAGCCAGGAGGCCAGTTACTAGACTTTGTTCTCAGTTCCCCTCTGGATGGTCTGACTCGGAAGGTCTGGGGAGGAGCCTGGACTTCCCCTCTCTATTCTCTACAGTCTCTGAGGTAATTCTAATTCAGAGCCAGAGTTTCAAACTCCCAGAATGAGATGCCAAAGTTTGAGGTGGAGCAGCAGCAACTGGACAACTTAGAGAATGAGGCAGAGGCACAAGTGGGACTGGCAGAAATGGAGTACATTGTGGGTGGGTGGTGGAGAGGAAAAATAGTTTTCCCTCTATCCTTCTAGGTTCTTGCCTGAACGCCCCTGGTAATAAAAGACAGATTGAAAGGAGAAGAACAAATAGAAGTTTAAGAACACCTATATCTCCTGTATACATGGCAGATGCCCAGAAAACTGAGTAACTCCCCCAAATGGCCCAAGCCACCACCTTAAATATTATCTCCAGCTAAAGACAAAAGATGTTGGGGTTGGGGCTGAGGGCAGCTAGTTATAGAAGGTTACCATGATAAGAGTTTCTGGAAATTTAGAGTCATCCTTCTCTTCCTGGTACAGAGAGGGAGACACTCCCATGAATGGAGATTTCCCTTATAAATATAAATGTCTTTTACAAAGGGTACCTTCTACCCAGTTTTCAGAGCTTCTCCTGTGTCTGCTGTTCTTAAAAATAATCAGTCTAAAATAATCCTTATGCCTAAGAGGCATATCTTAGAGTGGCACACTCTGCTTCCCCTCAGGATCTTAGACGAGAATAACTAATAGACGTAGGAAAAGATGTTTAGATCAACTTGTGATTAAGAATATACAGCTTAAAATAACCAAATATTATTTTCTCTTTTCAGGGCTGGTGCTAATGTGGAGAAAGTGGAAGGTTTATAAATGAATGGTGAAGTGTATATTGATGCCACTCTTTGGAGGATGTGTTGGCAATAGCTATTGTTAAAAAAATGAGACCACAGGCCCAATGCTCTAAAAGCCCATGATACTGTGGGGGATCAGAATTGTTCACCCCAAAATGTGTCTCTCTGGTTAAGGACAAAAGACTCTGAAAGAAACTTTGACATTCCTCCTAACTGCCTAGGAGAATTTAAGATAGAAGACCCGTCCCCAAGATAGGCCATCACCCTAGATAACTCTGGGTATCATAGGCTGGCAGGGTCCTTGCCAAGCCCATTCTTATCAAAGTTCTGTCACCAAACATTTACTTTTCCATCTCCATGTGAATTGTCTTCCTCCCCTTTGAAGCCCCAAACCACTACCCTCAGCATCCTCTTTTGTCTTTGGCTGAAGATGATATTTAAGGAGGTGGATTTGGCCATTCTGGTGAGTTGCTCAGCTTTCCTGGGTTTCTCTTATGTACACATGTTATAAAGCTTTGCCTGATTTTCTCTTGTTATTCTATCTCACGTCAATTTACTTCTTACACAAGCCAGAAGGACATAGAGGGTAGAGGAATTATTTTCCTCCGCTACAATCCCAAACCTAGATTTAATACCTCATCTAATTATAGTTTCATCTCTCTGAAATGTAATTTTTTTTTTTGATGAGGAAGATTGGCCCTGAGCGAACATCTCTGCCAATCTTCCTCTATTTTGTATGTGAGGTGTCACCACAGCATGGCTTGATGAGTGGTGTGTAGGTGTGCACCCAGGATCTGACCCCACGAACCCTGGGCCGCCAAAGCGGAGCACATGAACTTAACCACTAGGCAACCAGGCCAGCCCCTGTGAAATGCAATTTTAATTGGCCAGTCTGAAACTTTCTGGTCAGCACCAATGAGGTCATCCACCATGTGGGCCCTCTCCATCCCCAGAGGAAGAAGAGGCAATCTGTATGATAAAACCCTCGCCATTCCCTTTCCAGTAAAAGAAGATATCCCGGCTTAAAAATAATCCCTTCTTTTCTTTTGCTAAGAGCTCCTTTGTCCCATACTTCTTCCTATAAAAACCTCCCCATTTTGTATAACCTCTCTGAGTGCCCAGCTAGTTGCTAGAGGAAATGCTGCACGATTCATGAATCATCTAATAAAGCCAATTAGATGTTCAAATATGCTCTGTTGAATTTTGTTTTTTAACATTCTTAAAACTATAAAGGCAAATTTGTGATCCAATAATCCCACTTTAAAATTCTAAAGGCTGTCCTTCCTCATCTTCCTTTGCTGCAGCTTCTCCTCTCTTGACCTGTCAGTGTTGAGATGCTCCCATGGCTCCGACTTTACCCTCTTTCGTTTATCCTCAATTTACCGACACATTCTCCCTGTGTGATTTCACCCAACTCCATAATGACCAAGAATACCAGATTTTTATCTCCATCCCTGACTTTTCCACTGAGCTGCAAATTTCCTACCTCATATCTTCATTTGGGTGACTAATACCTATGTTCAAGTTCACATGGTCAAAACAGAACCTTTGATCTCCCTCTTCCCTGAGATTCATTCCTCCCTCAGTCTTCATGCAAGTAAATGGCACTGTCATAGGCTCAATTGCTAACTGAAAATTCTAGATGACCCATGATTAATCCCTTCTCTCTCTCTGCATGTCCAGACCGTCAGTAAGTCTCTGCCAAGTCCCCAGAACATTTCCCTGTACCTTCTCTCCATCTCCATTGCCACTGTCTTTGTCCAAGCAACTATCTTCTCTCACTTGTACCAGCGTAATAATTTCTTAACTAGAGTAGGGGAGGAAGAAATTTTCCTCTACCCTCTAGGTTCTTCTGGCTGGTCTGAGAACTAAATTGACATGAGACAGATTAATAGGAAAAAAATCAGATTTCATTAATTTCATATGTGCGGGAATCCCACATACAAGAGAGAATCAGAGACCCCACATACATGAGAAGGTCAGAGACAAAAAGATAAAATTAGGTATATGTGCCATCTTCAGCTAAGGAATGGGATAGGAGCCTGAGGCTTCAGAGGGGAGGAGGGTAATTCATGGGACGATAAGAAGAGCAGATGTTTAATCATTAGAGGTTTGCCCTGCCATACAGATAGGTCATAAAAATGCATTTCTGGTAGTAACTCTTATTATGGACAAGGCCCTTAATTTAAATTCTTTAAAGGAGAAATAAAAGTCTGTTGAGCCCTCGGATCTTAATTGCTTTTAGCTCAAAATATTCCTCATGCCAAAGTGGCACATCTTGTGGAGGTTTGTTCTGAACCCGTTCACTAGTCTTTGATTTCTCCTTTGCTCATCAACAATCCATTCTCAGACAGAAGGCACAATTATGTTTTTAACATACACATTTTAAAACCCATCAATGGCTTACTTTGAACTTGGGAAAAACAATCTCAAGTTCTTGACGTACGATGTCCTTCCTAAGCTGGTCTCTACCCACTTCTCCCGGCTTCTACCTGCAGGACCAGAGACAGAATTTGCCACCCCAAAATGTGCTTTTTTGGTATAAGAATTATTTTGGGCTGATTATTTTTAGGAAAGAGCAGACACAGGGTAAAGCTCTAAAAGCCTAGTAGAAGTTACCCATTTGTAGGGGAAATTTACATTTATAAGAGAAATTTCCATTTGTAAGGGTGCCTTTCTCTCTGAGCCAAGGAGAAGATGACTAAATCTCTAGAAACTCTTGTATTGGTAGAGAGGGAATGACTTAAATCTACAGAGCACATTCAACCTTGTTTACTGTGCTGACCTCATCTTAACAACAGAATGTTAAGGCTATTTTTCAGGGCTGCAAGCCAGCCAGGAGTACGCACAGAAGAGAAAATTTTGATCTGCCAATTGAAACTCTTCCTGTCAGTGCTTCAGCCTACCAGCCTGCCCTCCCTGATCCCTTAAACCTTATCTCTATACCCTGGATTGGGGAGACAGATTTGAGAGCCCTTCTCCTATCTCCTTGCCAATCGATTGCATAATAAACTTTCTTCCCTCAAACACTGGGGTACACAGTATCAGCTTCTGTGCACACAAGTAGAGAGAGAGCCTCTGCTGGGTAACAGGCTCATCCTTCAGAAGCCTGCCCCCCCCCCCCCAACCCACTCACCGAGCTCCAGCCACACTGATGGCTTTTCTATTTCTGTTCACACAATGGGGTCTTATCATTTACTGTTTCCTTTTCCTGAAAGACTTGACCTCCAGATCATGACCTCTGGCTTCTCAGCATCACTCAAGTCTCACTTAAAGCATCCCCTCCCCAAGAGAAGCCACTCCTGTCTCCCAGTCTCAAGAATCTCCCCAGTCCCTCCCATCACAACTGTACTCTTTGTTTTCTAATTGTCTTCCTAGCACTTATGTCTACTTGAAATTACCTTGTTTATATTTGTGCTTATTGTCTTTGTCCTAGAATGTAAGCGCTGGGTGCTGTAGCTCAGTAGCTTGAACAGTGCATAGTATATAGCAAGCATTCAATAAATATTTGTTGCATAAATGGATAAATGTGCCACATGATTCCGCAGGGGGGAATATGACATGTGTGTACTACACATTTACACACAGAAATATTTGTGTAAACATGGGAAAAAGTCGGGAATGATATCCATTAATCTAGTCTAGGAATGGGAGAAAGTTATTAGGGAAACTTTCACTTCTTACTTTGTGATTTTTTTTAAATGTTGGGATTATTGGAGACATGTTTGTCTTCTTTTCAGTATTTTTCAAATAAAATCAAGTTTTAAAACAAATAGGAGAGTTGGCTTAGCCAAGAAACACATCTTATGAACTATGGTTTCTTGTTATGACCCCTTTGCCAGATTTGGTGTGACGTTGCCACACTTGGCACAGGACTTTAAGATGAAAGGCTGTTGACTCCCTGGTGCCCTTAAGATGTGTCCCAAACGCCTCAGCATGGCATCAGCACCCTTCACATACCTACATTCCCAACGCCATCTCCACTCACTCTCCCAGCTTCCTCATAGGCCACAGTTTCCAGATTCTGCCCTTTGCAATGTTGTCCAACTCCCTAGCGAATCCACTCCTTTTCTACCTGGAAAAACCTAGTTTAACGCCATTCTATGACACCTTCTCTTACTCCTTCAAGCAGGCCATTCCCTTGATATTCCCACAGAGCTCAGTCTGTCTTGGGTATGGAGCTTCAATCCTATTCTTCTTCTTTGAATCCCCAGCATCTAGCGAAGTCCTTGGCACACAATAGTTTTCTCAATACAAATTTTTAGAGCTTGAGAAAGCATTTAAATAATGTTAAAGATCTTTTAAATTATAGTAAAATACTAAGTTATAAAATGCCTCCATAGAAACAGTATAATGAAATGTCACTAATTAAAAAATCAAGAAGGCAGACTGGTCTAATTTGGTTGGCTAGAACTTTTAAAAATAATGCTTTTTTAGCTTATTTCAATACATTTAAAGCATGATTAAGAATCATAGGTAACAAATGCTTCTAAATGCTACTTTCAAGGCTTAGATATAGAGCGATATGATTCACTTGTAATTAGCGCTAAGTAGATCCACGGTGAGATAAATACAGCTTCTGTAATTATATTTACCTTCTCCATTTGCCTTGCAAACAATCATTTTATGGAAGACACCAAATTTCATATGGGTGCAGACCAGGGAAAATTAGTCTGCACATGTCCCAAATGGAATGTGTCCAAATGAATGAGATTTTTATTGTGTGAATGTCATAGCAAGAGATTTAAAGGGTGTAGGAGGCTTTCCAGACATTGTCCAAATCCTTTTCTGGTGGTTTAAGTAATATGTCAACCAAGTGATGGATTAGTGCCCTAATACATAACACTCCCAGGAACGTATAATGCCTTAGAATAGAATCACTTTCCTGAGAGCGAAACTGAGTCACTGATCCCACAGTCTTCAATGTTCAGAACGTGCACAGAGTCATGTAGGGATTGGGCTGGGTCCTAAAAGAGCCCCAGGTGACTCACAATTGAGATTACAATAGCAAGCCCATGTTTGCAGACAAGCTTTACACCGGTCAGAAATGTTCTTCTTGGAAGATCTCCGTTGGGGTTGATCGAATTATAAAGCTGGAGTCCTGTAGAACTATAGCTTGTCACTCACTCATCTGTTCAGCAAACTGGTTGAGAGCTCCCACATTCTGTTCCAGGCACTCTGCGTGGACCTCCATACTACTTGTCCTCTAAGATTTAGAGGTTGTTACCTCCTCCGGCAAGCATGGTGCTCTCCACCCAAACCACTCCTACCTTAGAGCCTTCTTTTACTATCCTGAGAACAAGCGTGTTTCACATTGTTTTATCTTTACTTTCCTGAGCTCGAGACAGTAGCTTTCCAACTGAGCTGCTCTCATTTGATTCTTCTTTATAACCCTTGTGAGCCCAAAAATAAAGAGCCAAAATGAGAGGCAGAGAGGTGTTTATTTTGGGATCAAGGAATTACAATTCAAGGTATACAGATTTGGGTAGCAACCCTAATAGCGTCCCACTAGGGAATAAGAGGCAGGGCCTTTTAAAGGCAGAAAAGGGAGGTTCTCATTACAAAGAATGTTAATTGGGGTTGGCGCAGAAAGCTAATCTTGGTTAAACATAGTTGATTGCTAGAGCTATAGCTAAAGGGAGGTAAAAGTCTGTCACAGTGAGGAGTTGCAGGACAAAATGTTTGTCTTTTCGCTCAGTTCAAAAGTTCATGATGAGCCCGATGAGGACGTGCAGAAGACCCATCTCCTTAATGGCTTCCTGGCTCCATTTTAAAGGCCTTAGACACAAGTGATTCTGTTTTGTTTCACGTTTCGCACCCCATGCCTAGCTCACAGCATGGACAAGAACTGGCTTTATAGAAATGTTTGTTGAATAAATCATATAGTCCCATATATTCCCTATCTTTGATAAACTCAGCGTGGATAGGGAGAGAGGTGAATAAACATTTACAGTACAAAGAATAATTCTGTATAGAGAACTGAGTGCAATGGACGCCATCATGGCAGGAGGAGTAACTAATTGTCTAAAAGTGATGCAGAGAAGAGACATTAGACATGGATTCAAAGAACAAGAAGGGGACAGGTGGAGCGTGAACTTGAGCCAGAGATGCCAACACATACAAGGGCACAGAGCGCGGGAGAGCATGGCGCGTTCATGGAGTGGTAAGTGATTTTGGAGTGCTAGAGTTGCAGCGGTTCTCGAGCATTAGTGTACTTAAAAATTACCTCGGGAGCTTGAGAATAATGTGAGATTCCTAGCCTGTCCCCCAAAGATTCTGATATAGAAAATCTTAGGCCACAGGAATTTGCACTTTAAGTAAGCACCCCATATAATTCAGATATAGGTGGTCCCTGGACATCATTCGGGATTTGGGTGGAGAAGTGGTATCAGAAGGATAAGATTGTAATGAATTTTAAAGTTCACTTCAGTAGAATTAAGTGAAAACCTGTAGACCAGGGAAGAATTGGAGCACCTTGCCAGTTCAACGTTCTTTTTGTACTAGGACTTTAAATAGAACGTTTCTGTTGTTATTTTTTCCACTTATACCGCCTTCTTAGTATTTTATTCACACTCTTCGTATTGGTGTGAATTTCTTGTTTTAACTGAATGACTTTCAAACCTTTTAAAGTTTTTAAAAATGTTTCCTCTCTTGAAAGCTCGATATATACAAATCAGATAAAATGGAGCCACTACAGCCGGAGGGAGACAGCCCAGCCCGCAGCCTGAAGTCCAGCAGCATATCGCACGCTTCTGCAAAAGTCCAAGGAGCTCACTTGGGAAAGTACTGTTCTAGCCGACAGAGCCAGGCAAGGTGGGTACGATCATTTATTTGAGTCCTGATTCCACATTCCTTTGAAAAAGAAGTGCCCACAAGCTAGGCTGATGCATTTAATGGATCCCCCAAGTATACTGCTTGTGGGGAAGGATGCCTTCGTGAAGTGTTATATCCTTGTCTCTTCATGAGACAAAATACCTAGGATGGGAGTGAGCCCAACAGAAATGTCATGATGAAGAGCAATGGAAGGTAATGAGTTTTCTTTTTTTTTTTTTTTTTTTTTTTTTTTTTTAAAGATTTTATTTTTTCCTTTTTCTCCCCAAAGCCCCCCGGTACATAGTTGTGTATTCTTCGTTGTGGGTTCTTCTAGTTGTGGCATGTGGGACGCTGCCCCAGCGTGGTCTGATGAACAGTGCCATGTCCGCGCCCAGGATTCGAACCCACGAAACACTGGGCCGCCTGCAGCGGAGCGCGCGAACCTAACCACTCGGCCACGGGGCCAGCCCCATGAGTTTTCTTTTTGCCCCAAGGGCTGCATACTCTGGGGTGTGTTGGAATGTCACAGAGCGACACTGATGGGGCAGGAGACATGGATTTTCCTCTGTAGCTTGAATCACCTGAGTATAGAAAAACTAAAATGTGATTGAAATCTGCATTGGGTACATGAATGGAGAAGAACTCCTCCCAAAAGTTTTCTGTAGCCCCTGACTGCCCGGTAGGGCCAGTGGACAACAAGGGAGCAGTGCTGGTTCATTACAGAATCAAAGCGATGAGTTTGCTTTGTGTTACCTGATACCTTTTGTTTTCAAAATAAGTTTGGAATTTCTGTTATGTAGTGACCCAGATCTAAACTCTTGTCTGTATCTGTATATAAAATCAATTATTCAGAATCTAGTTATGAACACAACAGAAGAATGAATAGTAAGTCCATTTTATTTTCATGGTCAGAAAAGTAAAGGTCGAGCCAAAAGGTAGATGGGATAATCAATAGAAGAGAAAAATATGAGAAAATGTCATCAATAAAAACTGAGGATTCAGATAAATGACCTCTGCTTGTATAAGCCTGGACAATACTTTCTCTCTTCCTGAGTAGTGGGAGGTGATGTCTGGATGCCTGGGAGGAGGACAATAATCTGGGACTCTTATTAGACACTTACAGATAGACTCAGAGTGAGGGACTTAGGGCCAATGTGGGAAAGAAGCCAGAGACTGGACACACAGCCATTGGGACTGACTTAGTAATATCACCCAGGACTCTGTATCTTGAAGAGAGGAAGCTCCTGATTCCGTGAGGGGAATGTTAATGGAGAATGTGTAGGTGTAGGGCGGGGAGCTCAGCAACAAGAGGATTCATAGCAGCCGGGATGGCAGCAGGTGGTCCTGCAGCAGATGATCTGGCAGTAGCTGGGGCAGCAACAGTTGGGCACACAGCAGTTAGGATGGCAGCAGCTGGGGCGGCAGCAGGTGGTCCCGCAGCAGGAGGTCTGGCAGCAGCTGGGGAGGCAGCAAGTCTCCTGGCCACAGCCCTGGTCAGAGCAGACGGAGCCACAACAGGAGCTGACCATGGTGTTGGAGGGTGGAGGCTCTGGGTGGGTTTACAGGTGAGTGAGTTCCCAAGTTATCTCTTTATTCCTTGTCCCTTCTGTTCCCAACTGAGAAGCTGCTCCTCAAAAATAGAACTCAACCAGCAGCTCCAACTTAACATCCATTACTTTCCTTCCCATAAGAAACACATTTCACTCATCGTACTAAATGACTTCCCGCTACATCTGTGGCTTCAACTTGAAATCCCTGGCTCTTGTCTTCTCGTAGTCCTACTCCATGAATTAATCTTGATATACGTCTCCTCCTTAAATGGCTATAATGTGTTCTTGGTTCTTTTTAAGTAAAGATTCATAAGAACATAAACACTCTGCTTTCATCCGATCCTCTCTTTCACTGTGTCTTATGTGTCTGTGAGCTGTAAACCTTCCCCTGAATTTTCACGTGACACAATTTATTTCTAGGAATCAATCCTTACATATTACCCTCTTCCAATAAAATTATTCCTCTTTCTCACCTATGTTGTGAACATACTCTACTTGACATCTATCTTCCTGTTAATCCAAGATTTCACTGTCAGTTACCTGAGGGATGAGAGCTGAGTCTCACTCAACTTATGTGCTTCCCAGAGCCCAACAGCACAGGACCTCACTGGGTGGTACAATTATAGGAAAGGATGTTCTTGCTTTCTCTCGGTTAACTTGATGGCAGGCAAGGTGGGTGATCTGGTTTGGGGAAAAATTATTTTTTTGGCATTTTCTCTAATGTAGGCTTTCATTGATAAGGAAAATCAGTTTTCTTGTCTGCAAAACAGACACACAAATTTATCTCCAGCTCATAATCAACACTAAAAAGTAAGTAAAGGCCACAAATGCTTATGAAACAAAGAGAGTAAGTAATTATTGAGACATAGTTATTCTACCACAGGTAATTCACTGCGGAGGCCAAGCCACACACAGCAATCGTGGGAATTGGAGCCCGCCCCGTGAAGTAGCGTAGACATTTGGCCATCTGCCTGAATGTCAAGGTAATAGGCATAGAACTTGGAGATTTTGTGTGGTATTTAGTTTAAATTATTGCTTTTAGACATTTGTGTGGCGGCGTGACCGATGGGATGAATAAAGGGAGTGACAGATCAGAACAAGGCCAGGTGCTGTGGAAAAAGGAAACAAGAACAAGGCTGACACTGGCATGCTGGTGGTTGACTCAGGGCTGGTGGTGAGAAGAGAAGATCAACAGCAAGGGGATCCGCTGCAGACTGGAGGATAGCGGCGGCAGACGGTCACACAGCAGCTGGGATGGGAGCAGCTGGAACTGTAGCAGAAGGGGCAGCAGCAACCAGAAATGCAACAACTTGAGTGACAGCAGCTGGACACACAGCTCTGGGTGGCATCTGCGGGGGGTGACTGCATCTCGGGCAGTGGCAGCTGGATACACAGCATCTGGGGCAGCAGCAGCTAGACACACGGCAGCAGGTGGTCCTGCAGCAGGTGGGGCAGCAGCAGGTCTCCTGGCAGAGGCCTCCAGCACAGCCCTGCTCAGAGAAGACGGAGCCGCAACAGGAGCTGGCAATGGTGTCAGAGGGCTGAGGTTCTAGATGAGTTTCCAAGAGAGTCAGTTTCCTGAGTCTCCATGCCCTAGGTCCCCTGTTGCACCCCATTGAGGGAGCTTCTTTGTTACTGTTTATCCTAATTGATAAGGAATGACTCAACTAGACCATTGCAAGCATTTTTTTCTTACAAAGTTAGATAGAATGCATTTTTCCTTCCTGTAGTGTATTTTCACTCTAATCTTTCCTTCCATATCAACTCTCATGGTTCTTCCTTGTGTGTTTCATCTAATTCAAGGCTGCAGCTCTCTCCTCCAACTGGCTATGATGGGACTGACCATTTGTTACTAGGTGCTCACACTCTTCCCTGTCAACCACGAGAGACCTAGGCCTAAGCTGTGAGTCTCACGAGTCCAGGACACAGAGCAGATGGGACCACAGTTGGGGAAAGTCAATGGGAATGAAATAATTCCCACTTCGGCATGATGTGCTGAGGGATCCTGGAGAGGAGCAGAAGGCCCCTCACTGTGAGTGGTTCTTGAGCAATGAGCAGGATGTGGCTTTGGGTGCAGGTTGGTGATTAGGGAGCTGGGGAAAGGAATCCTGAGCAACACGTCTTGGCATATTTCCTCACATCGTTACTGATTCTTATTGGCACTATCACTCTTTTTAGGAATCAAACTTGCATAGGAAATTAGCATCTCTCTGCTTTCTGAAATAACCAAGTGACATAGAATCCCTGTAGTGCAGCCTGGACGTCTCTATTTTTCAAAAGCTGCCTGGGATGTCCTGAGAAGGCATCCAGGAGAGTGCAGGGCCATGACCTTCTCTCCCAACTTTTTGTTGGTGCAATTCAAGCCATAAGAATAGGGCTCAAAATTAAATACACTGAGACTTCGTCTTCTCAAGAGGATGGAACAGGAGGAGGGGTCTGTAAGTAATAAGCCAAGGTTTTTACAACCAGGTGGGAAACACCAAGAGCTTAGTGAGTTCAGAGCAAATGTGAATCAAAGACCACTCCCCTTGCGTCTGGGTGAGGCCGGCCACCTCCCTGAGCCATATGGAGACTCAGCACACAGGGACAGGCAGCTCTGTTTGCTTGTTGTCCGCAGTTGTGGGAGTTCGCTGATTTAGTGTCCGGGAAAGGAGGTGCACCGATGGATACAAGCGCTCCTCTCCATCCAGCGCCAGAAGGACGAAGCCTCCCTGACCACACTCAGTGAAGGCTACGTGCTGTCAGTGAAGCAGTCTCATTCCTCCCACCATCTTGCTCATAGAGAAGAGGTCCCATGTTGAGAGGGGCAAGCTGAGATGATGAGGAGGGGGACACAGCTGAGTACCCACTAGTGGTGTGAGGATGTCACATTAGGAAAAGTGGGTCCCTGCCCTGGTCCTGAAACAGTGGCACAGAGATTCTGCCCAGAGGGAACGGCAGATCTTAAAGACTTAAAAGTTTTGCAGCTCTTCCTGAGGAGACTGACTTTACTTGGAACAGAGTTTGGAGAATTCCATGCCTAAGGGGATTTCCAAAAATAGGGAGATATTGTTGGAGACTAATTAAAATGAGGCTGGTACCTCCTGGATACATGCAAACAGGAGAGCATCTGGAGGTCTGGAAGCCTGTGTAGTACAATTTTATATACTTGCATATTTCTTCTTTCTTCTGTCAACTGATTTAAGAGCAATATCATAAAACGATATGGAAATAGTTGTACTGTTGGACCTATAACAACTGGATCTGTAACACATTTGACAATAACAGCTCAAAGGAAAGAGATGGGAGCAAAGCTGTATTGGAGTAGGGTAATGATATCAGATGCTACCTTGAATCTACAGGAAGAAACGAAGAAAACTAGAAATGTTAAATAAAAAGGTTAATATAACTCTGCAAATAAATACATTCCCTCCTTTCTTTGCTCATCTCATTTAATAGATATAAAATTATATAAATCAATAATTATAAAAATATATTGTTGTGTTTGAAACATATGTAGACATGATATGTACAACAATAATGGCTCAAGAAAGGGGGACAGAATGGAGTTATAGAGAATAAAGTTCCTATATTTCACTGAAACTAAATCAGGATAAATATGAAGTACATTCTGTTAAATCAAGGTATATATTGTAAGCCCTACAGCTTAACCACTTATGTAAAGGATATAGGAGAATGGACTTGTATCCAGGGTATATAAAGAATTCTTACAACTCAATAAAAAACAATTAATAACAAACATTAATTATAACAAACAAACAATAAATAACAAACAAAAAATAATAATAAACAATTAAGTAATAACAATAAAAAATAAGCCAATTAAAAATGGAGAGCAAATTTGAATAGACACCTGTCTAAAGATGATACACAAATGTCTTATAAGACCATGAAAAAGATGCTCAATATCGTTAGTCATTAGGGAAATGCAAATCAAAACCACAATATGGTATCACTTTATACCCACTAGAATGGCCGTAACTTAAGAGACAGATAATAATTTGTGTTGGTGAGCATGTGCAAAAGTTGGAGCCGTTATACATTGCTGGTGGGATTATAAAGTGGTGCACTGCATTGGAAAATAGTTTAGCAATTTCTCAGAAATTAACCCTAGAGTACCATGCACAGACCCCACAATTCCACTCCTGGATACATACTCAGGAGAAATGAAAATATTTGTCCACACAAAAAGCTGTACACAAATATTCATAGTAGCATTATTCATAATAGCCAAAAAGTGGAAACAGCCCAAATGTCCAACAACTGATGACTAGATAAACAAAATGTAGTATATCCATACAATGGGATATTATTAGTCAATAAAAAGGAATGAAGTATTAACACATGCTACAATGTCGATGAACCCTGAAACAGGATACTAAGTGAAAGAACTCAGTCACAAAGACCATTTACTGTATGATTCTACATATAGGACTGTCCAGGAAGGCAAATCTAGAAAGACAGAAAGTAGATCAGGGTTTGCCTACAGCTGGGGTGAAGAATGGGGGCATGGAGTGTGACCACTAAATGGGTATGACATTTCCTTCTTTCCAGGGAGGCAAAAGTATTCTAAAATTAGATGTGGTGAGAGTGGCACAACCCTATCAAGATTCTTGAAAAATTGAATTTATATTCTAAATGGGTGAATTCAATGGATTGGGAATTAAATCTTAATAAAGCTCTCTAGAAATTAAATAAAAATACATTCGTTATCTAAGTATCAAAGGGATACAATCTTCAGTTAAAAACAATGATAACTCAGACTCGCACAAACATGCCCAACTGATTTTTTGACAAAGGAGCAAGTGGATATCTGTAGGCAAAAAAAAGGGGGGGGGGGGAGAAAAACCTCAACCTGAGTCTCACACCTCCTAAGAAAATTAACTCTAAATATGTCCCAAACTTAATATAAAAAGTAAAACTTTTAGAAGAAAGCATAGGAGAACACCTTTGGGATCCTGGAGGAGGCAACGAGTTCTTACTATTGACACCAAAAGTACAAACTCTGAAAGGAAAAATTGATAAATTGAACTTCACCAAAATTAAAACTTTTCCTCTGCACAAAACACTGTTAAGAGGACGAAAAGACAATCTACAGAATGGGAGAAAACATTTGCAAATCACATATCTGACAAAGAATTAGTATCTAGAATATATAAAGATCTCTCAAACTCAACAGTAAAAAAAAAAAACCAACAGTCCAGTTAGAGCTTGGGCAAAAGACATGAAGAGACATTTCACTGAAGAAGATATGTAGATGCAAAGAAACACGGGAAAAGATGTCCAGTGTTGATAGCCATTGGGGGGTACAAATTAAAGCCACAAGGAGAGATCACCACACACCCATCACAGTAGCCAAAATAAAAAATAGGCAACCCCAAATGCTGGTGAGGATGTGGAGAAATTGCATCACTTGTATAATGCTGATGGGAAGGGTAAAAGGATAAAAGTAGTCAAGAAAATAGTTTGGCGGTTCTTTAAAAAACTAAACATGAAACTACCGTATGACCCAGAAATTGCACTCCTATTTTCATAGCAAGAAATGAAGACTTTTGTTGAGACAATTACCTGTTCACAAATGTTGTTAGCAATTTTATTTATGAGAGCCACAGAATGGGAACAACCCAGATGTCCTTCAGAGGGTTGGTGGGGTCCAGGGCAGGCTGCCCCCAAATATCCCACAACGGCATATTAATTATTTTGAATTAAAGTTTCTCGTTTAGACTTAAAGTTTTGATCTTCCTCTCTCTGTTCCCCCTGAAAGCAAGAGATAAATCCCTCGTGTGAAAGATACCGTCCCCCACCAGCAGACAGAGACATATTTATCAAGGGAGCTGAGGACTTCAGGACCAAGAGGCCAGTGTAAACGAACCTTGTTATCTTTACTAATTTATTACCTCAAACCCAAACTCCACTTAAATTCCTCACTAATTATACACCCTAAACCTAAGTTTCTTTGTCTTGTCAAATCTTCACAAATTTATTATCTCTTTATGTACAAAGATACATACACTGCCTGTTTTGTTCACTCTCTGAGGATCATTTTTTAATGATCTCCCATACATACTTATTAAATTGGTTTTTCTCCTGTTAATCTGATCCTATGTCAAGTTTATTATTAGTCCAGGCATAAGAACTCAGGAAGGGTAGAGGGAGGAATTTCCCCTCCCTGACAGGGTGAATGCTTAAACAAACTGCGGTACATTCATACTATGGAATATTTCTCAGCATTTAAGGAGAATGAACTATTTTTATACTCAAAAACCTGGATGACTCAAGAGAAAATTATGTTGAGTGAAAAATGATGACGCCAAAATGTTACATACTGTATGTTTCCATTACATGAAATTCTTGAAATGGCAAAAGTATAGAAATGGAGAACAGATCAGAAGCTGCTAGGGGTGAAGGAGGAGGTGGGAGGGGGAGGGAAATGGTTGTGACTATCAAAGAATGACACAGAGATCTTTGCGGTGATGGAAATGTTCTGGATCTTGATTGATGCAATTGGCATATGCAGTAATAGTATTAAAATAACAATAAAACAGAAGATTTTCTCTGGGGGAGGTGATATTTTTATTTGTTATAAAACAGAGATAAAACAACAAAACCACAAATGTGCTGAGTTTGCTTTACCAGATTTCTCAGTCCTTGTTCTTGAAACAGGCATGTGTGCACATTCTCACATGCGTTACCAGGAGAGGAATGCTGCAAGGAGAATCTTAACGAGAGCAGTGACTGTTTTAAGATAAATGACTAGCAATAAATAACTGATTCTAAATGTATGATTTTATTTATGCCATATTTTTCTAATGATATCTGGAAGTGATGTTTAATTTTTGAATGTTTTTTCCTTTCCAATTAAACTTTGGTTAGAACTAATATCCTCAACTCTTGGGCCTATTGATATTTTTAGGTTATGAAATGGAAGTTCCCTTAAAGACCCAGGAAGTAGTGATTAATCTGTATTTCCAAAAGGAAAGGTAGTTGCTGAAGAACAGAGCTGAGACAGTCAGATGGCCGCCTTAGCATCATATTGCCTTGGGGGAGACCATGAGTCTGAAGCCCCCCATCGTGGTAAGAGGCCGATGGAAACACTGCAACTTGAGCTGAGTGGAGCCAGAGCGGAGAAGATGTTTGACAACGTGCTTTGCCCAACTTACACGAATTCTGACAGTTATCAGTATAATTGCCTTACCACAACAACCAAGCCCATCAAAATTAGAAATTGGCCAGTATTTCTAGCCTCAGCTTCCTCCTGTCCTCCCCACAAGCTGCATGGCTCACTAATCACCCTCAGTGGCTTTTACAGCATCTGTGCTTCAGCTTGAAATGTGGGGCATTGCTGCTCACTGCACTCTTACCCATAACTTATCATCCTTCGTAATTATGATCATTGCTGAAAAGAATACGATTTCCTCAGTTTAGAATGTCTATAATGTTTTCGTGGTCCCTTTCTTCTAATAATTGTTTTATTCTATTAATTCATTTATTTTGCCCTGACTCAAGTGTCCTCTTTTCATGTGGAGGTGGATTCAGACAGGACAAGTGAAGCAATGTGGCTGCAGGAGACATTTGGTTTGCTGACCTGAGTGTGACCAAGTCTCCTGAGGTTCCAGAGACCTGTGGTATGTAAGAATATTCCAAGAGTGCAGGCTCAGGGCACAGCTTTCAAGTGCAACCTAAGTCCTCTCCCTGATGACCTCATCCTTGCCCCTCTCTCAGCTCCTTCCTCAGCTCCTCCCCAGACCGTCCTGGGGCGGGGGGGTGGGTGGGGGGGGGGTTGACTTGTCCACGTGGGCCCCCCCACAACCCCATAGCCTCCTCATTTGCTTATGGCCTTTTTAGTACAGTGTCATGAACATGAAGGAGGTTGGGGAGGGCCAGCGAGGTTTCCTCTCGGCCACATTAGGTCAATGGAAACTGATTTCTTGACTTATCTCCCTCTTGTCATCACAAGAATGTAAATACTTTCCAGTCTCCCCTTCCTCCTCTTTATCTCATGGGTTTGTGACCCGCACTTGTTCCCTAAATTTACTGGCTTAACTCATTTTATTTATAACTATTATTCCTTCTATATGACCATTTTCCAAGACAGGGGATACATGGTTTTATTGACTGGAGAAGAAAACTATTGCTTGTTAAGTAAGGTGGGTTATTTTATTTTAAAACAATCTGAAATCCTTTGTAGAATACCAATATTAGGTAATATTTGAAAAGTCAGTTTTCTTTCCTGGACACAGAAACCCATGCTTCTCTTCATCTTGAGAGAAGGAATCCTAGAAAAAAAACTGGCCATCAACTCTCAGAAATAATTGAAGAAGGATACAAGAATGTATGGTATCAATATAATATTATTATTGAGAAATAGTTAACATGTAATTGTGAAGGTCAAGGCAAGCATAGCTGCAGAGGCTCAGGGGTTCAGTCCAACTGCATCATGCAGCTGAGGGCTGAGCGCAGGGAAGAGACTGAGGGAGACAGGAGTGGTACTGAGTGTAGACGGGCGCCCTTTCTTCAGTGGCTTAGTGGTATCACAGGATGACAAGGTTGGTGGTCATTTAAAACATGGAAAAGTTAACATGAACGACACTTTCATGCTGAGGTGATGGCGGCTTGCTCATGGTTGCTAGTCAGATATGAATTCAACAAGAGGATGCACCGCAGCGGGAGCGACAGCAAGTTGTGCGGCAGCAGATGGTCTGGCAGCGGACTGGGTGGTAGCAGCTGGACACACCACAGCTGGGGCGGCAGGTGGTCTGGCAGCAGACTGGGCGCAGGCAGCTGGACACTCCACAGCTGGGGCGGCAGGTGGTCTGGCAGCAGACTGGGCGCAGGCAGCTGGACACTCCACAGCTGGGGCGGCAGGTGGTCTGGCAGCAGACTGGGCGCAGGCAGCTGGACACTCCACAGCTGGGGCGGCAGGTGGTCTGGCAGCAGACTGGGCGCAGGCAGCTGGACACTCCACAGCTGGGGCGGCAGGTGGTCTGGCAGCAGACTGGGCGCAGGCAGCTGGACACTCCACAGCTGGGGCGGCAGGTGGTCTGGCAGCAGACTGGGCGCAGGCAGCTGGACACTCCACAGCTGGGGCGGCAGCAGGTGGTCTGGCAGCAGCTGGGGCGGCAACAGGTCTCCAGGCAGACAGAGCCACAACAGGAGCTGACCATGGTGTCAGAGGGTGGAGGTTCTGGCTGGGTTTCCAGGAGAGTGAGTTTCCCAAATGTGGGAGACTCCTTATCCCATGTCCACTTTTATACCCAGCTGAGGGGCTGCTGTCACCAGGTTGAGGGCTATTTCTTTGTTATTGTTTATCTTAATAGATAGGCAATTAGCAAATTAGTTAACTGTAGGGAATCTATATAAAGTTGGATAGAATGCATTTTTTCCTTCCTCTGAGGTAGGGTGCTTCCAATCCAGTCATTCCTCCTGAGTCACTCTTGTCTTCTTCCTTCTGTGTATCATCTAATTTCAAGGAGTCCTCAGCTTCCTCACTAGTTTGGTTGTCATGTGACACATCATTTGGAACTCAACACTCTAGGTATTGTCTTTAATGTTTTTTTCTCACACCAGCCCTCAACTGGGACAGTGTGTCTGTTTTCTAAAGACTCTTGAGAAACACAAGGCGTGAGCACACCAGAACACTTGGAAGAATTTTTCTTGAAACATTTGAAGTGAAGAGTCAATAGCAATAAAGGTAAAGACTGAAAAATTGTACAACAGAAACATTTAAATGCCTACCTGGTTTTTTAAGCCTCAAACAAAACCGAAAAGCTTAAGAGCCAACTGGGAATAAATAATAAATATCTTAACTAATATAAGAGAAAAGAGCTGATTTCCTGAATGCATGAATATCTCTTATAACTCAGTAAGAAAAAAGGCCAACAACCAAATAGTCATTTCACTGAAAAAGAAACACAAATGGCTTTTAAGCTATTGAAATATGTTCTGTCTCACTTACAATTTAAAACTTTTTATTTGACCAGTTTATCCAATTATCAAATCGTCTATAGAACACCTACTGTGTGCCAGGTCCTGCCCTATGCTTTGGAGATACAACAGTGAATAGTTTAGAATGACAAATATAAAATTTTTACTTTGAAAGTTTTAACAAGTTGCTGAGGTTCTATGGAAGCAGACATTCTCATACACAGATGGCAGGGGTCTAAATTGGACCAATTTCTTTATAGCCTAATTTAACAGTTTTTATAAGATTTTTAAATGTGCATTACCTTTGATTGAGCAATTTCACTTCTGGAAATGTATTCAACAGGTACACTTATCCATGTGCTCCAGGACATAAATTCAAGATGTTCTTTGCAGCATTCTTTGTAAGAGAAAAGTCAGACTGAATTGTATTGTGGTCATGGAGGAGAATGTCCTTGACATAGGAGAAAAGGTGTTTAGCAGTGATGGAGCATCATTTCGTCCTGAAATGAACGCTCTCTTCACTACTCTCACAAGTTCTCTAACTTTAGAATTATTTCCATAAAAAAAATTAAGTACACTTTTAAGGAAAAACAGGCCATCCGTATCCAATACAGACACCATCTTGCCTTCTAGTCTGAATTATTCAGGAAGGAGAGAAATAGGAAAGGAAGGAAAGCCACAAGAACATGTTTGTTTCTGCTGTTTTCCAGTTATTGAGTCTAATTTCACCGCATTTTGGTAAGAGAAAAAGACTTATGTTATTTCTGGTATTAAGATTTTCTTTGTAGCCTGTGTGTTTTGTGAATCTTCTGGGTGTATATGAAAATTATGGAAACAATTTGTTAAACATAAGAGAGCATATAAATATCAATTAAACCTAAATTGACAATGGTCCTACTCAAATCCTCTATATCCTTCTTTATTTTCTCTTTCTAATGACCATGTTGAAATGGTTTGTTAAAGTCTCTCCTGCTACAACTGTGGTTTTATCATTTTTCCTTGCATTCATAATAGTATTTTGCACTTAGTTCCAATGTAGCTCAAAGTGCTTATGACAACCGGAAAGTTAATATAATGAAGACATGATTAACACATCAACGAGAGGTCACTATTCCAGTCAAGACAAGTCCAGGCACTGTAGGCTTAGGATTCCAATCTAATTGGGCCCCAGTTCTATGGTGATTTTTTTGTGTAGAGATGGTTGCTCCTCTGTCTGAAGGCAAAGAGACAGCTAGGAGAGTCCCCTGCTCCTGAAAGTGAGTATCATGCTTTTTGGTACTTTGTATATAACAATTATCTTTGTAAGAACATGAATACTCTGCTTTCATCTGATCCTCTCCTTCACTTTGTCTTGTCTTGTGTGTCTGTGAGCTGTAAACCTTCCCCTGAATTTTCACATGACACAATTTCCAGTAATCAATCCTTACATATTACCCTCTTCCAATAAAATGATTCCTCTTTCTCACCAATATTATCAATATACTCTATCTGACATCTATCTTCCTATTAAATCCAAGATTTCACTGTCGGTTACCTGAGGGATGGGAACCAGGTCTCCATCAACTTATGTGCTTCTCAGAGCCCAATAGCACAAGGACCTTGCTAGGTGATCCATAATTCAATTATAGGAAAGAGGGCGTTCTTGTTTTCTCTCAGTTAACTTGATGGCAGCCATGGGGGGCAATCTGATTTGAGACAAAACTAATTATTTGGCATTTGTTCTGATGTAGGCTTTGATCCTACACAAAATCAGTTTTCTTTGTTTGCATGACGGAAACACAAACTTATCTCCAGTTCATAATCAACACTAAAAAATAATTAAGGGCCACAAATGTTTCAGATACAAAGAGAGTAAGTAATTGTCAAGACATAGTTATTTTATGACAAATCCATTGGGAAGGCCAAGCCATGCACAGCAATCATAGGAATTGGAACCTGTGCCCACAAAGTAGTGTAGACATTTGGCCATCTGACTGAACGCCAAGGTAATAGCCATAGAACTTGGTGTTTTTGTGTGGTATTTAGTTTAAATTGTTGCTTTTTAAGCAGTTGTATTTAGTTTAAATTGTTGCTTTTTAAGCGGTTGCTGGGCGTCATGACTGATGGGATGAATAAGCAGTGACACATCGGAGCAAGGCCGGTTGACGTGGACAAAGGAAGTGAGAACAAGGCTGATGCTGGACTCACGGTGGTTGACTCAGGGCTGGGGGTGAGGAATGAAGTTCACCAACAAGGGGATCTGCCGCAGATTGGAGGGTGGCAGCAGCTGTGACAGCTGGAGGTGTTCGGCCACAGACTGGATGGCAGCAGCTGGAACTGTAGCAGAAGGGGTGGCAGCAGCTAGAAATGCGGCAGCTAGCGCAGCAGCAGGGGGACGCACAACAGCTGAGGCGGCATCAGGTCTTCCTGCAGCACGTGGTCTGGCAGCAGCTGGGCGGCAGCAGGTTTCCTGGCAGAGGCCTTGGCCACTGCCCTGCTCAGAGCAGAGGGAGCTACAACGAGAGCTGGCCATGGTGTGAGGGGGTGGAGGTCCCGGGTGGGTTTCCAGGAGAGTGAGATTCTTAAATCCTTCTCTCTAATCCTGTTTATGCCCTGCTGAGGAGCTGTCGTTACCATGTCTTGGATTATTTTCTTGCTATTTATCATGTTTAAAGAGAAATTATCAGACATTCTGATTGTGGCAGAACTCTGATGCAGAGTTAGCCTTTAGTATTGACCATGGTGCCAAGCCCAGAGCTGCGGATCCAGCTGCTGCCACCCTTGCTGCCTCCCTGGCTACTGTCAGACCACCTGCTGCCAGCCCAGCTGCTGCTGCAGCCCTTGCTGTGTGCCCAGCTACTGCCAGCCTTCCTGCTGCTAATCCACTTGCTGCAGACCCACCATCCACTAGAGACATATTTCCTAGACCATTTTGCCAAAGTTACTCTTCCTAGGAGAAACTTGCTCCCTAAGCTCTGCTGAGAAACAACATGCTGCCACTGAGCTTGGTTGTCATCCTTTTCTACAAGGCTTATGAGTCTACCGAGAGGATGCAGTCTACTTCACTTTGATTTTCTTCTTCTTCATTTCCTTCTGATCATTGCAGCAAATGCTCGTCAGCTCCATCTGAATTTGACACGGATTCACAGTCTCAGGCTCAGCAAAATGATCATCACCTTTTGCGTCTATGGCAGTTAAACAGATTCTTATGACTGCATATTTAACTCTCCACAATAATTGGTATTGATCGTCTTTTTAGATATACCCATTAAATTTAGTAACTTCTGCCAGGTGACTCGACTCTTCACAATCACTCGAATTGTCTTCCCACTTGTTCTTTTCTAAGGAAATCTGTGTTCTCCTATCGTATGTGTTTTATTTGTCTGTTTGTTTATAGTACTTCCTTTATGAAGCCTTGCTTTCAAGTTTCATTTTTTATTTATTATCTCATTCGAGTCTCACAATGACCCCACAAGTTAGGTAGAGCAAAGATTAGCATTCCATTATCATTCTCATTTTAATGATCAAAAAATGGTTTGCCATACAACTGGTAACTGACAGAAGCAGGTCGTATGCACCAGTCTTTTGGTTCCAGGTTGAGGGCACTTTATACACTTCTTTTGCAAGTAGAGGTAACATTGGTTATTGGGCACAGAGAAAGTGTGCATTTTGAGTTGCTTCTCTGATGATGGAAATAATTATATCTTTCATATACAGAAGCCTTTTCTGCCTACAAAGCTCTTCTCAAATATTCTTCCCAACTTTATGACCAATAGTGACTGCCTTTAAGAGTTTTAGTCAACAAAGGGAGCCCTTATACCTTCTCTGGGTTCTAGTCCACCACTGGTGCAATTTGTCACCAACAAGCAATGTGAGGGTCATTGGTATTCCTGGCCCTACCCTTGCCTGGAGGAACCTGTTCTTTGGTGTCATGGATTTGGCATCCTGTTATCATTTCGTTCAGCGCAACAGAAACTTGAGTTAAGAATCACCCTTGCAAAGCTCACAACCTCAGGCCATGCTTTCTGGGCTACCAAACTTTGAGGCAATTTGGTCTCCTGATCTGGACATTGTTAAAGGAAGATAAATTTGTAGAGTCCTGAGAATTGAAGTTAACCATGCAATAAGCCTGTAACCTTTGATCCAATCATAATCTTTAGGCCAAAAAAGGAAAGAACAATTTCCCAAATTCTATGAGATAAAGACACATAAGCTAAAGGAAATCAAAATCAGAACTTTGAGGAAAAAGAAAAGAAAAAGAGAAGGAAGGATGCATGATTCAAAGTCAAGATGGGCATTCGGTTGGTTCCCAAATGGAGGGAACCTGGATCTTCAGATGAAAAACTGAATAGTAAAGGGAATAGTGAAGGCACCCAGCAGTACAAGGGCTATTACAGCTGTAGGAGAAAAATAAGAAGTTTTGATAACAGCCATCTTCTTAAGAGATATTAAGGTGCTTTGGGTTACTTAACACACTAGATGTGACAGAGAGTGTGATCTTCCCAGAGGATACGTCTGGAATTCTTTGCTGAATTACTAAACTTTCCAACATGGGGAATGGATGGGAAGAATTACCATTTGAATCGTGCATTCTTCCTTCTTCTTTTCTTCTTCCTAATTTCTTCTCTTTTTCCTGAAAATTCTGATTTGATTTCCTTTAGCTTACGTGTCTTTATCTCACAGAATTTCCTCAATTATCTGGGATTTGCCTCTTTTGTTTACACCTGTATCCCTGACTTAACTTAAATGATACCTCAAATTTACAAGTTAAACCGCCAGACCAAGGTACTCACAAGAAGCTATAATACATCCAGAGTTTAGTGCTGATCTAAATGACTAAAGGAGAAGTGATTTCATTACAACTACACTTGATTCCTGCAGAAACCTAATGGAATATGGTATATTATCATGGAATATCTTAAACTTTATCAATTGATAGCCCCACAAGCAGCTGTCATGACCCATACAGAACTTTTACAACGGGTTAGCAACTTCTGGTCTGAAAAGGCAGAGGAAAGCGGAAATACTCCCCGCAAAAAGAACTGGGAGCAGGACACATGGTTATATATTTGGTTTGGAAGAAAAGTGGACTGAGGAAATGATGTTCATGGGCTATTGGCAAGTGGTGGAAAAGTTGGTTGATTGGTCTGAGACCTGAAAGCAGCAAGATGGAAAGGTTAGAGGCACAGAGATTGGGAGAAGAATCATGTAGATAGAACTAAGTGTGTGGACAGAATGTGTTCCCTCTCTGTGTCCCAAATCAATGATGCCCAGAGGGTATCCACCAGTTACAAGGCACTGGACAACTAGGAGTTTGGGCAACTCATCCTGTCTCCCTCCTCAGGCGCTGTAGTACTTGCACAATAGCCCACGAGCAAAGCAGCCCTGGTGGCAGGGATAGAGGTTTTGCATGGAACCACCACGGTTGCCTCTGCTGGATGTGCAGTTAGTCAGTAGCAGAGACAGATGTTGAGCCCTTAATATGATAACATCCCTCATTAAAACTCACCACATCACACTGAAGCAAGTTGGGGCGGTGAGCACAATACAGAGTCTATGTTTTGCAGGGAATTACTTAATTCCTTTTTGCTCTAAAAACTTACTCGGGAGAAGGAAGCTCTACGAGAATTTGATTTACATGATACCAAAGAACAAGTCCCGATAAATGAGCCTTTCTCTCGTGAGGACACAATGGATGCTCAAAATTATCTGATGCAGACGAATTGCATGAGGGGTTGATCAGAGCCTGAGACAAAGGAAGTTTCTCTGCATTCATGAGAGCCCTTAAACGCAGCCATTGCTCCTCTGCCTGAAACTCAGCTGCTGCTCACTGAGATGTGGGACACTGATTTGGGAAGAACTTTGTAAACACAAAAGTTATCTGCATATATGAAAGACTACTTCTTCCACCGTTAAAGAAGAAACCCAAGAGCACATCTTGCTGGTGCTCAGTCCTACTTTCATCTCTACTTGTCTTGATATGTAAATGTAAGTGCCGTTGAGCAGAAGCAGAAGACCTAGTCTTTCTCTGAGTACGTCCATTTTCAGCTACGTAATGTTACACAGTGAAATTTTCTCATCTGAAAAATGGAGACTGTAACTTGAGGGACGCTGTTATGAGGCTCAGAATGGATAAAGCATATGATATGCACTATGTATATAGGTCCTTATGTCAGGAATGCTGTACAATGAAACAAAACACAAGTGAGGGTGAATAAAGGTACAGGATTTATTATGAAATATAGGTAAGACCCCCTCCATCTAGAGAGACCGAAGTGATCACGAAAAGAAGAAAGCAGGGTACAAGAGCCATGAGTACATTGAAAAGAAAAACATGATTCTGAAGATTATTCAACAATTGCAGAAATCCATGTGAAAGTTGTGGGGATTTGTTTTTCTAAGTTGCTTAGAGGAAGAGGGTAAAGATTCTGACTTCAGGTCAAAGCAGATCATGACTCCGGATGGAGGATGCAAGGATCTGGCACATGGTCCACAGACACCAGGAGGAGGAGAACAGGGGGAAGTCCTCTGCACTCCATCAAGCTTGTTCACAAGCTTTTCAACAGTCAGATGAGTAACAGAAATTTAGTGATAGCATGCTGGCTTTCAGCAACCTTGGGCAGTAAATGTGTCCTAGGAATGGCAAGGCCATAAAAAGATTGGTTTGTGCAGACGGTGGTTCTTTGGTGGGGTGATCAGCAGCAGGAAGGCTGGCAGCAGCTGGATCCGCAGCTCTGGGCTTGGCAACAAGGCAGGCAGACGCAGGTGGGGTGGTAGCAGGTTCTCCGGCAGTACACGGGTCCAGAGCAAGCTGGCTGGCAGCAGATGGTCTGACAGCAAGTTGAGGGGCAGCAAGGCTGGCAGCAGCTGGACTGACTGCAGGTTTGTCCACAGCAGCTGGACTCAGAGCAGGTGGGCTGGCAGAAGGGAGCGCTGCAGCAGGAAGGGCGGCAGCAGCTGGTCACACAGGTTGGTTGGTAGCAGGTGGTCTTGCAGCAGGTGACTTGACAGCGAGTTTGGGGGCAGCAAGGCTGGCAGCAGCTGGACCCACTGCAGATTTGACCACCGCAGCTGGGCTCAGAGCAGGTGGGCTGGCAGAAGGGAGCGCTGCAGCAGGAAGGGCGGCAGCTGGTCACACAAGCTGGTTGGTAGCAGGTGGTCCTGCAGCAGGTGACTTGACAGCGAGTTTGGGGGCAGCAGGGCTGGCAGCAGCTGGACTCACAACAGCTGGACCCACTGCAGGTGGGCTGGCAGCAGGTGGTCCTGCAGCAGGTAGGCTGGCAGCAAGGGGAGCAGCAGGAGTGGGTCATGGTGTCAGGGGTGGAGGGTGGGCTCCTGTTCAGAGGTGAGTTTTCAAGAATCTGATGACTCCTTCTGTTCTGGGGCTTTTATACACTGAACCCCCCAAATTTGGACCAATGAGCAGGACTTTGCTTGTTGTTGTTTACGTTGTCTTCCAGAGTCACTGGGGGAGTTGTCATGGAGGAAGTTGTTCCCTAAATGTCATGAATCTTTAGAAATTAAGTGTTGAATCTGTTTCCTAATTGAAAATAACTCATATAAATCTTTTTCAGATCCAAGGAAGGCAGTCACATCATCAGCATCGTTCCTGCTTCCATCACAATCTGATCATGTGATATATTTCCTGCTGACCTGGGGAAGTCAGAGCTGTTGTCCCTCCCCAGCTTTGTCCCTTTGGTGTATGCAGATTGGGAAGTGTCCCTGGGGAGGGGCATGATGCTGATATGTTCACAGTGAGGAACTGAATCCGTGCTGAGTCTGTTTACCCACAAATCCTGAATCAAGACAACCACAGGCATCTCTCTCTGTAGCACCCTACCCATGTGTGTATCCCAGTGCTATCAAAGACACTTGGGTGGAGGATGTTGGCACAATCTCTTCCATATGGCAAAGCAGGACCAAAGCAGGTGGGTTGAAGCAGAGGCAGTTCCCTGGGACTAAGGAAGCATCAGTCAGTTTTGGTCCCGGGTGACTAGTTGTCCTGATATGCCCAGGACAGAGGATTTTTCCCTGGAATTGAGTCTTTCAGCAACATAACTGGGGCAATTATAGATGAGTTTTGGCTTTTTTTTTTTGACCTTTATATAAATGAAAAAATATAGAATTATCTTTTCTTTACCGTATGATTGTGAGAGTCAACAATGCAATTATTTGTAGTGTATTCATTGTTTTTGCTGTATAATCTTCCCCTAAATGAATATGACACAATTTATTTGTTACTGTCCTCTTGGTAAACATGTAGATCTTTTTGAATTATTAAAAATAGTGCTTCTTTGAATGTTTTCGTACAAGTTGTTTGGTAAGCACATATAAACATTTCTTTGGATATACCCCTAGAAGTAGATTATTCATAGCATTGCTTGGTCAAAAAGCTTATTCTATTCACTGTGGAGGTCTTGCCCATCTTTCACTAGATTTCTTTCTAGATAATTTAATGTTTATGCTATTGTGTATGTTATCATTTAAGTTTTTAATTTTTAACTGTTTGTGACATACGGAAAAACAATTCATTTATGTATGTTTATCTTGTGACCAAACTCCCTTATTATTTTTAAAATTTTATACATAGATTTTTTTTTTTTTGGTTGTTGAGGAAGATTGGCGCTGAGCTAACATCGGTGCCAATCTTCCTCTATTTTGTATGTGGGATGCTACCACAGCATGACCTGACGAGCAGTGTGTAGGTCTGCACCCAAGACCTGAATCCATGAACCCTGGGCCACCGAAGCAGAGCGCACAAACTTCATTGCTACGCCACCAGGCCGGCTCCGAGAGATTTTTTTTGGAAATTTTGCTAGCACAGTGACAGCAACTACAGATGATGATAGCTTCATTCATTTCATGGCAGTCTTTTTATCTTGTAAATTTTTTCTTTCCCTAGTGTAAGTGAGCATAAGTGAGGCCATCTTGTTAGGCTAACTGGCCCCAGCCCCTCCTCTGTGTGACTACTCGCTGCTCTGCACGTACTCTAAAAGATTCACATGCGCTCCTGATTTATGGCCTCTGCTTACATATATACTCCCTGGTACCTTGATAAATTAAAACTTTGTTCTATGAGTTTCTCTCCACAAACAGGCTGACCACAGGTGGGAGACACACCTACAAGGCATCCATCACAGCTGACAGAAGAATGGAACAATGTGACGCCTGTCATGCCTGGAGACCAACATCACTGGACCCCCTCCTTACTGCCCATTTTCCCTATATAACTGTCTCAAGATTCTGTAATCCGTGAAGATGGTTTTTTTGAGACATTAGTCTGCCATCTTCCCAACTATGCCGGCTAATTGAATCAAAACCTCCTTTCTTGATCTCTAACTTGTCATAATTAATTGGCTCAGATTGTAGCCAGCAGAACGAGCCCAACGCTCAGCATCACTAGTCTGCTGGGGGGCCTACAGTGCCATGATGAAGTGGGCGTCTTTGTGTATTCTCTATAGAGCAGAGACAATTCTCAATATTTCACAATTAAATAGGAAGCTTTCTGACTTTTCTATAGATTCTTCCAATCAGAGTAACTGGGCTTTTTCCATTCCTTATTAGCTAAGATATTCTACATTGGAAATGTGTTGAAATTTATAAAATGCTTTTTCTTTACCTATTGAGACGATCTTATGATGATTCTCATGTTTTTTTGGCGGATGTGATTTAAAAAACATTTGTTGATGTTCAAAGTTTAAACCAACCTTGTGTTTCTGAAAACAATTCAACGTGGTTATGATCATAGGTTTAGGGCACTGGATTTGATTTGCTTATATTGCGTTTAGGATACATGCTCTCACTGCGTCCCACAAATTTGTCCCCCTATTCTTACTCAGCTTCCTCCACCTTCTTTAAATAAGTCAGCCCTCAATGGGGCAAGATCCGCCTCCCCACTTTCTGTGACCCAGTTTGACCCTGCTGTGGCTCCTTGTAGTGGAATTTCTGAGGCACTTTCATGCCCCACGAGACTAACCAGCAGAGCTGCTGCAGAGCACGGCTGGAGGAACAACAGTCCTCTTTTAAACAGATATACTAGAATATTCCACAGGTCACTTTCAGGCACACATGCCATGGAGAAAATCCCAAGGAGAAACTTTTAACCAAATAACTGAGGTTTCTTATCTACTTTGAACAGAGGCAACAAGTTCCTAATTTTCTGAAATTAACAATTGGTCATTTCTACAGCAATATTGCATTATTCTGGAGAACTTAAGTACGTTTTGCCTCACAAAACACAGGAGGTTGTTTTGTTCAACTAGATGGTTCAGAGGTTATGGATTGCTCAGAGTCATAAATGTGCATTGAACAGTTTCTTAATCCCAAACTTTATCAATATTTAATTTTCTTGAAAACATTTTGATCAGAACAAATTGCCGTAAATTTGGGGGAATGAAATATATGGTCCATTTTTTTGCAGGGAATTATTTAATTCCTTGTTCTGTCGATACTCAGGAGACAGAGGCAATTCAGAATTTGATTTATGTGATACTAAGAAACAAGTCCTTTTAGACGAGTCTCGTGAGGACACAGACGCTAGCAGTACTTGATGCAGATAAATTGACAGTAAAGGCTCCCTGAATTCATGAGAGCCCTAAAATGCAGTCCCCATTGCCCTAACATATAGATGCTGCTTGCTGAGGTGTGGGAAACTGATTTTGGAAGGACTTTGTAAACAAATGTTATCTCTATATATGAGAGCTTATTCCATCATTAAAGTAGAAATTCAGTTGCACATCTTACTAGTCCTCAGTATTCAATAGCATTGACGTCTATTGACATATAAATGTAGGTGCCCCTGAGCAGGGACCAAGGATCCAGTCCTGGATCTGAGTCTGTCCATTGGTAGCTATATGACACCACACAATGAAATTTTCTCATCTAAAAATGTGGAAAATAATTTATAGTGAGATGTTTTGCAGCTCAAGTTGGATAATGCATATGGTATGCAATATGTATATAAGTTCCTAATTCAGAAATACTGTACAGTAAAGAAAAACAGTATATGGAATGAAAATGGTATAGAATATCATTAAGAAATATATAGACAACTCAAAGTGATTATGGAAAGAAGAAAGCAGGATAAAAAATCACGAGTACATTAAAAAAGAAAATATGATCATGAAGAGTATTGATCAGTTGCATAAACCAATGAAAAAGTTATGAAGATTTATTTTCCTAAGTTACTTAGGGAGAGCAGGTGGCCCTGACTTCAGAGTCCAAGCAGGGATCATAATTTCATATTGAAGATGCACAAAGCTGGCACATGATCCACATACACAAAGAGGAAGAGAACTGGGGGAAGTTCTCTGCATTTCATCAAGCTGGTTCACAAGTCTTTCAACAGATAGATGAGTTACAGAAATGACGGTAGAGCATCCTGCTTGTCAGCAAAGCGTAGGAGTGAATTTGCCCCCAAAATGGCAAGTCAGCTAACAGAAGGCATTGTGTGCAGACGGTGGTTCTTTGGCAAGGTGATCAACAGCAACAAGGCTGGCAGCAGCTGGACTCACAGCAGGCTGGGCGGTAGCAAGGCTGGCAGCAGCTGGATCCGCAGCTCTGGGCTTGGCACCAAGGCAGACACAGGTGGGGTGGTAGCAGGTTCTCCAGCAGTACACGGGTCCAGAGCAAGCTGGCTGGCAGCAGGTGGTCTGACAGCAAGTTGAGGGGCAGCAAGGCTGGCAGCAGCTGGACCGACTGCAGGTTTGTCCACAGCAGCTGGACTCAGAGCAGGTGGGCTGGCAGCAGGGAGCGCTGCAGCAGGAAGGGCGGCAGCTAGTCACACAAGCTGTTGGTAGCAGGTGGTCCTGCAGCAGGTGTCTTGACAGCGAGTTTGGGGGCAGCAGGGCTGGCAGCAGCTGGACTCACAACAGCTGGACCCACTGCAGGTGGGCTGGCAGCAGGTGGTCCTGCAGCAGGTAGGCTGGCAGCAAGGGGAGCAGCAGGAGTGGGTCATGGTGTCAGAGGTGGAGGGTGGGCTCCTGTTCAGAGGTGAGTTTTTGAGAATGACTTCTGTTCTGGAGTTTTTATACGTGCAACCCCCAAAGTTGGCACCAAAGAGCAGGACTTTACTTATTCTTGTTTACATTGTTTTCCATGACCACTGGGGGAATTGTAAAGAGGAAGTTATTCTCTAAATGTTATGAATCTTTTCAAAATAATTGTTTAATCTGTTTCTTAATTGAAAGTAACTCACAGAAACTTTTTTTTCGGATAAAAAGAAATGGTCACATTCTCAGCTTTGTTCCTGCTTCAATCACAACCTGGTTGTGTGATATGATTCCTGCTGCCCTGGGGAGGTCAGAGCAGTTGGTCACTCTATGCCTAATCTGTTTACTACCAGAGTCATTCAGGTCACTGTACTTCCTTTTTCTTCTCTTTCTTCTTTTTTTTTGGTGAGGAAGATGGGCCCTGAGCTAAGATCTGTGTGAATCTTCCTCTATTTTGTATGTGGGATGCTGCCACAGCATGGCTTGATGAGCAGTGTATAGGTCCACAGCCAAGATCCAGACCCATGAACGCCAGCCTACCGAAGTGGAGCACACAAACTTGACCACCATGACCCTGGGCCAGCCCCTCTTTTTCTTTCATTAATGAAGTAATTAGATTAGATGAGGTGATAACTGAGGTATCTTTGCATTCTAACATGTTCAAAACTTTTTTGAGGTTTAACATTCATTTTAACAAGTGCTCAAATTTTTTATTTCCAACTTGATAAATTCTTATCAATGTCCAACTTGATCAATTACCTCAAAGCAAACACATCCATGTCACTGTTAACAAGTTACAAAATAGAACTTAAGCCTATCTCCTTCCAATTATACTCCCATTCCCAAAGGTAGGTAAGTTTAGACTGTTTCTAATCTTTATGTAAATTAAATAGTATAGAATTGGCCACTTCCTGTTTATATTATAATTGGGAGACTGATCCATGTGATTACGTGATTATCTGTGGTTCATTCATTCTCCTTGCTGTATAATCTTTTATTGCACTAATATGACACAATTTATTTGTTCACTCTACTGTGGATATACATGTGGATTGTTTGCAATTTTGAACTAATAAAAATAATGCTGCTATGAATGTTTTCGTACAGATCCTTTGGCAAAAATACATAAACATTTCTGTTGGATAAACATCTACAAGTAGAATTGCTCACAGAATAGCTTGGTCAAAGTGTTTATACTGTTTTCTGTAGAGGTCTTTCCCATATTTTATTGGATTTATTCCCAGGCATTTTCTTTTTCATGCTATTACAGGTTACAATTTGAAATTTTAATTTTTCACTGTTTCTGACATATAGAGAAATAACTCGTTTCTGTATGTTGATCTTGTGACCAAGCTCCCTTATTACTTCTAATAGTTCATCAATAGATTTTTTTTTTGTTTTTAAAATTTACCATGCACAAATCATATTAACTATAGTTGATAGGACTGCCCTTCTAAAGCTGGATTTAAAAGATACAAATAGGAGCAGAACCAATTTATGCAAAAAAGCACTTTAAAGCTAAAGAATGATGCCTAGACTAATCACAAACATAAAATGTGGGGTATGTGTAGTAAAAATGTAGGGCTTTTAGTAAGAGGGCAAACTTAAAGGACCATAAACTTAATGTAGATTGCTATTTATGTAGGTTACTATATATGAACCTCATGGTATCACAAACCAGAAAGCTATAATAAATACACAAAAAATAAAGAGAAAGGAACCCAAACATAATACTAGAGAAAGCCATCAAATCACAAGGGAAGAGAGTAAGAGAAAAAAGAAACAGAGAAGAACTAGTAAAACACTATGTTAACATCCCTGCCGCCTTGGGTCTCCTGCATACTTTCCTCACTGGAATCACTGGTCAGTCAGAACGGCACTGCTGAGCAGTTCCTCCTCTCATCAGAACCCTTGATATTCTGTGCTGCAAAATCACTTTCATTTTACTCTAACCTCTGGTGTGTGCTTTCCCACCTCATGGGATGCGCCTCCAACTATGGACAACTTTCCGCTATTGACTGCATGAGTTTTAAGATGCTCATTTTTCCCCAAGGCCCCCGTCACCGACCTTGCCAAATAGATCTTTGTTGTTAAGATTAAGTTCAGAGCAGTTTCCCTAAATATTCTAGATGTTACCAGATTCTGGTTTAGTGGAATTAAATATCCTTGAAATATATGGATGTCTGTTACCATTCTTATCACTCGCATCTGTGCCAATTTTGTAAGATGCTTCTAGTTGCATTATCCATTCTCTCTTCTAAGCTCCCTCAAAGATTGTGAATCTATTCATCTCTGATTTTATCTTCCACCATACATTCTCTACTGCGGAAGTAGAAGACAAGAGATCTTGGTTATGGGAATTAAAATCATATGGAACAGTATTCAAATTCCTGTTCTGCCACTCACTAGCTGTATACCTGGGGGAAAATATAGAAAAATTCGTCACCTCATGAATTGTTTCTCATATATATTGTGCCATCATCCTTTAAATATTCCTTTCTTTTCGCACTATCATCTTGCATATTACGTCCACGCATGGATGAATCTGGAAGCATTTTCTTTCTCTTTTTTCCCCTCTTTTACTGGGTCAGCCAGTCTACAGGCAGATGCCTTCCTGAAGAGACCACGATTCTTGTATTTTCAAGGGATATCACAAAAACAAGTTTATTCATCACCCTTATTTTTTGTAGAGAATATTTTCTTTTCCTTTTCTTTTTCTTTGGTAATTTAAGATTTAGTCTCTTTTTTTTATCTCTGTAACCCCAACTTAACACAAACTAACTTCAAATTTATAAATTATAAACATCCAAACCAAGGTATTAATGAGAAGCTATAGCCTGTCCACGGAGAACGGCAGAGTTTAGTGCTGACCTCAGTGACTAAAGAATACGTGACAATTGCCAGCACAATTCCATTGGATTCCTGCAAAAACTAACTGACTGTAATATACGATTATGGAATACCTTAAGCCTCATTAGTTGATAGTCTTAATAGCAGCTTTTATGCCAGATGGAGAATTTCTACTGCTACAGATCAACAGCTTCTGGTATCCGAAGCCAGTGGAAAGAGAAAATACTTCCCAAACCCCCCAGTACCTAGCTATGTATCTTTTAGTTGTCGGTCCTTATAGTTGTGGCATGTGGGACACCGCCTCAGCATGGCTTGATGAGCGGTGCCATATCCGCGCCCAGGATCCAAACTGAGGAAACCCTGGGCCGCCGAAGCGGAGCGCACAAACTTAACCACTCAGCCACTGGGCCGGCCCCTAAAAGTAAGTGCTTTTGAGCAGGAATAGAGCCCATCCTGAATCTGAGTCTATTCATTATTGGCTATATGACATTACACAATGAAATATGTTTTTCTGAAGAATGGATACAATAATTGGGGGCTATTACAGTTCTCCGAGCAGATAATGCTTATGGTGTGCAATGTGTATTTAATCCCAGGATCAGGAATGCTGTACGATAAATCAACACAATATGGAGTGAATTATGGTGTAGAATTTATTAAGAAACACAAAGGTAAGATTCCTGCATCTAGGAAAACAACTCAAAGTGGTCATAAAAGAAGAAAGGAGAATACAAGAAACATGAGTACATTGATAAAGAAAATATGACTATGAAGAGTATTGATCAGTTGCAGAAACCTATGAAAAAGCTATGAGGGTTTGTTTTCCTAAGTTACTGAGAGGGAACAGGTGATCCTGACTTCAGAGGATGCACGAAGCTGTCACATGATCCACATACATAAGGAGGAAATGAATTGGGGGAAGCCCTCTGCACCCCATCAAGCTGATTCACAAGCTTTTAAACAGGCAGATGAGTAATAGAAATGATGGTAGAGCGTGCTGCTTGTCAGCAAATTCTAGGAAGTGAATTTGCCCAAAACATGGCAAGTTCAATTAACAAAAGGTGTTTTGTGCAGATGGTGGTTCTTTGGTGAGGTGATCAGCAGCAGGAAGGCTGGCAGCAGCTGGACTCACAGCAGGCTGGGTGGCAGCAAGGCTGGCAGCAGCTGGATCCGCAGCTCTGGGCTTGGCAACAAGGCAGGCAGACGCAGGTGGGGTGGTAGCAGGTTCTCCGGCAGTACACAGGTCCAGAGCAAGCTGGCTGGCAGCAGATGGTTTGACAGCAAGCTGGGGGGCAGCAAGGTTGGCAGCAGCTGGACCGACTGCAGGTTTGTCCACAGCAGCTGGACTCAGAGCAGGTGGGCTGGCAGCAGGGAGCGGGGCAGCAGCTGGTCACACAGGTTGGTTGGTAGCAGGTGGTCCTGCAGCAGGTGGTTTGACAGCGTGTCTGGGGACAGCAAGGTTGGTAGCAGCTGGACTGACTGCAGGTTTGTCCACAGCAGCTGGACTCGGAGCAGGTGGGCTGGCAGCAGGGAGCGCTGCAGCACGAAGGGCGACAGCTGGTCACACAAGTTGGCTGGTAGCAGGTGGTCCTACAGCAGGTGGTTTGACAGCGTGTCTGGGGACAGCAAGGTTGGCAGCAGCTGGACTGACTGCAGGTTTGTCCACAGCAGCTGGACTCAGAGCAGGTGGGCTGGCAGCAAGGGGAGCAGCAAGAGTGGGTCATGGTCAAGGGTAGAAGGTGAACTTCTGTTCAGAGGTGAATTTCTCAGATT
Organism: Equus caballus; assembly: GCF_041296265.1. NCBI lineage: Eukaryota > Metazoa > Chordata > Mammalia > Perissodactyla > Equidae > Equus > Equus caballus. The sequence continues at coordinate 21,528,093 of NC_091694.1, read as the reverse complement.
CTGATGACTCCTTCTGTTCTGGGGCTTTTATACACTGGACCCCCGATGTTGTGACCAATAAGCAGGACTTTCCTCGTTGTTGTTTACATTGTTTTTGTACTCACTGGGGAATTGTTGGGAGGAAATTGTCCCCTAGTGTTTTGAGGCTTCTGTAAATTAGTGTTTGATCTTTTTCTTAATTGGGAGTACCAGTTAAGAACCTTTTTCAGAAATGAGAAAGAGAGGAAGCATCACCAGCATCATTTCTATCTGGTCCTGTGATAGTTCCTACTGGCCTGGTGAAGGTCAAAGGTCAGGATGCTGAGACATTCTGTGATGAATGGAGCCCTGCTTGGGTCCCAGTCTGAGCTCCCAGAAAGTCTTACTGAAGTCTACAACATCTCTATATCTGTGGCAACCTATTCGAAATTTGTTTCCCAGTTCGATCAGAGACACGGGTAGAGGATGGTTGGCACATTCTTTTTCATATGCAAACTAGTGCCAAAGAAAGAGGATAGAGGCAGAAGCAGTACGCTGGGTTTCAAACAGCATCAATCCATCACTATTTCCTAGCTGGGTCAGTGATCTCAGGTGAGACATCTCAACTTGCGCATACTCGCTTCTATAAATTGAGGTAGATAGGTTAGATAAGATGATAGCAAAAGTATATTTGAAGTTGAAATTTATGTATTTCACCTGATGTGGAAAATTGTCAGCCACAAGTTCTTAAATGTTTTTTCTCTCTTCTGGGTACATACGTAGGAGTGAAATTGCCAAGTCATAGGGAAAGCCTACAGCCAACATTAACAGAGAAATAAAATAGTTTTTCAACATTTCACTCCCTGCAGTGTCTCCTGTTGTCTGATATTGTGAGCCTACTGAATTATACTGGTATGTACTTATGTTTTAAATTTGCATTTCTTTGATGACTAATATATATCAGACGTTTGTTGTTCCTTTTCCATGAAGTTCCTGATCGAGTCTTTTACCATATTTCTTCTTGGTTGTCAGTTTCTTATTGATTTTATAGATTCTAGATATATGTTAAATATACATACTATTTAGATTATATACGTTACAAATATTTTCTCTCACTCTGCATTCTGTCTTACCTTTTCAATTTTTTAATGTTGTCTTTTGTTAGTAGAAGTTCTTACTTTTAATGTAGCCCAATGAATCTGCCTTTTTCTTAATTTTGCTGCGTTTAGAGTCTTTAAAAATCTTTTAGTAGCTCAAGATTAGGAAAATGTTCTCCCTTATTATTTTCTAAAAGCTTTATTATTTTACCTTTTACACTTATATCTACAATATAGCTGTAATTAATTGTTATATATTAAGAGATAGAAACAAGTTTCATTTACTCCCAGCTGGATATCTTACTGTCCCAGCATCATTTATTAAAAGACCATCCTTTCCCCATTAATCCGCCTTACTACATTTGCTGTAAATCAAGTCATGTTATTTGCATGGATCATTTTCTTGGATTCTTATTCTGCTCTGTAGGTCTGTTTGTTTGTTCTTGTGCCAATATCAATCACACCATCTAAAGGACAGCAAAGTTTTAATGTATTTTGATGTCTGGCTGTGTAAAACCTCCTACTTTGTTCTTATTCAAGATTGTCTTGGCCTTTTGCCTATTCAGATACATTTTAGAATCTCGTAAGTCCCACTCTTTCCACACAGCCCCCACACATACCCACAAAAGCTGCTTGCCTTTTAACTATATCATATCGCGATCATCGATCTTTTCGGGGAGAATTGACATTTTTCATGCATTGAGTCTTCCAACTCATTAACATAATATATCCCTTCGTTTGTTTAAATCTTTTTTAACTCCTCATAATTGTGTCTTGTAGATGTCTGTGAAGAGTTCTTGCACATCTTTTATTACATTTATTGTTAGTTAAATAATGTTTATGATATTATAAGTAGAATTATTTTAATTTAGTTTTTTACTTGGCTATATCTGTCATATAAATAAAACTTTTTTTCCTCTTTTGATAGATACCTTTTAATATCTAGCAACCTTGCTAAACACCCCTGTTAATTCTAATAATGCAACCAAAGATTGCCTTGGATTTTCTATGTACACAGTAATTATATTTGTGAATACTGAGTATCATATTACTTCTTTGTAAATCCTCTTACCTGTTGCTCCTTCTTCTTGCCTTTGTACGTGAGATAAAACCTCCAGAACAATGTGAATGAAAGTAGTGATTACAAAGATCTTCATTTTGCTCCTGATTGATAAGGAAGATTTCCTAAAGTATGATGTTTTCTATTTTTAAAAAATAATAATATATAATTCATAAGCCATCAAATTCTCAACTTTGAAGTGTACGTTTCAGTGGTTTTTGGTATATTCAAAAGGTTGTGCACCACCACTACATTATTCCGGAATATTTTCACCACTGGAACAAAGAAACTCTATACTCATTACCAATCATGTCTTATTCCCCATTATCCCTCTTTCTTCAGTGCCTGGCAAGCACCAGTCAACTTGCTGTCTCTGTGGATTTGCCTGTTCTGGACCCTTCATACAAAGGGAACCATACAAGAGGTGGCCTCGTGTGTTTGCTTTTTTCACTAAGTATAATATTTTCAAGATTCACCTATGTTGTAGAATGTATCAGCACTTCCTTCTTTTTATGATGGAATAATATTCTCTTGCATGAATATACCACATTTTATTTATCCATTTATCAGATGGTGGACTTTTAGGTTTTGTCCATGTTTTGGTTATTATGAATTATGCTGCTATAAACATTCCTATACAAGGTTTTTAGTGTATATGTGAACATATGTTTTCATTTCTCTTGGGTAGATACCTATGAATAGGTCACATGTTAAATGTAGGTTTAACTTTTGCAGAAACTTCCAAAATGTTTCCCAAAGCAGCCTCACCATTTCACATTCCCACCAGCAATGTGTGAAGATTTTCTTTTCTCTATATCCTTGCCAATAGTTATTATTATTTATCCTTTTATCGAAGGCATTTTTGTGGGTAGTAAGTGGTATTATATTATGGCTGTGATTTGCGTTTACCTAACGACTGAAAATGTTGAACACCTTTTCAAGTGCCTGTTGGTGATTTGCATATTCTCTTTGGAGAAATGTGTAGTCAATACTTTGCCCAATTTTTAATTGGGTTGTCTTTTAATTGTTGAGTTGTAAGAGTTCTTCATATATATATATATATCTATATATATAGAGAGAGAGAGAGAGAGAGATAGATATCTCAGATAAATAATTTGCAAATATTTCCTCCCATTCTCTGGGCTGCTTTTAGGTTCTTGATAGCGTCCTCTGAAGCGTAAAGGTTTTTATTTCTGATGAAGATGAATTTATCTATTTTTCTTTAGTTGTTTACGTTTTTGGTGTTATAGCTAACAAGTCATTGCATAATCCAAGATCAGTAAGATTTTTACCTGTGATTTCTTCTGATATTTTTTATAGTTTTAGCTCTTATATCTTTGTTGTTGATCTATTTTGAGTTAATCTTTGCATATGGTGTGAGGTAAGGGATTAACTTCATTCTTTCGACTGTGGATATCCAGTTATCTCAGCACAATTTGTTGAAAAGACTATTCTTTCACCATTAAACTGCCTTGGTACCCTCGTCAAAAATCAAGTGAACATAAATATATAGGTTTATTTTTGGACTCTCACTTCTATTTCATTAATCCCTATGTCCTTCCTTATGCCAGGACCACATATTGAGTATTGTAGGTTTGTATTAAGTTTTGAAATTGGGGAATGTGAGTCCTCCAACTCGGTTCTTCATTTTCTAGATTGTTTTGGCTACTGCATTTCCATATGAATTTTAGAGTCACATTTCAATTCCCGCAAAAAAGCCAGCTGGGATTACGTTAGGGATTGCATTGAAAACATAGATCAATTTGGGAAGTATTGCCATCTTAAGAATATTAAGACTTCCAACCCATGAACAAGGGACTCTTTTCCATTTTTTTACATTTAATTTCTGTTGATGTTTTGTAGTTTTCAGTGTACAAGTCTTATACTTCTTTCGTTAAATCTATTTTTGCGTATTTTGTTCTTATCGATGCTAACACAAACAGAATTGTTTTCTTAATTCCACTTTTAGGTTGTTCATTGCTAGTCTATGGAAATACAACTGATTTTTTTTAATGATCTTGCATCCTACAATCTTGCTAAACTCATTTATTAGTTCCAAAACTGTTTTGTAGATTCCATAGTGTTTTCTATGTCAAGATCACATCATCCAATTATAGACATATTTCCTATTCTTTCTTTCCAATCTGGATGGTCTTTATTTCATTTTATTTTTAACTTCCAGTACAATGTGAAGCAGAATGTCCAGTACAATATTGAAGAGAGGAGGTAAGAGCAGACATCCATGTCTTATTCCTAATACTTGGGGAAATTTTTCAGTTTTTCATCATTGAGTTAATGTTATCTGTGAGTTTTTGATAGATGCCATTATTCAGGTTGAGGAAATACTCTTCTGTTCTTAGTTTTTTGAGTTTTTTTTTTAATCATGAGCAGGCATTAGATATTGTCAAATGTTTCTTTCTGCAGCTATTGAGATGACAATGTGGAAACTACTCTATCATTGTTGTCTTTCATTCTATTAACATGGCTTATTGCATTCATTGAATTTTTTATATGTTGAACAAACTTTGCTTCTTTTTTTAGTTATAGTACTCTAGGCCTCCTACATTTTTCCTTCATTGACTCACTTGTGATTATACAGTCAGGATGACATTTTGCAGAGTTTCTATTCTTATTAACCATCTTCTCTCCCAGTGTCAATACACAGAAAATCACATTCATCTTCCTCTAAACTTAGGACCTATCCTCCCACTGTGTAGAATATACTTCTGCTCATGCCCAGCATGTCTCTGCCTGGCTGTTGTGAACTTTAACATAGTCATTTCCCCCCATTTCTTTTCACCGACTTTGCCAACCAATACTTTTTTCTTGTTAGAATCAAGTGAAGAGTAGTTTCCTAAATGTTTAAGCTCTTTGGAGAGGCTTCATGTTAACAGAATGAAGTCCCCATGGAACACCTAATCTTTCCTTTCCTATCCTCTCTCATTTCCATATGTATCTTTTTGTGAGCTGCTCTGAGATGACATCATCCATTTTCTGTGGTAACCTCCATCAATTACAGTCCTTCTGTTATCTCTGTTTTAATTTCATTCATTTGTTCTCCACTGAAGATGTAACAAACAATAGTGTATATCTCTGGGAGCTGTGAATCAGAATTCGATTGTTGAATACTCACCTCCATAATCTGTCACTCACTGTCAGCAGTCCTTGGGCAAGTTATTTAACACATTTTTCTAGTTGAATCCTTTTACGAATTTTTGGTATTCTTCTGTTTATTTTATAGCAGCTGCTTTGTATAGTAAGCAGATCATTGGGGCTAATCTGGAAGTTTTTCTCTACTTTTTTCCTCTCTTCAGCATCATACCAGAAGCCCAAAGCTAGTTTGTCTTCTTCACTCCCCAAAGAATATAGTTTCTTTTTATGCTTGTCCTCAGCAAGTCTAAAAAGGGCCACAAACTTGGAATCTTGTTTACCTGTGTATCCCCTGCATGAACGCAGTGACTGGTGCCCAGTAGGTGCACAATACCTAATTGTTAAAGGAAAAGGTCTTTTGAAGCTACAGATTGTAAATCAGTTAGTTTTTATTGTTGTTGTTTGTTTCTAAACCCCAGTCATTGATAGTGAAATGAGATAAATGTGAAAACAGTAAGCCATTCATTTTCATGTGCAAGACTTTGTTTTGTTTTGTTTTTTCAATTATTTTATTGAGATCATAATGGTTTATAACATTGTGTAATTTCAGGTGCACATTATTATTTATCGGTTTCTGTATAGACTGTATCATGCTTACCACCAATAGTCTAATTTTTATCCATCACCATGTATATGTGCCCCATTACCCCTTTTACCCACTCTCCAATCCCCTTTCCTTCTGGTAACCACTAATCTGTTCTGCTTATCCACGTGTTTGTTTATCCTCCACATATGAGTAAAATCATACTGTGTTTGTCTTTCTAGGTCTAGCTTATTTCACTTAACATCATACCCTTAAGTTCTATCCATGTTGTTGGAAATGGGATGATTTTGTCTTATTTATGGCTGAGTAGTATTCCAATGTGTATAGATATATATACCACATCTTCTTTATCCATTCATCAGTTGAAGGGCACTTGGGTTGCTTCTACATCTTGGCTATTGTGAATAATGCGGCCATGAACATAGGGGTGCATAAATCTCTTTGAATTGTTCATTTCAAGTTCTTTGGATAAATACCCAATAGTGGGATAGCTGGACTGTATGATATTTCTATTTTTAATTTTTTGAGAAATCTCCATACTGTTTTCCATAGTGGCTGCACCAGTCTGCATTCCCACCAGCAGTATGTGAGGGTTCCCTTTTCTCCACATCCTCTCAGCATTTATTATTTTTTGTCTTGGTGATTATAGCCATTCTGACAGGTGTAAAGGTGATATCTCATTGTAGTTTTGCTTTGCATTTCCCTAATGATTAGTGATGTTGAACATCTTTTCATGTGCCTATTGGCCATCTGTATATCTTCTTTGGAAAAATGTCTGTTCATATCCTCTACCCATTTTTTGATCAGGTTGTTTGTTTTTTTTATGGTTGAGTTGTATGACTTCCACATGCAAAAGAATGAAAGTAAACCATTATCTTACACCATACACAAAAATTAACTCAAAATGGATTAAAGACTTGAAAGTAAGACCTGAAATCATAAAACCTCTAGAAGAAAATATAGGCAGTACACTCTTTAACATCGGTCTTAGCAGTGTCTTTTCAAATACCATGTCTACTCAGGCAAGGGAAACAAAAGAAAAAATAAACAAATGGGACTGCACCAGAATAAAAAGCTTCTTTAAGACAAAGGAAACCATGAACAAAATGAAAAGACAACCAACCAACTGGGAGAAAATATTTGCAAATCATATATCCAACACGGGGTTAATTTCCAAAATATAAAAAGAACTCATACAACTCAACAACGAAAAGACTTTCTTGATCACAGAGAAGCCACTTTGGTCTCCTCTGCTGCATCAGAGATAAAGCGGTGCAGTAGAAACAGAGTTGTTTTTCTAAGCCAACCAAGCTGTTGACAAGCTGTGCGGCTGTGTGAGTTGGTGCGTGTTCTATTGGCTCCTCGAGCTCCGTTTATTCCGCTTTAACGTGCGTGCAGTTCAGACCTCCCTTGAACACTGTTTGTTTCTGTTCTTGAGGTCCTTCTAAGTCCCTAAATGTTCTTTGATTGATTCAAAACCAGCTGTCTCCTGAGAGGCTATTATTTTTGAAGTCCGTAAGCAACTAAATATGTAAAAATTTTGAAAGAAACATGCAGTGCTATACACACGTCTTAGGCGTTCTCTTGGGAGTAACAGGAAAACCGTCTTCTGCAAAGCTTCCAGGGCAGTATTCGCTACCTTGACAAATTTACCAGGAACCGGCTTTCAGCCTGACAGACTCCGAAAACCGATCCTATTTACATTCCAAAAACTGATCTTATTTACATTCCAAGGGTGAAACCACCCCTTGGGGCAGACTCACTTTCACCAAGCCCATAAAATCAGTGTGCCAATTTATTAATTTACGTGAGAAATAACTTAGAGAGGAGCTGCAGGAGCTGGAGTTTTCAAAGGGCTTTTCTATTGGCATTTTCTTCCTGTAGCTATAACTGCATCAGAGTTAAATCATAACCCAAAGGTTATTTTCTGGGCAGAGATTTAGAATATTCTAACATTCCATGGGCACTTGAAATGAATGTGTATTCTGTTGTTTTGGGGTGGACTTTCTAGAAATGTTGATTAGATCCTGCTGATGGATGTTGTTGAATTCTTCTATATTTTTGTCGATTTTTCTGTCTACCTGCTCTATTAACTGTTGAGAGATGGATGTTGAAGTCTCCAACTTTAATTTGGATTTTTCTATTTCTCTTTTCAGTTCTATGGGTTTTTCTTCACTTATTTTGCAGCTCTAAGGCATACACATGATGGATTGCTATGTCTTCTTGATTGATTGGCCTTTTTACCGTCTTACAATGTCCCTCTCTGTCTCTGGTAATTTTCTTTGCTCTGAAATATATTTCATCTGATATTACTATAGCCTCTCCTGCTTTCCTGTGATTAATGTTTGCGTGATACCTCTTCTTCCGTCTCTTTACTTTCAACCTGTCTATATTATTATACTTAAGGCGAGCTCCTTGTAGATAGTCTATTGTTGGGCCATGTTTTTTTAATGCAATCTGCCAATCTCTTTTAAGTAGTTTATTTAAGCCATTTGCATTTTATGCTTCTCTGTTTTTACTGCCTTCTGTAGGTTGTTTGAAATACTCATTGCATTCTTCAGTTCCAAAAGTTACATATGGTTCTTCTTCATATCTTGTATTTCTTTGCTGAGGCTCTCTAGTTTTCATTTGTGTAAAGTGTATTCATAACTGCTCATTGAAGTCTTTTTATCATGACAGCTTTAAAATCTATGTCAGATCATTCTAGATCTCTGTCATTTCAGTGTTAGCCTTTATTGATTGTCTTTTTTCATCTAGTTACAGATCTTCCTGGTTGTTGTATGTTGAATTCTGAGCTCATTTTTTGTTAATACCTGGATGACTTTTTTTTTTTATTGTGGTAACATTGGATTATGACATTATATAACTTTCAGGTGTACATCATAATATATTTCGAATTCTGTGTAGATTGCATCATGTTCACCACCCAAAGACTAAATACAGTCCATCACCACACACGTGTGCCTAATCACTCCTTTCACCCTCCTCATTCTCCCCTTTGCCTCTGGTAACCACTAATCCAGTCTCTGTTGCTATGTGTTTGTTTGTCGTTGTTGTTGTCTTCTACTTATGAGTGAGATCATACGGTATTTGACTTTCTTCCTCTGACTTATTTCACTCATCATAATACCCTCAAGGTCCATCCATGTTGTTACCAATGGCAGGATTTCATCCTTTTTTATGGCTGAGTAATATTCCGTTGTGTATATATACCACATCTTCTTTATCCACTCATCCCTTGATAGGCACTTAGGTTGTTTCCAAGTATTGGCTATCATGAATAATGCTGCAATGAACATAGGGGTGCGTGTATCGTTACGCATTCATGTTTTCATGTTCTTTGGATAAATACCCAGCAATGGAATAGCTGGATCATATGGTAGATCTATTCTTAATTTTCTGAGGAAACTTCATACTGTTTTCCATAGTGGCTGCACCAGTTTGCACTCCCACCAGCAGTGTATGAGACTTCCCTTCTCTCCACATCCTCTCCAACACTTGTTTCCTGTCTTGTTAATTATAGCCATTCTGACGGGAGTGAGGTGACATCTCATTGTAGTTTTGATTTGAGTTTCCTTGAGAGTTAATGATGCTGAACATCTTTTCATGCGTCTGTTGGCCATTGGTATATCTTCTTTGGAGAAATCTCTGTTCAGATCTTTTGCCCATTTTTTTATTAGTACCTGGACAATTTTGTACTATGTTATGAGATTCTGTATCTTATTTAAACCTGCAGTTTTAGGTGGCTCTCTCTGACATTGTTCCAGCAGGAGAATGTTGTGGGGTTTGCTGCCTGATTATTGTCACATAAGCTAGAAGTCCAGTTTCCCTGCTCAGTCTTTGTTGACACCAAAGCTGGGCTGACTCCTCATTACTGCTGAGCAGGGATGGGAGCTCTGGCTCCCTGCATGGTCCCCACTGACACTCTGTGTGTTGGGGAGCACTCATTGCTGGCAAGGGTGGAAGTTTCAGGTCTCTGCCTGGCCTTTTCTGATACCACCACAGTGAAGTATTAGGGCAACTCCTTTCAGCTTTTCAGGGATAGAAGTCCAGGCTCCCCACTCAACCTTTGCTGGCATGGTTGGGGGCCACAGTTTTCTCCAGAGTAAGGCAGTTATTGTCTAAAAGTTTTCCTTTTTGCTAAATGGCCCCTTTCCTGATCCTTTAGGATCGGGCTTCTTCAGCTCAAGTTTGAGATACATGAGGCAAAAAGGAACCCTAAGTAACTCGCCTCCTTGTCATTTCTCAGGTTCTGAGGTCCCTAGCCTGTCTGCCTTTTCCTCTCCACCTTTCAGTCTTTTTATGTTTGTTTTATACATAATGTTCAGGGTTTTTCATTATGCTTAGCAGGAAGTACATAGAAAAGAATATACATTCCATCTTTCTGTAAGATGTTTTCAATTGGATTTTTACTAAAAATAATAAATACATTAAAAACAATAAGGGAAGCTATTAGCAATATGGCCAGCCCTGATGTTCTAGTGATGAAGATTCAGCGCTGTCATCACCACAGCCAGGGTTCCTTTCCCGATCAGGGAACTAACCGCCCATCTGTCGGCTGTCATACTGTGGTGGTTGCATGTTGTTGTGATGCTGAAAGCTATGCCACTTGTATTTCACATACCGGCAAGGTCACCTGGGATGGAGAGATTTCAGCACAGCTTCCAGACTAGGACAGACTAGGAAGAAGGCCCGGGATACCCATTTCCAAAAACGTTGGCCATGAAAACCCTGTGAATAGCAGCAGAGCATTGTCTGATGTAGCGCCAGAAGGTGAGAGGATGCTGCAAAAAGACAGGGCAAGTTTTCACCTCTGCTGTACACAGAGTCGCTGGGAGTCAGAATCGACTGGAAAGCACTACCAACAAATTAGCAATATAAACAAATCCAAGAAAACACCAGTAAGAACCAAGCAGAGATAACAATATTGCATCAGTGGTAATGTCCTGTTTTTGGTGACTGGCCTGCATGATTAAAGGCATACGCTGAAGTACTTAGTGATAAGGGGGTATTTAGTGATAAAAGGAGATTATATCTGCAATTTCCTCTTAAATGGCTCAGGGAAAACCAACATGGTATTACACATACGTATAGAGATCATGTTAAAGAAAACGGTAAAATGTTAACATTTAGGGAATCTGAGTAAAGGCATATGGTAATCCTTTGTACTATTTTTGCAACTTTTCTATAAGTCTGAAATTATTTCAAAATGAAAAGTGAATAAAAGTTAAAAAATCTACCATGGAGAGAGGAGACAGAACCAAGCATAATATTAGGTACAAAACAAACACAAGAACACATATTAAATTAAATTAAATTAAAACATGTATTAAAGCACATAAATTGTTGTTGTTGTTACATGCCATCGTCGGCTCCGACTCCTGGTGACCCTATGAAAGAGTGATGTCCACAAGGTCCTGTCCTCAACAGCCTTACTCAGCTCCTGTAGACTATGCCTATGGCTTCCTTTATAGAGCGAATCTGTCTCGTATCTGGTCTTCCTCTTTCCCTGCTGCCTTCTACTTTTCCCAGCATTATTGTCTTTTCCAAAGAATCTTGCCTTCTCCTGGTGTGCCCAAAGTAGGACAGCCTCAGTTTTACTATTTTTTGCTTCCAGAAATAGTTCAGGCTTAATTTGCTCTAGGACCCAAGTACACAAGTGATGAGATAAATTGTAGAAGATACAATTTGGAAGTTTTGGAAGATCAAAACTGCAGAATCCATAATGCAAAGGAAGAGATTCATAACTGATTGACAACGACAATATTACATATCAAAACTTGTGGGATGCTTAAAAAATGGTGCTTTTACTTCAATTCATAGCTTTAACTATTTATAATAGACAAGAAGAAAATCTCAAAATTAGTGAACTAAGTGTCCATCTTAGTGAGTCAGAAAAAGAAAAATAGAATTAACCCAAAAAAGCATAAATTAACAAAAGAATAAAGATAGAATAGAGAAGATCAAAAAAGCCAAAATTTCTCTCATATAAAAAAATACATCTAACAAACTTGATAAGCCACTAGCAGGATTGATTGAGAACAAGAGAGAAGACATAAGTAAATTATATTCTGGACGAAAATAGGGACATATTTAGGAATAAAGCAGAGAATGTTCCATAACCAAAGCTGGAAAAATTATCCACATGGAAAATAACTTGGATGCTATGATAATTACATATAATATACAAAAAAATCAACTCCAGGAGTATTAATAACTTGAAAATCAAAAACAAAACTTTAAAACCCTTACTGGATAATTTATATCAATGACTTTGGATTTTGATGTAGGCAAACATCTCTTGGAAAAGACAAAAACCGTGTTAGTTTAAAAGAAATTATTGATAGCTTCAACTAGAAATTAAGAAACCTAAGAAAATTTGATCATTAAATTTCACATTTCAGACTGAGGAAATGTGTTTGTAATAAATCCATCCAATGCCTGTCTTCTCTACTTGGACTCTATTTCCTTGCATTGCCATTTGGAAAACACAGAAAGGATGAAACCCGAGGTGAATTGAGCCTCGCATCATGTGTTTCTCTTGTTCAAGGATCATGGCCCAGGGTTGATTATTGTCCAATGCCTGCAGGCAGTAGTTTTAGATATTTTCCCAGCTTTCATTATTGTTTGCAGCAGGAGGATAAATCTTATACTAGCTTCTATGTTACGAGTGGGATCAGAAGCCTCCTGAAGCTTGGTTGTAACTCATCCCTGTGACTCATCAACACCATCCTCCCTTCAGAGGCGCTTCCCAGAGTCAGCAGCACTAAGAAAAAGCAGATGGAGACGGACAATGGTTCTGACCTCTCCCTAAGCTAACCTGGAACTGTGAGGAGACCAAACACTACACTCAGCTTTAAAAATGAGGATTGGTGCCAACTGATCTGGGCAATGGTGACTGCATTTCTCATTTCAGGAAAATAGTTCTACTGGTTATGTATCAATTAGAAAAGCAAACAAATCAATTACCCACCAAAAATTCATAGCACTGAAGGAACAACTTCCTCCTTGAGCATCTCCTCGTGGACTAGAGGAATTAGCGTAAACGGTAATAATAAGTTCCGCTCATTGGTCCAAATTTTGGAGTACCATGTATAAAAGGTATGGTAGAGAAGGAAATACCAGGCTCCGAGAAATTTATCTCTGCTCAGAAGCCCCCCTTCCACCCCTGACACCATGACCCACTTTTGCTGCTGCCCTTGCTGCCAGGTGCCTGCTGCAGGACCACCTGCTGCCAGCCCACCTACTGTGGCCAAACCTGCAGTGGGTCCAGCTGCTGCCAGCCTTCCTGCTGCTGACCCACTTACCACAGGCCTGTTACCTACATGGAATAACCTTCTATCCTCAGACTTGCCAGACACGCACTTCTGTGGCATCCTCCCTTCCCTTTCTCTGCTGATAACACACACACTGTCACCAGACTGTTGATCATCTTGTTAACAGATTCGTGATTTTGCTCAGCAAGGGCAATCTTCTTCACTGACTTTCTTCTCCCGTGAGCCAGCTGCTGGTCAGCTTCACCTGCTCTTGACCAGGAGTCATGGTCTCAGCCTTCACAAAGTGATTACTGCTCTCTTACTCTAAGGGGGTTAGAAAAAGAAAATGCTCATCACTGTTTTATCAGGTCTTTGCAATGATACATCTCAGTCATTTTGCTTCAACGTATTTTTGCTACTCCTTCCATGATTCTTTCCTGATAACTTTGTATCATCTTCCCACCTGAAGGGAGCACTGACTATTTCTTTCCTAATAAAGCCTGTGCTATGTTGCCTCCTATATTATGTTTTGTTTCTGTGATTGCTTTGCATTTCACAAGTTACCTCATCTAAGTCATATAACAGCCCCAAAGGTGGGCAGAATCAAGACAAGCAAAGTGACCTGCATAATGCCATATAGCTAAGGGTTTTCTGATTCCAGCTGTGGTGCAGTCACATTTACAGCTTGCTACAAGAAGATAACACTGGGGACGGAGCACTGGGAAGACGTGCACTCTAAGTTGTTCTCTGGCAACAAAAACACCAATCCCTTGCACTTGCAGATCACTTTCTGTTAGCAAAGCTCTTCCCAAATCCATTCTCCACAGCCTTGGGGCCAGCAGGCACATTTTAAAAGCAGCAGCTGGTTTTAAGGGCCCCAGTAAATTATGTGAACCTTTTATTGTCTCAATCTCTGCTCGGCCACTAGTGTAAATCCTTTCCTTTCAAAACTTTTGAATATCTGTTGTGTTCCCAGACTGTCCTGGGACTTTGGTGTGAGAGGTTCATCTAGAAACACTTGTTTGTTGATGTCATGGAAATAGCATTCTTGTATGTCCTCATTCTTCTGGGAACCTACAGAAATAGCGATATGGGATTAAGTCGCATCCTGTGAAACACTGCCAAATTTCATTTGCACCCAAACTTTGAGAAAATCTGTTCCTAGGTCAGAACATTATTAAGTAAGTTAGGCAATGACACATGGGGATGAGGGTAGCAGTGCAGTGCGCATCTCAGCCTTGGATCCATTTACAATCTCTGGATCACCTGAGGGAGCAAAACAGCTCCCTGATTTTGGGGAGATAAAGACCAATCAGCAGAAGGAAATAGGAGCCTGAGTTTCCGGGGTAAATGAGAATGTGAGGAGGAAGAAACAGAGAAAGGAGTATGCACCACTAGGAGCCACGTAGGTATGAGGGTGGTGCCAAAAAAGGGAACACCAGATCTCCTGAGAAAGAAAATGAACAATAACAGGGAACTCAAGCTTTTGGTGATGCAAGGCCTGGTACTGCTACTGGAAAGAAGAAAAAAATAAGTCAATGACTGGGCCTTCTCATTGCGGAAGTCCTTCAGTGGACCTGACAGGGCAGAGGTGCAGCAGATGTGTGATCTTCCCAGATACAAACTCTACGGTTTCTCCGAAGAGACTTCCAACAATCCCGCTGTAACAAGAACTTGAGTTTTCATAAGGCAGACCTGCATCGAGAGACAAATGAAAACCCAGAAGTTCATTCTCTGTTTAAGATAGCGGAACAGGGAACTCAAGGGACTAATATTTAATGGCATCGAATGCATACAGTTTGCGGTAGATCCTGCCAGTGGAAATGAAAGGCTCAGAACACAATGAATCGTCCAGTGCAGCATCCGGCTAAACACTATGAGCATTTACTTTGCTGGTTTTTCTTACTCCGAGAGTTGGTCTTTTTTTGCTGGCTTTCCCCATTGAAAAGCTGCATATGCTTCTTAAAAATGTCTTCAATCGTGGCTGCCTGAGACCCCTGGTGAGAGGATAGGGTGAGACTCCAAGCTGGGGCTCCTCAGTGAGTACTCCTGTCCCAGGATTAATGTCAAGCCCAGACCATGGTACAGCTGGGTCCCACCCTAGCCACAAAGGAGGTCACCTTCAAAAGGACGCCGTGCTGTCAGATGTCCACTTCTACACCCGAACCACAGATACCTCATGCTACAGCTGAATGGCATGGGGCAGCTTGGTAAAGTACTTATGCCATTGCCTCGTGAAAATCCATAGTCAAATTTTATGTTTTAGTTTGGTTAATTTATGCTCTAATATATATTAGCCATTTATGATGTTCTAATTATACTTTGGGTGACTCAATTGTCCATCCTATATATCTTATCTCCAAAAACTAAATATAATATTTAGTGACGTAGATCTTTCTTCAGAAAGTTGCATTGACCCTTACTGATTTTGTCCATCAGGTGACAATCTGACATCACCAAGCTTGTTATGTGTGACCCACTTTGTTTTTCATCAGTTTCCATCAGTGAGTTGAGCAGGTCACTTCCTTCTGTAATTTGCGTTGAATGTAAAGCAATGCCTAAGAGAAAAATTCTGATAAAACATAATAACCTTGTGAGAAACACTTGGTATAATTTGGGATGATTGGTCTTATCTTGTTCAACTCTTTGCAAAGTAGAGAAAGCTCAGTTTTTTTCAAAAGAATAGCTCCTTGGAATTTTATCTACAACACAGATTCCAGAAACATCATTCTTAGATTTTTTTGTATGTGTTTTAAAAGAGGAGGTATATTGGACTCTCAGCCCAAAAGCTGCAAGAACAAAGACAGTTTAACTCAAGGAGCATAAGAGAGCCCTTAGAAAGGTCATTATGGGAAGTCACACTAATCTCAAATTCAGGCATAGAAAAATTGAAAGGAAGTATTAATTTCCTATTGCTGCCGTAACCAATTATCACAAACTTAGTGGCTGAAAACAACACAAATTTATTATCTTACAGCTCTGGAGCTCAGAAGTCCAAAATGAGTCTCACTGGGCTAAAATCAAGGTGTTAGGAGGGCTGCATTCCCCCCGGAGAGTCCGTTTCCTTGCTTTAGCCAGCTTCCAGAGGCTGCCACATTCCTTGGCTCATGGCCCCACACCTCTCCAAATTCTGCTTGTCATCACATTGCTGACTCCCCTGTCTCCCTCTTTTCCTTATAAGGACCCTTATGATTACATTGAGCTCATCCAGATAAACCGGGATAACCTACCTCTCTCAAGGTTCTTAATCACATCTGCGAAGGCCATTTGGCCATTTAAGGTAACGTCTTCACAGGTTCCTGGGACTAAGACATGGACATCTTTAAGGGGCCATTATTCTGCCTACAATAAGAACTTTGACATGTCCAGAGCTAAGTATTTGGGAATTGTGGGAGGAAATTAAGGAAAAAAGGGAAAAGTATGCTTATTCCTACTAAAATGAACACGTATAAGAATATTTCCAGGGGCCTGCCCGGTGGTGCAGCAGTTAAGTGCACACGTTCCCCTTTGGACGCCCGGGGTTCCCCGGTTCAGATCCCGGGTGCAGACACGGCACTGCTTGGCAAGTCACACTGTGGTAGGCGTCCCACATATAAAGTAGAGGAAGATGGGCATGGATGTTAGCTCAGGGCCAGTCTTCCTCAGCAAAAAAGAGGAGGATTGGCAGCAGTTAGCTCAGGGCTACTCTTCCTCAAAAAAAAAAAATTTCCAGACACATGAAGAACACTTTGAAATTACAGAAATTAGAATATTGAGATTCTGAGACTGTTTACGGAGAGGTCCATGTTCTTCATTTGCTGTGTTGGTATCTTCTCACAGCTCAGCTCAGGCTATTGGAGTATTTTGCAAATTGATGACAAGTTCCTAACATATCTCTGTAATTTGTAAAAATGCTTCAGAGTTGAAATCTGCAAAATCTCTCAAGCATGAATCACAGGAACCTAAAATTAACGTTATGTATCTAAAAGTTAGGTTTTTCATTTCAGAAACTGCTTATCTCCTTCTGACACCTTATCTTCACGGATATAGTGAAGCTGATGGTAATTAAATGGTTGGCCGAATTTCCAAACCTCATTTTTCTTCTGTGATATAAAATTGAAATGTTATTTAACTCTTCTTTTCTTGAAAAGATTTTAAAAGTCACTAAAAAGAACGAAATGAAATATTTGGTGTAACTAAGAATAAATCATAGACTGGATAGGGCTGAGGAAAAACATTACTGACCTGGAATACCAAAATGGAGGATTTTATAGTGGAAATTAAAATATCTAAGAAACTAAATGATAATGAAAACACTACATGTCAAAATTTGTGAAATACCTTAAAAGTGGTATTTTGAGGGAAACTTACAGTCCTTAAATACTTATGCCAGAAAAATAATGCAAAATTAGTGAACATGGCATTTATCCTGAGGAGTTAGAGAAAGAACATGAATTAAGAAAAAATTAGAAGGAAAGATATAAGATCTTTCTTAGAAGGAAAGATATAAGTGAGAATGGAAATTAGTGAAGTAGAAAATAAATATAAAATAAATATGATCAACAAAAGCAAAACTTTATGCCTTGGGAAATCTTTTTTTAAAAAAAGAGGATAAAACTCTCATGATACTGATCAAGAAAAAAGAAAAGAAATTTAAATAATGTTGTAAATGAAAAAAGTCGTATATTGATGGATTCACAGAGAATGTTCAATAAATTGAGCTAGAAATGATGAAATTGGACCCTACTAGACATCATATACAAAAATTAAATCTGGGTGGATTAAGGATTTAAAGTTCAATAAAAATCTTTCAAACTCTTGGAAGAAAATGCAGATGAATATGTTTAAACTTGTAGGTAGGGAAAGACTTGATGACCAAGAAAATTAGTTCTAACCGAAAAAATTGCCAAATTTGATAATGCTAAAATACAGAACTAGTATTCAGGAAAAGACATGTTAATAAAAAAGAAAAGAAATTGCAAACTTGGAGATGATTTTAATGATACATATACCAACAAAGGATTGATATCAAAGGGAGAAAATTCATACAGATCAGTTGTTTAGAAAGAGCATGAAACCCAATTAAATATGAGTTAAAAAAATCCAACCAACTAAAATTTCATATTGAGGTAAACATATTTGGCAAATAAATACCTGAAGAAATAATGTTCAACCTGATTAGTAACCAGGAAAATGCAAATCAAGACCACAGTGAGTTACCTTACACCCATTTGATTGGATAAAATTGTCTTGTTATATATTGGGGAAAATAGAATTGTTAAAATCACAAGGTTAGCAGCGACAGAACTAGGATATGGATCCTTGTCAGCTTCTCAAGCCTATGCTCTTAATTGCTGCAGTTTAGTCTTGAGAGAAATGTAACTTATTCCTGCATACTATTTCAGGGTTTTGTTGTTTTTTGTTATGCCTCATTTTAGACAATTCTTGGCACATTATGGTCTCTCAATAAATATTTGTTAAATAAATAAATGAATAAGTGAACTTGCACAAGTTGTGTGACAAGACTCACCAGCCTCATACCACTCCCGACACGCGCTTCGGTTTGGTCCAAGGCTTGTGAAATGATTTAGGGTTCAGAATTGAACGGAGGTGCTTGAAAAAAAAAAGGGTTTGGCTTTACTTTGTCAAGGTGCTTTCCTTTCAGTCCTCTGCTTTCTCCCTCGTTAGCAGTCTTCTCTCTCAGCTGCTCGATAGAGCAAAGTTAAATACCAGAGGATAGAGTACTAGATGGTTGGCTACAGTGATCCAATTGATAACTCCGAAATCTTTTTAAAAATTTCTGATCTTTTCAAAGTAATCGCAGTGCTACCAAAACCTAAGGAATTGTGGAGAAAGAACTGAGAAAGACATTAAAGGAGATGATGCCTCTTTCCCCTCATGAGTTTAGTTGACCCAGAATAGAGAGGCCAGAAAGAGAGCCAGTCAGCTATGATCATTAATTTCCAGCAAAGCTGGCACCGCAGGTCAATGCAGGAAAGGCTGGCCTTTTTGATTAATTGTGCTGGGATGACCGGATATCCACCTAGGGCGAAAAAGTGAAACTTGATCCTTATCTCACCAGATACAAATCAATTCCGGGGATACTGTACGCACAAATATAAATAGTAAGGCAATAACATTTCTAGGGTATAACAGAGGATAATATCTACATGACCTTAGAATCGTCACGAATTTGTTAAACAAGACACAGAAAGCAAAAGGATTGATGAGTTGTATTGCATTAAAGTTAAGAACTTGGGCCAGCCCCCGTGACCCACCGATTAAGTTCAGTGTGCTCTGCTGTGGTGGCCCGGGTTCAATTCCTGGGCGCAGACCTCTACCACTCGTCTGTCAGTGGCCATGCTGTCGCAGCGGCTCAAAGATGGCATAAATGGGCAAAAGTCCAGATAGACATTTTTTCAAAGAAGATATACAGACGGCCAAAAGGTACATGAAAAGGTGTTCAACATCACTAATTTTCAGGAATATGCAAATCCAAATCACAGTGAGGTATCAGCGCACACCTGTGAGGATGGCTTTTATCCAAAAAACAAGAGATAGTAAATGCTGATGAGGATGTGGAAAAAATGGAATCTTGGTGTGCTGTTGGTAGGAATAGAAAGTGGTAACGCTACTAGGGAAAACAGCATGGCAGTTCTTCAAAAAATTAAAAACTAGTAAAATAGAATGACCGTATGATCCAGCAATCCCACTTCTGAGTGTATGTCCAAAGGAAGTGAAATCAGTGTCTTGAAGAGATATGTGCACGCGCATGTTCATGCAGCATTATTTACGATTCATCCAAACAACCTGAATGTCCCTCGACAGGTGAGCAGATAAAGAAGATGTGGATCTATATACACACACAACGGAATATTATTCAGCCATGAGAAAGAAGGAAATCTTGCCATTTGTGACACCATGGATGAACCTAGAGAACATTATGCTAGGTGAAATCAGCCAGACAGAGAAAGACAAACACTATATGATCTCATTCATATGTGGAATCTAAAAAAAAAATTTTATGTTGAAGTCATAGAAACAGAGAGGAGAATGATGGCTACCGGGGCCAGGCAAGTGGGGGAAATGAGGAGATGCTAGTCAAAGGGTACAAGCCTTCAGTTATAAGATGAATAAGTTCCGGGGATCTAAGATACAGCATATGACTATATAGCCATGTGTCACCTAACAACCAAGAAAGCTTCTGAGAAATGCGTCGTTAGATGATTTTGTTATTGTGTCAACAACACAGAGTGCACTTACGCAAACCTAGATGGTATAGCCTACTACACACCTGGGCTATAGGGTCCTACTGATCTTATAGGGCCACCATCGTGTACACAGTCCAAGATCAATAAACCTCACAGATATCATTTGGAGCAAAGGAGCTAAACAAAAAAATACCTGGTATATAATTTCATTTTATATGAAGTTCAAAACCGGTATAACTACTCTATGGTGTTCTAAGTCAATATGCTAGTGATCTTGGGGAGGAGGGAAAAGACAGTAATTAGCAAAAAGCGTGAGGGCAGTTAGTAGAGGGCACACTGAGTTCTATCAGCTTCATAAATGATAGTGACACTATTTATTCTGTCTGTCACAGTCAGTCAAGCTGTACCTTAATAACTCATGCACTTCTCTGAAAGTACATTATACTTTAATTTTCTAAGAAATGAACACATCAGGTGTTATCCCATGGCATGTAATGACCTCATTTTATGAAATCAGACGATGTGCAGGTTTCAGTATCCCACCTGAAGTTACTGAGCCTGCTGGTAAACAGGGTTAGGATATAAGTTGACTAATGCTTTCTGAATCTCAGTGTCCTGATTCTGCCCCTATCCTCCTGCTTTGGTGCTGGTTTGCATATGAAAAAAAATGATGCCAACTACACTGTACCCAAGTACTCTTTGATAAAAATGGGATACATATATGCAATGGCTGCCACGGATAGAGATGCCCATTACAGTTTGAATAACTTGTAGTATTTTCTGGGGGAACAGACTTGAGTCCAGGAATGGATTCAAATCATCGCTATGAGTGTACCAGCATCATGCCCCTCCCCAGTGACACTTCTCAATCTATGTAAAGCCAAAGGTACAAAGCTTGGGAGGAACAACTGCTCTGACCCCCAGTCCAACAGGAACGATCACATGACCACGGGATTCTTCAGGTGGAACTGATGTTGATGATTTTTGGAAATATTCCCAATGAATTATCCACAATTAACTGCTTAAAGCACAATTTTCAGAAGATTTGTGATACTTAAGGAACAGCTTCCTCCTGGGCCTTTTCCCCATGTGCCATGGAAAAGAACATAAATAAGAACAAGGAAAAGTGCTGCTCATTGGTTCAAACTTTGGGGGTCAGAATATAAAAGCCCCAGAAGAAGAAGTCATCATCAGATTCTAAGGAACCCATCTCTGCACGGGAGCCCACTCTCCACTCCTGACACCATGACTCATTCCTGCTGCTCCCCTTGCTGCCAGCCCACCTGCAGAGAGTCCAGCTGTTGTGGGTCCAGCTGCTGCCAGCCTTGCTGCCCCCAAACTCGCTGTCAAGTCACCTGCTGCAGGACCACCTGCTACCAACCAGCTTGTGTGACCAGCTGCTGCCGCCCTTCCTGCTGCAGCACTCCCTGCTGCCAGCCCACCTGCTCTGAGCCCAGCTGCTGTGGACAAACCTGCAGTGAGTCCAGCTGCTGCCAGCCCTGCTGCCCCCAGACCCGCTGTCAAACCACCTGCTCTAGGACCACCTGCTACCAACCAACCTGTGTGACCAGCTGCCGCCTTTCCTGCTGCCCCGCTCCCTGCTGCCAGCCCACCTGCTCTGAGTCCAGCTGCTGTGGACAAACCTGCAGTCAGTCCAG
Source organism: Equus caballus (assembly GCF_041296265.1). NCBI lineage: Eukaryota > Metazoa > Chordata > Mammalia > Perissodactyla > Equidae > Equus > Equus caballus. Next base: position 21,506,180 of record NC_091694.1, on the reverse strand, counting down.
CTGCTGCCAACCTTGCTGCCCCCCAGCTTGCTGTCAGACCACCTGCTGCCAGCCAGCTTGCTCTGGACCCGTGTACTGCCGGAGAACCTGCTACCACCCCACCTGCGTCTGCCTGCCTTGTTGCCAAGCCCAGAGCTGCGGATCCAGCTGCTGCCAGCCTTGCTGCCGCCCAGCCTGCTGTGAGTCCAGCTGCTGCCGGCCCTCTTGCTGCTGATCCTCTTGCTGAAGACCAACCACACCCGTCACATTCCAACTTCCATCAACCAGCTCAGGTCCTGCAACAAAATCACCCTCCAGGCTTTGCCATCATTGAACTAGCTGTTGGTCGTCTTCTTGTGAAGGGTCTTGAGAGCCTGCTTGATGGAGGGCAGTCCTCTTCACTCTGATCTTCTTCTCCTGACTTGTCGGCCAGTGTTCCAGGTCCTGGTCTGCTTTCTCTGTGCTTGGCTTCGAGTCATGCTCTCATGAAAAAGTGATTTTTCACCCTTTTTCTGTAGGAAACCTAAAAAACAAGCCAACAACCAGAACCCCATAGATTTTTTCCTTGACTCTCTTCAGTGATTGTCCTCCTGGTTACATGGAGTCTTCCCTGTTTATTTCCTAATAAAACCTACTCTACCTCGCATCTTTCCTGCATTTTTTTATGTTTCTACAGCGTTTCCTTTATAAGAGGTTGCATTCAGCATACATTTCACTTCTATCACTTCTGCCTAATCTCACGATAACCTCACAAGGTCGTCAGAGCCAAGAGCATCTTTGGCAGCCTATAGATGAAAAGGATAACATGCGTAGTGTCTGGTCCAGTACGTAGGTGTTCTCATTTTGTCTCAGGGGGACCTTAACTTACATATGCAAGTAGGAATAACCTAGCACTGGGAAGACATACACTTTTCCTGGCTCTGACTTCTTTAGCAGGGGAAATCTTAATCCGTCACATGCTGGGCACTTTTCTATGCACAAGTAGAGGAATATGAAGAATGAGAAATGAGCAGGAGCTGAACACCACCAGAATCCGTGATAGATGTGAAAGTGACAGTAAAAGAGGTGGAAGCAGATATTTCAAAGACCTGAACGCTGGAGAGCACACGTAGGCACTTGTACTTTAGAGGACTGTTGCTTCCTCAAAGAGAAAATAGGATTTCAGGACCAGGCAACGCTTGGTCAGGCTGACAGAGGTGAGGAGACAAGCCGTCTTCCTGGTCTGTGGCGCGGGTCTCTGAAGAGCCTGCCAAGTAATCCGACTTGCTCCTGTGAGCACTCCTGGTGCCTCACAACGGAGGAGTCCCTGAAATGATTTATTAATATTTGCTGAGCACCTAGTAGATGGAGTTCTATGCTATGCATGTAGTGTCTAATTCTCAAACAAGCCTGCAAGGGAGATCTTCCTGAATCCATGTTAAAGCAGAGTGGATGCAGCTCTAGGAGGTAACATAATGTGCACCAACGCACACCTGCACAGCTTGTAAACAGCTTGATTGGCTTCCAAAACCCAGTCTGTTTCCACTGCACTTTCATTTAGGATGCACCAGAAGCGATCAAAGAGGTCACTCTGTGATCAACAAAGTCTTGCACATGAAAATGAAACACTCAGCGTTATCCCGTTTATCTCATTTTGTTATCAACAATTGGGGTTTGGAGACGAAAACTGAGAAGTAAGAGGGGCTGGGCCAGTGGCATACTGGTTGGGTTCTCATGCTCCACTTCGGTGGCCCGGGGTTGGTTGGTGTGGATCCTGTGTGTGTGCCTATGCACCGCCCATCAAGCCATGCTGTGGCGCCCCACATAGAAAAACTAGAAGGTCTCACAAGTAAGATGTATATCTACGTACTGGGGCTTTGGAGGGAAAAAAAAAAAAAAGAAAAGGAAGGTTGACAACGGATGCTAGCTCACGGCCAATCTTCCTCACCAAAAGCACACCTTTAAAAAAAATAAGAAGTAAGAAGTTTATAATCTGTAGATTCAAAAGGACTTTTTCCTTCAACGGCTAGGTGTTGTGCACCTACTGTGCACCAGTCACTGTGCTCAAGCAGGGGATAGGCAGGGAAACGAAATGACCAGGACCCTGGCCCTTGTTAGATTTGCCAAGGACGAGCTTAGAGAGAAACTATACTCCTCTGAGAATGAAAAAGATAAGCCAGGTTTGTGCTTATGGTCCGATACTGAAGAGAGGAAAAATAATGGAGAAAAATCTTCCAGATTAACAACATAGATCCAATAACTGCATAAAACAGCCGGTATAAAATAACAGAAGGAAGACAAAAATGTATAAAAGAAATCAACTAGGAAAAAGGCTTGACTATATTAAGTAACTTGCCCGTGAGTGGAAGAACATGGAGGGGAAAACTCAAAAATCAAACGAATTCCCAAGTCCCGTGTACTATTGCCTGTTGCATCCACAGTGGAGAACAAATGAATGAAAATGAAAATAGAGACAGATAGAAAAGCTGTGATTGATAGAGGTTACTGCAGAAAATGGATGCTGTGCTCCCAGAGAAGCTCATAAAATGATACAAACAGAAATGAGAGGCAACAGGAATGAAAACACCAGATATTTCATTCTATTAAAATAGCATCTAGGAAGATCTTAAACATTTAGGAAAGCATTCTGAACTTGACTATAACAAGAAAGAAGAGTTCCCTGGCAAAGTCAGTGGAAAGGAACTTGAAGAAATTGACCATGCTAAAGTTCACCACAGCCAGGGAGAGACATGCTCTGCAGGAGCAGAAGTCGATCCCACACCATGGGAAGACGAGGACCTAAGTTTGGAGGAAGATGGATGACATTTCCTATAAATGAGAACTGGGAAGGAAGATGGCTAATGAGGACAGGAACTTTCAAAAATGCCGTTTGGACAATATAATCACAAGTGAACACCAGAGAAAGCAATGAAATGTACTTATATGTAAGGAAATACTCTTTAATATACCTACATAGAATAGGCTACTGCAGGGTACAAATTGACAGTCACTGAAGGAGACTGGACAACTGCTTTGGCAGGATGTTGTAGCAAAAATCTACAGCTTTAAGTGAATGATTTATATTCTGGATGTATAGTTTCCCTTCTGTTGAGACATCTCCACCAGTCTCTCACACTTCTGCGTTTCTTTCGAACAGACTTGGTTCTATGAAAAAGCAAGAAAATTAGTAAGCCATGGCAACATCATTCAAGAAAAATAGAGAGTAGGATCTGTAAATAATACCACAAATGAAAAGGGGACGTGACTACAGATTCTGAAGTATTAAAAGTATAATGAAATATAACAACTTTCTGTCAAAATTTTAAATCTTCCATAAAAAGGGCAAATTCCTAAGAAAGAACTTACCAGAACTGACATGAGAAGCAGCAAATCTAAAGATTCTTACATGAATTTAAGAAATTTAATCAATGATTATAAATGCTAATCTCCTCCTTTCACTTACCCTACCCTTCTCCCACACATACACACACACACACCCCTACAGACGCTAAAGGTTTCCACCAGTGTAATTTATCAATGAAAACATATTCAAGGAAGAAATCATAGTGTCTTAAATTCTTTTAGACATTATGAAAGGGAATATCTACCCACCTCCTTTGGTTCTGCTTTGTCTTTTTTTTCTTTTACTTTTTATTTTTTTCGGATGTACATCATATTTCAAATTCTGGATACATTACATCATGTTCACCACCCGAACACTAATTATAGTGCATCCCCTCACATGTGACCCTAATCACCCCTTTTGCCCTCCCCCCTCCCCCTTCCCCAATGGTAACCACCAGTCCAATCTCCAATGCTATGTGTTTTTTTTTTTTGTCGTCTTTATCTTCTGCTTATGAGTGAGATCATATGGTATTTGACTTTCTCCCTCTGACTTATTTCACTCAGCATAATACCCTCAAGGTCCATCCATGTTGTCACAAATGGCCAGATTTCATCATTTCTTATGGCTGAGTAATAGTCCATCGTGTATAAATACCACATCTTCTTTATCCATTCGTCCCTTGATGGGCACCTAGGTTGCTTCCAAGTCTTGGCTATTGTCTATAATGCTGCAATGAACATAGGGGTGCAAGTATCTTTATGCCTTTGTGTTTTCAAGTTCTTTGGATAAATACCCAGCAGTGAAATAGCTGGATCATATGGTAGATCTATCCTTAATTTTCTGAGGAAACTCCATACTGCTTTCCATAGTAGCTGCACCAGTTTGCACTGCCACCAGCAGTGAACAAGGGTTCCCTTCTCTCCACACCCTCTCCAACATTTGTTGCTTCCTGTCTTGTTAATTATAGCCATTCTGACTGGAGTGAGGTGATACCTCATTGTAGTTTTGATTTGCATTTCCCTGATAGCTAATGATGTTGAGCATCTTTTCATGTGCCTGTTGGCCATCTGTATATCTTCTTTGGAGAAATCTCTGTTCAGATCTTTGGCCCATTTTATAATTGGATTGCTGGCTTCTTTGTAGTTGAGCTGTATGAGTTCTTCGTATATTTTGGCTGTTAACCCCTTATCTGATATGTGGTTTGCAAATATCTTCTCCCAATTGTTAGGTTGTCTTTTTGTTTTGTTGATGGTTTCCTTTGCTGTGCAGAAGTTTTTAGTTTGATGTAGTCCCATTTGTTCATTTGCTTTGTCTTGTGGAAGAGATTGTGCCAACATCCTCCACCCAAGTGTCTTCGATAGCACTGGGATACACAGGTGGGTAGGGTGCTACAGAGAGAAATGCCTGTGGTTGTCTTGATTCAGGCTTTCTGGGTCAACTGACTGAGACCCAGCATGGACTCAGTTCTTCCGTGTGCACATATTAGCATCACGTCCCTCCCCAGGGACACTTCCCAATCTGCATAAAACCCAAGGAAGAAAGCTAGGGAAGGACAACTGATCTGAACCTCCCCAAGTCAGTGGGAAATAGATCACATGACCAGACTGTGATGGAAGCAGGAACGATGCTGATGATGCGACTACCTTCCTTGGATCCGAATAAAGTTTCAATGAGTTATTCTCAATTAGAAAATAGGTTAAACACTTACTTTATAAAGATTCATAACATTTAGGGAACAACTTCCTCCAGGACAACTCCTCCAGTGACAATGTAAAAAAAGGTAAACAACAATATGAGTCCTGCTCATTGGTGCCAACTTTGGGTGTCAGTGTATAAAAGCCCCAGAACAGAAGGAGTCATCAGATTCTTGAAAACTCACCTCTGAACAGAAGCTCACCCTCCACCTCTGACACCATGACCCACTCCTGCTGTTCCCCTTGCTGTCAGCCTACCTGCTGCAGGACCACCTGCTGCCAGCCCACCCGCAGTGGGTCCAGCTGTTGTGAGTCCAGCTGCTGCCAGCCTTGCTGCCCCCAAACTCGCTGTCAAGTCACCTGCTGCAGGACCACCTGCTACCAACCAGCTTGTGTGACCAGCTGCCGCCCTTCCTGCGGCAGCGCTCCCTGCTGCCAGCCCACCTGCTCTGAGCCCAGCTGCTGTGGACAAACCTGCAGTGAGTCCAGCTGCTGCCAGCCCTGCTGTCCCCAGACTTGCTGTCAAACCACCTGCTCTAGGACCACCTGCTACCAACCAACCTGTGTGACCAGCTGCCGCCTTTCCTGCTGCCCCGCTCCCTGCTGCCAGCCCACCTGCTCTGAGTCCAGCTGCTGTGGACAAACCTGCAGTCAGTCCAGCTGCTGCCAGCCTAGCTGCCCCCCAGCTTGCTGTCAGACCACCTGCTGCCAGCCAGCTTGCTCTGGACCCGTGTACTGCCGGAGAACCTGCTACCACCCCACCTGCGTCTGCCTGCCTTGTTGCCAAGCCCAGAGCTGCGGATCCAGCTGTTGCCAGCCTTGCTGCCGCCCAGCCTGCTGTGAGTCCAGCTGCTGCCGGCCTTCCTGCTGCTGATCACCCGACCAAAGAACCACCGTCTGCACAAACCAATCTTTTTCTCACCTTGCCGTTCCTACAACAAATTCACTTCCAGACATTGCTAAAAGCCAGCATGCTATCACTAAACTTTTGTTACTCATCTGCCTGTTGAAAAGCTTGTGAACAAGCTCGATGCAGTGCAGAGGACTTCCCCCAATTCTCCTCCTCCTTGTGTCTGTGGATCACGTGCCAGCTTCATGCATCCTCCATCCGGAGTCATGATCTCTCCTTTAACTCTGAAGTCAGCATCTTCACCCTCTACCTCTGAGTAACTTAGAAAAAGAAATCCTCCTCACTTTTACGTAGATTTCTGGAGCTGTTGATTAAGCTTCACAATCATGTTTTCCTTTTCAATATACTCATGTTTCTTGTACCCTGCTCTCTTCTTTTCATGATCACTTTGACTTGTCTCCCTGGATGCATGGAGTCTTCCCTATATTTCTTAATAAATCCTGTACCAATATTCATCCTATATTGTGTTTTGTTTTATAGTGCAGCATTTCTGATGTACAGATTTATCCACATTTTGCATAGCACATGCACTGTCCATTCTGAACCTCATACAATCCCCCACAAATGATCTCCGTTTTTCATATGAGAAAAATCATTGTGGAATGTTATGGTGCTGATATGGACAGACTCAAACCCAAGACTAGAGCCACTCCTGCTCAATGGTACTTACAAGTAGGAAAAAGCCCTGAGACTGAGCACTAGGAAGACGTTCACGTGGGTTTCTTCTTTGACAAAGAAAGACTATTCTCTTGTATGTGCAGATAACATCTGTGTCCGGAGTTCTTCCCAATCAGTGTCCTGGACCTCAGGGAACAGCGGCTACATGTGAGGGCCCCAGGGCTGCATCTCAGAGCTCCTGTGAAGGCAGGGAGCCTTCCTCACTTCAAGGACCCTCCAGCCCTTCAGTAATTCATCTACATCAAACATTTTTGAGCCTCTAGTGTGTCCTCACAAGATAGAAGCTCATCTAAAGAGACTTGCCCTTTGGTATTGCACATGGAAAAACCTTCAGCTTTTCCTCTCTGTCTAGGGAACATCCAGCTCTTCCCTACTATGTCTTTCTTCCCTGTGCGTCTCCTCTACTACTCACAAAATTTCACTCCTGGTCAGCAAACATGTGGAGGGTTTTCCCCACACCAAGCAATTCTCTGCGACACCGGCTGAGTATCCTACAATGCAACTCAGTTCTGGGCTCAGTCCCACAAGACTGTCCCCTGCTCCCACTTCAGATGCCAGGCACAAGCCTAAGTTACCTGTGCTTCTGGCCAACCAGTTATAGATTGGAGGTTCCCACGCCCCTCTCCTTGGACTTCAGACACCAGTCACAAGCCCAGGTTGTTACCTAGACTTCTGAGCAACTGCCTATAAATCAGATTCCCTTGACCCTCTCCTTCCTTGGGTTCCATTAACTTGCTAGAGCGGCTCACAGAACTCAGGAAACATTCTGCTTGCTAGATCACTAGTTTATTATAAAAGAATGTGACTCAGGAACAGCCAGACAGAAGAGATGCGTAGGGCGAAGTATGTGGGAAGGGATGTGGAGCTTCCATGACGTCTCCAGGCACACCATTCTCCCCGCATCTCCACACGTTCACCAACCTGGAAGCTCTTAAACACCATCCTTTTGGATTTTTTATGGAGGCTTCGTTACACAGGCATGATGGATTAAATCACTGACCACTGGTGATAGAACTCCATCTCCAGAACCTCGACCCTCTCCCCCCACCAGAGGTTGGCCTGAGGATGGGACCAAAAGCTCCAAGGCTCTAATCACATGGTTGGCTCCACTGGCAAACAGCCCTCCATATTTAGGTGCTTTCCAAAAGCCGCCTCATTAACATAACAAAAGACCTTTATCACTCTCAGCATTTAAGAAATTCCAAGGGTTTTGGGAGCTGTGAGCCAGGAACCCTGAAGGATGACCAAATATATATATTCCTTATTATACATCACAAGTATCATGTAATCAAATTCTTGTGTGGGCTACTTGTCCAGAGTACTTATTGACAGAGTAAAAAAGGAATTAATTAATTCCTGCAAAACATATTATGGTCCCCAACTATAAGAAAATTTGTCCTCCTGATCAAAATGTTAAGAAAATTAAGTAAGGAGAAAGGTGGGGATTGGGAAACTATGCAATAGGCATGTATGACTTTGAGGAATTCATAACCTCTGAACCATCGAAGGGAACAAAACAACCTCCTGTGTTTTGTGAAGCAAATACAAAGCATTTAAGGGAAATAAAAACTCGTGTTTCAGGGGAATCAAAAGAACGACGTATGAGGGAGCTGGAGTCTTTACAAACCAACTCTCTAGAAGCATTGGTTGAATGTTTCCTCAGTTAGCATGTAAAGGCAGCAGGACTTTCAGTCGTTGCATGAAGAGAGCCCGTAGACAGAGGTGCAGACCCGGCAGGGGGAAATTGGCCCGAACACACTGAGATGCAAGATATATGGGTGGGATATTAAAAAACATAATCTACAATCTACCATTTGTTCCACTCAGATCAGTGTGGTAGACAGTCACAATTTCTAAAACAAGAAGTGGGAGGGGGCAAAGGGGAGAGAGAAGAAAGAAAGAGGAAGGAGAAAAGTAAGGACAGAAGGAAAGGAGGGAGGGAAGGGAGAGAGAGAAAGGTGAAAAGGAAGAGAGAAAGAGAGAAAGGAAGGAAGAAAGGGAGAAAGAAAGAAAGAAAGAAAGGGAGAGAGGGAGGGAGGAAGGAAGTAAAGAAGGAAGGAAGGAAGGAAAAAAGAAAAGAAAGAAAGAAAGAGAAAAAATGTGTAGCCAGTGAATTGACAACAATTGGCCACTCAGGATGTAAACTGACTGATGCTTCCTTAGTCCCAGGGAAGTGCCTCTGCTTCAGCCCTCCTGCTTTGGTCCTGCTTTGTCATATGGAAGAGATTGTGCCAACACCCTCCACCCAAGTGTCTTTGATAGCACTGGGATACACAGGTGGGTAGGGTGCTACAGAGAGAGATGCCTCTAGTTGTCATGATTCAGGCTTTGTGGGGAAACAGACCAGGACTCAGCATGGATTCAGTTCCTCACTGTGAACATATCAGCATCATGCCCCTCCCCAGGGACACTTCCCAATCTGCATACACCAAAGGGACAAAGCTGGGGAGGGACAACTGCTCTGACTTCCCCAGGTCAGCAGGAAATATATCACATGATCAGATTGTGATGGAAGCAGGAACGATGCTGATGATGTGACTGCCTTCCTTGGATCTGAAAAAGGCTTCTATGAGTTATTTTCAATTAGGAAACAGATTAAACACTTAATTTCTAAAGATTCGTAACATTTAGGGTACAGCTTCCTCTATGACAACTCCGCCAGCGACTCTGGAAGCCAACGTAAACAACAAGCAAAGCCCTGCTCATTGGCCCAAATTTGGGGGGTCAGTGTATAAAAGCCCCAGAACAGAAGGAGTCATCAGATTCTTGAAAACTCACCTCTGAACAGGAGCCCACCCTCCACACCTGACACCATGACCCACTCCTGCTGCTCCCCTTGCTGCCAGCCTACCTGCTGCAGGACCACCTGCTGCCAGCCCACCTGCAGTGGGTCCAGCTGTTGTGAGTCCAGCTGCTGCCAGCCTTGCTGTCCCCCAACTCGCTGTCAAGTCACCTGCTGCAGAACCACCTGTTACCAACCAGCTTGTGTGACCAGCTGCCGCCCTTCCTGCTGCCCCACTCCCTGCTGCCAGCCCACCTGCTCTGAGTCCAGCTGCTGTGGACAAACCTGCAGTCAGTCCAGCTGCTGCCAGCCTTGCTGCCCCCCAGCTTGCTGTCAGACCATCTGCTGCCAGCCAGCTTGTTCTGGACCCGTGTACTGCCGGAGAACCTGCTACCACCCCACCTGCGTCTGCCTGCCTTGTTGCCAAGCCCAGAGCTGCGGATCCAGCTGTTGCCAGCCTTGCTGCCGCCCAGCCTGCTGTGAGTCCAGCTGCTGCCGGCCTTCCTGCTGCTGATCACCCGACCAAAGAACCACCGTCTGCACAAACCAATCTTTTTCTCACCTTGCCGTTCCTACGACAAATTCACTTCCAGACATTGCTAAAAGCCAGCATGCTATCACTAAATTTCTGTTACTTATCTGCCTGTTGAAAAGCTTGTGAACAAGCTCGATGCAGTGCAGAGGACTTCCCCCAATTCTCCTCCTCCTTGTGTCTGTGGATCACGTGCCAGCTTCATGCATCCTCCATCCGGAGTCATGATCTCTCCTTTAACTCTGAAGTCAGCATCTTCACCCTCTACCTCTGAGTAACTTAGAAAACGAAATCCTCCTCACTTTTACGTAGGTTTCTGCAGCTGTTGATTAAGCTTCACAATCATGTTTTCCTTTTCAATATACTCATGTTTCTTGTACCCTGCTCTCTTCTTTTCATGATCACTTTGACTTGTCTCCCTGGATGCATGGAGTCTTCCCTATATTTCTTAATAAATCCTGTACCAATATTCATCCTATATTGTGTTTTGTTTAATAGTGCAGCATTTCTGATGTACAGATTTATCCACATTTTGCATAGCACATGCACTGTCCATTCTGAACCTCATACAATCCCCCACAAATGATCTCCGTTTTTCATATGAGAAAAATCATTGTGGAATGTTATGGTGCTGATATGGACAGACTCAAACCCAAGACTAGAGCCACTCCTGCTCAATGGTACTTACAAGTAGGAAAAAGCCCTGAGACTGAGCACTAGGAAGACGTTCACGTGGGCTTCTTCTTTGACAAAGAAAGACTATTCTCTTGTACGTGCAGATAACATCTGTGTCCGGAGTTCTTCCCAATCAGTGTCCTGGACCTCAGGGAACAGCGGCTACATGTGAGGGCCCCAGGGCTGCATCTCAGAGCTCCTGTGAAGGCAGGGAGCCTTCCTCACTTCAAGGACCCTCCAGCCCTTCAGTAATTCATCTACATCAAACATTTTTGAGCCTCTAGTGTGTCCTCACAAGATAGAAGCTCATCTAAAGAGACTTGCCCTTTGGTATTGCACATGGAAAAACCTTCAGCTTTTCCTCTCTGTCTAGGGAACATCCAGCTCTTCCCTACTATGTCTTTCTTCCCTGTGCGTCTCCTCTACGACTCACACAAAATTTCACTCCTGGTCAGCAAACATGTGGAGGGTTTTCCCCACACCAAGCAATTCTCTGCGACACCGGCTGGGTATCCTACAATGCAACTCAGTTCTGGGCTCAGTCCCACAAAACTGTCCCCTGCTCCCACTTCAGATGCCAGGCACAAGCCTAAGTTACCTGTGCTTCTGGCCAACCAGTTATAGATTGGAGGTTCCCACGCCCCTCTCCTTGGACTTCAGACACCAGTCACAAGCCCAGGTTGTTACCTAGACTTCTGAGCAACTGCCTATAAATCAGATTCCCTTGACCCTCTCCTTCCTTGGGTTCCATTAACTTGCTAGAGCGGCTCACAGAACTCAGGAAACATTCTGCTTGCTAGATCACTAGTTTATTATAAAAGAATGTGACTCAGGAACAGCCAGACAGAAGAGATGCGTAGGGCGAAGTATGTGGGAAGGGATGTGGAGCTTCCATGACGTCTCCAGGCACACCATTCTCCCCGCATCTCCACACGTTCACCAACCTGGAAGCTCTTAAACACCATCCTTTTGGATTTTTTATGGAGGCTTCGTTACACAGGCATGATGGATTAAATCACTGACCACTGGTGATAGAACTCCATCTCCAGAACCTCGACCCTCTCCCCCCACCAGAGGTTGGCCTGAGGATGGGACCAAAAGCTCCAAGGCTCTAATCACATGGTTGGCTCCACTGGCAAACAGCCTTCCATATTTAGGTGCTTTCCAAAAGTCGCCTCATTAACATAACAAAAGACCTTTATCACTCTCAGCATTTAAGAAATTCCAAGGGTTTTGGGAGCTGTGAGCCAGGAACCCTGAAGGATGACCAAATATATATATTCCTTATTATACATCACAAGTATCATGTAATCAAATTCTTGTGTGGGCTACTTGTCCAGAGTACTTATTGACAGAGTAAAAAAGGAATTAATTAATTCCTGCAAAACATATTATGGTCCCCAACTATAAGAAAATTTGTCCTCCTGATCAAAATGTTAAGAAAATTAAGTGAGGAGAAAGGTGGGGATTGGGAAACTATGCAATAGGCATGTATGACTTTGAGGAATTCATAACCTCTGAACCATCGAAGGGAACAAAACAACCTCCTGTGTTTTGTGAAGCAAATACAAAGCATTTAAGGGAAATAAAAACTCGTGTTTCAGGGGAATCAAAAGAACGACGTATGAGGGAGCTGGAGTCTTTACAAACCAACTCTCTAGAAGCATTGGTTGAATGTTTCCTCAGTTAGCATGTAAAGGCAGCAGGACTTTCAGTCGTTGCATGAAGAGAGCCCGTAGACAGAGGTGCAGACCCGGCAGGGGGAAATTGGCCCGAACACACTGAGATGCAAGATATATGGGTGGGATATTAAAAAACATAATCTACAATCTACCATTTGTTCCACTCAGATCAGTGTGGTAGACAGTCACAATTTCTAAAACAAGAAGTGGGAGGGGGCAAATGGGAGAGAGAAGAAAGAAAGAGGAAGGAGAAAAGTAAGGACAGAAGGAAAGGAGGGAGGGAAGGGAGAGAGAGAAAGGTGAAAAGGAAGAGAGAAAGAGAGAAAGGAAGGAAGAAAGGGAGAAAGAAAGAAAGAAAGAAAGGGAGAGAGGGAGGGAGGAAGGAAGTAAAGAAGGAAGGAAGGAAGGAAAAAAGAAAAGAAAGAAAGAAAGAGAAAAAATGTGTAGCCAGTGAATTGACAACAATTGGCCACTCAGGATGTAAACTGACTGATGCTTCCTTAGTCCCAGGGAAGTGCCTCTGCTTCAGCCCTCCTGCTTTGGTCCTGCTTTGTCATATGGAAGAGATTGTGCCAACACCCTCCACCCAAGTGTCTTTGATAGCACTGGGATACACAGGTGGGTAGGGTGCTACAGAGAGAGATGCCTCTATTGTCATGATTCAGGCTTTGTGGGGAAACAGACCAGGACTCAGCATGGATTCAGTTCCTCACTGTGAACATATCAGCATCATGCCCCTCCCCAGGGACACTTCCCAATCTGCATACACCAAAGGGACAAAGCTGGGGAGGGACAACTGCTCTGACTTCCCCAGGTCAGCAGGAAATATATCACATGATCAGATTGTGATGGAAGCAGGAACGATGCTGATGATGTGACTGCCTTCCTTTTATCTGAAAAAGGTTTCTATGAGTTATTTTCAACTAGGAAACAGATTAAACAGTTAATTTCTAAAGATTCATAACATTTAGGGTACAGCTTCCTCTATGACAACTCCGCCAGCGACTCTGGAAGACAACGTAAACAACAACAAGCAAAGTCCTGCTCATTGGCCCAAATTTGGGGGGTCAGTGTATAAAAGCCCCAGAACAGAAGGAGTCATCAGATTCTTGAAAACTCACCTCTGAACAGGAGCCCACTCTCCACCCCTGACACCATGACCCACTCCTGCTGCTCCCCTTGCTGCCAGCCTACCTGCTGCAGGACCACCTGCTGCCAGCCCACCCGCAGCGGGTCCAGCTGTTGTGAGTCCACCTGCTGCCAGCCCTGCTGTCCCCAGACTCGCTGTCAAACCACCTGCTCTAGGACCACCTGCTACCAACCAACCTGTGTGACCAGCTGCCGCCTTTCCTGCTGCCCCACTCCCTGCTGCCAGCCCACCTGCTCTGAGTCCAGCTGCTGTGGACAAACCTGCAGTCAGTCCAGCTGCTGCCAACCTTGCTGCCCCCCAGCTTCCTGTCAAACCATCTGCTGCCAGCCAGCTTGCTCTGGACCCGTGTACTGCCGGAGAACCTGCTACCACCCTACCTGCGTCTGCCTGCCTTGTTGCCAAGCCCAGAGCTGCGGATCCAGCTGTTGCCAGCCTTGCTGCCGCCCAGCCTGCTGTGAGTCCAGCTGCTGCCAGCCTTCCTGCTGCTGATCACCCCACCATAGAATCATGTGACACAGATCAACCTTCTGACAACCAACCTGTCAGCTCTCCATTACTGCCACTGCCTCTGTCCAGCATGCTGCCGCCATCTTTCTATTAGTCATATTCTTGATTAAAAGGCTCTGTGAATAGGTGTAGTAAGACGCAGTCAACTTCAGTCTAATTTTCTTCATCTTTATTTGCTGTTGATCTCTGTGCCAGCTGCAGGTCTTAGGTCTCCCTGACCTATGGTAACTGTGTCAGCCTTGCAAAAATGATCACCATTTTCCCTCTAAGTAACCTACAGCACAAATTCCTGTGACAGTTTTCTTAGGTTTTTCCATGTTTACTATTTCTCCATAATCATTTCTTCTAGTGGACGCATGGTTCTTCTCACTTCTTCTTCTTCCTGGTTACTTTGCATTGCCTTCCCAGCCTTGGGGAAGCTTCTCTGCTTCTTTCCCAATAAAGTCTTTGCTATCTTCCAGCCTATAGTGTGATTTTATTTTTTGTACAGCATTTACTTTCAAATCCTTACATTATATTTCATTTCACAAGTATGATTTATTCTGAGCCTCAAAATGACCTCTGAACTGACAGAACCAAGATGATCACCTTCCTCTTACAAATGAGTAAAAACCACTTGCTAGTTGTGGACAGAATTTACTCAAGGGCTAGGGCCTCTGATTCTAGCTCCAGGTCTTGTACTCACTAGAAGCACAAAGAAAACAGTGGTCAGAGGACTGGGAAGGTGGTTGCCTTGGATCACCCGTGTACAATTGAAAATAAACTTTTCCAAATGGAGAGAATTTTTCTGTTTACAAATGTAGTCTCCCACCCAGTTGCAAAGACTATTTGCACCTCAAAGACTGTTTGCACATATGAGGCCAGTAGGCTGGATTTAAGAGCCATCCTCTCTATTTAAGCGTCCACTGTATTCCTGGCACTGTGCTGGTATATTTAACCCAGAGGCTCATCTAAAGACACTTGCTCTTCCATGTCAAGGGATGGCATCCCAGAATGGTCTCGTTCATCTGGCCACATTTAGTGTGAAATATAAAAACGGGATCAAGTAAAACACATACTCTCAGCCATGTTTTATGTACCTCTAAACTTTCAGTCCATTTTTTCTCTTAACCAGAACATCAGCGAGGGAATAAGGAAAGACATAGTACTGGGAACTGATCTAATCACATCATGGAAATTTTACCTTTGAGCCATTCACAACCTCTACGAAACACCATCGTGAGCTTTATGAGATGAAGCTGAAGCACGGATCAAACCCAGATATATCTGAGATTCTCTGAAAAGACTGCCTAGCTCATAACAGGGAAGGAGATAAGTTGAGATAATAATATTTGTTCATTTTATTTAGATGTTGGTCTAAATCAGGGTTCCTCAACCTTGGCGCCGTTGACCTTTTGGTCCAGATAACTCTTTGTTGGTGGGGATGAGGGGCGTTGTTGCGAACATCGAAGAATGTTTAGCAGCATCCTGGCCTCTACCTGCTACATGCCCGTAGCACCCCTTCCTAGTTGTGACACACAGAGCTAAGATGGGTGGCGAAAGTGGATAAACGGCAAAAACACAGAGTGGAATGTGTAGAGGAATTGTCTAAATGTACAGAATTCGATAATAATCAAACGTGACACCAAATTCACGGGATGCAACAAAAGCAGTGTTTTGAGGGTAATTTATGTGTTTAAATCTTTATATTAGAAGAGAGGAAAACCTCAAAACTAATGAGTGAAATGCCTCATCTTAAGAAACTAAAGGACAAGCAAAAGCATTGCCCCCAACTGCGTAGAAGAAAACAAATACTTAAGAGTGGAAATGAGTACAACAGAAAATAAAGGAAAAACAGTGAAGTTCAACAAAGCCAAAAGTTTTGTCTTTTTTAAAAAGTGAACAAAATCGATAAAATGCTGGGAAGATTGATGAGCTAAAAAGGTACAAGACAAAATTAAATAATTTTGTGGAAAAAAAAGTTGGGCATAAAATATGGATAAGATAGATCTTTAAAGTAATAACAAAATAAAATTATTTTATCTCTTGTCGTGTTGCAAACTATGTGTTACTAAAGAACAACTATTTACTCTTTCTCACAATTTCACAGGCAGACAGAGCTCAGCTCTTTTGTCCCACATGGTATTGACTGAGAGAAGAGAGTCACAGTTCGCACATGGAGCAAAGGATCTGTCTCAAGAACATATAAATAACTCCCACAAACCAGTAAGCATAAACGACTCAATAGAAAATTGGGCAAAAGATGTGGATAGGAATTTTACACATATAGCCAATAAACATGGAAAAACCCTCAAAATTGTAAGTAATTGAGAAAACAAATCAAAACCTCAAGAAGGTTCCAATTGACACCGCCATATTGGGAAACAATTTAAAATTCTGACAAGACCAAGAATCAGGGAGGCTGTGAAGCCCCAGAACCTCTTGCATGTTGGAGGAGGGGTAGAGAGAGGTACAAATTTGTACAGCCACTTTAGGAAACAAATTGGCATTTTCTCCTAAATGAGAGGCCTGTCAATCAAACTTGCGGATAAACTCAGTCCCCAGGCTTTGTTGACGATCAAACATTCTGTTAATTACCTTGCTAAATTGTGAGGTTTCTTCGTGGAGTGGAGCCTGTTTCACTTTTATTTGTTTCTTTGCTGCTTCCTGTAGATCGACATGCCAGGTGCTGGTCTGCTTGGTCTATCTTGACATCAAATCATGATCTCAGCATGGGAACAGTGCTCATCCCCGTTTCCCTCGAAGCATCTTAAAAAGCAAATTCTCAGGGCTGTTCTCTTAAGTCCCTGCAACTGATCAATATCAATGTCTCATTGGCACAGGCGCTTAACACCAGCCCTGATATCAGTTCCCCCACATTGAACCCAGCATATATGGGGTTAAAACTAAAACCCACCACCCCCTTTCCTGCTTCTCTAGCTCCACTCATATGTAAATACCTGTTTCTTTAACCTTTGACTCCTTGAGCTTTACAACTAAATAGGAGTTATAAATTGCTAAAAAGCCCAGGAGGCCTGGAGTTGGAGGCACACTGAAGTTTAGCTAATCATGTGTCCTTGAAGTTTGCCAGGAAAGCTGCTGACTCAAGAATATCAAGGAACGGAGGCTTCCCAGACCTCAGCTCCTCAACCCGCCTCAAGCAGGAAGAGGAGACAGCGGCAAAGGACGCCCACCTGCCCTCCTCCTGTCTCATCATCCCTCCCGCCTCGCTGCAAGCAGCCTCTCAAAGCCAAGCGCAGGCTGGAGGAAAAGCGCCGACCTGCACAAGCTACATGTTCCCCATCCCCTACCCAAAAGCCCAAATAAAAATCCCTACCCGTTCCTCATCAGAGAGCTGGCAATTTTTGAGTCATGAGCCCTTGCTTTGCTCCCTGTGTCTGGAATAGTAAAAACTTTCCTCTTCCACTCAAGACTCTGTTCTCGTTATTTGGATTGGCATCGGGTTCAGGGACCGAACTTTCGGTTACATTATCAATGTATTCCGCATTCCTGAGTCCTACTCCTTGCTTTCGAGATCACTGAGAATGATCTCCCAGTCTTTACTATTGTGGACCACACATTGGGATTTGGTTTTGCACAGCTATTCCTTTAAAAGTCCTTGCATGTGTATTGCATTTCTTGTTATCTCTTCAGTGTCATGGTAACCCCCACATGCTGGGCAGAGCAAGGACGACCATCTCCACTTTACAAACGGGAAACGTCACTTGCCTCATGTCCTACAGCGAGTAATTGGGTCCAATAGGATTGGGTCCAATACCCAGATGGTCTTGATGCGGGGTCGGTGAGCCGAGTCGTCGAAAGAAAGATTTCTTAGACTCTCAAGATCTGGCAGGAGTGCTCTTTTATTTAGAGAATAGTGTGGAATAGCATGGGGACAGGACCCATGGGCAGTCAGAGCTTCTGCTGCTGCTGCTTCTGCTGCCCCCGCTGGCATGGGGACAGGACCCATGGGCAGGCAGAGCTGGTGCGTGGGGACAGGACCCACGGCAGTCAGAGCTCCTGCTGCTGCCCCGAGTTGAGGGTTAGGGCTAAATTTAAGGCATAGGTATGTGAGTTATCTCTTTACAAGACAAAGAATATGTAAAAAAGTTAAAATGGTATCGGTGCCCGTTTGGTCTGGCCATTTGGCAGTCCCACAACTTTTAGATAAGAATCAAACCGGATTGAGTAAATGGCAGAAGTCACCACTTGAATTTTATCCTCGGCTAAAGACAAAGGAGGATTTGTGGGGGGGAGGGTGAGTTACATGAGGTTGCCAGACAGTAACCAACTTAAGTTCTTGCCTCTGGCATTGATTAAGAGCTTCTAGAGATAAGACCATCCCCCCTTCTTCCTGGCACAGAGAGGGAGGCATCTTCACAGATAGAGGTTTCCCTTAGAAATGTAAATGTTTCCCAACAAAGGGGCAAACAAATTCCACTCCTTGGAGCCTGAATCTCATCTGTAGTTTTAAAACTAACCAGCCTAAAAATCCTCATCATAAGCCATTTTAAAATTAAGCAGCCTAAAAATCCTCATCAGTCTGACTCCTGATCCAGGACATTTTTATTCAGATTTTACTGCAAGTAGAAATAACTTTGGTGACTGAGTTTTGAGAATGTGTACAATTTGAGTTGCTTGTCTACCAAAGGAAACAATGATGCCTTTCACATGCAAATCACTTTTCTTCCTAGGATAACAGCTCCCAACACCATTTTCCACATGCTTACAAACAATAGCAGCTGGTGTTAAGGTCTCAAGTAAATGAAGTAAGATCCTCGTTGTTTTAGGGCTCTGGTCTGCAACTGAGCAATTCATCTCCATGAAATATTTCCTGGCACTATCCTAGAACATTGAGAAGGAGGCTCACCTAAAAGTACTTTTTTCCTCTATCTGTGTCGTGAAAATGGCAGTCTTGCTTGGTCTCATTCACCTGGTGTCCCAGATTGTATTTTCCAAAAATAGCCACAGAAGTAGCTAGAGTCCTGCTTACTCAACAGACAGTTACCAGGTTAATTTCTCTCCCTTCAAATATCAGTGAGGGTTTATGACTGTTCTGACAAAGAGCACAGCAGAAGAGATGATCTGTGACTTCCTGGCCAGGTCATTAGAAGGCTGTAACTTCTTTTTGGCTCTCTGGCTCTTTGAGGATGCTCACTCTGGGGTTAGCCAGTCACCATGCTGTGAGGTCTACGCCAAGAGGCCACGTGGAGAGAAACTCAGTTCCCTCCTCCCTCAGCTGATAGCCCTCAGGAACTAACAGAGAGATGAGTGAACAAGTCTTCAGATGATTCTAACTCCAAGCCTTTGAGTATTCCAGCTGATGCTTGAGGCACCAGAGCATCGTTGTCTGAATTCCTGACCCACAGAATCTACAAAGACAATAAGCAGCTGTTTTACATCATTAGGTTTTGGGGTAATTAGTTATGCAACTTTAGCAGTTAGAATATGGACCAAAAAAAGACTGAAAAACACTCTGCAAAGCACACAAGGTGTGGGTGCCTTCAAACTCTGCATCTATTTAGTTCCTGATCAGAGCATTACAAGGAAATTATATACTTACAGAATCCTAGGAATTGAAGTAAGAGCAATGGGTATATAACCCTCTGATACAACCAGTTTCTGGATTTTGTGGGGCAAAGATGAAGCCAAAGACACTCAACATCAGAATCAGAAAACAGAAGGATTTGAGGAAAAACAAGAAAAGAAACCGAGCGCTCCTAGAAGCCCCAGCGGATGTAACAGACACAAGGGTAGGCCTCCAAAGTGGGAGCCAGATTTTCTGAAGAAGAACTGAACAATAAAGAGGATATCCACATATTTCCTGGGGAAAAAACCCTGATGCTGGCTCTGGAAGGAAAAGAATATTTTGTGGCCAGAGCCCTCTCCTTGTGGTTAGGTTCTAGAAGTTTCAACAGGTAGGAGGAATTCTGTGAAGAGGATACCAGCTTATTGGACTTGCTAAGTGCTCTTTCCCCTGACGCATGACGTGACAGGGCAGGGATGAGCTGAGGGACTGTCACATATCATGTATCATGAGTGACTACAAATATGAGGTGTGATATTTTCTTATCATTTCTAATTCATAATCCAGCAAGGTTTTATTATTCCCATTTTGCAGATGAGGAAACAGAGACTAAGGGGGATGAAGTAACTTGCTCAAAGTTGCACCACTAGCCAACAGTTTATCGCTTCAAACACTGGGCTGTTTATGCCACACTCACTGCGTGTGCTGTGCTCCGCAACCCAGGCTGGGGAGGGAACACGGGTCTATGAAGCCCTGAACATGAAAGTGCTTTACTTGATGCTTTCACATTTTTTCATCTCTCTTTCCTATCAACAATTGGGACTTTCTGGGGGAGAATGAGAACTAACAGTTACATCCGGATGTTAAGCTGGTCCTTTATTTCAACAAGATGTATTGGGTACTTGCTGTATGTTAAGCACTGTGCCAGGTGCTGGGACTATAGAAGAGAACAAGACATTCACGGTCGCTACTCTTATGGTGCTTCTAGTGGAAAACAAACAGGAGATGAAACTAGACGCTGGAAATGGGGATGATGAGCCTATATCACTAATGATAGAGTAAGAGTAGTTCGAGAGGGCTGCGTCTATGCGGGATCATGTCTGGCCTACCCAACCAGGGAGGGAAGGAAAGACAAAATTCCATGTTGATTCCATGAATCAACTTAATATGTAGTACAGCAGGCACGATACTGAAAGAAGAATTCAGGTACAAAGTTCCCCAATGATATATATGCAAAAACAATGAAAACTCATTGGAATGCATTGAGTTATTTTCCCGAAAGCCTGCAGCTGTTAGGTAGCAGAACATGACTCAAGTGACGACTCATCTATCTGATTTCCATCTCCGTGGTCCAGCCTCTGCTGTCTTCTTCTACAGTGGAGAACACACGGATGAATACAGAGGAGAGATGCAGAGATGAGACTCTGTGTGGGCATGCTATACTTGTTCCTGACCAGACACAGAAAATTGATGATGCATTGAACATGCACGTCACAAAATAGGCACATATGCAAGGAAAAGGGGTAAAGGGGCATCCACATCTCTAGGTATTGCATGGGGGACCTCGGTGCAAGTAAAACAGGAGAAAGTTCTTAGGCACTCGGGAAAACCACTCTGAGCTTAATTTTAACAATGAGGAGGACCCGGTGAGCAAAGTTAATGATGATAGATTTGCCTCAGAAAGACTATCTTAAAATTCGTGATAACCAGTCAGGAGCTGCATTACAGAGCAGGAAGATAATTGCCATCATTAGAGGAAAAAGAATGTGATTTCCTGGCAGAGGCTCTGAAATAGAGGGTAGAGCTCATAAGGGTAGGGAAATGTTCAGAAATGCCATACTGACTGTACGGTCACGGACGCTTCTAGTGGAGAAAAAGTTCAGGGGGCCTAGAGTGAATGTAACCTGAAATGTGGAGAAACTTTTAAAATGCTGCCCAAGGTTGGAGCAGACCACCCTGGGTGTATGAATTTTTGATTACTAGACATTCAAGCATTGGAACTGGCCACCGCTTGGCAGGAGGTTTATCAGGATTCCTTCCATGCCTGAGATTCTTTGAGGCCCCTAAGCACTCCCTGCCTGGCCCCATCATTATTTAGTTGATTGCTTACTAACATGTTATCATTCTCTGACATCCATAAGCGTTCAAATGCATAACGCTTTAAAGAAAACATACACACCGTTGTGATCACTGGCATTCCCTTGGAGAGAAAAATGAAAGATTGTCTTCCAAAAGGCTTTCAGTGCAAACTTCACAGCCTTGATAAAGTTATTGGGAACTGGCCTTGAGCTTTCATACTCGGGGAGACCTGACCGTGTTTATATACCAAAGGTGAAGCCACGTCTTGGAGCAGACTCATGGCCAACCCACAAAGCAAGGACACCCATTTGTGAACTTTCAGGAGAATTAAACTGTGACAGGAACTTCTCAACCACCACATGAGCAAGGGATCAGTATGGAAGTTAAAGGAAGCAAACTTTGGATGGCATGTGATGCATCCATTTCACAATAGGTCTCACCAATGGATCTTGAAAACTCACAGTCCCGTGACTAACTCTCCCTCTCCCCTGAGCGGTGCTCGTCTGGGCACTGCCCACATTTATCTCAGCGCTCATCTTAACTATGAGCTTCCACGGTTTCCAACACCCTCGTTTAAGTTTTACATTTTTTATATCTTCACTAAGATCTGAATCAATTCCTCAGACTTTAAAGACATCCTGCTTTTTAAGGTGACTTTACATAATTTGATTTTGGTCCCTTTTAGTGTAGATTTTGAGTCTTGAGTGATATCTCCCGGTGGTCCTCACTTGTCATGCCTCCTCACTCGTACCACTGCATTGTGAGAAACCATGATGGTATTTATGTTTTGGCTCATTTCTACCATATCTATTGGCTATTTATGATATTTCTAATTGTATTTTGGGATGACTTGGGGTTTATTCACCTTTCTCTTCTGTTCCAAAATATTTTAAAAAAAGAATCCTCAGTGATGTAGCGTTATCATCAGAACGTTGTATTGATCTCACTTCTTGTGTCTTTGTTCACTCTCATAATCTAACGTTACTAACTTGTGATGAGTGACACAGCCATCATGCTCCTTCTCTCCCTCCCATGAGTTACACTAGTGATTATATTATAGTCAATTTACTCTTCTTATGATTTGGATCCAACATGAAAGTGAATCCCTAGATTAGGGCTGTAGCGCAATGTAACACTGTTATGGGAAGAACAGATTAATGTCAGAAAACCAGTCTCAATCTTTGTTTCCTCCATTCAAAGTGGGAACGCTCAGCTCTTTCACCACTGGAAACGTTCTTTTTGGAGTCTCTCCCACAGTACATGATTCAGAAAGTGCACCTTGGGATTTTTCTTGTGTATGTGCTTGAAACAAGAATGAACGTTAGATTCCAAGCCCAAACTCTGGCACAGATTTCATTTAATTTAGGGAGAATGGGAAAACTTTCAGAAATAACAACAAAAGAGGTCACAAAATTAGTCACAAATTAGTCACCAAAGAAATAGGAATCTTACAGGCTTGGCGGTAACACATAGAAAATATAGGATCAATTATCAGAAGTAAAATTATAATGATTCCCACTTAAACTAAAAAAATCTAGACCTTCTTCTAGGAAAATAAAGGGTATTCTGCAAATAGAGAAATTTAGAATATTAAGAATTGTCAGTTTTAGTTGATCAGAGAGTTGATTACAACATTTCAGCCTCTTTGTGTAGCCTTAGCGCTGGTGGTTGGAGAGCTTTTGTAAATGATGACAAGATCTTCTTTCCTACTGAGATTCCAGCTCAGTCCCATAATATTGCTTTAAAAATCATATCCTCAAGGCTGAATGTTCAGGTCCTGGTAACTGTAATTTCTCGATATTTCTACATAATAATGTTTTCCCCCAATTGCTTCGTTATTCCTGTTTCCTTTTACCTACCTTTTATGATAACTTTGAATGGTCTTTCTAGCTATAACAGGGCCTTTCTGGTTAATTTCCTAATAATCCCTACTCATCTTAAAAACTCAGAAGGATATGAGCCCTGAGTCCTTTAAATACTTCCCTTAGGAAAGCATTTTACACACTTACAAAGCACTTCCAATCTCTTCCCAGGTCCTGTGACCAGAAGCCACATTGATAATTTTATTTGGATATAGAAGATCATCTGAGGGTGTCCACGGTTTAGGACAGAATAACTGAGCCGGGTTTTATAAGATTAATCACAGATCTTCATTGAAATTGTCCTTTCATTCCCATTTACTAGTTCCCCACACACCCACACCATTGCATTCAGGCTTCATGGGGGGTGGGGGGCACCTTATGGTTAGAAGGCTGATCTTAGGTTCTTGATTCCTTTTGTTATGAGGCTGAGTTCCTAATAATTCATTCATAAGTAGGGACTAAATTAAGTGGAATAAAAGAGGCTCAATTTATAAATCTGACATAGTTGCAAACATGGGCATGTTTCATAATGGATGGTGTGTTCAAACACAGGTCTTTTGCCTTTGCTCCTCAAATCCCTTCAGCATTTTGGTATCTGTGCCTGCAGTCCACTGCTCTCCCTCTTCCCGGTCCTTTGATGCCTCAGATCTCCAGTCCCTCATCTGAGATGCCCAGGGAGGCTCCGCGGCTCCTTAGCTTCTGCCAGACCAGTGAATCAAACCCAAAATTTTAGGTTGCCCTCCTCGTTTTCCCTCTAGCCACTCTGCTGCCTAGAACTTATGGGAAGATCTGAAAGAGTCTACAAAACGTGTGTCCGTTTACAAATGTTAGTGGAAACTAGGCCCTAGAGGGCCCTAGAGACCCTGTCTAACCTCAAAACTGACGTAACAATCTCTTCCCAGTCCCATTCTGTCCTGATACCACGAAGATCTCTCAAGGAGAGGCCTTTCCCAGGAGTAGAATCCTGCGTTAGCTCTCCCCAGGCCTTCTCCTTTGAGGATCCTTGATTTACAGCACCAGAAAGGACCGTTATCAGTTTCTTCCTTCATGCCCAAGATACACTTCAAAAAAGCCATGAGAGTGCAGATAGGGTAATTCGATAGGGAAAGAATGCATGTTTCATTTATCCCTTATTACCCCTGTGTTCACGGGGGTCGTAACCCGTCCCCGGCCAGAAAGCCTGCAGACCCTCTTTCTAAACAGAAGCATTCCTCATCCAAGATAAGGGCATGATAAAAACCAAGTTCTTCAGCCTCATTCGGATTCTTGCTTAGACCAAAGATTAAGACGGAAAAGGGCAAATTTCTGTGATCTTCTAGCTCTTAAGGATGCTTCTTAGCAGTCAGCCCAGTTCTTCCTAAGCATCCCCTCTAGGTGCCCCATAGTAACAAATATAACAAAGCACAAGTATACTTAACGTCTAGAACAAACAACGAAGTAAGGCCAAAAAAAAAGAGTATTTTTTTCTCACACAAATAAGTGATTATAAGAAGAAATAAGATTTCATTTCAGATCCACTGGGAAAATTATGCTTGTGACATAAAAAGGAGGACTTCTCAATATTGCTTATGTATGCAAAGGTAATATTTGAACAGAATTGCGTAGAAAGAAAATTGGAAAGAGGAATTAATGGTCCCAAATGGGTGCTATGTTAACAGTGTAGGAGAAAATTTAGTTTCTCTAAATGCGTTCTAGTTTTCTGACCTCAGACAAATTACTTCCCAAACACTGAAACACCTGCCAAGGGAGGACACTGAACGCTTGCTGGCAATATTTGAAAATCATGGGGAATCTAAGACATAAAGAGACTGGATGAGTATGAGCATCAGAGATATTTTTCATACCATCTGAGTTGACTGGAACAAGGAAGAGACTCTCTCAGGAAGTAGTGAGCGGCCCGATATTTGCAGTATGTGTACCAGGATTTCAAGTACAAGAGCTGTTTGGCATGCTGACCCTCCAAATAACTTCCAATGTTCATGAAGACTTTTAACAATCTATTTCTCAGCTATTGCACCAGTAGGTAGTATACAGTAGAGAATTTATTATTGTTGTTGTTGTTTGTAATCACATTTATACAGTTTTCTGTTTTTCAGAATATAAAATCTTCATTCTGTTTAGTTCCCAAATCACTGCTTTCTCCTCTTTGTCTTTGCTCTAAACTGGTAAATATTAACTTTCTTCATACAAGTCTGTCCTCAGAGAAGCACACCTGGTGCATCCATGGCAGTTGGCCACCCTTGCATTAAGTGACTTACTCTCCCTTCCCCCTCTTTCCTGGTAGTTCAGGTCAATGGAGTTAACTCCTTTCCTGAGGGTTTGAGATATGTGTAAAACAGGCTACTTATATATCCCTCTGGTGGAATAATAGGTTATCAGGAAATAACAGAACTTACTTTGAAAAAACATAGCCTAGTCTTCATTGCCCTTGTTGAAAAGTTAGGCTTCCTGGCCACTAGTGATAGTTTGGGATTAGCTAATGAGTGTCATTAGAAATTGGATAAGCATCCGATTCTGCATCCCCATCTTCCACCCCTGCTGACTGTCTGAATAATTGGTTAATTTTTTCACCTCTAAAAATGTCTTCCTTTTACACTTCTTCATTGTGTTCATAATTTGTTTTCTACATCTATGGTCATTTGAATTGTCTTCTTTGCAACCATGTCATTTGCCAGTTTATCACCTAATAAACTCTACTTGTCTTGTATCTCCTTTTGTGACCTAGATTATGTGTACACAGTGTCCTCCATAAGCCCTTAGATTTAGAGATCTTTTATATTTTACAAAATTCTTCCACGTCTATTCCCACACCACAAAGGCAAGAGGCCAGACTGTAAGGCGTTGGGCTCAGATTATGGACCCCATCCAGGGCTGCCTTTGACTGTAAGTTAGGAGCCTGGCTACAGTGCAACACCCTGATTTTGTTTGCAACAGCTCTGGACTATTCTTCATAAAATCACTATCATCAAATATTTCTCCAGCTCCAGCTAGGTTCAGGGCATTGCCAAGAAGCTCCTGAGAAAGTGAGTTATCAGAGAAACTTACTTCCTGATGTCATGAGACTGTTATTATAAGATGAACCTATTTACATGGGAAGACTGATGAAATAGACAAAAATAACACCAAATATCATATACCACAAACATATCCACATGTTATGTCTGGGATTTATAGGCTTTTAATACACATTTTTTGGGCCATTGGTATGTCTCAAACGTTGCCTTTCATTCTATTTTCCTAATTCGTAGACGCTGGGATGGCTCCCTACTGATCTTTGGTTTCAAAATTGACCTTTATGAGGTTACTCAGTCATCACACAGATTCTCTTGCCCCTAATTTTCTTTATCAAAGTCCATTATGCCACTCTCACACTTGGGATCACCAAAATAAAACAAACAATGTGTAGTTTTTGCTCTTTGGGAATAGAATTTCTCAGGACAAGTCTGACGAATACCCTAGTTAAATAGATATCAAGACGATCAGAAAAATGACAGGCAAAATTTCATTCTAAAAGACACTAGGAGAAAGAATGGCTCAAGTTGTCTTAATTCCTTTTTAAAATATTTCTTGTGTGTGATTGTCGTCTTAATGCCTTTTAAATACTTTCCAGTATATAAAAATACCAGAGAGAGTTATAAGGAGCTGTCTATTAGGATGGGATTGAAAAAGGCCAAGCAGGGAATATGTTAGTTTGAAGCATATGAAATTTTCATTTTTATAAATCAAAAATACTTGAATATCTGAGAAGTGACAGAAGTGACTCATACAGGAGAACAGATGCCAACACATTC
Source organism: Equus caballus (assembly GCF_041296265.1). NCBI lineage: Eukaryota > Metazoa > Chordata > Mammalia > Perissodactyla > Equidae > Equus > Equus caballus. Next base: position 21,479,028 of record NC_091694.1, on the reverse strand, counting down.
AAATCCCAACAAATTTCCTGGTGAGGGCTCAGATATCTAACTTAAAGAATGATTATATTAGAAAGTACTTATTAATCAGGAAGAAGGTTTCGTGGACTGGACATTCAACAGGGATGGTACAAATCCATGAGAAAAGTAAAAGAAGCTCCAGACGCTCTGAGGCTGGCAAAAAAAACAAAAACAAAAACAAAGACAAAAACCCACAAAGGAAAAAGACAAAAAAACACAATGAGAGGTATGTTTTTTATAAAATGATTGTAGGCAACGTAGGAGGCCATCAGATGGGACAGAGGTCTATTACTTTGTGTTGATAATCTTGCATTTGTGCTTGAGATACGGAAATCAATGTTCCTTTTTCTTTCTCTTCCACTTTTCAGATGGGGAAAACAACCAACCATCTGTAAAGGGAAAGAGAAACCCAAGACGAGGGCACAACATACAGAAACCAGCAGTTTGCCCCACGGGAGAGGGATTCATGTGGTTCTGGGGGACCAGGGCTTTCCATTTTTGTTGATACATTGTTTTCCCCCTGAAGCACAAATTATTTTTATAATAAAAGAAAAGTGAAGATTGTAATGTTTCCTTCTGAACCAAATGAGAAAACCTGCAACAGTGAGAGGGAGAGAGATTTTAATTTCTTTTGATCTGAATAAGGAGATCAAGCTTATTTCAAAATAACACCAAGAAATTTAATATGACATAAGCTCCTCAGTGTGATGCTGCTAAATTTTCTTTCTTTTTTTTTTTTTTTTTTTTTGTTTGCATGATGCACTTGCATCCACCCCTCACCCAAGTCAAGATCCATGAGCTGTCAACATGTCAGTATCTGGCAAGGAAAATCCAGGCTTGAAAGGGGATCTGCTCTCTTTAGTTCACGCTGAAACCTAGGAATGAGATAAGATCTGAAATCTCCCTGTGGAATGTAGCAGAAAGAATGTGAAGGCTATGCTAGAAAGACTCTTACTTGGTGTCCGTCTTTTTAGACAACAGGGGATAATCAAATTGGAAAAATGACTAAACATTTATAAGGACAAATAGATTTTACAAACACCTAGATTTTCTAAATAAGTTCACATATGCATGCTGTGCACATTATGTCTCAGAGTACTTAGAAACTAAAAGTAAACCACACACTGATATTTGAGGAATCTTAGACAGAAGAGATAGTGAATGTGTTGAGACAAGCAAACACCATTCTATTTTCAAGTTTCTGCAAACCATACACCTATAAGTTTGATCTCATCTCAGAAAGATTCTAGAATGAACTGTTCAAAAGATCCTTTGTGAACCCCTAGAAAGAGGTGGAATAGTAGACCACTCAGACCAAGTCATGTCAAATAATTTAATTTTTTATTTTTGCTAGATTAGTTGATCAATGAAATTCAGTAGAAAATGAATCTGGTTTTCAACAGGGCTATTGATAAAGGATCTCGTCTTGTTTAAGAGAGTGCAGAAATATGGGCTGAATTCAATGGCAACTGCCAAGTCATGTTTCATTTCCAGTGACAGCATCCACTTCATACAATAATAATAAGCACTTGACCCCAAACTCCAGCTGAGACCCTAGATAAGAGATGTCCTAGAGGGACATTTGGCAGACAGCTCGGGGCAGATCCACTGGATAGTCTTTTCTGCAGATACTCGAAGCATCTGGAGGTTACTAGGGAGGAAGCACTATGGTTAACATAAACTCAAATTAAAGAGCCATATATCTGAAGTTGATATTAAACCTGAACCTGAAGAACTCTGTCTTCCGTGCAAAGACAATAAGGACATCAATATGACGAGGGGAGGAGTATGAACTCAGCAACAGGCATGCAAAGGCGGGAGCAGGGGATATCAACAAGAGGGAACAGAAAACCATTTGAGGTGTGACAGAAGTAGCCCCTACAGGGGGACAGATGTCACCTCACTAAATAGAGACTAAGTCATTCAAATCCCAGTGAATTTCCTGATGGGGGCTGAGATATCTAACTTAAAGAATAGTACTTAATTATATCATCATGCAGACGTGACCTAGGGAAAATATGGGCTATGCTCAAAAGAGGAGAGGACTCTCCACATCCTGGGCCAGTTAGAAAACAGCTAGATCTTGAGTTAGGCTCTGATCATGTCCCTTTTAAAGGAATATTGAATAATTGGAAAGCGCTTTGAGGAGGGCAACTATCCTGAGAATGGAACTGAAATTCAAATCATGTGATGAAGAATGGAGATATCTGGTGATAATTATCCTAGAGAAAAGAAGACCTTTGGGAGAAAGGGATGCCCCAGTGGTCTCTGAATAAGGAAACATCTGTCTGCAGATGTATCTTCTGTGTGGCCTTATGGAGTCAAGAAACAAGACCAATCATGAGAGTTGTAAATGTTAATTTAGGCAAAAATAAGTCAAAACTCACTCTTGGAGCTGCCCAGAGAAGCAGTGTTTCCTCGGGAGGTGGAGTGTCCCATTCTCTGGAGATGGTCAAGCATAAACTCAAATAAAAGTAATAGGAATGTCACAGAATGATCGTGTAAATAAGTTGGCAATTTGGCTAACTGATTTGCAAGGTCCCTTAAACCATTATGATTTTATGATATCAATGATCATCCAGGCTTCGTTGTCCTGAATTTTGCCCAAGACGCTCATCAGAGTAGGAAATCTACTTCTCAAGGTGGTTTTGCCACTAACAAAATCACTCTCCTATTTCATCCTTCAAAAACATTAGTTGCTTTGAAGTTCACACCATCAACTTGTACTGCAATTACCTTTCCTTTGGGCTGTTTTCTATCAGTTTCCAGGCATTTCCACTCATTCACTTGTGGATCACTGTCTTTCTCACCTCCTCTAGACCTGTCTTTATGTTTAGTGAATTCAACTTCCCTAAGGATAATTCGTGTAACATCTTGACCTCTCAGTTGCTTGACTTCTTCGTCGGCCATGAGCTTTTCTCTCATCCCATTCCAGACACTCACTACGAGGATAATTTTCTGACCCTCATAAGCACAAAGATGGAATCAATTTGATGATCCAAATGAGAGATCAACCAGTCTATTTCTTTTAATAATATTTAGCACATTTAGTCAACAGCTTCCTACAAACCATCCTTCAGAGTCTTAGAGAACATCATATATAGTAATAGCGAAAGGATCTTTCTTTCTCAATTATACTCATTTTTGCAAAACCAAAGTACTACAAGCCCCAGGGAAGAATACATCCTCAGATTTTGGGAAACTTGGCTGCACATAAAAGCCCACTCTCCACACCTGACACCATGACGCATTTGGGCTGCAATCATTGCTGCCAGCCCACCTGCTGCAAGAGACCACCTGTTCCGGGGCCACCTGCTGCCAGCCCACTTGATGTGGGCCCAGCTGCTGTGGCCAAACATGCAGTGGGTCCGCTCTCTACCAGCCTCGCTGCAGACCTAGATGTGTCCTCCCTCTTGGGATGATCCCTCTCCAAAACCAGTCATCATGCTGTGACGAGCCCAAGTCACACAGAAATGCCACATCTAGGCACTCTGGTTGACCGCCCCAGCTAAGCCCAGCCTTCAAGTCATTCCGGCGCAGGTACCTTACATGTGAGTGAAGAAGCCTCTAGATGATTCTAGCTCCTAGTCATTTGACTATTTCCAACTGATGTCCGAGACATCATAGATTACAGACAAGCTATCACTGCTGGGTAATGTCTGAATTCCTGATCCAGAGATTCCATGAGCATACTGGAAACTGGAGAAAGGAGAATCCTTGTTAGGCAGTGACAGAAGGTTCAACGACACTGTCACCTGCAGTTTTGTGGAAAGTAGAAAAGCGCCTGCTGAACTGAGTGACCTAACTAAGGAAATCTCCAAGTAAAATATTGAAAGTATTCCTTGGTTTCCTCTTGCTGCTTATAATGAAATGTGAGAGGAGAGAGATAAATTGACCTGAAGACTCATAAACAGAAAGGATTCTGAACTTGATTGTTTTGAAAATTCTCAGCCTCTTTAGATGGCAAATGATGGTAAAGTTAAGAAATGACTTCCAGGAATATAGGAAATCCAAGGCACTGACAGAGAGCACGGGACAAAGGTGAAGCCCAGGTGTGACTATACAATCTTTTAAGATCTGAGAAAGTCAAAGGTTAGGAAATAAGAATTTTCATTCCAGAAATGAAAAAAATTAGAAACAATTGGATACAAAAGCCCCTCTAAAGATGTTAAAGGAGCGCTTCACAGATCTCTCACATAAAACAATGGAGCTCCCAGAACCTCAAGGGCGTTGTCCTCACCTATCGCAGCAGGGACTTGAGGTCGAGAAGGGTTTATCTCAAAGTGATTTGTGGGAGTGACGTTTGTCTAATGAAGTAAACCCCAAGGTGATTTGCAAGAGAACCACAACTCTCTTATAAGAATTATTTATGCAAAAACATATCCACCATGAACAGAGGGGTGCAGAGACAGTGCAGAATGAGAAGTCTTTGGACCCCCAGAAGTGTACAGGCAGAAAATAGGCTAAGATTGCTGCTCAGCCACAAACTCATCCTATTTTTCATGAAAAAGGATGGATGATTCAGAGGTCAGAACCAAGAGTCTAAAGGGCTGAGCCAACAGCCATGGAGAAGTATTCCCAGACACTGAAACCTCGTCAAGGAACTTCCAACATTTGCCCAACAAGATTTCAGAATTGAACCAAAGACTTCTTTCTTCCTCTCATTTTCCCCTTCTAGAAAAGGAATGTCTACAGAAGTTATCCAATGCTTGTCCCATCATTGTATGTTGGGTGTACGAGAGCCAGATAACTTGCGTCTAGCTTCACAGGTCCACAGATCTAGAAGAATCACACCTGAGGAGATTCATCCACACTTGGACCTGATTTCACTGGTGAGATTCTGGACTTTGAGCCTATGCTGTTGTGAGACGAGATTTGGGGGGACTTTAGTGGGGAGGGAGTGCATTTAGCATGTGAATTACTGTGGGGGCCAATAGGCAGATGAGTAGGCAGCCTCTAAGATGCCTTCCCATTATCCTACCTCCTGGTGTTCACGCCTTTGTGTAGTCTCCCCTTGTGTGTGGGCTGGATTTACTGACTTGCTTCTAACGAATAGAGTACAATGAATGGGGTGGGATGTCACTTCCAAGATTAGAATGTAAAGGGACTGTGACTTCCATATCTGCTGCTCATTCTCTCTCTGGCCACTTGCTCTGGGAGAATCCAGCTGCTACGCCATGAGGACAATTAGTCAGTGTATGGAGAAGTCCATGCGGCGAGGAGATGATCTCTCTAGCCAACAGCTGGGGAGAACCTGTGGCGTGTCAACAGCACAGGAGTGAGCTCAGAAGTAAATCCTTACCTGGCCAAGCCAGGAAATGATCGCAGCCCCAGCCAACACTCAGCACCTGCCTCCTAAGAGACCCTGAGCTAGAGGGACCCAACTCAGCCACACCTGGATTTCCAACCTGCAGAAACAGTGAGATAATAATTGATGGTTGTTTTCAGCCACTAAGTTTTGGCGACATTTGTTAAGCAACAATAGATTACTAATATAATGAAACAGATCCATATATCAAAGTGCAATTAAAAATCTTTTACTCCTAATAGTTAATAAATTATCATATTATTAATTATAAATTGTAATTAATAGTGAATAAATAATTATGTTATCAATATAAATCTTTATTCTTAATAAAAATTCTATTCTTAAAAGTGATAATGGAGGAAAAAAGTATATTACGTAATTTTACAATCTGTATGTAAATTCTTAAATTTCTAAACCCTAATACTATATGTTGTTCAAACACTTCAGAAATATTATACATTGTTTATATTTTTATATAAACAAACAATGACTAGAAGGGTGTACAAGGTTGTATCTGAGAAAAGAAGAAGGTAAATGAGACTGGAGAAGAGTACCCAGAGATTTCAACTTTATCAATAATGTTTTATTTCAATTATATTTTCTAAATCTCCAAAGCAGATGTAAGAAAATATCAATTCTGGTGGTCAGGGCTTGTAATATTTTTCTCAAAACTTCCCTGAATTGTTAAATTTGCTCCCCTACCCTGGACATAAGTGTAAATAAAGATTTAGTGATAAGCATGTTCAGGCTCGGCAGAACATGGTTCATAAGACAAGGTTCAGATGTTTTCCGGACAAGTTCTAGCAAACCTAAGAGGAGCTCGTAAATGCTCTCATTTAAGCTGCTGCCAAGCACAGGAAGAGGTACAAGCTTCCTGGCACAGCTTTTACCCCCGACGTAGCTAAAACGTGCAGTTTCATGTTGGCAGATGGCCAGTGAAAAAACATTTGCCAGTACAACAGAGAAAACCATAATTGGGACCATAAAGAGAATGAGATAGACTTAGATGGGTCAAAAAACTATTGCAAAATGAAATTTGGAATTCTTGTTATTTTGAGAATTCTAATATTAACAAGCAAATTACTTAAGGAGATGTAACTCCTTGAACTTATAAAGTAAGGAACATTTTTGAAAATTCTGTTCAGGAGTGAGATAAGATGCATCCCACTTCCCAAAGCCTCATCTTCCCTCCAGCATGACGGAACTCTCCATGAAAAATGTGAGAGAGAGAATTTAAACATGGCATCCATCAAAATGTCACTTCTGGAAGACTTTCTGTTTGTAGTAATTCTTTTGCAATGTCAACGTCCCTCTCTCTTTTTCTTCCTCGTTTTAATTTTCTTTTTAGACTTCTATTGCAAATAATTGAGCCAATCATATTTCTTATGTGGCACATTATTATTTTTGGTCCATGCAAAGTCCTTCTCATTTATTTCTTTCTTTGCGTATTTATATATCAATTAATTTAGTTCCTGCTCTCCTTGTGCCCCATTCTCTTCCTATACACAGCTATTTTATTCTGTTTAATGTGTATTCTCCAGCAGGCACCGTTGGACCTCATCTTCACCATCAACTCTCCTGGGTCTCCAGCCTACTGGCCCACACCACTGATCTGGACTTCCCAGCCTCCGTAATCACGTGAGCCAATTCATTGTAATAAATCTCTCTCTCTCTTTTTCCTTCTCTTCCTCTCTCCCTCTATACACATGAGCGCGTGCACGCGCGCGCACACACACACACACACACACACCCATTGGTTCTTTTTCTCTAGAGAGACAAGCTAATACAATACTCCATGGAAGGAATTACTGTTTATAGCCTACCCACTCTCCTAGTGGTGGACAACAGATTGCCTTTAAGATCTATGTCACCACAAAAATACCACAGTGACCATCCTCATGTGTATCTCCCAAGGACTTGTGTGAGAAGTGTTTGGATTTCGGATCTAAATCATTTCAAGACCCAGAGCCCCCGATTGAAGGGGGCAGAGCCCCTTGAGGGAGGACTCTGCGCCATTGCTCCAAGTGTGCATTGGAAATCTTCCTCTAAGCTTTCCCCAAAAGTTGGATGGTTTTCTTTCAGGGATTCAATAATTACACACTATTAATACAATTCCCTTAGACTAATTGCTTTAAAAATTGTCTCTCAAAATGTCAAAAACATAGCAAACAAACAACTTCCAAGGATTTCTAAAGAGTTCTTAATTTTATTTAAATTGGCCATTAGGCGAATTGATCATTAAAACCAGCTTTAAGTGAATTAACCCTTAGCTATTCTCCAAAGCTGGAACCTCATATTTATTTCAATCTGTGGCTTCCCTGGACCGTTTCTGTCTTTGTTTTCCCGTCTATTCCCTGTGGGGAAACTGAGGCCACTCAACTCAAAGGAGCTCTTGGTGGTGTAAAGATTGGAAGCCAAGGAATTGTTTGTCCTTATTCCCTTCCAGCTTGAGCATCCATAATTCCAGACCCGAGTTAGCCTTGCAGACCAGTGCAGACCACTGACTTAGAAGACCCAATGTCATTGTGTTCAAATGTAACCTGAAGGAAATCTATGTAGGAGTGTATTGAAAGGAACGAAAGCACTCAGAGTCTTATTCATCATGCCTAACCAGTCACATTTTTATTAGCAGTTGGTAGCAAAGGAGTCTTTTTAAAGACTGGGCAGCATCAAAAGAAACGAAAACTGGAGAAGGCTTTGCTGAAGCGAAGAGAATTGAAATGTCAGGAAATGCAAGCCACGGTGTGGACCATGCTTGCTGAAAGGCTCTCCTTGGTTAAGGAGGGTCTCTTAGCAGCTGGACAAGTTCCCTCGTCAGCACCTGGAGAGAACGTGGGGCTGGAGTCAGAGTAAAGTTAGCAAGCAGGCAGCATCTAGGCTCGGCCAGAGGCAGGCACCACGGGGTGGCCGTGAGCTTGTAGACAGCAGCAGCACTCAGAGGAGGTGTGCAGAGTGCTCCCTCCAAGAAGTGCTGCCTTACCGAAGCTGGACTCGTGGCTGGGCTGTCAGGAAGTTGGCAAGCAGGGGCTGGCTTTGCAGAGACTTGAGGGAGCTGGTCGGAAGCAATTGGAGCCACCACTGGAGGACTTGCCAAAACCCGTCACACAGCAAGCTGGTTGGCAGGAAGGGGATCTGCAGCCACTTGGGTTGCAGGAGGGGGACCCACCACAAGTTGGTTGGCCAGAAAGCACGGTGCTGCAGGAAGCTCGTTTGCAAGGGTTCTTTACAGAACAAGGGGCCTGGCAGGTAGCCAGTGGCTGGCAGAAGAAGGATATGGAGGGAGCTGGTACGCAGTACAGTGGCTGCCACGAGGAAGACACACAGCAAGTAGGATTGCAAGAACAGAACCCACAAGTCGACTGCTGGCAGGGAAATGATTGGCAAGACTTGAAAATGTAGCAGATGGGTTGGTAACAAGTTGATTTGCAGGGCTGATCTTCACCACTAATGGGTTGACACGAACCTGCTTGGCAGCAAGTTGGCTGGCATGAACTAGCTGCACAGACGGTTGGTGGGCAAGATGTTTCAGGACAGGATGTCACCTCAGCAGAGCAGGATGGCTGGTAGGACTTACCGTCACAGCAGACTGATTGGCCACCAGCTGCCTGGCACAGTCCAGACATGTAGCCAGGTTCCTGGTGGGATCTTTGTTGGCAGGAGCTGGCCTCACGGCACTTTGGCTGACAACTGGTGGACTCCGAGCAGGAGGGCCGGCTTGAGGGAAGCAGACAAGGAGACTGACCGGTGCCGGATTCACAGGAGGCCGGGCAGGAGCAAATGGGTTGGCAAACAAAACCCACACAAGAAGCTGCTGGAAGGCAGGCAGGTTGGCAAGAAGCAGGTTCACAGCCACTTGGGGCACTGCTGGATGGCTGACAGCTTTTTTGGCACGTGACCAGTTGCCACGTTCTGCTCCTGCAGGAACTAGGCAAACAGATACCATTTTGGAAGCTGCCATCATTTGAGCATAGGGAGATGGTGGACACAGCTGGAATGGCCGTGACATTTCCAGAACAACAGCTGCCCGCCATGCTGCTGGTGCTAACCTTGCTGGGATGTTGCAAACTCAGGATACCTGAGTGAGAAGGACACCTAATGCTTAGGGGCTTTTATAATCCTTCGCTAGGGGTGTTGGCTCCGCGTAGGGCATCTTTCCTTGTTGTTGTTTCCATTCATTTGCATACAAACATCTGATTAGCAGGCTTCAGGAGCCTGGGAGATGCTGTCCCCACTTTAAAAACTCGTCTGTTGGGTTGGGAGTTTTCTGTGCTGAGTTTGGATTCCTTGGTGCTTCTGCTCTGGGAGGAGCTGTCTCTTTTACAGGTTGTTCTCCAGCCTCCTTGAAGCAGGCCTGCCCCCACACTAACCTCTCATCAGGAGGCTGCAGCCCAGCCAAAGCAACCCGCTCTTCCGCCAGGAATGCAGTTGTGTACCATTCAGACAATCAGGAAATGAAGCTCTGACGCAACTGAGGGAGGAGGATGTCAGAGATGGCAAACAGAAAATCAAGCATTGCATCCCAAGCACACTTCAGTGTGTCCATCTCTTTCTAGAACCTTCTTACTTGGCTTTCCTGAAACTCAACTTTACTAGTACCACTAACAATAACAACAGCAAACGCTTCCCTTTATAGCATACTTGTTATGTATCAAATCCTTGACTACATTTTTCATTGAATCTTTGAAATGACCCTAGCTGGTAGGTGTAATTGTCAACACTATGTTAGAAGTAGCAAAACTAGCTCAGAGAGTTTAAATTATGCAAGTAATAAGGGGTAGAAAGAAGATTCAAACCTAGGTTGGGCAGACCCCAAAATCTCTCATCTTAGCTACCTAAGACGTCCTTAGCTACCTTAGACGTCCTGACTTTGGAGGGGGAAAGAGACTCTAATATAGCAATTGAAGGCTGACCTTTGTCCAACAGCCAGCGTGCTGGCTTGGTGACCCAAGTCCCATGCTGGGGATCATCTGCCCACTCCAGTGACCGCGACCAGCAGCTAGATCAAGCTGATATGAGTACTTCCCCCTACTTATCAATACACCCAAAAGCTTTTAATTTGGAAATTAAAAACTGAAAAATGTTTCATCGAGAAATATTAAGCTCATACTAATGGATTCAACTGCATGTGAACTCTGAAAATATAAAAATGCAACAACCAGAAGTGGTATAAGGACATTGCTGCAAAGTGGTTTTTGTGTTAAATCAGCCTCTTCCAAGAGATATTTGTGAGGGGCTTTCTGATTCTTCCCGCCTCCTCGGGGCTTGTCCTTGCTCTGTGTCACCAACTGACTTCAGCATCCCACACCAGTCCACGTCCTGGCCTGAGTCATACCGGAGGGGCCTGATGGAATGGAAAGATCGTGGCTATGGGAGCCAGACACGGCTGGTCCTGATTTCTGCCTCTGCTACTGACTCACTCTGTGGGATGTGTTAGCTCCTTACCCAGGTGTTCAAAGTACACAGGGTTCATCAATTGCATTGCTGTTGCTCAGGTTACTTTTGTTCTTATTGGCTGCCTCACAATTATTGAAAATTCTGGGAATTCTGAAAGACATTTTTCAAAATACCAGCTACAAAATGTCTTCTCGCTTCCTCCTCTTGGCACTTTCTTCACCCTCATCTTAAAAGGAAGAGAAGTTTTTCTGATCAGAATGATGCCTGGAAAACTCCCACCCTGTCATTAAAATGCCTTTCCTCTACCATTGCTTTTTTTTTTTTTTTTTAAAGATTTTATTTTTTCCTTTTTCTCCCCAAAGCCCCCCGGTACATAGTTGTGTATTCTTCGTTGTGGGTTCTTCTAGTTGTGGCATGTGGGACGCCGCCTCAGCGTGGTCTGATGAGCAGTGCCATGTCCGCGCCCAGGACTCGAACCAACGAAACACTGGGCCGCCTGCAGCGGAGCGCGCGAACTTAACCACTCGGCCACGGGTCCAGCCCCCCTCTACCATTGCTTTTTATGTCTCAGCATCGATCACTTCTTTTGCCTTCCATTTCATTGCTATTCATTTTGGCATCTTGCAAACTGCAGGGATCCTTGCCCTATCTTTTATTCCTGAATGTCTACATCCCAAAACTCTTATCTCCCAAGAGGAAATATTTTTGTTCTTACTCAACAGGTCAGTCAAAATGAGAACATGAATATATTTGAGAAAACATGTCAACTCAATCTGAAAAAGGTGCCAATATCCTATACCCATGCATACCACTTCTGTTGTTTCAAAGCAATCCATTTTTACATCCACTTTTCTCTGATTCTGCTCTTGCCTCCCCTACTCTTCAAAAAACTTCTCAATAGGTTGGTAAAAAGGTACAAATTTCAGCTATAAGATGAATAAGATCTGAGGATCTAATGTATCACCTGGTGACTATAGTTGATAATGCTGTATTGTACAATTGAAACTTGCTAAGAGAGTAGAACTTAAAGGTTCTCACACACACAAAAAAAGATAAATGTGTGAGGTGATGGATGTGTTAATGAACTAGATGAGAGGAATATGAGATATATATATATAAGTACCGCATGCTATATATATCAAATTGTCACTTACACTTCAATAGAGCTGAAAAGAAAAGAAACCCCTCAATAGAGAGAACTTTCATTTTGCTATGGTTCAAGGCACTAAAGACATCTAGCGTATTAGCAAAGACTGTTGTGATCACACCAAGAAATATGGTGATACACAAAAAACACAGGCTTTGTACAGAAGGGGGTCTTAGTCATTTGTGTGTAACTTACTAGCTGTGTACCTATCCTGAATTTTGTGTTTATCATTCCCTTGTGAACATATATATTATATACACATGTATATGGTACATAATGTATATATGTATACATGTGTATATGCACACATGTATGTATTCTCATACATATGTGTATGTGTGTGTATTTTTGAATTTCAAAAATATATGTGGTCTCTGAGGCTTGTTTACATCAATCAACATTACATTGCTAAGATTCACCCATGTTGCTGCATGCCGTCATTGCCCAGTCATTTTCACTGCAGCATAATAGTCTATTGTGTGAATACACTAGAATATTATTGTCTCTGTTGATGGTCACTTGGATTGTTTGTCCTTCATATTCTTCATGTATAAAATAGGAGAAAGAAATCTTACATCACAGAATTGTTGTGATTTACATGAATCACTGAGTCTGTGCTTCACACAGAGATTCAAAACCCTGGCCAACCCCTCTCTTGACCTGAGAAGGAGATAGAGATAAATCCCAATGGCCTGATGAGACAGTAACTCCAACGCCAATGAGCAGGGTAAGTTTCACTTAGACTTTCCCTCCGGCATTGTCTAACCCAGTGGTTCTGAAACAGGAGTAATTTTTGGCCACACCTCACCCCAAGGATGTTTGCCAATGTCTGGATACATTTTTGATCATCGATCATCTCCACACTCAGGGGTTGCTACTAGCATCTAGTTGGTAGAAGCCAGGGATGCTGCTTAGCATCCTACAATGCACAGGGTAGCTCCCACAGCAAAGAATTATCCAGCCCAAAATGTCAACCATGCCAATGTTGAGAAGGCCTGGTTTACACCCTCCCGTGCTTAGGATAGCCCAAGCTGCACCTTGAGGACAAGGGATAACCCTTCATTCTGTGCACTAAGTGTAAAGGGTTACTACTTTGCAGAGACTCTGTCCTTAGAGATTGTAGGAGGCTATGTATGGAGTTTACACAAGGAGTATGTCTTACAGGAACTAGGAGAACATAAGCAAAGCGTTTGCGCAAGAAATCCAGGTGAGCTTCCTCATTGTAAGTATGACCCCCCAACTTGTTTTTACCATACCATGGACCCCAAAGCCATTGGCTTCCTCCACAGTCTCCTTACATCCAAGACCATGCTCCTCCATTCAGTTCTCCACACCAAGGCCAGAGGGACATCCTAAACCCAGGGCTGTTCATATCACTGCCCTGCATATGGCTTCTCAATGCCTTCATGTCAAACCTGCACCAAACCCAAACACCTCTGCCTTTTGTACATGGTCCAACAAGGGGAAGGCACTATCTACTTATCTGACCTCAGAGCTCACCACTCCTCTAAGTACACCTCTGCCCAAGCCTTGCCTAATGAATAGTACGCTCACAAGCCCCATCCATTTGTATGTGTTTTCTCTGCCTGGAAAGCTCTTCCTTCCTGGTTTCTAACTGGCTAACTCCTACTTGTGCTGAAAGACTCAGCTTCAGTATCACATTCCCCAAGAATCCTTCCCTGGCTGCCCCCATGCCCTGTTGAGATCGCAGTGCCCTGTGCTCTATTCCAGTCCTTCGCATAATGGAATGTAACAATTGTCTCTCTTCCCATCTCCCCAACGGAGAGTGAACTCCCTGAGAGTGGGGACTGAGACTTTTGTCTTCTCGTTCCTAGAGCTAACACAATCCCTGGCACCTAACAGCTGTCTCATAATGCTTGTTGGATGAATGAATGAATAAATGAATGAATGAATCTGCTCTCAAAGATGAAGCAAGTGAGCTGATGAAAATACAGCATTAACATGAGAACAGTGCATCATTTCAACTTAGCCAGGTTTATTGGACAGTTAAATATCTTTATTACATTGAAGAGGACATGCCCAAGAAACGGGAGCCCATCCAGCAAGAGGACACGCATGAGGACAGAAACAAATTTATAGCAGGACAGACATGTAGGATGATGTGGTGAAGTAGCTCTTCTCAGCTTGATGGCAGCAGCAGACGGGAACCAGAGCGTCCCCCCCTCAGTGCCCAGGAGGTCTTCGTTTGGACCATTAGGGTACTGCCATTTCTGATGAGTTCTTTGAAGCGTAAGCAAATGGCGAGTGACGGTGCAGAAATAAAAAGATTCTACCTAAGTCATAGAATTGGGGAAGGTAATCAAGTTTTCTCTCTGGCAGGTGACTTGCTTTGCAAAAATTGGTGAGCTGAGACCAGTTCCTCAGTTGGCAGGCCTGGTGGCAGCAGGCTGGCTGGCTGCAGCCTCACGGGTGGTTGGGCTGGTGGGTTTGGCCTCGGTGGGCTGGTAGGGACTCTCCTCTGAGACCTCTCCTTTGCAGGATGTTGAGTCAGCACAATCCGGTTGGCTGGAAGTGGAGTTTTTGCAATCCCGTTTACAGGAGTCAGCACAAGGCAGGCGGGAGCAGACTGGGCGGTAAGAGACAGAAGTGACACAGGCCGGGCGGCGCAGGATGGAGTAACATGGGCGGTAGCAGGCAGGGCGGTAGGAAATAGATGTCACATATGGATGCCTATAGGTGATGGGTCCAGAGCAGATTGGGCGGCAAATTGGACGGTAGGAAACTGAAGTAGTGCATGGCTGTTTGCTGGAGCTGGGTATGTAGAAAGTCCGAGGGCAAGTTGGTTGGCAGACGGCAGATGCAGAAGACCCTGGGCGACAGCAGAGAGGTTGGCAGGAAGTAGATGGGCAGGAAACGGGCTCACAGCAGATGGATTGACAGCGCTTGACTACGTAGCAGGTAGGTTGACATGGACTGGGCACACAGAGACTTGATGAGCAGGGGCTGGGCTCAGAGCAGATGGGTTGGCAGATGCTGGAGACGCAACAAGAGGGCTCTTGGCAAGTGCTGGAGACACAAGGTGGCTCACAAGGGCTTGGAACACAGCATACAGGGCGGAGGCAGACAGGCTTACAGACCAGAGCCACACAGGTAGCCGGCTGGCAGATGCTGGCCTCCGAGCAAGATGGTTCACAAGGACTGGGGTCACAGCAGACAGCCTGGCACCTATTGGCCACAGAGCAGACAGAGGGACAGCAGCTAGGGGTGGGGCACACCGGCTGACAGCAAGTGGGCTCACAGCGGCTGGGTTTGCACACGATGGGCTGGCAGGGAGTGGGTACACAGAGGACCGGTTGGCAGGAAGGGGCCTCAC
Source organism: Equus caballus (assembly GCF_041296265.1). NCBI lineage: Eukaryota > Metazoa > Chordata > Mammalia > Perissodactyla > Equidae > Equus > Equus caballus. The sequence continues at coordinate 21,463,836 of NC_091694.1, read as the reverse complement.
AACACACAGGTTGACAGCAACTGCTCACGGAACAGGAGGGTTCACAGATGGTGGCCTCGCAGGACACAGGTTGGGCACAGCTGCTCACGGAGCAGGAGGGTTCACAGACGGTGGCCTCGCAGGACACAGGTTGAGCACAGCTGCTCACGGAGCAGGAGGGCTCACAGATGGTGGCCTCGCAGCACACAGGTTGAGCACAGCTGCTCACGGAGCAGGAGGGCTCACAGATGGTGGCCTCACAGCACACAGGTTGGGCACAGCTGCTCACAGGGCAGGAGGGCTCACAGATGTTGGTCTCATAGCACACAGGTTGGGCACAGCTGCTCACAGGACAGGAAGGCTCACAGATGGTGGCCTCGCAGCACACAGATTGGGCACAGCTGCTCACAGGACAGGAGGGCTCACAGATGGTGGCCTCGTAGCACACAGGTTGGGCACAGCTGCTCACAGGACAGGAGGGCTCACAGATGGTGGCCTCGTAGCACACAGGTTGGGCACAGCTGCTCACAGGACAGGAGGGCTCACAGATGGTGGCCTCGTAGCACACAGGTTGGGCACAGCTGCTCACAGGACAGGAGGGCTCACAGATGGTGGCCTCGTAGCACACAGGTTGGGCACAGCTGCTCACAGGACAGGAGGGCTCACAGATGGTGGCCTCAAAGCACACAGGTTGGGCACAGCTGCTCACAGGACAGGAGGGCTCACAGATGGTGGCCTCAAAGCACACAGGTTGGGCACAGCTGCTCACGAGACAGCCTTGAGAGCCACAGCTAGATGATCCGCAGCTATCTTGACAAGTCACCAGCTGCCACGTCTGGCTCCGGCAGGAACTGGGCAAGCAGACAGGCCCTCCACAGCTCAACCCAGTGGAGCAGAGAGAGATGGCTGGCACAGAGGGGCATTTCCTAGAACAGCTCTTTCCAGACATGGTGGAGGTGCCTCTGCTCCCTTGTGAGTGCTGAGAGGTTACAGCCTGACTGAGACAGCTCTCCGAGGCCCTCACTTTTATACCCCGTCACTGGCATGTGCTGTTTTGAGCCCATGCGTCTTTTCCTCATTGCTGTTTGGGCCGGTTTTCAGAGGAACATCTTATTATGGCAATGTTTGTTGATCTGGAAGTTGTTGGCCTACCCATAAAGAAGCCTGTTTGTTTATTGACTTACTAAATTTGGAATCCTCAGAGCTACAGGTCATCTTGGAATAAGCATCATCACCTCCAAGCTGAAGGATCTATGTTTCTGAGCATGGTGAACAGGGGAAGAAGAAAGAAACTTATCATTTATCTGTCTTCTAGTCCTCTGTACCAGGCCCTGGGCTGGACACAGGGAATGCCCACATGAATAAGATCTAGTCATCCATTCTCCTGGATCTCACTCTCTGGTGGGCAGACCAGCACGCAGGCAAACTCACTGCGGTGCAATGATAAACTCAACAATTGACATATAAGGATTGGAGAGAAGAGCAGCAATGAGCTCTGTGGGAGAGGGGATATCTGGGCTGGATTTTAAATGACTGTACTTTGCAGTAATGATGTAAAAAAAAATGTAAAAAAATCTTATTTGAAACCATCATCAATCCCATGGGACAGGGATTCATCTCCCCTTATTACAGGTGAAGAAAAGGAAGGGAGATTGGAATCAGACAGTTTCGGTTACTTGCTAAAGATCCCACACCTCTCATCTAGGGCTGCTCTCCTTCCTACTCACCATCCTGACTGGACAGACCTTTCTCAGGAGACTTTGTCAAAGCCACGTGTCACAAGCTCAGTCAACAATGTTGTCCTTCATCCTGTTCTGTGAGCAGCCCTGCCCCAGACCTCTGGTTTACCTGTCCCTTGAAAGCACTTGACCTAGCCTCTCTGTGCTTCTCCTGCCTCCTTTCCTTCCGTCCGCCCCCACCTCAAGCATTCTGGAGTCCTTCTTGCCTTTTGATTTTAACAGCTCCTGAAAGAAAGACACCTTTGAGACCCAAAGAGGAGAGACAAGAGGTCTTTTGCAAAGACATTTGAACAAAAGCAAAGAACACAAATGCTTTCTCGAAGGATTGCATCAATGCTACTGCTTGGGACAGACATGAGATGAGAAACAAACCCTAGGTCTCTAAACACCAAGATCTGACAGTTCCTTACTCAGTGAAGGAACTACCTCTCCTCATCATGGCTTTCAACCTCAATCCAAAGGGCAGGCCCCCCCTTGGAAAAGCTAAACCATTGTGCTATCCATTCATGTGTCTTTTCATTCATTAATTTATGCACCATTTACTCAATTTCTCTTTCATTCACCCACTCAACTCAGTCATCTTTGAGTTCTGTGTGAGAGCTACAAATAGAACAAGTTGCAATTCCTGCCACAAGGAGCCAGAGTTTAGAAGAGAGACAGATACACCCATAAGCAAGTATAGTACAATATACGTACAAGTGCTACAACAGATGGATGCATGGGATGCTATGGGGGCACCCAGGAGAAACACCAACATGGTTTTGGGGAAGTTAGGGAAGGCTTCTCAAGTAATAAGATGGCTAAGTTGAATTCTCAAGGAAGGAGGATGAAAAAGAGTAGTGAGCGCAGAGAAAGAATCAGCTGTGGAAACCAAAGACACAAGAGTGTGATACGTTTGGAGAGCAACAAATGATTCCATAGCCAGAATGAAAAGTGCAAGGAGTCAGGGAGGGTCAGTGATGGGACTAGAGGGGTTACTAGCCTCTCAATCATGAAAGGCCTTGTGGACCATGATCAGAAGTTGGATTTTATACTGACACCTGGGAGTTTTAAGCAGGGGAGTAACTTGATCAGGTTTGACCTTTGGAAAGGTCTTTCTGGCTGTGAAGAAGGGATTGGAGAAGGAGGGCAAGTCTGGAGGTGGGGAGATCATTATGGGTCTGGGGCAATTACCCAAAAGCTTCATGGTGACAACCTGAAGTGGGCGGTATCTTGGGACTAGAACCATATGAGACAGATTCTATAGGACTTAGTGGTTGAAAGTGAAAGATTAGGAACAGGGTGTGGCCATCTTTTAGGATGCGACTTTAAGGCAGTGGGGAAAGAGGACTTTTGGACGGCTTTGCAGAAGGAAAGGCAAAGGAGGAGACTCCAAGACCCTAATCCCCACCCTTCCAACTCCTCTCCTCTCCATCTACCTTCTCTTCCTCAGCAATGAAGTTCCAGATGAAGACGTCCCTCCTTTCCAACAAATCCCTCAGAAGCTCTCTCAGCTGACAAACTTACATAGCATCATCTGTTACGGTGGAATGTCATCTCCCCAAAGAATCCTTCCCTGCTAAACAAAATAAGACACTCTTGTAACTATCTAGCCCTTTCCCACTTTATTCTTTTTTGTAGCTCTTGTTCCCCTTGACATTACCTGAGCACCAGGAGGGCAAGGATTTTGTTTATTCACTGAGGTATATCCAGCACCCAGAGCAGTGTTTGATAATAGGAGAGTTACAATAAATATTTATTGAATGAATGGATGAGGAGCTCTATGGACAGCTAAGAGGGGCAATCTCTGTCAGTAATTCAAAGAAATTACTACTCTCTACTCACTGCCATGTGCAAGGGAAGAATCAGCTGCCTTGAATCACAATCACTCAATGCAGATCCATTGGTCTTTTGCCAACTCTGTCCAATCAACACATTCCTGTCTGGTTGTAGCTTTGTCTTGGAGATTAAAGAGCCAGTTCTTCGGATGCTAATTCCAGCTAGAGCAAAAGTGACCTGAATAGTAGAATCTGGAACTCAACCAGGGCAGACTCAAATCTCAAATTCTCTCCACAAACAAGACATTACTAGTACTGCCGGGTTTTTTTAATGAAACGAAAAAAAAATGAAAACACAATGAGCTTCCATTACACACTTGCTGGAATGGCTGAAAATAAAAAGACTGACAGTATCAAGTGTGAGCAAAGACATAGAGCAACTGGAACTCCCAGACGTTGCTGGTGGGAACACAAAATGGTACCGCCACTTTGCAACACGGTTTGGTAGTTTCTTATAAAGCTAAACATTCATTTACCATTCACCCAGCAATCTAATTCCTTGGTATTCATCCAAAATAAATGAAAACATGTGTCTACACAAAAATTTGTACATGGATGTTCATTGCAGCTTTATTCATTATTGCAAAAAACTGGAGACAACCCAAATGCCCATAGTAGATGAGTATTTTTTAATGTAGTTTCTTTATACAGTGTGATACCATTCAATAAAAAGGAATGAACTATTGATAGCTGCAACAACGTGACGAATTTTTTAAAAGTTATTCTAAGTGAAAAAGATTTCACATTGTATGATTTCGTTTCTATGAAATTCTAGAATTGGAGAAATTTGTAGTGACATAAAGCAGATCGATGGTTGCCTCAGGCTGGGGTCCAGGGTGGGAAAGATTGCCTGCAAAGGGGTCCTGGGGAATTTGGAGCATGATGGGGAGTTCCATATCTTGAGCACAGTGATGGTTACTTAAGTATATTCGATTGTCAAATCTCATCAAACCGTGTACTGAAAATGAGAACACTTTACCATATGTAAATTATATCTCAATAAAGTTGGCTTATAAAAAGTGAAACACAATTCTTAAAAGGCAAAAAAGTAAAAGCAACATAATTCCAGTTTTATTTGTATGTATACTTAGAAAAGAGTATGGAAAAATAGTATAAACTCTGAGTGGAGAGAATTCAGGTAATTATTATTTCTTCTTTATATTTTTCTGTATTTTTTCATATTTTTAGGGATCAGTCTATGCTTATAATCAGAAAAGATATTTTTGTTTGTTGAATGAAACATTGCCTTGTAGGAATAAAAATAAATATTGTTCTGCCAGGGCAAGAGCAGAATTAGTTTTATTCCACATGCAGCTCAAGATCAGGTTCAGCAAGAGACTGAATCAACTATCTTTTGAATCTTAACCTTCCAGAGGGATCCACACACACCTGGGGCCAGGCCCCACCTAACAGATGTACACTCGCTTCTCTCATTGCTGGAACTCAACCAGAAGAAATACAGCTGGTATTTCTACCAGGACAAGAAAACCTAACCCAGAAACAGGAGACTTCGCCGAAGCATGAGGCTGGAGGAAGGAACCGAATTTCCCAGAACCTTCTTAGAAGCTGTGTGTTCTCCAAGTTTTGAAACAGGAATCCCTTCCATTCAGAACCAAGCTTGTTTTATCAAAGCCTCTTCCCCTGGGCTTTGCCAGAAAGTTCTCCTCCAACCTGAAGCCCTCCTGCAGGACCGTCCTAGGAGAATGCAGAAGGAAGCCACGCCCCTCGCTAAAGGTTAGACTCGGCCAGCATCAGCATTAACCCGAGAGCTTTCAAAAATGCAGGTCCCAGGGCCCCACTCCAGAGCTAATGGGTAAAATCTCCAGCAGCCAAGCCCAGGGATCTGGATTTTTAAAAGCCTCTCCAGGTGAATCTCATGGCAGCACGTGGAAGATTTGGTCCACATCTATGATCTTCAAACTTCAGTGCATAAGAATTACCTGAGCTTCTTGAAGGCACAGGTTGCCAGGCCACACCTGTGTGGATTCCGATTCTGCGTGTCTCAGGGAGGGCTCCAGAATCTCCACTTTAACCAGCCCCCAGGTGATTCTGATGCACGTGATCCACAAATCACATTTCCAAAGCCCTATTGTAGATGCCAGAGTAAGTGTTCCTGGCCCAGTGCCCAAGAGGGAGCTGAAGGAAGAGGCCGGAGAACTAATTTGGTTAGGCAGCATGCTCGAATTTATTAGGAAGTGAATAAAGAGGAATTTTGCATCTCAAAAGCAGCAGACAGCTGGAGGGGAGGGCTCAGTCCCAAAGACATCTTGAATAAGAGGATGCCTTATAGTGACCAGACATCCAGCTTCATGAAAATAAAGTCACGGGGATTCACCCTTTGAGCTGCTGGGATCACTTTGGCTGAGACTCAGTTCTAATTCCTCACCAGCATGGTTCTTGTTCTCAGTGCCTCGACACACCAGGGCAGACACTGGAGAACAAGGCCTCCTCTACAAATAACACCCAAGGCTGGACACTGTCTTGGGGGCGAGGAAGGTGCTGGAGACAAGTGGTCTCCACCTGGAGCAGACGGAGGCTTTCACCCGGACTGCCTCAGTGGTGGGGGGAAAGGACTTCATTTCGTGTCGCAGACAGGTGTGGGCTGGCAGCAAACAGGGCCGCAGCACCCAGAGGAGCCGCAGCAACCGGAGCCGCAGCAGCCCCCGCAGCAGCCCCCGCAGCCTGAGCCGCAGCCGGAGCCCGAGCCGCAGCAGGAAGATCCACAGCAGCCGTTCCCGCAGCCCGAGCCGCCGCAGCCGCAACAGGACCCACAGCAGGACCCGCAGCAGCCACAGCAGGCGGGCTGGCAGCAGCACACTTCACAGCAGTCTTGTTCTTGAGGGCAGCAGCCAAAGCACTCGCCTGGGCAGCACCCCATGGTCCCGGCCAGTCAGGCTGCAGGTCAGGAACGCGGCCAGAGGTCCCCAAGTCTGGTGGTGGCCAGCCGACAGCAGCATTTATATCCCCTCCCAGAAGGTGTTGGCACGAGGGGCAGGATGTTTTCTTTGTTGATATTTATGCCAGGTTTCATAGGAACATCTCATTAGCCGCCTGTTTATTTTCCAGCCCTAACCACCTCAACTCATAAAAAAGCCCCACTCGTCCCAACTGCTGTTTGTCCAGAGGGTAAAAATATGTCTTCCAAAAGACCTGTCATCATGGCCAAACCCGAGCCAGCCGTCATTAGCCCAGGTTGGAGAGAGGAAGGGGAAGCCGGCCCCAGACTCTGGCCCTGGAATGGGTGCTCTTCTTCCATGTCTCTGGTGGCAAGTTGGCAGCAGACCCCTTTGTCATGGATGCTAGACCTGGAAAACCAGAATGGCATAGGTGGATGCCCTGTGCCCTCTGCCACAGGCAGAGGCTGCTGTCGGAGGCTTGATCATGTGGCTCCTCCCAGGTACGAAGGGCATCCTTATCCCAGCCCATGTGAGCAGAGCAAATATTTGTGTCTGTGTGTGGAATGTGGAGTGTGCCGCACGTTTGTTTGGGCTTAGGCAGTGAGCATCAGTCAGGAGTAATAACTGCTCTGTAGGATGGAGAGAGACTCATCATAAAACTGCAAGAGGCTGGGAGCCACGTTCTGCCTGGGCTGCAAGGTGAACTGAACACTCACACTTCTCTCTAAAAGGGCTGGAAGAGCGGTGGTCAGGGCCTGCAACAGCCCGGCCCCAGGGCTCTTCTCAGCAGAAGAAGGAGGAGGTGGAGATGGAGGAGGAGGAGGAGTAGAAAAGGGAGGAAGGAAGGAAGGGAAGGAGGGTAGGAGGAAGGAAGGAAGGGAGGAAGGAAGGGAAGGAGGAAGGAAGGAAGAGAAGAAGGAAAGGAGGAAGAAAAGAGAAGGAAGGAAGAAGATCATTGAATACCCAAAACATGGCATTAAAATGGGAATGTTGTGCACTTTTTTAAGAGCTCCAACTTTATAGACCATCTGGCAGTATGAGGGATTAATGTACAAAATACCCAGAGTATCATGCCAGGGAATAAAATGCCTCTGAAAGAAGACTGGAATCTGTAGAGGATTCTGTAATGTAACATAATGTAATGCAATGTAAATTCTGACATGGGTCAAAATCCATCTCCACTTGAGCCCTTGGTACCTTGTCATCCTCTTGGAATGATCATGGCAGCTCTGGAGCCTACAGGTTCGGCCCTTGGAAGGCAGCACCCAGAGAAAGGGGGGTGGAGTGGGAGGTGGGGATGGAAGGTGGCAGTGGGCTGGAGATCTGGATCAAAGGACACTGCCCCTCCTTCGTATTTCCCTCACCTTTGTAGATGGGCCTGGAGGTAAGGCAGCAATAAGATGAGTTAGAAGGACTGAGGATGAGGGGGAGGGAAACGGAGGCGGGTAGGACATGTTACTTGCATCTGATACAATGCTCAGGACCTCACGGGGTATGGAATTTTAGGACTGGCAGGAATCCCAAAAGGTCATGCGGTCCAGGGTTTCTAAACCAGATTTTACATCAGAATTGCCTAGGGTGGGGGCTTTTGAAAAATACCAGTTCCCAACCTACACCCCAGTCCTGTTAAATCAGAATATGTGCTCGTGGGAGCTTGAGAAGCTAGCATATTTTAAAGTTCCCCAGACGACTCCAGTTATCAACTAGGTTAGGAAACACTGACGTAATTTAACACCGCCACGACCGTCACCCCCAAGCACTTTTTTTCTACAGAAGATGATACCGAGGCCCCCAGAGGACACATTAATGATAGATTGGACCCATAACCCAGATGTGCTGTCTCCTGGTGCAGAGTTCCTTCCACCACCCCATGTCCACAGATGGACACCTCAGGGTAAGTACAATACAGTGATGTTGACTACGAGCACGCCTCTTCATTCTTTTCTAATAATAGGTGATGCATTCACGGGGGAAAGATGCAAAAGGGCATGCACTGGAAAGTCTCCCCCTCCTCCTGTGTCCCGCCAGGCAGCTCTCTTGTCTCTCCCACACCGTCCCCTCAGTGCCTGAATTTCCTCACCTAGAAAACGGAAAAGACGATAATAGTAGTGTCAACGTCATAGGGCGGTTGTCAAGATTAAATGAGTTATTATATATTTGTGTGAAGCACTTAGAATAGTGATTGGCCACATATTGTGTGATAAACGTTAGCTATTATGTTATTTATAAACAAGAAAGTAAAGTGATAGACAGATGTATAGATGTACAGATACCGATATGGTTTTGTTCATTACACTAATGGTAGCATAATGCACACACTGTTCTTAACTGTTTTTTTCCTCTTAACAACGTCCCCTAGAGATGGTTCCATTTCGGTAGATAAAGAAGTTCTTCATAGCACTCTATATCGATAATTTATTTAACCAATTCTCTACTGAAAGATATTTGTTTCTAATATTTGAAACTTTAATTTTTATTTCTATTTTACTCTATTTGAAACTTTAATTTTGAAAATATTTTGCTATTATATAGCTGTTTCCTTACATCCTTTTGCACATATCTGTATATCCCTCCTAGAAACTCCGGGTCAAGAGAAACTGCTGAATCAGTGAGCTTTGGCATCTGTAATTTTGACAGATGTTGCCAAATCACCCTTCACCCATCTACACTCCCGTCAGCAATGTGTGAGAGGACCTGTCTCTTTATACTTCACCAACACAACGTGATCGAAGTCTGCGACCTCGCCAATCTGATAGGAGAAAGACGGGATCTCGGAAGAGCTTTAATTTGCATTTCTGTTATTGTGCAGGAAATGAAGAAATATTTAGCTTAAATTTTATCTTCCTTTATCTTCTATTTATCTTCCCTCTTCTGTGAATTATCATTTCATATCTATTGTCCATTTTTCTAGTGCATTGTTGGTCCTTTGATTGATAGGGATCCTTTATGAAATAAAAAATAAAAGCTTTGTCTGTATTATGAGTTATAAGTATTTTTCCTAGGCTGTCATTAGCGATTGATGCTGTATTTAAATAATAATAATAATATTTACATTATAAATTTCATACCTGCTTACTGTGGAATTTCTGAAAAATACAAAAAATTAAAGACAAGAAAATAAAAATCATCCATAGCCCGTAACCCCACAACAAAGATATTAATTGCTGATATTTTAGTTTCCCTTTTAGTGTTTTTTCTAAGGATTTGCATATACATATTGATATGAATGTAGATAGCTACACATGTAAGTGTATATATATGTATATATATATATAGGTATGAATTTCTAAGTCCATGTTCCAAGACATGTTAAAAATATGTAACTTTTTCCTCTAAAACTGCTTAAACCTATTTCAAACCTTCATTCCAGCTTATGGGATGAGAAAAGTCAGTCTGTACAAACTCAGAAATCATTCAGAATTTCTCCCTCCCCATGCTTCCTCTGGAGACGGTATCTGACTTTTAGGGGGCTCGAACAGTATCATAGCATTAAAGAGGGTGGTAACTGGTTCATGGTGGGCATCTGCTGAAACGTACGTGGTCCTCTCTTATTCTTGGCCACCATCCTCCCTCTGATGGCACCAGCTGAGATATCCGAGTTCTTCTTGCTCACCATGAATTCTGTGTCCTTCCCTCACCCCATCCAGGAGGCACCAGGGTCTTCTCTGTCTGGACACTCTCCTCTTCCACAAAGGTCTATTTTGAGTTGGGTAAGCTAAGCATTGACTTGAATCATTCTCTCTGCTTTTCTACGATAATAACCCCACCCTGGGGGCAGTGAATATAGAAAGACCCCACTGATGCCCAAGTGGTGAGGAAAGAGCAGCAGTGTAAGAAATTGCGGAAGAAAGATAAGGCCAGTGAATACTTCAAGGTTTCATCCTGACACATACTTTTACAAAATCAAAATCATACCGTGAAAATTGATTTGTATACTGAATATTGTGCTTAACCTGAGAAAATGCTCATGAATATGTTGATTATTAAATATTCTTAAAATTTGAGAATTTATATTTTCAAGTTGATGTAAACCTGCCCTATTGCTGGATATCCAAATTGTTTCCAATTTTCCAATATTAAAAGCAAAACATGAGATGAACTTCCTTAAATGTGAATCTTGGGGCCGGCCCCGTGGCGTAGTGGTTGAGTTCACGCACTCCGCTTCAGCAACCTGGGTTTGAGGGTTCAAGGGTTCGAATCCCTAGCAAGGACATACATCACTCATCGGCCACGCTGAGATGGCAACCCAGATGCAAAATAGAGGAAGACTGGCATGGATGTTAGCTCAGGGCTAGTCTTCCTCAAGCAAAAAGAGGAACACTGGCAACAGATGTTAGCTCAGGGCGAATCTTCCTCACCAAAAAAAAAAAAAAGTGAATCTTTATACATCTTTCTTATCTCCCTAAATTCCTAGAAATGGAATTACTGAATCTTCAGCATGTTAATATTCTTAAGGCTATTAATAAATATTGAAAAATCATCCTCCAGAAAAATTATCCTGATCTGCACCTATTTCACAGTGCTTCACCAATACTAGTTATTATTTTTTGAATCTCTTTGTCAAGAGATTTGTCATGATTATAGTCCACTCATGAAATCTCATTGTAACATTTATTTGTACTTAAAGCTACTCATCTTTCTTAATTTATTTATAAGAGCTTATTTTATGCCAAGTATATTAACTTCCCTTTCTGTCACTCACATGTTGCAAAATTTGTCCCAGGGTATCATTTCCTATGAATTATGTCTATGGTATTTTTATGCATAGAATTTCCTTTTTATATAGACAGACCTACCTGTGTTTTCCTTTTTGCTGCTTTTATGACTGAAACTTCTTCGCCACTCCCAAATGAGACAACTTTTAGCTTTATTTTCTTTTAGTTTTTATAGTTGTGTATTTTACAGTTAATGCTGTTATCCATCAGGAATTCATTTTGATGTGTGGCAGATACTGCTTTACAAAAATGCCCTGGTTCTCCTAAGTGGGGAACTTGAATGCCTATTAAATGAGTGCTCAGCGTTACCACAAGAACAGGTTAGGGAGGTACGGCAGGAGTCATTGAAAACCTAGGCATGGCATCTGTTCTGTCGGCCTCTAGTGTTTGTCAAGTGACATTACACATACTGCTGCTCATATTTCTTATACAAATGATCATAAGAGAGGCTCTGATGCTGTCTTTACCAGAAGGAACTCAAAAAGTTGATTTGATGTGAGAAGCTTATTGTATTTACATGGCACTGATTTAATGGTCCAATTAACCATCTCTTGGCAAACGAGGCACATTATCAGCCCCTCCCACGTGCTGGGCACTGCACTAGGCACTTTATATGTGTTTTCTTGGTTAATACTCTAGATAACTATACACAATAAGTATTATTATCTGTATTTCCTACATGAGGAAGCTGAGGCTCACAGAGAGCAATTGCTTTCATTAGAAGATGCAGAGCTTGGATTTGAACCCAGATCTGTCTGTTTCTGAAGCCCATCCCCCTTCCTCTAGGTCAGGCTTTCTGGAGGGAACCATAGAAAACTGCCCCTTTGTCTTAAGGTAAGTTTTAGAGTGAGAGTATCTTCAAGTGAGTTGGAAGTCTCACAGCCGCAGAGACTATGGCTGTTTTATTCACTGACTTACATCCAGTGGCTACTGTATGGTGGGCACTCAATAAATATTTGTTAAAGAAATGAATAAGTAAAATCACAAATGAATGTGAGATGACCCCCTATAATGCAATGCAGTCAACTAGAAGGGAGTGGAGTCTCTGCCGCCATTGCTCACTCACCTTTCTTTGTTGTCAATTATGCTTCCCTCAGTCTCGGGTCCGGAAGAGATGCCGTCCAATAGGACATTCTGTGATAATAGAAATGTTCTATATCTGCTCTCTTCAGGATGGACTCCACTGGACACACATGGTCATTAAGCACTTGAAATGTGGCTAATATAATGGAGAAACTGGATTTTTAATTTTATTTAATGTTAATAGATTTATATCAAAACAGTCACATGTGGTCAGGGACTTCTATATTGGACAGTACAGCTCCAGAGGCTCTGTGTCAGATGGCGTGGCAGGCTGGGTTATTTGAATTAACCCACATCACAAAAACAACTAAATACGCTGTATTTTTTTTTTTAAGTTTGAATCTTCTTAAAAGCATCAAAGAGCTGACAAGATAGTATGAATTGCCAAGTAATTATCAAAGAACTAAGTGAGGGTAGGTACTCAGAGAGGCGGACTGAGCACTGAATCCGCTTCTCCCTTAAGGGCATTTGCTGAACTTGGCAAACTTAAACTGCAGTTTTCACGACCTCTCAGGGAGCTGGAAACAGAAGACAAAGCCCAGGACCCACCTAAGGTAGGGACTCATCCAGGGGATCCTCCCCTCCATAAAGCTGGGACCCCAAAGGGCCACAGCCTTGGTGTAATGGTGAACCAGACATACACTCAGCCCACCCACTCCTACCACCAGGGCACTCTGAGGAAAGTTGTGTTGCGCATTACCTGGATGAGCCACAAAACTCAGACCAGGAATTTGAGAGGCCTCTGACTGGTAGTGTCCCGTGCACCGGCAGAAAGAAATGCAAATCCTTTCTGGAGGAACACACCATCATCCTACCTCAACAAAGTCCCACAAATAATATTCCGAGGAAAATGAGTGTGGTAATCATTCATGCTATCCACCCAGCATTTCTGTCTCTCTGCCATTGAGAAACATGGCAGGAATGCACTTCTCTAACTCCTTTGAAGTTAGGCATGACCAAGTGACTAACTGTGGCTGATAACCTGTGAATGGGAGCGAGTGTGTCACACGTCACTTCCAGACCAAAGCTTCATGAGCCACTGCACAGATTGCCACTTTTTCTTCACCCTCCAAAGCAGATTTGTGGAACTGCATCTACAGTTGGAGCTCCTTTCAGCCCGGGCTCTTGAGGAAGTGTGATGAGCAGATCTTCTTAACGGCTTATACTGGACATAGACCGTGAGAAAGAAAGAAACTCTTGTCCCGATGAGATCTGGCAAATTGGGGAGTTATTTGCTACTGCAGTAACTAACTTAGCCTGCCCTGACTGACCCAATGAACAACTCACCATTATACGTAACCAATCACACGAGGAGACAAGGCACCATGAGTGAGAACCAGTAGCAACAACAGAGCATAGACAGACCACAATTCTGATACTTGAATTATCAAATACAGAGTGTAATAAAGTATGTTGCTAACTTTAAAGAAATGAAAAACAAGCTAGAAAATATCTACAGGTGTGAGCTTTGGAAATATAACTGATAAAAGCAAGTCAGCCCTGTTTAGATCCCCTTAGAATTTTACGGATGCCGGGAAGTCAAGATGTAACTCTGTGATGCTTTCTTTTGGTCCCCACTGAAGGTGAGGAGAAACCAGAGGCCCCAGAGAAAGTCCTTGTTCCAGTCCCTACTGCTGCATGACAAACCCCAAATAGAGTGATATAAATCAACAAACATTTTATTGTGGTCTTGGGTTCTCTGGGTCAGGAGTTCTGAAAAGTCACAGCAGGATGGCTTGGCTCTGCTCTGTGATGTCTGGTGCATCATCAGGAAAGACTTGAAGGCGGGGGTTACTTGAAGGCCACTTGGGCTTCATCATGGCCCAGTGTCTGGGTTCCAGGCAGCCCAGGAGAACCAGGCAGAAGCTGCTTTGCCTTTTATGAACTACCCTCAGAAGTCACAGGATTTCCTCTGCAGTCACATATTCGCCCAGGTTTGAGAGGAGGGCCTATGTCAAACAGAGGACTGGCAAAGTCCTATTGTAAGAAGAGTGTGGGATAAGAGACATTGTTGCACAGTCCTCTTTTCATGCAGTCTCTGTCTTCTCCCAGGTAGTCATTTCCCGAACCTGTGGGATGCTAATGGCCTGCAGTCATTCCTGTCTTCCTCTTCCCTCTCCTTTCCCCCCACGACAAAACCCAAAATCAAGAGGTATGTGGTATCAGTCATTTCCTCGTGTTGCTAATAACCCTTTGACCGAACCACACACACATTGCATGCTCGTACTATTTCCTACTCTCTTCTTGCTCTCTCTCCCAATTCTTTTCCCTCTCTTTCTCTCTTTCTCTTTCTCTAATTTCCCATAAGCAAGAAACTAGGGGAATTATTAGAAGGGAGTTGAAGGGAGAAGGATAGAAGCCCTCTCAGTTGACCCTGAAGGCAAATTTAATTCAATATCTCTGGGTTAATTGAAGTCGTGGAAGTGTGAGGACCAGGAAAGATGGTCCATGTTGAATGCACGCTCATCTCCATTCTCCAGTCTCCTATTCCCAGGCCTGTATTTTTTGTTTGGGACACACATGCCACCACAAACTCCATTACCTGCCATGTTGGAACTCTCCCTCTCTGAATTAGTCAGGGTTCTCCAGAGAAACAAAACCAATAGGGTATTTGTAAACGTACATATAAGAGGAGATTTTCTATAGGAATTGGCTCATTTGATTATGGAGACTAAGAAGCCCCAGGATCTGCCATCCACCATCTGGTGTAATTCACTTTGCGGCTGAAGGCCTGAGAAATAGCAGAGCCGATGTCCCAGGACAGGAGAGGATGGATGTCCCAACTCAAGCAAAAGGAGCAACCCTTCCTCTGCCTTTTTGTCTATTCAGGCCCTCAAATTGGATGATGCAACCCCCACCCACCCCCTCACCCCATCACCCCACCCCCACATGGGTGAGGGCAATAGATCTTCTTTACTCAGTCTACTGATTCAAATGGTCATCTCTTCCAGAAACATCCTCACAGACACACCCAGAAAGAATGTTTACCGGCTACCTGGGCATCCCTTTAACCAAGTCAAGTTGACACATAAAATTAATCATCACCCTCCACAATCCCCATTTTTCTGTCTACTTCTCTTGTAAAATTTCTGACAAAGAAGGATGCCCTGGAAAATATTCTTAATAATAAAAAATAATAATAAGGATTTGTATTTGAAAAAGAAAACTCCCTTCTGAGCAGGAATGTTTCCTAAGACCATGAGTCCACCAGACAGATACCTTAGAGAAACTTCCACGCCCACATGCAGTCACCCTTGGTAACCACACGCTTGCTTGACTGATGCTGCCCTGGTTGAGAGCGTTTCTGGATTTGTCTTTGGACACGACACTTCCCAGTCCATCTCAGAGAGGGAAACATTCATTTTGTGTAAACCTCATCCAGTGCTTCCGGGAGGACCCCAGACTTCTTGTAACAAAACAGATTTTTTATAAAGTGGCTTTTGAGTCACTTGTCCTCCTTTCTCTTATCAGAATAAGTATGAAAACCACAAATATCTTTACACAGTTACCTTATTGCAAGGATCTGGACAAATGTCATTTGCCATCACTTTGTGGCTGCGGATATGGGTGTCAGGCCCAAACACAAGAGTGTGTACCCCCTGGTTACTCAGCCAATTCCAAGCGCCACAGTTTCCATCAGGCAAACAGCAACGCCTTAAGACTCCAGGGTCTAATTCCCAGAATTACCGCAGCCACAACCGGCTGAAATCAAGAGATTAGCTTGCTTTTCCACCCAATTCTTTTGTGTTCTGTTTTGTTTTGTTTTGATAGCATAAAATATTTCTGAAATAAAAAGCAACTAGGCATTGAAACAAAACAGAAGAAAGAACAGAGAAAATATATGTTCAAACCTGTGCTTCTGTACTCAGGATTAGCGGCTGTTAATATTTTTTCATATTTGCTCTATGTGTGTTAAAAAATCAAGTAAACACAGCATTAAAGATAACACAGAACTGCAAAAGCTCTTGGCGTGAATTCAACCTTTGTGTGGTCCCACCACTTTAGTTCTTTACTTAATTTCTATTTAATATTGGGCTCAAGCCAAACGTTGTGCTCCGCACTCCTGTTCTTGTCACCAAAATTCTTTCACAATGAAGTTTTGTGTCTAATCCTGTAAGTGTCATGGTTGTCAATGTAGGCATCACAGACTGCCTTCCAAGAACACAGCGCCAAGGTTAAGAGAAGGGGGAATTATTCTCTTCTCATTAGAAAGAGACCGTCATGTGCCTACATGTTTCCTATTCTTGTAGTCACCCAAGTGCATCTCCTCCTCATAAGTAAAAAATGTTTCCTGCTGTGTGACACTATTCAAGCAACCTTTCTGTGCTTCATTTTTTCATGTGCCCTAAATAGGTTATTAATTTCAGACAAATAGATTATTATTGTTTGAAGACCTACCCTGTGCCTCCTATACGTCTGCCATAAAAGGCAGCACAAGGATCAATTAAGAAATGTGAAAATTCTTCTGACCTGAGGGTCAATCTAGCAGAGACAATGGCCTGGATGGAGTCCAGGGCCCCGGCTTTGGACAGGCTTCATGCTTGTCTCAAGGTTGCCATATGCAGGCGCAGAATCGTGCCAGGCCCAAGAGCACCCAGCTGCGGGGCTGCAGAGAAGCTGAAGACCAGCTTATGTACTGCTTGCCAGACCAGGCACCTGCCAAGTGTGTCCTCCCAGAAAGGGAACCTTTCTCTAATTCACCAAGGGCACGCGTGGGTTGCCATAGACCTGGCTGGGGAGGACAAGGGCAGGAGGAGCTGGAGAATGGGGGCAAATGGTGTTCGGGAGGCACCAAAGGTCAGACCAGAAAGGTTGGATCTGCTGTTAAATCTAAGGGGCAAATGTGGGACTAGAATTGGGAGATGAAGGTAGTGGCAGAAACAGGGCCCCAAAGACCAAGTGATAATGCACTCTGAGAGGGTCTAAGACAGTTGTAATAGACAGGGTCAGGTTGCCTGACCTTTCTCTCTCTTTCTTTCTTTTTCTTTCCCCCTCCCCCCCTCTCCCTCTCTTCCTTTCTTTCTCATTTTCTTTCTTTCTTTTGGTACCAACCTTAGAGCAGGAACCCTCAGTTAAACACACAGCAATAAGGCAGACATCCTTTTCTAAAATCCTTGACATCCAAATGTCAAACTCTGGAAGCAAGTCATGCTAGCACAGACCTCACCATATCTCAGCTGCAAGATTCTGGACACTTCCCCACCTGGCCTGCCATCAGCCCCCCTGTGTTTCTGCATTTCGGTTCAAGATATGCTGCCTTGGAGAACCGACCCAATTGAGAACTGATCAAGAACAGACTTGAAACCCTCCCATCCACGCCCTCTGCCCTGCCCTCAGAGCATACCCTCCTCAGAGGGACTTGCTCTGTCTGTGTTGGTGTGTACTTATGCGTCACTACACACAGCCTGAGCGTGCATTTACCGAGGAGACCCCCTTCCCCGCCTGGTTGTGCAGTGGCGCACCACACACAGCTCTGTTCCCCAGTGTCCAGGTCACTGATAATCAACATTCCTGCACACTTTTCCCTGTGGTCAGCAGCCAGCCAGGCTCCACAAACAACCCACCACAAGTCAGCATGTGCAGGTATGAAATTATTGTTAAAATGAAATACAAATACATTCAGTTTGATCCAGGTCTTCAGTGATAAACTTAATTGTTGCTTTCCTGTGTAGAAAATAGATCTAAGTGCAAACCAGTTCCCGTAAGTGACTAAAATTACCGTGACTTTGACACTACCAGAACTACGCTTTACTTCGACCTTCCCGTCGGAAAATTCTGATTGCTACAGTCAGTGAAAATGCCATTAGCTTAATATTTCTTTTTAAAGATTTTATTTTTTTCCTTTTTCTCCCCAAAGCCCCCCGGTACATAGTTGTATGTTCTTCGTTGTGGGTCCTTCTAGTTGTGGCAGGTGGGACGCTGCCTCAGCATGGTTTGATGAGCGGTGCCATGTCCGCGCCCAGAATTCGAACCAACGAAACACTGGGCCGCCTGCAGCGGAGCGCGCAAACTTAACCACTTGGCCACAGGGCTAGCCCCTAGCTTAATATTTTTAACTGTCCATCTTCCTCCTAACACAGCACACACACACACATGCACATAGGCATGTGCACCCCCGCACACACACTGCTGAATTCATTTATCTCTGATTCTCAGCCCTCAGGCACAGATTCCTCAGCCTCTTGCCCCCGTCCAGCCTTTCGTCTGAAGCCCTGAACTTGCGCGAACTCAAAACCGAGTTCCAAAGGCCTTGTGTGCCGAAGGCCTTGAGTGAGCAAAAGCTTTGACTCTTGAGGCTGTAGATGCCCTGTCCTGATCAACAGGAAAGGGGGCCAGAGCACCGGGGTATAATGTCTTCAGGGTTCCTGAGGACATGAAGAGAAACTGTGTTTACTGAGCATTCACTACGTGTTGAGTTAAGTACCTTTACCAACTAATCTCATTCTGCCTTTGTAAGAAGAACTATGAGGTGGTCATTATTCTCCCCATTTTACAGATTAAGAAACTGAGGCTCAGACCAGGTAACACACTGAGGGCTGAGATTCAGATAAAGGTTACAATTCAGATTGAAAACTAAAGCAACCCTTTCCAAACCCAAGATTTTTCTGGGGCTTGGTTTACATTCTTTTTCTTTTCATCTTTTACCATTTTTTAAACTTTAAACACACACACTCCAATGTGTCACACTCCAAGCTTTAGCTCCTCAGGGCCACCACCACCTTCATTTGTGCTGCCACACGAAGTCATCTCATGTAGACGCCAACATTTCCCAGCTGCTGAGCATGGTTTAATTTCTTATAAGTCTGTCTTTGACCGGGAAGGCAGTAATCTTCCCTGGTCTTTATATTTCAGGCCCGAGCTTGTCCCCACATGTGAAAAGCAAGCGTGAGAGAGAACTACCCCGCACACCTGCCGTGGGCTCAGATAAGAGCCTGGCCGGGCCGGGCCCACCCGCCTGGCACGCACCCCCATCAAGGTGTCAGCACTGTGAGTTTCGTAATAACAAGGGATAGGCCACATCATGATCTTTTCTCCTTATGGCTTTAGCAATTCTCGTAACTTCTGGCACTTCTTGTCTGACTTTCCTGTTTTTGAGAGGCGTGTGAGCAGTTGTTAGATATCAATGACTCTTTGAACCAAAACAAAACAGAACAAAGCCTTTGACTGTCACTGTCATGGACTACCCACCCACTTCAAATGTTAGTGCTCAGCACATCTCTTTCCCACTTGCTGCCAAAGTGCTCCTTTTAGTAAAGGTGCCAATCAAATCCATCCTTTTAACTTTCATAAGGCTTCCCTCTTCCCTTAAAATAAAGTCAGATCCTCCTCAAAGCTGGGAGACCCCCACATTCCCTGGCCGCTCTTCCCAGCTCGTCCGTCACTCCATCACTCCCTCCCTGGCCTTCCTTCCTCCTTCGGAGGCACCAGCCTCATTCTCTCCCTTGACCTGCTGGTCCCTGTGTCTAGAATGCTCTTTCCCTCCGATCTGTTTCTTCTCATTTTCCAGGTCTCAGCTCCAGTGTTACCTCCTAGAGAGACCAGCCCTGACCATGGCAACCACTATTGCTCAGACCCATATCAACCATCCTGCTGTCTCTTCTTCTTAATGTTCACCGCTATCTAAAATCCTCTTCTTGCTGTGCATCTTTGCTTATTGACTCGATCCTTCTTCTTTCCTGCCTGTGAACTCCAGGGGAGCCTGATCTTGTTTGTCTTCTCCCTGGAGACATCCCTAGTGCTGAGAACAAGACCTGGCCCAGAGTAAGTGCTTAATACTATTCGTTAAGCAAACAAATGAAGCCAAACAACCTCATTGCTCCCATTGACTGAATTTCAAAGTAAGTATTATAAATATATCTTAAAATTAAAGATATACCAGTAAAACATTGCTCTTTTATGTACTGTGTTGCCTTTAAACTTTCATTTGGAAAAAGAATCCTGTTGCTTTTTTAAAAATTGTTTCTGAAAACCACCATTATCTAGCATCCTCTTTGGAGCGTTTCAAGGTAAAGGGAAGAGAGGAGGGCCAGGAAGCAGAAGCAGAAGCAGGCCCTGCTGCCTCTTCCCTGACTACACCAGGGATTCGAAAGGAAAATCACCTTCTGGGCCAGCCACAGGCACATAGCTTCCTGGCCTCGAAGAAACCTCTTCGCCACTCCATCCATCCCCAAACCCCAAAGTCTCCCTTCCATCTCCAAGGTGTTATCTGGCATTCCAGCCCAAGGGGAGGAAGACTCTTGTTCCAGGGGACTTTGAATGCATGTATCTGGGAGGCCTGGCCTGGTGGGACAGGCAAGTGCCGGTCCAGTGAAACCACGACATCAGCCCCCCTGTGACCGGAGGGAGAATGTCAAAGAGCTGGAAGCCTTTGGGTGTTAAGACATCAAAACCAAGCTCCATATGGGCCAGAGGAGAAGAGCCAGCTATCGCGGGTGGGAGGCTGACAACCTGGCTCCATCCCTGACCCACAGGTTCTTGCCAACTGTCTTTAACTCATCTGCTCTGAGTTTCCCCATCTGCGGAATGGTCGTAATTCCTACCCTCCCAGGCTTAAAGCACAGAGTAGGTATTAAATAGATGTTGGCTTCTCTTTTATCAAGCATTCGGAGCCCCAAGCTGCTGTCATTGGCCCTTGCTTCCCTCTGCCACTTTGGGGCCTTCTAATGAGCCAATGCCGTGGGCAAAGAAGGGAAGAGTCAGGCCATCTGTATTCTTGCTCCAGCTGCCCAGAAAACTCGGTTTGCTCTTTCATAAAATGCAGAAGGGGCCAGCGCAGGGAAAGGTGGGATTATAAAGGACAGGAGGAGACTTTGAGGGATGGTGGATATGTTCATGTGGGAATGGTGCACAGGTGTATACACATGTCCAAACTTATCAAACTGCATGCTTTAAACATGTGTGGTTTACTGCATGTCAATTATACCTCAATCAAGCTTTCTTTAAATGGAGATAGTGATACTTGTCCACATCTAGTACATAGAACAAGGCCAAATATGGTAGTGGATGTGATGTAAGGAAGTACAAATGCCCAAATATAGCAGCGGTTCCCTGGGCTCTCAGAGACACGTGACCCACAGGCTGAGGTCAAGGCTGGGAGCATGCACTCTTGAGCCAGACCACCCCGATCTCAGAGCAGGCTCCTCTTCCATAATCTGGTGATCGAGGGCCACCAACCCTTCACAGGCATGGCCATGGGATCAGCCCCTGAAACATGGGGAGGTGAGGAGCAGACAGTGGGCTGAGGAAGATGTTAGGATTGGATGTCGCTTGTCAAACAGTGCTTTGTGTTCAAGGACCTCACAGAGTGGCCTCACCTCTGGTGCACCCAAAACCACTAATATGGCCGTCTAGAAATAGTCAAGGACCTGGGTGAGGAAAAGAAAGCTCATGAGAGGAATTCCGATTATATTCCCGAGATGATGAAGGAGCCGGATTTCTGGGGTTTAGTAGCTTTGTTCCCAAAGTGAGCAACAATTCCCACAGGACAGATCTTCCACGTCTTCTTGCCCATACGTATGTCCTGGGTGTTTTCAAGATGCTTCTGCTCTAGGTCCTTCCTTGGGCCTCCGTAATTCTTTCTGAGAGTGATTCACCAGGCCACATTTTGTCTCCTTCTCAGAGCCACCCACATAAAGCTACCCTCAAAAAGGAGCCTTTGCAGGTGCCTGTGAGAAACAAGAAGTTAAAACATGCAACCAGGAGGAGAAAGGGGCAGCCCAGGCGGGCAGGCTCACATCCCTTTCCCCATCGCCCCACATTTCCCACAGACAATACTCCTTTCATTGCTCACCCCAAGGCTTCCTGTCACATTCCACTCCCTATGTGTCCCCTCTCATGTCATCTCCATGCTGCTTTGGGGCCTGGAATTCCATGGGCAAGCTGGGAAGAGGGGTACGTGGAATAACGGAAAAGATTCATCACCTTTCCAGAAGAGAATGTTGGTCCTGCACTACCCCAGGGCCTTTGAGGAGAGCTCCAAGCTCCAGGAGAGCCTTTCAGGAAAGCTCCAGGAGAGCTTTCTCCAAGAGAAAATGGGTATCTGGTTTACCTCGGTGAAAGGCAGAAACAAAAAGACGTTGTAGGAGGCTGAGTAGAATGTTTTATTTGGAATAGACAACCTCAAAATTAGCCTCTCAGAGCCCAGGAGTTAGTATTCAAGGTCGCAGGGTCAGTGACAATAATACAATGGTCTATGCCTGTACAGCACTGTGCCATTTACAAAGTACCTCCACCCACAGTGACCATCACAACAACCCCGTGAAGCCGGTTGGCTGGGTGCTCCTTCAAAGGAAGAGTCTGAAAGTGAGGGAAGTTAACAACTATCCAAAGTCAAGACCCAAAAGTTCCACCTCCCAAACAACCCAGAATTCTTCCACTATGCGTCACGCCGTCACCTAGGGGGTGAGACCCGTTGCCCAGCCAGTGTTGCTTATTTCACATGGAAGACAAAGCAGGTTAGGAGGTGGGTCCCAGGTTCTGAAGCCCTTGCTTCCTTGCTATGAGAGCACTGTTTCTGAGAAGGCCTGGTGCTAGGAACTGATGACTTCAGTGACAGTGGTGTTAATGTTATTTGCAAGGTCACACTACTATTAAATAGCAGAGCTGGGATCCAACCCAAAACTCTGGTTCCAGAGTCACGTTCTTCAAGGGCACTGGATCAGTAGTCCAAATCAACACAGTCGCATGCACTGAAGAAGAACACTTGCCTCCATATAGCAAGATGGGTTTGCGCTTACTCTCAGAGGTCACATTTTCTGAATTGCATCTCAGAACACTGTGAGGAGGCACGAAGCCCAAAGAAGGAAAGGTACATGCCCAAGGGCCAGAGCTGGTAAAGAGTAGAGTCAGATCTGAGTATAGCCTATACTAAAAACCATTATTTTTTCTCCTTTTCACAAAGAAGAGGAGGAACCGGAGGCCATGAGAGTCATGTGAGTTGTAGCTCCTCCGCCAGTGGGTGGGGCTAAACCTGCGTGAAGTCCAAGCCCCTCCTTGTCTCTCAGACCCCATGGAGCATGGAGTCTCCGCTGCCACTCCTACCACCCTGGACAGGCCATTGGTCCAGGACCCAGGCAGCCGCTGCAGGGAGATGAGTGAGTTAGAGGGAGGAGGGAGACACAGAGTGAGCTGGGCACAGAGTCTCTGTGAATCCAGGGCTCCAATGGGGTGACTTGCAGGCACTTGCTCCATCTTGATGGCCCAGAACAAGCTTGAAAGAGAGGCCCACGGCACCCACTCAGTGCTTCGGACAGACAGTTTCACACACTGCGGATGTCTTGGGTGAATTTATATGTCAAAAAAATTTTATGTGTGTAAATCTCATGCTATTCCCTCATTGTGAAAAGGAAGGACCTTTCGACCAAAACAAAACTCTTACTTTCAACTCTTTAACATAGGTGTGGCATTCCAAAGAATTTCTACCCACAACTTCATGTCAGGTTGAAATGACATATCCCAGTCCAGAGAAAGCACAGGTGATGGAGGCACAGGGTTCACCAATCCGCTGGGTTTCACAGTATTTCTTCTTAGAACCCTATCGGAAGAGTTTTGAGCAGACACCTGCAATATGTTTACTTATTTTTATGCATTTTATAATATGTATATTATATTACGACTATAAGATAATATGCATATCATAAAATGTACACTATACTAATAAAAATTTTTAAAGGGATAAGTAATCTGTGATGAAACTTTTTAAATTACACTTGTTTTTGTTATTAAATGGGCATAAACATTTGCCCTCCCAAAATACCACGATTAAATAATATGAAAGAAAATATCAACGTTAATAACATTTTGGCAAGAGCAATGTGATTGAAAATATCTCTTTTTTTAACATTTTAGTTTGATGATTTGTAAGACGTTGGCTTGAAAGTCTGACTCTGAGTAAAACATATTTCTGCATATTTTAATAATTATTATGAGCTTTTTAGGCACCGAAACAGTCATTACCTGATTTTGGTGGCTATGAGAAAAAACTCTCCAATATGCAAAGGTTGATTTGGAGGAAGATCCTTGTTGGCTGAGTATATTTTTCCCAGTTCTTTCTCTGTTTCAATATTTTCATGTTGCCAAGGGGCACATGATTCATTTCTTCTCTCCAGATTCATGTCCTCCTGGTGTTGTCCCATTTCTGTGAGTCTCTCACGTACTCCCTCTGAAGAGATTGACAGAAAATGTTTGCAGATACTCTTGTGCGCATTTGCCACTCCCTTTCTCCCCAGCTTGTTCCCAAAATGAAAACCACGTCAATAGGATGACAATGTCTGCTGGAGACTTTTCTCTAAGGGAAGTCACGGACCATATGTTGGGGTGAATGACTCCTTCATCTGATAGAAGAACGTTGGTTAATTTTTTTTTTTTTGAGGAAGATTAGCCCTGAGCTAACATCTGCCACCCATCCTCCTCCTTTTTGCTGAGGAAGACTGGCCCTGAGCTAACATCTGTGCCCATCTTTCTCTACTTTATATGTGGGACACCTGCCACAGCATGGCCTGACAAGCAGTGTGTAGGTCCGCACCCAGGATCCAAACCAGTGAACCCCAGGCTGCCGAAGCAGAACGTGTGAACTTAACCACTGTGGCACCAAGCTGGCCTCCTGGTTAATTTTTATGTATACAAGACAACCAATTTTGAAATTAATGAATGAAAAGGACAATTATCACTTTTGTGCTAGAATAAGAGTTTATTAGGAGGTTAACAAGGGATCTTTACTGCATCTCCAAAGACCAAAACAGTGACAAGGGAGATTTTTCCCAATTATGTTCTGCTTCATAGCACGCGCATCAGCACTTAATATAATTATATGTACATCACATTTAGATAAGCATTTGTTAAAGCATAGCATGGTATGCAAATGTGTCATTGTGATAATAAATATTACGTGATCCTGTTGTAGATTTCTCTGTGTGACTCAGAAGACAGACTGAGTCCGTAAGGAGACTTTGCAGTCTGTTGTACTAGAGGATCAAGCCAGGGAATTCAGTGGGGATAGAGTTGACACTTAGAAGCTGGTGCTGGTAGAAGTTTCTTCCTTTGGCCAAAGTGTTGTCACTGTAGGAGACGCTTGGATGTCGTAGGGCTGAGATGCGACTTTGGAGCCCTTCTCTTCCTCCTGGCACTGGGACCTCTAGCGCACAAAAGTGTTGCAAGGCCCACACCGAGTACGTGGGACACAAGGATTAGAGACACAGGACCCAATGGATGTGTCACATGCATTGGTTGTGGCACATGGGTTGCAGGGGAGCCTGGAGATAGAAAACCATTGGGGCAAGTTAGGGTAAAATGAGATGAAGAGATAGGAAGATACTAAACACACTTGCTGTAAGAACATCGTTCTTCCTCAGAGTGCCTCCAAGAAAAGCTTGAAATTATAAATTTATTTCTATCAAGACTTTTCATCCCCACGGAAACATCATACGCCCCCCCAAGGGAAATATTACTAATGTCATACTCACTTGCAGTCCTCGCTCTCCAGCAGGCCCCGGTACGTGTTGATCTCGCTCTCCAGCCGGGCCCGCACGTCCAGCAGCACCTGGTACTCCTGGTTCTGACGCTCAAGGTCGCTCCTGATCTCGGCCAGCTGGGACTCCACGTTGGTGATCAGGCCCTGCACCTGGGACAGCTGGGAGCTGTAGCGCGCCTCTGTCTCCGTCAGCGTGTTCTCAAGAGAGTCTCTCTGTGGGGGAGACAAAGAACATCTCAGAGCTGCTCCCTCAACGGGCTTCTCCACAGGGTTCCCAAGAAGTCACAAGCTTCGAGAGTTAGGGAGAGTGTGGCCCAAAGGGCATCCCACTGACTCCCATTCCCCAACATGGGATCCCACATTTCTCACCAGGACGGCCGAACAGTACCCACCAGGTTGTGCTGGGCCTGCAGCTCGATCTCCAGGGCGTTGACCGTGCGTCTCAGCTCAATGATCTCTGCCTGGTAGGACTGCAGCTGCTCTGAGCTGGACACCACCTGCCTGTTCAGCTCCTCGGTCTGAAACACCGGAGGGGACAAGACAGGCTCAGACCCTGCCTGAAAGGCTCTGAGGGGCCTCAGGTTCTGAGTGGCCACGTGCTGAGATGCCCACCTGGGTGGTGAACCATTCCTCCACGTCCCTGCGGTTGGTCTCCACCAGGGCCTCATACTGACTCCTGGTCTCGTTGAGCACGCGGTTCAGGTCCACGGTGGGGGCTGCATCCACCTCCACGTTGAGGCGGTCTCCAAGCTGGCTACGCAGGGAGTTGACTTCCTGATGGAGGACGGCAAAATTTAAGGTATCACAGAGGATCCTGGTGCTCTCCTCTAAGAGAACGCTGTTTACCTTGTGGTCATTCTTAAGCTTTCAGCAGCTCCATTCCCTGTGGTCCTCTCATTAACTGGGTTCTGCATTCAATGACTGACCTGTGTATCCCACTTCACAAAGTGCTTTCAAGTCCACAACCTCTTTCCACCTTCACATCCTTGCACTAGTCCTCACTTAGAGAAGCGCAGTGGTCAACCTCAGAGCTGACATTTAAACCATGGGCGCCAAACGCCCAGTTCAGTGTTTCTGCTAGTATACCACCTAGCCTCTTATGTCTGATGCTTCACCATGGGTGACAAAAAGGATAGAGTCTGGCTAAAGAGGAAATAAAGAATGCTTGCTTCAAAATCTGCCCTCCTGGGATGGCAGACATCACTGGAGATTCCAATAGCATAGATTTTGCTGAAGGAAATAAGTATCTGTCATTTCACTGCTCATCTCTTCACAGAGCCAGCATAACTTGGTAGTTGGGCTTAGGTGGATGTCAGACAGATTTGAATTGGGTCTCATCTATATCACTCACTACATGGCTTCTAGAAGCTTCTAGAAGCCTCAATTTCTTCATCTGTAAAGTGAGAACTACCTCTGGAGTTCTAAAGCACTCAGCAAGCACTTGATTAATATTAACTATCACTATTTACATTATTCTTGGATTTAAGGCCCAAAATATCCGTCTTCTTTATCATGCAACTGACCAAGCAATGATGGTGAGCGTTTTTTCAGTGTTTCCAATCCAGACAACACTGAATGGCAGAAAGAGCTCTGGATGAGAAAGAGGAGAGTGAGTTCTGTTTCTAGATCAGCCCTGTCTGCTGGGTGGCCGTCCTGGCCTCTCCAGTCACTAAGTGGAGAATTGGGATAAGACATCTCTGCAGCCCCATCTGCTCCATCCTGGGAGTGGAAGAGGCAATGGGCACTGCCTGGTTGCTGACTTTTCCTCCTTTCAGGGCTTGCCCACTTCCTTCACTCTTATTTCTGCCTCTGGCAGAAAAACCCTAATCTCATATCGTGCATGTTTAGATTACTCATTCTCTGTAAATCCCCTTTTGTCTGGAGAGTAGATTCCTCAGTGAGTCGAGCCTCTCCCATACCCCGGGATGGTTGGAAACAGGCCTTGGCAAGTTTGAAGCTGTTGCTCTGTGGTGAACCTCACCTGCTCATGGTTCTGCTTGAGGCAGAGCAACTCCTCCTTCAGGGACTCCACCTGGGCCTCCAGGTCGGCCTTGCACAGGGTCAGCTCGTCCAGGATCCTGCGCAGCCCGTTGATGTCCGACTCCACCAGCTGCCGCAAGCCCAGCTCTGTCTCGTACCTGTGACACAGGAGAGTTAGGGACAGGCCAGGCAGGAATAGGTCTGGCCTTGACTCTGGTTTGGTTTTTCAGACAACTGGAAGTTGGGGCTTGTGGTTTTTACAGCCATCTCGTTCATTTAGCTTTTCAACACGGAGCGCTAGCTCCTACAGGAAAATGCACTGGTGATTGTATTTTAATAAATAAACAGCCAGTGGATTTAAGGGGATAAAAGCCCAACAACTGTGAGATTTCCAAAAGTGATACACTTCCCACATTCTCCTGATTGAAGTCTGTGCATGGCAGAGCATCAGGGGACTGTGGCTTCTATACTGGATTGCGGACATCACCTTACAGAGAAGAAGGAGGAGGAGACGGAATCTAGAGAAGGGATCTCTGAGCTCTTGTGAGCAATGGCTCTGTGGATCTTGTGGAAACATCTAGGGAAAAGCTTTGTCAATGTTTGTCAGTGTTGAAGACAGGCTATGGGAAAGACAGAAGAGAAGGCAGACCCCACTTGCCCACTCACTTGGTCCTGAAGTCATCTGCGGCCAGCTTGGCGTTGTCAATCTGCACTACCAACCTGGCGTTCTCAGACTTGCTGACCAGGATCTAGAAGATCCAAAACATTATAGAATAAGCTTGGTTATGTTTAGCCAACAGGAATCCCTACTAATTCACGTACGTGGAAGGAATCAAATGAGAAATCACAGTAGATCTTATATAAGATTATTATATGCTGTCCATGCACAATAGATGCTCAATAAATATTTGAGAAATCAAATTTGAAAAAAAAACACTGAAATATGCAAGAAAAATATCAGTAGATAAATCATCTTTCCTAATAAGCAGTACTGAGAAATTGATAATAATAAAAACTAACATTTATTTTTTACAAAACTTACAACATGTCTGGCATGGTTCAAGAAACTAACGATACAAAAATGAGTAAGCACTGGATCCTGCCTTCAAGAAATTTCCGGTCCAGTGGGGAAGATAAAATACATAAACCAGCAGTTGGAGGGGGCTGGGTCAAGGAAGCAGCCACGCCCTCCCGGTCATCCTGGATGGCTTGGCACTGTGTCCTCCTAGCTGGTTTCCACTCTTTCTGGTTTTAGCCAACCACTTGATGCCCTCACTGGACACTGCACACCAGGAGAAGCCCAGAGGCATCAAGGTCAGGACAACAAGCCAGGATAATTAAGTACCCAGAAGGGCATGGCAGCAAAAGGTCGGAACAGTCAAAAGCCCAGATGAGGGAGAGAGACAATGGTCCAATCCTTACAAAGGTTTCTGCTTCCTCAGCCTCCTTCTTGGGCTCCGTCTTTTCTCTCACCTCGGGGTAATAATTCTGGAGCTTGGCAAATGCATGGAAGCATTTGGAGGCAGCTTTTAATTATGGCTTATTTAAGCAAAGTGCTGCTACCTCCACATAGACTAACACTATGCAAATATTCAGACCTGGCAGTCCTGGGCCTAGAATAGGATGGATCCTCAAGAAAATAACAGGGAAAAGCCAGACTTCAACCTATGCGTTTCAATCATACTGAGAGCTCACAGTGTTTCTTAACCATATCTCAGATTCCCTCCCTGAAACTTCCTGCTGGAGGCAGTGTGATGGCCACCCCCTCACCTTCTGCTGGAGCTCCTCGATGGTGCGGAAGTAGGACTGGTAGTTGGGGCACACTTCGGGCTCCTGCTGCTGGCACCGCTCCCGGATGCGGCTCTCCAGCTCCGCGTTCTCCCGCTCCAGCTGGCGCACCTTCTCCAGGTAGCTGGCCAGGCGGTCGTTCAGGAACTGCATGGTCTCCTTCTCATTGCCATTGAAGGAGCCCTCGCAGAACAAGCCACAGCTGCCCACGTTGGCGGGGATGTTGCAGGCCCCAGGCAGGGTGCAGCCGTGACAGCTGGGGGGCACGCAGGGCCGGGAGGAGAAGCTGGAGCGGCAGCTCAGGCTGGGCAGGAAGCAGCTGTAAGACATGGCGCTGGAGGGAGTGAGGCTCTCAACTGAAGACAGAGTCCAAGTCCTCCCAGGAGCTTGTGGGTCTCCTGCCTCTGGGGAGCATTTATACCCCCTCCACAGAGGGTGTGGACATGCAAGGCAGCCCTTTTTTTCTTACTCATTTGGGATTGTCAAAAGCCCTTCCCCTCAGTTTGTTATGTTTCCTCAGAAGAGTCCCTCACCTCATAAAAGACTTTACTCAGGCTTCTTGCTAAGGCAGGACTTCTCTTCCATGCTGGGCCTCAGTGAAGTAAGAGCTTCGTAGGGTGGCTTCAAAGAGCTGGACTCATGAACGCCCTGGACTTCATTAGTGGGGCGTGGCAGGTCCAGGGACACTCTTGCTACTTTGTCTCCTGGCTTGCTGGCCCTGACTCCTTAGCAAACCTTTGGCTCTTCTTGCTGAGATAGAAAAGCATAGCTCTTGCCCATCTATCTTTTGCTAGGTCAAATTTCCAAATGCCAAATTCTGAATTCATGGTTCTCAGAAAGAGAAATTGATTCTTTCTGGGACAGTGAAAACAGCCTGGTTCCCATTGGTCCTGTTTCCTGATATAGTGGGCATCATCCATATCTATGATAATGTCAATCAACCAAATAACAGATATTCACCAGGGTCATAGTTTGTACACTGTGTGTGAATGGAAGATATGACCAGGGCTATGGTCAGAAGGAGCTCACACTTGCTGAGCACCTGCACAGGCCTAAGGTGGTGTCAGACACTTTTCGCAAACATGATCTCATTCATTCCTCACCATGACCCTTCAAGGCAAATGACACTGTTCCCATTTTACAGATGGGCAAAGCAAGGCATACAGAGTAGGGGTTAATAAGTTGTGAAGCCAGGATTCCAACACGGATCTCTATTCTTTGCGTCATACCATGCTACTTGTTACAAATGAACTACCTCCTTCCTTAACTTCTTGTGGCAAATCATCTCTTCCTCCTCTCTGAACTCTTATCTCACCTTGAGCATGGCATTGTCATGACTTATATGCATATCTCTCCCCGTACTTGAGTTCTCTAAAGGCATGGAAGGACCTTTACATGAAGGATCATGTACATCTCCTTGAGGAGCTTAGGCTTTATCTTAAGGGCAAAGGGGAATCATTGAAGGTTCTAAGGAAAGGAGTGATGTAATTTCATTCTTGACAAGCTGCATTTGAAGAAATGGTGGAATCCCACAAGGAAGTGTTCAGTAGGTCTTGGAGTTGCAATACCAGAATTCATGACAGGGATGATAACGACAGATATGATCTTAATACAGATGTAAGAGTTGGATAAATGAGCCAAGGGAGAGTGTACAAAAAGAAGAGCAACAAGAGACTGAGGACCAAACTCTGGGAAATTCCTCAACCAGAGATCAGGATAAGGAAAGAGAGTCAGGGAGAAATGGCAAGGGAAAATGAAGAAAGCCAGTTCACGGCATCATAGAAGGCCAGGGAGGAGCAAGCTTCAAGGTGGAGATGAAGGTCGAAACTGTCAAGTGCAGCAAAGGGCCCCGTAAGATCAGAACCACGGAGAGGGTCTTGGATACCTTGACCAGCAAGCTACCAGGACACTTCCAGGGTCAAATGGGGGTTCCTACTGTATACAGCACCTGTGTTCTTAAGGTAACACCCACACTGAACTTTGGTAAACCGAGACTTTAAACACCCTGAGTGGAAGTGTTCATTATTTAGAGAAGTCCTGCCACAGTCAGTTTGTACACCTGATTATAAAGCTTGCAAGCTTCGGTCTTACCAATACAGACTTTCTACAATAATTAGAGTGTGTGTCAAGCAGTTTAAAGATGTCAAGCTTGTTTGGATTTGATGATTCATAATAGTTGGTGATTTAGGAAAAATTATCCAAGAAGCATAAGCAGTTGGAACTGTCCATGCATGTAACTCTACTTCTGTTTTGTCGCAAGGCCTAAGGTGAGACTTATTTGATATCCTAAAGCGAGACGATGAGGAAAGAATTCAGTTTTGTGTCTAGATACATTGTCCATGGAGAGGAAGGGCTCCTTACTGTCATCCTAGCAGAAGACAGAGCAGAACTCAGAGAAGGGCGCTCACAGCAGAGCCCACGCCCCTCATCTACAGCTGAGATCAAAACCCAGGCTGCTGTGCGTTTCACTCTTCCTTTCCTCCCTTCCACGGCCTAAAGCAGATCCCAAATGCCAAAATAGTCAAAAGAGAGAGGGAAAATCTTGGAACCAGAGTGATTTCATGGATCTTAATAATCATCTCACCCAACTCTCTCATTTTACATGAGGAAACGGAGGCTCAGAATGGAGAAATGGCTTGTTTCAGATTACGTAGCTAGAACCCACACCTACTGATCCCCACTGCTTTCCTAGCCCCCGTCACCGTGCTGCAGAAACGGTGAGTAATGTCACAACCAATCTGATCTGTTATTACCTAGGGGCAGAAATCAAAGGTAGTGAGAAAAAAAGAAAAACAAAATCTTGTTATCCATATATTTGCTCTGTTGAAGAAGAATGAAGGGTGAATGTGGAAATAAGGATAAAATTCAGCAACCCTGAAGTTCCTTGTTGCCTCCCTGATTTCAATTGTTCTTTCTACGTTGATGATACAATTACACCCCAACAGTTTGGAGGAATTTATACAGTTATATCCCATCAGATATAGAATTATACCCCATCAGTTCGAGATGCTTAGAACCACAACTGTTCAGATGGTGGGGGCTCTACTCAAGAGCTACACAGTTACCCAAGATAAGGTACTCAAATATAGTCAAAACAAAATTAAAACTAATGTGATTTTTTTTTTAATTGGCACCTGGGCTAACAACTGTTGCCAATCTTTTTTGTTTTTTCTGCTTTATCTCCCCAAACCCCCACCCCCGTACACAGCTGTACACCTCAGTTGCACGTCCTTCTAGTTGGGGGATGTGGGACGCCGCCTCAACGTGGCTTGATGAGCGGTGCCATGTCCGCACCCAGGACCCGAACCCTGGGCCGCCGCAGTGGAGCACGCGAACTTAACCACTCAGCCACAGAGCCGGCCCCAGAACTAATGTGATTTTAACAGTGAGGACAACTGAGAGATAAAAAGAACCATTCTCCAATGATGATCCTGGATGCTTTGAAATGATAGGATTATGAATGCTTGTTTATTCTTTATATACTTTTTCTTTTCTCCAAATTTTTTGAAAATGTGTATATTCCTTCTGCACAAGAAAAAGACATAGAATTTACATTAAAAATTCCAAAAGGAAATTCTTACAAGTCTTTTAAAGAAGTAAAGAGATATAAAAGGATCCAGTAAGGCTCCTATTGCAATATAATCACTAAATTGCACTTGAGCTTGTTATTCCAGAAATAAAGCCTTTGTCATGATTGGCATTCACACCCTTGTGATAACTGCTGATTTTGCCAATTCCAAAGAGGAGCTATTAAGAGGTGATGAAGGGAAACCAAGCTTCCTGTGAGATCAAACAGACTGTAGCTCATGAATTGACTGATGTGTGGTCTGAGCTACAGGTGAAGAGAATGCCAAAAGGCATAACTCTTGGAAAAAGGTTCTGAATTGACTGCCACCCACAGTGCAAGAAGATGGAGTTTTAGGATCCACTCACTGAGCTACATCCTTAGACTGGACTTCCCACATACTCATAGGATGATGACATTTCTTTCCTGGAGATAGTGTCTAAGTCAGGTGAAGACTAGAATCTTAGAATGTTGAGCTACCAAGGACCTAAGGGGCCATCTCACCCAACTCTTTCATTTTACAAATGGGAAAATGTTCACCCCAAAGGGAAAGTGACTTGCTCAAGCTCCCACGGAGAGTTTGTGAAAGGGTCTCAATTGGAAAAAGGTGAATTAGAAATGAGGGACAGGGAACAAGGCCCTTGGTCTTCATGAGAGGACTGGAACTCAGACCATTGAAAAAAGCCACATCTCTCAAAAGACAGCATCTCTAGTGAAAAGGTAAACTAGAAAACAAAAGGTACACTCATTGTTACAGGAAAATGGAGGGGTGGGGCGGAAAGCTGAACGATCTCTTACTGGGCTCTAAATTGAAAACCTTATGCTATGTAAAAGAAGCTAGTCACAAAATACCACATATTGCATGATTCTAGTCATATGCAAGGTGTAGAGTAGACAAATCCATAGAGAAAACTATGGTTGCCTAAGCCTGGAGGGTTGAGGAGAATGGGGACTGATTAGAAATGGGGACAAGATTTCTTTGGAGGATGATAAAGTGTTCTAAAATTGTGGTAATGGTTACACAACTCTACCAATATATTAAAAACCATTGAATGGTATACTTTATATGGGAGAATTTTATGGTATGTGAATAATATATATACAGTATGAATTATACCTCAATAAAGCTATTTTTTAAAAAAGACTTCAGAAGGAGAAGATGGAAGAGGACAGAATATTCAAAAATCATAATGGCTGGGAATTTTCCACAAGTGTTGAGAAACATGGATCAACTCAAGAAACACAGCAGACCTAAGCAGGAAAACAAAACTAGCGCCACCCCTGGCCAGAGCGCAGTGGAGCTACCCAGCAGGAAGACGAAGCGGTGACCTTGGAAACAGCCAGAGAGAGAAAAAAATAAAAGGATTACCAACAATGCAACCACAGTTTGATTGGCAATAGGCATTTCCTTCAAAATGCTGAAGGAAAATAGCCATCAATCTGGAATTCTGTACCAATAAAACCATCATTTAGGAGTGACCACTAAGAAAAGACGTCTTCCAACAGTGACTGAGGGAATTTGTCACTTATAGATTCTGTAAGAACTACACAAGAATGTATTTCAGAAAACAAGAAAGTGAAACCCAAAAGGAGGAAGAAAATACAAGCAGCACTGGAAGCAAGTAAACGTAAACCCCTTAGCAACGTTTGCTAAGTCTGAGCACACGTCTCAAGTTTGAAAGTGAAAACAGATATCTGGGTATACAACTTGATGCTTTTATATATATGCATATATTGGGAAAAGATCTCCACAATCAAGCTAAATGACTTATCCATCACCTCGACATGATTACTCTGTGTGTCTGTGTGTGTGTTAAGAAAATTCAATTCAAGTTCTATCCCCTTTGAAAATTGCAAGTATACAATATACTATTATTAACTATCGTCACCACGCTGTACATTAGGTCGCCAGGACTTATTCATCCCATATAACGACCCTTTGTAGCCTTTGACCAACATCTCCTCATTTACCCCAGAGAGTATTCTACTTTCTGCTTTTATGAGTTGAACTTTTTTAGATTTCACATATAAGTGAGATCGTGCAGTATTTGTCTTTCTGTGTCTCTTATTTTGCTTAGCATAATGTCCTCCATGTTCACCTGCATTGTCCCAAATGGCAGGATTTCCTTCATACATATGTGTGTGTGTGTGTGTGTATATATATGATATACATGTCACATTTCCCTTACCCAGTCATTCATCAACAGACACTGCAATCGTCTCCATGTCTTGGCTGTAACAATGCTGTAATGAACATGGGAGCACAGACATCTCTTTGAGATTTTATTTCCTTTGTAAAGAAGTGATATTTCAATAAAGATTAGAAAACAAAACAAAACAGATTGCTGGGCGCCATCCTCGGAGTTCTGAGTTAGTAGGTCTCGGGTGGGAGTGAAGAATTTGCATTTCTACCAGCTCCCCAGGTTCCCAGGGAGCCACACTTTGAGAACCGCTGCTCTGGAGAAACTCACACAGGTGCGTTAGGAGACATTGGCAGGGACGTTCCTGCAGCTCTGTTTATAATGATAAAGCAAGAAAGAAACATCCTAACCATCCCTCAGTAGCGGAATAGGGAAATGAAAACATGACTTGTTTTCATTAGGGAATGCTACATAGGAGTTAAAATAAATGAAAAGAACATGTGTTAACGTAGATAAATCTCAGAAACATAATGTTGAATGGGGAAAATTAATGGCAAAATTTATACCATTTGTATTTTCGAACTTAAACTGCTAAGTTGAAACACACACACACAAACGCACATGTATACATCCACGTACAGTTCTTAGAAATGTTTTAATTGGAGGATAATACACCACCAAGTTAGCACAGTGGTTACCTCTAGGGAGGCAGAGGGAAACAAGGATGGATAAAGGTAGGGTTTTATCTCAACCTGTAACATTTTATTTCTGAAAAACAAAGCAAACAAAAAAACCCCACAGCAATGACAAAAATACAGCACAAGATTAATGTCACTTAAATCTTGGTGTTGGATCTATAGATGTCTTATTATTGTTTTGCACTTTCATATGTTTGAAATGTTTCCTAATTTAAAATAAGAAATAGGAGCATTGCCTTGTTACTCTAGGTAGTGAATCACAGATCATCAGCAGTGGACATCAGAGCCCTGTGACTTGCCCGGCTTGTGAGGTAACAGTAACGCTGGACCCTACCAGATGTCTCAGAACCCAGTTTGGCTTTGTCCCAAGAAAAAGTGACTTCACTGACACCCCTTTCTCTTCTCCACCAAAAAAAACACCATGACAGAGACAAGAACTCAGGACGGCCTCCCCTGGACCCAGTTCTCGCACTGACACAGCCCCATCAAACACAGAGACAGGGGCCAGCCCAGTGGCATAGTGGTTAAGTTCACGTGCTCCACTTCGGTGGTCCAGGGTTCAGGGGTTCAAATCCTTGGTATGGACCTACATACTGCTCATCAAGCCATGCTGTTGCAGCATCTCACACACAAAGTAGGGGAAGACTGGCACGGATGTTGGCTCAGGGACAGTCTTCCTCAAGCAAGGGGAGGAAGCTTGGCAACAGATGTTAGCTTAGGGCCAATCTTCCTCAGCAAAAAAAAAAAACCTGAAAGCATAGAGACAAAGTTTTGTTGAATGTTTTCCACAGTGAACAATGAGAACAAAATATATTTGCTGTGTTGAGAAATTTGAGCTCTCACTCACAAGGCACAGAACACAGGGTTTGTGAGGTACCTGTCCCTCACAAAAAGGCAGGTAACCATTGGCGGACAGTGGTCCCTGCATGTTGGAGAACTGATGGGATAGATTGAACAAGAGTGTTTGTACAAGGCATGGAGGTGGCTCCTGGGAACGAACTTGCCCTGAATGAAGAGAGGCTGGAAGGCACTAACTGGGTTTGGGACATTCCGAGCATAACATAGTGTCACTCGATTATCTTCCAAGGTCTCCTGCCTGAGGTCTGGATAAGGGAGCTCCAACGACATCAACAACAACGGACTAAATATTGAAAGAACTAGAGTGTGAGAGAACAACAATGTTTTTTGTTGAATATATTTGAGAGAACAAGAATTTAAGACACTGGAGAGGGCATGGACACAGCAGGGGGAGATAGCGTCAGCTCCATCTCAAGGAGAGAAGACATAACTAGCAGTTTGGCTAAAGACTGGGACAGTGGCCTTGCACAGCCATAGGAGCCATTAACCTTGGCAGACATCAGTGGGTACCCGTAGGAGTGGGCACCAGCAGAGCTGGCACTTTTAGTCCCGGCAGAGACCAGAGACTGAATATCCTAGTTTGGTTCTAAAGAACTTTCACAGGAGGGGCGTCTCAAAATCCAAATTTAGACCTAGCGTTACAATATTCAAAAGGGAAGAGAGACACTTCAAAAATCTGTTGGTTATTACTCAAATACAAGATAGTGCTTTCTACCCCTATGTGTTCTCCAGTATTTCCCAAAGGAGGGTTGCAGAGATATTTGGGGTACCAATAGCATCCCCTCTCGCCGGGTGACAATTCTGAAGGGTGTGTAAGCTCTGGGTGCTTGTTTGAAGTCAGTTTTAGTCTCTCATATTCACACCTTACATGTAACTGACATTCTGAGAGTGAGCTCTGGGTTCGGTCCCGCCGTTGTCACTTACTGTGTAAGAGAAAAAATTAGTCGTGCAGTTCCTGGTTCTTGGTTGGCGTTCAATAAGTGTTAACTCCTGTCCCTCTTCTTGTAGGCACTTGGAAAAGAAAAAAGTGGAACTTTCTAGAAATGTTAACTGTTGTATTTTACTGAGTAAGGCCCCATAATGAATGCTCATCATATTCAGATGAGGCCTCTTGCCTTAGTGGTCCCACTGGTTCCCTGCTGGCTGAGTGGATGCTGGGGCTCGTTGCACTCAATGAATGTTAATTAATGGTGACGGAGACCTTTCAGGAGAGCATTGAACTACACAGTCCTTCTGGGCTTTCAAGTGGCTTTATAAGAAGCACGTACACATGGAGGGAACACTTTGAAAAGAATGAATACAAATGAGAATCATCACTGCTTTGCAAGAGGAAAGTTTATTAGAAGACTTACAAAGGGATTTATGGAACTAGAAGAAAGCAGCAGAGAGAACCACAAAACACCTCATATGACACCTTCACAGCCCAAACCCGTCAGACCATCAGGTCGCAGAATAACTACAAGAGAGTGGCCCTGAATGAAGAGGAGCAGGCGGGCCTAGGCTCAGAGCCGGGCCACACCCTGGGCATTTGTTCTCCTTCCAGACTATCATTTATGGTGATGCCTGGGGTGGGTCCTGCGGCTGATGGTTGTCAGAGAAGCAGAGCTGGTCCATCGACGTCCCTTCTGTCTTCACGCAACCCTCCTGCTGGCCCCAGGATATCTAGCACCCAAAGGTGTTGCAGGGCCCACAGCGGGGGCGTGGGACACAAGGGGTGCAGGGATTGGTGATGCAGGACCTGTCACCGGCGTTGGTCGTGGCGCAGGGGTTGGAGGGCAGCCTGGGAGACAGAATCATTAAGTCCTCAGCATGGAAAGGACAATAAAAAATTAAGAGAAGGAGCTCAACCCAAGGAGACACAGGAACAAGTGGAAACCATTCGGACATCTTGGGAAGCCAAGCCTGCTTCGGATGACTCCTTCGGCAAAGCTCAGAGACAGTGATGGAAAAGAGCAAAGAAGCCTTGAGGTGGAATCCCAGCCCTCGCTCTACAACCCCAGAGTCGTGGGGAAGGAAGTCACTTCATGCCCTTATGCCTCAGCCTCCGCACCTGTAAGATGGGATTGGTAATCCCTACCACACAGAATTTGTTCATAAAAATACTGTGTTGGGTGACAAGTGCTGGACCCTATGAGTTCCTGAGTCATCTTCCCTATCAATATTCAAAGGCTCATCTGTATGATGGTTACACTGATCCCCACTCTGCCTGCCTCAGATGATTCCAACAAGGATCAAAGACACAAGGGAGTGGGGTTAAATCCAAAAGCACTGTTCAAATTTGCATGATAGTTGCTACAGTTTTGTTTTCCCTTTTGCTGTGACAGCCAAGCCTGAAGGTACAAAGCTTCATTTACCCCTCAGCATCCAAAGGATCACCAGTAGGGAAAACGGTCAAATCTCACTAGCATCTTTTGGAACAGAAAATACCTTTAGGCCAGGTAATGATAGCAACAGATACACCCTAGTTCTCGCTGCTGTAATATAAAACACTAGTCTTTACACACATATTGGCGTCTGGAAGTTGATCTGCAAAGTCCCTTTTTCAGCCTTTAGTAGAACCGTGCATGTGCCTTGTAGGGGTGCCCGGTACTCACTTGCAGTCCTCGCTCTCCAGCAGGCCCCGGTACGTGTTGATCTCGCTCTCCAGCCGGGCCCGCACGTCCAGCAGCACCTGGTACTCCTGGTTCTGACGCTCAAGGTCGCTCCTGATCTCGGCCAGCTGGGACTCCACGTTGGTGATCAGGCCCTGCACCTGGGACAGCTGGGAGCTGTAGCGCGCCTCTGTCTCCGTCAGCGTGTTCTCCAGAGAGTCTCTCTGTGGGGGAGACAAAGAACATCTCAGAGCTGCTCCCTCAACGGGCTTCTCCACAGGGTTCCCAAGAAGTCACAAGCTTCGAGAGTTAGGGAGAGTGTGGCCCAAAGGGCATCCCTCTGACTCCCATTCCCCGACATGGGATCCCACATTTCTCACCAGGACGGCTGAACACTACCCACCAGGTTGTGCTGGGCCTGCAGCTCGATCTCCAGGGCGTTGACCGTGCGTCTCAGCTCGATGATCTCCGCCTGGTAGGACTGCAGCTGCTCCGAGCTGGACACCACCTGCCTGTTCAGCTCCTCGGTCTGAAACACCGGAGGGGACAAGACAGGCTCAGACCCTGCCTGAAAGGCTCTGAGGGGCCTCAGGTCCTGAGTGGCCACGTGCTGGGATGCCCACCTGCTTGATGAACCATTCCTCCACGTCCCTGCGGTTGGTCTCCACCAGGGCCTCATACTGACTCCTGGTCTCATTGAGCACGCGGTTCAGGTCCACGGTGGGGGCCGCGTCCACCTCCACGTTGAGGCGGTCTCCAAGCTGGCTACGCAGGGAGTTGACTTCCTGTTGGAGGAAGAGGTAGGCATGAACCCACAGAAAGAAGTCTATAAATAAACTCTCTTTGAGGGAGTCCAGTGAGGTGGGAAGAGGATTGCACTGGAGTTTAGGAATCATGAGCCGAAGTCCAGGTGATGTAACCTGTCACTTCTTGTGATTCAGGCCTCCTGAGTCACTCATTTGTATAATGAGGCTGCTTGATTAAATGACTGCTAATGTTTCTTCTCACTCCAAGATTCTATCATTTCTTTCTTATTTTCTCCTTGCTCAGTGACAAACCTGGCATGATAACTGGCTTATAATTGTTGCTATTTAAATACAGAGGAACCAGGTTGAAGTCCTCCCATTTATTTCATGTCTTCTGCCATCATACACTATCTGTTAGAGGTTGTTTCCTCTTCATCAAAACATGTAATGTTTGAAGCATGCATCTGATTTCATTACATTCAACCAGGGGCTCTGAATCAACCATTATTTGAGTTCCTTAATTTCTCCCATTTTTCCCACCCATCCATCCATCCATTTATCCAGCTTGGATTCTACTATCTAGGCGACACATAATCTAAGGAAGTTTCCTTCCGGTCTTAGTCATTAATTTGGCATCTATTCAGAAGATAACAGATCTTATCAAACTGTAGAAAGTATTTTAAAGATCTTTGTGTGGACTTTGGCCCCAAGTGGAAATATGTCAGCTGACCATACTCTTTTTGGTAAAAAAGAGAGGCTTGTAACTCAGTCCCCAAAAGTCCCCCAAGTATGTTTTGAGCAACCAGCAGCATGTGGTGCTTGCCCTATGGTACTTTGCAAAGACCTAGCTTATCCTGCTCAGGGGAGCTACGGAACTCTCAATAGTGGGAGCTTGGGAGCTGGGAATCCCTTACCTGCTCATGGTTCTGCTTGAGGGAGATGAGCTCCTCCTTCAGGGACTCCACCTGGGTCTCCAGGTCAGACCTGCACAGGGTCAGCTCGTCCAGGATCCTGCGCAGGCCGTTGATGTCCGACTCCACCAGCTGCCGCAGGCCCAGCTCCGTCTGATACCTTCACACACACAGCAAAGGTCAAGGGAGGTCAAAGAGGAAGATTTCTTCCTGGGCTTTACTTAGCTGACCTAGTCAAATTCATTATATTTTGAAATATTTTCTTTTTTTTTTTAAAGTCTTTTGAAAGGAAAAAAATACCACTGTGCTGAGTAAAAAGACCTATTTCCTCCCTGAGACAGACCCACAGAGAAGGTATTGGTGGGGGGCCAACGCACAGTTCTACTCTCATATTAACTGTTGGTTCTAAGAATCTTATTCACGGGTTGCTGTCAGCTAAGCCCCGCCATCTTGCCTGCTTAAGTGAGCCGGTAAACTTCTTAAGCCAGCTATAGATTGTCTTGCCTTCCTTTCCAACCACGCTGAGAAGCAATCAGTTGCTGTTAAGGAAGCGCTAAATCAGAAGTCAGTTAGATTCAGCCTTGCCTGTGGATAAGCCCCTTCGTCTCCCTAAGTGTTGATTTCCTCCTCTGTAAAATGAGAACCAAACTAACACTTCATCCAGTTGGCCTGAAGATGAGGAAAGGCCGTAGGTATAATTACATCGTAAACCGTAAAATCCTATGAAAATGCAAAGGACTCTTATGATTGTAATGGTCACACCTAGAAAAATTGACTGATTCTCTGAAATGGATTTTGCCTCGTATTTTTGTGGTTTAATAACTTTTTTCTCATGGGCTGATATTGACTAACCTATACCAAGAAACCAATGTGAAATTCACTTTTACACTTGGTCCAGACGTTAAGTTGAAAAAGAGAAAGAATGGGTGGTTTCTTGCACTCCTTCCTAAACTTAAAATATAGATTCTTGGCATTCAGTGAGGTGACTCTAACTGACATTTAACCTAATCAAGTCAGTGCAGGAATCGTCCCGTTATCAACCCAGACAGCTTCTGCCTGCACGCTCCCGGGACAGAGACCACCACCCTGCGCTTCAGCCTGTCCATTACCAGGCTGCTCTGATCATTAGAAAAATCTTACTTGGTTCTGAAGTCATCTGCGGCCAGCTTGGCGTTGTCAACCTGCACCACCAGCCTGGCGTTCTCAGACTTGCTGACCAGGATCTGGAGACAGCATTAATTGTGAGATGAGTTGGGCGAAGAAGGAATGCGCTGTGCCTTAAAGTGAAAAGCTCTTTTCTTTCAGCCCCACTCCTTCCAAATAGCTTTGAATCTTTTCAGATTTTCAGTTCTTGGGTAAAGGGAAGACTAATTAACAGAACTGATCATTTCAAAGCTAAAACAGTCAAGGAGAAATGTGCCCTTTGTCACTGACTCTTCCTGGTCTGCCTCTGGCTTCCTGCAGGAATTAAGCATACCGGGTACCAAGCCTCACATAGGGTGACCAGGACCCATTTGCTTGGAACTGGAGGGTTCCTGGGATGCTAAACCCAGAAAAACCCCAGGCAAACCAGGACAAGTTGGTTATCCTACCCTCATACCCTCCTTTTCCAGCCCTGCTGACCTCTCTCCACTCTCCCCTCATACTGCCTTGGACAAGGCTTTTGCACGAAGCTTCCGCCTCTACCTGGAGTGCCCTGGGATGTCCTTACCACCTTCAAGACCCCTCACATAACCCCCATCCCCGTCCTCCCCAGCTCCTGCAGGGGGTTGCTTCCTCCACGCCCTCCCACAGGACTTTGCTCTCAACCAGTTACACTTCCCGTCACCTTCCCTCTGGTCATTGGTTTCCACTCTCCACTTTTCTCCCCTAGCCCGCGAGCTCTGAAGGCAAGAGACTGTCTTACCCAGTACTTTATCCCTCGCTCCAGCACTGTGCCTAGTCATCACTAAACGTGAGTAAATGAATGCATGATCTTCAAATCACATACCCCCTTACCAGCCTTCACTTTACCAGAACTACTGAAGAGGGGACAGGCCATGCCCTCTGAGAATCAAGGGCTTGTGCAGTTGGACATCAACTCCTGCTCATCCTTCAATCCCTGCTCAGATATTGCCTCTCCTGGGAATCCGTCCCTGACCTCCACCGAGTCCCACCTCTGTGCTGACTCTTTCCTTATCCTCACTTCCACTCCTGCACTACGGGTCCTGAGTTCTCACTTGTATATGAGTCGGCTCTGGTGGATGGCATGCTGTCTATATATTAGAGAGGCTTCTGGAGTCAATGGCTCTTTGCTTTGCTACAGACACAGTCTCTTTCTGCAGCTTTGAAAGGCTTTACGTATTTGAGGATTCTCTCAGGAAATTCCTGGCTCCAAGAAATAATTCAGTGCATACTTTTTTAAAAAGCTATAGGCTCTGAAAACAAGACCAGGATATCCCACTAGAACTAGGGTCGGATAATCTGGTTTTAGGGAAGAAGCAATGTAAAATTGCTGTAACTGATTTGGTCTAACGCCTTACCCTCTCCCCAGCCTGCATCCTTCCCTTGTGGGGCCTCCCGAAGAGATTTTCTAAGACAATTTCATGTATTGTAGCTAAACCAACGAAGTCTATGTCTTTATCCTTCTCAACGTTAGCTTCGAACAGTCTTAGATCCGTTCAGAAGTGGGTATGCTAAATTTGAATAGATGCTTTACTAAATTGGCAGTGTGGTGCCACCCCCTCACCTTCTGCTGGAGCTCCTCGATGGTGCGGAAGTAGGACTGGTAGTTGGGGCACACTTCGGGCTCCTGCTGCTGGCACCGCTCCCGGATGCGGCTCTCCAGCTCCGCGTTCTCCCGCTCCAGCTGGCGCACCTTCTCCAGGTAGCTGGCCAGGCGGTCGTTCAGGAACTGCATGGTCTCCTTCTCGTTGCCATTGAAGGAGCCCTCACAGAACCAGCTACAGCTGCCCACATTGGCAGGGATGTTGCAGGCCCCGGGCAGGGTGCAGCCGTGACAGCTGGGGGGCACGCAGGGCCGGGAGGAGCAGGTGGAGCGGCAGCTCAGGCTGGGCAGGAAGCAGCTGTAAGACATGGTGCTGGAGAGAGTGGAGCTCTGAAGGTCAGTTCCAAAGCCTGATTCCTCTTCTCTGGTGTGGCCCTGGTCCTCTCCAGGGCTTTATATTCTGTCAGTGTTGGGTGTGCCAAACATGTCCAGCGTTACCT
This sequence comes from Equus caballus, assembly GCF_041296265.1. Classification (NCBI taxonomy): domain Eukaryota; kingdom Metazoa; phylum Chordata; class Mammalia; order Perissodactyla; family Equidae; genus Equus; species Equus caballus. The sequence continues at coordinate 21,419,653 of NC_091694.1, read as the reverse complement.
CTTTTTACCTTCCTGACCAATTTTTCCATTTGCCGTTTAGCCACCTCACACGAGTCCTTTACCTCATAAAATATGTTACTTTGGCTTCTTGCTAAGTCAGGACTCCTCGCCAATCATGCTGGTTGGTTAAGTAAGAGCTTCATGGTTTGTCTTCAAAGTGATCAGCCCATTCCCTTGCTGCTTATTCACAGGGTGTTGAGTTAGAGTGACAGCTGTACACTGTCCCCCAGAGTTGGGGGCTCTTCTGTGCCTCTTCCCCTTAAACGAGGAAAGGTCCGTGCCTCATCCATCATCCAACTCCTCACCCAGCTCAGTAAGGACTTTGAGAAAAGCCATCTAAGGAAGGCCACCTGGAAACCAGACTGATGGGTGGGGAATCCTGGAAGCTGAGATCAGAGAGGACTTAGGAGGCCACCCCGTTCAACGTCCCTTTGCCATTCTACCCAGGCCAGATGGAGGCAATTCTATTCTCTTCCAAGGGGGCTGCGGGAAACCCCCACACTCCATTTCTGCTATTATTCCACGTTCACAGAATGTTGAGAAAACTCACATCTTGAGAGCACCTACTCTGCATGAAGACTTACTATGTGCTTACACACAGTGTGACTGTTATTAGAATGGCTCCTGTTCACTGAGCACCCACTGTGCTAAGCACCTCATGTGCATTATCTCCTTCAGTACTCACAAAACCCTGCAGGGATTGTAGATGAGGACAGCAAGCCTCTGAGAGGTTGCCCAAGGTCGCAGAGCTCCTACACAGTGGAGCCGGAGTTCAAACCCGATCTCTCTGATTCCAACAGCCACACTCTCTTATCTTCTCACCACTGAGATTCAATAATGCACAAATCATTATGAGTTCAATGGGACCCAACGACTACTAGACAATATCCCCTCCTAAATTAGCGTCGGCCAAGAAATAAAAGCCTGTTTTCTATCCAAGAACCAAAGGTCATTTCTATGCTAATGGAAGGAAATCTACTAAGTGAGAAAGTACAATACCTACTAGAAACTTTAAAAACGGAAACTGAGTTATCTGATGTAAAAACACTTCAGCCCAGCTTTCCAAAGGATACGATTCTAAAAAGCCACTAAATTATTGTGTGGTTAATGGCATCTCGTGACCATCAATACATTTTGACAAACAGATGTTCTGCCCTCACTGTGTTTCAGGTGGAGATTTGAACTATGAGGATTTTATATTTAATCTATCAGTCCTCAAAATATGAAAGATACTCCTTAAAGTAGTTCCTTTTGGAAGCTGTATACTCATTCCTCCCATACAGTCATTACTCAGATTACGCCGTCTTCAAACTTGCCCTCGCAGCCTAGGACACTTTCTTTTGGTTATCCTCATTGATGGTAAATCTTCATCTTCTGAGGGTATGTTTAGTTTTGCAACCAACCAGATATCATTTGGAACCAAGCCTAGTGAGTGGAATAAACAACCAACCTGAGTAGTATCTTTAATGGGTCAGAAACACATTGAGACTATAAAATAATAATGTAGGATTCTAAAAGTTGTTCCCGAGAGCAAGCTTCATATACGCTTTCATAAAGGACGGCAGCTTTGGAGTAACATGTGGTCTCCTAGAGCGTGTGCTTTGAAGGCGCTGACATCTCATCCGTGGTCACAATCCACAGCTCTCTGCCCCTCCTGTCTGAATCTCTACCTTTAGAGAAATGTGGAATGAGTGTGCTTGTTTAAAATCAATACCAAACCACTTGAAGCCCTATTGGATGAGATCAAATAATATTAGGTATATAGCTAGATTCATTAGCTTTTCTCTGTCTTCCTCCCTTTCTCTCTACTCAAAGCTTCAAATGAGAAAAATCTAGACAATGGCACTTTTTAAAGAATAGCAAAGGAATATGGTGTTGTAGACTGGTAAATATGTCCATGGGGGTCCCTATAACCATTGCTGTAGCTTCTACCTCAGTCTGAACGTAGTAGTCCAGAGGTAAGTATCCTTTTATCTTCGAAAGTGGAGGGTATTCCCATACCTTGAGTAGAAGTAACTATGGTTGCCGCATAGCTACGTGGTCTTTAGATAATGATGGTTGAGACCACTTGGGTCTATTGAGAAGAGAGCCAAGTTTCAATTAGCTTCCCAGGAATTCTGCAAGACAACCGCTTTTATTTATTCCACTTACTGTATGCTGTGAATTCTTACCTTTGCCTAAGCGATGACATTGTCTCTAGTCAATGACCCTTCAATAAACATGATGAGCAAATCAAATCCTAACAAACAGAAAGGTTTTACACCTGCCCAGGTAATTGTGGTAGACGCCTTGGTAAGGCTTCTGGTCTTACCATGTGAGCAAATTGCTGTTGAGGTTTAAGGACACTGTTTATGATGGAAGCCAAGGCTATTTCTGGGGGAAGATCACACCCAAACTCACCATGGTGGTTAACCATGGAGTGGAGTCAGGGCAGATCTGCTGAGGCCATCCTCCCTGTGGCAGGACTTTAAAGGCATTAGGAGGCCTCCTTCCTCCTTCCCAAACCATCTTCCCTGATGGCCAGGTACCGGCATTTCAAATTCTCATCATGAGAAACATACAATGTATTCTTTGGGAAATGCAAAGTAACATATCAGGCCACTTATTGATTAATTATATGTTCATGTGTACTAATGGCAAGGAGAGGCCAGGAGTAGTGTCATCGGGCACACTCAGACCAGGAGCACTGACTTATGCCTAAGAGAGATGAAGACTTACCCACTGGAGAATCAGAAAATCAGAAACACTGTTCAATACCAACACCAGCCAGGCAAGCTGGGCCAGCCCCAGTTAGAGCTGCTTATAAGAACAGGACACAGGGTTTCCACAGGCCATTCCATAAAGTCAGCCGTTACGAATTTATCAATCACCCAGCCTCACTACACTGAGGGGAGAAAATGTGATGGTAATCCAGGAACTAAGCTAACAGGTTTGGCTCTGAGGAGATGCTCAAACAGGATTCCAAGGAGGACAAGCGGGACAAGACCTGGAGAATGAGCTAGCTCAGTAGTAAGATGGGCTGAGCAAAGAGAGGTACAGGCACCTCGAAATGGGATTCATGGCCCATTCCACAAAATCTCTCAGAGCCACCATTGTTTCTCTTACGTTGGCCTCAGACTCCCAAAGGGAAAGGAGTTTGAGGGTCTCAAGGGACCAAGCCAAGTCAGAAAAATGCAAATCTCCTCAGTATATTTTTCACTCTACCCAGTCGAGAATAGAGGAGTTGAGAAGAACATGAAACAATCCAGGACAGTGTAACTTAATGGTCCTAGTCTTCTGGGAAAGCTGGATTCAGGGACCACTCAGAGGAGTGAAAATCTGTTTATGTGACTGCTCTGCAGGTCAAAAGGGAAGAGCAGATGTTAAAACGTTTTTAGTAGTACACAGAGGATAAAGCAAAGCGAGCTTCATGTTTACTGTGAATGTGTAGTGTTGAACTTTCGCATTAAATTCACTATTAACTTGGTGATTTGAGACAGATGTGAAAGCCACCGAAATATGGCTTCTTCCCCCAGCATTTCACAGACCCCAGTCTCTTGACAGTAACCAGCAACCTGCCCATTGCTATGACCAGTGATGTGTCTGAATCCTCATCTTCCTTGCCCTGGATGCTGTTGACCATCCCCTCATTGAAGCTCTGACTTCTTTTGATTTGTCTGTCACTTCAGCTGCTTTCCCACTTCCTTCTCCAACTGCTTATAATCAGATATCTCTATCCTCAGAGACCCAGCTAAACCAAGGCAGAACCTCATGTCAGGGACTTTGGAGAAGCCCAGGCCTGCTCTGTCATATCTGTCAGTGGTTCCCAAGGTTCTTCCACCTTCTCTAACATCTTTCCTTGACACTCTTAAGAACTCCTACACCTTTAACTATTATCATCTCTGTGTAAGTATCTCTCCAACATCTCTCCCAAATCTAGTCATTCTTTCCAGCTCTCTCCACTGGAGACCCACTATTGTTTCATTTTCTCAGGCTCGAAAACTTCACTCATGTTGACCTATAGTAGGTATTCAATCAATGCTAGTTTCCGTCCTTCTCTCTCCATGGTTCCTCCACTTCCAATCAGCTTCCGCATCCCAGGCTGTGCCTCTGGAATCTGCTCTTCCCTTGCCCCGCCCACTCCCCCTTCCCCCCGCTCCCCCCACCCGTCCTCCCCCCAACCCCCCCACCTCCACTCATCTCAGTCCTTGTTGTCTCTCATCAGCCTCCTAATTGATGGTCCTCCTTTCCCACCCAACCCCACCAACCTGTAGGACTCATCACAACCCAGCCTTCACATAGCTGCCTGATACGTCATATGCCACCCTTCCTCACAAGCAAATCTCACAGCACTGCCAGCTATGGGCCTCCCTAACTCCTTTCTAGTTTCCTATTCCACTACCGCGTTTATCCTCTGCTCCAGGCTAGCAATTGGTCTGTCAGGCCTTTACCACACCCCCTGCTTCCTCATCTCCTTACCAGGCAGAGTTCATGCTTGGAAAAATTTGCGCTCTTCTCAGACCTGCACACACTCACCTGTCCAAACATATCCATCAACATTTATTTCAGAATTATGCTAATATCCAACAGTAATAGTTGATTGAAGTTGGAACTCTGGGAAGTATATAAAGTTTTAATAACCTCATGGATCCTCATTAGTGTTACTGTTCCTTATTTATTCCACTTAAAGCGTTCTATGGTTTGTACTAGGCTTTAATTTGGTAGAGATTCTGTCTCTGTTGAAGGACCTATAGTCAACAAAAGAGGCAGACAAAATTTGCATGAATAGAATATTTGGGTTTTCAAAGTCCTGCTCAAGTGCTCCTTCCTTCTTGGAGCCTCTTATCACTCTCTCACACCTGGGAAACTCATCATTCTTTACTGACAGCTTTCTGGAGCCACACTGACGTTTGCGTGTATGCGATTGTCTCTTTGTCTTATCCACGCTAGACTGTAAACATGCTGAGGGCCAGGGTTGGTGCTTATGTATTCGTGTGTTCTCAGCATCCCACAAAGTACTGCCACATGCTATAGACGATCGATTGTAGTATGTCAGTCAGATAGCATCAAATTGAATGGGTAATTGAGATAGTGGCCGGTAGAATTGAGAGCTTTAAAAATTCAGAGATGAGGCAAGAGCGGGGGGGATTAATGTTTGATTGGGGGGGACAGTGAACATTGACCTTTCTTCAAATTATAGAAAATGAAATGATAAGGAGGTTATGGAAGAATATTGTGCGTAGGAGCAAATACCTAGAGAAAAGGACAAACTTGAAGAGGAGGAGGTAAGGAGAGATGCCTGCCTGCATTTAAAGGTCTTTAGATAACCACGTGTTGGGTGTGATGGCCGGGTACAAGATGAGCCACTTCGGCAAACGTAAGCTTTAGTTCAATTAAATGTGATGTGATAGCCTGATACCAAGTGAAAGTATCCTATGGGCAAATGAAGACCTGGAACTTGAGCTCAGGTGAGAGCAAGATTGGGGAGTCGTCGGCAGAGAGACGCTGGCTCTCCATGAACATGGATGTAGAAAGAGAAAAACAGAGAGCCGAGGATCTAGGCATTTCCTCCGTTTTGGACAGAAAGGGGAAGACAAGCCAATCAGGAGACAGAGAACAGGCAGTCGGACATAGAATGAGAGGAGCCAGAGCGTGCAGAGTTATGGAAATCAATGAAAGTTCATATCGATGGAGGGGCTGGTATCTATATTGGCGATGCAGGTACAGCAGAGAGGTTGAGAGGAGAGCCAGCTCCTCCTCGAGCAGTTTCTACAGAAGCTTGTCTCCATAGGTTAGGGGCAAGGGGAAGCAGAGAATTCCAGAGTGATGAGGCTGAGAGACAGCAGTGGAGACAGCAGTGAGGTTTGGGGAGGACACTCAGAACTGCCAAGAGCCCTGCAGACACAGCAAGACGGGTGTGGGTGTTAAAGGCCAGGCTTTCTGCATGTTGGGAGCCTCCCAGGAGGACATCCCTCCCCCTCCGTCAGAATTTACCAGTGGAACATGATGACTGGAGTCAGTCATTTACCCATTTCATCCTCCTAATGAAGGGATATTTTTATGAAACTGCCACGATGAGTACTTTACAATGTATGAATATGAATGAGAAACACATTTACTATGCCAGAGAAGTAAAGTTTATTGGGAAGTAAATGAACTAGCCTCCTTGCATTCCAGAGAACACTGAAGAAGCAAGGAAAGCAGGAAACACAATAAGTACAGGAAACAGCCTAAAGGAAACCCTGGAGCTCAGATTGCAGGGAGCTGGACATCTGCAGAAACAAAGAAACTCAACCTTCAACAGGAAGGAGTTTGCCAGACATTGGGAGTTGATGATGCGTGTCTTTGCTTGTTGGGTCTGGAAGCATTTCCATGTCTAGAAATATCACAGTTGGCACGACAATGTTTCTAAATGGCAACTGAGCTTAGCAAAGGCAGGACCTGGGGACCTTTCCTATCCTTGATCTAAACGGCTTCATTGTCATCTTCAAAGAGGGTGCAAGTTTTTAAATTAACAGAGACGCTTTTGAGAGCTGCCACAGGGCCCGCAGTAGCTGCTACTAGCATTGGTGGTGGCACACGGGTTGCGGGGAAGCCTGCAAAGACACAGAGATTTAGAATGGGTTACGGAGAGGAGTGGAGAGAGCCCCAGGGTGCCTAATCAGACAACCTGTGAATTCTCAATGGTTGAGTTTAATTGGCATCTATTTGTTACCAAATCCTTCTCCCTGTCCCAGAATACCTTGTGCAGAGGGGGAAATTGACCTTCTGAAAAATATTATCTCATGCTCTTGGGCTCTCGTCTGCCTTACTCGATAGTTATTGTTGTGAGTAACCACCTCTCTCTCATCACCTCTCCATTGTTAGTTCCTTGAGGCAGGGGACGTATGCCCTTCACTGTTGACCTTCCCCATTTGTTTAATTGTCAGATAGTAGATGCTTGATTAAGGTGTGCTGTTGGGTGAATTGAAAATATGGCCAACATGTGTGTGGCCACAATGTCTTATAGGCCCACCACACACGCTTTCCCAGAAATCCTTCGCCTCGTACTCACTTGCAGTCCTCGCTCTCCAGCAGGCCCCGGTACGTGTTGATCTCGCTCTCCAGCCGGGCCCGCACGTCCAGCAGCACCTGGTACTCCTGGTTCTGACGCTCAAGGTCGCTCCTGATCTCGGCCAGCTGGGACTCCACGTTGGTGATCAGGCCCTGCACCTGGGACAGCTGGGAGCTGTAGCGCGCCTCTGTCTCCGTCAGCGTGTTCTCCAGAGAGTCTCTCTGTGGGGGAGACAAAGAACATCTCAGAGCTGCTCCCTCAACGGGCTTCTCCACAGGGTTCCCAAGAAGTCACAAGCTTCGAGAGTTAGGGAGAGTGTGGCCCAAAGGGCATCCCACTGACTCCCATTCCCCGACATGGGATCCCACATTTCTCACCAGGACGGCTGAACACTACCCACCAGGTTGTGCTGGGCCTGCAGCTCGATCTCCAGGGCGTTGACCGTGCGTCTCAGCTCGATGATCTCCGCCTGGTAGGACTGCAGCTGCTCCGAGCTGGACACCACCTGCCTGTTCAGCTCCTCGGTCTGAAACACCGGAGGGGACAAGACAGGCTCAGACCCTGCCTGAAAGGCTCTGAGGGGCCTCAGGTCCTGAGTGGCCACGTGCTGGGATGCCCACCTGCTTGATGAACCATTCCTCCACGTCCCTGCGGTTGGTCTCCACCAGGGCCTCATATTGACTCCTGGTCTCATTGAGCACGCGGTTCAGGTCCACGGTGGGGGCCGCGTCCACCTCCACGTTGAGGCGGTCTCCAAGCTGGCTACGCAGGGAGTTGACTTCCTGTTGGAGGAAGAGGTAGGCATGAACCCACAGAAAGAAGTCTATAAATAAACTCTCTTTGAGGGAGTCCAGTGAGGTGGGAAGAGGATTGCACTGGAGTTTAGGAATCATGAGCCGAAGTCCAGGTGATGTAACCTGTCACTTCTTGTGATTCAGGCCTCCTGAGTCACTCATTTGTATAATGAGGCTGCTTGATTAAATGACTGCTAATGTTTCTTCTCACTCCAAGATTTTATCATTTCTTCCTTATTTTCTCCTTGCTCAGTGACAAACCTGGCATGATAACTGGCTTATAATTGTTGCTATTTAAATACAGAGGAACCAGGTTGAAGTCCTCCCATTTATTTCATGTCTTCTGCCATCATACACTATCTGTTAGAGGTTGTTTCCTCTTCATCAAAACATGTAATGTTTGAAGCATGCATCTGATTTCATTACATTCAACCAGGGGCTCTGAATCAACCATTATTTGAGTTCCTTAATTTCTCCCATTTTTCCCACCCATCCATCCATCCATCGATCCATCCATCCATTTATCCAGCTTGGATTCTACTATCTAGGCGACACATAATCTAAGGAAGTTTCCTTCCGGTCTTAGTCATTAATTTGGCATCTATTCAGAAGATAACAGATCTTATCAAACTGTAGAAAGTATTTTAAAGATCTTTGTGTGGACTTTGGCCCCAAGTGGAAATATGTCAGCTGACCATACTCTTTTTGGTAAAAAAGAGAGGCTTGTAACTCAGTCCCCAAAAGTCCCCCAAGTATGTTTTGAGCAACCAGCAGCATGTGGTGCTTGCCCTATGGTACTTTGCAAAGACCTAGCTTATCCTGCTCAGGGGAGCTACGGAACTCTCAATAGTGGGAGCTTGGGAGCTGGGAATCCCTTACCTGCTCATGGTTCTGCTTGAGGGAGATGAGCTCCTCCTTCAGGGACTCCACCTGGGTCTCCAGGTCAGACCTGCACAGGGTCAGCTCGTCCAGGATCCTGCGCAGGCCGTTGATGTCTGACTCCACCAGCTGCCGCAGGCCCAACTCCGTCTGATACCTTCACACACACAGCAAAGGTCAAGGGAGGTCAAAGAGGAAGATTTCTTCCTGGGCTTTACTTAGCTGACCTAGTCAAATTCATTATATTTTGAAATATTTTCTTTTTTTTTTTAAAGTTTTTTGAAAGGAAAAAAATACCACTGTGCTGAGTAAAAAGACCTATTTCCTCCCTGAGACAGACCCACAGAGAAGGTATTGGTGGGGGGCCAACGCACAGTTCTACTCTCATATTAACTGTTGGTTCTAAGAATCTTATTCACGGGTTGCTGTCAGCTAAGCCCCGCCATCTTGCCTGCTTAAGTGAGCCGGTAAACTTCTTAAGCCAGCTATAGATTGTCTTGCCTTCCTTTCCAACCACGCTGAGAAGCAATCAGTTGCTGTTAAGGAAGCGCTAAATCAGAAGTCAGTTAGATTCAGCCTTGCCTGTGGATAAGCCCCTTCGTCTCCCTAAGTGTTGATTTCCTCCTCTGTAAAATGAGAACCAAACTAACACTTCATCCAGTTGGCCTGAAGATGAGGAAAGGCCGTAGGTATAATTACATCGTAAACCGTAAAATCCTATGAAAATGCAAAGGACTCTTATGATTGTAATGGTCACACCTAGAAAAATTGACTGATTCTCTGAAATGGATTTTGCCTCGTATTTTTGTGGTTTAATAACTTTTTTCTCATGGGCTGATATTGACTAACCTATACCAAGAAACCAATGTGAAATTCACTTTTACACTTGGTCCAGACGTTAAGTTGAAAAAGAGAAAGAATGGGTGGTTTCTTGCACTCCTTCCTAAACTTAAAATATAGATTCTTGGCATTCAGTGAGGTGACTCTAACTGACATTTAACCTAATCAAGTCAGTGCAGGAATCGTCCCGTTATCAACCCAGACAGCTTCTGCCTGCACGCTCCCGGGACAGAGACCACCACCCTGCGCTTCAGCCTGTCCATTACCAGGCTGCTCTGATCATTAGAAAAATCTTACTTGGTTCTGAAGTCATCTGCGGCCAGCTTGGCGTTGTCAACCTGCACCACCAGCCTGGCGTTCTCAGACTTGCTGACCAGGATCTGGAGACAGCATTAATTGTGAGATGAGTTGGGCGAAGAAGGAATGCGCTGTGCCTTAAAGTGAAAAGCTCTTTTCTTTCAACCCCACTCCTTCCAAATAGCTTTGAATCTTTTCAGATTTTCAGTTCTTGGGTAAAGGGAAGACTAATTAACAGAACTGATCATTTCAAAGCTAAAACAGTCAAGGAGAAATGTGCCCTTTGTCACTGACTCTTCCTGGTCTGCCTCTGGCTTCCTGCAGGAATTAAGCATACCGGGTACCAAGCCTCACATAGGGTGACCAGGACCCATTTGCTTGGAACTGGAGGGTTCCTGGGATGCTAAACCCAGAAAAACCCCAGGCAAACCAGGACAAGTTGGTTATCCTACCCTCATACCCTCCTTTTCCAGCCCTGCTGACCTCTCTCCACTCTCCCCTCATACTGCCTTGGACAAGGCTTTTGCACGAAGCTTCCGCCTCTACCTGGAGTGCCCTGGGATGTCCTTACCACCTTCAAGACCCCTCACATAACCCCCATCCCCGTCCTCCCCAGCTCCTGCAGGGGGTTGCTTCCTCCACGCCCTCCCACAGGACTTTGCTCTCAACCAGTTACACTTCCCGTCACCTTCCCTCTGGTCATTGGTTTCCACTCTCCACTTTTCTCCCCTAGCCCGCGAGCTCTGAAGGCAAGAGACTGTCTTACCCAGTACTTTATCCCTCGCTCCAGCACTGTGCCTAGTCATCACTAAACGTGAGTAAATGAATGCATGATCTTCAAATCACATATCCCCTTACCAGCCTTCACTTTACCAGAACTACTGAAGAGGGGACAGGCCATGCCCTCTGAGAATCAAGGGCTTGTGCAGTTGGACATCAACTCCTGCTCATCCTTCAATCCCTGCTCTGACCTTGCCTCTCCTGGGAATCCGTCCCTGACCTCCACCGAGTCCCACCTCTGTGCTGACTCTTTCCTTATCCTCACTTCCACTCCTGCACTACGGGTCCTGAGTTCTCACTTGTATATGTGTCGGCTCTGGTGGATGGCATGCTGTCTATATATTAGAGAGGCTTCTGGAGTCAATGGCTCTTTGCTTTGCTACAGACACAGTCTCTTTCTGCAGCTTTGAAAGGCTTTACGTATTTGAGGATTCTCTCAGGAAATTCCTGGCTCCAAGAAATAATTCAGTGCATACTTTTTAAAAAAGCTATAGGCTCTGAAAACAAGACCAGGATATCCCACTAGAACTAGGGTCGGATAATCTGGTTTTAGGGAAGAAGCAATGTAAAATTGCTGTAACTGATTTGGTCTAACGCCTTACCCTCTCCCCAGTCTGCATCCTTCCCTTGTGGGGCCTCCCGAAGAGATTTTCTAAGACAATTTGATGTATTGTATCTAAACCAACGAAGTCTATGTCTTTATCCTTCTCAACGTTAGCTTCGAACAGTCTTAGATCCGTTCAGAAGTGGGTATGCTAAATTTGAATACATGCTTTACTAAATTGGCAGTGTGGTGCCACCCCCTCACCTTCTGCTGGAGCTCCTCGATGGTGCGGAAGTAGGACTGGTAGTTGGGGCACACTTCGGGCTCCTGCTGCTGGCACCGCTCCCGGATGCGGCTCTCCAGCTCCGCGTTCTCCCGCTCCAGCTGGCGCACCTTCTCCAGGTAGCTGGCCAGGCGGTCGTTCAGGAACTGCATGGTCTCCTTCTCGTTGCCATTGAAGGAGCCCTCACAGAACCAGCTACAGCTGCCCACATTGGCAGGGATGTTGCAGGCCCCGGGCAGGGTGCAGCCGTGACAGCTGGGGGGCACGCAGGGCCGGGAGGAGCAGGTGGAGCGGCAGCTCAGGCTGGGCAGGAAGCAGCTGTAAGACATGGTGCTGGAGAGAGTGGAGCTCTGAAGGTCAGTTCCAAAGCCTGATTCCTCTTCTCTGGTGTGGCCCTGGTCCTCTCCAGGGCTTTATATTCTGTCAGTGTTGGGTGTGCCAAACATGTCCAGCGTTACCTCTTTTTACCTTCCTGACCAATTTTTCCATTTGCCGTTTAGCCACCTCACACGAGTCCTTTACCTCATAAAATATGTTACTTTGGCTTCTTGCTAAGTCAGGACTCCTCGCCAATCATGCTGGTTGGTTAAGTAAGAGCTTCATGGTTTGTCTTCAAAGTGATCAGCCCATTCCCTTGCTGCTTATTCACAGGGTGTTGAGTTAGAGTGACAGCTGTACACTGTCCCCCAGAGTTGGGGGCTCTTCTGTGCCTCTTCCCCTTAAACGAGGAAAGGTCCGTGCCTCATCCATCATCCAACTCCTCACCCAGCTCAGTAAGGACTTTGAGAAAAGCCATCTAAGGAAGGCCACCTGGAAACCAGACTGATGGGTGGGGAATCCTGGAAGCTGAGATCAGAGAGGACTTAGGAGGCCACCCCGTTCAACGTCCCTTTGCCATTCTACCCAGGCCAGATGGAGGCAATTCTATTCTCTTCCAAGGGGGCTGCGGGAAACCCCCACACTCCATTTCTGCTATTATTCCACGTTCACAGAATGTTGAGAAAACTCACATCTTGAGAGCACCTACTCTGCATGAAGACTTACTATGTGCTTACACACAGTGTGACTGTTATTAGAATGGCTCCTGTTCACTGAGCACCCACTGTGCTAAGCACCTCATGTGCATTATCTCCTTCAGTACTCACAAAACCCTGCAGGGATTGTAGATGAGGACAGCAAGCCTCTGAGAGGTTGCCCAAGGTCGCAGAGCTCCTACACAGTGGAGCCGGAGTTCAAACCCGATCTCTCTGATTCCAACAGCCACACTCTCTTATCTTCTCACCACTGAGATTCAATAATGCACAAATCATTATGAGTTCAATGGGACCCAACGACTACTAGACAATATCCCCTCCTAAATTAGCGTCGGCCAAGAAATAAAAGCCTGTTTTCTATCCAAGAACCAAAGGTCATTTCTACTCTAATGGAAGGAAATCTACTAAGTGAGAAAGTACAATACCTACTAGAAACTTTAAAAACGGAAACTGAGTTATCTGATGTAAAAACACTTCAGCCCAGCTTTCCAAAGGATACGATTCTAAAAAGCCACTAAATTATTGTGTGGTTAATGGCATCTCGTGACCATCAATACATTTTGACAAACAGATGTTCTGCCCTCACTGTGTTTCAGGTGGAGATTTGAACTATGAGGATTTTATATTTAATCTATCAGTCCTCAAAATATGAAAGATACTCCTTAAAGTAGTTCCTTTTGGAAGCTGTATACTCATTCCTCCCATACAGTCATTACTCAGATTACGCCGTCTTCAAACTTGCCCTCGCAGCCTAGGACACTTTCTTTTGGTTATCTTCATTGATGGTAAATCTTCATCTTCTGAGGGTATGTTTAGTTTTGCAACCAACCAGATATCATTTGGAACCAAGCCTAGTGACTGGAGTAAACAACCAACCTGAGTAGTATCTTTAATGGGTCAGAAACACATTGAGACTATAAAATAATAATGTAGGATTCTAAAAGTTGTTCCCGAGAGCAAGCTTCATATACGCTTTCATAAAGGACGGCAGCTTTGGAGTAACATGTGGTCTCCTAGAGCGTGTGCTTTGAAGGCGCTGACATCTCATCCGTGGTCACAATCCACAGCTCTCTGCCCCTCCTGTCTGAATCTCTACCTTTAGAGAAATGTGGAATGAGTGTGCTTGTTTAAAATCAATACCAAACCACTTGAAGCCCTATTGGATGAGATCAAATAATATTAGGTATATAGCTAGATTCATTAGCTTTTCTCTGTCTTCCTCCCTTTCTCTCTACTCAAAGCTTCAAATGAGAAAAATCTAGACAATGGCACTTTTTAAAGAATAGCAAAGGAATATGGTGTTGTAGACTGGTAAATATGTCCATGGGGGTCCCTATAACCATTGCTGTAGCTTCTACCTCAGTCTGAACGTAGTAGTCCAGAGGTAAGTATCCTTTTATCTTCGAAAGTGGAGGGTATTCCCATACCTTGAGTAGAAGTAACTATGGTTGCCGCATAGCTACGTGGTCTTTAGATAATGATGGTTGAGACCACTTGGGTCTATTGAGAAGAGAGCCAAGTTTCAATTAGCTTCCCAGGAATTCTGCAAGACAACCGCTTTTATTTATTCCACTTACTGTATGCTGTGAATTCTTACCTTTGCATAAGCGATGACATTGTCTCTAGTCAATGACCCTTCAATAAACATGATGAGCAAATCAAATCCTAACAAACAGAAAGGTTTTACACCTGCCCAGGTAATTGTGGTAGACGCCTTGGTAAGGCTTCTGGTCTTACCATGTGAGCAAATTGCTGTTGAGGTTTAAGGACACTATTTATGATGGAAGCCAAGGCTATTTCTGGGGGAAGATCACACCCAAACTCACCATGGTGGTTAACCATGGAGTGGAGTCAGGGCAGATCTGCTGAGGCCATCCTCCCTGTGGCAGGACTTTAAAGGCATTAGGAGGCCTCCTTCCTCCTTCCCAAACCATCTTCCCTGATGGCCAGGTACCGGCATTTCAAATTCTCATCATGAGAAACATACAATGTATTCTTTGGGAAATGCAAAGTAACATATCAGGCCACTTATTGATTAATTATATGTTCATGTGTACTAATGGCAAGGAGAGGCCAGGAGTAGTGTCATCGGGCACACTCAGACCAGGAGCACTGACTTATGCCTAAGAGAGATGAAGACTTACCCACTGGGGAATCAGAAAATCAGAAACACTGTTCAATACCAACACCAGCCAGGCAAGCTGGGCCAGCCCCAGTTAGAGCTGCTTATAAGAACAGGACACAGGGTTTCCACAGGCCATTCCATAAAGTCAGCCGTTATGAATTTATCAATCACCCAGCCTCACTACACTGAGGGGAGAAAATGTGATGGTAATCCAGGAACTAAGCTAACAGGTTTGGCTCTGAGGAGATGCTCAAACAGGATTCCAAGGAGGACAAGCGGGACAAGACCTGGAGAATGAGCTAGCTCAGTAGTAAGATGGGCTGAGCAAAGAGAGGTACAGGCACCTTGAAATGGGATTCATGGCCCATTCCACAAAATCTCTCAGAGCCACCATTGTTTCTCTTACATTCGGCCCAAGACTCCCAAAGGGAAAGGAGTTTGAGGGTCTCAAGGGACCAAGCCAAGTCAGAAAAATGCAAATCTCCTCAGTATATTTTTCACTCTACCCAGTCGAGAATAGAGGAGTTGAGAAGAACATGAAACAATCCAGGACAGTGTAACTTAATGGTCCTAGTCTTCTGGGAAAGCTGGATTCAGGGACCACTCAGAGGAGTGAAAATCTGTTTATGTGACTGCTCTGCAGGTCAAAAGGGAAGAGCAGACGTTAAAACGTTTTTAGTAGTACACAGAGGATAAAGCAAAGCGAGCTTCATGTTTACTGTGAATGTGTAGTGTTGAACTTTTGCATTAAATTCACTATTAACTTGGTGATTTGAGACAGATGTGAAAGCCACCGAAATATGGCTTCTTCCCCCAGCATTTCACAGACCCCGGTCTCTTGACAGTAACCAGCAACCTGCCCATTGCTATGACCAGTGATGTGTCTGAATCCTCATCTTCCTTGCCCTGGATGCTGTTGACCATCCCCTCATTGAAGCTCTGACTTCTTTTGATTTGTCTGTCACTTCAGCTGCTTTCCCACTTCCTTCTCCAACTGCTTATAATCAGATATCTCTATCCTCAGAGACCCAGCTAAACCAAGGCAGAACCTCATGTCAGGGACTTTGGAGAAGCCCAGGCCTGCTCTGTCATATCTGTCAGTGGTTCCCAAGGTTCTTCCACCTTCTCTAACATCTTTCCTTGACACTCTTAAGAACTCCTACACCTTTAACTATTATCATCTCTGTGTAAGTATCTCTCCAACATCTCTCCCAAATCTAGTCATTCTTTTCCAGCTCTCTCCACTGGAGACCCACTATTGTTTCATTTTCTCAGGCTCGAAAACTTCACTCATGTTGACCTATAGTAGGTATTCAATCAATGCTAGTTTCCGTCCTTCTCTCTCCATGGTTCCTCCACTTCCAATCAGCTTCCGCATCCCAGGCTGTGCCTCTGGAATCTGCTCTTCCCTTGCCCCGCCCACTCCCCCTTCCCCCCGCTCCCCCCACCCGTCCTCCCCCCAACCCCCCCACCTCCACTCATCTCAGTCCTTGTTGTCTCTCATCAGCCTCCTAATTGATGGTCCTCCTTTCCCACCCAACCCCACCCACCTGTAGCACTCATCACAACCCAGCCTTCACATAGCTGCCTGATACATCATATGCCACCCTTCCTCACAAGCAAATCTCACAGCACTGCCAGCTATGGGCCTCCCTAACTCCTTTCTAGTTTCCTATTCCACTACCGCGTTTATCCTCTGCTCCAGGCTAGCAATTGGTCTGTCAGGCCTTTACCACACCCCCTGCTTCCTCATCTCCTTACCAGGCAGAGTTCATGCTTGGAAAAATTTGCGCTCTTCTCAGACCTGCACACACTCACCTGTCCAAACATATCCATCAACATTTATTTCAGAATTATGCTAATATCCAACAGTAATAGTTGATTAAAGTTGGAACTCTGGGAAGTATATAAAGTTTTAATAACCTCATGGATCCTCATTAGTGTTACTGTTCCTTATTTATTCCACTTAAAGTGTTCTATGGTTTGTACTAGGCTTTAATTTGGTAGAGATTCTGTCTCTGTTGAAGGACCTATAGTCAACAAAAGAGGCAGACAAAATTTGCATGAATAGAATATTTGGGTTTTCAAAGTCCTGCTCAAGTGCTCCTTCCTTCTTGGAGCCTCTTATCACTCTCTCACACCTGGGAAACTCATCATTCTTTACTGACAGCTTTCTGGAGCCACACTGACGTTTGCGTGTATGCGATTGTCTCTTTGTCTTATCCACGCTAGACTGTAAACATGCTGAGGGCCAGGGTTGGTGCTTATGTATTCGTGTGTTCTCAGCATCCCACAAAGTACTGCCACATGCTATAGACGATCGATTGTAGTATGTCAGTCAGATAGCATCAAATTGAATGGGTAATTGAGATAGTGGCCGGTAGAATTGAGAGCTTTAAAAATTCAGAGATGAGGCAAGAGCGGGGGGGATTAATGTTTGATTGGGGGGGACAGTGAACATTGACCTTTCTTCAAATTATAGAAAATGAAATGATAAGGAGGTTATGGAAGAATATTGTGCGTAGGAGCAAATACCTAGAGAAAAGGACAAACTTGAAGAGGAGGAGGTAAGGAGAGATGCCTGCCTGCATTTAAAGGTCTTTAGATAACCACGTGTTGGGTGTGATGGCCGGGTACAAGATGAGCCACTTCGGCAAACGTAAGCTTTAGTTCAATTAAATGTGATGCGATAGCCTGATACCAAGTGAAAGTATCCTATGGGCAAATGAAGACCTGGAACTTGAGCTCAGGTGAGAGCAAGATTGGGGAGTCGTCGGCAGAGAGACGCTGGCTCTCCATGAACATGGATGTAGAAAGAGAAAAACAGAGAGCCGAGGATCTAGGCATTTCCTCCGTTTTGGACAGAAAGGGGAAGACAAGCCAATCAGGAGACAGAGAACAGGCAGTCGGACATAGAATGAGAGGAGCCAGAGCATGCAGAGTTATGGAAATCAATGAAAGTTCATATCGATGGAGGGGCTGGTATCTATATTGGCGATGCAGGTACAGCAGAGAGGTTGAGAGGAGAGCCAGCTCCTCCTCGAGCAGTTTCTACAGAAGCTTGTCTCCATAGGTTAGGGGCAAGGGGAAGCAGAGAATTCCAGAGTGATGAGGCTGAGAGACAGCAGTGGAGACAGCAGTGAGGTTTGGGGAGGACACTCAGAACTGCCAAGAGCCCTGCAGACACAGCAAGACGGGTGTGGGTGTTAAAGGCCAGGCTTTCTGCATGTTGGGAGCCTCCCAGGAGGACATCCCTCCCCCTCCGTCAGAATTTACCAGTGGAACATGATGACTGGAGTCAGTCATTTACCCATTTCATCCTCCTAATGAAGGGATATTTTTATGAAACTGCCACGATGAGTACTTTACAATGTATGAATATGAATGAGAAACACATTTACTATGCCAGAGAAGTAAAGTTTATTGGGAAGTAAATGAACTAGCCTCCTTGCATTCCGGAGAACACTGAAGAAGCAAGGAAAGCAGGAAACACAATAAGTACAGGAAACAGCCTAAAGGAAACCCTGGAGCTCAGATTGCAGGGAGCTGGACATCTGCAGAAACAAAGAAACTCAACCTTCAACAGGAAGGAGTTTGCCAGACATTGGGAGTTGATGATGCGTGTCTTTGCTTGTTGGGTCTGGAAGCATTTCCATGTCTAGAAATATCACAGTTGGCACGACAATGTTTCTAAATGGCAACTGAGCTTAGCAAAGGCAGGACCTGGGGACCTTTCCTATCCTTGATCTAAACGGCTTCATTGTCATCTTCAAAGAGGGTGCAAGTTTTTAAATTAACAGAGACGCTTTTGAGAGCTGCCACAGGGCCCGCAGTAGCTGCTACTAGCATTGGTGGTGGCACACGGGTTGCGGGGAAGCCTGCAAAGACACAGAGATTTAGAATGGGTTACGGAGAGGAGTGGAGAGAGCCCCAGGGTGCCTAATCAGACAACCTGTGAATTCTCAATGGTTGAGTTTAATTGGCATCTATTTGTTACCAAATCCTTCTCCCTGTCCCAGAATACCTTGTGCAGAGGGGGAAATTGACCTTCTGAAAAATATTATCTCATGCTCTTGGGCTCTCGTCTGCCTTACTCGATAGTTATTGTTGTGAGTAACCACCTCTCTCTCATCACCTCTCCATTGTTAGTTCCTTGAGGCAGGGGACGTATGCCCTTCACTGTTGACCTTCCCCATTTGTTTAATTGTCAGATAGTAGATGCTTGATTAAGGTGTGCTGTTGGGTGAATTGAAAATATGGCCAACATGTGTGTGGCCACAATGTCTTATAGGCCCACCACACACGCTTTCCCAGAAATCCTTCGCCTCGTACTCACTTGCAGTCCTCGCTCTCCAGCAGGCCCCGGTACGTGTTGATCTCGCTCTCCAGCCGGGCCCGCACGTCCAGCAGCACCTGGTACTCCTGGTTCTGACGCTCAAGGTCGCTCCTGATCTCGGCCAGCTGGGACTCCACGTTGGTGATCAGGCCCTGCACCTGGGACAGCTGGGAGCTGTAGCGCGCCTCTGTCTCCGTCAGCGTGTTCTCCAGAGAGTCTCTCTGTGGGGGAGACAAAGAACATCTCAGAGCTGCTCCCTCAACGGGCTTCTCCACAGGGTTCCCAAGAAGTCACAAGCTTCGAGAGTTAGGGAGAGTGTGGCCCAAAGGGCATCCCACTGACTCCCATTCCCCGACATGGGATCCCACATTTCTCACCAGGACGGCTGAACACTACCCACCAGGTTGTGCTGGGCCTGCAGCTCGATCTCCAGGGCGTTGACCGTGCGTCTCAGCTCGATGATCTCCGCCTGGTAGGACTGCAGCTGCTCCGAGCTAGACACCACCTGCCTGTTCAGCTCCTCGGTCTGAAACACCAGAGGGGACAAGACAGGCTCAGACCCTGCCTGAAAGGCTCTGAGGGGCCTCAGGTCCTGAGTGGCCACGTGCTGGGATGCCCACCTGCTTGATGAACCATTCCTCCACGTCCCTGCGGTTGGTCTCCACCAGGGCCTCATACTGACTCCTGGTCTCATTGAGCACGCGGTTCAGGTCCACGGTGGGGGCCGCGTCCACCTCCACGTTGAGGCGGTCTCCAAGCTGGCTACGCAGGGAGTTGACTTCCTGTTGGAGGAAGAGGTAGGCATGAACCCACAGAAAGAAGTCTATAAATAAACTCTCTTTGAGGGAGTCCAGTGAGGTGGGAAAAGGATTGCACTGGAGTTTAGGAATCATGAGCCGAAGTCCAGGTGATGTAACCTGTCACTTCTTGTGATTCAGGCCTCCTGAGTCACTCATTTGTATAATGAGGCTGCTTGATTAAATGGTTGTTAATGTTTCTTCTCACTCCAAGATTTTATCATTTCTTCCTTATTTTCTCCTTGCTCAGTGACAAACCTGGCATGATAACTGGCTTATAATTGTTGCTATTTAAATACAGAGGAACCAGGTTGAAGTCCTCCCATTTATTTCATGTCTTCTGCCATCATACACTATCTGTTAGAGGTTGTTTCCTCTTCATCAAAACATGTAATGTTTGAAGCATGCATCTGATTTCATTACATTCAACCAGGGGCTCTGAATCAACCATTATTTGAATTCCTTAATTTCTCCCATTTTTCCCACCCATCCATCCATCCATTTATCCAGCTTGGATTCTACTATCTAGGCGACACATAATCTAAGGAAGTTTCCTTCCGGTCTTAGTCATTAATTTGGCATCTATTCAGAAGATAACAGATCTTATCAAACTGTAGAAAGTATTTTAAAGATCTTTGTGTGGACTTTGGCCCCAAGTGGAAATATGTCAGCTGACCATACTCTTTTTGGTAAAAAAGAGAGGCTTGTAACTCAGTCCCCAAAAGTCCCCCAAGTATGTTTTGAGCAACCAGCAGCATGTGGTGCTTGCCCTATGGTACTTTGCAAAGACCTAGCTTATCCTGCTCAGGGGAGCTACGGAACTCTCAATAGTGGGAGCTTGGGAGCTGGGAATCCCTTACCTGCTCATGGTTCTGCTTGAGGGAGATGAGCTCCTCCTTCAGGGACTCCACCTGGGTTTCCAGGTCAGACCTGCACAGGGTCAGCTCGTCCAGGATCCTGCGCAGGCCGTTGATGTCCGACTCCACCAGCTGCCGCAGGCCCAGCTCCGTCTGATACCTTCACACACACAGCAAAGGTCAAGGGAGGTCAAAGAGGAAGATTTCTTCCTGGGCTTTACTTAGCTGACCTAGTCAAATTCATTATATTTTGAAATATTTTCTTTTTTTTTTTTAAAGTTTTTTGAAAGGAAAAAAATACCACTGTGCTGAGTAAAAAGACCTATTTCCTCCCTGAGACAGACCCACAGAGAAGGTATTGGTGGGGGGCCAATGCACAGTTCTACTCTCATATTAACTGTTGGTTCTAAGAATCTTATTCACGGGTTGCTGTCAGCTAAGCCCCGCCATCTTGCCTGCTTAAGTGAGCCGGTAAACTTCTTAAGCCAGCTATAGATTGTCTTGCCTTCCTTTCCAACCACGCTGAGAAGCAATCAGTTGCTGTTAAGCAAGCGCTAAATCAGAAGTCAGTTAGATTCAGCCTTGCCTGTGGATAAGCCCCTTCGTCTCCCTAAGTGTTGATTTCCTCCTCTGTAAAATGAGAACCAAACTAACACTTCATCCAGTTGGCCTGAAGATGAGGAAAGGCCGTAGGTATAATTACATCGTAAACCGTAAAATCCTATGAAAATGCAAAGGACTCTTATGATTGTAATGGTCACACCTAGAAAAATTGACTGATTCTCTGAAATGGATTTTGCCTCGTATTTTTGTGGTTTAATAACTTTTTTCTCATGGGCTGATATTGACTAACCTATACCAAGAAACCAATGTGAAATTCACTTTTACACTTGGTCCAGACGTTAAGTTGAAAAAGAGAAAGAATGGGTGGTTTCTTGCACTCCTTCCTAAACTTAAAATATAGATTCTTGGCATTCAGTGAGGTGACTCTAACTGACATTTAACCTAATCAAGTCAGTGCAGGAATCGTCCCGTTATCAACCCAGACAGCTTCTGCCTGCACGCTCCCGGGACAGAGACCACCACCCTGCGCTTCAGCCTGTCCATTACCAGGCTGCTCTGATCATTAGAAAAATCTTACTTGGTTCTGAAGTCATCTGCGGCCAGCTTGGCGTTGTCAACCTGCACCACCAGCCTGGCGTTCTCAGACTTGCTGACCAGGATCTGGAGACAGCATTAATTGTGAGATGAGTTGGACGAAGAAGGAATGTGCTGTGCCTTAAAGTGAAAAGCTCTTTTCTTTCAGCCCCACTCCTTCCAAATAGCTTTGAATCTTTTCAGATTTTCAGTTCTTGGGTAAAGGGAAGACTAATTAACAGAACTGATCATTTCAAAGCTAAAACAGTCAAGGAGAAATGTGCCCTTTGTCACTGACTCTTCCTGGTCTGCCTCTGGCTTCCTGCAGGAATTAAGCATACCGGGTACCAAGCCTCACATAGGGTGACCAGGACCCATTTGCTTGGAACTGGAGGGTTCCTGGGATGCTAAACCCAGAAAAACCCCAGGCAAACCAGGACAAGTTGGTTATCCTACCCTCATACCCTCCTTTTCCAGCCCTGCTGACCTCTCTCCACTCTCCCCTCATACTGCCTTGGACAAGGCTTTTGCACGAAGCTTCCGCCTCTACCTGGAGTGCCCTGGGATGTCCTTACCACCTTCAAGACCCCTCACATAACCCCCATCCCCGTCCTCCCCAGCTCCTGCAGGGGGTCGCTTCCTCCACGCCCTCCCACAGGACTTTGCTCTCAACCAGTTACACTTCCCGTCACCTTCCCTCTGGTCATTGGTTTCCACTCTCCACTTTTCTCCCCTAGCCCGCGAGCTCTGAAGGCAAGAGACTGTCTTACCCAGTACTTTATCCCTCGCTCCAGCACTGTGCCTAGTCATCACTAAACGTGAGTAAATGAATGCATGATCTTCAACTCGCATAGCCCCTTACCAGCCTTCACTTTACCAGAACTACTGAAGAGGGGACAGTCCATGCCCTCTGAGAATCAAGGGCTTGTGCAGTTGGACATCAACTCCTGCTCATCCTTCAATCCCTGCTCTGACCTTGCCTCTCCTGGGAATCCGTCCCTGACCTCCACCGAGTCCCACCTCTGTGCTGACTCTTTCCTTATCCTCACTTCCACTCCTGCACTACGGGTCCTGAGTTCTCACTTGTATATGTGTCGGCTCTGGTGGATGGCATGCTGTCTATATATTAGAGAGGCTTCTGGAGTCAATGGCTCTTTGCTTTGCTACAGACACAGTCTCTTTCTGCAGCTTTGAAAGGCTTTACGTATTTGAGGATTCTCTCAGGAAATTCCTGGCTCCAAGAAATAATTCAGTGCATACTTTTTTAAAAAGCTATAGGCTCTGAAAACAAGACCAGGATATCCCACTAGAACTAGGGTCGGATAATCTGGTTTTAGGGAAGAAGCAATGTAAAATTGCTGTAACTGATTTGGTCTAACGCCTTACCCTCTCCCCAGTCTGCATCCTTCCCTTGTGGGGCCTCCCGAAGAGATTTTCTAAGACAATTTGATGTATTGTATCTAAACCAACGAAGTCTATGTCTTTATCCTTCTCAACGTTAGCTTCGAACAGTCTTAGATCCGTTCAGAAGTGGGTATGCTAAATTTGAATAGATGCTTTACTAAATTGGCAGTGTGGTGCCACCCCCTCACCTTCTGCTGGAGCTCCTCGATGGTGCGGAAGTAGGACTGGTAGTTGGGGCACACTTCAGGCTCCTGCTGCTGGCACCGCTCCCGGATGCGGCTCTCCAGCTCCGCGTTCTCCCGCTCCAGCTGGCGCACCTTCTCCAGGTAGCTGGCCAGGCGGTCGTTCAGGAACTGCATGGTCTCCTTCTCGTTGCCATTGAAGGAGCCCTCACAGAACCAGCTACAGCTGCCCACATTGGCAGGGATGTTGCAGGCCCCGGGCAGGGTGCAGCCGTGACAGCTGGGGGGCACGCAGGGCCGGGAGGAGCAGGTGGAGCGGCAGCTCAGGCTGGGCAGGAAGCAGCTGTAAGACATGGTGCTGGAGAGAGTGGAGCTCTGAAGGTCAGTTCCAAAGCCTGATTCCTCTTCTCTGGTGTGGCCCTGGTCCTCTCCAGGGCTTTATATTCTGTCAGTGTTGGGTGTGCCAAACATGTCCAGCGTTACCTCTTTTTACCTTCCTGACCAATTTTTCCATTTGCCGTTTAGCCACCTCACACGAGTCCTTTACCTCATAAAATATGTTACTTTGGCTTCTTGCTAAGTCAGGACTCCTCGCCAATCATGCTGGTTGGTTAAGTAAGAGCTTCATGGTTTGTCTTCAAAGTGATCAGCCCATTCCCTTGCTGCTTATTCACAGGGTGTTGAGTTAGAGTGACAGCTGTACACTGTCCCCCAGAGTTGGGGGCTCTTCTGTGCCTCTTCCCCTTAAACGAGGAAAGGTCCGTGCCTCATCCATCATCCAACTCCTCACCCAGCTCAGTAAGGACTTTGAGAAAAGCCATCTAAGGAAGGCCACCTGGAAACCAGACTGATGGGTGGGGAATCCTGGAAGCTGAGATCAGAGAGGACTTAGGAGGCCACCCCGTTCAACGTCCCTTTGCCATTCTACCCAGGCCAGATGGAGGCAATTCTATTCTCTTCCAAGGGGGCTGCGGGAAACCCCCACACTCCATTTCTGCTATTATTCCACGTTCACAGAATGTTGAGAAAACTCACATCTTGAGAGCACCTACTCTGCATGAAGACTTACTATGTGCTTACACACAGTGTGACTGTTATTAGAATGGCTCCTGTTCACTGAGCACCCACTGTGCTAAGCACCTCATGTGCATTATCTCCTTCAGTACTCACAAAACCCTGCAGGGATTGTAGATGAGGACAGCAAGCCTCTGAGAGGTTGCCCAAGGTCGCAGAGCTCCTACACAGTGGAGCCGGAGTTCAAACCCGATCTCTCTGATTCCAACAGCCACACTCTCTTATCTTCTCACCACTGAGATTCAATAATGCACAAATCATTATGAGTTCAATGGGACCCAACGACTACTAGACAATATCCCCTCCTAAATTAGCGTCGGCCAAGAAATAAAAGCCTGTTTTCTATCCAAGAACCAAAGGTCATTTCTACTCTAATGGAAGGAAATCTACTAAGTGAGAAAGTACAATACCTACTAGAAACTTTAAAAACGGAAACTGAGTTATCTGATGTAAAAACACTTCAGCCCAGCTTTCCAAAGGATACGATTCTAAAAAGCCACTAAATTATTGTGTGGTTAATGGCATCTCGTGACCATCAATACATTTTGACAAACAGATGTTCTGCCCTCACTGTGTTTCAGGTGGAGATTTGAACTATGAGGATTTTATATTTAATCTATCAGTCCTCAAAATATGAAAGATACTCCTTAAAGTAGTTCCTTTTGGAAGCTGTATACTCATTCCTCCCATACAGTCATTACTCAGATTACGCCGTCTTCAAACTTGCCCTCGCAGCCTAGGACACTTTCTTTTGGTTATCTTCATTGATGGTAAATCTTCATCTTCTGAGGGTATGTTTAGTTTTGCAACCAACCAGATATCATTTGGAACCAAGCCTAGTGACTGGAATAAACAACCAACCTGAGTAGTATCTTTAATGGGTCAGAAACACATTGAGACTATAAAATAATAATGTAGGATTCTAAAAGTTGTTCCCGAGAGCAAGCTTCATATACGCTTTCATAAAGGACGGCAGCTTTGGAGTAACATGTGGTCTCCTAGAGCGTGTGCTTTGAAGGCGCTGACATCTCATCCGTGGTCACAATCCACAGCTCTCTGCCCCTCCTGTCTGAATCTCTACCTTTAGAGAAATGTGGAATGAGTGTGCTTGTTTAAAATCAATACCAAACCACTTGAAGCCCTATTGGATGAGATCAAATAATATTAGGTATATAGCTAGATTCATTAGCTTTTCTCTGTCTTCCTCCCTTTCTCTCTACTCAAAGCTTCAAATGAGAAAAATCTAGACAATGGCACTTTTTAAAGAATAGCAAAGGAATATGGTGTTGTAGACTGGTAAATATGTCCATGGGGGTCCCTATAACCATTGCTGTAGCTTCTACCTCAGTCTGAACGTAGTAGTCCAGAGGTAAGTATCCTTTTATCTTCGAAAGTGGAGGGTATTCCCATACCTTGAGTAGAAGTAACTATGGTTGCCGCATAGCTACGTGGTCTTTAGATAATGATGGTTGAGACCACTTGGGTCTATTGAGAAGAGAGCCAAGTTTCAATTAGCTTCCCAGGAATTCTGCAAGACAACCGCTTTTATTTATTCCACTTACTGTATGCTGTGAATTCTTACCTTTGCATAAGCGATGACATTGTCTCTAGTCAATGACCCTTCAATAAACATGATGAGCAAATCAAATCCTAACAAACAGAAAGGTTTTACACCTGCCCAGGTAATTGTGGTAGACGCCTTGGTAAGGCTTCTGGTCTTACCATGTGAGCAAATTGCTGTTGAGGTTTAAGGACACTATTTATGATGGAAGCCAAGGCTATTTCTGGGGGAAGATCACACCCAAACTCACCATGGTGGTTAACCATGGAGTGGAGTCAGGGCAGATCTGCTGAGGCCATCCTCCCTGTGGCAGGACTTTAAAGGCATTAGGAGGCCTCCTTCCTCCTTCCCAAACCATCTTCCCTGATGGCCAGGTACCGGCATTTCAAATTCTCATCATGAGAAACATACAATGTATTCTTTGGGAAATGCAAAGTAACATATCAGGCCACTTATTGATTAATTATATGTTCATGTGTACTAATGGCAAGGAGAGGCCAGGAGTAGTGTCATCGGGCACACTCAGACCAGGAGCACTGACTTATGCCTAAGAGAGATGAAGACTTACCCACTGGGGAATCAGAAAATCAGAAACACTGTTCAATACCAACACCAGCCAGGCAAGCTGGGCCAGCCCCAGTTAGAGCTGCTTATAAGAACAGGACACAGGGTTTCCACAGGCCATTCCATAAAGTCAGCCGTTATGAATTTATCAATCACCCAGCCTCACTACACTGAGGGGAGAAAATGTGATGGTAATCCAGGAACTAAGCTAACAGGTTTGGCTCTGAGGAGATGCTCAAACAGGATTCCAAGGAGGACAAGCGGGACAAGACCTGGAGAATGAGCTAGCTCAGTAGTAAGATGGGCTGAGCAAAGAGAGGTACAGGCACCTTGAAATGGGATTCATGGCCCATTCCACAAAATCTCTCAGAGCCACCATTGTTTCTCTTACATTCGGCCCAAGACTCCCAAAGGGAAAGGAGTTTGAGGGTCTCAAGGGACCAAGCCAAGTCAGAAAAATGCAAATCTCCTCAGTATATTTTTCACTCTACCCAGTCGAGAATAGAGGAGTTGAGAAGAACATGAAACAATCCAGGACAGTGTAACTTAATGGTCCTAGTCTTCTGGGAAAGCTGGATTCAGGGACCACTCAGAGGAGTGAAAATCTGTTTATGTGACTGCTCTGCAGGTCAAAAGGGAAGAGCAGACGTTAAAACGTTTTTAGTAGTACACAGAGGATAAAGCAAAGCGAGCTTCATGTTTACTGTGAATGTGTAGTGTTGAACTTTTGCATTAAATTCACTATTAACTTGGTGATTTGAGACAGATGTGAAAGCCACCGAAATATGGCTTCTTCCCCCAGCATTTCACAGACCCCGGTCTCTTGACAGTAACCAGCAACCTGCCCATTGCTATGACCAGTGATGTGTCTGAATCCTCATCTTCCTTGCCCTGGATGCTGTTGACCATCCCCTCATTGAAGCTCTGACTTCTTTTGATTTGTCTGTCACTTCAGCTGCTTTCCCACTTCCTTCTCCAACTGCTTATAATCAGATATCTCTATCCTCAGAGACCCAGCTAAACCAAGGCAGAACCTCATGTCAGGGACTTTGGAGAAGCCCAGGCCTGCTCTGTCATATCTGTCAGTGGTTCCCAAGGTTCTTCCACCTTCTCTAACATCTTTCCTTGACACTCTTAAGAACTCCTACACCTTTAACTATTATCATCTCTGTGTAAGTATCTCTCCAACATCTCTCCCAAATCTAGTCATTCTTTTCCAGCTCTCTCCACTGGAGACCCACTATTGTTTCATTTTCTCAGGCTCGAAAACTTCACTCATGTTGACCTATAGTAGGTATTCAATCAATGCTAGTTTCCGTCCTTCTCTCTCCATGGTTCCTCCACTTCCAATCAGCTTCCGCATCCCAGGCTGTGCCTCTGGAATCTGCTCTTCCCTTGCCCCGCCCACTCCCCCTTCCCCCCGCTCCCCCCACCCGTCCTCCCCCCAACCCCCCCACCTCCACTCATCTCAGTCCTTGTTGTCTCTCATCAGCCTCCTAATTGATGGTCCTCCTTTCCCACCCAACCCCACCCACCTGTAGCACTCATCACAACCCAGCCTTCACATAGCTGCCTGATACATCATATGCCACCCTTCCTCACAAGCAAATCTCACAGCACTGCCAGCTATGGGCCTCCCTAACTCCTTTCTAGTTTCCTATTCCACTACCGCGTTTATCCTCTGCTCCAGGCTAGCAATTGGTCTGTCAGGCCTTTACCACACCCCCTGCTTCCTCATCTCCTTACCAGGCAGAGTTCATGCTTGGAAAAATTTGCGCTCTTCTCAGACCTGCACACACTCACCTGTCCAAACATATCCATCAACATTTATTTCAGAATTATGCTAATATCCAACAGTAATAGTTGATTAAAGTTGGAACTCTGGGAAGTATATAAAGTTTTAATAACCTCATGGATCCTCATTAGTGTTACTGTTCCTTATTTATTCCACTTAAAGTGTTCTATGGTTTGTACTAGGCTTTAATTTGGTAGAGATTCTGTCTCTGTTGAAGGACCTATAGTCAACAAAAGAGGCAGACAAAATTTGCATGAATAGAATATTTGGGTTTTCAAAGTCCTGCTCAAGTGCTCCTTCCTTCTTGGAGCCTCTTATCACTCTCTCACACCTGGGAAACTCATCATTCTTTACTGACAGCTTTCTGGAGCCACACTGACGTTTGCGTGTATGCGATTGTCTCTTTGTCTTATCCACGCTAGACTGTAAACATGCTGAGGGCCAGGGTTGGTGCTTATGTATTCGTGTGTTCTCAGCATCCCACAAAGTACTGCCACATGCTATAGACGATCGATTGTAGTATGTCAGTCAGATAGCATCAAATTGAATGGGTAATTGAGATAGTGGCCGGTAGAATTGAGAGCTTTAAAAATTCAGAGATGAGGCAAGAGCGGGGGGGATTAATGTTTGATTGGGGGGGACAGTGAACATTGACCTTTCTTCAAATTATAGAAAATGAAATGATAAGGAGGTTATGGAAGAATATTGTGCGTAGGAGCAAATACCTAGAGAAAAGGACAAACTTGAAGAGGAGGAGGTAAGGAGAGATGCCTGCCTGCATTTAAAGGTCTTTAGATAACCACGTGTTGGGTGTGATGGCCGGGTACAAGATGAGCCACTTCGGCAAACGTAAGCTTTAGTTCAATTAAATGTGATGCGATAGCCTGATACCAAGTGAAAGTATCCTATGGGCAAATGAAGACCTGGAACTTGAGCTCAGGTGAGAGCAAGATTGGGGAGTCGTCGGCAGAGAGACGCTGGCTCTCCATGAACATGGATGTAGAAAGAGAAAAACAGAGAGCCGAGGATCTAGGCATTTCCTCCGTTTTGGACAGAAAGGGGAAGACAAGCCAATCAGGAGACAGAGAACAGGCAGTCGGACATAGAATGAGAGGAGCCAGAGCATGCAGAGTTATGGAAATCAATGAAAGTTCATATCGATGGAGGGGCTGGTATCTATATTGGCGATGCAGGTACAGCAGAGAGGTTGAGAGGAGAGCCAGCTCCTCCTCGAGCAGTTTCTACAGAAGCTTGTCTCCATAGGTTAGGGGCAAGGGGAAGCAGAGAATTCCAGAGTGATGAGGCTGAGAGACAGCAGTGGAGACAGCAGTGAGGTTTGGGGAGGACACTCAGAACTGCCAAGAGCCCTGCAGACACAGCAAGACGGGTGTGGGTGTTAAAGGCCAGGCTTTCTGCATGTTGGGAGCCTCCCAGGAGGACATCCCTCCCCCTCCGTCAGAATTTACCGGTGGAACATGATGACTGGAGTCAGTCATTTACCCATTTCATCCTCCTAATGAAGGGATATTTTTATGAAACTGCCACGATGAGTACTTTACAATGTATGAATATGAATGAGAAACACATTTACTATGCCAGAGAAGTAAAGTTTATTGGGAAGTAAATGAACTAGCCTCCTTGCATTCCAGAGAACACTGAAGAAGCAAGGAAAGCAGGAAACACAATAAGTACAGGAAACAGCCTAAAGGAAACCCTGGAGCTCAGATTGCAGGGAGCTGGACATCTGCAGAAACAAAGAAACTCAACCTTCAACAGGAAGGAGTTTGCCAGACATTGGGAGTTGATGATGCGTGTCTTTGCTTGTTGGGTCTGGAAGCATTTCCATGTCTAGAAATATCACAGTTGGCACGACAATGTTTCTAAATGGCAACTGAGCTTAGCAAAGGCAGGACCTGGGGACCTTTCCTATCCTTGATCTAAACGGCTTCATTGTCATCTTCAAAGAGGGTGCAAGTTTTTAAATTAACAGAGACGCTTTTGAGAGCTGCCACAGGGCCCGCAGTAGCTGCTACTAGCATTGGTGGTGGCACACGGGTTGCCGGGAAGCCTGCAAGGACACAGAGATTTAGAATGGGTTACGGAGAGGAGTGGAGAGAGCCCCAGGGTGCCTAATCAGACAACCTGTGAATTCTCAATGGTTGAGTTTAATTGGCATCTATTTGTTACCAAATCCTTCTCCCTGTCCCAGAATACCTTGTGCAGAGGGGGAAATTGACCTTCTGAAAAATATTATCTCATGCTCTTGGGCTCTCGTCTGCCTTACTCGATAGTTATTGTTGTGAGTAACCACCTCTCTCTCATCACCTCTCCATTGTTAGTTCCTTGAGGCAGGGGACGTATGCCCTTCACTGTTGACCTTCCCCATTTGTTTAATTGTCAGATAGTAGATGCTTGATTAAGGTGTGCTGTTGGGTGAATTGAGAATATGGCCAACATGTGTGTGGCCACAATGTCTTATAGGCCCACCACACACGCTTTCCCAGAAATCCTTCGCCTCATACTCACTTGCAGTCCTCGCTCTCCAGCAGGCCCCGGTACGTGTTGATCTCGCTCTCCAGCCGGGCCCGCACGTCCAGCAGCACCTGGTACTCCTGGTTCTGACGCTCAAGGTCGCTCCTGATCTCGGCCAGCTGGGACTCCACGTTGGTGATCAGGCCCTGCACCTGGGACAGCTGGGAGCTGTAGCGCGCCTCTGTCTCCGTCAGCGTGTTCTCAAGAGAGTCTCTCTGTGGGGGAGACAAAGAACATCTCAGAGCTGCTCCCTCAACGGGCTTCTCCACAGGGTTCCCAAGAAGTCACAAGCTTCGAGAGTTAGGGAGAGTGTGGCCCAAAGGGCATCCCACTGACTCCCATTCCCTGACTTCACATTTCTCACCAGGACGGCTGAACAGTACCCACCAGGTTGTGCTGGGCCTGCAGCTCGATCTCCAGGGCGTTGACCGTGCGTCTCAGCTCGATGATCTCCGCCTGGTAGGACTGCAGCTGCTCCGAGCTGGACACCACCTGCCTGTTCAGCTCCTCGGTCTGAAACACCGGAGGGGACAAGACAGGCTCAGACCCTGCCTGAAAGGCTCTGAGGGGCCTCAGGTCCTGAGTGGCCACGTGCTGGGATGCCCACCTGCTTGATGAACCATTCCTCCACGTCCCTGCGGTTGGTCTCCACCAGGGCCTCATACTGACTCCTGGTCTCATTGAGCACGCGGTTCAGGTCCACAGTGGGGGCTGCGTCCACCTCCACGTTGAGGCGGTCTCCAAGCTGGCTACGCAGGGAGTTGACTTCCTGTTGGAGGAAGGGGAAGGAATGAACCCACAGAAATGGATCTGCTATCTTGGTGCTGTACGAAAGTCAGCACAATGCTACTGAAAATGCCCTGAAAGTAGAATCCTGACACAGGTATTGCAGGAATAAACCCAAGTAGGGATCACATCGATTCCTCTCCCACAAAACTGAAACAAGCTCCCATTTCCTATAAGACTAAGTCCAAACTTTCTGGCACGTGTAGCTCCCACCCCATTTCCCATCACCTCCCTGTGGGTACTGCACACCCAGCCATACCAGCCCATAGGCCACACTCAAATATACCCTGCTTCACCACTTCTCTGTCTTTACTCAGCCTCTTCCCTCCGATCACAAGACCCCAGTATTAAAATCCTCCTCCTTCCCATGACTTGCCTCTGAGAAGAGTCCCCTATCTCCTTTCCGGCAGACTGGATTGTTCCAGAGCATGCCACTCGTGTATCTCATGCAGTACTTAGTTCACTCTGCCTGTATTACACACTACGCTTTACATGTCCATCTGCCAAAACTACAGACTGACTGTGAGCTCTTTGAATAGGAAGCCATGTCTTCTTTCTTTTTTTTCCCCCATCTCTACCACCAAATTCAGGACCTAACAGTGACCAGCAGAGAGCAGGGCTCAATAAATGGATGTCCTTCCTTAGCATCTCTACCACCTGCCCAATGCTCACAGTTCACCTCACTCCTTGATTTGGGAATAGCATCCTTATTCCCTGAGCTGACCTTCTTCAGAGAAGGGTCCCAGCCCAAGGATCCTGACAGCAATTGCCTCCTGATTCCCAGTGCTAAAGGCTTAGCTCTGAAGCCTTTTTTTTTTTTTTTCTTTTCCTCTCACCTCCTCGTGGTTCTTCTTGAGGCAGAGCAGCTCCTCCCTCAGGGACTCCACCTGGGCCTCCAGGTCGGCCTTGCACAAGGTCAGCTCATCCAGGATCCTGCGCAGGCTGTTTATGTCCGCTTCTACCAGCTGCCGCGAGGAACGCTCCGTCTCATACCTGCACACACAGATTGGAGTGGGAGGATGAGCTGGGAAAGAAGCCG
This sequence comes from Equus caballus, assembly GCF_041296265.1. Classification (NCBI taxonomy): domain Eukaryota; kingdom Metazoa; phylum Chordata; class Mammalia; order Perissodactyla; family Equidae; genus Equus; species Equus caballus. The sequence goes on along the minus strand of NC_091694.1, from coordinate 21,386,980 downwards.
ATCTCCCTGTCCGGCATCTTGTGTGCATGGGCCGGTCCTGGCTCTCTGTGAACTTATCCAGTTTTCCACCTCTTCCCTTCCATGTTTCCCTCAAGCTCTGCATGGATAGGCTGGAGAGGCCCCTCACTCACCCTAACCCCAGAAGGCACCCATGGGGCCTCATGAAGTGGAAGCTCTCATTCTCCTCTCAATTTCATTGGTTAATATTCCATCAAATCAATCCATTCCCCAAGAACAATTAATTTCAGTTTCTGAATTTGAGGGTTTAAGAAGGCCTTCCGGAAAGACCAATATAGATGGAAGAGCAGACAGTGCATGAGTCTGGATCTCTGTTTGAAATTGGTTTTACATAACCAGCCTTAAGAGGAGAAATAAAAAGGGAGAAATGGCTTTCTCTTCCCTTCAAGGCAATGTTAGGCCCATAGGGCCACGAAAGAGCCCTGGGGGCCTTGGAGGTCACCTGGCCCAAAAGTCTCAACGTACTTGGTTCTGAAGTCATCAGAGGCCAACTTGGCATTGTCGATCTGCACCACCAGCCTGGCATTCTCAGACTTGGCACACAGAATCTGAAAACAAGATTCTACTGTGAGGACCACTTGAACTTGAGAATGTCTTGCTGTTCAAAGACAGCCAGCTCCTGCTGTGCCCGTACATGGGCACCACCCTCTCACCTTCTGCTGGAGCTCCTCGATGGTGCGGAAGTAGGACTGGTAGTTGGAGCACAGTTCGGGCTCCTGTTGCTGGCACCGCTCTTGGATGCGGCTCTCCAGCTCCGCGTTCTCCCGCTCCAGCTGGCGCACCTTCTCCAGGTAGCTGGCCAGGCGGTCGTTCAGGAACTGCATGGTCTCCTTCTCGTTGCCATTGAAGGAGCCCTCGCAGAACAAGCCACAGCTGCCCACGCTGGCGGGGATGTTGCAGGCCCCGGGCAGGGTGCAGCCGTGACAGCTGGGGGGCACGCAGGGCCGGGAGGAGCAGGTGGAGCGGCAGCTCAGGTTGGACAGGAAGCAGCTGTAAGGCATGGTGCTGTGAGAGTTGATGGAAGAGCAGGTGAGCTGATGGAGGTGGACGTGGATGAGGTTTGAGTCTCTCCTTCCTCCGTGGTCCTTTTATACTCTTAATGGTGGGTGGGGACTAGGCATACAGCATAGTTTCCTTTCCTAATTTTCCAGCTAATTCCTTTCAGCTAATTTTTTCCCCAAAATATGATAGTTAGATGCCGCCAAAGAGTCCCCTCTCATCCCATAAAATTATTCCACTCAGCTTGTGTCATACCAGGGTCTTCCTGGGTGCTAGTGGTTGGTGAAATCAGGGTGTCATCAGATGGCTTCAAAGAAGGCAGGATCAGCCCAGCCCCAAATGGCTCTCCCCATTACTCAGAAGGGACGACAGCCAGGGACACGGGTGGAGTTGTTTGGGACTCGTCACTCGTGAGGTTCTGCCGCTAGACTCCCTGGAAAGAGAGTTTGGAGTGAACAATCTTCTGGGTGGCCCTCTTCTCTCCAGTCCACCCACGTTTCAGTGTTCGGTTCAACTTGTCTTTATAGCAGAAACTTGTTGTGTGTTAGCTGCAGGCATCCTGAGCGTTACTCAGTGAGAGAATTGGTTGGGGCTTAGGGCATTTGTCAATACATGGAGAGATTGAATTAAGTGTTGCTGGTTGGGAAAGGAAACCAGCTGGATGGATGAGAATAACGTTAAAGCAGAGATCAGCAAACTATGGCCCCCAGGCCAAGTTCAGCCTGCTGCCTTTTTTTGTAAATAAAGTTTTGTTGGGCCACAGCTATGCTCCTTCATTCAGGTACTGTCCACGGCTCCTTTTGTGCTACCATGGCAGAGCTGAGTAGTTGCAACAGAGACAACATGACCTGCAAAGCCTACAATATTTCCTATCTGGCCCTTTACAGAAAATGTTTACTTACACTGAAGCAACAATCTCCCTAAAGATGAGAAAGGGAAGAAACATCTAGAAGGAAAATTATGCTGGGAATAATCCACAGAGTGAGAGATCCAGTGGCAGTGTTGAAACATAAATCTGAAGCATAATACTTCAGACTCAACAAGAAAGGAAAACCAGAAGGAGATGCTCAGAGCTATCCACGGTGACCATATCTCAAAGTCTCTGGAAATTTCTCTCACCTTATTCTTAGACTTATTCTTCTTTCTGAGAGCACTGAATACCCCTCGAGGTATGAATCTGCCAGCCTGAGAAGCTCTCGGAACAAGGCACAGTGCCCATGAGAGACTGTCACCCCTAAGAAGCGAACACCATCTCTGATGAGTGATCACCTCTCTGTCACCTCTGAGATGAGAGACCGTTTGACTCTTCCAAACCTTTGGAAATCTCCCTATTGCCCAATAATGCGTCTTATCAAAGTAGCCCTCCCATCTCAACTTCTGTTCTCTGTCACTCTACCTGTCCTTCGTTCCGCACAGAAGCAAAATCAGAGTTCAGAAAGATGTCCCAAAAGATTATTTGTAGGAGACGGTGTAAGCCATTTAAGACGGATGTGTCCAGATTTCAAACGCAGTGTGGGAGGAACAGAAAAGCTCACATTTGAAACTAAATAACCTAGGTTCACATCCTTACTGACAATATGAGCTTAGAGAAGTCTCCTTTATTGACTCTCATTTTTTCATCTCTTAAACTGAAGTACTAATAATGCTATCCAACTTATGGTTTTGTTGTGAAAGTTAAGTAAGATATTTTGTGTAAAAATGGTTAGAGGTGGGGGTGATGATGATTATTTATGTAACCTTCCTCCTACTATTGTTGGCTCAGATGAAGAATTTTGTGAATATTCAGTTTTCTTGAGCAGACACTGGGCACGTTGTCCGCGCCAACCCAATGGTGATCAAACCTCATTCACTTATCTTGCAAGCACTAGGGGCACAGAACTATATTAATGGATTAATCAACACAAATGCAAATTTTACACTTGGTGACTGGAATAGGAAATTGGCAGATGGCCCGTTGTCCCAAACTTCTCTGCTAAGTTCCTGATCTTGTGGGTTTGGCTATCTTATTTGGGGTGGTTCTTGAGGAGGACAAGTTCTCTACATGGGGTTGTATTGCCACCAAAGCCTCCTTTCTTGTACTGGCATTGAAGTGGGTTCTACTCATCCTCTGTGAATCCTCCAGCCTTATGTTTCCATACAAGCATTCATAGTAATGATGGTGGTGGTGATGTTGATGATGATGATGATGATGATGGTACCATTTCACGAATACTTACTATGTGCCAAACAAGGTGCTAAGTGCTATGGCACATTTGTCGTTTGATTCTCCCAACCACCTGTAAGATTGGCCTATAAAATTATTCCCATTTTACAGATAAATTAACAGATTGAGAAAGGCTCAGAATTTTCCGAAGACACAGCCAATTAAGTGGCAGAGCTAGGACTTGAACAATTCAGATGCCTAACTCCTGAGCCTGAATACCTAAACACAGTGCAAACATTTGGCATAGAAGCTTCTCTGGTTTTACGAGGAGAAGGAAATCTTAGATTCATTTCTGCCCATTGCCATTCTCTTTATAGGTTTTGCTTCTGGTTCTCATTGGGGCCCTGTTCCCCAAACCCTCCCTACCCCATTAGTCCTCCAAAGGCCTCTCTGCCCAAGCAGTCATCTCACCTCGCTACTTTCTATGGCGCCTTCCTAACTAAGACCAAGTTATATTCATTAACTTTTCTCTACAGAGAAATGGTCATCCTTTTCATAATTGGTTGATGTGTCCAGATTAGAAATTAGATTGCCTTTGTTTATCATCTAAGCAAATGAAAAGGCACAATGGCATGACCTAAGGTCATTTAGAATCTGGGAGAAAGACTACCTGCCTTGCCCTAAACTTTTAGCCCTGTAAAAGTTTACCTCAGAAGTAAATTCTGTTTCCTAAGGTCAAAGAATTCTATAGCTAGAAGGATCTGAATTTACAGAGGAGAAAATTGAGGCCCAAACAGTGAGGTAGGAAGGAAATGAATATCAATAGATCACTTTCCAGTCTGGTAGTCTACTGTGACCCTCCACACACAGTGTTCCATCCTCACCCATAACTCTGGGTGTCTGGATTCCATTATTGTCACTGTGCATCAGAGACAAAGAATCTGAGACATTGGGAAGAAATTTAACCTGTCCAAATGACACAAGCAAGTAGACTCAAATCTGCCTGGCCCATCACATCTCATTGTGAATTAGAGAGATGAGACACTGCCTAGTCAGACTGCGTCAAAACATAAGAACTGGGAGAAAACATGGAAACGAGATCGTGAATTCTGATGTCAGCTCTGAGGACAAACTGGAAGACACACCTAGGCTTCCTATGTATTGCTTTGCTCTTCAATAAAATGGGGGCTAAAGAGTGACAAATCTCACAAGCTTGTGATGAGGCGTGGCTCCCGGAAGTAATGGGATGGGCTTTTATAGAGGAAAATGATGAGCGCTCCTGGATAGCCCTGCTCTTCCTGTAGACGCTGACAGCCTCAGGCCTCAAAGAACACAAATGATGACTTTGACCCCAGATATAAGGATGAAAAAAAATGCCTTAGCTCTACTCCATAGCAAATATAAAATTTTCAGGGAAATTGAAAGGAAAAGAATCAGCAAAAATATTTAGGATATAACGCTGGGGAAAAGCCAAGCATCTGAGAATGACATGCCCAGTGGGCTTGAGAGTTCAGACCAGGACAGCCCAGGAGCCAATAAAACAGGTTACCAAAGAGCACTGGACGTGCCAACTGGAAAGGGACCTAGGACCCTGAACAGAAGATGGGCCTGGGATGAAACAGTACCAAACAATGCTGAGTAGAGGATATACTGTTGGTGCAGAGCTGGGTGGGGGACTTGAGAAAGAAGTGGTGGTGTGAAAGACAAGAGGACAGTGTATAAATTCCACTGTTAGACGTGAAACCAAAAAAAGATAAGCATACATTTCTATCCTTAAGAAGCTTAGCTTGGCTTCTGCAAGGCAAAGGAAACAAGGAACAAAACAAAAAGCCCACCAACTGGGAGAAAATATTTGCAAATCGTATATCTGACAAGGGGTTAATCTCCAAAATATATGAAGAACCCACACAACTCAACAACAAAAAAACAAGCAATCTGATCAAAAAATGGGTAGAAGATATGAACAGACATTTTTCCAAAGAAGATATACAGATGGCCAATAGGCACATGAAAAGATGTTCAACATCACTAATCATCAGGGAAATGCAAATCAAAATTACATTGAGATATCACCTTACGCCCAAGACAATGGCTGTAATCACCAATATAAAAAACAACAAATGTTGGCAAGGATGTGGAGAAAAGGGAACCCTCATATACTGCTGGTGGGAATGCAAACTGTGCAGCCATTATGGAAAACACTATGGAGATTTCTCAAGAATTTAAAAATAGAAATACCGTATGACCCAGCTATCCCATTACTGGGTTATTTATCCAAAGAACTTGAAATCAACAATTCAAAGAGACTTATGCACCCCTATATTCATTGCAGCATTATTCACAACAGCCAAGATGTGGAAGCAACCCAAGTACCCATCAACTGATGATTGGATAAAGAAGATGCAGTATGTACATACACTGGAATACTACTCAGCCGTAAAAAAGACAAAATCGTCCCATTCACAACAACATAGACGGACCCTGAGGGTATTATGTTAAGCAAAATAATCCAGACAGAGAAAGACAAACACTGTATGATTTCACTCATATGTGGAAGATAAACTAACACATGGACAAAGAGAACAGATTAGTGGTTACCAGAGGGGAAGGGGGTCGAGGGGTGTGCATAAGGGGTAAAGGGGCACATTTATACGGTGACTGACAAATAATAATATACAACTGAAATTTCACAATTTTATAAACTATTATGACCTCGATTTAAAAAAACAAGCAGCAGCAGCTTAGCTTAGTGTTGGGTCAGCAACAATCAAAATGATTAATAATCCTAATAAGAATATCTGGTTTACAAAGTGTCCATAAACTTAATCTTCCGTGATCCTCTTGGCAGCTGTATAAAGCAGGGAGAGAAGAGATTGTTACTCCACTTTACCTTTGGGGAAACTGAGGTTCAGACAAACCACACATATTGTCCAAAGACACAGAGCTGATGAGAGGATAAGTGAGAACTAGAACCCAGGTCCGGGTCAGTGGGCTGCAACCTGGCTCCTTAGGATCAGCCGTGGAGCTTCTCAAAGTCCCAGTGACCAGGCTGCACCCCAAGGGCACAAAATCAGACTCTGGGGGCAGACTCAGGCGCAGTGTTTTTTTAAATTTCCAGGGTGATTCCAAAGCACAACCAAGGTCAAGAGGCACTGTCCTCGTGTGTGTATTTGGCGATGATGAAAGAGCACCTGGAAACAGTTCAAAAGCCACGCGGAGATGTTTAAGGGAATGTAGGACACATTTATTTACAAAATTAAGGTGGAGCCATGAAGAATGAGATTTTTGTCTTTTAAAAAACATGGCAGAATTTACAAATCAAAAAAAAGATTAGCTTCTGGAAAGAATTTCCATTTATTTCAGTGCTGCTATCTCTGTTCAAAACATGTTCGGAACTTTCTGTTTTGACAATATCTGTATGTTTTTCATATCCAGTTTTTTGATAGCAACCTTTTGTCCTTTAAGGATGGATTTCTTTTACAGAAGCCATTCAAAGAGAAACCTTGTGAATAAACAGTCAAATTAGATAATTTTTTTTAAAAGGAACAAAACCTCGGGGCTGGCCCCTTGGCCGAGTGGTTACGTTCGCGCGCTCCGCTGCAGGCGGCCCAGTGTTTCGTCGGTTCGAGTCCTGGGCGCGGACGTGGCGCTGCTCGTCAGACCACGCTGAGGCGGCGTCCCACGTGCCACAGCTAGAGGAACCCACAAAGAAGAATACACAACTATGTACCGGGGGGCTTTGGGGAGAAAAAGGAAAAAATAAAATCTTTAAAAAAAAAAAAAAAGAACAAAACCTCCATATATGCGGCTCATAATGACTCTAAAGTCAGTTCCTAAAAAGATTTGCCAAAAATTGGTTGAAATCTATATGTAGGGGCCAACTCTGAAGAATGTCATTGACCTGGATGTATTTGTTCTGCTCTGGTTTTTTTAATCATTCTCCATAGTTTACAGAGTTGTCTTATGTACAACTATAGATAGAAGCTGCTTCAAATCCCATAGTTACTAATCACCAACTGTGACTTCAAGCAAGTTTCCAAGGCTCAGTTTCCTAATCTTTAAAATGGGTTTAATTTGCAGCCTTGTTATAAAGATTAAGTAAGACAAGCACCTAGTATCTTGCCTAGCCCGTAGATGATGTTCAACAGATGGGAGCTGTGTTAGTTTCCTCCTGCCGCTGTCATAAATTACCACAAATTTAGTGGCTTAAAATAACATAAATGTATTATCTTCAAGTTCTTCTGACATGGGTCTAAAATCAAAGTTTTACTCTCACTGGGTTAAAATCGAGGTTTCAAGTTGCATTTCTATACACTAGCAATGAACAATCAAAAAAGGAAATTAAGAAAAAAATACATTTACAATAATATCAAAAAGAATGAAATACTTAGGACCCAACAGTCACAAGAGTCGAAAGATGGGAACAACCCAAATTATCCATCAATGGCTGAATGGACAAACAAAATGTGTTGTATACGTACAATGCAGTATTATTCAATCTTTAAAGGAAAAAATTCTGATAGAGGTTACAACATGGATGAAAATTGACAACACTATATACCGAGTGAAGTAAACCAGACACAAAAGGACAAATGTTGTATGATTTCGCTTCTATGAGGCACCTAGAATAGTCAAATTCATTGAGACAGAAAGTGGAACAGAGGTTGGCAGTGGCTGGGGGCAGAGGGGATTGGGAAGTGAGGGAATAGAGAGTCTCAGTTTGGGCTGTTGAAGAAGTTCTGGAGATGGCTGGTGGTGATGATGGCCCAACAATGAAAATGTCCTTAGTGCCCCTGAATTCAACACTAAAAGCTGTTAAAATGGTAACCTTTATGTCGTCCATATTTTACCACCATAAAAAAAGAAACCAAGAGGCTGGCAGGGCTGTGTTCCTCCTGGAGGCTTCAGGGAAGAATCCTTTCTGTGCCTTTACCAGCGTCTAGAGGCCATCTCCATTCCTTGGCTCACGGCCTCCTTCCCTCATCTTCAAATGCTGCAATCATACGTCATGTCCTTCTCATATCTCACCGCTCTGACCTGTGTCCACAGTCCTAGCTCCCTCTCACTCTCTTCTGCCTCCTTCTTCTACTTTTGAGAACCCTCGCGACTACATTGGGCCCACTGGATAAGCCAAAATAATCTCCCGTCTTAAGGTCGGCTGATGAGCAACTTTAATTCCATCCACAACCTTAATTTCCCTTTGTGTGTAACCTAAAGTATTTCCATTTTCTACGAATTAGAATGTGGACATCTTTGGTCAGGGAGGGGAGCAATTATTCTGCCTATCACAAGAGCTATCAGTATTACTTTTGTACTATTATAAAATAACACACGTAAGCAGGGTGTGGAATAAAGGAAGAAGCAAAATTAGGGAGGGCCTCTCAACTGAGCTTGACCTTGCATTTGGAGGAACTCACAGACACGGTGGTAAATCACACCAGAGAAGGAATTCGGGGTACAGGCTTCTCATGAGCCAAGTAGCAAGCTGTGTAAATCTGAATCTGTCTTGGAACTTGAGCTTTAAAAATAAGAATCAAGGCAATAATTATAGAAAGGATAAATAATTGCTTTATTTAAAAAATATATAATTTCAATCCATTTGGTTACTTCAGTACGCAAGACTGTGTTTCTCCAAAGAGGGGTCTGATACCAGCCTCAGAAAGCCTGGTGAGATGGGCTAGGTTAGTGGAAAAAGGTAGAGACCTGGGTGCCCTCTGATCACTTCATGTCAAAATGCTCCTCTGCGGTTTTAGCAAGCCCATGCTTATTACTGTTGTGGCTCCTCATTCGAGTTAAAGAAAGACACCCTTTCTTGTGGACGCTCATGTCACTTTCAGTATTCCTCGCGGCACCAGCCTGACTGTTCACAGTGCCGGGGACTATGCCTTATAATAGCACTACTTGGGGACCAGGTTTATCCCTTTTAACAAATTATAACTAATTTGCAGCCAGGACCGTGTCATTTTTATGTGTCTCTCGCCTCCCCACCATCCAGGAGGAGTTCAACAGGTACAGGTCAGATTGAATTGAGACAGGTGGAAGCATCAAAGGAAAAGTCGATGGGATCTCTGAGCCCCCAGCTGGGAGGGGAAGCGAGCAGCTAGAGTCCAGGCTGGTAATGATCCACCTACACAGGGGGAAGGAGGATGTCCTGGGCACGGCCGGCAAGCCACAGGGTCCTTTCACTGAGTGGTCCTGAGGCTGCCTAGACCACCAGTAACCCAAAACTACAGCCCCTGGACCTCAAACTTCCTGCTGAGAAAAGATGAGCTTTCCAGAGCCTCCTTCCAGCCCCCAGCCCATGCCCCCTCACTTCAGATTTGGATCCAGTTAGCTTGAGGAGATGTCCAGGTCAAGAGTGGAGAGTGAGAAGACGCAGGAATGATCAAGAGAAGAGAGGGGCCACAGCATGGCAGCCACCCTGTCCTCCCTCCTGGCGCCTTGCCTCACCCTTGGGTTCAGGGCAACAGGCCAGCCATCTGCCCACCAGGCATGGAACAGCTCCTGTATCCAAGAGTCAGGCCATTATATGGCCTGACTTTCAAGTGGCTTTTTATGGAGTGCTCAAGTGATGGGCGCAGTGAAACAAATGAATACCAATGAGAAAGACATCTGCTTTGCCAGGGAAATCAAGTTTATTAGGAGCTTACAAGGGAAGGCCACTAGCCCTTGGGAGGATTCTCTGGGCAAGCAAATAAGGAATGAACCCCAGTGAAGGAAAAGGAAGGCAGGGAACTGTCTGGAGTAGCTGGGTGAGTTTCTTGGCTGCCTTCCTGGGGCAGCTCCAGCCATGCAAATTGTGTTTTCAGGCCCTTTTTGTCAAAAGAACCTGTGCCAGGTCAAAGCCCTGGACCCTCAGGCCCTGCCTCCTTGCTCCTCTGGCAGCCCCGGGCTCTAGCGCACGAAGGTGTTGCAGGGCCCACAGCGGGGGCGGGGGGCACAGGGTGGGCAGGGGACAGGGGCCACACAGGGGGTGCAGGGAGTGGAGACACAGGACCCAAGGGACTTGCCGCACGCGTTGGTTGTGGCGCAGGGGTTGACGGGCAGCCTGGAGAAAAAGAATGATGTAGAAAGGTGAATGGAGGGAGGCTTGTAATATGCACCAAAGAGACCCCAGGAGTGGAATGCCTGTCAGGGCTTGGCCTAACCTACAACAGAGAAAGCCACAGGCTCGCCCACTGCAAAGCTCACTATCAAATGGCTAACGGTCTCCTATCACAGAGTGCCAACATGCTGGTCAGAAACCCTAAACCTCTGGCTTTGACTCCCAACACTGTCCACTCCTAGCTGATGACCTTGGGCAAGTCGCTTAAGGTCTCCAAGCCCCAGTGTCTTCACCTATAGAATGGGGAGAATCGTGGTCCAGCCTGCCTGGTAGGAACTGTGAAGTCAGATAAGGTACTGCATGGAAATGTTCCCTCTACACAATACATTATTATAAAATGTAAGAGAGAGCATTGACCTCATGTCAATATGATCATGGGAGAATCAAAGAATTGGCTGTACAATTTCAGTTTGGACATCAAACAATTCTTGCCATTTCATGTTTTAACGACAGCTATATTGTGTTTTCTGAGTCTTGTTTGAGCTTGTCTGGAGTGAAGGTGTAATTTCCTTTCCAAGGCATGCACTCTTTGCCTGGAGTCCAACTGAGAGTGCGCGTCTATGTGCCTGGCTTCATCAGCTACCTCCAGCTGCATACTCACTTGCAGTCCTCGCTCTCCAGCAGGCCCCGGTACGTGTTGATCTCACACTCCAGCCGGGCCCGCACATCCAGCAGCACCTGGTACTCCTGGTTCTGACGCTCAAGGTCACTCCTGATCTCGGCCAGCTGGGACTCCACGTTGGTGATCAGGCCCTGCACCTGGGACAGCTGGGAGCTGTAGCGCGCCTCTGTCTCCGTCAGCGTGTTCTCCAGAGAGTCTCTCTGTGGGGGAGACAAAGAACATCTCAGAGCTGCTCCCTCAACGGGCTTCTCCACAGGGTTCCCAAGAAGTCACAAGCTTCGAGAGTTAGGGAGAGTGTGGCCCAAAGGGCATCCCACTGACTCCATTCCCCCACATGGGATCCCACATTTCTCACCAGGACGGCTGAACAGTACCCACCAGGTTGTGCTGGGCCTGCAGCTCGATCTCCAGGGCGTTGACCGTGCGTCTCAGCTCGATGATCTCCGCCTGGTAGGACTGCAGCTGCTCTGAGCTGGACACCACCTGCCTGTTCAGCTCCTCGGTCTGAAACACCAGAGGGGACAAGACAGGCTCAGACCCTGCCTGAAGGGCCCTGAGGTGTGTTGGGTCCTGAGTGGCCACGTGCTGAGATGCCCACCTGGGTGGTGAACCATTCCTCCACGTCCCTGCGGTTGGTCTCCACCAGGGCCTCATACTGACTCCTGGTCTCATTGAGCACGCGGTTCAGGTCCACGGTGGGGGCTGCGTCCACCTCCACGTTGAGGCGGTCTCCAAGCTGGCTACGCAGGGTATTGACTTCCTGTGGATGCAGCAAGTGCAAGAGTGACTATCCTCAATGAAGAATGGACTCTAAGAAATGGCGTTGCTTGTTGAAGCCCTGTTAGTCTATTTCCCCAGAAAAGAAACTTGTAGTGGAGCCATCTGTGACAGCTCAAGGCTAAGTGGTCTGCACTCCATGTGGCCCAGCTCCCTCCTCACCATGACTATGCCGTGGCACTTGGATTCAGAAAGAATTCCCAAGGATTTGCATGGATGCCACTGAAGGATGGACTAATGCCCAGCTTCCCCAGTTTGCAGACCAGCTGCAGATGACCTCATAATACAAAGAATTGGCTGTACAATTTCATATTGTATATCAAACAATTCTTGCCATCAAGGAAGAAGATCATGCCATGGTCCCTCCCAGGAGAGAGAAGAAGGAGCCCCAGATCACTCTTCACCAAGACTCAGATTTACCAGGCTTGACTTTTTTGGTCTTTGAGGGACAGAAATTACTTTGCACAGCCTGATTAGAGTGATGTGATGCTGAGACTCATTCTACAACTCAGTGTCCAAAGCAAGTTGATGGAGGTCCCCTGGGAAACTCAAATGATGCACCAGTTTTGAGTGAAAGATACATCTTATCTGGGAGCAAGGATAGTTTTCATCTCTCAATACTTTTCTTTCATCATGAAGTTTTGGTGTTTTTCAAGGAAATTTATAAAGTCATCCTCAGCATGGTACTCCTGATTCAGCCACTCCAAAGCACTAAAGCCACCCTCAGCCTGAGACTGAATCTGGTTTCTTCATTTCTCATTTCTGGTCTCACCTCCTCATGGTTCCTCTTGAGGCAGAGCAGCTCCTCCTTCAGGGACTCCACCTGGGCCTCCAGGTCAGACTTGCACAGGGTCAGCTCATCCAGGATCCTGCGCAGCCCGTTGATGTCCGACTCCACCAGCTGGCGCAAGCCCAGCTCCGTCTCATACCTGCACAAGGGTGGGGTCAGAGAGGTGACTGGCAGACCTTCGAGACTCGCAGGAATGATCTTTAATAACCTGGTTCACCTTGTCTTCCCACTTCCCACTGCAATGAATAGACCCAGGGGACAGAGGGCTCTGGGGACTCAATCAAGACAAAATATTGACCCAAAAGTACAGATGGATTTGAGTCCTCGTCTATTATTGATTCATCTTCTTGGTTCCCCTCAATCTCTGCAGAATCTGCCAAACCAATGGATTGAACTGTTGTTCAGTAAAGCTATGGAAACCCCTTTTCCTTAACTAGAGATTGAACAACAACAACAATTTAACAACAATTCACATTGTTGATGTGAATTCTGAACAACTCACTTGGTTCTAAAGTCATCCGCAGCCAGCTTGGCATTGTCAATCTGCACCACCAGCCTGGCGTTCTCAGACTTGGTGCACAGGATCTGGGGAATGAGAGGTTGCTTAGTGAGGACTGAAAATAAATATGAAACCATCAACTTCTTTAAAAAGGTAAAAAGGAAAAGCAATAATCGTGATGGCATGGAAGCAAGAAACACGGTTCTCTACCACAGATTGAAAATCACAGCAAACTCCCCTTGCTTAGAAAGGACAGCAAGGCTCGTCACCTTCTGCTGGAGCTCCTCGATGGTGCGGAAGTAGGACTGGTAGTTGGGGCACACTTCGGGCTCCTGCTGCTGGCACCGCTCCCGGATGCGGCTCTCCAGCTCCGCGTTCTCCCGCTCCAGCTGGCGCACCTTCTCCAGGTAGCTGGCCAGGCGGTCGTTCAGGAACTGCATGGTCTCCTTCTCATTGCCATTGAAGGAGCCCTCGCAGAACAAGCCACAGCTGCCCACGTTGGCGGGGATGTTGCAGGCCCCAGGCAGGGTGCAGCCGTGACAGCTGGGGGGCACGCAGGGCCGGGAGGAGAAGCTGGAGCGGCAGCTCAGGCTGGGCAGGAAGCAGCTGTAAGACATGGTGCTGAAGGGAGTGAGGCTTTCAACTGAAGACAGAGTGCAAGTCCTCCCAGGAGCTTGTGGGTCTCCTGCCTCTGGGGAGCATTTATACCCCTTCCGCAGAGGGTGTGGACATGATATTTAATGTCTTTTTCTTTTTACTTCTTCACTGGCTTTCAAACGCCCTTCCCTTCAGTCTGTTGTATGCCTTCCTCAGAAGAGTTCCCTGTCCCGTAAAATTCTTTAGTTGGGCTTCTTGCTAAGTCGGGACTCCCCTTCAGGCTGTACACCCATGAAATCAGAGCTTTGTGGTAGAGCTTCAAAGAGCCCACACAGTCTAGCCCAAGGATCTCCCCTTGTAAATTGGGAGTTGGTCCATCCAATGCCATTCCTTTGGGTCAGGTGATCCTGTAAAGCCGCAATCAGACTCATCTCCTGGCCCACCTGGCATTTCTAGGGAGGGCCTGGGATTGAGTCAAGGAAGAAGGTGCCTGAAGTGGCAGCAGTGGACTCCCTTCCCCTCTGCTTTGAGAGAAGGATCCTCCAGTGATGCAGCATGCCGCTCCTTGGAGGCCTTGAGGTGGATAAGGATGCACTGGGGCCAGCTGAGAAGGATGGGCAGCTGTTCGTGTAACGCCTCCTGTACATCACTTAAAAGGATTGCAGAGAAATTTTAAAGGTAAAGGTTTTGACAAACAGTTTGAGAACAGGGAAGGTTCTGGAGGAAGAGATCATTTTGAAAGAGGGCTGAAAAAATGCAGGCTGAGAGAGCCATATAAATGCTCTTATCTACGTAGGAAAAGTATCTGGAGGCAGGTGTGAGAGGAAGGAATAAAGAAGTCAAACTTTTTCACTGAAGTGTCCACAGCATTAGGACAGAGGGGTTGGGTCATTGGGAGAGTCAGGAGGTAGCCCCAAGGGGCCTCCTGAAGTGAGAACTTTGACACTGATCTTAAAACTTCATGTGAATTGACCTTATATTCCATGATACACTCATGTTAGCTTTAACATAAAAAATCATTTTAAGGTTTCCAGTTAAATTTTCTAAGATTTCACCCGATTCTCAAAGTGAAATTGACACGTAGGAAGATGAACTCTATCCTGTCCTGGGCTTCCCATCCTCAGCCTTACTGGGTTACATGCAACTGGCTTAAGAACCAAAGGTCAAAAGGCGCCAAGGAGGTCTCTGTGGTCATGTAGTTGAATCCAAGGACCTGGGCACCAGGAGAGAAAATGCTGAAACACAACATAAACAGGGGATTTTGCAAGGCAAGCTTGGAGTCATTTGGGATTGATTTGGGGGATGAAGAAAGGAGTGGCCAAAGTTCTGAATATATAAAAGTTGCATAATTATAGGCACCACCAGCTCCCACCTGCATCTCATGCAGCAGCGCCCCAACCTCCACTGTGGCTTTGGCCACCAGCCAGAGTGGCAGTTTTATTGACAACTTATTGGAGTGCTTCTCCGCGTTGAGCTTTCATGATAGTATTCATGCGGCGCTCTGCTTGACTCTCAGATAAAAGGTCCTTCATCTACCCTCTCCAAAGCCATTATCACCACTTAGTGTAATGCCATCCAGATGAAAAGCCACACTGTGCTACAAAGAAGCCCCAGACTTATAATAAAATCAAAATTTCTTTGTTTGCCTCCAAGGCAATTAAAGGGGGAGAAATAGGTGCGTCCTGTGGCGGGCATCACCAAGACTCAGGAGGAAGGGCGCAAGGTTAGGCGGTGGCAGTCAGTAGGGAGCTTCAGTCTCGCTTCATCTGGGCTGGGGACAAATGGAAAACCTGTGAATCGGACTGAGGAGCATTCACTCGTAGGCAACAGCATGGGCCTCCTGCCCCCAAGTCTTGTCAGCCTGCTCCAAAACACTGGTCTTCCAGCAAGGAGCTGTTTCCTGAATCCTGCCTTCCTCCCAACCCAGGAGGGTTTTCCCTTGACCACAGGCTAAATGCCAGCGGCACTCTCCAAGCTCTTTGGTCTCATCGACCGATTGGCCAGCGGAGCCTCGTGGGGCCTTCAGCCAACGGAGGATGTTTAGCTTCTCAGTACGAGAAGATTCAAAGATTGGGTCTGAGTCCATGAAAAAGCAAAAGTCGAATTTGCAAACAATGCAGAGAGATCAGAGCAATAGGGAGAGATGGAAATAGGGATAGGTATGTTTAATAAGAGAGATAAGAACATCAAGAAGAGGCAAGGAGGGAATTCTAAGAACCACGCAAGGCCACGCTGATCAGCCAAAGGAGCCCGTCTTCAAATGAGTGAACCTGGAGAACGCAAGGCTGAGAAGCAGCCAAGACAACCTGAATTGATGGACAGAAGAGTGGGCCAGCGGCTGAGTGCCCTGCAAGATGTAAATGGAGATGACACGGGAAAGATCTACAGACATGGGACCACAGCTGCTGAGGCCTCTGAAAGAAGTGACATTGTTCCAAGGTGTCCAGACCAGAGTATCACCTCTACATCCAGTCTGGGATTTGTTTGTGGCTGAGAAATGCACTGTGGCCCACACCCAGGCAGCGTAAAGCCAAGGGGGCAAGGCTGCCTGTTCCTGAATGAATAAGGAGTGTGCAGAGGAGAGAGAGGAGCAGAGGGACTCAGACCTGCACTGGGTTCAGGTCATCGCCCACCACAGCCACGAAGAAGATGAGAAAGAACAGGTCACCCCTGTGACCTGCTGGTTTTTCCTGGAGATTCCTTTTTTCCCTGCAGAAGGTGAAATGGCACAAGAATTCAGGAGGGGACAGCAGACGAACTGGCCGGTGAGTAAATATAATGCTGCCGTCCCTTGTAAATCTAGCCTCTTTCTTACAGTGTTTTCAAAATATCAATAGGCTTGAGTGAATTTGCTTCTTGAATTAAGGGGGAAAGTGCGACTCCGGCATTCTAAGGTCTCCATAACCTCACACAGGTTAGGAGCAGACTTCACCTACTCTCTTGATCTCCTAATTGAAATATCTGCAAATTTTATTCATTCAGAGAGAAATTGAGCAGTCAAGGGATGATCAAACCCACTTTCTTTATTTAGCTCAACTTTATCCAGAACACATTTATTGAGCAGCTTCTCCACGCTGAGCATGGGACTAAATTGAAACATAGTTCTGACAGCGGATTATGTTTTTATGAGTAATTCAGGTTAATGTGGGTCCCCAAAATACATGAAAAATAACAGTAACATAAAGAGGTGAGATATTTAAAAGATGTGAGGTGGACATTTGGAAATATGTTTATGTTTAAGGTAACTAGAAGATTGCATGCATGACATTACGGGCAGCGGTCACTGGTTGAACATTACCAGGCACTTGGCATAGTCCCAGGGCTGGGCCCGGGGGTTCAGTGGGACAGTGGGACGGTGGGGAGATGACATGCCCCTGCCCTCCGCCAACTCTCAGTCCTGCTGAGCAGCCAGGTCCACAGCTAACTAACATAAGATAATCTAATTGGGACCTTACCCCCAGAAAGTTTCTTCCTTGGCCCCTCCCACTTCTTCCCATGCCTATTCCTGCCGCTAACTCCAGTCAGGCTATTTCAACTCAATTCATGATTCCCAGCCAGGAGATGAGGGATGAGACCATTTGAGATTATTTAATTCTATCCCGAAGGAGATGTATTGGTGACTGCACTCTCCAGGTGACTCAGAGGTAGGATTCAAACAGCTGATCTCATTAGAATCCTGATCCCTTTAAGAATCTCTTCTTCAACCTGACCTGGTAATCAGATACTTGGATATTTGGTTCTTGTTGCTTTGGAGACCACAGGAGGCATGGTGGCGACCGCTGGTTGTTGCAGCCCTGTGGCATCCCCATAGGACCCGCGGGCATTGAGATGAGTGTCAAAGCGGGTGAAAGAGGCTTCCAGGGATGAGGTATGGGACAGAAGGAAGAAAACAGGCGATAAAAGAAATCAGGCAGATAAAAGAGGAAAATAGAGATAAAAACAGAAATTGAGACAGAGACCAGTGGAGAGAAGAGGAGGTGACAGTGAAGATGCTGGTGAGCAGATGCAGTTCTGACACCCTGCGGATCAGCGAGATTTGCTGCGGGGCAGAGCACTTGGGTGGTGGCCCCGGAGGCCCATGTGAACGAGGGAAGCATGCGTTTCAGATGTCTGAGAACCAGGGAGGGGGAAGGGGGAAGGGAGGCAAGGGAGATTTGGGTACCCAAACCAGCGTAAAGGGGGAGCCTCTGCTGACGGAGGCCAGGAGACGGCCAAAGGCGGAAGCTGAGTCTGAAATGTGGTCGGGGCGGAGAGGCCTTTGCAAGGTGGGAGCAGCACCAGGAAGATTTCCCTTGGAGAGATTCTCAGACCCCGGAAGCCTTTGCCCTGTAAAATCCGTCTCAGCCACCTCACCCCAGCATTTGAGAGTGGGTCTGAACGAGAAGTTTCATCTGGATGTACCTCCAGCAAAGCCCTCAGCAGTTCAGTGCAGGGAAAGAGCAAAGGACCAGGAATGAGAAGACTTGGGTGTGAGTGAGACCAGCTGTGAGACCTTGGGGGTTGGGGGGGAGTCACTCACCTCCCTAACCCTCAACTTGTCTCGCTGCAAAATGAGGATCAAGAAACCTGTTCTGCCTCTCTCTGGGTTTTGGCGGGGTCATATTGGATAAGACATAAGAAAGTGCTTTGTAAATGGTAAAACGATGCACACATCATTGACTATTTCTCTTCTCCTCCTCTTCCCCAGTGGACAAAGGGGATTTAGTAATGGCAGGGGGTGGGTTGACCTTCTTTGGTGATTCCCAGCCATTAAAATTGCTAGGGTCCTCAAGCCATTTTCAATACTATAGAACTTTCATTCTTTACTTTACCCTTTGTGGCATAAATTCTAAGAAATTGTTCCTCTAGTATAAACACTCTCTCATTTCCTTCAAGGAAAGAGAATCAAAACATTGGGGTAATTATGGTCCTGTCTTCCTGCTGACACAATCTGAGATGTGGCTTCTGTAAAGCATAGTAGTGAAGAGCGCAGTTACTGGAAGCAGACTGCCTGGCTCTGAATCCTGGCTTCACCACCTAGTAGCTGTGTGACCTTGCGCATGTTACTTAACCTCTCTTAGCCTTAGTTCCTCATCTGCAAAATGAGGATAACAATAGCATTGGCTTTGTAGGATTACTGTAAGGATTAAGTGGGTTTATGTAAATAAACTTATCTACTACCTAGATCAGTGCCTGGTCACAGTTAGAGCTTGATGAATGTGAGCTTCGATGACAATGATGACGATCATGATAAAGATGGTGATGATGAAGAAAAGTGATGATTGTGGTGGTGGTGCTGGTAGTGATGATGGTAATGATGGACTGTTTGGTTTCCAGGAAAGCTCTTCACACCTCCCCAAGTATAATGATCCCCTCTACCCAGTATTTCTTCCCAGAAACCCAAACCACTTCACACGCGCACACACACACACACACAAACAATGTCTCATCAAAGCTCATATTTTAATTACAAATGACAGTCAGGACATTGAATGTAAACTTAAGAAACACAGGTCAATCACCCTGGGGCCCCATTGACTCATTTCATGTCACCAGAAGAATCCCTCAACCATTGAATGACTCACCTTCTCTGCTCCTTAAATGGGAAGAACAATGCTTGCCTGCTCTGTCATGGTGCAAGAAGAAGTGGGTTTATTTGTTGTACAGCTTTGAACTTGTTGGATGAAAGGAGCTACTTAAGTACAAAGGAAGAGTCAAAGGTGTTTGGGCCAGGTGCTAAATTAAAACTAATCAAGATTGCTCTTTCTTATTGGGACCCACTCTTGGGTGAGTGCCTCAGGGATGTGTCACCCCCACTACCTCTATGCTTCTACACTTGGGGAGAAGAGCTGAGGCTCGGTGGAGGGGAAGGGAGGGAAGGCGTGACAGCCTCTGACCCCTCCAGAGCTTCTTATGATGGAAGTCCTGCTGCCTCCCAAGCAAATCAGTCCTGTCTTCACAGACAGCGGCCACCAGGGAGGACTCTGGGCTTGAGAGCAGCTGGAGGCACAGCAACCAGGCCCCAACTTAAGTTCTGTCCGTCCTTGGGGCTTGGGACTGTGGTCACTCCGGCTCCGGGATGGGCTGGACTCAACAACCATCAGCTGGACTTCGCAAACTTCTCAGCAGCTACTCTGAATCAGAGAGTTCACGGAGCAGAGAGCGAAGACAAGAACCAGCTCCTAGAGTTGGTCTTTTGGCTCCACTTTAACACTTGTAGTTTCACTGACAAATAAGACCTGGAAAGAAGGGAGTCATGGAACTTGGGGGCTAGAAGACCCTCTACCACCATCTCATCCAGCCCCATCATATGCCTGAGTAACCGCCCCAACATCACCCCGAGGCGGTTATAAAGGGCCTGCTTGAACGTCTTCAATGATGGGGAACTCACTGCCTCCCATCTTTGGCCAGCTCTCATGCTGCTTTCTGGAGACACGCTGTTCTCGCCCATGGCTGCCTAAATATGGAGCCTCTGGTTCATGTGTCTATTGTCTGCCAGGCAAGTTCCAAGTGAGGCAGCTGCCAGAAGGACTTGCGAGTGGAGCCTGTGCGGGAGCTTGAGTGGGTCAGTTAGATTGGCCTTTTCTAGACTGACAGTCTGACAGGCTCAGCAATTACCATCATCAGAGCTTTGCAGTTTGCAGGGGAAAGGCTCTATCTCAAAGGGACGAGGGATTCCTTACCCAGGGGATCTATCGGGAGAGTAAGGCCAATCCCTTCTGCAGAGTGTCTGGCCAGTCAGGGGCTCACTCCCCAGATAAACTCCCTTACCCGTGGTTCTCAAACTTGAGTGTGCGTAGAATCACCTGGAAGGCTCCATAAACCACACTGCTTATTCAGAAAGTCTGAGGTGTGGCCCAAGAATTTGCATTTCCAACAAGTTCCCAGGTGATGCTGGTCCTCCTGATTGGAGGACCACATTTATAGAACCACCGCCCCAAAGCTTCTCATGTTGAAATTTTTCCCCTTCAAAGCTTCCAAAATATGGGCTTTGGATCTGGTTCAAAGAGGCCGGGCTTCAAGCCTTGATTCAGCCACCAGCTGAGAATAGTAACAGCCACACTCTCTTTGCAGGGTTTTTGTGGGACCCTGTGTCAACAAGGTCGGTAAGGCCCCAGCACGGTCCTTGTTCGTGATGAGCACGTGATCACAAAAGCTTACCTCAAATAGAATAGTCTAGGGGGGCCCGGTAGAACCTCTGACCTGAGTTTTCCCTTTGCACAAGGACCAGAGGGCTTCATCCAGATAAAAGGGGGTTTTATTTAGTGTCCGTACTTTCAAAGTTCTGTGAGTCTGCCTCTAAGTAGGCTTGGTCGGCTCAAGAGTTGGGTGTGGCTCGTCTGTGCCATTTTGCTGCTGTCTCATTTGTAACCACGGTCCTCACTGGCTTTGCCGTCTTCCGGAACCACTCTGGTCAGTAAGCCACAAGCCCAGCTGCTCAGGGAACAACCGGCTCAAGGAGCTCCCAGCAATGCTCTCAGCGTGGGCTGGAGAAACTCAGACCACCAGGCACCGTGCTCCTTATGCTGCAGAAGTGACGTTTATTAGCGAAATGAAAACAAGGTTACCAGCCGCATCTCAGAGAGACCAGGAGGCAATAGAAGAGAGAAAAATGGAACACTCCAGACACTGCGAAGAGAGGAAGCACAAATCCAGGGGCCAGGAATGAGCCGCTGGACTGGAAAGCCCATCGACGGAGAAGCGCTGCCGGCTGGCTGAGGCAGAAAGGCCTCGGGCGCGGGCCTGGAGCCCAGAGCCTGGAGCCAAAGGGGCTGCAACAGTGCCCGTGTCTCAGCACCTCACACTGAGGAGGAGGTCAGCGTCGAGGCAATGAGCAGGGCCCACAGGTGGCCCGAGGAGGCCTGGAAAGGCAGGGAGAGCAGCAGGGAGAGGCTGCAGGGGCTGGGCAGGGCGTGCTGGAGACCGGGGTCGTGCACGGGTTGCAGGGGAGCCTGCAGAGAGAACAAAGGTGTCTGAAACATTCACATGAGAAGTGCATGAAAGACAAAAGTATGTAGACACTTTAGAATTGGAAGAGCAAAAGGGGATTTTAGACCTTAGAGGTTCCTCTAGGCCTAGAAAGGGACAGTGACTTGCCCAGAGTCCACTGTGGAGCTGGGACCAGAGCTCAGGGTGCCCGTGTGCAAAACCAGTGTTATCTGCCACGTGGAAAGGAATGGGGCAGAGAGAAAGGCTGGCAGAGCGAAAGCATGAGCCACTCTCTTATTTTAAACACAGCCCCTAATCTTGCTCCTTATTACTTAAAGGGGTGTACTATCCATCTTACTTTTTTCACAGCACTACTGAGGAACTAAAATGAGAGAACGGGGAAATGCCCCTAGCAATATTTTTAAATGCTGAGTAGGAAGAATTCCTGGTACTAGAATATTTCTTCCAGAGAGAATTTAGCAAAACCTAAGTGCACTGGGCTTGCAAGTATTTTAGCCCCTGTGGGAGTGACTAGTATCCAGGAGCGTGAAGTCATCGGCCAGATGGACGGCATGAGTTGAAAAGCCCCTGCACACCTCATCTATGTCCAGGCAGCCCACCAGGCTTACTAGGTAGCAAGTTTGTCCCCAAAGATGGAGTCTGCCAGGCCACCCCCTCCTTATAGGTCATTCCCAATAAGAGGTTTCTGCTTTTACACACGATGTTGACACAAACAACATCGGGGTACGTACTTGCAGTCCTCACTCTCCAGAAGGTTCTTGTAGGTGGCGATCTCGCCCTCCAGCCAGGCCTTGACGTCCAGCAGCACCTGGTACTCCTGGTTCTGCCGCTCCAGGTCCGCCCGGATCTTGGACCGCTGCTCCTCCACGTTGCTGATCAGGCCCTGCATCTGGGCCAGCTCGGTGCTGTAGCGGGCCTCGGGCTCAGGCAGGAAGTTCTGCAGACAGTCTTTCTGTGATACCGGAGAAAGGGGGAAGCAGGTTAAAAATCATGGATCCCTGCCCTCAGCCTCTTCAGTAAGACCATGACACCCCAAGACATTGCCAGGGCCAGAGAACAGTCCAGCTCCCATTAGCGGTGTCCAGCAGGAAGAAGTAACAACGTGCTACGGCTCTTCATCGTAAACCTTGGGATAAGTTTGCAGAACCTCCCTCATCAGGGATAATGTTCATCCCCTCAGCATCCACATCTATGAGAAAGTTCTTGCAAAAGCAGGGAAGTCAAGGATTAAGCTGTGTCCCTTGTCTGTATTTAAGAGAGGCGCGTCCTGAACCCGGGGACGCTCATGGGAGTGGGAGCCAAGCTGAGGCTTCCATGAGCACAAAGGAACTCACCAGTGTGTGCTGAGCCTGAAGCTCCACCTCCAGGGCGTTCACGGTGCATCTCAGCTCCAGGATCTCCGACTGGCAGCACCGAAGCTCCTCGGAGCAGGATGTGGCCTGCAGGCTGATGCCTTCAGACTGCAGCACAGGGGCACAGGGACACGGGATCACCTCCCTGCCCGCGCGGTGGCCGGGCTCCCTCCCTGCTCTGCAACATCGCCCTCACCTGAGCTGGGAACCACTGTTCCACGTCGCGGCGGTTGGTCTCCACCATGGCCTCGTACTGGCACCGCACCTCCCCCAGCACCCTGCCCAGGTCCACGGGGGGCTCAGTGTCCAGCTCAATCTGGAGCTTGTCCCCCAGCTGGCACTTCAGAGTGTAGACTTCCTGTGGGCATAGGAGGAGGGCGTCCCATTCATGGGGCCCCTGCTGCCCTCCATCCAGAGCCTCATCTCCCACTTCCCATCCTCCACAGCGATTTCCCTGAGCTCCTGAGGACGAGGCACTGCCTGCCCCAGCCCAGCATCTTCCAGAGGCTATGGAAGAAGAGCAAGCTCCCGCTGAAAGCCAGAGCTCACCTTTACGGCTTGTGAGGCTCAACCATGAAGAAGGGCAGCTCATCCCATGCAGAAGGAAGAGTCTCATTTCTTACCCCAAATGAGCCTGAATTCACCCCTAGAAAGTCTTCAGGTCTCACACAAAGGGCCGCATACGTGCTCATGGTTCTTCTTGAGGCAGAGCAGCTCCTCCTTCAGGGACTCGAGCTGGGCTTCCAGGTCACACTTGGCGAGTGTGAGGTCGTCCAGCGCCCTGTGCAGGCTGCAGACGTCGGCCTCCACCAGCTGGCGGAGCGAGTGCTCCGTCTGGAACCTTTACCAGGGCAGGTACAGGAATGGTGTTAGAGAGCAGAGGGGGCCCCAGGACACAGTTTACAGCGTAACTCCGCTGGCCTTCCCTCCACAGTCTAATTGTGAGTTGCCATTTCCTGCGTAGTGCGCTCACAGCCCACAAAGCAACAGGGTGTTCCCACTCACTCAACACTAAGCACTTCAGACAAACGAGGCAGAGGGCCAGTGCCCTCATGGGCTGATGGCCTAAAGGAAGACAGTAGAGTGACCAGGCCAAAGTGTGATCACTCCAGACCCTCCTCTTGCCAC
The DNA here is from genome assembly GCF_041296265.1 of Equus caballus. Lineage (NCBI taxonomy): Eukaryota > Metazoa > Chordata > Mammalia > Perissodactyla > Equidae > Equus > Equus caballus. Next base: position 21,363,021 of record NC_091694.1, on the reverse strand, counting down.
CCGCTACTGAGCCGGACGCTGGACTCTCTCTCGAATTAGAAGTCAAACTGCCAGAATGGGAGGAAGGAAGGGCTTTCTTTTGCTTAGAGGAGTGAGGCTTCCACGGTGCCCTGAAGAAAGACGATAAAATTTAATGCCCCTTCCTGCTCCCAGGTTGCGCCTTCTCAGCCAGTGTAAACCCTGCGACCTTCACCTGCCTCCATCGCGGGCAGTGGAGCGTGATTTCCGTCATGAATTATTAGTGCTCAGAGATTGGTCGAGCTGCAGTGTGGAAACGTGTCCTCACTGAGGCAGCAGAGTTTTGTAGGAAATGACCTTGGGGTAGGAAATGTGGCCCAGGTTCCAGTGTGGCCACTCAATAGCCATGTGACTTCTGGCAAGTCACCTCAATGCTCTGAGTGAGAGATGCCATCGCTGCCCTGCCTGCCTCACCAGGTTCTTCTTACAACAGAATCAAGTGGACGGTGCATTCTAAATCATGTTATAAACTACAAAAGCTAAAAATGGCAGAGGGGTTGTTTTTTTAAGATCTTGGGCATAATGCCCTCTGGCTTCCCCTGCTGTCACTGTTGGTTTGGGATCTTGATCAATGAGATCTCTGATGCTAACTGCATCACAAGACAGAAGTCAGGGCAGGTATGTGGCTGCTCCCCCTGCCTGTCCTACCCCAACTCACTTGGTCCTGAAGTCATCTGCAGCCAGCTTGGTATTGTCTATTTGCACGACCAGCTTGTTGTTCTCAGATTTGATGCACAGGATCTGAAGAGAGAGAGAGGGTCAGTGATTCACTGTTCCCAGAGCCATCTATGGCCTCGAGTCAAAGGAAGTTCCATTGCCTGGGATTCAAACGACAGCATCCCCGTGGACAACACAAACTCCCAAACATATAAGAGGTGCTGGTGTGGTGCAGGAGGGACAATGTGCAAGAGGATTTCCCCGCAAAGGCTGAAGGCGTAGAGGCAAAGGACCCGGGAGATGAAAGTGGTAGCAAATTGAACATACAACAAAGACTTAATTTTATTTTGCCAGCCATGATGCTTAGCCTGATATAAACAAGAATATCTGGAATCTAGGCCACAGAACAGTGGGCTGGTTATTCAGATAAGGTGGGACCCATTCTTAATAAGAAGTCCCTTACGCTAGCTGGTCAGCCTCCCCAAAGGAGTTCTCTGAATCTAGTCAGATTTCTGTGGCCCCTGTTCTGACATTCTTTGTCTTCCCATCTCTAGAACTAAGATGTAGGCTCTTAAGAAGCATTGCTTTGGTAATCAAAGGGGACAGCAGATATGCATGAGAGACCAATGCTACTGATTGGATCTACACTGGCTCATAAAGGACATTAGCACTTGCTCCCTGTACTGCACCAGAAGTGCGGTTGCATGTTTTTGCAACTACAATTTAAGAATTGTAAGTACTGAAACCAAACAGACGCAAACTCAGAATCCTGGAGAGTCGAGTCCTGCACCTCATCCTTTGCACAGCCCCATTCACCTCCACTGAAGAGATTCTCTTCCCGCAATCCAAAAGACATTGCAGCCCTGGCTGTTTCTACTGCCAATCCAGTCCCTGAAAATTCAGTGCAAGTGTCAGTAATCATTTTTCCTAAAGGACCAGACAGTAAATATTTTAGGCTTTGCGCACCATGAGTCTCGGTCACAATTACTCCATTCTGCCATTGCAGCACAAAAGCAGCCATAGACAATACATCAATGAATGAGCGCAGCTGTGTGCCGATAAAACTTTGTTTATAAAATCAGGCAGTAGGTCGGGTTTGGCCCTCAGGCTGTAGTTTGCCAACCCCTGATCAGGAGCACCAAAAACCTCACCTTTCTGCTGGGGCTCCTCCATGGTCCGGAAATAGTTCTGGTAGTCCGGGCACACGCTGGACTCATCGCATTTGCTCGACTCTAGGATCTTGGTCTCCAGCTCCACGTTGTCCCGCTCCAGCTGGCGCACCTTCTCCAGGTAGTTGGCCAGGCGGTTGTTCAGGAACTGCATGGTCACCTTCTCATGGCTGTTCAGGGTGCCTTCGCCGTAGGTCCCACAGATGCCAATGTTGCCAGGAATGTCGCAGGTCCCTGGCAAGGGGCAAGCAGCGTTGCAGCTGTGGGGCAGACAGAGGCTGGGTCGGCCCAGAGGGGTCGTCCCCACGCGGACTCCGTTAGCATGTGCCAGGGTGGCTGAGAGGCACAGGGAGGCAGCCTTGGCCTCTGGCACGTGCCCACTGAGGAGAGACCTGCAGCAGTTGGAAGACATGGTGCTAAGAGGCCAGACCCCTGCCTTGCCCACGGCCGGATTTGCCTGAAGCTGAAACCTTGCCTCTCCTCTAGACCTTATATAGGCCTGTAGTGGGTGGTGGTGCAAGAAAACTGGCATTTTCCTCATTAATATTTATGTTGATTCTTGTACAATCACTCTATTAGTCAGTGATTTCGTCTCCTATAAAGAGTTAATGAGCTCATGAAAGAGGCCTTGACCCACATGGGAGGCTTCCATCACTGCAGGGTCCTTGAAAAAGAGAAAACAAGGTCTTCTTTGAGCTGCCCACATTCTGCGGCTATGAATTCTTTCCCCTCTGTCAGCTTATGTCTGTGAAATAATCAAGAACAGAGACTCCTAAAACTTCCTTAAAGTCTCTCTTGCTCCAGTATCCTTTCCTACCTTGGAATGTTCCCGTCCTGGCAAAGTCTAAAATATTAATCAATCAGGCATCCAGGAAAGGGAGAGACCACAATTCGTTTGTTTCAGCAGACATGCACGGGAGGGCCCAGGGTGGGCCGCTGCCTGCCTGGAGGGAAGGACTTAGATTCCAACAAGAGGGATAAGAAAGTGAATGACCTTGATGTTACAAAGGCAATAAGAGACAGTATTTAAAAATTTTAAAAATAAAAGAGCTGTGAAGATTTTCAGTAAAAGAAAGCACATTGAGAGACCAGAAAAAATCTTCACGGAATAGGCAACATTTAAAATGTGTTGAATGGTGGTTTCCAGGAGGGGTTGGGGAAGAGAGGATCTCTCATAGAGAACAAAACGAACAGAATCAAATGTTTTTGGGAAATGGAAAATTTTCTAGCTGCGTTGACACTTATAATGAAGACACATAGGCCAGCACTGGAAAGTTACGTTTAGTCCAGGTTGTGGGAAGCCTTGAATGCTAGGACCATCCCATATATAATCTTCAGTTAGAGGCAAGTCAAAGATAGAGATCTGGCCCGGGAAGCTGACTCTCCTCAATATGAAGGAAAATAAATATCCAGGTTCTGTTTGAAGGAAAGTAACAGAAAGAGGATGGAATTTTCCTGTATAAATATTAGGGGGAAACACAAGGCTAGAACAATGAAAGAGAAACCTAAATTCCAAATTGATGTCGGTGTTTGAAAACTGAATAACACACTTTTCAACAACTCATGGGTCAAAGAAGAAATCAAATCAGAAATTAAAGTATTTTGGACTGAATTAAAATGAAAATAAACATATCAATGTGGTTTTGGTAATTAAGACCTTTTCTGTGCAAATGTGAAACAGATAAGCAGTTTTGCAAGTTGGGAAAAAACTTGTGAATGAAACTGGGTTATTTGTGATTCCCAAGAAATAAAATTGTGTTCCCTGCTGTTGGAGTCTATAGGCTAATTAAGGCGGGCAGTGATTAATACTTTATGGTGTCTGTTCTCAGGGCCTCCCCCTCCTTTCCAGCATCTTCCCTTCTTACACATCAGTCCTCTCACTGACTGAGTCCTTCTTGGCTTGTTTAAGAAGATGCACCCTTAAGAACTTTGATTTTTCATCTTTTGAAACTTCTTGCGTTTCTTTGAAATGCACCTACTTTGATTGTCCATTACTTAGGGGACTCTAGAACAAAATTTAAATTTCCTTAATCTTCAGACACACTCAGAGGATCAGAAGCTTTATGGCCTCCTCAGTTCCTAAAACAAACAAGCCAGTGGCTAGTCATTCCAAAAACCCTGGAAAAGAGCAGCCAACCAGCTTCCAGGCTGTGCTAAGGAAGACGCTACTTTGACCCCATTCCTAAGATGAATGAATTCACCAGGAGGGCCTAGAGACACCAGTGCATTTTTTGGCTGGCTCTAAAACATGGAATCTCCAAGCCAAAGGGATCTCGAAGTCCTATAGTCTAGGACCCTCTGGCATTAAACCTCTTCTGATGACCTTCCTCCAACTCGTTATCTAGTCCACCACTTTCCAGAATGGCCCATTCCATCATTGGCCAACTTGGAGTCTGTGGCTCAGTTTCCCAGGCTTTGTACAAGACACTGGAATCAAGAGATAAAGAACAGCTAGCTCTGCCTTAAGGGGCCTGCCACATAGGGGATTGTTAGAAAGTTCTTTAGGCAAAGACAAGTCCACCTCCACGTTATTCCTGCCTATTGATTTCTTTTGCTCTTTCATTTATTCTGTAAATATTTATTGAGCACCTACTCTGTGCCAGACAGGCACCAAGGCTGGACACTGAGGGTATGTTAGCAAGTTTAAGTCAGAGAGATTGTCCTTTACTTTCTAGTTCTACCCATGGGGTCCCACAGAGGATAAATCCAATCCTTCTGCCACCTGGCAGACCATCAGCTCCTTGTGACTGATGCGCAGTTTCTCTTCTCGGTTCTTTATTTAGCATGGTTCTAAACCCTCTCGCCATCCTCAGTGTAATCCTCTGACTACACTCCTCGTAGCTTGTATCACTCTTAGGAGGGTGCCCTAGAATGGAATTTCTGATAAGTTCGGATCAAGAGGCTGCCACGAGATAGCCCGGCAAAGCTTCTTGCTCTTGTGTCAACTCTGTTGGTACAACGACTCTATGTACAGATGTGGGCAGTTTTCACCAAGGTATGGTTCACCACCGTCAGTGACCTTGTCCCAGTGACTACTCCAAATGACCCAATATTCATGAGCTCCTGTCACAGAAGAGCCCTCTCAAGGCACCAAGGGGCAGGGGGGCATGCAGAGATGAGTCAGAGAAATTCTCACCTCTCAAAAAGCTCAGAGCAGGAGAAATAGGTCATGTAACCCAGAGGAAGGAGAGGTCATGGAGAGTCAGAGATGTGGAAGGGCATCAAAGAGACTTGATCTGGAGCTTGGAAGATACGTAAGACTTGGACAGGCAGAGAGACAGAGAGAGGGTTTTCTAGACAGAGATGAGCACAAACAGTAGGAAGCAGAAATGTGCCTGGTGGGCTCAGGAGGAGCAGGGCAGCAACCTCAGGAATACAAGATGCAGCCAACAGAGGCCGGCCGGCCCTGAGGGGCGGGCCCCAAAAGAAACAAATTTCAATGACTCAGAAATGTAGACCTAAAGAGTCAAAGAGTCAAAGAATTAAAGCATGTTAAACTGAAATTATGCTAATTTATGCTTGATTTATGCAATTTATGCTAGATTAATGCTCCTTATATTTTCATTACATCTACACTGGTGATTCTCAAACTTTAGCCTGTTTCAGAATCAACTGGATGGCTGGCAAAAATGCAGATTGCCAGGCCCAGGGCCAGAGTTTCTGATTCAGTAGGCCTGCAGTCAGCCCGAGAGTCTACATTTCTAGTAAGTTCCCAGGTGACACTGAGGCTGCTGGTCTGAGGACCACACTGTGAGAACAGAGCCGTCGCTCTACAGAAATAGACGAGCTTTGACTGTCACGCCATGTAGGTGAAGCGCGATGTAACAAAACAGTATTTAGTTCAGGAGGAGCCGGTGTTTGAATGACCGCATTTCAAATCTGTTGTTTTCATTTTCTTCAACATAAAAAGAAGGTTTTGTTTGTTTTCCTGGTTTGCTCTTCTTCGCGGAGGTTTGTTTCATGAGAACATCTAAGACAGAAGGAGAAGGGAGGGACAGCAGGGGAAACCTGTGCCGTGTTTGTCAAGCCTGTGGTAAGAAGCCAGTCCACATGAAGACAACATTTGCAGAGGACGGAGAAAGGTCAAGAGAGTGAGATGCACTAACATTTACCATATGCTTGGAATCTCGCATGGCGCTCAACATGCAGGATTTCATTTAATTCTGCCTCTCTCTCTCTCATACACACACACACACACACACACACACACACACTCACTCACGTCTATATATTCAAAGTCCTTATACCCCACCATATTTGACTACCTACTATGTGCCTCCGGGTATTGTGCCACATGTTTTATATATAATCACCTTTTAATCCTTACACTGCAAAGGAGTTTCAAGTATCATGTTGAAGAATAAGAAAAACAAAGCTCAGAGCAGTTAAATAACTTGTCTGAGCTCACAGAGCTAGAAAGCACAGTCTTTGAAACATCAGCTCAGGGCTGCCAGACCCTTAAGCCCAAGTTCTTTTTGCTCTACCAGGCCACCCACGCGCCAAGCCCAGGCCCCCAGGCAGCAGCCACAGACATCCAGTCCATCCATTAGATTCATTCAACAAGTGGGTGCCGAGGTCTTGCTCTGGGCCCCACATTTGTCTAAAGAGCTGGTGAAATACAGCAGAAGGCAGATCAGAGTCCTCTGGAGGCTTTCGAGCAGACAAGAGAGATGATCAAAGTAGCAGTTTAGGAAAATGAGTTTAGTGTGCAGGATGCACCCTGGGGTGGGAATGCCGGATCTCCACTTTGCAGGCTCTCTAGTACGAATGCACTGCGTAGTGTGTAATATATAGCCCAGACATGTTCAACGACAGAGCGAAGCGCTGGCGGTGTATGCAGGGTGAACTCGGCACAGGAGAGACAGGGCAGGAGGGGGCTCTTACACGAACCCTGACAGCATGTGATGGAAACCAAATCCAGCCCCCAGCAGTGCTGCCAGGAGGGAAGGGACAGAGGGCAGAGATGTTACAAAACGACTCTACCGAAACTCTGCAAGGCTGAGCAGATTGTTGTATTTGGGGTCAAAGGAGGGAGGGACAGCAAAAGTGTCCTTGAGGTCACCCCGAGGTTCCTAGGACAATAACGTGGTGGGAAGGGAAGTCAAGGCAAAAAGCTGGCTCAGGGGGAGAAGCTGAGTTCAAGCTTGCAGAGTGTGAGTGTAGCTGAGTGGGACTGCCCCCCCGGTGGTCAGAGGTCAAGGCTGGGAGCCAGGAGAGAGCAGCCCGGGCTCTTTGGACGCGCTGAGAAATTCTCCCGAGCTGCTGAGATTTCTTCCACCTGGCAGGCAGGCAGGGCGGTTGAGTTAGCTCAGGGACTCATACCTGACAGGAGTGGGAGAGTCCCCTCCCCCTTGGCACAGGGGAGGTGGCATTGGCAACCTCCAAAACAGGTGACAGGGAAGATATTTTCGTTGGAGCAAGTGTCCTATGAAAACAAACACAACCTGTATTCTACATGAGCTGGCTTTTAGTCATGAGATGAGTTTGTGAAAGTTAAAACAACATTAAGCGAGGAGGTGAGGGGTTTTTCTGTGTTTATTAAACGGCAAGGCATGGTTGAGAAAAAGGTTGAGAACAGAATTAGATGAAAAACAGACAAAGGAAAATGGTTGAGTAAGATGAGCTCGTGGAGGTTACTACCAGCGGCCATCAGAAGGGAGGGATTTGATTTTGTTCTTAGTCAGGAAGATGCAGCGAAGATGATGAGGGGAAGGTGACGCACGACCTTAGGTATCACACCTCATGGACCGCAAAAAAAACAGTGTCTAAATTAAAAGTGCGCATGTTCTGGAAAGTCAGGAATTCCATCTTGATTTTCTTGGCTTCTCGGTATAGACAGTGGTGGGGACAGAAATGTGGGTCCTTTCCCAGAACACTCTCAGTGACTGCCAGCATCTGCCCCCAGGAGCCTGCACTAGCCATCCTACTCCTTAACACTTTGCTGGGATTGGGGGAAAATAGAATTTGGAGTTGAAAAACAGGCGATAAGAGGAGGGGCCTAGAGAGACCCATGTTACTATGTGAAGCCTGGAAAGAAACACTATAAATCAGCACGTAGGGAGTGCAGCGCTGGGAACCAGGGCTAATGGGCTTAGAGCTTTCCAGGGGGCTCAAAACTGGATCTGGTCCCAAGCCAAGGGAGCAAAAGCCTCAGGGGCAGGAAAATGATCAGTCAATCCGGCTGAACTTGTTATGGGCAAAGCAAAACCAGATACAGCATCTAGGGCCCACAGCAGTCCAAGCCGTGAGGGTAACGTGACGCAGGGAGGGAAGAGAGGAACATAACCTGCAGACGGGAGACTCACCCTGTAAGAAGAGAAGTCCTTGGATTTGGTGCCAGAGGGAATCCTGAGCCCTCAGATAGTAACAATGGATGTGAGTAAAACCACAACATCCAGATGCCTGGGCCGGGCTGGTTAGCCACCTGCCAGCCTCCCTAGCCTGCAGTCCCCTTGTGTCTGAATAGCGTTTCCTGCCACAACTGGTAGCCATGGGGGTCCCATAATTAGGGTTCATTCAGGGAGTGACCTGGCCAGGTAAGCAGAGGACAGGTCAGATTTTCATGGCCCCGTCACATGAAGGGGTCATGGCCACTCCTTAAAACATATGACTTTTAGGGGTTACTTTTTAGAAGGAAGCCCACAAGAGTCCACTGGGCACTCTTGTCCTATGACAGCCCAGAGAATGCTTTTTGGATTTTTGTTAGGCCACTTGGAGTGAGAAACAGCTCCGGTAACAACAGTGGGTAGTTTTCATTATTGCTTATAAGCGGACAGGAGTCTGGCCAAACTTCCAGGCCACCAACCTGGGAATATTTGGCCCCTGATGCTGCTGATGGTTCTGCTCCCTCCTCTTTAGCTCCTCTTTCCCTGCAGGAGAAGACTGTCCCTGCTGGTTCCCAGGGAGCCCCATAAACCGATATCCATTGAGCATCTTCTATGTGCCAGGAATATTTTATAGATTGTCCCTCAACAACAGTGAGAGGGAAATACAGGTATTCTAATTTTACAGCTGAGGAATAGATCTTAAGAGAGCGTCTTCACTCAGCTCGTGTCACAGAGGTGGGATTTGAGCCCAGGTCTGCCTGAGTCCGGTGCACATGCTCTTTCCACCATACTATGCTCCACAAAGAAGGACCGGCTTTGCATTGGTCTATGGACCAGGGTACATGGGCAAGCTGAGATCTGAGAGCTTCACTCTTCTAGACACACTCAGCACTTGCCAAAAGCCACATTGTGCATTGACCAGCACAGCATGGAAGGAACACAGCCCGGGTGTTGTTCCCCTTCCACTCTTCCACCAGGTCTGGCTGTGAACCATCTTGGCCTGTGTCAGAGCCACGTCCAAGAGGCAGGGAGGCACCCAGAGCTCTCATGACAACTGCAGTCCCCTCTACCAGCACTTGGAAGGCAGCAGCAGAGGAGACAAGCATGCACATCAGTGGCAGTGTCTCTCTAGAGAAAATTCCATCCCGGAAGAGGGCCAGGACCAAGACAACTGTCCCCAGGGCCCAATCTGAGCCTCCATCTCTAAAAGCAGGTGGGAATACTGTGCCTCCATGAAGGGGCCAATCTGAATAAGAGAAAAAACTTGGTAACTTGGCCAAGGCGGTTCTCAACACAACCTCCCTCTGACTAGATTGGAACTCTGAGTTGTGCGATTTTGCTGTTGGACAAAATACCAGGAGGCTGAAGACGCCAAAAGCACGGTAGGGGCATGTTGGTTCCGAGGTGTTCTGAAGGAATTCAAACTTGGCAACCAGCGTGGTTTCCTTTCCTAGTCTCTAGGGATCGATGGGCAAGGCAAGGACACATCATCCAGAGGCTAAGACCCCAGTGCCCCAGAGAGATCCCGGCAGCAACACGTCAGGGCCAATGACCACCTGAGGGCTTGAGGGCCAGGCACCCCACAGACACTGCCACACACAGGAAGGATAGCACTTGATACAGGAAGGAGATTTATTGACCATTTAATACAGGAGCCCAATTACATTTTAGGAGATTTTGAAGCACTGGAATAGAACCAAAATCCCAGAAGAGACACTGGGGAAAAAATAGCAGCTTAAGTGGAAGATAATTGTAACATTGCAAAAAAAAATCAGCTTAAGGCACAAACAGGAAGCCACTGCTTGCAGGATCTGCTACCCTTTGATTCAGTGGAAATGGCTTCCTGGGAAGAAGACCAAGTAAGGTGAGGGCAATCCCAGCCCCACTGCAACCAGCGCCAACCTCCCGCACAGGACTCAGACTTGCAGAATCAGCTCTCAGCACTGGCTCCACCGGTGGAGGGCGGCCCGCACCGTGGGCGAAGGGCGCAGGAGGCAGGTGTAGAGCAGGGGTTGCAGGGGAGTCTGCAGGGAGAGAGAGAAGGAAGAGTTAGACACAACCAATGGAAAGATGTCTCAGTTATGGGCGGAAAGGGCGAGACCCAACGGGTAAAGAACAGGTCTGCCACCGACAAGTCCCCCTGCCCAATGGAATCCACATGAGCAGTCCCACATCCACTCTCGTCTGTGTCTTTGCTCATCCAGGAATCCTCTGGAGGGACTTGGCTCAGGGACCCGGTTACTATTTATGTAACATCTGTCAACAGTGCAGTCTGCACACCCAGGAGGCCTGAATGAGTCACTAAGCGAGCGTGCACGGAGAGGCTTGCTCTTTACGGTGAGATCTCCTCCCACAAGCACTGCACTTTATCTCTGAGGCGTCGCCTGACAGTCTGGTATGTTGCTTGGCCAGGAACTGCCTAGATCGCACGTACTTGCAGTCCTCGCTCTCCAGAAGGTTCCGGTACATGGCGATCTAGCCCTCCAGCCGGGCCTTGACGTCCAGCAGCACCTGGTACTCCTGGTTCTGCCGCTCCAGGTCCGCCCGGATCTCGGACAGCTGCTCCTCCACGTTGCTGATCAGGCTCTGAATCTGGGCCAGCTCCGTGCCGTAGCGGGCCTCGGCCTCACACAGGGAGTTCTGCAGACCGTCCTTCTATAAGGGGAAATGATGGGGTAAGAGACACAGGTGACCTAAAATTCAGCAGTGAAAATCACGGCCACACTCACCAGGTGTGGGGCAAATTCTAAGAATTCGTAGGACATTCCCAGAGCTCTGGAGAACTCGCTGTCAATATGACCATCACTTTTCCCAAAAATATCTGACTTGAGGAACTGTGTCATGTTCATCTCTGTATCCCTAATATCTGACATAAAGTAGACACCCACTAAAATCTTACGGAATGAGAGCCTGAACCACCACATCTTATTCTAAAAGAAGTGGAGTTGACTTTTAACAGGAACAATTTTTCTGGGTCAAACTAACCTTGACAGCAAGGCATCGCCCCCGGGAGAGAGGGACTCAGATCCTGAGCTCTAAATTACTGTTAACAGAACTGACTAGTGAAGTTTCTAAAATGTTGCTCCCAGGCCGTGGCCTGCGGCGTTCACAGCGCGGTGAGGGCAAAGGAGGACCCTACCAGGTTGTGCTGGGCTTGGCGCTCCACCTCCAGGGCGTTCACAGTGCGTCTCAGCTCCAGGATCTCCGACTGGCAGCACCGAAGCTCCTCGGAGCAGGATGTGGCCTGCAGGCTGATGCCTTCAGACTGCAGCACAGGGGCACAGGGACACGGGATCACCTCCCTGCCCGCGCGGCGGCCGGGCTCCCTCCCTGCTCGGCAGCATCGCCCTCACCTGAGCTTGGAACCACTGCTCCACGTCGCGGTGGTTGGTCTCCACCATGGCCTCGTACTGGCACCGCACCTCCCCCAGCACCCTGCCCAGGTCCACGGGGGGCTCAGTGTCCAGCTCAATCCGGAGCTTGTCCCCCAGCTGACTCTTCAGACTGCTCACTTCCTGCAGGGACAGAAGGACGGATGCCCTAATGAGAAAAGGGCTTTGACAGAGCAGGTGGCACCTGAAGCCCTCCCCTGACAAGCAGCATGAGGGGCGACCCCACACACACGCTCTGACAGGTCTTGCCCAGGATCCAATGGGAAGAGCCCACCTGGAGACCTTCCTAAACTCACAGGGCAAAACTCTGGGGGACAAACTCCCACTCTGCCACATCCCACAGAGTCAGCCTGACTCTCAGACCCAGATCAACCCTTACCCTGAGGCCAAGTGAGCCTGGGTTCTAATCCTACAGCCACTGGGTAGGAGGGGCTCCCTTTTCTGCCCAAGGCCCTCCCTCGTGAGTCTGCAGCCCACAGAACCAGACCTGCTCGTGATTGCTCTTCAGGCAGAGCAGCTCCTCCTTCAGGGACTCCTGCTGAGCCTCCAGGTCGGCCTTGGCCAGGCTCAGGTCGTCCAGCAGCTTGTGCATCCCGCACATGTCCGACTCCACCAGCTGGCGCAGGGCGCACTCACTCTCGTGCCTTCCATCACAGGAGGTGCAACACTAACAAGATGCCAAGGAGAGCCCCTCTCGGCTGCCCCCGGTTCCCACCTCCTTCACCAACTTGAATCCTCACGTGTTCACTGAGCTCGGAGATGAATTAGACACAGCTGGGCTCAGAGGTGCGCTAGACACAGCCCCTCCTCTCAAACGGCCTATGATAGTGAGCATCCACAGCAGTTCTCGTTTTTACCATTGTGCACTGAGGCAACTTTGGTTCAGAAAGATGAACTGACTTGCCTGAGGTCATGTATCTTAGGACCCAGTGCGGGATTCGTGCCATTGCACGAGCTATGGGTTGACTAAGATAAGCAATCGCAGGTGCCTGGCCATTGATTGGCTATGCCTTGTGTTGGGCTATTTTTCCATCTCTCACCTTTGTTTAATGGAAACACCTAGGACCCGAGGGCTCCATACATAAATCGGGACCCTGACCCATGTGTAAGCCGCTCCCCTGACTTACACAGGAAATTCAGTGGCCATCCTTGCTCACTTATTGTTGAAATCCCCTTATTTTGCTCCTGGTTAATGAACTCCGGCTGCCTCATTACAACCATTTTTGAGAAATAAATGAAGGAGACTTTACCCTGGGCTCTGCCACACATTTCATTTAATGGTGTCTTTTCTCACCCGCCTTCTATTAGTTTGGGTTGTAATAAAAATGTTTTAATTTGGGGAATTTAGGAAGGAGGAGATAGCTCAGTACTTCGCTCGTTCAGCAAGCTTTTAGGCATTGGGACAGGGTGGAGGAAGGAGTCGCTCTGAGCCCTCTTTCGACCTGACTTACTTGATTCTAAAGTGGTCGGCAGCCAGTTTGGCATTGTCAATTTGGATAATCAGCCTGGCGTTCTCAGCCTTGCTGCACAGGATCTGAGGGAGACAGTTCACACACAAAACATCATACTCCGGACTCCAGCTCTACGAGTGACGGCTACATTCATGCTCAAGAGAATCCAAGAACCCAAAGCCCCTTGAGCCTTCAGTGGTCTTTTGCCTGCCGTGCCTTTCCGCCTTCCTCAGACCCAGCATACCCCAGGCTGCTCCAAGCCTCACCTTCTGCTGGAGCTCCTCCATGGTCCGGAAATAGTTCTGGTAGTCCAGGCACACGCTGGACTCATGGCATTTGCTCGACTCTAGGATCTTGGTCTCCAGCTCCTCGTTGTCCCGTTCCAGCTGGCGCACCTTCTCCAGGTAGTTGGCCAGGCGGTTGTTCAGGAACTGCATGGTCACCTTCTCATGGCTATTCAGGGTGCTTTCGCCGTAGGTCCCACCGGTACCAATGTTGCCAGGAATGTCACAGGTCCCTGGCAAGGGGCAAGCAGCGTTGCAGCTGTGGGGCAGACAGAGGCTGGGTCGGCCCAGAGGGGTCGTCCCCACGCAGACTCGGTTGGTATGTGCCTGGGTGGCCGAGAGGCACAGGGAGGCAGCCTTGGCCTCAGCCCCAGGCTGGTCCCCAACATCACTGGAGCACACGGAGACATTTCTGGCTCCAAAAGTCCTGGTGCTGCCCAGACAGTGGGATGAGCTGATGCAGGAGGAAGTCATGGTGTTGGGCTGAGGCTGCAGCTGGGAAGGCCAAGCCACTGAGTGTGGTAACCCCCTTCCCTCCTGGCCCTTTTACATCCAGCCCAGGTGGGTGTTGCTTCAATTCTTGCACCTCACCTCCCTGGTTCTCTACCTATTGCTGTGCTGTCATCCTGTTACGCAGATGTTGAGTTTGCCATTAGGAGCTCCTCACCTCATGAAAGGAATGTCTCGGCTCTTTGATATCAGCTTGGCTGTTGGTGGGAGGACAGAAGCTTTTTATTACTTTTTTAAAAACAGAAGTCCTTTTAGCCATCAGATGTTTGTACCTTGACACGGTTTGGCCTCCTTGTTGACGTACCCACACTGAGGGCATGACTATTCCTGTTGGTCTTTGAAGCAGCAGGAGAGACAAACCCCTGTGACTAGCGGGGCTTACCTGAGTTAAGACTAAACGAGCGTCCCCTATACAGGGAAGAAACTGGGTCTTGGTTGGTAGATGTTATGGGTTTTGGTTATGAAGAAGTTCTACGTTTCTTTTTTCTTCATCTGTTCGTCTTTCAGACTCACTTTGAGGGGCAATAAGACTTCGATAGGTCCCTTCATTCAATGCCTATCTCCTGGCACATCCTGTGTGCCAGGCTCTGACCCACACACCTGATGTACAACTGGTCAAGCATGATATAGTTCCTGACCATCAGGAAGCAGCCACAACTTGGATAGCCGAAGGGGTTCTATATCAGGGGTCTGAGAAGTTCAGCAGTATGAGAGTGGCCTTAAAGACCGTGCCTGATCTGGACCAGGAAACGTGAACTCAAGAAGCCAGAAACAAGAAAAATGAACAACAATCTTTTTGAATCCCAAATAAGAACTTGGCCATGAAACTCAAAGGGCATTGAGTTATCAGAGTCACTGTGGGTCCTCCTCCTGCCTTACTTCCTTGATTCTAAAGCCTGTTATCAAGCACCTACCATCTGTGTTAGGAGATTGATCAATGATCTTATTTAATCCTTACTACCTTCCTGTGAGATGGATACTCTTATCTTATTTCTTACCAAATAAAGAAATAAATAAGGCATTGAGGACCGGAGATGTGAAGTCATTTTTCTAAGATCAGCCCTATTATAAAGAGGCAAAGCCTGTTCTCAGTATCACTTTCTTTCCATTCCAGAGCCTATTACTGTCCTCTTCACCTTGACCACCACATCCCTCACCCCACCCCCCGGCAGGAGGACAACTCTGTCATTGTCAGAACTAAGAAGGATTATAAGGCCTAGAAACTGGGCTAGAAGTTGAAATTAAGAGATAGAACAAAAATCTGACATTCTGTATTCTTCTTTGTGTCTCAGAAAATACAGGTGTTGTGGCACCTAAGCAATAAGGCAGGGTTTCTCCAAGGACCACGCAGGACGATGGCCAGGGGAGAGCTGTCTCCAAAATGTAATACTGCATCGCAGACCCTACTAGCTCTTCATACTGGGGAACCAAAACAGCTGACTCCTAAGGTCCCAGAGGTTTTTTCTCAAAATTTGTGACAGGAGATAGAACTGAGAAAGGCCTGATGTAGAGCGAGATCCCCAAGGATGATCACTAGATCTTTGAGAAAATGAAGATTTGCCAGTTCTCTGAGCATCAAGCAAAAGCTGAACAGATATCTCTACAGAAACCAGACACATACATGTGAAACATAGGCTATTGGAGTTCTATCAAGAAGAAATACAGAAGTCGAGAATTCTGTCCAGTTGGGTATCCCGGGAAAGGTAACCAGTGGTCACCTCTGGCCTAAGAGCTCCTCAGAGCTCATCTGTGAAAAACCCTTTACAGGCACCATAATTAGAAGACGTTACCTGGCCAGGCCATCTGTCCTTCAGAGGCCTCTGGGTGTGACCTGCATAGTTCACATCTTCAAACACTCCTTTGTTACTCTCCTCTGCCTCATCACATAGCGACAAGCTTCTCTATAAACCAGGGAACTGGACTTTTAAAGCCATTTGATTTGCTAAATAGAATCCATTTTTGACCTTATTCTCTGGCAGAATTCATTCCATTGGCTAAAACCCATGATTTCTTCCATCTCAAAATACACACTTCTTACTTCAGAACATCCTTGCTCAAGCGTTACATGTTTGGAGGATGCTCCTCTCTACTAAAGCCTGATCATGGTCCTGGCCTGGGCTTCTACTGAGTATGCTGTTTTGCATAATGGCATTGATGTTGTGTGTCCCTTTGTAAAGTCCCTTTGTTCCACTGATTTGCATTTTTCTCAAAGGAGGTGAGCGTGGGGTGAGGATCCCTGCCGTCACCCCGACGACTGTCTTCCTTCCCAACCATTTAAAAAGAGTCCTTGTGGTCCTTGGTGACCAAATATGAGTTAGGTTCAGTGCCAAGAAGTGGTGAAGACAAGGTGTGAGTGGTGGAAGCCGTCAGCCCTCCTTCGTTCCCCTGTGTGTGCAAAGTTCTGTGCACTGATTCTGACTGCAGAAATCCCAGTCTCCGGATGCAGGGAGTCTACTGCAGACGGAAATGGGGAGCTGTGGTCTTGGGATGCTCTTTTCAAACCTGGTATTGCTATATATAGGTGCATCTCAACCAGCGGGAGGGAAAGGAGTGGCGTTTCAGGCTAGCACTTGGAAATTGCACATAACCCAGAGTTACCTTTTCTATGCTGCAGAAAGACATCTGGGGGCATCCAGCGGTCTGTGCCCTGTGAGGGAACACATCCGTCACACACTGCAGTGGACACAAAGATTGAAGACAACAACTGCGTGTAGAGCCTCGTACTCCCATGTCTCCTAGGTGTTAGAAAATGGTGCCAGAGAAAATCGTAGGTAAAGAAAACCATGAAGTCGCTTAAGAGGCTGAGCATATCAATTTATTATTCTGAGTATGCAACTCTTGAGAATTTGATGAATGGAAAAGGCAATTCATCACCTTTTTAATTCAAATTAGATAGGATTTTACCGTCTGATTTCTTAGATCCAGTCCCACAATCCACAAAGTTTGTTTCTTTATCAATGTTATTTTTCCACCTACCAAGACATACTCTAGACACTAGGAGCACATCTATAAAAGACAAGTCCTTGCCTTAGAGTGGGGTGACATTTGTGACAAGGCTCCACACTGGGCCTATGGGGGTGGTGCCACACTCACCCCAAGGTCCTTAGACATGTCACCATCTTTCTTCCCATTACCCTGTTGGTGGCCCAAGAGCCGATCAAAGTTGAAACTAGTTTCCTTTGCGACTGTCTAGAAAAAACACTCCCGTTTTGTTCTTTACTCTTACACCCACAATACTTCTGACACCAGATGTGTGGGTTTTCCACACACAAAGCAATCCTCTGTGACACCACCTGGGTGTCCTACAATTCAACTCAATTCTGACCTTATCTACCTGGAGTTAGTGTCAGATCCCACAAAAGGGCTCAGTCCTACAACACTGCCCCCATTTCACACACCAGTGGCAAGTCCCAGGTTGTCACCTGTACTTCTGACCAACTGGCTATAAATCAGGGTTCCCACAATTCCCTGCTTGAGTTTGATAATTTGCCAGAATGGCTCACAGAACTCAGGGAAACACTTACTTACGTTTACCAGTGTATTAGGAAGGATATAATGAAGGCTACAGAGGAACAGCCACATAAAGAGACACACAGGGCAAGGTTTATGGGAAGGGGCGGAGCTTCCATGCCCTCTCTAGGTGAGCCACTCTCCCAGCACCTCCATGTGTTCTCCAACCTGGAAGCTCTGCGAATCCCATACTTTGAGGATTGTTATGGCGGCTTCATCACGTGGGCACGATCGATCATTAACTCAGTCTCTAGTCCCTCTTCCCTGCCTGGAGGATGGGGGTGATGTGGAAAGTCCCGAGCTTCTAATCACAGCTTGGTCTTTCTGGTGAGCAGCCCCCATCTAGGAGCCCACCAAGAGTGGCCTCATTAGAACAACAGGCCCTCTCATCACCCAAAATTCCAAAGAAAATTCCAAAGAATTTAGGAACTCTGAGTCAGGAACTGGGGTCAAAGACCAAATATTAGAACAAAAGATGCTGCTAGTGTTATCACTTAGGAAGTCACAAGGGTTTTAGGCGCTCTGTGCCAGGAACCCAGGAAAAAGACCAATGTACATACTTTCTATTGTTTCACAGCAATGGAAATAGAAAATATCAAAACCTCAATTTCTGAGCTGCCTGACCTCAACCAAGTTACTTAACCTTTAAATGCATCCGTTTTCTCCTATGAATATTTACAATAATATTGACACACCGGGCTACTGGTAAGAGCAAAGGATACCAGTGGGCAGAAGTCCCAACACAATGCCTCTCACGGAGGAAGCACTTCACAAGGGCCAGTTCCCTTCCTCTTCAGGGTCTCCAAACACCACCATCACCCCTTTTAAAAACTTAGCGTTTTCAGAAAAACAAAATAGACATGGCTGATAAATATACGAGGGCATGCTCTCTTTTTAGTTTGATGCAGTCTCACTTTATTTTTGATCTTGTTGCTTGTGCTGTAGGTGTCATATCCAAAAAATCATTGCCAAGACCTATGTCAAGGAGCTTTTTTCCTGGGTTTTCTTCTGGGAGTTTTACGGTCTCAGGTCTGGCAGTGAAGTCATAGCGGAGCAGGCTGAGCTCTGTGACAGTACAAACCCCGCTGGGATTCCACCCCTCGTCCTGCTGTAGATCCATCTGGAAGGGGAGTGATGGAGCTGCCTTCATCAGGTTTGGGCAGCAACAAGGTGATCAGAGGAAAGCCCCTCGCCTGCACAGCCATGCACGTGACCCTGAGCCTGGTCCACTTGACCTCCCTTTGTCACCTCATCCCACTTCCTCATAGGCACCAATGCGTGGTTAAGTGGCCCCACGTCACCACTCTGTGACTGCAGGCTCAGCTTCCAGCTCCTTTAAATTTGAAGTCTTCTCCTCCGTGCACTGGGAATAGTGATGGTACCTGCTTATTGGATCGCTGTAAGAATTGAACGCAACCAAGCACAAATGCACAGCAAAGCTCCTGACACCTGCTGAGCCCTTCAGAAAGGCACACTTTATTTTTAGATAAAATAGAAATAATAATATCCACCTCAGGGGGTGCTGAAAGGGCTCAAAGGAATAACGTATGTGAAAATTGACAGTTCAGTCTTGACATCTAGTGGAATCAAGGGTGATATCAGAAATATTCTAACCAGTGTTGGCAGCGAGCATAAAGGAGACTGGTGGAAACCACCGCACAGACAGCCTGGGCCCCCCAGCTGAATATCAGCACTGAAATGAAAATACTAAATAAACACAGTTCATATTTTCTTTCAAAGGAAGCTAGGTATTTCATCCTTCCCACCATCTTGTACAGAAGAGGGGCTCCAAAAGCAGGAGAGAGAGAGGAAAGTGCCATGAGAGGTGTTCAAATACGGGGCTAGGGCTTGTTCAAAGCAGCTGAGAGCCCTCCCCATGGGGCCGGCCTCCACAAAAGCTTCCACCTGGCCCTGGAGCCCAGCTAGAATTGGGACAGGCAAAGGTGAGAAAGAGAACATTACACATGGGAGCCAATGTTTTGGGGGTGGCAAAGCAGTTTGGCAGAAGTACAGGATGTGTCAAGAAGATTAGAGAGAGCTGAGCTACCAAAAGCAGGGAGGATCCAACCAGAGTGGCCTTGAACACCAAGCTGAAGGGCAGACACCCCACTCTGTGGGCGTGTCTGCTCCACAGCACCCAGGACAGCGACTCACCGCCGGCTGTGCTCCCTCACTAGTGAACGAGTGCTGGCAAGTCCTTAAATAAGGCAGGATCTGGATTGTGAAGAAATAAACCCATGTCCTGACTGGAGTCCTCTCATCACGGTCCTCAGCAGTGGCACTTGTTGAATGGCACTGGGGGTAGGACCAAGCAGTCGGGCCTCTGACACCAACGTTTATTTCTGGCACCCGCAATTCATCTCCATGAACATTTATGGAATGCCATCCTCCAGGCAACCCCTCCATTTCTCCTATATCAATAGTCACCCATTTTTCCCTGCCTTTGATGTCAGAGCCCCAGGCCTCGCCTTAGCTTTTACTGCAGCTCTTTAACGGTCTCGAAGTGCGAGCAGTAACCGGAGCACATGTTGAGAACCTGCCATCTGCTCCACTGCTGAACCTCAGCCCCCAGCTCCTCCCTCTGCTCCCACTGCCGCACCTTCTGCAGGCGGTTGGCCAGGTGGTCATTCAGGGACTGCATGGACTCCTTCTTGCTGCCATTGAGCTCTCACTAAGCCAGCTACAAGTATCTACAAGTTAGCAGGGTTGCTGGTCCCTGGAGAGGACAAGGCTGGATGACCACAGGAAAGGCCAGGCTGGACTGGCCATGAACCACAGGCTCTGGAAAGATGGTTACTAGACTGGCCACTCTCTTTCAGGTGGGCCCCAGTGCGGTGCTGGAGGCTGGGCAGCCGCTGGGCACAGAGTCCCTACGCTGGCTGCATGGAGCTAGGAACCTGCAAACAGCTCTTTGCAGAGCTCGAAGAGCAAGGGTTTCTGGTCCAGCTAGAAGCCATGGTCCTGGAAGCTGAGCTGCACGTTGGTTCCAAGGGTCAAGCACCCGAGTGTGAGAGTGCTGTGTCACCCAGACCCTTCATCCACCCACCGTGGGAGCAGGCGCACGACACCTGTTCCCCCGTGACACCCTCATGTCCGCTGCCGTCAGAACAACCACAGTCAGGTATTCAGGCTCCATAAGTAACTCCCTACCTCACAAAAGAGAGAGGCGGCTGCTTTTGGACTCTGTGTTACAGGCTTCTGTTGCTAGAAGGGATGTTTCATGTCATCTCTTTAAAGATACCCCATGGAGAAGTTAAACTCTGGTCCCTGAGCGACCACCTGGTGTCCCTCTGGAGTGGCACTGCCTTTAAGATGCAGGAGTCATCTCACAGGCAGAGTTCACTGAGCGTGGGGGCCTCTAGCCTCAGGGGGGAGCCCCCAGAGAGGCGGAACAACAGAATGAAGGGGTGCTAAGGTGTTAGAACCAAACCAAGAGAGCAAATTCAACCCCTTCCTGCTTCAGCTGGAGACAAGAAGGGCTGTGAGCTCCCCAGGGGCACAGAGCAAGTCAGCTACAAGGCCCAGGCTGGGACTGGGGGCTCCTAATCCAGCACATTCTCTTTCCTCTACCCCAAACCTGTTCTATTAAAGGGGAAAATGGTAAATATTTTTGGCTTTACAGGCCATAGAGTCTCTTTGCACTACAACTGTCCAACCCTGCCGGTGTGGCACACAGCGGGCATAGACGATTCGGAAGCGAATGGGTGTGGCTGCGTTCCAGGAGAATGTTATTTACCAAAACAGGCAACAGCTGTATTTGACCTGCGAGCTGTAGTTCACCGACCCCTGCTCTGCGCAGCACAATAAATGAGGCCTAACAAGTGGATCCCTCGGAGCACGTGGGGAGACCTTTAGTGCGCTCTGGACCCGGAGGGCTGGAGCGGAGGAAAGGCGCCATCAGGTAGACTCCAGAACTGGACACTGGGCCTCAGACACGGACCCTCCACTAACCGAGGTGGTTAGACCAAGATGAGAAGTCCATCCAGATGCTCTTTAACCTTGGAGCCAAGCAAAGCTGCCCACGTGATGATGTGGTGGTGTTGCTGCCACTCCTGGTGTTTCTGAAACACGGGCTCCAATGGCTCAGAAAGTGACTGAGCTGCCGTCGGCACTGAGGAGAATCAGAAGATGGGGGCACTTGTTGGAAAAGCAGAGTTTCTTTAACCAGCATTTATTGAGCACTTACAATACACCAGGCATCACGAGAGGCATTTTCACGTGCATCCTGTCCCAATTGTGTGTAGAAGGGAGAATTAGTCCTCCTTCCCAAGGGGGAAAGGAGACTGAGATGCACGGGGGTTTGGGCAATCTACCAAAATCGCACACACGCTAGTGCTAGAATGGGGATCCCAGCCCAGGTTTTCTGAAGCCAAAGACACTGACTGTTGCCATTATGGCAAGATGCTCATTGGTGTGTTCAGTCACTTATGTATGACTAAGAGACAGGGCTATATGGAAATAAACTTATCTCGACCAATTGTTCAAAAAGATGGACATCAAATGATCTTAGGAAAATTGTTCAAAAAGATGGACATCAAATGATCTTAGGAACTTTCTGTTTAGCAAAATTGAGATCATTGCATTCATATACTAAATTTACGAAACCCAAAAGAGAATTGTTTTCTTGTTAACAATTTTCCCAGGTATGGCCTGGCATATCGTTTTTTGATCATATTATAAAAGTTTTCCCAGAGTAGTAGGGAGGGTACCATTCAGTGCATTTCAGTCCGCAAACCACCCAGCCTCCCGGTCACTGTGTCTGACCCCTGGGCCATTCTCCAGGCTTCCTGAAGGCAGCTCTGCCCAGTGGGCCGTCCTCCCTACCCCTAGGAAGGGGCCTTGCTCTGGGGCAGAGACAGGCAGAAGTGAGGCCCAGACTCTTTAATGGCCTCAGAGAAAGTTGTGTCTTTGAAACACTGGCCCTTTCTTTCCCATCCCCACTCAAGGAGGATCCCGCTGCCTCTGGGAACTTCTCCCAGACATCAAATATGTGAGAGGTTTTATTACCTTACCGTGGCCTTGCCTAAGTTTCGCTATAAACCGGAGTTAATTAAATCCAAATGCTTTGATATGAGGACAGAGCCCCTCTGAGAATCCCCACACGTAGCACTGGGTCCAGTTTCCAGGAGGTCCTGGTGCTGGTGGGCATAAACATTTCTCAAGATCTACGCCCACGCCTTCCTCATCCGTCAAATAAGAGAGATGGGCCAGGTGGGAGCTTAGCTCGTGACGTCTCTATCTTGGAGTACCTTCCAAACACGGAAGATGGTGGCCATCCGTCTCCGGCAGGGGGCGGCGCTCGTGGCCCTGTGCTGTGCAGCTTGGTTTCCTGTAAAATCTTTAACAGGCATTTGGGTGGTCTGATAGGTCTTGGCAAGTCGGAGTGACACACGGGTGTGGAAACAGGGACCAGGTTAGATTGGACAATCCATGCTGGGGAAAGGAGCCTGCAGAAGTCCCCAGAGTGTCCGCAACTCCTGCGTGATTGCTCCTGCTGCAGCTCTGGCCACAGCCTGAGGCCCCAAAAGACAGGGAGAGTCTGAGGGGGTGGTTGCTAGCTATTTTTTTAAAGGAGAACTGTATTCCCAGGGGAGAGTTTCAGCATCTCAGAGAAAATGTCTCTTCTTAGGAACACGAAAGAAGGGCATAGGGGAAATATTTGTTAGCCTGAAAGAATAATAAACCTTGGTGCTTGGAGAAAGCAATAAAGTGCTAGGAGAGACCCGCTAGGCTTGGCGTCAGAGTGCTTGGCTTCAATTCCCGCCCGTGGGCTGCATGTCTGTGAGCAAATCTTTCCATCCATCTCGCTGGGCCTTAGACGCCTCGTCTGTAAATGCGAGAGCCTGGGCCAGATCGTCCGTAAGGTTCCTGGTGATTCTGACAGTTTAAGACAGTGCCATCTAATAGAACTTTCTGCAATATTCTCTTCTGAAATACTCTCTGTCTGCACTGTCCAGTATGGTACCACTAGCCATATGTAGGTACCGAGCACCTGAAATATGGCTAATGCAACCGAAGAACCGAATTTTTTTATTTTATTTAATTTCATTTTAATTAAAAATTAAATAGCCACATGAAGCTAGTGGCTACCATATTGGACAGATCAGGCGTAGGATTCTAGAGCCAAAGATTTGGTTCTGTTCAGTCTACTATGTTTACCAAGCTAAGTACATTCTAGACAAATTTTGCACAGGGATTGGAATGAAGGACGGCTGGTTTGCACTCAGGCATCAGAACACCCAGTTGGCCAGGAGCTGCTCTCCCTGGCCTTCCAGCTCATTGAAATCCTCCCCACCACCCCCCACCGCCGCCGTCCTCTCCCCCGCCTGGCTCAGCGGTGTGTTTGTGTCTCCGGTCAGGCTCATGACCCTGTCTGCCAGACATGCATGCAGGATCATGTCCAGAGAGCCCCAGGCAGCTTCAGGATCCAACCCACTTCTCATCACTTCTTGGCAGGTCCAGAAGGCAGATCCTTAATAGAAACATCACCTCAGCTCATTAAGGAAGAACTATGCGTTTGGAGGGTGATGTTCAGAAAGGTGTTCGAGATTCCTGTTCCTGGCTGTCTCCTCTTTATCTGCCCTGGCCAATCATACCCTCAGGTCCTTCACTGAATCTCTCAAACTGATCCCTTATTCTTCCATCCCCACTGTCATCGCCTTAGTTGAGACCCTGTTCACATCTTCCTCACGCTATTCCTCAGCTTCCTCCCTGCCTTCGGCCATCCTGTTTACACTCCTTGGTGAGCCTTTCTAGAATACCACTCCGGTCATGTCATCCTTGGGCTCAGATCCTGCAGCAGCCCTCTCACCTCCTTCAGGACGGAGTCCAGGCTCTTCGTGGGCAAACCAAGGCCCACCACAGGCTCCCACCTTCCTACCACCTGACCTTTATGACCACCAGTCTTTCACAGGAACTGGCTGCTCCAGCCAGCAGAGCCACTCAAGGCTCCTCGGCGTGACTTCTGCTTTCCTGCACACCCCACACACCTATACCTCTCTTGCTCTGTAGACATTCTAGTCAACCTTCCAGGCCCATCACAAATGCCACCAGCTACATAAAGCCTTTTCTGCTCTCCCCAAGCTGGTACTTTCTCCCGATCTTTGTCAGCACATGCTCCTTCTAGGTAGGAACTGGGCAATGTAGCAGAGTGGTTAGAATAATGCCACAGTGGAAGCAGCTAGACCCGAGTTCAAACTTTTGTCCTTGCATGTAACCTTGGGCAACTGACTAAACCACTCTCCACATCCCCATTTCCCATCTGTAAAATGGACACGATGCCTGCCTTACAGGGTTCAGGAAACCGCACAAGTTAATTTATGTGATGTGCTCAACACAGTACCAGCGGCATCATAAGTGCTAAATAAGTGGTAGCAATGGTTATTATTATTTTTATTATTATTATTAGACCCTTATTGAAGAAGGAATGAGGCCTTACACACACTGGTCTTAGCTCCCTCTTTAATTAGAAGTGTCTGGACAGTGGGGATCACTTGCATTTTTTGGTATCCCCTGCACCCAGCTGTAGTTTGCAAATAGTGAGGACTCAGAATGTGAATTGGTTGAGCATCTCTGGGGCCTAAAGATCTATATTTGAGTTCTGGGTCCACTACTTACTAGCTGTGTGACCTTGCACAAGTTTCTTAACCTCTCTGAGCCTCAGTGTCCTCATTTATAAAGGGGAGAAAATAATGGTATGTTTTGCACAGATTGTTGCAAGGATTAAATGGGACATTATTAACAAGGTGTCTGGGGGACTACCATGTGGATTAGCCAGCCCGTAATGTAGAATCTGGCACGTACGAGGCAATCGGTGAAGATCTTTTGAATGAATGATCCCATTGTACCAGCTGTAATGAGGTTTAGGGGTGGGGTTATTACAGTATTATTCTCAATTACAGTAGTTTGGCCAGGGTTTCTGCCATAATTATCTCCCTCTGTTCTTTTATTACTTGGCTCTGGACCGATCCCCCAGTTTTAACTGGTTTATGGCATGCGGGACTTTTTAGTGAACACCTCTGAAGCCCCTATGGAAGCAGAAGGGACATAGAAATAAATATAGAAATCGGCCACTTTCCTCTTGAGCCCAACTGTGTAGAATTGGCCGTCAGATACAGCAGCGTCAGTGACAAACAGAGAAAGATGTCTCTGCAGGACCACCAAATGAGGCTTTATTTTCCAGGTAACTCGGAACACGTGCTCCTGAAGCAGCGGAGACAACCAGAAGCATCAGCAAAGAGAGCGATTTGCCGGGGAAGTGAGCCGGGCAGGCGCTAAGGGGTGGGGGCTAGGGCGCCCCCTGCAGGATGCAGGCGCATTGCGGACGGCCCTCCTCCTGGTACCGCTGCACGTGGTGCCTGGTTCCTTGCTGGCCCGGGCGGACCCTGCTGTCTTGGCGGCCACCCACCCGTGGTCAGGCTCATCCTGAGGAGGCACCAGCCGCCCAGCTCTGGTCCCTCCAGGATCCACCGGTGCTGAGGAACTTCAGTAGCGGCCGGGAGGGCAGGTAATACAAGGTACACCGACGACAGTGCATGGCACCACGCTGCGGGGCACACTGGGGGAGGGCGCACAAGGGGGACAGGAAGGCGTGGAGCACGGGTTACAGGGCAACCTGCGGAGGAAAAGCAGGTGGGGCGGGGTTAGAAGGAAGCCAACTCAGCAACAAGTCCGGTCAATTCTGCCCCCGACGCCTCTCAACCCCACTGTGTGCCTTCTCCACCCAGCTTCCCTAGTCCCAACCGCCATCATCTTCGCCTGTGTAACCCCAACGGCCTCCTAACTAGTCTTCCCAACCCCACGCTCGCCCCTGCTAACCATCGTCAACTCAGTGGCCAGAGTAACCGTCTACAAACACAAATCTCATCGTGCCCTCCCCCGCCTGAAACCTTCAAGGGCTCCCATTTGCTCTGGGATGAAGAGTGGCTTCCTTCAACCCAACTGTTCCATCCTCCTTGAAACCTCCTCTGATCTCTGTGTGTCCACTCGCCCTA
This sequence comes from Equus caballus, assembly GCF_041296265.1. Lineage (NCBI taxonomy): Eukaryota > Metazoa > Chordata > Mammalia > Perissodactyla > Equidae > Equus > Equus caballus. The sequence goes on along the minus strand of NC_091694.1, from coordinate 21,336,711 downwards.
GGGTCCCATGTACCTCCTTCCAGAGTGATCTGCGACTGTTCTGTTATGGTCTGTCTCTCCACTAGGGAGGGAGGTCAGCAGCCGTGCGTATTTGCCCACCCCATATACTGAGCCTAGAGCAGGCGCTTCATAAGAATGTGTTAAATAAGGTGAATTAATCAATTGATATAGAAGGAATACACGGCACAAGGAGAAAGGACGATCTCGGAGACGGACAGCTGCGGGCTGAAAACTAGAAACAACACGCTGAACATTGGATGGAGGCCAAGCAGCCTAGAGATTGCACAGGCAGCCCAAGGACCACATCCGGCCTGAAATGTGTTTCATTTGGCCGGCACTATATATTTTTTAATTTGTTGAAAATATTTAAAAATCGGGAGAATTTAACATGTAAAAGAAGTCCAGATTCCCTTGAACAATCAGAAGATCCAGCGATACCGGAGCTGCGTCTCATAGGGTAGAAACGGCCCTGAGGGGACGGCACCCTCGTTGGACAGGGCACAGCTCCCTGCTTCTCCGCAGTCTCACAGCGACCCATGTCACTCATATATGTTAACCGCCTGGGCCTTGAAAAACATTTGACTTTGCAACCCTTGTCCTGGAGGATAAGATTCTGAATGACAGAGAAGCGACGCTGAATGTAGAATAAGAAACTGCCTGCGAGAGTCATCAGCCCACCGGGTGGTCCATGGCCCAGAGGTGTCCTGCGCCCAGACAGCCATCAAGCCCTGCCGAGCCTCCCTGCACAGCGGCTGGGGGCGGGTGCCTCCTCTGCCCTGACAGAGCCCCCCCACTGCTCACCTAGACCACCGCCAGGGCCTGCTTCCTCTACTCAGTCCTTCCTGCTGCCATCTGTGCCATCTTCCTGAAGAGCAGCTTTGAGTTCTCACTGACTTGGTCAAGAAACGTTTATTGAGCGTCTACTACGTGCCAGGAGCAGGGGATAAAAATATTTCATATTGTCTCTGAGTTCTAGGTGTTTGCCCTCTAGTGGCAGAAATAGTTGAGCAAATTCTATCATTTCTTCCTTGAAAAAAGGCCTCCCACCTGCCTAAAAAATAAAGCGCTTCTTCCCCAGCCAGGCCTTCATGGCTCTCCACGAATGGGCCCCAGCTGACTTTCCTGTCCTCCTTCCCACCACAGCTCATCACAGGAAGCTCCCTATTGTCCTCCCAAGCGCCAACAATCCCCCGCCTCCGCCAATGTGACCTCCAGTTGCCCGTCTGCCTGTCTCCCCAGACACTTGAGAGCAGATGCCTTGTTGTCCTCTACCTCGGCGTCCCCCATGGTGCCTGGCACGTGGTAGGTACCAGGAAGGAGTCTGTCGACTTGGAATCAAACAGAATGGTCTGCAACAGGCCAGGTTGGGGATGGCAGCGTAAACACCTGCCTGACTTTCTTCAGATCGTACTAGCTTCCTAATCACTTCTTGATCATGACAGGGTTCTATCTTAGAGTAGATCCAGTTGCTTCCTATGGCCTCGGCTGACCCCGACCCACGTGTCTCTGTGCGGCCTGGGCTGGGCCCACGTACTTGCAGTCCTCGCTCTCCAGCAGGCCCCGGTACGTGTTGATCTCGCACTCCAGCCGGGCCCGGATGTCCAGCAGCACCTGATACTCCTGGTTCTGCCGCTCCAGATCGCAGCGGATGTTGGCCAGCTGGGCCTCCACGTTGCTGATCAGACTCTGCATCTGGGCCAGCTGGGAGCCATAGCGGGCCTCGGTCTCCGCCAGGGTATTTTCCAGAGAGTCCCTCTAAGGCAAAAGGAAAGACAAAATAAACCCGAGGAGCAGACCTATTTTCCACAGCCTGGTTCAGAAAGAACCAAGAAGAGACAAGACTCCCTCGGGGGCTGGGAATGACACCTCCCTACGTCACTGCAGAAATTGAAGCCCAGAAAGGTCAAGGTTAAGCAGCTGGTAAGTGACGGACCAGGGTTTGAACCCGGGTCTGTGTGATCCTGAGTCGCTTATTCCCTCCTCAGCCTTGCCTGGCTACAGGCTGTGGCTCTGAGTTCGCCTGGAGCCCCCCCCTTGGCGTCATTGAGATCAGTGGCCTTCAGCCCTGGCTGCACATTAGAGTCACGTGCAAGGCTTTTTAAAAGACCCAGGCCCAGGCCCCACCTCCAGAGACTCTGATTTAATCCATCCTGGCATGGGGATTTGTAACAGCCCCGCACGTGGGGTCGAGGAGCGTGGGTTTAGACGGGCAGGGCAGGCTAAGCTCATAACAAGCCTTCTCAGGGAGTCGTGTTTGACAGTGGCCACCTAACCTGTGTCAGATGTGAAACATGCCCTTTTTATCTCTGATCCTGGTCTTGGGAGAAAGCTCCCCCTGGGAGAGGTCAGCTGCGCAAGCTTCTGTGGTGGCTGAATCTGGGCCTCCTCTTCCTCCTCTTTCCTGAATGCCTGCATCTACGTTCGGTGCTGCCCGGGAGCCAGAGCTGGGGGAGAGGGGCCCACCCAGCTGCACTCACCAGGCTGTGCTGGGCCTGCAGCTCAATCTCCAACGTGTTGACCGTTCGTCTCAGATCAATGATATCCGACTGGTAGCTCTGAAGCTGCTCAGAGCTCGTGGCCACCTGCTGGTTAAGCTCCTCCATCTGCGATGGGGGACACAAGAAAGGCTGAGAATGCCTTCTCAGGGACACTGGGGGGGGGGGCCAGCCCACCTGCGGGAGGCCCACCTGCGTGTTGAACCATTCTTCCACATCCCTGCGGTTGGTCTCCACCACCGTCTCATACTGACACCGCATCTCTTCCAGCATCCTGTTCAGGTCCACAGGGGGCGCGGCATCCACCTCAATGTTAAGGCGGTCCCCAAGCTGGCATCGAAGGGCACTGACTTCCTAAAAAGGCACAAGAGCCCCAGGCAAGTCACACAATCCCAGCTCATCTCCCCTGGGAGACGAGAAAAGATGGAACAGAAGATCTCTAGGTTAGAGGGGCCCTTTGAGGGCCGCAGTCCACTCTGCAGTATCTGGTTGGTCTTCCAGCTCCAGCCGGACACACCCATGATGGGAGAAGCACTCCAGCTAAACGCTTCCTGTCACTTTGGCGGAAGCCAAGAGCAGCGTCACAGTTCGTTTGGTCCATTTGGGCTAAAACGGGAAACCTGTGCCCTGTGTGTCTGGCTACACTCCCAGCCTGCGTTCGTCTGGGAAGGAGGGCGGCAGGAGCCTGGCTTTGCTCGGTTCAGGCACCTCCCCAGGCCCAGCTGCCAAGGAGAGAAAGTTGTCACCGAGGCTGCCAGAGTGTGTGATGATGCCTCGTTAGTGACTTCTTGGTGGGGTTCCCAGTCCTCTGATTTAATTGGGATGAGTCAGGTGCCTTAGGGCGCTCAGCGAGTAGTGATGACTGAGTGTTACTTTACACTTAAGCCTAAGGAAACCCAGCCAGGACTCAGAGGCACTTGTTCTTTCAAACCCCAAGTCAAGAGGCTGAGAGTCAACCCAGGGAAGGAGGGAAAAACCACAGAGCCCAGGTGGGCTTTACAGGGGCCCAGCGGGGAAGGGTTTCCCTCCGAGGACCTGCAGGAGATGAGGAGAACTCGGAAAGCCTAGGGTCAACCTGTGGCTTTTGGATTAAGTATATTATATGCAGACAGAAGAGAGGAAGAGGAACAAGGATTGAGACAGAAAAAAGAAGAAAACCGCTGTAGTTCAACTGTCTCTTAGAAGAGATGGGGGTCACCACCAGCGATCCAGCCTAGCAGAGATGGACAGGCCATTCCTTATGGGTTCCAGAACACAACCCCCTCCGTCCCTAGTGCACCGTTCTACCCTGGTATGTGGCTCTCATGAGAAAAACAAATGCCGTCACCACAAGCGTGTGGCTGTCACGCACATGCAGGAAATGCAGAAGGAAGCTTGCTAGCATTTCTGTGCACTGACCAAGTGAAAGATGTCTGACACTCATGACCTCATTCAAGTCTCGCAGCAACACTGCATGACAGAGTTGAGCTGAGGAGGCTCAGAAAGGTTAAATAAATTGGGCAAAGTCCCAGAAACAATATGCTGCAGGCCTGGGAATTTCAACCCACATCTACCCAACCCAAAAGCCCACATTCTTCCCACCCCGCTTCCCAGGGTCACCTTAACTTGACTTCCGGGCTCACCTCCTCGTGGTTCTTCTTGAGGCAGAGCAGCTCCTCCTTCAGGGACTCCACCTGCATCTCCAGGTCAGCTTTGCACAGGGTCAGCTCATCCAGGATCCTGCGCAGGCCGTTAGTGTCGGCTTCCACCAGCTGCCGCATGGTCAGCTCCGTCTCGTACCTGTGCAAGGACAGGGTCAGCAGCAGAGGGGTAAAACTGAATACAAAATTCAGGGAAGACCTTGTCCTGCGGGTGCTTTTCCAACTCTCTGTGAAACTAATGGAAAGCTGCCCAAGCTTGTACAGGGAGAGGGGACCCCCCCCCCATCCCCCGGCCAAACTCACTTGGTCCTGAAGTCATCAGCAGCCAGCTTGGCATTATCAATGTGCACAACCATCCTGGCATTCTCTGCCTTGGTGCACAGAACCTGGGGGCCAAGGCACAGAGAGGGGGTTAGTCTGGGATGAGAGGAAGGAAAAAGAACCCAAATGAGGAGACAACAGCTGATGGGCCCTGCAGCCTCGCAGCCATCCCTGTGGAAGCCCCTGGAACTCTGGGGGATATTTAATGAACGACGAGTCCTTGGAGAACAGGAGATTTATTTTTTAAGCACCTGGGTCTTCACAAATCCAAATGCCCATTTTGGATGCAATGAGCAATGTGAAAGGAAAAAATCTCATTAAGTCTGATGTCTTTCATGCAACAGTTAGAAGGGTCCTTAACGAGCACTGACATTTACTGAAAATTCACCACGTACCAGGGGCTGCGCTCAACACTTCACCTGCATCAACTCACGGAATCCTCTCGACAGCCCCATTAGGTAAGGACCATTATGATCCCCATTTTACAGATGAGGAAACTGAGGCCTGGAAAAGGGAAGGGACCTCCCAGTCATGCCATGAATCAATGGGAGAACTGAGACTACATCCCAGGCCTCTTTCCTCGTTAAGGGGCCTGGCTGAGCGCTCAAATTGTGAGATAATCCCGTGCCCTGGGGAAGTCTCTTTTCTCTGAACATAGTTTAGTAAATTAATGAGATTCAAATCTGGAATGCCAGCTCTTCCCATCACCTTCCCAACAAGTCTCTTCACCGCTTGCCCTCACCTTCTGCTGGAGCTCCTCGATGGTCCGGAAGTAAGACTGGTAGTCAGGACACATGGTGACCACCTGAGATTGGCAGGCCTCTTGGATCTTGCTCTCCAGTTCTGCATTCTCCCGCTCCAGCTGGCGCACCTTCTCCAGGTAGTTGGCCAGGCGGTCGTTCAGGAACTGCATGGTCTCCTTCTCGTTGCCATTGAAGGTCCCTTCACAGTACCAGCTGCAGGTACCCAGAGAGCTGGAGATGCCACTGGTTGGCCGGCAGCTGCTGGGCTGGCAGGAGCTGGAGAGGTACGTCTTGGAAAGGCAGCTGGCCGGCCGGTAGGTGGTGGGCATGCAGACGGAAGGCACGCATGTCACGGGCTGGCAGACATAACCCAGGCACAGCTCAGGCCGGCAGCTCTTGCTGCTGGAGCACACAGAGGAGGGCCGGGGGCAGCTCTTGGTGGAGGCCGGTGAGCAGGTGGATGTCATGTTGGGGAGGCCCCTTCTCCTCAGCTGCAGTGACCTGGATCACCAGTGTCTACAAGACCGCATCCTGCTTGGGCCTTTTTATACCCTTGGAGTGAGGGGGCTCCTGCTAGAAAGTCATCATGGATGTTGATGTTTATACCCAGCCCCAGAAGAAGCTGCTAATTAATTTTTAATTTGGTTTCCAATAAGGAGTTTCTTTCCTCATAAAAGAGGCCAAGCTTGTCATTTGGCTAAAGCAGGACTCTGGGCTCCTGTCATTGATCGCCAGGGGAGGGCTGCAGGACACATCTTCAAAGGATCGCCTCCACGCCTGGGCCCTCATTACCAGGGCAGGGCTGCCAGGATACCACAGCAGCCTGGCCCTGGGCCACTAGTGGCCTTGCCCCCTGCGCCCCCACCGGCTCCGGCCCTGAGAAAGGCCACAGTTCTGTGGGGCAGTGGCTGCTCCTTTTAATGGGAGCATTCCCTGTCAGAAGAGGCCTGGCCCCTTAAAGAGGAAATGTGTGGGAGACAGAAGCTGCACCCATACTAGCAGTGGTATAAATCCAGGGAGAAAGGAGAAAGAACGTCTGAGGCTTCTTAGCACGCATTGTCTTCCTACCAAGAGGAAGAAAATACAATCAGGGAGGAGAGAACAAACTCAGGACACAGACAGAGAGCCTAAGAATCAGGGACATCCTTCCAACTGGACACGACTGAGAAACAGAGACGGGAGGACCATACTCTTGGGAAAGGAGATCAATGTCGTGAAGATCTCTCTGAGGCAGATGCTCCGTCTTGAGCATCTCTGGATCCTCCCCTCCATTTCTTGCTGCTCCACGCGCAGAGTTGTCACAAGTTCGATGATTGTTGAACAGACTGAGCTTGGACAGGCTGGAACAGACTCTGCTTTTGCTTTCTGCAGTGGTGGCCAGGGAGGGCTCACTCCAGGACCTCGGAGACCGGAAGCAGCATGAACCAGCTCCCTTGAGAAGCCACACTATGCAGCCCCAAGATGAGCTAAGTCTGGAAGCATGTCCCCAATTATAGAAGCCTTGGGCATTCCTTAAGAAAGCAATGGGCAGGACCAGGGGTCCTCAGTCCTGCCTGCAGTACTTGTGGGCTCACACACTTCCTGTCTAAGATGTGTGTGTTACATAGACACTTTTTATTCATTAATCTTCTCAGTAAAATATTGGAGTATAAGTACTTTCTTATTTTTCATGTATTTCTAGAAGTGTTGGTGAAGCGGCAGCGAAGGGCAAATGCCACCCAGCCATAGTCCCCAAAATTTGTTGCTTAAGAAAAGTCAAGATAGAGATGCTACCTTCTAACTTGCTGTGTGATCTTGGGAAAGTCACTTCTCTTGGCCTCTGTTTCCTCATGCAAATTGAAAGGGTTAGACTAGATTATCTCTCAGTTTGATTTCCTGCAACAATCATAAATTCCAGTTCCTTTGTCTGGATTAACTGTTTAGAGAAGACAGTGGCATTAGACAGAAGGAGCTGTGACAGCAACCACGTGGAATGAGACTCATCAGACCACTCTTTAAAATCATAACCAGTACTTATGTAACATACATAAGTGCCAGGTACTGTGCTGGGTGCTTGGCATTAATTTGCCCGTTTAATCCTCACCAAAATAAATTACAATATAATTACTGTAAGCAGGTGTAGGAGGGGTTCTCAAAGTGTGGTCTCCAGACGCGCAGCATCAACATCACTCAGGACCATGTTAGAAACGCAGTTTCTGGGTCCACCCCAGACCAACTGAATCAGAAACCCTGAGGGTAGGGCCCCACCATCTGTGTCTAACGAGTCCTCCAGGCGCTTTGGAGCACTGCTGAGGTATAGGAGTGTGTGTATCTTAACGCTTGCCGCCAGAATTCCTCTTGCAGAAAGAATTGTCTTTACTTGAAAAAATGCATTAAGAAGTTGTTGGGGTAGAAGGCGGGACCCCAAGTGCCTTGATGCTGGCTAGCAAGACATCAGAGGGAGAAAGAGGAGAAGAGTTTGAAGCTCCCAGGGCAATCGTGGCAGGAAGGAGTGAGAGGAGAGAGAGGCAGGAGCCAGGAAGAGAGGCACCAGGAAGGTGGTGAGAGGCTGTGACCTGTGTGACACAGTCCCACCTCATGGTCCCCAAGAGATCTTCAGCAAAGACCACCAAATTCAGATGCTTGGCGTGAGCAGTATTTTACATTGTGAAGGAAGGACTGAGTTTCACATCAGAGTGGTGCGAAAAACGAGAGCAGAGTGTTCAAAGACTAGACGTCCGGCCAGTGTGCCAGACCTGGGGGACATTTCGTGGAAGAAGTGGGGGCCAGGAAAGGCAGCCCCAGGGCAGGCTCACAGTGGGTCCAGATTAGGTCCATCTGAATCCAAAGGCTCTCACTGGAGCCCAGCCCCTCTGAGGCCAAAGCGAGCTATTGAGCAAATATATTTATTAGAAAAAGGAGAGGGAGAGAAGGGAAAGTGATGCAGAAAAAGCCAAGCAAGTGGGAGAAAACAGGAAGGAATACTGGTGAGAGTTTGGGCTAAATAGGTCCAGGATGAAGGGCCTTCTCAAGTAAGGGCAGGCAGGAGGCGTGTCCAGGCCCAAGACCAGCTCCTACCCTCCGCTCTTTGAAAAAACAAAATGACTCCAGAGGAAAGACTTACAAAAACTGAATTTAGGTAGTTCTACCAGCCAAAAAGCCAATTTGCCAACCTGCCCGTGTACATAGCACGCTCCATCAGCTTTCTAGTGTCTCGTCCTTACATACAAACAGAAGGATCCCAGACATTTGAGAGAAGTTTCCAACATGAAAAGCAGAGACAAAACAAAACAAGCAAACAAAGAAAACAGTGAAAAAGAGGAAATTGGGGAAAACAAAACAATGCAGAATCTGCAACAATCTATTAAGATAGATAAATATATTTTTTTAATAATCTCGGAGATCAGTATAGCAGTTACATCCTTGAAACAAGAGCTGGATGTTATAAAAGAGGAACAGAGAACAAAAAATAGCTCTTTGGAATTAAAAGTACAGAAACTGAAATTAAAAATTCGGTTCAGTTGTTTGAAATTAAAGGAGAGAAAAAAGCCAGAACTAAGGAAGAGTCACAAGTACAATCTGGGATCAGATGGCACTAAGGTCTGGGTCCGAGCTGCACTGAGAGGCCTGTTGCCCCAGCTGCCTTGCCCAGAGGCCCCCCCACTAATGCAGGAGCTCTCGGCCCTGGCCGCACAGGGGAACCCTTGAAGAGCTTTGAAAAACTCCAGCGCCAGGCCACATTCCAGACCAACTAAGTCAGGATTTCTGGGGGTGAGACCAGAAATCCATATTTTTTTAAAGTTCTTCAGGTCATTCCAAAGTGCAGCCAAGGCTGAGAACCTCAGGCCGAATGGAAAGAGCATCATAATTTAAAAGCACAAGCAAAGGGAGTAAACAATAATTAGAGGCACGGCTACACAGGATCTGGGTAGCATATCTTGGGGGGAGTCAGGAGGAGCTTGGAAGGCGCTTGTACCACAAAGGATGCCATAAAGAGGAAGCATGTGGTTTATGTAAAACAGTTCACTGGAGCCATATGCTCAAGAGAGCATCCGTGTGCTGCTTGCTGCCATGGCTTCCGGCACTGACTTTGCTCCAAGTCAGAATTGGACAACAAGTCATATAACTCCACGTCCACTTTGGCTGGCCTGCTTTACCCTGGGCATTGCTGCTCAGAACGAACCTCAGAAATGAATGAAACCCCGGACAAGGAAAAGGTGGGTGCCCACTATCAGAGCGATCCAGGCACCCAGCTAGAACAGAATCAACAATGTTGATCGGCTTTCACAAGCCCAGCATGTGCTCAGCAAAGCATTAGGGATTATAGCACAGTAAGCGTCACGTTCTCTATTTTTTTGATGAGGATACTGAGACTCAGGAAGGGACTGCCACCTGCTAAAGCTCCCACAGACGGTAAGTGGTGGGGCCGGGATTTGACTCTAGGGCAGTCTGACTCACTTTTGGAGCCCACATTCATCACACTAACACCATGGCCCCCTGTAGCTGGTCTCCTCTTTTCCTGGAAGGAAAAGAGGCAGTGAGTGGGCGTCCTTCATGTGCCATCCCTAGGCCTCCCTCCAGTGAGGGTCAATCCTGTTCCTGGCACCTAATGCACTGCCTGGCCCAGGGAAGCACTCGGTGTGGGTTTGTTGAATGACTGAATGATCCCAAGATGGCCATCTTCTTCAGGTGACTGAGCCTCAGCAAAACCAGCCAAGGTGTTCCAAGAAGACTGAAGCTGAGGTGGTGCAGCGAGCCAGGAGAGAGGAGGCTGGGAGAACTCAAAGCCCAGGGCCTCCTTTACAGGGGCTTAGAAAGGCGGGGGAATCTACACTGAATCAGGGTGAACTATACTGGGCACCCTTGAGGGGTGGGGGCCTCAGGCCCACCTTGGTCAGCATCTTTCACCAATCTGTTCTCCACCTTGGGCGCTGTTACAACTCTCTCAGTATCCCTGAAGTTCCTTAGCAGAGCTCTCAGCATCTTATGAAGGGCACATGGACATCTGGGGACAACCCGCCTTTCTGTCTATCTCAGAAAGTTTTGCCTTCATCCTTCTCCATTTCCCACTGGAATAGATGGAGCTTGGTCTTTGCCTGGTCTGTTAGGGGAGGACATTCTGGACACAAATGAGAACCTTTGGATCAGGATGCTGGGAGCTCCCACTTCCATACAGAAATGCTTTGGTACCCAAAGGCACTGTGTGCCTCACCAGATGCCAAGGCTGCACAAGAACGTGATGAGTCTCAAGGACAAGACTCTCCTGCTTTTAATGGTGTGTGGATTTTAAGGGGCTTTGCTGAACCGGAAGGGCTGTGTGAAAGGGCTGCAGTGAAGCGGGAGTTGATGCAAACACGCTCCTGAGGCTTCCCTGGGTGAGAGTCCATATTGCTGTTCTTAGAAGGACCGCAGGCCTGAGGCTAAAGGTGGCCTGAAATGCCTCCAGTCGTACTGGTCTCAGCCTTATCCATGCTCCTCTGGGATCCCATGAGCGTGGACACTAAGACGGGGAGTAAGAGAGGTCTCTGACACCCGTCACCACATTGGAATCTTGGAGAAGCATCTTCATCAGGAAAGCTGAGCAAAAAGCCTCACTATAGGCCTCTCTGCACCCAAACAGGGGCATAGGGACCCTGTCGTCCCCAGGGTCATACGTGGTCAAATGACCCCTGTGCCTCTGCCCAGGAGTCACCCCTCTTCACCCAGCAGAGACACAAACCAACAATACCAGAACGTGCTAGTTGGGCTTCCAGAGCACGTGAGCTTTATTGTTCTGCCAATAGAAGCCCTCAGTTGCACTTCAGAACCCACTGAAATGGCACCCAGAAGGAAAAGCTGACCCAGGAGGCAGCCTGAGAACAGACACCCGGCACCCTTTGAAATGATAAGAGTTGCGGCCTCCAGCTGCGGCCAGCCTCATGACAGGCATTGAGAAACTCTAAGGCGTGAATTGCCGTGAGCGCTCTCAGGGCCAGGCCCTGGGCTCCACATGGAGAGAGGCGACTGGGCTTTAGGCTTAGGGCTGAATAGAGGCCAAGGCCAAGCCCTGGAGACCATGGCCTTGGCTTTCTGGGCCAGTCACTCTTAGAACCGGCCCCCCGGGCAGGGCACACAGATGGGCCGGGGGCTGCAGGTTGGGCGGGCTGCTCCAGGCCCACAGGAGGCCGCAGGAAGACAGGGGAGGCAGGACTTGGAGGGCGAGTGGTCAGGGGTGCACGGGTTACAGGGAAGCCTAGGAGAAAGAAAAAGGTCAGATTACTATGATTTTCCATTTGCTGTTTTCAGTAACTCAGAGCACCTTAAAAATCACCTGGTCGTGCCTCCTTGTTTTACCAATGGGGACATGGAGGCCCAGAGAGAAAAAGGCTTGCCAGGGTCATGTGATGAATTTGTAACAAGACCAGAACTACAATGCAGGGCACCTGACTGCAAATGCTGGGTTCTAACCAGGCACCGTGCTGTCTCCCAGGGCTCTGTGGATTCATTCAGAAGGCGAGCAAGCATGCAGGGGCACTCACTTGCAGTCCTCGCTCTCCAGCAGGCCCCGGTACGTGTTGATCTCGCACTCCAGCCGGGCCTTGACGTCCAGCAGCACCTGGTACTCCTGGTTCTGCCGCTCCAGGTCCGCCCGGATCTCGGCCAGCTGCTCTTCCACGTTGCTGATCAGGCCCTGCATCTGGGCCAGCTGGGAGCTGTAGCGCGCCTCCGTCTCCGCCAGGGTGGATTCCAAAGCATCTCTCTGAGGGCAAGGATTTTAGGGACAAAAAAGGTTAGAGGTCAGAGAAGGAGCAAGGAAGATGTGCTTGATCCATCTGGGTCTCAGTAACGCCTCGGAATCCAAGAACGAAAGCTCAGAGAATCACTTTGAGTCAGGGCGAACCACAATCAGACATCTCATTTGAGATGAGCCAATTAGCCCCTGTAACCAACTTGATCTGAGGAGTATCTCCTCTGTTAATGATATCTCTGAGTAACTGGCAATTACTCTGAACGTGTCTGTTTACACAAACCCAGGAGCTGCTACCGGGGCTTGTCAGTTGCTACAGGTCCCCTGTTTTTTACCACTGAGAGATTTATGAATGGGGGCTGAGTCCTCATTTCCTCTTCTCTACACAGAAAATCCTTGATGCTCGAGAACTTGAACCCCTGGAGCCTGCCTGTGAGGTCAGAGCACGGAGGTCGGGAGGCCTGTGTGATGCTAGGCCTGGTCTCTCAGCAGCTCTGCTTGAGTCTCGGGCTCACCGTGCTGTGCTGGGCCTGCAGCTCGATCTCCAGGGCGTTGACCGTGCGTCTCAGCTCGATGATCTCTGCCTGGCAGGACTGCAGCTGCTCCGAGCTGGACACCACCTGCCTGTTCAGCTCCTCCGTCTGAAACATACACACAGCACCTGGTCAGGAACACTGGGGACTCAGCTTCAGAGGTCGACAGAGGCCACTTAGAGTCATGAGCCAAGAAGGACCTTCCAGATCACCCAGTCCAACCATTCATTTCACACTTGAGGACATTGTTGCTTAGAGGACAACAGCCTGCCCAGGGTGTGCAGTGAGGTTGAAACAGAGCTGGACACAAATTCAGGTTTCTTGATTCAGAACCCCAGGGTCACTCTGTGTGACCCCATCACCCCCCCCCCCACCCCGTGTTTCTGTTGCACTGACTGTTTCCAGGTCCCTACCTGGGTGTCGAACCAATCTTCAGCATCCCGGCGGTTATTCTCCACCAGGGTCTCATACTGACACCTCATCTCATCCAGAACACGGTTCAGGTCAACAGGTGGAGCAGCATCCACCTCGACGTTGAGCCGGTCACCCAGCTGGCAGCGCAGTGAGTTCACTTCCTGTGGCACAGACAAGGGTCAACACTAACTTTCCCAGCTGGCTGCCTCATTCACCCTTCTCCCCCAAGCTCACCTTTTCCCCATGCTCACCTCCTCCCCCTTGCTCACCTCCTCCCCCATGCTCACCTCCTCGTGGTTCTTCTTGAGACAGAGCAGCTCCTCCTGCAGGGACTCTACCTGGGCCTCCAGGTCGGCCTTGCACAGGGTCAGCTCATCCAGGATCCTGCGCAGGCCGTTCATGTCTGACTCCACCAGCTGCCTCATGGACACCTCCGTCTCATACCTGGCAGGCACACATCAGAGCACCTGAAGATGCATTTCCTTCTTATACTTAAGTCAGATGCCACCCCAGACTGGCCTGGTGCTGTGTGTCCTGCCTTAATGCCTCAGTGACTTGGTGCAACCAAAACCCTGAGTCTGGGCATCACCAACATCCAGTTCTACCAGCCCCCAACCAAGGGGCGAGCAGGACAACTCACTTGGTCCTGAAGTCATCTGCAGCCAGCTTGGCATTGTCGATCTGCACCACCAGCTTGGCGTTCTCTGCCTTGGTGCACAGGGTCTGGGGAGATAAAGAAGTGACTTCAGGGAAAGAAAGGACATTCTGCTTCCTGAGCTCCCCAACGCTGGTCTGGGTGGCCTTTGGAGGGAGGGGGTCACCCATCCCTGGGCTCTTGGCAGCTGAGGATCCACGAAGGCTTAGGCGTGCTATCGGGTTCAGACCAGGAAACCTCTAAGTTCCCCTCCAAGGCAGTGCGCCTGTGACCCATGACCTGGGGTAGAGAGAGGGCCGTGTGGAAAGGCTGCAGGGAAGACCCGGTGTGTCTTCCTATCTCCCAGGCTGCCAGGGGCTCAGGAAGGTCTTGACCAAGAGCATCATCCTCTGTGCTTCCCTGAACATACATGGTCCCTCTCAGGAGCAAGCTGGGACTTTCAGGGGATGCAGTCTTGGCAAGAAGGAAACTTCTGGCAGGCTTTCCTTCCCCGAGTTGGTTATAGGAAACCCAATCTGCACCAGACACATCAAATCCAATCCCTTCACCTTAAAAAAAAAATGAAGCAATTGAAATGCAGAGAGGGGGGCTGTGGTACCAAAGACCACACAAGTTCAGAGAGCCTGTGTTCAAGGCCTGGCTCCACTAACTGCCAACTGGATCACTTTGAATAAGTCACTTGACCAGCCTGAGCCTCAGTGTTCTCATCTGTAAGTGGGCTGGTGGTACCTCCCTCATAGGATTATCGTGAGGAGCAATGAGGCCACAGATGTGACCATGCTGTGTGACCTCTGAAGTGCCCCATGGGAGCAGGGTTACCACCACAGATGTTCTGGGTTCCACTCCAGTGCTGGTGGCACCTGTGCTGGCGGGCAGCGAAAACCACTCTGAACCCCTTACCTTCTTCTGGAGCTCCTCGATGGTCCGGAAGTAGGACTGGTAGTCAGGGCACAGGAAAGGCACCTGCTGCTCACACCACTCGCGGATGCGGCTCTCCAGGCTGGCGTTCTCCTGCTCCAGCTGGCGCACCTTCTCCAGGTAGCTGGCCAGGCGGTCGTTCAGGGACTGCATGGTCTCCTTCTCGTTGCCGGTGAGGATGCCCTCCCCAAACCAGCCCCCGCCCATGCTGAGGCTGGTGGCAAAGCCTCCGGAGGGGAGGCAGAGAGCAGGGAGGCAGCTAGCGGCCCTGCAGCTGCTCTTGCCCAGCCCAACTGAGCAGGCAGAGAAGCTCCGGGCCCCCCGGGAGAGGCTCGGGAGCCTGCAAGAGCTGCTGGAGTACATGGTGGACATGCGAGCGGAGCCCCCACCGGCCCCTCCTGGGACCTTGAGAGACCCCGAAGAGAAGCTGGCCTTGAGGCATTTGGAAGCCATGTTCTCAGCAGCCTGGACACAAGCGATGGATCACCAAAGCCAGACACCCCCGATGCAGAGAAGCAGCGCCTCATCCGGGTTTATATCTCTGCCCCAGTGGGTGTTGGCCTTTTCAAAGTGTTTTCTCCTCATTAAAGTTAATACCACTTTCCATCAGAACCCCTCATTAACCTGTTATTTAGCTCCCCATGAACATTTCCCGGCCTCATAAAAAAGGAGCCCCGTTGGACTGGCGGCTACGTCAAGACTCATCTCCATCGTCCCACGTCGCCCGGGAGACCAAGTCTCCGTCTGTTCTTCAAAGGGGCCTGTCATCAGAGCCCAGACCTCAGACTCCTCGTTAAGAGGTGTGGGAGTCCAGCCACTGTCTTGACTTTCTCCAGCATTGCCTCCTTTTATGGACCCAAGAGAGTAGAGGAGGCCTCTGGGTTGGTACCTGAGTGATGGAAGTCCAAGTCTACTGGTTGCAAGAAGGCAGGGGCCTCACACCCGAAGAGACATAGAAGGTTCTAGAATGGCCTAAGAAATATGGCTATGGGGATCAACTATCCCGCTCTCACCAGGATTGTTCTGGTTTTAGTGATAAAACCCCATATCCCAGAGAACTCCTTAGTCCCCAGAGAACTCCTTAGTCCCAGGCAAAATGGAGTGCTTGGTCACCCCAGATACAGCAAAGCCTCAATGACACATCCCCACTCCGTCCCTCACCAGGAAATCTGTTCTGCTTGTGTAGCCTCAGCTCCAGCCAGAATGACCAGAGGCTGACTAACTGAGCACCTGCCCGTGGTGACCCCTCCCATGCGTAGGGAGGTATGTCTTCCCAGGCCCTGGCGGAAAAATGGACAAGCCTTCCCTCTGGTTGCCTGGGGACAGGGGAGTGGCCTTGATTCACAGGCCTGCTCGGGAGGCACAGAGAGCCTAACCTTCAGAGTTTCTCCCTGCTATGCAGGTTGTCTGGACTGGTGCCCAGAAAGCTTGACAAGGGTGGGTTATTTTCCCAGCAAATCCAATCTGCCAAGCAAGTGAGACCTGGGAGAGGGCCTGGGAGCTGAGCCAGAGGGCGGGTGCTGCTGGGGAGGGGGCTCATCAGGCAGAGCCCTGTGGGACTTCCGTTCCGGTTGGCCCGCAGTCTGGGGTCCTGCTTCTTCTTCTAGAGACATGCATCATCTTCCCATCTGGAGAACGACCATGAGCGGAGTACCGTGTTAATCCTCATATTGAGCCCAAGCTTGTTATCCCCACCTCAAAGCTGAGGAAACCAAGACTCGGGGACGATAAGAGCTTGCTGAAGTGCCACCAGCTAGTGACTGGCAGAACCAAGATGCCAACCCGAGTCTGGCCTGGCCCTCTCCACTACACCACCCACCTCCACCTCTGCTCCAGAATCCCATCAGGGCTGCCGGATGTGGTCGGGCTCCATGGAGAACAGAAAGGATGGAATTGGGTGGGCTCCACAAGGGGATGGCCAACAGCCACAGTGTCCTAGGAGAAGCAGCCCAGCATCATGGTTACATGTGAACTCTGTGGGTTCAAATCCCAGCCCCACCACATAGCAACTGTGTGACTTAGCTTCTCTCCATCTCCCTTTCCTCCCCTGTGAACTGGGAAGAGGAGGATGGTACCTACCTCCCAGGGCTGCTGTGAGGTTACATGAGTTTGGAGCATCTAGAACAGCACCTGCTCGTCGTGAGTGCTCAGTCACGGCAGCTGCTGATTGCCAGTCCCCACACAGGTGGGGTCTTGTTGTACTCAGATTGGTGATGCTAAGCAGCTGTCGCTAGGGAGTGGGGATGGACTCTGAGCACACAGGCCACCAAACACAGGCCAGGTGCATGTGTTTGGGGCCCTCCAGTATAGAGCTCCCATGAGTCACTGTGCGCTTCCCACGCCCAGGGACCTGGTGTGACCGGCACCCGCCCAGCCCAATCCAGGGCCCCATTGGCTGCCTCGGCCTCTCCTCCCTGGAAATCCATGCCCCAGTGCAAAGACGCAGCTGAGCTGAGAGCCTGGCTGCACCTCTTTGAGCATTTGTGTTTCCCACCCATGTGGGTACAGGGCTCCACCCAAGCCCTGCTGAGCCCCAGCCTCCTAGAAATGTGCTCTGGGCTCAACAGGGCCACTCAGGAGCCAGAGAGCCCAGAGCAGCCACAGCAGTGAAGGCCTAGGAAGCCCCATGCTGTTTATACCCCCAGGGGTCACTTGGGTTCCCAGGCAGGGCTCCACACTTGTGCTGCCTGGAAGGGGTTTCTCTCCCTGACCCAGCCCTATTAATAATGAGGCTAATGGTAACAGCCTTCATTCACGGAGTGCTTAGTACCTGCCAGGCCCTGCACAGCAGCTGAGCTCTCTCCATGCATTCTCTCCTTCACCCCTCACAACAACCTCATGAAATCAGTGTCACCAATATCCCCATCTAATAGATGAGTAAACTGAGTCTTGGAATGCTTCAGGAGCCTGCCCGAGGTCACACAGCTAGTGAGCAGCAGAGCCAGCAGAACTAGCATCTGTACAGCTGTTCGAGGTGCACCCTCTCCTTTAAGGCTCCCACACACCCTGCCACTCAGCCAGGGAAAGAAGGGTGCCAACTCCCAGGATGGTGAATGCTTGACCCAACATCCTCATGGTCTTCCCAGGGAGCCTGAAGCCCAGGCCTTCCCACTCCAGGCCTGAGGCCATCCCCATGGCCACTGGGGGCCAAGCCCCAGCCTGGCCTTTTCCCTGGAGCCTGCTCCCTGCTCCAGCCCTGTGGTGCCGTCCTGGCTCTGAACACCCATGGCCGTGTGTGGTGGTGGATCCGCAGGCCCTCCATTCATTGGAACCGTCCTCAAATTGTCCTGTGTTTCAACCCCATCTTCCCAGGGAGACAGTAAACTCTTGGAGGCAAGGACTGACCTCGTGCTTCTTTTGAAACCTGTGTAGTGTTGAGCACAGTGCTAGGCTTCAGAATGAATGAATGAATGATTGCTTTACCCATGAATGAGTTGTGCTAAGGGAGCAAAGAAAGGATTCTGAGAGGAAGGGAGCATAGAAAGGGAGGGCAAGAGGAAGGAAGGAGAGAAAAGTGGGCAGGGAGCAGGGAGGGAAAGATACTTCCAAAGTCCGTCTTACTGTCCCTGCCCTTAGAGATGGGGAACCCGAGCCTCAGTGATGGCGAGAGCCTGGCATCTCTGCAGGCGGCCAGCACCTGCCCAGACTAACCAGGCCCTTTGGCAGAGAACGAAGTGTTCCCGGGGCTGAAAGCCATTCTGCCCAAAGGGGGACAGAGCCCGTAAGTCAATTCAGCACTGAAAGTGTGGCTACAAATTCTTGATAAGTTTTTTTTGGATAATTTTATAAAACATATAAGTAATATTTTTAAAGCTATGAAGTAGCATGTAAATTGTTCTGGTCTATTTCCATTCTTTCTTAGCATCCTTTTTAATAGAACAAAATAGTTACCTAGACCCCCTTATCAGCAAGACCTAACGTGGTTTAGCAAGTAGCTTAACACATAATATAATAATACATAATAATAATAACCATAATCCTACAGGGCCTTTGCACTCTGTTCAGATGGGGTCCATGCTGTCCCCAGAACATGCCATGGATACCCTTGGCCATGCTCTTAAATACCCTTTGCCCTCCTTCCTCCTTCTGCCCGTCCTTCACGGGTTCCATCAGTTCCACTTCTCCCCTAACACCTTCCCTGGTCTCCTCAGCTCTCAGTGATCTCTCCCCCACCTGAGAACGGGACAGCCTGCCCCACACCCCGCCAGCCATCCCTGGTGCTGGGTGGTAGGGCATGGGGTTGTCTTCACAGCTCGGCCGTCAGCTCTTTGGGGACTGTGCCTGTTGTCCACTATTTGGTCTAGCTGATCAGACCGCCTTGACATAAAGTATTATGTTCACACTGGGGAAATTTGATAAAATGTAATATTTCATATCCTTTATCTCTTGATGTCAAAGAAAGGGCAATGACACAGGAGTCAAAAGATCTGAGAAGGTGTCCTGAGTCTGCCACTTGCTGTGCGATGCCCAGTCCACAACAGTGTGGAATTCATGTGCACATCAGTTAGTGACTGGAATTGGAACTCACTTAAGGGGGTGTGTGAGGTGGAGAGCAGAAGGGCTTCCCTAACCGATGCAGACGCTCCGAACAATTTAATAAAAGTTAGGCAAAGCTACATCCAAGCGCCTGCAGCCACACTGGGCTGTCTGAGGGCATGAGATGAGGCTGTGACTGCACTCTGTAAACTGTAGAGTGCTCATAAAAAGGGAACACCGTACGGTGTGAGGAGTTGGCAGCCTGATTGTTTGTCAGGTCTCAATGCTGTGTGGTCTGCGTGCCTGCTCCAATGCAGTAGCAAGGCAGCTCAAGCCATGGCCAGAACGGAAGGCACAGTCCCCCAAACGGGGATGCGATGCGCTCGGTGCGTGCTGGCCGCCCTCTTCTCATCTCCTGAGCCTCGGGTGAGCCAGGAGTTGCAGACCCTGGGCTCAGAGCAGGAGTACGGAGCACAGAGAGGGGCAGGGCAGGACAGGGTGAGACCATGTGGACTGGCCCTCCTGCCCAGCCTCTTGCCCCAAAGCCGGTAGATCCTCTGGGGTCAAGGCCTTCAGCTCCACTGTCCAGCTCCGAGGGTGCTGCTGGCAGGCAGACCAGGCCCCACAGTGTCCTGCCACATAAGAAATCAAAGAGCTTGGGCCCACCTGCTGAAGTCTCCTATTCCCCACTCTCAGCCTGGGCAATCTTCATTTAACACCAACACTCATAGCTATGACTTCCTGGGTGCTGACACACATTGTCCCACTGGAGCATCCCGGCAGCCCCATTTCACAAATGAACCAGCCAACAGCAGGGACCTCATGACTGGGCACCCACCGCCAAGCGCAGAGCCAGGCTCAGCCTGGGCTGCTCCCATTCTGCCTGTGCACATCTTCCCCTACGGTCTGAGATGCGTTTGCTGCATCTCTGGCTTGTCTGGCAGGTGGTTAAAGACGCACGTTGAAAGAGAGAGGTGGGAAACTGTGCTGGGAAGAGCACCAGAGTTACCTTCAGAATAGCTGAGCAATGGCCTGTCTCTGCCACTGACCGCTGTGTGGCCTGGGGCAAGTCACCTGAGGCAGAGGGACAAAGGAGACGTGGGGCCCTCAGACTTCTCACAGGCCACACTTCTCTGAGCAAAGGGCTATCCAGGGCTTGCCATGGTTGAGCTCAACCGTAGAATCCAGGACACACTCTGAAGCTGCCCCACAGCGAGCTCCCCAGGCTCTGCTCTGTGCCTGAGACGCACGCACACCTCACTGTCCCTGCTGCCCCTCACTGCAGCCCTGATTCCAGTGTCGGAGACGTGGCTTCACCTGCCCTGCCGCCTCCATCTCTCAGCTCACCCCGACTCGGGTAGGGGGCCCTGGCTGGCCACCCAGAGTTTGCCTCTCCCCGGTTGGTCCTGGAACCCCATCTCCAGAGCTATCCCCAGTGTCAGGCCTGAGGGTGGGCCAGCAGGTGACGGGAGCTGAACAAGGAAGGAGAAGATGAAAAGAAGACAGAGATGACCACCAGATCCAGGCAGGCTGGCAAGGAGGATGGGCCTGGGGGCCTGTGCCACCCCCAGGTGGGCACCTATGGGCAGGGCCCAGCCTGTGGGTTACAGCCAGTGCCCATCCGGATCGGATCAGTGTCTGTTCTTGTGAACCAGGGCCTGGGGTTGCCCCGTTATTAAATATTTGAATCACCCTGTCATTGTTCCCGCTCAGAGCCAGGAAAGACTCAGAGCCAAAACCCACGAGCTTACTGCAACCCATGATCAAGCACTAAGTCAGCAGGTGAAAATAGACAGAGTCAAGTTTGCTATGCCAAGAGAACACACTTTATTGGGGAAATTTCCAGGGAAACCTAGTTTTGCATGGCGTAAAAGCAGTTAAGTCTAGAAACACAACATCAGAAGTATTTTGGTAGAAAAACCTGCTGAGCGGGGAGCCCCTCTAGGGAAGGGGGGTCATTCAGAGCCAGGAGCCACAGGGGTGTCCTCCTTCCTGTGGGCCAGGGCCCGCCTCAGTGGGCCGGGCAGGCTGGTTACAGCGGGCAGGGCTGCATGTGTTCCCTGGAAGAAATGATTTTCCCGTCTCTGATCTCCTCGGTGATGGTGCGGATCTGGGCGCTGACCTGGGAACCCGGGGCGCAGGGCCCCGTGGAGATGTAGGGAACTCTGACGGCAGGCTTGCACTCCGTGGCACAAGGGTGGGCAGGCAGCCTGAGGAAATGAAAGCGTGTCAGGTGCGTTTGGCATCGAGGCATGGGACTGACATTCACGTTAAACAGACAGGGCATCAAGTGAGCCAGGTGGGTGATGACAACGAAGGGCCTCAGCATCTCTGAAATCCCCGAGGGGAGGAGGATGGGGCTGCAGGGATGAAGATTAGAAGGTCCCAGCCAAAAACAATGGCTGGAAGAGCGCTGGGTGTTGGGCTGGCTTGTCCCCCTGGGAATGACCAAAGCCCGGGGCTAGAAAGAATCTCTCTCGAGAGGCCGCGGATCGATCCCCTGTCATCTGTGCAATAACTGCTTCAGGGATGGACTCCCTGCGTGCAGGGCCTGACTCCTTAATGTGCAGCGCTGAGAGTCCGATCTAGGTGATTCCTCCCCTACTCCCACCGGCTTTCCAGGGCCCACGGGCCACTCACTTGCAGTCCTCGCTCTCCAGCAGGCGGCGGTAGGTGGCGATCTCCGACTCCAGCCGGGCCTTGACGTCCAGCAGCACCTGGTACTCATGGTTCTGCCGCTCCAGGTCACAGCGGATCTCGGCCAGCTGGGCCTCCACGTTGCTGATCAGGCCCTGCATCTGGGCCAGCTGGGAGCTGTAGCGCGCCTCGGTCTCCGCCAGGGTAGATTCCAGGGAATTCCGCTGTAATGGGAAAGAGGAAGAGCTGACACCAGAGGGGATCCCACCCAGAGACCACAGCCCTGGGAATCTGTGTGCCGCTTTGATCACACCCCATGATAACCTGCATGCTGAGATGAGGGGCTCGAGGGCCTGCCGCGCACTGTGGCCAGCCACTCAGGCAGAGGCCACTCACCATGCTGTGCTGGGCCTGCAGCTCGATCTCCAGGGCGTTGACCGTGCGTCTCAGCTCGATGATCTCCGTCTGGCAGCACTGCAGCTGCTCCGAGCTGGACACCACCTGCTGGTTCAGCTCCTCGGTCTGAAGCACACGAGAGGGCCCAGAGCACGGTCACACCAGTGAAGCTCCTGTGAAGGGTAACCCCCCACCCCAGGGGCTTGTGTTGCTGGGCTGCCCCAGCCCACCTGGGTGTTGAACCAGGACTCCACGTCTCTACGGTTATTCTCCACCAGGGCCTCGTATTGGCACCTCATGTCATCCAGAATCTTGGTGAGATCCACTGTGGGGGCCGCATCCACCTCCACATTCAGTCGGTCCCCAAGTTGGCAACGGAGCGTATTGACTTCCTGCAGAGGAGGTGAATTGGCATAAGATTGTGGAAAAGATACTGGATTGGGGTTAAGTGAGCTGGGTTTGAACCCGCCTCCCTCGGTGGCCAGCTGTGTGAAATTAGACAGGATGCTTAACCTTTCTGAGCCCCAGCCTCCTCATGGACCTGTACCCCCTCTTCAGGGATTTGAGAGAGTAAAGAGTGACAATGCAAACACCAGGCAAATAGAATTGTTGTTTATCAGGCACTAGAGTCCAAATGGAGATTTAGTGTCATGGGCAGGAGTGTGGGATCTGTGTGACCTTAGGCAAGTGACTTAACCTCTCTGTGCCTCAGTTTTCTAATCTGTAAAATGGAGCTTGTAATAGTATATTCCTCCTGGGATTACTGTGAAGATGAAATGATCATGAAATGCAAAGAGCTTCATATAGTTCCTGGCACACAGTAAGCAGTCAATAAATGTCAGCTGGGGTCGCTGTGGAGGTGGCTGTCACAGCTGTTATGCCTAAGGGTCAGCAGGGGCTCCTCACTGGAGGGGAAACTGAGAGGTCACCCAGCACCAGCCTCACCTCCTCGTGGTTCTTCTTGAGACACACCAACTCCTCCTTCAGGGACTCCACCTGCATCTCCAGGTCGGCCTTGCACAGGGTCAGCTCATCCAGGATCCTGCGCAGGCCGTTGGTGTCGGCTTCCACCAGCTGCCGCAGGCCCAGCTCCGTCTCGTACCTGCACACACAGAACCCTGCTGAGTCTGTGGCAAAGGACCACCACAGGCGGACCCCTGCCCTGCTGTTCAGCTGCAGTGGTTAATTTGGAGTCAGCAGCATAGTGGTCCTTTCCCTCGACCAGGAAGGGTTCTGGAACCAATGCCACATTTCCCACCTACAGCTCCATCTGGCCTCAATCCCGTCTCACCGGCTCCCAAAGGCAGGGGACAGAGGCAAGGGAGCCGCACAGAAACCTTCCCTGGTCAGGCCCACTCACTTGGTCCGGAAGTCGTCAGCAGCCAGCTTGGCGTTGTCAATTTGCAGGACCAGCCTGGCGTTCTCAGCCTTGGTCAGCAGGATCTGGGGAGCAAGGGATGTCCCATGAGCTGGGGAAGGCCTAGCATTGAGGGGCTGGGTGGAAGGACACAGCCCAGCTCACAGAGGCCATGCTTGTGAGTACCACCAGCACCTTCAGCATTTCCAGCCCTGAGCCCTGAGTCCAGGTGCAGAGGGAGCACTGACCCTGGGAGAGGCATCACGAGGATGCCAGAGACCGACAGTCTGGCATCTGCAGTCCCCAGAGTGGCACAGAGGGCTACAACAGGGTGAGTGGAGAGACCCAGGCCGACGTGGTTCAGGCTCGGCATCCAATACTCACAGGCTGTGTAATCATGGGCAAGTTGCTGAACTTCCCTAGAATTCAACTTCTACCTGTGTTAAATGGGTCCAGTAATACCCAAGTCTCTCCCAGATGAGAAATAAACAAGCCAACAGACAGAAGAGCATCCAGCACAGTGCCTGTGTCCAGTAGGGGCTTGGTACATGCTACTGCCCTTCCTACAGCTGAGACAGCAAGGGGAGGGGAGGAATGGCTGACAACATGTTACAAGCATGTTGAGAGATGAGCAGAGAGGCCTGGGTCCCCCAGGAAACCAAGACCCTGGAGAGAAAAGCTTGCCCTAATAGGATAATTCCGTAAGAGCTACAGTCCCATCTGTAGTCTCTTGGGATAAGGCAGAGCCCTTCCAGAGGTTGGGCTGCCCAGCTGGAGAGGGCCAGGTCATCCGTTACCTTCTGCTGGAGATCCTCGATGGTCTTGAAGTAGGACTGGTAGTCTGGGCAGATGTACGGAATCTGAGACTCGTACCACTCCCGGATGCGGCTCTCCAGCTCCGCGTTCTCCCGCTCCAGCTGGCGCACCTTTTCCAGGTAGTTGGCCAGGCGGTCGTTCAGGAACTGCATGGTCTCCTTCTCGTTGCCATTGAAGGACCCCTCGCAGAACCAGGTGCCACTCCCAGCAAAGCCAGAGGGGTAGCACCCAGTGGACAGGTAGGAGCCGGGCAAGCAGCTCCCGAGACCGGAGAGGCCCAGCCTGACGGAGGAGGCCGACCTCGCAGCCCCAGCAAGACTGGGGACCCTGCAGGAGCCCACAGAGTGGACAGAGGACACCCGAGAGATGCCGCCTGCTGTGCCACAGAGGCCCCTGACAGAGCCAGAGGAGAAGATCGGGGAGCAGATCTGGGTGGCCATGATGCTCACAGAGAGAGGTCTCGGCTGAGCAAGGAGCGCTGGTTCTGGACTCTCGAGGCCTCTCTGGGCGTTTATATACACTCTCCGTGGGGTGTTGGCATGTTAGTCTCGGGAAAGCCTATTCCCATTCTGGAAAGCTAATCTCATTAGAATGCAATTTTTGCTACCCATCCGGAATTCCTTACTTGTAAAAAAAACGTAATAATTGTAGAATTTGGTTTGCTAAGTCAGGACCTCAGCTGTTGTCATTTCCTAGCAGAATATGAATTTTATGGCCTCTTCAAAGTCTCTGCTCCAGATCCCATAAATCGGGAGTGGCCTCACAATGACATTTGGTTCCTGCTGTCTCTGCACGCCTCCCTGGAGGAACCCAGCCTGTCCATTTGTCACCCCCATCCACCACCCCCACCCCTCTGAGCTGCTCACCTATGCCTGGGCCCCGGGCTGGAGAAAGGGGGGAAAGTAAACTAAAATTCACGGAGTACCTGTTTATGTACCAGGCTGACAGTTGCTTCATTTATACCCCACAACAATCCTGGGAGGTGGTCAATATTGTCTCCATTTTACCAGTGTGGAAACTGAGGCTCAGAATGGTTAAAAAAAAAAAAAGCTTGCTCAAGGTGAACAGGCTGTGAGGAACAAAGCTTAGATCTGAAACCAGGGCTCTCAGATACCAAATCCCATGCCCTTGTCCCACTGCTTTCTCTACACTGCCAAGGTCAAGTGCAGGCACCCAGAATTTAGGGACGAGGGACCTACATTCAAATCTTGTCTCTGCTGATAATCTGCCTGTGACGCTGAGTGCCTCACTCCCTCTCCGGCATCCTCGGCGTCCTCATTGAGACAGTAGAGGTCACCAGCCTGCCCTGACTGCTTCACACGGATAAGAGAAGGATCAAAAAGAACAGAAGTGTGGGGCCATCCCCGTGGCGTGGTGGTTAAGTTAGCACCCTCCACTTTGGTGGCCCAGGGTTCACAGGTTCAGATCCTGGACATGGACCTACACATCACTTGTCAAGCCATGCTCTAGCAGCATCCCACATACAAAAAGTAGAGGAAGATTGGCACAGATATTAGCTCAGGGGCAATCTTCCTCAAGCAAAAAGAGGAAGATTGGCAACAGATGTTAGCTCAGGGCCAGTCTTCCTCACCAAAGGGGGAAAAAAGAAGAACAATGAAAGTGTTTTTGAAAACCATCAGGTGCTGTAAAGGTGTTGTTTAGGCTAGGAGGACAGTCTCTGATGATGGTTCATGGCTGTGCTGGGCAAGGGATCATGGGTGTGAGGCCTCAAGTGGGGCTGATTTGGAAGGCATTTTCTTTGTGGCCCCAGGTCTCTGAACCTAGGAAGGTAGAATCAGGACCTCGGGACAGCCCACTTGGGCCCCCCAGTCCCTGAACAGGGTACAGAGATGGTCAGTGCAGACTCTCTGGACAGGGAAGGGACAAGGAGAACAAATGAAACACTGCCAGAGAGTTAAGCAAGCCACCAGAGAGGAACCTCAGAATCGAGGAGCAAAGGTGGCTTCAGTGCTTCCGCCTCCCACCGTGGGTTTTCCCGAGGCCCGAGCAGCCTGCCCACTCTTCTCCCACACACACTTGGTTTGCAAGGCTGGCGTTTATGGAAGCGTTTATGTGCTTCTGAAGTTGTAATTTGCTGGCCTCTTAAAATGCTTTATAAGCTTCTCTCTGAAATTACTCAGGAGGGTTGGCTGTGGCGCACAGGCCTCGCCCAGTGCAGTGGGTATCTCGACAGGATGCCCGAGAGCAGCCCCGTGGGCTCCCAGGGCGCCCGCCATGCAGCCCCTCCTGGGATGGGGTGGGGGGGTATCAGTCCTCCAGAGAGAGCTCCGGCCGCCTCAGCGACGGTCCTCACAGCTGTCCATCTTCCCTGCTGTCCTGGATGGGGCTGTCTCAGGGCTTTTCATCATTCCCACTGCGCATGTCGTAGACTCCGTAATTCTTTGGTGTGGTGGACTCCTGTGAATTGTAAAATGTTAGCGGCATCGGACTCTATCACCAGATGCCAGTAACACCCGCCCCCCCAAGTTCTGACAACCAAAAATGTCACCAGACCTAGCCAAATGTCCCTTGGGGGGCAAAACCGCCCCTAGCTGAGAACCACTGGACTCTCAGGACGGGCCTGGGGCTCTGACCAGACCTCTATAAGCCCCCCTTTGTTCTCTAGGACAACAGTGCAGAGTCTGGCTGTCACTGTGGGCCCCACTCAGGCAAGTCCTTAAAACACCCAGGCCTCAATTCACCTCATTTGTGACACAGCGTGCTTGTCCTGAGGACAGTCCTGGCCAAGCCCCTGGCACGGTTCCTCTCTGTTTGGGAACTCTGGCCACTGGACATCTGAAGTTAATGGCCTCCTTTCCTTTAATTCCTCCACCGTGCAATCCGCATCTGAAGCTGATTCTAGGTTTTTCTCAGGGTGACTGAATAAGCAGGTGTCAGCTGCTCTGACAGGTCCCAGCACTCTCAGCCGGTGCATCAGGAAGGCCACCTGGGCCAGAGTCCGGGCAGGCGTCTCCAGGACTGTGAGGAGAGCCACCTACCTCTCCTGGAGCAGGTGACAGGCCGGGCAAAGGAAATGGCCTTTCGCTCACCCTCAGCCCCCTGACTTTCTCCATGTTGAAGACTGCAGGGCCACCTCTCAGAGGAAGGGTGGAGAGGCCCTCATGGAAGGAATTCCTCTGTGCTCTTCCACCCGGAAGCCTGGACCATCACAGGATGGAGCGAGGCCCAAGAGGAAGGATGCTCTGCCTGTGTCAGAGAAGAGAATCCGGGATTCACAGAGCTGCTCATCTCCCAGGGCAGCTGCAGGTGACCACCCACCCCCCAGGGTGGCCCAGCTCTGGAAAAATCCACCTGTTCAGTGTAGAGTAAACCAGGGGTACTCATTCATCAGGTTTTCTTTCCAAATAAGGGTCCTATTCTAAGACCATTCTTTCTAACATTAATCAAAAATACACTGGGCTAAGGGTCAGGGGGCCTGGACTCCAGGCCATGCTCTGCCCCAAACTCCCTGTGTGAGCCTTGTCCACCCAGGGCCCCAGAGCCCCAATATGAACAAGGAAGGGCCTGGACAAGGCAAGGCGGAGGGCTGTCCATCTCAGACATTGCAGGATTTGAGGCCCAAGCATTTCCCATGATGCTGGCCAGGAGTCGCCCAGATGTGTCTATGACTCCCTCACCACCCCCAACAGCCGCTGGCCCTTCTCTGTCCCTGACCCGCAGAATGAAGAGGAGTTACGGAGGTTCCAGCCCACGACACGGTTAGGTTTTGTTTTCTTCACAAACCACCACAGACCTCAGTGGCCCCTTGCGTCCACACCCGCACCATGAGAGAGCAGATGCGGGCCTCCGTCCACAGGCAGAGGCAGCATTAACCCCCTCCCAAGGCTGCTCCCCAGAAGGGCCCACGCAGAGGTGCGGTGTCACCAGGACTTTGAGCAGGCATCCCAGCACGTCCAGGCTGAAAGGACATCCATCTCTGGCCAACTCAGCCGGGGACTTGGCTTCGCAGAGAAGGGGCTCAGAGAGTGCTGGCCTGGGTGGCAGGGCCGGGCCCGGGGCCTGGACTCAACCAGACCTCAGTTCAGGCGGCTCAGTCCCTCTGAGCTTCAGTTTTCCCGAGAGGTGAATGGAGACCACAGGCCACGTTCACAGGATTGTGAGAGCGACCTTAAAACATGCTTGATAAACGGGAACTCATTTCACAGATTTAAGAGATTGAAACTGTTCTTCGAGCCGTGTCGTCTGAGCGCCATGGAACGCTGTTTCCAGGGCACGAACCACTCACCCTGGTTTCAAGGGACACTGATTCAGAGGCCTAACCCAGCTGTGCTAGAAAAGACAGCTGCTCAAAAAGGCGATGGCTGGGGCTGTGTCTAGAGCTGCAGGGGCCCCCTCCACCACGATTCTCTGGCCTCTGACCCTTATTCTAGAAGCTTCCAAAAACCCTACTCCCTGCAGGCACAGGTGCTGATTTGGGGGCTACAGTGCAGAAAGGATGCTCTCTGTCCCCCACAACCCCAGCTTAGGAAGGAGGGGGCAGAGGGGAGATGCTGTTGCAGGAATAGAAAACACTGTGGCTTCTCCCAGCCCATCTTGGAAGGCCACCAAGTTCAAAGTCAACTGCTGGGTTTGTGGCTCCTTCTTCGGTAAAAAGAAGTCTCCACCCTCGAATGAGCTTCCATCTGAAAGCCTAGGCTCTGCATGGGCAGAGTCTCCACAGAAGGCACCAGGCACAGCCCATGACAGTGTGCCCAAGGAGGAGATGAGTCTCCGAGCAGGCTCCCACCTTCCCTGCTTCTCTGGGCTGCGGTCACCAGCCATCACCGCATCACAGTGCCCCAAAGGCATCAGAGGAAGCAGACAGTGCACCGTGGGGCTGCCGGGTCGCCTACCACTGGCCGCCAACAGGAATAAAATCATTCAAGCAGTCCAATGGCTGTCTCTCGGACAGCGTCCTGCCGGCCTATAGGCTTCATCCTCCCAGGTTTCTTCTGCTGCCCCTTCCAGCTTTGACATCCATGCACTCAGGTCCTTCAGAATTTCCCTCCCTAAGAGGCATCTAAGAAATGCTGATCCCACGTCTTAACCTCTCTAGACCCTCCCCAGCATCCACCCAGAAAACGGGAGACCCAAGCTCTCCTTCATTTCCCCCACACAACTGCTTTTTCCTTGTAACAAAGAATTTGTTCAAGCGACAGTGGCAGGGATTCCTGGCCCCTCCCTGAAAAGCACGGTTCCTATGTATCTTGTGACAACTCCATCGAACGCTCTGACGTTAGATTCTAGTACAGACATGCGGTAACAGGTACAAAAAGTTGAAGAAAGCACTATGGGAGGAAAAAAGTTTTTCAATTAAGACATTTCGAGCCACCAATTTAATTTGTCCGAAGAATCAGAGAAAGGTCTCGCTTTCTCTGTTTTGATGGGAAGACTCGGGGCTGTTGCAGACCTGCTAAGGATGGGGTTGCCAGATTGAGCAAACAAAAGTACTCACACGATTTGGGGCATCCTTATACTAAAAAAGTGTTCGTTGTCTGTCTGCAAATTCGATTTAACGGGGCGTCCTACATTTTCCACAGTAATCCTCCACAGGAGGCTTCTCTGGGTGATAGCCTTGCCCAAACAAGTCAGAGCGGCTCCCTCCCTCCTCCCCCTGGGGCCTGTCACCATGACCAGCTGGATGGGGACAGGTATATCAGGCTCCCCTTGGGAAATCGTGCCTTTCTGCCCTTTATCCCCTGTTCTCGGTGGCTCCCATTTTTGCCCTCACACGCCCAGCAAGCAGGACTCGGAAGTACTGTGCTGAGTTGTCCTCTCTCTTATCCTGGCCACCGCAGTGACATTCCGCCCTGATGGCAGCTGCCTTGAGCAGAGTGACTCAGCCCTTCCTGGGCGAGCTTTGGCAAGTCCTTCTTGGCTCCATTTCCCACCCCTCAGTCTATGCCCCAAACCTCCGCCCACCCCCCCCCCCCCCCCCCCCGCTGTCACCAGTCTTCACCAGCCTCAGGACAGACTGGACACACACTGAGTGACCAACGAGGTCTTTCCCCGCTCCCCGGCTGCCCGTCCACAGGGCCCAGAGCCCGAGGTCAGGGGCCTGGGGGGAGCTGGCAGGTTGGCCATGGCCCTGAGCAGGGACCCCTCCTGAGCCTCTGGGTCTACAAGGCTCCCGGGCATCCATCTTCCCAACATGCTGCTCCATGCATCGTCCTGAATCCCCACTGGGCCTCGACCTGACCCTGATTAGGCCTTGAAACTCCCACTTTCCCAGGCCCAGAACTGCCCTGAAACTCTCACGTGCCCCAAAATACAAAGGTGCTTTCTCTCCCCTGAAGTGTGGTTTCCCAGGGCTTCAGCGTTCTGCTCCAAACTGCACTTGCCATGGGGGAGGCCCAGAGAGCCACTCTGACCCCCATCTTAAGCCGTACCTCTCCGGTTCTCTTGTGCCAAGCTCTGCCTTCCGCATCCTGGGGCCCCCTTCCTTCTCGCCTATGGGCCAGCTCTTCCAGCGTGGCTGTGCTGGCTGACAGCTCCCGTCTGGAAGAGTCCTGGGCCTCCTGCTCAGAGTCACTCAGTCCCTAACTCCCCCCACCCAGCTTTTATGGAGAATTCCAGAGCTGACCCTGCTCTCCACGATGCGCTTAGAGAACCTGTGGTTTGTGGGAGACGCACAGCCAGACCCACTGGGAGAAGGAAGCTGGTACCTCAGCCTCCGCGTCCCCTTGATTCAGGTACCACTTAACTGAACCACAGAGTGAACTTCCCAAACTCCCTGTTTGATTGGGTTCAGCCACCGGCGTTTACTGGGCTGGTGCAGGGTTGACCTCACTGGCTTCCTGCTAAGGACTGTGGGCTCCAGGTTGTAATTAACCACGCTCTATACCACGGATTCGCTTTCAAACTGGCCTGAGATCTTTAGATGAAAGAAGCCACAGAGTTATTATGGCTGTCCATAAAAATGGGCCAGAAGAGTAAATGCCAGCTCCTGGCCAACCCCCCCCCCACCGCCGCCGCCAAATCCCACTCCCAACAGGTGCCCGGCGAGTCTCAGCAACACCCCACCTGCTCCCTCCCAATCTCTGCAGCTCCCAGAGGAGTGGATCAAAGGGATGCAACCCACACACCCTGCTCCGCTCCAGCCACCAAAAGCCCCAGGAACACGGTCCCACAGGGGGCAAGTCCCCAGCAGCCCCGAGAAGCGCTGACGCCGGCAGGGAGGGAAGAAGGACCCCAGCAGCTGACACGGGAAAGCTGGAACAGTGCATCCTCACAACCCATCGACCCCCTTCCTGTGACCGCTCTTCCTTCTCTTCCTCAGGCTTCCCTTGGGCAGGACAGTGGGATTCCCTTGCCAGGAAACCCCAGATACCCTCACCTCATACTCTGGGTCTCCTGTGGACCCTCGAGGCTGCTGCCCAAAACAGGGACAACAGGCCCCAACGGCTCTCAGAGCTGCAGCTCGGCCCTCAGCTCGTCCCTGCTCACCAGAGCGCCCAGCCGCCCAACAGAACGCTGAGGGCTGGACAGGGCCTCATGTTGGGACCAGGCCCAGGTAGGACCAGGTCTGGGGCCCTGTCCCTCCACCCCGTGTCCCAGCAGGTGGCCAAAGAGGCACTGACCTGCTTTCTGGAGTGAGTCTGCCCCCTGCAGGGCCCAGGCAGGAGACACAGCCCCAAGGGGAGAGCAGAAGTGCGCTGGCCCATCCACCCAGGGTGGAGCCGCGGGGAGAGGCAGGCACCTTGAGCGGAGGATGAGGAGGAGGGTGACGGGAGCAGCCAGGAGTCGCACAGGCAGCACGGCAGTTAGCCACTGTGTGCAGCACCTGCCGTGTGGAGGTGCTCCCCTCCGGAGCTTGGAGGCGCTGGGGCACCACGGGAACCTTCCACCGTTGACGTCTTCTTTCCCTAAGTGATGGGGCTTAGGAAGGAGCCTCATTGCTTCCTGATTCCCAAGGCTGGCTGCTTGACCTTTGACACAGGGCGAGTCGTGGTCTTGGAAAGCATGTCTGAGTGTGGATCCCAGCTCTCACACCAGGCAGGTCACTTAACCAGTCTGAGCCTCATTCTTCAGATGTGTAAAATGGGCACAATGGTACCAATTCATGGGGTAAAGATGACATGAAATAAAGGATGAAAAGAAGCTCCATAAGGAGGAAAGTGCTAGACACATTATGACTTCCCCCTTTATTATAATCCCCTCTCTTGGCATCTCTTGCATTAACACGTGCTCATTCGCAATCATTGGCATGGAGCTTGGTCAGGCACCGATGGACACTGGACGGGGCTGCTTCCACGTAGCTGCAGCCCTGGGGAGCAGGGGTGTGAGCCTGGGGCAGGGGAGGGGCAATAGTGGTCCAGCAGCCCTGACACAGCTGCCCTCCCTGGAGTGGCTGTGCCATGCAGATGACCGAGGGGACACAGTTGTGCCTTGGATGGAAGGTGCAGATCCCACGCCCACACCGCCTCTCCCACACCTCAGACTGGAGTGCTGGGGCGACCACCTCTCCTCCAGCTCAGGACGGCTTCTGAGTCGGCTTTGACTGAAACGCCTACACCTGGGCTTCGCTGCCAACTTCCCCAGGGTTCCTGATAGGGCCCCAGAGGTCCTTGGATGGAGCCCAGCTTCTCATTGTCCTCCCTGGGGTTGAGTGAAAGGCTCCCAGGCCACAGCCCCCATCAGGCCCAGGGTCCAGCTCATTTCACTCCCCACATGGACTAACCCCGTACCCCACCAAGCTCCCCAATGCCAGCTCGGAAAAGGAGGGGGCTGCCCCCTCAATAGCCTTGGCCTGGGTCTCAGGCCCAGCAAGCCTGGGCTATGGACCCCACAGGCCCTTGAAGCAGCCATGGGGCTCAGCTCTGAGGCCCTCCTCTGACCCAGGCCCCTCCCTCAGACTGGGGGAGACCCCGTCCCCTTCTGCCCTCAGTGCAGTCAGCTGTCTGACCTTCCTCTCATTTCTCACAGCTGGTCTTCATTCATTCTCTCTCCCTGCATTCAACACGTGTGTTGAGCTCTGTAACATTCTAAGAATGCGGATGAGGATGACTCCAGAACTCTCCCTGCCCTGAAGGAACTCACAGGTTCGGGAAGAGAACTGGAAAGCTTGCATTCACTGAGTGCTTACTGTGTGCTGGGCACTGTTCCAGGCACTTGTATGGAATGACCTCCAAGGGAGGTGGTACTCAGCAGGCAAGGAAAGTGAGCCCACAGGGTTAAGTCACTTGGCCAGGGTTACAGATGGAGTAAGTGACAAAGCTGAGGCTCACACCAGGGCAACGTGTCTCCAGAGCCTGTGGGCTTCATGCCCAGCTCTCCAATAATTGCTGCGATGATCGCCAGCACAGAGGCCCTGGGAACAGATAGGGGACAATGGGAGTGGGAGGAAGACCAGAGGAGATCTATGGCAAAAGGCACAGCCTGAGCTGAGCTTCGAAGATCGCAATAATTTACTGTTGGGGGTGTCTCCTCCCACCTCCCCGTCAGTCTGCAAATTCCATGAAGACAGAGGCTGCCTTTAGGGGGCCGGCCCCGTGGCGGGCGGTTAAGTTTGCACTTTCTGCTCCTGTGGCCCGGGGTTCACCGGTTCAGATCCCGGGTGTGGACGTACGCACCGCTTGTCAAACCATGCTGCAGTAGGTGTCCCACATAAAACAGAGGAAGATGGGCACGGATATTAGTTCAGGGCCAGTCTTCCTCAGCAAAAAGAGGAAGATTGGCAGCAGATGTTAGCTCAGGGCTAATCTTCCTCAAAAAAAAAAAAAAAAGACAGAGGCTGCCTTTGGCCTGTCTCTTTGTCTCCAGGACCCATCATAGTGCCTGGTACACAGTGGGTGCTCAATAAATAGCTGCTGACAAAATCGATTCACGAAGAAGGTAAAGCATTCGGGGAGTGGAGGCCATGCCCTGTTTCTCTTTGACGCCTTAGCTCCTGGCCCAGTTCTGGGCAGGTGAACTCGCACTGAGCCCGCCTCCTTCTGTAGTGGGGTAGACGGGAGGATCTGGAATGAGTGGAGGGCGGACACCTTCTCTGACCCAGTGAGCTGGGGGGGCCATGTCTGAGAGACGCCTGTGGGACTAAGCCAACTGCCTGGGGTCCGCAGAGAGGCTTAGGGTGGAGGAGGAGAAGGAAGACAATGAATGAGGGACTAAACTGTGCAGGGAGCTGGAGAGGGAGGGGAGGGTAAATGAGCAGGGAGCTGTTGGCACGTGGCAGAGCCCCGCTACCCTCTCGCCTAAAAGCTCATGACAAAAATCAAGTGGCATCTGAGAAGCATTCCCCAGTTCACACAGTCATCTCTTCCTTCCACAGGCATTGACAGCACCAGCAGGAGGCTGGGCCGCAGAGAGACAGACACAGCCCGCCCCTCCAAGTGCATGGTCGACACTGGTGCAGGCGGGCGCCGACATGCGAACACCTGAGGGCACCCCACACAATCCAGGTGCCACAGAGAAGGGGGTGTTCACCTCAGTCTGAATGTGGAATAAAAACCTGGTCATATCCAAAAAAACAAAGATGGGGGTGCAGAGAGAAAGAGGGAGAGAGGGGAGGAAGGTCAGATCAGACTGCAGTCACTCACTGAACAAGGGCCCAAGGCACCCGGCCACAAGCCTCGGTCACAGAGAGCAGTGTGGAGAGCAGGACCTCACAGCGGGCCAGGGCAAGGTAGAAGAGCAGGGGCTTGAGTAGAAACCAGGACAAGAGAGGCAGGAAGAGGCCAGCCAAGGTGGCCTCTTGGCCCGTGGGGAGTCTAAGCTTTCCTCTGTGGGGAGAACTCATGCAGCCTCTCTAAGAGGGAGGAAGACTTTCCATCTTTAGCTGTGGCCCCCACTGGAGGGTGGAGCATGGATGATGGGGAAGCTCAAACTGGAGGCAAGGAGGCCAGGGAGGAGGCTGTGGCAACACGCCCAGCAAGTAAAAACAGGGAGGTCGTGAAGACGTTCCAGCTAACAGCATCCACGGGATGGACTTGTGAAGGGGTGAGGGGGAGAGGAGGCCAAGAGGACTCCCAGGCTCCTGGCTTGGGTTTCCAGGTCTTCTGGGATAGGGGACCAGGAAGGCACAGATCTGGGAGAAGATGGGTGCTCCTTCGGAGGAAATGGATTTGAGGAGGCGATGGCCAGTGCAGTTGGGCATGTGACTCTGGAGAGGAGGAGAGAGCCCTCACTAGAGAGTCATCAGAATGTATTGGTAATTGTGACCACAGACATGTCCCCAGGAACCAAAGGGGAGAGTAAAGAGGAAAAAGAGAAGAGCGCTTATGCCGGAATCCAGGGGACCAGCCAACATGGAAGGAGCGAGCTGAGCAAGAGGAGGCTGCCAGTCTGAGCTGGGACATCCAGAGAGGCAGGGGGACAGGGATGCAGAGGGGGCGGGGAGGAAGGTCAGTGCAGACTGAGGTCACTCATTGAGTCATGACATGGCTGGTTCACTGGGTGATTTGGAATGGCAGGGCCTCGGGGTGGCGGGCACTGCCGTCTGGATGCCCATCATCTTGAAAGGCAATGCTCTCTGCAGGAAGCAGGAGGCAGCAGGCTGGGGCTGGGGTAATTGTGCTATATCCCCTTCTCCCCCGCTCCCGGCCCCTCGCAGCCTGCCCTGGAGCACTCTGTACCTCTTCCCTCTGTCTCCCCTCACCTGACTCTACTAGAACCCCACTGCTGCCTTATTGCTAGACACCCTATAGGGTGTTGAGTTGAACTGGCTCGCTGCCCTGCGTGTCTCTGGTTGGCCCCATTTGCCCACATTTGCTGGGTGCCATCATCTCTGAGCCACCTGTGTCCCTTGTGTTTGTCATTGCTGCACCTGAGTGCTGATGGTCAGCCCAGGTGCCTTGTGTCCTGGGAGGCCCCCAGGCCGGGCTTTGTCACGGTTGAGCCCCTCGACCCTGCTGCACCCACTCACCCACAACCCCAAATCAGGGTCTTGGCAGATGTCGCCCACAGAAACCAGGCCAGAATCAAAAATACATTTGCAAAAAGGCAAGAAACTTTATTGAGTTTTCTTTTCTTTTGAGTAGAGAAGCTGAGAGGTCAGAGGAGCTGGGTCAGGGGGAAGAGGAAGCCAACCCAGAGGGAAGAGCATGGAGTGCCCGCTCTTGGGAGAGTGGGGGGCCGGGGTCCTGGGAGCAGAGGGACAGAGCCTCGCGTCCTGCAGCCCCTCGCTCCCTCCTGCAGGGCACTGTCAGCTGTCTCCTCCTCTGGGCGCCGAAGACAAAGGCAGGGGATGCCGGGCACGTTCAAGGCTTACGGGTCTCCGAAGTGCGGCGAATGGAGGTGGTAGTTGTGGTGCTGGTGTTTCCTGGGAATGGAGGAAGTGACAGACACTCAGGCTGGGGAAGACCCACCTCAGGAGGGCCCCAACCCCTAACTGCTCAGGTGGGGCTGAACTGCCAAAGGTGGCTTACTCCAGACAACCCAGGCTCCACTGGGCAGAACCATCTATTTTGAAAGAAAAACTAACAACTAACGAGCGAATGACCACTCCTGCCCCAGCCCCCTCCCTCCCTACACTGGGGGGCCCAGCCCTGCCTCCCACCCACCCCCCAGGGCAGTGAAAGGAGCCTGCCCACCTCTCACCCCGGGTGGTTTCCTTACCTGCTGAGGAGATGAAGCCGGTCATCCTGGGGGAGAGGAGAGAGGCAGCCATGAGCCGAGGGCAACTGGGACAGGTGCTTATCTGTCCTCCGGATGCAGTGACTCAGACCATCATCTGGAGCCCCTGGGTTGGGTGTTTTTACCTAGCTGTGTTCCCAGCCCAAGCGGCAGCAGCATCAGGTGCCTGCCAGGCCTGCCTGTCTGTCTGTCTGTCTGTGAGGCTTCGGGAGGAGATATTATTTGCCCCAAGATCCAGGACATTTGCCAGAAGTGTTGTCCTCCTCCTGGTTCGCTCAGCCTCCCCCTACCCCCCCACCCCTGGGCCCACAAGGATGGCCTGGTCTCTGCAAATGGCCTGAAGCAATTAAATCGCCATTTCAATAGCTTCGTTGGGCTGACTTGAACCAAGCTAATGTTGTTCCAATATGAGATGTCCTCTCCGTGGTCCCCACTCATGCCAGTCTAATCCAGAGGCTCAAACGAGAAAGTTTAAAGGTAGTGACTCTGCCTCCTGCTGAGGAAATGCCCCCACAGCCTGGTCCAAGGGGACAGCAGAGCTCTGGTCCTGGAACTTCATCCAGGCTGTTTAAGCCCAGACGGGTCCCTCCCCTCTGGGACATGAAGAGGCTCATCTCAAAGGCCCTTCCCGAGGGTCCTGCAGACACTTTCCCAAGAGAGAGGCCGGTGAGGACCTACTTGGCGTCCTGGCCCTCCAGCAGGCTGCGGTAGGTGGCGATCTCCTGCTCCAGCCGCGTCTTGATGTCCAGCAGCGTCTTGTACTCCTGGTTCTGGCACTCCATCTCACTGCGGAGCTCGCTCAGCTGGGCCTCGATGCTGCTGATGAGCCCCTGGATCTGCTGCAGCTGCAGGGCGTAGCGGCACTCGGTCTCCGCCACCGTGCTCTCCAACCCGGCTTTCTGGTGAGGCAACAGAGAAGAAGTTACGAGGGGAGCCAGGCCAGCAGGAGGCCTAGAGGTGGTGGCTGCGGGGCAGGGGGCAGCAGGTGTACCATGCTAAGCTGGGACTGCAGCTCGATCTCCAGGCTCTGGAGAGTGCGCCTGAGCTCCGTGATCTCTGTCTTGCTGGTCTGAATCAAGGCAGTGCTGGTAGACACCTCTTTGTTGAGCTCTGCACTCTGAAATTCAAGCAGGAGGAGGGTGATGGAGGAGCCCGGCTGGAAGGCTGTGCAGCCCCTGGCTACGTAGGGTAAGACGGCCGGGTACCTTGCTGTGGAACCATTCCTCGGCATCCCGGCGGTTCTTCTCCGCCAAGGCCTCGTACTGCTCCCTCATCTCCGCCAGCACGCGGGTCAGGTCAATGCCCGGCGTGGCGTCCATCTCCACGTTGACCTGGCCTACCACCTGGTTGCTGAACTCCTTCATCTCCTGTGGGGATGGGAAGGGAAGATGTGTGAAGCCCCTCATCCTCCCTCTCCTTGGCTCTGAACACTACTGGAGTGTTCCAGAAAGGGCTTCCAGGTCCCACAGTCCCTAAGTTTGGCTGCAGCAAAAGACTCCTCTTTCTCACTGGGGGTGACTCAGCCATGGCAGGCCCATGATCCCCTCTCACCTCCTCGTGGTTCTTCTTCATGTAGGCCAGCTCCTCGTTCAGGCTCTCGATCTGCATCTCCAGGTCGGTCTTGGACAAGGTCAGCTCGTCCAGCACCCGGCGCAGGCCGTTGATGTCGGCCTCCACGCTCTGACGCAGGGTCAGCTCGTTCTCATACCTGAAGGATTTTTTTAGTTGAAAAAGCAACACAGAAATGATATTAGACCTTTCCCTTGCCCCTGCCCTGCACTCAGCTAGTTTGCCAAGACCTTTCACTCCTAGGATGCTCCAGTTTCATTGTTTAGATGAGCACTTGTATAAAACAAAAGATGCTGGGAAAGGTGAATGAGGCGAATAAACTCACTTGAGCCTGAAGTCGTCCGCAGCCAGCCTGGCATTGTCAATCTCCAGGATGACCCGGTTGTTGTCGATGGTGGCCGCCAGGATCTGCAAAATACAGAATGTGGCTGCTGGAGTGG
The DNA here is from genome assembly GCF_041296265.1 of Equus caballus. Taxonomy (NCBI): domain Eukaryota; kingdom Metazoa; phylum Chordata; class Mammalia; order Perissodactyla; family Equidae; genus Equus; species Equus caballus. The sequence continues at coordinate 21,298,022 of NC_091694.1, read as the reverse complement.
AGGGATCCACAAGCTTGGGGAGGAGGACCGAGAATACATGGGCAAGACTGGTTGTCGTCAGCCTCTGCCCCTTCGCTGTCCCCATGAGCTGGGCCTCGGTTCCTCTTCTGTCAAGTGAGGGGCGGGGCTGGAGCCCTTCCGTGTACTGTCACTCTAGCATTCTAGGTCTGGTGGTGATGGGGAAGACAGGGATTCACATTTCAAAGGAACAACCCCTCTGAGGACATCCTTGGCTACTCATGTCTCCACAGCCCCAGACTAGAACCTCTCCAGGCCACTGTCTTGAGAGCCTTCTCCTTCAGGTCGGGAGGGAGTCAGCCTTGCTCCACTGTTCATAATAACCTCACGGGAGCTGGCCTCCCAGCTGAGAAGAGGGGAAAACCAACAAATACTCCCATCCATTTGATTCCTTGTCTAAACTCTTATATTCCAAGGCACTTAAAATCCATCCCACATAGCTGGGACTCAGCCTAGGCAAGTGGACTTCTGTTCTAACAAGCTGGCATCACAGCGTGATGGACAGGCCCTGACGGAAGGAGTCTCCGTTTAGCGCTGCCTGAGCCCCCACCGCCATCTCCCCAACCTGGTCATAGCCAATTGAGAATATCGATTTAAAAGGGGCCCCTACCAAACAAACTAGTATTCCCAGAGCCGTGCGTGAACATGTATCCCTTTCTCTGTTGATTTTAGACGTTCTTAGTGGCTTTTAAAACTGTCATGGTTTCCAAATAACTCAGGAGGTTAGGATTATAGGGATTGAGTCACTAATAACATAACTGTTTAGCAAGCAGTAAAAATGTTGACATGTGTAATAACAACAATAAAAATGAATAGCGAGAGGAAAGGCACTTAGGAAGTATGGGCAAGAGAAAGCCCATCAGAAGTAGAGATGCTCAGCAGTAAAAGGCTAGAACTTTCCCCAGCAGGAAGGGTGAGAATCCCATCCACACTGCCTCTTCTGGCCCCCTGGGATACTGTGTTGTCTCCTGGGCTTTGTGGCTCTGCCCTGCACAGAGGAGCCCTCCTTGACAACGAAGGTCTCACCTTGTCCCGCAGCTCCTCGATGGTCTTGAAGTAGGGACTGTAGTCACGCTCCGGGCTGGTGGGGCTCTGCTTCAGGTGCCAGTCTCGGATCTTCACCTCCAGGTCGGCATTGGCCTCCTCCAGGGCGCGCACCTTGTCCAGGTAGGAGGCCAGGCGGTCGTTGAGGTTCTGCATAGTGATCTTCTCGTTGCCGGAGAGGAGGCCACCATCGCCACCACGGAAGTCACCAAAGCCACCGCCAAAACCCCCACCACAGCCACCTCCAAAGCCACCTCCAAAGCCACCTCCAAAGCCACCTCCAAAGCCACCGCCGAAGCCACCGCCGAAACCACCGCCGAAACCACCACCAGCCCCTCCACCGAAGCCGCAGCTCACGCCACCCCCGTAGCCTCCAGCTGATCCCCCGGAGACACAGCGGGTTGAGTAGGTAGAGACACTGCGGCCCCCTCCCAGCTGGCAAGAGCCACCCCCGAAACCGCCCCCATAGCTGGCGGCAGAGCTCTGCAGGCGACTGGCCATGGTGATAGCAAGATGGAGAGCAGGAGTGGACACGAGCTTGGCTTGGCCTGGGCCGAGGACTGTGGCTCTGCCTAGAGCGGATGCCTTTTATACAGCCTCCACGGGGGGTTGGACAACTGCCCCATCTTCTCTCCTCCCTTCCCCACCCTCTGACTGGTGCCAACTGCATTTTTTTCTTTCCCACAAGCCCAGTCACCTCTGCTCTCCAGGGTGGGTTGTGCCTTTGGTGGGGTGGCTTTTTTTTTTAAGCCTTAACAAAAAGGATGATTCAGAGGGAACAGAGTTCTGCCTGAGACTCTCCTTTTGACAGGTGAATTCTGTTTCACCTCTCCACTTAGGGAACTCACTCCCACAGCCTCTCAGCCCAACCCAGTGTCCAAGGGGGATCGAGCTGCACGGGTCTGCCCAGGAGCCTCTCGAAGGAAGGGCTGGCTGCACAGTGGCCCAGTGTTTGGCGAGGTCTCTGCAGCCCTCAGCCTCCCTTCTTTCTACTCCTAAAAGAAGACTGGAATGTTCTGCATCCTTCTTAGCATTTCGTCTACTCCACTGCTCCTAGAGACCCTGATGACAAATTTCACTTGGTCCTGTGGAATCAACTACCTTGAAAGTGTTTAGGCTGAGAAGAAAATGGCTCCAAGAACATCAGATAAAATCACAGTGGCAAGGAACCTTAGAGACCATCCAACACAGCTGGGGAAAATGAGGCATAGAAAGAGGAAACCCCCTGCACATTATAATAGCTATCCTCTCAGATGCTCCACTACAGGCAGACACTGGGCTCGAGCTTTACACGCACCGTCTCACTTCATCTTTGCAGCAGCCCACTGGGGTCCTACTATCATCCCCATGTTACATGTAGAGAAACAGAGCCTTAAAGTATGGGACTGGAACCCAAGTCTGGTTCTGTCTGACACCAAGGCTCATGTTTTAGGTGTATGTTTCATACATGAAAATGTACAACTCACGTGTCCAGCTTAATGCATTGTACCTCTGCATGAAGTACTCAGCGTGTGTCCACCCATGAAACCACCACCGGGCACATTCCCAGCACCCATAAAGCTCCTTGTACCTTTCCCCAGTCAGTTACCCACACCCGAGGCCCCTAACATAACCCTGATTCCAACTTCTGTCACCACAGATCTATTCAGAGGCTCTCAGCCAGGGACTATTTTGCTCCCCAGGGGACATCTGACAATATCTGGAGACACTTTGGTTGTCACAATGGGAGATGCTACTGGTATCTGGAGGATAGAGACCAGGGATGCTGCTTCACGTCCTACCATGCACAGGACAGCCCCCAAAACAGGGAATTCTCTAGGCTGAAAGGTCAAGGATGCCCTGGTTGGGCAGCCCTGGATCAGCCTGACCTACGTGTGTAATCACCCCTCTACATCAGCTGCCTCAGAGGCACAGCAAGTCCAGAGAGAAAGTCTTGCAATACCTGAGCGGGGCCCCTTCTAGCCCCCAACCACATGACATCTGTCTTAGCTCATGCATGTTTGACCAAGAGACCACGTAGGAGACTATGACCCAGGGTCTCTGCCGAGGAGCCTGGGACGTGGCTGAAACTCAGGCACTGCTCAGTAACCCTGCCAGAGGAGGCCTCAGCACTCAGGCAGGAAGAAAGGGGCCTAGAGGTGGCCTCTCAGAGCCCAGGATGGAAGGAGAAGTTTCCAGGGTTGAGAATGGGGGGCCTGGACTCAGGCTCCCAGTCTCCATTCACCAAGGGGGCCAGGGTTGCCATGAATGGCCTTCCAGGAGCAGCCTTCTGGCCTAGAGCAGCCGTGAGGGTCCAGATGGGACCAGACCAGGGGCTGGGGTGAGGTGGCACAGGCTTGAGGTTATCCTAGAAACCACTTCACTGATTCAGCAAGCAAGACCAGAAAGGAGGGCTCTGAGTCAGGGCTTCCTTGTCCTTTGTTTTCCAAGGATCGAAAGCAGGCCTGTGCTTCGCCCCGCGGGTGTCAGCACCAGGACGAAAGCCAGGGCCTGCTGCGGGTGCTCAAGGACCACGGCGAGGCTGGGACTCGGGCTGACCCCGACCCTGCCCGGCCCTCCTGCTGCAAACTGATGGCTCAGCTCTCTCTCCAAAAAGCTGTGATTCAGCCCAAAGCAGGAGAGCTGTCTTTCAATAGAGGATCAAAACTGACAAGAATTGACAAGAATTTGATTGATGGAACCGGCCAGGCCTGGAGTGATGATCCTCCTGGGGCTGACGAGCAGGTTCAGGCCAACGCCTCTTAGAGGAACAATGCCACAGATCCTCTAAAGCCCCAGCAGTGCAAACACGGGTGGCCATGACATGGCAGTACAAAACAGAGTGGCCGTGGCATGCTCCCCCTGGCGGGGTCAGGGCACGGCCCCTCCCCACCCCGCCCGAGCAGGGACTCGTGGTGCCTTGACACAGGAATGCCTTCCTCTGACCCAAGGTGAACCCCGGGGCCCACGGGGCTGGGGGACACATGCCAGGCCCCCTAGAGGGAGCTGGGTATAGACCGGACCTGGAGACCCAGTTCCCTTCCTCCGGCCCTGTCCCAATGGAGACAGGACAGAGGGCTGGGCCTGAGGCACCGCCGGCTCCCCCTGAGCTTCCTTCTTTGCTTTCTGGCAAAATCACGTCAAACGCAGTCCCCTCCACAATTTCCAGGGAAGGTGGGGGAAGCTGCACCCATGAGCGCCCCCTGCAGAGGAGGCTGCGCTGAACACACTGTCGGCACCACAATGGAAGAGGGGGTTTGGGACCCATTGTATAGATGAGGCAGTTGAGGTTCGGAAAGGCCGAGTCACTTGCCCAAGATCACTGTGAAGTCGAGATTTAAACCCAGCCCCCAGCTCTCTCTTGCCCACCTGATGGTGTCTTGGAACCTTGCTGTGAATTCAGGGTACGATCTCTGAGCGTTCCCTCCTATATGTGCTAAATGATAAGAAAATAACCCTAACTCACATTTCCTGAACACTGTGTTAAACGCTCTGCATGCGCGACTTCATTTGGTCCTCAAAACAACTCTACGGTTTTTATCATACCCTTTTTTCGGATGAGGAAACTGAGGCCCAGAGAAGTCAAATACATTGCCCAAACTCAATTGTGTCAGAGCCCAGATTCAGAACTCTGCCTCCGGGTCTGCGCCCTTACCTACTGCCCAGTAAATCCCGCTCAGGCCAGGGCTAGCACCATCCCCATCTGAGCAAGGGCGTCCTCTGTTGCCCTCTCCATTCTCAGGCCTCTTGTCACCTCAGGCCTGGCCGATGGATGGTCCCGCTTCCCACAGTGGCTGGGTGTGCACAGCTGATGGCCTGACGGCTCAGCCTATCCACTGTCTGTCCTGGTGTGAGCTCCAAGTCTCGCGGGCTTGCCGGGGTACTCACTCAACGCAGAACGTCAGAGCCGGAATCCTCATAGAAATTCTCCCACCCAACCCTTTTATTTCCCATGTGGGGAAACTGAGCACAGAATGCCAAGGCCCAGGGCAGTGGGAAGCAAGGAGAAAGGCATGGATTTCTAGCTCTACCATCAACTCATCCTGGGCCTTGTGTTGAAATGACTTCTAAGTGTCCTTCAGCAATGCTTTTCTGAGTCGCTGCTTCTCAAAGATCTGTCCAGAGTCACCAGACTGTTCATCTGCGGAGCAGAGGCTTAGATCCTTGCCCCCAGCTCCTAACCCAGGGCTCCTCACTTGGATCTTGGATCAGGCTCCTCCCGCCTTCCCTCTCTACCAGGAGGACCACAAGGGGCCTGGAGCCCAAGATGGCTGACCCACCTTTCAAAGGGTCTCAAAGCTCCCCCACAGGGGAGGGGCCTCTTGTGAAAGGCAGCACTCCCCAGACAGGGGATTCAGGCCCTCTGGGCAGCCCCCCACCCTCAGAGGCACCTGCTTGACACAGCTGTCCTCAGGAGCCTTCTCCAGAGCTGCCTCAGTGTCCCAGGTCCTTCCCTTCCCATAGTACCCAGCTTCCTAAAGTCTCTGTCATACCACCCGGGAGTCCCGAAACCCAGCAAGGTCAGCAAAGGCTTTGAATCAGGTGTTTCAACCCTACATATGCCATCGACTGGCTGTGTGACCTCGGGAAATTTACTCAACCTTTCAGTGCCCTGGTGGCCGCAACTGGGAAACAGGCACTAGGTGAGTTGGTACTGGAAAAACACCTGACACACAGGAGCACGTGGCAGGTGGGAGGTTACTGTTCCCTCCCTTTTGCAGATGAGGAAATGCAAGCTCATCCTCGTTAAGGGGCCTGTCCAAGAATTCTTCTGGGCCTCCATCCTGTGCCAACTTGCCTTGCCTCCCTCTCTGGTCCCTGCAGCCGGCATGGTGCCCACAGCAAACAGACAAGTGACGAGTAGTGGTATTCCTATCTTATTTCCCCTACTCAGTTTTCCGCCCCCTGAAGACAGGGTCTTTATCTACCACCAAATACTGCTGCCGGCAGAGGAGAGCTCTCCATGAATGCCGAGAAGCTACTCCAGGGTACTGTGTCTGCTGGCTCTGGGTGAGAAAGAATGGCAGACAAGAGTCATATCCAATGGGGTCGCCCCAGCTGCAAATCTCATGGGAAAAGCTGCCAACTCCTTATTTCCCCTTGTGCTGCTGGCTGCTCAGAGGGACAGGTGACCACCAGGAGGGCACTCGCCCAAGATGCTGGTGAACGTCCAGAGCTGTGCCTAGGGCAGGAAAAAGCAAAGGAGAAGTAAGTTCATGCATAATTCAACACATATTTACTTAGCTCCCAATCTGAGGACTCGGCAGCATGTGGAGTGACACAGCCCCTGCTGCCACAGATCTCAGGGCACAGGTTCCCCTCTGAGGTCCTGGAATACAGATGAACTCAGAGAGAACCTCGAGGTCATCTCATCCAGCCAGATTCCTCAATTTAAAGATGGGGAAACTGAGACCCAGAGAAGCACAGGGACCAGCCAAAGTCCTCAGGGAGATGGCGGCAGGCAAGCCCCATGCTTGCTCTGGGAAGCGCAGCCTGAGCAGAGGACACACCCAAGGCCCTAATCCCTAGTCCCAAAGCCACCCTCTCTCTGGGGCGAGAAGGGAGGCCTGCCCCTGCTTCCTGGATTGGCTGGAAACCAAGCCCGACCTCAGCCCAGGGGCAGGCGGAAGGCGGGCCTTCTTGGCCCAGAGACTATTTAACGGCTCAGTCAGGTGTGAACTATTCCTGGGCACAGGTTCCTCACTCCAGGGTCAGGAGGGGACAGGACTTGGCAAGTTCCAAGGACCTCTGTGCCTCTCTCACAGCCCCTGCCGGAAGCCCAGGAGAGCAGGAACAGGCGCTCCTGGGAGAGAGCCGCAGCTCCCCCCTCCCCAGCCCCGGCTCCTGCCCTGCCTTCCGGCACCATTGCAGAGGTGGTTACTTTTGCAAACCGAAGCCTGAGAAAACCAACCTTTGTGGGCTGCTTAGAAGGCCTGAGACTCCTGGACAGAGGCCCGGAGGTCAGTGAGGCAGGAGCAGCGGCCAGGCCATTGGGTCCGAGAGTCTCAGGAAGGGGCCTAGCTGTTCCCAGGGTGTCACCTGGTGCTTTGGGCCTCAGCGGGAGAGACCAAGGCTAGATGTGCGGAGAGTCTTTCTGACTGTGATGGCCACATGATGTTTGTACAGGCTGCCCACACAGGTTAAGAAAAGGGTTTCCAATGAGCAAACCCTCGTAAGAAAGGTGTTGCCCGCTTCCGTCATCCTCATGACGTCGAGGGGAAGCACAGGCCCGGAGTCAGAGACACTGACCCCAGACCTAGTCTCACTGTTCCCAGCTTGTGGCTCCATTCATATTATTTAACTTCCTGGGGACTCGTCTCCTCTTCTGGAAACGGGCGCTGGAGTCTTCACCCCAGCGCAGCTGCCTTCACAGAGCTGCAGGAGAGTAAACGAGATGCGGAGCGCTGAGTGCCCCGCCCGGAGCCTGGCAGACATAAATCCGCTTCCTCCCTCCGGCCCCGGGGGAGTCTGGCTCCAAGTGTGGACTCAGGAGACGTGTTCTAGGTCAAATCTCCTCGGAAATAACGAGTGCCACCTTCTCTCCAACCAGGGCTGCTGGCAAGGAGTTTCACCCAGCGAGCGCCATGGGGGCCCTCTCAGAGGGCCCACTCTCCCTGCAAATGACCTCCTCCAGCCTGCTCTTCCCAGCAGGACTAAGAAACCGGTTTTCCCTCTCCCCTAGTCCTCACCCGAGCCCAGCCCAGCCACAGCACCCAGAGTTCTCCACTTCCTCCTTCCCGGCCCTCCGTCTGGGGCTGTGAATCCCAGAGGACTCAGCCCCAAACCAGGGGCCACCAATCAAGTGTGCGTGGATGTGGCTGCTCCAGTGAGCCCGAGAGTGGAGAGGCAGGCGATGGGGAGCAGGAGCAGCATTTGGACTGAGGAGGCCAATAGGGGTTGGTGTTGCTTTGGATTTAAGCTTGGAGAAATCAGGGAGGGCTTCCTGAAGCTGGTGTCTTCCCCTCTGGGCACTTTAAGTGCCTTGTTGGGAGGAGATGGCAGCTTCAGGGGGGATGGAGGCCAGCTTTGCAGGGATGGGAACAGGCTCCGCAACCCTGAAGTTCAGGTGTGCCCAGCTGGGAAGAAGGCAAGGTTCAAGGGGAACAGGTGGTGAGGGCCAGAGCAAGGAGGAGGGCCCTGGCAATGAACTGTGAAGGGCTAGGGCCTGGGGTCCTGGAACAAGCCCTGGTCTTGGAGTCATACAGCTGTGGGGTCCCGTCCCAGCCCTGCTGCTTACTAGCCATCCATGAGGCCACTGGGCAAGTCACTCACCTCCCTGACGTTGTCATCTCCACGTTTCTTCATCTCCAAGATGAGTGTAATAAACCCTGACTGCCCTCTGTCGTCAGTACTAAATGAGACCCATGGGGGGTGTGCCGAGCCCGGTGCCGACCGTACAGTGGTGACCCAGCACCATCCATGTGGTCAGTCATTCAGTGAACAGTTAGTCCACATGTCAAGTTCTGTGCTAGGTGCGCCAAACTGCCTTAAGGAAATCCCCTGTCCCCTGCTCCCACGATCACTGAACAGGGTTAGCCAGAGAGCAAGTCACCCGAGCAGCCTGGGTCTGTCCCAGCTGCCCGAGGCACCCCAAAGAATGAGTTATGACCACGCAGGGAAGGGGCCAAAGTCGGGGGAGACATCACGTGTGGGTTCTGGTCCTCCTCAGAGGGTGCCAACAAGATAAACAGGATGTACTACCAAGAGATATTTGCAAAAGGAAAAGCAATTCTTTATTGCATGGACAGACATGGTACAAATGAGCTTCTTACACGATACAGCTGCTTCCTTCACCTCCCTGCTCTAAAGGAAGCAGGAAGAGCCGGAGAGGGGAGGGAGGAAGAGTGGGAGAAGGAGGGACCCTCCTGAGCCTGAGCGGGACACCCTCCGAGGGCGGGGACTGCAGCTTGCTCTCCCGCCCCTCTGGCCAGCTGTCGGCTCAGCCTCAGGAGGGTGGGGTGGTGAGGGACGTCTCTCCTGCCCTGGGTATTTAGACTTCTCTCTTGCGGGAAGAAACCACCTTTCCGTCCACTGACTCCTCAATGTTGATGCGGACTTTGCCGCCGCTGCCGCCTCCCAGGGAGGCTGTAGAGAGAAGGAGCAAGCTTTAGAGTGGGGGACCCTCCCCATCCGCCCTCCCTCCCAGGGAGGCCAGGACCTTGGGTGAGTTCCAGGAGAACTGAACAGCATCCCTGAGAACGGCCATTGGCCAATCCTTCAAGAGCTGCCAGGAGGGCCGGTGTCGAATTACTCATCACAGAGATGGGTGGTGGCCGCGCAGGCATGCCCCGCAGTGAGCAAGAACCTCAGGGTTTTAACTGCATGCGAGCAGGCGGTAATTGTAGGCATCTGAGCATAAGTGCATGGAGGTGGGGCCTGTGGGGAGCGATGCCCCGGACAAAGCCTGCTCAGCCTGGAAGCTTCTCTATAAACCTTCAACCCCAGCTCTGCTGAAGCTGATAAGGAGCCCAATGGGGAAGAGGCATCGACTGGAATGGCCTGTCCCCGCCCTGCTGGGATGTTTAGCCTCTTTCTCCTTCCTCCTCTGAAGGCAGGGACTGCAGCTTGCTCTACCGGCCCCTCTGGCCAGCAGTCGGCTCAGCCTGGGGAGGGTAGGGTAGTGAGGGATGCCTCTCCTGCCCTGGGCGTTTAGATTCTGTCTTGTGGGAAGAAACCACCTTTCTGTCCACTGAATCCTTGACATTGATGCGGACTTTCCAAGGGGAGTGGTGGCTTCACCAGCTCCGAAACGCGCCGCCCCCCCCCCCCCAAGAAAGAGTTAAGCTTTCCTACCTTCTCCAGTGCCAATGCCAGCCAACCTGAAAGAGAGGGGGAAGCAGATGTAAGCAAAGGGCAGAAACTCAGGCCTCTCAAGGGGAGAGCCCAGCGGCTGGCTAAGCGGTCATCCCCAGCCTGCACACCATCACCACCCCCACATGTGACTTCTGTAGAGGCTGGGACATCCTGAGAGCCCGTCCTGACCGGCCACCCCCAGTAGGTAGATTCTGACCTACCTACAGTAACACCCTATCCATTTCATGCAGGGAAGGGAACCAGCATGAGCCCAACCACTGCCATTTACAGAAGAAACACAGGCCCAGAGAGGTGATGCGACCTGCCCAGGGTAACAGCCAAAGACAAGAGTGCCGGGTGCAGAGCGCCTTCCTTCTTGCTCAGTTCTCTTCTCACTGTACCACACTGCCATTCTCCTAAGATGACTCTCCATCCTGACAACACCGACCGCTCCCACCTTCCTCCCTCTGCACCCTGCCCATACCTGGCATCCTGGCCCTCCAGCAGGCTGCGATAGGTGGCGATCTCCTGCTCCAGCCGCGTCTTGATGTCCAGCAGCGTCTTGTACTCCTGGTTCTGAGCTTCCATCTCACAGCGGAGCTCGCTCAGCTGGGTCTCCAGGCTGCTGATGAGCCCCTGGATCTGCTGCAGCTGCAGGGCGTAGCGGCACTCAACCTCTGCCAGTGAGTTCTCCAGGCCAGCTTTCTGGTGGGGCAACAGACCAAGAGACACCACATCAGCTAGAAAGGAAGCCGCTGAGGGCATGAGGAGAGGCATTGAGTGGACGCAGGGAATCCCCTCTACGGGGGCTTGGGAACCCCAAGGCTTAACCAGCCATGGAGGATGGGAGAGGCTGAGGTGGGGGGTGTGCAGGTAGCCATACCATGCTGAGCTGGGACTGCAGCTCAATCTCCAGCCCCTGCATTGTGCGTCTTAGCTCTGTTATCTCCGTCTTGCTGGTCTGGATCATCTCTGTGTTGGAGGCCACCTCCTTGTTTAGCTCCTCCGTCTGTAGGACACACACAAGAGAAGTGAGCCCCACAGGCCTCCTGGGAGACCTGGGGAGCTGGGGCGGGGCTGGGAGGTCAGGCCCACCTTACTGAAGAACCAGGCTTCAGCATCCCGGCGGTTCTTCTCCGCCATACCCTCGTACTGCTCTCTCATCTCCGACAGCACGCGGGTCAGGTCCACGCCCGGTGCCGCATCCATCTCCACGTTGACCTGGCCGGCCAGCTGGCTGCTGAACTCCTTCATCTCCTGCAGGGTGGGTGGGGCCCAAACCAGTCAGAAAGCAGAAGAGAGAGCCGAGAGTCTGGGGCCCCACATGTCAATCCTGGCTCCATCCCTAACTCACTGCATGAGCTGGGCTCTCCCCCGTACCCTTATGCCCAACCTCTGTTTCCCAGTGCACATGAACGGGTTTGATCACATGGGCCCCTCAGCTCTGGGGGTCTCGCTTCCTCTCTAGGTCCCACCAAGGGAGGACCTCAGACAGCAGGGCCCTTATGTGAGCTCATGGAGCAAATCAGGACAGCAGTTCACAGTGGCCACCTGGCTTGGCTATGGATCAGAGGACAGTACCCCTTCTTCCCCATGGGGCCCCCTGTTTTGGTGTGTGTATGGGCTGTGTTTCTGAACCACTAAGCCTTTCAGCCAACTCTGACGAGACAGCAGTGGCCCCACTCTGCCTCCCACCACCCCAGGCCCTGCCCAGCTCTCACCTCTTCATGGTTCTTCTTCATGTAGGCCAGCTCCTCGTTCAGGCTCTCGATCTGCATCTCCAGGTCGGTCTTGGACAAGGTCAGCTCGTCCAACACCCGGCGCAGGCCGTTGATGTCGGCCTCCACGCTCTGGCGCAGGGTCAGCTCATTCTCATACCTGGGAACAAAGAAAGAACTCAAAGTGAAGGAGGGTGAAGGGTCTGGGCAGCTTGAGGTGGGGGAGGGAGAAAAGGCCAAGAGAGAGGGGAATGCAGAAGAGGAGAGGAGCACACTTGAGTCTGAAGTCATCTGCAGCCAGCCTGGCATTGTCGATCTCCAAGATGACCCGGGAGTTGTCAATGGTGGCCGCCAGGATCTGCAGGAGACAGGAAGTTAGTGCCTACAGGACCCCTCTCTCTTCCCTGCTGCTCTCCCCACCTGTGCCCCGTCGGACCCCTCACTGACAATCCCCCAGCTGACGCCACCAACGGAAGCCTGTAGGGTCCCCAGGGCAGAGTCTAGCCTACCCTTGAGTGCCACTCCTTAGTCTACCCCCCACACCACCCTCTCTGTTACCAGGGTGTGAAAAGCTAAGGAGCCAGGATTGCCTGGACTCCCCTGTTGGAACTGCCTGGCCAGGAGTGGCATGGGTGAGTTGTGAGGGTCTCTGATAATACCCCTCTGGGGGATACCCCCCCAGCCTCCCATGTGGACAGCTCGTGGTCACTGCACACTTGGACACAGCCATGAATCTACAGAACATTCCAGCCAGTAAGAACCTGGAGGGCAGCTGAGGAAGGCATTTAACAGCTGAGAAAACTGGTCCAGGTGAGTGAAAGGATGAATGAGTGTGTGGTAGAGCCCATGACAAGTTCCAGGTATCCTAAGTTTCAGTAGTGATTTGGCACCAAAGACATGCTCAGACTTTGGCGAAGCAGGAGGTCCCCACACTCCGGGCTCCTGAGGCCACACTCACCATTCTTGCAAAATAAGCAGAGGAACACTTTAGGCAGAGCCCTACAGGGTGTGTCAATAGCCCCCCTCGGCCCCCACGGGTCCTGACAGGACCAAATGCCCAGGATCCCCCGGCACCGCCAAGTTAAGCAGATGTCTGCCAGCCTCCACACCTGGAAAGCATTGCCCACACTCCAAGTTTGCCGAGGTTACACCCCGACAGCCATCGCCTGCGCAGGAAAGGATTTCCTTGAGGCAACAGGAACACTAACACTAGAGACGTGTGCCGGGCACCAGCCACCTGCTCCCATCTCTCAGCTCACCTTGTCCCGCAGCTCCTCGATGGTCTTGAAGTAGGGGCTGTAGTCACGCTCCGGGCTGGCCGGGCTCTGCTTCTGGTACCAGTCTCGGATCTTCACCTCCAGGTCAGCGTTGGCCTCCTCCAGGGCGCGCACCTTGTCCAGGTAGGAGGCCAGGCGGTCGTTGAGGTTCTGCATGGTGGTCTTCTCATTGCCGGAGAGGAGGCCACCATCGCCACCACCAAAGTCACCAAAGCCACCGCCAAAACCCCCACCATAGCCACCTCCAAAGCCACCTCCGAAGCCACCTCCGAGGCCACCTCCCAGGCTTCCACTGAAACCACTACCAGCCCCTCCACCGAAGCCACAGCTCAAGCCACCCCTGTAGCCCCCTCCTGACCCCGAGGAGACAAACCTAGCAGAAGAAGCAGAGATGCTGCGGCTTCCACCTCCCCCATAGAGACTCCCACCACCAAGGCCGCCACCCCCAGCCCAGAGGGACCCCCCCTGGGTAGAGCCACCCCCAAAGGTGGAGGAAGAAGTCTGCAGAAAGGTGGTGCTCATGGCCAGGCAGCAGCCGTGAGTCCTCAGCGAGCGCGAGAGAGGCCGGACGGAGGTGCGGGCTGGACAGAAACCACAGAGCTGCGCCTGTCACCCCCCAGCCTGAGGCTCCTTATATCCCCCTGGGAGGGTGTTATGGGACCAGGTCTCCTCCCCCAAAGGGAAGCCAACTCCTCTGCGTTCCTGACAAACCCTGTTGCCTGCACATCTTGACACGGCTGCTTTTTCTTTTCTTTCTTTTTTTTTTAATGCAACAAAAGAGATGATTCAGATGAACGGTGTTTTGCCCCAGGGCCATGATTTTAACACTTGGATTACAGGGTTCTTCTCTACCTTATGGGAGAACGCGGAGATCAGCAGGCAGCAGGCAGCAAACTGCATCACGCCCGGCTCCCAGGCCTCCACATGGTGCACTGGGGGAGCAGCTCCGGGCATCTCTGCCCTCGGCCGGGCTGCTCTGCTGCCCCCAGCCCAGGACCCCCCCCAAGGTGGCCAGCTCCCTACTGTCAGTTTGGAAGTCTAATTCCCATCACTGCTCTGTGTCGGAGCCGCCATGTGTGAGCCTACAGGGCTCGGGGAGAGGGGCGGCCTCTGGGGATCAGTGGACAGAGAAACCTGGAGGGATGCAGGGCCGATGGGGACAAGCTGAGGACACGAGAGGGATCTTGAGTCAAGTTCCTGCTGAGGTGACCCAAGAGGCCAGCATCTGTCAGGTCTCTGAACCTGCAAATGAACTCTCCTCCTCCATCCCTCCCCACTCCTCCCCCCTGCAGCCCCCTGCTTCTCCAGCTGCCCCCAGCCCCAGCCCCATTGCACTGGCACTCTCACAAAAGCCAGCAGGCTCAGGGCTGACAAGGAGTTGATTGATAATCCCGCCACCTGCCAACTGCACATGTCACCGAACCCTTCCTTGCTCCTGGAACACGTTGGGGCAGACTCTGCAGATAAAACCGGAGCGTGTTCCAGGAAGCCCCTGCCTTCTGCAGGGAGAGGCACGTCGCTGCACTGCAGGGCCACATTAACCCCACTCATCCTGTCAAGCGATGCGGGGCTGGAGAGGGACCCAGCCCAGAAGGCTTTACGTGCCTGAGCATTGTGGGGAGGGAGGAGATAGGGAGGCCTGGTGGGCAGACTGGAACACACATCAGAGATCTTGAAGGCCAAGGCACCACGTCACAGAGTAGGATGCTGAGGCCAGAGAGGGGAATCAAACACTCAGGACAGCACTTCGCTCTGCCACCAGCTCAGGGGCCAGCTTTCCAAGGGTACCTGGTACCTGTGGGCAGCGCCACATCGAGGCGTGAGGTTGGGGAGGTGAGCAAGATTGAGCTGGAGGTGGAGGAGGGGGACTCCCGGCCCAGGGCTGCAGCACGGTGAAGCGGACAGGGCTCCGGAGTCTCTCAGGCCTGGGTTCGGATCCTGGCTCTGTCAGTCACTGCTTGTGAAACCTTGGACTTGTTACCTATATGTCTCAGCTTCCTTGTGGCAATGGGCACCCTCAGCTCTCACTTACAGAGAAGCCCTGAGGCCCAAGAGCCCCCAGCCTGCCTCGGCCTGGCTCCCCATCTCTGAGGGGCTAGATAACGGGGTGCATGTCCAGGACCTGAGACTTCCAACTACCCTCACCAGGAGGGACTTTTGTCCTTAGGCATCAGAAGATGCCCTGTGAGCAACATTGTTCTTCCATACTCTGCCACAGCTAGTACCCAGGTGGTTGTCATTATTGCAGTAATAACTAATCCCTTACTTCCACCTGCACTTCACGGTTTACAAAGCACTTTTGCATCCATTGCCTCCACTAATCTTCACCACACAGAAGATGATCCCAGCCCTTGTTTCAGAAGGAATGAAATTGGAGCTCAGAGAGGGGGAGCAATTTATGCAAGGTGGCACAGCTAGTAAGGGGCATCACCAGGGCCTCCAAAGGGTCCTCTGACCCCACTTCAAACAGGGTACAGAAAAAGAGGGTCCCTCCCACAGACCCTAGATTCCTGCATCTGAGCTGGGGTGGTGGGAGGGGTCTGCAAGCCTAGGGGGCTGGGGGTGGGCTCTTCCTCACCTAGCATCGCAGTGAACCGGGCCTCAGAGCGCTGGACCCAGACAGTGCAGTACTGTCTCATGGGTGGGAGGATATTGTGTTATCCTCGGAAAGAAAAATAATCAAAGTCAGATCAGCCATAGCTCATTAAAGCCTCTGTAGACATTACGGCCCCAGCAATTAACACGGAAAGAATTATGCCCGTCACCCAGGAGTGAGGCAGGGCTGGACCCCAGCCAGCCCCTCTTCTGCACCCTGACTCCCCTCCAGAGGCCCCTCGAGGTGGCCCATGCCTGAGGCCGCAGCTGCCCCAGTCGCAAATCCCTGGCTTCCGTCCAAACACGTCCTGTGAGCTCAAGGCCTGGGCAGGGCTCCCGGCCTGCTCATTAGCACCAGGTGGGGGCGGCTGCAAAGGCAGAGACCCAGCTCCGTTTGGCCCCAGCCTAGGCTGCAGGGCCTTCCTCTGGCAGCCTGCCCAGGAGGCTGTGCCAGTTTCTGTCCTTTGCCCGCTGCAGACAGACAGGCCATCCCCAGAGCCCGCTTTCTGTCCTTGGGATGGGACGATGCAGCCCAGTGGAAAGAGCCTGGGCTGGACCCCACCTCTGGGTTTGACAACCTCTCCGAGCCAGGTTCCTGACTTAAAAATTGCATCATTTTCCCACTTAGATAGGTACTTAGCGTAGTCAAACTCACAAAGACGGAAAGTGAAATGGTGGCTGCCAGGGCCTAGGGCCTAGGGGAGGGAGTTACTGTTTAACAGGCAGAGTTTCACTTTGACACGATGGGGAGAGTTATGAGGATGGACAGAGGCAATGGTTGCACGACAACGTGAATGTTCTTAATGCCAACAGAACCGTACACTTAAAAACAATTGCACTGGTAAATTTTATGGTATATATTTTACCACAATTTGAAAAAAAGAAAAAAAACATGGTCACTAACACTGACCCCAGCTACAGGGCCACAATGAGCATTTGGTGGCACACGGGGAGGGGGTGTCCATAACGTGAGGATCCACCCTCCCCTCCCCAACTCCCCAGGGATGTGCTAGGGACAGAGACAGGCCGGCCCCAGGGCCTGGAGAATTCCTCCTTTCTCATTTATTAGGTGTGGGTCCTCCCCTCTCTGAGCCTCAGTCTGCCAGTCCAGAAAATGGAAATAAGTCCTGCCCAGTGTGACTCACAGAGATGGAGCGAGATGCCGGACAGAAAATGCTTTGCAAACTGAAGCGGTCACGATGACCAGCAAGGATGGAAAGACCTCACGCCCCAGTCCCCCCCCTTTTCTCCCTCTCCCTCCCCTCTATCCCAGCTGCTTCCGTCAACAGAACACCCCTGGTTTCAGTCCTCAGACTGAGACAGGAAAGTGTCCTCGCCCCTACCCCCCCACCCACACACACACAAAGGAGGGCTTCATTCCTGACACCCAAACCTGGGACCCAGTCACCTGCCCCACCTGTGTGGCCCAGCGCCCGCCCCACAGCCACATTCCAGGAGCCTCTGGGGCAGAGGGGAGCGTTTCAGCTGTGACAACAGAGGCTTTCATGAACAGGGGACAAATATCCCTGGGCAGTCCCAGCCTGGCTGTGCGGCCGGGCCTCTGGCCTCCAGTTCCAAGGCCTCCTGAGAGGTTCAGTGGCAGAAGGGGGCTGTGGGTGCTGGAGGCCAGAGCACGACAGCTGGGGAGGTGGCAGAAGGGGCTCCGGCCCAGGGCTGCAGCGGGGAGAGGGCAGAGCTGGGCTCTGGGGTCACCCGTCTGATTTGGAGCAAGCTAATAAAGCTCTCCAAGGCCCGGGGAAACGGCAGAAAGAGCTCCTCCTTCAGGACCAGCGTCACAGGCCTCCTTAGCACGGTGCTGGGCACACGCAGTGTGCGTGTCCATCTGTTCCCCTAGAGACCTTCTCAGGGCACGGGACAGTGTCCCTCACAGGGTCAGCCTGCTGTCACACACATCCGTGGGGCCTGAACAGACTCACTCAGACTGAATCTCTCAGGCAGGGGTAAGTAGGGCTTATTTACCTTTAATTGGCCTCAGTTCTTGGCAGCTGAGCTGTAAACCACAGGGGCAAGACCATACCCCCCAGGGCAGAGCTGTACCAGGAAGCTGGGACCGGGCCCAGGACCAGCCCCAGGCAGGCCAGTTTGGGGGTCTGTGTGGGAGGTCTGGGTCACAGCTGGGTCCCATTCCGGACTCTGGGCCCAGGTGCGTAGGGGTTCACGCAGGGCTGCCAGGGTCGTGGATGACTGGTAGTGCACACACTTACACACAGCGATGTGCTCCAGCCTTGCTCTGAGCCGATGCCTGGCCCCCCGTTACAAGCTCTGCCCCCAAAGCCCCAGTTTCTCCTTCAGTTAGGTGGAGAAACGTGTCAGGAAGAGCTGCCTCAGGGGTTCCCAGTCCCAGATCTTCCCATGGAACACGACTGGAAGGTACTGAGGACTGGCATAAGCAGTGTCCATCCAAGGAGACAGGGGTGCAGGTGGCACTGTGGGTTAAGAATCAGGAACCCTAGGGGCCAGCCCGGTGGCTCAGAGATTAAGCTCACATATTCCACTTCAGCGGCCCAGGGTTCGCCGGTTCAGATCCCAAGTGCAGACCTACGCACCACTTGTCAAGCCATGCTGTGGCAGGCATCCCACATATAAGGTAGCGGAAGATGGGCACGGATGTTAGCTCAGGGCCAATCTTCCTCAGCAAAAAGAGGAGGATTGGCAGCAGATGTTAGCTCATGGCTAATATTCTCAAAAAAAAAAAGAATCAGGAACCCTAGATTCTGGTCCTGGCTCTGCCATACAGTCGCTGTATGGCCTTGGACAAGTTGCTTAACCTCTCTGAGCCTGTTTCCTGCTCTCTAAGATGTAACTTATACTATCTACTTTTTTATGTTGATTAAATGGCACATAGTAGGTAGAGAGTAAACATTAATTTCAGACACACACAACACACCAACACTTGGGGGAACACAGTGTGAAGAAAACTAAATCTCGCAGTAAAAACCACAGCTTCAAATCCCACCTCTGCCGTGTGTTAGAACAGTTATACACACAACAAGCCACTTCACCTCTCCAACCTCAGTTTACCCCTCTGTAAAATGGAAGTGATGCTTATTTCGCAAGGTTGCTTTAGGGAACGGGTCAGATAAAGGAAGACTTCTGCCAACAGGAATTCCCCTAACAGTCAGAGTCTGTGAGCACACTCTCCTCCCTCTCCCGGGACAGGGTGGACTCTGGTACAAATGAAACCTGAACAGTGCCAAGGCCTGGCCCATCTCCATGGGCTGAAATAACAAAGCCAATGTCCTTCCTCCCTTGGGCCATAAAATTTTATTGGCAGATCAGGGGGAGAGCCAGGGTAAGGGTCCCTCCCCTCTATGACCCTACCCATGGGCATCCTTCCACAGGAGGGCGGGAAGCCCAAGAGGCTGCTGGACTCAGTGGGCATTGGGGGGCGGCGGGTGGACGAAGCGGCCGTCCTTGTGCTCCAGCACGATTTGATGGGTGACGTCCTGGGCCTCCAGCAGGCTTCGGTAGGTGGCGATCTCCTGCTCCAGCCGAGTCTTGACGTCCAGGAGCAGCTGGTACTCCTGGTTCTGCCGCTCGGTGTCAGCACGCACGTCACTCAGCTGGGCTTCGATGCTACTGATCAGCGCCTGGATCTGTGCCAGCTGAGCTCCGAAGCGAGCCTCCGTTTCCGCCAGCGTGCCTTCCAGGGCGGCTTTCTGGGGGCAGGGAGAGGGAAGGAGACTCAGTGGAGCCTGGTTCCCAGAGGGGGCATGGGCACACCACCACCCAGGCTGCCATGCAAGGACATGAGTGTGCATCCCACAGGACAGAGGGCACAGACCATGCTGAGCTGAGACTGCAGCTCGATCTCCAGGCCCTGGAGGGTGCGCCGCAGGTCGGTGATCTCCGTCTTGTTAATCTGCAGCTGCTCCGTGTGGCCAGCGACCTCCCGGTTCAGCTCCTCAGTCTGCAATAAGACATGAGGCAGAGGGAATGAGCCCTCAGCCACAACTTTGCCTGGGAGCATCAAGCCCTCCCTCCTTGCCACCTCCCCAAAGGGCACCTGCTTGCATCTTCATACCTTGGTGGTGAACCAGGCTTCAGCATCCTTCCTGTTCTTCTCAGCCATGACCTCATATTGGCTTCTCATGTCGCTCAGGATCTTGGCTAGGTCAATGCCTGGAGCGGAATCCACCTCCACAGTGACCTGGCCACCCACCTGGCCCCTCAAGACACTGATTTCCTGGAAAGATATAGCAGAGTGGGCATGTCAGAGCCCAGAGTCTGCTGGGTCTGGGCCAGGTCACTCCTCTGCCCCACATGCCAAAGGGGGCTGGTTTTTAGATACAGACCTAGGAGCCAGAACAGGGGGATAGACTGGGTTGCCACCATCCCCTGCTGGAACCCTGGGAGCCATGCTCCACACCCCAGGCCATGCCGAGGGTACAAGTGTGGCCACGGTCAGAGGACACAGGATAAAAAACATCGTCAGCCCTGGGAAGCCAGGGTGGAAAGGACAGAAGGCCCAGCTTGAACCCACCTCCTCGTGGTTCTTCTTCAGGTAGGCCAGCTCCTCCTTCAGGCCTTCAATCTGCATCTCCAGGTCAGTCCTGGCCAGGGTCAGCTCGTCTAGCACCCTGCGCAGGCCATTGATGTCGGCCTCCACACTCAAGCGCAGAGCCTGCTCAGTCTCGAACCTTTCAGAGGAAATGGTTGCAGTCAGGCCAGCATTTCCTCTGCACTTCTGAAGACTTCCCCACCTCCCCAGGGTTTAGGAGTCCCCCGGGTGGGGGGGAAGTTACTTCAGACCAGCTGGGGCGGGTGAGGGCAGAGTCCAGTCCCCCGGCTGCACTGAGCCCCAGAAGGGCTGGGATGGCCCCTCCCCCTGCCCTGCCTGCCCTCACTTCTGCAGCCCTGCGGGGCACAGATGCTCACTTGGTTCGGAAATCATCTGCAGCCAGACGGGCATTGTCGATCTGCAGAACAATCTTGGAGTTCTCAATGGTGGCCCCAAGAATCTGAAAGACAGGAGGCAGGTTTCTAGCACTGCCCACCCACTTTCTCCCCAGAAGAGGAGGGGAACAAATGAGTATGCCCTCGCTCCCTAGAGACCAAAGCCCCAGCCACCTCCAGGCTGCCCATCGGCCTGCTCCCTAAGAGGTCCTAGTGTCAGTCCATGCCCAGGGGCTGGAGCAGGAGGAAACACTGCCAGGGAGGCTGAGCCGGTGGTAGGGAATGGGCGAGGGAGGGCAGGGAGGTAAACAGGGGGAAAAGCCTCTGAGATTTGTGCCCAGGAAGCTCTAAACGGTCTTAAGAGAGGCGGCCTCAAAGTGGTCCGCAGACCCGATGCAGAGAAGTGTAGGGGTCACCTTTGTCTACACCCCACTCAAAGCACACTCTGCCTCAGGGAAGGGAATGCCAGTCCATAGAATGTTGAGCATCTATTATGTGGGGGCACCCTGCACCTCATCTTTCATGCCAGGTCAGTGGGTGCCCGTGTTTTACAGAGGTGAGAACTCAAGTTCAGGATTTCTGGTCCCAGTTCACCCCAATCTGAGGTCCCTCTGACATGAGGGGCGTATTCACACCATTGATTAAGACACTTGGTTTAGTGTTTTCCGAAGAGCAGGTCATGACTCATTAGTCATTGTACTCCGTGGTGATTTGCATAGTTTTTTAATGAAACAGAACAGAATGTAAAATATCAGAAGGGATCGCACACAGGTAAAAATTGTTTCAAGCTTTTGCTTCCATTTTGTGTGTGTGTGTGTGTGTGCGTGTGTGTGTGTGTGTATGAGAGAATGTGTGAGGGTACATAGTAAAGTGTGACTTATTGTAGGTCAGTTTTAAAGGTGTGAAAGCAGTATCTTGGATGCTGGTTGTCATCTCTCGCTTGCTCTCCTTGTCTACAGGGTTCGGTTCCATCTATGCCCCCAACACCCAGCGCCATGCCAGGCACATGGGGGGCACAGGGCAATGTTATGGGGAGCTGTGTTTGGAGACCCAGCATGTGGGGACGTTAAATGTCCACTGGCTTCTGTAACGGAGCTCCGAGCTGTTCCCTGTGGGTGGAGACCAAGTCCCCCCCTGCATGCGCCTTAGGGCCTCCCTCTAAGACCTATGGCTCAGCCCCAGGGTCTCCACCCACAGAGAACGCTGCTGCACCTGGTCCTCCGACGGAGATATTCACAGGCAAAGGACCCCCGGGGCCTCTGCCTAAACCCCTCCTTTACCCGGCCAGGGGCCACGGCACATGCCCCTCTTTAACCGACCAGTGACACCGCTGGCCTCTCCCATTCTTCCTAGGGCTCCTCTTAAGTCTGGTGGGGCCTTCTGGGCGGGGGAGGAGGGGCTTCAGCCTGAGCGTGATGGAAACCAGACCTGCCCCGCCAGAGAGAAGGAATGCAGAGGGGTGCACGGCGGGGGCAGCAGGGGGCAGGCCTGGCCCAGATTCCTCCCAGGCCAAACTCTTGCATTTCACTGCTGCGACTGCGGCCCCCGGCCTAGACGGGTGGGCAGACCACAGCTGTGTCCCATCTCCGCCCACTCCTCCGGACCTCCTCCCCCCGATCTCCCCCGCCCTCCGTTCCCCAGCCTCCCAGCGCCGCCACCTGCCCCACCCCCTCGCCCGGGCCCCGCC
Source organism: Equus caballus (assembly GCF_041296265.1). Classification (NCBI taxonomy): domain Eukaryota; kingdom Metazoa; phylum Chordata; class Mammalia; order Perissodactyla; family Equidae; genus Equus; species Equus caballus. Next base: position 21,275,994 of record NC_091694.1, on the reverse strand, counting down.
CCCTACCTGCCCCCTTCCCGCCGCCCCGGCCTTCACTTCCTGCCCCATTGTCCTGCCCCTCCTCACCTGCCCCGCTCTCCGCCCCACCCTGCGGGCCTCCCGCGTCCCAGCCGGCTCGCCCCCGCCCGGGCCGGGAGGTGCCCGCCGCCCCCGCCTCGGCCTCGCCCGGCCCGCGGGGCTGGGTTTCCGCGGCAGGTGCACTTCCCGCGGCCAGGCCGCCGCCCACCTTGTCCCGCAGCTCCTCGATGGTCTTGAAGTAGTGGCTGTAGTCGCGGGCGGGCCCGGGCCCCTGCTTCAGGTACCAGTCGCGGATCTTCACCTCCAGGTCGCCGTTGGCCTGCTCCAGGGCGCGCACCTTGTCCAGGTAGGAGGCCAGGCGGTCGTTGAGGTTCTGCATGGTCTCCTTCTCGTTGCCCGCCGGCAGCCCGTCGGACCCGGCCAGGGTGCCCGCATAGCCACCGCCGTAGCTCCCGGAGGAGGACGAGGTCACGAAGCGGGCAGAGGACACCGACACGCCGCGGCCGCCCGAGCCCCCGTGGATGCTGGGCGCGCGGAAGTTGCCTCCGGCCCCGAAGCGCAGGGAGCCACTGCCCAGGCCCCCGAAGGACGAGGTGGCCGAGGACTGGCGATAGCTGTAGGAAGTCATGGCGAAGGAGGACGCGGCGACAAGGGTCGGAGGAGCTGCGGTTGGCAGGAGGAGTGGCGAGGCCCTCACCTGGCGCTTTTTATGCTTAAGGCGGGCAGGGGGCGGGGGCTGGTGTGGGGCGGACATCTGAGCCCCGAGGAATTTGCAGGCTCCTGAGTGCAAATACGGGCGCTTTCCCTATTGGTCAGTTCCTGGCAGTCCCGCTCCAGCTCTCCCCTCCCTGGGGCCTGCAGAGAGCGGCCCCACCCCAGAACTCTCGGGAGCCGGGAGGCCCCCCACCCCCATCACGCACTCAGACGCCCCCCAATTCACATGCCTGTCCTCCCCCATTCAGGTCTCCCAGAGTTTGACACCCCCGGAGTTAGAGTCCCTCTGAGAGGACAGTCCACCCTCCTCCTGCAGTGATCTCTCTCTCAGAGCCGCCTCTGGAATCACTTTCGGAGCCCCTTCCTTGTACCTATAATTAACACCCCCTAAGGCACATTCAGGAGATTTCTACACCCCCTCAAATTACTGCCTCTCAGAGCCCGCCCCTTGAGGATCACGCACACCCTGACTCCCGCTAAGTCTGCCGGTGAGGGTGTTCTGAGCTGCACGCTTGCTGGCCTCCTGAGACAAAGCTGCCCACAGCCCTGCTGGGGCCACACAGTCCCAAGGTGACAATAAGCCCCTGGGAACAGCTGCTGGGAGCGGATCTGCAGCTGCACGACATACAGCACCTTCACAATCCCAAACTCAAGCCTGACCCCAACGTGGGGGCTGACCCCCCCCCCCCCACTGGGACAACCCCTACCCTCCAGCCCCCAAAGCGCATTCATTCAACATAGATTTATTGAAGTGTTTTAATGGTGGCCTGATCAGGCATCTGATCCTGAGGGAGGCAAGTAACTTGCCCAGGAGACATTTGGCACCTGCCACCCAGAGACAAAAATGGGATGGCATCCCTCCCTCCTTGTGAGCGTCTTGAAGGAGGGTGTCAGAGGCTGAATCCTTGTGCCTCATGGTCCTGTACGGGATGAATGCGTTGCTGGGCAGGACTCCACAAAGTCCCCACGCACAAAGGGAAGAGTTTTGATAACAGAGGAAGGAGCCCCTCCTCCACACGCAGCCCCCAGCCCCGCTCTTCATCCAGCACAACAATTCCAGCTGCCTTTTTTGCTCACTTTAGAGGGCCAGGCCCCCTGCCAGACACCGCAGGGCACTGCAAACACCCGAGTTCCTGTCCCCTGGGCCCTCACTGCTCCTCAGAATCGTCCCCATGGTTCCTTCTTGTCCTTATGGCAGAACAGCCACCCACTCTGAGGACAGAGGCCTGTGTCCTTTTCAGAGGGTGTTAGGGAAATGGGCCAGTCACTCCCCATTGCCAGGACTCAGTTTACCCCCGTGAAATCTCAGTCCTCCTCTCTGCGTATTATCACGTAGGTCACCTGAGGCTAAATGAAGACTTGTCCCCAGCCTCTGAAATCTAAGTCCCAGTAAATTGTCTTCCAGCCACCAACTTATCCAGGAACAGGGGCAGGAAACCACACACACACACACCCCTAACCCACCAGGAGCAGCTCTGAGCCAGTAGGAAGGGCAGCTTGAGGCTGTTAAAACTAGTGAATCAGACCCGCAAGCGGGCCAGGGGCCCCATAACGGGAAGAAGGCGTGACCCGAGGCAGGCTGTGAAAGGGGAGCGGCTAGGCCTTCACAAAGGTTGACATGAGTCACTCCCTTTATTTGTCCCTGAGGAGGAGGCTCGCTCCTTGTGGGGGAAGGGGGAGACTGGCCAGATAGTTGCTATGCACACAAGCCCCAGCCCGAATCTGGTTTTCTGACCCGACAGGAGGGTCTGGGAAGGGACATTGTGTTAGGAAACATAGAACAGATCAACAGTTCTCCCCCAAAGATTAAGGAGTTGTGAGCTCCCTAACATCAGAGGAACTTAGAGTCCCGCCCCCTCCCCCGGGCCGTAGTCATAAGAACAATTGACTGTGGGGTAGGATGGTTTCAGATCTCAAAAGCCTTTTCAGATCTCACTGGGTCTTCACAGCAGCCTGGCAGAAAGGGTATTCTTATTCCCATTTTACAGATAAGGAAACAGAGGCTCCAAGAGGAGCAATGACTTGCCAGAGGTTCACAAACGGGAGTGTCCCATTCTGGCTTCCAGCCTCTTGACCCTCAGCCCCACGGTCTGGGTTCCTGAGTGTGACAGAGGCTCTGCTCTCCCTTCCAAGGAGCTCCCAGGTCCAGAACAACTTCTCTGAGTCCCTCCCCCCCAAATCTTGTGCTAACACCGAGGGCAGTCAGCCCCAGACCGAATGGCAGGCAGGGGTTGGGGAGAATCCCCAACTCCCGCCCTCTGGCCAAAACAGTGCCTAGCACCTTCCGCTGTGAGCTGTGTGGCTTTTGACCACTTCTCTGGTACATCAAGAACTCAGAACAGTCTGTGCAGGCTGCCCTCCCCAGAGGTGGAACTGAGGGCTCAAGCTGCTGTTCCCACTCCCTAAACAGACTGCGCGCAAGCTGGAGGTTTCCTTCTGCCTCTGGCTGCACGAGGGCAGGACCTGACCCGAGGAGCTCCCTTCCTGAGGAGGATCCAGGTCTCCAGGGGAGGGGCACACGGGGCAGGAGGGACAGGAAGGGAACCTTGGAGCACGACAGGATCCTAGAGAGGACTCTGCTCAGCCTTCCCCCAGCTCACATCTGCCCAGCACCACGAGATCCCTGGGAGAAAGGGGCTCTGTCATCCGATGAGATCAGAAACACGGCTTGTTCCTACTCCCTTGTGGAGAGTCACGATGCGCAGTCCCAGAGGCTCCGACGACCTCAGTCCCTCATTTGTAAAATAGAGATACTAATAAAATGATAACCACAACCTATTTTGTGGAGTTGTTTCAAGGGGTAAATGAGATGGTGCTTTTAAAGAGTTTATCGTGGTGCCTGGCAAATAGTGAGCACTCGTACAATACTACGATTTTATTGTGTAATGTCATTAGTGTTAAATATCGTGTTATTACTAGAACGATAAGCGTTATTTAACTTTGTTTAACCAACATGTCCCAAATACACTGGACCATGGAATCCTTTGTCGGGTAACACCTGTTAATAATCCATACCCTAAATTAACCCGATCCCTCTTACTGGATTTTAGATTGTTAGCAATTTTTCTACTATATGCTGTGCTAGGATGACCATCTTTATAGGTTAATTTTTCTTCACCTTTTAATATTTATTTTCCTATACAATAAATCTAAAATTCTTTTCCTAATATATGGATGTGGAATTACTGGGGGAAAAAAATAATCCTTATATTATAGGCCTATCCAGTCCAAGGAAGCTCAGAGAGGTCAAGCGACTTGCCTGAGGTCACATGGCTAACTGAGGCAGAGCCGGGGTTAGTTTCCAAGTCCTGAGGCCAAGGGCTCTCCCTGCAAGGTGGAGACCTTGACCTACACTAGAAGCCCCCCTTTTTTTTTTCTCCCCGAAGCCCCAGTACACAGTTGTATATCTTAGTTGTAGGTACTTCTAGTTCTTCTGTGTGGGATGCCACCACAGCAGGGCCTGATGAGCGGTGTGCAGGTCCAAACCCGGGATCCCAACTGACAAACCCCAGACCGCCGAAGCAGAGCGCACCACGGGGCCGGCTCCAGAAGCTTCTTACACTTAGCAAATGCAGCTTGCACTTCCCCGAGGGGAGAGGTTAAGAGTAGCGGAGTCTTCATCATCCTTGAGGAAATGACACAGGGGGTGGAGACCACGGCAAAGAAGCTGAGAGTGAGAGTCCTAGTCCCAGGATGGAATGAAGTGGTGCGATGATGCCAATGACGATAATGACAGAGATCATGATGACAAAGGCGATGATGATGATAGCCAACATCTACTCTGCCAGCCACCATGTTCAACACTTTGTATACTTTGTCTCAGTGATTCCTGTGAGTTATGTTATCATCCCCATTTTACAGACAAGGAAACTGAGGCTCAAAAAGGTTAATAACTTGACCAAGGTCACACAAGTACGTGGTGGACCCGGGATTCAAGCCCAGATCTTTAACTCTCCAAAGCCACAGTCCCAACCACTAATGCCGTTCCTCCTCTCACGGGATGGGGGTCAAAGTGCCTTCCTCCATTGGCCTGGAGAAAGTCATCAAGTTGAGACAGGCATAGTGTCACCTACCACAGTCCTAATTTGTCCTCCCTGCTTGCACAAACAATTATTAATTTGGTCAGTCAGTGGGTCATTCAAGCAAGGCTCAGAGTTCAGCCCAGCAGAAGAGACAGACACAAGTATGTGAACAGAGCAGAATTCGTAAGCTGGAGGAGAGAAGGGTAAAAGTGTGCAGGACTTCATGAACTTGCTTGTCATGTACTGGGTAACCCCTACCTAGACACCATCTATCCCCTTCTCCAGGGCCCATCAGCGCCAGATGCTCAAGGTACTTCCTCACCCGCTCCTCCACTAAGGGGCATGCACCAGCCCCTTCTCCTGGGTGCCAGGCCTGGTGCTGATGCTGGGGTCCAGAAGCAAATTCAAGCCCTTCTTGCTTCTAAGAGGCTGACGGTCTGCCAGGGGATTGGAGAGACATTCGTTTCAATGAAATATGGTAGATTGGATCCCCACATTAATTTTCGCTCCTTCCTAAAACCCTGTTATGCTGACTGTTAAGGAATACTTAAAGAGAATAAGAGACAACAGAAGATGAGAAATGTCCACAAAAATTTTAAAGCTCAAAAATGGCAACTAACGGCAGACGAGAGGAAGCTGAGACCTAGGGTAGAGAGGGGAGGGCAGGAAGCCACGACGAGCAAGCTGATTCTCAGCACAAACCCGGGAAGCTCAGGAACCGGGGCACCAGATACCCTGGGGGGAGAAGCCAAAGATGAGACTATGAACACAGCTGGCTGGAAGTTTCTACAAACAGCTCCAGTCTGCCCTGCCAGACCCCCAACTCAATCAAGGGCAGCCAGGAGAAGACGGGAGAGTCACTCGCCCCCATTAAATTGGCAAAATTACAAAATTTGATAATGTCAAGCGTTGGGAAGCCGTGGGTTGTAGGTGCCACCTTGCAGGGTGGTTTGGCAGTGTCTTCCGTAAAAAACCTTCACACACGCTATAAGCCCCTGTCCCGCTCCTTCTTTCTTACCCCCGAAGAACCCCTTGCCCATATGTTCAGGGAGGCATAAAAAAGGGTGCCCCTAAAGCTTTGTTTGTAATAGTGGAAAGATGGAAACAACCACTGGTGGGGGGACCGTTGAGTAAGCCATGTAATAGCCACATGATGAAGGGCTAGAAGCAGAAATCAAAGGAGCAATGTCAATATACGGTGACATGAAAATCCCTAAAGAATCAGTTGTTGGGTAAAATAAAAGCAGCAGGAGAGCAAAACACATAATATGATAAATTAGTGCTGACCTACACCTAAAAGGTGACTCATTTCTCCAGACACTGTGGCTGTGCAAGGAGGCACACAGATGAGAAGGAACCAGCCCGGACAGACAGCAGAGATTTCCTTGGAGAGAAAGCTGATTGAAAGATAGTTGTCATGGGGACCCACGCTCATCTCTGCTGTACTAATTTTTACAAGAATGTATTTGTGTGTTACTTGTTAATTAAAACTAAATAATTTCTTAAGAAACACTACATGATGGACATTGAGAACTGGACGCACTTAACAGAGTGATTCCCCCTTCCTCTTCCTGCACACACCACCGACATCTTTGTCCCACTCACACACGCTCACCCTCCCGTCTTGAATTAGGAAAGGAAAGAGGATGTTGTAGAGAGGGGAGAGGCAGAGTGGAGAGAAGAGAGCCCCCCGAAAAGGTTTCCAGCCTCCTGCCCTAGCCCTGGGTCCTGTGCCCTCATTTTCCCTCTTGATGAAGTTTGCCCTCTTTATGAGGGAAGAGAAGGTGGCAAAACTTTTCCAGGGGGACTTGGAAAGAGTCTGGGTGCATGAGGGCTCCTTCAGCCCAATAACTTGGACCTGGGGGGAGAGCCTCTCCTGCTCTGATCCCCAAGGATTGGAAGCTTTAGGAGCATCCAAAGTTGGCCCTGTTGGCACCGACATGGGCGTTCTCAGGACCCGCAGCGAGCGCCCCCGAGGTATACACAGGGACCAGAGTGGCTGGAGCAGGAAGGAGAGCAGAGTGTACCCCATGGTAGCCTGCAGCCAGCAGCCCCCTTGTCAGCACCTGGGAGGCATTCCCTGGGGACTTTCTGAAATAACTAGGGGATTTCTAGGGGTGCTGGAGCGAGTAGCCACTATGTGGACCACCATTCTAGAATCACTGACCCAGTAAGCGTGTAGGCCTCAAACAACTCAGAATAATCAAGTGTGTAGGTGCTGGGATTGTGTTTGCACAGGAGTAAGTGGGGGCAAACGGAGGGAGCGCTCAGTCCTGCCTGGAAGCATCCAGAGATGTTTCATAGAGGGTGTGACCCTCGAGCAGGAGGCTGAAAGGCCAGTAGGTGTTTATCAGACAGGGGGGCACAAAGAAAGGGACTGGAAGAGTGGAATTGAGGGACCGTTAGTCATTCAGGACGTGGCGGAGGGGCAGGGGCCAGGGAAGATGGTGTGGGGGCAGGGGGTGGTGGCTGTGAGCTCAGCCAAGGAGTTGGGCTCTATCCTGAAGAAAACGGAAAGTCATTTGCATCAGGGATGTGATGTGGTCAAATTTATATTTTAGAAATTGCCGTGGGTTCCGTGTGGGGAGTGGGTTGGTGGGACAAGAGAGGTGAGCATAGCGAGGGATCAGAGACCTGTTTAGGGTCTGCTGAAATAGCCCATCTTAGGGATAAAGAGGGTCTGAGCTTAGTCCTGGTAGTGAGGATGTGGAGTGAAGGACAGAGACAAGAAATACTGGCCATGCTCTGAGCAGCTCATGGCCTTGCCCAGGTCGGGTGGGTGGTGTCATGGGGACCCAAAGCCAGCAGTGGGAGCTGGAGCTCCCCCCAGCCCAGGTCTGGCCCTCTCTGTGGCAGCAGGGAACCAGGAAAGGTGAGGCAGGGCTGGCTGGGTCAGGATGGCCCCCGGTGTTCCTCTTGGAGTCCCCAGGGGAGGAAAAACCAGCCTGACGGGAACCACGGCCAATCATTGGGGAGGGAGGGAGCACTGAGTCCTAGGCCACTGCCCCTTGTCCAGCCTGTGGGGGAAGGGAGAGGGTCAGCTTCCCCCACCCCCAGGGCCGCATTTCACACCAGGGAAGACAGGACTGGCCTCTGGATCCCCCAGCCCTCCCTCAGGGCTGAGCGTACGTGACCAGGCTCAGGCTCCTCTCTGTGCGGGGAGGGCCCGCTGGCCACCTAGCCAGAGGTGGCTCTCTCTGCCTCCACCCTGACCCTGGGCAATTTGGAGCCCATTCGAATCCCTGTGCCAAGCCTGGGCCAGCCGTACCACCTGGGCTGGGGCATAGGAGGGCCAGACACAGGACAGAGAGAAAGAAAAACGTCCCAGAGCCCGTCCTGATTGCCTAGAGCCCATCGTGGTCCCTGGGTGGTCCTTGCCCCCTTTCTAGCCAGCTAACTTCCCTCCCTCCAGGATCCTCAAGGGGAAACGGGGCTGCTTCCCTCAGAGACAAAGACTCTAGAACACCAGGCTCTTCCCGCTGCATAACTCGTCTGATCTGTGAGTCCGCAGGTGAGCCCTGCAGAGCCCTTACCAACTTCACCCTGCACGGTCTTTGTCCGGGACCTAAACATGTCTTCCTCAAAACCAGCCTTGGCTCCGGAACACTCGCCATCCCGACTGTTTTGCTGAATACCTACTGTGTGCCAAAGGCTGACCCATGACCATGAGGGCAACATCCCTGCCTTCCACAAGGAACCAGGCCCCTCCTCAGGCCTGCAGCATCCTCGCTCCTCACCTGCCTCCTCCCTTTACCTGGATGCCTGCAACTCCAGTTCCTCTTTGCTCCTCAGCTTGGGCCTCACCTCGGGCCTCACCTCCTCAGGGATGTCCGCCCTGATCCGCTCAGGCTGGGCCAGTTTCCCCCACACACAGCCCCTGGACTTCCCTATCGCAGGCCACAGGTCTGTCTCCCCAACTAGACTTCAGCTTCATGGCTGTATCTAGCCCCAGGGCAGACTCCAGCACTGGGAAATGCTCAATCATTGCTGAGAAAGAGGAAGGAAAGAGACAAGCCCTTTTGTTTCATTCAACAAGTAATTATGGACCACCCTCTATGTGCCAGGTACCTTTTAGACTCTGGGCTTCTAGAGCAAACGGTCGAAAACTCCCTGCCCTCCTGAGCTATCATTCCAGGTGGGGCAGATGCAATGTAATTCTAGGCGTGAGAGGTAAAGGGGAACAGTGCAGGGAAGGGGTGAAGGGTGATCACCAGGGAGAGGCCTTTGAAGGAGAGCCAGGGAGGGCACCTGAGGAGGGGGCGCGTGGACAGAGACCTGAATGAGGCAAAGGAGCCTTCCAGCCCCTGGGGGATGCAGGCAGAGGGCACAGCAGAGGCAAAGTCCCTGAGGAAGAAGGAGCTTGGTGTGTTCCAGGAACACCCAGCAGCCCCAAGGCTGAGTGGGGTGTGCCAGGGCAGGGGTGCGCAGGGGAGGAGAGCCGGAGGAGGCCAGCCCAGAGCACATGGGTCTGCAGTCTTCCTGGGAGCAGGCTCTATCCTGAGAGTACCAGGGCTTTGGTGGAAGAACACTGGGGGCCTCTGGCCACTCTCTGGAGAATAGACTGGGGGCCAAGGGTGGCAGCTGGAGATCTGATAAGAGTTTTTGTAAAGTGCAGGCGAGAGACACTGGAGGCTCGGTTCTGGGGAGATGTGAGGGGCCTCGGTGAGAAGCGGCCTGATGTGGGGTATGTTCTGAAGGCAGAGCCAACACATCGAGCTGATGTAGTCACGCAGAGCACGAGGGCAGGAGCGGAATCCAGGGTGACTCCTAGCTTGAGGCCTGAGCCTGGCATTTGCACTGCATTCAGGGGACTGGTCTGGGGCTGTGATCCCTTCTGGAAGGATAGCGGTCACCCCCTGGGTCATCTCTGGATCTGCTTTGGAAGAAGTCCTGGCAGAATTAGGTTCTAATTGGGTTCTACTCACCAAGCACTCACTGTGCCCATGTCTGTTAGTGCTGATGCCCCCCAACGGAGGGGGAGGGACACAGGCTGTGTCCACCCACGCCTTACCCTCATGGAGCCCACAGGCGTGGGGGGAGTAGGGAGGTGATATCTGACTAGTACCTGTGTTTTCCAAATTTTCAACAAAGCAACAATACACGTATGTCACCTCTATAACCGGGAGTGGAGGGTGTTTGTATATTTTCAATTCTGACTTGCCCCAGGCTGCACTAGTTTCAAACTGGCAAGTGGGGCCCAGTAAACTTGGGAGAGGGGTGGTCAGCTGAGCCGAGTTTTTGGAAAAGCTGCTTCTTCCTCAGAGAGGAAGGCAGGTAGAGGCTGGCCTGGAGGGGTGGGGGACATTCTTGAGTGCAGCTGGAATTCAGAGCTGCTCTGGAGACAGAATGCTGAGCCCTGGCCCCTCCTGGCTCCTCCTGGCTCCAGCTGGCTGCAGGATAAACATTCATTAGGCAGAGACCGCAAAGAATCCCATAACAAGGTGGGCTGCCAGAAGCTGGGGACAGCAGGAGCACCCTGAGTCTGCAGTCTGATGGGGGAGATGCCCTTTACCCAGAGAAAGAGAAGCTGAGGCCCCACCCTCTGCCAGGGGCCTGGTATCCAAGGGGCATTCTGATAATGGATGGTCGATTGGGAGGAAATATACACCCTGCCCTAGACACACACACACACACACACGTGCACACGCGCACGCACACAGAGCATGAATGGAAGACAAAACCTTATTGGCTCCCCGGGGCACCTCATTGCCATTCCAGGCAGGACCTATCAGATGCCAGCCCCAGCCCTCCAGTGGGGGGTGGTACATGATTAGGGTGCCCGAGCACCAGTATGAGGCCTCCCAGATGTGCCAGCACCAGGGAGGGCTAGGAAATCAGCGATGGAGCCAGAGTGCCAGGAAGCTCTCCCTCCTCCCTGCCGGAGACCCAGCCCCCCTCCAGAGGAATGTGTGGGAGTTGGGGAGGGGGTACTTCCTCGCAGGCCTTGTCCAGGATTAGGGTGGGGGCCGCTGGAGACCAGAACAACCTAGCTCAGTAAACACAGAGCTAGGACCCGGCACACAGGAACCAAACAAACACCTTCAGACAGAGAGATCTGTATCTGGCATTTCAGAAGGAAGGGTCTGGGCTCAGCGAGGGGGAGGGGAGGCTTCAGGAACCCGAAACTTGCCATTCCTGCCAGGCCAATCCTACCTGTTCTTATCCTCATCTTGACCACTAAGAAGCACAGTAAGCATCTACTCTAAGCCCAGCAGGATGAATCAGACAAAACGCCTACACTTGCAGGATGGGGGTGGAGAAAACTCCTTGCCCAGGGGTCTTCAAGCCTGGCCTGCCGGGTCCTCAGCAGAGAGGTACGAGGTGAGCAGACCTGCCGCTGGCCACCCACACTCACACACACGCACACACTCACACGTGCACACACAGACACCTCACACATGCACACACACACACACATATTCACACACTCTTTCATCCAAAGCAGCTCTGCTCTCTCTGGCTTACATACCCAGCTTTCCGTAAGATTTCGCTGAAGCAGAGGGCTCTCCCTCTTTTAAAGCTCCGTCACTGGTGCTTTAGCCCCACTCTGCCAGTTTGTAAATCAGAAAACTGAGACAGAAGTGGGGACTCAGGATGCCTGAGGTCACACAGCTGGTCTCCTGCTGAGCTGAGACCAGGAGGCAGGTGTGCTGAATCCTGGCTGTCTGCCCCCAGGGGAAGATCTGAGCTCACAGAAGAGAAAGAGGTGAACACTACAGGTTCCTGACAGAGCAGGTGGCAGGCCAGGGTCAAGGGAGGGACACGGAACTGAGGGCCGGAGCTCAGGGAAGGAGAGCACCCTGAGCGAGGCCTAGGGTGAGCAGGGAGGTTCTCCTGGAGGAGGAGGGCCTTGAGCAGAGCCCAGGGTGAGCTGCAATAAGTAGTGAAGGGAAGGAGGACATGGAGGTGGAAAGTTCCAGTAACAAAGGATCCTGTAAAAACAGTCCAAATGTATGGAGCCCTCACTGGATGCCTGGCTCTGTTCAAGTGTGTGGCATACACTAACTTGTTTCCATCATCAAAGCTTCCTGTGCTGGAGATACTGCTGCAGATAACAATATCCCCATTTTACTGACTAGGAAACTGAGGGCAACTTGCTTAAGCTTAAAGTTTGGTAAGTGGCAGAGCTAGGATTTGAACCCAGGAGGTCTGGCCCTGTGCCTCATGGGTTAACCTCTGTGCCAAAGGAGAATCAGGGCAGCAGAGGCCGCAGAGCTGGCTAGACTCAGACAGGGAAGGCCTTGCAGGCCAGGCCACTGGATTTGATTTTTTCTCCCCCCACTGCAGAAGCCAATGATGATTTTTGAGTCAGGAGGTGATACACGCAAAGTGTCAGATGAGTCAGACAGCTCAGAGCAGGGTGCCCTGAAGCTGGGAACACAGGGCAGTCATCCCAGCTGGGTGCCCCAATGCCCCCTTCATTCCTTCCCTCTGCCTCCCCCACAATACTGGCCTTATCGCTTCAAAACCAAACAACTTCGGTGCCTCCCTCCCAGCCAATCTCCTGTGCTTTCTGAGCTCCAGGCTCATCCATCTCAAGCCAGCTTTCATCTCTCTGCTCACAAACCTTCAGTGACAGCCTGTTCTCCACAGCAGTGAATCTCAGCATGTGGAACACACTGTGGGACAGCATCACCCAGGGAGCTTGCTTAAGACTCTGATCCTTGGGTTCTACCCCAGGGTTACTGAATCAAATCTCTGTGGGTGAGACTACACTTTTGATGTCTGCATTTTCAATATGCTCCCCAGGTGTTTCTGGGGCTCACTAAAGTCTAAGAACCACTAGCCTAAGAATGAGATCTATCAAACTCCTGTGTTAAAACCATGCAGGAGGAGTGGGAGAGACACAAAGATAAATCAGCCTCAAGAAGCCTAGTCACAGGCAGCTTACCTGCTAGCAGGGGAAAGCTATGCTGACTTGGCCAAAACAACCTACACCTTTTATTAGCAGAAAGAAATTAGAACAGTCATCACCCTATATCCCTCAAGATTAAGGAATGAACACCAAAAAGGGGGTATTTGTGACCACAGGCCCTCCAGGACCGGTTCAACTGACCCTATCTCTCATCGACAGAGTGATTAACAATTGTCTTTCAGAAAAACTGCAAAGTCACATCGCCAGGGCATGCGCAAAAGAAGAAATCATGACCTGAAATGACCTCCAAACCAAAGAGCCTTCTCCTCATAGAACCCAAGGACCAGGACATGATCAGAACTTGAAAATCAGACTCTTATCACAAGTGAGGGATCCCTCGTTCAGGAAAATCTGGTGTTAAAGTTCCTTCTCTCATCAAAAATGTTTAGAACCCCATCATAAATGTTTAGAACCCTGTCGTAAATGTTTAGAACCTCACCATAAATGCTCAAAGCCCACCAATCAAAACCCATCCCACCACGTTTCCGTGTGCCAACCTGTTCTCCCTAACCTCTTAAATTTCACCCCAAATCCTGAATCAGGGAGACAGATCTGAAGGCACATGCCCCTGTCTCCCTGCAGATCAATCTCACAGAATAAAAGCTGATTTCTCCCCACCAAGGCTGATGCCACAATTAATTGGCTTGTTTATGCACATTGGGCAGAGAACCCCAATTTTGCACAGTAACAAAAACTTGAGGTGCGAAGTAAGAGACCTAGTTTGAGGCCCAGTTTTGCTTCTTTCTATCTGGGTGACCTTGGGCTCAGGTGATCAAAGACTTTGCCCAGCTGCCAAACTGTCAAGAACTGTAAGGGTCTGAGATTTACTCTTTTTGCAAGCTAAGTTAGCCTGCCACAGTTTTATGGATGCTGGCAGAAGACCGGAGACCCCTGGGTCAGAGACAAAGGCCCTCACAACTCACAGGCACAGCAAGCAGCTCAAGCTTCCTGTTTGCATTGATTCCTCTTGGCCTCCGCCTCAAGTACTAAGGGGACATTGTAAAGCTGGACCCAGCTGGGAGCTACATATGCAATGGGTTTTGCATCACAGCTGAGAAACTCCAAGCTTTGGGAAACCAAATCTTCCATAATGAGCTGCAAGAAAACCTATCTGATCTTTGCTCCAGGTGGAAGCATCATCATTATTATGCAGAACAGTAAAAAAAAACAGCCTCTGCTCCAAAGGCAGACACTATCTTTCTCTTCCAATGCAGTTCACTACTAAAACACCCTCGAAAAGATAGACCAGAACAAAGCTGCCAGTGCCTCTGGTCACAAGTGCAGAAATGCAAGACATCCGTGGAGAAGTCTGTCTCAACACAAATGAGACTATCAATATTCATCTTGCATGGAGGTGATAAGCTTTAAATAAGGTCACGGAGGGGAAGTTACTGGGAATATGGGGGGTAATAACAGAGGATTTACGACAAGCAGGCAAATATGTAGAGTGGAAGATGGCAGCGATCAGCAGGGAGCATTTTACAACAGAACTTGTGGCAACAAAAAGGGGAAAATATTTGCAACCTATATCATGGACCAAAGGCTAATAACCTTAACACCTATAGAGAGTTCCTACGAATAACGAAGTAAGAGACCAACAACCCAGGAGGAAAACGGGCAAAGAATATGAGCAAACAGTTTCCAGAAAAGGATATGCAAATTGCACTTAGACATATGAAAATGTTCAACCTCACTCAAAATAGGAGAAATGCAAATTTAGACTATCGTGAAATCTTGTGTTTTACATGTCAGATTCATAAAGACGAAAAGGGTTGATAACTTACTATTTGCTGGGAATACGGGAAACTGGACAATCCGCACGTTGCTGATAGCAGTAAAATCAATATAAAGTCTATGAATGGTGATTCCCAACATCCAACAAAAGTTTAAATAGGATTCTTTCACCCACCAACTTCTCCTACAGGTATTTACCTTTCAGGTGTAACTGCACGTGCGCAATATGACGTGCTATACGAGGATCTTCATTGCAGGGTGATTTATAATGGCAAAAGACTGGAAGCACCTAAAACCCATTATAGGATTCCTCTGCACAATAGAATACTGTGCAGTCATCAAAAAGAATGAGGCAGTTCTATATGGGACTGATAGGAAAGATTTTCAAAATATTTTATTAAATGGAAAAGTAAGGTTGCAGAGGAATGTTAATAGTTTGCTACCATTTGTATGACTGCTCCAGGGAAGGCCGTGTACATGTGTACGTTTACAAACGCACAGGATCTCTTTAGAAAACTACACAAGAACATGATAGCAAAGGATGCTCACTGGCAGGGGAGCTGGGAGACTGGAGTCCAAGGATGCAGCCAGATTGCTTTGTGGGGTGTCCTTTGTACTTTTAAATTTTGTACTGTATTATGGGCGTATTACCTCTTCCAAAAACTACATATAAAATACATTTGTAAAAAAAAACCAAACTTGGGCATTCAGATCTGCCAAGAAATTTGGATGGGCTGGGACCCCAAGCCTGAACCCAGCAGGGCCTCACAACCTGCTAGATCTTGGTGGCTGCAGGTGGTGTCCCTGGGCACTTCCCCGCTTTGCCCAGAGCCATGCCCAGGCAGCATCATTCATTCTCTCATTCACTCGTCTGCGGCATGCTCTCAGAGCCAGGCCCTGTGCCAGGTGCAGAATGCAGAGATAAAAGGGGCCCAGGCCCAGCCTGGAGCCAGCTCCCTGGACAGTGGGCGAGGTGGAGGTGGGGCAGCAGAAGATCCGTACAAACATCCACAAAACAGAGGCCAAGCGGCGTAGTGTGGCAGTAAAGGTTAATGGGTGACCATGGAGTGAGAGGCCGATTGGCCTTTGAAACGAGCCACACCTCAGTTTGAGAGCCACTCATTAGCCTGGCCCAGTTAGTTCACCTCCCCGAGCTTCGGTTTCCTCCCCTATAAGACGTGGCCTGGCTTTGATCCACGAATCCACTATCTATTTGAAAGCTGTGTCATTCAAGCCCAGTTAACCTCTCAGAGCTTCAGTTTCCTAATCTCTGAAATGGGGCTGATAACACCAACCTCCGAGGGTTTAGCAGGACAAATAAAAATCATCTGTAAAGAACAGTGCCTGGCACCCAGTAGGTCTCCTCACCAACAGGATTTCGTGTGATGCTGCCACCATGCCCGCATGGGACTCAGCGGGTGCAGGTTTTCGTAGAAGCTCCCTTGGGAGCCTCTCACTGCCTCTGAGTTTGGTGGAGAAGAGGGAAGGGGGAGGCGTTCTTCCAAGAGCTCAGGATCAAAGGCTGAGGAGAGGGAGGGGGAGGGAGCGAATTTCTGGCCCAGAGAAAACTACGTGTGAACGAATATGGGCGCTCAGGAGCAGGGGGCGGTTTGTGTGGCTGGGGAGGAAAGATGGAGGGGAGAATGGGAGGCGTGGAGGCGGGGGGAGGCTGTGGAGGGGAGACGAGCCTAGGCCTGCGCCTCAGCAGGGGCGGGGGGCGGCGGGGGGGGACCGACTCTGAGGCTGTCAGCTGAGGGGGTCGCGTGGAGCCGGGGCAGGGCTAGATGGAGGACACCACTGAGGAGACGATTACAAGGGCCAAGCCTGGCCAAGACGGAATACAGCAGCACAGTGAACGCTCAACAGGGATGCGTCTCGAATCCAGCAGGCCCCGCAGCCCCACCACCCCTCAGAGGCAACTTTGGTTTGTTTGGCAATGGAGCAGCCCTGGCCTCTCAGCCTTCCCAGGCCTGTTCCCCAAAACCACACCTCCTGCAACCACACACCAGGTGCTAGCAGTGCCGCTTCTGTCCTCACAGCCCTGCCTCTGTGCCCTCCGGCTGCAGTGTCCTTACCCTCAGCCACCACATGTCGAAGCCCCACCCCATCTCCAGTGCCACCTGTGGGAGGCAGGTAATGGCCCTCCAAAGACGTGAGTCCTAATCACCAGAACCTGGGAACATGCTCCTTGCAGCGCAGAAGGGACTCTGCATTTGTGGGTGGATTGAGTGAAGGCTCTTAAAACGGAGAGATTATCCTGGATTATCCAAAGGGGCTCAGTGTGATCACAAGGGTCCTCATAAGAGGGAGGAAGATGGTCAAAGTCAGAGAGAGGAGCCATGACCACACAACAGAGGCTGGAAGGAGGCACTTTGAAGGAGGAAGGGGCCACGAGCCGAGGAACGCAGGCGGCCTCTACAAGCTGGAAAAGAGGGAAACAGATTCCCCCCTAGAACTTCCAGAAGGAACACAGTTCTGCCAACGCCGTGACTTTAGCCCACAGGACCCATTTCAGACTTCTGATCTCTACAACTGTAAGATTCTAATATCATGTTGTTTTAAGCCCCTACGTTTGGGGTGACTTGTTACAGCAGCCGTAGGAAACCAATACAGCACTTCTTCCCTAAAGCCTCTGTGACCCCTGCGCCCTCCCCTCCAACCCCTTCCCTCCTCTGAGCCTGTGCAGTGTTATCTGAAGCTCTCTGGGGCTGTCCTCTCCCCACCTCTGAGTTCTCTCTTATCTCCTCTACTAGACGGTGAGCTCCTGGAGGGCAAGGTCTGGCTATTTGTCTTGTGTCTCCATCACCCTGGTAATTCTTCTGGGTCCTTCCAGATCCATTCTCTACCATTCTCTGCCCTGCTCCGGGCCCTGGAGGCTGATCTCTGGCTGCCCCATTCGATCAGCCAATGGGAGGCAGCTGTGGGAGGCCGCTGTCTACTCCCCCCCCCCCAGGGCAGCAGTCACTGCTCCTGCCCAGCAGCCATCCCCGGCCACAGCCCTCACCAGCTGCGTCACCTGCTCCCTCCTCTGCTGTCCCTTCAGCTTCCCGTTGCTCCTCCCTGCATGCAACCCTATCCTTGCTCCTGTCCACACCTCCAAAAGCAATTCTTTCTCCAAAGTCCAATCAGTTGACCCTGAGAGTCCATCATATCCCATGGGGACCCAGGCCCATGCAGGTGTAGCTAAAGTGCGAGCGGATGGTCAGCTGCAATGGGCCTGGTACACGTGTGGACACTGCCTTGGTCTGTCTGTCTTAAAGGGTAACCCCACGCGGCCTGGGAGAGACTCAGGGAGCATTCTCCTCCACCCCTGGCCATATAGGCAGGAAGAAAGGCTTTAGCAAGGGGCGGGTGGGGTGCAGCAGGGGAAGATGACACGACAGGACCGCGGGGGCAGACTGACCCTCACCCCCACCGGGTTCTCTGGATCCCACTCCCCACACAGATCCACACAGTGGAGGGTCCCAGGCCACATTTCTCCTTGGCCCCACCCCCGCTCCTGGAGCACACCTAGCAGGACTCCGGCTGTGTGGGGTTGGGGAGGCCACACCCTCTCCTCCCACAAGGCTGCCTCCCTACTGGGTATCTTGGTGCCTGGTGCCACCAGGCCTGGCCAGCCTCCGGCCCCCACACTCCTTGCCCTTCACTCCACAGCTTCTGAGCTGCTAAATGAGTCATCCCACATCCCTCACACCCTGCCTTGCCCCTGACCCCACCAGAACCGCCCCTCTCAGCTCCGTCTCTGCAGTGGCTCCAAAGGCCTGAGCAATGCCCTCCTACACAGCTCACCCCCACCTCAGGGAAGCACAGCAGGGCTCTGACATTCCCAGCCAGGACCCCGCAGCCCCCACATTTACAACACTCGCTACCCCAGACCAGGTGCCCAGACATAATCCTTTATGCCCATTTCTTACAACCACCTTCCAAGGGAGATGACTACCACCCATTTTACAGATGAGGAGACTGAGAGGCAGAGAGGGTAAGTGACTTGTTTGAGGTCACATAGGCAGGTAGCGGTGGAGCTGACTCCAGACCACCCCCCACCCCCAACTGCCTCAGGACACCTTCCCTTTTACGGGAGGCAGACCCAGGGGAGGCCGCCAGCGTGTGGACAAGGGTGCTGGGTATAGAGTCAAAGCCCTGGATCGAGTCCGGTTCCATCCTTAGCAGCTGGCTGGCCTCCCCGAAACGTTTCCCAGCCGAGTACAGGGACAATGATCCCGCCTGCCCGCCTCCCCGCCGTGCAGGGGCTCAGGGAGACGAGGCAGCGTCTGGAAAGTGTAGTTTCTCAGATCAGAGGCCAGGCATCCGAGGCACGGAAAGAGGCGGTGCTGTCCGCTTGGAGCCAGCCACGGCTCCGGACCCAGCAGGTGCCACCCCGGGTCGGCCCTGCGCGCTCCGCAGGCCCGCTGCACACGCACCCGCTTTCCGCGCACTGGGCTCGCTCGCCGTGCAGCGGCGCCACAGCGCCCCCTGGAGGCCGCACGGGGACTCGCTGCCCTGCCGCCAGCCGGGCCCTTTGCTGCTGCCGCCCTCCTTTCTGTACCCCTGACCCCGCTCGATTCTGAGAGGAGAGGAAGGATCAGAGGGGGCCTGTCTGGGCAAGGGCAGGCCCTGCACTCCAGACTACTCCCTGGCTTCCCTACGGACAGCAAAGGGGGTTGAGCTGAGAGTGATGCAGGAGAAAGAGCCCCAGGAGGGCTAGAAGTCCAAAGACCCGGATTCTAGCTGTGTGATCCTGGGCATGTGTCTTTCCCTCTCTGGACAACAAAGGAGTGGAGGTGGCCATCTCTCTATGGAAAGGTACTTCCCCTCCTAGCTCTAAAACTGTGATTTATCACTCACTTTCCTCCTGTGTAAAATGGCCACAAGGCGCCGCTGCAGCCACAGCTGTGAAGGGAGCTGGAGGCCTGCCCACACCTTCCCAGCCGAACTACCTGCCCCCGCCACGCCCCTGCGGGCGTCCGCCAGCCTCCCTCCTCCCGGTACCAGGCCTGCTGGGATCGTAATGCAACCCAAATGTTTAAACACTTCCCGGAACAGGACAGTGCCCTCAATTCACAGTTCTATTGGGCGTGGAGTTTAGTGGGACCCTTGGAGATCGAGCTTTGGAAAGCTGGGCAGACGAGGAGCATCTATCCAGTGAGACCTAGAAACATCCGTAAATCCCTTGCAAGGTCCTGAGACGGGATGCCGAAAGGAAATCCCACCAGCCGTGGAATCCCATGCATGTGGGCTCGAATCCAGGAAGGCAGAGAGACCTCCACTAGCTGTTGATCCTTAGACAAGTCACTGAGCCTCTCTGAACTTCACTTTCCTCCTGGAACTCCCAGATGGTTGGGAACACTCTGGGGGATGGGTCAGTGTTTGGACTGCAGGCCATACAGCACCCTTCCTGGGTCCCACCTTTCCAGTATGGCTTTCAAAACCCTTCATGATCCAGCCCAGCCTACCTCTCCAGCTCCACCCTCGGCACCCTCTCCCTCCCACCATTCCAAATTTCTTTCATTTCTTGAATGTGCCCAGCTGGCTCTTACCTCCAGGTCTTGACATGTGCCCTCTCCACCACCAACTCGGTCACCATTCCATTCCACCACCACCAGCACCTGCACTTTTCTCCTATCCCAGCTGCTTCTCCTTCAGCCTCTCCCTGATCCTCCCCAAGTCCAGATTGTGTGTCCCTGCTCTGAGCTCCCTGGACTGTATGCCTCCCCCATAACAGCCCTTAGCTCAGTGGACGTGGTTTCTGCTTACCTGTGTGTCCCTGATGGGGGTGAGGTCCATGGGGACAGGGACCATGTGCTCATAGAATACTGCTGGCTTCATGAATGACCTGGGAAGGGGACTAAGGGTGGGCTCGCTGGCAGGAGCAGCTTTGGAGACAGCAACTCTTTTTTTCCTTTATTTCTAGTCCCACAAGCTTCACTCTATCTCATGGGGTCTTACAGACTCTAAATACTCCTTGTTCATTTCCATAAATTCTTCCCTGGGCTTGCCAAACTTTTCCTCTGAAAATGCCGAAGCCTCTCAGAGGTAACCAAGAAGAGAAGGGAAAGGAAGAAAACCAAGGGGAGAGAAAAGAGAACTTTGTTGTGTTAGTGTTTGGACCTAAGAGAAAGCTGGAACAGCTTTCCCCTGCGGCTGAGGGGAGCCGTGACACTGGAGAGAGACGAGAGGCCCCGCGGGGAGGTGAAAGCTTGAGGCATGCAGGTTTTCTCTGAGGCTGATGAGTCGGAATCATGAATCAGGAGAGCCAGAGGGTCCTCAGTGGTGGTCCTGGTTTTTCCATAGGTCACACTGGAACACTTGTGTTCATCAAGCACAGACCTCAGCCTCTCCGTAGGAGGGGAGGGGCTTGTTGAGAAGTTAGCACAGCTAGTTCTCGCCTGTCTGAACCTCCGTCATCTGAGAATTGATGGGAGGTCTTCTCTGCCACGCTGGAGCCAGGCCAGCCTCCCTATCCAATCCAGGCCCTGTCGCTTACACACTGTGTGACCTTGGGCACGTCATTGAACCTCTAAGACTCAGGATCTTGAAACAGTAAGACCTTCCTCAAATTGTGGTTGTGAGCATCAGTGAAGCAGCATATCTGACGTGCCTGGGACCTTGCAGAAGCTCGACCAGTGGGAATCGTTAAACTCTGAATCTTCGTTATTAGTAGTACGGTTCTTGCAGCACACATTGCAAGGGAGACGGTCTGCAGCCCCGGGGCATAATGCGCATGATGGTGAAGACATCAGTGAAAACAGGGTGTGATGAACTGGCACAGGCATCTGTTGGGACAGTGACAAGGCCCTGCCCTGAGAGTTGCTGGAGGTGGTCCTGGAGGCAGCAACTCTCCCTGCCATGCCCCGTGCTCCACTTCTCAGACCAGAAGAGAGACACACTCTGCTTTCCCTCCTCCCGTCTGCCCTGGGGCTGGAGCTTCTCAGAAACTCTGTGATGACCTCTGTCCATCTTCAGGGCCCCCCTCCCCCGAGAAGTTCTCTGCCCCGCTGAGGAAGGTGCGTCAGGGGGCCCCAGCCGCCGCGGCAGAGATCCCCAGCGCTCCCCACTGTGGATTCAGCAAATTGGTCAGGGAATTCTGGGGACTGTAGCCTCCTCTTGGAAACTCAGAAAGCACATTAAGAAAAGAAAGACTTTGAAAAGTCCTGCAAATAAAGAACATTGTTTGGCTTGTTTACTTCTCTGTTTCCCACTGGATTTGATCACAAGAGTTTTGGTTTTGAGAGACAGAAGAAAAAACCTAGGGAACCTATACTGGGAAATCCGGGGGCCCAAAGGATCCAGGAAGGCCTCCACTTAGGAGCTATTAAGAAAAAGAGGCTTTAGGCAAGCCCCCACACACTCACTCACACACACACACTTTTTTGTACCTCAAACATGATTATTTGCTGTGGATCTGGAATTGTTTGTGTGTTTCCTTTGCATTTACCACGGTGTCCAGCAGGGCTGACAGAAGGTCCCCTGGAAAACCCCAGCATGTCCTGGTCATGTCGAAGGGCATAGAGGGAAGGGGTTTGGTTTTGTTCGTGGGTGGGCCTGAGAGAAGGGAGAATGGTGTGGCCCTGAGGTTGAGGGGGCTGGTGACAGAAGAGGTGGATGTGAGACCCCAGAGGCAGACAAAATTCGGAGAGATTACGGATTTCCGTGGCTCAGAGAGTCCACGGAGACCGCCTACCCCAGCACCCTCATTCCTTCATTGTCACTCCATTTGTTCTACACACGGAGGACCTCAAGCAAGGAAACTGAGGCCCAGAGATAAGAAATAACTGGGATACGGACAAGTTCCTTCTGACAACCCTACACATGTCTTCGTGATGCTGAGGGGAGAGATGAAAGGGATCGTGTTTAGTGGGTTTGGCCAGAGTTGAGGTGAGAATGGCAGGTCCCTGCAGCTGGGGGTGCTCGTAGCAGCAAAGATGGATGGAAAGATTCCTGGGCAAGAGAGAGATTCTGGAAAGCTCAGGAAGATCAAGCCCCCTGAAGGTGTCTGAGTGTCCGAACCAGACAGTGCTGGGGCGGAGGGCTCCTAGGGACCGTGTGGTCCAAGGCCCTCATTCCTTCCTTAGTTGTTCCCTCATCCAACCCTCTAAGAAGCTCAGACAAAGTGCCTTCATGGGGAAAGATGAGGCCAGAGCTCACTCTTAGTTGTTTGCACGGTTGTCTCAAAACAGCTCTTCTCTGCTCTCAGAAGCCCGTCTCTGACCTTAGGAAGTGCTAACAGTTGTTAGAGGCCAGGTGGGTGGTGTTGGGAGGGCAAGATCTGGAGGCAGGACCACCCTGGTACGTGTGACTTGGGCAAGTCACTTCTTTTCTCTGGGTCTCAGTTTCCTCATCTGCCAATGGAATCAACAGTATCTACCTCTCACGGTTGTGAGAAATAAACAAGATGACATACGGCATCTGTCCCGTACCTGTCACAGGAAGCCTCCACGGCCAGGTCAGGAGGCCCATAGGCTTTCCTGGCCCCCGTCCCCTCCTGTCACTGACAGCACTCACCACACTGTTCGACAATTACCAACATGCTTCTCTGCCTGCGGACTAGACCGTGAGCCCCATGGGGACAGACAACTCATCTGTTTTGTTCACAATTTTATTTATTTCCAATCCCTGAAAGAGGAGGAAAGGCACCAATGAATATTTATTGAATGAATGAACAGATGAATGAATGATCTGAAGAAGGGATTAAAATAGATGGAGACTCCAGTTAGAGATTTTCGTCAAGAGGGGGTTTCGAGGACCCCCCGCCCCCGCCTCTACTCTCCTTTAACCTCACATGGTACTGTTTCTCCTGGTGGTGGAGGTTCATTTCCTTGAACTTTCCTTTTGGTTTCATGAGAATCCCCGCAGATGGCCCCAGTGGCCTCAGTCTAGTAAGAGGAACATTTCTGAGCATGCTTTTTGCTCCTGTTTCGGCCTGAGAGAGGGAGAGAGCATCAGAGCCCCGGGGCCGAGAGGGCCAGCAGCAGCCTCGACACGTCGGAGAGACTCTAAGGGGTGGCGAAACTCAGAGATCAAAGCGCTCCAGGTTTACGAGTGTTGGGATAATAAATATTGGAGCCAAAGGATTCTCAGAGACCATCCAGCTGTTACTGTCATTCCTCCACGTTCGCTCACTTGCCCATTCCTCCTTTTGACAAACACAGATCCAAGGCCTCTTGGGGGGGAAATTAAGGTCCCAAAGAGTCTACATGTGTGAAGTCACCTGTCTTTTTCTCAGCTCTTTGTAGAGTCAGCCTGGTACAGTACAGCTTCCCACCCAGGTCACGTCTGACAGGCCTCTGCTTATGGCAATTGCTTGTCTCTATTCAGTGGGGGCTCAATAATTGTTTGAGGTCAGAGAGGACAGGGAGGGCACCAGCTTTCAAGCCAGGCTGAGCTGGATTTGAATCTTTGCTTAGTCACTTATCAGCTGTGTCACCTCAGACAAGTTACTGAACCTCTCTGAGCTCGAGTCCTGTCATCTATAACATGGGCATATTAACTCCTGCTTTGTTGGATCAGACTTCCTAGATTCAAACCCTGGCTTCACCGCTTAGGAACTGTGTGATCTTTTTGGCAAGTCATTTACTCCCTCTGAGCAAGTTGCCTCGTGTAGGAAATGAAAATATGAACAGCACTATATAAGGTTGCTGTGACAACTGCATAAGGTAATATTTATAAAGTGCTTCGCACTGTGCCTGGCACGTGGGAAGTACTCAGTAGATGTTTGTCCCTGCCCCTTCCTCTTGTGGCCATTTGTTCTTATTCTTGGTCACCCAGCTCCTTTGAAAAGGAGTTCTCCATCTGGTGGCTGTGCCTCCCCAGTGTAGAAGCCAGAGGTCAGCCTTCCAGCCTCCCCTGCGGCTGCAGCGCAGACTCGTGACCCCAACCACCCACGGCGCATGAACCGGCAAGCTGGGAGCTAGTGTCCTGGAGATGGACGTGCCCCATGGAATCCATTCTGGCAGGAGTGGCCACCGAGAACATGCAGCTTCTAGAAGCCACAATGCCAGAGATCCATTTAAGACATCACGCAGCTGGTGCTGCCTCTCTGCTCGAAGCCCTGTGTGTCGGTCACGATCATCAACGCTGGCTCATCAATGTGACAACCTCAAAAACCTCAGGGGCCTAACACGATGACTTTGTTACTTGCTCACGTAAGGACTGGTGTGGTGGTTCCTGGCTGGGCAGCTCTCCTGACGGCCGCCCTCCAGGCGGTGAACTCAGGCATCTGGGCTCCTTCCTCCTCTGTCATCTGCCATCTTGGAGTCCTTCACTTTCAACTGCGCTTTCAGGGGCTCCCCATTTCACTGAGCGTAAAGGCAAGTTCCTTAGCGCCCCGCAAAGCCCTGTGCGATGTAGCCACTCCTCCCTCTCTGGCCTCATCTTCCACCACTTGGTTCCTCGCCCACTCTGCTCCGATGACATTGGCCTCCTTACTCGTCTTTGAACATTCCCAAATGTTCCCACCTTAGGACCTTCACACACCCAAGCCCTGTGCCTGGGACCATCTCCCACACATACCTGCCTGACTTCCTCCCTCGCTCCGTCGGGTCATTGCTTATATTTCACCTTCTCGATGACCCCGACCTTGGCCACCATGTTTAACATTGCGGTCCCCCCACCCTGCCACAGCACTCTCGTCCCCCGATCACTCCCTACTTCTCTTTGCATTTATCACCTTCAAATATGTTATAATTTATTTAATTATTACACTTATTGTTTTCTCCTCCTCCTATCTAGAATGTAAGCTCCACATGGGCAGGAATCTTCATCTCTTTTGTTCATTGAATAGTGTCTGGTTAGAAAGAAATACATATTTATCCAATAAAGGTTGTTGAATGAGTGAATGACATGAGAATCAGAATGGTTACCTGGCCTAAATGGGCCTGCAGGCAGCAGAAATATAGCTATTATTAAAATGTGGGATTCTAGAAGCCCATGGCATGCAGAGACAAAATAGGGGTTGTCTGCTTTCTTCTAACTGTGCTGGAGAGCTTACAGACAGAGTAGTATATTCAGAGTCCTCATTCTGGACTCTATGGGCAGCCAGAGGACCAGGGGCCTTGCATGATTATGCTAAAAAGAGGCCCTTCTTTCTTGGACTTATGAGGCTGACGTAGCTAACGGTTCATCTCGAAGTTGAATTCTCCAAGCTGCCAAGTCACAGCATCAGCTGAAAGCGAAACCTTGCCATGTCCCTTACGTGAAAGTTAGACCGTTGATCAGGAAAGAGGGGCACCCACAGCGCTGGAGCAGAGCCATACGAGAGGATTTCATTGACTTATTGCACCCCCAAACTCCAAATTATCCTCACATGCCACCCTACCACCCATTATTGCCTCCAAAATTATAAATAAGTCAGATCCCTGGGAGAGGAGACTGATTACAAGAGTGTAAGTCAAAGCTCAGAGAAGAAGGCCTCCACGCCAGGAGGAGTTCAAGATGTTGCTAACCCGTATCAGCACAAATGTGAAGACTGGGCTTGGGAGCGGCTTCTCATTTTTGATCAGGCTGAGTTAATCAATACAGAGGCATTCACCAGGGACCTGCAGTTCAGCCGGCGGCTGGAGTGTGTGGGAGTGGGCCTAAGTTTGTTCAGCTGGGTGGCAGAAACGGAACTCAGTGGTGGCCTGAACAAAATAAAGTTGAGTTTCCAGAAAATCCTTGTCGTAATAAAGAGGAAGGAATGCAACCAGCTAGGGAAGCAGGAATGTTGGAATAGAGATATCGGGTGGATGCCATTCAACCATTCCCCAGCTGCGAGAGCCCGGAAGACACTATCTAGACTCTGACAATTAAGAAATGCCTGACGAGGGGGAGCACGGCATCTTTGAGAAGCACAGCGGCAGTTGTTCTCTGGGGATGTGGATGGGAGATGCTACAGTTGATTTAGGCTCCCTGATTTCAGTAAACGTGGGCCCCAGGTGGCAGAGGACAAGCAGGGGCACTTCGATGCTACAGGGCTAAAATAGTCAGCAGAATGATAAAATCTCTAGGGATCCGTGAGGGTGGTCAGTTGAGCGTGGGTCTCTAGGACCAAAACATATGAGCAGCACCCCAAGATCCTGATTCAGTCAGGATTCCGTTCTAAGTAACAGAAACAAATCTCACTTTCTTAACAGAAAGGAATTTAATACAGAGCATTAGCTGCTTACAAAATCATTAGAAGGCCTGGGGAGCAGACTCTAAATTGGGCCTCTGGGAATAGCTCCCAGATTAATAGAACAGAACCAGGCCCAAGGGAACTCGTAGCTTGCCATGGTCAGAAAGTCCGGGAATCAGGAAGCCACTACCCAGCTGTTGGCCCCAGGACTTATAGTACCAGTAGATCAACACCAACAGAAACAATTCCCACTTCCAGAGGTCTCCCCACTCAACATCTGTCCCACAGAAGTGCATCTGCTTGGAAAAACCTGAATCACACCTAGACCCATGGCTGCAAGGGGGTCTGGAAAAGGTAGATTTAAGATTATTAGCCTCCAGAGCACAGGAAAGCTCACCAGAAGCGTGTGGAAACTGATACGAGTAAGTCAGTCTTCCATATCTGCCACAGTTCCCTGCTCCACACCACATAAAGAAAACTTTAGGTCAGGAAGAGGCCTGTCTTAAGCCCTGTGATAGAGAATGGTAGGCTCTTATCCAATTCCAAAACCAGAATCAGCTCACAGACCCAGAGGACTTTGCATAAAGGGCAGTCCAGGTACCCTCGAGGAAGGACTCAGCAATAACATCTCGAGTGCGTACTGTCCGTCTACCTCCTGACCTTCCCCGTAGAATCCTGTGGGCATTTACAAGAGTCACTGAGTACTGGGGAAAGGGAAATAGCCAGACCTTCAGGGATTATTGGATCCTGGCTCCAAACTAACTCTAATCTCTGAAACTTAGAGATTGGCCGAACAACACTGTGGCTCACCACTTAGACTGGAAGGTTATGTGGGTGTATGTTATATCTGCCGTTTTCACCACCATTCTTTCTTAGATAGATCCCCAAACTATATTTCCCAGCCTCCTTTGCCACTAAGATGAACCATGTGATTTAGTTTCTACCAATCAGATGCACCATGTGAGACTTAATTTAGACAGGAGGTATGTGAGGAAGTGGACTCCATTTGGGGCATCCAGTTTGCTGGCATGGATGGCACAGACAGCGTGGTTCTCAAGTCCAAGCAGCGGAAGCTGTTTCTGAATCAGCAGGCCACATCCTGATGTGGAAAGTTCATAGTCTCAGCAGAGGCAGCAGCGGCCTTGGCAGACCCATTCTGCAGTGTCATTCCGGAAGATGTTAGAAATTCAGCCTAGGTTTCATTTTTCTAGCCCTCCTAAGGATCTCTGAGTTATCTAGAACTTTTATGTATCCCTCACTTGTGAAAATAGCCAGAGTAGCTTGCGTTGGTTGCAACTCAGAATCTGAGCAATACAGAGGAAAAAATGGCAAGTGGAGTTCTGACCTAAGTCTGCCTCTCATGAGCCCCATAGTACCCGGGACCCATCCTCTGGTTATTTCCCAGCATCCAAAATGGACTAGATATTGTCAATAAATGGCTCCCTGATCCATGGAGGAAAGATAAGTAAGAAGAGCCAACAACACTACATCTAGAAGAGAATGACAGAGATTAGCACCACATAAAAGATCTGACAAATTCAGGTTGATGACTCTGAACAGTTCCCAATTAACTTGCTGTTTTTCCTGTGCAGAATACACAAAGACGCTAGGGAATGATTATTTGACAAGTTAGCATGTGGTTATCCCAATAGCAACTACTGAGCCAAATTTGGTGTACTTACTAAAACAGATCACCATAATCCCTGGCACCAGATGTGGAAAATTCTTTTTCCTCTATCCTGATAAGTGAAGACCACCAGAATATGTTTGCTTTCATCTACAGAGAAGGAAGTACATCTTTTCCAGGATATGCAGAGAATCAGACTTGGGGGATATGCAAACAAAAACATTGCCCAAATCACACTAAAGCACTGATGCAGGAGGACCCCACTGCTGCCATTGCTGGCCACAGATATTACAGCTCAAACCGTTGGTGTTGGGCACTACCTATTCCTGCAGAACCACCACTACTGTTGCCTCAATAAACTGTGTGTCTCCACCCCAGCCCTGTTCCTGCCGTATTAATTCCCCTCACCACTTCCTTCACATCCAAATCAAAGTCTTGTGTGGGAGCACCTGATTGGCAGAGCTGTTCACATGCCCATGCCCTAGCTGCAAGGGATGCTGGGAAAGCAAGTTTCTGGCTTCTCCCTTGGTGAGCCTCAGACTCAAGATGGAGAATTCCCCAAATAGAGGTATAGAGAGGACACAGAGTAGTGGAAGGGGAAGACAGCTGGTAGCAGGAAGAGGACCAAAGAGAGTAGCCAGTTGTAGATTAAGGGTGGCACACTAGAGAAAGGATCACAAACTCTCACTGCTCAGGCATCGTGTTAGAGCCATCTTGGACCCAGAGACACCACCCAGCTTCCATCTCCGTAAATCCCAGGATCTTGGGTTTTCCTGAGTTTCTGTGTCACTTGATGTCCTAAGTTTACCCTTATGTAACCCCTCCCCCAATGATTTGGCCAATTCTTGGCAAATTGTGTTTTCCAAAGATCACTATATCCCATTCCACGTGCTGTTCTTCAACATGACATTGACACTCCTCCATCTTGAGATGAGGTCTATATTTGTTTTCTATTTCTGCTTAACAAGTTACTGCAAATATAGCAGCTTAAAATAGCATCCAAGGGCTGACCCGTGGCCTAGTGGTTAAGTTTGACGTGCTCCACTTCAGCAGCCCAGGTTCAGTTCCCAGGCATGACCTATTCCACTCAGTGGCAGCCATGCTGTGGCAGTGACCCACATACAAAATAGAAGAGAATTGGCACAGATCTTAGCTCAGGGCAAATCTTCCTCAGCAAAAAAAAACAAAAACAAAAACAAAAACAAACCCAGCACCATGTATTAGCTCATGGTTCTTCAGGTGTGACTGGGTTCTCTGTGCAGGGTGTCACAAGGCTGAAACCAAGGTGTCAGCCAGACCAAGTTCTCATCTAGAGACTCTGGGGAAAAATCTGCTGCCAAACTCTTTCTTGTTCTTGGAAATAGTCAATTCTTTGCAGCTGGAGAACTGAGTTCCCCTTTTCCTTAGTATCTGTCATCTCCTAGAGGCCACCCACATTCCTTGCCACATGCCCCCTTCCATCTTCAAGCCAGCAACGGCATCTCAAAATCTTCTCATGCTTCAGATCTCTGACCTCGTCTGTGACCAGCTAGAGAAAACCCTCTGCCTTTCAAGGACTCACATGATTATGTCAGGCCCACCAGATAATCTCCCTATCTTAAGATCAACACGTTTGAGACTTCAATTACTTCCCTAAAATCCCTTCACAGCAGCACCTAGCTTTGTGTTTGATCAAATAACCGGAATCATCTTAGAATTCTGCCTACTGCAAGGTGTGTTTCCTCCTCTTGAGTCCAGGCAGACCTATGACTGCAGCAGAAGTGACACTGCATGACTTCCTAGTCTAGGTAATACAGCAAAACAGCTTCTTCCTGCCTCTTCCTTACTTAGGATATATGTCTTAGGAGCTCTGAGGCGGCATGTGAGTAGTCTGGCTACCCTGAAGCTGCCCTGCTGGAGAGATCACACTCAGAGTCTTCATAGAGAGATGCCTCAGGAGCCCCTACAGGGCCAGCTCCCAGGTTTGAGTCCTTCCAGCCCAGGCACCAGACATGTGAGTGAGCGAGGCTTCAGATGACTCCAGCCCCAGCTTGTGAGGGGCAGTGACACCAAGTGGAGCAGAGGTGAGCTGTCTCCACCGAGCCCCCAAATCAAGGTTGTTATAAGCCTCTCAGCTTTGAGGAGGTTTCAAATGCAGCTGTAGTATCTGGAACACAGGCTGAGGGGCTGTCTGTCCCCAGTCCTAGCCCGGAGAAGGAATTTTGTCTAAGGCCCAATCAAATCCTTGGAGAACATTATTGGCTGCTGTCTTGTGGAATGTTCCTTCCTCTGCCTTGGAGCACTTTATTTGTGCCAGTATTTTTCACCATCTGTGAAGTCTTTCAAAGCAAAAACCACATCAGTTTTGTCTTGTTTCCCTCTGTAGCTGACACATGACCTGCTAAGAGACTATGCCAGACTGTTTGCAAAAACTGGCCTCGATTATCATCCTCCCTATATTCACGTCCTTGCCAAGTGACTTGGCAGCTCCTCCATCAAGAGAAGGATCTATTCCCCCTGCTCTTGAATCTGGCCAGGGCTGTGACTTGCTTTGGCCAATATGTTGCAGCCAAAGTGACTGCTCTGAGCCTAAACCTCATGAGGCCTTGCACGCTCGTGCCCATTGTCTTGGAACACTTGCTTGAACCAGCTAGCTGGAGGATGACAGTCATGTGGCCCCTTCACCCCCAGCCAGCACGCAGCCAAACCCCAGAGGCAGAGCCACCTAGCTGATGTGAGCTGACCACAGGGCCACAAAGGAACTGCCCAGTCTAAACTGCCAACTGCAGAATCTGAGCTAAAGAAATGGTTGTTATTTTAAGCCACTAAATTAAGGGTTGTTTTATTACACACAAAAGTTAACTGATAGAAAAGCTAACCCACACTTTTAGAGTGGATTCAATTGATTCTCCCTTCACCTCCTTTCTGTCCCTTCTTAATCCCAAAGAACAAATAAGTCAAAGTCCAATTTGGATTTGCAGTAGGAAGGCTTTATTAGGAAGTCGAGATAAGGCAGGGAGTGGGGTCACCCCCAGACCAGACAGAGGAAGAGAGGTCTCCCCAATCCTGCCTGAGGAGGGAGCCAATGGGCACCCAGAGGCACACCCCCCATCAGCCCAGTCCCAACTGGACCCTGGGGCTTGTGGCCAGCTATTCCTGATGTCAGAATGCAACGAGCAGGCTTCATCCAGGGTCTGCCCATCTCGGGGATGCTTAGCTGGGGTGGGGCCAGGATAGTTGACAGGGGCTCTGGTATCACATCTGGTAGCCTGTGGAAAGATGGAAGGGAGGTGAGAGTGAGAAGAGAGGACTCAGAGCAGGAGACCAAGAGACTGGGACTTGGAGAAAGATGGGCAAACTGGGAGCAGGAAGACTGGAGCTCAAAGAGCTGGAGAATCCTGAGATGGAAGGACCCTGGGGTCCTAGTGGCCCCCATCCAATCCTGAAGCTCACCTGCAGCAGCCCTGGCCGATACTCTCCCATTTCTGAGGGAAATGGGGGCTCATGAGGCTGCACCCCTCTTCCATTCAACAGCTTTATTAGTAAATTCTTCAGATACTGAGGCAAAGATGGCTCCAGCCTCTCCCCCTAGGTGCACATCCATGGCCCTGCACTGCTGCTTGACACAGTAAACAACACCAGATGCCCCGGAGGGGGACAGCTCCCAGGCCCCTCAAGGCTTCTCTGAGCTGAACATTCCCAGTCACATCACCCAGCCTTTGACCACAAGTTCATATTGAATTTTTGCTTCATAAAATTCAACCCGCACAAGGGGAAACTTCCTCTGACCTAGAGACGACTTCACCTGTGTGACTCTTTCTCTTACTTATCTTCTCTGAACCTCATTTTCCTTACCTCTAAAATGGGGATATAACAATACCCACCTCATAGGGTAAGGGGGGAAATATGTAAGATGATGCACAATTTCTGACCCATCTCCTATGCTATTGAGACTCAGGCCGTGTGTAGATTTGGTCCTAGCTTCACCCAAGGCTCTGTCAAAAACAACAACCAATCGAGAAACAAGGGCCATCCTATGGCACCTCACTAGAGGCCTCCCTAAAATCCAGTTCTGTTCAGAGAGGCTCAAAAATGCTTTAAAAAGGGTGGTGCCTTGACAAGTAACACCTGTGCCTCCCCTACCCCACAGCCTCAAGTTGTCCCTTACCGTGTGTGTCGCCACAGGCACCAGAGTTTGAGGAAGAGGACTGGGACTGGAATGACCTTCCACTTCCTCCTCCGTAGCTGCCTCCACTTCGCCCTCCACATCCTCTTCCTCCTCCGTAGCTGCTTCCACCTCCTCCTCCAGAACTGCTTCCTCCACCACAGTGCCCTCCACCTCCTCCCCCACAGCTGCCTCCACTCCCTCCCCTGCACCCACTTCCTCCACCACAGCCCCCTCCACTTTCTCTACCACAGCTGCCTCCACTTCCTTCTCCAGAACCACTTCCTCCGCCACAGCTGCCTCCACTTCCTCTTCCGTGGCTACCCCCACTTCCTCCCCTGGATCCTCTTCCATGACTGCCTCCACTTCCACCTTGAGATCCACTTCCTGTGCCACCTCCAAAGCCAATCTGTCCAGCTCCACAAGATTCACTGAGAAGGGAAGAAAACACAGAGATAAAATGAGTGACTCCTTGTACATACACAAGGGTGAATCTGGACAGAGTCAAGACCCAAATGTGATTCTCCCCAAGTTTTCCTTCCTGAAGAGCAGAGGACATAGACTGGGCTGGCGCCACAGCTGGGAGGGGAGAGCCTTCCTCTCCCTGGAGCAAGGAGCAGTCGCTTCTCTCATTGTTACCGTCCTCCCTTCCCAAAGCCCAAACCTCCTGAGATTCCCCACAGGATGAACAAGTCCTCAACCCATCAGACCCTTGGGTTCAGGAACTTTCCCAGCTGCCTCTCTCCAGAGGGACAGAAGTAGTGTCAGGGGCTTAGGAATTCCCAGGGACTACACAGAGTCCCGGGGCACCTACAAGTCTTCCCGGCCTCCTTCAAGGAGGCTGCGGTAGGTCTCAATTTCCTGCTCCAGCCGTGTCTTGATGCCGAGCAGAAGGCTGTATTCCTGCTTCTGGCACTCAGTCTCTGCCCAGATCTCAGTGAGCTCGGCCTCCAGGGCACTGATCTGCTCCTGGACCTCCTTCAGCTGGCTGTAGTAGCGGTTCTTGGTGTCTTCCAAGGACTTCTCCAGGCCTGATTTCTAGGGGCCGGGAGGAGGCTCTGAGAGGGACGCCACATCTTGGTTCCTCCCCTTCCCTCCCCTGGGGATCATGGCCAGCCTCCTGTGCCCCACCCTGGCAGAGTCTAGAGCAGGACTACCAACCGTGCTGAGCTGAGACTGCAGCTCCATCTCCAACTCCTGGATGCTGTGCCGGAGCTGGCTCACCTCCTGTTGTTGAGCTCCATTTCTTGGCTTCTATTCGTCACCTCCTGCTCGATCTGGCTCATCTACAAACCCAAAAGCTCAGTGAGGACCAGGCTTGGCCAGAGGCTGCAAAGGGCAAGGTTCTGCCCCACTCACCAGGACCTTCCCCTCCAGGGCCAAGACTGACCCAAAGCCAAAGACAAGTTGTTCTGACTTCTGGGTCCCTCCAGCCAGGCTGAGCTGTTCAGTTCTCTCAACTTAATACTCCTTCTCAGCAGGGCTTCAGGACTCTTCACACTTTGTCCCTAAACCACCTTTCTCATCTTTTTTTGAACTGACCCCCAAAACACACACACACTCACACACAGTACAGACCATGCCCTCACGTGCCAGGCTCTACGCTAGGTGCTGGAGCCCCAGGGAGGAAGGGAGTCATCAAGGAGTTCAGTGTAGTGTGAGAAGCACACTGTTTCTCTACTAGAATCTGATAGCATATCACCTTGTGTAAGCTGTTCGTGCTCTGCCTTTGTTAACACTTGTGATAAACTGTGAGCTTCTCAAGGGCAGCAATCTTATTTGACTCATCTCTGAGATGTCAAGATTTCACCTAAAACCTGGCATTGAGAAGTTACTTAAGACTTACGTTTGTGGGCAATGAATGAATTGGAAGATGGATGACTGACAGCCGGCCTGAGAGATGGAGTGGTAAGAGAATAGAGAGGTGGGGTGGAGGAATGGAGGGACACATGGACAGAGGGAAAGAAGGTTGAATGGGCAGCCCACCCTGCTCACCTGACTCTCATATTGCAGCTCGATGTCCTCATGGTTCTTAGCACTGAGCTGCTCGTACTCCTGGCGCATGTCATTGAGGATCTTAGTTAGATCTTTGCCAGGAGCAGCGTTCATCTCCACACTGACATCCCCAGTGCTCTGACCAGTCTGCTGGCTCATCTCCTGCCAGGGAAGAAGGGGATATGTGGTCAGAGGAGTGGGATCCTCTCCACAACCTTTCGGCCCTCTCCCTCTGCTCCCCCCGGGGTACAAAAAAGGGACACAGTTATAGAGCCAAAGCCCAACCACCACCATAGGCCATGCTAAGGAGGTGCTGGGAGTGTCCTCAAGAGTAAAAGAGAGCATGCCTCCCAGACAATGCTCCATAGCCCCCCTCATCCCCTGCTGTCTCTGCACTCCTGTTCCTCCCTCTCCCAAACAAGCCATAAGTAGCCGGAACCCTACATCTTCATGATTCTTCCTGAGGGTTGCCAGACCCTCCTGCAGAGACTCATACTGCATCTCCAGGTCAGACTTTTGCATGGTCAGGTCATCCAGCACACCACGCAAGCCATTGATGTCAGCGTCCACGGCTTGTCGCAGGCTCTGCTCCATCTCAAACCTGCAGACCAGCCATGGGTAGGGAATGAGAAAAAGAGAACCAGTCCCTCGAGGGACCTCAAGAGCACTGGGGCATGGAGGAAGGATTGATGACAGGATAGGGAGAGAGAGCAAGACTCACTTCATCCTGAAGTCATCCAGTGTCATGCAAGTGTTGTCAACGTCCATGAGAGTTTTGCTGTTGCCCACTGTTGCGTCCATAATCTAAAAAAGAGGAAACAGCATGGAATCTATGCTCCCCTGCTATGACCCACTGATGGAGGGCAAGGGGCCAAGCAAAGCCACAGGAAGTGAGGACTCAATCCAGGAAGATGCTCAAGAGGTAGGAGGAGCTTCCAACAACTGGTACATGATACAGACCCCTCACAGCCTTCAGCAAGGATTTTCAGTATGGCCTCCATGTTTGAAGATCCACTACACAGGACACTGTGGAGTTTAAAGGTCAATAAGGCACTGCTCCTCAAGGAGCCCACGGTTGACTACAACATCCAAAGCATACTAGACAAGTTCAAGGAAAGGAAAGATGATTTATGGCTATGGGAGTTCAAGAAAGACTTAAGGGAGCAGGTGGCAATTGAATTGGTTCCTGAAGGATGGCTAAGATTGCACTTGAATAAACAGATGAAAGAGGCTTTTGGTAGAAGAAACAGGATGTCCAAAGTCAGTTCACCAGAATGTGTGAAGGTAAGGAGAACAGGGGGGAACACTGAATTAGCTAGACTGTGAGCTCCTCAAGAGCAGAGACCAAGTCTGATATATTACTATGTCTGCTCAGAGCAACACTGAGGGTAGTCACTCCATTAACCTCAGTGGATGAATAAATGGAAAGATGGAAATGTAGATGGATGGATGGATGGATGGATGAGTGAATGGGTGGATGGGTGGGTGGGTGGATGGATGGATAGATGGATGGGTGAATGGGTGGATGGGTGGGTGGGTGGATGGATGGATGGATGGATGGAGGGATGGGGGGGGGGTGGGTGAATGGGAGGATTGGTGGGTGGATAGATCAGTGGATAGATGACTTCCATCCCCAGAATTCTAGATCCTCCCTATCATTTGAACAACTAGCATGTGTATCTGGGTCCAACAAAACTGAAAAGATCAAGATAGGCCGCTATAGGAGCCCAGGAGAAGCAGGAAGGGAGAGATAGCATTTCTGGTTTTCTAAACTAGAAAACTCTGAAGTCCTAGTGGGTGAGAGGAGAGACAGGCATAGATGCTTTCCTCTCCTGAGCCATATGATCCATCTGGTTTTGGCCCACCACACTCTCATCTGGTTTTGTTTTGTTTTTTTAAATAAAATCACAGAAGTTTTAAACCAACAGTGACCTGAGAGCTAGTCTCCCTGTCCTCTGCATTAAATGGTTAGGAGAACAGGTCCAGAGAGGGCATCAGGTTTCCCAAGGTCACACAGTGAATTGGTGGCAGACCCGGGACCAGAATCCTGGCTCCCAAGAGAGCGATCCCCTCACTATGCTCCCTCCACACTGCCTCTGCATTCCTAACCTGAGGCCAGGAGGAGGCTCCCACACCCAGCGCCAGGCCTGCCCATGTTAAGCCAGGCCTCTTCCCTGTTCTGCCTAGACTCTGAAAGTTGGGGATGTGGAAATGAAAGCCCAGAGCACAGGCCAAAGTCCCAGCGCTTGGGCCATGAGGAGCCAAACATAAGTTTGTTTCTGATGAAAGTTTAAGGATTCTAAAAGATGGGTTCCCTGGCTATTGTCTAAGCCTGGAATCTAGCATCCTACCTTTTTATTAGATAAGGCACGTGAGTGCGTGTGTATGTGAGAGAGACAGAGACAGAGACCAAGATGACAGTGCCCTCACCTACCCGGTTCTGGAGATCCTTGATAGTGTCGTAATAACAAGAGTAATCCTTGCGGAGGGTCCCGGGCGCCTGCCTGTCCTGCCACTCCCTGATCTTATTCTCCAGGGTGGTGTTGGCCTCCTCCAGGGCCTTCACCTAATCCAAGAAGGACGCCAGATGGGTGTTGAGGTCCTGCATGGTGGTCTTCTCATCAGCAGCCAGAATGCCACCATCCCCACCTCCAGCACCACCCCCGAAGCCCCCAGACCCACCGAAGCCTTCTCCAGCACCACCGCTGAAGCCCCCGGAAGCACCACCGAAGCTCCCGCCGAAACTACCAGCCCTGAAACCACCCGCAGACCCTCTGCCGTAGCTGGAGCCAAAATTACTGCCGCCTCCCCACCCTCAGGCCCCAGAGCTCCCCCCACCATAGCTACCGGAAGAGCCGAATCGGTCCCCTCCTCCGGCAGCCCGTGAGGAGCTGAAGTGGCTGAAGGACGACCCCATGCTGCCCCCACTGCCCCCACCCGCCCCGCAGCTGCTGCGGCGCTGGTAGGACACCGAAAACTGTCTGCAACTCACGGCGCTGCCCGAAGCTCGTCGGATGGGAAGCAATTGTAGGAGTGCTGCTGGCTCTGGAGTGCAGGATACAGAGCCATCCCCAGGGCTGCCTACTTATACCCCCACCTGCAGGTGGCACACCTGGGTGTGCCGTCTGTCTGTGCAGCCTCCCCCACAGACTCAAAGGAGGTCTGGGACACAGGAGACGGCAGGGCCGCCCCAGGCTCAGAGTCCTTTGGTGACTGCCTGGAGACAGCCCAGCCTCTCCCCATTGTGTGGAGTAATGTGATGATATCAGGCTGTCAGGGGCACCATAAATCAGCTCTGCTGCCAAGGGGGTGACCTAGATCCTGGGGTTTGGTCTCCTGCTGGCCCCACAGCAGGTCTGAGACTTAGCCATTCTGGGCTAGAAACTCCCAGGAGCAGTCACTCTCCCATTGATGATTATTACTGCCCACAACCCTCCCTGCTCCCGCCTCGTGCCCACTGTGGACTGAGCTGGGACCGGGGTACCGAGGAGTTACTATAGATGATGAGGGATGCACAAGCCCTGCCCACAGGGAGCTGCCAATGCGGGTGGGAAGCCCAGCCACTGCCCTCGTGGAGCCCCACTCTGATGGGGAGCCCTGTCCTTGCTCTCAGATGCTCCACTCTGATGGAGATGAGTGACATGGCAGAAAGACCGAGATGGTTACAAAGCAGCGTGCCCACCAGCACACAGAAACAGCAAGCAGAGTCCACACGAAGAACTCAGGGAGAAAGTGGACCGAATAAATAAAGTGGTGCTAATACTGGCTGACCTTAGAGCAGGAACACAAGCAACTCGGCTGTCCTGGTCCTTCAGCAGCGCCCGGTGGTGGGTATGGAATTGACCTTGATCAATTGCCTAGCCCGTCCGGACCCTGGGAGGGATACAGGGATGTGTGGTTTATCCTGCCCTCCTGGAACTTAGAAGCCCCTTGCTCTTGGCAGAAACTCGGAACACATTCTAGTGAGCAAGGCCAGAAGAAAGCGGTAAAGAAGGCAGTGGGCTCTGGTGCCAGACTACCTGAGCTCCATCCCAGCTCCACACTCACTAGCTATGTGACTTTGGTAAGTTACTTAACTACTCTGTCCCTCTGTTCCCTCCTCTGTAAAAATGACGATATTAATAGTTTTGCCCATCTCCTAGTAAGAGATGAGTGAGAAGCACTGGAGAAATGTTAGACCGCCTCTGATCATGCAACCCCCTGAGGCCCCTCTTGACTCTGCCCTCGCCTGGACCACCAGCTCCTTGCTCTTCTCCCTGCCTCTCTCGGCCTTTCTCCACGCGAGAGGCAGAGTGGTCTTTCCAATCCATCTGACCATCACTCCACTGACTTCTTTTCACCCCCAAGTTAAGGTTACATTCCTGGCATTCAAGGCCCATCCCAGTCATTCCATCCCGGCCCCATCTCCCACCATTCCCCAGGCACCCTAACCCAATCATACAACGCTCCAGAACACCCTTCACACCTTGGAGAAGGCTCAGC
This sequence comes from Equus caballus, assembly GCF_041296265.1. NCBI lineage: Eukaryota > Metazoa > Chordata > Mammalia > Perissodactyla > Equidae > Equus > Equus caballus. The sequence goes on along the minus strand of NC_091694.1, from coordinate 21,237,252 downwards.
GCTTGCAGTTCTCTCCACCTGAAAGGCCCCTGTTCATCTTTTCTTCCCAGAAAACCCCTGCTCATCTTGGCTGACCCCTCCATGTGCCCCCTCCTCCGTGAAGCCTTTCTGGGTTCTCTCCCTCTGAGTTTACACTTTGCTCCATTACAGTTTCTCAGATCATATCTCCACCCCCGCCCCCAACTCCATGTCCACACTGAGAGCCCCTCTGCCCCTGCACCTGCTCATCTTGTACTCGCCTCAGTGCCCAACACCATGTCTGGTCCCAACACAGGGAGGATCCCGCCACAAATGGGATGAAGGAGAGAGAGCCAGCCATTCCAGTAGGAGATGCTAAGAGCCAAAAAAGAGCTACAAGTAAGAAGAGAGAGGCCAGAGTGGTCAACAACGACCGCTGGAAGGGGCAATGACCTCTGGGCTGAAGCTAAAGGATGTTTGGGCTTCATAAAGGACCAGTGTTTCCTCAGCTGCTTTTAGATGGTGCAAAGACTGTGTTAAATAATATTGAGTCACTTGGTGAGAAAAATATTTCCTTTCTCTGTTTTTCAATCTTCTGATCAGTCAAGGAGAAAATCTCAGTCAGACTCTAGAGCCTCTCCAGCGCCCCCCACACTGCCGATCACCCCACTTAACAAAACAGGAGCCCGTCTCGGGTTCAGAACTTTCAGGAAGCAACAGAATCTAGTTAGAAGTTAAGTATTTATTTATATCATTTCCCTCTATTTCTGGAAAATGGTTCTGATTTTCCTTTTTTGTTAGAAATAGTGTAATATGGGATTTCCTTCATAGATATATCTTTGTTGAAATGAAAGGTACACCAAAACGTGCTAAATAAATATTTAAACAGGTAGTACAACGTTTATGTTAAGTAAAAAATTAAACAGGTAATATGAAAAATACTGAAAGCATTTTGGGGATGCCTAACCCACGGAAAACTCTTGGACCAAGGTTGGCGGCGAGTATATTCGTTGTAAACCCTTCCCCAGGCTCCTGCTAGGCTAGGCGGGTGAGCCCAAAATCTGCCTGCGTGCAATTTGAGACCAGGGAAGCGTCAATCCTTCTCCTTCCCTGGCCCCCCAGTGCTGACGCTGCCACTCTGGGAGGTAAATCCGGGCCCTGGGTGTGTGCTGGATGGAGAAGAAGTTGGCAGAGCCGCGGTAAGCCTGCAAGGGGGCAGCTGGCAGAGCAGCGTCTCTGGGGCTCCTCACGCGCCTTCTCTGCAAATGCATTCACGTGGGGGACCCTGAGGACCCGGGCCTGACTGCCTCAGGGCAGCTGAGACCTGCCTGCCTGACCAGAGCTCCCAGCTCGGGCATCCCTGCACCGCTGGCTGTCTGAGAGACGGCCCATTTCCAGCCCTGGTCCCAAGCCCTCCAACCCTGCCCTCAGCCACCTCCTCAACTTGCCCCCTCCAGGGCCTGCCCTGACTCTCGCTTAGCTCCCAGCAGCAGGCTGCAGGCCTCAGAACTGCAGCTGCCCGGGAAGGCTGAGGTGCCGGCAGGGCCCACTGCACGGCCAGCCCTCTCCCCAAACCTGCCTCCCGGGGGCCAGCGAGGTGAGAACTTGACAGTCCATGTGCTCCAGGTTGGTTGTCAAATCTGGCTCTCCCCTGAATTTTGGACTTGTCTGGCCCATTCTCCCCCTGGGTTGAGGGAACCCTGATCGCTGCCAGCTCCCCTCCCTTCTCTGAGTGCTGAGAAGGCACAGGCTTTTCTCCCCATATCTGCACATCTGCACATCTGCTCCAAAGCCTCATGGGGTCAGGGGCGCAGTGGAGTGGAGAGAGAAGGGCTGCCTCCCAGCGCCCCCTCCCTGCCCCGGGGCCTCCATCTCAGTTTCCTCTTGAGAAGCCCCTTTGTGTGGAGCTGTCAGGGGCCGTAAAGATAGCGTGTGAGGTCTTGTCTGGAGCGGTCTCTGGATGGATGCCCCAGTGCTCCCATGTGCAGCCGTGCTCCCCACATCTGCCAGTCCTCTCCACTCTGGCCCTGCTTCCAGTACGAAGAAAAGCTTGCAGTGTCGGACGACCCCCACAGCCAGGTCTTACTCCAGTCGCACCTGGGTGCCATCCTTTCCCTTCCTCCAAGTTCTCTGTAGCACAGGGAAGACTGGGCAAGATGGGTTCAGAGATGAGAGGTCAATTTCTTCCAGGCCATGTGACACGGCTCCGTCTTCTGCCCTCTCAGGGCTCGTGGGCCTCCCTCTGAGCTGCGCCTCCAACACCTCCTGGGGGACCCCTGCAAAGCGTGAGTGAGGAACAGAGCGCTCTCTCCTGAGTGCGGAGAGCCAGCGCTGCCTCTCCGAGACCCACAGTGCCAGCATCCACTGTGCAGGCCCTGCCCGTGCAGGAGGGAGAAGTGGGAGAGAAGGTACCATGAGGACTCCGGCAGACAGAGGAACACAGAGACATCTGAGATTCCACCCACGAGGTGTCCCCAAAGGGCAAGGGCACAGGGACGTGGGGGGTTAAGGACAGCCTTCCTCTGACCATGGAGTCCTGCTGCTTGCCTATAACCAGCTGCTCATCGCCCACCGCCCCGCACACCCCACCCCCTCGTGCTCTCCGTCATTGAGCCCCAGGTGGGGCCCTGGGAGGGTCCTGAGTCTTCATGTGACTGGCTGCTGGGGGAGGGAAGCCAGGTGTGGCGCGGGACCCACCCCTCCGTTAGCCATCTAGACAGATCTAGACAGTGCTGCCCACTGACTCAGGGCCGAGATGCCTGCCTCGTCTGTCGACACTGGTTCTTTCCTCACAGGATAGGCGCCTGCCACCACCCTACTGAGGCAGAGCCCACCAGACCAAGTGGCATGGGTGAGGGTGGGGGCTGAGGTGGGCCCTCAGGAGGCTCCTCCATGAGTCTGGACACCCCAGCCTTGTGTCTGCAAGGACACACCCAGCAGAGAGGTTCAGGGCACCTGCTTGGGAGCTAGACCCGTGTGAAACAAAAGCCAGGTTCTTCCATTTATTTGGGGAAGTTGCTTCCCCTCTCTGAACCTCAATTTCCTCACTTAAGTTTGGCTTCATCCTTTATTGAGCCCTACTATGTGCCAGGCATGTACTGAGTGCTGGGGATAAAGTGACAAGCAAGCCAGACACAGCCCCTACCTTCCTGGACAGTTACGGGATAAAACAGACCCTCAAAAATAAATGTATAATTCAAAACCGGGGGTGAGCACTGTTGGTGGGAAAATGGGGGAGCATATAATGAAAGTGTGGCCCAGTCTGGGAGATAAGGGAGGATCTCCCTGAGCAAGAGACACTGGAGTGAAAAGGGAGTAGGAGTGAGCCAGGAGAAGAGCATCTTGGGAGAGGAACAGCCAGCATGTGCAAATGTCCTGAGGTGGGAAGGAGCACGTGACTGCAAGGGCAGAAGGCCAGTGTGGCTAAAGGGCAGTCAGATGGGTGAAGCAAAGGATTTTAGTGGCAAAAAGTAGTTCTGACCTCACACGGTTGCTGTAAGGCTTGAAAGAGCTAATGTTGTAAAGTTGCTGGTGTGGGTCCAGCACACAGTGGGATGTTTTCCCGACTGTCCATGGCATTGTGCCCGCCCCTGACTTCCTCTTGGACTGTGTGGACGACCTGGGTTCTCAGCCCTGTCACCTATGGTCAATCCACCCCTCGAGTCTGATGAGCCCCCATTAAGGTCAGGGACCGGTGCTCAATGGAGCTGGGGAGGAGGGCACAGAAAGGTGTGAGGACTATGGTTTCTTCCATCAAGGACCCTCCAGGGCTCCGGGCAAGACCCCCATTGCTTTGCCTGCTCTGTCGTATTTAGTCATCACAGTCATTTTATGAGGTAGGTACTAATTTTTAAATGAGCACTGAGGCTCAGAGAGGGTCGGTGTCTTGGCCACAGGCACAGAGGTAAACAAGCAAGAGGTGGAGTGGAGTTTGTCCTGCAGTGAGTGGGAGCGAAGACAGGCACGAGGCTTGGGGCATCGTCTCTCCACCCCCAGCCTCACACGCTTTCTGGATCCCTCTCTGCTCCCCTCCTCCCTGTGTCTCTCTCCTTGTGGAGTCTGTCTCACTTCACCGCTAGGGTCCCCCACACCTAGAGCAGTTTGCTGTTGTTACTGCCATGGAGTCAATTCCGACTCCTAGCGACTCTGTGGACAGCAGAGCGGAACTCTGCCCGGTCTTTTTGCGCCATCCTCTCCCCTTCCGGCGCTGTAACAGACCATGCTTCGCTACTATTCATGGGGCTTTCATCATGGCCAATTTTTTTGGAAGTGGTGGGCAGAGTCCTTCCTCGTCTGTCTTAGTCTGGAAGCCTTGCTAAAACCTGTCCACCACAGGTGACCCTGCTGGTATTTGAAATACCAGTGGCATAGCTTTCAGCATCACAGTGACACTCAGCTGCCACAGCGTGACAACCGACAGACGGGTAGTGTGGTTCCCTGAGCAGGGAACGAACCCAGGCCGCAGCAGCGAGAGCGCCAAATCTTCACCACTAGACGACCAGCGCTGGGCACACCTCGAGCAGCGAGCTTCACTAAATATGTGTGAGCGGATAAACGAATGAAGGAATGAATGAACGGTCCTCACTGCCTAGTCCTAGCCCAGGGCCTTTACTCTCCTGTCTGTCTGTCTGTCTCTCTCTCTATCTAAATGCGTTTCTGTTTCCTCTCTCTCTCTCACCCTTTCTCCCGTGCGGAGTCACCCCAAAGCTCATCACAGTCCCTCAGAGGCAAAAAGCTTCCTTTCCAGCCCTGTCCCAACAGCTGATGGTGCCACACAGGAAGCCCCATCGGGAAAGTGCTGGCCCAGCACCTCATGCTGGTGCCTGTCCTGTGTCTGCCTGAGGCCAGGTCACTGCCTTGGAAGTCCCTGCCATCCCCTTGTCCCCTTTGTGGCAACATCCAAGCTCAGTGAGGTGGACCCAGCCAGGACATCAGGACCTCCAGCCTCCTGGGTCAGCCCGCCTTGGGGCTGCCTCCTCTGACACCAGCCCGTGGGACTAGTTGGCTACTTTACCCAAATCAGATCCTCCGTGGCTCTGGGGAAGAGCCATTCACCGGATCAGGTAACCACCAGGAAATATGCTGCTCTTGCCTATAGATCTCCCTGAACACCTTGGAGGTCCATTCACAATAAAAAGAGCCCCCAAAACTAAAGGGATCCAAGAATTTCATTGTGGGCCTCTTCCCATAAAACAAAAACATTGGAGTCAGCTAGGAAAAATTCGTGTTGGTCCTGCTGGGCCCTCAGCTTCATCCTCAGAGAGAACAGCAGGAATGAAGCACAAGCCTCACCAGGCTGGGCTGGGCCACTTTCAGTCTGCATGTCCTGGAGCAGGCCCCGTGCCCTAAGACGAGGAGGTTGCAGGAGGCGTCTCCACGGCTCTCCCAGCGCTGTCCTTCCGCGTCTGAGAGGGCGGGAGATGAGCACTCCTCCCAGATTGCACTGGGGCCAGTGGAGCCCCAGGGGCCCCATGACCTGCCCCAGGACTCTGACAGGCAACTCCTGCTCCCTCCACTAGACTGTGCTGTGGAGTCACTTTCCTGGTCTCCTATGGTGTAGAACTGGGGTGGGGGTGGGGAGGCAGCGCTCAGTTGGGTGGTCGCTGTGCCAGGGCCTGTGGACAGGAGCACTGCTCAGCAGCAAGATCCAAGGTGTTGGCTCCACTCTTCTGAGTGGGGTGTGGAGTGGGGGTCCCCGAGGGGAGTAGACTCTATGTGGGACTCTGGGACAGCTGCCCTGTCTACTCTGTTCCTCTGGGGCCCAGGCACACACAGTGGGACCACCTCGAAGCCCACCCCTTGACTTCCTGCCCTCCCACTTCTGAGCCTGCTTTCAGCCAGGCGGCCCCTGGCAGCCATCTTTGCCCTCAAGCGAGCCCACTGTCCCTATGTTCCCTCCAAACAGTAATGGCAGCCACTTGAGCAGGGGAAGGCCACCTCACCACATCCAAGTCTAAGAAATCTCACCTTCCTATATTCCCCTAAAGCAGATCTCCTTTGCTGGTGGAGACTTATTCTGGCACCACCTACTAGGCAGAGCGACACCTGGGGATTCTTCTGCAGTCCAGAGCATTCTAGGCTTCAGTCCTCACTAGTGACTCCTGACATGTTTCTCTGTCCTGGCCCATGTGGCCCCCCAAATGTGGACTGCCCAGATTCAATGCCACACTTGACCTCGTTGCCCAGCTGGGAACACTGGTCCCCAGGGTCCAGCATCCCTTGGGGTAACATGCAGACCCTCCCCACCAGGGTCCTATCACTCTGGGACCACAAAACCATCCCTTCCCAGTGCCTGAGGAGCTCCTTCTGACCTCCCTCCTCCCTGAGTTGTCCCCACAAACCTCCAAAACCCCAGTCATTCACCTCCAGAATGGCCCACCCTCACCCGGAGATCACCAGATCAACCCTCATTAATGCCTAAACTCAGATAAAAAGCCATCCTGGAGTTCTGGGGACACTAAGCAGGTCTCTCTTTCCGGGGGTGAAGACGGGGTCAAGAGGAACCAACATCATTTACTACTTTTCCTTACAACTCACCCTCTTACGCTGCCATTTATAGAGCACAGCTATGTGCCAACACAATGCTAAACTCGTTGCCTGCATGAGATCATTTAATCCTCTGTTGGCCTACTGTAGTAAGGGTTTTTATTCCCCATTTTGTAAAAGAGGATCTTGCCCAAACTCTTAATGCCAGTTAGTGTAGGAGCCGGGACTCCAACCCAGGACGTCTGATTCCAAAGCCGAGGCTTTTGGCTCCCTTGTCCTCAAAGATTAAGTCAGTCTTTACCCCAGTTCTACCCTTGACCCCCCACCCCCACCCCCACAAGCTTCATTCATGCAGCGGAATGAATGAGCTGTTGAAACTGACACAGTGACTAGTCAACTCTTTCCTAGCTCGGGGCAGTGAGCCCTACCCACCTCTGGAATCTTCACTACTCACTCAGGTGAGTCCTCCCCTTCCTCCTCCTTCTCCAGCCCCCCAAAGAGAGGAGAAGATGATCCCCATCAGAGGAGGCTCCTACCAGCCTGGTTCTCACTGTGCATTCACTCATTGGATTCCCATAGCAGCTCCAGGAAGCAGAGTTCACCACTCTTACTGGAAAAGTGGGGAAACTGAGACTCTCGAAGTTCACAGAACTAATTCAGAACAGAGCCAGAGTCAGAAACCAGTCAGTGTCTTTCCAAAGCATCTGAAACCATCCTCATCACGGACGGAGAGTCACCAGAGGCAGCTCACCCAGGACGGCTCACACAGCCGCACCTGCGCCTGCGCCACCCCCACACCACGCCAGGGGCCTCACATGCGTTCTCCCCGTGAATCCTCACAGGAAGCCCGTGAGGGAGGTACTGTCAATACGCCCACTTTACAGATGTGGAAACTGAGGCTTGGAGGTGATAATCAGCTTGTCCTCGGTCAACTAAGAGCAGGAAGGATTCAGACCCAGACTGCTCTGGAGGCAAGAGCAGGTGAGCTGGAGGGAGACAAATCTCTCAATAAAGTGTGAGTTCCTACTGGGTCCATGGACCTCCACTGACGAGCTTTAGGGGGACTCATGAACCTCATGAATTGTATACAAATGTGCGTGTTTATTGAGGGGCAGAGGAGAGAATCTATAGCTTCTAATATATTCCCAAAGGAGTCCCCGATGACAAAAATGTTGAGACTCCTCACCTAGCACAGTGCCTGGCACAAAAGGCACTCCAGACTATCTGGCGAATGAAGGCACCAATGACTGAATAAATGAATGAGTGAGTGAAGGAATGAATGTGCCCCATGGCCTAGGAGTCACCACACATGGCCTAGTACACACATCTATCTGTATCTTTTGAGATGGTGAAAGGCATCCCGGGACCTGAGCCCAGTCCACCTCCCAGCCCTTTCTCCCAGTCACAGAGGCCACAGCCAGGTGCTATGACAAATTCCAAAGAATGCTTCCCAGGCTTTCTCCCCACCTCCACTCCTGACAATGACCAGGCAGAGGTAGGAGTTGTGCAACTCAGATAATGAAGCTTTATTGATTGCCAGGAGCGGGCAAGGGTGAGGCAGGGTTCAGGTATGAAGTGCTTGGGGGATGGGAGAGGGGATTCCCCAGTGACACGTGTGTCCAGACGGGGGGCTTCCTAGGCCTGAGCAGTGCTGAGCAGCCTTAGTTCTTGGTGCGAAGGACCTGCTCGTGGGTAGACACCACCTTGCCATCGTGCACATCCATGACCTTGGTGCGGATCTGACGGCTGGTGGAGGTCACTGGGGAAGAGAGGAGAGAGGGCGTTACCAGTGGTGGACAAGCAATGGAGAAATCAGGACTGGGGAGGCCAAGGAATTGAGAGAACTTAAATGAACCGTCTTCCTACTGCCCTCTCCCCTAATGATCACTTCACTCCCTGCTGTTGCTCCAGCACTGATACCATCAGCATATTTCTTTCAGACTAAGTCTCCCGAAGGTCAGGGGCAGAGTCTGTGTCCTCAGACTAGAGCCTCCTAAGAACTCAGATTGGACTAGTTCAGTCCAGATCAACCCAAATGGACTGGTCTTGGTGGGGAGAGCCATGTGGGGCCCTGTCCATGGTGCTGAGTGCCAGAACCATGGGGTCTGCCACATACACTGGGCGACAGAAGAAAAAGGTGGAGGCTGCCAGCTCCTAGCCCTAAGGAGGGTTTAGAAAATGGCTTCTTCTACCCAAAGACAGTTATAAGGGATCCTGGGTGAGAAAGCTCTAGCTCGACCCTTCCATACGTCCCTCTCCAACTCCCTAGACCTGCTAGGGGACCGGGGATGGTCCTGAGTTTAGCCTTGATGAGAAGGAAGGTCTTACCATCTCTGGACGACTGAGAGCCAGAAGAGAACTGGGAGGTGGAGAGGCTGCGAAGACAGAAAGGGGCAAGATCATTAAACGCATAGGGGGCCACAAGTGAACAGTGGGGGGATGGACTGGAAGGGTGGGCAGGGCACTCACTGGGCATCTTCTCCCTCCAGCAGGCGGCGGTAGGTGGCGATCTCCTGCTCCAGCCGCGTCTTCACGTCCAACAGTATCTTGTATTCCTGGTTCTGCTGCTCCATCTCGCAGCGCAGCTGGGCCAGCTGCTCCTCCACGCTGCTGATTAGCTCCTGGATCTGGGCCAGCTGCATGCAGTAGCGGCCTTTGGTCTCCTCTAAGCTGTTCTCCAGGGATGCTTTCTGTGAGGGAGGAGAAGAGGATCAGGGATCAATGAGGGTAGTCATACCCTCCCTTCTAGTCCTGGGTGCACCCCAAGCCTGGCAGTGCCCCTACCATGCTGAGCTGGGACTGCAGCTCGATCTCCAGGTTCTGCACAGTGCGCCGGAGCTCCGAGATCTCGCTCTTGCCGCTCTGCACCAGCTCGCTGTTGGTGGCCACCTCGCGGTTCAGTTCCTCTGTCTGCAGAAAAGAAAACATCATTCACACTGGAAGTTCCCAGGAGGCAGGTCTCCTGGGTCCTTTCCACCCAATGACGCCCCCAATGACCCCCACCTTGCTGAAGAACCAGTCCTCCGCGTCCTTGCGGTTCTTCTCCGCCATCTTCTCGTACTGGTCGCGCATCTCGTTCAGGATGCGGCTCAGGTCCACGCCAGGGGCCGCGTCCATCTCCACATTGACGTCTCCGCTCACCTGGCCTCTCAGGCTATTCATCTCCTGCACAACCAAAGAACAGTCCACAGTCAGGAGCCCCACTATAGCAGCTGATTGGGACTCCCTAGTTGGAGGTGTTCATGGCCCGAGCAATCCCTCCATCTCAACTCCATCTCTTCTCCCAGCTAATCTTCCAAGCTGGCTTTTCCACTTAGCTCTCACCTCCTCATGGTTCTTCCTCAGGTAGGCCAGCTCCTCCTTCAGGCTCTCGATCTGCATCTCCAGGTCGGTCCTGGCCAGGGTCAGCTCGTCCAGCACCCTGCGCAGGCCGTTGATGTCGGCCTCCACACTCAAGCGCAGGTTCAGCTCCGTCTCGTACCTGCAATGACCCGAGAAAAAAGGAATGAGACACCCATCCCGGCCACAGTGAAGGCTTTGTTCTCTTCCCCCTGCAACTTCTTCCCGTAGCTGGCACCCTGTGGGCGGTTTAGGGAACCAATCTTGAAAATGGCATGGTTGGACACAGTGCCCATTGATGGCTCAGATCTGAACATTCCTGGGGGGTAGGGAATAAGGAAGTTCATCATGCTACAGAATTCGGGGAGGGAAGATGCTTCCAGTCAGCCACCCAATAGCACACAAGACCTCCAAATACGACAACCTCCTGCACTTCAGGGCCAGGTGGGGAAGTGGGGAGCACAAAGCAGTGGCTCCCAAACCTGGCTGTGGATGAGAATCACCTGCGTAGCCTGTTGAAAATAACTGAATCAGAACTTCAAGGGTGGGGCTCAAGAATCTTGTACTTTTACAAGTACCCCAAGGGGTTTCCACATGGCCATCCCGGCACTCATCAGCCCTATTTAGGGAACGCTGTTCCAAAATTGCCCCACCCTGGGGACACTAGATGTTCTGGGCCACCACTGCAAACTCACTTGGTGCGGAAGTCATCAGCAGCCAGGCGGGCATTGTCGATCTGCAGGACAACATTAGCATTGTCCACGGTGGCCGTGAGGATCTGCGGATGGAAAGGGCACAGGTCACGGGTCAAATGGGCATCACTAGCCAGACTCCACTGCGGCCTGCATTAGGCCTTTGCTTTCAGGGGTCCCCTCTTCTCCCTTCAAGCCTTTGCCACAGCAGCCAAAAGGATAACCCCCAGTGGTCCAGCTTTGACCCAGGGCTTTGCTGTCTCATGGTCGACAGAGGGGGTAGAAAGAGCCCTGTCCTTAAAATCAAAAGTCCTTGAGTTCTGGTCCTGGATCCACCACTGACTTGCTGCAAACCCTGAGACCTGAGCCTCGGGGCCTCGGGTCCCCTGCCTACAGACCAGGGGAGCAACCTAAGGCTCTCTAGACCCCTTCCTGTTCTGAGCTCTCCTCTCTGCACAAGCCAGCCCTGCCGGTCCTCTGCAGGCACGTACATTCCTTTTCAACCCTGCAGAGCATGGGACCTCAGGTGGGGCTTTTCCAAAAGATGAGACTCAGCTGGCACACGGGATTAGAAAAGAGGAAGCCAAAGAAAAAGAAAATCCACTGAACCCTGAGCTGAGCTCGAGTTCCCTCCCTCGTCATCTAATTTCCCTAATCCATGCAAAGCATCAGAGCCAGACACCAAGGGAAGCAGGATCAGCAGGGAGGGCTTCCCGGGGTGACATGGAAGCAGGGAGCAGGGGGCACAGATGACACAGGCCCCCAGGCTCCCTCCCATTCAGGGCACATAAGGTAGGCCACCACTGATTATCTCTGTGGGTTTTCTGTGCCTGCCTGGCTGTGGGGTGGGGCGGGCCAGTGCCAGGCTCATGGGCAGCAGCCGCCACAGCCCAGACTAATGAGGTAATGAGCGGTTTGGGTGTCTAGCCTGGTCCCGTTACAGTCTTGCTCCTCCCCTGTGCTGAAGAACAGGTAGCTAGCTGCCTCCTGTACTGGCAGGTAGAGCACAAGGGTTCTAGCCTCAGCTCTGCCAGTTATTTGCTGTGTGACCTTGGGCAGGTCAAGGCACCTCTCAAAGCTTCAACTGCTTCCTCTGTAAAATGTGAAGGTAAGAATTCCTGGTCTCATGTGGTCCAAGGATCTGCAGCACAGAAGGGCATGAGCAAGGCTAGGGAGGGAAGACCATCTTCCCACTGACCAGCTCTGTCGGGGCAACCCAGATCCCAGATCTGGGGTTGGAATCTGTCCTTTCTAGGAATCTAAAGATGCCAGTGGCCTGGGGCATCTACTGCTCCCAGAGTGAGGTAGCTGGAATGGCACCTCCTGCTACCTGGTGCACACACCTTGTTCCTCAGGTCCTCGATGGTCTTGAAGTAGGGGCTGTAGTCCTTGGTCTCAGCAGGCCTCTGCCTCTGGTACCAGTCACGGATCTTCACCTCCAGGTCGGTGTTGGCCTCCTCCAGGGCGCGCACCTTGTCCAGGTAGGAGGCCAGGCGGTCGTTGAGGTTCTGCATGGTCACCTTCTCACTGCCCACCAGGAGCCCATCACCGCCACCAAAGCCAGCACCAAAGCCAGCACCAAAGCCACCACCAAGGCCACCACCAAGGCCAGCACCAAGGCCACCACCATATCCTCCACCGAAGCCGCCACCCAGGCCCCCACCAAAGCTGCTGCTGCTGAAGCCGCCGCCATAGCCGCCCCCCAGCCCGCAGGCTCCCACGGAGGAGTAGCGGCTGGAGGAGACCGACAGGCCGCCCCCATAGGCGCTGGGGGCCCGGTAGGACCCTCCGGCCAGGACAGAGGACATGCGGCTGGAGCCACCACCGATGCCACAGGAGCCCTTCATGGAGCTGGAGGAGGTGAACTGGCGGCTGCAGGTGGTCATGGTGCCAAGGAGGGAGGCGAGTGAATGAGCGAGTCCACAGAGAGAAGAGAAAGGTGCTCAGGTGAGTTGGAAAGGATGCGGGTGCTTTATATTCCTGAGGAGGGGGCGGGCCTGGCATTTTCCATTCCCCTTGGCTTTCATCACCCGCAGGCGGGTGCCAACTCCCAGTCAGATCCCTCCTCTCCTCCGCCTCATCATGTCTGTCATATTTTACTGGAAACTCATTGTTTGGGGTGTTTTTGGTTTCTTGTCCCGCCAGGCGTGATTCACACCAGGAGGTGTGGGCCTGCAGGCTACACTTTCCCGTGGGGCCCTGGGAACCGCGGCCCTCAGGAGCCCCCATGCTGGGCTCAGCCAGGTGGCAGGGATCAGGGCCACTCTGCACCTTAAACCTGGTGACCTGTTGCTTCCCTGTTAACTAGGTGGGCCTCTGACATCCACTTAAAGAAAGCCCACCACTTCAGGTGGCGCCTGGCTGGAGAAACACCAGCACAGCAAGGTCACGTCGAGCACGGGGATGCCCCCTCAGCATTACCATCTATAAAAGTGAGACGAGAGGGTCTCAGGACCCTCCCAGGGCTGACCGACTGGGCTGAGCTAAGGAGTCTGTCACATCCCTGAAGCATGCCCAGCCAGCCCAGTGGCTCAGGTTTCCACCCTGACAGCCCCACTAAAGTGAGGTCCACGCAGCACTGCCTGACCCTGGGCACAGACCCTAAGATCCTCCACAGGCTTGTGGATAGACCCGTGGCATCGGCTGCTCAGTCTGGCCAAGGGCAGATGGCCTCACAGGCACAACCAGGGAAGTGGGGAAAGAGCATGGAGTCAGACTGAGTCTTGGCTCTGCTATTTACTCCTGCGAGACCCAGGCCCTGACACTTCCCTAAGCCTCAGTTTGCACATCTGTTAAGTGGGAGTAAACACCATCCACCGTGCCTACTGCAGAGCCAGCCCTGAGAATGCAACGTTGGCGGAGTGTGTGAAAGGGTTCTGTAAGCCGAGTGAGGCACTAGTCTGCTTGGCCTTGTTGTAGCCCAGTCTGGGCCCCGAAAGAGGTGGAGCCACACCCCTGGAACAGGACTGAAGGGGCCTGTTGGCTTCCAGCCCCAGGCATCTTCTCAGGCCCCCAGGGCAACCTCAGAAGGAGAGGTTGGCACAAGCACCCTTATCTGGGCCTCTGTGGAGCCAGCTCAAGGGATTTTTTTTGAGGTGGGGGCGACCCTCTAGGATCCCAGACTCCTGAGGCCCCGAGGGTCAGGGGACATTTCCAGGGGTCCATTGGTTCTGCCTTGGAGGTTTGTGTATCGGGACCTCAGCAGTCCCACATCTCCCAGACAACTCCAAAGGCACCCCCTCCAGCCGCACCCCGCCCTCCTGCCGGCCCCTCAGCTCCACGGACCCCGGCAGGCATGTCGGGAGGAATGTGGTCGTGTCTGGGGCTGCCTGACACGTCCCATCTCCCCAGACAGGCCCCAACAGCCCCCGCTGGAGGCTCCAACGCTCTTCCTAGGATCAACTGCTCCCAGAAGGGAAGCGCAGCCTCCCTCTCCCCCTCCCCCCACCCCGCCCCGATTGCCACCAAAGCAGAAGTCTGGGAGCCGCCCCCACCTGGGGGGCTTAGGAGCCCAGAAGACAATGCTGAGACAGGCACTTGAGGCCGTGCGCTTCCCAAATCTGCCACGGGGAGCATTTGCAAGGATGTGAGTAAGCTAGGGCCCCGCCCCCCACTGACAGACACTCCTAATCTCCCTCCAGAGGCTGGGCCCCCACCCAGGCCCAGCCCTACAATTTCCCTGTTGAGAGGCACCGCGAATTTTAGCTGAGGGACAGATGCTTTTGTTGGGAGGCATGTTGCTTTCGGCTGGGGTGGGGGGCAGCGGGTGCTCACCAGACAGAAAAGCAGCATTGAGAGGGACATCCCCCCCCCCCAGCAAGAGCTGGTGCAGAGCCCCATAGGGGCTTCTGCTGCGCCGCCCACCACCCTGTCTTCCTCCGCCACGGGGAACCTCCGATAAAGTCCCTGGAGCATAGGACTCGAGAACAGCTCTCCTTTCCCCTCGCCTGATTCAGTGGAACCTCGAAAGAGGCTCCCTCCTTGCCCCTCCAAGGGGAATCCAAAAGATCAAGAGGGTAGGGAACCGATGACATAAACGCATGCACACAATCTAAGAGGACTTTGCCAGCCCTCCCTGCCCCCACGGACCATGGAACGCAGCGTGGAATACACGTCTGCCCCGGCCCCAGGATTGGAACCCTGGCTCAGATCCCGAAGCCGACTCCCTTCCCCCTGCAGACATGGAACTGGGCGCCAACGGCCCAGCCTGGTGCTCATGACATTTAGAGGAGAGGCAGCTTTCTGGGGCAGTGGGGTTAATGGGATGGGGGGTTGTCTGCTGGGGCCCAGAGTACCCCCCACTTCGGACTCCTAGGCACGTTTTGTGTGAGCGCCATTACCTGACCCTCGCTGCAGCTGCCTCAGGAAGGAGGGGGCGCAGGAGCAGCTTGGGCGGCGCTTCTTGTGGTCGGTGAGTCTCCCCGCCCTAGCCAGTGGGGGGGACTCACGCCAATGCAAACAGGTGAGGCAGCAGGGCCAGGCAGCCCCCCACAGAGCCCGTATTGTGTGCTGAGGACGGGGCGGGACCGCCCAGGTGATGGGATCCTAAGGAAGGAGGGGACCTCGGGGACAGCCCAGTCTGAGCCGCCCCCCCCCCCCCCCGCACCCCGCTTAGAGCCCAGTCTAATGGAAGAGACTGTCTCTGTCTGTAGGAAGTCCGCAGCCCAAGAGGGAAGACAGGAGACACATCGAAATTACGTCAGAGGTGAGCAAACCTAAGAAGAGTGCAATCCATATGTATTAGTTTCCTGGGATGGCCATAACAAATTCCCACAAACCTGGGGGATTAAAACAACAGAAAATTATTCTCTCACAGTTCTGGAGGCCAGAAGTCCAAAATCAAGGTGCCAGCAGAGCCACGCTCCTTCTGAAGGCTCCAGGCCAGAATCTTGCCTTCCGTCTTCCAGCTTGTGGCAGCTCCTTGAGTTGGTTGCATTGTGGCTGCATCACTCCAGTCCCCCTGCCCCGGTCTTCACGTGGCCTTCAGCTCTGTGTGTCTCTGTGTGTCCTTTCCTGTCTCTCATCGGAACACTCCTTGGATTCAGTGCCCACCTAATCCAGTAGGATCTCATCTCAATTCTTACCATAATTACATCTGCAAAGACCCTATTTCCAAAGAAAGTCACATTCTGAGGCTCTGGTGGACATGAATTTGGGGGGGACGCTGTTCAACCTCCTACACCCTATAACAGACCAGGAGCTATCCATGTTGCAGAGGGGATGGTGAAAACTTGGTGGGGAGATGGTTGTGATAAGATGTGGGCAGGGCCAATCTTGAAGGCTTCTGGGAGCAGCTTTTAGGGCAGCAGGGAGGCACAGAATTCTCAGGTATCCGGACCACGCTTCCCACCACCCAGTTTCTCTGGCTCCTTCGCAAACAGACAACTGCTCTGGGAGAGAGCTCTTTTCTTTTTTTTAACTTTTTATTTTGAAATAATTTAGACTTTCAGGAGAAAGTTGCAAAAATAGAACAGAGAGGGGCCAGCCTGGCACAGTGGTTAAGTGTGCACAGTCCACTTCAGCAGCCCGGGGTTCGCCGGTTCAGATCCTGGATGCAGACCTGCACACCACTTGTCAAGCCATGCTGTGGCAGGTCCCACATACAAAATAGAGGAAGACGGGCATGATGTTAGCTCAGGGCCAATCTTCCTCAGCAAAAAGAGGAGGATTGGCCGTGGATGTTAGCTCAGGGCTAATCTTCCTCAGAAAAATTTAAAAAAAAAAATAGAACAGAGAGTTCATGTGCACCCCTCCCCCAGCTTCCCCTAATATGATCATGTTACGTAAACATTATATAATTATCAAAACCAATAAATTTACATTGGCCCAATACTAGTAATTAACTACAGACTTGATTCGAATTTCACCAGTTTTCCCACTAATCTGCCTTTTCTGTTGCAGGACCCAATCCGGGATTCCACCTTCTATGAGTCGTGTGTCTCCTTTGTCTCCTTCAGTCTGTGACAGCTCCTCCGTCTTTCCTTGTCTTTCGTGACTGCGACAGTTTTGAAGAGCACCGGTCAGTTATTTTGTAGACTATCCCTCAGTTTGGGTTTTTCTGATATTCTCTCATCATCAGATTAACTTAAGCCTTTTGGCAACAAAAACAGAGAAATGCCGTGGTCTCCTTCTCAGTGCGTCATCTCAGGTATATAAGACATATGTCAATGTCTTATTGCTGGTGACGTTAACCTCGTCCATTAGCTAAGGCGGTGTTTGAGGATCTCTCCACTGTAAAGTTACTATTTTTTCCATTGAAATTAATAAATACCTTGAGGAAGTTACCTTGAGACGAGGCAACTATCCTGTTTCCCCTTAAATTGTCACCCACTAGTTTTCCCATCTATCAGTGGAGGCAAAGAGCTCTGGACGCCCACCGGGCTCAAGAACCTCATTTGCCCCTTGAGGGCCTGTGGTTTTTAGGAGAGACTTTGGTGGCAGGAGTCCAGACCCAAGAAAGAACTCTTTCCACCTATCTCGTCCAGCCCCAAAGCCAGCCCGGGCCTCCTCAAACCCTCTGCGTGCCCTACAACTCTCCCATGCCGGCCTCCCTTGAACAGGGAAGTGCTTCTCTAATCATTGATGTCTAGAGTCTTTTCCTAGGCCCCCACCAGCCCTGGGGGAAAGGAGGGGACAGTCAGGATCCTCCTCCTGTCACAGGTAAGAGGTCTGAGGTCCAGAGAGACTCATAGTTAAGTGACCAGCTAGAACTCTCCTTGTGATTCTCAGACCCACAGGGTCTGCCCAGGGCTGGGCTTCTCCTCTCCTCCTGGCAGAGTCCCATATCTCCTGCCCTTCCTTCTCTGGCCCTCCACACTTGCCTCTGCCCAGCCCCTTCCCTGTGCCCATCCCTCTCCCCACCAAGTCCCAGCCACCTGTGTGTAGTGAGGATAAGGTCTCCCAGAGCTGAGGGCTGCCACTTATAGGAATGACAGGCAGGGGACTGAACTGAGCTGAACCTCAGCCTCTGCCACCAGAAAGGCAGGGCTGGCGTGGGAATTGGGAGCAGGCTGGCAGGCAAGATTGCAGGCACAGGAGGCAATCGGGAGCCTGGAGCACCTCCTTGAGGTCCGGGTCCCCTTTCCTCTAGAAAGCTCTGCCACCCGCTGGTTTCCCAGGCCAACCTGCCCATCTGGGCCAAACGTCCTTGTGAGAGCCTGGGCTGACACAACAGATGGGCTGAGCCAGGTGTTTCAGTGTCCATGGCCTTGTCTGAGCCCGCCAGCTGCTAAAGCTGTTGGAACAGAGAGTGATCACCCTGCGTTATAGAAGCAGGTGCGAAGGAAACTTGAGGAAATTCCCAAGGTCCACAGCATGGAAGCTGCTCAGCAGGATTCAACCCCAGCTCTGCCTAGCTGCAAGCATCACTTTCCAATGACAGGTCCCCTCCTGCTAGAGGGTCCCCAAAAGTCAGAGCCAAAAAGGGCCTTGGGGGTCATCCAGACCAGCCTCTTAACTTTACTTATGGGGAAACTGAGACCCAGGGAGGGGACGGGTCATGTCCAAATTCATGCAGCAGAGCCTGCTTTGAAAGTGTAAAATGTTTCGTAACTGTCACCCAGGAATCTGAGCTAGGTAGGGTGAGGTTGTGTGGGATGAAAAGAGCTGTGCCTGCACCCCAGAATCACATTTGGGGTGTTAAGAACACAAATGGTTAGGTGGCCAAGGGCCAGCCACAGATGGGTTCACTAACTGTCTACTGGCTCCTTCTCAGAAAAGTAAAGATTAAGTTCTCCAGCCAGCCGATTTCCCATGATGCCCTCTGCAGACTGAGCTCTACCTCCAACAGCCCGTCCCCTTGCTGACTCCTCCATACCCACCCATCTCCCAGCCTCTGCCTGGGTTTCTGCTTCTGTCCTCTCTTCCTACCCGAATCCCTCACGTTTTTTAAGGCTGAGCCTCAGTTTAACACACAGATTTAAGATATGATTTCTGCAGGCTGTGTGGCATAAAGTAGGTGCTCAATGAAAGACAGACAATAGGAAGGGAGGGAGGAAGGGAGAAAGAGAGGAAAAGGAAGTTAGTAAGAGAATGTGGAAGGATGGATGGATGGATGGATGGATGGATGGATGGGCAGGTGACTGGGCTGATGGATGGATAGATGGATGGAAGGATAATGGATAGGTAAATAGAGAGGAGAATGGAAGGAGGATGGATGGTGAGTGGGGAGGTAGGTAAAGGATAGATGGGACACAGAAAAAGGGCAGTCATCCCACCCATCCCAGGGTGGGCAAGCATCCTAGAGAAGTTCTCTTTTTTTGAGGAAGATTAGCCCTGAGCTAACATCTGCTGCTAATCCTCCTCTTTTTGCTGAGGAAGACTGGCCTGAGCTAACATCCGTGCCCATCATCCTCTACTTTATACGTGGGACGCCTACCACAGAATGGCTTGCCAAGCAGTGCCATGTCCGCACCCAGGATCCTAACCAATGAACCCGGGGCCGCCGAAGCGGAACGTGCGAACTTAACCACTGTACCACCAGGCCAGCCCCCCTAAAGGAGTTCTTAACTGAGCTGAATGTTGACAATGAGTAGGTGCTGAGGAAGCACAGACAGTGAGGATGGACATTCCATTTGCTCAGGGAAGCACCTGAGCAAAGCCGCAGAGGCGTGGAACACTGGTGTGACGGAAAACGCAAGCGCTGAAGCGCTGCTGGTGCGCAGCTGGAGGCTGGATCTGCCTGATGGAACTGAGAGCAGAGGCTGGGTGGTGAAGGCCGTGCTGAGGAGCTCAGACTTTATCCTGACAACACGGCGGGCACTGAAGGGTTCTAAGCAGGGGAGTGACACTGTCAGGTGTCTTTTATAATGGCCACTCTGGCATCCCTGTGGAACATATTTTGGGAGAGGGGACAGAAAAGGGAAACCCAGGGAGGAAGATGTTGCCATGTCATTCTGCAGGTAGGGATGGTGCTGGCTCAGCTCGCTCTGCTCCCAGGAAGTCCCACCCATCACCTCAGATCACCTGGCTTTCCCCTTCTCAGCCCTCCCACTGCCTCAATGATCTGTGCCCCACCCCTCATTATGGCTTACCCAGTGCCTTAGGGGGGCACCAAGTATTTCTCGAATAGTGGGTGCTCAGCATGTTAATTTACTGTGTCTGATGGGGAGACACAGCCCCTGCCCTTGGGGATGTCCAGTCTGATGGGGGAGGGCAAATGAGCCTAGAGTTTCCTCTGCTCTGTGGGCTGTGGGGAGCTGGGAACCGAGGAGCCACCAGGTGGGGTGGGTAGCACAGGGAAAATTTCTTGGAAAGGGTGTGTTTGACTCAGGTTTTCAAAGAAGGAAGAGCCCTGGGTGGGTGGAGTGGGGAGAGGGCATTCCCAGGCAGGGGCGTGGCTGTGCGAGTTCCAGCACCATGGTGAGTCGCAGGAAAGTCAGCACCTGGGAGTCACAATGGCTGTGTCAGGAGTCCTAAGCTATGGGGCCGGCAGGACAGAGGGAAAGGGAAAGGGGGGAGAGGGGTCCCCAGGTACTTCCAGCCTCGGCGGGGAGAAAGAAAAGGAGTGGTCAGAGGTTGGGGAGCAGAGACACTCCATAGGCTCCGGGAAGCTGCAGGGCCCCCCAAGTCCGTCAGACCAGGCTTCCAGTCTGGGCTCCCCAACTGACCGGCCACGTGACCTTGGACAAGTCACTGCAGCCCTCCAAGCCTGTCTCCTATCCAGTGGGCATAGAACAGTTCCTGCCTCGCAGCATTGTTAAGAAGAATAGATAATTCATGGCAAGTGACCAGCATGGTGCTTGGCACAGAGTAACGCTTGGTAAAAAGTTCCCTTAAATTAAGCCCTAGAGTTTGGCTAGTGGGGGCAGGGGATGAGCCCACATGCAGAACAGGTATTGAAAGTCAGGCAAAGACAGGGACAAAGAACAAAGAGGAGTCAGGACGGTGCTGGGGCGTTGGAGTGACAGGAGGAGGGCGGCCGCGGAGAGCTGCTGAGGCCAGCGGGCTGAGGCGATGAGCTGGTGCGTTCGTGACGGCCTGGCTGGGGTGGAGTCGACGGGAACTAGGCCCGGAAGCCTAGCTGAGGAGGAGTCAGCAGGAGGGTTTGGGTGTGAGGGGGGAAGACACGGGAGCTGCCAGTGGGGCCCACAACCTGAGGCGGGAGGCCCAGCACTGCTTCCCCCCCGCCTGGGAGTGAGGGATGGGGAGCAGCTGCTCTGGGTTCCGGTGAGGTCCTCAGGCTGGGGGAAGCCCCACCGGTCACTCAGCATCACCCAGCGCCTGGCTCTTCTCCTCCCAGCTCTGGCTGTCAGTACAGCGGGGGCAGCATCTATACACACACACACTCTTACACACATGCATGCGTGCACACACACGCATGCACACATACACAGTTTCTATGCCACTCACTTCAAAGGAGTGGTTTTGGGCAGCTTATGATTAAAAAAACACGTGTACAATAAAACTAAAAATATCCAGCAAGGGTCCAATAAATTGAGGTTTAGGTAATAGGGTATATTGATGAACACGTTTTGGTTGCAAAAAACAGAAACCCAACTTGAATTCATTTCAAAAAGAGGTAATTCATTGATTTATTGTCCTGTTTCTCTCTCTCTCTCTTTCACACACACAGTCTCTATCTCTCTCTCTCTCTCTCTCTCTCTCTCACACACACACACACACACACACACACACACACTCCCCTCAGCCTTGCTCTGCCTCCTGACTTCCTCCACAAGGCTGGAATCAGGCTGACGGCAGCCCTGAACTCATCCTTCAGCCTCATGGCCAGAGAGGATCAACTCGAATTTGAAAAACCCCAGGGAAGGCTTCTGCGTGGCCCGATAGGGGCCAGAATCCTATATGACCAACCCAGCATGTGCACACCCCCCACCGTGACCAACGAGGAAGAGTCTAGTATCAGAAGGAGGGGGCACAGCTTTGGCCCCAACATTTACGAACTAAGCGGTCACCCCAACGTGCGTCTACTGCAAAAGGGAGGTGGCAGTAACTATAGGAAGGAGGCTGCTATACCTGATATCTGGCCCTGGGTTTCCCAGCAGCCAAGACAAGAAGGGAAACGTGATGGAATATGAAACTCTCACTAACTAAGAAGGAGGCACATCTGACTGTCAAGAAAGACAAACATCTTCTAAGATCTGAGGTCTGAGAAGAGTCTGTCTTCATAGACTCTGAAGGACACTAAGAGCTTCAGTTTACCGAGCCCTGCTCTGTCAGGCTCTGTGCTAGGCACTGCCACAGATGTTCTCATTTAGTCCTAACAACCGCCTTGGGGAAGGTCTTATTGTGTCCGTGTTACAGACTTAGACAGGTAAAGGCAAGGAAACTCTCTGGGCCTCAGCCCCCAAGGGCTGAGCCCCTCCCAGCTGCCGCTGAATGTGCAGGTGTCGCAAAGGTGCCAAGGTACTCCAGAAAGCCAGATCCCCTACCCCTGGTAGCATCATCATGGCTCGCCTCCTGTCACCACCAAGCTCTGGCCACTTCTCCTGCGCACTTACTGGCCAGGGTTCCAACTGTCAGCACCAGAGACTTTTGGCTGAGGACCTTCTCTGGCCACCAGAGCCTGGTCTGCCTGCACTGAGGGCAGGCTAGAGCACTGTGGAGTCAACGTGACTCCCCTGCCTGAGCACCCCTCCACCTGTGACTGATGGGGTCGGAGGGCACATATGCCAGCTCCCTCGTCGCTGGGAAGAACTCTGAGGTGCCTGATCTTCACCATCTGTTGGAGTTCCCGAGCAGGACTGAGCTACAGCTGACCGCGGTAATCACCTGCTTGATAACACACCCCCTGTCGGCTGCCTTCCCTTCTCTGTCTCACCTACCGGCTCCCTAATGACATTTCATGGGACACCGCCCAAAACACTGCTTGCGCTCGAATTTCTGTCTCAGAGTCTGCTTCTAGAGCCCAAACTGAGGCCCCTGAGTCTTTGAGTTTTAACTATATAAGCCAGTGATATACTGGTAAGTGTTTAACCACCAGCTATCCAGGCGGGAGAGGATATACATATTATATATACAATTTTATTATAAATTTTACTAATATAAGGGATGTGTAACGCTCAATTTACTAATCATAAGAAGTACTCTTTATTGTAAATTCCGTATAATCAACTGATCTCATAGGATGCCTTCACTGATTTTTGCCAAACTCTTGCAACCTGTAGCTGCAAGTAACAAACGAGTATAGTGCCGACGTGAATGCTAGTTGGAATTTGTGTTTACAGTAAGGAGTATGATAAAAGTGAAGCGACAAAGACCCATGCCCTAACTTCAGTCACTCATCGATGACGTGTGACTTCTTTCCAAATCAGATAGCAGATTTCGAATACTGAATGGATGTTTTCTTACGTTTTTTGCTATTCACAGTGCAGTGACTACAGACATGACACGCTTTTAAGTTTAATCTGCCTTATTTTTGACATTGTTTCTTCAAAGGTTGAAGTCTAGACAATCAAAAGACAACAAATCAAGCCCTGATTTGTATCATTGTAAACGCCCCACCACCCTCCCCAGGGGAGGAGGAGGGAAAGGGAGGCACCAGCCAAGGCCAGGCTGCAGGAACACCGCCCACCCTCCGCGCACTAGAGGCACCTAGAGGAGAAGCAAGACAGAGTGCCATTCTCTGAGCAGAGGCTACAAGTCCATGTCTCATATCAGGGTGGGGCAGCTCCTGGTTGATCACTGTAGCCCCGACCCTTCGCCCGCCCCCGAGCCCAGCACACCTGGCCCAGAGCAGCCTCTGAGGGGACGTGGGCTGAGTTCACTCGGCTCCTGCGGGAACTCGCCTTCTCTGCAGACCCGATCAAGTCAAACGAGGCCAGCAGTCTGCTCATCTGGAAGATCTATATGCAGGTGGCATGAGGGGGGCCCATTTTGACACCCCAGTTGTGCACCCTCAGGCGAGTCACAGCCTCCCTGAGCCTCAGTTTCCTCACCTCTAAAATGGGATGAGGGCGGTATGGGGAGGTAGCGAGAGTCTTGGCAGAGAGCGGGCTGCGGGGAGGAGTTTGCCCCGGTTCAGCCTTAGCAGACGGACAGCCGCCTGTCCCAGCTTTGCTGCGAGAACCAAATGAGGTAATAACGGATCAGGCTGCTTCGAAAACTGTCAGAGGGAGACGGAAGGAGCAAGCAAACATTTATTGGGTGTCTAGTTTGTACTTTGTCCAGCTTTTATCTTCTTTAATCCTCACAGGAACCCCTTCGGGTGGATACCAATACGCTAAATTTACAGAAGAGGAAAGCGAGGTTCAGAGAGCTGAAGGGACCAGCCCGAGGTCATGCTCAAAGTTCAACCTGGGCTGGCCTCTTGCCTCCTTCCACTATTCCGCATGACCTCTGCAAGGGACTACCATCTTACTTTAGCTTATTGTTTTTCTTTTGGTTATCACTTTTAATTTGTGAGGTCATATTATTATTTAAATACAAAGTGACTTAAAAATGTATTCTATGGTGTCACC
Source organism: Equus caballus (assembly GCF_041296265.1). Lineage (NCBI taxonomy): Eukaryota > Metazoa > Chordata > Mammalia > Perissodactyla > Equidae > Equus > Equus caballus. The sequence continues at coordinate 21,213,359 of NC_091694.1, read as the reverse complement.
TGCAACAACACGGAAGAACCTTGAGGACATTATGCTACGTGAAATAAGCTGGTCACGAAAAAGAGAAATACTGCGTGATTCCACTCACACAAAGTACCTGGAGTAGTCAAAATCACAGAAACGGAAAGTGGAAGGTTGGTTACCAAGGCCTGGGGCGGGGAGAAGAGGGAATTAGTGCTCAGTGGGTACAGAATTCAATGTCGCAAGACGAAAAAGTTCTAGATTTCTGTTGCACAGCCAAGGGAATATATTTAACACTACTGAACCGTACACTTAAAAATTATTAAGATGGTAAAAATATCTATTACATAGCGCTATAAAATTGACTGTCCAGAACATTAGGGTATGCAGTCTGTTTTTAACTAGGAATTTGATGCGATATTCAACAAAGTAACTGATTCTTTGGTTTTTACGATTTTTGCTTATTTTCTTTGCTCTTATACACACATACACAATTTTATGTATGTATGTAAAAATACATGCACTCTTTTTTTCCTCTTTTGTTTTTCTTGGATCCCCTCTTCCTCTCTATTCTCCCTCCACCCACGTCAGCCTCCTGCCCTGCCCCCAAGGTAAGCCGTGCTGATAACTTCACAGGCACCCTTCCGTATCTTGGTGCTCACGTCATTATACATGCATGCACGTGTATTTACATAAATGAGGCACTGGGTTTTGTTTATTCACACCAGTGAGATCAATATGCTACATATGCTTTTCCACATGATGCATTTCTTTTTCCCCGACACACTGAGGAATCTCTTCTTGTCATCTGACATGGCTCCGATTTATTGACTGTGATGGCTGCTTAATATTCCACAGTATGAGTGGATGCTAATTCCTCAACTGTATGCTACCAATGGTAGCCACTTTGTTTTCCATTTTCAGTCACTGTAATTAATGCAGCGATAAATACCCTTGCATATGTGTCCTTTTATACTGGCCTTTATTTCTATGAACTTATTCATTTCATAATGAAGTCCCTTAAATGTTTGAAAATCATCTTCGTCATGTACTCACACATGAGGCCAGAGAGGAGCCTGGGAGAATAAAATCCCTGGGGACAGAAAAACGGACAAATGTTTTTATTTTTTATACTTCCGTTTACATTGTCACACTATTCGTATGGCAGATAAAAGCTGGAACCAAACATGTGTTTTATGTCTAACAATCTTATGATGTAGGAAAGAACGGGACCCTTGGACCCCAGCAATGAGTTCACAAGGACCCAAGTCAGAAGTGGACTCTCCTTCTAAATAGCTGCCATCTTTGCTTTAACATCCCGATCTGCTCAGAGCCTTTGAGGGGCCCCGGCTGGCTGGGGGGGTGGTCAGGCAGAGATACAGCTGCTCATGGTGGTGACCACACAAGCACGTCAGAGGAAGGCCAGACAAGGAGCTGCACTTGCTCTCTGCCTCAGCCCCATCCCTCCACGGCTTGAGAAGATGCTTGCTTCCTCTTCCGTGGCAGCTCCACTATGCCTATCCACGGCGGCTGCCTTGTACCAACGTGACCAAAGGCATGTGGAATTCAGAGAAGCCTGACCTCAACAAACTTGCTTCTGAGAAGCTTCCATGGAGACCAGAAAGAGCAGAGGCTTCTACACCAAACCCGTGGCCTTGACTCCACAAACCTTCACCGAGCGTCAGCTCCGGGCTGGGTGCTGGGGGTTGTTGGGGACGAGCAAAACCAGAAGCTTCCTTCATGTTTATGTTTCAGGGAGCTGTTAGAAGGTCTTCAACGACAAGCCACAGCGGTGAGAAGGCAAACAGGAGAAATTGCTTATCTCAGACGCCGGGAGGGACACTGCTCTTTTCATAGCTCTCAGAAACAATGGGCCCAAAGAAAGCAAACCCTTACAAGCTTACCACTAATTCATTTAGCTCAGCAGACACGCTTTATGGGCTATCATTAATTCTCACTCCAGCCATTGTTTTAGCACTTTATGCAATTATCTGAAACAGTATTTCACAAACTTTGACTCTAACTCAAGCTTAAAGAATCTGAGGGTGTGTTCAAGCAGACAAGTTACGAGGAACATTCCAGAACACTCAACCTCCTCATCTCAGGCGCCAGGATCTTAGGAAGTGGGAAAGGCCAGCCAGGAGCAAAAAGCATTCCAATCTGGGGCTTGAATCTTAGTTTGAGAGATCCAGGTGATGCGGGGTCGGTGAGCCGAGGAGTCGAAAGAAAGATTTCTTAGACTCTTAAGATCTGGCAGTAGTGCTCTTTTATTTAGAGAATAGTATAGAATAGCATGGGGACAGGACCCATGGGCAGTGAGAGCTTCTGCTGCCGCCGCTTCTGCTGCCCCCGCTGGCATGGGGACAGAGCCCACGGGCAGTCAGAGCTCCTGCTGCTGCTGCTTCTGCTGCCCCCACTGGCATGGGGACAGGACCCACGGGCAGTCAGAGCTCCTGCTGCTGCCCCGAGTTGAGGGTTAGGGCTAAATTTAAGGCATAGGTATGTGAGTTATCTCTTTACAAGACAAAGAATATGTAAAAAAGTTAAAATGGTATCAGTGCCCGTATGGTCTGGCCGTTTGGCGGTCCCACAACTTTTAGATAAGAATCAAACCGGATTGAGTAAATGGCAGAAGTCACCGCTTGAATTTTATCCTCAGCTAAAGACAAAGGAGGATTTGGGGGGGGGGGGGGGTGTCAGTTACATGAGGTTGCCAGACAGTAACCAACTTAAGTTCTTGCCTCTGGCATTGATTAAGAGCTTCTAGAGATAAGACCATCCCCCCTTCTTCCTGGCACAGAGAGGGAGGCATCTTCACAGATAGAGGTTTCCCTTAGAAATGTAAATGTTTCCCAACAAAGGGGCAAACAAATTCCACTCCTTGGAGCCTGAATCTCATCTGTAGTTTTAAAACTAACCAGCCTAAAAATCCTCATCATAAGCCATTTTAAAATTAAGCAGCCTAAAAAATCCTCATCACAGGCAGCAAGGCGTTTTTGGGTAGAAAAGCTGATTCCCGTCCTGAAGGGGAAACTCACATTTCTGCTTTAATGTTGTCCTTTTCTAAAGGGCTCTCATGCTTGGTTTCCACAGGATGCAGCCACGAACAGGACAAATGTGGTTTCTGCTCTCAGGGAGTTTTACTAACCAGCTGGGAGACCCTAAGAAATGATGCAGGGTCAGTGAGCCGAGGAGTCGAAAGAAAGATTTCTTGGACTCTCAAGATCTGGCAGTAGTGCTCTTTTATTTAGAGAATAGTGTGGAATAGCATGGGGACAGGACCCATGGGCAGTCAGAGCTGCTGCTGCTGCAAACATGGGTGGAGAGTAAGGCTAAATTTAAGGCATAGGTATGTGAGTTATCTCTTTACAAGACAAAGGAAAGAATATGTAAAAAGAGTTAAAAATGGTATCAGTGCCAGTAGGGTCTGGTTATTGGGTGGTCCTATAACTTTTAGATAAGAATCAAACCAGATTAAGTAAATGGCAGAAGCCACCACTTAAATATTATCTTCAGCTAAAGACAAAGGAGGATGTTGGGGGGGAGGGTCAGTTACATGAGGTTGCCAGACAGTAAACAACTTAAGTTCTTGCCTTTGGCATTGATTAAGAGTTTCTAGAGATAAGGTCATCCCCCTTCTTCCTGGCACAGAGAGGGAGGCATCTTTACAGATGGAGATTTCCCTTACAAATGTAAATGCTTCCCAACAAAGGACAAGCAAACTCTGCTCCTCAGAGTTGCTTTTATTAAAAGTAACCAGCCCCCTTCTCATCTGCAGTTTTAAAAGTAATCAGCCTAAAATAATCCTCATCAAGAAAGTTTTTGTTTTTTCCTTAATTAGTTGGGACCTCAGTTTCCCCATCTGTCAAATGGAGGCCTTTCTCAGGGAGCTTCCAGAGGGTCCACTGAGGGGCGTTAGGCCCTCTGAAGACAGTGGCACAGACAGCTTTGCTAAAATCACTCCCCACGCCCGGGGACATCTCTCACTGAACAGCTCAGGAGCATATGCTCCCGCTCAGAGCTTTCGTCACCAAGGCCAGGACTCCATCTCTGTGTAAAGGTCCTTCCACACCTTCACTTTAAAAGTGACAGGTGAATCAATTTATAAAAGAGATTTTAAAAGATGATACTCAAAGTCGGTGAGCACGTTTTGAAATAGGCACTCCCATTCCCTGCTAGCAAACTATGCTAATTGGTACAACTTCTCTTTAAATCAATTTGGCAATCCAAATCAAGAGCCTTAAACCATTTGTTATTTTCTCACCTAGTAATTATACTTCTGGAAATCTGGCCTAAGGAAATAATGCAAAATATTTGTAAAAGCTTTATGGTGAAAGATGTTCATTGCTGCATTATTTCAAATGGCAACCCAAAAAACCAGTGGAAACAGCATTAAAAATGTATAACACTTTTAATAACCCAGGGAAGTGTTTCTCTTATGAAATTAATATAAAACGGTATAGACATTCAGTGTGATTGTAGCTATATTTTATGTATATATAATTTGTAATATATATGCTTAAATATATGAAAGGAAGTCACCAAAATGTTACTGGTGGTTACCTTGGGGCATTGGGATTTAGGGTCAGTCTGAATACAAGCTCACCCCATGGCCCGGAGGACAGGATCAGTGGCCAGAAACAGGGAGACATGTATGCCAAACCACCAACAGTGGTCATGCGTTATAGAGTGATGGGTCAGCCTCAGCAGCCTGGAGGAATGAAAAATACTTTGCCATATAGATCAGGGACTTCTGGTTAAACTAGCAGGTTACGTGGTTTATCTTCTCCCCCTAAACTCCACTAAAATTACTATAAGTGATAAAGCCCACATTGGACAAAGAGAACCGGAGAGGAGATGACAGTAATAAAATTTTGGAATCTGGAAAACAGACAAAAAGAAATCTCAGTGCTTTCCCAGGGAGAAGCAGAGAAGCCAGCAGATTCATACATCAGAACCCTGGAAAATCTCTGGAACGGGAGGCACGAAGCACCTCTGAGAGGGAGGTGCAGGCGGGCTAGAAACGGGAGGATGGATGGGTTACAAGACTGTGTAAAGCAGGGGAGACCTCCATAGCTCCTCTCACATCACCCACCCCTCCCTTACCCCAGGAGAAACTGGAACTTTACTCTGGAGGGTTTACCCAGAGGGACTCCGAACCCTGAGACACCGAGCACAGCCAAAGGTGGGATAATAAATTGAAATAAGTCAGATTAACAGAGACTGAGACCCTCCCAGCCCCGCTTCTCCATGTAACTTCCCAAAAGCTGGCAGCTTTTTACACTTTTACGGAAAGGACATTAGAGGCATCCTCCTTGAGGAAAACTCTGCCCAAAAGAAAAAGCCCACAGATACTGACATTTGGGGTTCCCCAATGAAACAGTTTATTCTCCACCAGAATATTCTATATTGAGACTCACCAGGGAAAAAGCCCCCTTGCTGTACACACACACACACAAACACACACACACACACACACACACGTGTATGTGTTCCAATCAGTTTCTTAGTATTATTACCCTTAAATATTAGCAGACTACCAAGAACCACCAGACATTTGAGGAAAACCTCTGACATGGAGGATGGAGACAAAATAAATAGGAAAAAAGGAACCAAGAGGAAACTGAGACGATGGCAGAAACAGAAGAATTATTACATCCATGATTAATAGGCTCAAAGAGATAAGAGAAGATATTCCCTTGACACAGAACAAAAGACTATAAAAAAAGAGCTATGAGATATTTAAAATATATCAGATTTTTTTAAACTCAAAATAATAAGGTTAGATGGCAAATTTTAGGCAAATCTCAGAAAGTCAAAAAAAGACTTGAAAATAGAATGAAACACATAGGCAAAAGAGGAATTCAAAAAAGACAGAAAATAGAGGGGAGGAGATCATCAAATAAATAGCCAAGGAAATTTCCCAGAACTGAAGAACATGAGTTCCCACCTGAAAAATTCTGCTAAGTGCTCAATCCAACAGATGAAGACACAGCTACGTCAAAGCAGAACGTGTGATATTTCAGCCGGCCAGAGAGAAAGAGAAGAACCTAAAAGCTCCAGGGAAAGGGTTGGGGATAGGACAGTGCAAAGGATAGAGGATCAAAATAGCATGAGACTTCTCAGGGGCCACACTGAAAGTCAGAATGCAGAAAAGCAATACCTTCAAAATGCTGAGGGAAAATTCTTTCCAACCTAGAGTTCTATACCCAGCCAAACTGTCACTCAGGACTGAGGGAAGACTAACGATATTTTCAGACATGAAAGTCTCAAAAAACTTAACCCCTATGAATCCTTTCTCAGGAAACTACTAGAGGATGTGCTTCACTTAAATGAAGGGGAAAAAAGAAGAGGGAAAAAGAAAGAAAGAATGGGATCCAGGACACAAGCGCTGCAACAGAGAAAGAAGGGATGCCCAGGATGATGGCGAAGGGAGATTCCAGGAGGACAGCAGGCCTGAAGAGCACCCAGAACTGACCAGAACAGGAGGACAGAGGGCTCCAGGAGGGGCATCTCTACGAAGATGAAATTGATGGATGATATACAGTGTTTAACGTATAAAGAGGAGATTTATACTTCTGGCAATGAATGAGGGAATAAATTAGTGGTAGGTACATAGAAAACAAGCAAATTGAAAAACACATATTTATCCCAAGCATATTTAATATAGTATAAAATGTGACTCAACTGTGAATAACACTTAAATAGTCATAATTATTTCAGCCTTAAACATTTGTCTCATGAATATCTTGAGAGGGTGGGAAGAAGTGGGGAGGGGCTATGATGTATAAGAGAGCTAAATCCCTATCCTTCATGGCAGGAAGTCAAGTGGTTAAAAATAAAACTGAAACAATCAGGAAATAGTATAAGCCTGTGATTTAGAAACAAGGAGAAAATACCAAAAGTAACAGCTAAAAGTTGAAAGTGGAAGGTGGGAATGGAGGAATGGGAGCCAGCCTAGGGATGGCTCTTTTTCATAAAAAGTCTTATTATTATGTTATACATACATAACTTTGATTTTTTAAATTAAAATTTTAAAATATGGAAGGCACCCATGGCAAGGTGTGGGACGCTGCAATAGCCAGGGATGGTTGACTCGGGGAACAGGGCAGGGAAGGGCAGGAAGGCACCAAAGCGGGTTGAGACTGGGGCCAAGAGTCAGAGGGGAAAGGAAACATCTCAGGTGCTTAAGCAGAGGAGTCTTGATCATGGCTTTGATCTTGATCTTGACCAGATTCTTTTTAGGAAGATCCTTAGGCAAAAAAGGGAGTGGGAGAGATGGATGGCAAGGGGCTCTTGGTAGGCTGTGCCCATTTCTAGGGAGAGAGGACAGCTCTGAACATGGCGGTGGTTGTGGGAATGAGAGGAGCACGTGGGTGACCCAAAGAGGAGCCCAAAGGAAGAAGGCTCTCCCTTCCACCACCCAATACAAAAATCGTGTTCAGATGTGAGGAGCCAAGGGGTAGAGTTAAGAGCTCAACCTTTGGAGCCTTTGGGTTAAAATATGGGTAGCTAGAGACCTGGGTGTGACCCTCTATCATGCCACTTACTAGCTGTATGACTTTGTGCAGGTTACTTGACCTCTCTGAATTCTGGGGGTTGTCTCAATTGCAAAATGGGCCTGACCACATCCATCTCACAGAGTTGCCCAGAGAATCTAAGGAAAGAACCTCTGTAAAATGCCTCTGCCAACACGTGTGAGCTCCCTCCTGTCCTGTGTCCCACCTTCCACTCCCACGATGGCATGAAAGTCTTCTAGGAAGACCCTACAAGCTCTTCTGAGCTTGATTTCCTGAATCCCTCAAGTGTGAGGCCCCAAAGGGTTCCTGGGAGGTACTGTCAACTCCCCTCCGATCAGCTCAAGAATAGAGACCACACAGGTTTGCATCAACCAGAAAGTCAGCTTTATTAGCCCACCACCAGCGGAGGGGGAGGGGAGACAGCTGGGAGCCGCGCTGGGAGAACAAGGGCCCGACCCAGGCCTTCAGGAGGGGAGGCCAGCAGGTGGACAGGAGGCTCTGGGAGAGGCAACTCAGTGCTTGGAGTTCTGGCCCTGGCTGAAACTGGAAGAGTCCATCTCCTTGAGGATGGACCGGGTCTGGCGACCGGAGGATGACGAGGAAGAGGAGATAACTGTGGGAGAGAGGAGAGGCGGTGAGAAGAGCTCTGAGAGCTAAGCAGACCCCATACATGGAGAAGGGGAGACTGGGGGCTCTGGAGTGCCCAGGAACCTCAGGAGCCTTACCATCGCGGGAAGAATAGGATTGGCTGGACATGTGCTGGGAGGAGAGGCTGTAGGGGAGAAGAGGCAGAGAGGTTAGATGTGCTGGGAGCAGTGGGGGGCTGAAAGGTCTATGGGGCAGGACTGGGGGCTGGGCACTCACTGGGCATCTTCTCCCTCCAGCAGGCGGCGGTAGGTGGCGATCTCCTGCTCCAGCCGCGTCTTCACGTCCAGCAGGATCTGGTACTCTTGACTCTGCTGCTCCATCTCGCAGCGCAGCTGGGCCAGCTGCTCCTCCACGCTGCTGATCAGCCCCTGGATCTGGGCCAGCTGCATGCAGTAGCGGCCTTTGGTCTCCTCCAGGCTGTTCTCCAGGGATGCTTTCTGTGAGCAGGAGAGAGAGAAAAAGGAGTCAACAGTGGTGGTCACTCCTGTCCCTCCAAGTCTCTGGGTATGTTTCCTGAGAGGTGCATGGATTTTGACCCCAGCTGGGCTACTGAGGGGCCAGACAACATGGAGAAAAGTTGCTCCACCATTATGGGCCTTAATTTGTCCATCTATATAATTTGTCCCACTCCTAGGAAAAGAGTGATGGAACTGTATCGTGGCAGTATTGAGGGGCTGGTGGCCATTACTGATGACTTGGGGGCTAGGGCTGGGCCAGGTCCTCATACCATGCTGAGCTGGGACTGCAGCTCGATCTCCAGGCCCTGGAACACCCTCCGCAGCTCAGTCACCTCACTGCGGCTGGTCTGCACCAGCTCACTGTTGGAGGCCACTTCTTTGTTCAGCTCCTCTGTCTGGGATAGGAAAGAAGAGCAGAAGGTGTGAGTAACTGCGGAGGTGCCCCCTGGCTGGGAAGCCCTGCAGGAGGGCTGACGGCCCGAGCCCCACCTTGCTCAGGAACCAGGCCTCGACGTCTCTGCGGTTCTTCTCCGCCATCTGCTCATACTGGTCGCGCATCTCGTTCAGGATGCGGCTCAGGTCCACACCAGGTGCAGCATCCATCTCCACGTTGACGTCCCCACCGGTCTGACCCCGCAGGGCAAGCATCTCCTAGAAAGGGATTCAGGGAGGTGGTCAGCTCAGTTGACCCCTTTCCTGTCCCCAGGCACATCTGCAACCCCACCGAACCAGCCTCCCACCCCCAACGCCAGCAGCAAACTCACCTCTTCGTGATTCTTCCTCATGTAGGCCAGCTCCTCCTTCAGGCTCTCGATCTGCATCTCCAGGTCCGTCCTGGCCAGGGTCAGCTCGTCCAGCACCCTGCGCAGGCCGTTGATGTCGGCCTCCACGCTCTGGCGCAGGGTCAGCTCGTGCTCATACCTGGCAGGACAGACGTCAGGGCATCAGGTTCCATCTGTGAGGCTTCTGAGCCTCAAGACCTACTGGTCCACCCGGATGGACAGCCCCACTACCCGCCCCCTGCCTCTTCTCTCTGCCCTCAGCCCACCACAGCGGCTGCTCACTTGGTCCTGAAGTCATCCGCCGCCAGCCTGGCATTGTCGATCTGCAGAATGGGCTGAGCATTCTCAATGGTGGCCGCAATGATCTGCAGAGGGCGTGAGGGACAAGGGGCCTGGTTAGCCAAGACCCTGAGGTGAAGGAGAGCAGAGAGGGGAGAAAGGAGCCTCCCCAAACTTGAGTGCTGTCTGGCTGTCAGGTCAGGTCCTCTGCTCCCCCAGCCAGCCCGGGGTGCCTTCTCCACCCAACTCAGGGTGTGTAGGGAGGCACCCTACATCTCCCATCACCCCATCCTGGGCCAAGGCTGAGAGCTGAGGGTGCAGTGCAAGAACACTTGCAGGGAATTAGAGGTTCAGGGTTCCAGGCCCAGCTCAGACACGTAGATGCCGAAGAGGGACCCTCTGCCACCAATTCTGAGTGGACCTTGGCTGCTCCCCCAAGGCAGGCCTTGGTCTCCCTGTTTGTAAAGTGGAGATGCTAGCAAGCAGTTTTCTAAGGGCCACTGATGCCCTGGCATCTCTCAACGTGCCACCCACCGGAGCAGCCCATCTGGCCACCCACCTTGTTCCTCAGGTCCTCAATGGTCCTGAAGTAGGGGCTGTAGTCCTTGGCCTCAGTGGGCCGCTGCCTCTGGTACCAGTCGCGGATCTTCACCTCCAGGTCGGTGTTGGCCTCCTCCAGGGCGCGCACCTTGTCCAGGTAGGAGGCCAGGCGGTCGTTGAGGTTCTGCATCGTGATCTTCTCATTGCCAGAGAGGAGGCCACCATCACCACCACCAAAGCCAGCACCAAAGCCAGCACCAAAGCCAGCACCAAGGCCACCACCATATCCTCCACCGAAGCCGCCACCCAGAGCTCCACCAAAGCTGCTGCTGCTGAAGCCGCCGCCATAGCCGCCCCCCAGTCCGCAGGCTCCCATGGAGGAGTAGCGGCTGGAGGAGACCGACATGCCGCCCCCGTAGGCGCTGGGGGCCCGGCAGGACCCTCCGGCCAGGACAGAGGACATGCGGCTGGAGCCACCACCGATGCCACAGGAGCCCTTCATGGAGCTGGAGGAGGTGAACTGGCGGCTGCAGGAGGTCATGGTGCCGAGGGAGGCGAGTGAGCGAGCGAGTTGGCGGAGAGAAGAGAAAGGTGCTCCAGGAGGCTGGGAGAATGCTGGGGCTGCCTCCAACCCCAGGAGCCTTTATATGCACCTGGGGAAGGCGGGGCCCTCCGAACTGCTGACTCCGGGTTCCCCTTTGGATTTCATCATTCCAGGTCCTGCCCAACTCCCCACTCCAGATTATTCAGCCCAGGGTGGACTCACTTTGCTGCATGCTGCTCGGAGTTCCCACCCAGCTTTGGGGGTGTGGGGCCGAGAGAAAACACACAAGCGGGAGTCGGTCGTGACTCAGGCTGGGTGGTGGGGACCCAGCTCTGTTCCTGGAGCCCCAGGGACCAGTGGGGCCTTGGCACAGGCAGCTTCGTGGTGGCTGCATCCCCAGGCAGTGAGTCAGCCCATGGAAGGACTCCCTGCCCCACGGTGACAGCCTTGCTGAAATGGTCTCAGCGATGCCATCCCGGGGCTGTCTCGGGATGCAGCTGTGGGGATCCTAAATGCCTGGCTCTGCACAGGAGAGTTGGTTCTGTGGCCTCACTCTGCTTTGCTCACTGTGTGACTGAGGCCCCTCACAACCTCTCTGGGCCTCTGTTTCCCCTCAGTAAAGTGGCCTGGACTGGGTGATCTTGGAATCCTTTCTAGTTCTAAAACTTCTATGACTCTGTTTCCCTTATGGGATTTAATCCCAATGTCAGAGGCTGCCTTTGAGCCCCAGGACCTCCAGAAGTGGAGCGTGCCATGGACGCAGTACGCTCTGTGGAGCCAGACAGACTCAGCTTGAACCCCTGCTCTGCCACTTATAAGCTACATGGCATAGGCAGCCCTCTAGCCCCTCTGCGCCTCGGTTTTCTCATCTGTAAAAGGGGAGGACACACCACCAGCCACAAAGAACATGCATGAAGGACCCTGCCAGCCCTGCCCTTCAGCCTCCCCACCTTCCCTTTCCAGCCCAGCTGCCCCTCGCTTGCCTCCTCACGCCCACCTCTGTGCTCTGGCACCTCCCTACCACAACCCTGCCCTCTCCTCCGCACCCCGACACTCCCACCCCAACGCATTGCTACACCTCATCCCAGGCGCCCACTGTAAACTGTGGTGGGAGGGAGACCCGTCCTGCCACCAGGGCCGTGTGTGACCCCTGACTCAGCCATGGGCTACCCACACAGAAAACAGTCGTATCCAGTGCTCAAGTCCCCAACAGTTTCCTCTCGCGTGTCCACAAATTCCAGGCTGGGCTTGGCAGCTTCATTCATGCAGTCCAGGAGAGGGAGAAGGCAGCTCTCTGGTCATCTGCCTCGCTCAGATACTGCAAGGAGTGCCCTGCTCATGCCACACGGCTCTGTGAGGGTCGTTATTCCTGCCACCAGTTCACAGGCGAGGGAGCTGGAAGAGTAAGTGGGCTTCCCTGGACAACAGTCACTGGGGAGCTGAGGTTTTGAACCCCTGTCTGTTGGCTCACCCAGCCCGGGCCCTTTCCACCATCCTGAACTGCCCTCTCTAGTGCCTCCAAAATATATCATTGTCTTGAATTAACCCTGTGAAGGGGGGAGGGGAGAGGGAGAAACAGAGAGGGGGTGGTTCACCCAAAGTCACTCGGCTTTAAGCCATGAAGCCGGGACTAGAACCCAGAGCTCAGGCCATCTCCTCTCTCCCATGATGCCTTGCAGGCAAGTATGGACCAGGTATGTCCATTCTCATCTACCTCCCCACAGTGCCCAGGACAAGCTCCGCCCACAGTGGGCATGACCTTGGCCTGAGGGCTGGAGGCAGGATTAGGGGATGTGGACCTAAAAACGAGGCCTCCTCAGGGTTCTCTGGGGGTCACCCACATTCCTGGTTCCTGTCCTTGCTGTGAGGGGCCTCTGTGGAGGGGAGAGGAGCCAGGACAGGGCTTGCATCAGCCTGAGCTCTGCCAGCCGATACCACCTGGAACCTCGGGCAAGAAATTCTCCATCTCAGCATAACCAGGGCTTTGTTACTGCTGCTCAGCATCCCGTCAGCTTGTAGGCACAGGGCCCAGAGGTATGAGCAGAACTGATGCCCAGCGACGCCTTCAGCGCCAGGCCTGGGAGAGAGAACTCGGCACTCCCTTCCCCCAACCCCCAAAATGGGCAAAGGGGACTCTGGAATCTTGGACAAAAATCCCACCATCCCAGAGACCAGCATGGGCCTGGGGTTCAGGTCCAGTCACAGACTCATCACCCTCAGAACTGGAAATGACCTTTGAGGTCTCCAAAGGTCACCAAGCCCCAACCAGAGAGAGTGAAACATTTGTCCCGGGTTAAACAGCATGGAAGCAGAGGAGCAGAGACTCAACCCGGCTCCAACACCCTAACTGAGCTCCACGCCGACCCTCCCAGTGATCTCTGGGAGCTCCTTCTCTGTCCCCAGCACCCCCCGCCACTGGGATCACTGCCCCTCCCCCCGTTCCTGGAGGCGTCATGGGTGGGATTACACACAGGCCCAGCCCTGGAGGTCTAGGGGTCTGCCTGGGCTGAGAAGCTGCGGGAAGTTGCCAACCAAGCCATCAAACCACTCAGTCCACATGGCAGACCAAGCACCCACTGTGTGCCCAGCACTCGGGGTGTGGGGAGTTGCGGAGATGGTGACAGAGTCTCTGACCTTGGAACTTATCACTTGACCCTGGAGGGAAAACTAAGGCTGGGAATACAGCACCACGTGGCAGGAAATGTGGGGGGCTTGGCCTGCAGGATGCAGCTGGGTAAGACTCTGAGCCTCAGCAGTGAAGGAGGGGGCTGCCCCTCAGATCCTCTTCAGAAGGGGCCTGGAGTAACCAGGGGAGGCTCCAGCGGGGCCTCAGAAGATCTGAATTGGCAGAGAAGGAGCAGGGGGCAGCCTCCCACCAAGCTGGCACTCCTCCTCCAGGCGGTGGGTTCCTTCCCATACCTAGCCTCTTTCCTCTCTCCTTTGTCCCGCCCCGTCTCGGGTATGAGGTCATCTTGCCCCTGAGTTGGCTGGGAAATAGTATTGGCCAATGCCACGTCTCAACTTGCAGTGGTTCCCAAACCTGACCGAGCAGCAGAATCCCCATCCAGATTCCCGGGCTGTCAAACCCACTGCATCAGCATCGCACACAAGCCTGACTGTGGGGATGGTTTCCAAGCCCCCAGGGGATTCTGGTGACCAGCCAGGCTGGGAAGCAGAAGGCAGCTGGGGCAGGGAGGGCAGGGGAAGGAGGCCCCAGGGAGACTGAGGGGAGAGAGGGGGCTGCTGTAGGGCCCCCGCCCCTGGTGGCAGCCGGAGCCACGGGCTTCGTGCAGGATGAAGAAAGAGAAGAGCCCGAAGGAGACAGGACAGAGCAGCCTGAAGCTGGGCAGGCGGGGGCCAGAACTTGGGCAAGTCGTTCTTCTTCTCTGAGCCTCAGTTTCCTTCTCTGGGAAATGGGAATGTCAACACTGCTTCGCAGGCATGTTAGAGGATTCGAAGTAAAGTAAATGTAGTACCTGGCACAGACTGGCGGCTGCCATTGCATCTACTCACGGGTATTTATAAAGTACCTACTACATGCCACATGCTGTGCTGGGCCCTCAGATGCAGAGAAAGAGAAAGAGAATCCCCCAGGGCACAATGTCTGGCAGGGGAGACACGGTAATCCCAATACCGTGTGGTCAGGCCGCCATGGGGCGCAGGGGACCTGCAGGGAGGGGCCGGCTCCCTGGGAGTGAATGAATGTCCCCTGTCCAGGCTCTGGCCCCATGACTGCTCCCAGGATCTGGGTGAATCTGTGAGCACCAAGCCTGCCTTGGATGGTCCTCTCCCCTCCCCAGTGTTTGATGCCCCTCTTCTGAGGGTAGGGGCTGTCACAGCCCCTCATACTGGTCTGCACAACCAGGGAGCCCTCAGGGGAGCCCATGGCTGGGTCACGCTCGGTTACAGCCCCAGCCCTGTGCCTGGTGGCAGAACTGCCCCCCTCCTTACCCCCTGTTCGCCTCAGCCCCCCACGGCCTGGGGTGGCACAGGAGACCCGCACTGCCTAAGGGCTGAGGGAGTGCCGCCAGCCCCCCGCTGTGTCCTGCTCACTGCCCCTACACTGGGGTTCCTCGGGGTCCCTGCAGGCCAGGGCCTGTGTCCCCTCCTCCCCCAGGGCCAGGTGCAGACCCAGGCACAGAGCAGTGCAATGCCGTGGACCATGCTGCTGCCGTGTCATCTCCCTGCAGGAAGCCCTGCCAAGCCGCCCTTCCAGGGTGTGGGCGTGGTGGAGGAAGAGTCACAGGGGCTGGCTGCTGCTGGGCCAGGGCCCGGGCCTGGGAATCAGGTGTGTGTGTCCGTCATATGAGAGTGGGCGAGGCAGTGCCCAGGGCAGTTGCAGACCAGTCCGCTGATGGGGGTGAAACAGGCTGTGGGCTGGACGGGTGGGTGTGGACAAACTGCTGGAGAGTCCTACAGCTGGGTGCCCCAGTCCAGCCACAGGCACACGTCCCCAGCAGCCTGGGTCAGCTTGGGGTGCCTAGACAAAGCCACCAAATTTCCCCACACCATCCCGAGGGGGACCATGGGCCCCCACCCCTAGTCACTCCTCCCTGTGGATCCCACCTGCCAGGGCCTGGGCTGAGCCCTCCTGGAAAGGGTGGGGCTTTCCCTCTCTGGGCCCAAGACTATCCCCTGAGGACTCCCAATCCCAGCAGGCTGCCACCTGGCTGCTCCTCCATCATGGCCTCCTGAGCCGCCCACCCACTCCCTTTGTGGGCAGGGGCTGCTCCCAGAGCAGAGGGGCAAAGTCTGGGGCTGCTTCTGACCAGCCCCACACTCTGACCCCTCCTCACTCACCCCATCATAGGAGTGAACCTGCCTAAGAGCCGGGGGCGGGGCAGGGGGTGGGGCTCTCGGCTCCTCTTCCCAGCACAGAGGTCTCCCTCTGGCTCCTGCTCCACCCCTGACATGCCAGGCTCCAGACAAGGGCTGAGTCACTGCTCCTCGGAGCCTCAGTGTCCCCATCCGCACAATGGGGAGCCTCTTCCCAGACCCTCCCTGCTTCCTGGGACTGTTGTTCAGATAAACGAGATCAACCTGCAGGTGAGCCATCCTTGGCCCCCCGGGCTGGTTCTTCTGGTTGCAGCTGGATGTGCGGTGGGGGCCTGGTGGGTACAGTGCTTCCCTCCTGATTGCTGCCCAGGCAGCTGAGAGACGCCAGCCTCTGAGGGAGCCACCAGCCTCTGAGGGAGCTGAGCCCACACTCCCAGCTGGCTTTGAGTCTTGCAGTTGATGCTGCAGGCCCAGGATCCTGGACTCCAGCCGGTGGTCCTGCCACAGAAAGGAACTCGCCATCCTCACCATCCCCATATCAAGGCCCAAAGGGCCGTTAGCTGGGGCTCCTCTCACCCCTCATTTTACCGCGGCTTCTGAGGTCGGAGAGGACTACAACCTGCACCAAGTCCCCACACCCAGCTGCCCACTCCAGCGACAGCGCTGGTGCCTCTGCCCCACCTGCCCCTCTCTGGCCTCTGCTAGTCCCAAGCCCGTCTCTGCACCAAGCCTGGGGCAGTGGGGGGCCTCCGGCTGCTCCTCCCCCTTCCTGGCCCAGGGCCCCACCCCCTCGTCTGATTCTGCAGCAGCAGACAGCCCCAGGCCTGTCTGTGAATTGGTGTGGGGGCTCCCCTCCTCTCACTAACCCCTTCCACCTGACAAATAAAAATGACAAGTAATAGGACATATTGGAATATATGTGGAAGCCATTTGGTGTAAACCTAATTCGGCCTGACTTTGTTTTTTCCAAAAGGGCCTGACTGGCCATTGAGCACGCATTGTATATCTGCTTAGACATTTCCTATGGCCAGAACAAAGGCTCTTGAGATAAAAGTGCAACTTCCCCCCACATTGCCATTTCCTGAGGGATAAGCATTTTTCCTTAGGCTAGGAACTGATTGCTGCACTCACCTTTGACCACCCAGCCCACCTGTGACCACTCAGCTGGAGACAACAGACTGCCACCCTGCTGTGGTCTCTGAGACAGAAGACCTACCTGCTGTTTCCATCAATCGCTGTGCAGACAGAGCAGTCTCGCGACTATTGTAAAAGGGACATTTCAATCATATGTGAAACACCCTCTTTGAGGGTATATAACCACCCTGTGTACCCCCACTTCTTTGGAGTGCCCTGTTCCTTTGTGGAAAGACTCTCCCGGGTTATAATCCTCAGATTTAAGCTCATAATAAACTCACCCAAATTTTCATTTATAGATTGGATATGGATTATTTTCGTCGACACACCCACCCCACTTCTTGGAGAAAACCAGGAAAGCAGGCCGGCCCCACCCAGTGGTTTCCAGATTTACTCAGAGGAAGACTTCCAGGTATCAGGGCTCCTCCCCAACTGGCTCATCACCCGCCCCGAGAGTGTGAGGGGCTGGGGCCCAGAGGGTCCTGGGCATGGCTGGGGCAGGACTGCCCCTCCCCACTCTCCCATCTCCAGGCTGCTGGAACGCAGAGGAGACAAACTGCCAGGAGGCTGGTGCCCCTCTTAACACCCCCATCCTGAGTAGCAGCTGACTATTTGAGGAAACACCCCTGAGAGAGGCCCCAGCCTTTCTCCCACTGCCCCCTGGGGTCCACAGTCTTCTCCAGAAGCACAGGCCTCCAGCTCATATTCCTGGAGTACCCCTGGGGGCCCACAAGCCCTCTTGGGGATTTCCTGAGACTCACGCAGGAACCTGGGCCCTGACTAGCCAGCCCGCCTCCCCTTCCCCACCCTCGTGCCTCTCCCAGAGGATCCTGCCTCCCCTCTCAGTCCTTGCTCACCCCCTGCCCCCTCTCAGAGGAGGGCACGGCCCCCAGGACCCTGGGAAGCACTCGGTTGGATGAGTCATCCCTCAGGGGTCTGGCTCCCACACCTGAGAACTTCTTGTCCATTTAGTCACAGGAAAAAGAGGCTTAGCAAGGGGGTGTGACTGCCCGAGGTCACAGACCTACTTATAGGGCAAGAAGAGGCCACCTAAGACCCCCTCTGATGTGGTGACCCCACCCTGGGTCTGGCACTGCCTGGACCACCTTGCCTTGGATCCCTGGGCCTTGGGAGATGCAAAGTGCCCCCTGCCCCCAGCTCTGCCCAGCCCTACTCTTTACTAAGATGGTCTGTGATGACCTGACCTCCAAGCCAACAATAGTGGGTGTCCATGGACTCCACCTCTGCCTCCTGTGCCCCCAGGTTCACCCATTTCTCACTGGGGCCCACCTCAGTGGCCACGATCAGGATGCATTCCGTGAGTGAGTCAACAAGCTTTATTGATCAGGCAGAGGAGTGTGGGAAGGGATCGAAGGGGTGGGGAGGGGGCTGTGGCTGGGGAGGCCAGTGGCTGCAGGGCTGACGGGGGCTGCCGCCTCCCTGCCCCTGGGGGCTGGCTGGGGGAGCTGAGTCTTCAGTGGGTGGTCTGGTGGACCTGCTCTCGGGAGGAAATGACCCTGCCGTCCTGGACCTCTTCCACAATGGTGCGCACCTGGCGGGTGGTCACGGCTGCAAGAGACAGACACGGGAGGTGGGCAGGGGCCAAGAGACCTTCGCTCAACCCCCAGCCCCCAGATTGGAGCCTGCTTTCTCCCCCACAGCCGCTCGGTGTCCAGGCCTCTCCTGGCCCCTCAACATCACAGCTACACCTCTCCCTCCTGTCCTTGCCACTCATTCCCCACTTCTATCCTGTCCCTCTTCTGGTGTCCGGGAGTGAGTCCTGCCTCCAGATGAGTCGCTTGATGCTGACCCACTGAGTCCTTCTGCAAGAGACGCACCAAGCAGCCTGGGCACTACAGCAAACGGGGTCTACCTCCATTTCTCTGCAGTCCCGAGGGTGAGGACTGTGCTCCTGTCTCCCCCATCAGACTGCGATCTCCAAGACAAGAACCTGGTCCCCATCACCCCCAGTAGGCTAGACACCCCAGGGCTAAGATCTTATCCTCCCCCAGGCTGGGATCTGGAGGACAAGGACCGAGTCTCTTTCTCCCATCAGACTAGAGACCCCAGAGACAGGACTGCTTTGCTCATCTGTAGAGTCTCCAGTGATGAGGATTTTAGGCTGGTTAATTTTAAAACTGCAGATGAGAAGCAGGCTCCGAGCAGTGGAATTTGCTTGCCCTTTGTTGGGAGGCATTTGCATTTGTGGGGAGAAGCTCCATCTGTGGAGATGCCTCCCTCTCTGTGCCAGGGGGAAGGGGGATGGCCTTGTCTCTGGAAACTCTTAATGCAGAAGGCAAGAACTTAAGTTGGTTACTGTCTGGCAACCTCATGTAACTGATTTAGGGTGGTGGCTTCTGGCCTTTACTTAATCCGATTTGATTCTTATCTAAAAGTTGTGGGACCACCCGATGGCCAGACCCCACCTGCACTGATACCATTTTAACTTTTTTCCATGTTCTTTCCTCTGTCTTGTAAAGAGATGGCTCACATACCTATGCCTTAAATTTAGCCTTACTCTCCAGCCATGTTTGCAGCAGTAGCGGGAGCAGCACCTCCTCCTGCCCGTGGGCCCTGTTCCCACGCAGCAGCCTGACTGCCCATGGGTCCTGTCCCCATGCTACTCCACACTATTCTCTAAATAAAAGAGCCCTACTGCCAGATCTTGAGAGTCCAAGAAATCTTTCTTTCGACTCCTCGGCTCACCGACCCCGCATCATCAAGAGCAAGGATCATGAGACTGTGTCCCTATCTCCCCATCAGAGGAGAGTCTCCAGAGCTAAGACGATGTCTCCCCTGTCCGACTAGGATCTCTAGGGTAAGGACCATCTCCCTGCCCCGCCCCCATCAAACTCCCTCATCTGGTTCCCCTGAGCATGGACCCTGAGCCCTAACGGGTCCCTTCCCCCCTCCCCACCCCTTTTGAGGATCAGCCATCATTTCCTGGAGCTCCTGGGGACCCTCCCCCAGCAATGTGCAGATGGATGGCCTGACCCATGCAGCTCCGCCCTCAGCTACCAAGATCCTTACGTTCTCTGGGCTTGTACTGAGTCAGGCTGCAAAAAAAACAGAGAGGAGATTAGATGTGGGTCTGAGAGCCCCACCCTTGCCCCTGGCCCCAGCCCTGGCCCAGGGCCCCCACTCACTGGGCATCCTCTCCCTCCAGCAGGCGGCGGTAGGTGGCGATCTCCTGCTCCAGCCGCGTCTTCACATCCAGCAGGATCTTGTATTCCTGGTTCTGCTGCTCCATCTCGCAGCGCAGCTGGGCCAGCTGCTCCTCCACACCGCCGATCAGCCCCTGGATCTGGGACAGCTGCACGCAGTAGCGGTTCTCTGTCTCCGCCAGGCTGCCCTCCAGGGATGCTTTCTACAGGAGGGTAGGAGGAGCAGAGGTGAGTGAGGGTGGTCAGGGCCCCCTCCAGGACGCTGGGCACACCCCAGGCCTGGCTGCACCCCTACCATGCTGAGCTGGGACTGCAGCTCGATCTCCAAGGCCTGCACCGTGCGCCGGAGCTCCGAGATCTCACTCTTGCCGCTCTGCACCAGCTCGCTGTTGGTGGCCACCTCGCGGTTCAGCTCCTCTGTCTGCAGAAAAGACACAGGACAGTGCAGCATGAGCCTGGGATCCCTCTTCCAAGTCAGACGACTCCATGGTCTCCACATGCTCAGCCCCTTCTGTGCCCAGACCCAGCACTCCCCATAACACCCCTGACCATGGTCACCTTCCTGACCTCCCCTGGGCCCCTCAGGCCTCCTCCCAAACCTCACTGTGGGAGCCGTGCCTTCTCAGCAGCTTCCCACTTCCCAAAGCCCAGAAGCCTTTGAAATGATGTTGAGTTTTATCTTTCATCCCTACAAGTGGAAGGCACAAGAGTAGGAAACTCGAGAACCAGCCAGGACAGGGGCCCAGACCCTGGTGCTGGTTCCTGACTTCCTGACGGAGAGGCAGAAGCTCCCAGGGTCTTTACCCTTTGGCTTCATTCCTGAGGGGCTCCCCTCCCATCCCCCAGATCCAAGCTTTAGCCAGGCTCTAGGCTTGTAGATGCAGAGGGTGACACCAAAACCCCTGGGGTCCCTGCAGCTCCCTGAGGATAGGCCAGCCCAAGATGCCAGGCGCTCGGCTGACTGTCAGGACTCAGTCCTTAAACCCCACAGCCTGGGAGAGGCCTCTGGCACGCGTGGCCCCACCTTGCTGAAGAACCAGTCCTCCGCGTCCTTGCGGTTCTTTTCCGCCATCTTCTCGTACTGGTCGCGCATCTCGTTCAGGATGCGGCTCAGGTCCACGCCAGGGGCCGCGTCCATCTCCACGTTGATCTCACCGCCCACCTGTCCTCGCAGGGCGTTCATCTCCTGTGGGGGATGGAGATTGTGGGGGTGGGCATCCGGGCCTATCCTGACCTCTCACTCCCAACCCTTCCCACACAAGCTCTCCAGACCCCTCCCGAGGAGTCCTTCATTCTGCCTATCCTCTCCCCTCTGACCCTCCTAAAAACTTTCGTCGTCTGCTCTGTAAGGGCTCTGCCTCCACCATCAGACTGGGAGCTGCCTGTGTCTCCCCCTTAGACTAAGGGCTCTCCAAAGATAAAATCTAATTCTTAGGTCTGTGCCCCCAAAATATCCCCTCTAATTTCCAAACTTCTACATAGGGCCCAGATTCGAGGATTTGAACTGAGACAAGGAGGAGACCACCTCGCTTATCCCCTGTCCTTGTGAGGGAGGCCAGATGGGCAGAAGAGGCGTTTGCAGGCCCCTGGGAGGTTCCCTGGATGCAGGGAAGCAAGGTGGCACATGGAGGAGGCTGCCCTGACTCTGGCTCTGCAGACAGGGCAGCCCCGTAAGGTGACCAGCTCTGGTGCACCTGCTCTGCTGTCTTCCCACGGCCTCAGCCTTGGCCCAGCCCCAGAGCCCTGCCACCCGCTCCACAGCCTCTTTGACCTGCTGCCTGGGGTGCCCCACCTCCTCATGGTTCTTCTTCATGTAGGCCAGCTCCTCCTTGAGGTTCTCAATCTGCATCTCCAGGTCGGCTCTGGCCAGGGTCAGCTCGTCCAGCACCCTGCGCAGGCCGTTGATGTCGGCCTCCACGCTCAAGCGCAGGGCCTGCTCCGTCTCGAACCTGCAAAGGGAACCAGAGACTTCAGACTAGATGCTTGGACTGGTAGAGCCAGGACCTGGCCCTCATCCCGCCTCCACCAGAGCTCTAAGGGCTTGTAAGGAATGATGAGGGGATGGAGTGGAAGCAAATTCTAGCCTGTCCCTGGGGCCCCTGGGACCCCACAAAAGGCAAGGCCCCACACCCACCCAGCATCCTTGCTTCTCTCCTCTCTGCCTCCTGCCTCCCTCTCTTCCATCACTTGCCTAAGCCCAGTGACCATCAGAATTTGCTGCATCCTGGACTAAGAGGTAGGCTCTTAGCTCCTGGGACTTGCCCACCCCTAACTCCTGGCCCTTGCCACAAGCAACCGAGGAGTCCTGGGGTGGAGAGGGGTGCCCCAGCTCCTCCCCAGCCCACTGGTAGGGCTCACTTGGTGCGGAAGTCATCAGCAGCCAGACGGGCATTGTCGATCTGCAGGTGGATACTGGCATTGTCCACGGTGGCCGTGAGGATCTGGAGAGAAGAGAGAGTAGTCAGGTCATTGGGTGTGGGCACCTCAGCCCAGACCAGGGTTCTGAGATGAGTCTTCCTGGCCCAGGGGCCAGGATGCAGCTGCCTTCTCCAAGAAGGTTCCCCTCCCCCCCCCCCAGCCTCTCCCCTTTACTGTGCTGCAGTGGTTGGCAGGGGCCAGGCCAGCAGGAGTCTGATGCCCTGAAACTTACCTCCCCTGCCCCCAGGACCTGCCTCCCCCGACACAGACCCCCAGGCCAGGCTCTACCTTAAACAAGAGGAGGCATTCGAGTGCCCAGCTGGGAATTCGGAGAGCCAGAGCGGAATGGGAGAATGGCCCCAGGGCAGAACCCCAGAAAGATGAGGAGATGTGGGCACCCCCTCCTTTTACAGTTGGGGAGATGGTACCTCTGAGAGACTCCCCAAAAAGGAAGTTAAGGAGCCCTCACCAAAGAGCATTTCCAAATCAGAAGCCATGAGCCCCACTAAACCCTAACCCCGGGCCCCCGCAGGCAGCCCTGCACCCCCCCCCCCCAGGTTTGCTGAGCCCATTCTTGAGGAGGCAGCAGGAGGGATGGAGAAGCCAGAAATATCCCCAAATAAGGCACACAAGAGGCCTCCTGAGGGCCCGCCCCCTCTCTCCAGCCTCCTCCCAGCAGGTGTCATCAGGAGCTCACTCAGACCCTTCACCCTGCCATCGCCCAGAATCCCCCTCTTACTCCAAGGAGAGAGGTGCCCACATATCTGGCCACCCCATGGGCCCAGCCTTCCACATGCATTCACTCATCCTATAACCACATGAGGTGGCAAGAAGCTCTGTGATGAGGAAACTGAGCTCAAAGGAGCTCCTCAAAGCCTGCTTGTCCCTGGTCCAGGCTGCTGCCCACGATAAAGGGAAATGTGGGCCACATAGTGCTGCCAAGGTGGACTCCCAGAGGCCAAGCTGGCGCCAAGCAGTCCTTGGCTCCCCAAGACCCTATTGCTGCCCCCAGGCTGGACTCTAGGCCTTGGTCAAGGGCAGGAGGTGAGGAAGGAGAAGTCCTGCCCCTCCCAGGCCCCCTCTCACCAGCAGGCCCTACCTTGTTCTTCAGGTCCTCGATGGTCTGGAAGTAGGGGCTGTAGTTGGGGGCGGGCCCCGGGGCCTGCTTCTGGTACCAGTCACGGATCTTCACCTCCAGCTCGGTGTTGGCCTCCTCCAGGGCACGCACCTTGTCCAGGTAGGAGGCCAGGCGGTCGTTGAGGTTCTGCATGGTAGCCTTCTCACTCCCCGCCAGCAGCCCATCAACACCACCAAAGCTGCTGCCATAGCCACCGCCAGAGCCGAAGCTGTAGCAGCTGGAATAGCTGCTGCCCCCAAGGGCACTGCCCAGGCCACCAGCAGACCCCAGCCTGCAGGAGCCGGCACCCAGGCTGCCAGACAGCCGGCAGGAGGTGCGGGATGAGCCGCCCCCCAGGCCAGAGGAGCCCTTGATGGAGCTGGAGGAGGTGAACTGGCGGATGGTGGTGGTCATGCTGGCAACAGCAGGCGGCAGTCAGGCACGGAGCAGAGCAAGAGGGTTCGAGAGGAGAGAGGCCCAAGGCACAGGTTGCTGCTGGGGCTCGCCTGCCTCCTTTATAGGCCAACCAGTGGGCGTAGCGATTACGGCAGGCTCGCTCCTCTGTTTCCATTCCCCTGGGCTTTCATCACCGCTGGCTGCCAGCCAGCTCCCAGGTGGCTGTGGGCCCCCTCCCCTCCCACCATTAGGGCTTTGCCTCATTTCTCCGAAGCCCCGTGCTGGGCGTCTGCATGTGCATGTGCGTGTCTCTGGTCTCAGGCCCGTCACCTGTGATTCAGGCAGGCCCTCCAGCTACGCTTTCCCATGACCTAATACGGAGAAGAGAAGAAGGCAGGACGTCACCGTCACTGGGCCCTCCCAGGCAGCTGCCACCCCAGCCCAGCCCTCCTGGACCTTGTGTCTGATGGGGAAGCAGGTTGGGGACCAGGCAGCCTCCAGGCTGAGGTTGCTCTCCTTCATCACACAGCACACCCCACACGGTGCTGGCCCTGGGCTGGGTGCTGGGGAGGCAGTGAGGACCAAGCCCCATCCTGCCTTGGAAACTGGCCCTAAACCCACCTGGCTCACCACATAACACCGTGACTCTGTCAAGTCTCAGATTACCACCCCATTTCACAAGTAAAGGAAATTGGGGCTCAGACAGGGTGGTGTCCCACGGCCCCACCTAACTCCAGAACTGAGCTGGCTGGCTACACCCTTTGTACCCCCGTGCCACAGCCCCCACAGCCCTCCCCCCGGGCCCTGGGCGCACCATCCCCTTCTGCAGAGCCCTGACCCAGGCAAGCACTCCAGGGACTGTGAACCCATCTGGCCAGCTTTCTGACCCTGCCCCCATCCCTGGGACCACCGGTGACTCAGTCTCCTCTTCTAACCTTTCCCCAACCCCTCTTACAGGTGGGCGTCCTCGGCTAGGGTGGGCAAAGAGGAGCTTAGCTGTAGGTGGGGAAACGGCAGGCTGGGAGGGAAGCTTGGTGGTAAAGGGGGCTGAAAGAGCTGTGAGGGGCACCCCCTTTCCACCCTTCCTACCCCTCCTGTACCCCAAGAGGCCTCAGGGCGAGGCGAGGGGCATACAGCTCAGGTCCCAGCCAGCTGGAAACTGCCCAAGAAGGGGGTCTTCCTGAGACCCCACCAGCAGTCCCCCTCCCCAGTAACCTCCCACAAAGCGCACCCCCCCCCCCCAGATCCCTGATGTGCCCCGCAGGACAGGTCGTGTGTCTGCCCACCACCCCCAGCCCAGCCCTGGGTCCCAGGGTCCCGGCAGGCCCACTGGGCAGAATGTAGTCGTGTCTCAGACTGCTGATGGCTTCCACTTCCCAGACAGGCCCAGACAGCCCCGGCCAGCAGCTGAGAGAGATTCTCCAATAGCCCAGCCCGCTGCCAAGCCATCAAAGCAAACAGGACGCCCCCCACGCTCACAGGCACAGCAGCCACCCCGCCCCACACACACCTCGGAGCCAGGCAGAGCCAGTCTGGTTTCCTGGGCTGGCTGTGCCGCTGCCACCGGCTCTCCTTGCCCTGGACCACTCCTTGAGAAAGCCCCCTGCCCAGCCCCTCTCCCTCTGATCTTGAATCTGGATCTGCCCCGGGACGAGGCAGGGAGTGCTCTATAACTGGCGTGGTTCCCCAGAAAATCTATGGGGCCCTCCCAGGGACCAGTCACAGGCCATGGGAACCCTGGGGACTGATTCTTAGAAACTTTCCCAGCCTGATGGCCTGTTCTAACCCTTCACCCTCAATCCTTCTGCCTCCTTCCCTCTGGGCCTCCCAGGAGCCCCAGGCCTGGAGGGGAGTGGGCAGAACAGGGTGGCAGGTGACAAGCGCCACCCAAACACTCCACAGACCCCCCTCCCTCCAATCCCTCTGCCATATTGTCCCAAGCCAAGGACCAGACCAGAGCACACGAGGCATTGACCTTCTGGCAAAGCTTTAATAGCAGTCACTGGGGCAAACCCAGGAGGCCCCCTGGGTGAGGGGCTGCAGGAAGCAGGTACAGAAAGGCAACAGCTCTTGGGTGGGGGCCCAGACCGGTAGTTGGGGCACAGCAGTAGCACACTGGGAGCTGGAGGCGATGGCTGCCCCTTGACCTTCAAGGCTGGGGTGTTGCAGGTGAAAAGGGGCTTCAGTGGGTGGAGCGGTGGACCTGCTCGCGGGTGGAGACCACCTTGCCATCCTGGACTTCCTCCACGATGGTGCGCACCTGGCGGCTGGTGACCGAGGCTGCGGGCCGTGGAGGAGGGGGCACAGGGAACCTCAGGCCAGAGCCCCTCCCGCAGTCTCCCACACTTAAGGGTCCTCAGCCTCTCCCCACTCCCTCTGGGCAGGCTCTTACCTTCCCGGGTGGGCTGTGAGGCCAGGGACGAGGAGTAATGGGTGGCCAGGCTGCAGGGAGAGGGGGACCTGTCAGCCCAGGGATGCCGGCAGGGAACCCAGCCCCTGGGAGCACTGCTGGGAGGAGGAGCAGCTGGGAGGCCAGGGGTGAGGGGAGAGAGGTCCCAGCAATCAGAGAGAAAGCACAGCTGGGAGTGCAGGGAAAAGCAGGGCAACCACAGGGTCAAAGGGCACAGGCCCAGCGCATAGGAGTAAGGAGAGAGCATCCCAACAGAAGACCGGAAGGCCGGGAGGCACTGCGGTTAACCAGGGATTTACAAGGAGAAGCTGAGCAAGTGGTTTTCCATATCCTGAAGGTCCCAACAAATAAACTCAATTAAAGCAGGAGATACTGTGTTTAGACTCTGGATGGACTTCACCATCATCAGGGAACAGAAGCTGGAATGCGTGACTAAGCATGGAGACTCCAGGACATTCTCAGCCCCCTTACACTAGGGGCCCATCAAGCTTCCCAGCTCCAAACCAGATTACCACCCACTCTGTTCCTTATCCCTCCTGGGTGATAGCATCACCAACCACACAGTCATTGGAACCAGAAACCCAGGGTCAGCATCACCCACTGCATGTGCTCATCAACACTTACGGAGTCCTGCCCACGAGCCACGCTCGCCCCCACGCTCAAGCTTCCAGCCCTGCTGTTTTTAGCTATAACACAGCTTCTGCTGCCTCACCTCCCTTTCCTCGCCCTCTGCCCCCAGCCACAGCAGGACTTCTCTGGCCTGACGCTGCCACAGCCTCCTCACAAGTCTCCCTGACCCCGCCCTGGCCCTCTGATCCATTTCTCCCTCTAAGCCATCCTGAGGATCATAACCCTCCATGGCTCCCCATTGCCTACAAGCTCCAGTCCAGATGCTTTCATTTGGCCTTCAGTGCTCCTCACAGTCAGACCCCGCCAGGGTTCTCAGTTTCACCTCCTGCGAAACCCCACACCTCCTCCTGGCCTTGGTGGGTGCTGTCCCTTCAGCTCAAACCTCTCTCCCTGGGTGAAGCGGCCCCCAGCCCACTGGAACAGGTGCCCCCACTCACTGGGCGTCCTCTCCCTCCAGCAGCCGGCGGTAGGTGGTAATCTCCTGCTCCAGCCGTGTCTTCACGTCCAGCAGCACCTTGTACTCATGGTTCTGGCGTTCCATGTCACAGCGCAGCTCGCACAGCTGCTGCTCAATGCTGCTGATGAGCCCCTGCAGCTGGGCCAGCTGGGTCCCATAGCGGGCCTCAGTCTCTGCCAGGCTGCCCTCCAGCGATGATTTCTGTGGGCCAAGGCATAGGCAGCTGGCTGAGACTGAGCTCGGACCCTTCCTTCCCCACAGTGGAGCACCCATAGAGGGGCCCACCTGTGGGGTCGTGGGTTCTGCAGCGTGGCAGGGTCGTGACTGGGGCAGAGGGGGCCCCGAGCTGCCAAGTGTGAATGACACGCTGGGTGGGGACTCTCTGGTTCTCCCACTGGGGGTCCAAGAGGCTGGGCCCATCCTGGGGTGACAGACTCAGGGCAGGGAGGGGACGGAGGCCCTACCATGCTGAGCTGGGATTGCAGCTCGATCTCCAGGTTCTGCACGGAGCGGCGGAGCTCCGTGATCTCCGTCCTGCTGCTCTGCAGGGCCTCGGTGCTGGTGGCCACCTCCCGGTTCAGCTCCTCCGTCTGCAAGGCAGGGCGAGCCAAGGGGGCTGGGGGAGGCGTGCAGAGGACAGGAGCTGCCCATGAGCCCTCACCCCCCCACAACTGCTGTCCCAGGTCCTCCCTGGCCTCTGTGGGGCCCCACACACAGCGTGCCCCACTGGACCTGAGCAGAATCACCTTGCTTCACCGTCATCTGCACCTCTTACTACTGCCGAACTGCAGGCGCAGCTCAGAGCCAGGCGCCAGGCTTTACCCGTCCTGTGCCTATGACCATCCAGGACTGTAGATGCTCATGGGGAGTTTACTCAGGGCCGGAGTTATGCATCCAACACACACAGCCACACACAGCCAGCAAGGGGCCAGGAGACCTGACTCTGTTCTCCAGGCCCCAGTGAGGGTGTGTGACTTAAGGCCTCTGAGCCCCACAATCTGCCAGAAACACGAGGGATTGGTCCACCTGGCTTCCAAAGGTCCTTCCAGCTGGGACAGCCTGTGAGTCCACAAGTCTTCATTCAGCACACAGCACACATGCGCACACCTGCTCACGCGCGGCCCCCACCTTGCTGAAGAACCAGTCCTCCGCGTCTTTGCGGTTCTTCTCCGCCATCTTCTCGTACTGGTCGCGCATCTCGTTCAGGATGCGGCTCAGGTCCACGCCAGGAGCCGCGTCCATCTCCACGCTGACGTCCCCACCCACCTGGCCTCGAAGGGCGTTCATTTCCTGGGAAGAGAGGAGAGCGGGAGCTCACCCAGAGCTATCCTGGGGAGAGACCCTGGGGCCTGCCTTCTCTACCTCGGAGAGATGGGTGCAGATGACAGACAGACAGATACAGACAGACCAACAGCTCCTCACCCTGAAGGTGAGGCAGGTGTCATCATGTCCCAAACGTGCAGGCCTGTGGATATCAACCATCTCCCCAAAACACACTCAGGGTCCACCCCCAAGGTGTGCTGTGGCAGGAGAGATGGCAAATGCCCATCACGGTGGAGGACGAGCCAGGACAACCTCACTCACTGTCCTGACTGCCCACCTTGTCCCCCACCGCCAACCACACAGCACCAGCAGGGGAGCAGCCCTATGTCAGTATCGGCTGAGCCAGATCTCATCAAGAAATGATAAATTGCTGGGGGGGATGCAATTCACATAACCAGCCTCAAAGCCAGGTGGAGACACTTTCTGGGCACCTGCTACTTAGGACTAGGCTCCCCCAGCTCAGGCCAGCCCAGAGGTCGACTGAGAAGGAAGCCACAAGGCTCATTGGTCCCCCTACAAGGTCTTGGATCCCTGTCATTGGGTTGAGCCTTGAGGTCCCTGGGAATCGGGCACAAGAGGTGGCAGACCTGGTGGAGTCAGACCTGGGTGTGTTTACGGGTCAGACAGATGGGAGGGAAGACCGCTGTGCAGCCTTGAATAAATCCCTTAACCTCTCTGATCGCCAGTTTCTTCTCTGGTAGACGTAGGAAAGAGCTCCCTTCTCCCAGTGCTGCTGCTGGTATCAGCTAAGATAATTGCTGTGAATCACTTGCAATGTGCTGGGCAGATGCTCCTTGTTGTTATGACTATCGCTATTATCATTCATTATAATAATTAGCATGCGTGTTCTTAGACTGATTCGCTCATTAGATAGTTAACTGTCACCACGCAATGGACTGTGCCTCCAGGGACCAAAAAATGTATCTTTGTGGGGAAGAGGGCCCTCCAGGCCTCACCCAGGACCCTCTGGGGGTCTCCCAGGGTCAGACCAAGAGCCCACCAGAGACAGAAACTGGATTGAGAGCATGGCCCTGCCCAGGAAGTCTCGGGGGCCCCAGCCTCGCCTGTTCCCGGGCGAGTTTCTCCTGCTTTCCCGAGCTGGCCCCACCTCCTCGTGGTTCTTCCTCATGTAGGCCAGCTCCTCCTTGAGGTTCTCGATCTGCATCTCCAGGTCGGCTCTGGCCAGGGTCAGCTCGTCCAGCACCCTGCGCAGGCCGTTGATGTCGGCCTCCACGTTCATGCGCAGGGTCAGCTCCGTCTCGTACCTGGGCAGGAGGGAGGCGCAAGCCGTGGAGTGCCACGAGGACACCCCCTCGTGCACACAGAGGGCTCTGTGGTGTGCAGAGCCAGCCCCACTGCCAGCCCCCCAGGGCAGCCCCGAAGCCGACTCACTTGGTGCGGAAGTCGTCGGCTGCCAGGCGGGCATTGTCAATCTGCAGCACGAAGCTGGCATTGTCCATGGTGGCTGCCAGGATCTGGGGGACATGGTGGGCTCAGTGAGCAACACCCTCGGCAGCCCCGGGAAGGCCCTGCAACACCCCTCTCGCAGCCCTTTGGAGAACGGGCCCGAGTGAGGGAGATGCGGGTTCCTGGGGTCTCCTCCTCTGGGCACCCGGCTGGGGGGTTTCCCTGGGGGGCTCTCAGAGTGGTGAGGGCATGCTACCCAGGCACAGGAAACCATGATGCCAGGAGAGGGACCGATATGCACCCCTCTCCCACCATGGGGTCACTGCCTCAGCTGCCTGGACCTCACTCCCTCTTCCCCAACTAAATTCACCTCTAGGCTCAGTTACCACCCCCTCCGGGAAGCCCTCCTCGATGCCCTGCCATACCTCCTCCCTGCTGGTCTCTCTTTCACAGCACTTCCCCCAGTGCAATATTTCTATTATCCTTTTGGCTATTTCATCCTCCACTGCACCCTGGGCTGCAGGGGGACAAGGACACGTCTGTCTCATTCTCCTCGGAATCCCCTGCCCTGGGCACAGTGCCTGGCCCAGAGTCAACCCCAAGGAAATATTCATTTAATTAAGAGCTTAATTAATTAATTAATGAGGTTGTGACTGGCCCCACCTCAAACCCAGGACAAAGTTTTCTTTTCCCACAGGGTCATCCAGGAGGTTAAATGGGAACACAGGAGACAGGCTCTGGAGGGAGCAGAATATTGGTTATTATTATTGCTGCTGTTGTTATTATTGTGAGAAATGCCCAAGAGATGCTCCAATCTAGGGCCGCTGGGGGCGGAGGAGAGCGAGGCCCCTCCCCACTGCCCGGAGGGAACAGAGGGGAGGTCTCGGTGGAGGGGCAGATGAGCCGGGGAGAACCTGGAATTCTTGAGGGCCCAGGACTGAAATGTAGAAGGCAGAAGACGGGCAGCCCCAGGAGGCACACGCAGCTCCAGTGGCTCCTCCAGGGCCTCAGAGCCCGCTCGAGGCCCTAAGTTCTGCGAAGGGACCCCGGGTCAGGCCCTGTTTCCAGACTGAATCCGAGGGCCAGTTTGTTATTGTCCTTGGGCCTCAGTGGGCCCATCTATGGCCTGCAAACCCGCCCCCACCCACCTCCCTGCTCAGGAGGCTCACTGGGCCCAGCGAGGGGCAGTTGTGCAAACTCCCGGGAGGAGGGGGTGGTGACTCAGAGGCGCAGAGGCCTGGTGCAAGTGCACGGGGCTTGGCAGTGAGGAGCTGGCTGACCCCGAAGCTGGAACGGTGACTCACCGGGGCTCCCCTGGGTTCCCCCCTGCGCAGACCCAGCCCCATATCTGATCTGGCGCTCCCTGTGGCTCCGCTTCCCGGGGGAACCTGCAGGAATTCCCTGCCTGGTGGAGGCCCCGGGCAGGAGCAGGCAAGGCCCCTCGCAGGGCAGCACCAGGCCTGGTTCTGCACCAGGAAATAGCAGGCCTTGCTGTCTGGGGCCTCCACAACCTTCTCCCAAGCCCGGCTACCAGAGGTCCTTGACCTCTCACCTGCCTCTGGGGGCTGCAGCACTGTAGGACCCCCCCCCACCAGGGGCAGGGTTTGTGCAGAAGACCCAGGTGCCACATTTACAGAACGCCAAGGCTGTGTTCTTAGAAGTCGTGTGCATGTGTGTAACCTGTCTTCTCCAGCAAACTAAGTTAGAGAAATTCCTTCCCTTGGGAGCTTCCAGTCTGAATGGGAAGACACAGCTCCTTCCCTCAGGGATCCCCCCAGTCTGCAAGGGGAGACACAGCCCCTGCCCTCAAGAAGCCACAGAGTGACCATCGTGGAGCGAGATGGAGGACCCACAACGAAAGCAGCCACGAGAAAATGCCAGACTATGAAACCAGCACAGTGAACAGGGTGGAGGCAGAACTTCAAAGTGTTGAAGGGACCCCAAGATCTGGGGATAAAGCCCAGTGCCATCCATCCAGGAGGACTGCCTGGAAGAGGTGAGGCAGGAAGGGGGGCAGACCCAGCAGTGAATGGAATAGTGAGAAGGAGATCTCCAGCCTCACCTCCCAGCAGCCACACCAAACTCTTTCCCACTTCTTTGCCTTTGCCCAGCTGTTCCAGACCTTCCAGGCCACCTGCAGCCTTGCCTGCCCACTCCTCCATCACCCACCCCACCCACACTCCCCCAGAAAGGGAGAACTAACTCCGAGTGACCTCCTTGCGTGGGATGTCCTCCAGGCCTGGGACCAGTGACTGGCCCGGGGCTGCGTTCCAGAGCAAGTGAGAGAGTGAATGGATGAATGAATGAATAAAGGATGGAGACCTGGGACGGGGGAGAAATGTTCGCAAAGGTCCAAAGTTGGGACAGGGTGAGTCAGAAGCAGGTACTAAGGACAGAGGGCAGAGGGCAGGAAGCTCCCACCTTGCTTCGCAGCTCCTCGATGATCTTGAAGTAGTGGCTGTAGTCGCGGGCGGGGCTGGGCCCCTGCTTCTTGTACCAGTCTCGGATCTTCACCTCCAGGTCGGTGTTGGCCTCCTCCAGGGCGCGCACCTTCTCCAGGTAGGAGGCCAGGCGGTCGTTGAGGTTCTGCATGGTCTCCTTCTCGCCGCCCCCCAGCAGGGCATCCCCCACGCCAAAGCTGGAGCCGAAGCCCCCGCCCAGGTTGCAGGTGTAGCCCCCACTGTAGCCGCCTCCCAAGCCTGCCGAGAAGCGGGACGAGGTGACCGACGTGTTGCCAAGGCTGCCAGTTCCCAGGAAGCTGGGCGCCCTGCAGGCACCCCCGACATGGACTGAGGACACCCGAGAGAAACCCCCGCTGGGCATACACAGGCCCTTGAGGGAGCCGGAGGTTGAGAACTGACGGATGGTGGTGGTGGTGGCAGCCATGGTGTGCACAAGTCAGGAGCAGGGTCCAGTCTGGACAGAGACCCCGGGCAGCCCTTTATAACTGGGCTAAAGGGGGGCTGGGCCCCTGGCCCTTGAAGTCAGAGCCAAAACTCCAGCTGTGTAATTTGCTTCTGTTCCAGCGCCCAGGGCCTGGGGCTCAGGCTGGACACACTGAGTGCATCCCCCAGGTCCCCTCCCATGCCCGAGCCTGGCCTGGGCCTGGTGGCCTCTTAGCTGCCCATTGTCTGTTCAGAAACAAAGGTGGTGTTGGAGCCACAGCCCTAGGGTGGGGTGATCCTCCATCCTTGGCCGCAATTAGGCCGCTGAGCTCACTCTTGGGGGGAGTCTGGGGAACCCAGCCCCAGGAGTCAGGAAGGGCCTGGAACAAGCCTCCACAGGCCTAGAGCCCGGGGGCTGCTTTCGCCCCCCACCCAGCACTCCTGGGCCCCAGGGAGAAGGCGGAGAGATTCGACACCCTCCCCCAAGTACAACGTGGCCCTGAGGGAGCACCCCCCCACCCTCAGCCGAGGGGAGAAAAATCAGTCTCTGACAGCAGGGACCCCCAGCCATCTTGGGATGAGTCCAGGACTGTGGGAGGAGACACAGCCCTGGCCTGGAGGGGGTCCCCGTATCTGAGGGGAGCAGACACAGGCACTGACCTGAGGGAGATTTGTTTCCAAGCCTTGCAGGAAGTTAATACACGAGCATCAGTTTCCCCATTTGTAAAGTGGGGGTAATTCCCGCCCCCCATGGTCTTTGAGGGGGTATGGAGAGACAGTCACATCAGTCAAGCTGGTGCCGAGGGGGAGGAAGACACAGAGGGTGGGGTGACCACTCCCACTCATGCCCCAGGGCTTGGGAAAAGCCACCCCGAGGGGCCCCCAGATCTGTGTGGTGGGGTGCCCCTCCATCAGGGCCATGCCCTGGGGGGCCACCCTGCGAGGGAGGGCGCCAGCCCCCATCCTGGCAGCTGGCACCCACCTCCCGACAACGAGATTACCAGCCTAATCTCCGCGGCGCTAATGACTTAGGTGCTGCCAAGATGTTGGTGTCTGCACCGGGCCTGTCTCAGTGCCGAGCTTCCAGCGGCGGCCACGGGCAGGGGAGGGCGAGCCTGGCCCGGGGCGGCAGGCGTGCGGGTGGCCCAGGCTCTGGAGAGGCCCACACACGGGGACAGGGAGGGAGTCAGACTTTCCATGTGGGCTGGAGCTCCCAGGCTGAGGCTAGACTGCCGGAAGGACTTCCTGCCTAGCAAGTGGGTGGCCTCTCACCTGAAGGTGGCCCCTCGCTTGGAGAGTGGGGACAACATGATCTGTCTGGGAGA
Source organism: Equus caballus (assembly GCF_041296265.1). Taxonomy (NCBI): domain Eukaryota; kingdom Metazoa; phylum Chordata; class Mammalia; order Perissodactyla; family Equidae; genus Equus; species Equus caballus. The sequence goes on along the minus strand of NC_091694.1, from coordinate 21,179,185 downwards.
GAAGGGATGAGCCCCAACTTTATCCTGCTCCCACCCCAGCTGTGAAGTCTGGGGTTCCCAGAGCTGCTGGGGGTGGCGGGGCTCAAAGCCAAGGCTAGAGAGCCAGGGCAGACCACCAAGGCTCTTCCATGAGGTCAGATGTCAGGGAGGACTTCCGGGCACCCCAAGACCGTAGGAGAGGGAACCAATAGAACCTGGGGTCACCTGAGTGGGCCAGAGGCAGGCCCTGCCCCAGTCACCCACACAGGGAATGACAGGCGGTGAAGACCCTCACCATCCCTGCCGGAGCCACATTCCCCGGAACCCTCTCCCCAGAAGCTGGCTGCCCTCCTCCCTCAGGCAGGCCTCACTCGGCTCAAACGGGATGGCCGGACTTCCAGTGCTGAACCTGGCGCACAGTCAATTTAACCAAATTCAAATCTGGGCCTGGGAAGAGGGCCACCGCCCTCAGTGCCTCTCCCCAGAGCCCCCGCCTGCCCTCACCCCACTTCTAACTCCCTCAGACCTTAGTCTTGAGGCCCAGTTTGAAGGGGCAAAAGAGCTTACGAGCCTGGCTTCCTCCCTCTAGAATCACCAAAGCCTCACCCTACGTCACCACCATCTGCCCCTCACCCCGGGCGTCAGGCTGCACACTGCCGGCTGGGCCTCAGTTTCCCCACACCAGTGACTCCCAGGCCCTGTGCCTCTGCTCTTTGGAGATGCTGCTGCCTGTGGACCCCTCTGCCCCTCAACCCAGAAAGGCCTCGCTTGCTGAAGGCCCGGCCCAGCTCAGCCCCCTCCCCAAGGGCAAGGGCAGGGTGAGGCCCTAGGAAGGCCTCCCCAGCTCCCCAGAGTGTGTGGCCATCTCTGGCAGGGCCGAAGAACACCTGGACTTTCCTCCTACACAGCTCGGGGACAGCCCTTGCCAGATCTTCCCAACCACGGTGGGAGGAAACCGAGGCCCGGTGCTCCTGGGCGGCGGCCAGGCAGCAGAGCAGGCTGGGGCCAGGCTCCCTGGGGGGGAGGAAGGCCTGGCAGGAGCAGCCAGAGGGCTGCACAGAGGTCCTCTCAGCCATGACTCCTCCTGCCCGGGCCTGTCCTCCACCCCCGGCAGGGAGAGGCCCCGGGCCCACAGCCCCCGCTGTCGTCAGCAGCTTGGCCCACATAGGGGACGAGAGGAAAAGGAGGAAGAGATCAGCCCCAGAGGTTTCTGGGAGCCAAGCACAGAAGGAGAGGAGACAACAGGAGGCCCCCAGGGAGACAGCGGGGATGGCTTCCAACATCCCCCGGGGTCCTCAGGCCAGCCCCAGGCTCAACCACCCCACAAGCCCTGGATATCCTCCAGAGGTTGCTGAGAAGCCCATGTGCTGGAGCGTGGAGGGCGGACAGGCCCCACCTCAGAGCTGAGCAGGCCCAGGGAACTGGGGAGGGTCCCGGGTCTACACCACCCCCACAATGCTGACAGAAGGTGCAGGGTGAGGAGCAACCTGAGGTATACAGTGGATGTTCAACAGATGCATATTGACGTTGACACAGGTCATGACATATCTGCCCAGCTGACCTTGGCTCCTACAGATCCCCTAAGCATTAACCGTCCACCCCTGATCCCTTCCCAGAACCCAGGGCATGGCTTGTATGCAGCAGGCGCTCTGTAAGTGCTTGTTGAATTGTTAGAGACAGGGAGCCTGGGCCATGACTAGATGGCAACAGGGACCCAGGAAAGGAATACACTGCCACTTACCCTCCCCCCAAGGAAAAGGGTCCACATCAGGGGAGGTCAGGGAAAGCCAGAGTCCCAGGAGCCCAGAGGCAGGCTCCCAGCTTAGCTTGGCTTGGCTGATGAGAAGAGGACCCCAAATCCTTCAGGGGTCCCAAAGTCCCTCACTCCATCCCGGATCCCTGCCCCAGGGTGCCTGTCGGCTCCTTTCCATTCACCCCACAAACACGGAGCCCACTCTCACCTCTCACCTGCGGGCACCTTGCCCGGGATGGGAAAGGCAGGGCCAGCAAGGAACTCACAATGCCCTGCCGCCTACCTCATCCCAGAGCACTCCCCACCCCTGCCCAGCCATGCACCCTGCCCAGCCACACCTGCCCTCAGGGGGAATCTGCTTCTTCCTCTCTGCCGCCTGCCCAGATCCACCCACTAATGATTTGTGTCTGGCTCCAAAGGGGCCCCACCCTCCCCGGGGCAGCAGGAGATGCAGAACATTCCTGGGGCTCCCAGGAGCTTCCTCCAGAGTGGGAAGTCAGAGGCGGGGTCCCCCAGGGCCCCCTGCACACCCCAGGGGTTGCCAAGTGCGCCCTCCCCAGGGACAAGCAGACTCAGCCACCTCCCTCTGACAGGTTTCCAGGAACCATCGGCTTGGGGTGGACACAAGACATCAGATACAGTCACCTGGGGTCACCCCACACTTCCAGGCAGGGCCATCAGCTGCCCCGGGCCCCTCTCCAAAAAGGACCCTCCCCTGATGGAACCCAGGTCAGGAGAGGGCAAGGGAGGGCGGGCAGGAAGCAGCGGGAATGGGCGGGGAGGAAGTCGGGGAGCCTGGGAAGGGGAAGCGAGCGCTGAGGGAGGCATCCGTGGGAACTCCTGCTGCTGCCCACAGGCTGGAAGACTCCAGGAGACAGGACTGCATTCCTCCCTCAGCCTCCCCTTCCTCTTTCCACTCCCCCGCTTCCTTGGCTTAAGGGGGTATGGGGGAGGGTGAGAGGCAGCAGCCCAGGTAGGGTCCTCTTTCAGGCTGGCACCCCCCTTGGCCCTGCAGACCAGCTGAGGGGGCCCTGAGGGCGCCCCAGGACCCAGACCCTGCCTTCCGGACCCCGGCTTTCCAGGGTCCTCGGGCCAGCCCCACCTGCCGGCGCTGCTCTCTGCCCTCATGCCCTGCGAGGCTGGTGGCTCCGGCTCACTCACACTCATTGGGACCTGCTGTTTCTTCGGTGCCCTGGAGAGATTTCCTCCAGGGCAGCTGTGGCCCAGGTTCCCTGACAGAGGGGCTTGGTCTCCCCCCAGAGAGGATCCTTCCTCAGGGTAGCAGCTGTGCCTCCCCCTCACACTGGGAGCTCACTTGGGGTGGGGGCTGTGACTGCCTGTGTGAGCGTGGGGATGCTGAGCATGCCGGTCTCCTCCCTCCTTCACCTAACACAGCCGGCAGGAAGGGGGCTCTTGGCTCTTTGTCTCGGTGCATGACCACCCAGCCCACCACAGTGTGACCAAAAAGGGGGGACAGTCAGAGGATGACCTGGGGACGGAGAATCAGAAGGAGGACCAGGGGAGGAGGATCAGGGGAAGGAGGATCAGGGGAGGAGGACCAAGGGAGGGAGGAGCAGGGGAGGGAGGACTAGGGGAGGAGGATCAGGGGAGGGAGGACTAGGGGAGGAGGATCAGGGGAGGGAGGACTAGGGGAAGAGGACCAGGGGAGGGAGGACCAGAGGAGGGAGGACCAGGGGAGGGAGGACCAGGGGAGGGAGAACCAGGGGAGGAGGACCAGGGGAGGGAGGATCAGGGGAGGGAGGACCAGGAGAGGAGGACCAGGGGAGGGAGGATCAGGGGAGGAGGATCAGGGGAGGGAGGACTAGGGGAAGAGGATCAGGGGAGGGAGGACTAGGGGAGGAGGATCAGGGGAGGAGGACCAGGGGAAGAGGACCAGGGGAGGAGGACCAGGGGAGGGAGAACCAGGGGAGGGAGGACTAGGGGAGGAGGACCAGGGGAGGGAGGATCAGGGGAGGAGGATCAGGGGAGGGAGGACCAGGGGAGGAGGACCAGGGGAGGGAGGATCAGGGGAGGAGGATCAGGGGAGGGAGGACCAGGGGAGGAGGACTAGGGGAAGAGGATCAGGGGATGGAGGACTAGGGGAGGAGGATCAGGGGAGGGAGGACTAGGGGAAGAGGATCAGGGAAGGAGGACCAGGGGAGGAGGATTGTGGGAGGCAAGAGGAGGCAGAGTGGCCTGGATCCCAGTGTTCCCAGCTCAGGAAGTCCACACTGGGAAGGGAGTGATCCGTCCTTTCCAAGGGCAAAACAGGAGGCAGAGGCCTGGGCTTGGTGGCACACCTGCCCCACCACAGGCCCCCTTCCGGCTCCTCCCCTGGAGGCCTGCCTCCTCCTGAAGCTCCCAACCGGCCTCCAGGAGCAAGCTCCCTCCGCTACCCTGCCCAGTCCCCTCGTCCTACCTCTGCCTCAGAACCCGGGCCCTGGGGGTTGTAATCCAACCTTTCAGGTGAGGTAGCCTTTCCCCAGCAAGGCTGTGGGAGGAACCACAACTCCTTATCTCCCCCAGCCCCAGGTCAGGCACATCATCTGTGATCACGACCCTGCACCTTACGAGAAGAGCTCAGGTGCCTGGGGTCCATCTGGACCCTGTGTAGCCTGGGGCACATCACGTCCCTTCTCTCAGCCTCAGCTCCCTCGTCTGCAAAATGAGGCTACTAGACATCCATGCCAACTCTTCGTGAGGCTTAAACAAGAGAGCGTGTCACAGCGGCTGGCACCGTGCCTTGTATGTACAAGGGACTCCGTGAAGGCTCGGCGACTCCAGAGCTGGCTGGGCGAAGGCTCTCGGGGCTGAGACACAGCCCTTCCCTCCCTGCACCAGGCAAGTAATGCCCCAACCACGTCCACCTCCCAGTCCCCAGTACCCATGAAGGTGTACCTTACCCGGCAAAGGGAGCTTGAGGGTGTGATTACGTTAAGGGACTTGCTATGGGGAGATCATCCTGGATTAGCTGGTGGAGCCCAATATAATCACAGGGGTCCTTATAAGAGGGAGGCAGGAGGGTCAGAGTCAGAGAAGGAGATGTGAGAACAGAAGCAGAGGTCAGAGTGGTGCAGCCATGAGCCAAGGAATGTGGGCAGACTCTGGAAGCTGGAAAAGGCAAGGAAGAGATCCCCCCCTCCAGAGGCTCCAAAAGGAGCACGGCCCTACTGACACCTTGATTTTAGCCTCGTAAGATGCATTTCAGACCTCTGACTTCAGAACTGTAAGATAATAAATGTGCAGCTTTAAGCCCTGAAGTTGTAATTTGTTACATCGGCAATAGAGAACTAATACATTCCACTGGCCCATTCTAGCATCAGTGAGTGCTAGCCATTCTCACTTGTGTTAGAATTATTCAGCAGTGGATGTGCTCCCCTTCCAGAATCATAATCCTTTGCAGCCAAAAGATGGCTTTCCATTCATCTCTGGGCCCACGATAAGGTCTCACTCAGTGCTTCGTACACAGTAAGTACCTGATTGATGCTTGGTGAGTGGACACAGGCAGGCAGGGCCCTAAGTTGGACACCATTCAGCAGCCATTCATTGCATCACTGTGTGACATTCCCCGGCTGGGTGCTGAGACTCCGGCACTGAGTCAGCCGAGCCCTGCCCTTAACAAGCGCAGGCCGGGGAGCGGGAGATGCACAAACAGTCCGTCACAGCACGGTGTTCTTTGTGCCGTGATAAAGGTATGTGTGTACAGCACCTGGGAGGAGCGGGAGGGAGCGACTCATTCAGACCAGGCCGCTGAGGACAGTTTCACAGGGAGAGACAACAAAGCTGGGTTTCGGAGCCAGGGTAGGGCTCTGCCAAGCCGAGAAGACAAGGTGAGAAATCACCCAGGCAGAGGTGGGGACACGCCTGGTGGGTTTGGGGAACCCAAGCCAGGAAACTTGTAGCTGGATCCATATTCCCAAGGGGGTGCAATAGGAATGCTAAGGAAAATGGATCCCAGAAAAAAATACATCCATTCGGCTACTGTTCATTGAGCGCCTACTGTGTGCAGGACACTGTCCTGGGCTCTGGGGATAAGGGGATGACCACAACAGACAACATCTTTGGATGGATGCATCTTTGGATGGAGCAGACACTCTAGCGGGAGAAATGGGCAATAACCAAACCAGAGAACCATACGTTCTCCATGGAAACATACAAGGGAACGTGGATGCCTCTGGGGGCCAGGGAAGAAAGGCCTCTCCTAGGCCACATTTACGGGGGAAACCAAATTAAGGAAGGAGCCAGTGAGATACAGGGAAGGGCATTCCAAGCTGAGGTAACAGCAAGTGCAAAGGCCCTGAGGCTGGACCAAGTACTCCTTTGCAGCAAACATAAAGAAGGGCCAGTGTGGCTGGGGTGGGTGAGCAAGGGAGAGAGGGGGCTACACAAGGGGAGATGGGGCAGAGCAGTGGCTCTCAGCCCTGCTGCACCAGAGCTGGGCCCAGGGGTGCTAAAGAGAGCCAGACCCGAGGACAGTGCTCCAGAGCCTGGTAGGCCAAGGCAAGGCACCTCCTTGTCAGTTTTTGCTTGTTTCACTGCCTTTAACGAGCTAACGTGCACTGTGACTCTCCAAGGAGGGAACAAAGTGCTAAGCGTTTCCCAAACTTATTCACCCATGGAGCCACTTCCGGGATGAGCATGTGGACCTCGGGTTCCTTAGAACTCATCTTGGGAATCTCTGGGCCAATTCCTGTAAGTGGAAGAAACGGCCAGAATGAAGGTTGGAAAGGGAGACCGCCACGAAGGGCGTGCCGCAGGGTCTGGACTTTATCCTGTAGCAATGGAGTCAGCCAAGCGTTGCTGTGCAGTTTTGTTTTTAATGTGTCTGTTTATAGAGATTTTAATCATACAAAGGGATATTACTGAGCCTGTCAATGCCTCCGTGCCCCAGTTAATCATCTCTCTTGGAGAAGCACCTCATTCTTTTTAATCCATCATGACCATGAGCTATAATTTATTTACTCCTGTCCCTACCAACCACCTCTCTGGTCTCCAGGTTTTTCGGCTTTTACAAACAACTGCGTAATAAACGGCCCTGAACAGGGCGCCTGGGGAACTTTGCGAATACATCCTTAGGGAAATTTCAGCAGCAGGATTACGGGGCTAAAGGGTAAATCCATTTTTTACTTGGATAGCTATTGCCAAATTTTCTTCCAGAGTGAAATGAAATTATATCTTTGCTTTAAAATACTCTCATCTCCCCACAAAAGCAGGGGGAGAGAGAAGGAACAAGAATGGCAGCATGTTGACAATTATTGAAACTAGCAGTGGGCATACAGAAGTCCGTTTTGCTATTCTCTCTACTTTTGCATATATTGGAAATTTTCCACAGTGTAAAAAAAAAAGTCTTCTTGAAAAGTTCTACAAATTTTTGCTCCCACCAACCGTAAATGAGAATAACTCTCCCCGGCACGTCCACCAGCACGGGTCTCGCCAAGGTTTGAAGGTTTGTCTGCTGTTCTCCAATTTTTGTTTCTGCTAGTTAAAAAAGGCTTCTCGGGGCCAGCCCAGTGGCGCAGCGGTTAAGTTCGCACGTTCCACTTCGGCGGCCCAGGGTTTGCTGGTTCGGATCCTGGGTGCGGACGTGGCACCGCTTGGCAAGCCATGCTGTGGTTGGCGTCCCACATAGAAAGTGGAGGAAGATGGGCACGGATGTTAGCTCAGGGCCAGTCTTCCTCAGCAAAAAGAGGAGGATTGGCAGCAGTTAGCTCAGGGCTGATCTTCCTTTAAAAAAAAAAAAAAGGCCTCTCTCTTGCTTCAGTTGCATTTCTTCAGTCACGAGTGAGATTGAAGCTCCTTCCTTAAATGTTTTGGGTCGCTTCTTGTTTTTTATGAACCAGCTGTTCCTCATCTTCACCTCTGTTTTCCGTGCGGTCTTCTTCCTGTCTCATGTGAGCTGTTGGTAAATGTGGGAAGAAGGCCTTTGGCACATGGGTTGCGAACGCATTTTCCCAGTTGGCCACCAGTCTTCCAACCTTGTTTATAGTCATTTTCCACATGGATGACCTCCCTTAGGTGACATTCGCTGATTTCTTCTTTCCTGCATCTGGGCGGCAGGTAGTTTGAAGAAGGGCTCACTTTGGTGGCGATGTGAAAGCTGGATGGGCCCAGGGCTGGGCCCACGGCTGAAGCAATGGCCTGGGAGAGAGATGGTAGGACGGCACATGGTGGCCCGCTCAGAGGCAGGCCTGTGCGGCGGACACACCTGGATGACTCTGCATTTTTGGGGGTTGAGCAGGTGGCCGGCTAATGATGCTGCTGACTAGGATGGAGAAGCCAGAGGGGAAAGCAGGATTCCAAGGAAGAGAACAATTCATGGCTCTCAAAGCACTGAGTAGCCTGCGAGGTCACACCTGTTTGCCTGTCTCCTCCTCCAGACACGAGCAGGGACCCTGCCTCCTTCTTCTCTCATCCCCAGAAACAGACGTAGCCAATGGTGCTTGATAACCGTAGAAATGAATGAATAAGCGAACAACCTGAGTTGAGGGTGGCTCTGCCTGGGTGGAGATGTCAGGAGGCAGAAGGAGGAATTCACAGCAGAGGGGACTTTCTCCTCCCTACTTTTCCCCCAAGGAGTTGATGGTGTTGGCCCCACCTCGTCTGAGCCAGCCAGACCTGGCCGTGTCCACCAACCTGGGGCAGAAGACCTGGGTGTGTGTCCCGAGAACTCTGGCATCCACCGGCTCCTAGGAGGTGGCAGCTGAGGGACCCTGCTGGACACCAGGTGAGGAAGTCTCCACCTAGAGGCGAGAGCGAGGGAAGCAGGGAGCCAGTGAGGTCAGGAGAGAGACTACAGAAGCAGAGCCCTAGGGCTAGAGCCCTGCAGAACTTTCTAGAAGGCCGGCTGGCCCCAGTAGACTACCGAGGCCCAGAGGAACACCTCCAGGGCAGGGCAGGCAGGCTGATCACATTTCTGGGGGTAGTTTCCAGGTCACCACCTGGAGACGGGATGGAAACACTGACCAGACTGCTTGACCAGGGAGCAGGGGAGGGGGAGAAAGAGGACACTGGGGGGCTCCCCCCTCACGAGGTCGTCCCTCTCACCGCTAGGCTCCGTAGCTCCCAAGGGGGAAGCCAGAAAGCTTCCGCTCAGGACTGCAGGCCCCGGGGCTTTCCAAGAAGGATCCCCGTTTCCACCCGGACTCTCCAGCACGCCGGCTGGAGCCTCAAATCTGTACCAGGAGCGCCCTCTGCTGGCCACTCTGGGCCGCCGCCTCTGCTCTGCAGTCCTGGGAAGTGACTGCCTGGGGCTGGCGGAGGGACGAGGGGACTCAAGACGTCCTCCATCTCCGCTTCACACTGTCCCTCCTCCAGGGCCTTGGCTTCTCCTCACCATCTTCAGCTCCTCTCCCTCCAGTCCCATGACCTGCATAGCACCAGGGACCTAGGCTGGGCCATTGTGTCTTTTCCCCTGCCTCCAGGCCAATGGACACGAAAATCCTTTCTGAAGCTGGCTTGTGCATTACTCTCCCCTTATTCTCCATCTCAAAAAACCCTCCCCTGCCTCTGGCACAGAGCTCTCCTCCCCGCTCCCACCTTAGGTCGTTCTATTAAACTGCTCACCCCAAAGTCAACCTTCCTACTCAGCTTCTGCCAGCCCTGAGTGTGAGGGTCCCTGAGGCACTGTCCCTCCGTGGGGCCACCCTCTTCCTGCTGCAAACTCCTTACGGACTGCAGCTGCTCTTAGCTCGCTCTTGTCGGAGAGCCCCATGCAGAGTGTGGCACCCACTCCACTCCCAATAGATGGAACGTGTCTGTGTATAAGCCTTTGTGAGTGACCAGTGTGTGCATCTGTGTCCTGGCGTGCCCTGTGTGTGTGTGCACAGACAGGACAGTGCGTCCACCTCTAGGGGGTCTCTGTAGGATGACCCTGGTGGGACTCCTCGCCCAGGCTTCAGGCTGCTCTGAGCTGGAGGCAGGGGGCGTCCGGCGCCGCCAGAGGGCAGCACTGGGCCACTGTGGCATCGCTGGGCGACTTGACCCAGACGTACAGACGCCCACGAAGGCCTGGCGAGAATGACTTCAGAATAACAACAAAAAATTAAAAATAGAAATACCATACGATCCAACTATCCCACTACTGGATATTTATCAAAGAACATGAAATCAATGATCCAAAGAGAGTTATGCACCCTTATGTTCATTGCAACATTATCCACAATAGCCAAGATTCGGAAGCAATCCAAGTGCCCATCAACTGAAAACTGGATAAAGAGGGTGTGGTGTAGATATACAAAGGAGTACTATTCAGCTATAAAAAAAAAAGACAAAATCGTCCCATTTGCAACAACATGGATGGACCTTGAGGGTATTATGTTAAGTGAAATAAGCCAGACAGAAACAAATATTGCACGATTTCACTCGTGTGTGGAAGATAAACACGTAGATATCAGAGAACAGATTAGTGGTTATCAGAGGTGGGGCAGGTGAAAAGGATAAAGGGGCACGTATGTATGATGATGGACAAAAATCAGACTACTGGGGGTGAGCACCAGGAAGTGTGTTCAGAAATTGATAAACAATAATGTACACCCGAAATTACACAATGTTATAAAACATTATGACCTCAATAAAATTACTGGGGGAAAAAAAAAGAATAACCCAAAATCCAGGTAGTGCTTTACAGTGCGTCCTGGGAAGGAGCGCTCCTCAGAGCTTCTGAAACTGGGCGGTGGGTTCACGGGTATTTGTTGTATCTTAATTCTCAAATCCTATGCAGATTTTGTAGATATTATTTTTATTATTATTTTATATCATATATAAATATAATATATATTATGTTATATAAAATATTATAGTCTTATTATTATTATTATTTGTAGTATTACTTTTTTTTCTGGTAAAGAACGGCCTCCGAGCTCTCTCTAGGATGAGGAAAGACCACTCACCCCTCTGAGTAAACTCTCCTGGGGCAGCACTGAGCCTCAGCGCCCTGGTCTCCCCAGAACTCCCGGGAAGGGCTCTGAGTTTCCCAGGGTTGACCGTGGCCTTGGGTCCTCATCAGGCCTCTCCCCAATAAGCCACACAGCTCACACACATTCACACTCTCATACTCAAACAAATTCACACTCACGCTCATTCATAGACTCCTACAAGCTCACACACATTTACATACACACTCCCAGGTTCACACATCCACAGCCTTCACACAGTCACACTCATAGACACACATTCACAATCACGGGTATACACATACTCACACCCACTCATAGATCCATACACACTCACATACATTACACATTCACAGACTCCCACACTAACACAATCAGCTTACGTGCACATTCATACAGACTTACACACATTCACATTCACAGATAGACTTACACATACAGTCACAAACCCATACACACACTCACTCACATCCATACTCTCACACATTCATACAGCCTTGCACAACCTCACACACTAGTACACATTCAAAGCCTCACACACTAATACACATTAACTGACACACTCATATTTTCACACATTCATGGACACACTTATGCACACACTCACACTTGTGCACATTTACAGGCCTCTCACTGTTCATACTTTACACACATTCACACACTCACACAAAGCAGCCATTACTACTCACACACTGGCCCATTAAACTTGAGTCTTCACAGGGGGAGAGAAGGAGCTTGTACCACCTTGATCCTAAAAGAGATTTCTGGAACCTTTCCAGGAGACCCCAATCCCAAGGTGGAGGGATGTCTCCTCAGACTGGAGGAAGCAGAAGCAGAGCTAGGATCATATGACAGCCTTTGCAAGTCCACAGGCCTCAGAGGAATGCCTCACACTTCCCGCACCCATTCGTTAGTTCATTCTGTCACTCCCTGAGCTCCGTGAGGGAGGGCCTGGGGCCATGACAGTGGACACACAGTCGACCCTGACCTTGGGGAGCTTTGTGTCCAGGAGACACACATGGACCTCACAGACTGACTGAGCAGGGCATCATGGAGGCCTGAGCAGGTGCGGCTGTGGGGGCACCTACGAGGGGTACAGGACAGCAGGGGACAGAGTCTGAACAGGGACCCGTACACAGAGGGGTCCCAGGTAGACCCTGGCTTTCCAGGCAAAGGCCGTGAGGCACAGGGGCCTGGTGCTTTCCGGGAGAGTGAGACGCTGTGCACAAGGCAAGTTGGCTGGGGACAGTGAGATGGAAGCTGGGCCTGGAGAGTCTGGCGGGAGCCCACCTGTGGATGGCCCTGTATGCCATACTAGGCATACTTTCTCTTGAAGGCCACAGGACACCCTGGTCAACTGTGCAAGACAGGAGACAAAGACACTCTGCAGAGGCCGCCAGTGTGTGTCCAGAAGCTCCAGGACTGGCAGTTGCCCTCAGCCCCTCTCCTGGGAGCAGAGCTAGCCCAAAAACTCCATCCGCTGGGGCTGGCCCCGTGGCCGAGTGGTTAAGTTCGCGCGCTCCGCTGCAGGCGGCCCAGTGTTTCGTTAGTTCAAATCCTGGGCGCGGACATGGCACTGCTCATCAGACCACGCTGAGGCAGCGTCCCACATGCCGCAACTAGAAGAACCCATAACGAAGAATACACAACTATGTACCGGGGGGCTTTGGGGAGAAAAAGGAAAAAATAAAATGTTTAAAAAAAAAAAAAAAAAAAAAAAAAACTCCATCCGCTGGTCCAGGGAACCCCCCAGGTGCAGCCATGTCCTTCCCTAACTCATCAGATTGAGTCCCCCATCAGTGACAGAGGGTCTGTCTGTGCAAAGGGTCAGAAACAAACACATGGCACCAAGAACCTAGGAATCTTCAGGAAAAGTTGCCAGCTCCTCCCAAACAGCCTGCCGGAGCCAGGAGGCTGGCTCTAGCCCAGCAAGGAGTGAGGGGGTGTGGGGATCACCCACAGGAGGAGCAGGGGCTGGCAGGCATGGCAGAGCAGAGCTGGGAACAGCTGGGGGAGGGCACTGGGTCCTGGCTCCCCAGCTAGGGCCCATTCCTGGTTGGGGAAGGGTGGGGCTGCTCCAACCCACACATTCCAGCTGCGGCCGCACCCTTCCAGCCTGTTCTCACCTGTTCCCACGATTTCCCAGGCTGCCCTGGGCCCGGCTCTCAGGGCCAACTCCCAGAGTCCTTCCAGGGTTCGGAATCCAACTATAGGGACCCTGGTCCAAACATCCAGAAGCCCACTTCCAGTGGGACAACTGCCTCCCCCCAGCATATACACACGAATGCACACATGCAAGCAGAGACATATACACACACACACACATGCGCGCGCGCACACACACACACACACACACACACTGAACTAGCCTCAACCCCAGGATGCCAGGACACGGAGCAGGGCCTTCAAGGAGCTGAGGCACTTCCTTCCACTGCAAACAGCATCACCTCCCAGGACAAGGTGCTACCTTCCTGCCACAAGGCCCTGGACAGGGGAGGGGGGATGGCAGCCAAAGTCCCTAGAGGGTCCCCAGGAACAAGGTCACCCCAGAATGCCAGCCCTAGGGCTCAGTGAAAGGAAGGCTGGGGAGGAGGATGCTGAGGGTCCCTGCCCCAGCCTGACACACCCCAGGCCAGTCCTGCCCCCACTGCTCAGTGATGGGCAAGCTGGGGCGGGGGGCTGCACCCACTCTGCTACCCCTCTCCCCTGACTCAGGCCCCCTGGCTGCCTGGAGCTCAGGTGCTGCCCCTCACAGGTGCAGCATCAACATCTCGGCTCATCCCTCAGTCTCTCTCCCACAGCCCTGGTGTCACCCTTCCTGACCTTCCAGGCAGGACGGGATTCCCACGCCCACCCTGGGCCCAGGGCCGGGGCCGTTTGTTCCCACCAAGTGCTGGGAAGTGATTTCTGCAGCCCCAGCAGCCCAGGGCCCGCCCAAGAAACAGCCCTGCCCTGCCTGCTGCAGGGGCATGACGAGGACCAGCCCCGGCCCACGGGCTAAGCTCAAAACTGCTGAGGCTACAGAACAGGGTGAGGGGAGGCAAGGGCACCCTGTACCCATTCTACCGCAGACCTCAGAGGAAGGGGTGAACAGTGGGCAGGGTCCCCAAATCCCAGACTTGAGGGTACCTCCCCCTCCCCCAGCTGGGAGCCTGGCCTGAGCCACAGAGGCTGATGGGGAAGCTGTAGAGCTGCCATGGGCTGGGCTGGGGGTCCCCCAGTGGGGAAGGGGTGGGGTCCCAGCACAGCCCGTCTCAGTCCCAAAGCACTTCCTCAGTCTCCAGGTCACATTCCCTCCACCAAGAGCCCAGGGGCCTTGGCAGGGCAGGGGCTTCTGTCCTCCTTTTACAGGAGAGGAAACTGAGGCCCAGAGAGAGCAAGTGGACTGTGGGCAGAATTCCACCACAAGTGAGTAGTGGGGATGACCTGGACTGACACCCACGTAGGTCCCTCCCAGCCCCTGTCAATGCAGAAAGCCAGGGGTTGGGGGGTGGGGGAAGCAGGCCAGGGCCCATGGGCACAGGGCCCCACCCAGCACCCAGAGCTCCAGCTGGTGAGGATAAAGCCCTCCCTGAGAGACTGGGGGCAATGAGCAGGATGTGCCCCCTGAGGTTTCCCAGGCTTTGGGAGACGCTTGCCACCCCCAGCTCTCAGAACACCCTTCAGACTTCCACCAGAATTTGCTGAAAAGGAGCAAGTCCCGAACTACAGACTATCTTAAGCCTCAGCCTCCAGCTCCCTGAGTGCAGGGACCAAGGAGGGGCATGAGTAGGGGGTGAACAGGGGCACCCCAAATGCCCAGCCCATCGTGGGGCTGGGGCTCCAGCAGCCTGAAACCCCCACCAAGCAAGGACGTGCAAGGCAAGCAGTTCCCACACCCCGTCCCAGGCAGCTGCCAGGCCCCGTCCTTACAAGGCAGTGGCGCTGAGCTGGCTGGGGCAAGCAGGGGTCTGGGCGGGGCGCAGCACACCTGGCTTGGCCAAGCCCGGACGCACCCGCTTGTGAGGAATGTGGACGCCGCCCGGGCTGGCCTGGGAAAGCTGCCACCCCCTGGCTCCCGCCTGGCCCTGACTCAGCCTGGGTGGGCCGGGAAGCTGCAGCCTCAGCAGGACCAGTCTCTCCGCCCCACCCTCCCCATTGGCACCCAGGGATTGAAGCCTGTGAGAGGGCGTGAGAGGGGCCACGGGCTGGGTCAGTGCCCACCGGGCCTCAGGACTTGGAGGCACAGCAGGGACACTGCTGGACTTGCCCTTCTCCTGCACAGCACGGGGTCTGCCCACAGCAGGTTCCCCCAAATGTCAGGATAGTGGGTGCTCCAAACACAGCGGTCTGCCCCATAGGACCTGAGCCCTCTAGCACAGGCTTCATCCCTTCTCTGAGCCTCAGTTTCCTCATCTGTCAGAGGGGGCCGTGATGGCTCCTCCCGCAGTGCAGGACTCAAGTGGCGAGGAAGCAGCTGCTCAGCCTGCAAGCACTTGACAAGCAGTGGGAAATCAATGACAGCTTTGACCTGGCCTGGTGACTTTGGGAGGGAGGAGAAACGGAAAGACCCTCAGGTTCCTCCCCTCCCCAAGTCGCAGCGCCATCTGCCAAGCCCCAGGAGGCCCGGGTGATCCCGTGGGTCCTCTGTCTGTCCTCCAGTATGGATATCCCAGACTCCCCAGGACAGGGGCTACGTCTCCCTCCTCAGACTAGGAACTCCCCGAAGGCTGGGGCCATGTTCCTCCCTCAGACAGGGGGCTTCCCAGGGACCGAGACGCCCCATCTTCCTTTCTCTGTCTCCCCACAATCCCAAGCCCTGGGCCAAGGAGACCAAAAGCCAGAGAGGGTCAGAAAAACTGTCCTTCCCTCCACAGCGCCACCCCCGCTTCCCCAGGCCTTGACATCCCTGCTGCTCACCCACCCAGCCAGTCCGCAGACCTGATGCTGGCGCTGACCCTGGGGGCTGGTGAACCTCCCATGCGTCCCCTGCTGTCCCCAGGCAGGACAGAGGGCCCCCTCCTGCCCTCCCTCCCCTGAACCCTCCCCACAGCTGGCCGGCCCGGGAGGGCTCTCTTCCTGGGACCCACACTTCTCTGCTGTGATTCAGGCACAGTGCCTCTCGCCGGCCGTCTCCTCTCCAGCCCCACCAAGACCAGAGGGGCTGGGAGCCGGGGCTGGGGTTGGGGGCCACACAGTCAAAGGGTGCTGGGACAACAGCTGGCTGGCCTGAGCTTGGGAAGGGAGAGGACAGATCCCCAGGCCCACGGGGCCCTGCTGCCCCCTGCCCAGCTGCTCCCACTTGCAGCCAGGCTTCTCCTCAGCCGCCAGGCGTGCAGGCCCAGGTTGGGGTGTGGCGTTGGCAGGACAAACAGTCTCCAGTGTTGGGTGTTGCGCCTTGGTTACCAAGGAGGGAGGCTGGGGCTGGCTCCCTGCCGTGTTTGCGCCCCGGGCTGATTGAGTGGGTGCGGAGGGAAGGCGGAGGATTTGCGGTGTGGAGCGCGGGCTTCCCACTCCCAGGGCCTGCAGGCAGGGAGAGCCAGCTGGGACTCGCAGCTCCCGAGCTGATTCAGACTTGCTCCCGCCCTCCCTTTGGCTCTGGGACACACCGGGCCAGGCTGAGTCTGCTGGGGGCAGGGCGGGCTCTCCTGCAGCTCAGATGGGGGCCTGGGGCCTGGGACCCCAACAAGGCAGCCACTGCTATGTCCTGACCCCCAGGACTGACCATACCACAGCCTGGCTCAGGCCACTCGGGAGAGGTTCCCAGGACACCAGCTCAAGTTACTGCCCCTCTCTGGGCCTCAGTTTCCCCATCAGTAAAGTGTCCCTGAGGAGCCTCCCTAGTTCTCTTCCCCCCATTGTGAGCTGAGAGGTGGAACAGCTGGGCTATGGTGGGGGAACTGTGGCTGGCTGGGGACCCCTGGCCATGAGGGCTCCTTACACATCCCCACAGGCCCACTGCCCGGCCCGGGGCTGCCACCCATGAGATCCAAGGGATGGCTGAGTGCAGGAGCCCAGGGCTGCGGCCAGGAATGGTGCTGGAGGGGAGGGGGCCTCCCTCCCTGCTGGTCCTGAGGGTGGGGGCTACTCTTTCCCCCTCCCCCAGCACTGGCCGAGCAATAGCCAAAAGACTCCCGGCCTGACCCCTGGTGACTTCTCACCAGGTCCCTGTCACGGCCTCAGCCCCCGCCTCTCAGACAAAAGCCAGCCTTCATTCATTAGACCATTTATTAAGCACCACCTGTGTGCCTGGCTCTGTGCTGGAGGCTGGGGAGGCAGGACCGGGGCCCTGACCCCACATCAGGGACACACAGCCCAGTGCAGGAGGCCATGGGCAGCACCATGGGGGCCCCATGAAGACAGGACAGGGAAGGCTTCCAGGACATGGAGAAGCTGGGTCTTGGGGGAGGGGGCTGGCAGGGGAAGAAAGGGAGAGGATTTAAGGATGTGGACAGCCATGCCACAAAAACCCCAATCAGTATGGGCATTTGCAAGTGGGGGCATGGAGGTGAGGCCAAGGGACAGGCAGACAGGCAAGGTGCTGGTCTTTAAGGTCCTTGTCACCAGGCTGAGACACTGAATGGAGGTGATCGCAGGGGGAGGGGAAGGACCCGGCCCCGGGTGGGAGGGACCCAGCTCCCCACAAGCAGACACTGTCTCTGGCCCTGACCAAGGCTCTGGACACCCCCGGAAGCCCCAAGCCCTCAGCCTCTGCTTTGGATAAACACATGAGCTCACGGCAATCCAGTCCAGACCTGTCCTCTGAGGCCTCAGATAGGCAAAGCCAGAGGGAGGAGGCCTGTCCTTGCAGCTGCGCCAGCCACGGGGTCGCTCCGGGGGCCAAGCTGACGGGGCACAGAGGGTCCTGGGCAGGCATGGCCCCCTGGCTGGAGGGAAGCCAGCAGGCCACAGACTCAAATGCCTGCAGGGCCAAGCCCCCGGGGAGTGGACAGCAGGGAGGGCTGGGCCCCGGGGGAATGGAAGTCCCCTCCCCAGCAGCCACCCCAGGCTGCTGCCCACAAACGTGGGGGTCCCAAAGCCGCCTCACCTCCTCATGTCGCACTCAGGAAGCCAGACTCTGGATTTGCTGGGAAGCTGCCTAAGCTTTAAAATGTAGGTGCTGATTGCAAAATAACCCCCACGCAGGTCAAACAGCAGGGACAGGAGAGAGCCTTGGACCTGGGGGCCTGAGGGACCATTGAACCCCATGGCCCCCTAGACAAGAGGGTAAACTGAGGCCCAGAGGGGGAATGGGCCTGCAGACAGTTAGGATCAAGTCAGGCCAAAACCCAGGCCCCTGACTCTCCTGTGCTCTCCACAGCATCCTGTCCACCTCCCGAGGGATCCCCTGGAACAGTAGCACAGACCGGGCCCGCCCCGTCACTGCCCCCACCGTGCAGACTCCAGCCCAGCTGACAGGGGCTGCGTGGCCCCTCACTCACCATCCTCCCCCCAGCAAGCCTTTGCTCCCTACACTTCTGGGTCCCAAGGTCTCCCATACTCTCCAACTTGTCTGACCTCACAGCTGCCAGAATTGTTTTCCCACTCTACAGAAAAGGGAAACTGAGGCCAGAGAGGCCAGGCCATTGCCCAAAGCCCTTTGACGACAAGTTCCAGATGGTAGGGAGGGGCTCTGTGGTGCTTTGATGCCCCTGTAACTCGGGAGGTGGGGAGGCCCGACGCACAGGGCAGAGAACAGGGGTGAGTCAGGCGCAGGACCGGGCAGGCTCAGAGCAGCCCCAGCACAGGGCAAGTCCAGAGCAGCCAGACCTCAGCCTCCCCAGCCCGGGTCTGAAGGGGCCTCAGCAAAGGCCCAGGTGGCCTCAGGGTCAGGGGCGAACTCACAGGCAACAGGAGGTGCCCACCTGGGCTAGAGGGAGCAGCAGCGAGAGGCCAGGGGCTGAGGACCCAGATGTGGGCAGTCCCCCACACCCACACCCACGCCCATGCCCACCCAGGGACCCCTGAGTCCCACCCCTCTCCCCTGGCACCCTCTGCTGTCCCATCCCTTAGCCCTCTTCTAGCCCTGGACGGCAGCCAGGTGTTTCAGTGCTGGCCTTCTTGGGGGCTGGGTAGTAAGGAGAAACACTCCCTCAGGTTGTTTGGTACCCCAGGGCCTGTAGGGGGAAGACAGGATGAAGTCTAGCCAAAACTCAGGCCCCTGACTCACCTGAGCTCTCCGCGGCACCCCTACCCACCTCCCAAGGGAACCCCTGGAACAGCAGCACCCACCAGTCCCACCCCGTCGCTGCCCCGACCCGCCCCACCCCATGCAGACCCCAGCCCAGCTGAACGGGGGGTGCACGGCCCTCTCTCACCATCCCCCCTCCCCAGCAGGACTTTGCTCCCCAGGAGTCATCCATGTCTTCAGCATCTGTTCTGTGCCCAGCCCCATGTCAGGGGACACGGGATGAAGAGGACGTGAGCTTGCCCTCAGGGAGCCCAGTGGAGAGGAGGGCAAGTGAAACCAAAAATTACACGAGTGGAGCAGCCAGGACCTTGAGAGCTGCGAAGGGCGGGCAGGAGGGAGAGAAGCAGCCAGGAAGGTCTCCTCACAGTGGAGTACGCAGAGGACTCTTCCCGAAATTTAAAGCGGATCTTTTTTCAACTTTTTGTTCATATACAGAAAAAAGCACCTATAATCCCTGTACAAGTGAACAAACTTTCACAGTAAACACACCGTGTAACCGCACCCAGATCACAAAACAATCAGCCTCCCAGAGCCCCTGGTGCCCCTTCCAGGCACTAAGCCCCAGGGGACCATTACTTCCGGCAGCACAGATTCGCACAACCTGCTTTCGTGCTTTCTATAACTGCACTCATATAATATGGCTTCCTTTACGTCTTCTTGCTCAGCATTACGTCTGCAAGGTTCTCTCACTGCTGTAGAGAATCCTTCTGTGTGAACAGCACGTCCCAGGCAGGGGAACTCGGGGAGCCCGGCCCCAGCCTTGCTCCCAGAGCAAGTGTCCAGAGCTTGGAGGGCCTAGCAGGTACCCCCTCACCCAAAAAGTGTCATCGCTTAACCCCAGACCTGCTCCCTGGATGGGCATCAGTGAGGGGCCAGGTCTAGGTGTGCAGCCCAAGGCATCCCCAACACTCCCAGCCCTCTGTCCTGTCCACTCTTTCCCCAAATCCAGCCCGCTCCCCAAATCCAGCCTGCTCCCCAAATCCAGCCTGCTCTCCAAATCTAGCCTGCTCCTGCTCATGTAAGGGAGAAGAGGAAAAGAACCAGATAGATATGCTAATCGCATGCAAATGATATGCAGATGGACCCAGACTCTCTGAGTCAACTTGGACAGTGGCCAGAGTGAGTGGGGAGACAGATCTCAGGACTCCAAGTGGATAGACAAACCCCCGCCCCTCACCCCCCCAGCCAGCTGACCTCACTCCTCCCACCAGCTCCTAAGATACACAGCCCCGCTCCCGGAAGCTCTGGCCTCCTGCTCTTCCCTTCTTGTACTAATTTAATTAGATTCCCTGGGGGCTGCGGTGTGGAGGCCCTGAGGTGGCTCAGCCCCTGCCCTCCAGGAGCTCACAGTCTGGGAGGGAAAGGGACACAATGCAGCCACCAGTCCCCAGTAAGAGACGGCCTCAGGACAGCGCTTCTCAGCCTTGAAATTACTAGGGGGCTTGGGGACTCAGGACTTCTGGGCATAGCCTGAGACTCTGCATTTCTGGCCAGCTCCCAGGGCATGCGGACGCTGCTGGGCCCAGGCCATACCGTGAGCAGCCAGGAGGACAGGAGCTGTGTGCACAAGGCCCCTGGGAACATGAAGGAGCGGGGGAGGCAGACAGGAGAGGGATGCCCTGGGAACCAGCAGGCCAGGATCAGATTGCAGCTCTGCCCCTGACTCACGGTCCTGAGCTGGCAGGTGCCGGCTGATAACACTGTCCCCATCTCACCAGGTTCTCAAGGCTTTTTAGTGACACAGAACTTGTCAAACACCTCCGTGGAGCCTGGCACATTGCAAGCTCTGAATAATTGGGAGACATGTTGTTTTAAAGCCAAGGTTGACTAGGAAAGGGCACGAGGAAAGCTTTTGGGGTGAAGGAAATGTTCTGTATTTTGATTGTAGTGATGGTCCCATACATTTGTCAGAACTCATGAACTCTGTACTTAAAATAGGTAAATATCTCAATACCTCAATAAAGTTGAATTTTTACAAAGAGACCAATGAGACGGAGCCTTGGAGGAGGAAAAGGACAGGGGTGTCATTAGGAGGAGGGAACTGCCAAGGTAGAGACCTGGAGGTGTGAAAATGCAGCCAGATGCCAGGAGGAGAGGAGACAGGGGCCAACACTGGAAGGAGAGTGTCCTGCTGCACTCTCAGGGGGCGGAGACAGGGGCCCACGGCGCCACAGAGCAGGGCTGCGTGGGCCCCTGTCTCCGCCCCCAGATGGCTGACACCAGCTAGCACTCTGTGAGCGCTTAGCATACGCCAGGCCCCGGTTTGGGACTTCATCTAGATCAGGGGTCCCCCTGCCCAAGGGCTAAGAATGCTTGTTACCTTTTTAAGTAGTTTTTTTTTTAAGTAAAAAAAGGGCAATATTTCATGACACTTGAAAGTTGTATGAAACTCAAATTTCCACGCCCACAAATAAAGACTCATGGGAACACGGCCACACGCATTTGTCCTGGGTTGTTTCCACTTCTAGGACACAGTTGAGTATTTGCAACAGAGACCATATGGCCAGCAAAACCTAAAATATTTACCTTCTGGCCCAATACAAAGAAAGTTTACCTATAAAGTAGAGGTTAAGACCGCACTGCACAAATGAGCAGGAACGAGAGTGCCACGCAGTCTTCCTCCCCTGCTGCGCCTTGGACCCACCCCACTCCTGGCCGGGCTGCTCCGGCTGCCTCGTCCCGCCGGTAAAACCCACCGAAATCACCTGTGCACCAGGTGGAGCAGCCGCGCCCCCTGCCGGCGGTCCGCGGCTGGCAGGCGCGCGCTGAGCCCCGACTCTTAGCTTCTGCCGTCACCTGCTGGCCTTCTCCGGAAACGCAGCCGGGAGCCCAGGACGGGTGGGGCCCGAGAGACAGGGCAGGGCCGGTGCAGCCCGGGGTGGCAGTGGCCGAGACCAACGCGCAAACCCTTCCAGGCAGGGATGGAAGCCTCAAGCTCGTGTCCACCGAAAACGTTTCCCCTCGTCCCTGTTCGTGATTTGATGGGTGAGAACAGACGTGACAGTGCCTGGCCGGGTGCCAGGCACGTGTTAGATGCTGAATGATGCTTGTTGACTGTGGCCCTGAGTCTCTAATTCCTGGGGAGTTGAGCAAAGAACGTCAGCTGTAGCCAGAGGGTGACGGGAGGGAACTTGCAGGTCTGCTGACCCCGGTCCCCCTGCCCGGGCATTTGGCTTTGCACGCTTCCTTCATTCTTTCTTGCCTTCATTCATCATTCACTCATTTTTCCAACAAAATTCTTGAGCACGGAGTGAGGCACAGCCCTGGCCTGCTGGACGCTGGAGAGATGCCAGAGAACAAGGCAATGCCAACCCGGCTGCACGGAGCTGACAGTCTAGAGGGAGAGGCTGTCACCCAATACTGTCAGGAAGGCACGACCAGGCACATCTAGGGGAGCAGAGAAGCCCAAATGAGCAGCACACAGGCCACCTGACCTTGTTAGGAGTGAGGGAAGGCCTTGAGCAGCCTGAAGAATGGGTGAGTTGGCCCAGACAAAGAGGGAGTGTGCACGTGCAAAGGCCCAGAGGCAAGCAGTATGCCAGCAAGTTGCTGAAAGAAGGACGGAGAGGCAAGAACACAGAGGGGGCAAGACGAGGCCGGAGAGAGAAGGGGCCTGTACCAGACAGAGCCTCCAGCACTGGGGGAATGCCCCCGGCTCAGCAGGGAGCCACTGCCAAGTGTGGGGAGAGACACGGCACTTGTTGTCCTTGGACTCCTCCATTCTATGACTGGGCAACTCTGATTACTGGAAAGTTCTTCCTCATTCTGAGATGAAATCAGCTGCCCTGTAACCTCCCCTTTCCACAGGCTCCTGTCCCGGTGGAGTCGCCTCCTTGACCCCAGGGCAGGCCCTCATGCCATCGCAGCCTCACTGGCTGCTCCCTGGCAGAGGCAGTCTCACCGGGCAGGTGGGAGGGCACTCTGGAACCAGGTTCTGGGGGCAAATCCCAGCTCATCCCCTTACTGAATGTGTGGCCTTGGGCAGGTGACTTAACCTCTCTGAACCGATTCTCTCCTCTGTTAAAAAAGCATAACCCTGCTCACCCCAGGGTTGGTGCATGTGAGAGGGATGGTAGTGAGAAGTGCTTGACCCCTCCTCGGTGCTCCCCCAGCAGCCTGAGCTGGCCTCTGTCACCTGGATCACGTGACCCGGGTGTTGGTTATCAGGGCATGCTCCTAGCTTGCCACTTTACTCCCAGTACAGCGCTTGACACGAGCCGGGGTGCTCAGCAGTGTTAACTGAATGCATGATTGCTGGGGTGATTACAGGCAAACCCACGGTTGCCACTCGGGACACAGGCCAGCAATTACAAACGGCGACACGTCCCCAAATTAACCAGCATCGCATCCCCAGCGACCGCGCGCGCGGAGGCCTGCAGTTCAGGAAGACACGAGCTCGGACCGGAGCTGCCCGAGACCCAGGGCGGCCGGCGCGTTCGCGGCGCCCTCTGCTGGCCGGGCCCACGGCCGCGGGGAGGGAGGCTGAACCGCGCACCCCCTCTCCCAGGGATGACCCTCCTCGGACATCTTCGTCCTTCCTCTCTCCTGCTCCCTCATCGAGCACATTTCAGGCATCCCTACGTCCCCACCATCCCTCCCCTGTTCTCTTGGTGGGTCTCAGGGTAAAGTTAGAATCGTCAGACGGGATTTTAATTATTAAAGTTAGTGTGAGTATTATTGCGGCTCCCACGGCCTGGACACTTGTGTTTGCCGGCCGTGTCACCCCACGACCTTCCACCCCCCAGGCAGCGCGCCGCTCCCTCTCCGGTGAGCGCGGCCACGGGTGTGGAGGAGCTCCCTCCGGGTCACAGGCCAGACTCTTAAGGAACATGACGTTTTTTTCCTGCCTGGATGGGGCTTGTCCTGCCTCGATAAGGATGGACAAGTGGGCCTGGAGACGGAGGCAGGACCTTCTGGGGCCCCAGGGACCCCACCTTCTCCCTCTTCTCGGCCACACATAATCGCAGAAAGAGAGAGAAGGTGGGGAACGGCAGATGTCAGCGCGACCATCCATCACTGCGCCTTCGGGAAACCGGCAAGGGCCCGCGGAGGAGGACGGGGAGAGGAATCTTCACGGGCTGGAGCCAGGAGCTGGGCTCTGTGACCGCCCTTTCGTGGTACACAGACGACACTCGCCCAAAGTCGCAATGCAGACCCGGCGTCCAAACCTGCCGACTCTCTGCCCAGTGCTCCGTCCATCCCACCCGGGTCTCTCTCGGAAACGGGACCTCAGAGTGGGCCTTGGTGAGGAGAGGGAAGGAGAGACACGCAGACACACTACAAGCCGCCAGCCCGCACCCCCACCCCAGACCTAACGCCCCCAGCCACAGAGAGAGGCCCCTCCTCCACACACCCGGAGGGGACCGGGTTACCTCTTAGGGCTGCGGCCTCTGGGAAGGCGGGAGGAACTAGAGGCCGCGTCTGTCCCGAAGCGCGGTCTGTGCTGCCATCTTGTGGCCACTGCAGGAAATGTGCCTATTCTGTGGCTCCGCGTTTGGCCTGAAATTCGAAGTAACACTTGGCTTGAAGGAAAGTGGGCGCTGTGCTGCGACTATCAGGGGATATAGAAAAGAACGCGGCACAGCTCAGCCCGTGTCCGGCAGGGTGGCCTCCAAACGACATGATCCAAAACTCAAGTCAGCACCAGACACCCACCAGAATAGAAGATCATGCACAAGGTTCCAGAAGACGGAGGGGGCGTGCCCGTAGAACATACTCAGGAAAGGCTTCGGCTGCGGGTGATGCTGACGCCGGGCCTGACTTGGGGCAAGCAAAGATGCAGGAGGGCCCTCCAGGTAGAGGGGTCAGCCTAAGCAACGGCATGGAGGCGCAAAAACATCGTTCTAAGGAATCCAGTTTGTCCCGAGCCTCCGTCACATGTAAAGCAGAGAAGGAAAGGTCATTCGGGAGCCTCGCGGGCAAGTCTGAGCCCAGTCCAGGGAGTTTGTACGTAAATCTTACGCAATGGGGAGCCGGCAAAGGTCTTTGAGAAAGGGCGCAGCTTGACCAGGCATCTCTTCAAGAAGCAGCACCATAGCTGGAGGGGAGTGGACAGGGCACATGGGAGACGTTTCGGGGAGAGGGAGAAGGTGCTGGGGAAAGAGAACAGAGGGAGGACAAGCAGTCTGATGGTGGCGCTACCCGCAGAGCTGGACAAGCCAGGGCCAAGCAGGAGACCCGGCCCTGGCTGGAGTCGCTATCAGGACATCCTGGGGAAGACGTCCTTCGGCCACTGGAAATAATAAGCTATTAAAGTGGAAGCAAGAGCAATTGCTCACGTGTGTACAGACTTTGTCGTAAATAAAGCACTTTAACCCACACACGCCTTTGACTTGTGTTTACTGAGCCCGGACTCTGTGCCGGGCCCTGTGCTGGCTGGTTTGGCATACAGCAGTACGTGGTGTTAGATGGCAGTGGGGGAGACAGACGTTACGTAACAGCCCTAATAAGTAAATGACATGGCATGCTAGAAGGTACTATGGGAAAAGGAGCGGTAACACAGGGAAAGGGGTGAGAGGCCTGGGCAGGGCCACCATTTAAAATCGGGTCAGGAAAGGCCTTGGGACAGAGGGGGCATTTAAGCAGAACCTCGAGATGGACCCGTAGCAGGACGTGCACCCCAAAATCCACTGCTTTCCTGTGGTGATTATTTTGAGCTGTAGGCACTTGAAAAACAGCAAATGCGGGGAGAGGCTTTCTCTAAATTCCTCTTTTCTGCCTAAAGACAGGTTCTCCAGGAGGAACTCAGCTGTCATAAACCCCCTCCCGGGAGGGGGCCTCATCACCCACGAAGACTGACTCATCACAGGAGAGGAGAGTGGAAGTGACACCACAGCCAAACTTTGTCTCAACCGTCACACCTCCCAGCTGTGCTTTCCTGAAAGTCATTTACTGTCCCCTAGGAGGCCTTTCTTTCCCGCTCCCTTTCCCTCTTATGGTGGATTTCAGCCTGAATTCTAAGCCGCCTCGAGGAGTCCCTCATTTGTCCTGAGTGTTCCCATGTTTCCATGAGGTATACATGTTAATAAACTTCTGTTTTTCTTTCTCTTGTCAATCTGTCTTTGATTGCAGCGGTCTCAGCTAAAAACTTAGAAGGGCAGAGGGAAAATTACGTTTTCCTTGCCTACAAAACTTTGGGAAAGAAAGCCATGCGAATATCTGGGGAGAAGCGTCCAGACCCCAAAGTGGGAGCATTGCTGGCATGTTCTAGGCCCAGCAAGAGAGCTGGTGTGGCTGGAGTAGAGGTGAAGGATAGAGGAACAGAGGTGAGCTCAGAGAGGTAACGGATTCATCACGGAGGCCTCACAGAACACAGTGGAGACCGGCTTTCACCTTTGAGCAGAGGAGTGCCATGATGTGACTTACATTCCAATGCACTCCCTCGGCTGCTGTGTACGGACCAGACGCCAGGGAGCTGGAGCCAAAGCCAGGAGACCCATCGTGGGCTATTGCAATAATCCAGGCCAGAGATGACGGTGGCTTGGACCTGGGTGGGAGCCAAGGAGGGGTGAGCCATGGTCAGACTCTGGCTATATCGTGTAGAGAGACCCCTGGGGTTTCTAACCAATTGGATGTGGGGTGGAAAAGAAGAGAAGCGTCAAATGTTCTGTCTCCAGGGGATGGATCTGCCATCAGCTGTGATGGGAAGGCTGAGGATGGGACAGTTTGGGCAGGGAGGGGACATTAGGTGCCCAGTCTAGGGCATGCTAAATTTGGGATGTTTCTTAAACACGTTGTTAACTTACACACTTGGTATCTGTGTGTGTTTTATGGTGGCAAAATACACATACATAAAATTCACCATGTTAACCATTTTTAAGTGTATAGTTCAAGTATATTCACATCGTTGTGCAACCATCATCACCACCCATGTCCCGAACTTTGCCCCAGAGATGTTTCTGGTTCCCTAGGCCACTGTGATTCTGACACACGCTCCAGAGACAGACCTGGAAATACAAACTCGTGAGAACTAAACTGAACCGAGGTGCAAATTTAGGAGCTATTTTCATAGACCTGGTGGGGAATGAATTTGCCACAGAAGAAAAGAATGAGAGACCCAAGAGAGCAGGAAGCAGAAGTTTGGGACCACGGAGGAGTTCAGAGAAAGAAGGGGAGCCAGCAGAGAAGGCAAAGGGAGAGGTGCCCATTGATACAGCCAGTAGTTCCCAGGCCAGGTCCTCCATCAGGCAGCTATGTGAGCCAGTCACATCTTACTAGAGCTCTGTGACCTTGGGCTGGTTACTTGCCCTTTCTGAGCCTCCATCTCTACTAGAAAATGATGATAATAAAAGTACCTGCCTCGTTGGGTTAATGTGACAATTAAATATGATGAATGAGGATTTGTGAGGCCGACAGACGATCACGGAAGCCCAGGGAGAAAAGAGTATGAGAAGTCACTGGGAGAGAGGAGTAAGGACCTCCCTTTCCCGGGCTGCTGGAGGGAATGTGAACCAATTTGTCTCTGCAGGGCAGTTTGGCAAACACCTTAGAGATACACTTACCTGTTGACTCAGAAAATCCACTTAGAGGAATTTATCCTAAGAAATACTGAGAGACGTGCAAAACTGGGGGCCAACCTGCTTTAACTATACTCAGTTAGTTGTCTGTTTGCACAAGTAGTTAACGCATTACCAAAACCCACTCCACAGATAACGTCTCTGACACTTGGGTCACCATGGTAATGAGTGACTAAGTTTTTCAGGAACTGAGAGTTGACTCCTTGTGCAGTGCAGGCTGGTTAAGACCACTGACTCATCCACTGGGCCTGCGTGGATGACTGACAGGTGACCCTTTGACGTCAAGGAGCCAAAAACTCCACCCTCAGATCATGGTAACACCGCCATTTTATGAACGGGTCCTATGAAGAGCTGTGAAGTCTGACTACGCTTGCACAGATCGTCAATTACCTCACTTCTCCTCATCTCCAATCATCTGTTCCCACACTTCAGACCACCCCACCCCTTTATCCCATAAATATCCCTTATCCCCATTTTTCAGGGAAGTGGGTTTGAGATTGGTTCTCCCATCTCCTCGCTTGGCTGCCTTGTGAATAAACCTCTCTCTGCTGCAAACTCCTCGTCTCAGTAACTGGCATGACTGTGCATCAGGCAAAACGATCCTGGTTCAGTATCACTTACGTGTTGAATTATCCACAAGGATATTCATTCAGTGCTGTTGACGAGAACAGAAGATTGGAGCTGATTTAGATGCCCAACAAAAGGAGACTGGTTACGTTGTTTATGCTACATCAAGACAAAGGACAATTAGGTAGCCATTAAAAATGCGGTTGTAGAATTCTGTTTATCAGCACAGTAAGAGGCTCAAGACATACGTTTGTCACTCTTTTATTATAGAAATTTTAAAGCATGCATCAAAGTAGAAAAAATGATATAATAGACCCCCAGGCACCCATCACCCCAAAGTCAACAATTATGAACTCATGGATAGTCTCAATCTATCACCCCACCCCCTCCTCCCTCCTCCTACATATTGTTTTCAAACAAAGGCCAAGCATCATAGCATTTTATCCATACATATTTCACTATGTGGCTAGCAGAGAAGAACTTTTCTTCTTTAGCATAACCACATCTAATTATCACAACTAAAATAATTAATAATAATTCCTTAATAAAAGAAAGTTGTTTCTCAACTCACAACCTTCTGACACCAAATGTGTGGGTTTTCCACACCAACCAGTTCTGACACGAACTACCCCAAAGTTAGCACAAACCCCACAGGTTAAGGGCTCAGTCCCACAAGACTAGCCCCCACTTCAGACATCAGTCACAAGTCGTGGGTCCCCAGGTTACCCACAGATCTGTCCAACTTGGCTGCAAATCAAGAGTTCCCACAACCCCTCCTCGGGCTTGGTCATTTGCTGTCATGGCTCAAAGAACTCAGAGAAGCACTTTACTTAGTATTACCAGTTAGTTCATTCTAAAGGATGTGATAAAGGATACAGGTGAGCAGTGAGATGAAGAGGTACACAGTACAAGTTCTGGAAGGGTCCTAAGCTCAGGAGCTTCTGTCCCCGTGGAGGTGAGATGCACCACTCTCCCAGCAGACAAATGTGTTCACCAACGAGCAGGCTCCCCTGAACCCCACTGTTTAAAGTTTTTATGAAGGTTCCATTATGTAGGTGTGGCTGATTAAATCACTGGCAGCTGGCGACTGACTCACTCTCCATCCTCTCTCCTCTCCCGGAGGAGGTCAGGGGGTGGGATGGCAAGTTCCAGCCCTCTAACACACGGTTTGTTTCCTTACCAACCAGCCCCCATCCTGAAGCTCCCGAGGGGCTCCCAGCCGCCAGCCATCTCATTAGCATACAGAAGACACCGTCACTCCAGAGATTCCAAGAGTCTTAGAAGCTCTTGTTTCAGGAACTAGGGTCTAAGACCAAACATTATATAATAAAAGATGCTCCTAGCACCTCTGTCACTCAGGAAATTACAAGGATTTTAGAGGCTCTGTGCCAGGAACTGGGGGCAGAGACCACATATATTTCTTATTATATCACAATATCACACTTAATATAATCAAATATCTGGGCAGTATTTAAATTTCAAAATCTTTTATAAATGACAATTGTTATTTTTTTTTAATTCAAGATTCACACAAAGTCCACACAAAGTAATTAGTTGTATGTATCTTAAGTCTTTCAAACTACAGGTACCGCTTCCCTCTGTTTTCTTTCCCCTTCCAATTTATTTGTTGTAGAAAAGATCATTGGTCTTGTAGAGGTTCCAGTCTGGACTTGGCTGACTGCATTCCCATGGTGTAATTTAACATGTTCCTCTGTCCTCTGTATTGTCTGAAACCTACTAGTGAGACCTAAAGTCTTGGCCAGATTCAGGGTTTCCTCCTCTTTCTCAGCAGGGGCAATTCGTGTGTGGTGCTGGAGAGATGTGTTGTTTGTCTTTTGGTGACTTCAGTAGCCATTGATGATCAATGCCCGGATCCATTCATTGATTAGGGGTTACAAAATGGTGATATTCTAAGTGTATCATTCCTTTTTTTTTTTTTAATTTTTTTGGTGAGGAAAATTGGCCCTGAGCTAACAGCTCTTGCCAATCTTGCTCTTTTTGCTTGAGAAAGATTGCCCCTGAGCTAACATCTGTGCCAGTCTTCCCCAGTTTGTACGTGGGATGGCACAGGATGGCTTGAGGAGCTGTGCGTAGGGGAACTAAACCTGCCAACTGTGGGAGGCTGAAGCAGAGCATGCAAGCTTAACCACTACACCACTGGGCAGGCCCCTGTATCATTCCTTCTTCATTCATTACCTGGAATATTTCTATAAAGAGAACCATGCCCCTCCCCAATACACACACACCTACAATTTGGTTCCACTGAGGCAAGTTCTTACAGGAAAGGTAAGGAAATAATTTCCTTTTATTTACCAGTTTTCAGTGTGAGGAGATAATTCTCTAGCATCCCAGAAAGACGACTAGTAAGGATTTTTTAAATTGTTATAAACTTGTGAATTCAAACGTATTTGATATAAGCATCTTTGATGTGTTTCAACCCATTGCAGTTATTACCCCTGTGATTATGTAAGATATTTACAGGAGTCCACTCTTATCTGCAGTTTCACTTTCCATGGTTTCAGTTATTCCTGGTCAACCACAGTCTAAAAATATTAAATAAAAGATTCCAGAAATAAACAACTCATAAGCTTTAAATTGTGCCGCATTCTGAGTAGCCTGGTTAAATCTCGCTCCTTCCTGTCTGGGATGTGAATCATCCCTCTGTCCAGTGTACCCGCACTGTAACTGCTGCCTGCCCACAGTTGTCAGATCAGCTGTTGGGGCACCGCAGCACTTGTGCTCAGGTGACCTTTGTTTTACTTAATGATGGCCCCAAAGTGCAACAGTAGTGATGCTGGCAATTCAGATGTGCCAAAGAGGAAGTGCTTCCTGTAAGTGAAAAGCTGAAAGCTCTTGTCTTAATAAGGAAAGGGAAAAAAATCTATGCTGGGGCCAGCCCCGTGGCCGAGTGGTTAAGTTCACGCGCTCTGCTTTGGAGGCCCAGGGTTTTGCTGGTTCGGATCCCAGGCGTAGACATGGCACCGCTCATCAGGCCATGCTGAGGCAGCGTCCCACATGCCACAACCAGAAGGACCCACAGCTAGAATATACGACTACCTACTGAGGGGCTTTGAGGAGAAGAAGAAGGAAAAAAAGAAGACTGGCAACAGATGTTACCTCAGGGACAATCTTTAAAAAGAAAATCTATGTTGAGATAGCTCAGATCTATGATAACTTTTATTACAGTATATTGTTATAATTGTTCTATTTTATTATTAGTTATTGTTGTTAATCTCTCACTGTGCCTAATTTATAAATCAAACTTTATAACAGATATATCTGTAAAGGAAAAAACAGAGTATGTATAGAATTCAATACTATCCACGGTTACAAGCATCCACTGGGGGTCTTGGAAGGTATCCCCCACAGATACAGGGGGACTACTGTGCATGGTTCCAAAACCAAATCTGCAAAACAAGCCAAAGTCAAGAAAATTCAGTTTTTATCCCTGTCCTCTCCACCCTGTCTCCTCCTTCTCCTTACAGGTACCTTGTTGTTTTAGACTAAACACACACACACACACACACACACACACACACACACACACACACACACACACATATATATATATATATCCCTTTTCTTATATAACAGGAGCATACTCCATTCTCTATCACATGACAAAAAGCACGTCATGCACCAGTTTGTAGCATTTGATCCCAAACAAAATACACTGTTTAAGTGTGCAGTAATAGTAAAAACATTTTGATGTCTCTAACCGCATCTCTGTATCTCTGCTCCAGGGGTCCTACAAGCTGGCAGATCCCTTGTTGGCCCAGTGGAGATGGATCTGAAACTGAGGGTGAAGGAGTTAAAATTTCCCTGGGTCAGGGTGAAACTGCCTTGTACCCACAAGGTTAACGTGGGAAACAAAATAACCAAAGTTTCTGAGCTTGCCTTGCAGAACAGCAGAGGACCAGTGATAATAGAGGAACTTCCAGACAGCTCCCCCGCCTGACTCAGCATCTTGCAGGCACACTGAGAAGCTAAAATGACTGCTTGTAGATGTTAGACATCACAGACTAAAACTCCACCCCACGCAACACAAAGAACAGACAGTCACGCCTGTGCAGAGGACTCTTAGAACTGAAGCCCCCAAGGCCACATGCTCCCCCTCCTCTACCTAAAACCCCCAAATAAAAACCCTTGCTTGTAGCTTTTCGGCGAGTTCCAGATTACAGCATTAGCTGCCCATTCTCCTTGCTCAGCACTTTGCAATAAAATTTCTACTTTCTCCCACTGCACCCAGTGTCATAGATTGGCTTGCTGCATGACAGGTGACCAAACCCGCTTCAGGTTGAACACCAAATTTGGCGACCACGAAGGGACACAGTCCCAAGTGGACGTCTCATGTGTGGCACACCGGCCTCTGGCAGAGAGGCCTCTCTTGGAGGCTGTCCTGCAGCCCCCTGAGCCCCTTGTCTCAGGGACAGCCCCAAGCAACTGGCTGCTCAGCATACACGATTGGCCCACAGCACTATTGCTTTTGGTGGTGGAAGAAACTAGGTTCGGGCTTTGGGGAGACTTGATAAGTAGTGGGCAGTTTTTTGCTTTTATCTTTGCACCGACCTTTTCCAACAGGAGGAAATAATGGGTCCTCAGAGTGCTATTACACCAGCCAGCCCTCTGGGCTCCATTTCTTTTAGTTTGCAATGGATGTCCTTTTGTTGAGTTTCCTTGTTAACTGACTGAAATCTTATTTTTCCTTTCGTTTGTTTGCCTCTGTTTCAAGGGCTTTATTCCAGGTACCTGGAGTTTGTTTGGGGGGGGGGGGAGGGCGCGGAGCTCGATTTGTTGAAAGGACTAGAAATTTTTCGCTCACAGAGGAACCCTTTGGCCCCATTTATTTTGATGTATGTGTCTGTGTGTGTGCGCACATGGGAGTGTGTATGTGTGGTGCCACAATGGGAAGCTCAGATTCAGTTCCCAGGGGCAGCCCTCTAGGTTGCATATTTGCAAAATCGGGATGTTTTCAGTTATAAACCTATGAAAAAGAAAAAGATGAAACTTAATCAAATTTGGGGTCTCAGCTTCCTCTCGTGATCTTAGAGATGCTAATGAAAACAAGTCAATAAAACAACAAGAAGAAGCTGAGAAAAAGAACAAAGGGATTCTTCTCAAAAAGTTGGAAATTTTTAAAGGTTTTTAAAAAAACTAAGGTAAATAAGACAAATATTAAAAGGGGGAAAAACAAAGAGGAATCAGAGAAGGGAAGAGTCACAGGGCTCATCTCAGCAGGATAGAAATCTTTAGCTCGTTATTAAAAAGAAAAAGTGGAATAAAGGTTAAAATGTTTGAGCTAATGTTATATGAAGAGGTCATGTAGACTTTGCCTGAGGGTCTTTTGGGAACGGAGGTTGTGTCTAGCTGGGAATGCTTCCCCTACTCAGTATTATAAGACCAAGGCTTGCTAATGGACTCTTAATGGAAACTATCATTAGAGGTATAGGAGTTGGTAAAATTAAAATAAAATTTTGTAAAAAAAAATTAGTATATTTAAATGGGCTTTATGGGAAATGATTTCATCTGTTTTGCCTGATGGTATTATAGACTATGTTGTGGGGATAAGCACTGTGTCTCACTGGGGACCGTTTCCCCTGCCTGATGTTGTAAGAGCATAGAAATCCACCCTGTGGGCAGTGTTAGTTAAACACGCTAAAGGGAAGCTAACTTTACAATGGCCATTCTGGGGAACGCTGTCTCGGATAAGTCCACTTTAAGGGTCACCCTTAAGAGAGCGAAATCAAAACCTCTCGCAGTAGAATGCTTTCTTTGACTAATACGCAGAAGCTTCTAAAAGACAAAATGACTCCAAAAACTGCTCTAAAAAGGATCCTTACACCAAAAAGAAAGGAATTGATACTAAAAATCTTTGGCCATCTGAACAGGTTCATCTGCGAGAGCAACAGTTGGGATCCAACTCTTCCAGTTTTGTACATGAGACATGGCTAAAACTTGGAAGATCTCTGTTTGTGTTTATCTGTATGTTTACGTGTGCAAGGCTCTCTATGTATTTGTCTGCCTCTGAATGATATAATTTCTAAAGAACTCTATTAATCTGCTTAAAGTGCTCATATAAATTGTTTCTAAATGTAATAAAAACTAGCCCTGATGTCTTTCAAGCTAACATGACATAAAATGAGCTTTGGTAAATAAGAGCTAGTTTAAATTTGTTGGTTTAACTGAAATAAACATGCTTTCACAATTATCAACATCGGATATGATACAAACATGTTATCTCTGTTACAAAATTTGTCAGCAAAAAATAGTAACTTAGAATAATAGCTGATTTGGTTTGATGTCTCATGAAGTTTCTGTAGGCCACCTAAACACAATTATTTAGAACAGGGAAACTAAATAGATGTAAAAAGGATGAAAGTTTTGGGGAGAACTTTTTAAGGTATAATGTGTTATGGTGTGTATATTTTAAACAACTTGTGATGGCTAACTGCTTTAATGTCACATGAAGTTTTTGTGAATAATCTAAACCTAATTTGGGGGAACAAATGATTTAGATAGACGAAAATCAGTAAAAGTTTTTGAGTGCAGAGGCCAGCCCTGTGGTCAAGTGGTTAGGTTCACACACTCCACTTCGGTGGCCCAGGGTTTCACCAGTTCAGAATCTGGGTACGGACATGGCACCATTCATCAAGCCTGCTGACATGGTGTCCCACAGGCCACAACTGGAAGGACCCACAACTAAAAATACACAACTATGTACTGGGGGGCTTTGGGAAGAAAAAGGAAAAATAAAGATCTTTAAAAAAAAAGTTTTTGAGTACAATAATTACGTTTTATTGTCTGTATACTTGAAAAACAACTTTCAAAATCTTTTTGGTAATTTGAAATTTTAGAATTTTGCCAAATTAAGTTAAATGATAGAAGTTTGAGTATCTGCATCATTTTCACATAAGATAAAATATTAGAAATTGATTACTAAGCATAGATTTGTCTGCCTTTGGTTTTTTTATCTGAGAAACTAAAAGATGCTGAGGTTTACTGATAAACATGTTTTGTGCATGCTGGGGAATTTTCTACAAGAAAGCACATGTTTCTGTATACAAGGAAAGTAAAACGTATGTTTTCAGTAAAGAAAGTATAAAGAATGGAGATAGTTTTGTTTGTTTTGTAAAGAAAGATAAATTTGTCCACAAGTACTAGGAAGAAAAAAAGAAAAAAAGCATGGGACAAATTCTGAGTGTAAAAAGTGAGTGACAGAAGGTTTGTGGAAGTAAAACCCTGAGGAGTTTTGTGCATGGTCAAGTTGCTGAGATTAAAATGAATCCAATTAAATTAATGAGTTTCAATATCAAAGGTAAGCTGGTGCAAAATTTGAATTTGTCTTTCTCTCTCTTGAAAGGGTGATCTTTTTGAACTTTTGGTCTGCTCGTGATAAAGAGATTACAGACAGTTTTTCTTTTTTCTTTTTTCTTTTCTTTTTTTGAATAAGTCTGCCTAGGGGACAGAAAGTCTATGCTTTGTTAAAATAATTTCCCATGTTTGAAAAGACTGAGGTCTCTCTATTGACGTTTCTTTTTACTGTTAAACTCTCTCTGTTTGCCTCTGACACCTTCTGTTGTCACCTTGATTGAATGGATAACTAAGCATTGTTTCCTGTTTTACTAAGTGTTTTAAACCCTTTTGATATTTTTGACAATCTTCCTCTAAGGTTTGAATCCTGGGTAAAGTCTTTCTTTTGACTTAAAAAGGAACTTTGAGAATTTCCAATGGGCCCTGGAACATCTCAAAGAATCTGTTCTCTTTTCATAGAGATATTAAACTAATTAGACTTATTTGGTATATTAAATTACATGGGAAGCATTGTCAAATAAATGATGATAAACCTTCCTAGGTTATATTGTGTGGGTAAACATTATTAATATGAGTGTTTTTAAAAAGTTATATAACATTCCTAAAATTCTTATCTGTCTTGGTTATCAATCATAATTCTGGTTATTATCTCAAAGTGTTGTACGTCACATAAATGGCCAAGTGTCTTTGTCAACTGCCATTTTTGAATGTTTTGTTATTTGCAGACAGTTGTTGTTTTACTCTGATGCTTTTGCAGATGTCTTTCATCTTTAGAGAGATTCATAGAAAGGACTGCATGTGCTCTAGAATGCAGGTTTCTGATGAACTTTCAGATTATAAAACTGAGCTGGATATGAAATTACAGAACTCTAATGGAGAAACTGATGGCCTCATAAAACCACTAATAGACGATCAAGATCAAGAATTAATTATATGAGACTGAATAAATTGATGAGGATGTTTATAATTTTTGTGATTTTTCATTTGAAATATTGCCGATTTTCTTAATGTTTTGTTTTTCCAGATTTAAGGGAAACATTTTCTCTTTTCTCTTAAGAAACTATGACATTGCAATTTGTAATCAGAATTGAAGCATTTATCTTTTTCTCCTTATCTTATCCCTCTAGAATTTGAAAACTCTTGATGAGTGAGTATTCTTATTTTCATGGCAATATAGTTATTTGCATAAGTTCAATAACAATCTGTTCTTTTTATAGCAGAACACAATTGGAAACACTGGTTATATCACCAGGCTTCGACTGGAATGTCATATTTGAGAGAAACATGCATAAATTCAGATATGACCAAACAGCTTTAAGGGACAAGGATTGACTGCATGGAACAAATAAAGCTACTTGGAAATATTGGCTTAGTACCTTGCTTACAGGATTCCCAGCAACCTCAGCAAGTGATTAACAAAGGTCACTTCCCTGGCAAGTGCAAGAACCCCAGGATATTTTGGCAACCTCAAGAGAAGAGAGGAATTCACCCAAATCTGTAGGTATTGGAGGCAGAGTCTAATGACAAGTCCTTGGCTTGGCCTGGCCTCCAGAGGCCTATAAATTTCAATCTTAGATTC
This sequence comes from Equus caballus, assembly GCF_041296265.1. Classification (NCBI taxonomy): domain Eukaryota; kingdom Metazoa; phylum Chordata; class Mammalia; order Perissodactyla; family Equidae; genus Equus; species Equus caballus. Next base: position 21,142,419 of record NC_091694.1, on the reverse strand, counting down.
CTTATAAAAAGTTCCAGCAAAGCATATTTAAAAGAGCCTCTGTGATCAATTGCTATTCTTGCTGTACTTATGTAAATAATTGGGCCAAGTTTATTGAAACTAGACTTATTTTGCAAATCAATGAGTCCTCATTTGGCTATCTTTGGTGAAAATGATGGTGATTTTATTTATTTATTTATTTATTTTTTTGTGAGGAAGATTGTCTCTGAGGTAACATCTGTGCTAATCTTCCTCTTTTTTGTATGCGGGATGCCACCACAGCATGGCTTGATGAGTTGTACATAGGTGGGTGCCTGGGATCTGAACCCATGAACCCCAGGCCACCAAAGTGGAGTGTGCAAACTTAACCACTACACCACCAGACCAGCCCCTGAGGGTGATTTTAGAGAAAAAAAATTATGCTTAAATAGAAACTATAATGCACATTTGTGGATATTGTATTCTGGTTCTTTTAATTGTCTTTGAGATTTTTGTTTTCTATCTGCAAACTGAAGCTGGACAACTTGATGTAAACTTAAGAGAGAACACCATGATAGCCCATGTTTAGACAATCTTTAAGCCTACTGCTGTATAAGCCACTCAAAAAGTTTACCTGAGCATCTGATGACATCAACAGAGACATTTCAAACTGCAAAAGATGCTTTGACCCTGACATTTAGAAATCTTCTTGAGGGGCCAGCCCCACGGCCAAGTGGTGAAGTTTGAATGTTCTGCTTTGTCGGCCCAGGGTTTCCCTGGTTTGGATCCTGGGTACAGACATGGCACCACTCATCAGGTCATGTTGAGGCAGCATCCCATATATCACAACCAGAGGCACTCAAAACTAGAATATACAACTAGGTACTGGGGAGTTTGGGGGAGAAGAAGAAAAAAACAAAGATTGGCAATGGATGTTAGTGCAGGTGCCAATCTTTAAAAAAAAAAGAAAGAAAGAAAGAAAAGAAATATTCTTGACTGGCTGTCCCCTAGGTTCAGGAATTGGTTTATAATTTGCTCCAACCATTAACTTTGTTTTCTTTTTGTTTCCCTAGAAATTCTTCTTATTAAATACCTGGTTACTTGCTTATACAATATAGGCCTAACTTTGGGGGACCTCCCTCTGTTCTAGAGATGATCCAAAAGATCCAGAGAGAACTCAAATTAGAGAACTAGACACTGTCAGATGTTCCTCTGCATCATCTTTGTTGTGGAGACTGGATCCTACTAAAATCCTGGAAACACAAGCACCCGGAAGATCAACTTCATCCCTGCTGGATGGGCCATACAAGAAGTGCCACAGGGAACAGGAAACATGCCACAGAAGTACATCACAACCAGGACCACCCAAACCATGGTTGGCTTCATACTCTAGACACAAACTTCTCCAAATGGACAAGTGAAACTGTGATAGACTTCAAGTTGCTGTATAGAAGACCATCTCCCTAAGATAATTAATGAATGACTCCCAGGTTCTTACCTTACTTGTTGGACTATCAGACAGCAGGCTAATTGGCTACATCAGATTTCACTTCAGATTCCAGGACCTAACCTTGATTGGTTTACAGGCCTCTTCTCCTGGATTCCCCAAGGATTAAGGTCCACTATAGAGGGGATACTAAAATTTGGGCTGTCTATTTTGCTAATATTTGTGGTGGGTCTGTGTAATTGTAAAACATAGACCTAAGTGTTGTTCCAAAGCCATTGATCAGGGTACTAAATATTAGTCATGCAGAATATACCTCACTCTCCCCCACCTGGCATTCAAGAATATTTTTAAATAAAGGTAGAACAATTTCATTCCTCTGACCTTGAACTTTGCCCTTTCACAGCAGGAAGCAACTAGAGCAGTCTTTGCCCCCATTCCTCAAGATTGGGCAATGATCAAAAGAGAGGAGGGATTGAAACTGAGGGTGAAGGAGTTAAAATTTCCCTGGGTCAGGGTGAAACTGCCTGGTACCCACAAGGTTAACGTGGGAAACAAAATAACCAAAGTTTCTGAGCTTGCCTTGCAGAACAGCAGGAGGACCAGTGATAATAGAGGAACTTCCAGACAGCACCCTCGCCTGACTCAGCATCTTGGAGGAGCATTGAGAAGCTAAAATGACTGCTTGTAGACGTTAGACATCACAGACTAAAACTCCACCCCATGCAACACATAGAACAGACATTCACGCCTGTGCAGAGGACTCTTAGAACTTTAGCCCCCAAGGCCACATGCTCCCCCTCCTCTGCCTAAAACCCCAAATAAAAACCCAGGGGCCAGCCCCGTGGCTGAGTGGTTAAGTTCACACGCTCTGCTTTCGCGCCCCAGGGTTTCACTGATTCGGATCCTGGGTGTGGACCTCACACTGCTGTCAGGCCATGCTGAGGTGGCATCCCACAGAGCACAATCAGAAGGACCTGAAACTAGAATATACAACTACATACTGAGGGGCCTTTGGGAGAAGAAGAAGAAAAGAGGGGAAAAAAAGAAGATTGGCAACAGATCTTAGCTCAGGAGGCAATCTTTAAAAAAAACCCATGCTTGCAGTTTTTCACGGAGTTCAGGCACCCATTCTCCCTGCTCAGCGTTTCACAATAAAGTTCCTACTTTCTTCCATTACACCCAGTGTCATAGATTGGCTGCACAACGGTGATCGTTCACTTCAGGTTTGATATTAGATCTTGGCTGTACACTTTTGGGGAGGCATGGGGCAGAGCTGAACTGCAAAACTGAGGGGAGAAGAGTTTAAGGTCTGAAACTAGGATAGGATCAAAAGAGGAGATGAAGGAGCCGGGAAACGCAGATCCCAGAGGAGAAAGAGATGCCATCTGAGAGGTCAGGAGGGGTCTGAGCCTGCTAAGACTTTTGAGCTGTGTTGGGGGAGAGAGTTGTAAATGCCCTCCCCCACCTCCTTCTGGGGTCACTGGGTAAAGCTTACATCACTCACGCGTATTTAGTAAGAACGGACTCTTTGGGGAGAACTCGAAGCAGTGCTGAAGGCTGCGTACAGGCTAACATGGCACAAAGCAGTCGACAGCTTCATAAATATCCACATAAACAGAGGGAAGCACGCCAAAACAGGTTTTGGTCATCCCTAGGTGGTAACTGATTTAACCAGTGATTTTTTTTGGTCATTTTCATACTTTTTAAATTTTTATGCAATAAGAAGATATTATTTTACAATGGAGAGAAATATCGTTATTTTAAAATAAAATAAAAATAAAATAATATAAAATAAATAAAACATAGAGATACCAAAAGATCTGAAGGAAGTGGGTTCACTCAAGGGCCACGCCAGGCCACCCTGCCCTGAGTGCCCCTACTAGCTGTGGGGAGAGAAGCCAGCAGTGACTCCGGGGTGCTGTGGGGCACACGGGCCAGGCACCGACAGCCCTCCAGGGCGGGTGCCTCTTCATGGTTACGAGCACAGGCTCTGGGCTTGAATCCAGCCCTGCAACTTACTAGCTATGATCTTGCAAAAATAATTCCACCACTCTAAGCTTCTGTATCCTTGTCTGTAAAAGAGAATAGCTATTCCCACTTGGTGGGGTATTGGGAGGATTCAAAGAGGCAAATGGAAATTGCTTAACGCCGAGCCCGGCACTTGGAAGCAGATAATAAATAAGAGGTCTGCGACCAGCCATGGACTCCCTATAAACTAGCCAAGGTGTCACAGGGCCCCCATGAGCAGCCCTGGCCAGTCTTGATACAGAACTCCAAACCTCACTGTGTCCTTGAAAGAAAACCCTCTCCCCAAAAGCACCAGTGAGCTATCAATAATTTACTAAAGATTCGCAGGAGCAGTGAGGACGGGCAGATAGAACACAGCGCACAAGGTTTCCCTCCCTAAGACCCCGGAGATGTGTCGTTCCTCCCAGCTCCTCTGGCTGCTTCTGTCCCCATCAACTGCGGTGAGTTTCATCGCCCCCAGCCTCACTGGCTGTGCCTCCTTCTCAGCTCAGGTCTCCCCCAGGGTCTCCAGCCTCCTCCAGCATCTTAGTTCTACCCAGGCTCTTCCCCAAGCCAGCTGAGGCCCCTAGGGGCACCTGAAGCAGCTCTCCTTAGAAGGGAGGCTGGGGGGTTATGGATAGTAAATCCAGTGGGTTTTCTCCTGATATATACAGGAAAGGAAACAGGCTCGGAGAGATTATCCAAGCTTCCTGAGGACACAGAGCAGACAACTAGCAGGAGAGCATCTCAAATGGTCCCTTGACTCAAAACCCCACTCACACCTGTAGGGCTCCCCTATAGGCTCCTGTAGGGACTGAGATGGTTCCCCTGGGCCTGGGCGGCTACGCAGGAAGTTCTCCGGGAGCATTTGGGAAGGAAGAAAGGAACACACACATGGTGCTGGCCCCATCAAGGAAATGGCTGACCCCTTACAAGGGCAGAATCACCCCAGAGGTGCCTCGGGGGAATCTGGTCGCTCCCGGGTGGCCATGCTGCCCGGCAGGAAGAGATCCACCGCCACCCCAGCCCAAGTCCTGGTCCAAGCCGGCCGCCTCACCTGCAGATGGGCTGAGGACCCTGCTTCGTCAGGATTCCGTGGGACCGGGGTGGGATATACCTCGCACAGGACCCAGCAAGCCATGGGTGCTCAACAAAATGAAAAAATCTTCCTGCCCCGAATTCCGCTCAAGAAGAGTCCCGGCTGCAGGTAAGAGGGGACGATCACTAAGCTGTTTGGGGCAAAGGATGAGGTCGGCGATATTCTTCAGTCCACAATCGTCTAGAGCAGCGCCATCCAGTAGAAATAGAGTGCATGCCACCTATGCAGCTTTACATTTCCCAGGAGCCACGTTTTTTTAAAAAGTAAAAAGAAACAGGTGAAATTAACTTTAATATTTTATTTAATCCAATATACCCAAAATATTATTTAGTAATTTCTAAGAAAATTACTGAGCTATTTTACACTCTTTTCCATGCTAAGTCTTCAAAGCTCTGTGTGTATTTTACGCTTCCAGCCCACGGGCATTCCGACTAGCCTGAATTCCAGGGCTCGTGCGCCACGTGCGGCCCGTGGCTGCCACAGCCCTTTGGGAGCTGGATTTAATTTGGTGAAGGTGGGTGGAGGCAGGGAGAACAAAGGCCGCCCAGGGAGGCCCGGGCACCTCCAGGTGACATGGGCCTGCGGCCAGAGCTGCACAGGGAGGAGAACTGAGTGCTGGGGGCGGGTGCAGAGGTGTGGCTGAAGGGGTCCCAGAAGTGAAGAGGGGAGGGCACCCCACTGCGCGCTGTGAAAGCTCTGTGTCTCCTCTCCGGATCTTCAGTGCAAACCACCCTGCTCTCTCAAAGTTGGCAGAGAGTTCTTCAGATCCACAGGAAGGACTTGAGCCTTGCTGCAGACTTGCTGCCGGGTGAACACAGAAGCCTTCCTGAAGATGGCCCTTAGGTGAGTTTACACTAGCTTTTAAAAAATAAAAATAAAATGAAAAGAGGTAGGGGCCGGCCCCATGGCGGAGTGTTTAAGTTCACACGCTCTGCTTCGGCAGCCCAGGGTTTCGCCGGTTCGGATCCTGGGCACAGACGTGGCACCACTCATCAAGCCATGCTGAGGAAGAGTCCCACATAACACAACCAGAAGGACCTACAACTAAAAAATACACAACTGGGGCTGGCCTGGTGGCACAGCAGTTAAGTGTGCCCATTCTGCTTCAGCGGCCCAGGGTTTGCTGGTTCGGATTCCGGGTGCAGACATGGCACCACTTGGTACGCCATGCTGTGGTAGGCGTCCCACGTATAAAGTGGAGGAAGATGGGTACGGATGTTAGCTCAGGGCCAGTCTGCCTCAGTAAAAAGAGGAGGACTGGCAGCAGATGTTAGCTCAGGGCTAATCTTCCTCAAAATACATAAATACACTATTTACCCGGGTGCCTCGGGAAAAAAGGAAAAAAATTAAATCTTTAAAAAAAATGAAAAGAGTTTGAAGGAACTATGGTCTCAGTCTAAGGCAGATTACCCTACCCAAACACACCTGTGAGCTTCTGCCAGGAGACGGCCGAGAACTGGGTCTGAACTGATTTCCACACAACACGTCCAGTGCTCTTCCCTCCGTCTGGAATGTCCACCCCTCCCCCGCCTAGGGAACTCCTACTCCAGTGCTGTCAGAATGCAGGGCCCTCTCTGCACCCGTGCCGGGCGCTTCCTCCACTCCTTCCGGGCTCCTGGTTCGTTGGGGCAGCGTCTCTGAGCTCCTCTGCTTCCTCCACGGGCCCAGGCTGCACTTTATCATCGCACCCTCAGCAGCTAAGTCAGCACTGTGACCACCCAGGTGGCCCTGCCCCGGCGAGGGGAGCCAGGGGCTCTGACTTTTATCCCCCTTCCTAAACAAGGCCTCCTCCCCCTCATCCCATCTCCAGGGGCTCCTACAGGACTTCTCGGAGGAGGAGGAGGAGGATGCAGAAGAAGGGAAGGAGCAGAAAGCAGGATGGAGAGGGCAGACTCTCCGCCAGCAAAGGGGCGAAGGGGAACCGAGCAGGAGTACTGCTTCAGGTGGGCAGCGGTGAGTCCGCGGTGAGGGGATGAAGCAAAAAGAAAGCCTGGCTGTGTTGGGGGTGGAGAGAGGGGGCTGCAGATAGGTTAAGTATAACTAACAGATATGCGTAAAGCACACTAGCCTTAAGGGTCCAGCTCGATCAACTTCTATCACCTGGATCAAAACTGAGATCATTTCCAGCACCCAGAAAGTCTCCCCTGCGGCCTTTCCCAGTACACACCTTGCAAGGGGAGAGTGAAAGGGTGAGGTGTTGCCAGTAGAACCCCGGCTGATGCCTGACACGCACATCTCACAATAACCCCACGCCATCGGGGTCAGAGCCCCAGCAAACCCAGGTCTGCCTCCGTTTCCACGGGGTAAGAATAGCAGCCTTCCACATGAAAAGATGTCCAACATCAGTAATTACTAGGGAAATGCAAATCAAAACTACACTGAGATATCACCTTACACCCATCACATAATTAACAAGATGAGAAATAACAAGTATTGGAGAGGATGTGGAGAAAAGGGAAGCCTCATACACTGCTGGTGGGAATGCAAACTGGTGCAGCCACTATGGAAAACAGTATGGAGATCTCTCAAAAAATTAAAAATGGAAATACCATACAACCCAGCTATCCCACTACTGGGTATTTATCCAAAGAACATGAAATCAATAATACAAAGAGATCTATGCACCCCTATGTTCATTGCAGGACTATTCACAACAGCCAAGACATGGAAGCAACCCAAGTGCCCATTAACTGATGACTGGACAAAGAAGATGTGTTATATACATACAACGGAATACTAATCAGGCATAAAAAAGACAAAATTGTCCCATTTGCAACAACATGGATGGACCTTGAGGGTATTATGTTAAGCGAAATAAGCCAGTGAAAGACAAACACCGTATGATTTCACTCACATGTGGAAGATAAACACACGGATAAAGAGAACAGGTTAGTGGTTCCCAGAGGGGAAGAAGGTTGAGGGGTGGGCAAAAGGGGTAAAGGGGCACATATATGGTGACAGATAAAAATTAGACTATTGGTGGTGAGCACGATGCAATCTATACAGAAACTGATAAATAATAATGTACACCTGAAATTACACAATGTTATAAACCATTATGACCTCAATAAAATAATTGAACAGAAAAAAAGAATAGCAGCCTTCAGTCGTGGGGGTGTGGCAGTGAGGGGGCTAGTATTCCAGTCATTTACATACCTGGGTGGTAGCTCCCAAATAAGGAATGCAAGAAATACCACATTTATTTGACTTTCTTTAAATCAGGTTAAATCCTGCGCCAGTTAACGTCTCACCTGGCTGCCCAGAAATCCGATCTTGGACGGGAAAGGGGCTCTAGCGCCCCCCAGGATCTCCTCTAGGTCACAGGGTTTTCTATAGCACCAGAGCTCCAGGGAGGCCCCTTGGACCAAATCATCCATCTGCCCTGGTTACCATGGAGATGCCTATTTCCCCAGAGGAATCTTCCTGGAGGGAGATTCTGCTGCTTCTGTGCCAAGTTTGGGGCCCTGGGGAATCTTACAGAGGCCGAAGGTCCCCAGGTGTCCCACACAGCCATGCCCTCGCCACATCCCAAGGAGATCACCATGGAGAGGCGCCCACCTCTGTCCCATCCACCTTCTGAGGAGCTCACTCCTGTCCCCGGCTGCTCTCAGAGATTCTGGGAAGCTGACATAATCTATGTAGTGATTTAATGACTTTAGATTTGTATGCTGTCACACATGTTCTCCTCTTTAAATCCCCTCAAAAGCCTAAGAAAATGATATTATTATCCCGGTTGTACAGATGAGAAAATGAAGGCTGGGAGAAGCTGAGTCTCCCAGGCAGGAAGAGGTGGAGCTGGCACTCAGGTTCAGGTACCAGACCTGTGCTCTGTACCCTGCCCCTGGCTACCGGGACCAGAACCTCAGAACCGGGAGTACAGTCATGAATAAGCCAGCATTTAACAGCAGGCACAGATGGCACTTTCAGACAAATTCGTCCTGGCTCCATTGTTCCTCCATAAGCTCCCAGGGCTGAGACAACCTCCCACACTGGACAGTGGAGCCCTGCAGACCCTCCTTGGAAATGCTCCTAACCTACGATACAGCTTCAGACTTTAGACCTGGCAAAGGCGTTAGAAATTACCCAGTCCTTCTTTTATGGGGGATAAAACAGAAGCCCTGAGAGGTGAACAGGGTGACCCAGGAAGCTGGTGGCAATCAAGAACCGGGTCCCCCATTTCCCTGGCCCCCCACCCCAAGCCTGCCCTCTCAGCTGCATCCCGCCCAGGGCAACGCCTGTGCGTGTTTGTGGCAATAACTGTTTATAGTGCACTCAGGTCAGGTCTGGCACCGGGCACCAGGTCCCTGCAAGAGAAGATGGGGAATGTGGCTTCTCTAGGGCCACCCTCTGGGCTCTGCGGCAGGAGGCCAGGTCCAGTAGTGACCTTTGGAGCCCAGAGTCAGACCTCTGAAAAGGATTTTTTCTCAATCCTCCACCCCAGGACTCTCTGAGAGGGTGGCAGAGGTTACAGCCTGGAGCCAGGGACCGGCCATTCCTAGGAACTGAGCACCTACAATGTACGTCCACATGTTCACCGGACAAGCACTGAGCTCCCGCGCTGGGCCAGGCCCCTACCGCACACACAGAGTAGAGGAGACAGGCCCGCACTCCGCTCTTTGAGCTCACAGCCTAGCAGGGAGACACACAGGGAAGGGCAGAGCCAGATTCTCAGACATGCAGCCGGTGTCAGTCACACAGCGCCCCGTGCTTAGAAGGGCCCTGTGCTTGGTTTAATGTGCTGCTGTGCTGTCTTGAAATTCTTAGCCATTTTGAACAAAAGGCCTCACGTTTTCATTTTGCACTAGGACCAGCAAATTATGTATGTCCAAAGAACAGGCAAGCAAAATGCAGTGTGCTACATGCCAAAATAGGGGAAGTGAGGGCACTGAGAAAGGCTCCAAACACAGGCTTCTCAGAAGGAGTCCTGAGGGTGCGTGGCAACACCAAGTGAAGAAGAGGTGGGAAGAATGTACCAAGCAGAGTGAGAGCACGCACGGACACCCTGGGAGGGCAAAGTTAAGGGGCTTCACAGAACCCCATGGTGTGCCAAGTGGGGAGTGCTGACTTGTCATGAGGCTGAAAGGGGAACTAGCACCTTGATGAGCCAAGGAAATTCTGAAGAACAAAATGGCTCCTTCTACCGGACCTCGAGACTTTTTGTAAAACTCATATAATTAAGAGAGTGTGGCTTAGGGATAAATAAACAGACCAGTGGAACAGAATAGACTCCAAAAACAAACCCACGCATAAATGGAAACACAATCATGATAGAGGAGGCACAAGCGTGTAAGGAGAAGATGTGTTACTCAATAAAGGGCGCTGGGAAGATTGGTTATCCACGGAGGAAAAAACAAATAGCCCCCGGTCTCACACCACACACAAAAGTAAAGTCCATGTAAAAAGCAAAGCTTTAAAGCTTTCAGAAGAAAATACAGAATATCTTGGAGCTGACTTAGTGGTGTAGCAGTTAAGTTCGCACGTTCCACTTCAGTGGCCCAGGGTTCGCCGATTTGAATCCAAGGCACAGACCTACCCACCACTTGGCAAGCCACGTGTGGCAGGTATCCCACGTATAAAGTAGAGGAGGATGGGCACGGATAGTAGCTCAGGGCCAGTCTTCCTCAGCAAAAAGAGGAGGATTTATGGCAGATGTTAGCTCAGGGTTAATCTTCCTCAAAAAAAAAAAAAGAAAAGAAAATACAGTATATCTTTATAAACTTCGGGCAGAGAAAGGGTTTCTTTAATACAACACGGAAAGGATCTTTTCCCAAAAAAGAAAGATCGATAAGCTGGTCCACATTGTTATTTTAAAACTCAGTATAACAAAATGTGTGCACACTGGGAAGGATAGCTCTGACTTACCCACTGTCGCCCCAAACCCCTTTCAGGCAGAGCCAGGTCTGTGAGTGCCGAGGCTCCCAGGTGGAGGGCAGGAGGGCACTCAGCTTCGCAGACTGGGGAGATGTGAGACTGGGACGCCCATGTCATCGACGCCCATGTCCCCGCTTCCTGGAATCAACGAAGCCAAATTATTCATCAGAAGATTACTTAGTAAACACAGAATCAAACCAAACTACTGAGTCCACCTAGCTTCTCCTCCCTCAGGGTTTTCCATCGGACAGCCTCTCACCTTGCCCCATAGCAGGTTCTTTCCTACCCTCTAAGTGACAGCTGGGATGTCAGCTCCTCAGAGGCCCTTCTGAGGCCCCTATCATTCTCTCCCATCACTCTGTTTCCTTCTTTCTTGGTACCTCCCACAATCTGTCATTTTATTTGTTTACTGTCTCTCTCTCCCACTAGACTCCACGAGGCCAGTGACCCTGACTGCTAAAGGTCATAAACCAGCAGTCCATGGGGCCACCACACACTTTTTTTGGTTTGGCTTGTGCAGTGTTTTTCCAAAAATTCAATTTATTGGGAATATTTAAAAATCAAGAGATTTTATATAAAAATCTGGATTTCCAGGTTCTCTTGAAAAAGATCTAGCACAAGGGGCTGGATGTGAGTAGCAGCTGCAGCCTCTAGCTCCAACCTAACGCCCACCACACCCCATGACATCACACTTGGCTACGGTCTGCACTCCTTTATCTTACCTGCCTGGCCCCTGGAGGCCTGTGGCGTCTAAAACCACTCTTTTCACCCCTGCAGCGGAGAGCGTTTCCATTAATAAATGCAAAGAACAAGAAGGGTTGACTGATTTGAAGGAAATATTCATCTACGCTCCGAGAAGGCTCCACCACACACGATTTGTAAGACACAAAGGACATCCTTCAGGCGCCTGAATTCTTCTCGGTCCCCCAGAACCAGCATTACTCTCTCTTGGCCTCGTGCTAATGAGCTAGGTGTCCTTTCCTTAGATTATCTAAATGGTAAATTTACAGACTAATCCATTTTTAGATTAGATTCATCTAAATGATAAATTAATCTAAATGCCAAAGTTAGGGTTTGGGTTATATTATTCTAGGTTGATTAAATAAAGGTGCCGCCGTAAATCTGCAAAGAAAGTGGGAGTAAGTGTGTGACCCGGTGGGTAGGTGGGTGGGTATGAGATAGGGGGCATCTGTCATGTGCGGGACGCTCGGCAGCTAAATCCCCTCTAAGGAGTGCCAATAACCCCCAGGAACAATCCTTCCTGGAGCAGGTAACGCCGCAACAGAGTCAAGAGGATGGAACGTGCCAGAGAACATAGTGCGCAGGCGCGCCCGAAACCTCCGCCAATTTTCTGCGCAGCCCAGACACCTTCCTTCCGCACTGCGCAGGCGCCTAGACTGACTAAGCTTTCCCTCCCCCTTCCAGCTCTCCGAGAGCCAGGAGGACGCCCTCCTGCAGCACTGAGCTCCTGCGCAAGCGCCGCGCCGCATCTCCGCCCCCGAACCAATTGGAAGAGGCGGCGCTTGGGCGCTCAGGGCACGACGCCGTGGGTGGGGCCGGGACGTGAGTGCAACGCGCTGGCGTCACAGGGGCGGCTATATAAGTGAATACAGGCGCCGCCCCTCCGCCCCAGTCACTGAGCCGCCGCCGAGGACTCAGCAGCCTCCCCCTCGAGCCCCCTCGCTTCCCGACGCTCCGTCCCCCCCGCCCGCCTTCTCCCGCCGCCGCCTTCCGCAGGCCGTTTCCACCGAGGAAAAGGAATCGTATCGTATGTCCGCTATCCAGAACCTCCACTCTTTCGGTAAGCCGCGGGACGGACGGTCCGTGGGGGGAAGGCCCGGTTGGGCGGCGGAGCACTCTCGGCCTGGAGACGGGGCCCGGAAAGCTGCCGAGCGGCCCGGCCCTTCATGAACTTGAGCAGAGAGAAGCTGTCCGGGTGCGCGGGCAGCGGGGCCGAGGCCTGGGCCCAGGAGTCGGCCCCAGAACGCGACCGGAAGGAGCGGGCGGGAGGTCAGCCTTTGGGCGGGCCCGGTGGCTCGGGTGGCGCATTTACTAATGGCTCCCGGGCCGCCTCGGGCCACACCTGCCCCTCCTGCCACCCTTGCGTCACGTCCGTTACGTCACCGCTGTTGTCACGGCGCCGGGAGAGAGAGGCGGCGCCAGCCCTAAGTGACAAACGCGCACGCCAATGGGGCGGGAAGCTCGGCCCCGCCTCGGGGCTCGGGTTCCGGCCGGTTGCATCAGCCGGGAGGGGCGCTGTCTGCCACCCCCGGCTTCCCTGACACGTGATCGGTGTCCGAGGGCGGGCCCGGGGCAGGAGGCCCAGGCCTTCTCCGGGGCTGGGGAAGCCGGCCGTCCCGGATTGACCTGTTCCGGGAGAGTCGAGAAAGGACATACCTGATCTAACTGGCGATTTCAGTATGAGTTTCTGCACCTGGAAAAGATCCAGTGGGAGGGTGGCAGTGGCAGCAGAGCTACGACAGCTCCAAACGAGCTTGAACTTTCTCCCCAGACCCCTTTGCTGATGCAAGTAAGGGTGATGATCTACTTCCTGCTGGCACTGAGGATTATATCCATATAAGAATTCAACAGAGAAACGGCAGGAAGACTCTTACTACCGTCCAAGGGATCGCTGATGATTACGATAAAAAGAAACTAGTGAAGGCGTTTAAGAAGGTAAGTCTTCGATGAGATCGTAGGGAACTCACATTTAACTTGCCCACGTGGCAGTGCTGTGTTGTGTTCTTTCCCAGAGAGGATCATTGGCGCCTTGGTGCTGTTGCTTGACCTAATTTGCTTTGATTCCCTTGTGCTTGCAGAAATTTGCCTGCAATGGTACTGTAATTGAGCATCCAGAATATGGAGAAGTAATTCAACTACAGGGTGACCAGCGCAAGAACATATGCCAGTTCCTGGTAGAGGTAAGTTCAGTCGCTTTTTGATAATCCGTTTGTGCTCTGCCCTGGCTAATCTCAGATCCTGTCTAGTCTATTTCTGCTGGGGACATAGAAGCTCCTTTTGTACGACTATGCAGAAGAGTTGTTTGGAGGTATATAGACAAAGGTATTTCCAAAAACAGAAGGTATTTGTTTGCCTTAAGTTTACTGTTTGCATGGATCTACTTTAAAGATGCAAATTTAAATTGCACACAAATACTGAAATAAGATATCTAGTTGGCTGTTCCTAAGTGCTACAATCTTGCTGCATTGGTTCTTAACTGCGTACCCTGAACTGAAAACCGTTGTGCTCGTGGTGGTGAGGTGTGCACTTGGCTCTTGGACTTGCCCGGTGTAGAAGCAGGAAGACAGAATTGTCAGCATCAGAAATACAGGCTTTAACTCTCTGTCCCCTCTTTAAAACTCTGCCCTTTTTTCTTTGCAGATTGGACTGGCTAAGGAGGACCAGCTGAAGGTTCATGGGTTTTAAGTGCTTTTGGCTCATTGAAGCTTAAGTGAGGATTTCCTTGCAATGAGTAGAATTTCCCTTCTGTCCCTTGTCACAAGTTTAAAAACCTCACAGCTTGTATAATGTAACCATTTGGGGTCTGCTTTTAACTTGGACTAGTGTAACTCCTTCATGCAATAAACTGAAAAGAGCCATGCTGTCTAGTCTTGAAGTCCCTCATTTAAACAGAGGTCAAGCAGTGGGCGCCTGGCAGTGTCCAGCCTGAAACAAAGCAATAATGTGATGTTTCGGCCAAGCCCAGAGCCCCGAGATCACAGATGGCTATGTCTGGCCAGAAGCTCCTCGGCTCTCCCTCTACAGAGTTCCCTGCCCTGAGAGAATGTCACCACCTGAGCAGCCCTTGGTGAAGCTGAGAGGAGAGGATGGGGTAAGGCAGCAACGGCAGCTGCACCACTAGGCGGGAGCCTTTGGTGGTCGAAGAGTGATGCCCTGGTGTCTCCAGCCTGCCCGGGTGCACAGAGCTTAGAGTGGCCCCCTTCCCTCTAATGAGGTGATAGGACATCTGGCTTGCCAGCGAGGTCTTTTTGACCAGACATATCCTAGCTAATTGATGTCCAAACACCAGAATGTGAGGCCACCCTTCTAGCAGAGTTAAACTTTTGACAAGGGAACAAATCTCAAACTGATATGTGTCAGTCACGTAGCCAGCTGTAGAACTTGCGGCTTGACTAGCAGCAGCTGCCCAATGCCATGTGAAGTAACAAACTGGTCTTTGGTTTTTTCCTTCCCTTCAGTTTTAATGTTATGTAATGTATTTAAACCCTTATTTAAATAAAACTTGGTTTTCAGAAACACCTGATTTGCAGATTCTATTTTTTTGTATAGCCGATCTTGTATGTGAAGAAACTGCAGAAATGGGCAGTGGCTGTTAGGTCTACACCCGTAGCTTCTCAACTGGGGCCTGAATCTCTTGGCCAAGAAAACCTAGTGAGCTTGTCCCTTCCAAGTGCCCCACGGGTCAGCTGATTTGCGAGCATTTAGCCAGGGGTACACGATCCCATTAATCTGTCCTGAAAGACGGTGCTGCGTGGCTGATGGATGCTTGGCCAGTAGTCTGAGTGATCAGTGGTTACTGGGCTGTCACTGCTCTCAGTGGTTGTCGAGGAACTTGTGAGGTGACAGAGCAGGTTGATTGGAAATCCCTGAGTTCCCTCAGTAAAGGGGCCATGGCTTAAAGCTGTAACAAAAGGGCAAACGTGGTGTGGGATTTGATCTAATCCACAAAGCCCTGGAAGAGATGCACGAGCGTGTACTTCTAGGGAATAGGTTTGCAGTATTAAAAAGTTCAGTGACTAAAGTGTTGGAGATGAAATTGAACGTTGGGAGGCCACCCCTTCACAAAGGATGATGAGTAGTAAGTATATAGAGGTCTATTCTTGGGGCCGTTGATTCTGTTACATAATAGAATTCTTCCAGCATGTGGATCACGAGAACTGGTACTAATTTCAGGTACAGAAATAAAGGCTTCAAACCGCTGAGAATGGTCATGAGGAATCAGCCCTTTTCGTGTTTGTTGCCAGCCCCTGTCTTGTAGATAAAGGCTAACCTGGAACCGGCTGAGGTGTGGGGGAGGGTGGGTGAAAGGCTGAGCCACCGGCATGTGCTCTGGAAATAGAAGATGATTCTAACCCCAGAGGTGGAAGCTTTATTAAGATAAGGTCCTACAAAACTGATCTAGTAAAAGGAAGAATTTACCACTTGACTCCAGACTGATAGTCTTCAAACGTGTGGGTGATACTTTGAAATCAGTAAGATTTGACTGTAGACAAGAGTGCTTTTCTTGAGGCACTTGTGGAAGCAACCCTGGAGGCTGTCCCCACAGAAAACCACAAGCAGAGGGTGGGAGGAAACAATCACAGGCTGTAGGTTGATGTGCAGGTCCTGTGCTGTGCTGTAGCTCAGCTTAACATCTTTTGCTCCTTTTAAGGACCTCCAATTCTCTAGAAGGATTATTCCAAGTTAAAGTAGCAACATCAGTATTAAAATCAGCTGTCTGGAACCAAGCAAAACCAATTACCTGTGAACTAGGAGGTTTGTCGACACTGTAGTGCAGTTGATGTGACTTGGGTGTACCTCAGGGCTGAAATTAAGCATAGTTCTCTCCACTTGATGATTGAGAAAACAGATGTGGGAGTTTGCAAGGCTGGTAAGTGGTGGAACCTCATCTGGAACCCGGGACTCTCTGCTCTTCCGTCGGATGACGACATTCACAATCTTAGTAGCTCATTTGACAGATTGGTTGGTACGCGCAGTGCATCGTGGGGAATCAGCGCACAAAGGCGAGTCAAGCAGACACCCTGTGCTTGGGAAGCTGACGGCCTGAGAGGGCTGTCAAGACCAGCACAGAGCCTTGACGCGAGGCAGAAAGGGGCAATGCCACCACTGGTGTGGCCGAAGAGCCACAGGATCTCTGAGGATTGGGAAATCTTCCCCACCCTCATCTGTGCCAGGGAAGGCTTCATAAGGGAGGTGCCACTGAAGTGGGGCATTCCAGGTAACGTGGAACAGGAGTCAAGACCTAGAGGTGGAAGCACCCAGTGTGTATGAGGAATCTAAGCTAGGACCGTTTGGCTGGAACAAAGGGCCTGCATAGAGCAGAAAAATACAGTTCTGTCTCTCACTGTGTGCCAGGCGTGTGTCAAGGGCTTCAGGTGTACATCGACTCATTGATTTAGCAGTAGAGCCTCAGTCCCATGGTGACACTGAGACTCAGAGAGGTAACATAACTTAGCAAGTAGGTGGAGAGAAGGGAGTAGAGGAAAGTGAGGGCTGGAAGGTTGGTGTGAGATGAGAGCAGGCTAAGACCTTTAGATGTTTCTGTACAAAAGCATCTCTGACAAATGTCTCGCGGCGCTCTGCTCCCTCGTTCCTCTCCCCGACCTCCAGTCTCTTCTGTCTATGTCCTCGTTCCCCTCTCTGTCCAACATTCACCCCTTCCTTCTTCTCCCGTTACCTCCCGTGTCTCCCCTCAGTCTGCCTGCCCCACCCCAGGCCTCAGCAGCCCTCCTGCCCCGGTGCCCACCCTCTGCAATAGGGACAAGCAGGGACAAACCGAAAATTCCTTAAAATGGTGCTGTGAAGACAAAATGTGAACTGGTCAGCTAAAACTGAGCAGCAATCTACAAAAACTAAAGCCTATTCTAATTTTACCTAGAAATAGGTCAGAGAAACAGTATCTTCGGGAGCCACACATTCCACTCGGTAGCTCGACTTGACCCCCGTCCTTGTTTACAAGCCGGAGTGGTGCCCTCTTGTGGCGTCAGTGTCGAAACACAGGTCTCTCTTCACAAGAGCGAAATTAAGAGCTCCTTGACTAGTTTTTAACTTTTCAGGAGATAGACATTATTTCAAAATTAACACAAAATCTGAGGCTTTGGTAATTTCTTCTCTTGCGCTCTCTTAAATCTTCCTAATTCAAATATTCATAAAATGCACTGTTCTTGGGGAGCTTGTTAAAAATTCCAGTTCTAGGCCCCACCCAGGACAGTCTGGCTCTCCTGGGTGTTAGCTGAACAATGCCCAGGTCCCACCCACTTCCCAAGGGCCTTCAAAAATGTCTACGAACTGAAAAGAAACGTATCTTCTCCAAAATTTGACCAAAAATCTGCAAAATCAGAATGAATAACGGGGACGCTTACAACAGGGAACATTGGCAGTAGCTGCGGCACAATTCTTACATAACTATATGGAAACGTAATAAGCGTTTTAGAGAAAGAACAATATTGACTATTTTTTTTTAAAGATTTTATTATTTCCTTTTTTCTCCCCAACACCCCCGGTACATAGTTGTACACTCTTCGCTGTGGATTCTTCTAGTTGTGGCATGTGGGACGCCGCCTCAGCGTGGTTTGATGAGCAGTGCCATGTTCGCGCCCAGGATTCGAACCAACGAAACACTGGGCCGCCTGCAGCGGAGCGCGCAAACTTAACCACTTGGCCACGGGGCTAGCCCCAATATTGACTATTTTTAACAAAACTTAGATTTGTAAAATTTATCAACATCTTTTCAAAAATATTATGGAAAATACATAGTTGTTTGGCCCGTGGGTGCATTTTCTTCGTCTGGTACGAGATGTGACCGAGGCTCCAAGGGTCGAGTGCCCAGCCTACAAACTCCAGGGAATGGCCTGCCTTCAGGCAGAGATTCTGATCCGGAAGCTCTGATGTGGGGCCCAGGAACCGGCCTTTTTAACCAGCATCAGCCAATTCCTCTGGGAGAGCCACAAACCACACCTGTGGAAACACTACTGTGCCTAATGGGGAGCTATCCCGGAAACTTGAGCAGGAGAGAAGCATCATCGAGCTAAACTTCCGGGAAAGTAATCAGGAGTATTATATTTAAGATGGTTTGACAAGGGGGCAGCCGAGGGTCAGAACTTGGTTACCAGCATCTGAGAAACCAACTCCTGAGAGTGAAATATCGTGTGTAATGTACGTGCATGCATTTTCTTGGGAGACTGTCCATAGCAATAATCAGATTCTTAAAAGAGCCAACGACCCAAAACAGTTAAGAGTCACTGGTCCGTGGTTTCCTTCCGCGGCTTCCAGAGCCCCAGGGATTAACCAAGGTTTTCCAGGCACGTCATTGCAAGCAGTAACGGTGCATATTTCAATATCGATTTTTAAAATTAATAACTATTTAAAATATTTTTAAATATCTCCAAAACGGGGTGTGAGTCAGGCAGGAGCCATGCCTGACTCACTCGCTTCACAGCCACTGTCGCCAGCCGCCGTGCAGCTGCAGCAATCCGGGTCATTGCACAGTTTAAATTGTCTTTAATCTTAGTCCTTTATGGTTAATTTATATCCAGAAAGGACAATTGGTTAAAAACAGGAAGCACAGGGAACACAGAGGGTGAAAAATGTTAATATGGCAGTTAAAACATAAACACGACAGTCACTGTGTGTGTGTGTCAAGCCATTGATTCTCACTCCATTTCTGTGAGGCTGCGGGAAACAGGCGCAAGCCAGTGCTGAGACGTGGCTCGCCTGGTTCCGCGGTCCACCGTGGAGACAGAACTAAAGACTCTCTGCTCAGCATCACCAGGGAGCTTGTTGGACGGGCAGAGCTTCCAGCCCCACCCCAAACCTACTAAATCAATCTTCACTTTAACAATCTTCATTTAACACAATTGGAGAAGCACTGGGTTGGACCATAAAATTAGCAGACCTCATAGTGTGATCTGCGAGCTGGTTAAAAAAAGACAGTAACATTATGACTTTTAATGTTTTATAAGTACGTTTTCCATTTCAGTTTGAGATCTGCCCTGAAATGCACAAAAACAGGCTGTTGGAGTACGGAGGGCAACAGTTGTGAGCTGCATATGGACTGAGTAGGATTGCACCGGCTGAGAAGGGCAGAAACCTGGCTGTCCCGGAAATCAGCTGGGGAGCTCTTCAGTGGTACCAAGCCTGGGCTCAGTCCTCACATCCCCAGGCCAAAACCATTGGGGGTGGCCCTCGGGTGATGCTGACCTACCCATTCACCCCCGCGGAGCCCCACTAGACCTGCAGGTCCTGTTCATCCAATTAAGAGGTCTCCGAGGTGTCAAAAACCATGTTGAAGGAGAAAATATAGGGAGGGCTAGGTCTAATTTGGCTTTTCATTCACTGGGACCAAAGAGAGCCTACATCTCTCACGTGCTATTTGCAGTGGGCTTGTGTGTGAGTAGCCTGGAACTCTCTTGTATCACCCTCTGGGAGAAATAATACAAAAGTATAACAAATGTAAGGGGATCTTAAGGAACTTTAGTTTGCAGGGGGTTTTCGTTTGCTTTTTGGTGCAGAAGATTGGCCCTGAGCTAACATCTGTTGCGAGTCTTCCTTTATTTTGCATGTGGGCTGCTGCCACAGCGTGGCTTGATAAGTTGTGTGTAGCTCCATACCCGGGGTCCAAACCCACAAACCCCCTAAAACCCCAGGCTGCCGAAGCAGGGCACACAAACTTAACTACAGCACCCAGGAGGCCAGCCCTGAACTTTAGTTTTTTTAAAAATACATAATGAAATTTAAATCTGCATTTTAATATATATTCTTGTAACCAAACGTGATACAGTATCACTTTTTAATTTGTCGGAAGTCATGCTTTTTCTTCTAATTAAATATAAAAAGTATTGTGTTGCTTTTCTAATGGGGAAAGTCAATAATTATCTTTTTTTTTAAAGATTGGCGCCTGAGCTGTTGCCAATCTTCTTTTTCTTTTTCTTTCTCCCCAAAGCCCCCCAGTACATAGTTGTACATTCTAGTTGTAGGTCCTTCTGGCTCTGCTATGTGGGACACCGCCTCACCATGGCCTGATGAGCAGTGCCATGTTGGCGCCCAGGATGGGAACCAGCAAAACCCTGGGCTGCTGAAGCAGAGCGCACAAACTTAACCACTTTGCCAGGGGCCGGCCCCCAGAAATTTGTCTTTAAATGGTATGATTATTACAGATTGTTTTTTTTTTTTTTTGAGGAAGATTAGCCCTGAGCTAACTGCTGCCAATCCTCCTCATTTCGCTGAGGAAGACTGGCCCTGAGCTAACATCCGTGCCCATCTTCCTCTACTTTCTATGTGGGACGCCTACCACAGCGTGGCTTGCCAAGTGGTGCTACATCCACACCCGGGATCCGAACCGGCGAACCCCAGGGCACCAAGAAGTGGAACGTGCGAACTTAACCACTGCACCACTGGCCAGCCCCAGATTGTATTTTAAATTAAACCTCAGAGAAGAACCTATCATAATTTGCCAACTTCCAATAAATTACCTTTTACTTAAAATGCCTGGTGTATCCCTGGTATATGTTGCAAATGATCTAAAATTCCCAAGTTGGTCCTCTAGATTCTTAACAGAAGAGAGAAAAGGATTGTTGAGTCCAAAAAAGTTGAGGCTCACTGAGAGAGATCTCAGCTGCTTTGCTGCTGGACGCAGGACAGAAGACATTCATGTGGGCAACTCTATGAGAAGCTGGCCCAGGCTTATGATAGTTCCCAGTGGGCTCAGGCAACCCAGGGTTTCTCACCCTCAGCATTATTGATGTTTGGGGCCAGAGAGGTATTTGTTGGGGAGGAGGGGAGCTGTCCTGTGTATCATAGGATGTTTAGCAGCATCTCTGATCTCTACCCACTAGAGGCCAATAGCACCTCTTCCCTCACCCCCTGGACAACCAGAATTGTCTCCAGACATTGCCAAATGCACCTGGGGGACAAAAACCACACCCCCCTTTTGAGAATCACTAATTTAACCCACCTTTTCCCTCCCAGTCTACCAAATAGGATAACCCTGCTAATTTTAAACTTCTTATAGCATGAACCATGCATTCATTCAGTAAACATTTATTCCAAACCTAGAATGTGCCAGACACCCTTTAAGGCACTGGGATGTAGCACCGAACAGAGATCCCCGCCCATGTGGAGCAAATGTTCCAGTGGAAGAAGACAAACAAAATCAACCTAACATTAATAAATAAGATTCTTGTCCAGACAGTGACTGCTGCGATGGAGAAACAGAGAGCCTCTCCCATCACACACCGAACGTGACCCCTTGCAGCAGGTGAAATATTTCTACAGTGGTTGGTTTAACATCTGACTCCCCAGCTGGAGTATAAACGCCATGAGAGAAAAGGTGTGGTTTGAACCCCCACACCTGGCACCATGCCTGCCCCGATTAAGTACTCCATAAATGTGAATGAATGCGTGAATGAATGAATGAACACAGCAAAGAGTTGGCAATGGAGTCTGGACTTGGAAGAGGAGTTGTGGCTGGAGACAGCTTGAGGATCAAGAACACTGAAGGCGTAACCAAAGTCATGACAAAGGGAGGGACCACCAAGGGAGAGGGAAGGAGAGTCTGGACATCGTAGTAGCGCCTACACTTAGAGAGTGGAAGGAATGGAAGGATGAAGCAGGTAGAGAAGTACCTAGTAGGGGACCTTATCAGAGAAGCCCAGAGGGCTGGCCAACATTGCCAACTGCTGCAGGAAACTATGGTGGGAAACTAAGAGAGATCCAGCGCCATTGGGTTGATGACCTTAAGGAGGGTCAGAAGCCCCACCCGGAGCAGTGAGCTGGGGATGAAGAGATGGAGGCTTGGGTGCACCCTGCTCTTCCTTAAAAAGCATTTTATTTGACTAGGAAAATAATATACATTCACTGAAAAGAAATGGGAAAATAGCAAAATGTAGGAAAAAAGAAAATAGAAATCACCATAATCCACTATGTGAGAATTTCCCTGTGTCCTTAATTGTTCTTTGTAAACACCGTTTTTAATGGCTGAATGATAGTCCGTCATTAAATCCTCTGGCCTTTAATCTTTATTAGAGGTAATTCTTTGACGACTCCTTCAATTTCTTCCTTAATTTTGAACTATTTGAGTTTTCTTCTTGATCTTGCAAATGTGTATTTTTCCCTTTTGTTGAGAAAATTGTCCCTTTTATTGAGATGATCATGTTTATTAGCATAAAATAATGCATAGTATTTCTTATAATTTTAAAAATCTCTCTTTGTTAATTAAATCCTCTTTCTCACGTCTAACCACATGGGATTTCTGTTTTTTGAACAATTGGTCTTGCTAGATGTTTCTCTGTTTTATTGATTTTTCAAAAAAAATCCATTCTCAGTCTTAACAACCCTATCATTTTTTTTGTTTTTCTCAATCATTGCTTTCCACTTTTTATCATTTTTCTTTCCGCCCTCATTCCTTGGTTGACTTTGCAGTTCTTTTTCTAACTTCTTGAGTTTGAAGATTCACACATTTATATTAATTCCTTAATGCTTTAACGCTCTAAATTGGATTTGGCCCCATCTCTTAGAATTCTCATGGCTATAATTTTCGAAGTACCCTATGGTTTTCATTTCCTTTTTAAGGGCTGTTTGAGAGAGTAGCTTTAAGTTTTGGATAATCGATGAGGAGAGAGAAGTTCTTATTTCTTAAGGTAATCTGTGTGCTGCCAGCTCTTTGAGCAGTTACTCACAAACCTCTTTTTCACTGGAGCTTTCATATGTGAATTTAAATTGGGCCATTTGAAATCACGTTTTAGGGCCCGGCCCCGTGGCCAAGTGGGTCAGTTCGTGCACTCCACCTCAGTGGCCCAGGGTTTTGCTAGTTCAGATCCTGGGTGCGGACGTGGCACTGCTTGTCAGGCCATGCTGAGGTGGCGTCCCACATGCCACAACTAGAAGGACCCACAACTAAAATATACAACTATGCACTGGGGGGATTTGGGGAGAAAACACAGAAAAGAATATTTAAAAAGAAAAGAAATCACGTTTTATAAAGGCCTGCTACTCCAAGTGTGATTGCAGACCAACGGCACTGGGCTAACATGGGAACTTGTTAGAAATACAGTCCCAGGGCCCATCTGAGCCGAACCCAATCAGAATCTGCCTCTTCACAAGACCTCCAGGGGACTCTGGTGTGCCTGGAAAGTTGCGAAGCTGTTATAAAACACACTAATAAAGCCTCACTCTACACATTACATTTGAAATAACACAAATTACAAATTGTCAGGAATCATCATATTTCAGTCTACTGATTTTCGACAAGGGTACCCAGACAATTCAATGGGGAGAAATAGTCTTTTCAACAAATGATGCTGGGACAAGGGGATATCCACATGCGAAAAAGTGAAGATGGACCCATACTTTCCACTGGATACAAAAATTAACTCAAAGCGGATCGTAGACCTAAATAAAAAAGCTAAAAATACAGAACTCTTTTTGTGTGCGTGAGGAAGATTAGCCCTGAGCTAACTTCTGTGCCAGTCTTCCTCTGTTTTGTATGTGGGATGCCACCACAGCATAGCTGATGAGCAGGGTAGGTCTGCACCCGGGATCCAAACCCGTGAACTCTAGCTGCCTAAGTGCAGTACAATGAACTTTAATCACTCAGCCACGGGGCCAGCCCCTAAAAATATAGAACTCTTTTTTTTTTTTTTTTTTTTGAGGAAGATTAGCCCTGAGCTAATGTCTACAGCCAATCCTCCTCTTCTTGCTGCTTGGTCCTGAGCTAACATCCGTGCCCATCTTCCTCCACTTCCTATGTAGGACGTCTGCCACAGCATGTCTTGCCAAGCAGTGCCATGTCCGCACCCGGGACTCGAACCAGCGAACCCCGGGCCACCGAGAAGCAGAACGTGCGAACTTAACTGCTGTGCCACCGGGCCGGCCCCTAAAACTACAGAACTCTTAAAAGAAAATAAAAGAATTAATCTTTATGGCTTTCAATTAGGCAAAGTCTTCTTAGTTAGATAAGACACCAAAATTGCAAGTGACAAAAGAAAAATGGATGAATCAGACTTTATCAAATTTTAAAACTTTCATTTCAAAGGATGCTATCAAGAAAGTGATACTCAATAATAAAACTCAATAATAAAAAGGGAACACAATTGAAAAATGGGCAGGGGGTCTAAAGAGACATTTTTCCAAAGAAGACCTGCAAATGGCCAATAACCATACGAAAAGATGCTCAACATCATTAGCCATCAGGGAAACGCAAATCAAAACCACAGTGAGGGGCCGGCCCTGTGGCCAAGTGGTTAAGTTTGCTCGCTCTGCTTCGGCGGCCCAGGGTTTCACTGGTTCAGATCCTGGGCGCAGACATGGCACCACCCGTCAGGCCATGCTGAGGCGACGTCCCACATGCCACAACTAGAAGGACCCACAACTAAAAATATACAACTATGTATCAGTGGGCTTTCAGGAGAAAAAGGGAAAATAAAATCTTAAAAAAAAAAACCCACAGTGAGATGCCGCTTCACACCCGCTAGGATGGCTGTAGTCAAAAAGACAGACGATAATGTTTGGTGGAGGATGTGGAGAAGTGGGGACCCTCATCCATTGCTGGTGGAAATGTAAAATGGCGCAGCCGCGGAGGAAAACAGCCCAGCAGTTCCTCAAAAAGTTAAACACAGGGTTTAACATAGAGACGTGAACATATGAAGAGAGTTAAACATAGAGAAGTGAAGACATATGTTCAGGCAATGACTTGTACATAAATGTTCATAGCAGCATCGTTCATAACAACCAGAGTGGAAACAACCCAAATGTCCATCAACTGATAAATGAATAAATAAAACGTAGTATATATGGGGCTGGCCCGGTGGTGCAGTGGTTAAGTGCACACGTTCCACTTGAGCAGCCCAGGGTTCACTGGTTCGGCTCCCGGGTGCGGACGTGGCACCACTTGTCAAGCCATGCTGTGGTAGGCGTCCCACATATAAAGTAGAGAAATATGGGCATGGATGTTAGCTCAGGGCCAGTCTTCCTCAGCAAAAAGAGGTGGATTGGCAGCAGATGTTAGCTCAGGGCTAATCTTCCTCAAAAAAAAAAAAATGTAGCATATCTATACAATGGCATATTTATTCAGCAAAAAATGGAGCAAAGTACTGTTACGTGCTTCAACATGAATGAATCTTGAAAACATTACACCAGGTGAAAGAAATCAGACACAGAACGCTACATATTGTATGATCCTGTTTATATGACATGTCCAGAATAGGCAAATCCATAGAGACAGAGAGTAGACTAGTGGTTGCCAGGAGCTGAGAGGAACGAGGAGTGACTGCAGACGGGTATGAGGTTTCCTTTTGGGATGACAAAAATGTTCTGGAATTAGATAATGGTAATGGTTGTGCAACTTTGTGAAGATACCAAAAGCCACTGGATTGTATACTTTAAAAGAGTGAATGGTGTGATACGTGAACTATATCTCAATAAACCGGTTAGATGTATATGTATACTTTTTTAATTACATCATTTCAAAGCTGGCTGGGTGGGCAAATTATGGGCAGGGTTTTTGCCCTTGCCGCATGGCAGCCCCACTTTGGCCGGTGAATGAAAATGTCCTCTACCCTCTGCCAGGGAGAGTTTGGAATTAGGTGGGTTTATAAATGCAGAACTCCAGGAAAGCCTAAAGAAATGTGCTGCCCCTTCTCCCTTCCCTGAAATAGCTTTTTACAACAGTCAAGTGAGGTCAGCCACCAGAACCCCCCATTTCTCCCTGCCCCCACTGCCTGTCACTCCCACCAACCCCAGTCACTGGCTTGATAGACAGAGTGAAGGGAAGGAAGATCTCTGTAGAGGAAGCAGAAATGCAGCAAGGAAAGACTGTTTTAATGTTCATAGAGTCCAACTGCCTAGGTTCCAGTCTCAGCTATGTGTCCAGTGAGCTGTGTCCTGGGCAAATCGCTGGGTTGAGTGTGGTATTTGATTTTACCTGACTTACAAGCCGATAAGTTATCCTAATACTGTTTCACCAATGCTGGCAGAAGACACAAGACTCCCGGGTCAGAGACAAAGAACTTTACTACTCACAACCCAACTAGCAGCATGATTTACATCAGTTCCCCTTGCCCCTGAGTTCCTTGGTGGTGACACAATATGGACCCACATAGATTCTATGTGGGCAGTAGTTGCTTGCAGCTGAGGAACACTGAGCTTGGGGAATCTACTGCTCTTATAGCCAGGAGTAGCAAGCCTGCACTTTGTCCCATAGGGAGATATTACCTCATCCTTCAAGATTACTCACTTCAAACCCAACCCTGAGAAATGGCCAGGAGAAAGAGTGGTCATGACCTTGCATTCCTGGCAAACTCAGCAAGAACATTCAGGGATGCTCAAGGCCTGTGGTGGATTGCTTCATTGTTTCTCCCCAAAATCACCAACCTCTCTGTGCCTTAGTTTCCTTGGCTAAAGACTAGGGCCCATAGTGTTACCCTCCTCATGGGGTTGTGGTGAGGATTGGCAGACGTAATGCATGTAAAGTGCTTAGCATGGGGACCTGCCCATGGAAGGGCCCCCTAAATTTTAATCAGTGTTATTCTGGTAAGGGGAGGTGAAAATGTTTTGTAAACATCAGGCTTGCAGGTAGGAGAGCTTCAAGGTCCAGGGGGAAGGAGAAGTGTTCCCTGCCTACCTCCCCTCCCAACCATCCAGGGCACCTTAAGCTCATATCATACTCTCTCCCCTCCAAGAGAAAAGGAATGAACACCCTGGTGACCAACATTGTGTCCCCAGAGTCAGCACAGTGCCTGACACAACGTGGGCACTTAGGAAATTTTTTGTTGAATAAATAGATGAATGAACGAATGAAAAAGTGAAGGCACATGGTCTCTAAGGAGGCAAGAGGGCTCTGCGATGAAGGGCCCTGGTGGAGAGGCTGACCTTGAACAGGGCTCCGCACCCTCCAGTGTTGGGGGAAAGGAGAAAAGGACGGAAGGTGGACTCAGACAACCGTGGTCATGGCGAGCAAAAGGGGCTGACGTCAGGTGACGCTAGGAGGGAGGGGAGAGATGAGTCACAAGGTTGCCAGGCAACAACGCAGCTGCAGAACATTAATCTGTAATTGAATCAACTGGTCACTTTCAGGAACTTTCCCGTTTGCAAGGAGAGGGAGACAGGAGCTGAGGATGGGGTGATGGTGTCCTCTCCAGGAACGGGGGACCAGCCTGGCCGGTTCTGAAGCAGGACAGGGGCAGCAGTCTAGGTGCTGCACACGTACCTGAAATGACAAACTGTGAAGCCAGGTTGGGGAGGGAGGACCATGAGACCAGGAAGGGTGGGTAGGTTGTGGGGACTCGGGCAGGGGGAGGAACTAGAGGCTACCATGAACGTAGATTCAGCGGGAGCTGGGCTTCTGCAGAGAGGGTGGGCGAGGAAAGACAGCAGTACAGGGAGTCCAAGAAATCTGACCAGGTTCACAGCTCAGCTCCCTCCCGGTCTACCTGCGGGCCTGGAGCAAGCAACTTAGGCGGGCTGGCCCTCCCCTCCTCACCTCTGAGCTGCGCCTGCGTACAGACTGCTCTCACATAGCTACTTTCAAGATTATTTTCCCACTTAAAACCACTATCAGATATTGCTACACAAAAGAGTTTCTAATGTTTTATTATAAAAATGTTCAAACACACAGAAAAGTTGAATTTTAACATGAACACTCATATGCCCATCACTAGATTCTGTAATTTACATTTTATTGTTCTCAACCTCATATCTATCCATCCGTCTGTCTTATTTTTCATGCATTTCAAAATAAATTCACAGTACACTTTGCCCTAAACAATTCCTTAACTAGAGTTCAACATTTGTTACAGTTCTTTTCTTTTTAGTAAAATTTACATACAATGGAATTCGTAAGGCTAAGCGTGCACTCTGTGGGTTTTGACAAAAGTGTGCATGTAATGGGTTTTGACGGTCTGCAAACAGGGTTTTGGGCTTGATTTTGAGTATTAAGCGAGATAATGTGCCCTGGGAGGGCTCATTCAACAGTGCACGGGGTTATTGTTAAGATATGGGAGGGGACTCCGTCCCAAGGAGGGAGGCCAGGATGTGACCAGGGCTGTGGGAAGCAGAAGGTAGGTGGACATGAGGAGCGAGTGTGAGGCCTGCATGAAGGAGGGGGCATTACCCTGTAGGGGAGGCCTCCAGGGACTATTGCAGGGATGAGTAGAGAGGAAAATAACCCAGGAAAGGGGCAGAATATTCTGGAAGTCAGTGGGATGCAGTAGCACGATGAAGTGCGGGTAAGACTGTGGTAAGGAAAATACCGAAAATAATAGCAGACTTTCACTTAGAATTTACCATGTTTCAGAGACCAGGTGAATGCTGCAGGCGCCTCATTTAACCCTCGCCAGGACCCTCCGGTAAGTACCAGTATCATCCTCAAGTCTGTGATTTGCCTTAGGTGGCACATACAGTTAGGAAGTGCCAAAGCTCGGGTTTGAGCCCAGGATTGCAAAGCCTCCTGCCTTGTCCTGCACACAGACTCCAGTGACACCTGGGTCTTGCTCCCCAGCTTCTGATTCCAGGGGACCTGGGTGTGACTTGGGCACAGGGGCCGGTTAGAGCTCCCCTGGTGACCCTAACTGCTCCAAAGGTACAGGTGGGCTTCAGATGAGAAGGTGAGAGGGGAGGGCCTGGGAGAGAAGGCAGAGGCTGGAGTGGGAGGGGTGCCCTCTGCTCTCTCCTAGACAGCCGGGCTGTCACCTGGCCCCTGAGGTTGGGGGGTGGCCTCGCCAGCTCAGCCTGGGAGCAGCTGTCCTCTGGGTCCTGCTAGCTTATCACTTGGGCAGCAGGTGAAGGCAGAAGTCACAAGCCCGCTCCCCCCTCCCCAGCCCCCTGCCCTGGGGGGGACGACCACTGGATACCCGTATTGACTGGAACACCTCCCAGGTGTCACTGTTTGTCCCCGCACCTTCACTCCCTCCAAGGCCCAGTTGCCTGGGGCAGGGTGACTGAGTCCTTATCAGCTTCTCCCTTTTCCGCTATCAATAACCAATTAGGAAGCCAGCGTTTGCAGCTCTTCAGTGGCGATGTTTCCCAAGGCCGGCCTGGCAGGCAGGAGTGTGGTACAGGCGTGCGGAGTCGCCCCTGGGGAGTCTCCTCCCAGGGAACATTGTCCCCTTCACATCGTATTTTTTGTGTCCTCCACAGAGTCTGAACTCCATCAACGCAATGAGAGGGCTGATCACATTCACCTCCTATCCCCAGGGCCTCGTCCAGACCCTGGCTTCAGCAGGTGCTCAATAACTGGGGTGAAAGTGGACTAGACGCACGGCTGAATATCTCAACGAACACCTCTCTAAAAATTGCGTTTGAAAAATCCCATGCGGACTCATGCAGGGCCATTCTTACTGACAGAAACCTTCAAAAGGCTGGAAACCCTTGTATTCGTTTTCCGCTGTCGTCGTAATAAATTACCACAAATTTACAAGCTTAAAACCACACAAATTCATTCTCTCACAGTTCTGTAGGTCAGAAGTCCAGGTACAGCACGGCTCCCTGGCCGAAATTACCAGGCTGCCTTCCTTTCTGAAGATCCTGGGGCTGAATCACCTCCAAGTTCATCCACGTTGTTGGCCGAATTCAGTT
Source organism: Equus caballus (assembly GCF_041296265.1). Taxonomy (NCBI): domain Eukaryota; kingdom Metazoa; phylum Chordata; class Mammalia; order Perissodactyla; family Equidae; genus Equus; species Equus caballus. The sequence continues at coordinate 21,112,729 of NC_091694.1, read as the reverse complement.
CTTTGCAGTGGCGGGGCCTCAGCCCAGGGCCCCTCTCAGCTTCTTAAGGCCACATGCATTCCTTGGTCTGTCGCTCTCCCCGTCCCATCTTCAAACCAGCGAGGGCAGGTCGAGGCCTCCTCCTTCTTCAAATGTGTGGTTCATCCTTCAGCCACGTCTCTTCTACCTCTGGCTGAAGAATGTTCTCTGCTTTTAAGGGCTCATCTGATTAAATTGGGCCCACTCAGATAATCCAGGATAAGCTCCCCATTTTAAAGTCTATAACCTTAATTATATCTGCAAAGTCCCTTTTGCCATGTAATGTCACATATTCACAGGTTTCGGAGACTAGGGCACAGACATCTTTGGGGGACTGCTATTCAGCCTACCACACCCCTCCTGGGATCCAGAAGCAGGAGGACAGAGACAAGTTTCAAGCCCAGCTCTCCTTCTTGGTCACGTGAATTCAGACAGGAATTGTGTCGCCTGTGTGAGCCTCAGTTTCCTCCTCTGTAAGATGGGGACACTCTAGCACTTACATCCCAGGCTCATGGAGAAGAGTAGTTGCATTCACATGTACAAAGCGTTTTTGGGTGCCTGGCACCCAGAATTGTCATCGTCGTGGAGATAGTCAGGTCCACGGGGAAGCAGAGCGGCTGGGCCCCAGGGGCTGGGATCTGGTCTTCAACTTGATAGACCCAGAAACTGGACTTTCTGGTCACCCAGCTAGTCAGAGTGTTGGAGCCAGGATCCCACCCCGGCCTCACCAGTTCCAAAGCCCGCTGCACACCATTTGGTGCTGGCCTCTGAGAGGTCCAGCCTCCATAGGCTCCTCTTCCAACGGCAGCTCAGGGCAGGTGTCCCTCTGGGTCACGGCCAGCAGGGGGGAAAACCTTGGGTTCACAGACGATGGTTTTTAGGGAATTACCCTCCTTAATCCTTGGAGGAGGAGAAGCTCCCCATGTGTGCAAAGCGTGTGCACAGACCTTGTCACATTTCCCCTTCACTGCAGCCCTACGAGGTAGGAATGAATGATTCCCATTTCACAGAGGAGGCTAACTGAGGCCCAGAGAGGCCAAGGGGAGAAGGTGCAAACACAGTATGTACCCGCGAAGTTCTGGGCCCGGGCACAGCGCTCTGTGGACACCACATTCACAGGACTCCTCCCCAAGTTGTTTTCCTCATTTCCCGGAGGAGAAAAGAGCTCAGAGATGGCGAGAGATCTGCCCAAATCTCAACAGCTCCAAAGGGCAGCGCCGGAAACCTTCCCTTTTCCACCGGACAAGGTTCCCCATGAGGAGAACACGCAGTCCCTGTGGTTGTGTTCTCCTTGGGGCAAGGGCTGTCTCTCTCAGCTCTGAACACAGCCCTCCCGCGAGCCCGCCAGCGCCTACAGACAGCGGCGCCCCACCATCGCCTGTTGAATGGGAGTCCGCGCTTCTCTGATGCAGTCGGCCCCCTCGTGCAATCAGCCTGCAGAAGAACAGCTAAGGGGCCAGAAATCAAGTCTTGGGCTCCGGAACAACCAGCGCTCTGCTGAAAGCTTATAATTTCCCGTTACCACGGCAACACGAAAGGCTCTGTCCCCCCAGGATGTGAGCAGAGCTGCTCCCCACCCCGCCCTTCCCCCAAGCCCCCTCCTAGTCCCTTCCATCTCTGAGATCCTGTGATTCAATTAATTATCACCACTGCCTGCGCTGTTTTTACCATTTTCATTTATCCCATCTGCCGAGTCACCGAGTCCTGCTCTGGATTAGAGTGGTTATTCACCAGAACATTCTGCCGCTGGTTGCCATGGACACCTCCCAGGCTGCTTCCCTCATCACCTCTTCATTCTCAGCAACACTGGCTGCGAGGGTGGGTACCACTGCCCCTTCTCCAGGACCCAAGGGGCATCAAAACTCCTCCAGACAGGGAGGGGCTCCGATGACGCAGAAACAAGAGCAGAATCTCTTGTCCCAGCTGAAAAATCAAGAACAGCCTGGAGCTGGTTACATCCATCCAAACGTGGTCGAGGCAGGAATTTACCAAATAAGTCAACAAGCACACCATTTGGTTTTCCGGTACATCTTGGACAATTCTTTTAGTCTCTTTGCTAACCATTTTACAATGTATTTTTGTGTTGAAAAGTGGTGAACACATTATGCAGATTACTATCTCCCCTTGAGAACAAAATAAGGGAGGCTAGAAGTGCAGGAGCCTCAAGGAATTGGCTCTGGGCAGGAGGTTTGCAAGAGATGGAGGCTGAGGGGCAGACCTGGAGAGATGAGGGGTCTGCAAGCTAGAGCCAGCCCAGCACAGAGGGCATAAGGAGCGAGGGCGGCCAGGGTTTTCCAGGTGAGGGGATGTGAAGGGGGTTTAGAGGCAACCAGGACGCAGCCACTAGGCAGAGAGAGCGGGGCCATCAGCCCACGGCTCATTGCTCCTGATAACTGCCACACGTCCTGTTTGCAGAGCCCGGCAGAGGGGACAGGGGGTCAATACATCACTCCACATTCACACACTCCCTGCTCTTCAAACATCAATGTGTCATGAAACACGCTTCTCTCAATCTAAGGTCATTTGGTCCATCTGCCTCACTTGCCCCTCAATGGGACGTGGTCCAAGGGATGAGCACCAGGCCTCTGACCCCAAGGACGTGGCGGGGGGCACTGTTCCTGACCCCAGGAGCCTGTCTCCTACCTGCCCTCATACTCAGCGGAAGAAATGCCCCACCTTGCTCCTGTCCCTCACTGCGGAGGTCAGCTCCCCTTCCCTTCCCCCACATCCGGATGACTGGTTGACTCCAAGTGACAGGGCGGGGCAGGGGCGATGGACCTGTACCCACCCCATTCCTCTCGCTGTGGGCAGCCTGGCCTCATGGGGGAGGAGGGTTCTGGAGGGACCTTGAGAGCTTTATAAGGCAGGGCTGGAGCCCCAAGCAAAGCAGAGAACAGAGAGGCACCAGGCCAGCCGCAGCTTCTCCCACGTCCCAGCTCTGCAGGTGAGGCACCCACGAAGGGGGCAGAGGCTAGGAAGAGGGTTGACAGGACCCCTACCCCGGTCAAGGTACCAGGCTCAGACCTCGGTGTCTCCAGGCCTGAGGCCCTCTCTTCAGCCCAGGGTCGGACTACGCCTCAGCTCTGGGACCCACCCTGGCATTCCCAACCGTTGCCTTCCAGCTGACCTGCTCCTTCACCCAGGGCCCTGCCCTGCCCCTCTTACTCTAGGCTCACCTTAGCCCTGCAAGGTGAGAGGATGAAGGCTATTCTCCCATCTCGCAGGTGAGAAAACCGAGGCCCAGAGGGAGCTGTGACTTACCCAAAGTCATACAAATTATTGAGCAGGGCTGGGACTGGACCCCAGGGCTCCTGGATCCCATCTCAAGCACTTTCTTAGATGAGCACTGTCTAAAAGAACGTGCCACGATGATGGTGATGTTCTCTATCTGCACCGTCCACCACGGTATCCATCAGCCACGTGGGCACTGGAAATGCGGCAAGGCCAGGGAAGAACTTTCACTTTAATTCTTTTAGACGTAAGGAGCCACACGTGGCTGGTGGCCACCATAGCGGACAGCATGGTCTATAGCACTGATTGCTCAGCTTTGTTTCTTTAGCAGCAAAACTCTTTCTCTCCCAAAAGAAATCTAACCGAGAACCCCACCACGAAAAACAGATCAAGGCAGCGTTTTATTCATACCAGTGTGTTCTGAGAAGGTAAAAATTCTTGTAATTTACTTCTGATAGAGCCAATCAGAACAACGAGGCTAGAAGAAGACAAAGGCGATGAATCCAGAGAACCGAAGTTTAGATTTGAATTTTCGGTTTGTGGGGTTTTACTATTGAAAAGTTCTTTAAATTACAAGACGTAAACATCTACAGAGCCGCTCACACGGCCTCAAATTCTGCAGGACAGTTTGGAAAACGTTGCTCTAGGTTTTAAAATCCTCCGAGAGAAGCAGTTGCTGTAATTGGGGGAAGTAAGGAGGAAAGGCCCAGGCGGGCGCCCGGGAGCCGGCAGGAGCTGGAGGAGCTCCCTGGAGGGACAATCCGCAACCCAGCGCAGGACAGCAGACCCGTCAGCAAGGAGGGCCTGGAGGCCGTCCGTCCAGGGCCCCGCTTCCGGGTGCCTGGACAGCCCCACCTTTAAGGTCAGCCCCTCTCTCCTTTGCAGACAAGATGCGGCGACTGTGTGTGTATGTGCTGATCTTTGCGCTGGCTCTGGCCGCCTTCTCCGAAGCTTCTTGGAAGCCCTGCTCCCAGCTGCAGGACGCACCCTCAGGTCCAGGGGCCAATAAGGGCCTGGACCCGCATTGGCCAGACCAGCTGGACAGGCTGGGCCCAGCCTCTCATCACCGAAGGCAGCTGGGGCTCCAGGGTTCCCCACACTTGGTAGCAGGTAAGAGCAGCTGACAGCCACCCCGGCCAGGTTTGGCCTTGGCCTCAGTCTCCAGAGGCCAGGCATCCTTCCTCCATCCTCACCTCCTCCCCCTCCTCTGACCGTCAGACCTGTCCAAGAAGCAAGGGCCATGGCTGGAAAAAGAAGAAGCAGCCTACGGATGGATGGACTTTGGCCGCCGCAGCGCTGAGGAAGGGGATCAAAGTCCTTAGAAAAAGCTTGGGAGCCCAGCCGGCTCCCACCCAGCCCAGCCCTGCCCTGTGAAAAACCAACCAAAATAAACTAGCTTCGGATGGATGACTCTGTGTCAAGTGTCGTGGGGCGTGGGAGGGGAGTTGGTTGGAGGCAAGACTGAAGCAGGGAGGAGAGTTGAGCACCCCTGGGGGCAGGGACCTGGCTAATTCTTCTCGGTGTCCCCAGAGCCTAGCACTGAACAAGAATCTACATGGGTGAGTGGGAGAAGAGGTGGTGGGCTTGAAACTGGAGAAAGCTTTCTAAAAGACAAAGCAAATCATGCCACTCCAGCTTTTAACCCTCCAAAGCTTCCCATTGCACTTAGAATAAAACCTAAACTCCTGAGCGAACCCTAACAGCCAACCTCACGGAGGGTGCCACCGCGGGTACATTTCTTCCTCCTCTCTCCCCCTCCCCCTTAAACAAATGCACCACGTTCTTTCCTGCTCAGAATCTTTGTCTTTGCTGTTCCCTGCACCTGGAATGCTTTTCCCTAGGCAGAAATGTGGCTGGCTTCCTTTTTCTCCTTGAGTTCTTGGTTGAAATGCTGCTTCCTGAGAGACCCGCCCTTTCTGCTCCTCACCCTCCACACACGGACCCCAATATCCTCTAATCACAGCCTAATATTTTCTATAGAGCACATTGCACACTCTGTAGTTGTTTGGTTTGCCAGTTTATTGTCTGCCTCCCTGGTGAGAAGGAAAACTCTGTAAGAGTGGCGACCACATGTCCCTCTTCCCTGCTATATCCTCAGGGCCAAGAACAGGAGGTACCCAATAAGTATTTGTCGAATGCACGAGCAAGTGGTGGCTGCAGGCCCTTGCTGTTTCGCCCATGGCCCCTCACCGTCTTTGTGCCTGTAGGCAGCCTCCCACCACAGGCACAGGCTACTCTCCACCTGAGGGCTTTCCGAGGGCAAGGCAGGCTGGGAATGCTGGAGAGTTAGCGCCTCCAAAAGCATCTCTCAGTCAATGACAGACAAGTGACAGGGAATAAATACCCCAGCTCCCTCACCCTTCGGGCAGGGTAACTCTGAGCTATATTCAACCCTGTCTCCCAGAGGTCCCAGCAGGACTGAGCCCATGGCCCATGGCAGAAACCTGCTCGATGACACCCTTTATTGGCTTCCTTCCCTTCCCTGTCTCATGCCCTCATGTTCCCACTGGTGTTTCTTGGGACCACCACCCGAAGAAACTACTAGCACTCAAATCTTTATCTCCGAGCCTGCCTCTGACTCCTTTCCCAGAGGACATAAGGAACACGTTAGTGAGGGGACATAGGCCTTGTTGAGAAGCTCGGCGGTGGTTGTCCTCTGTAGGCCAGAGTTGATGTAGGAGATGCTCCTATGGACCCAGGCTTCCCGGCACCAATGGAGATGATAGGGTTGCAGGACACAGGAGGCCAGGTGGCAGCACTTAACCATCAGAGGCAAGGTGGACATAATGAGGAGCAAGACCAAAACGGCAGCCAGGAGGCCTTGACCAACAGGATTTGCAGCAGCGGCTAACAGACCTTGGGGTTCCTAGACTTGAGATATATGGATGGCCAGTGAGGGTATTGTTTGACTTATGCCATCAGAACAGATCAAAAGCGGATGTGCCAAAGGCTGATGTCGGCTGCCAAAACGGAAAATCAGAATCCCTTGCCTGGTTTGCAAATTCGCATCAGTTCTCAGACTCGGCCATTTATCAGTGTAATTGTACACTGGGGAAAGAGGCAGACCCAGGTATTTCAAAAACTATTGTACACAGAGCCCAAGCTAACACATCAGGCCACTTGTATGGCCTACAAGTTAAGAATGGTTTTTATATTTTAAATGATTACAGGGCTTGCTAGGATTCTTCAGGTTTTGAGATGCTACCATACTTGGAAATACTGCCCTGAGTTTATCAAGTGAGTCAGGAGGCTGCCAGTGGGGCCCAGATCAAGAGAAAACTCTCTGGGCCAGCTCAGTGGCGCAGTGGTTAAGTGTGCACGTTCCACTTTGGCGGCCCGGGGTTTGCCAGTTAAGATCCCAGGTGCGGACTTGGCACCGCTCAGCAAGCCATGCTGTAGCAGGTGTCCCACATATAAAGCAGAAGAAGATGGGCACGCATGTTAGCTCAGGGCCAGTCTTCCTCAAAAAAAAGAAAAAAAAGAGAGAGAGATAGAAAACTCTCTGACAGGTTCAGGCAGCCCTGCTGATTGGGCCATACAGCCTGGCAGCCCCCACAGTGCTAGAAGTATCCGTGGTGGACAAGGATACCATGTGAAGTCTCTGGTAAGTCCCAATAAGAGAATTCTAGTGCGGACGCTTAGGGCTGTCAAACTTTTCTTAAAGGGCCAGATAGACGATATTTTAGACTTTGCAGGCCAAGAGGAAAAATCAAGGATATTGTGTAGGTATTCAAATAACCATTTAAAGTGTAATCATTTAAAATATAAAAACCATTCTTAACTTGTAGGTCATAGAAAAACTGGCAATGGGCCATATTTGGCCCACAGGTCACAGTTTGCTGAGTCCTGTTCTCAAGCAAGGTCACGCCATCTGCAGAAGAGAATTATTTGCCATTTTAAAAGCCACTCCTGGCATGCTACTGGGCCCCAGCAGGGAGTGAGCGCTTGACCATTGGACAGCAAGTTACTACGTGACCCGAGTTGTCCATCAGGAGCTGCGTATTTTCAGACCCACCATGTCATAAGGTTGGGTGGGCCCAGCAGCAATTCAGTTTAGGATGGAAATGGCACATTTGAGATTGAGCCTGAGGAGGGCCAGAGGACACGAACAGGTTACTCAAACCAGCGCCCCTTGCTCAGCTCGTCCCTGTGGCCTCATTGGAGGTTCCCTATGGACAGCTCATGGAGGAGGAAAAACCAGGTCTGGTTCACAAGTGGGTAGGCTTGACATGTTGGTAAGAACTCAAAATGAGTGCTGCCGAACTACGGCCCACTCAGGGCTGGCCCTGAAAGACGGTGGTGAGAGGCAATCCTCCCAGTGAGCAGAGCTTCAAGCAGTAGACCTGGTCGTGAACTTGGCATGGAGGGAGAAGTGGTCAGGAGGAGGGATATACGCAGCCTTCAGGGCAGTGCAAATGGCTCACCTGATTGGTCAGAGGACTTGTAGGAGGAAGATTAGAAAATCAGAGACGAAGACTTCTGGGGAAGAGCAAGTAGATGGATCTACGGAGAGGGCACAAAGTGTGTGGATCTTTGAGTCTCATATCAATGCCCACCCAAGAGCGCCCACCTGAATAACCAGGCGGACAGGATTGCTTATCCAGTGGAGGTGAACAGACAGTCTTCAGCCACTCCACACTTGCCCTGTGGATCCATGAATACAGTGACGATGGTCGAAGAGACAGAGGTTATGCATGGACCCAACAGCCAATCTCAGCAACAGAGACCAACTGTGAGCCCTTAATATGGGACCATGCTCCCATATCAACAAGTCCAACAAGCTACTTACAGGTAAACTGATTGCATCAGACACCTTCCGCCCTAGAAGGTGACCCATCTTCTTGGGGATTGATACATGTTCTAAGTTTGCCTTCCTGCCCGCAGTGCCTCCGCCAGCACTACAGGACGACAGAGCGTCAAAGGACTTACAGTGTGTGAGTTGTCATCACGGATCCCATAAAATATGACCTCAGATAAGGGACCTACTTTACAGTGAAGGAGGTACAGCAATGAGCACACGACCATGGGATCTACTTGTCCTACCAAATACCGTGTCACCCAGAAACGGCAGGCCTGATAGGATGTTGGAATTAAATGCGCAGCCAAGGCATCAACTTGGGCATGCACCCTGGGGTTTGGAATGCAGTATATATTTTGAACCAGTGGTTATTATATGGTGCTGCGTCCCCGACAGACAGGACACGTGGGTCCAGGAACCCAGGGGTAGAGTGGGAGTGGGCCCTATCACCATCACTGCCAGGGGTCCACCTCAGGAGTTTGTGCTTCCTGTTCCCACAGTTCTAGACACCTCTGGGCTAGAAATCCTGGTTCCTGGGGGAGGATGCTTTCAGCAGGGAATATGGTAAAGAGTCCCCTAAACCTAAATTTACAGCTGCTGCCTGGCCATTTTGGTCTTCCTGACATTAGACCAGCAGGCAAAGAAAGGTCAATTACTATCAGAGGTTATTACTTTGATTAGCATGAGGAGCCAGGATCACTGCCTCCTAGTGGGGGCAGGAAGGAGTACATGGGGTCTGGAACTTGGGGGGTTCACTGGGGTGCCTCTTGGCGCTTCCTATCTGATGAAAGCAAACAGGCAGTTGCAGCAACAATGACCTGACAAGGACATGGTGATCAAGGACCTCTCAGCAATGAAGGCCTAGGTGATTTCACCAAGAAAACAACCTGGACCAGCTGAAGTGCTGGCCAAAGATGAGGGCACATAGGATGGGGCTAGAGGAAGGAAACGAGAAATATCATTTAGGGCTTCAAGACCAACTGCAGCAGTGGGGACCACTCACCCTCCGGGCATAAGTTTATTGATTGACTGATTGATTTTAAGATATTGCAACAAGCCACCATGTTAAAGAAGCAATGCCATGGGGCCAGCCCTGTGGCTGAGTGGTTAAGTTCACGCGCTCCACTTTGGTGGCCCAGGGTTTCGCTGGTTTGGATCCTGGGCGCGGACATGGCACCACTCATCAGGCCATGCTGAGGCGGCATCCCACATGCCACAGCTAGAAGGACCCACAACTAAAAATATACAACTATGCACCGGGGGGCTGTGGGGAAAAAAAGGAAAAATAAAATCCTAAAAAAAAAAAAAAGAAGCAATGCCAGGCCAGACTGAAGTCCACATGGAGCTGGAGTGCATCTGAGGGGTGCAAGAGGTGGACCGTAGCAGACACGGTCAATGCCCTGCCCGCATCCTCGGCACTCACCATTCTATTATGTGCTGACCATGTTCTACTACAAGTACGGTTATTCTCTGCCAGGGACTTTTCCTCAGCCCATGCATGGGGAGGCCAGAGCGCCAATGAGTTAATGGCCCCAGGAGCAGCCCTCAGCCAAGGACGGATGGCAGTTGGAGGACGCATGCTCCAGCTTCCTCACCCCTGGGTGGGATAACCCAGATGGGTTCCATATTGGTGTCTCCATGCATGTGTATTGCCTGGGGACCTTGTTAACAGGCAGATTCCAGCTCTATAGGCCTGGGAAGGGACCTGAGATTCTGATAAACTCTGCATTTCTGATAAACTCTCCAGGCAAGTCAATGATGCCGGTCCACAGACCACACTGTGAGTTGCAAGGGTCTACACTTCCTCCCAAAGTTCCCCAGTGGGACTGAGCCTCAGGCGTCTAAAACTCCCTTCCATTAGCTTCCTTCTGTTCTCAAGTCCCAACCCCTCAGGAGTGCTTCCTGGGATCCTCTCCCAAATAAACTACGTGTCTTCAAACATTGTTCTAGGCCTGCTTCTGGGGGACCTCTGCCCACAACAGTGGGTAACGCACTCCTGCCTTACCCTTCACAGCAGGGTACTGGGTCACAACGACTGGAGCATGAGGATCAGCGAAGGAAGCCTGTCCGAGCATGGGCTCTGCAGGCCCAAGGGCTTGGGTTCAAATCCAGCTCCTCCTTGGGAGGGTCACTTAACCTGCCTGGGCCTCAGTTTCCCCATTCGACAACCGTTTATCAGATCACTCACCACCCGGCTTATTGATATGATTATGTGTTTAATCAAAGCCCTTGGCACATCATTCAATATTGGAGCTCAAACTCTCTCTACAACTTTGCTCCACCAAAACACGCTCATGTGCACGCACACACACACGCACCAACACACACACACACATTCATGCTCCCTGAGACAGATGGCTGGAGGCTGGGCCAGGTAGCGCACAGGTCCTTTATTTCCTGCACTGGCAGGTACACAGGCTGACAAGCAACAGGACAGCGAGAAGCGCGGCGAGAAGCAGGGTGGTACCGATAGGGGTCCTGAGCCCCAGACTCCAGCTGTTTATGAGGAAAGGGTGGGAAAAGGTGGGACATCTACAAGTACGAAACAAGGGGCACTGAAGGGGGGACAGTGGGAGGGCGGGGCTGGGCCTTAGGCAGGAGCCTGGACACTCACAGGCCACTAGGCAGAGGGAGTCCTCACCCACGCGAGACACTTCCAGTTGCAAACAGTAATCAGAGACTGAGAAAAAGGGCCAAGAATTGGGGGAGGGGGCCAGGTCCCAGAAGTCAACAAGAACTTGGGAGCCACCTTGAACTTGGAGGGTGCCGGGGGGCATGTTGTTAGGAGACTGCTCAGAACAACGTCCTATACCCAGCGCCAGAGCCCCGCCACCCTCTCAGAGCTGGGTCTGGTAGCTGGAGGGCCTCCCCCGGGGTTTTTCCCGCCCCCTGGGCCACCATGTGATCCAGGCCCAGCAGCCACAGCTTCTGCACCAGCTGCAGAATGAGGGCCGGGGTTCCTTCAACCTCTCCCAGAAGAGGGTCAAGGCTTGGGCCCTAAAGCTCCGGCCCAGAGTCATCAGGACAGAGGGAGGGCTGGTGACAGACAGGGAGTCCTGTTTTGGAGGATGGGAAGGAGGGTCTGGGGCAGGTGGGACTTGGCCAGGCAGCGGAAGGAGGGGCCTCAGGCTGTCTGTGGGGCCTCTGCAGGCTGCTGGGAAACAGCAAAGCCTGGAAGAGAAGGGGGCATGGACATGAACCGGGGGCCTGAGGACCACAGGCGTGGCCTGGGCAGCGGGCAGGGGCTGGGCCTGGTCAGCTATTTCAGAAAGAGACAGCCACCATTGGTGGTTATGCAGGCCGCCCACTGCCTGGCCATAGAGGTCACCATTCAGGTTACAAACTGCACAACCTTGCATGGCAGCCCTGAAGAGGGAAGCCACCCATTGGTGACCAAAGCGCCATCAGAGTGGGGGCGGCCACACATAATGATGAGGCTGGCAACAGATTATCAACTGCATGGCTGACCCAGAAGGCCAGGCAGGCCCCAGGACAGGGTCAGAGGTGGGGATGGACCAGGAAAGTCTAACGGCATAGTAGTGAGGAGAAGAGGCTCAGGTCCACTCTAGCTGTGTGACCTTGAATGAGTTGCTTTCACTCTCTGAACCTCACCAAATAAATGGGGATGATCACACCTACCTATGGGGGGGTGAGGATTAAAGGAGATACTGCACGTCACTAAATCCTCTTTGACACTCCTGCAAGCTCCTTAAAAGCAGGGCTCACATGGCACTCAGCAGGTGCAGCTCCCCGGACTTCAGGGTTTCAAGCTGGGGAGAGGAGACCCTGACCCACCACCCCCACCCTGTAGGAGCCCACCTTCAGACTCACCCAGGGGACTGGTCCGACCGTGGCCCTTGCTGGCGGAGGCCTTCGTCCCAATGGCCTGGGTGGCCCCAGAAGGCCCCTCTTCCTCCCAGGCCCTGGGAGGGTGGTTGACCCTGTCCTCCTCCAGCCTCCGAAAGTCCTGGGTGGGCACCCTGGGCTGCTGCTCCACGATCCCGCCCCCCATGTTTGTTTTGGCCCGCTGCTGCCACTGCTGCAGGGTTGGGGAGCCTTGGGGATGGGGGGAGGCAGGGGTGGGGGATAAGGGAAGGGAGTGGGCAGAGACAGGAAGCTGAAGTGCAGTGGGGGGCTGCAGCCCAGACCCCCAGCCCAGCCCCAGGGAGAAAAGGAGGTGGAGATCTGGAATCCTACGTAAATTCCATGTAAATTAGCACTGGGGTCACAGTTCCTGCTGAGGGGGACCTGAGGTGCCTATGCAAATGATATGCAAAGTCCATGCAAATCATCACGCTGGGTGGGGCCAGCCTAGGGTAAGTGAGCACTTGGGGGGCTCACCTACCCTCACCTCTCATCGGCTTGACGATCTGCAGCTTGTCTGGCTGGCCGGAGGGAGGCCCCCACGGGAGCACTCACCTTTCTGGAGCATCTTCTGCCTCAGCTGCCGCCTGTAATGGGCGTCCTGCCAGCTGGCCAGTTGCTGGAGGACATACTTCATGTCCAGGTGCGCAGGGCCCAAGCCGCTGGCCTCCAGGGCTGAGGTCACCACATTGGTCCGCCTTGTCTCATCCAGCTCCGGCTCCACCTCCTCCCAGGCCTCCGCCTCCTCTGACACAAGCTCTGCCTCTTCCGTCACCTCCTCCTCGGCTGGTACCACCTCCTCTGTGGCCCCCAGCTCTTCCTCAGGCACCAAGTCTTCCGCAGGCACGAAATTTTCCGCCGGCACAAAATCCTCTGCCGGCATCAGACCCTCCTCAGCCTCGAACTCCTGTTCTTGCTCCCGCACCTCACCGTAGCGCAGCTCGTACCTGGGCGAGGAGACGGGAAAGTCTTTGCATACCCCGGAAAGCCCACCCCAGACAGGGCCCCCAGCCCCCTCTTCCGCTCCCCCTGGGACATCTCCAGCCCCTGGGACTGAGGAGCTCTCCTGCAATCTGCCCCAGTCTACACAGAGACCCTGGTGGTCACTCACCAGTTCTGTCCCAGCCAGGGGAGAGGGGAGCTGGGTACCAGCTGTGAGGCTTCCCACACCCATCCCACGCCCCTGGTGGGGAGAATGGTCACCAACTCTGCAGAGGCCCCGTCTTCCCAGAGTACACCTACCCTGCTGAACGGAAGAGACCAGCAAGGATAACATCCTCTCTGTCCCCTCCTTCACTGTTTAACCTTCACAACCCATCCCACAGCTAGCTGCCATAGGAACAAATCCATTTCAGTAAGGCTCAGACAGGTCAAGTGACTTGCCCAAGGACACACAGCCAGTAAAGGGGCCAAGCTGGGACTCAGACCCAGATGTTCCCAGCTCCTAGGCCAGTGCCCATTTGCCTCTCAGGCCCTGGTCAGGTGAAGGGAACGCTTTGGTCCCCATGTGGAGCAGCCTTAAATCAGACGGCCACCTATGGGGCAAGACTAGAATGAAAAGGGAGCAGCTCCTTCCCAGAACAACGTTCAGCCCAGCCAGCCCAGAGAGCGGGGCCGTCTCCAGAGTCATGGGGTCACAGAAGCTGCTGCAGGTGGTTATCTGGCTGCCGAAAGGTGAGGGACAGCCCCTGGGCCAGCTTACCCCAGGTTGGACGTCTCCTCTGTAGTCGTTTCATAATTCCTTCAACAGAGAAAAGGGCCTTTAGAGTCCCAAGGCAATGGAGGCTGAAAGTGCAAAGTCCCCGGGGCCCCCTCATGTAAAAAAATCCCAGGGAGAAATGACGGACCCAGACTGTGCGGATAGAAGAAAGGGTGGTGAGTGGAAGGGGCTGGGTGCTGGAGGAGGCAGGTGTAGGGAGGCAGGAAGAGGGCCTTAGGGGGAAGGAGGGTCAGAAGCAGGAAGGCAAACCCCCTCCCACGACAGGAAAGGCAAGAGTGAGGGGGTCAGGCAAGGGTCTGGGGTCCCGTTGCATACCTTTCCATAAAAAACACAGGGTCTGAGATAATTCTCCTTATAGACATTCTGAGCTCCTCAGCCAGGGTCTCCTGGAAACTAGGAAGTGCCTCCTGCATTGGACATGGGGTGACATTAGCAGGGGACCCCCACAGCACCCCCGCCCACACTGCCAGGCACAGAAAGGGACTGAAGCTCGAAATCGGCCAGCAGGGCTGAGACACAGGGCACACGAGGCAGAGGCAGCAGCTGGGGGTCCTCACCAGAGGCACAGTGTATGTATAGTGGGTGACAGAGCCAGTGGACACCGGGGCTTGCTGGCGGAGGGTCTTCACCTCCTCCCGGGCCTCAATCAGCATGCCCCCACACTCCGTGTACTTCTCCCGCAGGTCCTGCAGCTGGGAACCCGCCCGCAGGCTCCGTTGGGACCCAGGTGCACCCAGCCCAGTATGCCCTGCCCACTCTCTCCCCAGGGGGCTGGGAAGCCAGATTCTGGATGCACCTAACAACATGCAGGGGACCCCGGGCACCACTCCACACAGACCCCAACGGAACTGCCACCTGCCAGGCCCCGTGCCCGTCACTGAGGGCACGTTAAGGGACAGACCCAGGCCCTGCTGCAAGAAGCTTGTCCTCTCTGGCGATTCAGGTGGCCCCAGGGGCCTCGAGACCCCCAGCCTGGGGCGGGAACCCCTGGGGAGCCTCACCTCATCCTGGAGCTGCATCTGGATTTCCTTCTCCGAAGCCAGTTGCTGCTGCAACTTCTCAGTCTCAGCCCCGTACTGGAAGGACCCACAACCACTGAAGCCCCGCCCGAGGCCTCCCCACCCCGTACACCCCCGCTTCCCGCCAGTCCTCCCGGGCACATCAGAGAATCTTTGGCAGGCCTTTAAGAAGTCACAGGAACTAAGGCCAAACAAGGAGGGGCAGTCACGCAGTCTAGTTCCTGGAAGACCCTGTGACCCTCTCTGGGCCTCGGTCCCTAACTTGGGGCAGTGAAGGGGGCAGAATGAGGGGCTCTCTGAGGTCTCCTCCAGCTCTGACTGATACAGGGAGGGGCCTTGGGCCTGGCTGAGCCGGGAGCTCCATGAGGTGGGGCAGGAGAAGGGGGCTTGGGTCCCACAGGCGGTGACAGGAGGAGGGAGCCCCGCACACAACCCGACGCACCAGCTGGCAGCGCTGCTGCAGCTTCATGACCTGCGTCCGCAGCTGGCTGACCTCCCTCTGCTGCTGGTCATGGTTCTCCATCCTGAGCGCCAGCACCTCCGACAGCTCAGCCATCTGCTGGCTGGCCTCAGCTGGGGACGAGTGGGGGTGAGAAGGTCAGCCCTGGCTCCCCCAGCCTTTGGGGAACAGTGTGCCCCTCCCAGATGCTTCTGTCTGTCCCCACCCCTCAGCTCCTGCAGAGTCCCCTTGACTCCACAGGGCTTGGCATTCCTCCCTCAGGTCTTCTTTTCAATAAATGTTCATTGACTGACACTGAGCAGGGCACTGGGTGAGCAGTCAACATGACCTGGTCCCAGCCCACACTGAACTCAAGTCTAGCGGGAGACTGATGGAAAAGGAAATCACAGTGGTGCACACTATGGGCTATGATGGGGCGCCTGTAAAGGGCGCATCGGAGGTCAAGTCTGCAACACACAACCCAGCCTTGCAAGGTCTGCGAAGCTAAGACCTCCACAGGGCAAGTAGGGCTCCACCAGGCAGAAGGACGGACGTGGCCCAGGCAGGGTGTGGAGAGGCCCAGAGGCATCAGGGGACCCTGGGAGGGGGCGTGGCTGGGGCAGTGGGCAGGTGGGTGCTCATCCTTGGGCCAATCGGAAGCCATGTGGGGGTTTTAGGCAGAGGAGTGACATAGTCAGATCTGGTTTTAGAAAAATCA
Organism: Equus caballus; assembly: GCF_041296265.1. NCBI lineage: Eukaryota > Metazoa > Chordata > Mammalia > Perissodactyla > Equidae > Equus > Equus caballus. Next base: position 21,096,922 of record NC_091694.1, on the reverse strand, counting down.
TTTGGGCTGTGTGCAGAAGAGACTGGAAGGGCAGGAGGGAAGGCAGGAAGCCCAGTTAAGAGGGGGCCTGGGCCAGAGGCAGCCGGGGAGGGGAGGAGGAAGGACACTGAGGCTGTCCTAGGAGGTAGAAGGAACAGAACTCCACGACTGGCTCCTCCTCCAGGCGCCTGGGGACCCATGGGGCCACTCAGGAAGCTGGGGAACCCCCAGGGAAGGAATGTCAGGTCTGGGGTGAGTGGAACAGCATGAGTTCAGCTGCCACCTTGAGTGGGCATCACCCCAGCTAGACTTGAGCTCCTCAGGGACACTGTGCCTCGCTCACCTTCATAAATGCACAGTGCCAGGCACAGCCACCACCTAAAATACAACTCTGACCTGCCCCAACCCCAGTGCTCGGGGTACCTGGTCTCTGGCAGCTCACGGCTCCCTCCCTTCCTCGCTTGCAGCCCCCTTTCTCTTCCTGCCCCAAATAACAAAAGGAGACTGGCTGAGAGGAGATTCAAAGTTTCTGTATAGCTCTTTACAGTTTGCACAAAGTACATCTTCAGCTGTGCCCCTGGAGAGGTCAGTAGGACCGAGATTATCAATCCTCCTTCTAAAGATGAAGGTTCAGAGAGGTCAAGGAACTTGCCCAAGCTCACACAGCTAGGAAGTGCCGGAGCTGGGATTAGACTTGAACTCAGGCCTCCAGACCCCAAGACCTGAGTTCTTCCCTCTGCTCCTTGGGACAGCCCCCGACCCCAAGTTGCAATTTCACGTACAAAACTGCTCCACACAATCCAGAATAAGCATCTGCTCCTCCTCCTCAAGGGCGTCGAGCTGAGAGGCCTGGAGGAAGGGAGAGAGGAAGGGGCAGGGGAGTCAACACCCCCTGCCTGCGGGCGCACCCTCTTCCCCCATCCTCACCTCCTCTCTCAGCTGGTCGTTCTCCTCCTCCAGCAGCCTCAGCTGCTCCTGCAGGGCTTCCAGCTGCGGGCAGTGGTGCAGCGACTCCGACTCCGTCAGAGGTGTCCTAGGGGAGGGAGCAATGGGAGTCAGGGGTCAGGGAGTTGGGACCCAGGGCCCAGCACACCCTGGGCTCTCCCACCCAGGCTGAGTGTGGTGGTCTCAACTAGCCCCAGCAATCCTGCTGGTAGTGACACTGTCTGTGTCCCTGTTTGCTAAAAAGGAAACTGAGGCTCAGAGAAGGGAGCATCGGGGTGCACAGGCAGACCACTCACGGCTCGGGGGCTTCATAGGGAAGATCATGCTGCTGCTCTTCCTCCTCCTCCTCCTCTTCCTCCTCCTCTTCCTCTTCTTCCTCTTCCTCATCCTCCTCCTCTTCCTCCTCATCATCAGAGTCTGAGTAGAGCTGGAGGAGGTCATCCCGCAGGCTCACCTGGTGTCTGAGGTGTAAAATCTGGCAGAGGGGAGAGGAGCCCTGGGTCAGGACACAGGCAGGGGCAGGCGCGGGTCCCGGCAGGAGGGGGATGTAGGTAGGTCTGAGATGGCGTACCCCCCACCCCCTCCTCCCTGCCCAGTTACCTCCTCCCTGGCTGAGCCCAGCATGGCTTCCAGCTTGCTGTTCTCCTCCATCAGGACATTGTTCTGCTTCACAAGGGACTGGCCGATGCGAGCCGCCGTATTCAGGTCCCGCTCTCTCTACAGAGGGACCCCCCCCAACCATGGGAAATACTTCCCTGGTTTCTGAGATCTCCCAGCTAGGTGGGAGAAGCTAGGAAGTACACAGGGCTCAGGGGGAAACCCTCGCCATCCCCCAGCTCTCCAGGGTACTAGACAAGAGTCTGCCATAACCCACTGTGGGGCCTGACTCAGTTTCCCCTTCCAGAAAAAGAACACATCAGACCAGATGGCTCTAAGAGCTCTTCCAGCTTGGATACCCCACATCTACCTGCCTTCCATAAGAGGGGCCCCCAGCTTGGCCCCCAAAGAGGCAGCCAGGCAGGAAACAGACAAGGCTCCTACTCCTACAGGACAGAATTAAAACAGGGGCCTGGCTCAGGCTCAGGCTGGCCCAGGGAGGGAAGTCAGCACACACCTCCTCCAGCAGATTTAACATCACTTTGACATCTTCTGGAGTGATCTTCTTGACTGGTGGGGGTCGGTCAGGACACAGCACTGCAAGAGAAAGCAGGGCCGCCAGTTCAGGAAAGAGGGGGCATACGGTCCCGGGCACCCCATTGATTCCGGCCCTATCCCCTGTTTTCCCCTAACAGCAGGAGTCAGCAACAAGGGAGGAGAAGACTGAGCTCCCTTCCTGCCCCCAACATCCTCTCCATACTACCGAGTACTCAGCACTCCTTTCCCTGCTCCCAGGGTCAACTGGACTCATTTTATTTCTAGAGGGGCCTGGGTAAACTAAGGAGATCACAGTCTTCCCGGCTCAGGTGGAGCCGGGCTCTCAGGACGCCTGGGTCCCTGGAACCTAGGGGAATGGAGGCTGCGGGCGGAAGTACAGCTGCAGACTGACTCATCATCAGTTAGCCGGAGGGCAGCCTGGCCAGCTCACTGGAAGCCTCATGGGTCATAAAAACAGACGCAGTCACCCACCCTGCACCTGTTGCACGCGCAGAGGAGAAGAGTTAAGAGACTTCTCCAGCACTGGAAGAGGGGGGCACCTGAGCCTCTACACTCAATCCAGAGATGTCCCGAAACCCAGGAGAGGATGGGAGGGAAGAGGACCGGCTGATTCTGCCTGAGGCCCCGCCCACTCCCAGGCTCGGGGGAAAGCCCACCTTAACCCCCGCCCCCTAGAGGTTGGCAACCCTCCCTCCGCCCACCCACCTCCCCACCGCTGGCGCGGCGGGCCAGCGCAGGCTCAGAGCGCGCTGGGCAGCGCCCTCCCGCAGCCCCCCGCCCCCCTCCTGGCACTGCGGTAGACTGAGGAGGGGGCCCGGAGAGCGCTCAGATCTGCCGCAGCAACAGGCGCGCAGAGCCGGGAGGGGAAGCGCGCAGGCCCCGGGACCTGGCCCACCCACAGAAATCAGGGAGCGAGAGAAGGGGAGGAGGAGACGGGGAAGAGGCGACCGGACTGGCACCGCAGACAGTGACATGGCGAGGGTGGGTGGGAGGGTGGGACTGAGTGTCAAGAGGGGGCAGTGCGCCTGGACCAGACGGGGCCCTCTCTTCCCTGGAGCTGTCCTAGTCCTTCCCGCTCCGGGGTCCCGAGGACCCGGTTTACCTTCCTCCAGCTCCCGAATAAAGGCGGCGCGCTCGGGGCCCGACACCCCTGGCCGCCGGCCGATGTAGGCAGCTGGCGTCTTCCAGATGTCCGCAGCCTTTCCAGTCCCCAGGCCAGTGGCCCGGGGACCAAAGGGTCCTTGAAATATGAAGCGGGTCCACGGTACATCCGAGTTGCCGGGCACGGACTGGGCATTCCCCTGGACGGCCGAGAATGCGGATCCGCGCTGGGCTCCTGCCTCTGATCCAGCCTCGGAGGCCGGGCGAACTCCGTCTGAGGGTCCCGAGACGGATGGGGATCCAGATCCCACTCCTTGCTCAGCCGCCGGTGCCTGCGCAGGAGCGGGTCCAGGCTCGGCGGAGGGCTCTGGAGCGGGACCGGCTGCGGGCGGCAGTGCGGGGGTGACCGCTGCTGGATCCCCGGGTCCGGGTCCGGGCCGGTCCCCGGCGCAGCTCTGCCCGCACTCTTTCGGGCGCATCTTGGTCCGCAGTCGGCTGCCGCAGCCCAGCCTTTATAACCTGTGCCCGGAGCGCGCGCCCGCCGGGCCTTACCACGCGCGGGAGGGGCGGCCGAGGAGCAACTAGTGGTGCCCGGGACAGGGGGGCGCGCGGGAGGCGACCTAATAGTGGCGGGGCAGAGCGTAAAATAAAGAGAAGAGCAAGGAGAAGAGGCGAGTGCAGGTTCCAGCTGGTTCCGTGGGCTGGGTTCCGAGTGTAGCGTTTTCCGCCCCCTCTCCACCTCCGGAGAATGGTTCTGCCCAAAGCCGCCGCTTCTCGCGGATTCGGGTACCGCGATTCCGAGGTCCCTAACTGGGGGCACGCAGTCACTCCGGTCCCGCCTGGAGGTTTTTGGCTGCCCTCCCTGGGCATGATCCGGGGTGACCTGGGAGTTAGGGCAGTATCGTGTCTTTCCCCGTGGTCTGGGGGATCAATCCAAACTCCTGCACGGTTTCCGCGCGCCGCTCAGTCTGGCGCGTCACAGACTGATCCTCGCGCGCCCCCCGCCCCGTGTGGTCGAGCCACTCGACAGCTCTCTTTCTTGTTTCTTCATTTGTCTTATTGCCTCTTCTCGTGCTTCACCTCCAGCCCTCATTGACTTTGCCCACTTCCTTCTATCCAGGCGAACACCTGTTCTTCCGGCCGACACCGCTTAGATACCTCCCAAAAAAGACTCCTCGGACCCTGTCTCCCACGCCCCAGAGTATCCTTTATCCGCTGGCTGGCAGTGATCGGAGTGTGTCTGTCTCCAAGACCCGACTCCGCCCCTTCGGCTCGGGGAGCGTGTCCCTCCGAGCGCAGCATGGGACCGGACACCTACGAGCGTCGCGAATGAACTGTGGGCGGCGGCGGAGTCCACTGGCTGTTTCTGTGCCTTTGGACTGGAGGAACCTACAGGCCAAAAAGAGATGGCCGTGGCACTGATTCTTTTAAAGCCTTGGGATCATTCTCGGTGTCCCAGTTTCCTTCTCTTCAATACCCAATTAATCACCACGTCTTGCTTAATTTACCTCCTAAATGTTTCTCAAATGTGCCCTCTCCTCTTCAGCCCTTCTGCTGGTGAGGCCTCATGCTCTCTTCTAGACCACTGTGATGCAATCCATCTCCAGTCCATCTCTCTCTCATACTGCTGTCTGAGCTAGGGAGCTCCAGGAGCCCCTTCCCCACAGCCACCACTCCAAGCCTGAGCCCAGGACAGGCTATTGACCAAGCTCTGCGCCTAGGACAGAAGGTCCCAGTGCTGACAATGTGCCTTTAGGGCCAGGAGTCCATGACACATCACGGAACAAGAGACACAGCCCAGGAAGGAGGACCAAGGTGCCCCCTCCACCAGCTCTCCATTGGAGAAGCATTATGATAAGAATGTTTCCTTCTATCAGGGTTCATTCCTTCATTTGACAAATATATGTTAAGTGCCTGCTCTATATCCCAGGCACTGTGCTAGACTCTCAGCTAGGGCAGGGAACAAGAGAAACCACCTCCCCGCTGTCTGGAGTTTAGAGTCCAGAAGGGGAGGCAGATAAACAAAGAGACAAGTGAGATAATTACTGAGTATGGTGAGTTCTCTGAAAGAAACAAACAGGGAGCTTTGATTGAGAAAAATGGAAAGTACCCATCTGAGTGGGGTCTGAGTGGGGTCTGAGTGGGAGGGCAGAAATCATTAATCGCTCAGGATTTTGCACCTCAACCCACATGCCCAGTCTGCAGTGTTTCTCATTCCTGAGTTGTGCCAATTCACTTCCCCGCCCCCAAATCCTCACACCTCCACCAGCCCTGCGGGGATTCATCTGTCTGTCAAAGGGGCAGTCCTCAGGAGCGATGTCGTTTCTGAAGCAGGGGCTCCAACTCCAGCCCTCTCATGGGCAGGGAAGCAAGAAGAGGCTCTCTGTGGGAGTCAGACCCTCCAACCCTCGCCCACCTGGCCCTGTCCCCTCTTCCTCTCCTGTCCTCCCATACAGACTCTGGGGCACTTCTGCCAAGTGGTTAAGGGTGGCTCAGGCCAGGGGCCTTGGATAAAAAGGTGGGACATCTAAGATCCACAGCTGCTCTCTATGCATTTCACATGCTGCCTTTTTTTATGGTTATAATCTTTAGCAGCCTTAATATTTGTTGGCTTCATTTCTTCTTTCATCTCAACTTTTCTCAGCCCCCTAAATTATCCTCCAATCATTATTCATTCAACAAACATTTATTAAGCACCTGGTGTCAGGCATTGTGGCAGGTGTTGGGGACACATCAGTGAACAAAACAAAGATCTTTGGCCTCATAGGGCCCACATGAATGGGAGCTGCAAATAATAAAGAAGTAAATCACATAGTATTAGAGGTAACAAATGCTATGGATTAAAAGAAAGCAGGGGGGCCAGCCTCATGGGGTAGCGGTTAAGTTTGTCCGCTTAGGTGGCCCTAGGGTTCGAAGGTCCAGATCCTGGGTGCAAACATATGCACCGCTCATCAAGCCATGCTGTGACAGGTGTCCCAGATATAAAGTAGAGAAAGGTGGGCACTGATGTTAGCTCAGGGCTGATCTTACTCAAAAAAAATTAAAAATTGGGGCCGGCCCCGTGGCCGAGTGGTTAAGTTCGCACACTCCGCTTCAGCAGCCCAGGGTTTCTCTGGTTTGAATCATGGGCACAGACGTGGCACTGCTCATCAGGCCATGCTGAGGTGGCGTCCCACATGCCACAACTGGAAGGACCCACAACTGAAAATACACAACTATGTACCGGGGGGCTTTGGGAGAAAAGGGAAAAATTAAAAATAAAATCTTTTAAAAATAAATAAATAATAAAAGAAAGCACGGAGGAGGGACTGGGGGGGACTGTGGGTTGCAAGTTTAAATATTAGGGGGGTCAGCGGCTATCCCACTACTGGGTATCCACCCAAACAATTTGAAATCAACAATCCAAAGTAACATATGCACCCCTATGTGCATTGCAGCACTATTCACAATAGCCAAGACATGGAAGCAACCCAAGTGCCCATCGACCGATGATTGGATAAAGAAGATGTGGGAGATATATATATATATATATATACACATATATACAATGGAACACTACTCAGCCAGAAAAAAAGACAAATTCATCCCATTTGCAGTAACATGGAAGGACCTAGAGGGAATTATGCTAAGCGAAATAAGCCAGACTGAGAGAGACAAACACCAGATGATTTCACTCATATGTGGAATATAAACAACCACATGGACAAAGAAAACGGTTCAGCGGGAACCAGGGGAAGGGGGATGGGGGGGCACAGGGGGTGAAGGGGAGCACTTATGTGATGACAGACAAGAAGTAACGTACAACTGAAATCTCACATTGATGTAAACTATTATGAACTCAATAAAAAAAGAGAACATGAAAACATGAAAAAATGTTCAATTTCACTTGAAATCAAAGAAATACAAATAAAAATAGCAAAGATTAAAAGAAAAATTAGGGGGGTCAGGAAAGATCTCACTGAAAGTCCCTTAAGTCCAGAGCCGAGGGAGGGAGGGAGCAAGAGAGGATATTCACTGGGTGAGAAGCAACAGCAGATGCACAGACTTGAGGCCAGAGAAGGAGGTCAAAATGGCTAAAACGGAGCGAGCAAAGCTCCATTAGCAAAGTAGAGGATGGGGCGGGGAAGGTGGCAGCAGGGCTGATGGACCAGACCTTACCTGAGTCCCTGGGGGGCTTTTCCTCAGAGGAGTGACCTGATCTGACTTAAGTCTTAACAGGAAGGCTCTGGCTGTTTGGCTGAGAATAGACAGACAGCAGAAGGTGGCTTAGTCCGTTCAGACTGCAATAACAAAATACCACCAACAGAAATGTATTTCTCACGGCTCTGGAGGCTGGAAGTCCAAGATCAAGGTGCCAGCAGATTCGGTGTCTGGTGAGGACCTGCTTCCTGGTTCATAGGCTGTTGTCTTTTCTCCCTGTGTCCTCACATGGAGGAAGGGGCCCCCACCTCCTAATACCATCACATTGGGGATTAGGATTCCAAAATATGAATGGGGGGGGGGGCACAAACATTTCGTCCATACAACTTTATAACTCTTTTTTGAAAATTAATAGCTTTATTGAGATATAATTCACATACCATAAAATTCACAATTTTAAAGTATCTGATCAGCGGTTTTGGGTTTGTTCACAGAGTTGTGCAACCGTCACCACTATGTAATTTCAGATTTTCATCACCCCAGAATAAAACCCACATCCCCTGATAGTCATTCCCTATTCCTGTCTCCCCCGGGCCCCTGGCAACCTCTAATCTCCTTTCTATCGCGGTGAATTTGCCTATTCTGGACATTTCGCATGAATGGAATCACACAATATGCGGCCTTTTGTGACGGGCTTCTTTCACTTAGCATAATGTTTTCAAGGTTCCTCCATGTTGTGGTGTACATCAATACTTCATTCCTTTTTTAAAAAAACGGCTGTTTTGAGGAATAATTGACATTTATAAGTGTACATACCTAAAGTGTAAAATTTGATAAGTTTTTACATAATGCTCCTGACACTATCATCACAATCCAGATAATGAGCATTTCCATCACTCTCATATATTATCTTTTTAAAAAATTAAGCTTATATTTTAGAACAACTTTAGGATCATAGTAAAATCGAGCAAAAAGTGCAGAGAGTTCCCATGTACCCCCAGGCCCCGCACAGGCACAGCCTCCCTCATTGTCAACCTCCCCCACCAGAATGGTGCATTTGCTACAACCGATGAACCTACACCGACACCTCATTATCACCCAAAGTCCACAGTTTACATTGGGGTTCACTCTTGGCGTTGTACATTCTATGGGTTTGGACAAATGTACAGTGACATGTATCCATCATTATAGTACCATGCAGAGAATTTTCATTGCCCTAAAAATCCTCTGTGCCCCAACCATTCATCCCTCCCCACTCCCAACCCATGGCCACCACTGATCTTTTTACTGTCTCCTAGTTTCCCCTTTTCCAGAATGTCATATAGTTGGAATCATACGGTACGCAGCTTTCTGGACTGGCTTCTTTCACTTAGTGATATGTATTTCAGGTTCCTCCATGTCTTTTCATGGCCTGATAGCCCGTTCCTTTTTAGCGCTGACTAATATTCCATCACCCGGATGTACCATGGTCTGTTAATCCATCACCCACTGACGTCCTTAGGTTTTTGAAAAAGGCCCTTATCTTTTAGCGATAGATACTGAACTTTTTGTATATGACGTGATGTCTGGGATTTGTTTCACAATAATGCAGGGGGCAGAAGCAGGCGGGGACTTAGATGACACAAGGTTGGCCATGAATTGATAACTGTTGAAGTTGTGAGGTAAATACAGGGGTCATAACACTGTTCTCTCTCTCTTGTGTATTTTTTAAGTTTTCCATAATAAAATGGTATTTTTAAAGTAATAATACACACATTACCCCCCAATGAATCCCCATCCTCTACAAGGATAGCTGAAAATCAGTTGTTGGCATCTCCCCTGCTTTGTCGCCTGAAACCTTCCAATCTCACGGAGTTTTACTGTCATCGTGGCTAACAGGGGTCCAAGCTCTTGGCACCACATTCAAGCTCTTCCTGTTCAGGGCTCCCGTCTCACCCACCTGCACCTCTGCTATCCCCTGACGTACCCTCCACTCCAGCCACAGGGACTTCTCCGCACTCTTGGAACGTGTCGTACTTTCATTTATTCATCCAACATGTCTTTATGGAGCACTTACCTGGTACTGTTCTAGGCACTGGGGATGCAGCAATGAGCAAGGCAAGCCCCTGCCCTCAAGAGCTTCCACTCTAGGTAAACACCACCTATGTCATATGATGACACCACTTATAATATCCCATGGTGACAAACATGGGGGAGAAAGAGAGCCAGGTGAGGGGAACAAGGAGCGGGTGTTACTGTTTCAGACTGAGTGTTCTGGGAAGGCTTCCCTGAGGAGGTGACATCTGGGCAGAGACCTGAATGAATTAAGAGTGAGCCCTGCCCATATGGGGCAGAGCTGCTCAGGCAGAGAAACAGCAAGTGCAAAGACCTGGAGACAGGAGTCTGCTTGGATTCTCTTGGGATGGGATGCCCCTGAGGGTCTCCTAGCAGGCGAGTGACATGGTCTGACTTACTTTCGTAAAAAGATCATTCTGGCTGCTGGCTGGAGGATGGACTCTGGAGCAATGCTGTCCTGGAGAAAGAGAATGTGAGTCACAAACACAAGCCACACGTGTAATTTTAAATGTTCTATCTGCCATATTTTAAAAGCTTACTTTTTTTTTTTACCTAAAAAACAAGTGGAATTAGTTTTAATAATATATTTTACTTAACCTAATATCCCCAAAATATTATCACTTCAGCATGTAATCAGCATAAACGTTTATTAATGAGAGTATATGTTACATTTTTTATACTAAGTCCAGTGTGCATTTATACTTACAGCACATCTTGCACCAGCACTCATTCTTGTCTTTATCTCCCTAAATGTAATCTGTCTTTTTTCCCTGCATGCTTTTAAATTTTCCTCTTCATCACCAGATTTCAGCAGTTTGATCATGCTGTGTCTTGGTGGGGTTTTCTTTTATCCTTCTTGGGGTTCACGGAGCTTCTTAGATTTGTGGGTGAACAGCTTTCATCAAAATTTGGACATTTTTCAGCTTTTATTTCTTTAAATATTTCTTTCTGAGCCCCCCTTCTGGAATTGGAATTAAGTGTACGTTAGACTACTGGATATTGAACCACAAGGCACTGAGCTATGTTCCCTTTTTTTCCAGCCTTTTTCTCTCTGCCCTTCAGTTTTAGTTGTTTCTATTGACTTATCTTCATGTCCACTGATCTATTCTTTTAACCTCCTTTGAAGCGATCCAGTAACTTTTTTTCATGTCTGATCATGTGTTTTTCAGCTCTAAACATTCCATCTGGTCCTTGTTTGTATCTTTCATTTCTGCCCCCATTATACTCATATTTCTCATAATACTCATATATTGTACTTAGCTATAATAGCTTTTTAGAAGTCCTTCTCCGCTGTCATCTTTGTCATTTGTGGGTCTGTTCCTGTGGACTAATTTTTCTCCTGTTCCTAGGTCACACCTTCTGCTTCTTTGTACGTCTAGTAATTTTTTGGATGCTGGACATTGTGAATGTTACATTGCTGAGCTGCTGCATTTTCTTATCTTCCTTTGAACAGTGTTGAGTTTTGTTTTGCCAGGCAATTAAGTCATTATGGATCAGCTTGATCTTCTTGAGGCTTGGTTTTAAAGCTTGGTAGGGCAGATCTAGAAGGGTCTTTACTCTGGGGCTAGTTTAGCCCTATTACTAAAGAGTGATCCTTCTGGAGTCTCTACCAAGCACCCCAAATGTTCAACGATGACTCTCCTTGCGGGCTGGTCAGAACTTGAGTGTTTTCCTGCCCTGTGTGAGCGCTGGGAGTTCCTCACCTACAGCTTCCTGACAGTTTCTCTTTCTCCAGCAGATGTTCTTCTCCCAGCCTGTGGCATCTCATCCTGCACATGTAGAGCTCAGTATTCAACCAAAGACTCCAGAGGATCCCTCTGTGGATTTCTGGAACACATTCTCTGCATGGCTCCCTCCTCTTGGGAACAACCCTTCCACAAATTCCAGTCATCTCAGCCTCCCTGAACCCTGACCTTTATCTCTGTAAATCAGTGAGACAGCAGGGTCTGCTTGGGTTCCCCCTCGCTGAGTTACCCGTGGAAGTTGCCTCTGGACAGAAAGCTGGGTGATTGTAGGGTTAGTCTTGTTTGTTTCTCCCTGAGACCACAGTCCTGTGCTGCCTGTTGTCCAATGTCTTAAAACAGTTGTTTCACACATTTTTTCCAGTTTTCTAGCTGTTTTCAGCAGGAAGAGAGTTGTGGCACCAGTTACTCCACCTATTTGGATAGAGGCCAAATTAGAAGCATATTCCAAAGGTAAAGGCATAGGATTTACTGATGGATTGGATTAAGGATGTGAAGGAAAGGGAGAAATCAAGATGACTCTAATTGTTTGGGCTTTATAAAGCCCCTTCTCAGTCTCTCTCACCTCCACCTCTCCAGCGAGATCACTCTTGCCAAGGCTGTCCATGACCGCCATCTTGCCAAGTTGAGTCTCTGTCCTCACGTTGCCTGATCTGGTAGCACTACTCAACACAGGGGCCACTCCCTCCTTGAAACACTTTCTCTAGGACCCAACTCTCCTGCTTTCCCTGTCCTTCAGTGCCCCAATCATCTCAGTCTTCTTTGATGCTTCCTCCTTCTCTTCCTACCCTCTAAATGCTTGAGGGTTTAGCCCTGGGCCCTCTTATCTATCTACTCTCAGTCCCTCAGGAATTTCACCCAGTCCCATAGCTCTAAGTTATCATCACAGAGCAATGACTCCTAAATGTAAATCTCCAGCCCCCATCTCTGCCCTACCTTCAGATTTATATGTCTAATTGTCTACCCAACACGTCCACTTGGATACTTAATGAGCATCTCAAATTTAACTCATCTAAAACTAACTCTTGATTTTCCCTACCAAAAGTGATCTTTCCTCATTTTTCCCCATCTTGAGAAGGGGTGAGGAAATAATGGGAGGTGATGAAGTGAAGACAGAGAATATAGAAAACTCTGTTGAAGATGTTTGCAACAAAGGAGAGCTGAAAAAGGGAACAGCAGCTGAAAGATGACATGGGCACTAGAGAAGGTGTTTTGCCGATGGGAGATACCACAACAAGCTTACATGCTGATGGAAATGTTCTAGCAGGGATGAGAAAACTGTTGCAGAAGACAGAACCCATCGCCCAGGAATGATTCTGGGAATGGAGGAACCCTGGCAACCGAATCCATTCTCTTCAGTGCTCAAAATGTCCATGTTTTCTATGGTTTCTTTGTCAGCAAAGTTTTAAGGAGACGCAACCCAACTGCAGAGTTTGCTGTGGACAGTGAGGTTGAACACCAGGAAAGGCAGTGACAGCATTAGCACGGCCCAGACTTCCTGAAGCTGCAGCTCTGGCGAGTGGCTCCCCCACCAGCCTCCAACTTCCCGGACAGTCTCACTGTGTCTTGGAATCTCTGCAGCTCCAACAGCAAGCACAGAACGGGACATCCAGTAGGGGCCCATTCAGTTCCTGCTGAACAGATGATTGCTGAATTGAATTATCCCTGCCCTTGAGAAAGCAGCCGTTAGGCCCCTGGGAAGTATGGGGTGAAGAAGAAGGAAGTGGGATGGAGAAGACAGAGACACGGGAACCCTGCAGGCTCCCAATTGACCCCACCCTCTGGGTCCTGGTTCCCGCGCCCAGCAACTCTCACAGCAGCCAGCAGAGGGCAGTGCTAGTCTACGTACGCCTCCCTCCCCCACCCCCACCCCCCCCCACCCCCGCCCCCCCAAGCTAGCTCACCAGCAGGGAAACTCACCCCACAAAAGAGACAGTGTTTGGATAGTGACTCCACTCCATTTTACAGATGGGGGAACCAGGGCTCAGGCCCCCAGCCCCTCCACGGTAAGCATTCTGGCCTGGCTGATGAGGTCTGCAGCTGCCCAGGGCTGCCCAGAAGACCCAGCCGTGGTCTCCGGGCCAGGCCTTCAGTGTTTTGTTTGCCTCTCTCCTCTTGCTGCTGCTCCACCTCAGAGATCTGCAGAGCAGAGACCCTAGGCTCCCTGCCCTCCCTCCCGATATGCACCTTACGACCCTTACTGGACCAGAAAGAGGACAGGAGGGGGCACGCCACCCACAGGCCATGAAGCCAGGCACACCCCCCCATGACAGCCATGAACCTGGGGCACAGTCACTCTGACACCCAGCCTTGGGCAGCACACAATCCACTGAGGCCACTTCCCCTGGCTTGACCCTGGGAAAAGTCACCTGGGACAGTGTACCCCATGGAAAAAGGCCCTAAGGGTCGGGGCCAGAGATCCGGGCAGGGCCAGGCACCAGGACAACTTTCTGCCCCTGACTGGGGAGCAAGACAGGGGGACGGGGGGCGGGGGGGGGTGCTTTTTGTTTTACTCTGCCTCCCAGTACCCAGGCCAGACTCCTGGGGCACTGAGCTCTGAGCATTTCCCAGCCTGGGGTGAGGACATGAGGATGCGCTGGGGGCCCGTCTTCTGGTTTCTAGGCCCCCTGCTGGTTTGGACAGGGAAGGGAGAGAAGGAAAGAGAGGGCAGAGGGGAAGTACCCTGGGTGATGACCAGGGGTTGGGGGCAGCCAGGATCCTGGGGAGAGAGCCATTTCCTCCACTCCGAACCCCACCATGCTCTCTCCCGCCTGGGGCTCCCGTCTTCCTGGCATCCCCGCCCCGCAGCCTGCAGGCTCACTCCTGCTCATCTGTAGCTCTCCTTCTGAGGCTGGCCTCCTCCTCTGGGAAGCCCTCCCTGCTCCCTGTTCTGCCCCTCCTGACATCCCCTCCTGTCTCTCACTGTTCAGTCTAAGATTATGTTACTTAGGAGATGATTATTTCAATAACAATGAGGGCGGTGTCTGTTTTGCTGGGTTCAGCATCCTTAGGACTCTGATCTGAGTCGGCACTTGGTATTCGTTGAATGAACATGATGGATTCTCCAGCTGAGTCTGGGTGTGAGGAGAGTGACCCCCGAAGGCTCCAGAGAGGGCTGACTCGCCCAGGCAGGGCGAGAACCCAGGGCTCTGGACCCCCTGACAGTGCTCCACACTCCCATGCCTAGGGGAGCCCCACCAGGAAACCCCCCGGAGGCACCTGTTGGGAGAGGGAGAATTCCAGCAAGAATGGGAGCCACAGACGCTCTCCCACTTCTCACTTAGAGCCCCTCAGCTCAACCCCCAGTCGCTTCCTTCAGGGAGCGGAGCTGGAGGCCTCAGCAGGATGCAGAGCTGTGTGCTGCCCGCTGGTAGGTCAGGGGGCGGCCCCGACCAGGGAGGCTCTGTGAGAAGCAGCTGGGAGCGGGTTGGGGGAGACACAGCCCCCACCGTGAGGGAGGGGGGGCCGTCAGCGCTGTCCAGCCGGCTGGACCCACAGTGGGGACGAGCCCGGGAGCGTGATCTTTCACCCTTGGGCCTCTCCAGCAACTTCCCAGCTCAGGGACAAGACTGAGGAGCCCTTCACTCCCTGACCTCTGCACCGGGGGTCAGCAGCTCCATCTGATCCTTGGGCCCATGTCTAGACCCTGAGCCCTTGGGGGCAATTCGTGGGGTTAGGGGACAGCAAAGGAGGGAGAAAAACACATTCACTGAGCCCCCGATAGGTCTACACTTTGTGTGTAGACCTGGTTTTATTTCATTTTATCATCAATGGAGGGAAAAAAATTTACCATTTTACAGAGAGAAACAGGCCCAGAGAGGTCAAGAGACTTATCCAAGGCCACACAACCAGGAAGTATCATGTAGATCTGATCACAAAGGTTTGTCTTACCCAGAGCCCGTGTGCATCCACTGCCCCACACTGCCCCACACTGCCTCCTAGACTGGGGAGGGGGCTCAGGAATCTGGCCCTTCCCCTCCTTGGGGCTGGCTATGCTCATAGAACTTCCTTCCACATACAGTCATGCGCCACATAACAACGTTTCGCTCAACGACAGACAGCATATCTGACGGTGGTCCCATAAGATCGGTACCATATAACCTAGGTGTGTAGTGGGCTACACCATCTAGCTTTGTGTAAGCACACTCTATGATGTTCACACAATGATGAAATCGCCTCACAACGCATTTCTCAGAATGTGTCCCCATCATTAAGCAATGCATGTAACAGTAGTTACAGGCCCACTGCTAGATGTTATAGCTTGATCTATTAACAAAGACGCTCATCTATTACTAAACCACAAATTTCAACACACTTTGATCACTATATTTCAGTATAATAGGATGATATTATATATAATATAATAGGGCTCCTTTGCAATCTTACGTATTTTGTCTTAGGCACTTACACACATTAGTGTAAGAAGAGGTCCACAGGCTTCACCAGACTGCCAAAGGAACCTGGGCAC
The DNA here is from genome assembly GCF_041296265.1 of Equus caballus. Classification (NCBI taxonomy): domain Eukaryota; kingdom Metazoa; phylum Chordata; class Mammalia; order Perissodactyla; family Equidae; genus Equus; species Equus caballus. Next base: position 21,081,337 of record NC_091694.1, on the reverse strand, counting down.
AAAAATGGCTAAAGACCCCTGCGTTAGATTTTACAGGTGACATGACACAGTGTCTGATGTTTGCTTAAAGAGACAACAAAAGGAGGGTGGTAGACGAAAGAAGAATTGCAGAAGCTTAGGAGCCACTGAAGTGGGTGGTGGACCCACAGGAATTATTTGTTCTGTTCTCTCTGCTTTTATGTACTCTTGAAATGTTTCCCAATAGAAAGTTCTTTTGGATGTTTTCAGACATTTATAATATTCAATTCAATTTGAAGCAAGGTGATATTTCTTAAATGTAGATAAACAAGTTCTGAATCACCTGTAGCTCTCTGGTTACCCGGAGTAACCACAGTTGACTGTGCCAGCGTGTGCTTGATGCCAACACACACTTTGAGTTTTGTTTGTAGTGTTTGTTTTGTGTGTGCCAATGTTTCCAGATTGATAAATGGATCTCTACCCTCACTTCAGTGCTCCCAGTGATTGTGTAAATAAGTAAATAAACAAACAATGCCTTTGCAGATCTTGACCTAACTTAGAGACCCCCAGAAGGGGGCTTGGTCCCAGAACACCTCCCTCCAGGTAGCGTGGACTGTTCTTGTCTCGGGGGTCACCTGTCCACTTCCTCTTTCCTCTTTGAGCAGCAGAGGCCTCCACCGCTCTGGAAGCCAGAACCCCAAACAGCCCCAATGATGCCCACTCCCCCTGAGCCCTGAAACTCAGGCCCTGGGGAGGAGATGTGGGGGGTGGCCACTGCAGTGGACGGGACCAAGTCCCTCAGCTCTCCCCAGCACACACTCCTGTGCCCTTACAGCCTGCAAGTCGGGGCCCGACACCCACATCGGCCCTCTGTCAATGAAAGGCCCCTGTCCCAGCCTCCACAGGGGGAGGTGGTGTCCACTCCTGCCCCGAGCTCTCAGCTCCCACTTAGCAAGGGATGTCACAGAGCCTTCCCAGAGAATAAGATCTCTCTGAACCTCAGCGCCGCCATCTGTAAAACGGGGGTAATGAATCAAGCTTCTGCTCCGCAGACTTTGTGGCCAGTAGGCAGTAGGAAAAGCGAGTACTTGGCACGCTACACAGCAGGCCGTCCCTCAAGGCCAGAACCAGATGGTTCCGGGGGAGTCAAGGGGCAAGGGATTCTCACCCCCTTCCCTCCAGGGGTGGAGAACAAGGAGCAGTGACATGGGCAGAGCCCACCAGGGGCAGGGGAGGGCCAGGCAGGCAGAACCTAGAGCCCCCCTCCGTGCTGGGGCAACCGAGGGCCCGAGGGCCCGGGCAGAGCAGAAACAGTGGGGCTGGTGGAGCCGGGAGGGCTGTGCTTGGGAGCCAGCGCTCTCCCCCGCCCTCCAATCCCATGGCTCCCCGATGGGAATTCAGCAGGTGTAATGGAAAGACCATGGACCAACCCAGGTTCTGATCCCAGCCTGCCACCTGCCACTTACTAGCTTCAACTTGAGCACACACGACTCCTGGCTAGGCTCAGTTTCTCCGTGTGTGAAACGGGAATAAGAGCTGCTCCCTCACTGGGTTGATTTGAGAACTAAAGCAATCACACAGGCAAAGCTCCATTTTGAGTGTTCCATCAACGGTGGTGACTGTCACCGGTGGAGAAGACAGACCCAAACAGCCCTCCCAGCAAGGGCCCTGCTTGTGGGGTCCATGGTGTGCAGGACCAGGGTGGGGGGAGGTCCCCTTATCACAGGTGCCCCACTGCCTTCCATGGGGACCTTTGGCTAGAGACCAGTTGCTGCAGAATCTCTGCCATGACCTTGCACCAGGTGGCCCTCCAGGCTTTGCCTGAATCCCTCCAGGCGTGGGGAGCTCAGGGGTCTGTGCCCTTCTAGACAGCCCTCATTCTAGAAAAGTCTTCCTCGAGACTTCTGCTTCAAGCAAAAATCTTCCTCTTTGTAATTCTCACCCCCACCTCCAATCCCACTTCTTGTGTCCAGTTATGTTCTCTGGGGGTCTTCCGAACGAGGCTGCACCCTCTTGTGCTCCAGGCACGTCGGACAGGTCCTTTGCTAGTTTGCTCTTCTCCAGACCCCCCCATCTTTGGCCAGGCATGACCCGCATCCCTCCTGATCTCATCGGGCTGCTCCGGGACAGCCCAGGGGTTACCAGTGGAGCCTAGGCTCGGGGTCCCAACCTTGGGGGATGGGCAAAGAGCCCCAGGATTGAGAGTCAGGCATCCTGGATTCAAATCCCAGCCCTGGTGTTCACACGAGCTGTGCTGCCTTCAGCACATTTCCTAACCTCTCTGAGTCTCAGGAGCCTCACCTTGCATAATTTACCTTCATTGTGCACACCTCACAGGGCTGTGGGGATTAACTGAGGCTAGGCAGGAAAGCACTTAGCACCTACCGAGGGCTCAACAAATCATAACTGCTGTTGTTAATATTATTACTAAAAACTATTGCATTCCTAGGCAGGTCACTGGGGATTTTTCAGCCTCAAAAGTAAAATGAGAGGCAAAGGTCTCCCACTCAAAGTCGTTGTGAGGAAATCGCTTAGCACAGGGTCCCACAGAAAGAAAGAGCTCCATCAGTGATGGGTCTGATCACTGACTGTCTCGAGGATCGCCTGTCCAAGAACGACCCCAGGGCAGAACCTCACCCTCCACGTGGGGTCGCTGCTGCCTTCAGTTAAAACCTTTCAGTGGCCGCTAGCCCCATCTTCTCCAGGATCAAGCTTCGGCCTGAGGCACAAGGCCCTCTGCCCTCTGACTTTTGCCTCATTTTCCAGCCTGTTTCTCGCTGTATCGCCCCCTCCTCCCCTGGGCCGGGCATACCAACCCACTGTCATTTCTTGAACTCTCCACCCGGGTTCCCATCTCCACGTCTTTGCTGCCCCCACTGCCAGAAGGGCCATGCCCTCGTGATGCCCAGCAAACACCTCCTCCTTATTCAAAATGTGGCTCAAACATCACCTACTCCGTCCTCTGGCTCCCGGGGACCCACCCAGACTCTAAGCACAAGGCTCTCTTCCACAGTCTCCCGCTAGTCTTGGTTTACGGTCCATTTTCCCACTGCAAGACGAGGGTGCCGGGCATCTCTATCCCCCCAGCACCTTGAACAAAGCCTGGCAAAGAGCAGGCCCTCAGGAAGCATTTGGTGAATGAATGAATGCACAAATGAATGAATCCAGCCAGTGCAGAGTGCCATCACTTCCCTCCAGAGACATTTCTCTTTGACCAGGACAGACCAGGACAGCATTTGGAGCCCCTTTCCACAGCTTCATCGTACTAGCAATTTACTGTGAACTTGGGAGTCAAGCCAATTTCTCAAATTTTTCCCGCATGTCCTGGGCGTATGAATTTCCCCATACTTTCCATACATGAACAGAGGTTTTTCGATCAAAGTATAGGATTTAGGATTCCATCTAATTATTTCCTACCTATTACTTTGTCTTGATTATATCCTTTAAGCCAAGTTATATACTTTGGAAACCTCATGTAGACGTGTTTTAAAGTTTTTCTAGTGTAAGGCTTACTTGAATAACATTTTTTAGTTTTGAATAACTTTTTGGGTTTTTTAAATGGCCAGACTTTGAGAGTTTTAGGTTCACAGATGATCGCATTTTTAAGACTTAGCTCAACAACTTGATACTGAAACCCCACCTCGTTGGATTCTGCCTCTCATCCTGGCTTGTTGCCATTTCTGGGGAGCCGTGGTTCTGCCATCTTGTGAGTGACTCCCTCGCTGTCAGCGTGGCACGTGCTGTTGTGAATGGTGGCTCTGTCTCCATTGGTATTATTGACACCAAGGTAGACATGTTGACATGGCAGGTGGCAGGGGCCTTCCCCCAGAGCTACAGGGCCAGGCTTCTTAGTCCTTGGTGTGGCTGCTCCGTCAGGTCTGCCCAGCTCACCTAAGCCCCCGTTTCCCTTTCTGGTCTGCTACTTAGTCAGCCCCTTTGCTGAAACCCAGACACTCAGCTCTTCTGCTGGCTCCCCTAAATAAGCCTACCTAAAAGGAAGAGGTTGGGGCACTGGCCCCGTGGAACAGCGGTTAAGTTTGTGCGCTCTGTTTTGGTGGCCCAGGGTTCACGGGTTCAGGTCCAGGTGCAGACCTATGCACCACTTGTCAAGCCATGCTGTGGTAGGCGTCCCACATATAAAGTAGAGGAAGATGGGCACGGATGTTAGCTCAGGGCCACTCTCCCTCAGCAAAAAGAGAAGGATTGGCGCCAGATGTTAGCTCAGGGTTAATCTTCCTCAAAAAATAAAATAAAAAATAAAAGGAAGAGGTTGGTCCAGGACACTCATTCCTAGTCATGGCAGACACGGCTGGTGTCTAGCCCACGTCGTCTATGTCTCTTTTCATTCTTACTATCAGAACCTGATTTTTATCAAGGGAGCACGTGTGAAGCTAAAATGTTCTCAATTTCCCAGCTGCGTTAGCAGTGAGGGAGGGTCATGTGACCGTTTCCAGCCAACGTCCAGATACGTCCCTGTGTGGATGGCCCTTCTGGAAAACAAAAAGGCACAGCCTCTGCAGGAAAAAGCCTTCTGCCCTTTCCCCCCTTTCCCGCCTGGAATCACTGTGCTTTCTCATTTCACTGTGTTTGGTAGGTGGAACAGGCATCGTCCCATCTTACAGATGAGAAAATTGAGGTTCAGAGAAGTGAACTGACTTTCTCAAGGCTACAGGGCTCAGACGGAACCCACACTAAAGCTGAAAAGGTAGCCAACTCACTCCTTTGAGATCAACTTGCCTTTAGTTCTCTTTCTGCCCAGGCTGCCAGGGAGCTCAGTATCTAACGTGAAGTCCAATCACAGCTAGTATTAACCCCTAACATGGGTGCTTTGCTGTCCCTTCCTTTCCCTTGTCCTCACTGCCTGTCACGAGGCTGGAGAGCAATTCCTTCCTGTAAGCCACCTCGGATCCTCTTTTGGGAAGACGGGGGCGGGGGAAGCGTGCTGAGCTAACTTTCATTGGCCTTTCCAGGTCTTCTCTCCACTCTGCCCTGGGAATGGGAGAGGACATGAATGGACCGCACTGATGGGCCCTCTGGTTTCCGGTTGGGTTTGGCCCACAGGGAGCACCTGTAGAAGGAGGGAGTCGAGGTCGCACCTCCCTCTGGGGCAGAAGGGGCCTCCCCTTGTCAGGAGCCTCATCCACAGGGTCCTGTCCCCAGTAAGCACTCCCTCCCTTCGTGAGGCCACTGTCATTAGCCCAGGGTACCGCCTCGCCCTTGCTGTTTCCCATACCTGCCCACACCCTGGCAAACTGTCCCTTTACCAAATTCTTCTCAAATGACACGATTTGAGTGTTTCCTGCTAGGGCCTTGCTGTGGGCTGAATCTGTGTCCCCCTAAATTCACGTGCTGACGTCTTAGCCCCCAGTGTGATGATATTTGAGGTGGGGCTGCGTGAGCCGACAGCAGGATGGCAGCTCCCTACAAGTCAAGAAGTGGGCTCTTCCCAGACCCTATATTGGCTGGCATCTTGATCTTGGACTTCCAGCCTCCAGAGCTGTGAGAAATAAACGTCTGTTAAGCCACTGTTTATAGTATGCTGTTCTAGCAGACTAAGACAGGCCCCGAACACAGGGTACAAATGAAGGGCATTGTTAAAAGACCGTGACCTCTGAAAACCCACCCTGAGCCTCCCCTCCTACAGTGCGTCAGCGTCAGCCCATCTTCTCTCGCCTGCGCCATCCAGCCGCCTCCTAATGGGGCTCCCTGCCCTGCCCCCAACATCACAGCCATCCCTGTGCCCTCGATCCTCCGTGAAGGAGGCCGTGGCCTCCCTCCACCACCGAGCTCCAGGCAGGTGTAGAAATGAGACAACGGGCCTGGTGAGAGCAGACCCACAGGTGCCATGTTTCAGGGGTGCTGTAACTAGCTCTCCCCAGGAAAAATTTGGGGACACAGGTGGGGGACCATAGATAAGCTGATAGTCGGAAACATGATGGGTGAAATGACAGCCATGCACAGGGACTATGTAGCAGAGAAGGGGCACCAGCTCAGCCTGGCCGGGACAGGTGGACGTCATGGAGGAAATGTTCCTGGAGTGAGGTCTGAGCTGGATCCCAGTGAGTGAGCAGGGACAGGCATTCCAGGCAGAGGGAATGGCAGGGACAAAGATCAGGAGGCAAGAAAGAGCATGGAGGATGCTGGCTGAGGGGACAGCGGGGGGGTCGGGGGACAGGGGCTGGGACGAACCACCACAGACCAATAAGGGGCCTGGACCCCAAGCTATAGGCCACGGGGAACGTGATGCCCAGGAGAAAGCCGCTGAATCTGCATTCAGGCCGGACAGGGGCAGGGCAGGGCTGGGGGCTGAGAGGCCAGCAAGGAGGCTGCCCACTGGAGAGATGAGGAGGGCCTGGTGGCCCCGAAGGGGGGGCTCCCTCCAGTTGTCTCTTCACCCCCCCAACCTCCTAAGACGCCCCTCTCTCTGTCTTTCCTACACACAAGGCGGCCGTGAGGACACGAGGGATCTGGCCAAGGAGGGCGCCGGGCTGCTAAGGGGTCTCCCCACCCCACTCCCCTAAACAGCCCCCACTGGATCTGTGTGTTAGTTTTATTTTCTTTGCTTTGGTCTATACAAAAAAACCAATAACCAAAAACATAAAGCGACAATAATAAAACTCTCCGCCGGGACCTCCCCAGCCCCCACCCCCATGTGCAGGAGGTGGTAGCGGGAGTCTGAAACAGGAAGGGGAAGAGAGCCCCTCACCGCACACCAGAGGGGTCAGCCAAGAGCACTTCTCAGGGGTCAGCTAGGGCAGTCGTGTGGGTCCACGGGCCCCCCGCCCAGGAGGGGGCCAAGCCAATCAGTGTCCTGGAAAGAGGCGGGCAGCATCCTGGAGCGAGCGGGGGACTCTCTCCACATCTCCACCCCATGTTCCCGCACGGTCCCTGAACTTTTCAGGAGAAACTTTGGATTCTGGGACTTTGGGTCTTAACTTGGGTCCTGGAGACCCCACGGGGCTCAGGACTGTTGGTCAGGTGGAGTTCAGTGAAAAAAATCAGACCCAGAGCAGGAAACACAGCCCTGTGGAGTCCAGGGCAGCCCAGAGGGTCAGCAGGGGACAACAGAGTGGGTGGTTTGAGTCTAAAGCTGTGGTGGCTAGGGCCACAGGACCCTCTGGAGCCCCCTGGAGGCGTGGGGCTTGGTAGGAAATCACGGCCCCACTGCCCCTGGCTCAGGCCCTTTTCTGTCTTGCCCCACCGCCTGCACATAGCCTCTCTGACAAGGAGCCGCACCTGGGGGGTGGGGCAGACGTAGCGGGGTCAGGGCAGGCCTATGTCCCCTACAGCTCATGCCACCCTGTGTCACCTGCCTGCTACCCACAGAAGGGGCAGGACTCCTTGCCACCAGCAAAGATAACAGAATAAGGCAGCCAAGGCACGCCTTGCCTTCCTCAGGGGAACTCACAGCAAAAGGCCCCATACTTGCTCCCCCCAAAAAGGAGCCAGGGTTTCAACAGAAACATGAGAGGGCCTCCATGAGAAGGAGGTTCTAGAAGGAAGAGAAGGCCTCCTAGAGAAGGAGGTTCTAGAAGGGAGGGCCTCCTAGAGCAGAAGGTTCTAGAAGGACGGGAAAGCATGTCTCAGCAGCTCGCAGGCATGAGGGAGGGCTGCAAAGTGGAAGGCACCGTACTGGGGCCAAGCGGCTAGGCCGGGATGTGGTCCGCCATGGTGTAGGGGGGCCGGAGGCCGTCGCTGTAGGTGTCAGTGGGATAGTCCCCGTCCACGTCCATGTGCATGTCCAGGCCGTCCAGGGGCATGTCGCTCGAGTACATGGGGCGGTAGGTGGCATCCATGTCTGGGGAGGAGAAAGGGCTCCGTTCAAGGTCTGCAGGCCACGCTGCAGGGGGTCTGGACTCCTTAGCCTCCTCCTCTCCATCTGCTCACCCCCGGTGGGCCTGATCCCCCCAAACTCCCTTGTCAGGGGACCTAGAGGACATGGGGGTGCTGCACGGTGGTTGCCACTGGTCCTTTGGTCCTGGAGACGTGCCTCTCCCTCGCCCACAGCCACACAGCCCCTCCCACAGGGCTCTCCGGGGTCCTGAGGACTCGGCACACACTCACCATCTCCGTAGGGCTCATTGATGGGGATCATGCTCTGGGCCTGAGGAAGGAGACACAGAGAGACGTCAGGGAGGGGGAAAGGAGGAAAACGCAGGCTCTGGGCTGGGGGCAGCGCGAGCCGCTCCTGTAAAGAGGGCCGGGGCAAAGCAAAGAGCCGTGGAGGAGCTGAAGATAAGAGGGGTTACCCAGTGCCCTGATGAACTCCTGTCCTCAGGCACCTCCCTGAGGGTCGAGGGTCCCACCGCTCATGCTTGAGGGCACCCACAGAACTAGAGTATCGGTGGGAGGGGAGAGGACTGGAGAATGGGTGCCGGGAGCTGCCACACCCAGAGTCAGGGCAGCCACTGGCCTATACAGCACCTGTGCACAAGTTAGAAAAAGAAACCCCAGCCTCAAACACTATATTACTTAGAACAAAATTAAATGGCCACTTCAGTAGGTCAAAAAGAGATGCTACTACTACCCGGTCTACTACTTCCATCTGCTGGACATTGTCATAAATGATCCAATTATAAAATAAAAATCTATGAAGTTGACACGATTAGGAGCTCCCTTAAAAGTGTTGTCCTTATGCAGTGCGCAACTTGCACAACAATATGTTGCAGTCCAACCCAGGTACTCACAGCCTCCCAGGCAGCCGGGTCATGCTTGAAGAGGGAGTTGGTGAGTTCCACAGACACGCGCTTACGGTAATCTGGGTTCTTGTCCTCGGAGATGCGGAATAAGACGGCAGCGGCGTAGGTGGCTGAGCAGAGAGAAAAGGAAAAGCCAAGTCAGCACCTACCTCCACTCGGGCTGAGGGAACGAGGCCCAGCCTCCTCCCTTGATCCCTCGCCCCCTTGCCCCCTCGCCCCCTTGCCCCCAGCCCAGCCCCTCACCGGTGCCCTCGTTGTGTGAGTGCAGCAGCTCCATGAGTGGGGCCGACGCCCCCTCAGCATCAATGGCGTCGGCTGCCTCCTTGTCCTGGGCCAGCTCGCACAGTACCCCAGCGGCCACGCGCTGGATGTTCTCCACCGAGGAGTACAGGAGCTGGGGGAGGGGGCGCAGGGGGAGGAGGTGTAAGGCAGGCCGGCAGCGCACCTCACAGCCCTGCCCATCGCCACCTCCCCTTTCTAGACAACCCAAGCTCATATGAGAAAGTGTGGAAAGTCTAAGAAAAATATAAAGAAATGGAAAAGAAACCCAGCCACAACTCCCCACCCAGACACAGCTTCTGTCAACACACTGGCGTATTTCCATTGGATTTTCATCATAGTACAACATTAATTTTGATTCCTGTTTTTTTCTCCTGACATTATAGCCGAAAGCATTTTCCTATATTACTAAAAAGCTTTTCTAAAAATCTTTGCGTTCATATTGATAAAAAACAAAGAATGCTAAAAAGCAAAACAACAACAAAGACAAAAAAACATCATGGATCACGATTGGCGGTGGCTATGGCACCAATCCCTCACTCTGAACTCTAGGACTTAAAGGGAAAAAAATTCAAAAGCCAAAAGTTCTTCAACATCATTGTATATAATGGATCATTCTTTGTTGAACCATTCCCTCATCACTGGACATCTTGTTTGTTTTCAATTATTATCAGTAACATGGAGATTGTTAGCTGTTTGCCCCTATTTTAAATTAAGCGATAGCATAAGGAGAGAGGTCCAGACGTGTTCTAATTGGTCAAAGCTTCCCTGCACAAATTGCAAACTTGCCTTCTGGAGAAGTTTTACGTCTTAGCTCCCATCAGCAGGGTATGAAACTGACTATTTCATTGCATCTTCACCAGCACAGGCCACTCCCATTTTTTTTTCTTTGCCAACTTGATAGTGGGAAATGGGCTCTCATGGGATGGTAGCAGGGTGGGGACATCATTTTTTTAAATTCCTGGATTTGAGCATTATTTGTTCAGGAGCCGCCTGGGGATTACTCCCAGCTCTGCCCATTAACTACGGGGTCTGGTATGAATGAGCTCTTTTATATGAAGGATATTAAACTCTTATCTGTTGTGATGCTCACAATTATTTTCCCAGTTTGCTGTTTACTTTTTAATACTTTTTAGGCTGTTTCTGACATACAAATGGCTTTAATGTTTATATGGTTGAATCTCAAGATTATTTTTTTCATTTGTGATCTCGTCCCTTGCTTTTGAGCTTGGAAAGCCATTTCCATGCGAGGTTTGCTAAGTGGTCACCCCTGGTGTGGCCATTTTTCTCCAAAGGTCTCTTGATGCCTGGTCCAGGCCCCTCAAGCTGTGGCTGCCAACCCTCCCCTGTCAGCAGTGGGGACAAGCAGGGGCGTGGGGCCCTCTCCTGCCCACCTAGCCAGACTCACCTGCACAAACAGGGGAATGGTGTTGAGTCGGAAGATCTCCATGCGGTTCATAGGATCCCGGGCGAGGATGTGCAGGGCTCCAGTGCAGCCCTCCACAATCTCCTCCATCCTCACGCCATCCTGCACGAGACGAGGCATCGGGGCATGACGACAGGTGGCTCCCTTAAACATGGCCACACGCCCCATGACACTCTGACAAACCTCGGTGGTCCCTGGAGTTGGCATCAGTTCCAACTCGCCTCTCTACTTACACACTCATGTGCACACACATTCACAAGGAGACACCCTGACCCCCAGGGAGAGCCGCCACAGGCACCAACAGCTCACTCACTGTGTAGGGCTGCTGTGTGCCTGCAGCCACATGGCGCTGGGCATCCTGGTGGGCCTTGACCAGCAGCTGGACGAGGCGGGGGATGACCGCGGCCTCCTGCAGTGGGGCGTGGTTGGCTGGGCATAGGGCCAGGTTCCTGATCAGGCCAATGGTAGCCTGGCAAGAAAAGGGACAACAAGCAGGGCGTTTCTTGGGCCTCCGGAGGATCCTAATTTCCCAGCATCATGTCCTCCCTCCCCTATCATCTCTCTGTCCCCCACGCCACACACAGACATGCTGGAAGATCTCCAGGGAGTCATTCTACTCCCAGCCCATGTCCCTGATTGCACAGCATCTGTGAGTCCTCATGTCTAATGGCCTCTGCTAAAATGATACCCCAGTCCAGAACATTCCACCAGCCCCCCCGCCCTGACCATCACCTCATCCCCTGTCTCAATTCCCCTTACAGATACCATAGTCTGGCTTGCTTCTCTGATACTCCCCAAACCCTGACTATCAGGGAGTGCTTGCTATGGTGACGCCCAAGCCTCCTGCTTTGGTGATGCTCATGTTGTCATCAGGCCCCAGCAGGGCAGCTCTGGGGAGAGGTCTCCTCCCCAGGTGCCCCATCTCCCAGGAGCCACTCTGGCCTCCCAGGGTCCCTCAGGGTCTTGCAAAGCAATTGATCATTTCATTTGATCTTCAAAACAAGAAGCCAGGAGGGCAGGGGTGAAAATCCTGTGAGAGATGATGCCGAGGGAACAGAATATCTGACATGCCAAGGCCACTTATCGCTTAGGCGCTGGGTCGGGATGCAAACCCTCCCCCACCGTGGGCTGGCAGCAGGGACCGAGCCCAAGGAGGGGCCACACGCTGCCCTTTTCCCCTCACTATGGATTTTGTTTTAATTCAATGTATATAATCACTTAGAGTCATTCTTATCTGCACTGCTAAATTGTCTACAACTCAGCCAACAGGAGCCCCTGCCAGCTGGCTCTCCTCTACCCAGGCAGCCTCCTGAGGAGAAGGCTTCACCCCTTCACCTCTGACCCCCCCATGGCAGACACTAATGTCCCTTAGAATCCCCTCTACCCTTTGCCTTTTTCATATCCCTCCTGAGTTTTAGCAGGACACACAGCCATCTGACACATAACACACTGCTGGATGTGGCCAAATGACCAGGCTCTGGGGTGTGGGCTGAGGTGATGTGTGCCTTTCTGGTCACTACGAGCCCCTTCCCACTTCTCCGGGGCTAGAACGCATCTGTAGGGATGATACAGTCCCACCGCTTGCATGAGGACAAGCCTCTCGTCCAGACCCTCTGACACAAGAAGGATGCTCTCTGGACCAGCAGCATCACCTGGGAGCTTGTTAGAAACGCAGAGTCTCAGGCCCACCCCAGGCCCACTGAATCAGAACCTGCAGTTTAATGAGACCGCCCAGGGCAGTCACATGCATATTACACTTGGAAGCTCCTCTCTGAGGGATGGCTGAGCTACAAGACGGAAAGACCCTGGGTCTCTCGAGCAGAGCCACTGTGGAGTTCTAAACCGTTATACAAGAGAGGAACCAACTGCCATCTTCTTGGAGCCACTGGATTTTAGCGCCTCTGCTACAATACTGTGCCTGTGCAGACACAGCTCCTAATCCTGCTGCAGAGGGCCCCTCCCCCTCCCCAACCCCCACCACAGCAGCAGTTGGTACCTTGACCAGCGGCCACTGGTTGGGCTGGTTGAGCAGCTTAACAATGGCCGGGATGCCGTAGTTGAGGCGCACAGAGTTCTGGGCCATCTCAGCCTCAGGGTGGCGGCTGGTGAGGTGGCGCAGGGCACAGACAGCTGGCTCCGTGATGTCGTCCTTGTCGCCGGCGCGCAGGATGGCGTGGATGAGCGCCTCCACGCCGCTGTTCTGCGTCACCAGCGTCTTGTTCTTGCTGTTGTTGCATGTCAGGTTGGACAGGGTGCCCGTGGCGCAGGTGAGGACGTTGACGTCGTCCACACTCAGCTGGTTCACCAGAATCTTCAGCACGCTCTCCAGGCCCTCCTAGGGTTGGGGGAGGCGGCGGAGAGTGAGGGAGACTCCCAGCTCCAGGAAGTCTCCCGGGTATGTCTGAGGCGAGCGAGATGGCCTAACGGGGTCTGAAGCCCACTCAGCTGACACTCGCTGGGGCCTCCCTGTGTGTGCCCGGGAACCTCCATCCCCGTGATCTTGCCATCCAGGAGGGGCAGCACCACCCTGTGGGGCAACTGAGGCTCAGAGAGGTTGAGGGGCTTGTCCCAGACCCATAGCTGGTGGGTGGATCTGAACCCAGGCCTGTGTCTAAGCTCCAGGCTCTTTCCTCCAACCCCTCCTGCCCCTCCTCTGCATCCTCAGATCCAGGCAGAGCCCTACTCAGGCCGAGGGAAGGCCCTGAGGCCAGGAGGAAGTTGTTGAGGAGGCCATGTGCCTCAGCGGCCGAGCTCACCCACTTTGACATGTTTCTCACTTTTCTGGGCCTTCACCGCTGCCCCTCAGTATCCCCAGGCCAAACCTACTTTCAGGAAACATGCCTAATCCAGAAGCCTCATTTCTCCCAGGGGGTGCCAGTGGGCCTTGCGGTGGAACAGAAAAACCCTAGGGTCTGGGGTCAACAGTCCAGGGTTCAAATCCCAGCTCTGTCATTTACTAGCTGTGACCAAGGGCCATAACTTAACTCCCTGAGCCTCTGTTTCTTCATCTAACCAACAAGGCCCCAAACTCTACTTCCGCCTGTTGAAAGGGGTAAAGGAGCCCATGTCCGCGAGGGCCCAGCAGAGTCCAGCGCACGGCAGCTGCTCAATAAACAGTCTGCTGATGGGCGGCTCTTAGGAAAGGCAGTCAGGTTGGCAGGAGGGACCAGGAGCCTTGTCCTGAAACTGTATTTTTCCTTATATTGTGTTTTTACGTCACTGGGGCCCCCAAGTTGTCTCTTGGCACACGATAGCTCCCCACCCTAGGGTCTAGGTCAAAACTGCTTCCCTAGTACCACCTGAACTCCAGCTTAGTGACATCAGCCCCCTTCATCTAATCTTCTTCCCAAATCCCTAATAGGGAGTAGAGCCTTAAGCTAAAGCCATGAAGGTCCTCAGGGTACTTCCAGCCTCAGCCATGACAGGGCAAGACTGAGAGGTCCCAGGCCTCCTGTGGCACCTAAAGTCAGACTCCCGGACAGGAGGCTGGACGTGCTAAGATGGCAGGATGAGGCGGCTGAAGAGGCCAGCCCAGGCCAGAGCGTCTCCCTCACCTGCTTGGTGGCCACATCCGAGAGGTTGCGCAGGGTCCAGAGGCAGTTCTGCACGAGGCGGGGGCTGTTGCTCGTCAGATGTTTGCCCAGAGCCTGCATCCCACCTGGGGCAGGGGTCAGGGGTCAAGTCAGCCATAGGAGAACACAGTTAACGGAGCCTGGCCACTAGACAGGGCCCCCATGCTGGCCCTCCCGGCCACATGGGCCACCTCACAGTCCATAATACTCACCGGCCTCCACAATGGCAGGCTTATTGCTGGGACACACGGACAGCACCTTGAGCACACGGCTGGTGGTCCAGAGCAGCTTCTCGTAACTGTAGTTGCGCATGATCTGCACGAGGACCTGGGGTCCTCCGTTGGCCAAGATGATGAGCTACGGGGAAGAGGGAGCATATGTGTAAGACGGACAGAGGCTATGACAAGGGACAAGGAAGGGCGAGAGGGTCAACGCAGCTGTCATTACTGAGCCTCAGCGAAAACCTGAATAGCTTTTGTGACTACTAAATAAGCCAAAATTTTGAAAAAAGGGTAATACACAGTGCTGGCAGGGATGAGGTGAAACTGTCCTAACACACATCGCCACTGAGGGCACTGAAAACAATACAGTCCTTTTGGAAAGCAATCTGGTAATCGGGGTAAAGCCTAGAAGTATTAAAAACCCTTAGCCCTACAGATGAAAAATTTTCCACTCTTTGGGAAAAGCTGTGTACCCAAAGATGTTCATTACAGCATTGTTTACAAAGGTGGAACTGGGAGCAACCTAGATGCCCTCCCTCAGAATAAAGCCTGGGGCCTCCACTTAATGAAATGAGCCTTGCCATTACAGAGGGTGGTTTTGAGGACAATATAGCAAAAAAAGATTTTAAAAATATCGTCTAGAAAACAGATGCAAAGCTGTACATTTGCTATGGCCGCAGCTACATATAAATATGCCCGTGGATGGAAGGGGCCTTAATGGTGGGCTGCGGGTCCTGGTTGGGGGTGGGGAGGGGCCCACCTTGCTCTCCTGGTTGCCGTAGGCCAGCAGCTGCAGGCAGTCGGTGGTGATGGCCAGGAACTTGGGGTTGTTCTTGTTGAGCAGGGGCACCATCTTCTGCAGCCCGTCGGCCAGGCGCACCGCCATCTTGGCGCCCTCCTGGTACAGCAGCAGGTTGTGCAGCGTGGTGATGGCATAGAACAGGACCGACTCCACAGGGGAGCTGGGACGGGGCCAGGGGGTTAGTGTGAGTCGGGGCCCAGAGCCCTGGCAGAAATGTGGGCCACCTCCCCCAGGAAGCCTTCCCCAATACTGATACCCCTATGGCAATAGCCTTTTGCTAAAATACTGTCCCTTGACCCAGCCCCGCTCTCATGCACAGAGCACACAGCACCTCTCCTCTCCCCCTGGGACCATGACTCCTCCTGATCCTCGGCTCCCAGCTCAGTGCCGAGCACATAGTAGGTCCCCTTGAACAGCAGTCCCTACTGAGCAAGTACCATGTGGAAGGCCACGTGCTAGCGAGGCCCTGCAAGGGGCTCAGAGGGGAGAGAGATCAGCATCTCCCCCTCAGGGAACTCGCAGCCTGGGATGGGGATGAGGAAAGAAGCTGCTCAACACTGCAGGGCTGGGAAAGATAAAGGTGGCAAGATACTTTGCACATGCTATTCCCTCTGCCTGGAAGGCTCTTCCCTTCATCTACGCTGGCTAAACTCCACTCATCTGCCAACTCCCTGCCATCAGAGTGAACAGCCTCTCAGCTCTGAGCAATCTCACACACCTCTGCCTTGGCCTACACCGTACCTGATAACTAACCTACTAATTACATGCCTGTCTCCCCTGCCAGGCTGTGAGCAGCTGAGCACCAGCACTGGGCGTGGTTCTGCACCTGGCACATGGTAGGGGCTCAATAAATGCATGGAAGCCCAGGGAAGGGAGGGGGGAAGCCCAAGCGGAGCAGGCTCCCACAAGGAACAGGAGAGGGTACCTGAGCATGCGGACCAGGGCAGGAATGCCGCCTGACTTGAAGATGGCCAGCAGCCCCTCGCGGTGGTGGGAGAGGTTGTGCAGGATGCTGGTGGTGCAGCGGGCTGTGTCCAGGTCGCTGGTGTTCTGCATGGTACGCACGACGGCCGCCACCAGCTGCGGGGAGCCCATCAGTGCCCGCCGCGACGCCTCCTTCTTCGACAGCTGGTTGACAATCATGGCTGCCTTGGTCACCACCACCTTAGAGGGGGAGCAAGGATGAGAGGAAGTGAGCAGATGGGCTGGGCTGGCTGCCACTGTGAGAAGGGGGGGCCAGGAGACCCCCCCCAAAAGCTCAGGTGGACCCAAGTCAGACTCTTCCCACTGATGGGGCTCTAGGTCAACAACCTCTCTCCACCCCAGGGAGGGCCCTCCCCTGCAGACACTTGACCTCTGCCCTCCCTGCCCTGCCCCGACCCCAGCAGGGCCCCTCACAGACCGGGTCCTCATCGTTGAGCAGTTTGGTGAGCTCGGGGAGGGCACGGGTGGCCAGCTCAGCGTCGTCCTGGTAATTGATGAGATGTACGATGGCCGACTTGAGCAGCTGGGATGGCTCAGCCAGCCGCTGCAGGTTGGTGGTCTGCCCCTCCACCTGGGTGTCCAGCAGCAGCGAGCTCTCCTGACTCGTCACGCCAGGACACATGGCCTCCCGCACCCGCTTGGCTCTGGCCGTCGTGGACATCTGGTACTCCAGGTCACCTGGGGGCCAATAGGCAGAGACTGAGCAGCAGGAGGTGGACAGGGGATGCTGCAGGGCACGCCTTGCAGACAGCCCACTCGGGTTCTCTGGGCTGCCTCCCGCCCCAGGACAACTCGCGGTTCTGCCTCTAATCAATGACCTTGGGGAGGTCACCATCACCTCAGTTACATCATCTGTAAACGGGGGAACACTTATTCTGTCCATCACAGGGAATTCTTATGAGAATTAAATGAGATAAGCGTTGTGAACTGTTCTGAAAAGAAAGGACGCACGAGCCTGGCACACATCACTACAAAAATGTTAGCGATTATTACTGTGAATAGGAAGAGCTGACATTTTCTGAGTACTTGTTATGTGCATAGCAGTGAATTAAGAGCTCTTCTTATATTTTCTCTTTTAATCTTACAACAACCCTATAAGGTAAGTACTATTATTACCTCCACTTTACAGATGGGAAAACTGAGGCACAGAGGTTAGAAGAACCCCAGCTGCGATCTGAACTCTGACAGCCTGACTCCAGAGCCCAAACCCCAACTCTCTGCCCCGCTCTTAACCATCAGGGGGATAGGAGGAGACAACCCAGGTCCCTTTCAACCCTGAAATTTCGTGATTATATATATTACACTCTCATCATCCCCAGAGGAAGCAACTCTCCCATTGTATGGGCAGGCACGTAGAGGCCCAGAGGGCTGCTCAGTATCAGAGGGAAAGCCAGGACTGTGGTTTCAGAAAGCAGGACCTGGGTGGGTCTGGGAGTCCCACAAACAGGTGCCCAGGCTACCCTGCCCTGGCACCGATGCCCCAGGGGAGGGAGGCAGAGGGTCCACCCTGCAATTAGCCAGGAAGGAGGAGACATCCACATGGCTCTCCCACCTGGATGCTGCACTTGTAGCTACTGACACAATGCCCAGCCCTGCCAAGCCAAGAGGCTTCCACCTGCTGCCAGGGAGGAGCCCCCCGGGGTGCAGAGGTTGAGCCCATAGTGCCCCAGCCCACCCTGCACCTTCCCCAGCTCCCACAGCCCAACTGCTGCAGTGTTCAGGGCCCTGGAGGCATCTGTGGATGGCGTTGGGACCCAGATATGCCTCTCCCCCACAGGCGGGGTGCCCTGGGCTGGCGGGGCATCCCCATTCCTGACTAAGCCCCAGCACTGGGTCGGTTACCCCACTGCCTGGCCTTGGCCTATGCGCATGTCAGCATATGGTGGCCTAGTCTCCTCCCCACCCCCACCAGGAGCCCCCAGGCCTGAGAACTGCATCTCCTCTACCAGACTGGGGGCTCCCTGAGGGCTGGAGTTCTGCCTGCCCATCAAACTTGAGGGTCCTGGAGCAAAAGGACTGTGTCTTCCCCGCAGACCACGGTTCTCTAAGGGCAGTAGTAATGCCCCCTCGTCGTGCTGTAAGTTCATGGAAGGCAAGGACTAGGCCTCCTCCTTCAGACTGGAGGACAGGGTCGAGGCCTCCCCTCTACACCAGAGGCTCACGGAAGAGGAATCTGCCTCCCTCCCAGGTGGGGCGTCCTGAAGGAGCTGTGCCTCCTCCCTCAGACCGGGTGAATCTCTAAGAACAGGACCTGTGCCTCCCCCCTCAGACTGGGAGCCCCCTAAAGTCCGCCTTCTTTCTTCGGACCTCCCTCCAGAGCCCGGCCTGGTTTTCTGCTGGAATATTCCCATGGAACAGTCCCCAGGGATCCCGACCTTGGCTCTGGGGCACCCCCTGGGTGTAGGTGGTGGTCTTCTTGAGCGTGTACTGGCGCCCACAGGCCTCGTCCTCCTCCATCATGCCCTTGCTGCTGACTGAGGGCACGCAGGTGTTGGCGCCTGAGTGGATGCCCGAGTCGTAGGTGTACGTTTGCTGCCACTCGGTCACCTTGATGGGTTGTTCAATCAGGTTCATCACGTCCATGGTAGCTGCTGGGGACACAAAGGAGGGGCGGGAAATCAGCCAGCCCCAGTGGGGCGTCCCACCGCCTGGCCCTGCCCCCAGCTTCAGCCCATCATCAGGCCCTGCCTGTCACCCGTTCCCCTACCACAGCCGTAAGGGCCCCAGTGGGCTGCCGTGGATGGAGGTGGGGGCAGAAGAGCACCAGGCCCAGGGAGAGACTGACCATCATGGGACACCCATGTGTGAGTCCTGGGCTTGCGTCTCTGACCTCCTGCCAGGGTGGGGTGAACTCCATGGTGGGTGGGGCAGTAAAGGGCCAGATGCCGCAACCCAGGCCTGGGCTCACTCACCTTGCGGTCCCTGCCCAACACTCCCAGAGCAGAAAGCACTCACGGCCTCCAGCAGCTTCTGGGGTCCCACAGACCCACCCCCACCCACTGGGTCTCCCTGGGAAAGGCTGTGGAGTGAGGCAGCTGCACCCCAGGCACTGGACAGGACACCAGGTCAGGCAGGGAAGGAGCCAGACAGGTTTCTCTGGGGAGGCGAGGAGCCTGCTGGGAGTAGTGGAGGGCGCCCCAGGCTCTCTCAGAGACCCTAGGATCTCACTTTCCTGCAGATGGGGCAGCATCACCAGTGATCCCAGAGGCCCAGGCCCTAAGACCCCGGTCTCTCCAGCACCCCACCTCCTAGAAGCCCTTCCCAGAATTCTGGGTCCCACCGACCAGTTCAAATCTCAGCCACATGCTACTGGGACAATTCAGCTCTCCGCGGAGCCTCCGTCCGCATCTGTATAGTGGGGTAGGACCACCTCCCTCGCAGGGTGTTGCGAGGACCATATTTGTAAGAACCCAGCACGGTGCCTGGTGCATAGTAGGTACTCCACAATGGTGGCCATGGCTGTGGCCACCAGTACTGCCTCTCCCCAAAGGCGTATTCTCCCCTCCTGGCCTCCTCGAAGCTGAGTGAGGGTATGGAGCGGGGCAGGCCTCAGCAGTGACTGCTCTTCAGGTGCCCCTCCCTTCCCTGCAGGGACTGGGGGGCACTTGAGGTTAAGGAAGAGCTGGGCCCCACTCTGCACCAGGGAGGTGAATTCCCACTGGGTCTGTTCGGCTGCCCTGTCTCGGGAGCTGACCTCCGGCGTCCCACCCCTGGGAGGAGGCGCAGGGGAGCTGTGCTCCAGGGAGGGCCCTCCTTGTGCCAGACCTTTCACTAATGCTACCAGCCTCAAAAGCAGGTTTTGAGGCATGTGCTTGTTTCCCCATTTACAGATGGGGAAACTGAGGCTGCACCAGGTAAAGTAGCACAGTGGAGAAATGCCGGGCCCAGGCACAGGCACGAGTGACACCCATGTCTGTGGGCTTTGCACACCAGTGTGACCTCAGACAGCACGCAGACCCTAGGCTGGTCCAGCCATGAGGTGGCAGCCCCAAGCACCTCAAACCTGCTGTGTTGGGGGATGGGGTGAGGACAGGGGTGGGGTGGCCAGTGCAGCCTGGCCCCACCCCAGGAGCAAAGGTCACCAGGGATATGTCTTCCCAGTGCCACCCTCAAGGAGGAGGATGAAGGATTCTTCAGGTCTCCTCCCCTGCCGTGAGCATACCTGTAACAGGCCGAGGCAGGAGTCCGAGCAGCTCCAGCCATCACTTTCCTCCCCTCGCATCACCCCAATGACTCAGAGTTTCAGGCCGATAAACAGAAGCAGGCCCAGAACACCAGACAGCAGGTTCAGTGCCACCAGATGTGTCCAGCTGCTTCCCAGGCACTGGCCAAGTGTGGCTATTTCAGGAGGAGCTCCCCACCCCCACCTTAACCACACACTGCCCAGCACCCCGCCTCCCTGGAGGGAGAGAGAGAATAGAGGAGAGTCTGGGAGGAGCAAGCCTGTCACAGAGCCGCCCAGGGAGGAGAGAACTCGCAGGAGGCTGGGACAGCCCAGCCGGGAGCAGGTGAAGCTGCCTCTGTAGTAAATACAGTTGCATTAACCCTTTAGATTCCACTTTGCCAGACAAAGTGGACGCTGTGCCTCAGTCTCCAGACGAACTGGACATCTGCAGCTCTGAGCAGGAAAAACACCCCGGGCAGGTCGTGCAAGTCGCAAGGCCCTCGCCAGGAAAGCCGGCTGCTACCCCCGGGGCTTCTCAGCCGCCAGAGGGGCGTGGGCCTGGCCTGGAACCTCAGGGACTATCTTCCCTCTGGCCCTGTGTCCAACATCCACCGAGGTCAAGGCTGGCCACAGGAGGGGCGTTGCCTCAGCAGGCCTCTCACCACCCCGCCCACCCAGGCCTGGAGCCAAGAGAAGCTGAGGGCTGGACAGCCGCCCAGGGGCGAGACAGAGGCCACAGGGAGGTCAAAGGGTCCACGGGGGAGGGGTGTCCGTGTGTTTACTAACAAATGAATCTCCTGCTTCCCCGGAAGCGACTCTGGCAGGCATTTGATTACCCCAATTTCTAGCTGAGGAACCTGAGGATCCACATGGAGAACATGGCGTCACTGCTCAAATCCAGGTCTGCTTCACTGTGTGAGGCAGGGCCGCCCCCTACTCCTCACTGGGGATCCAGGGAGAGAGGGATGCCCAGGGTCAGGGAGCGAGGGCCAGACACCCTGCTGCAGAGGAGAGCGAGGGGCAGGGTGGATGGGGGCATGGCTGGAGCTGAACCCCCTGGCCAAGGCGGGGCTGGAGAGGCCTAGGGTGCTCACAGTGGGAGGCAGAGGAGGGGCCGGGAAATCAGGAGTCCCAGCTTCTAGTCCCAGCTC
The DNA here is from genome assembly GCF_041296265.1 of Equus caballus. Lineage (NCBI taxonomy): Eukaryota > Metazoa > Chordata > Mammalia > Perissodactyla > Equidae > Equus > Equus caballus. The sequence goes on along the minus strand of NC_091694.1, from coordinate 21,060,080 downwards.
CGCCACAAACTTGCTGGGTGTCCTTGGGCGATTACTTTCCCTCTCTGTGCTTCACCTACAGAAAGGGTGGCTCAGGTGATCTCAGAGGAATGTTGATGTCTAAGACTCTAGGAATAAGGAAGCAGGATTCTCAGGATGGATAAGAGAAGGCGGAGGGTGGGCAAGGGCAGAGCAGGAAAGCAACTCAGAGAGGACACACACCAGAACTCTCCTTGAGGGAAGGACCATGGGGAGAGCTCTTCCTGCAACAAGAAGGCCAGAAGTTAGACCTCAGGCAGGACGGTCAACCAGCCCCACCTTTCTCCCCACCTACTCCCCAGGAGAACCAGGGAAATTCTCCCACAAGAAACACAAGTGCTGTTTTTGCAGTTCCCAGGGTGGAGGGGGCCGCACCCAGTTTGGTCTCATCCCTCTCCACCCTGGACCTGAAGTAAGACCTGCCACAGTGTCCCTGGACAGAGCCAGGGTGGAAGCGGGTGAGACAGACGCGGGCCCTGCCCATGCACCCTGGCCAGGGACGGGCAGAGCCAGACACAGAGCGGTTGTCTGAGCTGAATGGGGGGCCTTTGTTTAGCACACGCTCTATTGTTGGCAACATGGAAGGAAGAAGCCAGTTCAAAGATCACAGGGTGGGGCGGAGAACAGCAAGGGACAGGAAGACGGAAGATGCGGACCTGGAGAGGGTGTGCAAAGGACCCTTCTTCCCCCAAAATGGTCCACACTGGGTAGGAATCTTCGAGCAAGCAATGAGGCATACCCTGCCCTTCATTCCTTCTTCCTCCCTGGCTCGGTCAACCAAGCGGGTTGGCGGTGGGCACCCTAAAGCCAAGACTGTCCCAGCAGAGTGTGGCCCAGCCCTAACGTTAAAAATAACTCCCACCAGAGCTACATCAGGCTCCTGCCCCCACCAGCACCCGCCATCAGTGACGGGCACAGCTGGGCTGGGCTGCAGGGCGCCAAGTGTCAGTAAGACACCTGGAAATAGGGACAGGAATGGGCTGCCAAGAGGCATGCTGGACCCAGGCTCTGAAACCCTGCATTAGAGGATGAGAAGAGCAGGCAGGCCCAGGTCCCCCGAAGTTGCTTGGGCCAGAGGCCAGCACCCGGTGCAGACTTGGATCACCTGCTCAGACAGTGACAGGGGAAGGAAGCTATGGGCAGGGCGGGAGGGCATGGGAGTCAGAGAGGGGCTCCATCCAGGGCCATTACTCCCTGGCCCTGTGCCCTTGGGCAAGTCACTCAATTTCCTTATGGCTCGAACACACCCATGACCATGGGAGCCCTGTCACAGTAAAGGCCCAGGCAACCGTCTTTCTCTTAGAGAACCAAAGAAATGACAGAGGAAGTGGCCGGCAGAGACAGGCCTGGCAAGGTGCCTGGCAGCCAGCCTGCTCTTTTGGGACCCAGGCCTCCTTTCCCTGACCTCAGACGAGGGCTAGGCAGGGAGCTGCCTCCGAGCCCTAGGCCCGAGTCCCTGGGGTGGGGTGGAGCATGGCTGGAGAGGAGCTATGTCCGGGTCCTGGGAGGGGAGAGGAGGCCAGGTGGAGACACCGCACTGCCCTCACCCCAGTCATATGTGCTGCCTCCTGCAGCCAGGGGTGGTCAGGCCAGCCAGGCATGGACATTCCCCACATAGCAGCCCCCAGGGAGAGGCTGGCTCAACAGGGTCAGCCCCCACCCTTCCCGACTCTGTCTCTGGCTCCAGCTGAGATTTGGCCAGCGGTCCCAAGCACAGATGGAAACAGACTCTAGAAAAGTACAGAGACAGACGTCACTTCTTCCCTTGGGAGCCCTGTCTCCCCCATCAGGCTGGGGCTTCCCAACTAGGCCTCTCCCCTCAGACCGGCGACTCCAGGAGGAAACTCCTGCACACTAGAGATTCCTTGGCAGAGACTGTGGTCTCACCCTCCCCGAGACTGGTCTTTCCAAGGGGGCAGAGACTAAATAAAGCAGGCGCCATGCATGGCCAGGGCCCTGGAGACAGTGAAGACAGAGGAGCCCATCCTGCACTTCCGGAGGAAAACCCTCACTTCCGGTCTGGAGGACAGCCCAAGCTGTCGCCAGGACCGGCTGGGGGTGGGGGAGGCTCAGGTCAGGCTGACCCAGCTGCTGTTGGTTTTCTTCCTTCTGGGCTCCTTCCCAAAGCAAACAAACCAGGGTGGGAAAACGAAGGGGACCAGGAGGAGCGGAAATGTCCGCCAGGTGGCTCGACCCCGGGAGCCTCTGGGCTCCCCTGGACAGGGCTCCAGCTGGAGCTCCATTACCAGCTGGTGACCCCGGGTGGGCAAAATCCCAAACCGGCAGATGACCCCAAACCAGGGCTCCCAGGAATGGAAAAACACTTCACCTAGTCTCGGGAAACAACAGCAAGGGGATGACGTGTGTCAGTGACGTATCTCCAGCCACGAGTGCCCCCTGTCCTCACCTGACCACCTCCAGGGAGCTTGGGCAGCCCTGACCCCAGCTGGCATCCACCCCCTAGCATGTGATTGCCCAGGGGTTCATCCTGCAGGGGTGGCCGCCTGGCCTTCTCCTGGAAGCGCAGAGAAGACCCGACTATTAGTTCCCTGTTCAGCATTTGCTGGAGAAAACTCGGATTTAGATAAAGGTTTGGATAGAATTTGTTACTGTACGCAGAGCATGAGATCATCGAGATCGAGGCTAAGAAACAAGAGGATGCTAAGAAAAGAGAAGGGAAAGAAATGTTAGCGGTAGTTGCCTCGACGGAGTGGCATCATGGGAGATGTTTTTTCTTCTCTCATAAACTTTTCTAAACTTCCCAACTGCTTTGTAAAATGATCAGATATTACTTTTTCAATCAAGAGGGAGGAGGAGTCGTGTAGTCCAACCCCTGTTCACCCCCAAATAAGCAGGTACCGATTGCCCAGCCCTGTTCCAACTCTCCTCCCCTCCCCGCCACTCACTGGAGACAATAAACCGCTGTGCCCATGGTGGGGACAGAAAGCAGGCCATGTAACCCACACGCAGGTCTCAGGGAGCTGACCTTCCAGCCCTGAGGGCCCCCAACGGCTGAGGTGCCAGGAGCAAAGATGAGTGGTCACAGAGCTTTCTCTTCAGGCCCGGCCAAGGAAATTGCTGGAAACTGGGGCAGTCCATGCCCCCAGACCTCCACAGCTTCAACTGCGTCCCAGGAGAGAGGCCTCACAGTGTCCCTTACAGGGACACCAACCCCAGTGAGCTGCCCCAGCCACACTGCTCTTTCTCTTCACAGGGGTCACTGGGCCAGCCTGCTCATGGACACCTGCCCCTCTCACTGCCCGGGCCCTCTTCTCCCAAAAGACACACCACTAAGAGTATCCCCAGGGACCCCAACAGACCTCAGACTCACCCCAAAGGGCACGGATCCCTGCCTGCCCTCTCTCCTGGGGCAGGATGGCCTCCCCAGCTCAGAGGGATGGTGCCCTCCTCATCCTCTTCAGAAAAGAGTCAGCTCTGAGCCTCCCTCTCTCCCCGGCTCTTCAATTCAAGATCTCCTCTCTCACAGGAGGGTCTTCCTCCTGTCTAGCCTCCGCTCCAACCACAGGAGCATCACTTCCAGATGTTCTTGTGGCCTCGGGGGGTGACAGAAAACTACAAACCCATCAGCCTCTTGCAATCAGGGTGACAGCAATCAGCCAGACTGAGTTCATTCTCTTTCCTTCTCTGCCACATCAAGTCCTGCAGTCTTCTCTTCTCCAGGATCAATACTCCCCATGCCCGGGATCCCCCCTGACTTCAAGGGACCCAGAAGCCCAGTGCTGATAGGCCCAGGACCCAGGCTGTGCCGACACAGACAGAACCCTGATTTTGGGGTCAGGTACCCCGTTGGCAGGTGCCAGAGCCAAGCAGGTCAGAGAAGACAGTGACACCAGCCCCTCCCTCGAGGACCAAGGTTCTAGCTGACCCCATCCCCATCCTCAGAAAGGCCCCCCAGCAGTCGAAAACCCCTACTCCCAGCACAGAGTCCCCCAGGCTCCAAAGCAGAAGACGGCCGGCTCCCCGCCCAAGAGCAGCCTGGCAGCACTGGCTGGCACAATCCAGCGGGACGCTGGCCCCGTCCTAAATCCGACTCTCATTTCTCTCCGCTCCACCAGGAGCAGGCCCCCTTTATCTTGGCACAGCCTCAGACCCCAGCAAGGCAGACAACTCCCACTTCCCATACAGGGACAAGCCCAGAACAGCCCAGGGCTCTGCCCTGCTCAAGCCAGGGAGCACCAGGAGCTTGGACCCCTGCCCTCTTCTCTGCGCCCCAACCTCCTCCTCCACAGCCCCTGGCCTTGGGGAAACAACCCCCTCCACCGAGCCCCAGGGGAGGTTTCAGAGTGCTGCAGGCCAGGACATGAGTCACCCTCACCTGACAAACCTGCTCCCACCTTCGCTACCCATACACACCTTCCTGGGCCCTTCCAAATTCTCTTCCACCAAACGCCCAAGCAGAGGCTCTTAAAAAGGGGTGGCAGAAAAATTCTTCACAGTGGGGGTGATACAGCAGGATGGGCTCTAGGTCTGGAGCCAAAGAACCCAAATGCAAGTCTTGACCCTGCTTGGGTCTCGCCGTGCAACCTTGGCCAAGTTACTTAACTTCCCTGAGTTTCAATTTCCTCATCTGTTGAATGGAGTTAGGATACCTGCCTCTAGGGACAGTCATAAGGATTCAGTGAGGACAGTTCATCAAAGTGTTTGGTATCTGAAAAGTCCCCCCCTTGCCTTTTAGGTAACCATGTGTCAAGTACCTACTGCATAGGTAGGTATTATTATTCCCATTTTGCCAAGGAGGTCACTGAGGCTCAGAGAGTTGAAGCGACTTGACCAAGGCCACACAGGTAATGAGTGACAGGGGTGGGATTCAAACCCAGCTCAACCCAAGCCCAGATAGCTCTTCTCAAAACTGCCTGACTATAATCTCTCTCTGAATAAACAGCCCTTCCCTCCCGCAGGTGAGCCAATTGCCTCTTCTCATTCTAAGGTAGCTCCTCTGCCCAACCCCTCCCAGGCCAGGGGAGACATCCCCTGCAGCCCCCATTCGAGCATCTACTCCCCATGGCTGCCAAGCCTGGTCTGAATCTCCTCCATTCCTACACATTGCCTTCTCAAAGCCTCAGCCCCGGGGAAGCCCAAAGAGAGGTTCCAGAGGGAACAGGGTGGAGCTGGGGTGCGTGGCTGGGGCGGGGTGGAGGGGGTGGAGACGGCTCAAGGCACCCAAGCTAGGGCTTGGTCCAGCAAGAAGTGACTAATTGGCCCCTGCCTTTTTTCCCTTCTCTCTCCTGTCCAGTAAGCAGCCAGTTTTCACCAGGCACCTCCTAGCAATACTTCCTCAGTATTATCTTTTCATCACAGCCACAAACCAGATTAGCTAAACTAATCATTGAACCAATGTAATTACAATGCCTTCCCCTCCTCCACTTTGGCAGAGAGGAGGGAAAACAGGTTATTTTTGCCCAAACTCCATACCCTTGTGGCTCCCCAGAGGTACCCCACCCACCAGAGCAGAAGAAGGATGGGGGTCCCTCCTCAGTCTCCCCCTAACCCAGGGCGGGGCCTGATCCCTGCCCAGGGGCACATGAGCAGGGAGGGTCTGACCCTCGCCCCCACTCTTCCATCTCCAACCACCCAAGAGGAGGTAGGGTCTTCCCAAGCGAGTCAGGGCAAGCAGCCCCGATTCCCCCCCAATTTTCCCTTCCCCCCAGGACTGAGGGAGAACCTGGCACTTACATTCCCCCTCTGTTCCCCAAGGAGGCTGGGCTCCAAATCCCAGCAAAAAGACCACACGTCAGATTTTTTAAAACCTGTGTGAAAGCGGAGGGAGATCCCCAACTCTGGCCAGGAAAGGGGCTCTCAGGAAATGGGGGTGGGGTGACCAATGCAACTCTGCCTGCAACATTCCCCCTAAAAGCCTTCCTCCTGTCCCAACGTTCCCCATCAAACTCTCCAGGAAAAGGGGTGGGTGGGGGACGGACTGCAAAGCCTCCAGAAGGAATGCACCTTGGGAATCCAGAAATCAAATGGAAATCAAGCCCCATTGCTCCTTGCTTTTGGGCCTCAACTGCCAGCCAGCTAAATAACGTGGGGGATGGGGTAGAGGAAAAAAAAGAACAATCGCTCCCCCCACCCTCGTCTGTTTGGCCCGGCCCTGCCCCACCCCCATTCCTGGGGAGGGGGGCAGGGCTGGGGAGAGAGCCACTCGCCGAGGCCTCAAGCGAGGGGGTGTGGTGGTCCCCGGAGGCAGGAAGAGAAGGAAGAAGCTGCTTCCCCTTTCGGCCCCCCCCCCACCCCGGCCCCCACCTCAGGCCTCAGGGGCCCAGCAAACAGGATGAAAGTGGGGGCGGGGAGGCAGGGTCAGAGCGCAGGCACTGGCCTCGGTTCAGCCAGGCTGGCTGGGGGAGGGGGCTTTGCTGAAGAAGGACCCCGTAAGCCTGGGGAAAGCCTTGGGCAAGGAGGCAGGAAAACCCCCAGAGAAAGCTGCCCTGAATACTTCCTATTGGAAAGTTTGTTTTGGGTGATTTTTCCGACAATAAGAGGAGAGAAGAAGGATGGTCTTGTTCCTATATCAACACTCTGGAAGTGGCATCTACTGGAAACTGGGCCAGTCAATTCTCTACCCATGCACGACCCCTCCGCTCAGACCCCCGTCCGAGCCACTGGTGCCAGACACCAGCTGGGCGTGGAGCCGGGCTCTGCGCCAGTCCCACTATCATCCCATCCCACCTCCCCTGGCGGAGCCCTGGCCCGGCACCCACAGGAGGGGAGGGAGGCGCCGCAGGCACAGAACCAACGAGGCTCCGGGAGTTGGGAGGGCAGAGCCTCTGGACTCCGTGTGCTCACCTGCTCGGCAGGTGGGGCCCGCGTCGCTGGGAAAATGTGCGCTCGGCCCCCACAGTTGGGCAAGCCGGGAGCAGACAATAGGGCCCCACCCAGGCCTGGGGGAGTAGGGAGGGAGGGAAGGAGAGGATGACGCGTGAGGTGGGGTGAGGGTGGCCCCAAAGAGACCAGGGGCAGCAAGTTTCCAAACAGTAAATTCCTGACTACAGAGTGAGCCCTGGGACGCAGGCGGAGCAGGTCAAAGTCTCCCCGCAGGACTCAGGGAGAGTCAGGGACGCGGCATCGGGCGAGCTCCGCGGCCCCGGGGGAGGCGCGACCCCGGAGACACCTGCCCTGATCCCTCTCCACCCTTCCCAGATCTCCGGCTCACGGAGCCCCCAAGCGCACTCGGCCCGAAACCTCGCGCCCCTTTAGTCGCCGCGCCCAGGACCCCAGCGCGCCCCCTGCCGCCGGTGCAGGGTGGCGCCCCCTGACGCCCGCCCTCACCTGCCCCAAGACGGCGGGGATCGGCCGCTCGCCGCCCTTCCCTCGCCCCAGCGCTACCTGCCCCGATCGTCCGCACCTGCGTGTGGAGCCTGGCCGGGCTGGGTAGGGGTCGGGCCGGGCTGGGAGCCGGCGCGGGCAGCGAACTGAGCTCGGCGCGCTCGGGCGGCGGCTGCTCCGGACTCTGGCCAAGGCAGCAACTCAGTAACCGAACAAAAGGCGAAGGGACCTGACAGCCAAGCCACGCCTCTCGCCCCCTCGAAGCTCCGCCCCTGAGGGAGACGCCCACCCGCTAATACGGGCTCACAGGCCGCCTCGCCTGACTGTCCCATCGAGGGGCGGAGCCTCGCGCCCAGTTCTCTTCCATCGCCACCTCTGTTTATCCGCTGGCCATTGGCCCCAGGGACTGCCAGTCGGCTCTGGGGACGGCCTCCAACTTGAGGTTCCAGCCTAACTCCGCACCTATTGGCAGATAGAAGGTTACCTCCTCCTGATTGGGCAAGGTGTTGTCAGTGAGACTAAGGAAAGAACCAATGGGAGGGATGGGGTGTGTCTTGCCCCACCCTAGCTCTGAGCAGGTAAGACTCACCACTCTCCCCTTCCCCCTACCTGTCCAACAGGTGAGTCAGGAGGCGCCATGGGAAAGGACAGACGCCTTCCCCAGCCAGCCAACTCAGCGTCAGGCATAATGCTTCTTTGGGCTTATTCACCCTTGCCACAAAGTGATAATAACATATTTGTATAGCACTTCATAGGCTGTTTGCTGGGTTGGGATTTTTTTCCCCAAAGAAGGAATGCTCATGAGATTTAGAATTAGAAGGCCTGGGTTTGGGTTCTGCCACTTAGCAGCTATATGATTTTAGGCAAGTTACTTCATCGTTCCCCCTGTTTCTCCTCATCTGTAAAATGGGTACATTGGCTCGCTCTCTCTCTCTCTCTCTCTTAACAGGGTGTGTGGGGATGACATGAAGTAAGGTTTGTGAAATCACTTGGACAATTGCTAAATGTTAGAATTTAATGATATGGGTTTTTTTTTTTTTCATTCTCATGGTTGTTCTGAAAAATTGTTAGGACAACAAAATGATCCTCATTTCAAAGATGAGGAAACTGAGGTTCAGAGAGGTCACAAAACTAGAAAGTGGCACATCCTAAACTAGAACCCCTTTCTTCTAATTTCAAGGCTCACCAAACCACATGTTCTCCTGGAGGATTAACAGCACTGACATAAATGTCAGAGCAGTGGGGAGGAGCCAACAAAAAGGCAAAAACAAATTCCGGAAAGAGACAGGAGAGCAGGGATTTGGGACGAAGATAAAGTATTTGGTGGGTATGCAGAAAATCAGGCAGTAAGGAAATCAACACTGGCCTGAAAGAAATGGGGCAGCAGGCCCTTCAGTAGTAGAAGAGTCTGGGTTAGTTACCAGAAAGCCCTTCCCAACAGGCAGGTTAAGAAAACAACGGTCTGGGGCTGGCCCGGTGGTACAGCAGTTAAGTTTGCATGTTCTGCTTCTCAGCGGCCCGGGGTTCACCGGTTCGGATCCTAGGTGCGGACATGGCACCACTTGGCAAGCCATGCTGTCGTAGGCGTCCCACATATTAAAAAAAAAAAAAGTGGAGGAAGATGGGGACAGATATTAGCTCAGGGCCAACATTCCTCAGCAAAAAAGAGGAGGATTGGCAGCAGATGTTAGCTCAGGGCTAATCTTCCTCAAAAAAAAAAAAAGAAGAAGAAGAAGAAGACAAGGGTCTTTCCTTCCTGTAGTTGATGAAATGAGTGCTGCTGGTGGCTGTATTGTGTGTCAGGGGTCCTATAGACCTTCATTCATCAACACTTAAGTATCGAGCACCAACTGTATGCAAGGCACTGAGTTAGAGCCTGGTGACATGGAAAATCAAAATGATCCCAACTTTCAAAGGACTCCCAGAGGGCTAAGTGTAAACAGGTCACCTTAGCCAGTCTGTGTGTGTGCATGCGTGTAGGGGGAGGGGTTGTTCAGGAAAGGGTCCTCCCTCAAAGAAGCGTTAGAGTCCCAAAGCTAGCACATAGGTGGGCTGGGTGAAGGAAGCCCAGGAGCATCCTTGACCACTTTCCCCACCGGGAAAGATGGCTGAACAGTCACACTTTTGAGGGTTATGCCATCCAAGAGGTCTTCCTGGAGTGGGCCACCCCTGCCCACTCACCTACACCCCTGCTACACTATGCAGTGACCAGCCCCCAGCTTGGGAGGAAAAGAGCTCACCCTCCTAGGCTGGGTTTCACTTCCTCCCTCTCCCACTTCCCACCTTCCCCTCCCTGTCCACTTCCCTCCTCCCCGCCACCCCCCAACACACACACACAGGCATACACCCTTCCCAGACCCGTGCCTGGCTCTACTCCTTCCTTTCTCCTGACTTCAGCATACAGGCAGGGTAGGGCTGGTTGGCTGCAGACGGGTTGGGGAGCCCGGGCCGGGTGGAGGGGCAGAAACAAGGCTTCAGAGTAAACCCTGTGCGTGTGTGTGTCTCCCCAGAATGCTCCCTGCGTGTCAGCCTGGAACATGCTGCAACACGCCAGCCCCAAGCTCAGCGCTCAGGCCAGCCCGGGGCTGGGCGGAGGCACGGCCACCACAGCAGGAAAGGCTGGGATGAGAGCTGCGTCTCTCCTCCCAGGTCAAGGGGTTTTCTGCACATCTATTAAGCACCTACTGCATGCCTGCCAGGTACTGAGGATTCATCTGTAGGATACAGAAAAGAATCAGAAAATGATGTTGACGAATCAGCTGTCCTTATAGGGGATTTGGTCTCACAGGGCAGGAAGGTGCCTAGGGACAGGGATGAGAGTCACTGTGTGACAGTCTCCTCTGTAGCTAGAACTTGAAGGAAAGGCCACAAGACCATCTTACCCAGTCCCCTGCCTCCCAGCCTTTAAAGGCAGGGATTTCTCTGTTTGACAAATCTCCAGGAGAGGAGAGTCTCCAGCCTCCCTTACATGAATGTCCTTGTCTCCTTATTCTAACACTGGCAAGTTCCTTCTCATGTCTAGCCTCAATTCGTATTCCTGCAGTTTACACTCATTTCTCTTGTCCAGAGTTCAGTGGAAGCAGAGTCCTTGGGCCTCCAAGAACACATACAGTTAATTCAACACTGCAGCTTTCCGGGGCCTTGGAATAAAGAAGGTAAGGGCGCCCAGTGGCCCATTCCAAGCTGCCCCAGAGACAGAAGCTACTGGCAGACAGGGGTCCAAGGAGGGGCTGTTGGGAGGGAGGGGAGCTGGTGGCAGATGGGGAGGCGCTTCCCTGGGGAAAGGTGAACAACAGCCAAGTGCCCTCCCCACTTGATCTGGCTTCCCCTCCCCCCCTCCCAGGCCTCTGGGCCATATAAGGAGGTGAGAGTTTCTGTTGTCTGTTCAAACTCAGCCCTTTCTCTGTGGGGCCCCTTCCCCAGACAGAGGCAGGCGGAGATTTAGATCTGCACAAGCCACACACAACCTTCTGTGCTCACACCTCAGGGATAACACTCATGGGCACAGATTCAGATACACAAATGCCAGATGTGTTAGCGCTCTCTCCCCAACACACAAATACACACACACACACACACACACACACCCCTTCTTCCCTCCTCTTCGGCTGTGGTGGCCTCAGGGACACTCAGGGATGGCTACCTCTATCGAGAGAGAACAGGGTGAGGATCTGGGTTGCTAAACTTCAGGCTGAGGCTGGGCCCTTTCATCACACTGCAGCTCCCTCTCCCGTGGCGTTCCAGCAGAGGGAAAGGAAAGCCCACAAGCCGGGGTCCTTCCCAGGTGGCAGGCTGGAATCAGCTGGCAAGAAGAAAAGCGAGAAGCATCTTGAGCACAGGCCATCTCTGAGCCCGGGGGCAGAGCCATTGTAGATCCGGGAAAGGGGCCCCTGTGCTGAGTGGCGCCCCTCCAAAGGCCCCCTCTCCAGCCCTCCTTGGGTTGAGCCCTCCACACATGGCCAAAGGGATGAGCCTACACAGAGTTGATAGCTCTCCCCTTCAAGACCACACTCTGGGTACGGAAACTCTGCAATTCCTTGCCCAGCGCTGACCTGGCTTCTAGGGCTGCGGTCTCTCACTCCAGCCCTTCCTCCTGAGGACAGCAGCACCGTACGTAGTATGTGCACATTTAGGCAAAGTGGTGATGAGGGGCAGTTGTGGGGCGGGATGGACACAGCACAGACAAGCAAGCTGGGGTGTCTACACACATGTGCTGGAGGCCCTTTGTGGTGTCGGGGACCCCAGGGTTCAAAGGGAAGGGGAGATGGCCCAGGGGCTGGGGGCCAGGGGCCAGTGATCCTGGAGCTGCTGTGTTCTGAGGAGTCTGAGAATTCTCAGTTCCATCTTGGTCATTGCGGAGATGTACTTATCAAGTTATAGCTTATTTAACAGTTTGTTTGCTTGGTTTTATCTTTTTTGGACTACAGTGTGTGGACCTCCCTTTGCACTCCTGCCCCTGCCCCCTTGTGTTGCAGGGGACTTGCTCGGGTGACCCCTTCAGGGCTGGGGAGGGGAGACTGGCTCCCAAACTCTTCTAGCGGGAGGGGCCCAAGCATCAGGGGAGCAAGAGCAGGGCAGGATGGTGCAAGGAGGAGGAGCGGGGAGGGGATGGTCCTGCCTTTTTTGCTGCCCTTTGTCCAGGGGAGGAGCCTGGAGGCCAGAGGCTGCCCACGGCCTGGTCCTGTGGGCGAGTGCCCAGCCAGCAGGCAGGGCCCTTAATTACAGAGGTAGCTCCAGCGACACTTCACTGCAAGGCGTGTGGGTGGGGATGGAATGTGGCAGGGAAAAGAGGGAGACAAGAAAACAGAGATAGGACAGGCCAGAAATAGCACAGGCCAGGGGGAGATACCAGGGGCCATGGTGGTGGAGGAAGCGGGTGGAGGAAAGTCAGGACTTCTTCAGAAAATGTCTATCCCGGGGTCACCCCCCCACCCCCACCCACCCCAACCCCCTCAAGGTGCAATTCCAGGGCTTCAGGAGCCCAAGAGGGTGGGCTCCAAGCTTCAGGATTGTATTCTGGAGCTGGGTCTCCCTGGCTCTCTGAGCAACCCCCTCCCCCTCCTGAGTGGATTGGGGCAGGAGAGAGGGGGCGAGGCCCTGCCACCTGAGTCACCCCCCTTGCTGCTCCTGGCCTGGGCGACTCCAACACAGGCTGACACAGCCGGGGCCCCACCCACCCCTCCAGCCTGCCTGCCCCTCCCTCCCCCAGCAAGCCAGGAGAGATGCCTGCCCTGACAGGCGCCCTTCCCACTGAGGCCACCCCTTCCCGCGCTCTCACACACACACACACACACATACACACACAGAGGGCAGGAATTTCTCCCTGATCTGTCGAGAATCCTTGGGAAGAGGAAGAAGAAATGGTTGAATCAGAGCCCCCTTTCTTGTATACATGGGGAAACTGAGGCTGGAACCAGGAGAGCAACGTCCCTAGGGTTACACAACGAAATTCCTGGCAGAGCTGGGACTTGAACCTTTGTCACCTGCCCACCTGCCATTGGCCCACCACTCCCACAAATTTAGGTCTCTTTCCATCCCAACAAGATAAGGGTGGAGATGAGAACCAATTTTGTGGGAAGTCAGCTTGAGGTGTGACTCCAGGAAAACCTCGGGATTAGAGAGCCAGGGCTGGGGGAGGGGCGGCTGCGGCTGGCCAGCGTCCTCAGGGGTCTAAATCAATAACAACCTCCCCTCACTTCCTCTAACCCCCCTAGGCGAGCAAGGGCACCACCCAGAGCCACAGCAATCCAAGATGCAAAGAGACCCTTCCCCCACCTCCGCCCGCCCTCTCCGCCTCCCTGGTCCCCCTGCCTGGGTGGGGACTGGGGCCAGCACTTGGAGGCCCCCAGCCTGGTACATTAATCCCATCTTCCCCAGTGCCGTCCCTCGGCCACCAGGGAATTTGAGAGTTGAGATCCTTGAATATTTCATCAGCACTTCAGCCTCCAGTTGAAGAGGCAGCCAACTTACAGCTCATGGATAATTGATGGCCCCAGCAGAGAACCTGGAAGTGGTGAGGGGGAGGGGCAGGGAGCCTGGGGGCGGGTGAAGCCTGGACCCCACGTTTGATGAGGGTGCTGGAGAAAAGTCATCTCTGTCCAGAGTGTGTGTGTTGGGGGCAGGTGAGGGACAGTGCCGTCTTTGAGGATGCCTATGTATTACCAAAGAAAACCAGGGTTATCGAAATAATTGTGCTAAGGTTAAAGTCACATGACAAACATTTTCTGACTTCATTCCTGTCCCTGTGTCTCTGTAACTTGTACATAACCTCCTTTGGAGGTAACAAAAATTTTTAATAGGATGTTCTTCATGGCTGTGAGGCCTCCAAAAAGCCCCCTGCTCCCCACATCCACGAGGGTCTAGGAGAGAGGCCAGACTCTGGACTTAGATTAGCTGAACCTTGCTCCTTCCCAGCCTCCTCCTCCAGGAGGGCCACAAGGATTTAGCCAAGTGGTCAAGGGAAAAGGAAGGAATCTCGTGTGGCCTCCCCTCCCTTTGCTCCAGGAACATAATGTCGCACTCTTCTTCTAAAAGGAAAAATGGAAAAGGTGACCCGAAATGGAAGATGTCAAGTTCTCTTGTCCTCTTCCTTGCGAGTGACCTAAGTTCTTCTGCCGATTCAGAGGATCAAGTACATGCGGAGGGGAGAGGGGTAAACAAGCAGGCACATCCTCCTTACCTCAGTTTCCCCACCTGAGTCATGGGCTCAGAGGCGCTCCACCCCAGGGGCTGTCTGGGGGACAGAGGAGATGCTATCCAGGCACCCCGGCGCCAGGTGGGACCCAGGCAGGTGATGATTATAGGGTGACTTGTCCCCAGGTTGGCCTGGGGTCTGGGCTGGAGCTGGCTCTGGTGGGCAGCCCAGCCCGGCACACTCCCATCTAACCCCCCAGGCATCTTGGCGCTTGAGCGCGGGAAGGAGCCAGGCAGGGCTGCACCAGCTATGCTTAGAGTGATCCAGGCCTGGGGCCCAATCCTGCCTCTCTGGACGTCAGTTTCCCCATCCATGAAATTGGAGCCACCTGCCAGAGCTGTCCTTGGAGAGAAGTTGCAGAAGGCCTGGAGGAAAGTCCCAGGGTGGGGAAGCTGTGGGGGGCTTGGGCCCTGCGGCTGCCAGGACTTCCTCAGTCAGGTTACGCTGGTGGCCCCTGTGCCAGCTGGACACGGCCTTCTGACAGAGAAAGGGGTTGCTCTTTGTCCCCAGGGGAGACTCTACTCTTCCGGAGAAGGGGAACACGGCGGTGAGGCTTCAAAAACTATTTCTTAAACCTAAGGGGGGGAGTTTCTTCCATTGGAATTACCTGGCATTTGCGGGGAGCCCATGGGATACCCCCCCTCACCTCCCTTGGCCATCACTTCTCAAGATTCAAGAAGAGGCTGGTCTAAGTGAGCCCAGCAAGTCTGACCCCAGGCCCCCTAACATCCCGTCCAATCCCATGTTGCTGACAGTGGGGGTGGGACCAGGCCCTGGAATCAGGCCTGGCAGAGGGAGCCTGACTGACTGCCTGCTCTTCCTCCCCTTCCTTTCCCCCTCCCTTCCTCCCTACCCCTCACTCCTCCCCTCTCTCCCTTCTGGAACTCCTTGCCTCCCTCAGTGGGCTGGGCAGTGTGGGGTTTTGTCTCCACATCTGGCCCTCACCTTTTCTCCAGGCCCCAGCCGACAGCCTATAGGGACAAAGCCAACACCAGAGACCAGGGCACCTTCTCCTCTCTCTCCCTTCTCTGAGCAGCACTGATTTGGGGAGAAAAGGTTCAACCCCAGCTCAGCCCAGCCACCACCCGCCTTGAGGAACCTTGGGCAAGTTGTTTCTGATTCCCCAGCCTCACCTGTGGCAGTGGGGAATTGATACCTACACTGCTGGACTCTTTGAGGGTGACGAGGAAACTGCTGAGTGCCTGGCACACAGTAGGTACTCAATACATTGTAGTCGTGATGTTCTCCTTAGGATGGGATCTTTCTGGGGCCAGGACACCTCTGGGGCATCTGAGTCTGGCCCTACTATGTGAGGCCTCCATCCCCAGTGCCCTTTGGCCATCCCTAACCTCACCTTCTACTCATTATCCTACAAATGCCACAAGGATGAGATGCTGGGTGGGGATGTTGGGGGCGGGGTAAGGAGGAGCCAAGTGAGACAGAGATGTCGAGGAAGCCAGGGCGTCTGGGCTGGGTGGGGTTGGGAGAATGGGCTGGAGGGCCCCAGAGGGCCCACGCTGGAACTCACTGGAACTCCGTCTCACCGGTTTGGGAAGCTGGCCTGGCAATGGGGAGACGCTAGCATCAGGGAGAGGCGGGAGGGGCTGGGAATGGGGTGCTGAGTAAGGACTGGGGGGGGAGGGCCTGGGCAACGGCCTGGATGGGGGGGTGAGTGCCCAGAGAGGGGCCAGCCTTCTGTTCCCAGGGGATACCCCCTCACACACACACACACACACACACTCACCACCACACACTCGGAGACGCCACTCTCAGATGCACACTTGGACACACACATCAACACCCTTCTTAAGCTGCAACCCCTGTGCTCTTCCCCAGTTCTATTTTTCCATCTCACTTATCTAACATAAGCGGATAAGTTATTGATTATAAAATTTATTGTTTACTGCCAGTCTCCTGGCTGGGATGCAAGCTCCATGAAGGCAGGGTGCTCAGCCTGTTTTGCCCACTGCTGTATGCCCGGCTCTCACAGCGTGCCTGGCACATGCAGGTGCTCAGTAAATACATGCTGAGTGAGTGGACGAACCCCTCTAGAATCACCTTCACGGATGCATGCACACTTGGAGATGCACGTGCAGAGACACACTCAGACCCAAGATGCTGCCATGCCACACATTCTCAGACATGTGCACGTAGGCACACACTCACACCCAGACGAGCACACGTCCACACAACACACAAGCACACAGGCCTTCTCACTCCCGCACACAGGCACTTTCAGACTTACACCCAGCCGTCCAGATTCCAAAGCTCCTACTCATGGCAGGCACGCTGGAGCACATCCCCGCTCCCCACCCTCTGAAGTGCCAGCCCCGGGCAGCCCCTCCCAGAAACAGGGGCGGGGCCTCAGTGGAAGCTGTCTACACAGCAGCTTGAAAGGAGCAGGGTGGGGCAGGGCCACCCTGGCACCAGGGAGCTCTCTGCAGAAGCTACCACTGCAGACCCACCTATGGGAGAGAGGGAGAGTGAGGTCATCGATGCTCCCAGCCTGGATCCCGCCCGCGCCCCAGATTCAGACCCTGGCCTCCCCATCCTCATCATCACCAAAGGCCTAGGGGAGGGGCTTGGCATGGGGCAGGGAGTCCTCAAGGGCACAGGGATGGGCGGGGCCCAGGCCCAGTCACCTGGCACCTCCCGGGGGAGGGCAGGGGTGTGGACACTGAGACTGGGCTTCCCAGGTTCAGCTCCACTCTCCAGTAGGAAGAGAAGCCTCGTCCACTGCCGTCCCTGGCAGGCCAGAAACGTGGGGAGTGAGGCAGAACTGTTACCTGGCTGGCCCTGGCGCAGGGTCCCTGCCCAGAGGGACCCCTTTTGCCCCCACCTCCCTGCTGTGGAACATGGTAGGGACACTGGTGAGTCACAGGGCTGGGTGGTAGCTGCTGGGCACCACCCTCACCCTCACACCTCCAGACTCTCTGCCTCCTGGAGCCGACGCAAGATTGGGCAAGCCGGTCTGGCAGTCCCACTACCACCATGAAGTCTCATGTTATCAAACCGTATCCCCAGGGTCCTCTGGCCACTGAGATGGGGCCCCAATCCCCGCCCACTGTGGAACAGAATGGGCAGAAAGGGCAGGGCATGCGCTCTGACTCTAAGGAACGTGGGTCAGTAAATGCCTGGAAAGTACAAACCGGAAGTAAGTGTCCTTGGCCCCCTCCCCACACTCCCACATTCCCTGAGGGAAGCGGTGCTGAACTAGGAAAATGCAGGACATCCCCTCTTAGAAATCCGAAACCACCGTCTTCCCAGCACTCGGGCGGGAACTGCGTCCTCACGCCCCCTGGCGGCGGGATGCGACTGCACGCTGTGCTCCTCGCTCTCACTCACAAACACCCAGGGTCCAGAGAGGGCAGCCCCGGCCCAAACTGTGCTCCCTCCCCCGCCTCCGCATTTACAGATGAGGGGAGATGAACGCAGAGGGAGGGACGGAAGGGCCTGCGCCCTCACCACTCAGCCCAGAGGAGAACGGACCCCAGGCGCTGTGATTCATCCAACAAGAAATGTTTATTGAGCACCCACTGCTAGGAACCACTGGGCTTCTGGTCCAGTGCTCTTCATGACACCAGCTGCCCCTCTGCTGTCTGCAATTCAGGCTGAGACCTCATCTAGGAAGAGCTAGAATCTTCTCCTCCAGGAGACTGTCCAGGTGGGGAGAGCATGGGGAGGAGGATGGGCCGTCAGCAGCTGCAGCACCACCATCCTGTGGTCCAGAGACCCAGAGAGGAGGCACGAGGGCTCTGGGGAACAGCACCCACAGGTGGGATGGGATGGGGCCTGGTCAGCTATGTCCATTTTACATTTTTAATAAATAGTTCTTGCTGCTGCCCAGGCTGGTGAGGGTGGTGCCATTGGGCCAAGGTTTCGCAAGCTCTTGTGGGGTGCAGGGGTGGCCCTCTTCTCATGCTAGTTCAGGCTCCGGCTCTGAAAAGGAAAGGAGAGAGCCTTGGGGTTAGCCCGCCACCCACTCTCAACAGGCATCTGGGTGCTGTCCTGGGGGGAGGTGGGGCAGGCCGGAGTGAGGCTCCCAGGAACGGGTCACAGCTAGCCTCAGTTCCAGGAGGGATGCCATCCCCCCAACACAACAAGTGGGACAGGAGTTGCTAACAGGCTGGAAGCCCCCGGAGGAGAGTCCCAGCACCCACTGTGCATATTCTATGGCCCCTGCAGCCCAGGGCATGGGTCCTTCTATCCCCATCCCTCCACCAGGACTCAAGCCACTGACCAGCCTCGGCCTCGTCACCCTTGGCATCCGGCTCCTGCCACCAGTCAGCATACATGCCCTCCTCGTAGTCACCCTCCCCCTCAAACTCAGCATCGGACGGGGGCTCCTTGGGCTCCACAGGCGGTTCTGTCTCCTCCAGCTCCATCTAGAGGGGTCCCGGGGTGTGGGGAGAAACCAGGTCACAGTGGGCACAAACCAGGATCGGCTCCCTTCCTGGCCAAGGGCACCCCCCCCCCCCCCGCCCGACCTCAGGCCCCAAAGCCCCTCCTTCCCCAGGCTCAAGATCTCACACAGGAATGATGTGAGGGTTTCTCCCGCAAAGGCCTATTCCCAAACTGCCCCCTCCCTGAGCTGATCCCCGGCTCCACCAGCAGGGAGTCAGTGTTAGCATAAGCATCATCACCCTTTCCACAGCCCCTTTTAAGCATAAAGACCCCCGTGAATACTGCTAGTCCATGCCTACTGTCTGCTCATGAGCCTTCCCAGCCAGAAACGCCTCTGCTCCGCTGAGCGGGAGAGCTCCTGTTTGTCCCTCCCCCACCAGGCACCAGCTCGGGGATGTAGCCCTTCTGATGACCCCAGCAGGGTCTAGAGTCCTCCTCTGGTGCCCTGTGCTGATCCGTCCCACAGTGCAGCACTGTCGGGGCCTCCCCCACTAGCTGTGCGCCTTTCATCAACTTACCCCCGCCCAACCACGGGGCCGGAGCACCTACTATGTGCCAGCTCTACACTAAGTGCTTGACAGACTCAATCTCATTTCATTTTCACCACGATGATGTGAGAGGGCCACTCTTCTCCCCGTTTGATGGATGAAGAAATGGGAGTCCGAGGGCTACTTAAGACTTGCTGGGAGGCTGCCCAGCCAGGAAGTGGTGGAGCCAAGTCTGGCTGCACCAAAGCCCGGGTGCTACTAGTGTAGACCCTGCCCCCGTGTGATGAGTGGGGGTCGGGGGGGCATCAGCAAAGGAGGGGATGAATAACTAAGCACTGAGCAGCAATATCTCGGAGAATTCAGGCTCTCAAACCCTCATTCAGAATCAATGTAACACGCCGTGGTCCTTCCCTCCTGGCGTCCTGCGTTCGTTCGTTCATTCCTTCATTCATTCACTGGTTTGTTCATACTCAGCTTCTGAGTGCCAGCTCTGTGCCAGGTGCAGTGGGAGAGCTGGGAATAACCTGGTCCCCCATCTTGGAGGACCCCACTCTAGGATAATGGCTGGAGAAGGGGACTGGGGGTGAAAAGGACCAGGGCTGCAAATAACTGTAGGTCCAGGGAGGCATGGAGAGTCAGAGTTGGCACCGCGAGCCCAGAAGACAGAGCCAGGGCATGCAGCAAGGGCTTTCTGGAGGAGGTGCCACTTGAGCTGGGCCCGGGAGAGCAAGATTCAGACATGCAGAGAAGGAGGGCACGAGAACACTGAGAGAGGAGAGAAGGCAGGTGTAGATAAGGGACAGGTGAATCTCCCCTGCCTCACAACAGCTGACTGCCAGGAGTTGGGGCTGAGCTTTGGCACAGCGGCCCCAGGAAAAGGACCAAGGTCCCCATCACTGCCCATCCTGGCGGGCAGGGTACCACTTACCTCGTCATCTGACTGCAGGTACATGTGTGCAAACTCCAGCAGCTCCCGCAGCTCAGCAGTCTGGTTGTGGTAGAGCATGGCCTCCTGGGAAAAGGGCAGGAAAGCGAGGTGAGCCAGACCCTGCTGCCAGACGGTGGCGGAGCCAGAGCTCCTAGGATCTGGGTTCTCTGGCTCTTTCCAGCTCAAGGAGCAGGGAACAGGTATCAGCTCACATGCTGATCCAAGGATCATAGCTGCCTGGAGTGCTGGGTTAGGAAGGATCCTGAGCGCTCAATGAGAAGGAGTTCCTCAATCAACTAGCAATGTCTGCCACTGACAGGGAAAGTGGCAGTGGCACCATGTGTCCCATATTTGCCAGGCTTGCCCTAGGGGCAAGACTTTCCAAGGGGTTTCCTCAGTTGGTCCAGAGTAGGGGGTCCCTGAGGACGAAAGGCAAAGGCCAGCAGTGAGGGGGATGAGGGTGGGGCGAGGAGCAGGCAGAATGGACAGGTATTTTTGTATTTCCCACAGCCCAGGCACGGTGCTGTCAAGGTGGCAGCACCACCCCTATTTTGCAAGTGAGGCAACAGATCCAGAAAGAGTAGGTAATCTCCCCAGGCCCCTGCAGCTGGTGGGCCGGGTGTGAACCCAGGACTCCAACCACAAGCCGTATTCCTTCTCACTTCCCCTCCTGCCTTCCCAGGAAGCCAGGATTCATCAAACCATGGGTCCCTGAGAGCGTCGCTGAAGGCGGTGCCCACCTCCCGGGGCTGGAAGTCGTCCTCCTCCAGGCCCCAGCGAGCCCGGTGGAAGCGGTAGTACACCAGGTTCTGCTGCATGACACTGTCCTCGGGGTCGAAGAGCATGTAGCTGGCGGCGCTGCGGGCGGCCTGGCGCACATCGTTCACTGTGGGCAGAACAGGAGTGAGGAGCCCTGCACTCGCCCCAGCAGAGGGGTAACCCCCCCAGCCCACCCCCAGCCCCCAATTCAGTCCACTGCCCCTGGCTCCCCAGCCACCTCCCGGAACATCTGTTGGGCGCCTCACTCGCCCCCTCAAGAATAATGCAAGCTAGAATGTACTGAGCACTTACCGTGTGCCAGGCCTGTGTAACTCATTAAGCCTCACTGTTACTGTCATCCCCATTTTACAGACATGAAATCCAAGGCACAGAGAGGTTAGGTAAGCTGCTCAAGCTCACACAGCTGAGCATAATGGTACTGGGGAATTAGAGGCTGGTGGCCTCACCCTCAATCTCTTTGCCTAGTGAACCCATGAACGGTCTCCTGGCCCCTTGGTCCTCAGCCCCTCCACTCCAACTCCAGCCTCTGTCTGAATCTTGGCATCTCTGTATGGCAAGAACCCTGGAGATTGTTCGTCCCAGCCCCAGCTGATGCCAGGATCTCCCTCAAGCCAGGAGAGCCTCAGTTTCCTCATCTGAAAAATGGGTCCAGTAATGTCAGCTGCAGGGGGTTGGTAAGAGGATCAAGTGAGATAAACAGACGAGGCAGGGCTCTGTAAGCCGTCAAGCGCTGTGCAGTTGTTGGCTATCTAATCATTTACCCCAGAGACCCTCGAATTCTCCCCTGAGGCTGCTCTCTGTCCCCTCCTCTCACCTGGCCACCCCCAGCCTTCCCTCCCATCGCCCAGGGTCCTCGATTCGGATTCCGAGGGACAGCTCCCCACGATTCTGCAATGCTGCCAGTGCAGCGCTCTCCCTGCCCCCTCAGCCCACCAGGAGGCTCACACTTGTAGTAGGCAAACTGCAAGTAGTGATACATGGTGGCCACGAACTTCTCCACGAAGTAGCCGCCCACATTGGGGGTGAGGTTGGCCTCACAGTCCACCTTGCACTGCAGGGACTCTGCAAAGAGATCTGCGGGATGAGAGACAGGGTGAGGAGCTGGTGGCATGCTGAACAGCTCCTTCCCACTGGTGCGGACCACGGAAAAGACCTCCAATCCCAGCTCTGCCCGCTGAGCCTGTTTCCTTGTCCGGAAAGTGCGTTGTGCGATCTCATGAGACAATGTGCGTAACGTGCTCGGTCAATGGTGAGGGATGCTGAGGAAGACTACCGGGGGCTGGGCTGACTTACCACCCCGACCCCAAAGCCACAGGGAGCTGACGTGAGGTGTGGACGTGTTTCTGAAGCCCAGAGAGAACAGCTCAGGACAGCTCTTCTGCCCCAGCTGAGGGGACCCACAGTTAGGGATCCCAGGCCAGGTGTGATTTCTGCCCACAAAATGCTGGGCTGTTTCCCACCTGGGCACCTTGGCACCTGCATCGCCCTCTGCCTGGAGGGCCTGTGGACCCCACCTCCCAGACCCTTTGGGGATGTCGCCACTTCTCTGTACGGATGCCCAGCACCTTGGTCAGTCCTGACTGCAGTGCAGTCCTCTACGGGAGCCTCAGGGGGTCCGTTAGCCTGTCTGACTCTCTCAGCCTACCGAAGGCTCCCCGGGGGCCACTGGGATAACACTTTACTCCTGTCTGCCTCCCAGGCCCTTAGCAGGTGCTCCATAAACGTGTGGTGAAGGAGTATTTGTGTTAAGGGGCCTTAGCAGTTCTGGGAAGCAGGGCCTGTGGGTGAAGGGGATGTCCGCAGGGTTCCGGGTGGGGGATACCTGCTATGGCTGGGTAGAAGTCCTTGAAGTCCACCTGCTCATGGGCCCCCTCGCAGCCCACCAGACACCGCGCAAAGACGCCCAGGTACTCGGTCAGGGCCCGCTCCATGTCTTCGGTGCTGCTGCGGAAGTCCCCGCTGTTGTAGAGCTTCACGGCCCGGAGGAACACGGCCTGGAGGGGAGCGGGGCAGGGGGTGAGGGGGAGCCCAAGGCCTCCCCTCCTCTACAGGCCTTATGGGGACACAGGGAGGGGCGTCGGGCCGGCCCTACCCCGCCACCCCACCTCGTAGGGCTGGGCCTCCAAGTCCGTCAGGGGCTCCTCCGCCGCGTCCAGCAGCCCCCGGTAGTAGCTGAGATACTTGGCCGTCAGCTCATGCTTCGGGTTCCTTTGGAGGAAAGTGTAGGCCGCGGCCACCGCCTTCTCCAGCCGGTTAGCCTGTGGGGTGGGGACGGAGCCGATCGGTGGTGCCCGAGCGCATCGCCCCTCCCGCCCCGACGGCGGCTCGGCCTCGGAGGCAGGGCGGGGCCCACCTTGAACAGCGCGTAGTGCAGGTACTGGTAGGGCAGGCGGCTCTGGAAGTCGCGCAGCAGCTGCCGTGGCGGGTAGGGCACCTGGAAGGCGGGCAGTGAGCGCTTGCAGCGCCGCAGGCAGGCAGCGCGCTCCAGGACGCGGCCGAAGAGCCGCAGCTCGCGGGCCCACTCGTCGCCGTGGCTGCCGTCGGGGCCGGGCGCGGGCCCGGGGGCCGCGGCGGCGGGCGGCGCGGGGCCGCTGCAGTTGGCGTGGCAGAAAGCCTCGCTGTCCCGCAGCAGCCGGTGCAGCCGCAGCGCCGCCTCGAGGTAGCGCGCGCTCTCGCGCCAGCTCTCGCCCTCGTACTGCTCCAGCGCGTGCCCGTAGGCCGCGGCCAGGGGCATCAGGTCCTCGGGCGGGAAGCCCCGGAAGCTGTACTTCTCGTACTGCGCCCCGGCGCTGCCCAGCAGCAGCCACAGCAGTCCCCACGCCGCCCGCCCCATGCCCCCGCCGCACCGCCGGCTCTCCCGGGAGGGGCTGCCGTCCGGGCCGGGCGGGCGGACCCGCGGGGGCGGGCGGCGCAGGGCAGGGCCGGCGCGCCCGCTGGGTCTTAGCGCCGGGCACTGGGGCAGCAGGGCTGGGCGGGGAGATGTCTGGGTCAGGTCCCCCGAGGGCCAGAGGACTGCGTCTCCCCTCTTTTCAGAGGGCCCAGTGGTGTCCTGCGTCCCCTACTTTGGCAAGACCTCCTGCCTTTGGGGGTCGTCCCCTTGACAGATGGTGAGTGGGCCGGGAACGCTTCCCCAAGAATGGGGAGCCTGGAAAGCTCCTCTCCATACAAAGACAGTCCCCCGCGTTGAGATCGAGAAATTGAGGCAAGTGCCACATCCTGCACCCTGCCCAGACCCTGGAAGCTGGTCTTCCTTCCACACAGCGCCCCTTCTGCACACTCCCCACCCCCAGCCCTGAAGGCCACTCCAAGTGCTCCCCCAGCCCCCGACGGGGAGGCGCGCACCTGGTGTGACCCTTCACACCCTCCACTTCCACCACCTCCCGCTCCATCTCCAGCCCCACGTCAGGAAGTCCTTCTGGCAGTTCGGCTTTCGTGGGACAAAGCAGCTCGTCCTTGAGGGGGCAGTCCCGGGGACGTAGGGTAGGGGGGAGCACTGAGATACCCCTTATTTTCTGGAGCCTCACCAGCCTCCTGAGAGGCCTTAGATTTGGGCGTACCAGCAAAAGAAGCCAGGGATGCCCCAGGCCGGCTTTAGGACCCGGAGGCTCTGGAAAAAAAAGACACTCAACTTTTTTTTTTTTTTTTTTTTGGAGTCTGCTCCGACTTCTCATCTTTCCCTAACCTCCCTCCCCCTCCGGGCCCCAGGTCTCTCAGCCTCGCGTGGGGTGGGGGGACGAGGGGGGAATCTGGAGTTCTTTGTGGTGCATTCCTCGGCCTCTAACTCTCTCGGCCTCCCTCTCCTCCGATTCCACCCCACCTTCACCCGCCCCGCCAGCTCAGTCTCCCCACCCCCATTCCACGTGGACCAGCCAGGGCGGGGGTGGGGAAGGAGGACAGGAAGAGGGGGAGCCAGCTCGGGGAGGAGAGGGGTGGGGAGGAGGTTGGCGGCGGCGACTCTCTCCCTCGTCCTCACTGCCGGCCGTCGCAGCTCCAGGCACCATGTTCCGCGAGGGGCCCCCCAGCCACACCCTCCTTCGGCTCCCCCTGCTGCAGTTGCTGCTGCTGCTGCTGGTACAGGCCGTGGGGAGGGGGCTGGGCCGCGCCAACCCGGCCGGGGGCCCCCTGGAAGATGTGGTCATCGAAAGGTACCACATCCCCAGGGCCTGTCCCCGGGAAGTGCAGAGGGGGGATTATGTGCGCTACCACTACAACGGCACTTTCGAGGATGGCAAGAAGTTTGACTCGAGGTAATGGGTTGGGTGCCCCCAGACTCGCCACTCCCCTTCCCTGAAGCTGGGGCCAGGCTCTTTCAGTCCTGGGGTTCGCTTGTTGCCTCATTTAAGCTGTGTGTGCATCCCTATACTCACTTGGTGGTCCTCTAACCCCAAACACGGCACCCTGGGTGGGGGGACGCCCACATATCCATCTCACAAAGACATCCCTGCCCTCAGCTTCAAACCTTCGCCCCTCCAAGGACCCCAGTTTCTTGCACACAAGCTCCCCACATCCCCCAAAGTGCTTGAGAATCCAGGTGAACGGCTCTCTTTGCTTCCCGGTGCTTTATTTAAAGACCTGGGTTGGGGAACATTTTGGTCCACAGTGTTGGGGACAGGGCATGTGAATCCTCCAGTCTCAGCCTGGGACCCCCCTACCTTCCCGCCACGCTGCCTCCCCTCTGGTTCCAGCCCCAGGTTTAGTGCCTGTGAGGTGACAGAAGATGGAGTAGGACCTTTTGTGGAGGGGTGGGGGTCATCCACAGCAGCCAGCAGGATAAAGCAGGGGGGCATTATAATAAGACAGCAGGGTGGATCGGGGCGTGTAGGGCCCAGCTCAGTGCAGGGACCCTGGCTGTCTACGTGTCACACGGTCAAACATGCCACCCTGGGCTCCTCGGAGGGTTCTTGTGCCTCTCTCTCTGGGTGTCCCTGCACCCCCACCTCCCTCCATCTTAGCTCTACCAGGCCAGTGCTGCCGCCCATCTTGCCAGCCTTGGGGTTTGAGAGTCTGGCTTCTGGTCTGCTCCAGGCCTTTGGTCTGCTCCGGCAAGTCCACTTTGCTTGGTGGGGGCAGAACGGGGCTGCTGACCGGCCTCGGCTAAAGCTTGGGTCCCAGTCACACGCACAGACCCCCAGCCCACACCGCAGGCCGTCCGTCCCTCTTAGACCCTTCCCCAAACACACAGCTCGGCCTGGGGAATCAGTGGCATGTTGCCGGTAAGAACGGGAAGTCCTGAGTCCGAGACCCAGGGTTCAGCCCCAGGCTGTGATCGATCACGGACAAGGAGTTTGGGCTCTTTAAGCTTCACTTTGCTTATCTGAAAAATGGAGATTAAAAACAATCTGAAAAACTGAGTCCCTACTTCCTAAGGCTGATGATAGGACCCAAGGTGATGAATGAAAGTGGACTCGGCACAGTGCGGGCGTCTGTGAGCCGGGTCAGTACACACTAGCCGGAGCCGCAGGCCCTGATGGTGTTGAGCTGGTAGAAACTTCGTGCATCGCTCAGGCTCCCACAGCAGCACCGTGAAGGAAGCAGGCCAGACGTGAAGCCAACTCAGTGGGCAGTAGCCAGGAGGACAGCCCTGAGCCCTGGACCGTCAGGAGTTGGGGAGGGGTCAGGAGTTGGGGTGCTTCCCTGGGGAGGACGCTGGGACCCAGGCTGGGCCCCGTTCCTGCAGGGCTGAGCTTGGAAAACTTTCACAACCCGTGGCCCCTTCAATCAAAAGCAGAATCTCCCAGCCTCCCTTAACTGTGGAAAACTTTAAATTAAAACTGGAACTAAAACCAAAAGTAAGCCCTGGCAATTTTAGAATAGGCCTTTTCAGAATTGAAAACTCGCCATTAAAACCCCAGCCAGCTCGGCTTCTCCTTCCTTTCCTCGATGACGAATTGATGGTGCAGTGGCACAGACGTGGGCTCTGGCATTCCACAGGCCACGTTTTAGCTGTGTGACTTCGGGCAAGTCAGTCAATCTCTCAAGTCTCAATTTTTCTCATAAGAAACGTGAAAACGGGGGCCGGCCCGGTGGTGCAGCGTTTAAGGGCACACGTTCTTCTTCAGGCGGCCTGGGGGTCCCCGGTTCAGATTCCGAGTGCTGACATGGCACGGCTTGACAAGCCATGCTGTGGTAGGCATCCCACATAGAAAGTAGAGGAAGATGGGCACGGATGTTAGCTCAGGGCCAGTCTTCCTCAGCAAAAAGAGGAGGATTAGCAACAGATGTTAGCTCAGAGCTGATCTTCCTCAAAAAAAAAAAAAAAGAAAAGGAAACATGAAAACGATAATGCCCACCTCACAGGGGAGAAAACTAAATAAGACAACGAATGTAAAATGCTAAGCGTTTAATCCGGCATATCGTAGGTCATCAATAAATGCTCCTTCTCCCATTTGTGCTGGACCCATCCCTCCTTTGCTGTGAGCAGATACTAGCAGCAGACAGACCAGCAAGCACCCCCCATCCCAGGCAAATAAAAACCCCTGGCCTCCTCAGGACTTCCCTTCTGTACCAGCCCATCCTGTTAAGGGGGGAGTGTGGCCCCCCCAGGAGGCTTGAAGGAGGGGAGGAGCACATGGCTCTACACGTGTGTACAGGGAGGGGCCTGTGCCTTTGTGTGCGCCGTGCATGTATGTGACCATAGGCGTCTGTGCCCTCCCCCCCCAGCTATGACCGCACCACCTTGGTGGCCATCGTGGTGGGCGTGGGGCGCCTCATCACCGGCATGGACCGAGGCCTCATGGGCATGTGTGTCAGCGAGCGCCGCCGCCTCATTGTGCCTCCCCACCTGGGCTATGGCAGCATCGGCGTGGGTGAGACGGCTGGGGCCCTGGCAGGGGATGCAGGAGACCAGCAGGCAGAAGCAAGGACCCCAAGGCCAGAAACCTGATGCTCAGAGAGGGAGAGGGACTCACCCAAGGTCACACTGCATATGCAGCGCAGGATGCATAGCGGCAGGTCTGGAACTAGAGTTTCGGTCTCCTGCCCCTGGGCTGGGAGGAGGGGAAATAACAGGGCCCTGGGTGGGATCCTAGCTTGATGAGGAAGAAGGGAAATAGGGGTGGTGGAGGGCGAGGCCAAGCAGGAGGCTCAGACCTCCACTCCACCCCCAACCTGGCTGCCCGGCCCTCACAGCGGGGCTCATACCCCCGGATGCCACCCTCTACTTTGACGTGGTCCTGCTGGATGTGTGGAACAAGGCGGACACTGTGCAGGTGAGCACCTTGCTGCGTCCACCCCACTGCCCCCGCATGGTCCAGGACAGTGACTTTGTCCGCTACCACTACAATGGCACACTGCTGGACGGCACCGCCTTTGACACCAGGTAAGGGCTGGAAGGAGCCCTGGAGCGCTGGGGACTGTGGCATGGTTGGGGAGGGACTCCAGTGCCCATCCTGCCTCTCCCACTACAGCAGCATCACCTCTACCTCATTCTCTGCAGTTATAGTAGTGGTGGCACTTATGATACCTACGTTGGCTCTGGCTGGCTGATCAAGGGCATGGACCAGGGGCTGCTGGGCATGTGTCCTGGAGAGAGAAGGAAGATCATCATTCCTCCATTCCTGGCCTATGGCGAGAAAGGCTATGGTGAGGGCAGGCAGGGATTCAGGGGGATTCTCCACAAGTGGGTTGCCTCATGCAGTTGTTCAGGTTGTGCACTGCACAAGGGTACCCAGCCAAGGAGGCAAGTAGAGATGAATCTAGCCCTTGGTGATCATTTGTCTAAGAAGGAGTGCTTTATTTTGATCCACACAAAGGTTCAGTATGGACTGGTGGTGGGCCTGGGGAAAACTCACTGAGACCGCACAGGGGGAGCAAGAACCAGGGCTGCTCGGTGGCAGGGAACCGGGCTTTGGAGAGCAGGGTGGAGGTTTCGCACAGTGCACAAGGCCTTCCTGAGTCAAGAAGGAGCCCCTATCTGCTCTCCACTTGTATGGTTCAAGCCTGTCCCTTCCCCAGGGACCGTGATCCCCGCGCATGCCTCCCTGGTCTTCCACGTCCTACTGATTGACGTCCACAACCCGAAGGACACTGTCCAGCTGGAGACACTGGAGCTACCGCCCGGCTGTGTCCGGAGAGCCGTGGCTGGGGACTTCATGCGTTACCACTACAACGGCTCGCTGATGGACGGCACCCTCTTTGATTCCAGGTCAGGGTCCTGCAGAGGGGCGTGGGGGCTGGGCGGAGGCAGAAGCAGCTGAGGCGCGAAGGAAAGTACCAGGTGGTGGGGCGGCTCTGAGCAGCCCGGAGGGGCAGGGTCCCCTGACTCCCTGCTGCCCCCCCCCCCCCCCCCCCCTGTATTGCAGCTACTCGCGAAACCACACCTACAATACCTACGTGGGGCAGGGCTACATCATCCCCGGGATGGACCAGGGGCTGCAGGGCGCATGCGTGGGCGAGCGCCGGAGGATCACCATCCCCCCTCACCTGGCCTATGGGGAGAACGGGACTGGTAGGCTCGTTCCCTGTCCCCAAGCCACCACCTCAGCTCCTCTCCTAAACTGCTCACTAACCTTCCCCTCAAGGGGGACTCCAGCCCACCCAGCTCCTGCCACACGGACTCCATCTTGTTCTCCCGGGGCAGTCCCCCAGCTCTCCCCTCCCACGCTGCCCTGCAGAGACTCCTGAGTCTGGGGAGGGAGGGTGGTTGTGGAAGAAAGAAACGGCATAGCTCTAGGAAGCAAAGGGACCTGGAGTTGAGACCCAGCCTCAGTGTCCTCACCTGTAGACTGGGACTGATCACACGGATCAGCGGGGTGAGTTCCTGGGAGGCTGCCAGACGGTCTGTGTAACGGCCTGTCTAATTAGCATGCGCCCCGCCCCCACCCCAACAAGACTGTGTTAGAGCTGACTGTGGACAAGCGTCCCGCCCCATCCCGTCCCGGGCAGGGAAGGTCTTGGGGCCTCCACGGAGACCCTGAGCAGCCCCTCCTAGACTGCGAGCTGATCCCCTCCCCCACTCTGGCCCAGGAGACAAGATCCCTGGCTCCGCTGTGCTGGTCTTCGACGTGCACGTCATCGACTTCCACAACCCTGCGGATCCCGTGGAAGTCACCACGCTGTCCCGGCCCCCTGAGCCCTGCAACGAGACCGCCAAGCCCGGGGACTTCGTGCGATACCACTACAACTGCTCTCTGCTGGATGGCACCAGGCTCTTCTCCTCGTGGGTCCGGGGCAGGGCCGGGGCTGGGCAGGTGGGTGGGCCCAGGCATGGGGAGTCCTCTAACAGCACCCCCACTCTTGCTTCCTCCCTAAGTTCCCATCTGAGCAAGTGTCGGGGAGGGGGAGCATGAGAAGCTGAAATTGTTCACTCTGCAGGCAGGCGGCAGGCGGAAGCTAGCAGTAGGGAGCTGCTGGCTCCCTTTTATGGAGGGAAACAAGCAAGGAGGGATGAGCCCTCAAGGCCACACTTCAAGGGCGGTGGCAAGAGAAGGGAGTCCCATCTCTGGACCGCTGGGCCCCTGCACTCTGCTGCGTGGGGCGGCGCCAGGAGTGACTCAGGAATTGAGAGCTTGTCCTGGGCCCGCCCGGGGCACAGTGGGTGGTGTGAACTGGGGTGTGTGGGGAGGAGTGGAGGGGGCACAGTGGGTGGTGTGAACTGGGGGCGAGGGCAGCGAGGACTGACCTGGGAATCTGCTCTCCCCCAGCCATGACTATGAGGTCCCCCAGGAGGCGACTCTGGGGGCCAACAAGGTGATTGAAGGCCTGGACGAGGGCCTGCAGGGCATGTGTGTGGGAGAGAGGCGGCAGCTCGTGGTGCCCCCGCACCTGGCACACGGGGAGAGCGGAGGTGAGGGCAGACTGGTCTGATTGGTGTTCTGTCCCCCTTGCCCCTGGCTGCCTTGGGCCTTGATGGCTGATGGGAGGAGTCCGGGAAGCCTTCTGGATGATTCTGTAAACATCCCATGCTCCACTCTCCAGCCCCCAACAGGGGAAACTGAGGCCCGTGGGCTGGGGAGCACCCTGGCCAGCCTTCGAAGTCAGGCCCAGACCCTGGCCTGACTAGGACTCTTCCCTTCTCTCCTCTTCTCCCTCCCTCCAGCCCGGGGGGTCCCTGGCAGTGCAGTGCTGCTGTTTGAGGTGGAGCTGGTGTCCCGAGAGGAGGGGCTGCCCGCAGGCTACCTGTTTGTGTGGCATGAGGACCCTCCTGCCAACCTGTTCGAAGACCTGGACCTTAACAAGGATGGCGAGGTTCCCCCAGAGGAGGTGGGTGAGGAGTTCAGCCCTTATAATAACCATTCCCACGCTGTCATCCAACAGGAGCCAGCTCGCATGGTGGCATGTGGCAAGAACGCTGTCCATGTCCACTGTCCTGTCTGTGGCCGTGCTCCTGTCCCTCTGCTGGTCACTGTGCCCAAGGTCCCTGTCTGCCTTTTCTTCGGGCGCACACGCAGCCCATTTCCCGCCGCGGACTGTCCCCAGCAGGCTCTCCACCCTGCTCTTCTCCCTTAGTCCTTACTGGCTGTGTCCACCTGGGGGCCCTTCCCAAGGCCACCACAGCTGCTCAGGAGAGACCCTCACCCCCACCCTCCCCTTGGCTCTCCTTGCCCAGTTCTCCACCTTCATCAAGGCTCAAGTCAGTGAGGGCAAAGGACGCCTCATGCCTGGGCAGGACCCGGAGAAAATCATAGGGGACATGTTCCAGAACCAGGACCGCAACCAGGATGGCAAGATCACTGCCGAGGAACTCAAGCTGAAGTCGGACGAAGACCAGGAGCGGGTCCACGAGGAGCTCTGAAGGGCAGGGGCCTGGGCACAAACGCGAGGGCCCACTTCTGGGGGGACAGTGGGCAGTGGGGCTGACCTTCCAGCAGTCTCCCTACCCTCTGCTGGGATAGCGTCAGGGAGCGTCTAAAAAGTGGTCAGAGGAGACAACTCTGGTCTTCCCACAAGCCCGAGTAACATCCACAGCACAGACCTCTATTGGGCTTTCTCTTCCAACCCCAACCCCTTCTAACAGTTTGGAGTTACAGAGCCAATGTGGGCATTGGTGGAGCCTGGGGGTTGAATGAGCCATTGCTGGCCCCTCGCCCACATCTCCCCTCCATGTCACCAGACTCTGAGCAAGGCGACTTCACCACTTGTCTCCCCAAACTTCCCTTTATCTGTACTTCTCACCATCCCCAAACCCCCAAATCCAGCATCTTTCCTCTGTGGTGGCAGCTCCCCAGGAGCATGACCCAGGGCTGGCGGGACCCCAGCCTTCCTCCTGCAGCTCTGGCTGCTTCCTGGGAAGGGGGCAGCTCCAGGAGGGCAGCCCCACCTCACCTGTCCTATCTCCCCTCACTGCATCCAGTGGCGGGTGAGGTGACCCCATGGTGCTACATTTAGGGCTGGACTTTGTGTCACCTTTCATCCTTAAAGAAAGCTGCTTTCTCTAAGGGACCGAGGAAGAGGAAGAAAGTGAGCAGAGGTGAGGAAACCTACTTCCATGGGCCTCAGGGCCACGAAATCCTTGGTTCAGGGCTGAGACAAACTTGGAAGAGGGGCTTACTGGGGGCTGAGGGGCAAGGGGGGCGGGGCGAGCTCTGCGTACTCAAAAGGCTAAACTGGTGCCAGATCCTCTTCTCCTTTGTGCCAAATAAAAGACAGCACCAACGGCTCAGAAACTGGTCTTTCTCGGGGGGAGGGCTTTAGACCCAAAGATTGGGAAGAAAGGGAACAAAGCAGGCTGTGTTCCTGCCTGTCACTCAAGACTCTGTGTCCCCAGGTCCCGGCCCCTTCCTCCAGGGGTTCCTGCCTCCCTGAGGCCCAACTCCGGGCCCTCACCACGGAAAGTGAGCCCCAGTCTGCTGGAGGGAGGATGGGGAGTGGGTGTCCACAGAGGAGTGGGGCCTGTCTCCTAACTCCCTGCTGAACGGAAAGACGAGGTCCCTGACCTCAAACACGACACGCGAAGCTCAAGGATTAAATTAAACCACACAGGGCGGTCCCACTCTTTCATGCCGATTTCCAGTGTTCCCACCTTCCCACCTCTCCCTGCTCCCGGCTACCAGCCATGACCACCTGCTCCATCCTTGTCCCTCTCGTCAGAAGGAAAGGCAGTTGAGTTCAGGCCTCCGGTGTCTATGGGGAGGAGTTGCTTCAGCCACCACTCAGGCCATCTGCCCTCTGCTGCCTGGCTGGACTCTGGCCAGTGCAAAGATGACCTGAGCCATCAGAGGACGTCGGGGGGGAGGGGTGCTCAGGTTGGGACTGGACTCGCTGAACTGCCCCCACGAGCACCGATTTCATGCCTGGGACCCCCTGAGATGTGGCCTCTCCCCACAGCTGGTGACTGACGCTCTCTGGTCCCAAAACATCCAGAAGACCCTGAGGGTCTGACAGTGGCCACAGACCCAGCCTCCGATGGTAACCATGCCCTGCCCAAAAGCCCACAGGACAGCCCTGAACCGAGCCCACATGGGGGCAGCGTGATGCGGAACAAGCAGGGCTTGGGTCAGAGACACCCAGACCCTGGCTCTAGCTCCTAGCTGTGGAGTTGGGACAAGTCCCGGTCCTTCCTGAGCCATCTGCAGATGGGAGCTACACGCACTGTCAGGGTCACTGTGTCCATCCAGGTGCACACAGCAGGCATTCAGTCAACACTCGCACTGCCTCTCCTTCAGCCGTGCAGCTAAACACAACCTCCCAACAGCCAGGCGGGCAGGAGGGTGAGAGAACGAATTCTCTGAGGGAGGGCAGGCGAAGAAAATGCCAGGTGAACTGGCTGGTCTCTAGTTTTTCTTCAATAGGTGCCCGAGAGAAAACGCAGTGGTTCCTGAGCATCCAAGTCAACAGGGAGCGGAGAAGGGAAAGGAAGTGAAGAAGCCCAAGACTGCCAGACGACAGCGGAAATCACCCCCAGTTCACTTTGCCACAGAGATCCTTCCCCCTCAGGTCCCCAGTCTCACCCCCCTCTTAAGGTCATCCATTTCAGTGGCCCTGGACCCACAGAAGGAGGAGGGAGAGGAGCCAAGGGCCCCAGGGAAGATATCCACCCAAACAGATCCCTCTGGGGATCCCAAAGTGGGGGCTCCACAGACAGGGCCAGCCAAACCCAAGTGAGCCCAGCTGAATTTCGAATTTAACGGCTGCATGGGAACAAAGGCAAACATTCCAGGTCAGAAACGCATCCTTCCCACCCCGCCTGCCCCCCTGATCCCCACAGACACACGGGGGCTGTGCTCGGGCTCTCCTGGGCTAATTCAGTGGTTTTCAAGCTGTGTTCCGTGGAGCCCTAGTGGCTTCTTGGAGGTTCCTGCGCCTTCGGGGCCGAGGGGTGCAGACTCCGGGAGCAGATCCGAAGAGCTGTTTGTTCCTTCTTTATTGTGATCTGTTTTGCACATTAGATCGGTTTGAAGGACAGCTTCCCATGTTTAAAAATTTTGCAAAAAGAATCCTGGACCAAATGACCCCTTGAGTGCCAACACCCTGCAGGTCCACAGTTCAGCTGGAACGGCTCTGGCTGCCCTCCCCCCAGGCAGGGCTGCCCTCGAGCCTTGGAGGACACCAACGGAAGGTGCTGGGGAAAGGAGGAGGGAGGGCGAGGGCCCAGCAGCTCGGGCGCCCTGGACTTTCCTCTGCACACACAGAGAAGAGCAGTGCTCCCAGCAGAGCGGCCCCTGCGAGGCCCCCTCCTCGTCAGGGCCTGCAGGGCCCAGCCCCGCCCCCGTGCGCTCAGGAGCCCTGCATCTCCATCCAGTCCCTCTGGTGCAGGATGTGCTGCAGCAGACCGTTGACCACGTCCAGCGTCTCATCCTTCTCCAGCACGATGTCATAGGAGTCCATGTAGCGCTCCCGCCGCTCCTCCACCTGCCCGGAGGGAGGGGAGGCTGAGGGTCCCCCCAAGTCCCCAGCCCCCTGCCTCACCCACTGCCTCTGACTCTCTAGAACCCGGGGCTGTGGGATGAGGACATTCAAGCTGCAACTCGCCAGGAGTTGTTCAAGGTTCCCAGGACCTGCCCTTTGGAGACATGGATGGCAATGGGCACGGGCTGCCATAATTAACCCCTGGGTCAATGTCAAAAGGACAGTAAGAAAGATTAAATTTTAAAAACCAGATGCTACCTCTAATCTATCTGGATTGAATCTTCACAAGGCCCAAGCATCCTGTGGGACTTCAGCACCTGCTGACTGAGGATGTGGACTGGTGGCCTTCTAGCTTGATATCATACTGTGCCCCTTTACGACCACACTGCTTTCGCCCCTGGTCTGTTCTTGTATTTCTCTTCTCTAAATTATAAGCCCACACCCAGAATGCTGACACCTCCCATCTCAATCACGCCTTACAGGTATGATTTAGGATTTAGGATTTTGTCAGCCTCACCAATTCCTAAACTATGTCACCTTGGGCAAGTTACCTAACCAGCCCGACTCAGTTTCCTCAAGTGTAAATGGTGTAATGGTTACTCCTCAGAAGGCTGGTGTGAGGATTATAGGGGTTAATGTGCCTGGCATGTGGTGGATACTCATTAAGCGTAGGCTCCAATTAAGTGCCTGGTGTTACCCCGTCTCTGAACTCCAGTGTCATGCCGTGTGGTGAGCACGCAGCCATAGTTACTGGTCTTGTTTTCCTATGAGAATATGGAATATTCTCCTGGAGAATATGGCTTGTGTCTTACTTCGGTACCTCTACTTAACACAGTGTCTAGCACATGGAAGGTGTTTGATAAGCATTTGTTAACAGGAATTGAGGGAGAAGCAAGCCACGAAGAGCCCTGGTCACCTACCTACCTTGTCATTTAGGAAGCCAATCTTGAGAATGTTCTCCACCCCAGGAACCCCATCGGCCATAGTGAGGTCTCCCATGGAGTCTCCCAGCAGGAGGATGTTGGTTTTGCCCTGAAGCTGCTGGAAGTAACCGGAGTTCTCGCACACGGAGCTGTTCTTGTTGTACGTGTGTATGAGCTGGCCCTTGAACCCCTGGAGGAAGCCCTGAATCATCAGGAGACAGACAGATGCGTTACGGGGACACTTCTAAGGCCAGTTTTCCATTGTCTCCGTCGCAGAGGAAAGGGAGTCCTGAAAGCCATAGATAATGCCAAAACTTCACTGTTTTCTCAACTAAAGGTTGGCAAGCTCAGGCCCATGGGCCAGAGTTGGCCACTTTCTGTAAATTAAGGTCTACTGGAACCCAGCCAGGCCCATTTGTTGATGTCTTGTCTGTGGCTGCTCTTTCGTGTGGCAGAGTGAGGAGTGGTGACAGAGATCATATAGCCCACAAAGCTCAAGACATTGATTACCTGGCCTCTTACAAAAAGTCTGCAACCTCTGGTCTAAACGAACAGGGACCATCCAATATGCTGATGCCCTGCTCTGGTGGAAGCATGAGGCCCGTGGTACAAGCACCGTTCAGGCTACATGTGTCTTAAGCCTCAGCTGTGGGCCGCGTCCTGACCACAGGTCAAAGGGATGACAATTCCGGCCATTGGTTTTAAGGGCAAGAAGAGAGAACATGGTGAGTTGGAGCAGCCCAACTCTGGCTCTAGAAAAACAAGTCAAAGTCTAAGCTCTTGAGTACCCGGGGTGGCACATGACCCATGACAGAGATGTGGGGCCTGGCTGACCCCTGAACTAGGGTCCCCCACAGCGAAGCCGACTATCGGCCAAACACCAAAGAGTAGGTCCTTCAAAAATAACTGTCCTTAGCTGGCATAAAGAAATAAGTAAATGCCCGAGGGCAAAGAAGCGAGCATGTCCCCACCTCCCTCCCCGGGTTAGGGCTAATGTTTCGGGTGACGTGTCCTGGCTGGCAGTCCCCACGCCTCTTCTATTCCCAGCCCAAATGAGATCTGGCTTACATCTTCATCAAAATCCATGTAGTTGGACACAATATGGATGTTAGGGTGGAACACTTTCATCTGTTGGATAATTTCCTCCAGGATGTCACCAATGCCCGCGGAAAAGATGAAAAGGGGGACGTTGTTCTGGTAGAGGGTGTTGAAGAACGTCTTGTACCCCTCCCTGAAAAGAGAGGAAGAGGCTCTGAAATGGCACGGCCTCTGCTACAGTTCTTCATAGTCTACTGGGGTTATATATTATTAAATTTTCTTTTTTTTTTTTAATTTTTATTTTTTCCTTTTTCTCCCCAAAGCCCCCCAGTACATAGTTGTGTATTCTTCGTTGTGGGTTCTTCTAGTTGTGGCATGTGGGACGCTGCCTCAGCGTGGTCTGATGAGCAGTGCCATGTCCGCGCCCAGGATTCGAACTAACGAAACACTGGGCTGCCTGCAGCGGAGCGCGCGAACTTAACCACTCGGCCACGGGGCCAGCCCCTAAATTTTCTTTTTTAAAAATATTTTAAATTGATGTATAAAATGCATACAGTAAATGGTTAAAGTGCACTTATCTTACGCGTTCGGCTCATATTTACATATACATACACCCCTGCCATTACTAACCAGATCAAGGTTCCCGCATGTCACCCCGTCAATGCCATCCCTCATTTCCACTTCACACCACCATTGGTTAGCTTTGCCTTTCCTTGAACTTCATATAAACGGACTCATTTTTGTTGTTGTTGTTTCTGGATTATTTAGCTCTAGCAAAACACAACCAGGCAGCTGTCCTGGGGCAGCTTCACTGAGGAACACCCCAACCCCGCTCCGGCATTCACTGGGTCTGCACACGTCTCTACTCTCTTGGCTTTTCACGAGCTAGCCTTTCTCCCCAGTTAGGACACATAATCCTTGCGGGCAGGCACCCACGTCAACCCCTTCCTCTATGTGTCCACATCCCTTCTCCAGGAAAGAACACTCCAGCAGGGAGAGCTGTACGGTGAAGGCTGCCGATGATCAAGGGTCCCAGGCCAGCTGATACCCACGTCTGGATAAAGAACACCAGTTACCATGGGGCCGCACAAGTCTTTTTACCACTGGGAAAAATGATCTGGACGCTGTCTGTTCTAGGAGACAAAGTCCTGGTCACGTGCACACTACGTCCACTACCAGCAGACTGCCTTAGCTGTATCGAGAGAGGAGAGCAAGACTTTCCACGTCAGCTGCTCGCGGTGCTAAGCCTCTTCTGACTCTCCCAGCAACTAACTCCTTTCCACTCGTTCCCAGCCTCTTTTTTGCGAGCAAACTAGTTCCAAACAGTCTGGCAGAAACGTTTCCGAGCAGAAAGCTTACCTCAGCATCGCGTTGGACTCCCTGACCACCTGCGCTATCTGAGACTTCCGAATCTTCTGCTGACACAGGAGGTTGTGCGCCTTGGTCCACCTGGAAACAGACACCCCACAAAACCCTCAATTCAAATCGCTAAGTGAGTGGAGCACCCTGTCCCTTTGCAGGGCCATGTCCCCTCTGGAGGGATGACAACGGAGGGCTCATCCTTTTCCACAGAGCCATCTCCTGAAGGAGCTCCTTGAAAGGAGAAGGGTGAGAAAGCTACACAACAGGGAGACGAGTTGGGCACGAGGAGTGCTGATGTCAGGGCTCTTCAGGGGCCGGCTCCATGGCCGAGTGGTTAAGTTCATGCGCTCCGCAGCGGCGGCCCAGGGTTCAGATCCTGGGCGCAGACATGGCACCGCTTGTCAGGCCACGTTGAGGCGGCGTCCCACAACCCACAACTAGAAGGACGTGCAACTGAGATATATACAACTGTGTGCAGGGCGGGTTTGGGGAGATAAAGCAGAAAAAAAAAATTGGCAACAGTTGTTAGCCCAGGTGCCAAAAAAAAAAAGGAAGATTGGCAACAGTTGTTAGCCCAGGTGCTAATCTTTAAACAAAAAAGAAAAAAAAAAAAGGCTCTTCTGAATCCCTTCCCCCCGACCCGACTCTCGGGAGGACTGGGGCTCTGTCCAGTGACACTGGCTTCTGTAGGAGGGTTATCTCCCCAAAGCGCTATTCCCCCAAACCCAGGGGCTTCTCACTCGTTCCAAGGGTTCTTGGTGGGCACCTGCTCTGGCAGTAGCTATCAGTAGCCCCGGTGTGTCTGGACAATGGTTCTAATAGCCGGGCCTGTGGCGTTCAGGTACACATCCAGTAAGGTAAGGGGGCTTGTCATCTCGTTAAGCTCAGGAAACAGACACCCCTCCCAGACCAATCCATCCTGAGGGCAGGAGCCTGTCACTGCCACCACCACTTACCATTCCACCATATGAGGCAACTTCTCTTTGATGGTCCGGTGTGGGTCAATCTCAATCGGGTAATAGTGGTGAAGGAGCATTTTGAGCTGGGACACCCAAATGAAGAGAAAAGCTGTTAGTCCACATGAGGTTTTCCCCAGCAAAG
Source organism: Equus caballus (assembly GCF_041296265.1). Lineage (NCBI taxonomy): Eukaryota > Metazoa > Chordata > Mammalia > Perissodactyla > Equidae > Equus > Equus caballus. The sequence goes on along the minus strand of NC_091694.1, from coordinate 21,021,275 downwards.
TCCTACAATTTAGGGGGAGAAGAAAATCACCCCGAAGACGCAACCTTGCGTGAGGAAGTGTGGGATCCGCAGAGCTGGTCACCCCTTGCACTCACCCTGAGAGAGCGAGCTCTGAGCATCAGGCACATAAAGAGCTTTTGCTATCACATAACCGGGTCACTAGGATTTTGTTGTTGTTGTTGCTGTTAATTAGCTCAGTCATCAGGCTTTAACCAGTAAGAACTGATTTAATGCCGTGTTCCCCAAAATGTGGTACACCTTCTCCGGCGGCAGGCAAGATAACTCTGAGGGTCACATGGATAAACACTTTTCGTTATAGTAGTTTTAGATTCAGCTTGACCATTAGAAATGTACATTAGAAGAAGAAAACTAGCACATCAAACTCGTGCTTTCACAAAGCTTTGTTTCTTTTCTAAGTTAATTGCATTTAGATTTTTAAAAGCAGGTCAATTTAAAGAAAATACTTAGTAAAAGTCATACACAGATATGGCAAAAAAAAAAAATCATGAAAGTGGAACTAGCAGACTGTAGTCTGGGACACAGCACGTCAGTGGACCACTCCCTCCCACGGCCAGCATCAGGTGAACCACCTCCCGAGCATCTCTATGAGCTCCTTGCACCAAGGTTTCCTTCCACATGCCAGGACCCTTGACCCTTTTGGGAGGCTGTGTTAGGGATCGTGTCACACAGGGTCAGTCAGTAACAGTGCCCAATAAAAATGGGAATTGACCTGGTAAAGAATCCTAATTTTAATATATGCACGGTCTTGGATATTATGAGATCAATGGAGTCCCTGACCATCGGTCCAAAGGAGGGTTAAATGCAAAGATCACACACGAATAAAGGCAGAAAGTGCCAGAAACGTATTAAGATTCTCAATGTGGGTGTTTTTTTGAGTGTGGTAAATTTTTCTAAAAGTATAGTAGAACTCGACAGAAAAGTATTATTTATTTATTTATTTATTTATTTATTTTGGTGAGGAAGATTGTCTCTGAGCTAACATCTGTGGCCATCTTTCTCTATTTTGTATGTGGGATGCCACCACAGCATGGCTTGACAAATGGTGTGTAGGTCTGCGCCCGAGATCTGATCTCATGAACCCACAGCCACTGAAGTGGAGTGTGCAAACTTAACCGCTAAGCCACTGGGTGGCCCCAGAAGAATATAATTTTTAAAAAAGAAAAAAAAGATTTTGAGCCAGCCCTGATAGCCTAATGGTTAAAGTTTGGTGCTCTCACTGCTTCAGCAGCCAGAGTTCCTTTCCTGATCGTGGAACCACACCACCCGTCTGTCAGTTGCCACGTTGTGGCGGCAGCTCACATAGAAGAACTAGAAGGACTTACAACTAGGATTTACAACCATGCTTGGGGCTTTGAGGAGAAAAAAAAAGAGAAAGACTGGCAACAGATGTTAGCTCAGGGCAAATCTTTCCCTGCAAAAAAAAAAAAAAAGAAAAGAAAAAAGATTGTATACATAAAATTGCTTTATTTATTTTTTGAGGAGCCCATCAACAGCAAGAATCTTAGTTTTCTCTAGCTTTTTTACACCAGAGAGGGCATCGAAAGCTACTGTCTGATTTGTGGATGCAACTTTCTGGAGGCTGATAAGATCAGGGACGTGAGGAACCACAAAAAGTGACTTGCCAAAGGCAATCAGTGGAGCCAGAACCTACCTTAAGCGAAAAGTGTCATCTCCAGAGAGAGAGGTTTTAGAAATATAAGCGCTACCCAGAATTCACCACCCAGCTCAGTAATGAGTAAGCCTGACAGAGTGTTAGAAGAGCTGACCAATATGACAGACCAACGACACCTAGGACGCAATTCAGTGAATTTCCTAACGAAGTGGAACTAAATGATGTAGTTATTCAGCAGAGAGAGCTCAGCAACCTGCAGAGAAACGCACGATGAGCACGGCTCTGCTCTGGCAAAGAGGCACTGACGGGAAGAACATGGAGCCAAGGAAAACGGACTCCAAGGCTACAGGGTTCCCTTTACAATATTTGCATGCATCTTACAGAAATGGGAGTCATCACACCTTGACGTTAATTCAGAATTTTTTCTTGATACCTGTAGCCTTGCCAAGGAAACGGTATTATCAAGGAAAGGGCATAAGGTAGTGGAAAGAGTTTAGGACAGAATCAGATTTATGGGAAAGCCAAGCTCTGTGCTTTGCCGTGTGACGTTGGGTAAGCTGCTCAACCTCTCCAAGCCTCTGTTTTCTCATCTGTTAAATGGAGACAATAATGGTTCTATCCGTCTCTCGGAGTTGCGGGAGGGTTAAACAACAAACACGAAGTCTCCTGTTAACTCTATAGCTAGTAGTAAACATAACTCCCATATTCCGACCATCAATCATCTTAAGTCTGGGCCAATAAGGGAAAGCTGCCTCAGTCCATTACGACTAGGTCCATCTGAGCACAACAACAACAGATTTTTAAAAAATTAATCTTCTCAGGTCTCTATCCCGGAATCTTCGGTCCTAACTGAGAAGCATTTGAAGCAGTATGTGAGAGCCGTTCCTGAGCAAGGCAGGGGAGCAACTCACCTCTTTCCGGCACTCCTCGCTGATGATCTTGCTGTCATCCAGAATATCTGCAAAAACATAAGACTCCTTTTACTTGCCCATTAGAAGCCTTCATCTTGTGGAGCCCAACAAAGCAAGCTAGTCTGTTACTCACTGTGAGAAGAAGGGCATCGCTTTCCATTGTATGCGAACCTGCTCAAGGTCATGTCAAAATCAGAAATGACCTAAAATGCAAGAGAGAGATGACGCCTAGACAGGCTCCTTCCTGCCCGGGTGGGGGGGGTGGGGGGTGACTGGAAGTCAAAACAGGTCAGAGAGGGAAGGAAGAACCAATCCCAGCTAGTACACGTTTAACCGGACGCCCAGCCTCTTCGGGGTGGCGGTGGGGGCTGAACAATCAGGACCCCCTTGACTCTTTCAACTGCACTCATCTCAGTGCCCTGGGTCCTTCCTAAGTGCTTCCACCTTTATGGCCCATCTCCACACCTGCACCTTCTTGGGGAGCGCGCTGACCGCGGCTGGTGTGGAGAAGAAGCCCCGGGGCCTGGTGTGGGGTGCCCTCTAACTAAAGGAAGCAGCATGACAGTATTGAGAATTTGAAATCCAGGTTTTCAGGCAGGTGGGCTCTTCCCCAAGGCAAAACCGGCGAACCAACCCGCATGCCCTCAGGCCGCTGGCCATTTCTAGAGGCTGGGGGCTTGTAGGTGTCCGCAGCAACGCGGGAAGGCTCCATGGGCAGACACCTCCCCAGGCCCCCCCAGAAACGCCCCCCGCCCCAGCCGGCGGCCTCACCAGGGTCAGTACCTGTAAGCGGTCTCCCCCGCCCCTGCGGAGGGCGCCCACGATCTCCTGCACCCGCCCGGGCTGCCGCATCAGGACCGTGGCCTTCATCAGGATGCTCACCTGTCCCGAGACCCGAGAGAACCGATGACCACGGCACCCCGTTGCGCCCAAGGGAGCCCGGGCTCGCTCGGAGCCCTGTGAAGCCGGGCCGGGGGCACCTACTTGCTGGGGTGGAGCGGCGGGGCCGAGGCAACCCGCTGCGCGCCCCAGAGCGTCCCGGGGGTCGGGTCCCGCCCCACGCCGGACGCTTCCTCCCGCCTCACCTCCTCCGCCATGGCGCTCGCCACCGGGTTGGCGGCGCGGGGACAACGACCGCCCCGCGGCCGCACTGCGCAGGCGCCGCCTCCGCCGGGTCCCCCGCCAGCCCGGCGATGCCGGGAAGATGCAGGCGCCGCCTTCAAGGGCTGCGGGGTCCGCTAGGAGACCCTGGTTCAGGGCTCCGTGTTGAGGAGGGTGAGGGTCCCAAGGAGTTGGGGTTACTGGATGCCACTCTTTCTAGAGCAAAAACCTTGGCAAGAGTGGTCACTTCCAGACTTAACAGTTTGCACGACAAAATAGCGAACGGATGGGAGGGGGTGTGAAAGAGCCATAAAGTGAGTTCTGATAACATCCTGAAGGTGCTTCCTTAACTGCACCCACTCCTCATCCCAGAAGAAAATGAGTGGCTAACTCTCAGTCCCGCGGGCAGGAAGGCCCTGGACAGCAGGGCCGGAATCAAATCTAATGAGCTTTCCTCTTGCCTTCTGCCTCCTCTGACTTGCTTTCCCTGAACTCAGTGTCTGGGGGCCAAGTGTGGAGAAGAAGACAGATGAATGCTGCAGAGATACGGAACTGGGCGACTGAAGTGGCCAACAGGAATCTGAGTTCATAAGAACTGACATGTGGTGTTGGTGGTCACAGTCCTGTTCCAGGTTCAAGGACACAGAAGGCGGTGTGGCGTGGTCTTCAGCCTGAGTGGTGTGTTGGGGGAGGGGAGAAGGAAGGAGGACAGGGACAGGAGAGAGTTCCAGAACCTGAGAACACAATCCCGAGAGTGATCTCACTGCGGGCCCAGGATTCTGGAACTTGGGCTGCCTGATGGGCCCTATATGAAAGATGTAGTAGGGAAAAGGAGCGACAGCTGGCTAAAGGGGCCCCCCCACAACCCTCCCCCATCACCCTAGGAGAGCAGCCTCTCTCCGCTGGTCCCAGGGTGCCATGGAGATGGAGAGCGCAGCGGCCTCCACACGTTTCCACCAGCCTCACATGGAGAGGAAGATGAGTGCGATGACCTGTGAGATCTTCAACGAGCTTAGGCTAGAGGGCAAGCTCTGCGACGTGGTCATCAAGGTCAATGGCTTTGAATTCAATGCCCACAAGAACATCCTCTGTAGCTGCAGTTCCTACTTTAGGTATAACAGGGTTGCTGAACTAAGCCAAAGGGGGAATTTGGCTCATTTTGAGATGTTTTGGTTCATTTCATCTTTCCCACCCCACCATCTTAAGTTTAGGGACACTGTCAAAGCTCTGGCTCCTGTCGCTTGGCTCCTTTGTCTTCTGAAGAGGCCGAGCTAGGGCCAGAGCCTCTTCTTTCTAGTTTTCAACCAACTGTTGGTGGGCCTGCTGCTTTTTTTCTTTGATTCTCACCCAAACCAACCTTTGGGAAGGTTGGACACCCGTACTGGATTTCCTACTTAAACCTAGATGACAGTGCCACTTCAGCCACCTCTTATGTCCCTATCCCGGTAGAGACTACAGGCATACCTCGTTTTGTTGCGCTTCGCAAATAGTGAGATTTTTACAAGACCCTCCACCAGCAAAAAAGATTACAACCCGCTGAAGGCTCAGATGACGGTTAGCAATTTTTAACAATAAAGCATTTTTAAATTAAGGTATGTACATTGTTTTTTTAGAGATAATGCTATTGCACACTTAACGGACTACAGTATGGTGTAAACATAACTTTTATATGCATTGGGAAACCAAAAATTTGTGTCTCACTTTATTGCAATATTTGCTTTATTGTGGTGGTCTGGAACCGAACCCACTATATCTCCGAGGTATGCCTGCATCTCAAACGGGGTGATAAATTAACAAGGACTGAGGGGATGCGAAGGGGGATGAGGAGAAAGAACCAAGAAAATATTTATCAGATGAAAAAGGGAGTTTGGGCCAAAACCATTGTAACCCAGGAAGTGGAAGAGGGATTTTTGTTCATGAGCTGAAAATGTTTGAATGATCCGTTCCAGTGAAGATATGATGAACGCATCCCACCTGTGGCTAAAAATTCTCATTCATCTAGACCTATAGCAGAGTCTACAAAAAGACCAGACAGTGACTATTTTAAGCTTTGCAGGCCATACTGTGTCTGCTGCCACTCCTCCACTCTGCCTCTGTAGTGGGAAAGCAGCTGTAGACGAGGCTGAAGGGCTTGTCTGCGTTCCTATACATTTATTCATGGACACTGAAATGCGAATTTATTATAACTACCAGGTGTAACAAAATCTTTTGATTTTTCCACCATTAAAAAATGTAAAAATGTTCTTAGTTCATGGGCAGTACAAAAACAAGAGACAGGCCAAATCTGGCCCAGAGGCTGTCTGTGCAAATCTCTGCTCCAGGGAAGAATTTGATCTCTAAGCCTATATTCCCTTAAACTTCCTAGAAAAAGGAAGCAAAATATATTAGGGTAGGGACTTCCGTCTTGTTCAATATCTAGAAAAGTACTTAGCTACATAAGGGCAGCCCAATAAATAGCTGTGGAATTGTAGTCACTCATTCTTTCAAAGATTATTTATTGAGTGCCTCTTCTGTGATAGGCACTATCCTGGGTACTGGAAATAAAACAATGAATAAAGAGATAAAAATTCCTGTTCTCATGAAGCTTACCTTCTAGTAGGAGGAGTAGGCATTAAGTAAATAAAATACATATCATAAGTGCTAGGGGAAAAAAGAAGATAGAGAACAGTGGGTGGCAATTTTAAATAGGATTATCACTTTGCTGACAAAGTGACATTTGAGCAAAGACGTCAAGGGAATGAGGGAGTGAGAAATATGGAAGTATGGGGGAGCCTTCCAGGCAGAGAGGGAACAGCAAGTTCAAAGGACCAAAGATGGAAGCACCTCTGGTGTAGTCAAGGAAGAAAGCCTGGAGGGGCTGGAATGGAATGAGAGGGAAGGGGGAAGACGGGAGGAAGTATGGTCAGAGGGGTATTACTGGTCCAGATTTCAGAGGACTTTTGTAGCCCCTGGTAAGGACTCTGTATTTTACTGTAAGAAGGGAAGTCAGTGGAGGGTTTTGAGCGACAGATGAATACAAACTCATAAGGTGGCTGCGATAAGACTATAAACTCTGGAGGTGTCAAGGGCAGAAGCAGGAAGATCAGTTAGGAAGTTACTCCCAATAATCTGGGCAAGACATGGTTGTGGCTTGGACCAAGGAGATAGCAAGAAAAGAGGTGAGAAGTGATCCGATTCTGGATAGGTGTTGACTGAATAATACTTATTTAAAAAGTGTACTGCTCAAGTTTAATTTCCTTAAGCAAGGTAGAATTTGGTGGGCAATGTGTTGGGACAGAAGAGACCTGGGTCTTACTCCCAGCTCTCGATCTCGATCCCTCCATCCACAAAATGGGAAAAGGACCTAGTTATCCTGAGGATGATGAGAGTGACCGAAGTCAAGGTTCTTGGAAAGATTCTCTTGCTCAGTGTATAAAGTACAGTCTGCCCTCCCCCTCCCCACGCCAGTTTATTTCCAACATACTCGTTGTGCACTCCTTGGAAAATGTCCAAACTCTGCTCAAGAAGAGGTGGGGAAGAACAGGGGAAACTGGAGAGAAATGTTGCAGTGGCTGCTAGTTTCTTTCTTTTTTTCCAGAGCTTTGTTTACAAGTGGCTGGAACAACACTGAAAAGAAGGTATACAACATTCCTGGAATTTCCCCCGACATGATGAAGCTCATTATTGAATACGCGTACACCCGGACCGTCCCTATCACCCCGGACAATGTGGAGAAGCTGCTGGCTGCTGCAGACCAGTTTAACATCATGGGTATTGTCAGGGGGTGCTGTGAGTTCCTCAAGTCGGAGCTGTGTTTGGATAATTGTATCGGCATCTGCAAGTTCACAGACTACTACTACTGCCCCGAGCTGAGGCAGAAGGCCTACATGTTCATATTGCACAACTTCGAGGAGATGGTGAAAGTCTCAGCAGAGTTTTTAGAGCTCTCAGTCACTGAACTTAAGGATATCATTGAGAAAGATGAGCTCAACGTCAAACAAGAAGATGCTGTATTTGAGGCAATTTTAAAATGGATCTCTCATGACCCCCAAAATAGGAAGCAGCATATTTCAGTTTTGCTTCCCAAGGTCAAGTTTAGTTGTTTTTTGTGGGATGCTTAATCGCTCACTTTTGATTCATTTATCCCAGAGGGATTGTCCTAAGAGCCATATTCAGATGTCTGAGAGTCCAGGGCTGTATTTACACATACTTACACAGAAGGCATCTGCTACTATTCTCTGGAACTTTGCAGTTTTCTTTGCCCTTGCATTGCTAGTTCCTTCTACCCCAGTGACAGCCTTTGACCAAAATTCTCCCTAGTAGTGGGAGGAAAGGGCAAGGTCTTCAAAAAAATTCTAAAGGTCTTTCTTTCCTATTTTCCATTTTGTGAGTCTCCCTAAACCCAAGATAGAAGTTGGACTAGAAACAAAACCACGAGTATTGCACTTGATTGTAGCCATTTGGTGCCAATTCATGTTATTTTACATAGAGAGATACAGATACTCAATTACTGAACAATTACCACAGCTCCTTCTGGTCTAATAGTACATCCAATGGCCAAGGGATGGGCTAGCTCTGTGACCACTCGAGGTACCTTCAATCTAGCTCATTCTCAGCCTCCAAATGTATACCACCTCCAAAAAACAAATATTTAAACTGTGAGTTTTAAATTTCAAAAACAAAACAAAATATAACCCTACTACAATTCAAAGGCAGACTATAAAACAGGCGGTTTGGGATATGGGTTTTCCAGGCGCCCTCAACTTCATCTGAATGACTCTGTATTTCCTTTTTAGGTTCGCCTGGCCCTAATGCATGCTGAGTACTTCATGAACAATGTTAAGATGAATGACTATGTCAAAGACAGCGAGGAATGCAAGCCAGTCATCATTAATGCCCTAAAGGCCATGTATGACCTAAACATGAATGGACCCTCTAATTCTGACTTCACCAACCCACTCACCAGGCCCCGCCTGCCCTATGCCATCCTATTTGCAATTGGTGGCTGGAGTGGTGGGAGCCCCACCAATGCCATTGAGGCATATGATGCTCGGGCAGACAGATGGGTGAATGTCACTTGTGAGGAAGAGAGTCCCCGTGCCTACCACGGGGCAGCCTATTTGAAAGGCTACGTTTATATCATTGGGGGGTTCGATAGCGTAGACTATTTCAATAGTGTTAAGCGTTTTGACCCAGTCAAGAAAACTTGGCACCAGGTGGCCCCGATGCACTCCAGACGTTGCTATGTCAGTGTGACAGTCCTCAGCAATTTTATTTATGCCATGGGAGGATTTGATGGCTACGTGCGTCTCAACACTGCTGAACGTTACGAGCCAGAGACCAATCAGTGGACACTCATTGCCCCCATGCACGAACAGAGGAGTGATGCCAGTGCCACTACACTCTATGGAAAGGTAAGAACGGGGCGGTGGGGGCAGTGGAAGCAAATATGCCCAGAAATAATGCTCTTCTTTGTTTTCTGGGGTGGATGGAAAACAGAAGTGGCAGTACTCACTGTGCAGTACTAACGCCTTCCTGAAAAGACTAAACGGCCCTTTGTAACTGTCTTTTCTTATTTTACTTAGTAAAAAGCAACGTGGAACAAAGAAACTCAGATTGTACAGGCTGGCATCAGAAGTGTCCCCCCACCGCTATATACATACCCTTTCTTTCTACTCCACAGAGGTAACAATTTTAACAATCTTGGAACTCTCTTTACACACAGGTCTACATATGTGGTGGGTTTAACGGAAACGAATGCCTGTTCACAGCAGAAGTGTACAACACTGAGAGCAATCAGTGGACAGTCATAGCACCCATGAGGAGCAGGAGGAGTGGAATAGGCGTAATTGCTTACGGAGAACACGTATATGCAGTGAGTTTATCTTGTACCACCACAAAAACCATACCCTTAGATTTTCAGCAGCAAATGGGTTTACACTACCATTGGGAAGCAGTTCAAACTTTTTTCCCCATAGAAGATAGTGGAAAAGGGATGTATGAAATCACTGGTCCCCTCGAAGAGGGCCTCCTGGTGCACAGAAGCAATGGCTAACAGCCAACCGTGTTTCCTTTGCCGTCTGCAGGTAGGCGGCTTTGATGGAGCCAATCGCCTTAGGAGCGCAGAAGCCTACAGCCCAGTGGCTAATACCTGGCGCACGATCCCCACTATGTTTAATCCTCGTAGCAATTTTGGCATCGAGGTGGTAGATGACCTCTTGTTTGTGGTGGGTGGCTTTAATGGCTTTACCACCACCTTTAATGTTGAGTGCTATGACGAAAAGACCGACGAGTGGTACGATGCTCACGACATGAGTATATACCGCAGTGCTCTGAGCTGCTGCGTGGTACCAGGGCTGGCCAATGTTGGGGAATATGCAGCTAGACGGGACAACTTCACAGGATTAGCACTGCGAGATGAAGTCAAGTACTCTGCTTCAACAAGCACCCTACCTGTATGAGCCTCTTCATTTAGCTAATAAAAAGTCTAAGCAATAAGAATTAATTCTTTTTTAAAATAAATGCAGTGTTTAAACCTGTAAGAGTACTGGAAAATGTTCAACTTAAGGGAGCCAAGGATTGGATGAATGAGGGAGTAAAAAGGAAGAAGGCAATTATATCTGACAGTGCAAATAAAAAGGAAAAATCACACAGTACAAACCAGCTCTAAAGAAATACGTTTATTTAAAACTTACACTGAGACAAGTAGTAGCTTTAACACAGAACAAGATAGCTTTAGGAACACAAAACAAGCTATTTTACAATGTAATGTCTCAAAGTGTCCTAAATTCTACATCTCCTCTGACTTCATAGGAGAGTCGAGATTTCACTTTCAGTGGAGTGGGGGCTCGGATAACGCCAGCCAAAAACTCACTGGGTATCAGCTCCAACTAATAATTTATCTTACAGATAACTCGGCGAGCCCTAGTACGTGGATCATAAGATCTTTAGACATCTAGCAAGCACTACTTCTCACGGGTGCGTTATGCAGGAGGATTAAGTTAACAAGTGCTCTACTGTATGTGCTTCAGTGCGACATTCGTAGTAATGGTCATATAGAGTAAGACAAAAGCCCTAACAAAGATAATCGAGAAAGAGCAGTTATTCCGCTCCCCAGTTAAACTCCTTGAAGCAATATGACTACGACATCATGTTATTGTTATTGTATTGCATCACTCCATTGTGAGCTCTTTTGTTTCCAATCACCAGAACATGTTAGAATATAAGCATTATAACGAAAACAAAAATGGACTATTCTCAAGAATGTCACAAACCGGAGTGATGAACTGTGCCAAAACGTCTGACAGTCAAAAAAGGAAACTGAATGGTTTCTTAAATATTCTGCAGTTAATCAGCCATCTATAAGCACCCTACTTTTCTAGTGTAGGCAGAGAACTTGCCTCACACTTCTGTATACTTTCAAAAGACACAAAAGGTGGCCAATATACCCTTTTTATTTAAGCTTAATTTGAGGAAGTACAAAAAAAGTCCCTTTATTTATGCTTGATTAGGCCAAGTAACTAAAATATACAATTTAGCTTACCTAGCTATAGTATAGTGTTCATATTAGAGTTATGAAGCAGAGAATGAAGTATTTAAACATACAACATGCTACACTAGTCAAGAAACAGAGAGGGGAAAAAGTGTGCCCTGGAAACTGCCTTACCAGCAGCCCGAAGAGTTTAAAGTACAAAAGCACACAAGTGTTCCATAAACACTATCTTTCCAGCTTCAAACTTCTGTTCTATATTTTAAAAGTTAGTATTTTTACATTTTTTGGTCCCAGAAATACTATACGACACAAAGTGATCAAAACAAAACTGATGTCAATGAATTTTGAGATGTTTTTAGCAAAATATTTTTGAATTGGCACAGCAAAAGCAAAGTTGGATATCAAGATACACAAGACTAATCATGCAAACACCGCAAGTGAGACTTACACAGTGAGCTCATGACTGACATTCTCCAGAGACACTGATGTTTACTATAAACCGTGTGGGGTAGGTATAGTTAAAGGATATCCACTCTAAGATATAAGCAGCCTCACAAAAGGTTATGTGCAGTTATTTTACTTTTTGGTATTATCAATTCCTCTCTTTTCCTTCCACAAAACAAAAACAAAACCAACAAAAAGGTTTGCTTGAATACACATTAAGCTGTCTTTTTAAAGCTGTATTTTTAACTGCTTAGATTACCAAACACAATCTCTAAGTTGTCATCAGAAAGGAAATTTCTTTCCTAAAGAGCCATCTTAGGCTGGTTATCATAATCAGAAACTTTCCAAATACTCTGGGAAGTTACTTCCAGTTCAGAATTTCAGAATGTCAGCCTTGAACAGATTTAAGCAAATCTGGTTTCTTTCTTTATTAACAAGTTAGTTAGGATATTTCAGAAACACAAGTTATTGATGTGAAATCACACATGTGAACTCCAATATGAAAATTAGAAATTCAGTAGTCAGGAAAACCTGCACACGTCATCATGCAAGGAAGGACTTACCCCTTATTTTCAGCCATGGCCTAGGCTGCCTGCTGAGTCAAAAAACAACAGTTTCAATCAAGTTTTCAAAACCAGATTATACCTAAATCTTATGAGTCATAATTTCTGCCACATGATGTGAAAAAAAGACAAGCCTACAAATAAATTGGTAATGATTGTCTCAGAAGACAACTCTGAGATACAAAACAACCCGAAACCTAACATCACGCCCTTGTGGAGAGAAACTGGTACCCTAGGGAGCTGCTAAATTATCACCACCACCAAGAAAAGGGAGTCTGCACAGAGAAACGAGGACTGTACGCAGTGGGTTTTTCTGTCTTACTTGCATAAACCTCTCACAACTAAGAATTAGCACTTCTCAGAACCCAATGGCTGTTATTAAAATAACTAAAAGCAAATGGAAATTGAGAAAATGGTAGAGGTGGGGTAGGATATATATCCTCACATAGAAATATAACTTGCAGTTTCCCACCCCCACCCCAGGCTAAATTAAATTGTTTTAAAGCAGATTTTCAACACATTTTACTGAAAAACTTTGTCCCAGTCAGGAATACTAAGTTAGAAATTTCAGGAAAGTTCTTAGCATAGAGTCCAAGGGCTAAACATTAATAGTCTTACAGCAAATTGAGAGCCAAAAATTCTGGTTGTGCTTTTTTTTTTTTGATGTCTGACACAACTAATAGGAAGGTAAACTATAATGGACTAGGAAAAAAAATAACTGCACTTGGAATTCAACTTCTAGAATGGCATACCGGAATGTCTAAGAAGGTAGAAACATTCTGAAAGAAACAAGAAAAATAGACTGGCCGCACATTGCAAACCGTTAGAGCAGGAGTCTGTTCTGTTAACTGAATGCTAAGAGTCAACCTGAATGCTAATGTGTATAAAGCTTGGGAATACGTAAGAGAATCAGAAGGATGCATAAGAATAAATAAACACTAACTACAGAAATATATTTTTAAGAGCCATAATTATGCACCCAAATTTGGTACTCTAGACTCAGGCAAAATTCCAAAGAAAGTCTAGGGCAACTAGATAAAACATTGTAACAATCAGGGCTGAGAAGTAAGAAGGCTTCTCTTTAGCAACATTTCTCTAAATTATGTCCTTTTCATTTTGAAAAAAGTTTCTTTTAGAAAGGAATGATGATTCTATACAATACGCATTAGAGCAAAATTTAAAATTGAAGGCATTCAGTGTCGATTGTCATAGGCATTATTTATACTCATTAACTTATACTCAAGTAAGCCTGCAACTCCCGAAAAAAGTGTTTTTAAATTTTTTAATGCCTTTGATTTCTTAGGCTACACTAATAATACTTTTCTTCTTAGAGAAACAAATTTCACATATATAACTTCCTCTGTATTCAATCAGCTAAAGATCAATACTTTTGCCAGCGACATCATCTTGGAGTGATAGCTTGAAGTCTCTCACACAGTTGCAAAAGAAATGAAAATATTTAAAAATGCATGAGCCAATCACAAATTTCTCATCAGTCATCTCTTCTAGAAATAAAAATAGCATTTCTAGATAAACACATACAACAAAATATCAATGCAAACATTCTGAAATCTTGATGAAATATTGTGCTTTTTCCTTCAAATTTCAGTCTCACTATTGCACATACCTCCTGCGGATGAGGGCTCAGTGCATAAATTCTGATCTTGCCAAAACCAACCATTCAGGAAAAAATGAAAAGGAATATCAAAGTAAATGTGCAAATAAAATTGGTGCTTAAAGCATGTTCAAAACATAAGTCCCTAAAGACAAAGGAGTTAAAACTTGTTGGCAGAAAGACAGCCAAGTAACTACACCTGGTTTTTCCACTTGCCTTTAATAAGATCTTATTTAGCTAGCATACACACACAAACCAAAGTCAGAAAAACACCGCAAGTAACAAAAATTGCCACATATTGAATTGAGTTTCCCATTCTTCAGTTTTTACCTCTATTTCCTTTATATGGGGCAATAATTAGTTCAGGTAGAAAATAAGTTATCAACATACTTTTTCAAGTAACAGTCTGGGCATCTTCACCCTCACGAAACAGGTACGTATAACTGTTTTCAGCTGCGCGTATTAGAGAACCTAGCATTCGATCTGAGAGCTTGGCACTCGTCGCATGTTTAGGGCGTGCCGATGTATTTCTTGCATCTGTCTGATCCGGTCCTTCTGCCACATTAAGTTCTGAGGCATAGGATATCTCTGTGTGCCATGCAAGTACCGGTAGGGGATTCTCACGTGGCAAGCAGTGGCTCTACAACGGGGCTGCGGCATGGGAGGCAGAAGCATCCACCTCTTTCTTTCAGCGCAATATCGGTAGGCTTCTTTCCGATACTGTTTGTCAATATCATCACTGTTTTTCCAGCCTCCGATAATGAAAACGTCATCTTTGTAATAGCAAATAGCTGCTCCTTCAATGCTTAGGACTTCTGGGGGTAAGCTTTCAAGGATCTCATCAGAAACCTGGCTGGCGATTTTTCTTACCGCCTCTTCATTTTCTAAAGAATAACTCTTGGGACAGCACGATGCTGTCTGATAAAAGTTTGAATTGACCACAGACATTTGGAAAAAACAGTAATTGTCAATAAGTGGCAAAGATTCCACATCTTGCCACTGTCGAGTCTCTGTATCATAGCAAGTAATTACAGCCTTTAATCCATCTTCCGTGTCCCGGTCCACAGGGGTTCGGGCAGCAATGTACACAAACCGGTCTTCAATGGCTAGTGCTTTGACATCTCGAAGAATCTTTGGTGCCGATTCCAAGTTGTGCCATTTATCAATCTCGGGATTATAAACGGTGACATCCTTAAAGCCAGGACTAAAGTTGCCATGTCCTCCAATGCTGTAGAGCTTCCCTTTGACTTCTGTTAGCCCAAAAGAATGCTTCCTTGTCATCAGACTACAAACATGTTCCCACGTATTCAAATTTGGGTTATACTTTTCCACAGTCTTAGCAAATCCTGGTTCCATTGATCCAGCAACATACACGTAGGATTCTGTTACTGCAACAGCATGTCCATCAAGGTGATTATGAATATGGGGCAGGTTTACCCATCTGTCCTCATCGACGAAATATCCCACACATTCACTTAAATAGTCCCCTCCTTCTGACACCCCTCCAATAACCATGATCACGTCCATGTTTTGCCCATAACGAGGTAATAAGGAGACGTGAGAAGCAGGATGCTGGTATGTGCCAGACTGTATGTTCTCAGCTCTCAGAGCATGCCTCTCCACTGCATCGGCCACTAACTTGACGCAAACTTCATTACTGGCCACCAGCCTCTCTGGCTTGACATGCCGAGTAAGGTAAGTAGGTTTCATCTGGGACAACCTGAGCAATTTAAAAAGTTCTTCGAAGTATCTCTCTCTCTCTTCAGCATTTCTCTGAACCCACTTCAAAACTGTTTCAAAGAGAACCTCTTCAGAATCAACCGTAATTTCCAAGTCTGACAGCCAGTCTCGAATGAGATGGAAAGGTAAAGTATAAAATTCCTCATCCTGAATTACTTTGTGGAAATTTCTCCGGATCATATCGGCAGCTTTCAGAGCAAGCTGGCTCAGGGTATACATGTGAGCTAAGCTGTGAATGGCCACACAATTAGACAGGTGAAGTTTTTTCTTGAGAAATTCTCCACAAAATTCTTTTAAACGAATTAATAGGAACCTAAAACCAAAAGAAAGAGAAAAGATTAATTTTCAAATGTGCATATTTTATGTGGGTGCATTTTGAGAGCATCTGAATTATACAAATTGAAATGGTAAGCTTTACCTCACTCGATGCACAGCATCTGAAGAAAAGCAAACGCTCTCAAATTGAGTGTGTTTAAAGGCATATATAAAATCTTTATAGATATTTTAAATTATTTTATATATAGTTTATGCATAATCACATATTACACATAATATATATAACACACACACAATGGCGTTCTTAATTATTTAAGGTTTTCCAGAACATATCCTTTACTAAAGTACAACAGTCCCATACTTTATTTTCACAAATCCCAGTCCGAACTTGTCCATGCCGTCCTACCCCAACCCCATGCCAGGCACCAGCCTCTTCTCAGCGAAGGGACTCTACTAAGCGTGGACTCCATGGCACAGGAACTGTGGCTCCTGGGACGCTCGGGGACTCAAACGTCAGAAGGAGCAGCAGTGGGGGCTTTGTGTCAGAGGCTTTAACCTCCTCTGCACCAGCTTTCTCCCTGGGCAGCCGGGGACGGGGGAAGGGCTGGTCCTTGGAGGCTGTGGCCTAAGTCAGTTCCCCTTAAGTAGGGTGGCAAGGCAAACTTACACATCTGAAGAAGCCAGGAAATAAAACGACAACAAGAAAAAACATGTGCAGGACAGTTCAGGTTGAAAGAGAGAAGAAGGGGGTTTGGCATGTGGCTGACTAGAAGTTGTCTGCCGACCTCAATTCATTTAAAGTTAAAACAAAACACCACAAGAGTTTCAGCCAAATCCATAACTCTGGCAGAATTCGGCCAGGGTGGCCAATTAGAGACCACTGCTTTAAAAAGAGAAGTCCCCAGAACTGAGAACCGTAAACAATATAAGGATGACTTCATCAGTGCGGGCCTCTCCCATTTCAGTAACCATTTGTTGTTATAGTTGTTGTGCTTAGTGTATAAAGATCAATGAGACAGGTTCCTTTCACCCTCTTCGGGGAACACAGCATCTTAGAGATAAAACAAAGAAAAGGGGGAGTGGTAAGAGCTCTAGTGGCTCTCAGACATGTGTGGGTGCCAGAGTCACTGGATTCCCAGGCTGCCCCCACCCCCACCCAGAGGTCCTCTTTTTGGCAGGCACTCCAGGTAATTCTGACACACATTCCCTTAGACAGTGTTTGGAAACACTGCTCTATGAAAACAATAGCTATCACATCTAGGTATTTGCACGTGATGGGCATCGCACTGGGCGCTCCCTATGACTTCCTTACGTTGTAAGTGCCCTGCAAGGTGGGTGGCAGGGAGAGGGATCCTGCCTCAGAAGTGATGGAGAGATTTGATGTGATGGTTGCAGGGCACTTAGAAGAACACCTAAAAGTGCTGGGCAGCTGACAGATGGAGAGCAGTTAGAGTTTTACGTAAATTGCCTGGGGTGTTCTCTCCTCTCCTCGCCTGCAACTCTCCAATAAAGCAGGGACAAATCTAAAAACTCAAGCTCACAGGATGGAGGCCAGCACAGCTTGCGTAAGCACAATGACCCTTCTTCATCCAGTTACATTCAATAAACCTCCCTCTCTCAGCTCTACGCCCGCCCGGCCCCACACCACCCTCTTACAGGTGACCCAGCCTCATGCTTTGAGAAAACAGAAGCAATCAGGCAGAAACTTCATCTTCCCACCACCCAACATGCCTGCAGCTGTACCCTACACTCTGCCTTCCCCGTCCAACTTGTCCATTTTGTTGCTGTTGAAGAAGAGTCGCCCTGAGATAACATCTGTTGCCAATCTTCCTCTTTTTGTATGTGAGCCGCTGCTACCACAGCATGGCCACTGGTGAGTGGTGTAGGTCGGGGCCCAGGAACCAAACCTGGGTTCGGTTCCCTGGTTCCCCGGCCGCTGAAGCGGGGTGCACCGACCTTAACCACTAGGCCACCAAGGCTGGCCCCAGGTTTTCCATTTTTAACATAGATGGATTCTATCGCCTTCTTGGCTTCAAGGACTTTGCTCCTGCAAATATTCCTCTGCTCCTGTAACATCAATTTCCCTTCCACCGATTCATTTTTTACCAGCACACAAACATGCTCTATATAATCTTAGCAGGGGAGAGGAAGACAGACCTCGCTTGAGTCCTCCCCAAACATCTCCATGTGTATCATTTTTCTGATGCTCTTTATAGCAAGATAACTTAAATGGCTCTTGTCAATGTGCCATCAAAGACCTCTATTATCACCAAATCCAAAGATCACTTACGGTTGACAGAGTTGACATGATTGGCGACGCCCTCCCTGACACCCGTTCTTTCTAGGCTTCCATGGGATCAGTCTCCTCTTTAACATTCTGGAGAACCCCAGGGCTCAGTCCTGCCCCTGCTCTTCTCGAGCTACCCTCTCTTCCTAAGTAACTTCATCCATCTCATGGCTTTAATTACCATCCCTAGGTTAATTTCCTCCCCATCTCTAGCTCCCAATGCTCTTATACCCAACTGCCTATTCAGACATCTCCTGGACCAAAACCAAACTCCTAAGCTTCCTCCCAAGCTTGCTTTCCTGCAGTTTTCCACATCTTAGTAAGTAACAACTCCATCTAACTGCTTGGGTCAAAAAACTAGCAGTCTTTTCCCTTATGCCTTACAGCAAATCCATCTCCTCTACCTTCAAAATATATCTAGAATTGGAGTACTTCTTATCACCTTTACGTCTCCCTCCTCAGCCCAAGCCTCCAGGACCATTGCAACAATCTCCTAAACTAGTCTCTGCTTCTGCCCTGCAGCCCCTTCCCCACTGCTCCGTCCTTTTTCCAACACAGCACAATTCTTCAAATCCGATTACACCATTCCTCTGCCCCAAACCTTTCCATCTCCTTCAGATCAAGGGCTCAAGTCCTTCCTCAGGCCTACCAGACCCGATGCCACCTGGATCCATCCCCATTACGACCCTGAGGCCCCTCCTTCTCCCCTCACCCTGCATCCCTTTGATGTAGCCACACTGAATTCCTGTTATTCTCTAACATCCAGACAAGCTCCACCTCAGGGCCTTTACACCAGGGTCCCCTGACCAAAACACTCTTTACCTCGCCTCCTTCAGTTCTTTGCAAAATGTCTTCTTGATGAGGCCTTCTCTATCCATCCAATTTTAAAAAGTTTCTCTCCACCAGCACTTTCTATATGCCCCACCATGCTTTATTTTTCATCATAGCTATAACAATCATCCAACACGCTACCCATTTCACTTATTTATTGTCCATCTACCAACAAAAATACAATGAGAAAAGGGATTTTGGTCTGTTTTGTTCACCAGTGAATCCCCAGCTCCTTAGAACCCAGTGTCTGATCTGATGCATAATAGGTACTCAATAAGTGTTTGTTAAAATGACACAGCCATAACATAATACTGCCAAAACAGACTCCTCCCCATCTCCATAAATGGCATTCACCCGCCTCCTAACCAGGCTCTGAAGCATCCATTCCTGCCCCCTACAATCCATTTTCCACAGTAGCCGAATCATCTTTTAAAATATTTAAGTCAGATAATTTCTTTACCCAGCTTCCCACCACCCAGTAAAATCCAACTCCTTATTTCAACGCATTTCACACACCTTCTCCCCTTCGCCCTACTGGATTTCTCTTTTAGTTCTTCTCTAAGCCAAGCTGAATCCTGCCTGAGGGCCGTTGCACTATCTGCCTGGAATGTTCGTTCCCTATCTTTGCACGGCCAGTTCTTCCTTGCCGTTTAGAGGTCGGTTTAAATGTCATCTCCTCAGAAACCTCTTTCCTCTACCCAATCACTATCTTTCCATCCCGTTTCAATGTCAACACAGCACTTATTACACGCAGGCTTTCTTTTCGACTGCCTTTGTCCCTCCACCTGGGATCTGAGCTCCCTCAGAGCAGGGCGCCTTCGCGGGACTGCCCGGGGGCGTCCTCAATGCGCGGCGCAGCGGCTGCTCCACAGCACCCGGTGGGCGCTCAGTTAAGTCTCCAGTGAAGGCAGTTTTTCAGGGCTCACTCGAGCCCACCCGTGGGCACTGCTCTCCCCGCCTTCTGCGCTCTCCCTGGAGCATCCGCATCTCCGCCTCCCGGCGCCGCGGCCCCCGCTCCCCGCCTACCTGTCGGCCAACTCCAGCACCTCGTGCACACTGCCCGTGCTGACGCGGATGCGCCCGGTGTACATGTACTCGATCACGGCTTCCACCGTGTCGGGTTCAGGCCCGGGCTCGGAGCTCCACTTGCGCATCTCCACCCGGCCCGAGCGGGACTCGGAGAACTGGCCCGAGAGCAGGGGCGTGAAGTACTCAGTGGCGGCGGCCAGCACCGAGCGATGCGCCCGGAACTCACGGCCGCCGGCACCGCCGAAGCACAAGGTAATGTCGCAGAAGAGGCCCTGGCGCCGCTGCTCGTTCTGCCTCCACGACAGCTCCGAGCAGTGAGAGCTGCACTCGAAATCCTCAGCCTCTGGGCCCGGGTCGCCCCCGCTCGCCTCCATTGCAGACAAGCCGGGCCCAGGCCCGAAGTCCACCGTGCCGCTGCCTCTGACTTCGGCAGCCAGCCCCGCCGAGCCGGCGGCGGCCGTCTCCATGCTCTCCATCTCCAAAACCTGCAGAGATGCGGCCGCCGCTGCCGCCGCCGCAGCCGCCACCGCCGCCGCCGCCATCTTGACGCCGCCGCGCCCGAGCGCCGCAGCCTCGGAACGATCCGGCCGTTCTGGTGCGACACAGAGGGATTCTGGGAATAAATAGTGGGCGCGGGGCGGAGCCGGCGGCCCCGGGTCTGCGCACGCGCCGCCGCGCCCGGCCCACCTTGGAAAAGGCTCGGTCGTACTGCTGGCCAGTTGTGATTGCGCCCCCCGACGCCTCCCGCTAGGTGTCAGTGGAAGGATGGCTTGTTTCCTTCCCCTTAGTGGGTGGCATGCTCTTCGCGGTCGCCTGGTAAAGCAAAAGCCACCTTAGGCCATCACCCATTGTTGGTGTCTTGTATGGCAACATAGGATCTTTAAAGATTTACAATGGCTTTGGAGTAAAATTTTAAAAAGAAAAAAAAAAAGACTTGAGACCGAGCCCCAGCTACGAGGATGAGGGTGATCAAGTTACTTATCATCTCTGAACGAATTTATCTTCTGAAAACGGGTATATTATCTGCGTTGGAAGATCGCTGTGAGGATTAAATGAGATGATGTTTGTCAAGTGTTTTGCATAGCGCTTGGTGCATAGTTACTGTTCCCTATATACTTGTTAAGATGACTAAATCCACTTTTGGGTTTTGAGCAAGGAAGTGGCTCAGTTAGATCTGTTTTGAAAAATATCACTGGTGGCTGCGTGGAAAATGGACTGTAAGGGTACAAGGTAGAACTAGGGGCAGAGTTAGCAGACCAGATAGGGACTTGGCGCCCAGATAGAGAAGTAGAGGGAAAGATGACTTCGGTGCCTTTGGTTTGAACATCCTGGTGGGCGGGGCTTTGGTTCCTGCTCACGGGGAAAGGGGAGGTGCAAATTTAGGGGAGAAGATAGAATGATTTCTGTTTTTTTGAAGATAGTGTTTTGATTTCTTTTTTTAAGAAGTGGATAAACATTTTAAAAACTACATGTAGTAAAACTATTAGAAAGTACAGTTCAAAGGAATGCAGATGAAAGGATATAGATGACATGAGACAGCAGTATGTCTTCACTGTTACTATATAGTTTATTTAAACCAAACTATGATAATATAGAGAAGAGACTGAGGTTGGCAGCTGCCCAGAATCTTTGTGGATTACAGATGCAAACTGGCTGGAGCAGAGTCCTTAGACCCATATTTCAGTAACAGACAAATCAGTTGCATAAATACAGAGAACGTAAGACACAAGACATTTCACAGCTTTTTCTTTTGTGTTTCCATTTTAAAATATGTATGTTACAACTTTACATTTTAAATTACTAATCCACATATTTTGTGACAATGGCTAAGGATGCAATGGTCCCATCCATCCCACTGACATAGCAGACTTGGGTCTGCAACATGGAACATTTCAGCAGGATACCAAACAAATCTTTAACATATAACATACAAACATCCTAAAAAAAATAATATTAATACAATGCTCTTCATGTTATATGGGGAGGAAGAGAGAATGGAAAAACAAGACATTAGGGGTGCTTTAAATGTATAGTATCTTGAGGTCTTACAAGTTTCATTCTCTTCCTCCAAGGGAAGAAAAAAATTTAACTAAAGGAAAAAAGAAAGCAACATCATAACACCCTACAATGCGGAAAAACACTACCCTGACGTGCTTAGATACTTCCAGATAATAAATACAGCAGGGAGCAGAGCAAATGTCACAAGTATTGGCTTGGTTTTTATTTCTATGTGTATAAAAAAAAACCCCACAAAAAACATGAAGCTTCTTTGTGTGGAATGAACAGTGTTAGCCTGTGGATGTTGGTCCTCAGTTGCCTGTACATTGGTGGCTATTTACATCCAGGCTTATCCTATAGCAAACTCCAGGGCCAGCCATCTGAGCACTATTTCCAGGGGGAGGAGTTCTTGTCTTCACTTTACTGCAGGAGGATTCCTGTCTCAGTTACATGCTCATGTGTTCCGGAAGAACATATGAAATATCATCCCACGGGTGACGATACAGCCCCTGCTTCAGCCTCTTCTGATCAAGATAGTGTCCTAAAATGGAGCAAGTGCATCCTTTTGTTAAGAGTTGGTGAGTTTATTAAAGTTTGGTGAAGGAGAGAAGACAAAGAAGGGAAATCTTCCTGATGCAAAGGAATGGGGAAGTAAATCCAGATCCATTCCATAGGCAGCTGCCAGCCTTGGTAAAAGGAAACTGTTGAATTTGTTTTCTCAGGCTAGCAACTGAAGTCATTTCCAAAAACAAAGGGACAAAGATAAAGATAAGGGGGAAGTTAAAGGAAGGAAGGAAGGATTAGGAACAATGGTTAAGACAACGTGACATCTCTTTTGTAGAAACTCAACCACATGGGTAGTGGTACAGCTAAACCAAAGGGGTAAAAAAAACCCCCAAAAAACTCTTAAAACAACAACAATAACAACAACTCACCAATGAAGCCCATGCTCCTCCCCAGCACAAAGATGCCGTTGAGGGCTCCAATGTCAATATACTCATCAGCTTCTTCCCTGCAACACACCATCGACTTGTAGTTTTAAAATGGCTCACGCGACGGCCCTCCTGCCCACAGACAGTCTGACTTCCACCCGGGAACGAGAAGTTGGCTCTCTTTGGTTTCAAAGGAGAAAAAAGGGGTGTACCCAGTGGTGGGAGTAAAGGCAGTTTTCATTTTCTTCTTTCTGCCTCTCCCTATTTTCTAAATCCTCTATAATGAGCATGCAGGGCTTTTAGAGTTTGGAAGAAATAACAACAAAGTCAATCAATGTTCTGAAGAAGAAGAGGGTTGCAAAGCTCACCGAGTGAAGGACCCACAGTTTCTAAGCATGTCTACAAATGCGACTCCGATGAGGCCGTCTACATTCAGGATAAGATTTGGTTTCTGGGAAGGCAAAAAATTCAAGGCATTAACATGATTTGTCACTTCTTCCTTGTCATTTCCCACTATTACTACTACTATGATTACCACCAATTCTAACCACCATTTAAAAACCTCCCACCAAAACAACCCGGTTGATTAGGAGAGACCGTGTCTTACTCGCCTGGTTGACACTTCATATATGTCTGTTGAACTTAGTTATGCAACTGAAATAAAATTTACCAGAAAACCAGGTTTGATTTTAGCTGCACAATTAGAACGTAACCTGGCTTTCATTTTCCCCAAGAAATTCACCCAAAACTGATTCGGGAACTAGGGACATTTTCTCTTTTACCTTCGAGGTGGTGATCTTCTCTACTTCCAGCGCGTAGTCGAGCAGCGGGGTGGCAGGGAAGTGCTGTCTGACGTAGTCCTTGAGGATCTGCACTCGCATGTCTGGGTTGTTGATCTGCAAAGTGACCCACAGTTACCAAGGGACCAACTCTAACACTGCTGTTAAGGGGTGTGTTCATGGTCGTGTCGCAGGCGGACACTACCGTACGTAATGTATCCGGGAGGTGTGTCTCAGGGACCTGATCCACGTGCATGATTCCATGTGGCACAGATTATGACGCTGCTGTGGGGCTCAAGGTTTCTGAAGTCCTCTCATATCTCATTTGAGCCTCAGAACAACCTTTGTAGGTTCTCCCTTTTACGTTACAAGCAAGGAACTGAGACGTGGAGACGTTCCGTGAGTTAGCTGTGGGTCCTATGGTGCTAAGCAGCAGGGGGCTGGGGCTCACCCACTCTCCAACCAGAAGTCTTAGGGTCTAGCAGTAGCCATGCTGCCCACCAACTCAGTAGTCAAGCTAAGCTGTAACAAAGTTCTCAGTGTTTTTTTTCCTTCCTCAAAGCCCCAGTGCACAGTTATATATTCTAGTGGTAAGTCCTTCTAGTTCTTCCACATGAGCCACTGCCACAGCATGGCTACTGACAGACGGGTAGTATGGTTCTGTGACTGGGAACTGAACCTGGAGCGCCAAAGCAGTGAGAGCACCAAACTTTAACCGCCAGGCCATCAGGGCTGGCTCAAGCTCTCAGTTTTTAACTAAGCAAGCACATGGTGGCAGTGGGGCAGCAAAGCACCCCTGACATTTCAGGAAAAACTCTGGACCTGCATTGAATGGCAACGAACCATGTAAGGAAACCCACAGGAAGCAATAATCTGTCAGTGGGGGAGTGAGATGGTTTAAACACACGCCGAATCCCAATGCCACAGAGACCTCCCTTAGCAAAGAGACACGCTAGGTCACAACGGACTCCAGAAAGGAGGGAGCCCAAAAGACTACGTGTGGCAGTGCAGGGCTGACGCTATCTCAGAAAGATGCCCTGCGCTGTGTGTGCACTGTCTGCTCTCGAGCTGGGGACGGCTGAGCAGAGTTCAGCAAAGCCAGGATGAAACGTCCCCCAGAACTAACCATGTGCCCTGGTTCTAATGCAGTCCTTGCTCATCAAGCAGACTCTGGAGGCCTACCCTGAGCTGGCCAGGCACTTGGATGCCTGGACGGGGGTGTCTCAGATCACATGCCTGGCCCTCTTCTATTAATGTGAGTCATACATCCTGCCTGGATCAGCAGAATGACTGACTGAATGAGGTTTCTGGAGCAACAGAACCAAGGACATCGAGGCTAAGGGACCTAGAAGGAGCTGTCCCTGTAAGGCCCTGAACAGCTGTACCTCTTCTCTTTCCCTTTGATTTCTAAACACAACTCATTCCCAGGACACACAGGGACTCCGTGCACTATGGGGGACTCTATTAGCCATTTAAAATATTCACCACGCCCCCACACTTTTCCCAATCAAGCTGACCCTGATATTATTGCTCTTCCTGCCCCAGTGATGGCATGCTTAACCATGTGACTTGCTGTGACCAATGAAATGTGAGCGAAAGTGAGCCATGCAACTTCCAAGCAGAAGCCGTCAGAGCTTTCATGGGGTTCTGCCATGGCTGTTGTCCTTCTGACATAAGGCAGCACATCCTGGATAGGGGCTGCTTCTTCAGCAGAAATGATGGAGAACAGAGCTGCAGCCAACCCACAGTGGATGTAGGGTGAATAAGAACCAAACCTTTGCTGTTGTAAGCCACTGAGATTTCTGGAGTAGTCTTACTGTAGCACACAACATCATCTAGCCTAAGGTGACCGATTTGTCCCTTTAACCCTGACCTTTGTCCTTTATCCTATAAGGTTCATTGGGCAGAAGCTAAGGTTACCAAATTGCCAGCTCATCATATTTTCACACCACAATTCAACAAGATAAAAACTGTTTAAGGGCAAGCTGTATTATCATGGAAAAAACAGCTGCTTTATATTTGGCATCTGTCAACACATCCAAACTTTTGCATGTTGGGACTCAAGAGCCTGGGTATTCCCAGCTAAGTCAATGCTCTCTCCTCACCATCTACCCTGTAGATCCAGTCCCGTAAGGGAGCAACAACTTACCGATTTCACTCGGTGACCGATGCCCATGATCAGTTTTCCTTCCTTCTTCATCTTGTTCACAAACTCCATGGGGATAATGCCACTGTCAAAGGCTTTGCTGAACATCTTGGCTGCGGCATCCAGGGCACCCCCGAACCGGTCCCCCTGAAGGAGAAGCAAGCCCATGTTACCCTGAGCTGTAAGAGTCTCCTTCAGCTTCACAGACCCACCTGGCAGGCCCTGAAGAGCCCCCAGCAATGGGGTTTTACACTCAGGGGTTCCTTGCAGGACCCTGCTGCAACCAAGTGGCATGATGCCAAAGCCCAGTGTCCCCGCTGTCCACCTCCCAGGATAACAGTACTCACAATGGTGAGCAGCCCCGAGGTGAGGCTGGAGACCAGGTCCTTCCCAGCCCGAGCACAGATGATGGTGTTGTGAGCCCCAGACACGGCTGGCCCATGATCAGCCGTCACCATCAGGCACATCTCAATGAACTGGCAGGAGTACTTGGGCAACCTGGAGGAGGGTGGGCAAAGGCGAGCTGCTGAACAGGAGGTTCACTGACAAGGCCATGCTTCTACTTTCTCCCATCTGTCCAGATAAGTCACTCAAAGTCAAGAAGGGCAGCATCTCCCAATCCAGGTCTAACACCCTCATATGACTCCAAGGCAAAAACCTCCTGATTCTGGAGCAGCTCTGGACTTTGCTAAAATTAAATTCTGCTTTAAAATAAGAGTTAGAAACCAGGATTTGAAATCTCTTCTTTAGGCAGCAGTTTTCAGCATGAGTTGCTGCAAGAGGATTGGACCTCTATTTGTGGCTACCCTTTAGGTACCAGACAGAGAGGAAGTGAGGTCCCTGTCCCTTCCACAATGTAGGAGGCCCCAGGCATGGTCAGCCTCCCAACTGATAATTAAGAATAAAATCTGGAAGTGGTGCACCTACAACACGACTGACGAACAATAATGTACAACTGAAATTCACAAGATTGTAAACTATCATAATCTCAATAAAAATTAAAAAAAAAAAAGAATAAAGTTTGGAGATGTGGGGACACAAAAGCAGAGTGAAACCTGCTCAGGTGTTACAGCCCATGAGCTCTTCCCAGGAAGGGCCCCAGACAGGACTGAGACCCACCTCTCTGCAGGTGAGGGCAGGACACAAAGCAAGATTTCAACCTGGCCTCTGCCCAGTGCCACCCCAAGCCAGGGCTCTGTGAATCATGTACTCGCTGGCCCCCCTGCCCAGCTGTTGGTCCTAGGGGAGGGGTAAGCTTGGGAATTGAAAAAAAACCAGTTTTTTCTCACATTCAGGCTGATGAGACCCAAATTTGCAAAGGACACAGTACGATCAAGGTACTTTATGCCTGTTCAGCAACTCCACCAGGCCTGCACTCTCTGAGCTACCAGCTCCATCCACATCTCCCTGCTGACCCCTACCTTTCTCCCCAGAGGCCTGCATTTAAACTGTTCCATTTCTTTAAAAGTTCCCGGGGGAAAGGGGCTGATTCAGGATGTCTGATGAGGTCATTGCTTTCTACTTCTCTTGGCTGAGTCTGGCCTTGCTGTCTTGGGAAGACTTGGGAACGGCCTGTCTCTGTTCCCTCTGGCCTTTCAACTGATCTGAGGCCATAAAGACTGACCTTGGACATATTCCCCAAGGCTGCCCACCCCAACTCCCTTGTCAGGAGAAAATCATTAACTCCAACTTGCAGGGCCCTACTATCTTCTGCCCTCCAGGCCTCACCTTCTCTGGAACCAGAGGAGGCCGAGGACCCCACCGATGCCCATCTCTTCCTTGAAGACCTCAGTGATGGGCATGCCCGCGTAGATGAGCTCCTGGCCTCGCTCGTCACAGATGCTGGTCATGAACGAGGCAGGTTTGCGGATCAAGCCCAGCTCCTGAGTAGAGGTGGGGACAGACAGAAGCAGTGCTATGGTGACCACAAAGATGTTTCCAGGCCTATCCCACTGTGCTCTCAGAACCAGTGTCACAAGGAATGTCTTAAATTCTGGCAGCCAACCAACAACTCTCAGACAAACACCTCCCAAGAAAGAGGCACAAAAGCCCTTTTCTTCGATGATTTCAGGCGTAGAAAATGGGAGCACCATGCCCACGGCACTGGCTCAGCCTCAGCACCATTTCTGTTCAGTACTGAGCATTTGCGGGGCCAGGCAGTGCGCTAAACCACTGACATCCATCAGCTCATTTTAACCTCACAAAGGAGACTGATCCCTCGTGTTACAGCAGAGGAAACGAGACTCAGAGAGGCTCAGTCACCAGTCCAAGGCCACCTGGCTAAGAAACGGAAGAATGAATCCAAAGGGAGAATCTTAAGACACTCCACATCTGGCTGCCAACCCCACACCAAAATGTAATGAGGCCCATGGCTGTGGACATGGGGGCTCCCCCACTTTCCCCAGGCGAGGGGACCGAGCTCCTGAATTTCCTGTTTCCAGAGTTGGGGCACATGGGGGTATGTATCATCGGCCAACTCTGTCTAAGCCTATTTCTTCAATTATCCCCTCTGAATCTTATAACTAAAAAATACTTTTTTTTTTTTTGGGAAGATTGGCCCTGAGCTAACATCTGTGCCCACCTTCCTCTATTTTCTATGTGGGATGCCTACCACAGCGTGGCTTGATGAGCTGTGCATAGGTCTGCATCCAGGATCTGAACCAGTGAACCCTGGGTCGCCAAAGAGGAACACACAAACTTAACCGCTGCACCACTGGGCCGGCCCCAAAATATACTTTTAAATTAGATTTTAATTACAAAAGTAACATGAACAAATACACTCTCCTCTTTAAAAATCTATAAGAGAAGAGATAAAGTTATGTTGCCTTTGACCTCCACTCCATCTTGGTTTCCTGCCTTAGTGTTTGTTAGTTGAGTGGACACCTTTCTGGACCTTTCTTTTTCTACTTTTATTTACATACATCCATAGACACAGGGAGAACATACAACACTGTTCAGTGTGCATATCATAACAGATATACTGTCCCATAATACGCTGTTTACTCAGTGAATGTGGGCTCACTCCATAAATGTTGGCACATAGACAGATCTATTCATTCCTTTTAACCGCTGTATAGCATCCCACCACATGACAATACTACAAGTTAGCCATTCCTCCACTGATAACCGTCAACTAGAAAAATATGCTTCAATGTGTTTCTTTGTGTGTACGTGCATTTCTCTGAAGTAGCTTTCTAGACATGGAATTGCTGGGCCATGAGGTTTGAGCACTTTTAAATTTGACTGATGTGACCCAGCTGCCTTTCAGACAGGCTGTGCCAATTTCTACACCCATCAACCACGAGTGAGCACAGCAGCTTCCTCACATCCATACAAGTAGCATATCAAAGAATGTTTTTATTTTTGCTGACCTGATGGAGAAAATTGGTATCAAAGCTTTTACTCTGGTTCCATTTATAACGAGTGAGACTGAGCATCTTTTCATGTTGACAGTCTATTTCTTACCCATTTTTCTAATGGGTTGTGGGTCTTTTTAAAACTGATTTCTAAGAGTTCTTGTAGATTAAGAAAATGAGCTCTTCATCTATGCCGTTCAGACAAGTAGGCAGAGTAGACTCTGCTTTACCCCTGAAATCCGTTAGCGAGTGCAGACAACTCTAGGGCACAACTTCTGGCCTGGCCCGGTTCCCAGGTCAGGCCACACAGCTGTGAGAGATCCATGCTGTGCCTCGCCCTCCTCGGCCTTGTATCGGACCTACTGACCCACTGGTCAGAGGGGCCACCTTGCAAGCCCTGGCACACAAGGAAGGGGTGGGATCCAAGAGTCTGTCACGCAGTTCCTCTGAGGCCCTTGGGGAAGCCTCCGTCAGGGCTGGGATCTGGAGCCGAGAGCTGGGGCTGTGTGGTTGCTCTGAGTAGTAGGGCCTGCCTGGTTTCTAGGGGTTCCAGCCAAATCAACTCAAAACTCCCCTCCTTAGCCCCCAGACCTCCCCTGCCCACACTCGGGGACACACACGGCACCTACCCTGGCCCAGGAGTAGTCCATCGGCACAGTCGGGGGCGGCACCTCCTGAGCAGGGACAATGACCCCTTTGGCCACAAGATCCTCGTACACAGACCTGGGAGATGGGGGAGGGGCAGGAGAAAAGACATCCACGTGGATTTTATCCTTCTGGGCTCTTCTAAGCCATCCCAAGAACGCTCCTCCATCCAACCCAAACACTTCAGGTTTCTTCAGCTCTGTCCCCAGTCCTGTCAGAGGCTTATTCTCACTAGTGGGATTCCTGAGAACTAAATGAAGACATGTTATGGCCAAGACCCCCCCCACCCCGCTTCTCTGAACTAGGCTTTGCAGAAAGCCGAACCTGGAGGCCAGGCAAGGACAAAGTGGAGGAATGGGAAGAGACAACAGGAGATCCAGTCACTTCAACAATCACTCACAGGTGACCCTTTCTAAACGTTTCTACGCTCGTCTCTCGTTTGTGGCCAGGCAAGCAGGTAAGCTCAGAAACTGAACGTGTTTTGACACCAGCCTAACAGCCTGTAACTATGCTTCTAGAAACAAAAAACAAAACAAAAGCCAAAGAGAAAGAAAGGATTTTGGACCATCGTACAGCTGCGCCAGACTCCCGAGAGGGAGGAGGAATCTCGACACACCCGTGTCGGCGAGGCTGCTGTCCTCAGGAGGGACAGAGTAAGGGAGGAGGAGGCTGGGTCCTCCCCAGGGTCCACTTACTGGATGATCTCTCCAAGCTCATCGAAGCTCCGGGGCACAAACACTCCTGCCTCCTTCAAAGCCTGGTTCTTGGCTACTGCAGTTTCAGACGCCTGATTGGCACAAGCTCCGGCATGGCCAAACTGCACCTGGAGGGCGAAGGAGAGCACTTTACAGGACTTGTTAGCCCCCGGGACAAAGGCTCCTGGGACACGTCGGCACTGGCTATGGGCTGTACCCTGCTAAACGTTCTACATGCCCCAGTTCATTCAAGCCTCAAGCAGATTCACTCAATAGGTACAATGGATGACTCTCATTTACGGATGAGGAAACTGAGGCACTGAGCAGTTCAGGAGCTTACTCAGGGTCACACAGCTGGTGTACTGGAGCCAGGACACAATGTCTGACAGCCCAACTCCACAAAACGTTCATTCGGCCTCCCCCGGATCAGTGGTCAGGGGATAGAGAATCGGGGTTGGTTTTGAGTAATCTGTGAGAAGGGAAGTTACAACCTGCCAACTTTAGGCTGAGCTGAGCTCACCGGCATGATCTGAATGTCCCACACATACTTTTTATAAAGTATGTACCAATATTTAAAAAACAAACAAACAGAAGATTTCATGTAAAGAAACAAATTCCCAGCTTCTCTTAAAAAGCCAGATTTTGCACCAGTAGGCCTGCACTCCCACACAGCAACAACCACCTGCAGCCGTTAGCAACTGCCCCCTTCCACCTGAGCGTGCACTGAGGTAAAATACCAATCCAGTGGAATGTGGGGCTTGACTGGCTATGGGAAGTGAGCGAGAGAGAAGAGAAAACCAATCAGAAGAGCTAAGTGTCAAGTGTCTTTGATCAAGCAAGGGGGAAAAGGAATTCACCTAATGAAACATCTGGGGCCCTGACCTACGGTGGGGTGTGGTGGGGCATCATAATGATACCAACCTGTTTAAATAACACTCACTACGTCCAGGCACTTTTCTAAGAGCTTTACTCATTTAATCTTTCAGTAGCTCTGCCTGTCCCCTATAAAAAAATGAAATGGAAGCAGAGAGGGGTAAAGTAACTTGCCCAAGGCCACACAGGGTAGTATGCAGCAGCATTTGAACCTAGGGAATTTGACCTCTGTGCTCTCAATCACCATATATAACAAAAGGGGCCTTACGTGTTGAAAAGGTTAGGAACCGCTGCTATGTTTAACAACACTTGAAAACTCATGCCTCACAGTGGGTTCCCAATGCAGTCTCTGTAGGACATAATCGGGTGGATGGGGTGGGAAGAAGAAGAGATTCTGCACTCGAATAACCTGAGATAACACTCGGTTCAAGGAAGTCAAACAAGTGTAACTCCGAGATTTCGCAAAACTAAAAGCAAAAATTTTAAAAGGGAAATAGATTATACTGCATGTTCATAATGCCTAGAAGTTCTCTTGTTTTCCTGTTTGTTCGGTTTGGGTTTTTCTGTTTTGTTTTGAGAACATTGCTAGAGGACCAGTGTTTTGTGGAACACACTTCTGAAAAATGCCACCTTACCGATACTCCCTTGTCTCTACTCCCATCCCCCAGTTCTTCATTCATTTTCCCCAGGAGCTGTCTCAGGTGGCCAATGAGTAGAGATTTAGTTGTGTACCTATCATATCTCCTCCAGAGGGCAGAAAGTCCTGCAAGGTCATGTGACCTGTTCAGAATTCAGAAATCACCCATTAGCTGAGGAGTTACCATACTATTTGCATTTGTATCTAAGTATGCTTAAAATTTCATAAAGGAAGTTTTAAAAACTAATTAGAAAACAAAAACAGGGGCTGGCACAGTGGCGCAGCTGTTAAGTTCACACGCTCTGCTTCAGTGGCCCAGGCTTTGCTGGTTCAAATCCCAGGTGCGGACCTACACACCATTCATCGAGCCACGCTAAGGCAGGTGTCCCACATATAAAGTAGAGGAAGATGGGCACAGATGTTAGCTCAGGGCCAATCTTCCTCAGCAAAAAGAAGAGGCTTGGTGGTGGATGTTAGCTCAGGGCTAATCTTCCTCAAAAAACAAAACAAAAACACCTCTTGAGGACCTGCCCAACCCATGGGACAATCATGAGCACTCAGCCAGAAACAGAAGAGCAAGGTCGTTGCCCTCTTGGAGGTGATGTCCTCAGCGTGGTGGGGTGGGGAGGGCGAGGGCTGAGAAGGCACAGTTAGTTAAGAGAAACAATGGAGGGGGAGGAAGGAATTATTTTTGGCTGTCGGGGTAGAGGGGAAAGCAGTCAAGAAGAAAGAGAATCAGGAACAGCTTCATGGAATAAGTGGATTGAAGAATGGAAATGAAAAGTTGCCAAGACCTGTATGTGCTAGACCTTTACAATTACTTCCTTATTTAAGCCACACAACAACCCCATATCATCCCATTTTACAGCCCAGGAAACTGAGGTAGAGAGAAGCTATGTGACTTGCCCTGGTCACACAGGATCACCAAGAGCTGATTCTCAAGCCTGTAAAAGCAGAGCTCATCTCTAAAGGATGGGCAGGACCCCATGACCCAGCCCCCCTCCCCTTTCACCTACTAGGAAAAAAAATATACACACATATACACAGTTAACACTTACCAAAATGGATCATAATATAAGCATTTACTAGACCCCACCCTTTCTTAGATTTAATATACCTTAAACTCTTAATATACTGACATATCAAGATCCACCTCATTCTTCTCCTGCCTGCCTGGTTTTGTTACACGGCTGTGCCAGGGTGACAGTCCCCTCCTGACCGGCATTTAGGTTGTTTCCATTTTTGGCCATTACAACATTACAGTGAGGATCCTTGCACATATACTCTGAAATATTTTGTATGCATACCCATAGAGTAAATCTGTACAAATGGAACCGCTGGTTTGGAGAGGTGTGTTTTACAACTGGACAAATATTGCCACTTAGAGGTGGGCAGGAAGCTGCAGGGGAAAGGGAAGCCTCCTAGGGAGAAAGAGCAGTGTGACGAGGCTCACTCGTAGGAAGAACTGAGGGTTTAAGTGCAGGGATTGTCGTCGTTGCAGGAAGCCTTGAAGGCCAAGTTTTCCCTTCATAAATACACAGCACGAGGACAAGGCCTTCCACTCAGGGCCTGCTCAGCTACTGATGAACTGACTGGCGACAAGTGGTGGTTTCCTCGGTTTTCAAGGCAGAGGCTTCTCTAAGCCAGAGCACAGGGGCCAAAGTCTGGCTTACCAGACCCAGGTGGAGAGTGTGTGTATCTCCCATCTCTTACGTGCTGTACTTAGAATCTGCTGGCAGGCACTTCCACTGACGTCATATCACGTTAACACATCGAGAACAAAGCTCCCCTCCTTCTCCCCACACAGAACTTCTCACATGCCCCTCCCAGCTCTGTGCCTGGGGTGTGTCCTCTCCCCGCTCGGCCTCTTCACTCAGCAAACTCCTTCTCATCCCTTAAGACGCAGTTCAAGCATCACCCTCTCAGTGACGCCTCAACTCCTCCAGACAGTGGTTGCTCCCTACTCCGAGTAGGGGCTCAGGGCCTTGATCTAGCCTTCATCTGCTGATTAATTTGTCTCCTCCAACTCAATTTCAGCTCCTAGAGAGCAGGGCCCCAGCCGGACCTTGTAACAACGATGCAAGTAACCAACATTTGTTGGAGGAACTAGCTGATAATATTAAGATGACCACACGGTTCACCTCAAATGCCCCTCTTGGCTTCTCAACCCCCGCCCAGGAGTGACCCGTCCCGGCGTACCTCGGAGGAGAACATGGTGGCACAGGTCCCGATGCACCAGCAGACCACCGGCTTGGTGATGCGGCCCTCCTGGATGCCCCGGCAGATCTTATACTCCTCAGTGCCCCCTATCTGCCGAGGAACAGGGACCGAGGAAGCCCACAGGTTAGTGGGGCCCACGCTGAGTGCTCCAAGAGCAGCAGTGCAGCAGCAAGGCCTGTCCCACATCGGGAGGGGCCAGAGTCAACAAGGGTCCTGAGTTACAACCTGGTTATAAACCAAGGGGACGTGGCTCTAGCAAATAATAGCCCGGGAGATTGAGATCAGATGGAAGGAAGACATGGGTATTCCAGGGGAGTCCCTGGGACCCCCTTTCCTGATCTCACAATTATTGAGGACTAGACCTGATCAGAGGCACAAGCAAGGGATGGGGTTATAGGACTCTCCCAAGTTTAAAAAAATGCACTTTTTACTCCAGCCAACTATGCACTGCCCGCCAGGCAGACCATGGCTAGCCAGTGCAAAGCTCCTCCTTTACTGGCACTAAATGTCCTGTGGCACTGGGAGGCACAATTCCTTTTTCAGAAACAAACAGAGCAGTGTTAACAGTGACAACCTCTAGGCCCCAGAGTCTAGGCGGTGTGATTACCAGGGACAGTCATTTTAAGTTATATACAACTAAAGTCCATGAATTTTTTAAAAAACTGAGGTCATACATTACTTTTGCAATCAGAAAAAAAAATTTTTTTTAAATAACTCACCTCTCCAAGAACCACAATCATTTTGACTCCTGGAGTGTCCTGGTAACGTAACACATGATCCATAAATGTCGAGCCGGGGTACCTGGGGAGAGCAGGGGGGCATATGGGATCAGGAGGAGATGTTGGGGTGTGTATACAGGTGTGGGAAGCACGCTTGTACGAGGAACACTGTGGGGTCTTCTTGGTGTGGATGCCCAGGGAGGGTCCAGAGATGCCTTAGGGATAACGGGGGGCGAGGAGGAGGCAGTAAATGGCGCACAAGGGAAGAGAAGGGTAGGGAGGGAAGAGGAGTCAGTAAGCCCAGAGAGGCTCGCTTGGAGTAAGAGGTCCTGGAGAGTGCATGTCCACAAATACTTTTTAAAAGGGAACCTCACACCTCTCCTCTTGAATATGGGTTGGATTTCATGCTTAGCTTCTAATGAACAAAATGTGGCACAAATGATCCTGTGATATTGACTTCCAAGGTGGGGTTATGAAAACAACGCTTCTTTCTGGCACTCTCTCTGTATTGCTCACTCTGGGGGAAGCCAGCTGCTGAGTCCTTAGGACTCCAAGCAGCCTGTAGAGAAGCCCAGAGAAGAACCCTTGCCAGCCACGTGGAGCAGCCTCTTCCAGCTGAGTACGGCCCTGCTGACGGCTGACTGCAACCCCGAGGGTAGATATTTACTGTCATTTGAAGCTTTGTTGTTGTTTTTTTTTACAC
The DNA here is from genome assembly GCF_041296265.1 of Equus caballus. NCBI lineage: Eukaryota > Metazoa > Chordata > Mammalia > Perissodactyla > Equidae > Equus > Equus caballus. The sequence goes on along the minus strand of NC_091694.1, from coordinate 20,985,671 downwards.
AGCAATAGATAATTAATACAATGTGCAAACTATGTTTTAGGAGGGCAGGCTATTGATAGAAGGTCCATATATAGGTCTGTATATATATATTTTTTCCTACTGTCACATGAGTCTTTTTGTCTGCAAAAAGATTATTTAAGGCCATGCAAGCTTCTCTGCAGATCTTCATGTGCTTTTGATATGCTCAAGAGAAGTGGAATTAATGACCGACCACGCCTACATGAAGCCTCCATAAAAACCCCTCAGGTACGGGGGTTGGAGATCTTCGGGCGAGTGAACACACCAAGGTGCTGGGAGGGTAGTGTGCCCAGAGAAGGCATGGAAGCTCCCGGCACTGCCCGCCTCACCTGCCTTGTGCATCTCTTCCATCTGGCTGTTCCTGAGTTGTATCCTTTTATAGTAAACTGGTAAGCGAGTAAGTAAACTTTCCCTGAGTTCTGTGAGCCATTCTAGCAAAGGATCAAACCCGAGGGGGGTGGGGGGCGGGTCATGGAAATCACCGATTTATAACCAGTCGGTCAGAAGTACCAGAGGCCCAGACTGGTGACTGGCATCTGAAGCAGGGGCTAGGGAGGCAGCCTTGTGAGCCTCAGCCCTTAACCTGGAGGAACTGATGCTGGTCCAGGTGGATAGTGTCAGAGCTGAACTGAGTTCGAGGACACGATTTGGTGTCTGCAGAGAACTGGAAAACGGCTTCATGTGGGAAAACTGCCTCCACATTTGGTGGCCAGAAATGTGAGTGTGCTGGCAGTAGAGAGTAAAGGAATAGAGCTTTTCCTTTCCCTATTACTAACTACACTAACACTTAGTGAGTACATACTAAGTGCCAGGCCCTGTGTTAGCCGCTTTGTATACATGACCTCATTTAATCCTCCCAACAACCCCATGAGGTGGGTGGGATTATTTTACCCATTTGATATGTGCAAATGATGGAGGTCTAGGGAGAGTAAGTCACCTGCCCAGGATGCACCCCTGGGTAAACAGGGAAACTCAGATTTCAACTCCTTTGGTCCCATCTCAGAACTGGTCCCGCTAACCACTGCACTCTGCTGCCTCCCTATGGCCACACCTCAGACAACAAACAGAATTACCCCCAAACCCCAAACACCTTTTAAAAGCATCTTTCCCTTTTAGCTAAGGGCCAATCTTCCTCACCAAAAAACCATACCTTAAAAAACAAAACATCTTTCCCTATATTTTCTGATTTTAGGCTCATGTCAATCCTGAGACAAAAGGAGAATTGCCCCACTTTATGGACTTCAGCAACATTCCCATGCGCTTGAAACCCAGCAGCAGCAAGCAGAGATTAGAGGACTCAGGGCCCCGTCTCCCAGCCTGCCACACTCGGTGTGGCCCCCTAGCTGATCACCTGTCCCCGCCAATGGCCACGCCCTCATAGACACCATCTGTGGTCCGAGAGATGATATTGTTGAGCTCGTTGGACATGCCCCCAGAACGCGAGACGTAGGCCACGCTGCCAGGGCGGTACAGCTTGGAGGCCAGGATGTTGTCCAGCATCCCACCTGTATTCCCAATCTTAAAGCACCCGGGCTTGATGCCTCCAACCTGCAGGGGCAGAAACAGCAGTCAGGGAGGAAGAGTGAGCTCCTGACTGACCACAGAATTCAGGGGAATCACAGAGCCCGGTGGGACCTGCCCAGCCCACGCCGGCCAGGCTGGGGAGAAAATGAACCAAGAAAGCTAATAGCTGCATTGGGTTTCTTGCTTAGGAAGAATCTCGTCTCCCCCGAGAGACATTACACAGGAAAAAGAGAGCCTTATTTGTAAAACACAGCTTACTGTTGCAGATTCAGATATGTGTACTCGGGGGTAAGGAGCCTCCTTTGCTCTAAAAGGGCGACAACTCCCAGGAAAGGCGTGTAACACAGGTGTGCACCTCTGCTCAAAACCAGGCCCTGCCTCTGAGATGAAGGGTCCCCTGGTTAGTTCAGAAATCGTAGCTTCACACAAATTTTTAATGCAACAACTGAATAGAAACACACAACAAAAAAGTATTCAGAGTGATTTCTTCTTACATGAAGACCTTTGGGTAAAAAAAGCCTCCAGGTGGATTTTCCTTTGGTTTCTAGTCAGAGGAAGAATGGAAGACTACACTGTGGTTATATGAGGGGGGACAAACACTTAAAACTCGAATTCTTCTCATCAGCCGCTTGGAACCATGAAGGTGGTAAGGACTGAGTGGAGAACCCTTTAAAAAATTAACTGGAAATGGACAGATTGAATTTCAGCAGGTACTCTCAATCTTTTTAACCTAGGAGGGAGACAGAGGAGTCAACAAGGGGGCTTCCTGAGGACCCAGACTTTATGAGAGAGCCTTAACGTAAAAGGCTTTCCGGAAGGCACGCTCACAGTGGCAGGTCCAATGATGGTCACGCCCCTCTGGTCCGCCTTCTTGATCAGCTTCCTCGTGAGGGCCTCAGGGATGCCTTCGGCTATGATGGCGATGGTCCGGATCTAAAGGATGACAGCAGTCCTTCTCCGTTAACTTTTTTCGCTTCAGGTGGGCAACAGGCAGCAACCATTCAAGAACCCACCCCCACCCCCTTCCCGGCTCTAAGGACAAAGTACTGCTAACGATAAGCACCCCCTTCTCCCCACAGGCCTCTGTTTCTATCCCGATCATGCCAACCCTCTCCCAAAAAGAGAGGCATGGACACCTGAAACCGATCTCCGTTGGTTAACACCGTGGTGATGCGGTGACCAATCAGGAGCCAATGTTCCGAAAACTTGCTACATACAGTCAAAGCTGCTATATTCTCTCCCATCCAAAAACTCATGAGACTCAGACCCACCTGTTCGCCCTCTGTCCTGGTGCCCGCTCACAAAGCATCTATCTACGGCTTTCTGCACTGTGCCCTCTGAGTGTCTGACTCTACATCCCCACAGGACCAGGCCAGTATATGACAGAAACAAGCTGCTTCCACACTCAGACCAGGGAGTGGGCTGGGGGAGGAAGCCAGAGCAGGTGGGGATGGAACAGAAAGATCAGGAACCATCTCTGACTCTACACCAGGGGCCAGCAAACTTTTTCTAGGAAGGGCCAGATAGTATTTCAGGTTTGTGGGTCATGTGGTCTCTGTGACAACGACTGAACTTTGTCTTTGTAGCATGAAAGCAGCCATGGACAATCTGTAAATGAATGAGCACGGCTGTGTCCCAATAAGACTTTATTTACAAAAACAGGCAGAGGGCCAGGTTTGGTCTTTGGGCTGTGGTCTGCCAACCTCTGCTCTAGACTAAAAAAGCATCTCATTTTCAGCAGGTACACTTTTGTTTTTGCTTCATTTAGATGCCAAACAAGTTTATGTTTGCAGTCATAAACCAAACTAAGCCAGGCTGGGATCAGACAATAAGTTTGAACAGAAGAATCAGTATCTTAATCCATAAGGGCTCTTAGGAATTATTAAGAAAAAAGACAAGGAGAGGAGGCCAAGTCACAGAATACAAATGGCCAATAAATGTTTTTAAAAGCTCATCTTAGTTAGTAATCTAAGGGATGCAAATTATACAGAATGCCTATCATTTTGTCAAATCTGTTTTTAAAATCCAAACACTCAGCGTTGGGAAGGGTCCAGGGAAATGGGCATTCTCTCACTACTGATGGGCGTTTGCGTCCATACGACTTTTCTGGAGGGCACCTGGGCAAGATGGAGCAAAGCCTTGCAAATCTGCACATTCTGATGCAGCAGTCTGACTTCCAGACGTTTATGCTGGAGAAGTTATTAAGGATAGATGCAAATGTTAATCCAAGATACTCAGCACAAGACTTGAAAAAGCAAAAGTGATGTCGCCAATAAATACTTATTGACGTAGAAAGAGTAACTGAAGAAAATGGATCAGAAAATGGTTATATATGATATTATTCCATTTGTTCCAATCCAGGAAAAGGTGTGGAGAAGGATGCACTGAAACGTCGGCAGCCACGTTTCTGGGAAACGGGACTTGAGGTCTTTATACTTTTCATTTTACTTACCAGTATTTAAATTTCCTACAATAAATATGTAATAATTTTCTAATAAGGAATAAAGTGCTTTTGATTCTGTTTTTAAAGCCAGTCTCAGCAGGCTCAGAGAGGGTCTAGGGGGCACAGACAACCCTGAACTGACTCTGCGTCAGCCCAGGTCAGCCCACCTGCCCTCGGTTACTACACTGCCTTCTGAAGGTCAAGTGTCTCCAACCACTTTCACCCTGATCACTGGCCAGTCCCGAGTCCCAGGCCCTTTGTCCATTCAGGAGCTCTCCCTGCTCCCCCGCCCCCCAGGGCCCCAGGACCTACCTGCGCATAATTCATGGTCTCAATGGTACTGTCATAGGCAGAGCGGAGAGAGGCAAAGCTGATCAGCACGTCTACCTCTGGGTGTTTCTTCATGGCATCAGCCATGTTCTTGAAGACAGGGATCAGGATCTCCTTGTGACCCCAGTAAAACTTCTGCTTGTGGTCCCCGCTGTGAGAAAGGTGGAAGAGGAATCAGGACACCCTCAACCTGTCAGGGCTGGGGAGGGGAAGGCCAAGGGTACGAGCTTCCCCAGAGGGTGGAAAGGCAGGACTCTGCCCTCTAAGAGATTCTATCTGTAGGAAAACACCCCCTGGAATACTGACTGCTCCCAGCAAATCCCAGCAACACTGATCTTTACCAGCAAAGGGGATAACCAGCTGCTCCCCGAGCTTAGGCTTAGTGAGGGAGGAGACTGATGGGGAAATCCCACCAGGCAGCTATCTCCAGCCTCCCTGCCGTAGTGTGACTCACGTGAAAGGGTAGACCATGGCAGCCACTGAGGGCTCATCTCGGGAGCACACGTAGTCAAAGTCCAGCATGCCCTGCACGGCCCGGGTCTGCATGCCCCACACGATGGCCTTGGTGTGGCGGCTGAAGAGGGTGGCGCTCTTTCCTGGTGGGCAGAGACACAGCGAGTGCACCCCGAACACACACCCCCTGGAGACCCACAGGGGCTACCTGCCAGACCCCTCCACACCCTGAGTCCAGGGAGGCTGGCTCATCAAAACTGCAAAGGAACGTCAAGAGAATAGAATCTGGAGAACCTGGGGGAGAGGTGCCTTGATTTCTCCTGGGAAGAGGTAGCAGGAGAGAAAAAAGAGCTCAGAAGACCTGCCTGGCTGGTAAATAGCTCAGCAATGAACAGAGAAGGGACTCTGTACACAGAGCACGGCCCACAGGCGGAGAATGCCTACAGGACCGCTCAGGTTCACAGGACGGCAGGTAATCAGCCTCCTGCTTACATGTGACTGGCGGCTTGATAAATTATTTTTAAAGTCACTGGAAAGAAACGTTAAGCTCTCCCAATTATGGTGGCCACAGGACTTTAAACAACTCCCCACCAATCCTTATAACCTGTAAATCTGGACATAAAACAGCTCGGGTCAGCATTTGAATTCTCATGACTGCAAGCCAGTGTAGGTCCAGGGAAGAGGTTTGCTGCAGCCTCATCTATAACTGAGGTTCTGGCCTGGGGTCAGGCAGGGGCAGGGGCAGCACGCTGGCCACTCCTCCTGTCCTCCTCCCTCTACTGGCCGGCTCCTTCCCGCTCAGAACCCAGCTCTTAGAGCTCTTCAGTGGCCCAGGAAGGCATTAAGGGAAGAAGGAGGGAACAAAAACAGCTGGCAGAAGTACACTCCTCCGCCTGGAGAGAAAGGCCCCTTCACTACTCTGCTGGGGAGACAGTGCACCCGCTCGGTGGCCTCTGGTACTAAAGAACCTACTGTACTAGTGCAGACTTCGCTAACCAAATTCGAGGTCCGATTAAACAAATTTAAGAGATAACTTTCCCAAGGTACGTAGGAGTCTTATCCCTCTGCGGGCTGGCCTCTTCCATCGCAGCCAAGAGCGTCTCATGACAGAAGGCTCCTGATGTTGCAAATACCTGAGATTTAGTGTCACCCAGACTCATCTGGGTTCCAATGAGACATGAGATCACAGAAGAAGAGAAGACACCTAATCCAGTTCCCTCACTTCCCGGTCCCAGGAGATTAACACCCAGAGATGCCAAATGATGGAGAGCCTAGGTCATCTAGCGTCAGAGCCAGGATCACACCCTAACTTAAGATGCAACTCAACGGCAGCTGAGGAGGAGGAAGATAAGCCAATGTGGCGCTCCCGCTCCCCACTCTCGAGGGAACCCACACCCGAGTCAGCATGGGCTTCTGTGCACACACACACCTCTGTCTACCCAAAAGGCTACAGAAATCAGAAAAGCCTGGAAGCTCTATAAATCCACCTGCACCTCCAGCATGAAAGGGGCAGACCTAGAGCGCTCACCACCTTGAGCACAGAGAAGCCAAAGCTGAAGGGGGCAACCCTCAGCCCAGCAGCAGCAGGGAGGCCTTACAGGGAGCCCCCGCTCCAGGGGCTAAGCACCTTAACCCAGCCTCCTCCTCCGGCCCTGCTGAGGGAGGCTCACCCCAGCAGTCTGTCTTCCCTCCCACTTCTCAGCCCAGCTCAGGGCCTGCGGGGAAGAATACCTCCTCCCGGGTTGGAAGAGCTCTCTGAGAGAGACTCGCCCCTGTTCTCTGCACAGGCCTCAGCCTCGTGTCTGGTCTTTTAGTAACAATGGATCTTACCAGAGGCAGAAAATGTAGGGATTAGAGGTAGATGGTCAGAGGGCTGCATTCTGGGCCTTTCTGGAGACATCAGCATGCTGCCTAGTTACTCATTCCCTCCCCTTAGCAAGGAGTCAAATGTCGTCATCAGAAGATTCCCCTGCCCCAGGGTGGAATTTCCCAAAGCTGCAAGTGTCAGAAGTTAAATGGAAGCCCTGATGCTTTGAAACGATGAATCTATTCAGCTCGGTCATTGGTGAATGTGTGTGCCTGTGCATGCAGGTGTGAGCATGCGTGAGCATACTCAGAAAACACCTGTCGTAAGCAGTGACCTCACACACCAGACAAAGCCCAGATCCCCTCTACAAACTGCACATCCTTCTGGGTTTCTCTCTCTCCTTCTCAAATCTGTCTTCCACCCAAACTCTAGAGAAATCTAAACTCGTCCCTGGTATTGGGAGTTCTGGGACGAAGTCGGCAGTGGTGAGGCTGAGGTGGTAAAAGTAAGCAAAGGAAGACATCATGAGACGGAGATGAGAATCGGGGTGGTCCATGACCCCCTCCTCGCCCACTGCACTCTGCCATGCCCCTTTCTGTTTCGATGGCTCCATCTTTCCCAGGACGATCCTCCCTCCTGGACACCACTCCACTCTCCGAGGCAGTGGGCCTGGCTCTGGCTCCTTCTGCACTCTCCACCCTCTTCCTATGTGGAGCCAGAGACAGCCTCATGGCCAGGAGAGCGCTGAGTCAGGGCTCATACTAAGCAGGGCTGGGAAGGGAGGGAGAGCGAAGACTAGGACTTGGGGGCAGGTAACACTGAGGCAGGCACAGAAAATATCCCAGACAACACTGCAACCCACTGGGGAGGGGGAAACGAAGCACACGGTAGGACTGTAACCCGCTCACAAGCCGCACACAGAGCTGGGGCGGGCAGGGGCATCCTACCTTGCAGGGATCTTGGACTTGGGACTGAATCTGTCAAAGAAAATGACCAAGGCAACTGAGTGACCCGCTGATGGCTGGAGGTTTCAGAGGGACAGGGTGGGAATAGGGAAGGGTCCCACGGACAAGTCTTGTAAGGCTGACACCCTCACCATCTCCGTCTATTCCACAATAGACAGGAGTAAAGCCGACAGAAGAGGAGAGAGCACCGATCAGCAGAGCGGAAGCGAGAAAGGACCAAAGCGGGCAGAAAGGGGGCAGGGGGGCACAAAGGCTTGGAGGGTGTGCTGAACACCAAAGCCCCCCAGCCCCGTGGAGTGACAGCTGGCCCAGTCCCACCCTCTTAATGCCAATCTTGTTTTGTCCCCATGAAGCACAATAAGATGATTAGGCCAGCGTGGGGTTGGACCAGTCATTCTGTGCTATGGACAAAGCTGCTGGTTCAGGGGCCACAGGGCAGTGGCTTCCAATCCCAAGTGCCTGGAGCCAGTGGCACTATTTCACAAAATGCCTTAAGCCCGTCCTGTGTGTACCAGGAAGAGGTTGCACAAACCCAGCAGCCCAGGGCGGACTAACGCCAGTCGCCTAAGGCTGGCTGCAAGGGCCAGCTGCCAGGGATCACATCATTGATGAATCAGAGGACAGAGAGACCAAGGAGGCACAAATACAGAGGGGCTGGTAGACGCCGTGTGCTCTTATGGCAGGCTCGCAGGAAGGGAATGTCTTTGTAGGAGCCTCAGGATAATGGGGGTGGTGGTGGGGCGGCTCGGGAGCCACTGATATGGGTGCTTGCTCTCCCATCCAGAGCTCCGGGCTCCTGGCCTCCCCTTAAGAGGAGAGTCTGGGAGATCTTCCCATCTCCTGCTATTTCTGTAGCCCTGTCTCCCCCGCAGCCTCCCTGCCCAGCTCACACACCCCCCCCACAGGAAATAAGCAGGTGGCAGAGAAGGCAGTGGGGAGTGAGGTGGCCCAGGTGCAGCGTGGGTCCTCAGCACCGGGAGAGCCCTCGGAGAAGGCTTGAGTCATCACACCCACGTGATCTGTTCCCATCCCACGCCCCACATCCACTCTCATAGCAAAGCCCAAAGTGCTTGCCATCCGCCTCTGCTGGCCCAGAAAGAGAAGGAGCCCAGAAAGGGAAGGGGCACAGGAAGGCCTGAAGCCGCTGGGAGTTACCTTGTGGCATGGCAGGCTTGGCCTTCTTTGCAGGTGCCACCTCATCAGCCCTAGACTCAGAAAAAGACGCTGTCCTGCTGGGGGCTGGAGTCTGGTGTGGGACAAGGAGAGAGAGAAAGAGTCACAGGTAGCAGCTGAGAAGAAAAGCCATTAGTCCTTCAGGCATCAAAGAAATCAGGTTCCAAAAACTATGTACGGCACTGCTCTTTATAAGCTGCTTCCAAAAGTACCATTCTAACCACCTCTTGAGACAGGAATTAGTATTGTCCCCATGCTATAGATGAGCAAACTAAGGCTCTGGGCAGGTACAATACCTGCCAAGGTCCCTCCCTCGCCAGGATTTGAACTCAAGTCTGATTTAAAAACTTATGGTCTTTTCATTATACATCTTGACTGGGGCAGAGGAAAACTGGCCAGAGATCCAGAAACCAGCCATGTACTACCTTCCCCCCAAATTTCCCCAAGGCCCTCAAATGGGTAGAGGAGGGACGTTCTGTCCTTGACAGGATGGGGGGTGCAAGGGGCAGCACAGAGGGCATGGCATGCTTTAAGGCGGAGGACGGCCGGCACCTACCGATGTGCTCCCACTGGCGTTGAGGAGGAAGTTTGCAGTGTGGGCCGCCGTGGGCGGCTGATTGGGGATGGGCCGGTGGCCCAGGGCCATGCCCACAATGGCTGTCATGTGAGTCTCGGTGCCAAAAACATGGATGGGGATCCCAGTGGTCTTCCCTGTGAGGGAGGGAAAAGAATCATCATTCAGGTCTTCAAATAAGTGCCCAAGTTCCCAAGACTCTCCAAAGGTCCCTTTTGAGTCCTGCCCGATGTCTGGCACTTTCTGTGTCGACACTCTCAAGCAACCACAGGCATTATGAGAGTCTGCACTCCTTCCACACACAGCCTGGACCCTGGCTCCCAGACCGGGCCTCCTGGCCTGTAGTTGCCATGCTCCAGCCTTCTTGGCCTGGCCTCTGTTCCCAGACACTTGGGCTCATTTCCCCTGGGCTCTGGCCCTGCTTATTCCTCCGCATGCAGCTCTCAGCCCAGATCTTCACCCAGCTGCTCTCTTTCATCACTCAGCTCAACTCACCTGCCACCTCCAAGGAAGGCCTTCCTGACCTCAGGAGTCACTCTCCTCCCCATACAGATCCCTATCTGACAGCGTTTCCTCAGAGTCACTGTTTGTTTAAGGTCCCAGCCATGACTGAGTAATACTCATGTGCTGCCCCAAGGGCTGGACCCATGGCAGCTATGCAGTTTTAGAGGAAAACTAGGACTTTGTACCACTTCAAGTGATTTACATGGGTTAAGTGTTTGCCATGGATGCCAGATTTGGAAAAATGGAAAGACGGAAAAATGCTCAATCAGAGGACACGCTCACTGAGCAAGAGTGTCTTATGTTTGTCACCCCTGTGGCACTTCACGTGAAGCCCTGCTCCACACGTGACTGTTCTTTGCAATGGGGCCTGCACTTTTACTTAAGCCCAAAGCTGCTGGTCACGAAGTTCATGTGTTTCAAGTTCAATCAGGTCAACTTAGGGAGACCTGATTCTAGCCCTGACTGATGAGATGTGGTCCTAGACTTGAAAGCTCTGGTGTGAGGTCTCATGAACCTACAGGAGACACTCAAAATGCAGAAGGGAGAAGGGAAATCAAAAGGCATGCTGCACCCTCCCCCTCATCTCAGTGAGGGGCAACCTTCTCCCATTCCACCAATTACCAGACCCTTCCCTGCTGATCCCCCACATCCAGGCCACCAGAGGTTGGGCCTGACCCCTTACCTCTGTCTCCCTCCACCTCTACCCTCAGTCCAGGCCACCATGCTGTCCTGGACTGCTGTCACAGCCACCTAAGTGGTCTGCCTGCTTCTACCCTGGCTGCCCTTGGGTCTCTTCTCCACCCTGGAGCCAAAATAACCCTTTCAAACCTAAGTCAAAGTGTGTACCTCCCCTGCTTAAAGTCATCCAGCAGCTGCCAGCCCAGGGTCACAGCCAAGTGCTCCTGGGACCTGTACTTGCCCCACATGTCTGCTCCCACTGCCTCTCTGCCTCTGTCTCCCAACACCCTGCCCCTTGCTCCCTTGGCCCCAGTCCCAGGTCCTCCCCACTGGTCCTGCGCGCAGGCAGCTCCCACCTCGGGGCCCTGGAACTTGCACTCTCCTCTGCACACAGCCACCCCTGCCCTGCTCCCTCCTCTCCCCCAGGTCTTTGCTCAAATGTCACCTTTTTGGTCAACCACTCTCTGATTACTCCATTTAAAACTGCCCCGTCCCCTCCCACACATGCTATTTACCCTGCTCTTTGTCCTTCATGGCACTTAGCACTACAGAACAGCCAATGTTCTCACCTGCACGAGGGCTTGCTGTCTGTCTGCTGTGCGTAACCCCAGTGCTTATGTAGCACGGAGCCCAGCACAGGGCAGGTGTGCCACAAATATTTGTTAAGAAAATAACTGAATGAAAATGTGTTCCTGCCTATTCTGAAGTTTAGGACAGGTGCTCTGTGTCAGAGGAGGGCAGAAAATGGAAGTAGAAGCAAGCTGGACATGCAGAAAGGGCAGCATGGGAGCACAGGTGTGCCCAAAGACGGGCTCCTTCAGGAATCCCAAGGAGGCAGGCCACCAAGACACAGGGTGGGAGGGAAAAGTCCCCCATCTTACCAACTTCTCCCATCACCCGTAAGCCCTCTTGATAGTTGGGGCCACCTCTTCGGACAAAGATCGTGACCTCGTGCTCCTTCAGGGGGCCCTGGTAATCTCGAATCGCTCTCACGATGCCCTGAAAGGGACAGAAAGGGGCAACAGACACGTGACTAAAAGTAAAGCAGCCCTTTGGGCTGGCCCAGTTGCGTAGTCGTTAAGTTCACGTGCTCCACTTTGGTGGCCCAGGGTTCGTAGGTTTGGATCCCAGGCATGGACCTAGCACAGCTCATCAAGCCATGCTGTGGCGGCATCTCATATACAAAATAGAGGAAGACTGGCACAGATGTTAGCTCAAGGGCAATGTTCCTCACAAAAAAAGTTAAAAATAAGGCCACCATAAATCAATTAATTATATCCCTGACAAAAGTACCAGGGACTGCTCCTCCTGAGGCGTGGCAGGCCCTGGCAGTCACAAATTTTACATGTGTGGACTGAACTGTGAACTAGCAACCCAAAGGCTAGGACATGTCATCATTTGTAAGGTTGCTGAGGTGAGAATTTGGAGTCCTGGGGAGTGACACGCCTCCATGGGGAGGTGCTGGGCCTCCAACGTGGGTGGGACTCTGGTCTCTCTCTTGTCCCATCTACAGTCATTCTTATCATCTGTTCTTGCAATTTAGGGGGAAAAATCTATGCCAGGCTCCTATGGAAGAGTTTTCAGACGTATCAGGACATGGGCTACCTAAATGTCAAAGTCCTACAAAAGCTCCTTCAAGCAGTTTAGGGGACTAGCCCTTGTAATGGGATCAACTTTGGAACCGCAGGAGAATGTACAGGTGTGCGTCAGTTCTGCCTCTCCAGACAGAGGGCTAGTTTACTGGGTCAGGAATCCAGCGTGCATCAGGCAAGGCATTTCACCCAGAGCTTGATACCCAGTTCCTGCTCCAGCCCTAGGAGGCCTTATCACCAGTGCTGCCTTTAGTACAGGATTGCTCAGAAATTAAAACAAATGTTGAGGTTGACCTGACTCAGATTTGTCTGTTGAATCAGGTCGAATTAGGGACACCGTGTTTTAAGCAGGACTGATGAGGCCTGGTCCCCCACTTCTGGAGAGCTTAGCCTTCCAAGGTTGACATTTATTTATTCATTATTCTCAAAAGTTATATGGAACGACCAGATGGAGCACATTCTTCTTAATAGCTTCAATGAGCATCTGACAGTGTGGAATAATAAACGGCCTCCTGAGGTGGCTGCCTTTTGAGACATGTCAGCTCTATCATCCTTCTTGATCCCTGACCTGTGCAGAGGGACCCAAGCACACCGGCCCCCGGCTGGATGAGCAGGAGCCCCAGATCATCAAAACACTGTCCTCACTCTGACCTTTTGGAGAAGGAGCTGCTGATGGAGACACACAGTCTAGAAGCTGTAAAGAACCCAGAGAGTCTCACAACAGAGTGTTAAAAAGGAGGGTCAACTGAGCCAATTCTTCAAGACTTGGTCCTGAAAAGGAGGAAGGCAGAAATTCCCCTTGTCCTCACACTTCAGATGGGAGACTGATGGCCCAGCAAGTGTCAGCTACTTGCCCAGAGACACACAGCTTCTGATCTAGATCGGCCCCAGTGTCTTCTGAATCTCCACCAAGGGACCTTAGGGCAAGAGCCCCTACCCGGACTGGGTAATGCACGGGAACTTGCTTCTGTCTGAAACCTTGCTTGTGGGAACCTCCTTCCCCCGCTTCCCCTGAAACCACACTCCCCAGAAACTGCACTGTCCCCTGCTGCTGGTTACCTTGAATGTGGCAGCCACATTGGTGAAGTTTGCGATGCTGCCTCCAATGATGAGGATCTTGCCTGGGTTTGGAATAAGACAGAAGTCAAAAAAGGGTTAGTGCCACAACTAGAAGGACACACAATAAAGAATATACAACTATGTACCAGGGGGCTTTGGGGAGAAAAAGGAAAAAAAATAAAATCTTTAAAAAAAAAAGGGTTAGGAAGGTAGACTTGAGCATCCTGCCAGAAATCAACCAGGAGAGTTCTCTTTCCTCTGAGCGAGGGTCCCCCAGCTGTTAGGAGGTATCAGTGCAGAGGCGAGGGGGAGAAGGCTAGTCTCTCCAGAGGTCTGCCAGCCTTATCAGCTCAACTCTCCATGACCTACACCACCGAGCAGGTGGTTAATTCAAACCCACAGACTCTCTACATCATTCCTACTGGCAACCCAGCCTGGTTTCTGGATACCCCTGGTGGGAATCTCTATCCAGCTTAAGGGAAGGGGAACTGGTATGTGTAGCCCGCAAATACTGGACAGGGAGTAAAGGGTGGCTGGACTCGCACAGCCTAGGTAACAAATGTCTAAGTGGGTCACGAAGAACGAAGCTTACAGCAGTCAGAGTAAGACCATGCTGCCACTGCCTCCCTTGCACCTGCTCATAGGGTGTCACATACACATCACCATTGTGCAGCCAGGCAAACTGAGGTCTAGAAGTTAAATGACTAGCCTAGATTGCAAAGGACCAGGACCACAACCTCAGTGCCTCCTAGCCCAAACTTCTTCCCACTGCAGGACGCTGGGCTGTCCTGGGGAAGGAGCATGTGTGCGTCTCACCATCTGGGTGCTTCTCGCGGGTCATGAGAGAGAGGATCGTCTTGGCATAGTCGTAGGTCTGCTGTTCGCTGGGGGCACCTGAGTACTCCCCGTAGTTGGCCAGCTCATTGACACCTCCTAGATCGCAGATGGTATCACTGCCGGGGAGACACGGAAGTCAGTGCTGGCTCTACTCAAGCCGCAGAGGGTGGCAGCCTGGTGCCTGGGAGGACACGCAGACAACCCCGAAGCCCTGAAGTCAGGCTGTGGAACTGACCTCTCACCTCCCACCCTCCAGCCCCACATGCATCACCCTTGAAGGTTAACTGTGCTGCATCAGACTCTCCCGGGCAGTGCACTCTGCCTGCCCTGGGCCAGGGGAGGCCTTGGAGCACCAATGGTAGGGAAAATGCACAAGGAGCACCTCCCGACACAAAGGAAAAAACACACATTCCAGGAGTTGCTGCCAGGCTGCCCAATAGGGAAGGAAAACTGCTGCAGCCGAGAAAAGAGCCCAGCCAACCACGGGGGAACATGCCAGAAGCCAGCAGACGCTGACTGTGCCTCAGGTGAAAAACCCCCAACTACTACAGAGGGTGCAGAATATGATCCCAGTATTTCTATGAAGTGTGGAAGTATGAAGACTTATCCAGGCACTCAAACTCCTGGAAGGACACGGCAACGCAGCCACCGTGGTGCCCTGGTCGGGGAGGGATGGGGAACGGCCAGGCAACATTCACTTTGTCTCATTTTCTGTTTTTGCTGTACCTTTGCATGGAGAACACGTGACTAATTATAAGATCTAAAACTAGTAACAATAACTTCATCTTGAAGTAAATAAGAAGGTGCAGGCCCTCACCAGCGCCCCTCAAACCCCCCTGGGATGCCCCACAAGTTCCTGCTCTGCACCAAGGTGGGAAACTAGAGACCTCCAGAAATGAAGCAACCTGACCCAGGTCACGTACGTGTGGACCTGGCTAGCACTCCTTCAGCAGCCCCCTCAGTCACCTGTACACGACAGAGGCACCACCTCCAGCCACCATGGTCCAGATCCTCCCCTTGGGGTTCAGCAAGGTCAGCTTCAAGCTTGCCCCACTTTTGGCATCCAAGTCTGCAATGTAGGCTTCCTAGGGACCACACAGCAACAGGTGGGTGCCCTGGGGACACCCCCTTCACCAGGTTCCAGATCCCAAGACCCTCTCCTCCCCTTTCCCTGGAGATGCACGAAGAGGTCATCAATTACCTTAATAAGGTCAGGGAGAAGGGGCTCTGCAGGGCCCTATGTGCCCGGAACATGACGGTGTCTTCAAGTACCAAAACCACCCACAGCCACAGTCACCGCTTGGGGACAAACTTCGCAACTCCTTTCTCTGACTTCAAGTCTTTGGCTCTCTGCCCAAGTCCTGGTCCTTGCAATATCACTCTGCTTCTATCAGGGCCCCCAGTCCTAGCATCTGCCTGCCTAGTTCATCACATGCCCCTTCCCCCTCCCCAGACCCCACCCTGTCTCCTGGCCCAGCCCAGCCTCTTCTCTTGGCCTGGGTTACATCACCCGGGTTTGATCCTGCTGTGAGGACCTCTCAGAGGACAGGGTGGGAAAGAGCAATTAAAATTCTCAGCAAGCAGCTGAGAGAACTACCTTCCCAACAGGATTGGGGGGGGCCACTTGGAATTACTGAGAAGCAAGAAATCAAGTTAAGAGCCCAGGGAGGCTGATTGAGAGAGAAGTCTAAAAGGATTTCTGGCCAGGATTCAGAGGCTTGGCTGACTCCCACCCCATCCCCTTTGGGGTTTTAAGAAAATTAAATGGTTCTTGGCCTTCCTTTCCCTGCCAAATATACTGCCCGCAAGGGGGGGCCAGATGCTTATCTGAGATTAGTCACCCTCCCCCGGCCCCCATCAGTCTCCATCTTCTCCCCAAACCAGCCTTACCTCTGGGTAAGCCTCCCTCCCGAAGGGCGGAGGGAACTCTATATCGCCCCACTTCACTTTGCAGATGTAGTCGGCAGTGGCATCCACCTTGGCCGCCAAGTCAAGGACATAGACGCCATCTTTGGTCACGACTGAGAAAAGCAGAGGCAATCAGACACCGACCCACAGGCAGAAGTGACCACCAACATCCAAACCCCCAGACTTCCTCACACACCGCTCCCACGGGGTCCCACACAGGCCTAACAATTCCCTAGCTTGTCAAGAAACCAGAAGGGCCGTTATAGAGACAGAGCCTTCCCCCATTAAAGGGAAAACAAATCCTGTTAAGACCAGCTTCCCCTCCTTGACCTAAGGTAATGTGATAGTAAAGTTTGTCTTAGTTGCCATAGCAATTTTTAAACATTTTTATAAAAGGCTACACTCCATGCCTTAAATATCTAACCATTTACCCAGCCAGGGCCCTGCCGTTAAAAAAAAAGTATTTTGAAGACCCCCACTAGGTATGTACATCTGGGTTTCCTGGGGTCTGGCTAGGGGAAGCCTCATTGTCGAGGGTAGTAGGAAGCCATGGGTGCACTGGGCCCCCAGCCAGCAGGGTTCATTTACTGCCACCTCACTGGAATCCATCTTCCGCTTCCCCCAGGGCCATTTAGCTAATTAAGTTAGCACAGAACCATCTGGCCCATTAGCCCCAGCTGGAATCTAGAATGAGGACTTTGCCCTGAGAAGCCCCGGCCAGAACCAGCTCACGCCATCTGCCTCCTTCACAGCACACAAGGCTTGGACCAAGGTCCTCTCAGCCTTGGTTGTCAATGATTGACCAACTCCCAGAGGGGGAACTGCACGGGGGCCTCCGAGGACAGAGAGGGGAAAGAAGGGCCTGAAGGGTCAGACCAGTGCAGAGGCAGGCCTGCTCCTGGTAGAACAGGCTGACCCACTGGCAGGAACGGCCACAGAGCGCAAAATCAGATCAAAACCAGGAACTCCCCATCACAGAACCAATGAAGACCAAAAACAGGAGCTGGAGTTGGTTAAAGAGAGGAATAATCACTGTCTTCTGAGAACGCAGAACCAGGAGCCTGCACTCAAGGAGCCTGGAGAGGACTCTGCACACACGCCTGTCAGTACTGCCCTCTACAAGTGGGCGTCTGGTCCTCCGAAAGTCAAGGCCAGGGTTACTATAAGCACAGGGGCCCCATTATAACTGGCCCTTGCCCCAGCCCACCCCAGCAAAGCCAGTTACCAAGGGGGTTGATCTCGAGGTAGGTGAAGTACAGATCCTCATAGAAATTGAAGAGGCCAGAGATAAAACTTGCTAGAATTCTAAAGGGGGGGAGAGAAGGACAGTCAGTCTATCAGGGAAGCGGGCTGAGCAGCAATCACACTGCCACTGACAGCTCCACTTCCCAACACCTGCCAACCCCTCATTTTCTTCTGCAAACCCTGCTCCCTGGACATGGCTCTTCAGCCACTGAGGCAGAAAGAGCTGTCAGGCACAGGGCCAGACAAGGAGGTGCCAGACAGATAGGGGCAAGGAGGTGAGGGATGCTGACAGCATATTTCAGTTGGAGTGAGCCTCTCCCCTGTCCCCAGCTCCCCTCCTTGGGACAGGGAGGGGCTGTGCCTACTGCCTGCTCCCACCTCCCACCCTCTGCTTTCCCTGCTGTGCCCAGAGGCTGCTGGCCTTCCCTGTCCCCCTGCTGCCACCTCCCTACCAGCCCTCTCACTCAACTCTTTCTTGTCTTCAGGGGCGTGAACCAGCAGGTGCTTCTTGATGTCCTCAGGACTCAGCTTCTCATCCACGCCGACGAGCAGTTTCTGGGCTTTGGCATCCACATCACCCACATCCACACCCCCCTCATGGTGGAACAGGACGTAGTCCCCTTCTCGGGTAGCATAGATGCAAACGTAGAACTCCTCCGCCTTACAGGGGAAGAGAGCACCACACGGGTGAGGGGGACTGAACTGGGGATGAATGGCCCAACTCCTGCGGTCTCATTTCTAAAACCCAGTAGAGAACATTCACGAGGGATGACCTGTTCACCAGCTTTCCCTCGGGAACAACAGGAGAAGAGAGGCCACTGCCTCGCTGGGGGACAGTCCAGACTGAGCCAGCACGACCTGATCTGGGGGATGGGGTCCTGCCTTCAAGCCTTTCTCATCCCAGCACTGGGAAGTCCCCTCTGTTACCAGCCCTGATTCCTCCCTGCTGCAAACTAAGCCCTCTCCTTCATCTCTGGACTCCCTGCTCCGTAGCATCCTCAGATCCTCAGCACAACTTCAGAAACTTTGGTCCCTTGACTTTGCTCCAGCAACCTAATTTCTCCTCTCATCATTTTGGGGTCGACAAACACAAAGATCCAGGAGGAAGAAAACCCAGCTTGGAGCCACCTCACACGTACCTGACTGTGGGGGACAAAGGGTTCGATCAGAAAGTTCTTGAGGAAGCCTCTGGCCTTGCCAACCTATGGAGATCAAGAGAGAGAAAGCTCAGATGGGCAGTGTTTCTCACCACCCAGGGCAGAAGGAGGGATGGCCCTGTGCTCCCTCTACCTCAGTGTCCCATCAGAGGTGCGACCCAAGCACTACCACAACACTCAGCAAAGAGATTTCTCCAGAAACCAGGGCAATGGGGTCACAGACCCCTAAGCCAAAGAAGTCCTCAGGAGAGCCCCTCTTCCATCTGCTTGCCCTTCTGCCAGCCACACTTCGACACGTACCGATCTTGCACATTCTTATTCTGCCTCCTCTGGAGGATGACAAATGAGCTGCAACACTGCCCTAACCCCAAAAGCAAAGATCAGGAGTCATCCCCCTGATGTCGTCGCACAGACTAAAAAGCTCAGACGGGCTGGCCCTGTGGTGTAGCGGTTCAGTTCACACACTCCGCTTGGGCAGCCTGGGGTTCACAGGTTCGGATCCTGGGGGCGGACATGGCACCACTCATCAAGCCACGCTGTGGTGGCATCCCACATAAAACAGAGGAAGACTGGCACAGATATAAGCTCAGTGACAATCTTCCTCAGGGAAAAAAGAGGACGATTGGCAACAGATGTTAGTTCAGAGCCAATCTTCCTCAGAAAAAAATAAAATGTTAAATTAAAATAAATAAATAAAAAGCTCAGACAAATCAAGGCTATCTATCCCACAGCTCAGGCAAGGAGACCCAGCCCAAGGACATGAGTCCAGGCATGGGGAATTGGGGGCAGGGGGGAGCTGGACAGGGAAAACTTTTCCACGCAGACTTTCCTGACTGAGGACAACAGGCCTGCAGAGCTAATCAGTTTGATTGGATCCCTGGTGGCAGCCAAGGCCAAAGAGCCCTCATCCCAGCATGCCCTGAAGGCCCCACCCGCCCGTGTGTCATTGCTGAGTCAGGGACCAGACAGTGATCCATCAGAGGTAATGAGCCACTCCTGCCAGGGCGGACACTGCTGCCAGCTCAGATGTCCCCGACATCCCCCTCCCAACAGCCAGCTGAGGAAGAGGGAGCGTGATGACCTCCCTGGGGATACTGCTCAGCCCCCAACCCTGCTGCCTCTGCCCAAAGGCCCGGTAGCATGAAGGTCAAGACCCCTCTGCCCCTCGGCCCGTGTACAACTTCAAGGATCCCTCTTCACCCACGACAGCCAGAAACTGGGGAACTCACATAAAGAGCTGATTTGAGGAAGTTCAGTAAGAGATAAAGACAGCTCCACCGCCACCTTCATCCTACTTCTGGGGCAGCCAAGGAAGACAACACCTCTCCCCTGGTCCCCGGTCACCCAGGATGGGACAAAGAACAGTGTGGATGGCACATCCTCCCCAGTGTAAGCCAAGCGGCAGCCCGTTCCCTCCCCTTCAGTCTCCAACTCCCTCTGGGAGTGAGAAGAAAAGGAAAGGCAACTTTATTTCTGAGCATCTCATAGCCTTCCTAAGCCATACTTCACTTCAGCTCTCTCATCTACAGAGCTGAAATTAATCACCGAGCCAGGAGAAGCCAGGAACTGGATTTACTCTTCAGCATTATTAACAGTCTCATCCTAGGTTCTTGGCTCAATAACATCTCTGCCTAAACGATTCTGCATCTCCCTTCTTCAACTTTTTTTACCCACCATCTTAGGTGTGCATGTCAGGACAAGCTACCATACACTCTGCGGAAACTGGCAAGAAAGGCGTTCCCAGAATGGGCCTCAGAGTCCCACCTCCATGACAGTCATTAAAGAAACAGACCATTTCCACCTGGCTCTCAAACTGTGTTGGTGTTCCTTTTGCAGCACATCTTGCCATTTCCTGACAGGGAGAGCTGGCAATGAGCGCCAGGACCGGCCCTGCTGCCTCAGTCAGCTCTCAGCACTCCCACCTTTCCCAGGCTGCAATTTGATCGGTTGCGGGGGTGATCCACAGGGCAGCTGAACTGGAGGCGACCATGTTTGCTTCTGTTACCATAACACGTCCACCCCAACCCTATACCCAGACTCACGGTGGCCTCCTGTCCCAGCCGTGGCTTCAGCCAGGACTTGACCCCATCCAGAGTAAGGTTGACCCCAACTAGGCCCAGCTTTCCACGCCGTTTGATCAGCTGGTCTGGCTTGACCACCAAGCTCTGGAACGAGAGGAGGTTGTATTCAGAATGAGGAAAGAGAGGGTAGAGTAAGAGGTGATAGTCTGGGGACCCAAAGCACAGGACAGCCTGGGTGGCTTCCCATCCACTCTATTCGCAAAGCCAACCCCACCTGGCTCCCAGAAGCTTCTTCACCTATCCCAGCCTACATCTTCTGACAAGCAGAAATCTAGAGCCATCTGTGCCCAGGATGGACCTGGCACAAAGCAGGTGCTCACCAAATACCTGCTAAATGAATAAGTGATCCCCCACAATCCCTACATGGGATCTTAGCTCCATTAAACCATAAACTCCTCAGAACATGGACAGCGCCCGAGTTCCAAAAGGAAGAACAGAGAGACAGAGCGTTGGGGTGACAAAGGACCTTAGAGGTCATCTGGTTAACCCCATCCATGTCTGAAAACCATCTAAAATCCTAAGCAGCCCCTAGCACTGATCATACACCTCCAGGGCCAGGAAATTCACTATCTCTGGAGGCAGCTTCGTTTGTGGTTGGGTTGCCTCATAGTGGGGGGAAATTTGCATCTCTGAAACCCCCACCATTGGTCCTAGTCCTGCTCTCTGGGACCTGCCAAAGATGTCTAAGCTTCCCAAGCCTTCCCAACAATGGCCCTGCAGGGATCTGAAGAGAGGAGCCTCTGCTCCAGGCTGGCCCCCTCAGGGCCATTAGCCATTCTACACAAAGTACAACATCACACTTCCTCATGGCCCATTCCTGATATGCTCTACTTTGAAAGGGGGAGGGGGTACATACCTACTTTTTATTGAGCACCTACCAAGTGCCAGGCAGCATACTAAATGCTTTCCAGACATTCACTAATCTCTATGGCCCACAGGGTGAGTGTTATGAACATCTGACATCTGGGGAATCCAAAACTCAGAGGTGAAAGGCTTGCCGCAGGTCACATGGTTAATAGACAGAGCTGCAATGTGGACTCCAGTTTGTCTAGTTCCATGCTGGTGCTCTGTAAATCATGCCAGAGCGCCTCAAAATGCGGAGCCCAGAGCTGGACACAGAACTCTGCCCAGCTCATGCACTGCGCACTGATGCAGGGAGTCTGCTACCACGTGACCCACTCGGACATCTCCAACAAACTGACCCTTTCTCTTCCTCAGACTCCAGGCCTGGAAGAAGGGCCCAGGAGGTGGGAAGGCTCACCTGGCTGAGCAGCCAGGGGTGGTCCTGCAGCAGGTGGGCCCAGTCTGTGTCAGGGGTGACCCGGGCATACTTGAAGCGGTTCTGGATGGCTGAGGTGGTGCAAATATACTTGTAAAGGAGTTCTTTGCCCGTCTGCTCTGAGATCGCCTTGGCCGACATGGCTGCAGAGGGACCTGCTCTACCTGTCGGGGTAAGAGGAGCTGGTCAGAAGAGGCAGGGCAATAGAGACCCACGCCCAGCTGCCCCTAGACAGGAAAACAGATCTTAGCCCTTCTCAAGAGGGAGAAAAACAGCTGCCTCAGCAGGAGAGATAGAAGGGAGATCTCAAACAGCACTCTTGATAGCAAAGAAGGAGGATCAGGAAATGATGGGTGAGGGAAGATGGAGAAAAACAAAGGTGGTGTTTCCCCTGGGACTCTTCGCCTCAGCTGCCTCTAGGCAAACCAGTTCACCCATAACCACATTTGTCCTGGAGCAAAAGGTAGCTGGATGGGGACCAAGAATCCCAGTGGTGTGACCCAAACCTGAGTGTTGTCCCACCCAAGGCAGGCACACAGACACTGAAACACATCCTTTGCCTCTTACTGATGGGGAGCACAGCCAGAACTGTGCAATGCCAGCATTACTCCCCTCGACAGGTTTCATCCCCCCCACCCAGACTCACCCATTTCACATGTTTACACACACCACCAGTTGGAGGCCAGGCCAGCAATCTACTCAGCCTTAGGCAGAATCGAGCCCCCAGGAGCAAAGGGGAAGAGTCATCTCAGAGCTCATTTCTCCATAGACACTAGCCATCCGGCCCTGACTTCAGAGTAGACACAAGGCTGGGCAACTGTGACCTTCAGTACATCCCACCCTCCCCACTGAGTCACTTGGCTGCTAATTCAGAGCAAAACAGAGGCCTCTCTGGGGACGACTCTGTACCGGTCACTTTAAGTGAGCCAGGGCTGGGGGAGGAGGCAGAAACCATCCTCAGTCACATGTATACAGAAATTCATCTTGTGGGAGCCCTGGGAGGTACACTGAGATTCAGAACCCTATTTCTCAGATGAGAAATAAAAGCTCGGAGGGGTTAAAACAACTTGCCCACGAAGCCTAAGCAGGGGACCCAAGACTTGAATCCAAACCTTCTTATTCCTAGTCCCCAGAAAACTGCACACCTCAACCCAAGAGAAAAGACCATTTCTCCAAGAAATAGGCCATGTCCTCTCTTCAGCTCACAAAAGAGTCTATGATGACAATTTCTTCATCTTCCCTTCCCATTGCTTTGTCCTGACACACCCTTCTCCCACAGGTAGTGACAGGACAGTTGGGGAGAGGAATGAGGGAGGGGAAGGGAAAGGAAGCCCAGCAATTCATGCCAAGAGCTTGGCCAGATCAGGAAAAGTCAGTCCTGTCTCTCCCACAAACAAGTGAAGTTGTTCAATTTGCTGGGGGAGAAAAGTCAAGTGCAAATAAAGGAGGGTGGAATTAGGGAGCTGGCTAGTTTACACATGCAGGAAAGTTGGTGTCCATCCCCAGCTCAGGAAAGGCCAACATTCCAGATGCCACTCTGCACCTCCCTCTCAGTTGGCTAGGCTGGGACTCAGGTTGTAATGCTGGCTTGGCCAGCTCCCTCAGCCTCCCAGCTAGCCTTCAGCTGGGCACAAAGGGCACATTCAGTCTGGCGTCTGGCTCAAAGTAAGGTAGCTGGGAAGGGGCTCACAGATGTTCCCTTTTCTGGCTTTCCCCTGGGATGACTTCCAGCTGCTTCTGCACATGAGTTTCCAAAGGAGATACCTCCACCAGTGCCCGTGCCCCCAAAGTCCTCCACCCCCCACTCACTTCAGCTCCATTTCCCAACCTTCTTGACTCAGACCAGAAAAACTGGTCTTGAAATCAGATGGGTATACCTCCCCCCACCCCACCCCCAAAAGAGAATGCAGCCCAGGGTGGATCAAGCAGAGAAAGGAGGGGGCAGCTTCTGACCACCCTCAGCAGTTTAGACACAGCAGGCACAAGTGATGACACACTCCAGGAGGCAGGAAGCCCCTCAGATAAGCCTCTCCAGCAGAGAAGTCTAACAGACACTCCCAGAACAACAAACCCCCAAAACTGGCACCCCCCAAAACAGTCAAAGACCCAACTTTGGAAAGGACAAGGGTGACAAAAGGGATCTTCTGCAGCTGGAAAATCACAATTTTCTTGAGCCCCAGATGAAACCTTAGATCCAAGAGCTCATCTCCATAAGGTCCTCGGGAGAAGGGTGGGAGAAAAGACACAAGAGGGGGATGATACAGGATAGAAAAGATTTGCCAGTTTACCAAAACAACAGATTTGCCACTAGAGTACTTTGGCTTAGATGAGGAGGCCCTTATATGACAGAATAAAAGTTGGAAAAGAATTTCGGCTCTGCACATTCACCAACGTGGGGTAAGAAGGCTCCTGAACTCAAGGAGTGGACTTGGTGGAGAAAAATCGGAAGTTTAATTGTTCAGCAGGATCTTGAAGTCTCTTAGAGCAGTAGCTCTTGACCTATTTGAGGTGTCAGACTCTTTTGAGCATCTGAAAAAAAGCCCAGAAAAATGTGCACATACCTGACAGTGCCTTTCACTTCAAGGTGCTGATCTATGACTCTGAAGTGATGGCCCAAACCACCAGTTGAGAATATTTGCTCTAGGGGTGAGCCAGGTGGCACAGCAATTAAGTTTGCACACTCCGCTTCAGTGGCCCGGGGATCACCAGTTCAGATCCTGGGTGAGGATCTATGCACTGCTTGTCAAGCCATGCTGTGGTAGGCGTCCCACATATAAAGTAGAGGAAGATGGGCACGGATGTTAGCTCAAGGCCAGTTTTCCACAGCAAAAAAAAAAGGGGGGGGAGGATTGGCAGCAGATGTTAGCTCAGGGCTAATCTTCCTCAAAAAAAAACAAAGAAAAGAGTATTTGCTCTAGTGACAATGGGACTTAAAGTGTATACCAATCCGGGTTTGGGGAGCACCCCACTAAAGTCTTAGGAACTAAATGTACTGTCAAACTGGTGACAGATGTTTTCAGGGCACAGCTAAGACTCCGGGGGTCCACTTTGGGGCCCCAGGAACTGTTACCTAGTATCAGCTAAACGTGTAAACCATTTGGGGGAAATCATGCCAAAGAACCTGAAAATACACACATACACACTCCAAGGGAGGGACCTGATGAGCTAAACTGGGTCTTTTTTGCAGACAGGATAAGTGACCCAGGACTGAGTTCATCCACAGCAGCCACCAAGGGCAGAAGCAGCCCAAAGCTGAATAAAAGGAGCCTGTTTCCCAGGAACACACCCCTGGGACACAGCCAGTGGAGAGGAATCACTGGGGATGTTTCTTAGGGTCTCTCTCTCTGGGAAGCACAAAAAGCACTCATTTTAAGGTTGTATCTGTAGGACGGGGGTTTTCGAGAGAACAGGCATTCCCTGGAGTAGAGGAGAGGGGCAGAATTCTGTGAGTGTCCCCTACTGCAGCGAGCATGGTGTCAGAGTGAGGGTGGAGACACCAGTTGCCCGGTGTCTGAGGGGTCTTCCCATCACCGTCCCCCAAGTTGCTTAAAAAGCTCTCTAAGAGGTGATAATTACCCCTCTCGGCAGCTGGGGTCTACCAGCTGTCCCTCACCCATTTCAGAAATCCAAGGAACTCAGCTGCCTGAAACAGAGAGCAAAGATAAAGGGCGGAGAGAGGAGTGGGCTGTGTGACCACACGGTGCTATGCACGGCTACCCACCATCCTCTCCAAAATCCTCTTCCCAGGCAGACTGCCGGGGACCACCTAATGGCAGAACACCTTGGTACTACACAGTATCTGCCAAGGTTGGAGAGGCCAGCAGGCGCTGGGACTGGCCCTCTGCCAGACCCGACAGGAGGGCGGCGGCAGCATCCTCACGCTCCTTGAGGACCTTGCCTTAGCCAAGCTCGGCGTCAGGGATGAGGAGGGAGACGGGCACCCCGGTCATCTGTCGCTTGGAGGCCATCTCCAGAGCGAGCAGGGTCCTTCCAGCGCGGCCGTTCCACGGCCAGGTCTTCGCGGCGAGGCCAGGCCCCGGGCACCCTGGGGCAGCCCTGCCCGCGTGGCCCGCCGGGCTCGCTCCCTCCACTTCCGCGGGCCTCAGTCGACTCCCCACAGAACTAAGAGGAAGGGCTTGAGCCCGGGTGGGGAGAGGCCAGAGTGGGGCGTGTGGCCACCGCTCTCGCTACTTCCCGGCCCCCGCATCCGGTGGGGGACCCGGATGAGGCAAGAAGTGGCGCGATGACCGCCCTCAGGTGGGGGTGAGGAGCGCCAGGATGGGGCAAATACAATTCAGCGGAGAGAGGAGAAGCAAGACACGGTGGCAAGCCCTATGCAAACTCCCAGGAACTGGAATGTGAGAAAGGGGGGTGGGGGGGAGAGTCGACACGCGGCCACCGGCCGAGGTCCCGGGCGAAGGCTAATCTAAAGCAAAGACCCCCAAAACTTCCAAGTAGGTGCAGGGAGGGGGGCGTGAGCACTAAGCCCGCGTCGGGAGAGGTGGTTCCGGGTTCGGGGCGGGGGGGGAAGCAGGAAGCTCCTGGGGCAGGTGGGGGCCCTCCCGCGAAAGCAGCCGCCCCCCACTCACCTCTCCGCGAAAGTCCGTGCGCCGCGCTCCCTCCACAGGCCCTGACTCACGGCCCACTACCCGGAGCGCTCCAACCTCGCGAAGCAGCCCGGGATCCCGCTTTTGTCTGGGCTCTGAAGTGGGAGAAGGGGGGCTTCTCCCCGCCCCCATCGGCACACAGCGCGAGCCGCCCCGCGATTGGTCACACGCGTTCCCTAGCCTGAGCGCCAGGGCTCCTCTCAATTCGCTACTCGGTATGGCCCCGCCTTTAGGGGCGTGGCCCAGGGGCTGCTGGGACTTGTAGTCCAGCTGGCGCGTCCATCCCTGATGGCGGGCGGGCACCTCCTCTCCCCAGTCCCCAAGGCCGGGGCGAGGTTGGGGGCGGGGCCTCTGATGGGGAGATGGGCCGGGCTACCGCGGGTGGAGAACGTACGAGGCTGGGGACAGTGGTCTGATGTTTTAGGGGCTGCGTGGCCCGCCGCTCTGATGGGGGCTTTGTCGGGATGAAGCGTTTGCCCGAACAGGCTGTGGCGCAGCTTTGGGGACCTGGACTCTCCTTCCTCTTTCGCCTTGGGAGAAACTGACGGCCGCATCCTGGCTGCCTGAAATCTGCCACCAGTTGCTTAGACGTGCTTTTTAAGCAGCCCTGGCAGACTGCTTTCCCATTTGCACATGAACCCTCTCCATTAAGTGGGTGGGGCCAGGCCGAGAGATTAGATCAGACCTCCCAGTGTGGGATAGGGCGGGGGAAGGGGTGAGCTGGTAGGGTAGGAGAGTGCCAGGCACACCTCACAAGCGTTCCGGACCACACTTCAGGGAGGAGCTGAGAATTCAACGATAGATTCCAGCATAGGGCTGGGGCCATCTCTGCCAGTCTCCTGCTACCCCCGCCCTCCCGGCAATCCCACGCTTAGACACTGGAATGAATGAACTGCTGCCTCCTCTTTCTCCATTACTTGTGAGACAGACTATATTTTCCAAACCAAAAACTGGGACGGGACAACTCGGTCTGACAGGTGCTGGTAAACTCGCGGGGCAGAATATTTGAAATCAGACAGTCCTGGAAACCAGGACGTGTATTTACTGCTTTGACATTCTGGAGCTTCCTTACCTCTACCCCAGTCCTGTAGGTCTCTTAGCAGCTCCCTGACCCTAACAGCTGTCTAGCCCCAGGAAGAAGAACCATGGGCTGACCAGGTCAGGTGAAGGGGTCAGCCCACTGTGCAAAGAATCAGCACGCCCGTGTCCCTGCCAAGCACCAAGGGTCATACTTATACTGCAACAGTGTTTCAACATTCTTGTGGACAAAAACTTCCCCAAGCCCTCCTCCCCTCAATCCAGTTGTAGCAGTACAACTACCAGGAGTAGGGCAGCTAAACTTGCTGCTCATGCCTGAACCAAGTGATCCCTGATGATGTCACTTTCTGGTCCCTTCCCTCACAAGCATCCTTTTGAAATAGCAGTTCTTGGGGCCAGCCCGGTGGCACAGCAGTTACC
Organism: Equus caballus; assembly: GCF_041296265.1. Classification (NCBI taxonomy): domain Eukaryota; kingdom Metazoa; phylum Chordata; class Mammalia; order Perissodactyla; family Equidae; genus Equus; species Equus caballus. The sequence goes on along the minus strand of NC_091694.1, from coordinate 20,957,979 downwards.
TTCACACGTTCGGCTTCGCCGCCTGGGGTTCGCTGGTTCGGATCCCGGGTGCAGACATGGTACCGCTTGGCAAGCCATGCTGTGGTAGGCGTCCCACATATAAAGTAGAGGAAGATGGGCACGGATGCTAGCTCAGGGCCAGTCTTCCTCAGCAAAAAGAGGAGGATTGGCAGCAGATGTTAGCTCAGGGCTAATCTTCCTCAAAAAAGAAAGAAAAGGCAGTTCTTCACTCCTCTTTCCTCTCCTAGAAAATCTTCTCCCCCTTCATGGATTGGGCTCCACCCCTACCAAGAATCTCCCCAAACAGCACAATTTTGGAGAAAGGTCACCTCTCTGTAGGCAAAGAAAACATCTCCTAGAAGGTGCTCCATTTCTGGCCTTGGGGGACCGCAACTCAGGGTCTTCAAGGGTTAGCAGGGAGACGGTAGTCAGGAGGACTCACTTGAGCAGCAGTTTCTGCTTAGAAAGATGCACTCCGGCCGGCCCGGTGGCGCAGCGGTTAAGTTCACACGTTCCGCTTCGGCGGCCCCGGCTTCACTGGTTCGGATCCTGGGTGCGGACATGGCACCGCTTGGCAAGCCATTCTGTGATAGGCATCCCACGTATAAAGTAGAGGAAGATGGGCACGATGTTAGCTCAGGGCCAGGCTTCCTCAGCAAAAAGAGGAGGACTGGCAGTAGTTAGCTCAGGGCTAATCTTCCTCAAAAAAAAAAAAAAAAGAAAAATATCATTTTAAAAAAGAAAAGAAAAAGAAAGATGCACTCATCGAGAAACAGGCGTCCGAATATAACAGAAACTGTAACAAACTCTTGGACACCAATTTGGCAATATCAGAAAAAAATTAAAATGCACGTGCCCTTTGCCTCATCAATTCCATTTCTAACAATTTATCCTTCAGATATACTTGCATGTATACGTGAAGATAGGGATCTTTTTCTGTTTTCTTCAACTGCTTTGTCTCCAGCACTTTGAATAGGTCCTGGTACATAGCAAACGCTCGATAAATATTTGCTGAGTGATTTGGTCCCCTATCTAGGTGTTGCTGGGCCCAAGTTTGACTAGTCCTGGGCAGGGGCAACAAGAAAGGAACTGTCCAGGGAGGGAGGGAGGGAGGAGACGTGCTGGCCAGAGGATCCATGAGCCAGCCGACCACTGAGATGTTTCAGTTTTCTCAGTGGTCCCATTCCAGGCCTCTACCTTTAACCCTCAACCGCCCCAGGAAAGACTCTCTCATTCCCCCACTGTGCCTCTACAAAGACTCCTCTGCTGTGAATTAACCGATCTGGGCCCCATCTTCTCATCTTTCCATTTTCTGACTTTAAAGTTCTAAACTCTTCTGTTTTCCCCCATTTGAACCACCTCCCCCCACCTCTAGACTGGGCCCATGTCACTGGACACAGAAGGATATAGGCACCATCTCTGTGCCCAGGCTTTGGGCATGCTACCTCAGTTTCAGAAGGCTTAGACTGCCTAATGAGTCCCTCCTGGATTATAATCCCTTTTAGCTAATATTCATTCAGCACCTACTATGTCAAAGGCCTGGATGTTAAATGCCTCACAGCAGTTTTTAAGAGAGTGAGGGTAGAGTTGGGAGTGACTTTGGGAAGAGGCCAACCCCTTGAACTTAGTGTCATTTTGCAGATGAGAAACTGACCCTCTGCCACCAGGTCCCTTGTCCTGTTCCCTAACACCTGCTGCAGGAGAGGAAGAGGGGAAGAAAATCACATCCAGGGGGTCTCCCACATTTGACTCTGAGCTCCTCAAGATCCAGGAGTATGCCTTGTTCATTTTGGCATTCCCAGTGTCTAGCACGAGGCCAGGTATATATTAGGCACTCACCGCATGCACGACTGAATAAACACTGAAATGAACGTGTGAATGAAAAAGAAATTGTAAGGGAGGGAAAGGGGAGGAGGGTGGAGATTCAGGCAGGAGGAGGGTCTATCTGAGGGCACTGTTCTAAATCCCCCCTCTCCTTGTGAGATCCAGAGGTAGGGGCTTATGGCAGAGACCCATCATGATCCACCCTATGAAGAACCAGGAGGGTTCTCACTTCTGCAACACTCACTGTTTGCCCAACACTGACCAGCCTCCAACTGGGGCCAAAGGGCCCGTGTGTCCTGGGGAAGCTCCCCAGGGAGGTGGGGTCACAGCCAGCATCTGTGCTCGGGGAAATATTCTCCAGCCAGACCAACTGGCTCCTGGCTGGCCTCTTCCCAAAGTCACCCAACTCTGTTAAAAACTGCTGCTGCCTCCTTCTGAAGAGGTATGTTCCTGTGAAATTCCTTGCTCTTTCATGAAGCCTTCCTTCCCCTAGGAAGGCAGTTGACCACTTCCTGTCCTAAGACAGAAGCTGCACAGCTCCTCCCCCACACACATCTCCTACCCTTGACTCTTACTTGACATGTAGAACCTTATCTCTGAATGAGGTTGGTTTTTCTGCTTCTTGTCTCTGTTCACCATGTTCTGTGTTTGAGAATTCTCTCAAGGGCAGGCAGAAGCAGAGGTCATGGTGTACAAATAAGCGTTGCTAGACTCCATCAGGGCCAAAGTCTCTCCCTCGACACCAATCTTAAGAGTTTAGGACAGTGCCCCTCCTAGGACATTTGGAGGCCTCATCCCAAGCATGGGTTGTGTTCACCTCTCTCCCTCATAACGTAGGTACTACTTATTCAGGGCTCCTTGATCACAGAGTCATACAACATTAGAGCCCAAACGGCCTCAGAAATCCCCTGGTCCGATTCTCTTATTTCACAAAGGAAATACAGGAGAAACCGAAAGAGGAGACCTTACTGCAGATGGGAGGGCCGACTGATGCAACCACTCGGGAAACAGTTTGGCATTGTCTCATAAAATGGAGAGACCCTGCGGCTCTACTCCTGGGTGTGTACCCCGGAGAACCTCACACACATGTGCCAGGAGACACATTCGAGATTCGAGATTGTCCAAAAACCAGACAGGACAGGGCCCAGACTTCAACAGTTGAATGGATGGATGGGTTGTGGTACATTCATACAATGAAAAACTTGACAGCAGGGAAAAATGAATGAATGACAGTTACGTAAAACAACATGAATGAATCTCAAAAACATAATGTTGAGCAAAAGAAAGTGGAACATAAAAAAACAAATAGAGCATGATTCAATTTACATAGAGTTAAAAAAAGCAAAACTAAATTGCATTATTTGGAATGGGTACAGAGGTGGAAAAACTACAAAGAACAGCAAGGAAACAATTATCACCAAAAAAATAGAGAGTGGTTCTTCCATTCACCACCTATTTACTGAATACCTGCAACGTGCCCTGTGCTATTCTGGGCACTGGAGCAATGACAGTGAATGAAACAAGCAAAGATGCTCACCCTTGTTAGCCCACATCTTATCAGGGGAAACAGCAACACGCAATCTATAAAATAAAGACAGAAGTTATATAGTATATCAGAAAGTGGTGCTGTGGAAAAAAGAAAACAGAGTAGGGGGTCGGGATTCCCGAATGGGATTGGGAGGGCAAATAGGTTGCAGTACTAAATAGGGTGGTCAGTGTAAGCCTCAACGCAAAGGACAGATTTGAGCAAATACCTGAAGGAGGGGAGAGAGTCAGTTAAGTGGCTGGGAGGGAGCATTCCAGGCCAATTCAGGCCATCTGGGGCTGAGAGAACAGCCAGAGCAAAGGCCCTAAGCAAGGGGCATGTCCGGCATTTTCCTGTTCAAAGTCAGTAAGGAGGCCAGGTGGCTGGAGCACAGGGAGTGATGAGGAGGGTAGCTTTCATTCTGAGTGAAATGGGGGACTATTGCAGGGTCTTGAACAGAGTGACATGATCTGACTTGCTGTGTTGGGATGTTCTGACTGCTGTGTTGAGAAGGAAGGGGCAGGAGGTGAGGGTAGATTACAGAGACCTAGTTAGAAGGATACTGCAATAATCCAAGAGAGATGATAGGGGCTTACACCAGGGTGGCAATCAGAAAGATGGTGGTTACCTGGGGAGGGGTGGCGGTGCAGGGATGGGGTCGTGGAGGGGAGGGGACGTAGAGAGAGCCGCCTGTTGGCAATATGTTTCTTGACTTACCTGTGTCGTGATTACATGGGTGTTCATCTTATAATTATTTATTAAACTGTACATGTATGTTTTATGTATGTTTCTGTACCTATGTTCTATTTCACAATAAAAGAAGATACAAAGAGGTAACATGAGGAGCCCAGCTAGTAAATGGCTGGGACAGGTTGGGATAAATTCCCGTGCTTTTTACCCTACCAATCTAATCCAAGGCATGGATCCCAGCCCAACTCACCTACATCCTGGTGCTGTGGCTCGGGGTAAATCCTGTTACCTCTCTCAGCCTAAGTGTTTCATCTGTGAAACCAGGAAAATACTGCCTGGCTCCCTCCCTTACTTGGGTGCTGTGAAGATCACAAGGTGCTTTGCAAACTTTGTAAACCAAAGCACACAATATTATTGCTATTTTATTGTTTCTTTTAACAGCTTTATTGATATATAATTGACATACAATAAACTATATATATCAAAAGCGTACCATTTGATGAGTTTCAATATGTTTTCACACTGTGAAAACATTACCACAATCGAGATAAGGAACATATCCTTCACCCTAGCGGCCCATCCTACCTCCATGTTCCCAAGAGGCATTGTTTTGCTTTGGGGGCTATACAGATTAAGTTTGCATTTTCTAGAATTTTATATAAATGGAAGCATATAGTCTTTTTCGTCTGACTTCTTTCACTCAGTGTAATTATTCTGAGATTTATCCATATTATGTGTACATCACTAGTTCTTTCCTTTTTGTTGCTGAGTAGTTATTATATGGATAAACTACAATTTATTTATCCAGTTACCAGTCAACGGATATGTTTCCAGTTTGGGGCTATTAGAAATAAAGCTGCTATGAATGTTCGTGTACAGCTTTGGTTTCTCTTGAGTAAATTCCTAGGAGTGGAAGGGCAGGGTCATAAGGTAAGCATATGTTTAACTTGTTAAGAAGCTGCCAAACTGTTTTCCGACCATTTCACCATTTCACATTCCTACCAGCAGCACAGTTGCTCACGTCCAGTTGCTCAACATCCTTGCCAACACCTGGTAAGGTCAGTCTTTTTTCTTTTAACCATTCTAAGTGGGTGAGTAGTGGTGTCTCACCGTGCTTTTTAATTTGTGTTTTCCTACTGACTAATGATGTTGAGCATCTTTTCATGTGCTAATTAGCCATCTGTATATCTTCTTTGATGAAGTAACTGTTCAAATCGATTGGTCAGTTTTTATTTATTTGTCTTATAGAGTTGTAAGAGTTCTTTATGTATTGTAAATACAAGTTCTTTGTCAGATATATGTTTAAATATTTTATCCCAGTCTGTGGCTTGCCTTTTAAATTTCTTAACAGTGTCTTTTGAAGAACAAAGGATTTTAATTTTTTTTTTTAGGCAGATTAGCCCTGAGCTAACATCTGCTGCCAATCCTCCTCTTTTTGCTGAGGAAGACTGGCCCTGAGCTAACATCCGTGCCCATCTTCCTCTACTTTATATGTGGGATGCCTACCACAGCATGGCTTGACAAGTGGTGCCATGTCCTCAACCCAGGATCTGAACCAGTGAACCCTGGGCCACCAAAGCAGAACATGTGAACTTAACCACTGCACCACCCGGCCGGCCCTAGGATTTTAATTTTGATGATGTCAAATTTGTTTTTTCTTTTTCATGCTTTTTGTGCCCTATTATTTTCACTATTTTTTATAATTTTCCTCTTACATTTGTCTTTTGAATTAATTTTTGAATATGGTGTGAGCTAAGGGTCAAGTTTTGTTCTGTTTTGTTTTGGCATATGGCCATCCAGTTGTTCCAGCACTATGTGCTGAAAAGATTATCCTTTCCCCATTGAATTTCCTTGGCAACTTTGTTCAACATTAATTGATCATATTTGTGTGGATCTATTTACGGACTCTATTCTGTTCCATTGATCTATGTATCAATCTTTATGCTAATACCAGTACTGTAGCTTTAAAATAAGTCTTGAGGGGCCAACCTCGCGGTGCAGTGGTTAAGTTCATATGCTCTGCTTTGGTAGCCTAGGGTTTGAGGGTTTGGATTCCGGGCACGGACCTACACACTGCTCATCAAGCCATGCTGTGGTGGCATCACATATACAAAATAGAGGAAGACTGGTGCAGATGTTAACCTAGGGACAATTTTCCTTAGGCAAAAAGAGGAAGATTGGCAACAGATGTTAGCTCAGGGCCAGTCTTCCTCACCAAAAAAAAAAAAAAAAAGTCATGAAAGCAGAACAGAAGTTTCTTTTGTTCTTTTTCAAAATTGTTTTGGCTATTCTAGGTCCTTTGCATTTCCACAAAAATTTTAGAATCAGCTTGTCAATTACTAAAAAAAGTCTGCTGGGATTTTGATTGGGAATGCATTGAATCTATCAATTTCCTCTTTGCAGGAGGTGGTTATGGGTTTTTTTTGTGCTTTCTTTGTGGGAGGTTTTTTTCCCCATTAACTGCTGGTGATTTCAGCAGCATTGTTCAACTCACCTATGTGCCTGTCTTAACAATCCAGAAGAGGATGAGTTTCCTTCCAGTGCATGGAGCTGCTGCTCCTTACACACCTTGTGAACTTACACACCTCTGGCCTTTGCTCACCTCCTTCCCCACTTAGGTCTCCCGGGCACCATCCCACTCCCCCTCAGCTCAAATGTTACCCCTTCTGTGAAGCTGTCTCTAATTCACCCCAGACCCTGACTGAATCCTCCATTTTTCTGGGCCTCACCCCACTCTGGCCTCATCTCCCTCATAGGCACACGAGACTTGGAATAACTTAATATCACTTTGAGTAGCCATTATTGCTTATATGTCTGTCTCCCTGATTACATGGAACTCTTCCACGGAAGGGACTAGGTTCTTTTTCATCTTGGTATTCTTTTTTTAATCAAGCTTTTTATTTCGAGATAGTTATAGATTCACATGCAGTTGTAAGAAATAATACAAAAAGTTCCCATGTACCCTTTACCCAGTTCCCTCCAACAGTAACATCTTGAAAAACTTTAGTACAATAACATAACCAGAAAACAGACACTGACACAAGCCACTGCTCTCATTCAGATCTCTGGTTTTACATATACTCATTTGTGTGTATGCGTGTGTAGTTAAGGATGTCTTTTTACTATTTAAACGTTAACAATGATTTACTTGGCTCCTACTGTGTGCTAGATAGTTGAATTCTGGAAATACAAGGTTAAGACAAGGTCCCTGCCTTAGTGGAGGTCACAGTCTTGTTGGTGTTGGGAGTTGAAGTTCTAAAAGTAATGTATTAAGGGCGGGGTATTTGTTGGGACCTAGAACCTAGCTCACCTTTTTGGTGAGGAGAGTGAGGGAACGTGGAAGGATGTCAGGGAAAACCTTGGTCAAGGCCCGCCACTACTAAGTGCTGAATAAATGTGTTAAATTGAAGGTTGAACCCAACACTATTTTCCAAGTAGTCTCATGCAAATCCCCACACCTTGAAGGTTTTATTATCTTCACGTTCACTTCTCAGGCAGGAAATTTAAGGCTCAGAGCCTTTATGTGAGCGGTGCAGGGGTCACGCAGTCAGGAAGTGAAGACAGCCCAAGTACTCTGACTCCAAGCCTAGTGCTCTCTCCCCCTGATGGCGATATTCGGTACACAGCTCCTTGCACTATGCCTGTGAAGTGTGAAACAAAATGGAGTCATTCATGTCAATGGGTTTTAAAACGGAGCTGGGAGGCCATTAAGGAAATGAGCCTTATGCATATCCTCACAGAATGAACCATGAACCTCTGAACTAGGCCAAACGCAAATAGTCCAAGTATGCTGCAAGAAAGTCTGCAGCTTGTTACAGTGATACCTTTTTGCTTAGCCATAGTCTTAGCAATCAATCATAATTAGCCACGATTAGCTTTCTGCCTCCAGGCCCAATTAAAATTCTTTGTAAGGACTTAAGCAAGCCTCCCCTCTTTTAAAAAAGGCTGATTTTCACTCCTTAGCGGGACACTGTTCAGGTTGCTACCTGAAGGATCTGTGGGCCCTGAATTGCAATTCTTTGATCCCAAACAAACACTTCTGGTTCTATTATTGCCTCCTAGATTTCTTTAGGTAGACATGCCTTATCGCTATTTGGAATTCTGCCCTTAATCCTCTTCCTGTTTTCCTGGCTGTAAATTCTGGACACGAGGCAGTCCCAGAGAGAACCGAGGGGGCGTGCAACAGCCAACACTACAGCGCCCCGCGCCCGCCACGCACTCGTCACGCCCCGGTCTAGGGCGCGGCTGCTCCGGCGCATGCGCAGGCTGGCGACTCGCAGGCGCGAGGGGCGGGGCCGGAAGTAACGCTCCGTCTCCCGGTTGCTAAGAGACGGGGCTTCCACAAGCCTGACGGTGGTTCTTCGGCTTCTTTTCCTCCTTTTTTCCACTTCAGCATCTCCGAATCCATGTCGGACCAAGAAACTGACGGCTTGCGAAGCACCTTTCCTTCTTACATGGCGGAGGGCGAGCGGCTCTATCTCTGCGGGGAGTTCTCTAAAGCCGCCCATAGCTTCAGCAACGTGAGTCGCTCTCTGAACCTCTCACTCACCCATCTCCGCTTTCGATTCCTGATAACACTGAGGTCCTGATGATGCCCGGAGGACCTCTTGTTTTTCTTATTCACTTGTTCCTGATTGACGCTCTGTGAATTCCCCGCTTCATCACCAATTCCCGCTTGCGGCCTGATTGTTAATAACCATTCTCTGCATTAACAGTGACCTCTTCTGCTTTTTTACTTAAAAGTTTTGTGATTGACTGGCCACCTTCCACAGAGCAGCCTCAATTTCCCATCATTGGCCAAGAGATTGGCTAGGAGGCTGCGCGTAAAAGTGGTGAAATCTCTGGCACGTGATTGCTCACAGAAGATCAGTAAATAACATTATAATACAACCTTTAGTATAAATTGCTCCACCCCACCCTAAGGGGATTGAGTGCTTTTTTACGATATCACACTGCTAAGCTCAGTACAAGCCTATGAGAGAGGTACTGTTATTACTCCATTTTATAGATGAGAAAACACATAGGAGTTGAGTAACATGCCTGAGATCACTGGACTAGCAAGTGGCAGAGGAAGGATTCAAACCCAGGCTCTCAGACTCCAGTGCTGAGGTGCTCACCACCATGCCATCCTCCCTCACAAGTAAGCTATTAGATGTTCTTATGACAATTTCTTTTACAAGAAATAGCCCACTTCTTATTTCAGATGGAGTGGTAGGCTAGCCCTCTAGCCAGTGCCAAGGCTCCCCCTAAAGTCAAACTTCTCAACTGCTGCCTAGAGTCTTTCGTCCCTTTTGATCACCAACCGCACCCTAAAACCAAAATGATCAACCAGATGGGCCAACAGTTGGGTTCAGGAGCCCTGTCCCCACCCATTCTCCTCTTTCTGGATCATATTCCATCCTACAGAAGCTCAGGCAGAGAGAAAAGAACACCCCGACGGAAGATAGCTTTGGGTGAGAAATGGCCTTTTTTCACAAAAGACAGTACCGACTTCCTCTTCCGGGAAGGGTAGAAAGGTCTTAGAAAGGGGCTGCAGTCTGATGCCTCAGGCAGGCAGTACCCCACAGGCTACAGTCATGATCTCAAACACAAGAAGACAGGATGGGAGTAGCAGAAGCTTTCTGCTCCCACTTTAGGGCCAAAATCACAGTTTCTGTTCTCCTGGCATTTTCATCTGAATGCCCTGAAATAGTGATGCATGCTTAGTAAGCTCTGTGAAAAGAGAAGGCTAGTGGAATGGGTAACTCACGTTGTAGGTTTTCCTAAAATCCGTTTTGTCAGCCTTCCGAATGCTTAGCCTTTGAACTGTATTTTGAGCGTGTTGTGCAGCCCTTTCAGGTTTGTGGCTGAATTTGGTGTGTACCAAACATCCTAAGATTCCATTGCCTGAGTGGACTGGAGGAACCCCAGACATGGGGGGAAATTCAGTCTAGCCCCAGTGATATTCTTACATTTCAGCCAGTGGCTTCCACAGTAGCTTGTGATTTGACTTTGTTCAAGAAGAGCTGCATATGGATAATCAAGTTGACTGAGCAGAGATCAGTGTTGTGCTGCTTTTGGTCTGATAAGATCTGAAGACCTGTTTGCTGGCTTGAGGCCCCTTGAAATTCTGGCAGGAGAGTTTGGGCTGCTGTTTCCAGTCCAGCTTCTACCCTGCCCTGCTTGGGGCCTGTCAACCTGACTGCTTCCTCTCTCAGGCTCTTCACCTTCAGAATGGAGATAAGAATTGCCTGGTGGCCCGTTCAAAGTGCTTCCTGAAGATGGGAGAGTTGGAGAAGTCCCTGAAGGATGCTGAGGCTTCACTCCAGGGTGACCCGACTTTCTGCAAGGTGACTATGGGTGGGAGGGCTCAATCTTGCTTTCATCACTGCCATTGCCTGTAGCAGCCTCAGGTAGAAAGTGGTTGGAGAACCAGCCAGACTAGGTAGAGTTTGGTGTCATTTGTTTTTATAGATCAGTTGCCTAGCACCCTGCCCCCGTATCCCAACCTTGACCCTCAACCGAGGACGCTTCTGTTCCACGACACCTAAGTCCTGTAAGGCCTCATCTGTCCACTTCGATTTGACTCTCTCTCATTCCAGGGGATTTTACAAAAGGCCGAGACCCTGTACACTATGGGAGACTTTGAGTTTGCCTTGGTCTTCTTTCATCGAGGTTATAAGCTGCGGCCTGATCGGGAATTCAAAGTTGGAATTCAGAAAGCCCAGGAAGCCATCAACAACTCAGTGGGAAGTGAGTGACTATGGAGCCTATGCCCTTATCCAGGAAGGCTCTTGGAATCCTTAGATTTGAAGGAAGGCCTGAGGTGCATTGGGTGGGCAACCCTCACCAGGCCTAAAGGGGGTCCCATGCTTGCATTTGGCTGCTCTTGATTTTCTTGAGGGTTAGGAGCTGTCTACTGGGAGGACCAGTACCTCAAGCACTGTACTGAGCACCACAGCATGTGCTTCTCCTCAAAGCTGCCTGAGAATGGCTGTTTCGCAGGCCCGTCTCTGGCCTGGTGTCATAGGGTAGAATGGGGTCCTGAGCCCAGCCTTCCCCAGTCCCTGGTTTCCTCCGTTACCATGTATGCACCATGGGCTCGCCCTTCCCATCAGCTTAGTGGCAGGAGGCGGAGGGAAGAAAGCAAGGCTTGCCACTGGGCAGCAGAGTGTGGAAATAGCATGGAATGGAGAGCTCACCTGGTGCCCAGGGCCTTCGTTTGTTTGGAAATCTGGCTGCCATGGCCTTGGGCTAGTGGGGGCTGCCTAGCTCCTAGAAGAGTGTTCTGTGAAATACCCTGTACCATTTGCCCGCTTGGCTGACTCAGAGCCAGTTCTGACACAACCTCCACATGCAGCCATTTCCACATAAAAATATGTGATAGGTTGTGCCCAGAGGCCCCTGCCGACCTGAGCCCCAGCTTCTGTCCTTACAGGTCCTTCTTCAATTAAGCTAGAGAACACAGGGGACCTTTGCTTCCTAACCAAGCAAGCTGAGGTAAGGGCCCTGGTTCTGACGCCACATCCCCCTGAGGGAAGAGGCCACATGTGGCTGCAGGGCACAGGTCAGAGCGGCCTCTTGCCTGGGAGCCATTAGCTCCTGCCCATCACGGACAGCCATGGGATTCTTCCCCAGCTCAAGAGGGGTCTTGGGAGTCCAGCTGTTCCTGCACCAGACACCATGGTCCTCGGCCGCAGAGAGGTCCTGGAGGAGGAGCCTGGGATTGTAGACCCTGGGGCTGTGACTGGGTAATCCGTGCCTCTTGTTGAGGCTCTGTTGGTTCTTGCTCTGTCTGCCTAGAGTATGAAAGCCGAGCAGAAGCCTCATCCCTCGAGACACCTCCTACATCACCCCAAGAGAGAGTCCAAGCGGAAGGGCTCACTCAAGAGTGAGAAGATTGTCCGCCAGCTCCTGGGCGAGCTCTATGTGGACAAGGAGTACCTGGAGAAGCTCCTACTGGACGAAGGTTTTGGACACTTTCTTTGAAACAGGGAACCTGTGGCAAAGGAAATCTGGGGTGAATGCTTAACGCATGAGCCAGGGGCAGAGCCTATCATATGATACTTGCCAACGTGTTCCCATGGCCAGATTTCACTAGCATTCTCATTTTACAGAGGAGGGAACTGAGGCACAGAATGGTTAAGTAACTCACCTAAGGTCACATGTAGGCAAGCAGTGACATGGCTCTCAGACTGGAATCCAGGACGTCCAATTTCAGAACCAGTGCTCTTGAGCACTGTGGTGCCCTGCAAGGGAACGCTGGAGGTCTGGGCTCCTCTACCACCCCATGCGGTCCCTGAGGGGTGTCCCCTGGGCCTTCAGTCTGTACAGAGGGCAAAGGAGTCCTGCTGGGAGGAGCTAGAAGGGGACTCTTAGGATACGAGTACTAGAGTGTCCCGGAACCTCGTCTGGTCCAGTCCTTTGTTTATAGAAAAGGAAAGAGAGACCCTGAATGGGGAGTAACTTGTCCAAGGTGACAGCAATTTAGTGGTGGAGTTGACACCAGAGCCCAGGCCTCCTAACCTCCAGTCCAATGCTCTTTCTACCCCACTGTGCCAGCAGCGACAGGGAATAGGACAAAACCTTGAAACGAATGTCTCCCATAAACATCGGGGGTGGGAGGATTCCCCTTAGCTGATAAGCCTGAGCAGGGATCACCCTTGAATCCAATGCCTTTTCTCCAGGACTGACTTCCCAAGGGCGTCTGCAGGATCCCCTGCAGGTCGGGGTCACAGGTAGCTTTACTGCTGGCACATCTCCTCTGTAACAGGCCTGAATAAACACTGAAAAACTGTGGAGGGGAGGGGTGGCCTTGCAGCTTTGCTACCAGCTCTAACCTCTGGTCAGGGCGATGGGCAGGACTTGGTCATGCCACTCCACCTCCCAGCGTGCACTAGCCCACTTGGCACCTGGGGAATCACTTGGCGGTGGCAACCTGGGCCAGGTTGGGCATCTAGACTCAGTCTTCTCTGAGGACAGAACTTGAAATGGGGGAGCCCCGAGGCCTGGGGGCTCTCCTCCAGCCGCCCCTTTTGCCAGCTCCTCATATCTTGCCATAAGGGGCCTGTGCACTAAGCTCTTGCACCGTGGGAGTGCCTGAAAGGGGATCTGGCCTCATTTAGTCCCAGAGAGACCCACCCTGCCACCCACATGCTCTCACTTTCCTCACTGTTTCTGCAACTCCAGGCAGAGATCCCCATAGGGGCCCCCGCAGCAGGGACCCCAAGCCAAGAGGAGGTGACTCCCTTAGACGTGTGTTCTAGTTGGTTCCTCCTCACCCCCCTCCCTACAGACCTGATCAAAGGCACCATCAAGCATGGCCTGACCGTGGAGGACCTCGTCATGACGGGCATTAACTACCTGGATACCCGCAGTGACTTCTGGAGACAGCAGAAGCCCATCTATGCCAGGGAGCGGGACCGGAAGCTGATGCAGGAGAAATGGCTGCGGGACCGCAAACGCCGTCCATCTCAGACAGCCCGTTACATCCTCAAGAGCCTCGAGGACATCGACATGTGTAGGTGTTGTTCTCAGAAGGGTGGGACCTTTGCCAGGTGGAGAGGGAGCAGCCCAGTAGCTGAGCCCCTGGTTTCACTGGCCTGTGGATGGTGTCTGGGGGGTGGCTTCTCCCGTCAGCCATGAGGACGCTGCTCCTACCGCCACAGCCCCTCTTTCCCTTCCCAGTGCTGACCAGTGGCAGTGCTGAAGGGAGCCTTCAGAAGGCTGAGAAAGTGCTGAAGAAGGTGCTGGAATGGAACAAAGAGGAGGTGCCCAACAAGGATGAACTGGTTGGAAACCTGTACAGCTGCATCGGGAATGCCCAGATTGAGCTTGGGCAGATGGTAGCAGCCCTGCAGAGCCACAGAAAGGACCTGGAGATCGCCAAGGAATAGTGAGTGCCTGTGGAAGGCCAAGAGGCTGAGGCCGTGGGCCTGTAGGGGGGCTGGGGCTCTGTCTCGGCCGTTTGCCAGGGCTGCTGGTGGCTGAGCTCCCATTTTCTGCCCTGCATGCCTGAGGTGGATTCCCCCAGACAGAGGAGCCACCTGCCCAGGACCGAGGGTAAGGGGAAGACCCAGACAGTCAGCGTTTTTTGCCACAAAGAGGAAGGCAGTGGCCTCAAACTCCCAAAAGCTGCCAATGGTTGGGCTCTTAGGGATATTTTTATTCTTACATCATCTCAACAAGCAGTCATCAACCCCAGACATGCCAGATGCGGCTAGCATTGGGAACACAATAGTGACCAGACGCCAGGGTCATTTTCCTGCAGATGTCAAATAAAAAGTGACATAGCTAATAAACCGCAATTGTGGTAAGTGTCAAGAAGAAAAAGTACAGAGCCCAGTGCTATGAGAAGTATATTCCAGGCAGACTTGACTGGGTGTTGGGGAACACACTTGGCCTGTGGGAAGGCCCTGAGGCAGGCAGGAGGGAGCTTAAGGCTGGAGAGCACAGAGTATTGCCAGAGGAAGAGTGGCCAAGAGGAGGCTGGACCACGTGGGTAGGGGTCGGGTCATGCAGGGCCTTGGAAACCACGGTGCTGACCAAGAGCATGGGCTCTGGAGTCGGGCCTCCCTGGGCTTCGGAATTGTTCCTCCTAGCTGTGGGACCTCAGGCAAGGCCCTTAGCCTCTCAGCCTCAGTGTGTCCTCTGTCAAATGGGCATAACAATAGCCCTGAGCTGATAGGGCAAAGGGAGCATGGCATGTGCAGGTACCTGGAAAGACCTCAGGAAAGTGTCAGGTATCCACAGTAACAGTCATTTCAACTCTCGCAGGAACCAGCTCTTCCCGAGACTTGAGGGCCCCCTCTCAGAGGTACCATCGCTTTCTGGGAACCCTGGTTCTAACCTTGGGAGTCATTTGTGACTTTCTTCTGCCCAGTTTCCATTCACCCCACAGTTCTGAGCCTCTCGTCTCCTATCATCCCGTTTCCACTCACAGGTTGGCCCCCAGCTCTCCCTGCCTCCACCTGCTCCCTCCTCACCTCCAGAGACACGCTGCTTTTCATCCACCCCCTCTCCTTCCCATACTGACAAACAGGGCTTGGCCCCTCATTGCCTGCATGTTAAAACCAAATGCCTTTGCTTGGCACTCAAGGTCCTCACAACCCCCTTCTGCGTGCGTCTCCTGAAGGCTGTCAGTCCTTCATTTGGGTCAAACTGTATTTCGCGAACACTCTTGCCTCCTGCCCTCTTCTCCTCACTCATCCGAGCCCACATGCCATCCATTCCCGGTTCATTTCTCACCCGCCTGCCCCGTGCTGAGCAGGAATGTCACATGCTGGCCACACAGCAGGAGAAACAAATAAGCCACCGCCAGCTGTGGAGACAGAGCTGTCTTGGGTTCCTGGCTCTGTCCTCGGAAGCTGTGTGGATTTGATTGAGTTGCTCACCTTCTCAGTGTCCTTACCTCTGACGAAGGCACACTGATACTGACTCACAGGGATTAAGAGGATTAAATAAAATATGTGTCTCCAGTACTTTGAATCCAGCCATGGCCCAGGCCTTAAAAATGTGAAAATCCTTACTTCGTACCACTCCTGCGTATCCACCTGATTCCAAGGCATTTCTACTTGGATGTCCCACAGGAACCCCAAATTTAACATGTCCAGAGTGGAATCCCTTATCTTCCTCCCAAGCCGCTTGCTCCAGCGTTCCCTCTCCATGAGGATGGCATTGTTGGCCACCCATCCCCAAGAAGAAGCCTGGGCAGCTTCCCAGACACCTGCCACCCCTCAGTGCGCAGGCCGGCGCACCCGTGTCCTGTCTATGCCTCCTCCTTCCTGTCTCCTGAGTGACTTCCCTTCTCTGTTTCCCTCCCACAGCTCAGGCCGGGCCTTCCTCACTTCTTGCCTATTTCCTCTGACCTGGGTTTCCCATAGCCCAGCTGGCCCTTCTGTGCAAAACAAATCCGGTGGTTGGGATAAAGTTCCAGCACCCTTCCTGACCTGACTTCTCCAGGCCCCTGTTGACCTGGCTCTCCCCGGGCCCCTAAGCATCCTGTGCCCCGGCCAGCACCCTGTGGCTCCTGTTAGTCCCTAAAGGGACTGCTTTCTCTTTCACTAGCACTTTTTTCATGAACCCCCCTCCTACCCATCATTCAAAATTGAAGTACTAAGTGTCTCCCTGCCGCCTCTGCTCCCTCGCGCGCCACCCCTGCCCTGTCTGCCTTCAGACTTCACACTTGGGAAGGAACTATTTTCTATTCCCTTTTTCTTCCCAGCACCTGCCACATAATGGGCGTGTGATCAATGTGTGCGAAGTGGCTGCATAAGGAAGCAGAGGTGTGCCCTCAGTTAGTTCCTTGTGAGTTGGGTGTGCTCCCTGGTGCTGTGCTTCCTCCTTCTAACCAGCCCCACCCCTCCCTGGCTGCCCCGCCAGCCTGCCATCTTCAAGGAGCAGCTCAAATCCCAACTGGTTTAAGCAGCTTCTTCCGTGACCCCAGCCTTCATTTCTTGGAATTCTCTGTGGATAATCTGACTATGTGCTTTCTCATTACTATTATGGTTGTTCCTTCTTATTGTTGTTACCTATTTTGTTATGAATGAATTAACTTATTACAACTTACTCCTTCATTCATCACACCACAGCAGAGCAGCCGCTCTAGAAGGGGAGGCCAACCCCAGAGGGGCTGGGAGCAGGAGCAAGGGATGGCCGACGGTCCAAGGAGAGAGGCAGGGCGAGCATTGCCGGGGGCTGAGGCGGCCTCGGAGAGGATGGGCGGGTGCGGGGTGGGGGAAGGGCACCCTAGGCAGAGGGACGGGACAGGGACGGAGGATTTGGGGAACTGCAGGTAGCGCGGCAGGGCCGGGGCCAGGATCTGTGGGAGTGGGAGGACCGGGTGCCATGGGGAGGAGGAAGGAGCTCCGCCTGAAGGTCCTGGGGGCCGACGAGGTTTGCTTCCACACGAGTACTGCAGTGTCCTGCTCGATTCAGAACTGTGTGGTGCTGAGAGCAGAACTTACAGGATTTCTAAAACAAAAGTAACTTGTTTCTGTGTTTTTTTAAAGAATGTGTCTCGGAAAGGGTCCCATTCTTTAAGTGGCTTCATGGGAAGGTCTTCAGCAGCATAGGGGGTTATGTCACTCCACCCCTGTGGGCGTGGCCGCGGCGGGGGCGGGGGGGACAGGAATGAGAGGAGGAGAGCTTCGCGGAAGAAGTGGAGCCCTGCTGGGCTGCCGGGGCTGGGGGGCCAGGAGGCGGGAGACGCTTGCCTGGGAGGAGGGAGTGAGAGGAGATGCTGGTGGCGGAGGTCTGGGATGGGGGGGAGGGTTTTCTTGATTTATTTGCTGGGAAGGAGGTATTTTTTACCAGAGAGATCAGAATGTTCATATGGTAATGGTAAAGAACCGACATAGGAGGAGCAATTATCTTTTTCTTTATGGAAATATCTTAATCTTTTTTCTGATGACACGTGAATACTGCAAACAATTTAAATAATATGGATAAAATACAAGTTTCCCTCATACTGTCATTTCCCCTGGGTAATTATCGATAATAGTTAATTCTCTCTACTTCTTTTAAAAATGCCCACTTTTAGTTTATTTACTGAGTTTTTGGTGGCCTAAAACAACATACCTTTATTCTCTCACGGTCTGGAGGAGGGAAGTCCGCAGCGTCTCCCTGGGGCCACAGTCAAGGTGTTGGGGGCCTGCGCCCCCTCCCGAGGCTCGAGGGGAGCTCTCTTCCTGCCCTTTTCAGCTTCTAAGGGCTGCATTTGTCATGCTCCTTAGCTCGTGGCCCCTTCCTCCATTGTCAAAGCCAGGAGCACAGCATCGTGCATATTTATTTTAACACAAATAGGACAATACACATAGTATATGCACCTGTAATCTGACTTTTAAACTTAGCGTATCAGACTTTTTCTCATACACAAAAATTGCCATGCCAGGGCACTGATGAGGTGTAGATTGTTTCCAGTGTTTATTGTTACAAACCATGCTTTAATGAGTGTTCTTGTCACATTATCTTCTTGAGTAAGTTCCTAGAAGAGGAATTGCTGGATCAAGGGGACATCTTTGTGAGCTGGTGACTGATTGCCCTCCAGAAAGGTCCCGATAAAAACACAGGGCACGAGACAGCCTGAGTGCCACAGCCTTGCCGGCCTGGGCACTGTCCCTCCACTGGACCCTGAGTCCCTGAGGCCAGGCCCTTTGCTCTGGCTTCTTTTCCTTCTGCACAGTGCCTACAAAAGCCGGTGTCTAGTGAACACTCTTCTTGCTTCTTCCCCACAGTGACCTTCCTGATGCCAAGTCGAGAGCCCTCGACAACATTGGCAGGGTTTTTGCCAGAGTTGGGAAATTCCAGCAAGCCATTGACACGTGAGTGACCAAGGACTGCCCCTCTCCCACACTGGGGCCAGCATGTCCCACCCTCACATTGGACTCCCTGCCTGGGGCCAGGATGCCAGGCAAAGAGGCACCAGAAGACCTGAGTTTGGCTCCTGGCTCTGCTAGGCGACCATGAGCAAGCCAGTTTGTAAACTCTGGGGCTCATTAGTTAAATTAGTTAACAGAATAGTATCAGCATTTTCTCAAAATTTCCCATTGATAAGAATCACCCAGAAGGGCTGTGAATTACTCTCCCCTGGGAATTCTGATTCTACAGCTTTGCGTTGGAGCTCAGGAATCTGTTTTTAACAAGCGCCCCAGGTAATCCTTACCTTTGGGCAAGTTCAGGAACTAGTAGACCGATTGACCCTGGGACCTCTCCTGAGGCTGTTCTGTGACTCTGTAAGGTCACGCAGGGTCACTGGGAACAGAGTCTGAGCTCGCCAGATGGCTCAGCTACTGGGCTCTTGGTGTCTAGCTCTGGGGCTGGTGATTGCTCCAGTGGAGTGACTCAGCCCCAGGGAGACTGGGGCGAGGGCCTGACCTCAAGACCGGCCTGCACTGGGAGAGCCGGCTCCTTGGGCCACTCGCTTAGCGCGGAGGGGACTCATCCTTCAGGCCCCCATCGCTCGATTGAAATAGACTTGCTCACCAGTGGCCTTCTGCTACGGGCAGTTTGGTTTCCAGAATGGCCCCTGGTGTCTAAAAGACAGAGGAGTATGAGAGTTCACCCACCCTTAGTATCTTTTTATAGTAAAACATTTTATAGTAAGTGTGTGCTTATTGTTAAAATATTAATTTGGAAAATACAGAAAAGTAGAAGAAAAATTATTCAGTTGCATCACCCATCCTACTCTTTCTTATATTGATATTTTGTTCTTTTGTTCCAGTCTTTTTTGTTGATTTTCTCTTATATGTACTTAATAGTGTTTTTAAGCATTGTTTTTATGTTATTTCAAATGCTATTTTGTCAACAGTATTTTCAACTGTTGTATCAAATTTGATCCAACAGATGTACCAAAATAGCTTTGGTAGTTCTTTTTTTTAAAGATTTTATTTTTCCTTTTTCTCCCCAAAGCCCCCTGGTACATAGTTGTGTATTTTTTAGTTGTGGGTCCTTCTAGTTGTGGCATGTGGGATGCCACCTCAGCATGGCTTGATGAGTGGTACCATGTCTGCGCCCAGGATTCGAATTGACAAAACCCCGGGCCACTGAAGCAGAGTGTGCGAACTCAACCACTCGGCCACGGGGCTGGCCCCCCAGCTTTGGTAATTTTAAAATATATTAATGCTTATTAGCTCCACCCCTGTATCTAAAAGAACTGGTAGTTGAAGAACCTTTTTTTTTGATGAGGAAGATTGGCCCTGAGCTAACATCTGTGCCAACCTTCCTCTGTTTTTGTATGTGGGATGCTGCCACAGCATGGCTTGATGAGTGTAGGTGTGTAGGTCTGCACCTGGGATGCGAACTGTGAACCCTGGGCCACTGAAGTG
Source organism: Equus caballus (assembly GCF_041296265.1). Classification (NCBI taxonomy): domain Eukaryota; kingdom Metazoa; phylum Chordata; class Mammalia; order Perissodactyla; family Equidae; genus Equus; species Equus caballus. The sequence goes on along the minus strand of NC_091694.1, from coordinate 20,938,137 downwards.
GAGTGCGCAAACTTAACCTCTATGCCACTGAGCTGGCCCTTAGAAAACAATTTGTGTTCAACCACCCAGTAGGAAGCCTTGGTCTCCTGTGGCCAAGTGCAGGGTTTGAGGTGATGAAGCTGACCCTGGTTCATCGTGTCCCCAGGTGGGAGGAGAAGATCCCTCTGGCAAAAACCACCCTCGAGAAGACCTGGCTCTTCCACGAGATTGGCCGCTGCTACTTGGAGCTGGACCAGCCCTGGCAGGCCCAGAATTACGGCGAGAAGTCCCAGCAGTGTGCCGAGGAAGAAGGGGACATCGAGTGGCAGCTGAATGCCAGTGTTCTGGTGGCGCAGGCACAAGGTATGAGCTCAGAGAGGATCACCTTGCCTTCCCCAACCCTCGGGCCCAGCTGCCACACTGGGGCTGGCCCTCCTGTGGGCCGGACTTACCATCCCAGTGTGTCCCTGCTCAGATTAGCTCTGAGTCTGAGAGTGGGGATAAACCCCTCCATTTTGAGCCACACGAGGCAAGTTCCTACTTTAAGCTGAGCCAGTTAGGGCTTGGGCACCCCTGCCCTGAGGAGCTCAGCTGCAGACAGACTGGCATTGTGTGATCATCAAGCGGCCCCACTTCCTCTTGCCATGGTACTCTTTACACATGTGCCCTTGCATTTCATCACTGCACAAGCCAGTGAGGGAGGCACTGTTGTCCTCTTGTGTCGATGGGGAAACTGAGGCACCAAGTGCTTCAGCAGATTGCCCCAGGGCATATGAGAGGACTTTTTAGAGTGATGGAAATGTTCTAAAGTGTTCTAAAACTGGGTTGTGGTGATCACAACTCTATAAATTTACTAAAAATCGCTGAGCTGTATACTTACAAATGGGTGCATTTTATAATATGTAAATTGCATCTTAATAAAGTTGTAAAAAACAGCAGGGGGCCGGGGAAAAGGAGGAAGAGATGAAGCAAGGTTGGTGATATTTTGATAATTATTGAAACTGGGTGATGAGAGTTCATTATGTTATTCCTTCTTCTTTTGTGTATATTTTAAATATTTCATAATACAAAGTTAAATAATACAAAGTTGAAAAAGAAGGCTGGTAAATGATGGAGCTGGGACTAGAACCCACTTTGCCTGACTCCTGCACTCCGGCTCTTAAACCCCGCACTGAGCTGCCCCCACCCCGGGTGCACAGCGGACCCCAGAGAGGAGGAAGTGTGACAGGCGCTATAATCGGGCATAATCCTTCATTCATTCATTTGCACTACAAATACTTACTTGGGACCTTCTAGGCACCAAGTTGGTTGTAATTAGAGAGCAAAACTGATAAATATTTCCTGCCCTCACGTCTGAGGAAGTAACTTTTAAGCAGAAACTTTAGGGATGAGAAGGGGCCAGCTGTTCCAAGCTCTGAGGACGGAGCCTTGCAGCCAAAGGAACAGCGTTTAGGAGGCCGGGCAGGAGTTCGGCTTATTTAAGAAGCTGAAGGAGACCAGGGTCGGCTGGGCTCCTGGGGCCAGGGAGGTCTGGAGGGCGGAGGTTGAAGAGGGGCCGGATCTGCAGGGCCTCGGCCTCGTGGGCCCCATTACAAATCATAGCTTCTTTCCTAAGAGCGTGGAGAAAACCACTGAAAACTAAGCTGGGGGGAGCCCTGATCCCTGAGGCCTTCCTTGGACCGCTTTCCTGTTCTAGGGAGGGCACCGGATAAGCTGGAGGTGAGACAGGCTGCACCCTCAGGGTTGGTGTTGTCCTAGGCCTCTCTTGAGGACTTTTTAGGCCCTGAGGGCCCCTAGAGAACCAGGCCATTCCCTGTCAGTCTTAGTTTCCCTACTCTGGGGTTGAAAAGATCAAATGTGGTAGCCTGGGAGCCACTGGGCTGGCGAGGCCAAACAGCCTAGCTGGCAGAGCTTGTGCTCTGCGCCATCCTGGCTTAGGGACCCTGGGCAGGTGCCAATCTGTGCCTGTCTCATCCTCTATAAGCAGAGATAATTATAGTACTTAGCTAGAGGGTTGGTGTGAAGAACTAAGGTAATACTTGAGTGCTTAAGCACTTAGAACAGGAACTGGCATATAGTGAGCGCTCGATATGTATTAATTTCTCCGCTCCTGCGCTCTCATCAACTTCCCATCAGTGTCTCTAACAGCGATGAGAAACAAGTACAGTCCTTGCAAAAGCCTATTTGTGGCTCAACAAAAATGTAGGTATAAATGTGTAGATTTGGGGATGCACAAAGGAGGGAAAAGTAGAGGAAAACAGCTCCTAGACTCAAGATAACTTTGGGTTATGTACTCAGTTAAAAACGAGAGGAACAGTCTTTAATGTTTTACTCCCTTGAGTAAGTGTTATGACTCCTGCATAGACCTGCGTGTCAGAATGACACTGATGTTCGTTCACCGTGGTCTCTGCGTAAATACCGCGACTCCCCTTTTCAAATGTGTATTTGAAGAAAAGGTATATTTGACCTCATTTACTGTGATTCCACGTACTTTCAGAATTATTTGAATTGGTTTTCCAATAATAGCCTTTTGCAGTTTGGCTTACAGATACAAGGCCCTCCTTTCTCCACGGATCCCAAAGCTTGGTGGGGAGTGGATCTTGTACTTAGTTATAGGACAAAGTAGTGATGTGTGAAGTTTAGCCCTGAGCTAATATCTGTTGCCAATCTGCTTCTTTTCTTTCCTTTTGGTGAGGAAGATTGGGCCTGAGCTAACATCTGTTGCCAGTCTTCCTCTTTTCACTTGAGGAAGATCTGTGCCAATCTTCCTCTATTTTGTATGTGTGATGCCACCACAGCATGGCTTGATGAACAATGTGTAGGTCCATGCCCAGGCTCTGAACCTGTGAACCCTGGGCCACTGAAGTGGAGCATATGAACTTAACCATTATACCACTGGGCTGGCCCCAATCAGTCTCTTTTTTTGCTGAGGAAGATTAGCTCTGAGCTAAGATCTATGCCAGTCTTCCTCTATTTTGTATGTGGGTTGCTGCCACAGCATGGCTGACGAGTGATGTAGATCTGTGACTGGGATCTGAAACCACAAACCTGGGCTGCCAAAGCTTTTTTCCTCAAGCAAAAAAAAAAAAGGAAAAAAATTTGAACATTTTAAAAATATGAATTTTCTCTTTTGGAACAATCTAAAGATGGGGCAAGATGGAGTTGTCCCCCTGCCCTGGAGACACATGATGTGTGCACAAGTCCCTGCCCCAGACCCTTTTCCCTTGCTGACCCGGTTGAATGGCCTGAGATCCAAGGCTCAGGTTGCCAGGTTCTGGTCCTTTGTGGCGAGATGGCCCAGGAATGTGCTGGAAAGGGTGGCGCTGGGCAGCTCAGGGATGCTGCCTGAGGCCTGGGCTTACTCCAGCTTGCACAGGCTTGTGACTGACCCTGGGAGTGGCTGAGCAGGCCAGGGGTTCCCAAGGGCCCCCAGCACCTTGAAGCCCCCTGCATTGTACTGTACAGCATCTAATGTCACAATCTGCCTGTGCCGTGCCTCCCCCTGCTCTCCAGTGAAGCTGAGAGACTTCGAGTCGGCCGTGAACAACTTTGAGAAGGCCCTGGAGAGAGCGAAGCTCGTCCATAACAACGAGGCACAGCAGGCCATCATCAGCGTGAGCCTCCCCACCCCGCTGGGCCCCGGCTGTGGGGAGCAGGGCGGCTGGGCCCTCAGCCCCTCAGCCTTCTCAGTTGGCCATTCCACACATCTTTATTACCCACCTGCCCTGTGGACGGCGGTGGCTTTCAAATGCTTGCTACTGCGGTCAGTTTATAGAGCAACCCCATACACATGTTTTTATTTCAAACGCAAAATAGAAACAAAAGTTTTACAAACATGCTTACCTTTACTAAGTAAGCTGATATTTCCTATTGTATCCTGTTTTATTTTTCATCTTCCTTTCTTTTACTCAATGCGAGTTGAGACCTTCTCAACTGATTTTAGGATTTGTCATTTGAAAAATGCTGCCTCCTTCAGGAGACAATGTGAAATACAGTGTGCCTGCGCTCCCTCGCACTTCTCAGTGAGGCGGCTGCCAGCCACAGGCAGCTATGTAGATTAAAATGAATTAAAAGTAAACAAAATTTAAAATTCAGCTTCTCAGTCACACTAGTCACATTTCAAGTGTCGATAGCCGCACGTGGCTTATGAGTGCCACCCAGTGCAGATCTGGAGGACTCCTATCACCGCAGAAACTTCTGTTGACCGGTGCTGGCCTCGACCGTAAGCTTCAGGAGGCAGAGAGCATGTCATGATGCACACATCGCTCCCAAGAGACCCCACCATGTGGCGGGTTCTGCCCTGCCTTCCCCCATCCCCCACTGAGGATCTTCCTCTGTCGAGGGGGTCAGCCTCCCGAGTGTGAACCCTGCCCCTAAGTCTGACGTCCAGGGGAAGCTCACGGTGTCTGCCTCGTGGAAGCCCTGCCTGCGCTCCTCGGTCCTCATGCCTGTCTCTCCCATTGAATCCTCTTCCACATGGTCGCCCTGCAAATATGTGGAGAGGATGGCATGGCAATTCAGTTCAGTAAATATTTGCTGACCACCGCTTGGCCTGGGCTGCCCAGCCCAAAGGTGACGACGTGGTCCTGGCCCTCAGGAAGCTTAGAGTCAGCAGGAAGGTTAAAACAAAAACCCCATGTTCACGACCAGTGCCATAGGGACCAGGGGATTCAGAGGGAGAGAGCCCCAGCGGGGAGGCGCGGCTGGGTGCTTCCCATCAAGGAAGGTTGGAGGTCACCTTGAAGGCTGGGCAGGGTTTGGGAAGGTTGAGAGGTGGAGAGAAGTGCCTGTTGGGCAAGTAGCCCAGGGCCCTAAGCAACTCCTCCTGGGACCAGGTCCCTGACACTTAACCCCCTAGATTGGTGTCTCGAGGCAGGAAGTGTACCAGGGGGCAGACCAGCACTGCTCCAGGCCCTGTGGTCGTTTGGCAGGCGTCTCTCGAGTGCCTACCGGTGCTCTGCCCTGGGCAAGCTTCGGGACAGCAAGGAAGAAGGCAGAACCTGCCCCCAGGGGTCCCCCAGAGCCCCGGAAGCCCCTCCGAAGGCGGCCGGCCCCCGCAGCCTCACCCTGCAGTGTGTTTCTGAGCCCCGTCCATGACTTGCTGCCTTGCTGCTGCTTAGGGCCTTGAACTATCTCTTTACATTGGCTGAAGCAAAAGAAGCTTTAGGTAAAAATGTCGAAATTAGCACGCAGACACAACTCCCATTACACACCTGAGCCCAAGGGAAGTGAAGTCTGCGTTACCGCAGTCCTGTTTCTATATCTCTTACTGTGGGTAATTCCAGGTCCATAAGTATCAGTTAACCTCAGGACAGGAGCCTCCAGAGGAGCTGGGAGAAAACAGGGTGGCGGGGTTAGTACAGAGTCTGCCTTCTGGGGCTGGGGTTTGCATGGGGAAGGGAGAAGTGTAGGTGCTACATAGGGTTAAGAGAGGTCACCACTCCTCTTCTACCTGCAGGCCTTGGATGATGCCAACAAGGGCATCATTGAAGAGCTGAAGAAAACCAACTATAAAGAGATGCTCAAAGATAAGAAAGAGAAAGGTGAGTTCCTGGAGCCCCAAAGACGGCAGCTTCAGCATTCTCCCTCTGCTTTCTCTCCTGTTACTTCCAGCCACGCTTTCCTGCAGCTGCTCCAGTCGCGGGCTTGGCACTGCCCACCGAGCTTTCTGATTTCAGAGCCCCCAGCAGCCCCAGCCCATCCCTGGGGCAGGAGAGGGAGACTTCTAGCCTGCTCTGGCTGGGGTCGGAACCCATGCGGCCTGCCTGGGAGCCCCCTCCTGTACTTCTGTTAATTCATCAAATATTTGTTGAGCATTTGTCACATGCCAGGAAGGTATGCGATGTAGGGGAGACAGAGGCCCGGCCCCTGCCCTGGAGGAGCCCCAGGCCCAGTGGCAAAGCCAGACAATTTGAGTTGTCAGCAGCTGGGTACCCTGCTCAGCGGGGGAGCCGAACGAGGGGGCTCTGATTGCCCGGGGGGAAACGGGGAAGGCTCAAAGAGGAAGAATCATCTGCTCCAGGCTCCAAAAGATGGTTCTCCAGGTGCGACGGGGAGGGGGCAGCATTTCCTGCATGAAGAGCAGGAGCCGACAGAGGCAGAGTGACAGTAACTTACCCTCTGGGGGCTCGGACTGCGTGCCAGACACAGGGTAAGCATGACAGAAGGATATCCCTCGGTCCTCACGCCCTAGGATGTGGGGACTGGTTTTGGGGCAGTGGAGGCTGAGTGGGGTTGAGTGATCTGCGCAGGTCACAGAGCAGTGTGACTTAGGGCCATGCTCGCCCGCACTGCATGGAATGGCCCTTGGTCCAGCAGTGGGTAGGGCAGGGGCCGGGCCTGGGGACACGAGGATGAGCTAAGGGGAAGGCGGCTCTGTGTCACAGCTGTGCTCCTGCTGGCCTTATCACAGTCTCTTCCAAGGCCTCCCGGAACTAAGGAGGCCTTTGACGCCCCAGCCCCGGCTCTTTGACTGGCTCCGCTGTGGAGGGAGTGAGGGAAGAGGAAGGGGCCAGGGCCATGTGAGAAGCTGCTCTCCACGCAGTGCTTCCTGTGCACCAGGCGCTCTTCCAAGGGCCTTGTATGGACTGATCCTCTGAACCCTCCAAGAACTCTATGAAGTCAGTATTATTGGCTTGATTTTACGGATGAGGACACAGAGGCAGCATGGTTTTAGTCTCGGGCAGCCGGCTCTAGAACCCGGGCTTTTACCGTGGTTCTACACCGTTTCTGTCCAGCCCACTGTGCTGCCCTCACTCCAGCCAAGTCACAGCGAAGAGGCGCCAGGGCCAGGGCTCCATGCACCTGGGAGGACAGAGTCCCCTCCAGCCATCAAGGCTGAAGCCCTCCCTGACCCAAGCATGGCAGCGGGAATCTGGACGTGGGGTTTCTGGGCACCTGAGCAGCCACATGACATCTCTTTATTATCCACCGCCTGCCATGTGGTGGCTGGGTCCCCTCAGAGAGGGATCTGCCTCTGCCCCCACGTGGCCTTGGAGCTGCTCTCAGCAGCCAGGGAGCAATAGACATGAAGAGAGCCAGGAGGGAAGCAGCGGGTGCTCCCAGCAGCCTCCCCTCCCCTCGGCAGGCGCTGTGCTGAGGAAGGTGAAAGTCCTAAAGACTCATCAAGCAGGCCCGGTGGCCGGTGGCAGGCACTTCCCCCCTGGAACGGCAGGCGGCAGCATTGTATGTGTCTTCACCGCCAAATAGCAGCCTTTTCCCTGCTGTGAACCGAGAGCCCCTGTGGGCATCTTAGAGACCGGGGGCCTCCAGGAAGAGAATGTGGGGGAGAGTGAGGCGAGGACTGGTGCCTTTTCTCTGTAGCTGGTTAAAGCAAGGAGCAAGGATCCCTTTGGCTGTAGAATAGCTCTCCAGCTGAACTTCCTGCTAGCAGTCTGCTCATATTTTTACAGGGAGCGTCCCAACAAATGATGAATCTGCTTCGCAGGGACAAAGAGAAATGCAGAACGAGGATGCTGGAGAAATGAACTCTTCTGTCCTCTCCCAGCACCTCTGCTGTTTCTTATAGGGAAAGAGAATGTGCTCTGGGGCAGACTGTCCAGGGTTCACATTTGGCTCTGCTGTTTGTTTATTTGCAGTGTGACCATTGTGTATGATTTTTCTTTTATCAATCTCAGGTCCCTTGCCTGCAAACTCGAATCAGTGACACTGTGCAATCTCATGATGGCCGAGTAGTGTGATCTGTGCAGCTCAGACGATGGCTGGAACAGGGCTGCTGCTCAGTAAATGATGATTTCCTTCCTTTCTTTCTGAAAAGCTGTGCTGTCTCTCAGAAGCACAGGCCCCCAGGCTGGGCTTCACCCCGGCCCAGAGGTGAACAGACTTTTACCTTTCTTCTCTCCTTTCTCTTGTTTTTCAGAAGAGGCTGCTGAGCTGGATGACACACCAGTGATGGCAAGGGAGAAGGAAACGACGAGAAGAGGGAGAGACGAACCTGAGAAGGTGATGAAGCAGTGGGAAAGAGAGCCAGTTGAGAATGACAGAGAAACAGAATACGAGTCGTCTAAGGAAGCCCTGAGGATCACAGTGAATGGACAAGAAGAAAACAGGTGGAGAGAAGTAGAAAAAGGCAGCTCCTTTAGGCAAATGGAACTGGGAGCGATGGGGAGAGATTCAGCAGACATTGCCAAGAGGCTGTCCGGAGAACTAGGCCTAAGGTCAGGAGAAGCAGGCAGGAAACTACCAGAACTGAGCAGAAGGGAATCAAGAGAAATTTACAGGAGGCCTTTAGAGCTGGATGAGAAACCCTCAGAAGAATTAAGCAGAAGGGAATGGGAGGGACCGGAGAGGAGACTTTCAGAAGCCGGCAGGAGAGAGTTAGAAGAATTGGGGAAAACAGCATTGGGAGAAACTGGAGAAATGAAAAAAACAGAAAATGGTGAAACAACGGAAAAAGACGAAAAGGAAGACGAATGAAGCCATCGCTAGCAGGCGCTAGCCTCACCAGGCTGGCGTTTGCAGGCACCGTGGGGATGGCAGGAGACCGGACTCTCAAGCTGAGATTTGTCTTTCATAGGAGAAAATGTGGCCCAGGCCCCACATGTCACCTCTGCCCCTTTCTGTCACTGTTCTCCCTCTAAATAGATCCATTTCACTCTCACAACCCCTGGGTCTGTCATTCTGCCTGCTCACCCCACCCATCTCCAGAAGAGCCTTAGAGGACGAAGGACCTGGCACCGCGCACCCCTTCCAGGCAGAACTCTGACCTCACCCTGGCTAGGGAGAAACACTGAGACCCCCAAACCAGGCTTTAGGGAAGAAATAATGATGGGACCACCTCAGCCATCACACAGAGAGGGAGAGCTTCTTGTAAACCCCTAAGCCCTGAATGCAGAATGAAGTGGCAGCTGGCTTGGATAGGGCATCGTGCTCCAGCAGCCCACAGGAAGAAAGAAGTTTCCTGCCCGGAAACAGGGAGTGGCCTGGGAGAGGGAGCTGCGCCACCTCCAGGCAGTCCAGTCCCGTCAGTCAGGCTCCCCACGCTGGTTTCCTCCTCTAGAATGCGCACCTGCCTCAGGGCTGCTGCGAGGACCATATGAGGGCTCAGCACGGCACCTGGTCCACAGGAAGCTCTCGAAAATCCACCCGAGCTTCCAGTGCCTTCGCAGAGGTGTCGGCTGAGCGGCTGCCTCAGAGGATGAGTTAGGATTTCACTACATTCTTCATCTGTCCCTTTGGCCATTGCCATCCTGGTTCCTTCTCCACAGTTCCTGGAAAAGTCGAGGCTGAGGCTGACTTTAGGCTGGGACCCGGCTGGACTAAGCCGAGGCAAGGGAGGTATTTCAGGTGCAGCATTTCATGGGGCGCCAAAAACTCAGTAAGCAAGATAAACAGTATTTTAATGCAACATTGTAAAAAAAATTAATGCAAAAAACCCATGATGAATAAAATATCAAAATTTTAAATAAAGACAGGATCTGAGGGCCCTCCCAGTGGCCTAGTGGTTAAGTTCGCTGGCTGCTTCCCTGCTGGGCCTGGGTTTGCGGGTTCAGATCCTGGCGCGGACCTACACACCGCTCATCAAGCCATGCTGCCGTGGTGTCCCACATACAAAATAGAGGAAGCTTGGCACAGATGTTAGTTCAGCCACAATTTTCCTCACCAAAGGAAAAAAAAAAAGGATCTGACTTTGCACTCGCAGGACCCTGCCTCCGTTGCCTCATCCTGATTCCGGCGCTGGGCCGGGAAGGGGCCCTGCTCCCCTCTTTAAAGAGGTCATCAACGCCTACGAGAAAAAAAGAGGCCAGTCGAGTCGCCAGCGGCCTGGCCCCCAGGGCACAGGTGAGCACACGGGCAGCCCGGGACTCGGCCGACCCCGGTGTCTGCTCGCCGCGCCTGCGCAGAGAGGACCCGGCCCGGCCCTCCCCCGCCCCCGCGCGCGCTCCGCCCCCGGGCTATGTAAGGCGGCCCGGCGGGGTCGCGCCACCGCTGGGCTCCGTGTCCCTCCGCGCAGGCGGGCGGCCCCGGAGAGCTGGTGCCTGCGAAGGCGGCCACGGCAGCGCCCCCTCCTCATCATGGTGAGCGGGCGCGGGAAGGCCAGGAGGGGAGGGGAGGGGGCGGGCCGGGCTCGGGGTAGCACCCTAACGGACAAGGGGGGATTGGGGGATTTTCGGGAGGAAGTGGCATGCAAATGAGGACTCGCGTTTCCGGAATTGAGCTCAGGCTCGCTTGGCGGTGCGGTGCAGCTTGGAGGTAGGGGAGACGCAGGAAGAGGAGCAATGGAGAGGGCCGCTGGAGGAGGAGGGGTCTCCGGAGCTGCAGAAGCTGCTGTCCCCGCCAGACCCAGATGGCGTGTGGGCCGGGAACAGTGCGCCCGGGGCCGGTCCCCACTCCCCGCGGCCCGTGCTGGGCGGGCATTCTTCGCCTTCGCCTGCTCCGGGGCCTGGTCTGAGAAGACGCTGTGCCTGCTGAGCTCTCAGGGTGCTGAGGGAGGTGGAGCCAGTGTAGAGGAGAGAACGGTTTACTGTAAACGCTTGTCACTTGTGGCTTTTAGCAGGCAGGAAAACAAGTGGCTCACAGAGGTGCTGCTGACACACAGCAAAGTGTGGGCAGAGCTAGACCCTGAACACAGGTGGCCTGTGCCGCCCAGTCCTGGGGCAGGCACAAAGGCCACGACTCTGTGGGGGGCCGAGGGCAGAGGAGGAGGTGGCAGGCGAGTCAATGAGCCCCTTTGTCCAGCGCTCTCCTGCCCTGCCCCCCACCAGCCCTTCTGTGGGACCATTGTCCCCCCATCTCAGACAAGAGAGTATTATCTGTTGCTGCCATTGTTGGGGGAAGGGAGGCAGTCTTTGGGTGACCGTTCTCGGCCCAACCCTCTGCAGTCAGAGCAGGACAGTTGTGGCTGTGCCCAGACATAGAGACTCCCACCTCCAAAGAGGTCATCCTTAATGGGTGCCAGAATATAAAGTTAGGGTCCACTCCTAGAGCCACAGGCTTCAGGCCCTCCCCATGCAGGCACTTCCAGCACATTTTCCCTTTAGAGGTGGCAGCAGTGGGGTGATCCTTGCGGGTACAGCCCCAACTAGAGGAAAGTAAGAGTTTAGGAACCTCAGACAGGCATCCCTCTCCATCCTCCACAACCAGATGCTGATGGTACGCAAGGCCGGAGGAGAGACAGTCCACCACTCCACGGCTCTGGAAGGCGCCGTGCTTGGAATTCAGGGCTAGGGAGCCCCGAGCAGGGGTTCCTGGCTAGAACAAGGCCAGAGACAGAGACAGGAGGGCAAAGCTGGCTAGGTGGCCCCAAGTGACCTGGCTGACATCTGCTCTTCCCCCCTCACAGAATAGAGGCTTCTCGCGAAAGAGCCACACGTTCCTGCCCAAGATCTTTTTCCGCAAAATGTCATCCTCAGGGGCCAAGGACAAGCCTGAGCTGCAGTTTCCCTTCCTGCAGGATGAGGAGACGGTGTCCGCACTGCATGAGTGCAAGACACTCTTCATCCTGCGCGGCCTGCCAGGGAGTGGCAAGTCCACGCTGGCACGGGTCATCCTGGACAGGTACCGTGACGGCACCAAGTTGGTGTCTGCCGACAGTTACAAGATCACCCCTGGTGCTCGAGGAGCCTTTTCCGAGGAGTACAAGCGGCTGGACGAGGACCTGGCTGCCTACTGCCGCCGGGACACCCGAGTCCTTGTGCTGGATGACACCAACCATGAGCGGGAGCGGCTGGAGCAGCTCTTTGAAATGGCCGACCAGTACCAGTACCAGGTGGTGCTGGTGGAGCCCAAGACGTCGTGGCGGCTGGACTGTACCCTGCTTAAGGAGAAGAACCAGTGGCAGCTGTCAGCTGATGAGCTGAAGAAGCTGAAACCTGGGCTGGAGAAGGACTTCCTGCCACTCTACTTCGGCTGGTTCCTGACCAAGAAGAGTTCTGAGAGCCTCCGCAAAGCTGGCCAGGCCTTCCTGGAGGAGCTGGGGAACCACAAGGCCTTCAAGAAGGAGCTGCGACAGTGTAGGTGGCAGGGTGGGCGGAGTGGGGGCACTTAGCCTCATTCATAAGCCCCCTTGCTGGGCACAAGGTGCTGCGCACACAGGACCACTGTTGTTCTCAAAGCACTGGGAGTAAAGTGGGGAGGCAGGTGGAAGCTCAGTGGTATAGGCAGAGGCGGCCTTGGGTAGTGGAGGCACAGAGGGATACGGGAGAGGCGCTTCCCAGAGCACCTTCCCTCTCCCTGCTCCCTGCTCCCTTCCTTTCTGCCCTCTTCCTCCCACCTGCCCTCTCTGGCCTGGATCTTGACCACTGACCCTGGCTTAGAGGTGGGAAAACAAATTACTGTCATAACAGGAAATATGTCAGCATTTCATATAACCTTAGAGGGAGAATCTGGTCCAATGTTTTCAAACTCATTTTTAGCAGCAGAACCATTTTCTAAAATAAAATATTCCACGGAGTCCTAAGCTGCAAACAGATTTTAACTAGGACCACTGTGACTTCACTGGGCATGGTTCTCAGGCCTTCGGCTACTAAGTGCACCTCCTGTGGCATCCTGCCGCTCCAGAAGGCAATCTCACACCGAGTCCAAAGCCCTCATTTTGCAGATAGGAAGACAGGCCCAGAGGGATGTGGGGTTTGCCCAGAGCCAGTGAGAGCCTGGCCTCTGTGGACTCCAGCAGGGGCCTCCCCAGGGCTCCCTCCTGGCAAGGCCTGTGTGCTCCAATGAGAGGGTAGGTGTGGGATAAGGAAGGACCCTGGTGGCCCTCATTTTCCTACAGTGGCCTGTTGGGGATATGTCAGCTACTCATCCATCTGTTCCTTGAATCCATTTCTAGTTCCCCCAGATTTTAGGTTGTCTTCATACTGAAGTATCCCCACCCATGTTTCTTCGTTGTTCAGAGGCAGGTAATCTGTGCCTATATATGTTCTCAGAGAACTCTTTTTCTCGGCTCCTAAAGCTCATATGCTGGGGGAACGGGACAGTGGTATCTGCAGAGATGCTGGCCAGTGTGAGCCCAGTCCCTGTGAATAGCTTGACAGGAAAGCACCCGAGAGGCAGGGCTCCTGGTTAGAGCTGGTGGCTGTGCCCTGGAGAGTGACTGCCTCTTGAAGCTGCTTTTACCATTAAAAACTGGAATCTTTTTCTGCCCAGGACGCAGCAGAAGAAATGTAATGGGCCAAAAACAAGGCCTGCTCTCAGAGTGGAGGCCTCCCTCTCCCATGGAGGGTGAGAGACATCCTCACAGGGACTCAACTCTGGGAGTAAACAGGACAGACAGTGATTCCAAAGCTAGCTACAAGGCTTGGAGTCTGGAAATTGAAATCACAGATGCTCCAAGTCTCGAGACTACCAGCCACATAATGTCATCCCATTATATCCCTAGACCCTTCCTGCAGCAAGCCCTCCGCAGGCTCTCATCCACCACGCAAGCCTGCGAGGACTTAATATTATGGTGAGCTGGTAACTTCTCGTCCCAGTGGGCCTGAGTGAAATGAGGCACTACTAACAGTTCCCCGGGTGGCTGTGGGAAAACTAGGGTATATGGTCACCCTAATTATTGTACTCGGTTGACAGATAAGGGTCAATCACTTGCCGAGGTCAAAGGGCTGGGAACTTAATTATGCTTTTTCTGGCTCCTTCCATTGTACCACATAGTTCCCAACCCCTTCTTTTCTTCCGCCCCTTTTTTCATGACCTGCTTCCCTCTCCTGGATGTGCAGCTGGGGAAGCTGATTCCTTTCGCCTATGCTCCCTACTCCTGGGTTCCAAGTGTCTTAGTTTTCAAGTCTGGGGAAGAGATGTAAAAGGCTACATAATGTAAAGCCCAGGAATTGAAGTGCTTGTTTATAGCTCTAAAGTTGCTCTTAGTTTGACCAACGAATGAATAAATTAACTATAGAGGATTGCTCAAGAGTTTATGCTTGAGGTCCGATCTTTTTCCTCTGGGCCTCCTGGTCTTGGTGACAGATGTTGGGATGGCCCCGCTCTCTCTCTCCCTGCAGTCGTCCCTGGGGATGAGCCCAGGGAGAAGATTGAACTGCTCACCTACTTTGGGAAGAGACCCCCAGGTGTGCTACACTGTACAACCAAGTTCTGCGACTACGGGAAAGCCGCCGGGGCAGAGGAGTACGCCCAGCAGGATGTGAGTCCTCCCTAGGGATGCCGCCAAGGTGGGGAGAGGGCAGGGTCTCCTGGAGGTGGGTGCCAGCTCAAGGCAGAACCAGAAGCCAGCCAGCCTCTCAGGAACAATGGCATCTCCTGCTCCAGCTCGCCTCCTGCAGGCTTGGTGGCACAGACCTCAGCTGCCCTTTCTAGGGAGTCTGTGAGTCTATGCGTTCATCCCCAAGGCCTGCTCACCGGTGCCCTTCCTTCTGCGGACTCATGGAGAATGCTGGTCGGCAGCAGACTCCTGCTCTGGCCTAAGCCTGCATTCAGTCCCCAAACCAGGAGTCCCTTGCCCCCAGGGAGCCTGGTGCTCTGAGGTTGCTGTCCCTCGGTCTGAGGCCTGACCTTGCCCTGGAGTAGGGACGCTGAGAGATAGTGAGGCTTATTGGCTTAGGGGCACCAGACCCTTCCCCACCACAGAGCCCGTATCCTCCACCCACAGCCCCGCGCCACCACATGGTGATGCTTAAACATCAGGCGTGTTGCCCAGATGCACACGGCTGTCTCCAGCCTCCTTCAGGTCTCCTCAGCGAGGCCTTCCCTGACCCTCCGCCCGTCTCCCCCCTTCTCTGCCTAGGTTAGCACAGCCATTTGGCTCGGGTGCTCATTGGTCTCCTCCCACTCGAGTGGAAGCTCCTTGAGGGCGAGCATTTTTTACAGTTTAATTCAGCCCTGTATTCCTAGCACCTAGCAGAGCTGCATGAATGACTGTATAACACTTTCCACCACCGTCTCTAATCATTCATTCATTTAGCAATATTTATAAAGCAGCTGTTATGCAGGAGGCACAGGACAAGGGATTGTGAGCAAAAAAGAGCTTTTATGGTCAGATGGGTGAGATGGACTTTGAGAATCAGATACACCCAGGTGTGTTATCAAATGTAAATCAAGGTGTATGGAGGAGACTTTCATCAAAGGCATTTATTCCTGGCCTCACCCTGCCCTCCAGGATGTGGCCTGGATCCCGGGGTGGCTTTACCCAGGGTGAGCCAAGCAGTAATGACAGTGGCACTTGTCACGTGCCTGTCACCAGGCTCCTTTAATCCCCACACTGAGGTTGGTTCTGCATCATCCCCATTTTACAGGTGAATAAGCTAAGGCACAGAGATGTTAACTTGCTCAAGCTGTGCAAGCAGTAAGTGGGGGCGCCAGGTTCTGAACTCAGGAGGTCTGGCTTTTAACCCTTGCTCTGTCCTGCGTCTCTGGCACCTTGGTTCTTTTCACATCAGCCTGAACTGTGTCAGTGGAGAGATGTCCTCCCACAACACACAGGCTGTGTGTGGCAGATGTTCGTGGATGACGCGCCTTTACCAAAGGGCTCTGCTCAGTTGTGCTCACCTGTTACCCCACCCTTGGTCAGCTGTCCCTCTCTGGAGGCCACACCTCTAGCTCAGTCCTCTTGTTCTCACTCTCCGTAGGCAGTAAAGAAAGCTTACGGCAAGGCCTTCATGCTGACCATCTCTGCCCTCTTTGTGACACCGAAGACGACTGGAGCCCGGGTGGAGCTGAGTGAGCAGGAGCTGCTGTTGTGGCCAAATGATGTGGACAAGCTGTCACCCTCTGACAGCCTGCCCCGGGGGAGCCGTGCTCACATCACCCTGGGCTGTGCGGCTGACGTGGAGGCCGTGCAGACAGGCATTGACCTCCTAGAGATTGTGCGGCAGGAGAAGGGGGGCAACCGAGGTGAGGAGGTGGGTGAGCTAAACCGGGGCAAGCTCTACTCCTTGGGCAGTGGGCGCTGGATGCTGAACCTGGCCAAGAAGATGGAGGTCAGGGCCATCTTCACAGGGTACTACGGGAAGGGCAAACCTGTGCCCATACAAGGCAGCCGAAAGGGGGGTGCCTTTCAGTCTTGCACCATCATTTGAGTGGTCTCACCACAGAGGGCCCCTGACTCTTACAAGGGAAGGGGGAGGAGAGGGAAACATGCCCTCTGCTTGATCTTTAAGATTCTTTTTTTTTTTACTCAAAGTTAACTTTCCTATAACTTTTTAAAAACTTATAAAATAACTGCTCCTCTTTTCTTGCTGCCTCATCCCCTCTAACACTCAAGCTCTCAACACAAGGCGGGTGGGCAGACACCATTCAGGAAGCTGGATCAAAGCTGATCAGGCTGGGCCTAGTTGGGCCTGGTGCAGCCGCAGCCACAATCTGGAACCCTGCTTCAGGGTGGTTCTCTCAGCCCCTGGCCCAGGTCCACTGCCCTGCCCAGAGCTGGCTAGTGGGGAGCGATACTTGAGAGCTGCGTGTACCCACAGAGTGGTCACCATGGCCAGGGGAAACTAGTGGTGGATTTGCGAGGGGAAGATCCCTGGGCTTTGATCCCATTTCTTAATCAGTGTAGCCTTAGGAAGGCCGGGGCTGTTTACCAGGGTAGAAAAAGGGGTTTACCCACTTTTGGTCCTAAGCACCTGTCCCCTCCTCCTTCACACTATAACTAGGTAACAGTTTGATAACTAGGGAAGAAAACAGAATAAGCAGCAGCCACATCCCAGCCTGGCTACTGGTCTCACCCCAGGAAGGGGATGGGCTGGCCATCCTTTCCAGTGGTATGGCTCTGCTGTGTGGATGGGGAGATCGAGGAAGACAGTACCTTGTGGGGAAGCTCCAGTCTTGCTGTCTTCCCAGCCCATCTTGCCTCCCCGGTGCCTCTGGAGGCCTCTGTGCCTCCTCTAAAGGGGGCTGGTGGGTACCAAGAGCCGATGGAGTGGACTCCTGGCTGGTAAGGGCCAAATCCCACATGGGGCCTCTGGGAAGGGGTTTTTAACACTGCTACATGTGCTTTGGTTCCTGGGGTACCCTCCACTGTTCTTTGCTCAGTAACAGGGCCTTGCTAATCAGGTTGTCACTCCACAAAAGTGCTTGGGATTTAAGTTCCCATCCTGGCTTTGCCCAACCTCAGCAACTTGTAAGACTGATAATGAAATAAATCATGTTAATCCTAGCTGTGTGCAGTCTCTCTCACCCTTCTGTGCCCAGCTGAGTCTTCCCTGGGGCGAGGGCTGGGTATATTAGGACTGGCTTTGTCCCACAGCTTGGGGCCATCGGTCCTGTCTCCCCTCTGCTGGCTGGTCACAGCTGTGGTGAGGTTGGGCAGCTGAACAGTGTTGGCTTTCATGAGGAGGCAGGAAGGAGAGAGGCTTATCTTAGATGCACACAGAAAGTGGGGGTTGGCTGGGTCTGAGGGACATGGAGCAGAGCCTCTCGTCCCCCGTTAATTGTGGCAACAGGTCACAGGTGTGCCCAGCCCAACCCAATCACAGAGACTTCTCAGCAAGACCCAAAGTGCTTGGTACGGGTTTCCCCCAGTTCTCTAGAGAAGGCCACCCTCCAGTCAGTGCTACTTCAAACACAAGGGAAGACCTGACATTCAGGAGTCTCTTCCAGGCCAACAGGAGCCTGGACAGCTATATGGGGAACTTCCCAGGCCTAACTCAGTCCTGTCATTTCACCATGGCCTTGGCAGCAAAGGAGGAAGACTGGAAAGAAAGCAGGGGCCCCGAAGGAAGAGAAATCCAAGGTCTTTCCCCAGCCATGTCTACCATCGAAGCACCAAAAATCTAAGCTTCAGTAAAAGCCTCAAGTGTCCCTGCCTGGAACTCCTAAAAAGTTTACTCACCACAAACACTAAGCTTAACCTGAACAGCATGACACACGCCACTGCTGCCTTCCCCAGCCTGCCTCCCATACAAAATCAGGAAGGTGGGATTTTTGTCCTTGTCTGCCTTTCCCTCAAGCCTGCACTGGCAACAGGAACTGTGAGTCTGTATAGACCTCCTGTGTTTATGTTAGTCCAGCCTGACACTTAGCACCCACCCATGCTCTGTGTGAGCTTTGGACACGCAGCTTCTAGTGATTTCTGGTGGCTTCCACCATAAAATGAGCATGTTTTCTGAACTCACCTCCCCATGACTGACATCAGGCACTCACATGCTAAATAGGTTTGGGAGAAGCAGCCAGCATTCCACCTACCCCGGGCTCTGGGTGCCCACATCAGCATCAGTTCCATGGTGGAGGCTCAGCTTTGGCCCCCTGACTCTGGAGTGACACAAAGCAGCTACCAGAGCAAAGTGCCAGAAAGGGTCAAAACATTTTATTCTCTTAATTTTTTTTCTTTTTTAATAAAGTTAAACAGTAAAACAAAACTTCACAAGCTGCCTCCCTGTCCACCCCCCGCCTCCCTCCCCTACCCGCAGTCTTCGGCGCTGGCTCCCTTTCCTTCACCCCACTCACGCAGACACAGGGTATCCAACTGAGAAAACAAAACTGCTCTAAGTACATGGAGACATGATGAAGGGAGGAGGTGAACTGTGTCCACATTCAAGGTGAAACTGAGCAAGTCTGCATTTTCTGGGTTCTAGGTGGTTTCCTTTCATTAGCCAAATTGAAAAAAGAAGTTTCCTGGCCCAGATGCTGTGAGGGAAAAGAAGAGCCTGTTAGTTGGCTCTGTGGGTTTTCAAGGGAAGATCACTTTGCTCTGATTATGGAAAAGTCTTCAACGGCTGCTTCAAACTCAGAGAAAAACATCTACAGGTATCAAACGGCCTGGGCGAGCATGGTGTGTGTGTGTGTGTGGCTTCTAACACCTTCACTCTTGCAGAGAAACCCTGGTACTAGGCCGCTTAGAGACGCCTCCCTGAGCCTGCAGAGGTGTGACGCTAATGGTCTCAAGGCAGGGTGTGCCTGGGAGCCTCCCTTCCTCCATCCTCAGCACCACCTGAGTGGACAGATGCCCTGCTAGCCGAGAATTCAGCTGCCTCCACTCCTGGGTCCCTCTGACTCTCAAAGGGCTGCCTAACTGGGGAGTCGCTGCATCTGCTTGTGATCTGGGAACTCCCAAGGGCACCAGGCATACCCACCTTCAAAGCTGAAGCCCCCAGGACCACCGAAGAATGCCTTGAAGATATTGTTTGCATCAAAATCTGTGGAGCAAGGCAAGAAACAGGGAAGGGACAAAAAGGTGAAAAAATTAGTGTTTGGAGGGGAACTTATCATGACACTGAGAATGGGTCTCCAAAGCTTCCCCAGATATTATCACTTCCCTCCTTTCCCAAAATTTCAGAGACTAGGAGTGAGCAAATCTGCCCCAGGCTATGCGAAACTTGCTACTTGATCCCACTCCTAGGATATCTCCCTTCTCCTTCCAAGTGCCAAAGGAAAGCTTTCTTTGTCTCAGTGCACTTTGCTGGCCCTTCTTCTCAACCAAGGCCATTTGTACTTAGTGACACACTCTTGTTTCCCTATAATACTGGGGCTGCTACTGAAAAGGCTAAAATTTATCACTTAAATGCTACCAAGAATAAATACAAGAATAAGACCTATGATTTACTGTATTTGTTTGATTCCATGCTCTGTCTAGACTGTATGCCAGAAAAAACCCTATGGTTTATTAAAGCACCTACCAGGTACAAACCCTGGTGCTGGGTACACAGCAGACATATCATTTCATCCTAATAACAGTTTGTCAGGGTAAGTATTATTCGCAATTTATACTCAACAAAACATAAGTAGGGAGCTCAAGTAACTTGCCCAAGATCACATGGCCAGTAAAAGCAAAACTGAAAACTCCCAACTCCTGTGTGACCCCAGAGCTGTGCTCTTTCACCAGGCCACAGCAGGTCTGATGTACCCAGCTAGGCCTGACTTCCTAAGCTGCACAGAAAGATTGACCTCAACCACCTGATCCCATAAGCACATTGTGTCCAAAAGTGAATTCCTCCTTGCCTGCTGATCTGCTCATCTTCCTGGGTCTCCTAGCTCACTGAATGGCCCTATCAAGTCAGCTGTGCCAAAGCCACTCTCAACTTAGTCCTTTCCCTCTCCTAACATATTCAGGAGCCAACTCCTGCTGAGTCTATCAGTCTCCCAACTGTGCTCTCCAATCCCTTCCTAGCAACTGTGTCTTCCCACCATCTCTATCCTCCTCCCCTTCCAAACCACCTCTCCTCACTGTCATCACAAATATATTTCTAGAGCCTAAATTTGGTCCATAGCTCCCCTACTTAAAACCCTTCAACAGCCTTCCACTAAGTATAGCTCTTCTCAACTGCTAGGCGTTTATTATTATAAACCTAAGTTTTTAAAATACACACACACACACACAACCCTTGAACTGGAGAGGTCAGGATTATCTATATAACATCATCAATCTTGTTTTAAATTTCAATAGATGTTCTTAGTGGAAGAGAATGGCTGGCATTAGAGACCGTGGCCTGAGAACTGTGGCTAGTTTAGGCCTCTTTCACCACAGACTGAGCTCACAGCGAGCAATGACACTGATAGTTGTGCTTTACTTCATCCTGAGTCTTTCGGGAAAACCAGTATGCGAGGGCTTACAGGACCGTGTGATGCACATAAATATCGGTCAGCACACCCTCTGCACTGGGGGACAAAGGAACTTCCAGCCAATAGGAAAACGTCCATATTCCTTCCTCTAGCCCCTAAGGCTTTCTGAGGTCTGACCCAGCTACTTTCTGGCCTTGTCTCTCACCACCCCCTGCCTTGAGCACCTCTCTCCTCCCAGACTAAGCCCCTTGCAGCTCCCCAGGTGCTGTGCTTTTCTGCACTGCCAGGCCTTCCCTCACTTGTGCTTACCTCCTTGGCGCCCACTTTGCACCCTGGGCACCTGCTGCGCTTGACTGCACTCACCGGATCCTCCGTCCATTAGAGCAGGGGTCAGGTTTGGCCTGTCGGCTGGAGTTTGCAAACCCCTAGACTGTGGGTTCCCAGAGGTCAGGGAACTGGTCTGATTCATCTTTGTTATTTCCAGTGCCCAATACAAAGCCTCACACATTACAGGTATTCATCAATGTGCACTTCACAATCACTGCGCTGATTTGTCACTGGCTGATTACACAGACTCTCCCTTTGGAGTGTCTCTAGAAAAAACTCTAACATTCCACAGCTGCCAGATTTATCCCAGGCTGTCCCAACCGACTCACCACCCATATTCATGCCCTCCTCATCCAGGTCCTGTCCACTGTCATAGCGAGTCTTTTTCTTGGGATCAGAGAGGATGGTAAAAGCTTCTCCAACTTCCTTAAACTTTTTCTCCTCCTCTTTCTGAACTTCGGCACTGGCTCCACTGTGCCGATCTAAAGGGAGGAGAGTACAGGAAGAACTCATCTCAGTCTCAAAGCAAAGTTTAAGAGGAAGACCACTTTATGTCTAATTTTAGAATTTGGCGCTTCCCCTAATTTGGAAAGTATGGAACTTAGCAATGCCTTATCCCCAGCTGAAGAGCCTCCCTGGGCTTTCGTTCTGGACTGAGTTTGGCAGTGAGCCAGCGTGCTCTTCCCACAGAGTCCCCTCGCCTGCCCGCTCTACCTGGATGGTGCATCAAGGCCCGTTTCCGATAAGCTTTCTTGATCTCATCCTCAGAGGCATTCTTGTCCACTCCTAGAATCTTGTAGTAATCTTTCCTCTTACTCTTCTTCAGTTCCAGCTGTGCATTTTTTAGGAGTTGTTTGTGTTCTAGAGGAAGACATCAAGCATCAATGGAAAAATCTGATTCTAGCTTCCCTTCCCAGGTCCCACAGCAGATGCCTTGGAGGAAGAAGCCTTGTTAACCAGACTAGGGAGTTTTACGGTGTTTTCTTCTGGGGATTAAAAAAAAAATCTACTCATACTTAGGTTCCTCACATCAGCCTCATCACACAAGAGGAAGTGAAAGTGACGGGGACCAGAAAACAGCAGCCTCATCCTGCACTCAGGATCTCTGTTCACTCCTTCCTGGCTGCTGATCACATAAGCTCCACGTACAACTCTGATCCCTCAAAGTACTGTGTCCAGTTTTAGGGCCTGCAAGTAACATCACATAGTTCCCTGAGAAATTCCTTTACCTTTTGTTTTCTCTGTCTGATACACTTTTTCATAGTCCCGCACTGCTTCTTCATACTGTTCTGTGTCCATGTAACTGAAAAGGAAATACAGGGCAATACAGCAACATGAATACCAATGGCCTTCAGTATCACTCTAGGGGAAGAGGAATGGCTCAAGCAAGAGACACACACTTTCGGTTGAGATGCTTCACGAAACAGGAGTCCTTAAGGTAGCCATGAGAAAAAATTAACTACCAGTTCCTCAAGGAAAAAAAAGAGAGAGGTCTCATGCCACTTGCACTCAACCAGCAAAGTGATACTCTGCTCTGAGCAGAAAGCAAACCAAAGGAGAAAGTTCCTTCTGATTTCACACAGCCACCAAGAGGCATCTGGCCTGCCTTAGGAAGGCACTTAATTGATGTCTTGGAATTAAAACACACAAGAGAAAAATTATCAAGTTTGATAAATGGATATGGAAGAGCTTTGAAATCTGCAGTGCCAGAAACATGCAGGGCCAGCTCCAGTCCAGAGAAGAAGTGGGATTAGTGAGCCACTAGACGGATCAAGTTCAAGGTGGTGGCGGCTGGCAAATGCTTCCATTAAGACCAATCAATCTGAGAGATGTAGGTAAGTGAGATTAAAGGAGACTAAACACAGGCTTGCTCCTGTTTCGACAGTGCAGAAGAAAGGAGGGGCCCTGACTAAGACAGGAGGAATCTAGCTTGACAGGCTGATTGCCAGACCTTTTAAGGGTCTCTTCCACAGAAGCAAAGTAGCATTTTTCACATCTTACTAAGCTCACTGGTGCCAAGACTGGCCTACCGATTGAACAGGCCTTCCTAGGTGAGTCCATGCTTCGTCAAATACTCCACTATATTTCCCACTACAGGTGGAATGCCATTCTCAGTGAGCCCCTGCTGTTGAAGCTCTTGGAGACTGACTCCAAATAATTTTTTACAGGTAGAAAAGCTCTGCTTATTTAGTGGCACTGCCACTATCTCTTTCATGTCTTCTTTTCAGCCGAACTGCTGCAAGAAGGGGTTCCAGAGACAGACACCACTAGCTTGGCAGTGGGAAGTGAGCATGCGGTGCAGCTAACTGCTGCACAACAAAGATTCAGTTTACTTCACTGTTACAACACAAGCCCATCTTCACAAATGCCACAGAGAGGCCAGGGCAGGGGGACTGCTACTGATGTGGCTAGCAAAAGAGAAGCCCAACGTCTTAGGCATCTCTGATTTTCTGAACATCTTGACTTACGACTTAAAAAAAATGGTGACAAAACCTATGCCCTGCAGACACAGGGTACAAATGCTACTAGAAGCTCAGAGAACCCATTTACAGGATGAAGTATAATATAAACTGAAGTAAAAGAAAATTGATAACTGATAGCCCTGGGTGTAGAATGATCTGACAAACAAGCAATCTTGATGAACTTTCCAGGACCATATGTAATGTAAAAAGCTGATATTACATGATTTGCATTTTTACCTCTTTTTTTTTTTCAAATTAAAGGACATTCTTACATTTAATTTTTTTTTTTAAAGTTGAAGAAAAAGAAAAGTAGAGCTTTAAGGAAGATGGGAAACTCTAGCCCATGATGGGAGATGTAGCAAAGATCTGGCATCTCCCCAACTTGAGGGGTAGGTTGAGGCCGACTGGGGCAGCAGTCAGGCCTCTGGGAGGCTTTGGTCTGAGCTAATCTCCAGTACCTCTTGTCAACCCCAGCTGCTTACAGGGACTGCTGCCAAGTTCTCAGCCAACTGTGCCAAACAGTGCACGCTGTCCCCTGTGGTGGGATCTCAAAGGCAGAGCCATTCAGAGGACAGTTCTCTTTCTACCACAAAGATAAGGAGCTGTCTGATCAAAGCAATTCTTGATTTTTGTTTATTGTACTTATACGATGAAAATAATCCTCCATCCCATTATCCTCCTAACAAATCAATTTTCTGTTCTCTCCTCATTCCCTGTTCAAACATCGCAGAGTATTCTGTTGAGTGATACAGTATCATGTAACTAGACATACAGGTGGATTCTCCTTTTTTGCTATTACAAATAAAACTGCAGTGAACACGTATAGAGCATTTTGTGTCTATTAAAATAAATCTTTGGCTGGGTCAAAGGTACTCTTTTGTTTTCCAAAGCTTCTACTTTTGTCTGCCAGTGGTTTGTGAAGATGAGATGACTAACAGTCTCACAGAATCTATAATGTAATTCTGTGTATGTTTCTGTTTGACAGACTTAGTCATCTATTTAGAAATTCACTGACAAAAAAAAAGTACTGCACACAGTAGCGATTATCCTATTTTTTTCTTCCTGAGAAGATATTCCCTGAGCTAACATCTGTTGCCAATCTTCCTCTTTTTGCTTGAGGAAGAATCACCCTGAGCTAACATCCGTGCCTATCTTCCTCTATTTTATATGTGGATCGCCACCACAGCATGGCTGCTGACAAGCGGCGTAGGTCCGCATCTGGGAACCGAACCCAGGCCACAGCAGCAGAGTGAGCCGAACTTAACCATTAGGCCATGGGGCTGGCCCCACAATTATCATATTTTTAAAAATGTGGACAATTTGGGGAAAACTAAATGGGAGGTAGGACACATTCTGCACCACTGACAAGACTGAGGAGCTTAAAGAACTACAGGCTCGTCAGGCATCAGTAACAGCACCTGTTCCTTAGATATGACATTTTATAATGTTACAGATCGAGTGTTAGAGATCGGTATACAACAAATAGGTCTTCCTTTAAGAACTTTAAAGACAGGAGGTTTTTCTCTGTCGGGGAAATAATCTGAAAAAAGAATGATGGATTTTTGAGAGGGGTCTCTCCTAGCCTTTGCTAATGTTCCTGTCTGGAGAAAAAGAGTCTAGTGGGTCCAAGAAAGAAGAAGTATGCTGGGGAGCACCTTGACTCTGAAGGCAAATCGGGGCACTAGAGGCAGGCATATCCTGGGGCTCAGAAATCACCTAGTGAGATGGGGGTACTGCAAAAGGGGGTTCTTTACACGGCTTGGAAGCTGAACCACATTAAATCTCTTCTAACCTCAAGGACTGTCTTTCCTAACCCAGAGCAAACTGGATAAGCACAAGTGTCTCCAAGAGATCTTATTTCTTCCTCTTCCAAGCGCCATACATTCATTCAACAAAACATTTATTGAGTGAGCACCTACTGTGTGCCAAGCACTGTGCCAAGTTAGAGCAAAGTGTACAACACAAAATAAAATCTCCAAAGGAAATGGATTTAAACTTTAACAAAAGGAATTTGGGTCAGGCATCAGAGGAAACTTACTGACCGTGAGGGGCGTAAGACACAGGCATGGGAGACTGAGGGAGCTTGTGCAATCTCCTCCGCTGGAGGTCTATAAAGATAGTCTAGGGCTGGAACAATCCCACCTAGAGGCAGGGGGAAGGACCAAATGACCTCACAACATCCCTGGGTCTGCTTCATCATCCATAATACAATTCCCCTGGCAGGCCAGCAGCAACTCCCTCTTCCCCCGACCCACCAGAGGCACTTACCACTGAGCTCTTCTCAAGTAGGCTTTTATGTAAGTGTCATCGAGCTTCACTGCATTTGTGCAGTCTTCTATTGCATCATCTAGTTTCCTAAGCTTCAGGAGAGAGAGAGCAGTCATACTTCACATCTTTGGTGATTGAGGGAGCCCAGAAGCTGTGAGCATGGCTTCAAAATTCTAAAAGGATCAGTCATGCTGGCCCCCTAACTGTCACACTCATTCTTGGTCACTAGGGAGGCCAGTATCTCACAGGACTAAGGATATTAAATTTGAAACGGGTTTCCTGTCTAAGTGATGGAAGCCAGGCACACCTATCTGCAAGGATAAACCACCTCTACCACTCCAGGTCAGTGCCCAACCATGATACGGAAATAGTAAGGGTGATTCCTGCCCTCCATTCTTCCAGAGGCCAACTAGAAGGATCAGAATTACTGTGATTTTTAACTATAGAACTCCGCAAGCGGGCAAGGAGCCTACTCTTTTGTTTCTTATGGTGTAAAGGACCACAAGGGCACACAGGCCACTTTCAACTGAGCATGGTGACAATTGGTTATGCTGGAGAAAAAAACTAAGCCTCCCTCATACTCTCATTTCCTCCAAATCACTCCTAAAAAAGAAATAATCACTTGCTTAGACAAAAAGAATATTTGCTTAAAAAATTATCCCCAAAACTCTAGCTGTTCTCTTACTGGAGGAAAGGGACCTTGAGGTAGAACGAGTGGGAATATCTTTCCAAACTGTCCCTCAAGTGTCCCTAAATTCCATAGGAAAGATAAAAGTTTGACTCTCAGAAGGAAGTTCCTAACAAGCTGAGATATTAACCAAAACGACTTTTTCTCCTGTCTTCTGGTTTACCCTGATTGGGCAGCTTTCCCAAGACCTCTCTGATGTCTCTTAAAAATAGCTCCACAGGCCCCAAGACCCAGACCAAGTGCTTACCTTGGAATTAACCGTACCCCGATTACAGTAGAGTTTAGCATTTGTTTTTATATTGTTGGGGTCTATCCCCAGGGCTTCTGTGTACAGTTCATATGCTAGCTTGTAATTTCCTTCTTTAAAGGCTTTATTCCCATCTTCTTTCTTTGCTTTAAGTGCTTTGGCGTTCTACAGAGAAAAGCAAGGGAGGTCAGTTCACATCCAGAGCCTCAGACCACTGCACGGAGAGGCCAGAGGCTGTTTGCAATTTCTGAGATTCCAGTAGTTTAGCATCACACAGCCTCCCACCCCACCCCACCATCTGAGCTATTTGTTCCTCACTGGTGCTTCCTACAGAGTGGACAGGGGAAACCAAGATTTACAAAAGAATACCAGTGAGACCTGTGTTACCCAGAGTTTACCTCCACTCCCTAGGATAAGCATTACTATCTTTTCTTCACTGAAGGAAGAAAAAAAGAAAAGAAAACACACTTAGATATTAAAAAGAAAGATTTGACCCTATCTGATCACATTTACCTTTCAGGCAAATAAAAGTAGTCTTGAAATCATTTCTAAGGAAAGGACCGAGCATCCTGGCAAGGCAGGAAGAGGAGGCATCACGTTCCTTGTGATTCTAAAACCCTCCATTCTAACTCTCTTAAAGGCTCAAAAAGGAAGCTTTCTTTCCCACCCAGATCTGGTGCCTAGAACTTACTCTGCAAGCAACACAGGCCTTCTCGTGATCAGGAGCCATCCTGAGAGCCTGTACAAAAAACTGAACCGCCTTCTCAATACAATCTTCATAATAAAGGCAAAGCCCTCGTACATACAGAGCATCTGCATTGGTGGAATCCATTCGTAAAATGTCACTGCAATAGCCAGAAAGGGGCACATTTAGCTGTGGGTTGATCTCCCCATCACTACTAACCTGTGGCCAGGTTTTTTCTTGACCATGTATCTAGTATGGAAAGTATCCAAAGGTAGAAAGATTCCCAAGAACTCTTCCCAAAATAAATCACCTATATTTAACATACTTCTTGTGTCTCACAATCTTCATTAGAACAGAGGTTGGCAAACTATAGCCGACAGGCCAAATCCTGCCTGCCACCAGTTTCTGGAAATAAAATTTTAATGAAACCAAGCCACATTGTTAACATATCTATTATCTATGGCTGCTTTTGCACTATAATGGCAGAGTTGAATAGTTGCAACAGAGACCATATGGCCTGCAAAGCCAAAAATATTTACTATCTGGACCTTTACAGAGTTTGCAAACCCCTGGAATAGAAAGAAAAGGACATTTAAAAACAAAAAAACAAAATAATTCACACATCTGTTCTTTCACATACAGCTCAAGTACCTACTATACTATACAAATCCAGTCTAACCTTTGGCTTTAAGTCCTAGGAAGGTCTGATCAGCCCTACCTGGCCCACCTACAGGACATATGGTAGCTCTGGTTGTAGAGAGCCCCCAGACAGCATTCGTCCAGTGGTATCTGGCATTTCAATGCAGAACTGGCCTGACTTCATACCTGGCCACAGACTGTGCTTCTGGATAACGACCCAGCATTGCTAAACATTCTGCTTTGAGGATTTTGAAGCGATGGCAGGCAGGGGCAAATTCTAGGGCACGGTCCATGCAGAAAACAACCTATTTGAGGAAGAAAAGCAAATAAGGTTCTTCAGCCAGGATTCTAGAAATGTCTTTAGTTTGGTCACAGGTAAAAGAGGGATTCAAAGGAAAGTAAAATCAGAGTTTAAAAACATACCTAATTCATTTGATTAAACCACTGAAATGAGAGCAGTTGATCCAGATGATAATGATGACAGCAAACATTTACTGAGTACTTTATGTATCAACCCATTCAATGCTCGTGACAATTTTATGACGTAGGTAATATTATTACCCTTCTTTTACTGATGAGAGAACTGAAGCACAGAGATCAAGTAATTTGTTCAAGGTCACCAAAAGTAGTAAGTAACAGAAACAGCAATTATCTTAGACGCTAAGACTCCAAGGCCTCTAACCTTAATCACCATGCTAAGCTGCCTCCACAGAGAATCATATCCATAGGGACTGTGATCAAAACTCACCCTGCTAGTGCAGAAATATTGCTATTTGCTACTTTGCATAATTCATCATGCTTAGCCTATTAAGACATGGAATACCAAGAATAACCTAGTATGAATCATTGCTCTCTCTGTCACTCAAAGTGCTCACAGTTCCCTCCTTCCTGTGCCACAAGCCTCACATCTCACTGACTACCCTGCTGGCCATTCTTCCACTGCTGTTTTAGTACAGAAATATACCAATGAAATAGTTCATTTTAATGGGTTCTAAATAGACCGTATCAGATTACTATACCCAACATGTTGCTACACAAACCAAAAGCCAAGTATCTCTCTCTCTCTCTCACACACACAGTTGGGATTAGTTCAATCTTTCAGTTTCATAAAGGCTCTCCATATATTTCCATTTTCTCTTTTCAGAAGTTTGTTCTTTGAGCTCTCATTTTTGGTTTAGCTGCTATTTCTGGGAGATCCCTGCTGAATCATATTCTTCTCTAAGAATAACTAACTCAAAGGAGAAATATGGAGTTCAGGAACATCCATTCCCTCTGAGAATCTGGCCATGGTAATCAGAAAAAGAGAAAGTCTGAAAACTGAGAAGCAGTTTATAACTCAAATTCCATCAACAGGAGACTGGTTAGTTAAGGCAGACACTCACATAATGGATACTGTGTGGCTCTAAAATAGAGGGAAGACGTTCTTCCAAGGTCCGTTAAATGGAAAAAAGCAAGGTACAAAACTACATATAGGATATTACCTTTCACGCAAAAAAAAAAAAGAAGAAAATTAAAAATCTATATTTGTATTTGCTTATATATGTAGAACAAAACTGTGGAAAGAAACAGAAGAAACACAAACGGTGGTTACCTTAGGCGCTAAGAACTAGGCAGATGAAGATCAAGTTTGGGGCAACACTCACCACTGAGTATTTGCTTATACTTTCTACCTTTTGAACCAGAAAAAGCACTTATTTGAACATTTAAATGTGAAAATATGAGGAAACAAGTAAACAGCATGAGCGGTTCTACTGGGAAGACTTTCTGCAGTCCCGACAGAACAATGGGAGGGACGCCTCTCCTTCAACGGCACACGTTACTATCCTGGAAGTTCTAAGGACAACATGAAAATTCAGGTATGATGTAAAGTCAAGGTACTAATTTTCCCCCTTAAATGGGAAAAGAAGGGGATGGGGGGGGCAGCAGTCAGTCAAAATGTAAGCAGCCACACCCTGCTGCCTTCCCAGCGTTCTGTACGGAGATGGTTCTGCTCAGCGTCGGGGGGTAGCAGTTGGAGGCTCAGTGCTTCACTTCCCACCCCCCACCTCCCCATGACTAGGGACAGCTGCAGGCAAAGAAGATCTTTGTTTCTTCCAAGTTCATCTGCTTCCCCTGCCAGGATCATAATTCTTCATTTGTGACATCACCATGAGCTACAGTGGGGGGGCTGGGATGTCACAAACAGAGGATTCTGTCACAAACTAGGGATTCTGGCTCCAGAGTGGGCAAGAGAGAAAAGAAACCCAAAAGACCGTCTTTGGAGACAAAGCTTTTGCCTGTGTAAACCTCAGAAAACAGGACAGGAGGCAGAATTGCTTTTCAAACACACACACACACAAAAGAAACTTATGAATCACACTACAAAGACACTGTACTTATTAAAACCAATGGACAGAAGAGGGATGCTAATAAGTTAATGCTGGGACTCTGCATAAGCTAATCAGATATATTTATTACCAAATAAAAGACCTTCACAGTGTGTGACTTAAGAATGATTTTTAATTACATCCTTTTATCAAACATTTATTGAGCACCTGCTACAGAAAGCACTGAGCAAATTCCCACCTATGAAGTGACAACTCCATTCCCTGGATGGTACTCACAAACTTCTTTTAAATGATCCTAAATATCGATCCTAATCAGTGGTTTTTAGGGGCCATTCACCTCGCCTTTTGAAACTGTAGCGAAAGATACTTCCAAGTACCATCTAAAGAAAGGAGTTAGGAATTACAGAGATGAGGCATAACCACAAGATCTAGAAAGATACCTAGAACTTTTATACCTTTCTCATGTTTCAGATTTGTCAACCCTTTTGGCATGTAAATTTTCATGAACTATCACACAGCTCCATAAAGCAGAGTAGTAAGCTTCTGCAGAAAGGCCCAGTATCAAAAGGGTAGGGACGAAAGGTTACATATGCTATTCAAAAACGTAAAAGGGGCCTCTCTCCATTTTAGATTTACAGCTCCATCCTGTATGCATAAAGCAGGAGTCAAAATTAGCTCTCGTTATTCAAATAAAAATGGATTATCCAAATCCAATATTTAATTCCAACTGGCTTTTTCTCTATTAACTGGCACACTTTTACACCACTATCTTACATTAAAAACAGGAACAAACTCAAGTAAACTCATTTTGCTTTTTTATCATAAAGTCAAATATAACTACGAAAATAAGTTAGCAAAAAAAATTTAAATGCTAGCAAGGATACAGAACAACAGGAACTCTCATTCACTGGTGGCGGGAATGCAAACTGGTACAGCCACTTTGGAAGACAGTTTGGCAGTTTCTTGCAAAACTAAACATACTCCCACCATATGGATCCATTAATCGCACTTCTTGGTATCTACCCAAAAGAGGTAAAAACTTACATCCACACAAAAACCTGCACGTGAATGTTTATAGCAGTTTTATTCATAACTGCCAAAAACTTGGTTGTAACAAATGTACCTCTGGTGGGGCATGTTGACAAAGGAGGAGGCTAAGCATGTGTGGGGGCAGGGGATATATGGGAAATTTCTGTACCTTCCTCTCAATTTTGCTGTGAACCTAAAACTGTTCTAAAAAAGAAATTATACAGTCTTAAAAAAAAAGAGACAAAGAACAGTCAAATTGAAGTGATAATTCACTAGTCTATTGCCCCTCTTAATTATCGTGTGCGCACACACACACCCACCCAGAAAATAGGACTGTGTGAGAAAGGGTAGATGAGATTTCCTCATGGTCGTACTTTACCTTCCGAAAATCCCGCTTCTCAAAATCCGTCTCTGCTATTTTCTCATATTCTATGACTGCATTAGCATTCTTGAACTATACCAGAAAATCAGATAGGAAAAGTTTTAATAATAAAAAAAAAAGTTGTAGATTCAACAACCACAAAAGTCAACAAGACTTCAATGAATTTTTTACTTCAAGAAAATTAGAACCACAGACTTTTCACAAACCAAGTTGGTAAAGACGCAGTCAAGACTCCTTAACAGAAAGGTTAAGGCCCAGCTTTCACCCTCAGTTTGAACTTAAAGTCAGGAATACAAGCATCATACCTTGATATATACAAAATAAAGGTAAGGCACCATCAGGGATTGAACAGAAGTTTTAAGATTCTCACTAAAATGCATCCAGAGGTTAACTGGGTGTATATGGAGATGGAACTAAAACATGTTTTGCCTGCTATCAATTTAATCAGAATTTGAATTTACTTAAATTCTTTAACTTCATTTAAATCAGTTCCTTGAAGCATCTGCCTATCCACCCAGCCATCTCAGAAACCCTCCAGTTTTCACAGATTTCTAAAGCTATAAATCATATTCAAAACCCTTTTACAGATAAGGAAGCAGAGGCTCAGAGTCTATGAAACTTGCCTACACTCACCCAGGTGTGGCTTGCAGCAGAAGTGAGACCAGATCTCAGTTCTGACTCTCAGGGCGCTATTCTTTCCCAATATACTACACTGCCTCTTTGGATACAAACAGGGTTAGACACATACCTCTTGTTGTGCCTGAGCATTTTTGTGATCCAGTTCTAGGGCTCTCTGGAAACTGCGACATGCTGCCATGGCATTCCCTAAAGATAGGTGGCATTTGCCCTCTCGTAGATGCCCCTATAAAAACAAACATGAAGAGGGAAGAAAAGGAGCATGATTGGCTAAGCAGAGAGAAATCAACAGCAGCCACAAACATCCACACAAAACCAACGTGGGAGGAAAACGACCAGAGCAATGGTTCTCAAGCAGGGCTGATTCTGCCTTCCGTGGGACAGTTAGCAATGTTAGAAACATTTCTGGTTGTCACAACTGACAAAGGAGGGGGTGCTACTGCTATCTAGTGGCTGAAGGCCAGGGATACTGCTAAACATCCTACAATGCACAGGATAGCCCCCCACAACAAAGAATTATCTAGCCCCAAATGTCAATAGCGTCACGATGGACACACCCTGGGCTAGAAGAACTCAACAGCAGCAACTGAGTCCTCCCCAAACAGCCCCATTACATACCCGGACGAAACTGTCATCCAACCTCACTGACTGCTGTGCATCTCCAAGAGCTTCCCGGAACCTTCCAAGCATCATCAAGGTGGCTGCCCGATTTCCATAATAGCTAGCATTTTTAGGACACATATCTACAGTAAAGGCAGAAGAATGTAAAACAAAGTTTAGCATGGGTCACTGCTTTAAAAACTCCGGGGCCATCTCCCTCAGAACTCTATCAAGGCAATCAAACTATAACAGGAATGCTGACACACTCTTCAAAATGCCATGGCTAAATTTTTGACTACCTGTGAAAACGGACAGCAGCAATGGTGCAACCAACTTAAAAAGAAAATAAGTTATTAAAAAATTATTTATACTTAGCTTTAAAGTACAGTGATTATCTTTCGGGGGGAAGTCAGCACCCTTGTCTTAATGAATTGTGTTTTTATGTAGTAAGATATGAAATGTATTTGCATTTGTTGATTTGGGGGGTGCGGAGCCCGTAAGCAAGTTAGGTGAGAAAAACGCTGACATGGGATTGAAATATCCTGGCAAATTGAGCATGGAGGTAACTAAGACCTGATAAAATCTACACAGACCATTTTCTAGGATAGTAAATGAACTGGAAATGGATTTAGGTGGGTATCTTTTTGCCATAACATCTAGAATTTCTGGAATTGCCTTCAATTTGCCAAAAGAAGAACTACCCACTTGGGCTAGAAAAGTAATTCCTCATGAAGTCATTAAGCCTGAAGGAGTTCACAGAGTAACAGTTATCAACCCACCAGGCAAAAGGCTACTTCTTAGAGAGGAGCTATTTATAATAGTATTTGGCAAATTATTTTCCAGCATAAGCACTAGGTCCTCACCTATGGCTTTTGTATAATAGTTATAAGCTTCATTGTAATCTTTCTTGGCATAGTATGCATTTCCTTGTTCCTTGAAAGACTCTGCTTCCCTGGAAAGGAAAGAGAAAGAGAATCATGTTACTTGACCTAGGGCACAACCTCTGTAATGTCATGGGAGCAATCTTTGGTCTAGAGCCCCTGGCACACTGAGCTAAAAGTTAGTGTGATACATGAAAGAATTTATACATTTGTTCAATGGGCTGATGGACCAAAAGGAGGTTCTAATGAAAGAATCCAAGTTCTTCAGATGCTATTTTTTGTCACTTAGATATATTCAAACTAAAACAAGGAAACCTCTCTCATGCTGCCTGCCTTGCCATTCCCGCCTCTAGTCATTCCCCTTAGGACAGGCAAATTTACACATTCTCTCACAGAAACTAATCTTTATATTTATCTCCTTTCCATTGTGGCACAACTGCTGCCACTTTAGCAAACTTACAAAAAACTGGCTACAGGTAATTCCATTCAGGGACAACTGATTTCTCAATGTGAAATGGGTCACATTCTTAGAGTTTTGATGATTTATTCTCCTGAAAAGTGGCTCATGCATTTGTCACTGGAAGGACAAGCAGAGCAAAAGCAGGCAGCAAAGGAGTTAAAAGCACAGCATATTGGTGTTTAAGATGAAGGACAGGGTTGAGTGACAGCAGAGACCAAGAAGTTGAATGACAGGGACATACAAGGTATAGGCTGCCAGTGCCATGCTCTAAGAAGTACCCATCTACTAGTGTTCCCTCTGCCCATCAAGTCTAGGTGGGTACTTAATGCCCCCTCTGCCATCCCTGTAGTACCCTGTATAACCACCGAGCGGGTAATATCAGAATTTTTGTCCTACCCCAAGATCCATTTCTTGAAGCCGTGCCATTCAACAAATTATACTTTCCAAAAGGAACAATGTTATATAACTGAGAATTATATTCCTGACCAAAGAACTAGAATCAAAACAGACAAGGTTTTAAAAGAACAACAAACCAGTAACTTCTATCAAAGATATCCCAAATCATTCTTCTGACCAGCTTGAGTGACAAAGATAATTCTTTACCAAAATCAATACTGCAATGTATTTTTAATATAGGGAAGAATCTCTGTTTCTTTTCCTGTCCTCCACACATGCAAATAACCCAGTTCAAGGGCTCCCTGAAGTGAGGACAGAAGTACATAGTTCTTAACCTTGGCAATAGTATGGTAGTCTACAGCTTGATTCTATGGACATCAGCATTGGGGAGATTGGTGATTTATTTACTTACATATTTTAAACTACAAACCGGCAAAACCACCTTCCTTTTATTTAGGTGATCTCCCTTTCCACTTTTCATCACTGTCCTGACAAGCCCTACTAACACCAAAAGGCTGCTAGAAGAAAGGAGAAGGAAAATGGGAATAACCTATACATGGTGACAGATTTGAACTGTGATGGATATAAATCTGCTTGAGTAATTTTATTATACCAACTGTCACAATGCTGTAAACAGACCACCTGCTATTAGAAGTCCTCAAGAAGAATCCCTCAACTGCAAGACTTATGGGACCAACTGCAGTCTTTCTACATGGTGTACACCATCCTATAACTCTAAGCAAAGCATTATAAAACCCATGAGGAGCCTATCCTTTAAGAGTAGACGTGCCAAGAGATTTGAAGAAAGGGCTTCCCCAACACTGGATTTCAAAAGTTGAGTCAAATTCCTGTAAAGAAAAGGAGTAGTAAATTCAAAGGAAATAGCAGGCCCAAACGGCACCTGAGAAGTTCTAGTCTTCTCTTGTTGGCTGGTGACTAAGAATACACAAATCCTTGAGGAAAACCAACAAACGCTGTCAGCAGCATAAGGCTTGTTAGTTAAAGGTGAAACGATCTGTAGAGCTACTGACAGGTGCCCTTTCTTTCCTGAAACACTAACCCCCAGGGAAGCAAGTGAGTTCAGCACTGGCTTCTAGCAAATATGCAAAGGATGATTTCTGTGGAAGATTAGTAATAATTATTGAGGCCAGGTACTTTCCATGCATTATCTTCTTACCAGGTGAGTTTCATGCTTGCCATTTTTCAAAGGAGGAAATTAAGGCATAGAGGTTAAAAACTGGCTTATGGTCAGGATGTTGACCCACACCTGTCGATTCCAAAGCTTCTTTACTTTCTACTCTGCTAAGTAAGCTTTCTAATGCTCACTTCTAGCTTTGCCTAAGACTTTAAAAATTAATCTGTACTGCTAGTAACAAGACATAGGCAATGAATATGAATTTCTTTAAACTAAGATACAAAACAGCCCCAGAATAAAATCCAACTCAAAAACGACAATCTGGATTTAAATAGCTATATGACATTCCTAACAATTAGTCATAGAGCAAGGCTCCTTTCTCTTTAAGATGCAAGACCTAGTGAACTGGACTTTGCCTCCCCCAAGAAATGCATTTCATTTAGTAAATGGTGAGTAGATTCCATTCTAGAGCAAACAAAGCGAGTAATGTAGAGTCAGCCCACAGCAGAAAGAACAAGAATTGTGTTGTGACAAGTTACCATGTTTTTAACCTCACTGCACAGCATCAGGCCAGAATTAGCTATTCCCACACAACTGCCTCATGAAAAAGGACTTATTTTCATAGAAACATGGTTGATTAACAGCTGCCTAAACAATGGGCACTTAGTGCTTTTAGAGTGAATGCTTATTTTTTGCCTCCAGGTCCAATGCCCAAAGTGGAGTCCCTCCTTCATTCTGAACCTCCCCACCAGATACAAGACAAGCTTTAACCAATGGGCCTGACCCTGAGAGACCAGCCGAGGAAAGAGTGGATCTTTGGAATCCAGCATGGCAGCAGCAAGAACTGAACAAGGCTGCATCAGGAACAATTCCAGGGTCAAATCCATTCAAGTCCTGCCCTGGGAGTCTGAGAAAGGGCTGAAGCTTGTTCAAGTTGCCCTTACAGCAAAGGGACTGAAGGATGAGATGTCAAAGGCGTGGGACTGGAAAAGAAGGAGAAGAGCTGGTTAACACTGGAATTGAGGGCAATCTGGCGGTGGCATGTGTCACTCCACTCACTGCCAGGGTCAATTCATCTGATAACCAAGTGAGGTTATAACAGGTAGCTACTAAAACACATCAGTACTGAGAAAGGAAGAATTAGGATTAACTGGGTTCACCTGGACCACCTAAAAAAAGGAAAAGATTCCAAAATGGACTAAATTAAACGACAGATTATTTTCTATGACCATAAAATAAAATTCAGACTAAACCCTGAAATATAATACCACAGCAAAATATAGACTTGGCCATGACTGACTTGATGGGACTATTAACAGCTACACTCTAGTGCTTTTTCAGATTTTCAAAGCATTCCCCTTGAAGATCTCCACAATGCCCTTCTGAAGTGGTTATGGTGATACATGTCCTCGAACACAGGAAGAGTCAGTGAAGCACCCAAGGTGGCTGCACAGGTTTTCTAATTCCTAGAGTCCTATGTTTTTTTCCACTAGATCCTGTTAGTGTTACGCTTTTTAGATTAAAACTAATTTATCCAGTTTCCCACCCAATCCTTGAGTCAACTCTAAACAGAATAAGCTTTATCTCTCTGATTTACCAAGAGATGTTGGGAATGACTCCACCTCCACCAAACCAGCCCTTTCACTTTAATAGCAAGCAACAAATTCCTGTGAAAATAGCTACCTAAAAGTTTTCAAAAAACTCTGTTCTCTTTGGATGTACGATGGGAAGGTCTCCCACAACATGGTCAGTGCTGGAGGGCTGGCAGCAGCCTTCTCTCAGACAGAAGTAAGGAGAAGACATTCCCCTCCTGGTCTGCTTTGCTATTTTAAAATGTCTTTATTTTCAGAAATAACCTCATCAATCAGAAAACTGCAGCTCTGAAAATCTGGTCTTCTAGACTACGTGTTAAAAATCTATACATCCTCCAATCAGGGAGTTACATTCCCTCTCTCCTAATTTAGTACTCATTCATCACAGACGCTAATTACTCCAACAAACACTGCCAAGGGAATCATTCGGTATCACACAGGTCTTAGCAGGGCTCAGCATCATGTGACCAAATCAGACAACCTGGGCTTAAGATCACCAGCCAACTTTGCACATTTACAGCTCAGCTAAATTAAAAACACATTAAAACACCACAGCTGACACCGCAATGTGCCCCAAATTAGATGCCCTATAAAAATTTCCATTTTCTCTCTAAAGACTTCCAAGTCATACACTTGAGCAAGACCTTTGCCTTAGGCCAACTAGTCTATCTTTTAGCAATTACAGAGGTATTCAAAAACTTTAGTCAGCTTTCACTAATGCAGGACTTACTGGGTGGTAGTTTTTAAAACATGCTCAACATGGCTGGGTTCTCTGTGGAACTGCTTCACATATCACATATTTGCAGATTATTAAAATAGGGATGAGATGCTGCATTGTTTGTCAGTATCACTTTAAGCTTTATTCTACCTCAGTGCAGGAAAAATAAAGACCAGTATGGGTTCACTATTCTGCAACATTTGTAACCTAGGAAATGCTGATTAGGTTTTTCATGACAAAAAAACAAATACCGCACTGCTTTTATTTATTTCAAGTATTTGGCTAGAATAATATATTTTTAATAAAGTTCAGCTCTTCCAATAGTATTAATAGTTTAAACCAAAACAGATGCAGCAGCTTGAATGAGGTCTTTTTTTCTTTTTTTCGTTTTCTTGATGCATTTTGCTACTTCTGTGTGGAAGACAAATCATCTAGCTTTGCTAAAATTACAAATCAGGATAAAATGATTTCTTTTGTTAGAGGAGAGGAGTGTTTAGGAGCCTCTGATTTTGGAGAATAATTTTATTGGCAAGAACTTCAGAAAAATAAATCTTTTCTTTTTTCACCCTCAGGCTATTAACAATAATACTTTATACTGCCAATGAGTTAAATATCCTTTATGCTTTCCTATTATTTTTACTACTTTCAAAATGTCATCCTTACTCTATGATTGTTGCACCTATTTCTTTTATTCAGTCAAATTTACTAGTTGCCCGTTGATCTAGAAATGTCCTCCACCCTTCAGAATTTAAGGGATCTTGGCCAGTTTCAGAGCAAAAATTCCTCCCTCCTTCCCACAGTCCAAGACCTCTTGTCCCCAAAGGCACGTCGCAGGGCCTGTTTCATGTGGTACCCTCTCTGACTTTCATGAGAGAATAAAGTAAAAGGTGCCCAGGAGCCTAACTTTTATTCTACCTTACCAAATACATATTATGCTTTTTTTCTTTTTTATCTTCTAACTAATCTAAGGATGAAATGACAATTTAAGTTTCACATAGATAGGTGGAAGCCATATATGACTTGGAACAATTCCACAGATTGAGTGCTTGCTAAATGCAAGGTACTGTATGCTGAGTGCAAATAAAGGCTTTATAATGGTCCAGAGAAAACAGAGGGTGGGCTCTGCTACCTGTTGGTAACGGTGGGCTACCCAGCTTCCTTTATCCAATTTCCTATATAACAGACAGCTGCACTTTCACATAAAGCACAACTGAAGCACCTGCTCTCTCCCCAAAAACAGGGAAGGCAAGGAAGATGAAAACTTACTAACATACCAGTTTGAATTGTTCTCTGGCTGGACATTCAGGGGGAAGCTCAACAGGGGTAGATCCCGAAGGGACTGAGAGGCACCAAGTGGAGTCACAGATACAGTCTACACAAGGCAGTAGCACTCTCTACTGCTCAAGGAGGGAAGGACACCCGGCAGCATGCTGGAACTGGCTACGTCTTTCTTACTCAATGGAGACAGCAAGCAAGCAAGCAACCAACCAATTTGGCCAGAAATCCCATCACTGCATGCAGAAAGATATTCACGTGGAAATACCCACTTCAGCTGTGAGTTATAAACTTATGCTAGATCCTTAAATGGGAGGTGTCACAATCTGTGTTATCTACCTGACCTTCATTTACCCCTGGGGAGAAGACACCCAGCCACAAAGCTGCTCTGAGAGACAAGCTTCCGTGAAGCCACTCCGAGACACCAGTCACTGGCTTTTCAGCATGGGCCAGAGGCTTGTTTGCATAATGTATCCCCAGACTCACCATTTTCTGTGCCTTGGTTCCCCATTTTGTGAAATCTCCCACAACTCTTATGAGGATACTATAAAAAATCTAGCACCCATCAAAAATCTAGAACTGAGGAACTACAATTAAGAAAAAGGCTGCTTTCTGAGTGCTTTTTTGGGGGGAGGGGGGTGGAGATGAGAGCCAGAGTGGCGAGTCTGGATTGTCAACTGATATTTTGCTTCTAAAGTTCTCTTGGGTCCTTAGTTCAATGGGTGGTTGACTACCACCAGAGCAAGTTGTCCAAGGAAGAACTCTGAGGACAGAAACTCCGAGAATAAGAGAGGGTCTTGCTTGCCTCGCACTCCCTCCCCAAAAGTTTAATATTAGAATCAGAAGAGATGGTTAACACTTTGCTTATGACAGTATGGCCTTCTCACACAAACTTTAAGTCACATGCCAATAGAATA
Organism: Equus caballus; assembly: GCF_041296265.1. NCBI lineage: Eukaryota > Metazoa > Chordata > Mammalia > Perissodactyla > Equidae > Equus > Equus caballus. The sequence goes on along the minus strand of NC_091694.1, from coordinate 20,898,088 downwards.
TTAGGTCTCAGAATCAGACTTTGAAAGTGAAATATTCCTCATCATATTACCATTCTCAAAAGCATCAACCTCATATCCCCGCCAATGGTGGGGTAAAACATAGTAACTGCCATTTTGATCTGGCTGGGGAAGAAAAAAATTGTCAATCCAATAAAACAAACAGGCTATTGGAACAACTAGCACTCTGAATCCTGCTCTCACTGCTGAAATTTGGACAGTTTAAAAGAATACCTGGAACGACCTCTAAGTAACTTCCACATCACTCAGCACTGGAGGAAGGGGACCAAACATTAGTGGAGTAAGGGAGAAATGGGCTCTCAGAGGGACTTTGCATCAGACCACAAGGCATCTAGGCAGCCGCTGGCCATTGTTCTCCAATCTTCTAAAGTCCTAGAGAAAGAAAGCAAAGGCAAGCGCCCAGTACTCAACTTTTAAAAACTTTTAAAATACTAGCTTGAATGGCTAATCTAATCCCTCATTGGCTGGAATGTACAATAAGGCTGGGCTTTAAGCCAATCAGAGCTGTGGTCGTTGGGAATGGACTAGACACTAGAGCAACTGCCACTCACTTGGCCCAACATTTTATTAACATTGCTCAATTTACCTCACTCTGGATAACACGTAGATCTGAATTAAAGCAGCAAAGAACAGAGAGACCCTTCTTCTATACTCTACCTTTCTCCAGTAATGATTATTTAACAATTTTGCCACTTAACATCAGGATTCAATTAATTTGCTGGTAGTCAGGATTCTGTATTCCTAGGTTTATTCCTTCCTTATCCGTGATTTTTCTGACCCATCTCCCATTTCTTCATCTCTGACCCCACACTTAAAGTATACCAAAATGAAAATGAAGGCTGAGAGCAGTGTTTCTCAATGATTTGGCCTTAAGGTCAAAGATGAATTTCCATTCAGCTTGCAGGCTTACTGAATGTCTAGATGCCTGCCCTGGAACTTTAAGAGAAAGTTCAGGGGGACAAATGCCTAAGAATTTAAAACAGGGTGAGGAAAAAGAGTGGGGAAAGCCATCTCCACAGGCTTTTCAATTAAGGCTACAAATTCCAAAGCTTCCCAAGAAGCTGCAGGAAACAAGTAGCAACTACAGCAGACCCTGGAACACAGATTCAGCGTTCAGTGCTACCCACCAACAACATGGATAGAGAAATAAAAGGCAAAATCCACAAAGAGTTTATAATAGCTAGGTACTAACAAAGGGCCTACTAATTACTGTTCTTGCTCACATCCATCAGGAAAACAGATACAGAGAAGTTAAGATTATCAGTCAAGGAATCGGGTAAGGATGTCCTGGTTCCTTAGTCTATGGCTCCCATTGGTTCTTCAAGGCCTCATTGTCCAGTCGTGCCAGCTATATGCTGTGACACAAGTGTTTCCTCTATTGATGAACAACTTGAAATCCTTCAATTTTACCATAAGAAAGACTACCTGTGGAGACCAAGCTGCCCCCCAGCCCAGGAGAGTGACCAGAGAGCCTTCACTCAAGACAAGTATTCACATATTAGATAAAGCAATCAGCAACTTCCCGGGAAAATGTGAGGCCTTAAATTAGCTGATATGTAAAACTTCTGAAATTTAGCCCTCTGGCTCCCAAGTAGCTTTATCTGTTCTGGTGGGCAAAGAGAAATAATCTTCATGTACAGAACCCTGATCTATTTTGGAGTGCCAACTAATACATCTTTTATTTTAGCCTCTCAGCTGCTATGGGGCAAAAAGAACTTTGTCAAAGTGACAGGCAAAAAAAATTGAAGTCCATTTCTTTTCTCTCTAGAGATTCTAAAGCTAAGGAAATAAAACATGGAGCTATTTAAAATGCTGCAACCATGATGTCCAGTGTCTTGAAAGCTCCTCTCATTTTGCCTCCTGTGGGACTGTAACAATTTAGCAGCAGCAGCAGGATGTCCTTGAGCCAACATGCAAGGAAGGAAGGACTCCATGCTGGACTTCACAAAAACAACCCAAGAGACTCATCAACTCCCGTGTCCCCAAGTGAACTGGCAGTCGGACTGTAACAAGAGACATGAACTTGGCCAAATGACTAACCAAGGCAGAGAGTAAAGGGCACTTGTAAAGGATGTTCCTATCCCTGCCCTTTGCCACAGCTACATGGAGGACCCCAAGATAAGTGTGAAATGTACCACCACCTTCCTCCAAGACTTTCAAATCCCCCACTCCATCTTCAGCATTGGAAAACTATAGGTAAACGAAGCTTTTCTTAGTAACAGATCCCAATGTTTACCCTCCTAAGGATGCCTTATATGGCAGAAAGTCAAACTGATTTTTATTTCACTACCTTTTCCTTTTGCTTTGCCCACACCTAACTGGTAGATGATAAACATCTATGTTTTATTATGTCTAAAAGAGATCTGTATAAATATGTCTATATAATACGTCACATATAAATATGTCATATAAGTCTATTTGGTAACAATGCATTTTTTCAGTTAAATTTAGTTATTTTTTCTTGGTGGCAGACAAAAAATTGTGCATTTTACAATCAATGACATCTTAAATTCCATGAAATAAGGCACTTAACATAAGTCAACACTCTCCTCCATTTTGTTGAACTGCTACCAAATACCATATATTTTTGTGTAACGTGCTCACACTACAGCATCACCAATTTTATGTTTTTTAATCTATCTTCAGGTTCATTTACTACAGTTCTATGATAAGAATATTCTCCAAGGCTGTAATTTTTTTTTTTTTAAGGAAAAGGATTTACTTTAAGATAGAGGGCTTTGAAGTGAAACTCAAATTAGGGACAGTCCTACTTCAGAGATTTATAACGGATGAGTTTTTTTTTTAAAAATTACATATAGCCCAAGTCCCTATGTATAGCACAAAGAACCACAGAACTCCTTCCAAAGTAAATCCTTACAATTAATTTAAGCTCTGTGTTGAGATCTTTGTTTCCCATTCTGCAGTTCCTTAATGATGCTGATGACGCTTAACTCTAAATACGTGGAAAGAACTAGGAATGATGTAAAAACTCAAAACTAAGAAGAGAGAGACTAGACTCTGATATCCTGACTTCTCTGATATCCCAGGGACCTATTACACTTTGTCCAGCCTCTCAGCTCCCAACAGGTCAAGGAACCTGGAACACTGGCTGCAGTCACTACCCTTAAGCTTGATAACCATTCATTCTGCTTCAATGAGTACCTCATATTTCTGGCCTGAATAGTAAAAACCCTCTGAATCTTGATTTCAGATCTCATGTACTAATTCTACATCACCACCTCAATCACCCAGACTGAAGCCATAATTGGATTGGTATAATGATACGAAATATATGGAAAGGAGACTGAGGAAATTGTAGTCAGTTACTTTGCAGTTGATAAAAAAAAAAAAAAAAAGGGCTCCAAGCTTCCAAAATCTGCTTGCTAATTCTGCTTCAGGATTAGAATAAGTATGACTACCCACAACTGTGTTCCAACCCCACTTCCAACAACCTGCCTTAGCTACAGCCAGAATCCAGAGTGTTCTCGAAAAACACTCACTCAGCAGCTCCCTTGGCTAGTCCGGACTGGCAAACTCGAGCCACTGCGGCTGCATAGCAGTGCCAACAGCGCCCAAGCAGCTGCCCTCCTCCTTGCTCCTCACTTAAGAAAGAACAGTCCTGGAAGAACGAGGAGCTTAGGAGGGAGGACGGAGGAAGGGTTTGACTTGTAGAGCATGAAACAAGCCCCTCACTCTTCCTTCTTTCTCTACCATCTTCGACTTCTGGCGTAACCGGGGGCGGGGAGGGCGACCAGGTCAATAATGGACACACAATCACCTCGGACCCAGACTAGTGCTCGCTGGGGTATAATTTCGGAGAGAAGGGGGTGAGGAGAGCACGGGCTTCGGAAACGTAAACTGCTGATAACAACGCACAGAAGTTAACAAGAGAGGGCGGGGGTCGGGGGCGATGTAAGGAAGTCGTCATCGTCGCCGCGCAGCCTCCCCCACCCCGCCACAGACCTCTCAGAGCCCCTCAGGGAACTAGCTTCCCTAGTCAGGACGACCTTCCTCTCTGCTGGGGAACAAGGCTGTGCCTCAGCTCCCCACCCAGGCGGAAGCGGGAGGGGAGGGCCGACCTCCGAGAGCGCCCCTTCAGGGGGTCCATCCGGACTTGATCTCAGATGGGGGGACGCGGAGGGCGGGGCATCGCCTCCACACCTAGGGGCTGTATCATGGCAGGGACGGGTTTCCCGGAGCCACGGAGCAGAAGCTAGCCCCTTCCACTACCCTGCCACCCGTTACCTCTTCGCTTCTTCGTCGTGGAGCAGCTCTGGCTCGGTCGCCGCCATTACCACATCGCACCCCGCGGCAGCCGCCATCTTACCGCCGGGACCAGAGAGCCGAGTGGAAGGCAGACGGTGAAGAGCACTTCCGGTCGGAGCATCGAGCAGCTCAGCGGCGCTGCGCCCAGAGGGGCTCCCTCGAGCCCGTCTACCAACGAGAGGCTCCGCTTGGGGCCAGAGTGGCCTTCCGCCCCCGGAGGTCCACGGTGGTCTCCGCGCCGGGGCGGGGGCGCAGGGACGGTTCCTGTGCGTAGGGGGCGCCACTTTACCCGTGGGTCGGTACAGGGGGGATGTCGCCTCTCTAGGTTTTGGCTTTCCTCAGTATTTCAAGAGCTTCGTTGCCATAGCAACTTCCAATCCTAGAGAATCTCCTGTAAGGTTCAGGGGAGTCTGAGTTGGGTGGGGACCCAGTGACCCAGGACTCTGGAAGGAAAAAGCGCCCGCACTACTGCCTTCCCGACCTTGAAGTGTGTCCACAGCTTCCTCCCGGGAAAGGCAAGAAGAGACACTTTGAGCCCAGTTCCCCCGCGTCCATCGGCCCCTGGAAGCCCTGCCCAACCAAGCCAGGGGAACGCAGGGCGTCTTCATCCCGCGCCTTTCATCCCCTCCAGATCTCCAAGCACCAACTGGTTCATCACCCTAATGACGCTGACCCCTTTATGAGGCTGCTTTCATGTCAGCTGCCTGGGAGTGCCAACTCAGCATTAAGGCTAGGGAGGGTGGCACGGCGCCCCAGACCCTGCCCTGGAGTTTATAAGGCAGCTCACGGGGTGAGGTCCCTGCCCCAGTGTCCCTCGTTCTCCCACCCCTCGTATAAACTACCTGCTCAGCACGCTGGTCTTGCCGAATGCAGTCTGGATTGGGAACTCAGAGGGCAAGGACACAGCCTAACCGTTTTTGTAGTACTTCCCTCACCCAAACAATAACACTTGTGAACCTGAATTAAATTCGGGTTTTCTGAGGTTAAATTGGGCGGATTTGAGGTTAAAAATTTAAAGCTAAGGGGAACTAAAATAAGAAGGGGGTGTGGGCACTTAAAAAGGATCTACCCTCTTCCTCTAGTAAAACAGAATGTGCCCTTGTCCGTAGGCTGCTTGCATGGTCCCTGCCTATCACAGGGCTAAGGGAACGAAAACACACTCAGCCCTGGGTAGGGGAAGGTGGGAGAGGCTCAGTGGGTTGGAGGAGAGGTCATTCATCCAGCCAGTCATTCGATAGCCCTCTTCAAAGTGCCCACTCCCCCTACTTCAGTGTGGGATGGCACAGACTCACAGACCACCTGCCCTGCCTGCCGATGGCTCACAGTCTACAGTCTAATGCAGGCAGTCTTTCACCATCTTCCCACTTTGTGCTCTCTGCATCTAAGGCAACTCATCTACTCCGACAGCTTTATCTGTCAATGACTCTCAACCCAGTTGACATCTCCAACCTAGACCTCTTTTTCTGAGTTCCAGATCTGTATAACCAACTATCTACTGGATAGCTCTTGGATGTTTCACAAATCCCCAAGGCTTAACATATTTAAACTGAACTTGTCATTCTCTCTCCACTCCTCAACAACAGAAAAACCAAATGCGGTACTTGATTCTCTTTTCCCGAATTCCTTATCTTGTTGATTGGATCACCATTCATCTGGTCACCAAATGAGAAAGACGGGAGACATCACGATCTCCTCCCTCTTTCTCACTCCTGACTCCTAACTTATCACCAAGTCTTGTTGATTCTCCTACCAAATGTCTCCCAAATCTATCTATCGCCTTTCCATCCCTTTCCAGGTTCTTGTAATTTTTTAAAAACTTGGAATACTACCGAAGTCTTCTAACTGACCCCCCAGTCTCATCTCTCTCCAATCTTCAGACTTCTGCCAGAGTGACCTTCTTAAAGCAAAAATTGATGTCACTTCACTGGCGTAAAACCTATCAATGGCTTTCCACTGCTATTAGGATACAGTTTGAACTTTTTGGCCAACCACCTAAGGCCTTTGGTTATTTGGCTCCTTTCCACCATTAATATTGAACTCACGTCTTTGTAGTTCCAGAAAATGCCATGACTCTTGCCATGCTTTCTCCACCCTTTCCTCCCAAGCCCTTCAAACCTCAACACAGACATGACCTCCAGGGAGTTCTCCATAATGCCCACTGCCTCCAAGTTAAATGCCCCTTTGCTGTGCTCCCATAGCACCTCTGTGATAGGTCTTGCCATGCTATACTGTAATTGTTGGTTTAGATGTCTGCCTCTTCTAGACGGTGACGTTCTCATGAGCAGCTACAGTGTCTAATTTGCTTTTTCTCAGCTTTTGGTCCTGTACGTGGCACAGAGTAGGTGCTCAGAAGACATCTGAGGAATAAACGATTGAATAAACGAAGTGTTACTGTATTATGGTACCCTTTAGAGACAGAACATTTCTCTATCTGGTGCATCAGACGCACCAGAACAGCACGCCGCGTCCGGCGAGCCTAGAACCGTGTGCACACAACCTCCGCCTCCAGGTCTCAGCCGTCACTTCCCCCGCCGGCCTCTGGGGGCGCTGTGAGGACGGCGCCCACTCCCCACCGCCGGAATTTGTCTTGCCGGACGAAGGCTGGGGGGCGGGGCCAGCGGAGCCTGGCTCGACACGGAAGGACGGAGCCCTTGCGACCGCCTTGCCCCGCCCGTGGTCCCCGCGCTCCTGGAGGGGCCCGGCTGGGGTGCTGCAAGGGCCCCGGGAGGTACGGAGCTGGCAGGCTGGGATCGGCCACTGCGTCTGGGCCGCTTTAGGTGGCAGGTTTCTGTCGCTTGTGATTCCCTCTTGGGGGTCCCGTCGTGGGGAAATCTGTGGCGGAGTCCCCACTGGGCGCTCCCTTGGGGTATCCCTTAATTGCAGGGCTCCCTACGTACATGGGGCCCCTTGCGGGGGTGGAGGAGGGTCTGACTCAGGAGTTTCCTCTGGAGAGGTTTCTGTTTGAGACCCTTGTGGGTGTGTTCTCTCTATCTCTGCTCTCCGGGGAACTCTTCGTCTGGGGCTCCTTCTGGGAAGCCTGTATTTGGGATGTTTTCGGGGAGATCTCTGGGGCCGCTTCGGAGAAGGAGTTTCTGTGTCTGAGCCTTCTCATCTGGGTCAGTCGAAGGGTAGCAAAAAATTATCTCCTTTCCGAAGCCTTTTTTCTTTAGATTCCTTCATTCCTTTCTTGTGTGTTGTTCTTAGCCATGGACTTGACTGGGAATTAGAGGTAATTGATTGTTGCCTAGGTAAGTCATACAGGAAAGCAAAATATCCTCCTTATTTGCTCATTCTCCCCAGGAAGAGTGGCTTAAGACAGATCCACACAAAGTAGTATTCCTGCTTATTTCTCCATGGAGTCGTCGTTAAAGAGAGGAAGCTGAGCCAGAGCTCCCTTCAGCAACTGGTCCTCCGCATCCTTTGCACAGAGAAGGACTGGCCAGTGGTTCCTTTAAACTAGCAATCCTCTTCCTCCTTTATGGCAACATATATTGAGCACCTGCGCTGTGTCACTTCCTGGCCAGATACTGAGAATGACAAAGATCAATAAGATACAGCTTCCTGTCCAGTAGTGGACACAGACAAATGACTTCAATACATCCTGACTAGAGTAGGGGACAGTGCTGAATCCCCGAGGCTGCGAATTCGGTTCAGAACTTGGGCTCTCAGTTATGGGAGGTCTGCCCTCTTTGACCCCACCTCACCCAGTGTGCTTCTGTTCTTCAAGGTTGAAGGCTAAGCATGGGGAAGAGCTGCAAGGTGGTCGTGTGTGGCCAGGCATCTGTGGGCAAAACTTCAATCCTGGAGCAGCTTCTGTATGGGAACCATGTAGTGGGTGAGTGTTGTTGGGGGCGGGGAAATGGTGGAAGAATTTGAAGAATGAGGAGTAGGATTTGATCACAGCACACAAAAGCTTTTAGCTGTTCCCAGTGGTTATTACATCCCAAAGAGTCAGTCACATCTACATCTTGACCCTCAACCCTACAACACTGAAGACATCTGAAGGAAGGAAACCCAATATCCTAGATAGGGAGGAAAAGCTCCCAAGTCACACTTTTGCTTAGGATGGTATGAGCATGACATTAATATCTGTTCCCTCAAATCATTCCAGTCCTGCCACTCAGTCTCTGGCTCCCTCTCCTCAGCCCCCCACATTTCTCTCTCTCCCTATCTGGTCAGGTTGTCAGGATATACTCATTCATTCAGGTTTCCCATCTCCCTCCTCCCTACAAACGAGTTTTCTCCTCATTTTATCCCAGGTTCTGAGATGATTGAGACGCAAGAGGATATCTATGTGGGCTCCATTGAGACTGACCGGGGGGTGCGGGAGCAGGTGCGTTTCTATGACACCCGGGGGCTCCGAGATGGGGCCGAGCTGCCCCGGCACTGCTTTTCCTGCACTGATGGCTACGTCCTGGTCTACAGCACGGACAGCCGAGAGTCCTTTCAGCGCGTGGAGCTGCTCAAGAAGGAAATCGACAAATCCAAGGACAAGAAGGAGGTGTGTGTGGGATCCCCAGTGGTGAGAGAGCCTGGGCCCTGGGCTGCCTTGTGGTGGCTTGGCTAGGCTCTGTTTTTCATTCATTTGCCAGGACATGGGTTAGGAGCTAAAGGGGGATTGAAAGGCACTGAAAGGTGTCTTCACCCCCAGAGGTGGCCACATGTTGAGGCAGCTCAACCAAAGAGGTTGCTCTTCAGTTTAAGAGCTCCTTGACCTGAGGCATGAGCCCTACTTTCTTTATCATGATTCTGTCCTCTTAGCTATGAAGGCCCTGCTGTTCTCAAATCTCCCTTTAAGCCACAGGCATTCTGGGAGTGCTTCCTCACCAGTTGTTTAGCTAGAAACTGACTACTAGTAATGAATAAGCATGGGTAATATAGGGCTTATAATAAAACTCTTGAAGGGAGGGCCAGATGGAGGCCAAAATTTGGACAGAAAAAGAGAAAAGAGCAACCATCTCCCTCCCCCTAGTCTGTGATTTTTAATATAGGAAGAGATGAGACATCAGCCGTTGAGACTTTCCTTCTCCTAGGATTCCTAGGTGGTCACCAGCCCTCACACCCATTCTAGAGGTCCATGGTCCATCCACAGGCCTCTGCTCTGTCCCTCTTCCCTAGGTCACCATCGTGGTCCTTGGCAACAAGTGTGACCTGCAGGAGCAGCGACGTGTAGACCCAGATGTGGCTCAGCATTGGGCCAAGTCAGAGAAGGTGAAGCTGTGGGAGGTGTCGGTGGCTGACCGCCGCTCCCTGCTGGAACCCTTCGTCTATCTGGCCAGCAAGATGACCCAGCCCCAGAGCAAGTCCGCCTTCCCCCTCAGCCGCAAGAACAAGGGCAGCGGCTCCTTGGATGGCTGAATGGCTGCCATCCCTTCTTCACCTTCCCACCCCCATTCCAGCTGCTGGGGCTCTGGAAGATGGGTTGAGGGGAAAGGGGGGTTAGGCAAGCTGCCCTTCCCAAGCAGCAGGGGAGCCCCCCACTAGGACAGGCAGCTGAGCTGTCCCAGGATCAGGCTACTTTTGCTCCCTCCCAACTCTGAGAAGTGCACATAATCTAGGTTAGCGCCCCCAACCCCTACCCCCCACCCTCAGTTCTTATCCTGTCTGCCTTGCTGTGACCTGAGGCAGTTGTGGGTCAGTGTCCCTTCTACCTGTCCTGGACAGGAAGCAGAACTACCATGCAGAAGTGCCCAGTGTAGGGTCTGGTTCCAATCACAGGGGTCCCACGCCTCTGGGCTTCCTGCCAATGACACACACACACACACACACACACACACACACACACACACACGGCACTGGCCTAGACTAAAGGGCATTCAGGTATTGTGTATGTGTGTGTACGTGTGCACACGTGTACACGTGTGTGCATGCTAGTGTTAGGGGTGCCCCTCATCCAGCGCCCTGACATTTCTGCTGTCCTTACCTTGGCTGGAAGAAGCCAGCCTCTCGGGAAGTGTAATTTTCTGTGTTACCTCTTGCCCCATTGTTTTGCTTCCTCTTCCTGCTCAGGGAGCAGATGGGCCTCATTGGGTGAGGTGGAAGCGAATGACTGGGCTGAGTCACCCACTGGCTTTGTGACTCAGCAAGGCCTTTCCCCTCTCCCGGCTTCAGTTTTCTCATCTATGAGGTGACGGGTGTTGCTTAGATGACCTTCTAGATCCTCTCTAGCCCTGTGAGTTTATAATGCCCATGGCCTCCGGCTGGCTATGACTGTACCCTTCGCTTCTCCCTCTTCAAGGTGCTATGCCTACCCGTCCCGGAGGCTGGGACACTGCTCTCCACCAGCCACCAGGGGGCAGGAGCGCACTATCTGCTCTTGTTGCCAGAGTGGCTGCTCAGTGCCCAGTGGGGCACATCACACCCAGGGGGGCCGGTCTCCACCCCTTCCTATGGTTGTTTTCAGCTAATAGCTGGACTTCTATTTATAAATTACCTGTTTTAAATGAGCCTGCTGCCATGGTGAAGGCTGGACAAGGTGCTCCTCTAGCCCTTCCTTCTTACCTCAGATGCCTCAACAGAACAAGGCAAACCAGTAGCAGCTTCTCAGGAGCTGACAGATCTGTCGGGGCTCAGAAGGGTGGTGACACTCGCAACACGCTGCAAAGTGAGCTTATGACCCACAACTTCCTGTGCCCACTTCGTGCTTCTGCCACCATGCACACCTGGCACAGGTGAGACACTATAGCCAGGCAAGCTCCAGTACCCGTGCCTTCTCCCCGAGACGGGCGGTGAGCAGGGGCAGTTGGCCAGGGCTGGGCGAGGCAAGTTAGGGCGCGTACAGACTCGCGCTTAAAGTTCGTTTATTGATGCATTGGATACAATAAAACCACAACCGTTATCAAAAAGTTTCCCTCCCCCACCCTTTTCTTGCTTTCCCATTGGAAATACCTAAAAAAAAGAAAAAAGATGATACAGGTGGATACTGGCAAAGTCCCATATTGTGGGGTTTGGGGGTCAGTGCTGGGCAGGATGGGGGTTGTGGCATTAACTTTGACGGCACGAAAATGGGTCTTGAGAGTATATCAGACTGTGTCCCACCGCTTAGCTTCACAGTGAGGGGGCTTGGGGTGGAGGTTGGAGGAAGGAAACCCCTTGAGTGCTAGGGACCAGTTTGGGGTGAGGAGCTGGAGGGGACAGCTCTTTGGGAGCCCTCGGGGGCGGGGCGATCCGGTGTTAGCTGGGTCCATAGTCTGAGGGAGACCCAGTCCCCCCCTCCGAAGAGCTGGGGTTCAGGAAGAATCAGTGAAAGGCTAAGAGGCGAGTCCTTTTGTGGGATTCATCACTTCCTCTATTAAAACTGGGCCCAGCCAGAACATCCCCCTCACCTGCTCCTATCCTAGCCCCATCCTGTCAGAGCAGATGAAGCCCCCAAAGCTTTTGGCCCCACCTTAGCATTGCCCCCTTTCTCCTCCACAGACTTCCATCACGCCTCCACCGTCTCTGTCCAGATAGCCTTGCATCCACTCCAGCTTGAGACCTGTCCCTCATCTCCCGTGATTCTCCAGAGAAGCCAGTGAATGGGGAGGGCCTCCTTCCTGGGGCATGAGAGTAGAGGTCACAGCCTTGTACCCAGGCTGGAAGGAGTTTAGATTCCTAGGGCCTCTGCTATGTGAGTATAGGTCTTGAGTAGGGGAAATGAGAGCACCGTGGGGCTGGGGCTAGGGTTTTGCATAGATCTTGGGGATTTCTCAGTTTGCTCCCCCTAAGTCAGGCTGGGAAGGACAGGGGAGGCCAAGACAAGCCCTGGAAGGCCAGGGAAAGGAGGGTGGGGATGGATGGTCCTTAGGTTGCGGGTGGGGAGGGGATTCGTTCAATCTCCAGACTGTGTGAAGCACAGCTGCCCTTAAAACTAGCCGGCTCCTCCTGGATCAGGCAGAACCCCTAGGCTGTAAAAGGGGGTCCTTAGTGGGATGTAGGGAACCGAGGCATCTCGCAGAGAGTTGGAAGGGGAGGGCGAATGCTGGGACATCAGCCCTCGCCTCCCCCAGGGGCTAATACGGGGCAAAGACGATGGGTCCTGTGGCAGGGCGGACAGCTCCTGTTGGGGTACGAAACAGAGCTGGGCCCAGGATCGGAGCCGGGAAGAGGGTGGTGGCTGCTGTAGGGGCAGGCCGGAGGGCCAGGGGCCCTGGCAGGGCACAGATGGCTGTGGCTGTGGTGGGGATCGGGCTGGGCAGGAAGCGGGCTGCCAGTGTCTTGGTCAGTTGTTTCTGCAAGGCCAGTTTAGACTGCAAAGAAGAGAGAGAGGAGTGGACACAGTCTCTGACCTCAGGAAAATCCTGCCCCCTCCCTGGGCTCCATCCTTGGGCTTTTTGCTGCAGGAAAAACGTGCCTTTTAGGGTTCCAAACCTAAATCCTCCTTTCCCACCCCCAAACATTCATTCCAGAGGGCTTGCTCCGCCACCTGTCTTCCTGCCCAGAGGAGGAGACTCTAAGGATGGGCGAAGGGAGGGGCTCTGGGGTGGGGTAGAGATGGTCTCCAGGAGACACACGCCCACCCTTGCTCTGGCCCCTGAGATTAGTACCCCAGCCCACCTCCCCGGAAATTCCTCTGGGCAGATGCCAAGACAGCCAAAGACTTAACCCCAGCTCTTTCCCTGCCCAGGCAGCCTCAGCGGGGTGGCTTCCTTCCTGCCCCACCCCTCAGCCCCCCAGCTGGCCCTCCCTTCCAGCCCACCCTCTCTGCTCTTGACCCGGGTCCCAGCTCTGTTGCCTGGAGACAGATACCTTGAGGATACTCACAGCCAGCGCTGCGTGCTTCTGTAGCTTGCTGTGCTGGCTGGAGGGCTTGGGGGGCTTCCCGGCCAGGCGATCTTTGTGCCTCTTGCTGCTCAGGTGCTAATGGACAGAAAGACAGACTGGGAACAAGGTGAGGAAGCCTGAGGACCCTCAAACTACCCTATCATCCTGGGCTAGCTCACCCTTCCTCTAGCTACAGTTCACACATCGAAGGCACATTTACTGGGTGTCACCCTGGAGTGGCCCTGGGAAGGGGAGGCAAGAACTGGCCTTTGCCCTCCAGGGGCCCACTGTCCCACTACCCTCGCTCCTCTCCACCCCCGACTCTGCTCTATCCACCTTCTGTCCTCAGGTTCCCTCCCTACTTGGCACTGGTCCCACCCCCTCACCCTGCTCCACCCCGCTCCATCCGCGCTTCCCCCACCTGCTTGAGTTGGGTCTCTGAATTGACCTGAAGCTGACAGAGTGCACAGTGAAAAGGGGGACTGGACCCCTGCTGGCCTCCCCGGCCCCCTGTCACTCTCTTGGCCTTGTGTCCGGCTCCTCCTCGGGGCACTGGGCGGCCCCGGCCTCTTCGGGGAGCCCCTCGCTGACCTTCCACCATCCACCGGTGCTTGGCTCCTGGAGGAAGGAAAGAAGACAGCCTGTCAGCACCTAAGAGGGGCTGCAAGGGCCATGGAGATCCCTCCAGACTCCGTCAGTTTGGTTGCCCCTTTAGCCTCAAGGCTGGTCAGCACATAGACTCCCCTCCAGCCCCCGGAGATTTCTCTGTCTTATATCTGAAAGGTCCTCCAAGCTTCTCTCATTCCATGCCAACCTCCCCCAAGGAAGGCCTTCTTGCAGGGTAACTGGGTGGCTTCCCTTTTGCTCTCAACAGTCCTCTTCCTTCTGGGTCTGACCTAAGGACAGATGGAGGAGGTGGCTACCGTCTTCCCGGGAGTGATCTTCAGTTCTTGCGGCCTCAGACTTCTCTTCCCAATTCTCCCTCCTCAGGTGTTAGCAGGAGGACTCAAAATGCCCAATAACAGCTGAGTATAACGCCTCTGTCACCAAGCCATTGAGCAAAGTGCCCAGAAACCCAGCCTGCCCAGACCTGGGGAGGGCAGCCTTCCTGTCCCCCTGCCCCGGACTCCAGCCGGTGGGGCACACGCACCTGTGTTGTGAGCCTGCAACTGGGAGGCGGAGTTCACTGTCACCTTACACGTGGGGCAGTAGAGGCGCCCCCTCTCGTTCCTGCCTTCCCCCCTCGCACCGCTGTCCACAGCAGCCGCAGGTGGCTCAGGCCCTGGTGCCTCTCTCCCAGGCTCTGGGGAGCAGGGTGGGCAGGAGGAAGAAGAGGAAGAGGAGGCAGCATCCAAGAGGTCTGAGTGGGCTGGCTCCCTGGGCGCAGGGTCTGGAGTCAGTGGTGGCTGGAGTTGGGGGCCAGGAGAAGGGGCTGCAGGAACTGTGGGGGAGATAGAAGGCTTCAGGTCTGCAATGATGAGGCCTGAGATGATTCTTTTTTTTTAATTAAAAAATTTTTTTTTTAAGATTGGCACCTGGGCTAACAACTGTCGCCAATCTTCTTTTCTTTTTTTTTCCCTGCTTTTTCTCCCCCAATCCTCCCTGTACATAGCTGTATATTTTTTTTAGTTGTGGGTCCTTCTAGTTGTGGCACATGGGACGCTGCCTCATTGTGGCCTGATGAGTGGCACCATGTCCGTGCCCAGGATCCGAACCAGCGAAAGCCTGGGCTGCCGAAGGCGGAGCTCGCAAACTTAACTACTCGGCCACAGGGCCGGCCCCGAGATGATTCTTGAGACCATGATTTTAAGCACTGACATATTGAGGGTGGCCTGGCAATGTGGAAAGGTCCCTAGTGTAGGGACGACCAGCACTGAATTCGTTACCCCACTCTCCCACCAACTTACTGAGCAGACTTGGGCCTCTTTGGGCCTCAGTCTCCCCAACTGAAACCATAAAGTTGGACAGAGTGGTCTCAGAAAGCCCTCATAGCCCTGCTATTCTACAGTTATTAGCTAACTGTTAAATAAGTGGAAATCACCAGAAACTGTACTAGAATGTTCATAGAGCACTATTCACAATAGCATAAAACTGCAAACTATTCAAATATTCATCAACAGGAGAATAGATTTTTAAAAAATTGTTGTATGGTCATGCAATGGAACACTGCAAGGCAACGAAAAAGGGCAGACCACAGCTAGACGCAACAACACGGAAGAATCTTAGCGTGAATGCTGATGAATGTTCATGAAAGATGAACAAAAGCCAGACACAAAAACCTACATATTACATGGTTCACCAAAACCAGATGAAACTGATCTATTCTGAGAAAAGTCAAGACCGTAGATACCCTGGGGGAGGGGTGTAGGTGGTTGAATAGTGTCACCCCAAAATTCACGTCCATCTGGAACCTCAGACTGTGATCTTATTTGGAAATAGGACCTTTGCAGATGTAATTATTTAAGATGAAGTCATACTGGGCTGGGGTAGGCCCTGTTCCAGTGACTGGTGTCCTTCAAAGAGGACCACGTGAAGACACAGAGACCCACACGGGAGAATGAGATAGGAGGATGGAAGCAGAGCCTGGAGCAATGCATCTACAAGCTAAGGAACAGCCAGCATGGCCAGCCACCACCCGAAGTCAGAGTAGGGCTGGGCAGACTGGCCCTCTGAGTCCCCACCGAGGGACCGACCCTGTTGACACCTTGATCTCAAACTTCTAATTCCCAGAACTGTGAGAAAATAACTTTCTGTTGTTTTCAGCCACCCAGTTGGAGGTCATTCATCACAGCACCCCTGGGGAGCTAACACAACAAGGTAGTGACCAGGGGGGGCCCGAGGTAGGCTGCGGGTCTCTTGTGGCAAGTTTCTTGATCCCCGTACGTTCAGACGGAAAATTCATCGTGCTGAACATTGGGCGCCTTTTTCTGTATGTAGGAGAACTCCACCCAAGCAGAACCAGTAATGAGCAGAAATCGCTCAACCCCTCATCAGAAACCAGATTTGGAGTGGGGAGGGGGAGAAGAGTTCAGGACTGACCTTTGCTCTGTGGCTCTCCTGGGGCGTCGCTGCCTGGAGTCGGGGTTGGGGACACCAGCGTCCCCTCCTGGGACAGGGTTTGCGGCCTCTGCTTGCTCTTGGCGGCTTCAACAGCCTTGAGTTTTCTGGCGTGTTTGTGGCCTTTATAATGTGCTTCAGCCTGGTTCTGTGGAGGGGAGGGCACGGGGTCACCATTCATTTGCTGAGTCCACACATCCCATCCATGAGCTGGCGCTGGGCAGGGGGCAGGTCAGGGGGAGTCAGGGCGGGGGCCACACAAGGGAGGAATCCTTGTCATTGCTATCATCATCACAGTATGTGTGTGGCCCTAAGGTTTACAGAACACATCCCAGGCAAGCAGCCTCTGGCTTCAAATCCTGACTCAGCCACTTATTAGCTGTGCATCTGTGGGCAAGTCACCTCACCTCTCTGAGCCTCAGTTTCCTCGCTGGTAGACTTTGCGATGATAATGCTGGAGGGTGGTGGGAAGCTCACAGGATTGTGAGAATAAGTGAGAGCCTGAATGATAAGGGCCTAGTGCACACAGTAGGTGCTCAAGGAATGTTAGTTGCTAAGCTTATAAATGCACACATGGAGGACACAGAGTAGTCTCACACTTTGGGGTATGTGTACCCCAGAACATTCATCCCCTTGCTCATTTTTTTCAACAGAGTTCCCGAGCACTTGCTGTTTGCCAGGCACTGTGCCAGGGGCCTGGCATGAGGACACATCCCTCCCTCAGAGGGAAGCCTCCTTGTGCATCTCTTGCATGACTCATGGAACCTGAAAGCCTGGAGGGGACTCTCAAGTGTGGCCTGTCAGTGTCCTCCCTCCTTCAACCAGGGGTCCCTGCTTGTTGCTCCCAAACATCGGACAGACAGGCCCCCATGGCCCCCCCGGGCCCTTTCATCAGAGGAGGTCTGAGAGAGCATCTCCCCAATCCCTAGAGTTGCCTGGACAGAAGGTCGGCCTTCCCTGGGAGGCCAGAATGAGGCTCCTCCGCTATCTAGGGGCAGGAGCCAGGCCTGGGTTCAAATCCCAGCTCTGCTACTTACCACCTGTGTGGCCTCAGGCAAGTCACTTAACCTCTCTGAGGCTCAGTTTCCTCCTCTGACAAGTGGGGATGATAATAGTGCCTCTATCCACCTCACAGATGTATCATCAGAACCAATTAAGATGATGGGCATGAACATATTCTGTGAACTCTCGGGTGCTTTAACAAACTCAGGTCCAAACCAGGAGCTGATGGGGTGGCCCCTGGCATACAGAGTGGCAAAGGGCAGTCTTCTCTCTTGCAGAAGGATCCAGAACACACGAGAGAGGCATAGGGGAGGGAAATGGAGTCCCAGGGGGACTAGAGAGGGAAGGGGCAGAGGAATCTGGAGAGAGGGGAGGAGGGGCTGGGTAAAGGACCAGGAGCGCCTCTTCTTGCAACCAGGGACTGGAAATCCCCACCACAGTCCCTCTGCACCCATTCCTCCCGGAAGCCCAGTCTCCAGCTCTCTTCCTGCCCAGCCCCCTCCCCAGCCCATTCCCACTGCTCCCTCTCACCGCTGAGTTGAACCTCAGGTGACAGATGTTACAGGAAATGAAGAGCTTCTTCTTCAGAGGGGAGGGGACCCCAAACGTGTGGCTGATGACAGCTTTCTGGACCGGGTCCATCTGTGAAGGGAGTGGGAGGGCACAATGACTGGGGTCAGCTTGGAAGGGGCGGCAGTACAAAATGCCAGAAACTACTGCAGATTGTCGAGGAGGGCAGTGGTCCGTCCGTAGGAAGAACTTTCCCATCCTTGTGGATGTCAGACACAGAGAAGGAAACAGCCTCTCCCCTGCCTGATTTTATCTGTCAGCCTGGGCTTCTGCTTGGAGGTGGGTGGCCAGGGTGACCTCCGTGATCCTGAGAAATAGAACCACGTCCTGGTGGTCACCTGGGCATCTCCTGCTGCTCCTCCAGTCTCTGTTTGTTTTTTTTTTCTCATTCACAAGAATCACAACTCTTGGGACAGAGAGTTGGGGGCAGGGAGAGGCAGAGGAGGGACAAAGAGTCCCTCTGTTGGAATTTCCTCTCCCATAATCCAGCCTTGCGCTGATCTTATGAGCTCTGCCACTGTCACAGGGCCTGACAGGGAGAGTAAGACCATGGTGGGGGGAGGGGGCGGGGGTGCTGCAGGAGGGAGCAGGCGACAGCAGGTGGAGGCCAGAGGGTTCCCTGAGTAGTAGGATCATTTCTTTGGAATATTAATTTGTGTGGTTTTTTCTTTTCCTTATTTTAAACAATTTTTTTCTTCTATCAAACCAAGCCTTTATGTCCCCTTTCTCAGGGGCCTGGGTTGTTGGGCCCAAAGCAGAAGTTGTCTGGGCTTGCTTGTCAAGAGGAACTTTCCACACCTTCCTGAGGGAAGAGAACAGAGGCTTTGAGAGAAAAGCATGGTTTCAGAAACCTCCCTGAGAACAGAAGGCGGTCTTAACCCTCACAGCACGCAGGGCTGGTAGGACAGGCAGGGGAAAGGACATCAGAGGATGGCCCCCAGGTCCCCAGCGATGGGGACAACGGTGACTCCCCTCACTCTTGAGGGGCCATGGGAGCTTGACTGAACAGTGGGCATGTCAGCAAGTGACAGTGGGAACCAAAGACCTGACAACCCTCCTCAAATGTCTCAGGCTCCTGCGGACCTCTGTGCAACGCGGAGGGTGGACGGAAGGGCGCCTAAGGGCGAGTGAAGCAGAATTTCCCACCATCTCGTCAGGATGGGGTGGGGGTTATCAACGATTACATTTGATTTTTCAAAATTTAAAAAGGCGGGTTATTCCTTCTAGTTCATGTAGTGAAGTAAAATTCATGCTCACTGCTTGTTGGTCACACACATACACACATAGATGACAGAGGCTAGTCTACAGACACAGAGGACATACGCTTACAGGCAGTTACCCATCACAGAGACGGGGAGAAAGATGCACTCTCACACATCGGCACTCAAATGGCACACAAGCACAGACAGCTCACTATCACCCAACCCACACAAGACACACACCTAGAGGTCAGGCACATGCCAAACACGTACATAATCGAGACAAAGACAAAAAAACCTCTCAAATGCAGAGGCACACACACATTTATTACATACCCAGACATGAAGAGTTGTTTACAAACACATACACACTGGACACCAACACACAAATTCACATCCACAAATAACACACAAAGACCTACAGAGACACAAACTAAAACAGAAAGGCACCCCTTAGTTGCACACAGACATACACGGACCATCCATAGAAGTCCCTATGCGAAAACTCAAGTGGAACCCATAGTTTAGAGCCTACAGGCCCTGTAGTTGTCATCCGGGGTGGAGGTGACAACATCGTCCTTCCTTAGCCCAGAGAGCTGGGCCCAGGGACCTCTATTTTGGGAACATCAAGTCACTAGTGGATGTTGGAGAATGAGCTTCTGGTTAGACCCAGTGCCTAAGAGCCGGCCCCTCTGAGCCCACCTTCCCTGCCCATCCCCAAGCTTGGCTGCATGCCCCCACCCACCAGCCAGCCCAGCCCATACCGTGCTGAAGTTGGGGAAGAGACTGAGCGGGGTGGCGCCATTGAAGTGGAAGGCGAGCAAGTGCTTGAAGTCCAGCGTGGGCTGCAGAGGCCTGGCGGGCAAGGGCAAGGAGGCCAGCAGGGGGCTGGGGGCGCTGGAGGCTGGGCCAGCTGCGGGAGGAAGAAGGGCAGGGTCTGACATGGGGAGCCACAGGGCTCTCTCCTACCTCTGCAGCAGAACAAGAGGCTGATGGGCTTCTTGGCCGTGGAGCCAGGGAAGAAACTCCTGTCGCCAGCTTCACAAAGGAGCACTGGCCCAGCTGGGGCAATCACAGCCCGTTTCAGTGCCTCTCCTCTCCACAACTGGGGAGGCAGAAGCAGGAAGTCCACAGCGCAGGGTTCTCAGCCCAGAAGGGTGACCCTCGGCCCCTACAGAGGCAGAATGGCCCAAACGAACCCCCGAGGGGTGTCCAGCCAAGGGAGGAGCCGGAGGAGTCAGGGTAGGCCCCTGACACACACACACCACCATGGAGACTGCATGATGCACTGGGTTTCCACTTTATTGCAAATTAAACCCAAACCCAGGAGCTCTGGGGAAAGGCCTGCTGCCCCCTCCCCTCTCACTAACGACCCCTACTCCAGACTCCCACACCATTCACAGCAAGGGCTGACAGAAGGGACGGGAAACCCACTGGAATCTGAAGGGATATGTTGCCCAGCTCTGGAGAGGTCCCAACTGCTTCCCCCAGGAGGGCAGAAAGCCCTCGGGCATCTCGGGGTCAGGCCCGAGGCCGGTGCTCACAGTCATGGCTCAGCATTTTGGTTTTCCAGTCTTTGGTCTTAAAAGTCTGAAGTGAGGGCAGGGGAGGGCTAGGCACCTGGGGAACAACCAGACTTCAAGGAAGAAAAAAATTAGAAATAAATCCAGTCCATTTGGGACTTTTTTGGACCCTGTCATTGCAAAACTAAAAGAAGTCCTTTTAGATTTGCGTGTTAACACTATGAAGATAGATAGATTTATTTCACATTTGTAGATTTATGTGTCTATATACATGGTTATATACAGAAAAGCCTCAGGCAGCCTATTGGTGGGGAGGAGAGGGAGAAAACCACTACCCCCCTTGAACTGCTAGCTTGTAAACAGAGAGGGTGCTATGCTGTGTGTCAAAAACAAGGACAGTGCTCTTCTCTCCAGTCACATCTGGAGAAGAGATGCTGCCAGGAGAGTGGCTGAGAAAGAGTCAAGGACCCACTCTCCTTTCCCTCAACCCCTCAACCCAGTCTTCCTCCCTCCAACCAAGACCCCCCAAATTTTCTAGGGCAAAAACTTGGGCAAAGTCCAGAGGGAAAGGGTGAGCTGCTCCTCACCAAAGTCTGTAAAGGACAGGAGTGATATTTAGGGTGTCCCAGACCCTAGCATCTCTGCCCACTCGCGCAGGCTCCCATCGCCCCAGCCCCTCCTCCACAGCCTGCGGGGCTGGGCTGGTACTCAGCGTGGAGCGGAAGAAGCACCGGGATGGTGGGCCGGAGGCCACAGTTAGCGGGTCTTTTTGAGCGCAGCTCAGTCAGGTTCAGCTTGGCCCTGAGAGTGCCCAGGGCCCCAGGCTGGCTGGACCGAGAGGAGGAGGCCGCCCTCTTGTGAGCTGCGACCCCAGGAGCCCCTCCCCCCACCCACTCTCTAAGAACTCGGCGGCCAGCGCAAAGTCAAATTCGTGCAGCGGGGGCCCATCCATGGCGATCTTGACCGCGGGGTCGCCCCGGCCTTCCCCGGCCTCGCCCTGCCCCCACCCCCGCAGCTCCCGGCTGCGGCCGACCTTGTCCAGGAGGCCGGCGCCCACGGGCAGCGCCAGGGCTAGGGCGGCGAGGGCGGCGAAGTCGGGGAAGAGCTCATGCAGCTCGGAGTGCGCGCACGCCAGCCTGGCGCACAGCGCCCGCGGGCCGAGCCGCCCGAGGCTGCCCACCACGCTCTTGAAGAGCGCGAAGTCGCCCAGCGCCCGCTGGCGCACCACGGCCGGGGCGAAGGCGCTCAGTAGCACCCGCAGCGCCCCCTCGCCGTGCGCGCCCAGCTCCGCCTGCGCCTGCGGGTAGCGGCGCGGGTCGAAGATCGCCGCGAAGGCGGCCACGACGTCCAGCGAGGGCCCGGGGTACGAGTCCCGCAGCCCCCTCCGCATGGAGTCCAGGAAGGCCCCGCGCAGCCGCTCCAAGTCCCGGACCGCAGCCTCGGAGTAGCCGATAAGCTCCACGCCTCGGTAGGTGCAGCGCCCACCGCCCAAGTCGGGGCCAGAGGGCGCCAGTTCCTGCAGGAAGCCTTGGAGGCGCGCCCCACCCGAGCTGCGCTGCGCTTGGAGCGCGGCT
This sequence comes from Equus caballus, assembly GCF_041296265.1. Taxonomy (NCBI): domain Eukaryota; kingdom Metazoa; phylum Chordata; class Mammalia; order Perissodactyla; family Equidae; genus Equus; species Equus caballus. The sequence continues at coordinate 20,876,137 of NC_091694.1, read as the reverse complement.
GCAGCCGCCATCACCAGGGGCTGCAGCAAGGCCAAGTCCGGCTCCTCTGGCTGCAGGACAAGGGCGAGCTTCTGCAGGGAGGGCAGAGCGTCCAGCAGCAGGTGGGTAAAGGCCACGAAGGTGAACTGGCGCAGGGCCAGGGCCAATGCCCTAGCTGTAGGCGAGGCGGGAGCAGAGGCCTCCAGGGCGCGCACCAGGCAAGGCCAAGCCTCAGCCACGGCTTCCACGACAGGCAGCAGGGAGGCCCAGGGCACTGGCCGTGGTCCTGCCAAGTCAACTGCTGCAAGGTCCAGTGCCGCCCGGAGCTCAGGGACCATGTGGGAACTGGGGCCACCGTGGAGGCGGAATAGGGCATCCAGGACACTTTCATATTCACCGAGGTAGGCAGGGGGCTTGGGATCTGTCCGGCCAGGGAGGCAGTGTAGCTCAGTGAGCAGTGGGCAGGCAGCCCGGAGCTGCCGGCCCACACTCCCCAGGAGGTCACTGGGGAGGCTGGAGCTGAGCCAGGCCAACTTGGGTGCAGACACGCCAAAAGCCTGCAGGATGTCTAGGAGTTGGCCAGCGGTGGCCTCGCCCTCCTGTAGCTCCACACTGCCCAGGAAGGTGGTGGCAGGCTGGCCATCGCAGGGGGACACCGAAGTGGCAAACAAGGCCAGACTGTGGGACTCAGGCCAGTCCCTGGTCTCGTCCAACACCAGCCCCACATAGGAGGATGCCTTCAGGCGCTGGCAGGCCTCTGTGTGCAAGACACTGGCAATGGCCACCTGGGACAGCCAGAGAGAGAAAGGGAAGGGGGACAGAGTTAGAACAGAGTTAGGCTTGTCCTGAGAAGGGGCAGCAGGCAGGAGGGGGTGATAGAAAGAGCACAGGCCTTAGAGTCAGACAGATTTAGGGACTAATCCTAGCTTTGCTACTTACTGGCTGTGTGACCTTGGGCAAGTAATTTCACATCTCTGAGCCTGTTTCCTCAGCCCTAAAATCAGGCTAATACCTGCACCCAATCTCCTCAAAAAGTTGTTGTGAATTATAAAAATTGTGCTTATAAATGTAAAAGTGCTTTATGAACCATAAAGATTCTCTAGCATTTTGTGTGTGTGTGTGTGTTTCTAGAGCATCGCCCCAGCCTGCCTTATTCCTGGGGGTCTCCCTCCGCTCCGCTGCTCAGGGATTAACTGAGACACGTTCACTCTCAGCTCCCAACCAGTTATACAGGGCCCCAGCGGGGCGCTCTGTCTGTCTGTCGTCTCCGTAGGATGAGCTCCACCTCCCCCACCCACACTAGCCCCCGGGACTCACCCAGCTAGTACCCAGGACAGACCTGCAACCTGCACGCCCCCCGGGGGCCACATGGAGGATCCTGAGCTTGAGTGGGCCAGGGATAAAGCAAGGGGAAAGGAGAAGCCCCCGCCCTGCTCTCCACCTCCACCACTTCATGCCCGAGAGCATCCACACCTGGCTCCTCAGTGGAAGTCACAAATCCACATTTTTACACGTAATCGCTCAGTATTTTTAACTTAGAAACTAATTTAAGTTTTTCAAAAACACTGTGAAAACTAACAAAACACATTTGTAGGCAATCAAGCCCGCAGGCCACCAATTTGCAACGTCTGGCCTAGGTAGTGAGGGGAGTGACCCGGTCCCCCGAGGACAGGGCCTGGCTTGGCCTCTGCGCTGTCATGCCCCCAGCAGCTGGCCCAGGGCCTGGCATATAGTACTACGCCCTGGGTAAAGTTGTGATGCGTGAAGGTATGAATGAAGTGCTCTGGCTGCTGCCCGGGGGCCTGGCATGCTGGCGCTGTGCCCAGACAGCTCGATGTCCTCCCTCCTCATGCCCTCCCCCATACCTCTGGCTGCCACCCACCTGCATGTCCCTCACCCTCCTGGGGCTGTAGTAATCGCCATGCTCCGTGCCCAGCAGTGCCTGGCACAGGTTGAACCTCTGCAGCTCGAGCAGGGCAGAGCAGCGGTCGTCAGGCACGTCCTCCTTGGCCATGCAGTACACCGTGGTCAGCACAGCCACTTTGGCCGGGTCCACCTCCACCTTGACGCCCCTGGAGGTGGGGGTGCTTGCCAGGCCTGGGTAGGCCCCTCCTCCCTCAGCCTGGCCCTCAAAAGTGGGCTGGCCCCGGTTGACGGCCAGAGCCTGGCGGTGGGCCCCCGAGGTCACATGGCGCAGCAGGGCATGGCGCTGGAAGTTGTCGGTGCCCACGGTGAAGGCGTTCTCAGCTTTGCCGTGCTTGTTCCGCACCAGGGCCTGGCGGCACTCGAGGCAAAACATCAGCTTCCGCTCGTAGTCAAAGTCCAGCCAGGGAAACTCCTCTTTCCAGTGCTCGTTAAAGTAACGCTTGCACTTCTTGTTGGAGTTGGAAGCCTCTCCAGCTGGTTTCTTCCCTGGGGGCACCATTCCTGCTCGAGGGGCAGGGCACCCCCAACCCCCACCCAAATGCTCGTGCCCCCCAGCCTCCCTCACACACAGAGGCACCTTCCTTGACAAGGGGAGTTGGCAGGGAGGCAGGAGGGGGCAGCCCGCCAGGCTAATGGGGACCATCCATCTAACTTAGCCAGGAAAGTTTATTCCTGCTCCGCCGACGGGAGACTGGAGATGAAAGAGACAAGGGAGAGGTGTTAGGGGGTCCATGGTGGGTTCACGCTGCCCACAGAGCACTCCCCAGCGGAGGGGTGGCCTGGACCCAATAGGGAAGGGCTACTGGGAGTGGGTGGGGTCATGCAAAGGGCGACAGAATGTTATCCAAAGTGGGAGATATGTGGGCCCCAGCCCCCTCCCAGGGTCTCCCTCCATCCAGGACAAGAAGGCATGGATTGCTTTGACTGCTGAAGTATGTCAGAACTCAGAGCTGGAAGGACTGGCACTGTCTATGCAACCCCATTTTAGAGGGGTGGAATTGAGTCCTGGCGATAGACAGTAGTCTTCAGGGTCATGAATAATTTGTGGCTGACCCAGGACTTAAATACCCAGACCTCCTGACTCCTTGCCCAAAGGGTAACTGGTCCTTCCAGCCCACAGGCATCTACTTCATCAGAAGGAAGTCAGCCCACAGCTGAGCTCCCGCAGCCACAGGACTGAGCAACGGGATTAGTTTTCTCTGGAGCTCCCTTCCCTGAACACACACGTGGGCACACTCACACGCATGCACACACACGCCGACAGTGTGGTCCTGGGAAGGGTAGCCCAGAGGTGGGGGCTGGGCCCCAGAGGCAGCTAGCTGGTTGCCTCCCCCTCCCTCACTCTACCACCACCCCAGGCATGAGGTCAGGATGAGCAGTTCAGGACTAGAAGGCCATGTCCAGCTGATGGCCAAAACCTGCTAACTCTGTCTCCTAATTCTCTCAAACCTGTCCCCTGCTCTCTGTGCCTGCTGATAACAACAGGGGCAACCACCATCGACAGAGTGTGAGCCGAGGAGTCAGGCCCCGTGCTAAGCACTTGGCAGTGACTCCACAGGGAGACCAAGGTTTCTCTTGCAAGAACTCTCCGAGGGTGGTATTACCCTCATTTGGGAGAGGAGGAAACTGAGGTTCGGGGACTTTAAGTGACTTGCCCAAGGTTTCACAAGCAGTAAGTGGCTCAGGCAGAATTAGAACCCAAGCCCTCCTGCTCCCAGAGCCCACGCTGAGACCCTGGCCTGCACCTTCTCACCTGGATTATGAATTACCCCCCCAATTCATGCCTCATGCAGCAGCCAGAGAGCAAGGCCACACACAGATCCAGCTATGTCACTCCTTTGCATCCACCTCTTTAGTGGTGTCCCGTGGCCTAAGTCTACATACTTCACAGGAGCCAGCGAGGCCCCCCCCCAAGCCTCTGGACCCCTCCCGAGTCTCTTACCACTCCTGGCTACTTGCCAGCTCCACAGGATTACCATCCCCCACACTGCTGTTACTTTTGCTCCCACCTTCATCCTCTGGGCCTGGAATTCCCTATCCCTCCTCTTTTCCCTGTCTAATTCCTATTCCTTCTTGGAGAGCAGCTCAGGCATCCCCTCTGCCACGCTGATCCCCCCAACCTGGACTGGCACCTGTCCTTTAGTCTCCCGTAATTCCCCTGCCTGAGTCTCTGTGATACAGTGTGGGGAACGCAGGGATTCTCCATGCATCTCTGTGCTCGCTTCCTTGCATCCTGCACGTGGCCAAGATCACGTTTGTTCATTTTTCTATCTCTAAGTCCCTGTACGGGGCTGGGCATGCAGATGCCTCTCCAAAGAAGCTGGTTGTTTAAAAGAATGAAAGGATTTATTTTGATGGTATGAAAGACCTCCCAGCTTCTGAGGCTGTTGGTTAGATGATTCTAAACTCTGAGAAAGCAGTGACTGTCTTGTCTGCCTGACATTATACCCAGCACCCTGCACGGAATCTGGCACTTAGCGGGTGGGTAAAATAGGGGCAGATGAGTGGAATTCCAGGGCAGCCCACTCAGTGTAAGGAAAGGCGCTCCATGTTGCCTGATGAGGGTGAAACTCGTTGGTCCTCTTCCCCTGGACTCTCAGTGGCATTTGGTACTGCTCGCCACCCCTCCTTGGAACATTCCAAGACCCCACATCATCCCCTGATTTTCCTTCCCCTCATCAGCCACTCCTCTGATGTCATCTCCTCCTTCTCTTCCCAACCTCAAATGGTTCAAAGAGTTCAGAGCCCTCTCTGCTGGCCACTCTGAAATATACCACCCAGCCCGGGCCACTCCTCTGGGCGCCACACCTCTCCACCCAACCGCCTTCCTGGCTTGTCTAAACAGAACTCTCCCTGAACTGTCTCTATAAAATACGCTCCTCGCCCGGTCGGCCCAGCTCAGGAAACAGGCACCCCGGCGAGAAACCTGCCCCTCCAATCTAGCTCTCTCCCATATCCAGGACCTGGTCCACCCACAGGTCCTGTTGATTCCACCTCCATAATCTACCTCTCCATGCCGCTGCCACTATCCTCATCCAGGCCACCTTCATCTTGCCTGGACTACAGCAGTCACTTCCTGACGGCACTCCGGGTTTCTACTCTAAACCCTCCCTCAGCCATTCAGACCCCCAGCAGCCAGAGGGGGCTTTTTAAAACATACTGCTTAAAACCCTTCCATGACTGCCTGTCACTCTGAGGCCACTGCCAGAATCCCTTTCAAGGTCTGCCAAATGCCCAGCCATTGCTGACATCTCCGGCGGCCACTTGTGCCTCCCTCCCCTTCCAGCTACACCAGCCTTCTTTTGGCTCCTCCAGGGTACCAAGTTCTCATCCCCAGGGCCTTTGCCTTCTTCTAGAATGTTCCCACTCTCCCTCCCAACAGTTGACCCATTCCACTTCCCCTCTGGTTCTATTGCTTGGCTTGCTTAGGCTCTCTCTCTTTCTCACATTCCCTGAGGGCAGGAAGTTAACTAACTTGTTCACATCTGAACCCTAGAGAAGGGAACAGTGCCTGGCACCCATCAGGTGCTCCACAAAATTTGGGGAGTGAATGCATAAGGAAGCACGAGCTCTCAGGAAGAGAGAGTGATGGAGTGGGCCCTTGGGCACCTATTGGGTGGCTACACCAGCTGCCTTTGACATCCTTTCCTCCCAAGATCCCATGATTCTGTGACCTTGTCCAGCCCACCACCCCAAGGATCTTAAAATGGGGAGGAGGTGCCAGGCCAAGGTGATACCCTTCTGGAAGTTTTTCAGATCCTTTCCACATCCCTAGAAGCTGGCTATCCTGCCCCATTCTGCAGAGGGATAAAATGACTATGAGACCTAGGATCTTTTTGATAAAAGAACAAGAGAGGAGGTAGGGAGGATGCATGGGAAGATGGAGATTCTGAAACTGCACTGTCCGATACGGTAGCCACTAGCCACATGTGGCTGTTTAATCAGAATTAAACAGATTTTATAACTCAGTTCCTCAGTCGCACTAGCCACATTTCAAGTTCTCAATAGCCACATATGCCTATGGCTATTGTATTGGACAGCCCAGATAAGAGAACATTTACATCATCCCCAAAAGTTTCATTGGACAGCGCCACTCTAAAAAAAAATAGGCAAAAGCCATTGATATTCTCAACCTCAACTTGAAGGAACCAGGTAGGTGGGGCCGGCTGTAAATAAAACGGGACTGTGTGACCAAGACTGACCAGGAGGGCGTACCTGTGGCAGACCCAGGTCCCTCCACCTCTCCACACCCTGGTCAGCTCAATGGGAGCCCGCACAGCTTAAAGGGCCCCTGGGGCGATTGTGTGTTCGTTCGTCTGCCACCCCCATTCCACCCGGCACGAAAGCCTCAAACACGGTGTTTATTTTGGTCCCAGATGGTGGTCCCAGCCTTCTCCTCAGGCTCCTTGGGTCCCTTCCTTTGGGGACCCCACTAAGAGGAGTCCAAGCTCCCGGCAAAGTAAGGCGGGGCGCCCCCTCCCCTGGCAGCCCGAGTGAGGTTGGTGCTCCCTGCATGCCCGGCCCATCCTCCCGGGGCCGGGACGCGGAGGGCTGGGGAACTTCCTCTGGAGGGCGCGCGGTGGAGGAGCCCTCGGAGGGGTCCCCCGGAGGCACCGGGCCTCCGCCCGCCCGCTCGGGCCCGCCCCGCAAGGCCCCCAGCCCCGTCGCCCGCCCCCTGCCCGGAAGCTCCGGGAGGGGGCGCCCCGCCGGGCCCGGGCACCCCGCCCGCACACACTCACGGAGCCACGGGAGCCACCATCTTGCGCGGTGGACGCTCTGGCCGCGGTCTCCTTGGGCTCCACTGAGCGACAGCAGCCACTAGCGGTAACCGGGGCGAAGAGGCGCCAGCCACCGGCGCGGGCCGGGGTCGCGGGCAGGGCAGTGGCACCCCCGGGGCTCACCTGGCCGCGCCCACCTGCCGCGGCGCCGGCCAGGCGCGCGCTGAGCCCGGCGTGGCCCTCGGCCTCCCCCGCCCGCTGCAGCAGGAGCGACAGAGGTTAGACCGCAGGAAGGATGTTCCCCGAGGGCGGGAGGGACAGGAGTCATTCATCCATCACCTGTAGCCCTCGGTTCCTAGAGGAGCTCACAGGTGAGAGCTCACGGGTGAGAGACCAACAGGTAGAGCCTCCGGAGGCTACCCTCTGGCAGGTGCTCCGAGAGTTCTGAACAGAATGCTTTGGGATCCCGGAGGAGCAGGAGCGGCGGTAAGCTGAAGGTCGCCTGGAGAGTCGATTAGGTTTCACAACAGGACGAGTGAAATGTCCTAGGGGAAGGGCATTCCAGGGACTGGCAGGCATCGGGAAGTTGAAAGTTCAGCGGTGGCGCTGGTTCACAAAGGTCAAGGTAGAGTGCCGGTGTGCAGGTGGGGGAGCAGCGCTAGAAAGCTCTGCAGTGGCTGCTAGGGATTTTGACCTTCCAGGAACCTCAGGAGGGGTTTGAGCTGGGAGCTCAATGTTTTAATCTTATGAGTTATTTATAATGGGGATGCCAGAAATGGGTGTGGAGGGAGGAGGGACCTCTCAGATGCACAGGAGACCCTCACCCCTGTGTGGGTACCCCAGAGAGAGAGGGAGAGGGTGTGGGTTCCCTGTGGGAGGAATTCAGGGCTGTGGCAGCCCAACCCTGCCAGACCTGGAGTCCAGAGGCCTGCAGTGGAGCTCCAGAGATGTTGAACTCTGAGGCCTTGGGCTGGACACTTAGCAATGCGCCTCGGTTTCCTCATCTGTGAAGTGGGAATTACAGCCAGGTGAGGAGGAAAGGGCAGGACAGGAATGGGTTTGAGGACCAGATGAGGAGCTGGGTGTGGAGGCCATTTGAAGAGGGGGTGCTGGGGCTCTTGGTGACCCAGTCTCCCCTTCTAGTCAGCACAAAGTCGCCCAGAAATGCCTTCCAGCCCCCCATAATTGTGTACACTCCTCTCCCACTCCAGGCCTAGGGCACACGTTGATTTGAGGTCGGGGCCTCTGGGGTAGCTGCGGGAACGCCTCCCATCACCCTTCACAGGGCGCTCTGTGCCACCCACCATCTGCCTCTGACACTCACAGTGAACCCTGGCCGCCAGGGCCGCTGGGATGATGCATGAGTCATGGCACACACATGCGCACGTGTGACCACCTGGCTTGTGGGTACATTCAAATGGAAGGAGACATGGCAGCCCCCAGACCTGCCCTAGGGTGGCACCATACAGCCCGACAGGCCTAAAATTCTCTGAAAGGGTTAGGTGTGGCGGGTCTTCTAGGATGGCATTTTGCAGCAGAACAGCCACCCTGGCTAAGTATGTCGGAGCAGTCCCTCCCCAACAATCCCCCTGGCTAGGGGTCCACAGCTGGGACCCACAGCTCATTGGACCGCTGCCTCAAGAGGGTGGGTTATTGCTCTGGTCAGACACGAGCAAACCAAATGGAATAGCAGAGAAGAGGCCACCTATAGGGGTCCACCTGAGGCTGGGGCAGGGGCAAAGAGCAGGTGTCTCATGAAATAACATCATCCTGGCTGCCACCCAAGGGAGAGGATCTGGGGAAACCACATCCTGCTGCTTTGCCATCACTGGGAAAGATACACACAGAAGAGCACAGGGGCACACACCCTGCGGTCAACAGGCACCCACACAGATGGTGACAGGCACAGATGCCAAGGCACACACTTACACGGATCTCCCCGTGATGAGACCTTCTACGCATGCTGATATGTGCGCATATGGAGGTGGTACCCATGCAGAGACAGACAGATACCCATGCTGGCCAAGAGGCAAAGGCAGGCACAGAGGCCACGCATGAGCATGCACGTACACACACAGGCAGGATCAACAAAGACCCCCCTCAGATCGTATACACCCAGAGAGACAGACACGTGAGGACACGCAGACCCCTACAGTGGCATATACAGACAATACAAAACAACAGGCCTACACCAGCACACACCATCACAAAGAGATATACGTTCCCAAAGATCAGACACATTTCCGCAGAGATAGGTGTGTGCACAGACCCCCCCCCCTTACAAAATTAAATGCATCTGACTTACACACGAGTTCATGTAGCCAACCCCAGAATCTCTCTCTCTCTCTCTCTCCCTACCACAAGTCATAGGGGCAGATAGTAGGGTCCTCCCCGAAGCATACACACACACACACACACACACACACACACACACACACCTCAAATAGTAAAGTTGCCGTTTCTATTACAGATAAATCCAGAACTCTGTAAAGAAAATGGGAGTCCAGGAGGGAGAGAGAGCCCAAGGGAGGTTGAACCCAGACCCCTGGCTTGCCCACTCCCTGTAGGATTAGGATTCCCACCACAGCCAGGGGGTCCCTCCCCACATTCTCCAGAGCCCCCAACCCACTTCAAGGTTGGCTGGCATTCAAGATCTCCCAGAGTGCCCCCTCCCCGCACTGGAGGAGGACCCCCAAGTCCAGTCATGATGGAACTCTGCCCCAGCCCACTGTCTCCAGTCCTTGCTGCCATGGAAGGGGTTCCCAAAAATGCCCCTTAAAGGATAGTGGATGTCTCCCTCAAACAGGGCCAGGCGACCCCTGTGTGGAGAGGAGACCATGAATAAGGGGAGGCAGCATCAGTGTTGACCGCGGCGCAGTGGCTGGACCTCGGGTAGGAGTCCCCTGCTTTCTGCCTGTCTCCCTCTGCTCCTCTCTCTCTCTCTGTGGCTGTAACAACTACCCCTTCAGCCCCCTCTCCTAACAGCCCTGGGGCCTCCGGGCAGCCCCTTAGAGGCTGTCGAAGGTCTGATCTGATGCAAGGAACCTTTGACACAGGCTCCCTGGACGCGCGTCTGCCCCAAAGTGCAGTGCACCTCATCCTGTAGGGGGGACCTGCAGGGTGGACCCCAGCTCCCCAACCATTCCTGCCACCCCCGCCCCACCTTTGTTCCCAGCCAGAGTCGGGACTCCCCTGCCCAGCCCTGGACATGAGAAAAGGTACCAAGAGTCAACTGGCTACCGTAGTCTCTGAAAGACAACTTTTGGGTATCAACAATAGCAGGAAAAGGATAGGGACCCACGCTCGTCTCTAAGCCCCCTCCCCACCCCCGTCCTCAGCACTCACCCAAGAGCATTCTCTGCCTTTGGAGGCTCTGCTGAGCGCAGAGTGAGAAGCAAATGAAACCCAGCCAGAGAGTGACAGAGGGAAGGGGTGGGGGTTGCGAGGGATAGGAGGGGAGGGCGAGAGGGAGGGACTCCTGCTCCAGCCTGGAAAGCAGCGGTTCCTGGGCCCTGTCTCCCCTGGCCAGGAAGGAACTGCCTATTTCCTGGCTTCTCCCATCCCAACCATGGGTGGAAAGAACAGGGCACGTCCTTCCCCAAGGGCGGAGTACAGGGCAAATGCGGAGACTAGGGACACAGGGAGGCTGATGGGGGCATCCAATTCCTCGACTCCTGGAGAGTCCCTGCCCAGTGCCTCTTAGGCTGAAGCGAAGAGGTGACCTGCCTACAGAGACCTCCAGGAAAGGACATGCCCTGAGCACCTTCTCTGGCTGCCAGAAAGTACTTGCTGCTGAACTTTGAAGCCCTGCCTCAGGGCTTGCTGCTGCAGGAGCCCCCGTTCTCCTGTCCAGCTTTACTCATCCTCTGCCCATCATCATCCCCTTCTATTTACCTCTTTTTGCTGAAGGGGAAACTGAGGCTCAGAGAAGTGTTACCACTTGATCCCAGAGCATTGGCCATGGTGGGGGAAGGGGGCAGGGAGCCCAGATGCCCTCTTAGTCTAGTACCTGGACTATTGGACCTGCTGCGTGGGCAATGTGAGGGGTGGCCATCCGATCAGCTAGAACTTCTGACACCCCTCCCCTGCCTGCACCCTTCCTTCCACCCCTCCCCCCAGTCTTTTTTCTCCTCCTTTTGCTCCTTCGTCCCCTTCTCCCCCTCCGCTTCCTGAAAACAGGCAGGCTCTCTACTTACCTGAGCACCTGGTGGCTGGGAGGGGGTGGAACAGGGGAGAGGAGACAGCCAACCCACAGCTGGATCCAGTCTCGCATTCCAAGCCCCGGTCCCAGCGCTAGCCCCCCACCCCCGTCAGCATCCTGTCTCCACCAGACAATAACCTGTAATCTCTGGAGCAGCCAGTACCCGAGCCCAGCCGCAAAGACGGTCTGGGTTGGGTGGGGGGGTGGGTTGGCAGCAGCAGCTCCTGAAAACAGGTTTGTTAAGAAGAGGCTCTAGGAGGAAGGACTTGCTGGGGTGGGGAGAGGAAGGAAACTCAAGCCCAGAGCTAATTAACCCACCCAGACACAGACAGAATCTTTGTCTTCCGTGGGGGCAGGGATCTGAGCTAAGCCCCCTAATTCTCCACCCAGAAGGCCTTGCCTTTCCTGGTGGTCCCTCGGGGGAGATGCTGATGGTCAGGTTCACACTTGGGGGAGGGGGATGTGATGGCTGTCCAGGGAGAGCGAGAAGCAGTCCCATCATCTGCCACTTAAGGAGAACAGCAGCAGGAGGCACTGGTTAGATTTCAAAAACTTCTCAGTGCTCTTGCGGGAGCACAGTTTCTCTGAAACATGCACCCAAAGGCTTCAGGATGGGCTGGGGGGCACTGAGAAGGACCCAGCAACCCAGGGAGATTCTGAAGTGATAGGGGGACAGGCTGGAGGGCTTTCGGGCCTCCTGATGAGACTGAAATTAATCCATCTGTGGGGAGTGGGGGTGAGGAGCTCATCAAGCCGGTGACCCAGGTGTGACCTGAGCTCAAAGTCTTTGATCTCTGGGGCTCAGAACAGGCTTCTGCAGTCAAAGACTTGGAGAGGAGATGGGGGGACTGATTAGAACCAGAGCTAGGGGAGGTCTGAGGGTGCAGGGCAGGGGACAGCCTCCATTGCCACTCTGATCCCTCCCCGCCCCCAAAGGCATAGGGACTGTCTGGTGCAGCTGCAGCCTCTTTGCCCTGAAATCCATTATACTCTGACTGCATCTCTGTTTTCCTGTCCCCCTTAGTGTCTACCCTGCACTCCCCACGCAAGGCGTCTTTGGCCATTTCAGTAAGCCAGGGCTTAAGTCATTTCTGAAATCCCCTTCTCTCCACTCTGGTGTCATGTTGCTGTGGATGGGGGGACAGTGGGGGTGGGAGGCTGAACTGGATGGCTGGGTCAGTCCTGCCAAAAGACAGGGGGGATCAGTTGACTTTAGGAGGCTCCCTACCCCCTCCCCAGCCAGCCTAGGCAGAGCAGGCCATGGCTGGCATCTCCCTATTTTTCAGTTGAGGACACCAAGGCACAGGGAGAGGAGAGGCCAGGGCCCTAAGCATTTGTGGAATCATGTGTCCTGGGAGCCAGGCTGCCTTCTCTGGGCCATCCCTCCTCCCCACTCCACAAACATTAAGGCTCAGTGTCTCTTGATGTGGGCCGTTCTCCTCAGCAGCAGGAGTTGGGGGTGAAACAGGCTTTAGAGTCAGACACGCTGGCATCTGAGCCAGCTGTGTGGCTTTGGGTGTGTTGCTTAAAGTCTCTGAGCTCCAATATCCCAATCAGTAAAGTGAGGGCTGAATGCCATCATCTCTGCCTGGGATGGCTGTGGGAAGAGGGAAGGCCAGGTGCATGTGGAAGTGCTTTGCCAACAGTTCAGCTCCCAAGCACTCAACTTGGTGCTGGGGGTAGGTCATAGCTCCTTGCCAAGGTGTCCCCCATGTGCTGTGCGGGCCCAACATCCACACAAGAGGTTGGAGCTAGGAGGGTTGGGCCGGCAAACCTTTCTCTTTGCAGATGTTCAAGAACCACCGAAAATTATTGAGGAGGGTGTGTGTGTGACAGTCAGTAAGATCACTGAGTTCAGCCTTAGGGGGTGGCGGTTCTTGGTGCCCACAGCCCAATGGGAGGAGGGGCAGGGGGAGTGAAAGTTGGCTCAAGACACATTCTTGAAGAAGGAAAGGGCCTGCTGTGTGGGAGACAGAGACAGAGGGGGTGGAGGATGGGCAGGGAAAGGTGGGGAAGTACCTGGAGGAGGGGGATGGGGAAATGTGGGGTACCTGCTGTGTCCCCATCCTGTGCCCCCTCCCAGGTGTTCCAGGCTCCCTCAGGCTGGCGGCTGAGTGTGGCTGAGGAAGGCAGCCTGTGACCCAGGCATTGGTGAGGAAGCTCAGAGCGGGAGAGCCACCCATGCATCTGCCTCCCTCAGAAGGCCTCCAGGGCATGAACAGGAGCGGGTCCCCGCCTCACTGCCTGTGACGGCCGGGCACTGTGCAAACCGCCAGCCCCACAGACCCCTAATCAAAGTGACAGCTCCAGGAGGCCTCCCAGAGAGGGAGCGTCCAAGTGTCTGCCTGGGCCTCCCACCCCGACACCAACAGCACCCTCCCAGGTGCCACAGGAGCTGCCACAGGACCGAGGCCTCAAGAACAAAGCAGCATGTGAAGCGCTCCTCATGATTCTCCTCAAGCCTCCTGAAAGTAGAGGTGGCTCTCTGGTTCCGAGGCTGGAGGCTGCCCCAGCCAGCCACACCCTAAGGGTCTCTGCCAGGCCCACCATAGGCTGGGAGAGACCTTCACCTGAGGTCCCCCACCCAGGGGCAGCTGCTAGCATCCTCATGCTGGGGGCTGCCTCTCCCACCCCCAGCTCTCAGAGGGCCAGGGAGACAGGAGAAATCCATGGGGGGCATGGCCTGGAGTAGGCTCAGAGATAACTACGCCAGTGGACAGCAGGTTCTCCATCCGGAGCCCCAGAATTCCAGGGTTCCCAGAAATCCGAGGACACTTCCTCCTCGCCCCAGGCACAACCACCACTTGCTATGCTCCCACAATGCCCTTGCTCCTGTCAGCATGGCAGTTGTAAAGGTCTGGCCCCAGGGCTGTCTCTCTGATGATGAGTGCCCACAGGGTAGGCACCAAGCACACTCAGCGCAGAGTCCTGGCATCCTGCACGGGGCCAGCACAGGGCTGGAGGGCTAGGCAATGGATGGACTGAAGGACAATGGAGGGACAGTGACTTACCAGGTCCCATTTAATAATCTGGAGAGGAGTACGAGGCATCGTGTCTCCTGGTGATCCCCCAAACCTACGCAGGACTTGGGGATGAGGACTGTGGGAAGAGGGAAGCCAGGTGAAGGGGGTCCTTATCCCTCTGGGCACCCTGTCCCTGGCCACAGGTATCTGGTGCTGTGGTCTTTCCTCCTCACACCCCACCTGCTCTCTCCACGTTGGCATGGTTGGGGGGGGGCGAGTGCTTGTTCCCTGGGGACCACTGCCTGGAAGGAGTGCCCAAAGAGGCCGTGTTAGGGGGAACAGGGTGGGATGCATCCTCAGGCCACAGGACTGGCCTTCCCCACCCAACACTCCCCTCCAGCCCTGCTTCCCTCTCGGCGGCCCCCTTACTAATAACGGAACTGCCCATCGCAACATCGCCTAATCTAGAGTCATCCTTGGCACCTCTCCCCCTTGGTCCCCACATCCCATCAGTCACTAAGTCCTGCGGGCCCTGCTACAGACAAGGCCCCAGAATCTGTTTCCTCTACCCCTCTCTCTTCCTTCTCATGTACCCCCAAGCCTCACCCTTACCCCTTGCCGGAGACCTCTAAAACCACTAACTACTCCTGCTCAAAAGCCTTCAGTGACACCCATCACCTCTGGGACAAGGCCAAACGCCCAGCACTGCCCGCTGCCCCTGGAAACCACAGCCTCAGTGCTCTGTGCATGCGCTCCAGCTGGCTCCCGGCCTGGGACTCCCTTTCCCTCACCAAGATCCAACCTCAGTGTCATTTCTCTGAGGCTTTCCCTGACTTCTGTCTGTTCACCTCTCCCTCTGACTTCTCGAAGCACTCCGTACCCACCTCTACGAGGCCTGTTATTATCTCGGGCAAACTCGTCTGCACATGTAGTTCTTTAGACAGCTCTTTCCTGACAGGCAGCAAAATACGAATTCCAGACAAATACTGATATGTTCTTACTTATATGCAGAATCTAAAGAATGCTGAACTCATGGAACTCATGACGGTGGTTGCCAGGAGTTTGGGGGTGGGGGAAATGGGGAGATGTTGGTCAAAGGGTACAAACTCCCCCCTGTGAGATAAATAAGATCTGGGGGTGTGCTGCCCAGCATGGTGACTGTAAGGAGCAATACTGTATTATATACTTGGAAGTTATGAGGAGAGTAGATCGTAGCTGTTATCACCACACACACACACAAAACGTGAGGGGATGGAGGTGGTAACTAACCTTATTGTGGTAATTATTTCAAACATCTACATGTATCTAATCATCACATTGTATGCCTTGAATTTACATATATGTCAATAATACTTCAGTAAAGCTGGAAAAAAATTAAAATATGAATCCCCAAAACAGCAGCTTGCACATAGTAGGTTGTCTCTGAATATTTGATGAATTAATGAGTGATTTTGAACTCAGACACAGACGCACATGTGCGCATGCACACCCCCTGCCCCCCAGAAACATCCACACAGTCAGATACACTCATGCAGAGTCACACCCTTGGGGGCCAGCCCCAGTGCTCAGGTGGCAGAGCTGGTGCCAGCCATCAGAGCATGCCCTGCTTTGCTTATGCAGGGACCTCTGCCTGCCGTGTCCCTTCTTCCCTCACCCCTATTCCAAAGCTCTGTGCACCCCCCTCCTTCACGAGGCCTTTTGTGCTGCCCCAGGTATAATTGCCCTTTCTCCTTTGTACCCCTGGGGGTATGTCCTGCATGGCACCCACAACACTCATCTGTTCTTTCTGTGTCTGTCTCAGCCCAAAAGATAGATTCAGTCTTGGGGGGGCAGGGTGGTGAGGAGTGAGACTGGAATTTATTTGTCTCCAGGCCCCAGCACAGTGCCAGGAACACAATGGCTACCCCACAAGTAGTCACCAAAAGAAGAGGCAGACGTCTAGGGGGTGTCTGAGTTCAAAGCGTAGCCCTCTGGCAAAGCTACCAACCTGGGCTGCAAGGTAGGTTTCCGGTGGCCGCCCCCCAAGAACCAGGCAGAAGTTCCAGCCCTTCCCGCCTCCCACACTGCGCCTGGCTCTGAACCTGTTTCCCCTGCCAGCCAGCCTCCCGCCCCTCCTCACTTTGCTCATGGCCCCCATGTGCCTGTCAGCTGGAATCGCCCTCACGAATGCATTCACCCATTTCCTCCAGAAATCTGCCTTGCAGCCAGCGGCCCCCTCCACGCTTGCAGCCAAACCTCTGCAAAGTCACCCTAGCCAGGGAGAGGCAGAAATCCTGGCCAGGAGTCCAGCAGCCAAAGGAAGAGGAACTTCCCCCTACCCTCCGGACCATCCCTCAGCCTGAGTGTCGTGCATCTTGCTGACTCCAGCCTTCAGAGACCAGAGGGGGTGCCTGGATACCCTGCAGCAGAGGCCCTTGTCTGAAAGACTATTCCTGCCAGGGGTCCAGAATGGAGAAATGCTACTTAGGGGTCCTGGTCCCAAAAGACCTCATCAGGAGAGCCCCCAGACCCAAAATGACCGCAAGAGGAGACCTCAAACCTAAAAACCCTCAGACCCTGAGAGAGGCCATAGAGGGTTGTCCAGATGCAAACACACAACTTGACAGCATCTGGGGCACTTCAGACCCTGAGACCCCATTGAGGGAACCCCATATCCAAAGACCGCACAGAGAGAGGCAAAGACCCAGAGCCTCTCTCAGGGGCCCAGAACCAAGTCCGTGGGAGCAGCGCCCCTGCGCACTGACCTGGCCCTGCGGGGGTCTTTCCCAGGCTGAGCTGCCGAAGCCGCCTCTGGTGGGCCCGCCCCCCACAGTGCACCTGGGCCTGGGCGGCCGAGTTCAGCTGGATGTTGCAGACGTCGCACAGCGTGTACGATGGCCGTTTTCTTTCTCGCTTGGGCTTAGGTGGTTCTGGGGGCCGAGGTGGGCACTCAGCAACTCCAGATACGGGGGGCTCCTTCTCACCTGGGGGAGATGGGCTCAGGGGCCGCTTCATACCTGAGCAGATAGAAGGAGACAAGGAAACAAAGGCCGTGTTGTGAACACATGGAAGGAGCAAGAGGGGTTCAAGACCCAGAGAAGCCTGAGCCGTGTGTCCTGGCCGAAACTCCTCTGCTTTCGGAGACCCCCCCCAACGCAAGGATGGCAGAGGGGAACATAATGGGGTCAATTTCAAACAAAGCAGCATTAGAATGCAGAGTTCCCGGAAGAGCGTCAGAAATGTCTACACACTGGGCCACAGAGCAAAGTGCTCAGGGAGGGAGACCCGAGTCCAGGAGGCCAGGTGGGCACAGAGGGAGAGGCAGCAGCGAGCTTGGTGGAGTCACGTTCTGGGAAGCCAGAGTCCTGTTCTCAGCCCTGCAGCAGCGCTGACAATCCTGTGACTGGCAGGCCTGTGGCGCCTGCTGAAGACGCAGCAGCTGCTGGCCAGAGGGGTGACTGTAGAAATGCAACCTCCCTATGCCCAGCGCCCAGCTGAGTGACATTCACAAACGGTGACAGTGTGTGGAGGCATCCCTACTCCTGCCCTGCATCCACCCCTGCCCCATGTGGCTCCAGATGCCCCCTGCTGTCTTGGCCGCCCAGGCTGTGACAACAGTTGGTGTTTTCAGTAGAGACCTGGGCCCTGCTGCCTGGGTCTGCTGAACACAGCCCCATCTCTCTCTCTCTCTGTCTCTCTCTCTCACACACACACACCCCCCAGGCCCCAGAGAGCACACGAATCACCCCTCCAGCCCCTCATCTTCCATAGACAGTCCTTCCTTTCCAGCTCACTTCTCTGCAACTTTCCTACCTGACTCCGCCTCTAACCAGGTCTATTCTAGGGCAGCCCAATGACCCTTCTCAGACTAAAGCGTGTTCATTTTCACTTCCTTCTTGAATCTATGTGCATGCTTCCTGCCTCTGCTTCAGACTGGGGACTTCCCAAGGGCAGGGCCTGTGTCCCCCCTCACCAGGACACGGAACTCCTGAGGTCAGGGACTGTGTCTCTCCCTCAGACTTCGGGACCCCCAAGCCTAGGGCCTCAGTGAGGCATCACCAAGTCCATCTCTCTTGTTATGGGCTGAACTGTGTTCCCCCAAAATTCATATGCTGAAGTCCTAACCCCCAGTACCTCAGAATGTGATTGGATTTGAAGAGAGGGTCTTTAAGGAGGTAATTAAGTGACGTCATTAGGGTGGGCCCTGATCCAACATGACTGGTGTCATAAGAAGAGGAAATTCGGACACAGACAGTTCCAGAGGGAAGACCATGGGAAGACACAGGGAGAAGACGGCCACCTGTAAGCCAAGGAGAGAGGCCTCAGAAGAAACCAACCCTGCCGACACCTCGATCTGGGACTTTAAGCCTCCACAATCGTGAGAAAATACTTTTCTGGCATTTAAGCCCCTCAGTCTGCGGCACTTTGGCAGCCTAGGCCCCACTAAGACACCCCCTAAAGGGCATTTCCTGTGTCTTCAGGCTCACGCTCATTTTGCAAAATAGACCAAGTCAACTGAAGTGATGCCGTAATATTCTCATAAGGCCACACATCCAGTGGCGGAGCCCACCTCTGAACAGAGAACATGAATGTCTCAAGTCCACAGCCAAGAACCCTGCCTGCAGTCCCTGGACCCGGCCCCCGGCTCTCAGGAAGCTGCTTGTCCTTATTGTGGGCAATGGTCCCACATAAGTGTCTGTCATTACATGTGGGGACTGTGTGTGAACGGAACAGAGGGGCACAGCGGTTAAGAGCACGAACTCTGTATTGACTCATACCTGGTTTCAAATCCCAGCTCTGCCACTTCCTGGCTGTGTGACCTGAGCTTCAGTCCCCTCGTCTGTATATCTGTAAAATGGGGTGATAGTAACAGTTCCAAAGTCACAAGCTCACTGGGAGGATTAGATGAGCTGATCCATATAAAACACTTCTCAGCGTCCCATAAATGGCAGCTGTTACTAATCCGCAGTGTGTCTGTGTTTTGCAGCTTTGAGTAGAGTCACCTTGTCTGTCACCCTGTATGTCTGTCATGTGTACCTGGGTCTCTGTGAGTGTCTCTGTTACCCCATTGTTTGTTGAGGTGAATCTGTGTCACTCACTCTGTGTGCATGTCACAGTGCAGCTATGTCATGGTGTGAGTGTCATTGTGGCCATGTCATGTAACGAGACTCAGTGAACATCTGAGACTCAACATGTGTTGTGGGTTGAATTGTGTCTCCCTCAAAATTCATATGTTGAAACCCTAACCCCTAGTAGTTCGGAATATGAAATACGACCTTATTTGGAAATGGGGTCATTGCAGATGTTATTAAGATACAGATGTTATTATGATTTCAAGATCTCTTATTTGGAAATAGGGTCGTTGCTGATGTTAGGTTAAGATGAGGCCCTACCGGAGTAGGGTGGTCCCCTAATGCACTATGACTGTGTTCTTATAAAAGGGGGAAATTTGAACACAAGCATGCACGCAAGGAGAAGCATATCAAGATAAATGCAGAGGTGGGGGTGATGCTTCCACAAGCCAAGGATTGCGAAAGATGCCAGGGAACCGCCAGAAGCTGGGGGAGAGGCCTGGGACAGACATCCTCACGGCCCTCAGAAGGACTCAACCCTGATCTTGGACTTCTAGCCTCCCAAACTGTGAGACAATACATTTCTATGGTTTAGGCCACCCGGTTTGTAGTGCTTTGTTATGGCAGCCCTAGAAAACTAGTACACCGTGGGTCCGATCTTTGTGTGGTCAGAGGTGCATGGTGACGTGACCGGCCCGTCGCTCTGCAGGTGGTGTAGCTGGGCTGCAGCACCAGAGATAACCTCCAGGTGGCGCAGCAAGCACCTTAGCGGGAAGACAAGAGGTGAAACTTGGTACCAATCGCTGGGGCGGACCCCACTCCTCCACACTCCCGGGGCAACTAGGCTGCCCTCGCGAGCCATGCCAAGCTCCTGGCTCCACGTATGGGGTCCAAGGCACAGCCCTGTCCACAGAAAGCACACTGGAATGTCACTCCACGGGGCTGGGTGCCCCTCACCAACATTCTGCACTCTCTCACGTGTAGATGGAGGGCATTATAGCTATCCTCTTGCCTTTATAAGTCTCCCCACCCTCCCAGAAGGAAGAAGGGGCAGGGAGAAAGTACTAGGGGTCGAGTGTTGGAGGGGGTTTTACCCGGCCAGCGGGGGGAGGCTTCAGGAGAATGAAATTTCCCTGACTTTACCAAGGAGAGCTGCCTGCCTCACCAGCAAGGGGACAGGGGTATTTTGAAATCTCGGTTCAATTTATGACAGGGAGGCTGAGGACATGGCCCAAGAGAGCAGACAAATATCTGCCACAGGGCTGATTAAACCTCTGTGATATACAGCCTCTGGGCTCACAGGGCCTGCTTGGATTCTGGGGCTAATTGTGTGCCCTCAGCCAGGCTGCTGGGCCTGCTGCAGCCTGTCCTGCCTGACCAGGCTTCCCAGCTGTCTCCTCAGGAGCCACACCACTCCAGCTAAGCCACGGCCCAGCCAGAAAAGGTGGAGGAGTGGGCAATTTTTAGGGCACACACAGGTCGGTCTAACCCCTGCCGTGAGCATCGGCAGGTCAGCACCCCCTGTGCTGGGTTCTGTTCAGAACCAGCATGACTCATCGGAGCTGGACCTATCCTTGGACAGGACCTGGTCCACACGCTCTCCTTAACAGAAGAGGAAATTGAGTCCCAGAGCAGGGGAGTGCACTTACTTCAAAGCACATGGAAACACAGTGCAGGAGCTGCTTCTAGAAGTTTCCCTGCCTCCCTCTCTACCATCCAGCGCCCCAGGCCACCTCTTCTTTATAATTACAACCCCATTTATCAAGAGCTTACTGTGTGCCAGGTGCCTTACACACAGGCTCTCTTTTAAGCTTCACAACAACACCATGAGGTGAGCACTATTATTAACCTATTATCCCACTTCATAGATTAGAGAACAGGCTTTGAGAGGACGATGGCCGGACCTGAACCTACACCTGTCTGACTCCAGAGCCCAAGTCCTTCACCACGGCCCTGTTCCACCTCTCCCCGGAGGCTGCCAAGCCCTGCTTTGAACTGCCGAGTGGTGAGGGGTTACAGATTCAGAGAAGGGCTCCCGCTGCCCAGCCCCAACAGACCGGGGTGCCAGGCCGGAAGGTGTCACACCTGGGCAGGGAGAGTGGAGGCCAGAGAGGCCGAGAGGAAGGCGTGTGAAGAAATGGGGAGAACTGCACTTAACTCTGGACAAAAAAGGTGAAAGCAGAGAAAAAGAGCATGCCCGTACCTGGTGTCTGTCTGTGACTTACACAGGAAGGGGCTAGAGCTCCCTCTGTTCTCACCTTCCCTGAGAGATGGGTTGAGGCTGCAGCAGGGAGGGCGGGGGTGGCACCACGGGAGGGACCCACCCACTTGAATGCAGGCACACAGCAGAGCTGGAGAGTTGATGGAGGCCATGGCTGCTGTCCACCTGTCTGTCTGCATGTCCATCCATATGGAGCTGGAGGGGGCGGGGCGGGGCGGGAGCTCTCAGGCAGGGCCCCAGTGACGAATGGACTTCAGGGCCCCGGGTCTCAGCGGGGTCCTCGGCACTGCAGTGCGGTGGGATTCTCTGCCTACCTTATCCAGTGATGGAAAGGGACTGAGTACAGAGCAGAGAGTTGTTTCAGCTGCAGCCTGGGAAAGGCAGTCCTCGGGGAAGACATTGGCCAAAGGGTTCACAGGAGATGAAGGTTCTAGGCCTGTCCCCAGCCTTTGGCAGGCATGAAGGGCTCCCTTACCAAACCCTTAATGAGCCCAATTACACTCTGGTATTTTCTCCCACATCTGCCAACATCTACCCTCCCACCTCCCCCAGCCGGGTCCCGGGCCCTGCCCCTGACAAGGGAGCCTGGCTGGCTGGCCAACCTTGGGCCAGTCCCTGCCCCTCTGGGCTTCAGTTTCCTGTCTTTAAAGAGAGGGTTGGGCTCGGCTAATCTCTTAGGTCCTTTGCAGCAACACAGAGCAGCTGCCTGTAAGGTGGGGGTGGGGGGAGGCCAAGTTGTATTTGTTTCCTTCAGCCGCTGCGCTGCCGCCGCCACCGCCAAGAGAGAAAGGCCAGGTGGGTATGGAGAAAGAACTGCCTGATGGTGAGTGCTGTTGCCTTCTGGTCACTGTAAAACATTGCCTCCGTCAACATCATAACAACCCTGTGAGGCTTACAAATGAGGAAACTGAGGCTGAGTCAAAAAGAGAGGCAGGTGAATAGGGTCAGTTCTCTCCCATCCTATGATGCAGGGGCCGGGGTTGGAGACCCTGGTGAGTTCCCATCCCAGTCACTCACAGGGTCACAAGAAGGAGTGTGGGATCCCTCCCCTCCCCACCAATGCAGCTGCAGAGAGGTGTCTGGAAGAAGAGAAGCCTCGTCTGTTCTTGTCCCAGTACAGTGTGAGCCCTACTGGGCTTGGCTGCCCCGTCAATGCCCCCGAGGAGCCACCACTGAGCATTTGGTCTCTTGTCCCTGCCACCTTCCCTCTCCCAAGGCTGACCCCTTTGCCGGGTGGGGAAGGGGAACAACCTAGTTCAGTGCATGGCCACCACAGACTGGCACCCATCCCAGTCATCCTGTGGGCCCAGAGAGCTGGAGTCAACCAGAGTCACACCCAAGACTCCCCAGATGAGCCGGAGACCCCCTAGCTATAGGAGTGGGATGGCCTGAGAGGGGCTGGCTGTGCCAACCCCCAGCCCACACATCTCTGCTTTGCCAGAGCAAGGGACCCTGGGACTGGGTAACAGCTGGTCCAGATGTCAGGGGCCCCAGGAGGGGGGTGGCGGGTGTCCACTGGGCAAACTAAGGCAGCCATGTCTATCTTCCCATCCAAAGTGATGACAGAGGAAGCCTGTCACCTTCTCCTGGGGACTGCTGGGTGCTGGGGATTTCAGGAGTGAGCTGACTAAGAGGTGCTGAAAGTCAACACTCCAGCTCCAAGGAAGGGCAAGAGAGGGCATGGGAGGTGAGGGAGAGCAATGGTCCAGAGATGAGGTCACCCACACTTCCCCTCCTCCAGTTTGTTCTGTCCTCACCCCCTATTGGCTGGATATCCCAGAGGGCCTTCTCCCTTCCTGACACCCCCAAAGACAGAGACTGCCTCTCCTGGGCAGTGAGACTCCCCTAAAAGACCCTCAAGCCACCCTCAGGAAGGACGTCCTTCTTGCTATCTAAGCTGCATCTCTCCTTGAAGGGTCCACAGCGGCAACACAGAGCAGCTCCTCTAAGGTGGTGGTGGTGGGGTGTTAGCCTCACTAGTTCCTTTTCTAGCCTCTGCTACCAGGCAAGGCCTAGGAAACCTGACTTGTGCCACCCCCACCCCCCACGCCCCTCTTTTACACACACCAGGGCCCGGAATCTGGCACAGCTCAGCCTCATCCACGGCCTGCTCTCCAAGCCTAACTCCCCATAGGACTGAGCAGGAGCTCCCCCAAACCCCACTCCCTGCCACGATGGCCTCATCAGCACTTCCAAGTTGGGGCTGGGGGAATGAGTCCCAGGGACCAGAGGGAGGAGGCTGGCAGGTCCTGGGACTGTTTGCCAGCTGTGCCTCCTCCTCAGGCCAGGAGGGCCAACCTCTGCCCATTGCTGGAGATGAGGCGGGCTGCTTGAAGGGGGCGGGGGCAGGACAGGAAGGCCTCCAATGACTGTGCATGAGGGAGGTGCAGGGGCCCCAGTGGCAAGTGTGCTCTTTGCACCCCCAAAAACACAATAGGAGATCTCCCCTTCCCCACCCCTTTCATTCTATTCTATCCCAGGGGCTGATAAGGATGGATTGATTTTTTGGATTCTCTGAACTCCGTAGGAAAAGAAGGTGGGTTATTTGGGCAAGGCCCCTGTCTGCAGAGAATGGTCCCCTCCCTAGGGTGAAGGTCTCACCCTCTCTGCCCAGCGGTCCCCAGCCTGCTTTCCCCTACCGGGAGCTGCGAGTCCTTCTTCCCCTCACTCTTGTAGTCTCCACTCCCAACCTCGGTTTCTTAACCTCAGTAACTTAACCTCGGTTGTTACAGTTCTTGTCTCCCACCTTCCCCATACACAAGGCGGGGCAGGGTCCTGGCCGCTGCCCCCAGCCCTACAGAGGCACCCACCCCCGCACCCGCGCGCGGCCCCCTCGAGTGCTCAGCCCCGGCGGCGGTGTGTCGGTCCGCGATGGCGAGCCAGGAGGGCGGTCTCACAGCCGGCGCCCGCGCCTACCTGAAGGGCGCTCCCGACCCGAGCGGGGCCGCATCCAGCCGCCCGCGGCCACCCGGGGCGATCCGGATTCGCGGCTGCCGGAGGTGCGCGGCGAGTGAGTCCCGGGCCCGCGCGTCCCAGGGCAGCCACCGCGTCTCCCGAGCCCGCCCCTGGGCGGCCCGCGCGGAGTAGGTGCCAGGAGCCGCGCCGCCCGAGCGGAGCGCGGGCGGGTGGCTGGGAGAGGGGCTGCGCGGCAGGGCGCCCCAGGAAGGGAGGCGAGGGGACACCCCAGGGCTCGCCCGGAGGAAGGGCTGGGCCCATTGGTGAGTATCCTCCATACCCCTGGCCAGGCAGGCCTGAGTGCCCGTGAGCTCCCGAGGGGTCCCAGAGCTCGGGGAAGGGACCCCAAAGTGGCTACCTCCTAGGGGCCTGCTGTGACCTCCTCCACCCCCTGCAACTGGTCCCACTTTGGGGGGTGGGTAGCAGGGAAGCTCAGGGAGAAGGAGGACGCTGACATTCATGGAGCACCTACAGGGTGCCAGGAGGGATGGCATTCGATTTACAGGCCAGGAAACAAAAGATTGGGATGTTAAATAACTGGCCTAGTCACTCAGGAAGTGAGCACCAAATGGGAGACTCCAGACTGCTCCTAGGAACTGTTTCCGGAGGTCAGGGGAGACAGCCAGGGGGCCTGCCAGGGAACCGCCACCAGTGTGTGCGGCTGGGGTCCTTTCTGGTTCCTCCAGGGAGTCACTGCACAGGGTCTGGCCCACTGTGGGTGCACAAGGCAGGAGCGTGAAGCCAAGCAGGGGAGGGCAGGAGGCAGGGGCTGGCGGCGTGGTGTCCCATGAGCCCTGGCATCTTTCCATTATTGAGGAAACAGTAACAGGGTAAGAAAACAGAGGACTTTCTGTCCCCAAAGACAGGGGTCAGAAATGGCTCTTACATCCAAGGATGTAGCACTGTTGCTCACTTACCTCGTGCCTCACGTGGATCAGCCTTCTAGAGAGGAGGCCCCACTGTGAGCAGTCCTGGCCGCGCCTGCCCCACTGAGGCACGGTGCGGGGCCTGCCACTGGCCTCCCCGCGCGCCTCCCTGGTCCTCACACCCACCAACTGACACCTGTCTTGAGGCCTTTGCCCCTGCTTTTCCCTTAACCTGGAATGCTCCTCTGACCTTCACAGGGCTGTTTCCTTGTCACTCAGGCCTCAGCTCAAATGTCATTTCCCCAGGCCCGGTTTCCCCAGCCCCATTATTTTTTGTCCCAGCCCCTGGTAATTTCCCTCTTAGCACATCTCCCAAGATGTCATTGCTTTGTGTGGACACTCACCCATCTCCCCCATGAAGGCAGGGCCTTATTTCCCAGGGATCCGAAGCACCAGCACAAAGCTTGAGGCACACTTAATAGCTACCTGATAAATTGTTGTTGAATGAATGCATGAACTCATTTCCACTCTAAAAGTAAATCCACATCAAACTATACACTTTAAATGGGGGAATTGTATGGTGTGTGACTTATATCTCGAGAAAGCGGTTACCAAAACAAAAATAAATCCATGGTGGGGCTGACAGTCACGGTGCACCGTGTGTACCTCGCCGTCCCACAGCACACCCGTCCTCTAACTTGATCCAGTGACACCTCTCTCAGTCACAGTCCACATCCTGTGTCTGTCCGTGGAGAACTGCAGTTGCTCCAACTTGGAAGGGATCTGAGAGGTCATCCTGTCCCTTTTGTAATTCGTCCCTGACATGTTACCCTCTGGCCTCTGCTTGAACATGCCAGAGACAGGGAGCTCACTGCCTCAGGAGACAGCCCATTCCATTGTTGGGTAGTGCTCAGTGATAGAAATCACAGCAACCCGGGGGCTGAGAGCTGCTTCCGCGCAGTACCCATGCACGGGGGCTAGACCTGCTCCCTGGGAACGCAGAAAAAGCACATTTCACCTTCCACGGCCAGCTAAACATGGCCCGCAGCTTCTTCCTAAGAGGTCTCTTCTCCCAGTAAAGAGACGCATATCCCTCAACCATTCTTCCCCTGACATGGCCACCTCCGCCAGGAAGCCCCTCCTACGTGCTCCCAGGGCACCTTGTATGGGTCCCTAACACTGCGCTTACACTGTAATGAACTGTCTCCTCCAAGCCCTGCCCCGGCCACCCCACTGCACTGAGAAGAATAGTTCCGGGCCTGTATTCATTCCCTTCTGCCTGATACCCTGTATGGTGACCAACTGACCTGAACGAAGCGACTTCATAAAAGTTTCTTGACTAAATGGCTTCCAGGTGTTTTATTATCGCAATCACATCCCTCTAAATTTATTTAGGCTTTCAATGTCCTCCTTAGAACAGAACGAGGGGGAGAATCACCTCCCCCCATCCTCGACCCTGTCCTCTATTAATGCTGCCCACCCCCTAAGTTTTCTGTACTCTTGAGCAAGCTGTATATAGAGCTGAGGGTCCATGAAACCCCCCAGGTCTATTTTCATGTGATATGCTGGTGAGTTCAGCCTCCCCATCCAGTCTCCAAGAGAGCGATTTCTTGAACTGTGAGCATCAGACCTTCTATTTAGGCTTGCTGACTCTCCCGGTCTGCCGAGCCTGCTGAAATCATTCAGCAGGACCACAGGTGCCAGCTTAGCACCACCAGAAAGACGTGGCTTCACCTAGATACCTAGGAACAACATGCCCCCAAATGCCAGCCCTGCACACAGACAAAACACTGCCATTAGTGGTGGGCTGTCTGTACTCCAGGCCCTTCCCACACTTTTATCCATCCATTTATCCTCCCGACAGCCCTGAAAGGCTGGTACTTCTCTCCGCACTTTGAAGACGGACGAGGAAAGAGAGGCTGTGAGAGGTTAATTTACCTGCCCAGGTTCACATGACTAGAAAGTGGGCGTTGAACCCCACCTGGTTGACTCTAAACTCCAGGTTCCCGTTCCTCTGTGTCATGGTGCCTCTAAAGGCCTTATCCCAATGCGCCCCGTGACTTTTTTCCTATAAAAGTGGGGTGAGGAGGAAGAAAACACAGAAAACCTCTTCCTAGTAAGAGGGCTGGAGGTGCCGGGGGTGCCGGGGGTGCCGGTGCACCCTTGCCCAGCCACCGCTCGTCCAATGAGGGATTCAGGCCCCTGGTGATTGCCCTCTCCCCAGCCAGAAAATGACCCTTAGTCTAAATAAAGCCACTGAGTCTCTAGTTGGGCCATTCAGTTCTCACTGCTGCCCAGTCTCATCCTGTTATCTCCTCTTCCTCTGTTTTGTCTGTGATGAATCCCCAGCCCTAGAACATGCCTGGCACAGCGAAGGCAACCAATACATCTTGCTGGATTCGAGGAAGGAACCAGCTCTCGCTCTGGGTGCGAGAAGCGGAATGGGCTGTAGGGGCTTAGGCAAGTTACTCCCCGTCTCTGAGCTTCAGTTTCCTTACGTGTAAAACGAGGCAATTAATAGACAACAACATCGCAGAGGGTGCCTGCAGAGTGCCTGACGTCATATGTGCCAATTAATAAGATGGGCATCACTGATGGGGGGTTATGGTCCCTGTTTTGGAGCCAGGGACATGGAGGCTCAGAGAAGTGAAGGGACTTCACAACCCACATTACCAGCTTGGAAGGGGCCCATGCAGAACAGGAGCCGAGGTGAGCCTGGCCTTAAGGCTATGCCCTTTTTCCTGCCCCATGGCACCTTCCCTGAGTGCTCAATAAATATAATCTCTGCCACAAAGATATGAGATGGTTCTACTAATGGTTCATACTAACAACACCAAGGGCCTGGCTGAAGCAAAGCCTGTAGGAAAGGAGCTCAGGCAAGGAGCCATAGACCTCTACCCAGCCAGCAGCTTCTATTCTGCTCATAGTCTGGACTGGGGTAGGGTGTGCGGCACAATTCTGGGCCCCTGGGTTCCAGGAGGATGGGTGAAGCCCTAACCTCAGGTCAGCCTGCCTGGTCCATCACAGGTCCTTTCTGTTCCCACTGAAAGGGCAGAATCACTAATGGCTAGAACAAGTCCACCGTGATCCCTTCCCCCTGTGAGGCCAGCCTTTTGCCTCCTAAAATAGCCCAGAGCCACCATGTGCCCAGGGCGGCTCCCCACTGCTTGCAAATCCCCCTGAAATTAAATCCCCATCCTGCCCCAAGCAGAACGGCACCACCTCCTGCCGCCTCTGGGCTCAGGGCTGGCCAGGCTCACCCCAATGGAAACAGGGACAGTCGTCCTTCACGGTGACCGAGACATAAATCCCCAAATAATGAGACAGGCACTGGGAACACAGAGCCAGGCACGGTGCTAATTGGTTCACTTCTGGGCAGGCGTGATGTGGAGACAACAGCAATGGGCCTCGGTGTCCCAGCCAGTAAAATGGGGTGGGGGGACAACTTCCTGGGTCCCTGGCTGGGCTGATTTTCTGTGCCCTCTGATAGGCCTCACACCCAAACTCACAGCAGCCCCTTCCTAGAACTTAAATTCTCAGATGTCAAAGGGAAGGTTGGGGTTCCCCGATGGGTCTTGAAGTAGGGAGGCCTGAAACATTCCTACCATGACCTAGAAACACTTTCTTTCTACTGAAAAAACCCAAAAACAAACCAAGGCTCAGTCCCCTGAGGATGCGTGAGGATGGGGCTGGGGAGGCCGGGAGGGCCGGGCGCAGTCTCCCTGCTCCTCTTGTGAGGCCAGTAATGGGTTCTTGGACGAGCCAGAGGACCTCAGTTTGCAGTAATCAGGATGAGATTATCACATTAAACTTTCAAAGTCTTTGCTCAAAAAGAAGCAGCAGCAGCTGACACCCTTGACTCCCCTGACTTTGCCATCATCGCCCTCTCCTGGACCATGGCCAGAAGAGCTCCAGATACCAGCCCCACAGAGGCCCCACCGCACTGGCGTGAAGCTGGGGGATGGCCAGGATGACCTCCAGGCCGGGCTGCTTCTGAGTTGCGGTGAGATGGAAGGGAGGAGCGGGGGACAGGGGTGAGCTGTGTCTGTGGGAGCAGTCATGCGCCACATAACGATGTTTTGGTCAATGATGGACCGCATATACGACAGTCGCTCCATAACCGCATAGCCTGGGTGTGTGGGAGGCTGTACCATCTCACTTTGTGTAAGTGCACTCGATGATGTTCGCACAATGACGCATTTATCAGAATGTGTCCCAGTCATTAAGCAGCACACGACTGTAATTTGGGTGGGCGGCAGCATGAGAACCCAAGTAACTTGGAATTGAGCAACATGAACTTACATTACGACTCTGCCATTGCTAACCTGTGACTGGGAACACGCTCTTTTTCTCCACACCTCAGTTTCCCCAACTGTAAAATGGGGATACCAATAACAATAACTAATAATAACTCCCCGACCCAAGGCTGACAGCTGAGAAGATTAGATAACACATAAAAAATATCCTGCCAGTTGTAAAGAGCCATTGTGATGTGGGGGATGACACTGCTACTTACAGCAGCAGAGACAGTGATGAGACTGCAGAAAGAACTTCCTCACAGCTGTGCATGGGAAACAGGGCAAAAAGAGGAAGACAAACGGGCCTGGGTGGAACCCCCAAAATCTCACCAACAATCCCCTCTCCCAACAGGGTGCCCATCCCCTTGTCCAGACTAAACCCCTCCCCTCCTGCCCATCATCTTGCCTCCCAAGGCTGCCGGTCGGTCCCCAATCTTTCCCAGCCCAGAGCTGTATCCAACTTATGTTTGTTGCCAATGCAATGGAAATTATTTCAACCTCCTCATCCAGCTCGGCAAAGCTACTGGGCTGTGTAGGAGAGGCCAGGGCTGGAGGAGAGGAGGCTGGGAACTGGGGTGCCCACAGCAGGGGTAGCCCCCTCCCCAGAATATTAGCTGCAATAGTAGCAGTCTAGAAGGTGGTCAGCTTACTGGGGGGACTGCCCCATACTGCCGTATAGAAGGGAAGGGGAAGGCTGAGGGCCCAGGGGTCCTCACTGGGACCTTGGCTACCTTCCCTTTTACTTAAAGAGCTGCATTCAGAAGAGCCCGGGAGAGGCCCTGACTGCCAGCCAGGATCAACCCTGTGGAAATTAAGCTCTTTGAGTCTCCCCAACCCACCTTCCATTTCCTGATGCTTTTACTTGGTTAGTTTGTCCAGCAGAATCCTCCCATCCCGGCCCACCCCACCGGACCTTGGGGTCCTTTCCCCCTTCCTCAGGATGAGAAACTGAACCTAACCCATCCTAACCTCTGAAGGTTGGAGGCAGGGGGAGGCTGCAGATGACCCTGAGAATCCCAGGTCACCTGGGGCAGGAGGGAGGGGAGAGCCTCCAAGCCCGCTGGCTGGGAGAGACGTAGGGTGGCCGTGGTCCACCTTGCTGGTCAGGGAGCAGCTGCCGACCACATCAAGGAGTCCTCCTCTCAAATCGGTCTGGCGGGTGGAAGCACACGGCCGTTGCAGGCCATGAAGGAGGCCTTTCAAAGCCAGCCGAGAGCTTCCAAGAAACGCCCCGGGAATGGGCTGTGTCAACATGTCCTTTGCCCCCCAGGCCCTCTGTCCATCCTCCACGCTACTTCCCACAGCAGGGCTGCTCAAAAGCGTTGGCGGGAGGCGGTACGGGGCCCAGGACAGAGTCCCAGGCTCTAGAACCGTCAGACCTTGGGCAAGTTGCTTCACCTCTCTGATCTGTAAAATGGGCCCAAGAGTATCTAACTGTTGGGATACTAACAGGCTGTTGGGAGAATTAAGAGATGATATAGGGAGAGTGTCTACCACTGTGCCTGGAACAGAGTAGGCGCTCAAGAAACTCACTCAGGGGCTGGCCCCGTGGCCGAATGGTTAAGTTCGCGCTCTCCGCTGCAGACGGCCCAGTGTTTCGTTGGTTCGAATCCTGGGTGCGGACATGGCACTGCTCATCAAACCACGCTGAGGCAGCGTCCCACATACCACAGCTAGAAGGACCCACAACGAAGAATATACAACTATGTACTGGAGGGGCTTTGGGGAGAAAAAGGAAAAAAATAAAATCTTTAAAAAAAAAAAAAAGAAACTCACTCAATAAACACCTATTAAACACTTAGGAAATGTCAGGCCCTCCATTCTACATCCAGGGGGTCCAGCAGTGAACAAAGTCCTGAGGGGTCCTCAAGGAGCTTGCAATCTAGAGGGGATGGTCACAGTCAATAAGGAGACCAACACACAAGGTCGGGGGGACAAGCCACCAGCTAAGGCCTCTCTGAGGAGGGAATAGTTCAACCAGACCTGGCTGACCTGAGGGACAGGCCTGTCTGAGGGTCCTCAACAGAGTCACCTGGGCAGCTTTGAAAACTTCTGATGCCTGGGCCCCCCCCCCCAGGGACTCTCATGGACTGATCTGAGGTGCAGCCTGGAGCCCTGGACTTTTAAATTTGGCCCAGGTGATTCTGATGTGCAGCCAAGGGTGAGACCCCTCGCCCCGCTGTTTTCCCAAGTGCCTGGCCACGTGTGCATCACCTGGGGAGCCTGCCAGGCATCCTGGGCTGGGCCCCAACCCCCGAGGTTTGGATTCAGGGGCTGGGGCGAGGCCCTGCGTCTGCTTTTTTAACAAGCACCCAGGTGATTCTGAAGAGCAGACAGGTCTAGAGAGGTGTCTAGAAGAGCAAGTCTGAGCTCGGAGCATGGCACTCAGAGCCCTCCATGGCTGCCCCTGCCACGCCCTCACGGGACCACCTGCTGCTTCCATACACACTGACCCACCTCTTTGCCCTCCGGCGGGGAGGCCCCGCCTCTTTTCTCAGCCACTAAACGCTGCGCATGCTCCGAGGCGTACCACGAAGCCTGAAGATTCCCGCCGCTGTGGGCTGGGGCTTTGCTTCCCCACCGCTGGAAGACCCCATGCCGTTCTGTTCCACGTCCACGCTTCATGTCCAGCCAGACCGTGGGCTCCCGGGTGTAAGGCTGGCTCCTCCTACCACGTGGCACCCCAGAGGGAATGACTTGTCCCAGTTGAAGGAATACCAAATCTACCCCAGCCTCTGCTGGGCACAACTGCTCCCACAACTGGGCCAAAGGTAGCAGGGTTGTGACCTGCTCCTCGAGATCCCTGCTCCAACCTCTTCTCCTGCCCTGGGTCCCGGGACTCCTCTGCTGGAGTCTCACTTCTCTCCCTCCCGCTGCACTCTTAGCCCTACGCTAGGGGCCAGGCCCTGGGATGAGAGACATTGCACAGTTATGCCCTCCGAAGCAGAGATGCTCCAGAATACCGCCTCTATCCCTGCTGAAGAATCAGGGCCCCTCCTTAGCTGCCTGGCCTGAGGGACGCCCACCCCTTGCTTTCGGGAAGCAGCATAGTATAGCCATACTGTCTGGGTTCAGATCCTATCTCTGCCACTTCCTAGCTAGTGATTTTGGCCACCTCCATGCCTCAGTTTCCCCATCTGTAAAATAAGGATAAATAGTACCTCTCTTAAGGGTCGTTATGGGCATTAAATGAGTTAATATTTGTAAAGAGTTTAGTAAACATATACATGGTAATCACTACGTGTGGTTATTAAATAATCTTTAAAATTCATGATTCTAAGAAGGTGATGCTTTAATCAGTCAACAAAGTGGGCCCTGATGATGTGCTAGGTCTGGGAGGCTGGGATTAAGATTCCATTTTACAGGTGAGGAGACTGAGGACCAAGGAAAGGAAGTGACTTGCCCAGATGACACCCAAACCTTGGGTCTGTGTCACTTCAAGCCTCCTCTCCCCAAGCAGCCCCAGGCCCACTTTCCTCACTCCTCAGGCGCCTGGCCTGGCCCGGCCCAGGTGGGCTCCGTGCCTCGCAACAACAGAGGCCCCTTTATACCCCTGCCCAGGGTCACACCCTGAGCTCGGAGCCACGGGCCGGACAAGCGCCCTGTGTCTGGATCTGTTTCACTGCCAGGTCTGCGGTTGCCCTGGCTGCTCCAGCCACGTGCTCTGGGTGGGCAGATCCAAGAGCCACCCCCCACCTCTTGCAGTCTCCCACCCCAACCTCGGCAGGGCATCCCTGACTCTCCCTCAGCCCCATTCAGCCAGGAGATGGACCGGGAGGGAGCCCCAAGGAAAACACCCTGGTTCTTTGGCTCCATCCTGTGCAAACTCTGAGTGGCCAGACTTTGGGGTGTCTGGGGCCTCAGAGGAAGGGAGGGGCAGGAGCTGAGGGTGGGAGGTGACATCGAGGTCACTCTGGGCACATAGGGAGGACCATGCTGGGGTCCTTGGGAGTGGGACAGGACCCTAATCTTTCTTCAATCAGTTCACTTCTCTTTACCACCCAGATTAGTATCACAGCCTCCTCATCAGCGTCCCTGCCTCCACTTCTCCACTTCCAGCCCTTCCAGTCTGTTCTCCAATGGCCAGAGGAGTCTTTTAAAAAGGCAAATCTAATCGTGTCACTCTCCTGTTTAAAACTTCCGAAGGCTTCTCCTTCACTTTAGGAGGAGCCTTACCCCAGCCTGGAAGATCTGGCTGCTACCTGCCTCCCCAAAGCCCTTCTCTCCCTACTGGCCCCTCCACCTTCCCTCCCACAGATTAACTGAGATATAAACACAATCCTCCATCTAAGAACATCACTGGTAGAAGTAACACTGACGATGGCTAGAACTGGAAAAAAAACCTCATTATTCACTAAAATGGACAGAATTCAATCTTGACCACACATCTTGTTTTAAATTTAAATGTTCCAGAATTGGATGCAATTGAGTATCTGCCAATCAATCACAGAATGGCAGAGACTAGGGTCAGGAGCCTTGGATCGATCAATGAGTCAAATCTTGGCAGCAGAATTTATACAGAATTGATGCCAATGAAAATAATTTCTGTAAAATTAAAAGGGAATTTTAAAAAATGGAAATTTGTTTAACTGCACCATAGGGGAAAAACTGAAAAATCTGACTGCGGAATTCAGTTGGATGAATAGAGTTCGAACTGGAAAACACTTTCTAAAAAAGTCTTCAGTGTTGGTATGTTTTGGTTTAAAATGTTTGCATCCAAAACATTGTTGGGGTCAAAATGTCCAGGTCAAAATATCCTATGCCCCTCCGATCTGTTTTCGAACCACTCCCTACCTTGCTTACATCCTCCAGCCACACTGGGCTCTTTCTCTCCCTGGAGCACAGCAAGCTCTCCCTTACCTCAGGGCCTTCCCTCGGCCTAGAGGGTGCTTTTCCTTCTGGCTCCAACCTCCCCTTCTCAGGATGATGCTGAAAGAGCCCCTCCATGAGAGGCTTCCCCGGTTGCCCTCCTTAAAGTAGATTTCCTTCCTGCCTCCTCGTGTTCTCTCATATTCACCCTGTCTTCCTCCTCCTTGAATTCCCAGGGCAGGCCTAGCAAGTATAACACATAGGAGGTACTCAATAAATATCTGTTGAATGAATGAATGAGGCGGTGTCACTGGGTGAGGGGCAGGGGAATGGACTGGGGCTTACAAGGGCCCCTGGGAGAGAAAAGGGTCAGGCCAGAGACACATTCTTCTGTTTCTGCCTCCCCTTACTCGTGACACCAAGTTCCAGAGAAGCCCATTTCAGCAGGAGAGAAAAGTGGGACAATACCAGTCTTGCTCCATTTCTGCCCCTTGCCCAGCTTCCCAAGGTCCAGGTCCAAGTGCCAACTGGCCAGCTGCCCCCCAGCTGGGCTGCCCCCCTCCTCCCCCCACTTGGCTCCCACATTTGGCTGCTGGCCAGGCTATTTGGGGAAACTTCCTGATCCCCCCTCTGGCCTCTCCGCCCCCACACTTCATCCTGCAGCCCCGGAATAGCTGTCCCCAGCCTTAACCTAGGGACAGTCACATTCCCAATTAGCACCCAGATGGTTGAAACCATCTCTAAAAGGTTCTCGTGTCCCTCTCCCCTCAGGAAGCTGCTAACTAGCACAGCAGATCTTAGAACAAGGTCACAAGAATGTTACCTCTCCCTACACTTCCTCCCCAGCCGGAGACCCGGGAGGGAACCAGAGGTCTCCATGGCAGGCCTGTGAAGATGCAGGAGATGTGGGTGAGAGGGAGATGCAGGGAAAGCCAAGAAATGGCAAAAAAAAAAAAAAAAAAAAAAGGCTCCTTTTTGCCCAAGGAGCAGCTCTGGCTGGCCCAGGAGGAGGCCTGGCTGTGTGGAGTGGGGAGACGTGGGTTTAAGTCCAGACTCTGCCTGAATCGGGATTTCGTTCCCTCTCCAGGTGTTCATAGGGCAGGATGAGACAGTTCTGTGTACAGTACAGTACCACACAAAATCGAATGGAAAGACCCTTGGGGTCCCAGGGAGATCATTCTGGGATGGATCCTGGGAGGGGCCCCAAACCCATCAGAGAATTATTCCTCTGCTGAAGTCTCACTCTATCACTGCCTCAAGGCTCAGCCACCGAGAGCCGGACAGGCAGGTGGGGAGACTTCTCCACATTCTGAAGACCACACCCCATGGGTTCCTCTTTGGGAATCCCCAGAGAAGCCAAGGGTTCCAGTTCCCAACACTTTCTCCCGTATATCCCCTCCACTAGGCAAAGGTTGGGGGGATGCAGGGGTATATCTTGTATCTCCCGGTGCTGCCCGCCCAGTGGGAGGGGTCAGCTGGCATCAGATGTAGGAGTCAACAGACCTGAGATCAGGAGGGTTGAGAAATCAGGGACCTGAGGATGTTGAGAGGCACGTGGGGGGCTGGAGGGAGGGCAGCGAGGGCAGTGGGAGCATGGCGGGGCTGGCCTGGCCTCCTGCCGGGGCATCTGAAGTGGGGAAAAGGAGCTATGGAGTCGGTCCTCACCCCACCCAAGGAAACTTTAGTCAAATAAACAAACAGCCAACACAGCCGCTCCTGTGTGAGGAGCCATGGCAGTGAGGAGAGGCCCGTGGAGGTGGGGAGGCCTGGGAAGAGGGCAGGGAGGCTGCTGGAACAGGTCCGCAGCCCTGGGGCAGTTGGCAGAAATGTCTGGAACAGGGTGGGGAGCACCGCCGTGGTTTGGAGCAGGAAGCTGGGGCCTGGGCTGGGTGCGCCAAGCTCGGCTGCTTCGAGGAAAAAGAAAAGCGTCAAATTGCCCCACTCTGGTCAGTGCCTCTCCTGAAAGAGACTCACAGTCCCCAACACCCTATGCTCGGCCCAAAGTCAATCAGGTCAACCACACAGACAAAGTGACCCCCCAGCCCTGCTCCCAGGCCTACGACCCCCGACCTTATCACTGAAGAACAACATTTCAGAGTCTGGAGTCAAAGTCCCCACATTCTCAAGTTCTCAGCAGAGGAGCTGGGGAGATGGGCCAACATCTGTCCTTGCCTGGAGTGGAGGGGCCCAGAAGTGGTGGCAGGCCCTGCGATGCTTTGTCCCCTTCTATGCACCCAGGGACATCTGGCTGTCCTATTCCCCTGGGGCACCTCACGAGAGTAAGACAGAGAGAGATCAGAGAGACACACTCAGACTTAGAGGCAGAGAGGGAGAGATAAGGACAGAAACAGATGCCACAGAATCAGAGACACAGAGAGACAAGGAGAGAGATTGAGAGTGAGGAGTGTGTGTGACAGAGGGACAGACACACAAGGGCAGAGACACACCCAGAAAAAGAGAGAGAGACAGAGACACACATCAGAGAAAGGAGAAAGAGAGAAAGACACACAGAAAAAGACAGACTCAGAGTCAGGGAGAGAGGAGAGACAGACAGAAAATGACAGGCACAGGGGCAGGGGAAGGACCAAGCAGAGAGCATGCACGGGACACAGGGACAGACACACTTACAGGATGAGAGGCAGAAAGAGGCTCAGAGAACTACACAGGGACAGACGGACTGAGAGACTCAGGACTGGAGACTCTCCTGTGGGACTTGGGGGAGCAGAGGTACCAAATGTCGAGCCTGGCGGGGTTTGCGAGGAGTCCCAAGAGAGCGACGCTGCTACGTCCTGTCCCTAACACTGAACCAATGCAGGCATCTGGCCCCCAGCCACCCTCAAGTAAGCCAACCCCTGGCCACTGGAGCTGGCAGGTCACCCAAGGTGAATGAAAAGTCACTGACAGGGAGAGTGAGAGTGACGGTGGGGAAGGCGTGTGGTCAGCAGAGTG
Organism: Equus caballus; assembly: GCF_041296265.1. NCBI lineage: Eukaryota > Metazoa > Chordata > Mammalia > Perissodactyla > Equidae > Equus > Equus caballus. The sequence continues at coordinate 20,839,201 of NC_091694.1, read as the reverse complement.
CATGTGTCAGGAGGGTGTGCAGGGGGCCCGTACCTGAGACTGCCCTTGAGGCAGCATTGAGGGGTATGCAACTGTGTACAGCAACATCTGTGAGTTAGTGTCAGTGGGCATGCACCCTGGGTGTGTGAGAGTGTCTGAGTGTGAGTGTGCGTGTGTGAGGGCATGCGTGAGTGTGTGTGTGTCCAGTTCCATCAAGCACTTCGCAGCACTAATGAGGCCAAGGTGGCAGGTGTGATCCTCAAACAGCCCAATCAGAATCCATGAATGAGTCAGGGACAGCCACAAAAAGGCTGCGTGACTCTCTCTTCTGAACAGACGGTGTGTCCAGGTGCCACAGGGCACTCAACTATGGTTGAGACCGATATGCCATTCATTCCTGCCAGGGATGACTCCCACCATCTGGCCAGCTGGCCCCCACCCTCTTCCCCATCCAAAGCTCAAGATCCAAACTTACAGGAGGACCCACATTACAGACACATGGCCCCCTTCCTGGCGGCCGGCACAGCTCCTTCTGAGAAGGGCAGCTGGAGGGATTGTGGGGTCCAGCCCTGATCCTCCCCCAGTCTAACTTCCATCTCTCCTGCTGCTGCAGCCCCATTTGGCTCCCTTGTTGCTCTCTGGGTCCAATGAGTGCCCACACCCTCCCCACACTCAGGAGATAAGCAAACTCTCTCCCCATCATCCCTTCCCCCTAAGCATCACAGGACATTTAAAACAATTGTCCCAATTTTGGGGTAGAGAATGAGGTCAGGAGGCCCAAGGGGGAACCGCTTGTTGGCGACAGCTGACAGTCTTCATTTCACCTTGAAACTCCTTCCTGGTCCAGGTGGGTGTGTCCTGAGACCAATTTTACAGGGGCGCTACTGTATCGGGGGACAGGGAGAGCAGGAAGGGAATGCACCAAATAGCAGCTTCGGTCACAGGTGCTGCCAGGACCACCCCTAACTGTGCAGTGACTGGGGCAAGAGGACAAATGGGGGCCCACATACATGTTTCTAAATATTTAAAAGTTATAAATCAAGTGAACAACCTGTTAATTAAAATATGTTCTAAGCTCCCACCTTGACAAATACAATTTCACAATGACCTGGAAGACCAGGTTCCAATTTAGAGTCCTCTGACTCCTGGGAGTTTTGCAGGAGAACAATGCTGTGTAGGGAGAGACACCTCCACTCCCACCCTGGCCCCGGCCAGCAACCCCACTTCCTACTGCCAGCAACTTTCTGCACCCCAAGCGACTCATATCCACATATGTGTTCACCTGGCCTCACATCTGAGTTCCATCTTCATGCCTAGCAAACAGCTGCCCCTTAGCTGTCTTCAGTCGTCCCTCAAATCTAGGGGTGCAAGTACTAGTGGCATAACGTGCCCTGAGGAGAACAGGCCCAGGGAAGATGTTTGCATGGGCTGGGAGCAAGCTGGCCACCATCTGGGCAGGGAGCTCCAGAGTGACAGGTCTGGAGAATGTGGCCTTGAAGGGGATGCATAGCCTCATCCCCTTGACCCTGCTTACTCCTCACCCTACAGGGAGAGGGATGGCCAGAGTGGAGCCCTTGAAAGCGCCCAGCTAGGGCACGGGCACCCCCTCCCTTGCCCAGGTTTAAGGGTGCTTACTAGACCCAGGCTTCCCTGGCAGCCTCCAGAGCTCGGGCCAGGGACTGAAGCTGTCTTTCCATTGGAGGGCAGCTTGGACAATCCCCAAACAGGACTTTCAGTCCCTTGCATTATTTATCTTCCTGGAAAAGTTTAGTGCAGCTCGACCCCAACTTGTGGGTTTCTGGACTGGGCAGGGCAGGGAGGTGATGACAACCAGGCATTTTTCTCGGTTGGGTCTCTAAGCCAGTTTGCTCCCCAGAGACACAGCCCCAAGTGGGCTCCTCCTGCCCCTGGTCCCTGCCCTGCTGGGGCCCCTCTGCTCACCCTGGAGACAAAAAACAGGGTGATTAAGAGAGAAGGAGGCGAGGGGCCCTGGGTAGCCCAGACGGGTCCAGCAGAGAGCCAGGGACCAGCAGGGGGCAGGGGCTGGTGGGGTGATGTCGGTGAAGGGCATTGCTCTCTCTGGCCAAGTGAAAAAAAAAACTTCCAACCACCACCACCACCCGCCGCAGACTGGCTTTGCTGTCCCACACATGAGGGGACACTTACACTGGCTGAGCCCTCACCCGGCGCCAGGCACTGGCTAAGCACTCTACGTGCATATTCTCATTTAATCCTTGCAGCCACCCTATGAGGCGGGTTCTATTATTATCCCCATTTTACAGGTGGGAAAGTGAGCTCGAAGAGGTTAAGTAACTTACCCAAAGTCACACAGTAGGTAGAGGAGACAGAACTCAAGTCTAATTGACCCCAAAGTCCCCACTCTTTCCACTATAGTGCATTGCCTCCCAGAAGCAAGAAGTTGGCACGGAAGCAGAAAGGATGAAGGGCAGAGCTGAGACAGAACTTACGATAGTGTGTGTGGTGGAGGGAGACAACAGAATGGGGGAACTAGATAGACAGAGCAAGCTCCCCCATCTGAGGTGGATCTTGGTCTGTCCGTAGGCTTGTGATGATCCCTAGGAGGTCCATGGATCCTGGATGAATCCAGATGGCAGCATACTGACTTCTCTCTGTTCTACAATCCGGGGCCCTCTGCTCTACCCAGACCCAGCACCCAGGCCCAAAGTCTGACTCTCCTTTGTGGCTCAGAGTTCTAAGTATCACATCTGAGCTGCCAGCCCAGGACGTCCTCTTCCAGGAAGCCTTTCTTGAGGTCCTAGGAGGCAGGACCCATTTCCTATAGCTCAAATCCCAACACAGAGGGTGCAAATGCACCCCACATCTACTATAAGGTCCGCTTCTGTGATCACCTCCCCCAGTTGGCTCTGGGACACGGACACAGAAAAAATCTACTCAGTCTCCAGGCTCTGTGGGTTCCCCAGGCCATCTGGACGATCCCCCTCTCCCTTACTCGCGCACATCTGTACCCAGGTGAAAATACAAGATGCAGGTGTCCTGGGGCTCACCAGGAAAGCCAGGCCCCAGCTCAGCTAGGCAGTGGCTCTTACCTCATTAACCCACAGCACAGAAGCCGTTTGGGCCACTTCATCGCTCCCTAAGGGAGGCGGTAGGATGCTGCACTCGGATGAGGCACGGGGCACCGCCAGTCAGTGAGGTTCCTTACCCAGCGGAGGACTGCAGTCACCACCCCCAATCTCTCCTCCAGAAAGCTGCGTGCCTGGGGCCCTGTCGCTTCCCATCCCTCAGAGACCGCCCCGGCATCGGGGACAGCCAGCCGGGACCCTCTAAACTTCCCCAGAGTTTAGTCCCACCTGCTAGATGCCTAGCGTCGGTGCGCAGAGCCGAGAGAGATGTCCTTGCTGTCCTCTGGGGTCCCCCAGTTTTGAGACGAGGGCACAGGACAGGTGGAAGGGGCTGCCTTGTTCTCCTGCGCTGCCCTCGAGGTCCTCAGAGTGGACCAGCGCGCGTCGCTGACTTACCTGCTGGGCAGAGACCGAGCTCGCCGCGCCACCTGCTCTCGCCGCGCTTCGGAGCTCAGCGGCTTCGGGCTGGCGGGGGACGGGGCGGGGCCCTGCTCGGGGGCGGGGCCTGGGCGGGGGAGCCGCGGTCGAGCCCCTCCCTGAGTCTCAGCCGGGTGGGGTGGGCCAGTCCGTCCAGGTGGGCAGAAAGGGTGGAGCATCCGGGCCACGGGGGAGGGTCTGGAGCTCTGGCCTTTCCGAGGCTGGGAAGTTAGGATGCCTGGGTCCTGAGACCTCACGGAATCCCCTCTTTCGGGCAGCCTTGCCCAGAAGCCCTGGAGGCAGTGGCTCCATGTGAAGATCCGTCATTGGAAAAAGAAAACCCAAGAACCTCTTCTTGCCTGAGTTCCCCCTTGCATCTGAACTCAAGAAAGCTCTCCCAGCCTGGCAAGGTGGGTGAGAGATAGAATACTCCCTCTAAAGCGAGGGTCACGCATCCAGCGGTCAGCTGGCTATGTATGGGCTCAGGCCACTGAGGGGACCATTAGGTGCCCAGGTCATCTTTATCCTCAATCCATCTCTCTCCCTGCAACACAGCTGCCCGCTCTGCCCCCAACACCAGCTCAGGTCCCTCAGCTGTCACTGTTTAGCCCTGGAATGACAGGCGTCCGGACTCCGTGCGTCCAGCCGCATTCAAGGCCATTGAGCTTAGCACCCCTAGGCCCCTGCCCCCCTCCCTCTGCCCCCAGTCGCTAATTTTATTGAGCTGTAAAAGGCACGTTCCTGGCAGGGGAGATAACAAGTGAAGGCAAAGTGGGGAGCAGATGGGCAGAAGAAGGGGCCCCTGGAGGTGGAGATGGGACAGGAGGGAGGAGAAGGGTGACTCCTGGAGCCAGGGCCAAGGGACACCAGAGATCAGGAGGAAGAAGGGCCCTAGGGAAGAGGGGAACACTCTGGGGGCATGGAGACCCAAAAGACTGGAACTGGAACTTCAGCCCCTAGTCGGACACGAGGTGGACTGAAGAAAGAAGATGCTGGGGGAGGGAGAGTGCACTATTTCCCATCTACCCTGAGGCAGGACCACTGATGTAGCAGGAGGGAAGCAGGTTAGATGGCAGGAAGGACTGCCATCCTGCTCTCAGATCTCTGCCCTAGCCCCCTCTCTTCCTCTTGAAGGTGACTCCTGCCTGCTGGGCCTCTTACTACAGAAATAGCCTTTCCCTGAAGAATCAACCTAGATCTTGCCTGTCTTTTTCTCTTTCTTTCCTGTTAAAATGAGAACAGAAAATTTAGGCCTTTACAACTCCCTCCACCCCCATGCCTACCTGAGCCCCACCCCTCGAATCCTGGCTCTCAGCCTCTCCCCAGCCCAGGGGAGATGACCTGGGGATTAAGAGAAGGTAGACAGCGGGGCATTGGGGTTGGAGCCTATTATGGGGTGGAGGGGGCAGGAAGGCCTCATTCGTGATGGCTCTCAAATCTAGACTTTTGATGTTCTCTCCAAATAAGGTTACATGAGAGCCATAAAGTGGGGTGTTAAAAAAAAACTTTTAACATTAAAAATATAGCACAAAGCAGATCAGTGGATGGGGGGTGGTGGGGTTACAATGGGAACAATGAAACTTTTGAGGGTGACAGCTATGTTCATTATCTTGACTGTGGAGGAGCATGCAAATGTTAAAACTTATCAAATTAGACACCATAAATATTTATGTACAGTTTATTTTATGTCAATTATACCTCAACAAATCTGTTTTTCAAATACCACATGTTGTCTACACCAATTTCCCATTTCTTTACTTTTAATTTATGGGGAGCCTCAAAAAATAGAAGTGGCCTTCGCAGGGAAGGAATATCGAGGGGCCGAGAGAAACTGGTGATTCCTAGTACAGTGTGGCCATTCTCCTGCCTCAGTCTCCCCTCCATCCAGTGCGTAGGAAAGGGTCTGTGTGGTGTGAGTGGGGTCTGGGGCTGAGATGTGCTTCACCAGGGTGGGGGCCCAAGCCCGCCTGGGCGCCCAGGGTTCCTCTGTACCTGGTCAGCATGGTGCCCCCAGCTGGTGACTCAGGCAGGAGGGGCCTGGACCCAGGCTTTGCCCAGGGGAAGATGGTGGCTGCTGCGGACTCTCCCGCCCCCTGCAGCCTGAGCTGAGCACTGCAGCGACAAGGTGGTCAGTCCAGGGAGAGGTCCGACAGGCTCTGGGCACAGTGCTGCAGGTAGTTGAAGTCAGGTACCGGGAAGGGCACGTGGGACCACTTCTTGGCCTGGACCCGCCCTCGCGGGGTCTCCAGCAGCATGCTGCGGACTTTGATCACTGGCAGCTTCACAGACTTGTAGATCATCTGCATACCCCAGGACTGGGGGTGGGACAGAGACGGCCGGGTGTGGGTCTCTGTCCTCAGACTGGGCTTCTCTCCTCAAGGTAGCGTCCATGAATGCAGGGCCTGTGCCTCCCACCTCAGACTGAGAGCTATCTCCCCCGTCACACTGTGGGCTCCCTAAGACAGGGAGTTGGACCACTCTCCTCAGACTGGGGGCTCCTAGGGGAGGGCTGTCTCCCCCATGCCAGTGGGGGCATCCTGATGTCCTGATGGCAGAGGCTGGGCCTCCTCTCTCAGACCGAGTCTTCTGAAGACTGGAGCTAAGAGCCATGGCCCCAGCACTTACCTCCCCACAGTTCCTGCAGCTAACGGCGCCCCCAGGCTTCCAGTCCTTGAACTCTCTGTCGATGACCACAGCCTTCGGGGAGACTTTGTAGTAGATCCTGGAGAGGAACGGGAGTGGCCACAGCCCTCATAAACCCTCCGAGCCCCAGATCTCATGCCTGCTTGCGGAGCCTCTGCCTGGGCCTTTCTACCTTTCAAGAGGCCCAGACACTTCCCAGGACCAGGAAATCTGATCTTCGAAAAGCTCTGCCTGCGCTGCCTCCATTGCACTCCCTTCTGCCCACGTTCAGGCCTCAGCACTACCCATCTGGGTGATTTCAACAGTCTCCCAAGAGATCTCCCTGCGCCATCCATCCTTCCATCCCATCTCGTCCTTACTCCCAACCCCACGCCATCCTTCCGCCAGCTCATCTTCTAAAATGAGTGATCTTTTAGAGCGATCTCCTAAAAATGTAAATCTGGCCCTGACATTCCGTTGCTCAACATCCCTCCGGGAGCACTGAGTGCCTCCAGGACGAAGGCCCGACCTTCACCGTCCTCCACAGGCTCGGCTGTCTTCTTTCAGAATCTCATCCTTCACAGCCTTCTGCTCAGGTCAACCAGAATTATTCCTGTCGCATCAGCCCCGCCTATACTCATCTCACACTCCAGCCCGATCCACCTTGCCAGACCTAGCCGAAATGCTGCCTCCTCAAATGTGAGCCTGTATGAAGATCCTGGGCACAGTGGCCTGCACACGGTAGGTGCCTAATAAACACTGAACAAATGAATGCATGGAGGGAAGACAAGGGAAGCTTACCCTTTAGAGGACAGAGGAGGAGGGGCTGGCTCAGGGACAACTAGCCCCTCTTGATGTCTTCAGAGTAGGTAGGACCCAGGGGGCCAGCTTGTGGCCCCTCAGCATTTGGCTTCCTGAATTCCAGCTCTTGCTCAACCACATAGTTGCTGTGGGAGCTTGGGCAAGTCACTTAGCCTCTCTGAGCCTCTATTTCCTCATCTGTAGAATGCGATGGTGATAAAACCTGTCTGACCAGACTACTGTGAAAACGCTCTGTAAGTTCCCAAACCCTCCAAGCACCATCTGGATGGGAGGCATTCTTAGTCCCCCTGCACACCCCTCCCCCCTGTCATCCAGACAGCCCCTTCCATAGGTCTCACGAGAAGTTGGGGTTCACGTTGACGTGGTGGGTGCCCTCCACCTTCCGCAGGTCACTCCCATAGCCCACAGCCACCATGCAGTTGATGCAGAGGAGCTGCACCTCGTCCGCCAGGAACTGCCGCCGCTGGCTCTCCCGCTGGGCCGCCTGGGCTGCCCGCTTGACCAGGGCTGCCTGCTGCAGATCCTGGATCTGGGGTGGGAGGGGACACTAGGCGTGATTGGGGCCCAAGAGACCCAACTCCAGGAATGCTCCCAGGGGACACAGAGCTCCCAAAGACCTCAGATCATTAGGACCCAGAAGAGACTTTCCTCGACCCTCCCTGGAGCTTTTAGAAACAGCTCTGGGGCTGGCCAGGCACCCGACTCGGCAGCCTGGGTTCGCAGGTTCCATTCCCGGGTGCGGACCTACACCACTCGTCAGCCATGTTGTGGCTGCAACCCACGTATGAAATAGAGAAAGATTGGCACAGATGTTAGCTCAGGGCTAACCTTCCTCAAGCAAAAAAAGAGGAAGATTGGCAACAGATGTTAGCTCAGGGCAAATGTTCCTCAACAACAACAAAAAAGGAAGCAACTCTGTGGAGAAAAATAATACAGGGGTGGGGCAAAGGTGGGGGCGGGGCAAGCTTTCTCATTGAATCTTTGGCCCTGCTTTGGAGGATTTTGTGCAAAGCTGATTCTTTGAGGCTAACACAAGGCATCATTAATAATTATGCTGGGACAACAGGAGTAAACAGGGACCATCCTGGGCAAGGGGACAATGGTGACCCTGCCTCACGGGAACTGATTCAAGTCCTGGTTCTGGGCTTATTTGTACATGTGTCTTGGTTTGTTTGCCCCCCCCCCACCCCCCGCCCCCCACCACCTGGCTCCAGAAAGGCTGTAAGGCGGCTCTCACAGATACACCAAGTATTTAGTAACAAGGATAAATTAAAAGCCCTGGACAAGGCCTGTTCCCAAGGCATCTGGAGAACAGCCATTGCCTTCCCTGGCAGCCCCACCCCTGGCCTCTACCCATCCATCCATTCACACCCTCCCCAGGTGGGCCAAGAGGGCCCTCAGAGGAAGAGGGGTGCGCATGTGTGTGCAATCAGAGAGCTTCCAGGCAGAGCGTCCTAAGCCCCTCTCCCTGCAGGGCGCACAGGCTGCCCACAGACCTTGGCCTGGTACTCAGCCTCATCCATCTCCTGCACAGCAGCCACTGCCCGTTCCATCAGAGCCTCCAGCTCCTCATTGGTCAGCTCCCGCCGCAGCTCCCGACTGTCCTCAGTTGCCACAAACGAGTACACACTCTGACCAGCCCGGGCACGGCCCCTTGCCTGGAGAGAGAGAGAAGGGAGGGGCCTGAGTGGGGCTGGTGTCCCACCCAGGATCCTTTGAGGGCTGTTGAGAGCGGGGTGGTTGGGCACCTGGACCATGGAGATCTCGTTGGTCAGGAGCCCATAGCGCACCACCACATTGCACTGGGGGATGTCCAGGCCCTCTTCCGCCACACTCGTGGCCACCAGGAGGTTCAGGGTGCCGACCCGGAACTTACGGATCACTTCTTGCTGTTCCCTCTGGGGATGGGGGAGGAGAAAGAGGATGGTGCATGAGGTGGGGTCAGGCCCACCCTCCTGCCAGCCCAGCCTCTTCTGGTTCAGCCCTTTGACTCACAATCTTGGCCCTTTCCCTAAGGACCCTGTGTCTCCACCTCTATCTCCAAGTACACCCCATCCCCACCCCAAGATCTTGCCCATTTTCCCAGGTGACCATCTAACCCCTCTCTCCCCTAGGGACTCCCTATGGGTCCCTGCCTCTCTATCCAGGAGCTCTCAGGACCTAGCCTTCTCCTGCAAGGGACCCCAGGCCCCTGATTCCCTGTCCCAAGGACATCATTCACCTCTTTTCCTGCAGCTCCCCAAGCCTCTGCCTTTCTGCCCCCAGGGAACCCCAGACTAGGGGGACCTTCAAAACTGGGGATTTCAGTGTCCATCTCTCTCCCCCAGCTCTCTGCCCTCTGCCTGGGGATAATCAGCCTCCTGTCTCTCTGTGAAGACCACAATCCATCCCCTTTTCCCCTAGGGAGCCCCCCAGCCTCAGCTCCTTTCCCCAAAGCCCACACCTGGGTCATATGGGTGCTCTGGCTGCTGTTCCCAGCCCCAATCAGTGTCTGGGCCTGGATGTCCACTGTCTGCAGGCCAGGCTGGTGCTGCAGCCAGAGCAGGAGGGAGCGAGCGCTCTGGCGGGTTCGGGTGAAGATGATGCCCCGGGGGTTCTCGTTCCTGAACTGCTTCTTAAGGATCTGTTCCAGCTTCTCCAGTTTAGGGTTCTCTGGGCCACAAGTTGCCAGGCGGGCCAGCTCATTCTTGTGCTCTGCCAGAAAAGCCCAAAACAGGGACAGGACTCAGGCCTGGAGATGAGATGGGATGGGATGGGATGGGATGGGGTGGGGTGGGGTGGGGGTTGGATGGGATGGGGTGGGCAGGGCAGGGCAGGGCAGGGCAGGGTGTGTGCTCACAGGGATAGGATTGCAGGAGTACAGAGGGGGACCGAGGATAACTGCTCCTGCCTAATTCCCCTTGAGCAGCACCAAGAGCACATTGAAGGACACCCTATGCCTGCGCAGCCTCAAGGCCAGCCAGCCTTACACCAGGGGCCTACCGTAGAGGACTTTTTGCCCACATACCTCAGGCCAACACTCCTCTTCCACCTAAGTACCAGGATGACCCTTGACCTTTTCATGTTGACCTCAGCTACCCAAGACTGACTCCACCTCAGGTCTCTTCAGAAAGATCCTTGCCCCCCCCAAACCCCTTGTGCTAGGGCCTCTAGCCTTAAATTTCATCTCTGGCCACCTCATGTCCCAGTTCAAAGATATCACACACCCCAGACTTTCAGGGACAGTCCCAATTAAATGGTTTAAAAAAATCTTTGTCAATAACATGAATTAGTTTTTACATCTATGCAAACCTTCACAAATAAGGGCATACATCTTTTGTCATATCCACAGCTTTGACTTTAGGTTAGAAAAATAGGGCGCCTGTACCCTCACTGGTACCTTCCAAATCCGTGTTGGCGCCCGGTTCTCACCCCTCCCGCCTCCCCGAGAGCCTCACCATCGAACAGCGCCAGCAGCCAGCGCTCGGCATCCAGGACCTGCGTCTTAGTGGCACGCTCCCAGTCGTAGAAATCCTGCAGCGTGGCCAGGGCGTCCACGGCGCGCACCGTGTCGTGGATGAGCAGCGCGTCGTTGTAGCGCCGCAGGTGCAGCGCGTACACCCGCCGCTGCTGGAGCCCCGCCGCAGCCGCTGCGGGCGGCACGGGCGCAAGGGCTGAGTGGCCACGCCCCTCCAAGGTCCGCCCCCACCTAGGCTCCGCCCCCAGGCAGGCCCGGTCCACAGCGCCCCCACAGCCGCCTCGCCCTCCGCCCGGGCAGCCCCTCTCACCAGTCTGGCTCAGCTCCACCACCTGCTGCTCGTACATCTGCGTCCCGAAGTCCCGGCTCAACTCGGGCATCTCCAGATGGTCGTGGACTTGGTCCATGAGATTCTTCAGCTTGTCCCCAAATGGGTCCTGGAGAGAAGAGTGCAGGGATTCCCATACACCTCAGGGGAATGGGCACCCAGTGGGGGCGCTGATCTCCACGGGAAGCCGCGCCGCTACTGGCTACTGCCGTCACGTCGGTGTTGGAGAGCAGGGAGCTCCTGGCTGGAGGCAGGGGTCAGGTTCCTGTACCGCTCCTGCTCTGTCTGCACCTCCTATGTCCCCTTGACCTCTGGCCTGAGCACTGTGAGGTCTAGTCCTTGCCCAGCCCTGTCCTAGCAGACACCAGGCAGTGTTAGCATGGCAGGAGAGAGCTCCTAACAGCCTTGGCACAGAGAGCCCCAGCTTTATGGTTTGCAAAGCACTCTACAGTGTGCCCAGGGTTTTGACAGATGCTCACGGTGGCATGTGAGTCAAATCAAACAGAGGCTGTGGGCATGGGCTGCATGTGCCCCATTTCACAGAAAGGAGAAATGGAGGCTCAGATACATAAGCAAGTAACCTGAAGTCACAGAGCTCCTGAGGGTAGAGTCAGGGCTCAACCCTGGGGGCCCTAATTTCACACCAGACCCCACCTCCACCCTGTGCCCATCCCTTCACACACCTGGCTGCGCCTTTGGCAGACATCATACTGTTTGCAGGGCTGGGGGCTGTGTTCCTGCAGCTGGGGGCGGTGGTTCTGGGGTGACATGATGCGCCACGTGTCCAGATTGGCACAGAGCTGGGGCAACAGAGAGGGGCTCATTGGAATGGAGGGGGTCCCGTGGGGACAATGGGCAGAGCTCTGGGGCAGGATGGGTCCAGCTGAGGCAGGGCCATTGGGAGTGGGGATTCATATATTCAACAAATATTTATTGCCCGCCCTCTCTGTCCTGGTGCTGGTGTCTAGGTACTGGGGAGACAGAGCATCTTAGACTGGAGTTGAGGAGACAGAGGATAAACCATGAAGAGCAACAGAATGAGAGAATTTTAGTGTTAACGAGCTCTGAAAAGAATGAAATTGGATGGTACGATAGAGTGCAGGGGGGTGATCAGGGAAGATCAGGGAGAGGTGACATTTAAGCTGTTCCCTGAATAACAAGAAGGAGCCGGAAAGGTAAAGTGCAGGGGGAAGAGCATTCAGGGCAAAAGGAATGGCAAGTGGAAAGGGAGAACAGCCAGGCTGAGACGCTGGAGATACAGAGAGAAGGCCAGTGTCATGGGAGTGAGGGCAAAGGGGGAAGAAGTGAGGCTGGAGAGGCAGGCAGGGGCGAGGTCACAGGGAACTTTGTAAGGCAGAGTAGAGAGCTGGCAGTTTATCCTAAGTACAGTGAGAAGCTACTGGAGCCTGGAGCTTAGGTGAGGAAGGGGCCCGTCCCTGCCTGAGGGAGCCTGGTAGGGCTGGTGGGCATGGGGTAGGGCAGGCCAGGGAGGTCCTAGGGGGTCAGGTTGGGGGAGGGTCGCAGGGACCAAGCTGACCTGCAGGATGTGGTCAATGGCCCCCTCGAGCTTGGAGGCCCCGCCAGTGCCTGGGGAAGCTGTGAGACCCAGCACCTGGGGCAAGGGCAGTGTCCTCTGGAGTTTATGCTCTAGGTACCGGCTCAGGATGATGTTGTAGACAGTGTCTTTGTGCGTGTGGTGACACTCGTCCACCACAAGCAGGGAGAAGGCTGGGAGCACAAGGGGAGAAGACTGTGACCCACAGACCCTTCCCCCCCCCCCTGATAAGTTTTGTTTCATGTATTCCCCACAACTCATCTACGAACTCCCTCCTCCTTTCACAACTTGCAGCCAGTCCCCAGAGAATGGGCCAGGCAGGGATAATTTATCTCCATTTTAGAGATTAGTAAACTGAGGCTCAGCCGGGGGACGGGACTCACCCAAGATCCTGCACTGTAGCCAGGTCTGTTTCTACTAGGGTGTATGCTGGAGTTTGGTGAATGGGGAACCCCTCACATCTCTACTACAAGTGCCCTGGGGGTGGCAGGCAGGGGAGCCTCAGGTGCACACCCTTTCCCCCTGCCCACAGCCCTCACCATTGAGCTCCACGTGCTCCTCTTCCTCAGAGCTTGTCAGCGCCATCTGCAGCAGCTCAGCTGTGCAGATGAGCAGGTCATGGTGCCGGGCCAGGTGGCCAAAGCCAGCTCGTGGCCCCATGTCCCCACTCAGGGTTGTGATGGTCCAGCGTTTGTCCAGCATCCGGCTGAACTCCTCACAATGCTGGGTCACCAGGTGCACCTGGGGATGGAAAATGAGATGGGGAGAAGCAGCTGCATCACGGGCAAGTGGGGTTGGGGGAGGCAAGGACCGGAATGGGTGAAGATAGGTGAGCTTAGAGTTGGCCACAGCAGCTCTGGAGTTCTGTCTTGAGGCACCCGTGGAGCTAAGACCCCACTGAGGGGAGGGCAAACCACTCACCCTGTTGACCAATACAACCACCTTGGCTCCATCCACAGTCTCCAGATGCCTCTTGGCCACATAAGCAGCTGCCCGCGTCTTCCCAGTACCCGTGGGCAGCCATATGATGATATTCTTGCCCTCCAGGGCAGGCATAATCACCTCCCACTGGTAGGGTCGCAGCTCCATTCTGGGAATGGCAGGGGATTCAGACCGCCAGGCCCCACACCCCTCCCCACTCCCGGCCAGCCCAGTCCGGTACAGAGAGCTCTCTTTGCCCAGGACTCTATCCTGCCTGAGGGAGGTGGGGCAGGGCACCGCAGGGACCCACCAGGAGCCTGATCTGGCCAAGAGGGGAGACAGGAGTAACAGAGACTACACCGGCCCCCTGCCCAGCCAGGTCTCACCTGCACCACCTGCGGAGGGCAGCCCCCCTGGGTTTGCTTGGTTTATTTAGCCCAGCCCGGATGCCGCTGGGCTCTGCTGAGATCGAAAATGGAAAGCGAAACTTAGGGGAGGAGCCAGCCCAGCCGGAGCTTGGCTTCAGGAATCTCCCTTCCCTGCCCCGCAGAAAAAACTCCTTGTGCACACTTTGGCAAGGGGACAGAAACACTGACAGTAAAGTCGAGTCTCCACACCCCCACCCCTGCCCCTTCTGGAGTCAGCTGTAACCGTGTCCACCCAGGCAGAGGCAGCCAGGTAGAGATTCTGACCCCCGCCACCCTGGAACCTGGAGTAGGAGCAGGGACAAGCAGGGGGCTGCAGCCAGGCAGGTCCCATCACCCCAGGGGCCCGGGACTAGGCATGAGGCTTGCTGCACCAGGTTGAGGCGGGTGTCCCAGCACCACTGGGGGCTTTACAGGCTCCAGCCTGCAGGAGGTACTGGTCAGGGTCAGCCTGCTATGTCCGAGGACTCTACCCAAGGAACAACTACACAGAAGAAAAAAAGAGCTTTATTGTTCCCTCCAAAGGATTAATGCCAGGAAATGAATGGTCCCCACGGCCCCCACCCCTGGGGGACAGACAGAACAGTGCAGGGCAGGCAAGGCGTGGTCCCTCCAGTTCAGGTTGAACTTCCAATCTTGAAGCCCCCTCACTCAAACTAAAATTGGCAGTCCTGCCCCTGGGGAAACAGCGACCAGGGCCACGCCCTGGCCTCCCAGTCTCCACAGCTCCACAGGGACCAGGCCTGGGGACCACCAGCCACTCTAGCGGGGCTGGGTCTCAGACCCATAAGACCCCTCCCCAAGGTCAGACACAATGAAGGGTGGGACAGAGCTGCAGGCTTTGGGTGCCTGAGGGTCCCGAAAGGGCTGCAGGGCCCCTGGCTGGAACGTGTCAAGCTGAGAGGGCCCTGGGCGCCAGCTCAGAGCCCGAGGTGGAGATGTCCCAGTGAAGGTGGTCCAAAGTGGACTACTTGTCGATGAGCCCCCCCTCCTTGAGCTTGAAGTAGAAGAACTTCTCCAGGGCACTGGCGCAGCGGCAGTACTCGCTGTCCGGGGGGTTGTACTCGCGGCAGTTGGCGATGACCCGCTGCAGGTCAGCCACAAAGAGCTTCCGTGTCACATAGTAGCGGCTGCGCAGCCGCTCCGTCATGGTCTTCAGGTCTGGGCAGCAGGAGAGAACGGGCACGCCTTGAAGAGACTGAGGAGAGCGGGGCTGCCCGCCGGGGTGGGTCACCGGGGCCTGTGTGGCCCAGTGAAGGCAGGAGCAGGAGTCGATTTGGGGGCAGAAGTGGAAGGAGGGGATCAAATGGAGCGTCCTCACCGATGGGGAAGCGGATGACCTCGTAGTAGTCTGGGGCCTCCGACTTCTTCACGGGCTCCATGAAGGGCCAGGCACTGGGGTGTGACTGGAGAGGAGAGCCAAGCTGGGGCCAGGCCCACCCTGCCCCATGCCCAGCTCGTGACTGCCACCCACCCCACACTAGGCCATAAAGCCACAGCCACTGGCGCAGGGCCCCCCAGAAGGGAACCTGGTCTCCCCACCTTGATCTGGGCCAGCAGGTTTTTGAGGGTTGTATAGAGCTGGTCAGGGTCCTTCAGCTCCTTCCTGGGGTGAGAGATGCCAAGTCTGCGGCTCCTGATCCCTGTGCCTCCCCCAACACCCTCTCCCGCCACACAACACTCACCCCTTCTCCTTCCCAAGCGGCTTCCAGCCCGTCTCTCCTGCAAAGCGGGCAGTGGGGAGAACATCCCTAAGAAAGCCTGATACACCCCAAGCAGCGCACCCTGCTCCCCCCACCAAAACCCCTGCTCACGGATGCCAGGGACGCTCTCCACAGGGATCTGCCTCACGCCTTCCTTGAAGCAGCTGAGCCCGGGATAGACCTTTCGGATCTGGGCCTGTTTGCGCTCAATCAGCTTCTTGATGATCTGAGGAAAGGAAGGGTCTGAGGGGGAACCCGGCCCCAGCCACAACCCTCCCAGGGCCACTGCCAGGTCCTGCCCCTCCCCTCCTAACTTCTCCAAGAGGCAGAGCAAGAAGCAAGATCTTGGCCCGTCCCCACCTCACACACGCACATGTGGCACCCATCCACATGTGTGTTCACCCCGACTTGTACATTCACGAAAAGCCCCATGGACAAGTCCAAGAGTGTGCGCACGCCCACACACACTCACACACACACACACACACACACACAACCTCCTTCTGCTTCTTGATGATGTGGGACAGCTCCGTGTAGGGGATCCGAGGATTGAGCTCACACTCCATCAGTGTTGCACCCTCGTAGTCCTTGATATAACCCAGGTAGCGGCTCTTGGGCACCTTGATGTCCTTGGAGAAGCCCTAGGGAGGGGACAGTTATGGCCCAATCCATCAGCAAGGCTTTTCCAGCTTCAACGGGCCCCCCCGCAGAAGCACCTGAGGGGCAGGGCATGCCATGTCCCCTCTTCCCAATTCCTGGACCCCCTATGGTACCCAGCACAGAGCTCTGCACTGTGCAGCCTCGATTACTCTGTCCCTGGAAAGGTTCCAGGTCAGCTGCCCCTCCCGACTCACCCCTGGGAGTCTCCGGATTCTTCCCGCCTGCCCTACTGCCCGACAGGACCCTGTGCTTCACTGGGGCAGCAGCAGTGGGAGGGAGACGGGCATGAAGGACTTCCCCACAGGTGCTGAATGGAACAGGGGACACGAAGGGACTCCCACTGCATCCACACCAGGGGGCTGGACAGAATGACCCACAGACCCTGGCAGAGGGCGGGGGCGGGGTGAGGGTCACCTGCTTTTTAAAGTAGCCGATGGCGTACTCGTCGGCGTAGGTGAGGAAGTAGAGAATGTTGTGTTTGATGTGATACTCCTTCAGGTGGTTCATGAGGTGAGTCCCATAGCCCTGGGGGGAGGGCAGCAGGGCTCAGCAGGGGGCGCGGGCCCAGCACTGGAGGGGTCTCAGGAGGGCCCAGAGCAGAGGGGGCGGACTGGACGGGAGGTGGGGGGGGCAGCGGGTCCAGGGCAGCTAGGAGGAAAGGCGGCCAGCGGAGGAAGAGGAGCTTATGCGGAGAAGAGTGGAGGACCCCGGATTTCTAAGCACCTCTTCTGGGCCAGGTGTGGTGCTTCACAGACCACTTCTCACATTACCCCAAGAGGCAGGTATCACTACCCCCACGCGACAGTAAAACCCAAAACTCAGCAACGTAGGAAATGGTCAGACGGCCAGCCACGGCAGGGCCAGGATCCAAACCCAACCAGGAAGCTCTTGTCCCCAGGCCACTGATTCCCAGTCCCTGAGCCTCAGAACTGGGGGAAAGGCCAAGGGGAACGACAAGGCCCTGCTCATCGCAGCGTCTGAACCCTGCAGAGACACTGTCTCCCACACACGCCAGGACCAGTGAGGCAGCAGCAGACCTGGGTTAGGTTCAAAAGAGAACAAGGGACCCGACTAGTGAGTCCGTTGTGATGATTAAAGGGCAGAAACCAGGACTAGCACCCAGCGCAGGGCTACTATAAAAAGGACTAACTCCCCAACGTACGCGAAGGTTCTGGTGATGAAAGAAATGTGGGACCATTTGAGCGTGGCTGCTTCTTGGGATCCATTCGCCAACAGGTGTTGCCTTAATCCAGTTACCAAACTACAACTGCCACCTGGTGGGGGTGTGAGGAACTGTCTGGCCATTAACAGGAGGTTTGAGAGCCTGCTGTTCTGACCTGATCCAAACTCAGAAGCAGGTGGTGGGATGGGGCTAGGGCCACAGGCATGCGCTCACCTTGACCTGCTCATTGGAGGTGACAGCACAGAAGACAATCTCCGTGAAGCCCTGGGTGGGAAACATGCGGAAGCAGATCCCACCAATGACCCGCCCGTCCTTGATCAAGGCCAGAGTCTTATGCTTCCTGAGGGGAGAGGGGACAGGTCAGGGCTGTGACCTGTCCCCTAAATGCTCCCCAGTCCCCACGGCCCTGGGGGCCTGAGCTGTACGCAGTGCTGGGAACTGAGGAGCAAGAATTCCCAAAGGTTGGAGGAAGAGGCCAGGGAGAAATGGGGAGGCCAAGGAGGAGAGGCGCCTGGGTGTGGTGCCCTGGGGTTTGGGCTCTGCCAGGGACGCACGGGTCAAAGACGAGGCGGGCGATATACTCCTTGGGCATGCGCGGCAGCTGGTGGGAGAAGACATTCTGCAGCCCCACAAGCCAGAGCAACACCCGCCGGTTGGCCTTGGGCGTCAGCGAGTTGCCGATGACATGGAACTCGATGATGCCGCGGCGCTCCTCCAGGCGGGCTGTCTCGTCCCGGGCTGCGTTGGCTGACAGCAGGCTCGTCTGGATACCAGAGGAGGGGTGGTGAGCTAGGGTCTTGGTGGGTGAGGCCCCCTTCCCCGCATCAGTTAGCAAGCCAGGCTGCCCACCTCGGGCCCCAGCATGGCGGCAGGGTCAGTGATGGTGAGCATGACCTCGTTGACCAGCTCCATGGGAATGTCGCCCATCACACGGAGCCGCTTGGCATCCTCCAGGGTCAGGTTCTCTGGGAGCTTCCTCTTCTCGCCTGCTGGGGAGGTTGGCAAGGTCTCCCAAGGATGGGGAGAGAGGTCGGGGGAGGGGTGAATGAGGAGCAGATGTCAGGGGTCAAGTACCCACCTGGCATGGGCTCAGCCCCTCCAGAATCCAGACTCAAGGAGCTGTTGCTGCTCCCACCCATGGTGGGGCTGAAGATGGGGGCACTGGGAACAACAGCTGCGCTGACTGTAGCTGAGAGACAGAGAGAAAAATCAGCAGACGGGGTCAAAGGTGTTGGTGGGTCCTGAAAGGGATCCGGGCCCTCCAACCCCTGGGTGAGCCGTCCTGCACTTCCTCACTGCTACCACTCACAACCCGTCTTCCACAGCGGGGGCTGAGCTCAGTCAGGAAGGCCAAGCAGAGATCCTGCAGGGCCTGCTGTGGTACATACCTGGCCGGGGCACCAGCTGGGTCCCCTCTGAGGGCGGCATGGTGAAGCCCGATTCCCAGATCGGAGAGTTTGCCCCATAGATCTCCTCCTCCAGCATGGACAGGAATCTGTGGGGAGGGTAGGTCTGTCTCACAACTCTGTTCTCCAACCAAGGGAGCAGCCTGGGCCAGACACCAGAGGGACTGGAGGCGGGTCAAAGAGACAGACCCCGCTCTCAGGGAACTGGGAAGCTAAAAATGTAGACAGCCTCTGCCTTGAGACTAGGGGCAGGCACAGCCCCCTGCCTTCTAGGAGTCTGTAGTCACAGGTAGGACAGGACAATCCAGGACAGAAATCAGAGGACCAGTTTCCCACGGTGGACGGCACAGGGAGACAGGGTCTGAACTGACGCTGTCCTGTGCTGTGTGGTCAGGCAGGGCACCACGTCACCCTGGGTCTCAGGATCAAAATGGGGCTCAGAATCCACCCCTCCTGCCACCTCTTGTTCCCACCTGGTGGCAGAAGAGGAGCGCCAGAGGGCCAGGATTAGTCAGCACAGGCTTCTTGAACTGGGTAGCTACAAGCCAGGCTTAAAACGAAAGGAAGGTGTGGCAAAACAGAGGAAAACCTTACAGAAAGGACTAGAACAGGGATGGAAATAGGTTCCACCTCAAGTGGTAAGCTCTGGTTTCTTGGAGTACTGTGGTGGGAAGGATTCTGAGGCTGTGT
The DNA here is from genome assembly GCF_041296265.1 of Equus caballus. Taxonomy (NCBI): domain Eukaryota; kingdom Metazoa; phylum Chordata; class Mammalia; order Perissodactyla; family Equidae; genus Equus; species Equus caballus. The sequence continues at coordinate 20,819,929 of NC_091694.1, read as the reverse complement.
CCAGGCCCCGTGGGAAATAATTAGTAACATCTACCAGGGTGTGGGCAGGGGTAGTGTTAGCACTCGGGCCATGTACCTGCCATCCCCAGACTAGTACACGCAAAGGCAAATGCTAGCAAGGTGCGTCTGGGCCATGGGCAAGTCTGCCAGGTAGACGCCCAGATCCCAGAAGGCTCATGGAGGGAGAGGAGGGACCAATCCAGGAAGCCTTCCTGGAAAAAAGGGGACAACAGGGAGGATGTGAAGTTGGGGCAAAACCCTGATAGGCCAGAACGAGCCTTACTTGGGGAAGTGGGTGAGGATGAGGGTCCTCTTCTCGGGCACCAGCTTGTCTTTCTCCACCCGGAACTTCTCCAGCAGCTGCCGCCGGGTCACAGTGAAGATGGAGCGGAGAAGGCTTCGCCCAAAGACGTGAGTGGTCTCGTAGCGGGGGAGGCTATCGCAGCTCTGGGGCACATGGCAGTAACAGAGCCATCTGTGGGGAGTGGGGAGGTGGTGAGAGTGGAAACCACTGAACCCAGGTTATGCCTATGAGCCTCCCCCGCTGCTATCCCTGGCTGGGCCTACCTGGTATAGTTGACCTTGTAGGTAGCCACGTCCTCGGCCTGAGACCTCTGCCGAAACTGGGCAGGCGTCTCAAGCTTCCAGTAGTTAAGGCAGAGCAGGAACATCTTTGAGAGCTCGAACATCGTCTGCCGCTCCCGCGGAGCCAGGTGACTAAACTTGTACTGCACAAAGTTCAGCACACCCTGAGAAGGGGCAGGCAGAGACAAAACCAGGAAGGAGGGGTGAGCAGCCAGCTGGGTTCTTATCCAAAAACAGGTGTTTCCCAAGGGCAAGGGCCAGGCTCTCCACTCACTCTGGGGCTCTCTGTGAAGAGAAACTGTGCCCTCTCCCCACTCCCATGCCCACCCTGAGGTTAGTGCAAAATGTCCTCTCTTCCTGAACCTCTCCCCTGTTCTCAGCTTGAGGATGGAGAACACAGCCTCCCCACTCTTCCAAGATGCCCCCAGTTCTCTTACCACCTTCCTCATCCCACCTGCTCAATATTAGGCTTCTCAAATGGGGGGCTGCCCAGGGAGCCCTCCACCACAGGCCGGGTCATCTGCAGGATGCATTTCCGCAGGAGCTGGAGGAAGAGGAACAGGGAGGAGCGGAGGTCAGCAGAGCTCAGAGCTGCAGATGCCCCCAGCCTCGCCTCCTTCGCTCACTCACACTCCCGGAGGAAGCTCACCTTGAAGAGGTAGAAATAGACCTGTTTAGTGTCTGTGTCCTCCTCCTTGTGAACAGACATGAACAGATTCTCCACGTCCACCACCATCCCCAGAAGCCGGTTAATCTCATCCTCTGACACATTCTCCAGGTGGGACACATGGTCAGCTACAAGGACAGATGGCAGCAGAGGGAAGAAGGAACAGAAGAGATCAACAGGGCTTCCTGCCTCCCTACATTGCCAGCCAAGATTCACCTTCAGTCCCTCCAACCAGGGTGACCAGCAACGAGACTGACTGCTCCTGCGTCAGCCCTTGGGTGGCCTCTTGTCTCTTCTGGGCTGGCAAATTTCCTTTCTCCTCCCTGGGGGATACACGCTCCCAACCCAATCCCTCCTTAGGAGGAATCTTTGGTTTTTCAGAGGTGAAGCTCTGTGACACTTAAGTCATCCTGTCCAAGCAGGACCCAGCACCTGCCCACCCTCCCCAGCTCCAAGGGCACTACCTGCCTTACCCAAGGGGTGTTCACAGCTGCGGCACAGCTCGCTGAGGTTGGCAGCTGGCTGCTGCAGGTCCATGCGAGGAGCAGTCGGGGGCTTGGGGTTTTTCCAGCCATTACACTTGCAGGTTTCATTGGCCTGGAGGCAGAAGGATCAGTCAATAACCCTGTATCCCGGGACGAGGAGCCGCTCCCCAGCCAGAGCTTTGCCACCCTTCCCACCCGAGCCCTAGGATGCCCCAAGCCCCGCCCCTTCTCACCCCAGGCCCCGCCCCCACCTTGCAAGCCGAGAAGACCCCTAGCTTCTCAAGCTTCTTGGCGCGCGGCAGTCCCCGGACTTGCGCCTTCCTCTGGCTGGCGCGCTGCTGCTGGCTCAGGCCAGGTCGAGCCGGATCCCCCCCGCTCCCGGTCCCCCCACTTCCTACCCCGGGCCCCCCCGTCCCTGTGCTCCCGGCTGGGGCTGCAGCTGGGGCGGGGGCTGGTGCCGGAGTGGGAGCCGGAGTCGGGGCCGAAGCCGGGCTAGGGGCAGGAGTCGGAGTTGGGGCCGGGGCTGGAGACTGAAGGGTACGGGGCTGTACGGCCGGAGCCGGGGCCGACGCCTGGGAAGGTTCCGCCATGGCCTCCCCCGCAGCGGAGCGCAGCGCGGCGCGGCGCTCCCAGCCCTAGGGCCGCATGGGCAACGGGCGCACAGTGCGCAGGCGTCGCTGTCCCGGAGTATGATGGGAGTTGTAGTCTTCCACCGCCGGTCTCTTCGCCTCCAGCTTCCAGACTTTTCTGCCCTTTTGGTCCCAGACAACCAAGCAAGGCCCGAGTTAACACTCCAGATTGACCCCTCCTCACTTCTAGTCCCTCTTGAAGGCTTCCGACAGAGTCCAGATCGCTGTCTCCCTGGGGACAAGGAGAAGCGTCCCAGAAAACGGGCTTCTTTTTGGGGGAATCTTGGGTTCTGCCCACCTCCCGAGCCCGAGGGTGGAAGTGCAGGCCTGGGGCCTGAGGTGGCGTTAGCTCCTGTCACATCTCCCTCCCACTCCTACCCGACCCTGTCCCACATGTCCCCGGACACAGAATTGCAGCTACAGTGGAGATTAAGTAGCAACAGTTCTATTTCTTGACCTGTGTGCTCTTTTCGCGATAATTCAGCTGTACCCTTCTGTGCACTTTTCTGTATGTACATTGCATTTCAACAAAAAGGGTTTATTATAAAAGCCCTGAAAGCCAAAGGCTACCGAGGTGGGGTTGAGGTAGAGGCAGAGGAGGGCAGAAGCTTTCCTGCGTCTGGGAAGGCTCTCCTCCCACAGTGTGGGCACCGCGAGGGCAGGGCCCGTCTTCATCTCTGTGGTCCCAGAACCCAGTCCTGAGCCTGGCACAGAAGGCCCAGGGTGGATGAATGAAGGAAACCGAGGAAGACGCATTCACTTCCCCATCCCCGTGTGTCACAGGATTGTGCATGGTCAGAGAACGGCATCACACTCGGATGGCTCTGTTCAGGGGACAATCCTTGCCCCCAGGCCTGATTCCTGGAAGAGCAAGAACAGGGAGACTCAATCTCATATCCGCTCTGTGCTGGTGACCACTCCAGGGTCGCGCTCACACACGTCCAGTCTCGTTTAGTCGGTCCAGTTGGGTCACGGCCCAGGGCCGCCTGGGCCCTCTGATGGAGAAGGGGGAGGGCCCGAGAAAGGGGCAGGATCCAGGATAAAAGCAGCAGCGGGCGCTCCAGGGCGGCTGACAACCTGACCCGTGCATAGCTGACGCCAAACTCTAACAAAGCGAACCCTTATGGAAGCGAAGGAAGCCCGGCTGAACAAAGCCGAGCGGCGCAGGGGTCGCGCAGAGCCGAAGGGGAGCCGCGCGGGGCCGCGTGAGGCCCCTCCTCTCCCGGTGTCCACGCCCCTGCCCGAGCGCACGCTCCGAGCCTCGCGCCTTTGAACAGCAGTTGCTCACTCGGATGCAACGGGTCGGTAGCGGTCTCCCCAACGGGAGCCAGGTGGCGTCCCGGCGTCCCAGCGTGGCCCTTGCCGAACAGAACCAGGTGGCCACACTGCCGGTGCGGCTGCTCCGGGACGATGTGGCAGCTGTGCCGGACGATGTCCATGCGAAGGATGGCTTCCAGATGAAGGTGAATGCCCGCGGCTTCACCCCCGAGGAGCTGATGGTGCAAGTGGACGGCAGATTCTTGATGGTGACGGGCCAGCGGCAACTGGAGGGCTGCAGCTCAAATGGCTACAGCTACCGCATGGCGCAGCAGGTGCACCAGCAAGTGCAACTACCGCCAGACCTGGATCCCACTGCCATGACCTGCTGCCTGACCCCCTCTGGCCAGCTGTGCTTCCGAAGCCAGTCCCCAGCGCTGCCTTCCCCTGAAGCCCAAACAGGACCGTCCCCAAAACTCAGGAGCCGCGGCTCTAAGAAGGGTTCCAACCTAGCCTGAGCCAGTAAACCACCACCGTAGTGTGCAGCAGCAACCTAGTGTCCGTGGTCTTTTCTCTGTGATGCGGTCAGAGGTAGAGATAGAACAAAGGTAGAGGGAGGCCAAGTGGTGGGCCCAGGGAGGCAGGAAAGGCACCTCAAGGTGGTGGTCCACCAAGAATCAGGCCTCTGTGGCCCTTGGAGGAAGCTGGGAGGGACAGTGTTGCCCTACTCAGCTCAGCTCACTGCCTGGACCAAGAGCCCCAGCCCTTGGCAGCTGAGAGCAGCAGCTCCAGCAGGGAGCAGCAGAGGGCCAGGAGGGCCCAAGCATCACCTGGCTCCAGAACCAGCAGAGGGCCGAGAGGCCAGGGACCAGATGACTGGACCTGGTATGGGGCTGCTGTCTTGGGCTTCTGACCAGTCCAAGGTTCTAGAGGTCATCGGTGTTCCTTCCTCTTCAGAGAAGAGGTTGAGAGGACTCAATGCCTCATGGGCATGGTATAGACTAACCAAAAAAGCCCAAAGATGTTGTTTTTGGTCTTTCAGAGACCAGCAATTTTCAAATGTAAACTGCACATCACCCCAATATAATCTGGAGGGGGTGGGGGAGAGGCAAATGCAGGACCCTCAACTGCAAACTTGGTGAGATTCAGGTCACTCTTACCTCCACCCCCACCCCATCAGAGCTGATAACAGTAAGGGCCTCTTTCTCTTGGTTACCATAACCACGAGCATCCCCTCATGGTGTGTGTGTGTGTGGGGGGGGGCGGCTTTTGTTTAATAGGATTCAGTGGTTCATTTGAATTAACTTCAAGTAAGCCAGAGAGGATATGGTCTGATAAACTCTGCCAGAGAAAGACAAGGAAGACAAGCGGAAGGTCGATCGATCGGCTGACTATATTGACAAGATACTGATTGGTTACATGTTGAAGAAAACATACAATACAAAATACAGAAAAAGTTGGTTCCATCCCCTCCCACTCCCCCCTTACCCACCCACCCCCAAATACTCATCATCGTGATTTGGTCAGAACAGGGCTCAGAGCCAGAGGTCGGGGGCGAGGGGGTTGTGGGCAGTGGGTTCATGGCTGTCACAATAACGCTGTGGTAATGCTGTGGTTTCTCCCCCGGCTGAGTCAGGGGGTGGGGGGGGGCTACAGCCTGATGACAGCCAGCTGAGGGAAGAGCTGCCTCTCCCTTCTCTAGCCCCGGCACCTGCCCCACCACCCAGAACCAGCCCGCTCCAAACACAGTAAGGATATGGATGCTCTTGCTGAGTCTGCTGATCAGCAAGAGGGAAAGAAGGGCAACTGCTCCAGCCCCTGCCTCCCCATATATAAGGGTAGGGGACGGGCACGTGGCTACTACCAGCAAAAGAAGAGTGGGAGAGCAGTAGACAGGGCAGGAAGTGGGAAGAGCAGAAGATCATATATATTAAAAAAGTGACTTAAGACTTAAAATTGAATTAGTATTTGTACAGAAAGGTGCAGGTGGAATAACTCACTCCAGCCTATGATCAAAATTATACGGAGAAATCATGGTGGACCCCTCCCCCTGCCCCCCCAGCGGTGGCCCGAGTTGTTAAGTGCGATTGGTTAGAGTGGATTCCAGTCGGGTCGTTCAGGCGGAGGAGGCGGGGGCAGCGGGCAGGCAAGGGGGGCTCAGTTGCTGCAGCACTGGCTCCGGCTGGCTGGGTTGTTCTCCTGGAGGTCCACTCCTCGGTTCCGGCCTGGAGCACCAGCTGCATTCTGGGGCTCATTCTTGGGAAGCTTCTTAGCTGTTTGGGAGAGGAGGAAAAAATGCATTTGTGGGGGTACCCAGATACTCTCTCTCAAGTCCACTTGAGTAGACTCTGGCCTTTACCACCCAGTCAGTGACGACTAACATCCTGAGGGCTTCACTTCCAGGTACCAGGTGTGCTCTGAGTGTTTCAGGAAACTGAGGCAAAGAGAGGTTAAATAACTGGCCCAGCACCACAGAGTTACTAAGTGGTATAGTAAGGATTTGAACCTAGGCAGGATGACTCCAGAGCCAAATGAGCTAAAAGAATCCTAAGAAGTGGGCAAGGGGAGGGTGATGTGGGGTTTTCGGTGGGTGGTAAGCTAAAGGGTCAGGAAGTGAAATGCTGAGACTTTGGCCCAGGCTTTAGAAACATCCGGGGGAACCATCTACATCTGAGAGTCAGATGAAGACAAAATAATTTTATCAGAATATTAAAACTGGTGAAAGATCTGTCGGTGAAGGGACCCTACAGACCTCCTATGGAACAGCAGGCAGGCAGTGTACCCCTGGTGGGGGGAGGGGAGGAGAGGCATCTTACCTATTGCCATGAAAATTTCATTCACGTTCATTGCAGTCTTTGCCGATGTCTCCATGAACAGCAAACTGTTGTCGTCTGCATAGGCTTGTGCTTCCTGATTTGATGGAAGTGAGAAAGCAGAGGGGAGAGAAATGGTGACAGTTGGCAGGGGCCAGGGCCCAGCATAAACACCTTCCCTGATCCCGGTGCCTTATACACCAGAGAGACAACACGGGGGTTTTCCGGCCACAGGCTCTCCTGCTCTGAGTCCCCCTGAGACATCAGCACCATCCCCCCCAGCTCCCCACCTCATGCACAGCACCTCTCAGCTCACAAACATCGGTGCATGTCTTCCTCAGGTTTCCCTAAGAAGTTTTCCCTGCCTTCTTGCTCTTCAAGATCACTAGGCTAGAAAATACTTCTAGAAAGTTATCTTACAAATACACCCACACATTTGGACAAAAGCACAAAGAACGTGGTTGTTGACTTCGGCATTGTTTCAGGCCTTTTGCTGTTACAAACCCCCTAAAGTCCGTCAGTTAGGGACTGGTAAAAACGAAACGAAATACACAGTATGTGGAGCATGCTCCCATCTGGGTGAAGAAAGGGAGTCACACACATGTGCAGGTTTCTGGAAAGACCAGAAACTGTGAGGAACTTGGGGGGAGATTGCGTTTCTAGAGTTAGAGACTTAAATTTCATTCTATATACCTTCTCTTATACTGTTTAAATTTTACTATGTGCATGTATTACGTGAAAAAAAGTATTTCTTTTTCAATGAGTTTCATTAAGCAGTTTACAGAAAAAACAGGCAGAAGCTTCAGCTATCCACATGCACACATACCCTACTGCCAGCGACAGCAGGTAAAAGCTCCCCGGCTGCCTGCTATCGTGGGCCTTCCCAAGGCCCCGAGCAGCCTGGGGGAAGCCCAGGGGAGCTGGCTTGCTCGTTCCCGCAAGTCCTCTCCATGCCCCCACCTGGAATTCCACGGCTCTCTTGCTGGCCAGGTCCGCCTTGTTACCCGCGAGCGCAATGACGATGTTGGGGCTGGCCTGCCTCTGTAACTCTTTCACCCAGTTCTTGGCGCGTGCAAACGTATCCTGCGGAGACATGGCCAGAATGTCAAAGGGACAGAGGAGGCTTTCTGCCCAGGCCGCTCACTAGAAAAGCTTGAGCTGGCAGAGCCAAGCTGTCCAAGATGTCACCACCCTGGAGATTCTGGTGAGACACCCCCAAACAACAGAGGAAATCTGCCCCACGCCCACACCCCATCCAGCAACAGAGAGCCAAGAAGCAAGAAAAAATCTTTACTGTGTTGGTGATGTCATAGACCACGATGGCAGCCTGGGCCCCCCGATAGTACATGGGGGCCAGGCTGTGATACCGCTCCTGTCCGGCTGTGTCCCAGATCTCAAACTTGACTGTTGTGTCGTCCAAGCAGACAGTCTGTGTGAGGAAGGCCGCTGTAAGAGGGAAGGTGGTGTTACCAGGCAGGAAGGGGCTGGAGAAGCCACCCCGCGTGTCTCCACTGCGGCATCCGAGCTCTGGCATTTACAAGCCTTTGGCTGAGATGGGCACAGAAAAGCCCCCAATCCAGGGGCCACAGCAGGTCCAGGCAGGGCAGGCAGAGTTTGTATTTTGCCTATGTGTCGAGCGGGCTGCGGACTGCACGGACTTTACGGCCCGACACTAGGCAAGGGCAGGAAGACAGGGAAGCCTGCGTGCGCTTGAGCCATTTCGGGAGCATTCTCTGAAGAGGAATGTGGCAAGGGGCAGGAGAGGGAAAGCCCAGGGGAACCCTGACTCCATGCTCAGAAGGGTGGGCCTGCCCACTCCTCCGCCTCCCTCCCCTCAGAACAGTCCCACTGGAAACCACTAGTTCCTCAGTTTGTTCCAGCCCGGGGTGTCGCTGGCGTTGGGTTTCCTGAGGACACTCACACACTTAGCTACGCTGGGGACGCCCGTAAGTACATGCTGTTCCAACTGCCAGGCGGAGACTGGGTGGCTGGCTTCCCAAACACCCCTGCCACCTCCAGGCACACTGGCTAGCCACCACCCTCAGCTTTGACCTTGCGACACACTCCTGATTGGCCACCCTGTGGCTTGACCTTCAGGGAACACAGTGACCCTATCTTTGGCCTGAGGGGGCAGGGGAACCCAGAGCGCTTGTGCACATGCTTCCAGGAGGAGTCCCAGAACTGGGAGAGCAGGTGGGGACCCCTCTGCCCCAGGACCCAGCAGAGGATCCCCGAGGGCCCTGCGTAGACAGCTCGCTCTCCTTGTCTGCCCTCCCCCACGCCGAGGGGCCTAGGGTGCCGGCTCACTTCCCCCTCTGCAGCTCAGCAGCTGAGGAGGCAGCAGCAGACTGCTGACACGACCTGTTTTGTGTCCAGCTGCCTGGAAATCTCCTATCACCCAAGAGGGTAGAGAAAGGCTGACTCAAGCCCAAGGTCGGCCCCAGCCCCTTAATGTTTACTGGCCACTGAGGCAGGAGGCTGAGTCCAGACCCTTATATCCCAAATGCTGACCACTGGGAAATCAATGACAGGCTCTGAGCTCAAGAAAGGATGACGGTCAGCTTCAGAAACGCCAGCCCACTCACAAGGCCATTTCCCCATTCTGGAAAGAGGGAGAGGCCAGGGCACACGCACTGCCTGGCACAGTAGGGAGGACCCTAGAGATTCAGACCCAGCATCTCCGTTCCCAGAGGCTGGGTGAGTGGAAGGGTCTTAGCCAAGGCCACACAAATAATAAACAGGCAGGACCAGGAGGGAGGGCAAGCCAGTTTTTGACTCCCAGCTAATTCTTACCAGAGGCTTGTTGGGACTCTGGCATGGAGACCAGCTGTTGGAGTTGATTCCAGAGCCCAGATGAGGCAGAGGTGCTGCCACCTGCCCCAGGAGTGTTTAGTCTCTCTCAGCGGGCAGCTCCCTTCTCCTCAATGCCAAGGCATTTCTTTGCCCTACCAGAGGCCGCCCCTACTCCCTTGTGCTCGCTCACCTCCAATTGTGCTCTCCTGGTACTCGTGGAATTGTCCCTTGACAAAGCGGAGGACGAGGCTGGATTTGCCGACCGCGGACTCCCCCAGCAGGACCAGCTTAAATTGACAGATCTTGTTCCCAGCGGCTGGTCCGTTGGGTCGTGCTGCACCTCCCCGACCCGCCATGGCCCGTGCCGCTGTAGTGGTCCCAGTGAGCGTGGGGGTGGGGGCCGGTGCTATGTGAAGAGGCACTTAGTAGGGAGGGGGCCTCCAACTGCAAGGGAGAAATCAGAAGAACTAGGTCAGTCCAGAAACTCTTACATAGTGAGCCCTTCTTCAAGCACAGGCCTCGCCCTCTGCCCTCTCTGATGGCCTGGCTGACTGCCTCCCCTCACCCTAACTCCCCGGCCCCACCCCAGAAGTTAGGAGAAGAGCCATAACCAGGCCTTACTACACGTCTGTTTGCTCTCCAACCATCTGAGTGATAAAGAGAAAAGTGGTCTCCCAACTTTAGGCTCATGCTTCTGAGCAAACACACTGACTTCCCAATCCCAAATATGTACATTCACATACAAATAAACACACACAGGAGAGGAATGGGCATATGCCATCCTGGTGACAGTCACGAACAGGCTCCTTAGGGTACCAAAATATCACCCAGGAAGACAGTAGGATCCAGCTCAACAAACAATGAACCTGCAGCGTGGCAGCTAAGATCACAGCCCTCTGAGCAAAAGCAGCATGGGAGGTAAGGCTGCCCGGGACACAGGGCGTCCCAGTAGAAAGCTCCTCAGACAAGGTGCTTGGCCAACCTCGTGGGGACTCCCGGACCAGGGCCTGGCCAGCGCAAGTTGTTATCAAAATAGCCATTTTGTCTCATCATCTCCGGAGGACTGACCGACTTTCTCGGTCTGAGGCTGGACGGTGCACTGGAATCGAAGCCTCGTCTCACTGCCTCATCCCGAGCCTTTTCCCCCCAGTTCTCTCATTTTTGATGGGCCAGAAGTCTCACACACATTAAAAAGCAAAACACACACAAAACCAAACACACACCAAAGCCAGAGAGCTCTGCTGGCAGTCAGAACGGCTGCCAAATTTCCCTTTAAATAGAGACCTCAGTTCCATTCTCTCGTGGCAGAGGCAGAGAACGACACACAGAAAGAACAAGGGGGAGGTATGGGAGGGCGGAGACACAGGGGACACCAAGACCTGTACCCCCAGCTGGTGTTCCAGCACTGACATCTTACTCATTTGGTCAGTGATAGCTCTGGAGGCGCAAACTTGCTTTTTTTTAAGGTTTGGAACTGCAAAGGAGAATGAGGAGCCTACCTCCAGAAGCCTCTAGAAGACTTATACTAAAAGATATCAGACCATACACAGAATGTTTTACAAATGAGTACTGCAAGTAGATATTACATCCTGAACACTCGGTACAGCGTTTGAAGCTAGGCTGGAAAGAAATGTTTGGTTAGACTGCCCTCTGTGTAACAGAGTCTTTGCAGGAGGGTCTTCAGAACAAGATGCCAGGGACAGCCCTGAGCTGCCCAAACAAGGGGAGTGCATCCCTGACGGTCAAAGGCGGGCGTGGAAGTGAAGAGACGGGTATCTGTGGGCAGCAGCGGCCTGTGCTCATGCTAGAAGCGGACAGCAAAGGGCTTGCTTTGTTCAACCTCAAAGCGTTCTTCACATCCAAGTTCTCCCAGCAACTTGTTTAAAAAGTGAGCTTCAGGAAGAATGATTCACTAACCAGGAACAACAGTTTCCGTTCTGGACAGCACCAAAGGAAAACAGGTTTGAAATGGAGGCCACCTCTTCCCCAAGAGTACACGGAAGGAAGCATGGGGGGAGGGTTTCAATTAGTGACAAGAAATGCCAGTTTTGAAATGTTTTATAGTTTAAGATGCTTTCTCTTTTCACCCCAGTCAATGATGTTTGCAAGAGTCTACAGACCTTGAGGCAAAGTCTGTGCTTTTGGCTTCTGAGATGCCTTCCTCGCAATGCTGATGTACACACTGGGAATTCAAAGCACGCTCACCAAATGAAATAACGTTCAGAGACAGCTAACATTTACAGAGCAACGCACAACCATTATCTCTTTTAAGCTTTAAAACAATCTTCCATTTTTCAGATAAACAGCCAGACGCTCAGGTGTTAAATGCCCTGCTCAAGGCCACCCAGCATACAGGTGACACAGCCTGGATGCAAACTTAGGCTGCCTGCATGCTCATTTGTCATCCTGCCATTCTCCCTGCTGTGGGAAGAAAGATAGAGGCAATGCCCACCCTCTGTGTTTGGTTTCAGGTTCCTGGGTGAATGACAGTCTCTTTTTGTTGCAGCAGCTTTGCTGGCCCAGCAAGGTCTGGTGCCCACCGACAGGCACAGTGATCTTGCACTCCCTCAGTACTCCCAACAGTAGGAGGAGCCATCCAGTGCCAGGCAGGGTGACAGTGACAGAGGGAAACCACAACGGAATTACAAGTTGGTTATTACCACGAATCCATACGACACATAATCGTGGAAGGGCAACAGAGTGTGGCTGGGGCACCAGAGGAGGTATGAACGAGTGAGAAGAGAGGAAGAGAAGACGGAAGTCCCTAATTCCAAAAAAATCAAAGCAGCTGGAGCTAAGGGCTCCTGGGGCGGGGAGTCAGCAGCACCTCCAAGTCAAGAAAAACAGTAACATCTAAGTCTTGTCCCTATCCAACCAGTGGGCTTCCAAACCTGCCCAGATAGAATCTGATCTTTCAACAAGCCAGAAGGAGAGACAAATATGTCTTATTTGTGGTTCTCGACCCTGTCTGCACATCGAAATCACCTGTGCAGCCTGCCCCTCCGAACCGGATGAAGGTTTGGAGGAGGGTCGGGTATCTGTATTTGTTTAAAGAACTGTCGCTGCTCCGCCTGGCACCAACTGGCTGGTGATATGTTCTGCCTGGACGCTGGTCCTGCCTTCTAGAGACACCTGAGCAAGCACACGTGCTTTTTTTGTGAGGAAGATTGGCCCTGAGCTAACATCTGTGCCAATCTTCCTCTATTTTGTATGTGGGACGCCACCACAGCATGGCTTGGTGAGTGGTGTGTAGGTCCACGCCCAGGATCCAAACCCAAGAACCCGGGGCCACCAAAGCAGAGCGTGTGGACCTAACCGCTACGCCACCAAGCTGGCCCCACACATGGCATTTTTCTTTTCTTTTTTTTTTTTTTTAAAGATTGGCACCTGAGCTAACATCTGTTGCCTTTTTTTTCTTTTTTCTTCTTTGGGGACAAAGCCTCCCAGTACATAGTCGTATATTCTAGGTGCAGGTCCTTCTGGCTGTGCTTTGTGGGACTCTGCCTCAGCATCGCTTGAGGAGCGGTGCTAGGTCCACGCCCAGGATCCGAACTGGCAAAACCCTGGGGTGCCAAAGTGGAGCACGCGAACTTAACCAGTCAGCCAAGGACCAGCCCACATGGCACTTTTTGTAGCCTCTTGCCTCGTCGTTTCCCTGGCCCCATTTGGTATTCAGTGATCACATGAACAGAGGTGCTGAACCTCCTAGACAATAAAGCATGGAGGAAGCAAATTTTGCCACAAAGGGCACAGAGAGATATGGGGGTGTCTGAGACAGGTGAAGGCCACACCCAGAGCCCCAGGAAGCTTTATGTCCTCCCTCCCAAGACTGGGAAATGGAGCACATAGGCCAGTCAGGTGGTTAAGGTGAATTCATGCACCTGAATTCTGACCTGCCTGCCACCTCAGGGAGGGAATCTCACTGTGGGAGTCTTTCCTCCTGAAGCAAGAATCATCCACGGGTACAGTCAGGTGATGGAATTATAACCAAAAATGGCATAGCAAAAGTCTTTTTTCAGACAAAAATCAAATTCTCTTTAAGAGCTAAAGTTGTATAAGATACAGAATGAGCCAAAGATTTTTTTAATCAGTTTCCCCAGCACCAGGAAAAACACACAAGTAGGTTGAATTTCCTCCTGGATATTTTCATGAAGCTGCTGAAGTGGGTAGAGCTTCAGACCCACAGTCTCTCCTTGCTCTCCGTGCCATGACCTGCCCCCCCCGCACCTTCCAAATCAGAACCCTGGTTTGTTCAAAGGCCGTCAAGAACGAGCACCAGTCCCAAACTCATGTCTTCACAGGCAATGGGAGAGGATGCAAGGACTTGGGGGCACCCTATGCATTTTCCCACAATGCACATGAAAGGGCGGAAGGGATCGAGCTCCTATACACTCTGGCCCCGGAGACAGGCATAATGGGCATATGCCCAGCCAGTTCTGGGGCCAAGAGTGGGAGACAAAGAAAAAGAAAAAGCAGGACACTGCTCTTCCTTGCTCTGGATTTCCTCTGCTCTGGACACCATATACAGGTGGGTCTCAAACTTTTCATCAGAATCACCCAAGGCGTTTAGAAAATAACCCTAACCAACTGAATCAGAAACTCCAGAGGTGGAGTCCTGCAATCACTGTTTGAAAAGTAAGTTCCCCAAGTAATTCTCAGCAGCTGATTTCAGTAAGCACAAGTGTTAGAGTTGACACAGGAAGGAGGGAGGAATACAAGGGACAGAAAGGCATCGCCCATCAGCGCCGTGGACAGCACAGGTGGATCAGATTGGCTTGGAACTGGTTCCTGGCTTCACTCAACAACCGATGCCTTCTCCAAGACACCAGAGGCTGCTGGAATCTTGCCCCTCCCCCTAGCCTCCACTCAAAAATTTCACCTTTCTCTTCTTTAATCCATGAAGTCACCCACTTGATATTTTTTGTCCTTTCTGGTAAAGCGCGAGCAATTCCAGTTGGTGGGTGTCTCTCACGTTTCCTGTTTGCTTCAGGGACTTCCTCTAGCTGACAGTCCCGACGCAGCCTGGATCAGTGAGCCGATTAGGGAAACCAATCAGAGGCTGGCCTAAGGCTCACTCAAGGTTAGCCCAGAGGCCCTGAGAACCAAGTGACCCTGGAGGTGGTTTTGGTGAGCTACACTTTACTCTGGAAAAAAACATTGCTGAACATTTACTACCACGAGAGTTGGGCAAGAGAAGATGACAGCGGGAGCAACTTGTTAGCTTAAAGAGAAGGAAACGTGGGACACGGGAGAAGAGGTAATCAGGCTTAAAGGCTAGGTGGAAGACCTTCAAAAGCTCAGACCAGCCAGGGAGACGATTTACCCACAGACTCGAAAACACAGCTCTTCCTCAAAGGGGAACCCCCCACTACCGGCACACAGGACCAGAAGGCAGACTCAAGCAGGACTACCCAGACCTCTAGCTGGTGCAGACCCAGAGGGAAGACGAAGAATCTGAAGCAACACAAGCCATGAGCCACATGAGGTACCTGCTCGCCTTTTCTCAGCACGACTAGCAGGTTAGGACTTGGGAGACTGAACTGGGTTTGTTAAAGCCTGGCTCCACTGTTTATTAGCCAGGTGACCTTGGCCAAGCCAGACAAGTGACTGCTGTCAGCTTCCATCCCTTATCTATAAAGTGGTATTATTTAGTACTAATCACACAGAGTTGCTGTGAAGGTTAAATGAAACAATGCACAGCGTGCACAACACAGTGTAAGGCTAAAGGGAAGGTTCCAACAAGTGCCAGGTTTATTACACTAAAAGGCTAATGCCTTTTCACTCATTGGGCGTCAAAGCTCAAAAGGTCCTTGAAGACCTACTCCTTCTCTTCCCAATTACAGAGAAGGAGCTGAAGGTGAAGTGAGGAGACCTGCCCAGGGTCACAGGCAGGTGATGGCAAAGCCCATGCCCAGGACTCCTAACTCCAGCAAGGCTCCTCCAACAGAGACAGAAAACCCAAGAATATTAATAACGTCATTATATCCACCAAGAATAACAGGGGCTACCACCTTCTATGGATGCTTCAATAAAATACGGCTTTTAACGATGGAAAAATGAGTTTATATCAAGTTTAAAAAACACGCTGCTGGATGGAAAATTTCTCTATCTTGCTTTGGGAGCTAGATACATGGATGTATACAAATGTAAAAATCCATCAAGGTGTCCACTTAAGATTTGTAAGCTTTACTATATGTAAGTTACATGTCAATAAAAAGGTAAAAAATGCTGCTGGTACAGAGTTTTGCATACAATAATGAGTAATTAAAGCTTAGAAATGATATGAAACCAATCTAGCACCCCTGTATACAAAATATTTTCTACCTCCTCTTTAGTGTGTGAAAAAATTCAGAATAATAAAGACACTCAAAAAGATGATGCCTGACTTAGAAGAGGACGGAAAGAGAACAAAGATACCCAAACCAGCAAGGGGCAAGATAACAGGATTCAGCACAAACGCGATTGCTGCATATACATTAAGAAAACATTTACTGTTTGTACTTAACTGTGGGCTAAAGAATTTTTAAGTTGTTTAAAGCTTCATGATAATAACAAGAGAAGCTGAGATTTATGTCTTTTCAATGGAGAGAAAGGTTACAATGGTTTGATGGTCTGCACTCCCCAGCCAGCCCAGAGAATATCTGCCAAGGAAAAAGGGGTTTGGGGTGGCGGGGATGGACTCAAAGAGAGGGGTGTTTTCCTGTGTGACCAGGACTATGTGATCACTACACATCGGGCCTGTGTCTAACCTGGAGAGTATAACAGAGGAAGCTTGGCCTGGGAAGCAGGAAGCTTAACAGCCCAAGTTGAGACCTGGGGAGAATTCTGACCGGGTGTGTCAGGCCAGGGCTGGAGCTCCTCATCCCACCAGGAAGTAGGGGGCTTAGAGGAGATGGCAGCAGGAGAGGAAGGGGTGCTGCCTTTACCCAGCCACAGCAAGATGACTCCCTTTCCAGGGGAAGAGAGGGAAATCATCCCAGAGGGGGCCTCAGCATGGACTGGGTTCCCCACCATGGGGACAGCCTTGAAACTGCCCCAGCCCGCCCAGCTCCCTTAACTGGGATCAGTTTCATCTCACTCTCCTTTCAACAATAAGATTCTTCCGGGGCTGAGTGCCTAGATTTCTGCACCACAGTGAGGCCCAGCAAGAACACCGAGAAATCCCTCCCTGAACTCCAAGCTGCTTTCTCAGCTCTCGACAACAGATGGGTTCCCCGGAGAGGCCGAGAGAAGCGGAGTCAGCGCTAACTTTCACGGAGAGGGTGGAAACCTCCAGTCCCTGCTCCCTCTCTTCCTGTGCCCACAGGGAGGAGGACTGCTGGAGGGCGGGGGGCACATCTCTATGTAGCTGCTGACACTGCTTGGTCAGTGTGGTCTGCCCATACTGTCCATGGAAGGGCCTCTAGGATTCTCATTCACTGTCCCTGCTGGCCAAGACAGGAGCCAGGCATTTGGGTGGCAGGGTGGTGAGGAAGGCCAGACAGACAGGGGATGGCCTGCAACTGCACCAGGCAAGGCTCATCCTGCCTACTGATTCTAACACGCACCAGGGGCCCCAGGCCATTCCTAACAGACTACTCGCCTTAAGAGAGCCTGGCCTCTGACTCAGAACTCCTCAGTCAGCAAAGTTGTGGCAGATCCTCTGGCCCCATATGGGGCAGCTCTCTACAAAGCCTCAAGCAAAAGCTCAATTTGGAGTCTGGCACTTTCTTCAGCACAAATCCACAAACGTGTCTAGCTACAGGGCATGGTGGGGAAGGGACTGAGGCTGTGGGTGGCTCATGCCCCACCACTCTTCACCTGACAGTGCAAGGTGGGATGCAAAGAAGAGAGCCAGCCAAGGGACAGGCTCTTCCCTGGTGCCAACCTATACCTGCCGCAGTCCCAGGATGCAACTCGGGTCGCATGGAAGCCACTCAGGAAGGTGCAGAACACCAGCTGATCCACAAGCCTCACAACTACTCTGTATTTGATTTGCTCACACAGTTACTGTTTACTTAGGACTTCTAACTGGAATCTCATCAATGCAGGTCCATCTTCCCCTACATCTTGATAGGGTCCAGGACAGCTGCCACTTCTTCCGCTGCCCCAGGCCCAGGACTCCAAGAACCTCCGCTGAAAGTCAGGGTCATCAGCAGCACCTGTTCATCCAGCTACTCATACCAACAAGTACAACTGACACCTCTTACAAACTCTTCCTGTCTTTACAAAAAACAAAAGAAAGCCAATTTAATTCACTGCCCATTTTGTTTTGCCCTTAGCTCCCAATCAGAGGGAAGAGGTCATGTTTGAGAGGAGAGCAGGGGAAAAAGAGAATCAGATACTAGCAAACCAAATTCCTCTTGCTCAGACACCACGTACAGTGTGGTCAGAGGCTGCCCAACTAATGAGAAACAAGGTCAAAGTTCCCACTCTGGGATCTGAGGGATGACGGTTGCTCTCAGGAGCCTGGATGCCAAAGAACATTTTAGGTCAACTTTTTCTTTCTTAATTTTTGCTGAGCAAAATGTAGAAGGGTGCCATTCATCAGGCAATGAATGGGTCTCAACAAGTTTCAGTAAGTGAATCACACTTCCACTTCCAAGGCCCCAAATTTTCCTAAGACTGTTGCAGGTGGTAAGAGGTTGGAGAACTTGGGGCATGAAGGTTGGGAGTGAGAAAGCAAGAGAAACTACAGGCATTGTTGCAGATGATATGGGTTTCCTTTGTTTTTACAGCACATAACATCAAACCTGACAAACAGTAGGTGCTCATAAATGTGGTAAACTGAGCCTGCAATATAGGGACGGCCCGGTTGGGTTTGGAAAGTGAACGGGGGCAGCTGAAGGCTTAAATACACATCCATCTGCAGGAGGCTCAGATCAGCTGACAGAGCCATCGGCCAGCTGACGAGATGCCTCACTACCCCAGAGAGGGCCTCTTAGGTTCCTTCTGCACAGGGGTTAAGAGCACAAGTGCTAGAGCCAGAGAAACTTCAGTTCAAGTTCTGGAGCCACCACTTACTAGGGTGACTCTGTGTTGTGTCACTGAACCCATCTCCTTATGGGTAAAACGGAGAGACTAGCACCACCCATCTCCCAGGGCTGTTGGGAAAGGAGGCAATGCAAGACTCTTAGCAAAGGGCCTGGCTCAGAGCCAACACTCAGTAAACGTCCTGAAGTCCCTACAAAGGAGGTGAATTCCTCAATCGGAAGGTTCAGACACTATTCGTGCATCGCTTTTGCTTCCAGTTTCCCTGGACCCCATTCTGCAGGGCCCTCATTTGGAGAGAATGCGGAATAGAACAACCGTTATGGCCTGAATGTGTCTCCCCAACACTCATATGTTGAAATCCTAATCCCCAATGTGATGATGGCAGAGCCCTCATGACTGGGATGAGGTTCCAGAGAACTCCCTTGCCCCTTCCACCATGTGAGGACACAGCAAGAAATCAGCAGTCTACAACCAGAAGAGGGCCTCCACCAGAACCTGACCACGCTGGCACCCCGATCTTAGACTTCCAGCCTCGAGAACTCTAAGAAATAAATTCCCCCGTCTATAAGCCACCCAGTCTGCAGTATTTTGGTATAGCAGCTGTAAGAGGCTAAGACAACGACTTTCACCAGTGTCCTAGAAAAAGGACCGGCTCATACCTGATGTCCTGTGTCCTGTCAACAACCCTAACCTTGTATTCTCTGGAGACTGGCTTCTAAAGCCACAGGAATGGAGGGGGGAAACACCACCATCCAAAAAAATCAGCACTGAGTTAAAGCCCTCAACTGGCAAATCTTAATGCCTTAAAAAAAAAAAGCCCCACAACACGAAGCATCTTAAAGCTCAAATGCCCTTCCTTCCATCTCAAAGCCTCTTTCAGGAAAGGGAAGAAGTAGTTCAGTTGTGGAGAGGGGGAGGGGACAGGACTAGGACAGCTGACAAAGAAACCAGAGTTCCTTTTAAAAAACCAGGCTGAAAATGCTAGAGGTTTGCAAAGTGGCGTCGTTAATCACCACAGCCTTCTGAGCAGTTCGGAGAGCAACTGGATGACTAGGAGAGCAGCCAGGGTTAGGGGCGCCACCTACGCCCTCCCCCACACCTGGGATGCTTCTGACAGAGTCACGTGAAGGGGACACACACGAAGCTATGAATAGAAGGCAAGAGGTTTGTAAACTAACTCCTGTTAAGATCCCAAGTTAGTGTTTCCAGCAGAGCTCAGGTTACACATCTTCAGAAGGATGACAGTACAATGGAAGGATTTAAGTTATTCAATGATTCAGGATCGCAGCTCTAAGTGATAGCCTACCCTGAGCCCGCCTGGATCCCTAAGCCCTCCCAAAGGGGAGGCAGTGAAGAATGCCAACCTAGACCACATGGACTCTCTTATAAGACCTAGTGTCCTGGATGGTTTGGCTGGAGAACTTAGCACCTGAAATAGAGAACGATTATGTACCTCATCTTCCCAACTGGATAGTAAAGTCCAGAGTAAATACCAAATCTGACTATTTTGGGATCCGTCAGAGCATCAGGGAGGCATATGAGAAGTGTGAATGGGTGAGTGGAGAAGCAAGAGCCTGCTATCAGGGTCAACTGCCAGGATTCTTGCAGGGTGGATTTCCCAGGGGCATCTCCACCTCACCTAACTCTGGAGTCTTCAGTGACCATGACTAACCATCAAGAGAAGAAACAACTTGACCCCATCCACATAACTCCCCATCAACACACTGAAGAGGAAACGTTTGCTGCAAAGGCAGTGGCCCTGGAGAGACGGCTGATTCTAGGACGGGGACAGGAAATCCACAAGGTGAGCCTGGAGCATCTGAAAGAGCTCCCAATGACCAAAGCTGGAACAATTTGAGCATTAAATTAACTAGTATTGGATTATAAACCAAAGTGTAAAATAAATATCCACGAGTCCATAGTAACATAAATAAGTAACTGAGTAAACAAACGGGGGAGAATAGACAAATCTCTCATGTACAAGAATTCCAAATACTTCATGTAGACAATCTACCCTCGAGCAGAGCAGCGTAACTGCCTAATCCACGAGTGTGGACTACACAGAGTGACTTCCTTCCAAAGAGGACAACACGAAAAGGAGGAGGGGAGCAGCAACTTTACAAACATCGCCTCAGCCGAGTGACCAAGGATGGCATCAAGAGCCGTAAGTCATGTTGATAGCGCGTCCCCTTGATATGATGTGATGAGAATGGCACTTCACCTCTGTGGTCTTCCCCCCAAAAACCCATAACCCCAGTGTAATCGTGAGAAAAACTCAGACAAATCCCAATTGAAAGACATGCCATAAAATACCTGGCCAGCACCCCTCAAAATTGTCCAGGCTATCAAAAACAAGGAAAGTCTAGGAAATTGTCACAGCCGAGAGGAGCCTAAGGAGACATGACAACTAAATATAATGTGGTGTCCTGCCTGGGATCTTGGAATAGAGAAAGGACATTAGATAAACACTAGGGAAATTGGAATAAAGGATGGACTTTATTTTTTTTTTTTTTCCTTTTTCTCCCCAAAGCCCCCTGGTACATAGTTGTATATTCTTAGTTGTGGGTCCTTCTAGTTGTGGCATGTGGGATGCCACCTCAGCAAGGCCTGATGACTGGTGCCATGTCTACGCCCAGGATTCGAATGGATGAAACCCTGGGCCACCGCAGCAGAGCGCACAAACTTAACCACTTGGACACTGGCCTGCCCCAAGGATGGACTTTAACTAATAACAATGTATCAAAATTGGTTCATTAACTGCGACAAATGTATAGTGCTAATGTAAGACGTTAATCACAGTGGAAACCAGGTGCAGGGGTTTGTGAGAAAACTGTACTACCCTCACAATTTTTCTGAAATAAAGTTTATTTTAAAAAAAGGCAGTGGCTCACCTTGTGACAAAATGAGATGCAAGGACTCCAGTTACCATAAACTCATGTTCGGAAAGACAAGTTAACTTTACATGGAGATGGGCCGAGGGGTACGCGGGAAGGGGGCTGGTGGGAGCCACATCAACAGGCTCGAGATGAGCAGAGGATAATGCCCAAATTCCGCAGGCATGGGACAGGCCTGTGGATTATACAAGGGAGGGCTGGCTCACTACTCACGGTCTCAACAGCTGCTGACCCAGCTTTCTTAAGCCCACCATCACTCAAGAATGAGCCTTGTGCCGACGTGCAAAGTAGCACCCATGGACCAGAGTTAGATTCACTTCCACTGATCCTTGCTGGTCCCGGCCTGGGGTCAGTGCTGCCTGACCACACACAGCTGCAGAAGGACGGCGACCAGACACACGTGCTGTAGAAGCTGGTCAGCAGGGCTGTGGATGGCCAAAAGCATGGTCGTCTTTTCCTAGGAAACCCTTCACTGGGGGCCAGCCTGGTGGCATAGTGGTTAAGTTCACATGCTCCACTTCAGCAGCCTGGGGTTCGCAGGTTCAGATCCTGAGTGCTGACCTACACACCACTCATCAAGTCACGCTGTGGCAGCATCCCACATACAAAAAGTAGAGGAAGATTGGCACAGATGTTAGCTCAGGGCCTATCTTCCTCACACACACACACAAAAAAGAGCAAAGGAAACCCTTTACTGGAAATGGAGATTCAGAAAGCTCCACCCTCTAGAAGTTTAGTTTGTGACCGTCCCTGACCCTTCTATGCTCCCTCTCTCATCGGTACTGTAACACTCATCCTGTTTACCTGTTTGCTCTCCCATCTGTGAGCAACTTTCTGGAGGACGGACCAAAGAAATGGCCCAGGCTTTGGGATCAGATGGGTGTGAGTGTGAATGCCAGGTTCCCCACATCCAAGCTGTGTGAGCTTAGGGAGAGTGTGTTGAAGGAAATGGGCAGGCATTTCCTTCAGGGGCAGGTGAGAACATCTGCCCCTTCCTTTAAGAACCACAATGGGGGGCCAACCACGCCAGGTACCATGGCAGATACAGGACACGTTCTGTGTCCCTACAGGACTCACACACTAGACACGGAGGAAGACAAGGAGAAATGAGCGGAAAGCGCAGGGAGGAGAGAAGCCCGCGGCCTACCTGGGGAATGGAAGGCTTCACTGAGGCGGCGATGTTCCAACTGAGCTTTGAGAGAAAGCAGGGAGATGTAGCTCCCAGGCAGGTGAGGTGGAGGAGAGCCTTCCATGCAAAGGGGAGAGCACACAGTTAGCCCAGAGATGGGGCAACGAGGCGCTGGGCTGCACAGGGATCTTTCGATTCTGTCCCCTGCTCTGCCACCTACTGCGGAGTTCCCCACCATACATGGGGATTAAAGGCAGTACCTTCCTCCTGGGGTTGTGGTGAGGATTAATGGAGTCAGTACACGCAAAGGGCTCAGGAGAGTGCCTGACACACGTAAGCAAAACTCAAAAAGTTTAGCTTTTACTTGTATTATTATTGCTATATATAGTAGATGAGGATATTTACTCTGAAAACTAACCTCATAATACAAACCATTAATGCAGAGCAGTCCTTAAGAAATATTCCAATTCTCCCCTGCCAAGGCTCTTGAAAGCATTATTACCTGGATTTGGGGACATCCTAGTTTATAACTCCTACCTGAAGCAGTGCTTCTCAAATGGCCTTAGCAAAAGTCCCCTGATTCAAGTCAGGGAAGAGAAAATACAAAACCCCAGGAATTCAGCAATTGAACCCAAAGCAGCCTGTTGCAACTAAAATATTGTCCTCAAGTTTCCTGTCTTAGCTTAAATTCATGCAAACTTTGCATTCCAATCTATAACAGATCCAGGACTGTTTTTAACGTGAAAATGTTTACAACTGAGTAAGACTCAAGTGCCTAGAAGTTGCAAAGACCTCACCTAGTCTGTAGCTCTGAGTATCTACAGCACATGACCCCAGCAGGGTCTGAGAACCCCAGGGGGAGAAGCACAACCGTGGCCTTAGCATTCTCTTCTGTAAAATGGGAATACAGTCCACATCAATTCTGTTCAATATCTATGAAATGAGAGAATATGTGAAACCACTCAGCAGAGCACCAGGAATCACAGTGACACTTGGTACAAACGTTGAATCAGAATCCTAGGGATGAATTATGATGTACCTTCAAAAGCTCATGGACCCATAAAATGGCTATTTTGTGAGTATCTATTCTGTGCCAGGGACTGGACTAGCTGCTTTACCCTTTGTTTCTAATTCTGCAAGATATTTTGTATCCCCACTTTACTGAAAGAAACACAAGTTCAGCAAGGTCCACGGCGGGGCGGGGGGGGGGGGGGGGGGAATCCAGATGACAACTCAGGTGTGGCTAACTCTAAAGCTCTCGTGCCTTCCACCCCACCACATTGCCTCTGTTTACTGGACAAGGGTGTTAGAGGAAGATGGTTCTTTCTAAGAAGTACTTGCTTGGTGGGGTTGAATTTAAATTCATGACCCTGCTCTGTTTCCAGGTAAATTCTAGTGAAAGGAGCTCCTGGTGGAGTCACATCCTTCCTACCTGCAAACAGCAGGGAGCACCAAAGGGGAATCAGGCGGCTAAGCAGAGGCCGGCTCTGCTGCTTCCCTATGCCCTTAACCCTGCCCAGAGGGACCCCTGCGTCCACCCACTTTTACTTTCATTTTCTAGCCATCATGACTTTCAGGTTCCCAAGAAAATAATGGCATGTAGATGTCAGCAAATTCTTGGGCCCTGAAGAATACTGACTTGGGCCTCATAACGGTCATGGTCCCCAGAGGCGGAGGAGAAGGGGGTCAAGGAAGAGGATAGGAGGATGGGGTAACGGTGGGGAAGAAAATCAGAAGCAGAGGAGGAGTGTCAATGATGAGGAATGCTAAAAGGCCTGCACTTGGGCCACTGCTGGCTCACCCTGCATGTTCCCTGCTTTAAGAAACAGACAAAGGAGGGCCCACTATTAGGGAAGATGAGGCACATCTAATCCCAAGTCCCAAGCCCCAGCTCCACCACTTTCTAACTGTATGATCTAAGGCAGGCTACTTAAATTCCTTCAGCATCATCTCTAAAGTAGAGATACAAATCCCACTATCTCCCACGACTCTCGGGAGGAACATGTAAAAAGATCTTTGCAACTTCAAAATGATTTATAAAAATCAGTTTTTGCCACCCTTCCACAGTACAAAGGCAGAAAAAGGCTCACCAGTTGTAAGAGGCAAGAGAGGGGAAGAAGTGCATCAGAGAGGAGGGGCTTATGTCTCACACAGAGCCTTCCCTCCTTCTGCCAAGCAGTGTCAGATCTCTGCTTGGACTCTATAATCTCTGGATGCCACAAGTGGCTGCCTAACCACCCGGGGCACTGGTGCTTTCCTGTCTCTCTGAAAGGGAGAGCTTGTCCTTCAAAAGCCTGTTTCAGAATCAGAGCTGGGAGAGCACGTCCAGACAAAGAAGGTCTGGCCAGCCTCGGAAAGCTGGCCAGCCTCGTCCTGAGACTCCCAAAGAGTTCCAGAAACCACAGCCCACTACTGAGGCGGTAAGTTTGGTCAGAGACCAGTGGTTGGTGAGCAGTCAGGCCTCTCCGGCCCTGCTCCTCAGAGGCACAGGTTGACCAGATTAGAGAAGCTAGGTTGGCTGTAAAAGTCTCCAACAACCCTGCAGAGAAGTCCACACAGATAGAGAGCTTGTGATCTGACTGTTGGCCCTAATAAGGAAGGTTTTTTTTGTTATCCAGCAAAAAATGAAGTAAGTGCATCCCAGGTCTAGCTCAAAAGTTTGGAAGAGTCAGACACTGTTAACTGTGCAGAAGTAGTCAAAAAGATCTCAAGGCAAATCACCTTTAGCACTTGTAAGTAGCATCCAAGGGCAGTAAAGACGGCCCAGACCACTGAATAGCTACGGAAACTCCGAGAGATTGCATGGCCTTCCCTCCCTTCCTCCGCTGTAGATAGCAAGGGTCAGTCATGGCCTCAGAGTCAGGCTGCTCTCATTAAGGTAGTCTCTGGCCTGTACTTTGGCCACATAACAAAGAACTTCCCAGCTTGGTTTGAGACAGCAGCCATTTCACACACCTAAGTCCCAAGCAATAGACAAGGATCAGATGTCAGCACAGGCTGTCTTTTGGAAAGGCTTGGGGGAATCAGCACTTTCTGGCAAGTATGGGAATGCTGGGGGTTACAAAAATTAGCACACTAAGAACCCAGAGGTGCCATTGTGATCTCAACTTATTCCTCTGTGATCTAGAATTTATCTGAGCCCAGAAGGTCTTAGAGATAGACCCTGGGACTAGAAGTGGCATGGACCTGTTGATCAGGGAGGTGTGTATGTGTGTTTGGAGGTGTGAAAGGGATAGCCCAGGACCCTTCAATTCCAGACTCCTCATTTTTGGTCTTTCTCTTCCTCCCTGAAGACCAGCAGACAGCAGTCCCAGGAGCAGCAGTCCTATGAGGCAGCGCAAAAACCACTCACGTGCTCTAAGAGGACAGGACTGAGCCTGGAGCAAGGGGGAAGGAGGAGGGGAGACAGAAGATAATGAATGGGCAGATCCACCCTGATCTGTGATCTCTAGCTGGAATTGAGCAAACCTCAGCTAAATTTTTCAGAGGCAGGAAGAAAGATACACTCAAGAGAACAACACAACTAGAGAACAACATAACTAGAGGACAGGGCTGGGGGCGGAGGAGGGGACAAGACGAGGAGAAGACAGCTCATTCCTAAAAAGTGACCCAGACTTTAAACTCTGCTGAGATCTTGGTTGGCTCTCTGGCTTCAGGAAAGAGAGGAAGTAAGGAGTTGTGGAAGCGTGTGCGTGTGGAACCGTCTCACCGAGGACCCCTCCACCCCCCCCCCCACCCCCCACCCCAGGAAATCGAGATAAAATTTCTCTAGGACTGGAGGGGACAACTGTTTTTGTGGGACGGGTGGAAGGAAAACGCCGACAGACAGCACTCCTGACCACGTCTAAAAGAGAAGGGGGACCGGCTCCTTCACATCTGGCAAAGATTCCTCCAATTCTGTGAGCGGAGGGAGCGGAACTTAGGGTCTTTCCCTCCCACAACTGGACTGGACAAGCCAGAGGAGAGCCACAGGGACTTCCCAAGGCTCACGAAGCACATGGAAGCGAAGGAAAGAAGGGGCCCCCGTTTGGCCCGACGCCTGAGGAGCCCCTTAAGAGGGGGCTACGGGTCGGGGGAGGGGTCAGTATCCCCTAAGCCGGGGTTGGGCGGGTGGAAGGGCTGCCCCGGAGAGGCTTCAACGCGAGCGAGACACTGGATCCCGAGACAGGCACACTCACAGCGGCTCCGGGGCGGCGGCGTTACTTGGGGCCGGGGCTCGGACAGGCTCCGCTCCTCTCCCCCCCGGCGGTGTCCCAGGCTCCGGCCTCCACTTCCGCCTTTCAGCCGCTCCGGATCCGGATCTCCACCTCCAACCCGCCCCTCAGCACTCCCAGGTGACTGACAGGGAGGAGAGACCAATGGGAGGCACTCTTGGCTGACTCAAGAGCGACGCCGGTGGGGGGCGCGGGAGAGGCGGGAGAGCGCGCGCAAGGGTCGGCGGGACTTGTAGTTCGCAGATCTGGGAGGAGCCGGCGGCCGCCTGGGATTTGGGTTTAGGGTGGAGCCGGCTGCCGGCGAGGCGGAGCCCGACTGGGAACTTTTTAAGGCCGAGCCTGCCAACCGCGTCACCGCGGGTTGCAGGCGCCCAGAGGGGAGGCGGGTGGCGGAGCGTTGAAAGAGGGCAGAAGGCTGTGTGTGCAGAACTGGGGAAGGAAAAATATAGTGTGAATGAATATGCACATGAGGCCGCGTGGACCAGTCCTGAGCTCTCGCAAACCCAGAGAAGCCCCTGTCCGCGCTTTCGGGCCAAGTCAGCTCTGGGAACCTGACTGTTGGGGACATTCTTTGATGGGGAAGATGATGGAAGCACTGTGGGAAGGGTTCTCTGGAGGCTGCCGGATGAGATCAAAGGGAGACCTCTTGCCACTGCACAGCCTTAAAAAAGGACCCTCCTCCTTTGGCTCAACCCCAAAACACACCAGCACCACTTCTGCCTCTGCCTCCCCCGACCTCCAACCAGGACCAGCTCTTGTCTCTGATACCAGATGCAGAGCTGGGCCACGTCTGCACTGACTATTTGCCCCCACCTTGCCCTCCATATGGATCAGGACTATTTCTAGTTTTTCTGCTCCTCTCAATATGGATTAGGACCACTTCTACTTCTGCCTACCCCCTACCCGCCAACACAGACCAGTATCTCCTCTGCTTCTGCAGCCCACCCCCCGAGATACTACTCAACACCTGTATGGAATTAAAGCTCCACCCCAGAGACAGCTGTGAACATTGTTCCTATGACACCAGCCAACACCAATCATACTCTGGAGCCTAAGCTGGAGAATCAACCTCTCTGGAACAATCTGCCACGAAACTGCCCACACCTAGTTCCATCTGGTCACCAGGGTGCCTCTTTCTAACGGCATCCACAACCCCCCCGCCCGACCCCCCACGCAGAGATCATCAGAGAAGTGAAAGCTGAGAGGCAAGAGAGGGTTTAGGTGAGCAAAGGGGATAGGGCAGAGAGGGATTCCTAGCAGGTTCTTGGCTGGTGACAGCTCTTCCCCAGACCCTGCTGTACCTAGCCTGCAACAGGTACAGGATAGGTGATACAGGATTGGTGGGGAGTCCTTTGGGCCACTTTTCCAGGACTGGAGGTGGGCCTGAGCCAGGACTTTGTCCCTCCCTCATACTGTGTCTGAACCTGTGGCTGTGACTGGGGTGGGGGGAGGAGAGGCTATAAGGGCCCATAGTGACTCATTAAGGTTTCTGCCTCATCCCTGGGGCCCCTGGTGGCGTGAATGTAGTGCCAAGTGGATTGGTTGGCGCCCTTGCCCTTTCGAGAGACAGCAACAGGGCCCTAGGGCATGGTGGGGGATTGACTGCTGTGCAGGCTCCTCCAAAGCCCTGGGGCTCTCAGACCAACCCCCAGAAACGTAAGAGCAAACAGCTACAAAAATAAAGAATTTATTTCCTATCCAAAAGTGAGCCCAGGTTGCTGGGTGGTGAAGGAAAGCTGGAAACCAGGGTGAGTTTGCAAGAAGTCAGGACCCTGAGTGAGACCATCTTGGAAGGAGGGAGAACAGGCTCGGCTGAGGTCTAGGGGCGGGGAAGGGACAGGGAGTGCTGCTGGGACTGTTTCAAGTTGCTGACAGCAGAAGAGACCACCTTTGGTGACAGCCTGCAGAGAGATAGAGACAGAGATGTTGACAGGCCCAGGCCAGAGGTAGAAATATACACTGTAGGGCCCAAAAAGCACCCACTGGGGCACAGGAACCTGGGAGCCACTCTAAGGCAGGGATTGCAAACTCAAATACCCACAGAGATCAGACAAAGAATCCAAATGAGGGAAGCTAGGTGGGTGTCAAGAGATGATGGAGAAACATGGGGACTGCGAAGAAGTGGAGAGTACAGGCCCCATCTAAAGAAGACAGTGTGGGGCCGGCCTGATGGTGCAGTGGTTAAGTGCGCACGTTCCGCTTCGGCGGTCTGGGTTTGCCAGTTTGGATCCTGGGTGCGGACATGACACTGCTTGGCAAGCCATGCTGTGGTAGGCGTCTCATAGAAAGTAGAGGAAGATGGGCATGGATGTTAGCTCAGGGCCAGTCTTCCTCAGCAAAAAGAGGAGGATTGGCAGCAGATGTTAGCTCAGGGCTAATCTTCCTCAAAAAAAATAAATAAATAAAGAGGACTGTGGCCATCTAACACCAGCTAAGTATTGCCACGTGGGATGTTGGCCCAGGATTGCCAGATCTTCCAAATTTTTTTTAGAGAAGTTGGAATATCTGGATTTTTATGTGAATTCTCCTGATTTTTAACATCAGCAATTCATTCATATTTTGAAAAGAAAAATGCTGTGAGAACCAAAGAACACATATCTGGGGGTCCTCAGTTTGTTTCCTGTGTGGACGGTAGGATGAGATGAGCCTCTCCAGCCTGGGCTGATAGTGGGAGGCCTAAGAAATCTTGAGTTGCTCCCATGCCAGTCAGGATCTCAAACCTACCGCTCTCGAG
The DNA here is from genome assembly GCF_041296265.1 of Equus caballus. NCBI lineage: Eukaryota > Metazoa > Chordata > Mammalia > Perissodactyla > Equidae > Equus > Equus caballus. Next base: position 20,790,756 of record NC_091694.1, on the reverse strand, counting down.
ACAACAGCGCTTTAAGGTCTCCAGCAGAGACCCAGGGGCTAGGACAGAAGACCTCACAATATCACCAAGCAATCTCTGCAGTGGAATCTGCAATCTATCTCTCTTGCTCTAGACATCAAGAGCCTGCCTGCTCTTGCCTCAGTCTTCATTTCCCAGCCGGATCTGGGGCCCTTCCCCATCCCCTTGTCCTCCCCCATGTCTACCTGCCTCCAGGTCCTGGAGAGAAAGCAGGACATCTCGTCTGCCCAGCCCAATGGCCACCGTGGTCCACCTCATGCCTGTTGAGTTCCACGGCCTCAGGTGCTTCCCCTCACAGAGGAGGAGGATAGGGGAAGGTTTGGAAAAGGGAACAGGGTCAGAAGTGACCAGGCTTTGTTAAAAAGTCCAGAGAATCCAGAGCCAACCAGGCCAGCTGGTGGCTGCTGACCCAAGGCAGAAGGCCAGGGGGCCCAGCCCCTCCCTGGATGGCAGGCGGCAATGGCAATGCCTACCCCAGACAGGCCTGGGCCTGGGGCCGGGGTCAGTGGAAAGTGTCTGATCTGGACCGGAAGCTGTGCCTCCTGAGGCTTGGGGTCAGGGGTGAGGCCTCTGGCACTGGGGAGGGTACCAGAGGGTCAGGCTCTGAGGGGTAGGGGGACAGCACAGAAGGTCTCAGGTTGGGGGGTGCAGCCCCCGTCTCTGCTGTCCCCACACTGGCTGGGCAATGGACCTCAGCAAGAGTGGTATCCTGGAGGCTAGGCCGTGGTCCGGACAGACAGGGAGAGATGCATGGAGGCCTCAGCTGGGGGCAAGGAGGATCTGGGGGCCAAGCTGAGACTGTTGGGTGGCCTGGGGGACACAGCCTGGCCTGTAGCAGGCTCATCATGTGACGAAGCTCCTGGCTAAGCTGAGACACTTCCTGGTTGAGACGGGAGATCTGTTGAAAACACATCAAATTGTTTCCCAGGTGCCACAACAATCACCACCCTCCTTGATGCACCCCCCTCTACAGTTTACAAAGCTCTTTCGCAACCACTCTCTGCTCATAGCCACCCTAAGAAGAAGGCAGGGTAGGGGTTATTTTTGTCTAGATGTAAATACCCCAGCCTCTTTCCAAAAAGGATTTGGGGCAGCAGCTATTACTATTTCCCCCTCATTTTTATAAGATGTAGAAAAATGTGCATTTTTCAAATTTCAGGGGAGTACAGAATCAACTAAGAAAATTGTTAAAATGCAGATTTCTGGGCCCCACCCTACACATTCCAAATTCAGTGAGGCCCAGGAGTCTGCATTTTAACAGGTTCTCCAGTTGCTGATAGACGCTCAAGTTTGGGAACCACTGGCCTAGACAAAATGTGAGCAGAAGCAGAGACTGACCCCACCCCAAGCCCCAGGGCCCGCCCAGCCCAGGTCTGCCCCCGGGGATGCCTGATGTTTATCAGAACCCAAGGAAGGCCCTCCCCCAAGGGCTGGGCCTGGCTGTGCTGTGGCACATCTTTGAGATCCCTGAGGAAGCAGGAAGGCAGAGCCTCAGCGCACAGGATCTGGGCTCTTCCTGACCAGGAGTCAGACATTGGGGTCCAGGTTCCCCAGGCTCAAGGCCTCTCAGCCTCCCTGTCCTTGGCCCCACAGGTCTGCTTAGTGCTCATTTCCCAGGGCTGGGGTAAAGGAAAGGACTGGAGCATCCTGACTTGCTGAGGGGCCGGTCCCTGTAGGAGAGAATCCCACGGTGGTGGAGAGAGAAGAGCCCTTCTTTTCAGGCTGGACAAGCTGAGCAGCTAGGAAGGAGGGGAAAGCAATCGTCACTGAGCACTTACAGTGCGTCAGGGTACCAGAGGGTCAGGCTTTGAGGGGTAGGGTTAGGGACTGGGCCAGGCATGTGTGCACTCTCATTTCTTCCTCACAGCTCTGGGAAGAATGTATTATTTCCCCCATTTTTAGATGAGTAAATTGAAGTTCAGAGTGGTTGTAGGACTTGCCCAAGGTCACCCGCTAGTGTGAATATCTGAATTCAGGACTCTGGCTCTAAACCCTGAAGTGCTCTTATACGAGGCACAGCTCTGATCCCAACATGATATTCCCAATGCCGGAGGGGAGGATCCAGCCCCAACCCACCTCCTGGTTCAGCCTGCAGACCTCCTTCACCTCCTCGGCCTCAGTGGTCAGTTCCCGGCTGGGCCTGGTCCCTGCAGGCAGAAGGGGGCGAAGGGATGCAGGGTGAGTGCAGGGAGCAGCTTAGGCTGGGCCCCCTCCTGTCATGGGGCAGGCAGAGAGCAGGAGGAGAGGAAACTCCAGGGTCAGGATGATGGGAAACCCAAACCCCTCAGGCTGGTTTCAAGAGCCTATAACTTCCCCAGGCCCTCCCCCTGTCCCCCGCCCGCCCCACCCAGTCCTAAGCACAGACCTTCTTTTTTTTTTTTTTAAAGATTGGCACCTGAGCTAACAACTGTTGCCAATCTTTTTCTTTTTTCTTTTCTGCTTTATCTTCCCATACCCCCCCCGTACATAGTTGTATATTTTTAGGTGCAGGTCCTTCTAGTTGTGGGATGTGGGACGCCGCCTCAACGTGGCCTGACGAGCAGTGCCATGTCTGCGCCCAGGATCCAAACCCTGGACCACCGCAGGGAGCACGCAAACTTAATCACTCGGCCACGGAGCCGACCCCAGCACAGAGCTTCTTTGGTATCTGAACACAAGGTACTCTTCTTGTCATGCCTCCATGCCTTTCTACAACTGCCTTGCCCCTCCCCTCAAACTCCTACCCACCCTTTAAGACCCACTTGAGTGTCGTCCCCTCTAAGAGGAAGAGTGAGGGGTGCCCTCTTCTACTTCAGAGCCCTGTTCTTGTCTTGGTCGTGGTACTTAGCCCCCTGTTCTGGAATGGTTTATCTGAGTACACAGGCATCTCCCCCACCTGATGGGGAGCTCACTAAGAGTGTGGGCCAGGTCTGGTTCATCTGTGTATTCCCAGCATAGCAGCTGGCACATGGTAGGCCCTTTCGACATGTGGGATGGATGGATGGATGGGTGACTGCAAGCTGAGGTCCACTGCGGGCCCTTACCTGTAGGAGGGGCCTGTGAACGGGGCCTAGGGTGCTCAGGCCGCCTGCTGAACCTGAATGTAGGGGCCTCTGCTGTGCTGCCAGAGTCCTCAATGCCATCCACTATCCTGGGACGGGGGCAGTGGTCATCAGTCCCATGGGGAGAGGGACAGGGCCAGAGCAGAGCAGCCGAGGGTGAACAGGGGCAGCAGCGCCAGGGAGCTGGGGAGGAGCAGCGGTCATAGAGGGTGGGGTTGCAAGCTGTGGCAGATCAGGAAGGGTGGGGTGGGCAGATGGGGCAGAGACAGGGAGAAGCACTGGCTGGAATGCTGGGGACAGAGCCCAGAGAAGGTTCTGGAAGCCAGCAGGGGTATGGGGAAGGCAGAGGAGGCTGGCGTCTCACCGGGGACTGAGGTCCGGAGGTCCAAAGGTTCCCAGTGGGGGAATGAGAAGCTGGGGGGGCTTCCAGGCAGCAGAGCCCCTGGGGGGGCCAAGAGGGGAGGGGCTGTGGCCCTGGCCAGCCAGGGCAGGGGATGGGGACGGGGACAGAGAAGGGGAGGACACAAGGGCTGAGAATGGGGGCAGCTCCTCGCCCAGAAGGCTGACCAGAGAGCCCCGGGGCCGCGCTGGGCTGAGGTTGGGCAGCAGGATGGGCCGGCGGGGCCTGGAACTACCCCCGGGCTCTGCCCCAGCCTCAGCCTCTGTGATGGATGGCAGGGTCTTGTCAGAGGAGGAGCCGAGGCTTTCCGAGTGGGGCTGTGGGCAGAGGGGCAGCTGATGTTGCAGGACGGTGAATAACAGGCCTTTCATTAAGCGACGGCCTTCACTGGTGGCTGCCGCTCCCCATCCCCTCTCCCTTCTCCCAGCAGCGGAGAAGCCAAGGAAAGGTGCCCCCACTCACGGCCTCTCCCCCATGCAACCTCAACCCCACCCAGGAAGGGAGTGTTACCTGGGAGAGGCGAGGGGATCGGGAAAAGCGGCTGAGGCCCTGCGGGGACATAGGGGGTTCAAGCTGACTCACACCTCTGCACGCCCCTGGGACAGCACCTCCTAGTCCCACCCATCAGTGTTGCGGGGTTTGAGAATGTGGGGCCTTTCTGTGGACCTGAATCAGAGACACCTCCGACTCCGACTCAGAGAAATCCTGAGTGGTAAAGTCAGTCTGAAAAGCAGTAAAAGACAAAGGCCTAAGGTGTAAACTGTAGATCTGGCCCAGAGCCTAAACCAAAACAGGCTCAGGAAACACTTGGTGAGTGGAGAAGAGGAAGCCCCAGGAGATGGTGCCCGGTCTAGAGAGGGACTTCACGGAGGAGGGGCACACAAGGGAGATTGTTTCCAAAGGGAGGGTCCTTTGAGGTATCTGGAATGAGGCTGAGGTGTGGCCAACAGGAGATGGGTCAGTAGAGTTGGAAGTAGAGGTAGTGAGAGATGGTCCATGGGATTGGGTAATGGCCAATGGAGCAGAGTCAGTGGGGTTGAAAGATGTTAAGCATGGAAGGGGCAATGGAAGGGGGTTGACAGATGATGTTTTCAGGGTGGAAGGAGAAGCATGAGGCTCTCTCTGGGGCTAGGGGAGGTCTGCTTTGAAGGAGAGGACCTTGGTGGAGATGGAGGCCATGATGGGTCTACATACATTGGTGTCAGAGCCCTGGCGCAGGTTGAAGGTGAGGTCCCGGAGCAGGCCAGCCCGGAAGGCAGCCCCGTACTCAGGATAGAGCCTCAGGACCTCAGCCAGCCCTCGGCTGCTCAGCTGCTGCAGGCCACAGTAGGTCAGTGCCTTCACATCAGCGCTGGTCTTCAGCACGCAGCTTGGCCCTGCTCCTGACCCAGGCTCCTGCCCCGGCTCAGGGATATCTGCCCCAATCAGGTCCCCTTTCCCTGTGGATAAGGGATGGGGACAGTCAGCTTGGGCAGGGGGACCAAGAGGATATCAGTGGGAGATGATTAATGGATTTGAGGGATGGCCAGTGTTTGGAGGATGGTTGAAGGTGGGTCAATCAATGGGACTGGGTGGAAATAATCAATGGGTTCAGAAAAGGTTGGTGAAGAATGACTGGTGAAGTTGGGAGGCAGTCAGTGGGAGATGTCAGTAAGGCTGGACAAATGATCTATGGAATTAGATGATCAATAAAGAAGGGCCAGAGGGGTCAGTTAAAGAGTAAAGGTGAATGGAATTGAGGGTCCATGGAAAAAGGTCAATGGAATTGGGGGATGTGCAATGGGAAAGGATCAATTCAGTTGGGGGATAGTCACTGGGGAAGGGTTGATGGGTTAAGGGATGGCCAATGGGATTAGGGGATAGTCCCAGTGGAATGGTCAAAAGGGGGTGCTAGTAGGGTAAAGGGACCAGAAAGAGTACTCCTCAGTAGGAATTCCAGATATCCACTGGGGGTATCCCAGTCCCTGGATTCCTGGCCACTCCCAAGGCCTCTGGGGGAAGGTTCTGGGGTAGGTAGTGGTCAGGGGGTCCTCACCCAGGATAGCCAGCACCATGCTGTCACGGAGCACTTCAAGCGAGCCGGAGCAGACATAGTAATGCGCCTGCAGGGCATCCCCACGACGCAACAGGTACTCCCCAGGAGCGCAGAACGAAGTCTTGATGTGCAGGGAGAGGGCCCGCAGGCAGCCCCTGCTCGCTGCTCCAAATAGCGGCAGCTGCAGGATCTCCCGATTCAGGTGCATAGCAATGTCAGCTCTCAGCTCGTCTGGGAAGTCACGCAGTAACTGCATAAGGGGCATAGGTCATTCTGGCCATCCCCCTGCAGCTGCTACTTGAGTTCTACAAATGTGCTGAGCTGTCTCCAAGGAGAGAGCTCCAACTTGCCCTTTGCTTTGAAGTTACCCATTCCTGACCTTCAGGAGGACTTCTGTGTGTCTAACTTCAATTTTGCCTGTGTGTGGACCTCCCAACCCAAGTTCTGGGTCAGAGACTAGGTCTTCTGTCTGTCCACTGCCCATGGCTACACACACTGGTCTCTCACACACGTGTACTGGTTACTCAACCCCACACATGCAAGAACCATCCCTGGTGGGTCAGCCTTCCACAGGGAGTCAGGAGACTAGAAGTCAGTTCTGCTCTCAAAGCCCTGTGCACCCTGGGCAATCCATTTCCTCTCTCTAGGCCTCAGTATCCCCGCCTGTAAAATGCAGCATTACACTAGACTTTGAACATTACCAATGACCTCCTAGGGGCCAAACTTAGTGTTCACAGTTCCATCCTCATCTTATGGAGCCCCTGGGCCACTCTGGCACGTTGACCTCTCCCTCTGTTCTCCCACCTCTCTGACTGCTTCTTTCCCATTTCCTCCCCAGGCTCCTCTTCCTCAGTGTAGCCCTTGGCTCTCTTCTTACTTTTCCTACTCTCCCTGTATCATGGCAACCAGCTCCATGGCTTCCTTGCTCCCTGTGAGCCCAGAAGAGCCCTACATCTGGGTCCAGACCTGTATTTCAACTATCTAGGGCAACCCCACCTGGATCTCCCATGGCACCACCATCTCACCATGGCCCAACCCTGGACTCTCATTTTTACCGCTAAGTCCAGTCTTTCTCCTGTAATGCCTCCATCCCTTTGCCCTTTGCCCAAGGCAGAAACCTGGGAGTCACTCCCAGCTCCTCTCTTGCAACAAGCTGATCACCCTGAGTCCCATGGCTCCTGCTCTCAAAAATACCTTCTAGATTCCCCAGGCCACTCCCCAGCCTAAAAATTTTGCAGGACAAACTCTAAATTCAAGACCACCCATGGGCTGGGCATGGCTGCCTCCCCAGCCCCATCTCTTGCACTCTTCTCGCCCTCCTCCCTCCACTGCACTCACACACCAGTTCCTGAAGGCTCACTGAACTAACTTCAGTTCCCTGAACCTACTGTTTTGTGTCAACATTTCCAGACCTGTGTTCTCATTGCTCTTTCTGCCTGGAATGACCTTCCCGTAGCAGGCCGATTTCCTTCTTGTCTTTTCCTTCTCTTCCCCTCTGATGTGCCACTTTCCCTGACTCCTCTAGGCCTAGACACAATGAGGACCCCACTGCACCAGCATCCCTCCAGTACAGTGGAATTCACTGCGTAATTGTTTACCTGTCTGCCTCCCTCACTAGGCTGGTGTCTTCCTGAGAGCAAGGGCTGAGTATGATCATCTCTGAGCAACCTTTGTCCAGCACAGAGGCTGGTCCAAAGCAGGCGTTCACAAAACGTGGGTTGCAGGGAGCATGGCACTAGCTAAGACCTGCGCTCCCTTTCAGCTCCCATATTCTAGTACGAAGGAAAAGGGATTTGGATTTGGGTGGGCTCCTGCCCTCGTGAACAGCACCTCACCTCCCTCGGTCCCATGTGCCCCATTTCAAACCCCGAGAGGTGGCGACCCTTTCCCCACTGTGCTGCCAGGCAGTAGACACAGGTGCCACGCGCCCTACCTCGTTGGCGTCGATGCCGCTGTTGACGGCCCATGTGGTCTGGAAGTACTCGAGCATGCGCTGCTTGAGCGTCCGCGGCAGGCGGTGCACGCGGATGAAGTCCTTGAGGTCCTTCATGCGGCTGTGGTAGAGCGAGCGGCGGGAGTACATGCGCTGGATGATGGCTGTCACGTTCCCGAACACCACTGCGTGCATCAGTGCTGCAGCGGCGGCAGCGGGCAGCTGGTCAGGGGCGGCCACCCCTCCCGCCTCCTCGCCTGCTTCCAAACCCACCCTGCCCTGGACGGGCCTCTGGGTTCCTGAGGAGGGCCAGGAGAGTCAGTGGGCTCCTGCGTGTCTACGTGGTACCAGGAGCTGGGTTGGGCCGGGGAATAGAGGGTGGTTCCGAGAGGGGTCAGAACTAATGCTCCTCTCATGCCCCCTACCCCGCAAATTAAGTCGTGAACTTGGGTTTCCCCACCCCTTTGCAAAAGGCCACGCCTGTTTGTGGCATCCCCCAGGGCCAGCATGTAGTAGGTGCTGAAAAAATATCTATGAATGAATGCACGACTGTCTGGACGTGGGTGGACACCTTGCCCTCTTAGGGCCTCAGTTTCCCTGTCTGCATGCGGGGCTTAGCAGAGCCACCCTGCGGCTTGGCAGGCCCGGCCTCACCGCCTATGAGCATAGTGCAGATGGAGAAGATCTTCTCCGCGTCGGTGTTGGCACACACGTTGCCGAAGCCCACGCTGGTGAGGCTGCTCAGCGTGAAGTAGAGCGCAGCGATGTAGGCGCTGCGCCGCGACGGGCCGCCCGCCGAGCCATTGACGTAGGGCACCTCTAGCCGCTTGCCCAGCTCGTGCAACCAGCCTGGGGGTGGAGGAATGCAAGGAGCCCCAGCTGCGAGAGAGGTGGAGAACTGGGTTTCCCTGCACTGCCTGCGCTTGACCTTGGGCAAGTATTTAGAGAGGCAAGGGAGGTTTGCACAGGCTGGCACCGGAAAATCACGGTGAACTGGTTACAGTCGCAGTCCAAGAATTCCCTACACTACCGACTGTTCAGGGGCCCCTTCAAGTCTCTAATAATTAGTTTATTGAGCACCTCTCGTGCACAGGGCGCTAGGACTTGACCCAGCCAGCCATTCTCCCTGCCCTGGTAAAATTACAACCGGAGGAGAAAGAGTTGTGAAATACATCATTACAGGTGGGAGACGAGCTACTAAAAGGGAGGTATAGCGTGTCCTAGGAGTCATCGTGTGTTAGGGTGAGCCAGCCCAGTGAGGGGTGGGGGTAGGGTGCTAGAATTCCTGAAGGGCTCCCTTAGGACAGAGCATTTCAGTTGAGACTACAAGGAATAGAAAAGTCCCCTAGGTGAAGAAGAGAGGGAAGACAAAAGGGAAAGGTTCCAGAAAGGAAAACATATTCAAGGGCCAAAGTGAGAAAGCAGCATCCCCGGGGTGCTGGAGGGAGGCCACTGTGGCTGTACACAGGCAGCATGGGAGAAAGGGCAGCCAGGTGGGTACAGAGAGGGCTGCAGGATTATTTAGGGCGTGCACTGTGTGTGGACTTTATTTAGAGGGTGGTGGGGAGCCACCGGAAGGGTCTAGGTGGAGGTATCGCTCCCTCTTCCCAAAACACCCTCCTGACCATCAGTGTTTCCCATACTGTATTTTAATCGCCTATTACTGATAGTGCTCCCCTGCTAGGCTGTGAGGTCCCCCCAAGGCAGAGCCCTTGTCTTCAAATCAATATTCCCACGCCTGACCCGGAAGGAGCTCAGTGCATGTTTGCTGGATGAATGGTGGAATACGGGGTGGTGGGTGTGGCTCCTGGTGGAGGCATCTGCTTGGGGGCCTGAGTGGACAGGGCAGGTGGATGGGTGCTCAGTGAAAGCCTGGGGTCGGTGGCTCACCGATGTCCCAGAGCAGCGGGTCATTGGCCTCCATCTCCCGGCGCCCGATGACATACCAGACACAGGCCATCCAGTGGGCAAGGAGCGCAAAGACGGACATGAGCAGCGTGAGCACCACAGCGCTGCACTGGGAGTACCGCTCCAGCTTCTGCAGCAGCCGCAGGAGCCGCAGCAGCCGCACGGTCTTCAGCAAGTGCACCAGCGATGTCTGCAGGAGTGGAGTGGGGAGTTGTCAGCAGGCACACCTCCTGACAGCCCTCACGGCCCCCATGTCCCCTCCCAGGGCCTGGCCACCAGATGCCCTGGAGCCAGGGGAAGCTGCAGCAGGAGAAACATCCCTGTTGTCCTGAGAAGGTGACCAAGAAATGCAGATGGGAGAGAATAATACTAACACTAATAATAGCTAACACTGAGTAAGTGCTTACTGTATGTGTCAGACCCTGGGCTAAGTATTTGTAGTCCTCATAAAATAATCTATCCTTCAGTCCAATTATCGTCATCATTCCCAGACTGCAGATGAGTAAGCTAAGGCTCAGAGAGGCCAGTGACTTACTCAAGGTCACAGACCAAGGAAATGATGGAGCTGGGACTCAAATCAGGGCTGACAGGGCCGGCCCGGTGGCGCAGTGGTTAAGTGTGCACGTTCTGCTTCAGTGGCCCAGGGTTCACCCGTTTGGATCCCAGGTGCGGACATGGCACCACTTGGCAAACCACGCTGTGGTAGGCGTCCCACATATAAAGTGGAGGAAGATGGGCATGGATGTTAGCTCAGGGCCAGTCTTCCTCAGCAAAAACGAGGAGGATTGGCAGCAGATGTTAGCTCAGGGCTAATCTTCCTCAAAAAAAAAAAAAAAATCAGGGCTGACAACAAAGTCTATTTGTTCTACTCTCTCTTAGCACAGTGAGCTGATGGAGGTCAAAGGAGGGCAACAGGCTAAATGACCTCTGGCCCCGCTCAAAGCCCTCAGGGCACGACTGGCAGTTGGATGAGAACTGGTTGTTAGAGATGACAGCAATTGTGATGGGAGTGGCCCCTTGAGGACTGGGGAAGGTTTAGGGACCTTTCCCCTTGTGGTCAGCTGCAGATGAGCAGGTCGTGCTGAAATGTTGAGGGAAGGAGAGTGGGGACCGAGGGAGCCTGGGCTGCGAGGTCTCAGACCTTGTGGGGTTAGGTGGGGATCAATGGGGCCAGTGGCACCCAGTAAGGGTCCTGCAAATGTTAGCTAATATTAGCACTACAACTGTTTTCATTGTGGTTATTAATGCTTCAGTTAGCCCTTCCAATCTTGGAGATGGAGGGCAGGTGGAGGCTTATCTGCTCACTACTACGGGTGGGGGCAGCTTGGAGGCTAGGGCTGGGGGCTCTGGGGCAGCGCCCGGGGCACTTGGTATGAAGGTCCTTCACTGTCCTTCCAGGGGCCTCCCGGAGCATCCTCTGTAGCCCTAGCCCTACACGCCTCCTGAGCCACCTCATGCCATTTCCTCTAATTTTAGGTGAAGGAGCTGGACAGGAGGTGGTCCTGATTCCCCCACATGGACCCTCCCCAGGGCTTACTGCCTGCCTCCAGCTCCCAGAGCTCCTGACTCCAAACTTGAGTGCTTCAGGGCTTCCCCTAGTCACCTGCCCTTGGGCCCCACTCCCTTGGGGCCCTCCTCTCCTTCTCCTTGGACAGAATGTCCCAGGGCGGGCTCCTTCAAGTCCACAGCTCTGCCAGTGCTCCCTCATCCTCTGTCTTTGCTCTGCCTCCCTCCAGCCCCGGCATTGCTCCTCGTCTTCCCTTGTGGCTGACCATCCACTCAGGTACCCTGCTTTCCTGGGTATGTTGGAAGGAATACTAGGCTAGGAGTCTGGAGATCTGGTTTCGGTCTCCTGCCTTCCACTGCTAACTGTGTGACCTTCAGCAAGCCACTTAACCTCTCTGAGCCTCTGCATCTACCTCTGATAAAGAAGGATAAGAGAATCTGCCCTGAAGGGTTATTGTGAGGCTTCTTTGTGATGACATGTGTGAAAGAACTTACTTAGTAAATTGTAAAGTGCTCCTGAAGGTACCAGAGGAGGAGAACTGCCTGGGAGGTAGGAGAGGGGCTCTCTGCCGCTCTCCCTCTCCCTCAGGGACAGCTGTCTGCCTGGCTGACACAGCCTGGTGGGCACAGGGGTCGGGGGGCACTCACGAGGAGGGGTGGGGAGCTCTGCTGGGAATGGCTGGAGCCTCAGGGCAGACATACACACATGCACGTGTGTGGGAAAGTGCACACACGTGTACACAGGCAGGGGAAGAGGCCCACAGCCCGTTGGCGGCTAGTTAAATCCGGCTGCGTGTAGGTGGTTTCCCGCTATAGCTAAGTGTGGCAGAGAGCGAGCGCACAGGGAAACTGCTCTCCACCTCCCCACCCAAGAACCAAGGGGGCCTGGGGACACAGGGTGGCACTCTCTCACCCCGGACTTGAGAAGACCTACCATCTGCTGGCTGGGTGCAGAGCTGAGCACTCAGGGCACCTCTGGCAGCCCCAGGGAGCTGGGAGGACACAAGTCCTGGCCCTCTCTGCCTCCAAATCTACCTCACAGCCCCTACCTCCTTGTCTTGGCTTACTATGCTCCCCCAAATGCTCTCTCCTCATCCTGCCAGCCAAATCCTACTGTCTGTCTAAAGTCTGGCTCTGCTCTCTCCTCCCTCAGGAACGCTTCCCAGGCCACCTTAGCCTCTGCCTCACTGGGGTGGGTGCTCTGGCCTCCCAGGTGCTGGCCAAATTTCAGATCACTTTTGCGCATGCCCATGTTCCAGCCTGGAACTCCGAGGTCAGCTGCTTCGTGCCCAGCCCCCACGCAGCAATACCTGGACCCCATCTTCCACTCCATTTACCTCTTCTCTTTCTGCTGTGCCCTCCAGTAGTCCTGCCCCCTCACCAGCTTAGTGTTTGGCGGCTGAATCCTTGTGCCTTTTCCCCACAGTGACCATGCCCCACACAGTGCTTTGCAGACAGCTAAATGCTCATCAGTTGTTTGTTAAATAAAAATGTGAAAAGTACCACTCATTTGGCATCAGATCAACACCGCCTTGGTAGCCCTAGTTAGCTTTTCATTTGTCTCAGCTTCCGTCGGAGATTGGGAGCTGAGCTCCCCAAGAGCACAGACCCTCTCAGCTCTTTCTCAGCACCTCGCCTAGAGCTCTGCCCACAGCAGGTGCCTGACAAATATTCGCAGATGGATTGATGGGAAGGACTGAGTCTGGGTTTGAGGTCAGTCCCTTAATGGGAGACACTGTGCTGAAGTTGGGAGGCTGGGCTGCATGGTGGGACACGAGTCACTCACCACCGTGATGTTGAAGACGTAAAGCAGGTCAAAAGGCAGAGCGGCAATGAGGTCAATGAAGAACCAGGTGGCCAGGTAGTGGAGGCCAATGGAACGAGGAGCAGAGACCACCTGGCCAGACTGGGACACATAGGTGGTACGGAAGTTCAGGATGATATCTGGGGGCACAAGAGGCTGTTACTAGGGGGCCTCAGCCTAAGAACTCCAAGGGGCAGAGGAACTGGGTAAGCCAGGAACCAGCCTTAGAGACCCAGAATGGAGCTGGAGGCAGAAATGGGGAAGACAGATTGGGCTTCTGGCTGGTCCTCAGGGAGAACAGGTCTAAAGGCTGAAGGCTTCAGGGTCAGGAATGAGGGCACATGGATCATTAGGACTTAAAGATCCAGGAATGGATGGGCTCTGAACACCTGGGTCCTCCAGGCCCAGCATGGAGCAAGGCTTGAGTGAGTGGGTCCCTCCAGCCCACCCACCAGGGTATGTAGGGCAGAGGGTCTGACCCAGGATGAAGAGCATCTCCACAACGATGTCGCTGACAAGGGTGTGTCGGGAAGTTATGGGGGTGTCATCATCATCCGAGAAGCAGACATTGTAGGGGACGGTGACGGCAACGTAGAAGGTGGCGAGGAGGATGAGGCCATCCCAGACAGCCTTGGGGACGCTGTAGTGGAGGAGGAGGCAGCGGGACCCCCCCACGGAGGCCACCTTGTACTCGGGCACTGATGGCTTTGGCTCAAACACGTTCTAAGGGGAGAGGGGTGGCGGTTGGGGACTCTTGGGGGAAAGAGGAGCCAAGGCTAGTGGGGAGGAGAGGCAGGGGATGGGGAAGGGGGGGTGGGCACTGCAAGCATGACCATGAGAGGAGGGAGAGGGTCAGGAGATGGTTCAGGGGCTGGCACCTGACACTTCCTTCCTCTGCCGAGCTACTGCTCAGGCCCCCTTCTGAATCAATCATGTTTTGTGGGGGATATTTATAAGGCTTGACCTTCACCCTGCTTGAGAAGGAGATTATGACAAATCAGGCACACAGCCTAGCTTGAGAGGTCACTAACTTCTCCCTCAAGTTCCTTTTGGGTTCTGGGGGCCCAAGTAGAGGATGGGTATACCCCAGGAATGAGGGGAAGCTGGCACGGCACACCCCATTCCCTGTAGCCCTAACAGCCTCTACAGAGGGTTGGAGACGCGACCCTATGGCTTTATCAGGGTCCTAGGAATGGGACACAGGGCTGCATGCCACACTGCCAACAGGGGATTTCCCCCTAGGACCACTGCTTGTGATTTTACCCCCCATAATGTACCCTGACGACACAAAGGTAGGTGATGTAACTTCTGCTAGAACCCCACCCTTGCGATATCCTCAGAGCAGAGTAATGTCAATCACAAGGCAGCAAAGGAGACGGGTATGAAAGATGTGAGGGGACATGGGATAGAGCAGAGAGTTGTACGTGAGAAATGGGCAGACAGAGGAACAAGCCTCTGGAGGGAGACCAGACAAACAGGGAAACAGGGAGACAGTAGCAAGGGTGCCTCAGAATTAAGGCTGGGAGATGCTGGGGTAGAGATGGGACTCACATTACTGGTTTTCATGCTTCCCTGGCCCCGGCGGCCAAAGTGGCCAGTCAGTCGGCGTAGGACGGTACGGCTCTGCCTCCTGGCAGATCGAAGTCTCGAGCTGGCTCCCCTCCTGCCAAGGGAGTTTTCTGTTGGGAAGAAGGGTACAGAGATAAATGGGTGCTCATCTCATGAGGCTGGGTATGGAGAGGTCTTGTGTGACCTTGGGTGAAGACCTCTGACCATTCATGCCTTTTCCCCAGACTTGCAGTTACCATGATTACTGTCCCCATGGCCTCCTGGGGGACCAAGTCCTGGGCTTCCACTCTGAGAGATGTCCTTGAAGGAAAAGAGGAAAAGCACGACCTCCCCCATCTCATTCTTGATGGGCATCATATCCAGGAGGCACCAAAAGGCAGAGCCTGCAGGTGTGGGGAGATGGGGCAGAGGAGTGAGCAGCCTGTGGCATCCCTCTCTCATCCACCTTGGTTCCTGGCATAGTCTAAGGGCTCGGCAGAGGTTTAGAGCTGGACAGAACCCCCGAGATTATGTCAGCCAACTCCTTCACCTTCCAGATGGGAGAACCAAGGCTCAGAGAGGGTCAGGGATGCACTCAGTGTCACACAGACAGCTTGTGGCAGTGTGGAGACCAGCACCCAGGCTTCCACTGTGTTGGGTGGACTCTGGGTAAGGCATAGGGTCTGGGCAGGGCTGCAGGGTGGGCCAGGCCCTCTCACCATCCTTTCGGTAGAAGCAGATCTCAGCCCGATGCTCCTGATGGCCCTCCAGGGCCTTATGCAGCCTCTGCAGGGCTGGCTCACTGGTCTCTGGACCATAGAGGAAACGGCAGCTGCAGGTTTTCTGCATGACCTCGGTGCGGCCGTAGCCTGTGAGCTCGCAGAAGCCGTCAGAGCAGTAGACTATGGGAAAGCCCCGTGGGCCCTGTGCGTTGGCCAGCAGGAAGTTGCTGTCTGTGGAAAGAAGAGGTAAAGGTCAGGTCAAGGCCAGGAGGAGAGCTCAGCCTCCAGGTGGGCAGTACCTCCCACGAGCTGTGGTCAGAGATCACAGAGACAGAAGCTTCCGAGGCTTCCACGTGATTCCTGGATCTCCCTTTTGGATATTCTGAAATGAGAGTAAGAAGAGATAGGCAAAAGGACAAGGACTTAAGGGTGGCCTGGAACTGGGACAGGGACTACTAGGAGCTTGGAGAAGGAATCCCAAGAGGTCGTGCTGTCTGTTCCCCTGCCTTCAAGCTAGTAGGAGGCAGCCTGGCATAGTGAGTAAGGGCATGGGCTCTAGCACCCCACCTCTGCCACTTACTTACTCTGTAACCTTGGGCAAGTTAATGAACTCGTCTGTGCCTCAGCTTCCTTATCTGCAAAGTGGGGGATAATGTATCTTTCTCACATGGTTGTTGTGAGGGTTACATGGGTTACCTGGGGAGAACAAGTCCTGGCACATAGCAAGTGCTACACTGAAAAAGAGAAATGATTCCCCTACATGAGCACAGCTTTCAAAGCACATCATAGCTGTTGTCCTGTCGTCCTATTAGAGAGTGGACAGGGCAGAGGTTCCAGTGATATCACACCCATTTTACTGATAGGAAACCAAAAGGCAGTGATTATCCAAACTCACAAATCTCCTTTGTTGGGGGAGGGAGACAGTGATGAGTAGCGTCCTCATTCCCTGCCTTCCAGGAAAGGTCTTCTTTTCAGCATTCCTTCAGCTAGTTTCAGGGGGTCTGTCCCCAGGACTCAAAGTCTAACAAGGTTGGGCAATGAAGTTGTGGCTCCAGTAACCCCAGCAGCAGAACCCAAGCTGGCTGTCTCCTGGGTAGGAGGCCACAGGGGGGCTCTGTGGGCCATCAGGGACAGAGTCTCAGCTGAGGGTAGGGCCCTGAGACACAACTAGTCCCTGGAAGCTAGGAGAGGTGAGTGTCTGGGGGTGCGGCAGCTGATGGGGACACCAAGGGTGCCTGAGAGGCGCTGGGCCCTGGGCAGCAGCCTCGTTCTTCCATCCCAGGGCCTGTTGCCCCGGTGATGGGCGCTATGGAAACAAGGGAGGTGTGGGGGGAAGGCGGGTAGGGCCCCGGGAGCTCGGTTTCCGCCCTCGGGTACCGCTCCCCCCACCTTCCAGATTCAGGGCACTGGCCCGAAGAGGGCAGGAGGAGATCTCTCGGCTCCAAAGTAGGAAAGGGAATGGCGAGAGAAGAGGCAGGGAAGGAGGAATGTGGCTGTCCAAGGTGCTGAACCTGGAACCCAAGCTAGGGTGGGCGAGCAAGGAGTTCCCTCCGTCACAAGGACCACCCCACTCCTCCTGCCTCACCTCTCTCTGACGTGGACGGGCCACGATTTGGGCTACGTGACCTTAAATTCAAGCTAGGTCCTGCCGAAGTCTGATCTTTTCTTTCTCTTTTTTTTTCCGGGGGAAGGAGATGCTGGAGCCGTCTGGGAGTAGACCCCGGAGCGCCTGAGCCACTTACTCCCACCTCCGCGTCTCCGGAGACCCCCATACACGCCCCCAGCAGAGCTCTGTCTGGGAGTGGGCGGCTCCCAAGGCCTCTCCTCCGTTTTGCCGCACAAAGAGCCTTTCCTGCCTCCAGTCACACCCCCAACGTCAGTCCCCCGCACTCTTGGCCCTCTCCCCTCCTCCCCTCGCAGGGCGCTCCCAGTCCTGTGCCTTTACTGCAGCTTTGGGAGTTCCTAGCCCCTCAACTCCACTCTCTCTTCGCCTTAGGGTCTCACCACATGCAGAAGACCCGCGCCGGCGCCGAAGGAGACTTGGCCTCCAGTTCGGACCCCCAGTCCCAGCCTCCGCCCCACTCACGCGTGCCGTCGAAGCGGGTGGCGATGGTGTCCAGGAAGGTGTTTTGCGGGGCCAGCAACCCCTTCATGACCGGCATGGCCTCGGGGCTCGGGTTCGAGGCGTAGCGCCGGGGGCGTTCAGCGCGGCCAGGCCGGAGGAGGCGCGCTGCCGGCGGGGCCGGAGCGCCCCATGCGCCCGCCTGCCTCCTCCCCTCCTTCTCGGCGCCGCTGCCGCCGCCTCTCTGCTCCGAACCCCGCAGCTCTCGGCTCGGCTCGGCGCCGCCTCGGTCCCCCCCACCTCCCCACGGGCAGGGTTCTTTCCCCCGGGCTCGGCCCGCGCCCACCACGTGGCCCCGCACGGGAGGGGCAGCCAGCGACACCCTCACGCTTCTCCGCTGCCCTCCTCCGGGAGGGGAGCGGCCCACGCGTGTCTCTCCGGGAGAGAATTCGGGACACGCCCACCCGGAGCCGAGGCCTGAAGAGGTGGGGCGGGGCTTGAATGAGAGACACGCCCTCCTTCCAGGATGGCCACGCCCCCACGCGTGGTTCCCTGGCAGCTCCCGGTGGCTCCTCCCCGCGGGTTTCCCCGCGCGCCGCCTACGCTGGGAATGGTGTCGGGTTCACAGTGCCGCCTGCTGGAGTTCGGATATTCCGCAGCAACCCCGCTCTCTGTGCTCCGGTATGAGACAGCAAGGGTTAAAGAGGCTAGTTTTGCCAATGCGGGGATCTACGGGAAGACTAGGAACTCAATTTCCAGAAGGCACTCCTTCACCCTCGCCTGTGCCTCAGTTTGTGTAGGGCGCACTGGCGAACTCTGCCTCTGAGTACCGCAGGGTGTATGGAAAGAGCTTCGGAGTCCACCAGGTAGAATTCCAGCTCTGTCACTTGCTAATTGTGTGTCTTAGCCTCTCTGAGCCTCACTTTCCTCAACTGTAAAACAATTTGTACCCTCATGCGTTTGTGAGAATTTAATAGCACAATACATACCGTTGGCACACAAGTGCGTCGGATGGCATTTGTCTCCCCCAGTCTCCCCCTTCTTACCGTCTGGATTGAACTCTCCTTCTCTCTGCTGCCATTCAAGTGGAAGAGAGGCTGGAGGCAAGTTTGGCACCAAGAAAGATAGTTTAAAGGTGGGCAGGGTCAGTTTGCCAGTCTCCAAAGTGGACTTTGATCTCCATCTTCTCCAAGACAGAACCAGTACAGCAGCAAGAAGAACCCAGGGGAGACCAGACATAGGACGTTTTCATTACGGAAGCAGAATATTACTGGGGCTGCTCACTGTGGCGGCTTAGGGTGGCTGCTTCCTGGAACAAAACAGCTGAAGGCAGTGAGATGGGCTGGGGAGAAGGCAGGCTGGTGCTCCTCACCCTCTCTCCCCATGTCCGAGCCCGACATTGTCTGTGATGTTAGATTGTGTAAAAGTGCCACATTTTTCTCTGCCTCTACTTTTGGGTGTTATATTAGTTTCCTAAGGCTGCTGTAACAAGGTAGCACAAACTGGACGGCTTCAACAACAGAAATTTGTCGTCTCAGTTCTGGAGACTGGAAATCTAAGATCAAGATGATGGCGGGCAGGTCGGCCGGCCCGGTGGCGCAGAGGTTAAGTTTGCACATTTCGCTTCTCGGCGGCCGCGGGGTTCACCGGTTCGAATCTCCCGGGGGCGGACATGGCACGGCTTGGCACACCATGCCGTGGTAGGCGTCCCACATAGAAAGCAGAGGAAGATGGGCACGGCCAGACTTCCTCAGGAAAAAGGAGGAAGACTGGCAGTAGTTAGTTCAGGGATAATCTCTGGCCCCCGCCCCTGCCCCCGAAAAAAGATGACGGCAGGCTGGGTGGGTTCCTCCTGAAGGCTGTGAGGGAGAATCTGTTCCATGCCTTTCCCAGCTTCTGGTGGGTTGCTGGTAATCTTTGGGGTTCCTTGGCTTATAGATGCGTCTCCCTACCTCTGCCTTCATGTTCCCATGGGTTCTCCCTGTGTGTGTTTTTGTGTCCAAATTCCCCCTTTTTATAAGGACACTAGTCATACTGGATTAGAGGCCCACCCTACTCCAGTATGACCTCATCTTAACTAACTATATCTGCAACGACCCTATTTCCAAATAAGGTCACATTCTGAGGTGCTGGGGGTTAGGACTTCAACATATGAATTGGGGGCAGGGGTGGCACAATTCAACCAGTAACAGATGTGTTAGGCTAAAGTTGCAGGAACATTTTTCCCCATCCCTGCTTAAGAACTTCTCATGACTCCCAGCTACCTGCAGAATAAAGTGCAAAGCCTGGTGGTTTGTGAGGGCTTCCTCAATCCGGGGTGCAGGAACCTAACCGTCTCGCCTCCGACGCCTCACCGCTCCCCACCTGCAGCCACTCTAGACGATTCATGTTGAAACTCATATTCCCTGCCTTTTCGGCAGGCTTGGCTCCTACTTCTTCTCAGCCAGATTCTGCTCCTCTGTGTGCTTTCCTTGCTCTCCCTCCCCTCCTGTGTCTCTCCGTAAAGACCCTGATCCCGAACGACTAGTAGAGTATCGGAGGACATGTCTGTCCTGCATCCTCCCCTCCAAGCATGCACACGTGCGGTTCTCTCCGCACCCCAGAGCCTTGCACGGTTCCTTGCTCTGGGAGCTCCCTATCCAAGAGTGTCTCGGGTTCAACGACGCCCAAGCTGAGATGTCCTAGAGCCGGGCTGCTAGACCCTCCGGCTTTTTATAGTTCGCAAGACTCTCACGCCCTCTGGAGGGCAGGACGCAACCGCACAGGAACCGAGACCAGCCACGCTAACGGAGACTCGTCTTTATTGCCCTTTTTCTGGGGCTGACAACGAACGGGCAGAAGGGAGAGGGCAGGACAGGGCCCGAGCAAGGGCTTAGACCCCGGACCGCCCCTCAGGCGAGACAGACGAGGTGGCCGAGGCGGGACAACGGCGCCCGGGGCAGGGTCGCGGCGCTGGCTCTACGCCTGCGCGGCGGCCCATGGTCAGGATGCCGGCCGCGTGGTTGCCGCTGGCCTGCAGGAGGCGCTGCAGCCGGCCGTGGAGGCCCGGGGGCCCCGGCCGCCGCTTGCCCAGCGTGAGGATGCCGGCCGCGTGATTGCCCGCGCCGTGCAGCAGCTCGTAGAGGCGGCAGGAGCACGTCTTCTGGCGGCAGCAGTCGGGCAGGGGCTGCGCGGCCGCCCCGGGTGACAGCAGCGCGGGCGGCAGCAACAGCAGCAGCAGGAGCGTTATGGCGGCCCAGGGCACCTGGAGAGGGGGAGACAGGGCTCTGGGGTCTTCCTGTCGCGCCCGCATCCAGCCCCTACGCCCAGACCCTGCCCCGCTGGCTCCGCGCTCCTCCCTCGCTGTCCCTTAGTTTTTGCTGCCTCTGCCCAGTGCTGTTTGAAGGGCTCCTGTCTGTCTCTTTTACCTGCTCATCCTTCAAGACCCAGCACAGCATCTCCTCCAGGAAGCCCTTTGAGGCCCCCCCTGGGCGAAATGAATCCCTCTCTCCTCTGGGTACCCTTAGACCATTGTACCTCATTAGCGCGCTTACCACTCCACCCGAAAACAGGCTTGTGTGAGTCTGTCTGCGCCGCCAGTCTGTACCCTCAGGAGAACAGAGGCCCTGGTTCGTCCCCTCCCCACAGCGGGCAAACACGTGCAAACCAAGGACTGGCAGGATCCCAGCTGTCATCTTGTCTGCCTGCTCCCTTTCGGGGGAAACCGAACTCTGGCTTTGGACCAGTTTCCTACCCTCTCAGGGGGCACAGCTTTCTCACCTTTAAACTGGGTATTAGATAATCCCTACTGTGCAAGCCTGCTGGGAGGATTAAACGAGAGGACAGGTGGAAACTCGGCACCTGATACCAGTAAGTTCGCAAAAAATGCAAGATGGTAGGAGAACTGGACATAATCCAATGTTAGCCAAGGCAGAGTCTCCATCAAAGGTCCACCCGTCCCCTGCCTCAGAGCCATGCCGGAAAAGACCAAGAGCAGAGACACCTTCAGCCTTTCTTCCAGCCCCCTGAGCTAGCACTCTCATTACCCCCTGGTATGATGAGTCAGCCCTCCATCCCTGGGTCTTTACCTTCGTAGAGGGAGGGTTCATGGCTTCTGGAGCTCAGAGTAGGGAGCTGGGAAAGGTATTGTCTGCAGTGGTCCAAATACCCAGGAACTTTGAGGCCGTCGACTGCGACCTGCTACCAGGGGTCTGGGGTTTATAGTGCTCTGAGGTGGTGGGGGAGAGACGGACACTTGCGTCCACTCTGGGGCCAGACAAAGGCAGGTCTAAGATTAGCCTCCCACAGGGGGGCCGTCTCCAGGCTGGGCCCAAGGAATGGCCGCCAAGGCACTCAGAGGCCGGAGTTGGATCTCTGTGCCCCTGGTCCCCGCCTTGTCTGTCTGCCTGCTCCCTGGAGATTGGGCGGTCTCCGGGCACTAATGAGGCCACCTTGCACCCAGGAATCTGGGAGCACAAAAGAGGCCTTGGCGGGGGCACTGGCCTGGGACAATGCATGGGGGGCAGCTGCTAATTAGGGGCAGGAGAGGAGGCAGTCATGAGACCTGCTCTCCACAGGGTGTGTGTGTGGAGGGGGAGGGTGGCCAGGCAACAGGCCTCTCCCCCACTGCTCCTTGTCCCTGCCCCCGGGTCTGTCAGCCTTCAGGGCTTTCTTTCTTAATGGAAAAGCTTCTTAGCTGGCTCTCCATTCTCCTCAGCTCTCTCCTTCCCTCCGCCCCTTCCACCAACCTCCAAGATGGAAAATCTTGAAAACTGAACATGGGCAGTGGAAGGAAAGCAGCTGAACTTGGTGTTATCCTCTGACCTCCCAGCTTCCTCCCTGGTCAGGCTGCCTGGAGGGGAGGGATGGAGTCCCAGCCCACACCAGCAGGGAGTGAGCCACCCTGGGGTGAAGGAAACGTGCCATCTCTAGGCCTGCATCCCTCTCAGTCAGGGCACTGTCTATTGAGCACCTGCTCTGTGCCAGGCCCTGCACTGGGCACTGCAGTGACAGTGTCATGGGACATGGCCCAGTGTTCAAGGAGCCCTACAGTCCAGGTGGGGAGGTGACCCAGCAGAACGATAGCTCACTGGGAGAAAGGATTCTGAAAAGGTCTTGCATGAAAAGTGGATTTCCATCAGGTAAGGCGGAAGAAGGCACTCCACAGAAGGGACAACTTGAGCAAAGACCTGGAGGTGACAGTGCTGAGCTCACGTGGGATAGCGGGGTGTGGTCTTCATAGTCACGGCTCCCCTCAGGTCCAGGAGAGAGGTGGCTGGAGAGGTAAGTGAGAGCCAGGGTGGGTCAAAGGGTCTTATAGGCTAAGCTGGTCCATCTTGGTCCTGTGGGCACTGAGGAGCCGTGGGAGGATTTCAGCAGGAAGGACTCGTGGGCTGCTGTGGGGGCTGGGTGGGTGGGGGCGGGAGCCTGGATGTGGGGCATGGAATCAGAAGAAATTCAGAGGCAGAATCGGAGACTTAGCAACTCATCGGGAACAGGTGCCATGCTACTTAGGCGGAGCTGCAGGGCCGTGGGCAAGCCTCACAGCCTCCCGAAGCTGCACTTTCCTCACTGGTAAGATGGAGAGTTAACCCTGATGGTCTGTGGGATTGCTTCCTGCTGTGATGCTTTATGATCTGCAGTACAGTCCTGCCCATGGAAGTGATTCGTGGGTGTTGGGCCAGGAAAGGGACCCGTGCTAGGCCAGGGCAAGGGAAGTTGGGAGCAGCCTCTCCACATTTAGGTTAAGTTTGGGATGGGGAGAGGTAGGAGGAGGGGACTCTATGTCTCTGGGTTGACGTAGGCAACGATAGGGGTCCCCGAGGGCCCAGAATGGAGCTTTGGGGGAAAGCCCTGATGTCTAGAGCTGGAGGGGAGGGGGAGCCCAGGATATGACAGGAGCAGAGTGAATGGGACCACTACAGTTTCCCCCAAAGCAGACCCTGAGGCAAGAATATGGGTGCAAGAGATTTATTTAGGAGGTCATCCTAGAAGGCACATAAGGGAGTGGGGACAGGAGGGAGGGGAGGAAAACCAGTAAAAACTGTATTAATGACAGGATTACTGCTGTGGGCAACTGGTGGGCATCCTCCAAGAGACGGTGCAGAACGCACTTCAGAACTGCGCCACTGAGGGACAATGAAACTGAGGTCCACATTCACCAACTCCTGTTCCTTGCTGACTGAGGGCTGCTTCTGGGAGCATTAACTCCCAATGCTTCCAGCCTGCCCAGTGCACTGGGCTGAGACACGGGAGCCCATAGTGTGTCCTGGAACTCCAGTATCCTCCGGGGCGGGGGCTGAAAGGGCTCCAGGCAGGCAGTGCTGGCATCTTCTGTAGCCCTGGAGTCAACTCCTCAGAAGTGGCCAACTAGGTCGGACCTCCCTAAAGCCCAGCAGCTCTGATGGGGAACTGTCAGGTGACACAGAGTCAGACCCTGGCCACAGGCTCCCCATCCAGAGAGGCCCCAGGGGAGAGAGTGAGGCAGCCTCTGGGGGTGGATGGGGCACTGGGCAGGCCTCGGCTCAGGACACCACCCTCTTCTGTAAGAGCTGGGCCAGGTGCCGGTGCCTGAGGACCCGGGGCATCTCAGGAGGGAACGGGGAGGAGGGGCAGCCAGCAAGGGCTGCTCGAAGGGCTCTGAAGGCCCCCTGCCCCACCAGGTGGACTCTGGCAGGGCCCACGCTGCCCCGGAACCGCAGGGACTTGTAGTGGGGAGAGGCTTCCTGAAGGCAGCGGTCAAGCTGGAAAGAGAAGAGCCTGAGTGAGGCTGGCGTGGGGCTGCATGGTGGGTGATGAGGTGCGCACGACTGCCCAGGCTATGTGTGGGTGGGAGTTCCGTGCATACACATGTGTCTGTGGGACTCATCCCTCCCTTCCCAGAGCTCCAGGAAGGTTCTCCTCCCTGCCCCGTCCTCCCCACCCCTCCCCTGTGCCCCCAGCACCTGGGGACAAGCAGAGTAAAGGGGACATGCGGTCATATCCTGTCCCTGTGCCATTTACCTTGTCTCGATTTTCCTCTGACAGGTTCCTCAGTCCCCTCAGCTCCACAAACACCTCGTAGTGAGGAGCGGAGCCCTTGGAGGAATCTGCAGACAAACCCCATGCACACACACTTTTGTGCACAGGGAGACTTCCAAAGTCAATGCCCGCTGTCCCCACCTGTGCTTCCCCGCTCTGAAGGTTCATGGGGAAAAAGGAGTTTCTTGGTGGGAGTGGGGTAAATGGAGATGGAACCCAGAGCCTAATTCTAAATATGAAACAGGTCAGGAAAGGCAATGTCGAGACTGCAGCAGGAGGGATAGGGTTAGACATGGGGAAGGACTTTTGTTAGGAGCAGCAAAGGAGGCTGAGTCTTACCTCCTTCCTAGAGGTCTCCCAGCAGGATGGGTATGGACTGGTAGGCAGCCTACCCAAGAACTGGAGGCAGGAGCCGATGGAGATGCTTACCCAGAATGCTGTTCTCCACACAGCCATGGTCCAACAGCTTGGCCCCTGGCCACTGCCCCACTGCCCGGCCCAAGGCCTCAGAGAACATGTCCTCACCGATGTCTTCTCCTCGCACACTCAGCGTCTGGCCCAGCCTGGGGAGGAGAAGGGGGAAAGCAGAAGAGCCCAGGGTATAAGGATGGCCCCTCAGTGACCGGGAGGCGGGGGTCACCTACCTGTAGATGAACCTGACGACTGGACACTGATTGTGGGTACCAACCACCCGTACCACATCACCCAGGCGGCACCTGTCGGGGTGGGAGTAGGGGTGAGGTCCCATTAGCTGATGCTCCTGGCCCTCAACAGGATCCCGAAGGGCCTGAGGTGGCTGGGGCTGGGGGGCAGGCGATTACCTGGAAAGGCTGGTGTGATCAGTCAGCACCAGCTCGTACTCCTTGCCCTCCTGGGCCTCAGCCAGCAGGACCGTGGAGGCAGCCTCTTCCTGAGCTCCTTCCTTGACTGGCAGCAGCTCAGTAAAGGGAGCTCCAGGGGGCAGGAGGTAGAGCCCGCGGGGCTGCTCTGGCCACAGGTTCAGGCCCACCAGCCCTGTGGGGAGCAAGCGGCCTCTTCATCTCACGGCCCCATTGCTTTCTGCTAGGCAATAGTCCCTCACCCGGACCCCAGGCTCCAATCCTGGGAGCATCTGATCCTACTGCTGCCCTTCCACTCCATCCTTGCTGGCTCCCCCAGGCTCAGCCCACTGCCTCTAAGGCCCTCATTGGGAAGAGGCAGTGGATCTGGAAGTGGCAGACCTGGCGCCGTGTGAATTTGTGCACATCTCTTAACCTCTATGAGCCTCAGTTTCTTTATCTGTAAGATGGAGCTGCTGGTGTTGGGGAGGATTGAATGAGATGATTATGTAGGGCTCACTACGTGGCAGCTAGCTCTGTGACCTCTGCCTCCTGCCCGCAGCTCACCGCCCTTCAGTCCTGCTGACCTCCAGAGGCAGCATAAGCAGGTGAGAAGAAGGCTAGCCCTTGGCACCACAAGGCCTCCAGGGCAGCCACAGCCTCCGCCTGGCCTCCTGCGTCCAGAGTCACCACCACCTGCAGCTTTGGCCAGAGCCGAAGGGCCAGTCCTCGGGGTCCCTGCTGTAGAGCCTCCCGCAGCTCTGCTGCCCGTCTCGGGAGAGGCGCTCCTGGGTTCCCGGCAGCTACGGCCTCAGCCAGCTCTTCGCCATTGGCCTCCAGGCCCAAGAAGACGTCCAGGAGTTCAACTGCTGTCCCCGCTTCCAGTGCCCGCAGCCCTGGGGACCTCAGTGCTGCCAGCAGCAGGGCCCCAGGGTCCTTGGCTCCACGGGGGCTAACATGGCCCAGGGCATGCCAAGGCCAGGGGAGGGGGCGGGGCCAGGGGGAGGTAGGGGTCACGCGAGCCGTGCCTCCTGGAGCCAGCACTTCTGGGTAGGCATTATTCAGGGCTGCCAGACCCAGCAAGGTGGCCTGGAAGAAGACAAGAGATGGGGTTGGCCCTGGGCCTGAGCCAGACCCTGAGCCCCCAGTTTGGGGGTTCTTTGCCCACCTTGATGGAAGGGTTTGGCTGCAAGTAGGGGTCTTTGGTGGGACTGGGCTCCAACCTTCTCAGTTTACCTGCAGAGAGGCCTCCCCATGGTACTGTTTTGAGGTAGGGGGCGGGAGCTGCCCCCCACTTTCTTCCTCCTGGACCTGGCTGGCCTTGGTCAGAGGGAGATGATTCCGGAAGGCGCTCAAATCTATGAGACATCATTAACTCCTCATGACGCCACAGTTTCCCAAGAGTTTCAGGCAAGACTGGTGAGACCCTTGAGGAAGGAATCCAGACTAGGCCTGGGGGAAGGGGCTCTCAGGGCCCAGGATGGGAAAATTCATCTTGAGCAATCCTGAGCCTGGGCGGGTCTCTGGGTCAGGCCCCTCTGTGTCGGCAGCAGAAAGTGGGGAGGGGAGGTCTTCAGGTTCTGGAATCTGACTGTCCTTTGGGGTTTCTTTGTCTTTGGGACACCTCCCCCAGACCCTGGGAAACACACCTGTGCTCCCCCTGAGGGGACAGCAGGGACCCTGGGCTCTCTGCAGACACCAGCTCAGGGCCTGCTGCTGGCTCCGGCCCACGTGCAGTGTGCTCTGCTCCAGTCTCTGCTGCTGCCAGGCAGCTGCCCAGCACAGGGCCCTCCATGCCACACGGTACTGGAGGCTGGCAAGCCAGGACAGCCTGGCATCCTGGGGCTGCTGCTGCCGGAACATGGCCAGTGGCGGCAGCAGCAGCAGCAGCAGCAGCAGCAGGCACAGCAACAAGAACAGCAGCATCTCCAAGCAGCTCCTGGGAGGAGGAAGGGACCCGAGTGCTGGTATGGGGGGAGGAGGGGATAACCCACTTCCTGCCTCAGCCCACCCTAGCACGCACAGGAAAATCAAGGAAAAAGGAAGTTTGGGAAGAAGCCAGGACCCCTGTCAGGAAGGTGCTGTCAGGCAGGTGATTCGGAGGAGAGAACATCAGGGCTTCGGACTCACACTGACCTGAGTTCGGATCCTGGCTCTGCCACTTGATAGCTGTAGGACCCTGGGTAATTCAGCTAGCTACTCTGAGCTCCGGGCCTCTATCTGTAAAAGGGGAATAATAACAACCCCTCAGAAGGTACAGAAAGGGCTTGGCACAGTGCCTGGCACACAGCGGCTGCTTAACGAATAACATGGCTTGCCCACTCCCGAGTGGCTCTACTTAGTCCCGGGATCCACACTGTTCCAGCTCCTGGGTCCCAGGCCATGGTTCCATGTCCCACATGCACCTGCCACAGCCCACTTGTGCCTTCTCCCAGCACCCAGGGCCCCCTTAGTGCTCAGGTCTCAGTACACAGCCGGCCAGAAAGATGGAGCCACGGCTTTAAAGGGCTGGGCCCGGATGGGGAAATGGGCCTCTGGGCCTGAGGGAGGAGCTTGGGGGTGCTCTTAAAGGGGCAGCTTGCCTAAGGGCTGACATGCCGGGTGTTGGCCCAAGCTGGCAGATGGGGGGACGCTGGGGTGAGAGTAGCGAGAGTAGCATGGTCCTCAAACTTGTGCAGGTGAAGAAAGAGGAAGCTGAGTGTGGAAAAGAGCACCACAAAGTATCTTGAGCGGGGAGTGGGCTGCACCCCATCCCGGAGCAGGTTCAAGCTTGAGAACTGTTAAAAAACAAAATTTTCTCCCAGTCCAGAAATCCTCTCCTCAAAGGCAGTAGAGAGGGGGCCGGCCCCATGGCCGAGTGGTTAAGTTTGCATACTCGCGTCAGCGGCCCAGGGTTTCGCAGGTTTGGATCCTGGGCGCAGACATGGTACCACTCATCAGGCCATGCTGAGTTGGCGTCCCACGTAGCACAACCAGTGGCACTCAGAACCAGAATATACAACTATGTACTGAGCGGGGAGGGCTTTGGGGAGAAGAAAAAAAAAATGATTGGCAACAGTTGTTAGCTCAAGTGCCAATCTTTTTAAAAGAAAAAGGTAGTAGAGAAAGAAAACACTTTGATTATTGAATAAGCATTAAACCAGAACGTGATGCGCATCACAGGAAGTCTACTACGAGACTGAGAGACAGGAAGATGCCTCACTCCCTTATGTAGCCGAGCAGATAGAACCCGTTACACACATGTTCTCAAGATAGACGATAACTAGTCCTCAAGTAAGAGGACTTGACAGCACCCTTTGTCACATGCAGTTCCTCCTAACTTTCCCTGGTAATTGGGGTCACCATCCGGGTTAGCGGATCGGCTTTATCCCGAGGAAAAACAAATTTCTCCCATCTTTACGACAGGAGGTAGTTTTGCAACTTGGAGCCAGGTGGCCACCCAAGTGAGGCTCCTATCCTCCGACTGTAAAGTTTGAGAAGCTGTGCTCAAGAATGCGGTTCTCGGGGCCGCCCTGTGGCTGAGTCGTTGAGTTCATGTGCTCTGCTTTGGTGGCCCAGGGTTTCGCCGATTCGAATCCTGGGTGTGGACATGGCACCGCTCGTCAGGCCATGCTGAGGCGGCGTCCCACATGCCACAACTAGAAGGACCCACAACTAAGAATACACATCTATGTACCAGGAGACTTTGGGGAAAAAAGGGAAAAAAATAAAATCTTAAAAAAAAGAATGTGGTTCTTCTGCAGTCTGTGGTTGAGCCCTCCCTCCTCCTGTGCCCTTGACCCAGGCTCTTGGACACTAAAACCCCTCCGTTCAACCCCTCAGCCGCCTCTGGGTCTTGCAACATCTCTCCTCTTTTCACAGCGATGCTCTTTCACACAGGTCTGCTCTCACCATCTGGCTACCCCACCTCACTTACACTCCTTTTCATTTCTAGTATAACCTTGCACTTGATTTGTTTTCAAATAACAGCTTTGTTAGATATAATTCACACACCATACAAATCACTCATTTAAAGTGTACAATTCAGTGGCTTCTAGGATATTCACAGATATGTGCAACACCAACAGTCAATTTTATTTATTTTTTATTTTTTTTGAGGAAGATTAGCTCTAAGCTAACATCTGCTGCCAATCCTCCTCTTTTTACTGAGGAAGACTGGCCCTGAGCTAACATCCGTGCCCATCTTCCTCTACTTTCTATGTGGGATGCCTACCACAGCATGGCTTGCCAAGTGGTGCCACGTCCGCACCCTGGGCCGCTGAAGTGGAACGTGTACACTTAACCACTGCGCCACCGGGCCGGCCCCACCAACAGTCAATTTTATATTTTCATCACTTCAGAAGTAACCCCACACCCTTTAGCTGTCACCCCCTAATCCCTTCCCACCTCCCCACCCCCAGCCCTAAGCAACCACAAATCTACTGTCTCTCTCTATAGATTTGCCTATTCTGGACATTTCACGTAAATGGAATCTTACCACATGTGGTCTTTTGTGTCTGGCTTCTTTCATTTAGCATGTTTCCAAGGTTCGTCCATGTAGTACTGTGTATCAGTAGTTCATTCTTTTTATTGCCAAAGTAATATTTCATTGTATGGCTATACCACACCACATTTGTTTATCCATTCATCAGGTGATGGACACGTGGGTCTTTTCCACTCTTTGGCTATTATGTATAATGCTGTTGTGAATATTTGTGTACAGGTTTTTCTGTGGACATATGTTTTCATTTTTCTTACATAAAAATGGAATGCAAGGGATTCATTGCATTCCAATGAATGGAATGGCTGGGTCACATAGGAACTCTTTGATTAACTGTCTAAGGAACTGCTAAGCTGGTGTTCAAAGTGGCTGCACCATTTTACAACCCCAGCAGCAGTAAATGAGCATTCCAATTTTTCTATATCCTTGCCAACACTCATTAGTATCTGACCTTCATACTCCTGGTGGGGTATGAAGTGGCTTGAGTCAGTTTTAATTTGCCTTTCCCTGATGACTAATGATGTCGAGCATCTTTTCATGCGTTTAGTGGCCATTTGTATATCATCTTTGGAGACATGTCTTCTCAGATCCTTTCTCAGTTTTTAATTGGTTTGTCTTTTTAATTATTAAATTGTAAGTGTTATGTATTTTACATACAAGTCTCCTATCAAATATATGATTTGCAAATATTTTCTCCCATTCTGAGTTGTTTATTCATTTTCTTGATAGTATCCTCTGAAGCACAATAATTTTTAATTTTGATGAAGTCCAATTATCTATTTTTTCTTTTGTTGCTTGTGCTTTTGGTGTCATATCTAAGAATCTATTGTCAAATCCGAGGTCATGAAGATTTACCCCTATGTTTTCTTCTAATTGTTTTATAAACTTAGCTCTTATATTTAGGTCTTTGGTCCATTTTTTTATTGTGGTAAAATATACATAAGATTTACCATTTTAACCATATTTAGGTATCCACCTCAATGGGATTAAGTACATTCACCCTGTTGTGCAAACATCACCACCACCCATCTCCAGAAATTTTTCATCTTCCTAAACTGAAATTATGTACTCATTAATAACTCCCCATTCCTCATCCCTCCAGCCTCTGGCAACCACTATTCTATTTTCTGTCTTTATGAATTTGACTGCTCTAGGTACCGAATAAGGGGAGTCATACAATATTTGTCCTTTTGTGTCTGTCTGATTTCACTTAGCATCATGTCTTCAAGATTTATCCGTGTTGTAGCATGTGTCAGAATTTCCTTCCTTTTTAAGGCTGACTAATATTCCATTGTATGTGTATATCACATTTTGTTTATCCATTCATCCATTGATGGACATTTGTGTCTTTGTGTCTTTTCACCTTTTGACTATTGTGAATAATGCTGCTATGAACAGGGGTGTACAAATATCTGTTTGAGTCCTTGCTTTCAATTCTTTTGAGTATATACCCAGAAGTGGAAGTGCTGGATCATATGGTAAAACTATGTTTAATTTTTTGAAGAACCACCACACTGTTTTCACAGCAGCTGCACTATTTTACATGCTTACCTGCAGTGCACAAGGGTTCCAATTTTTCCACATCCCCTACAACAGTTATTGTTTTCTTTTTGTGTTGTTGGGTTTTTTTGGGTTTTTTTTGGTAATAGCCAGCTCAATGGGTAAGAAGTGGTATCTCATTGTGGTTTTGATTTGCATTTCCCTAATGATTGTGCGTCTTTTTGTGTACTTACTGGCCACCTGCATATCTTCTTTGGAGTAATGTCTATTCATGTCCTTTGCACATTTTAAAATTTTTCTTGTTGTTGAGGAGTTCTTTATATATTTTGGATATTAATCCCTTATCAGACATATAATTTGCAAACATTTTCTCCCATTCTGTGGGTTGCCTTTTCACTCTGTTAATAGCTTCCTTTGATACACAGGTTTTTAATTTTGATTAAGTCCAATTTACCTTCTTTTGTTGTCTATGCTTTTGGTGTCATGGCCAAGAAATCATTGACAAATCCACTGTCATGAAGCTTTTTATGTTTCCTTCTGTATAGTTTTATAGTTTTAGCTCTTACATTGAGGTCTTTGACCCATTTTGAGTTAATTTTTGTATATGATGTAAGGTGAGGTTCCAACTTCGTTCTTTTGCATGTAGGTTATCCAGTTGTCTCAGCACCATTTGTTGAAAACTATTCTTTCTCCATTGAATTGTCTTGGCACCCTTGTCAAAAATCAGTTGACCATACACACATAGGTTTCTTTCTGGACTTTGAATTCTATTCCACTGATCTATATATCTATCCTTATGCCAGTGCCACACTATGTTGATGATCTTGGCTTTGTAGTAGGTTTTGAAATTGGGAAGTATAGTTACTTCAACTTTATTCTCTTTCAATTGGTTATTCAGGAGTGTATTGTTTAATTTCCACATATTTGTGATTTTCCAGGGGTTATTGTCATTTACTTGTTTAGTGAGTGGCTGGATCATTTTAGTGAGTCTTGCTACTCCCCACTGCCCACTCCAACAGTGTGAAGCCTCTGATATTGCTCCTTAGAGGGGTGCAGACTGGAGTATGCCCAGTCACCCTGGTGTGACAGCGATTTTCACAGACCTTTTTTCCCTGACCACACCCAGCTGTTAACCTACACTAATTATTGGCTAATTGCTATGTTTTTTTTCAACCACGACCTGGGGAATAAATTGCTCCACAAACTGATCCAATCGAATTCAAGCTTCTTGGAAAGGACAGTTTCAAGGTCAGTGTTTGAGATTTGTTCTGCCCCCAGAGAGCTCCTCCCAGCTCTTTTCTCATTTCTCTCTAGCACACTAGCCAGCACAGTTTAGCCTGTATCTCCAACGAAGCTATCTTTCTCCTGCTAATTGACTTTCACCACAACCTCTACTCTTTGTGAGAGCACCCTTAAGCTCGAACTTCTCTTGCAAATGAAGTCAGTTCCTTTGAGGAGAGATTCGAAGTTGTTTTACAACATGCCTCTCTCCTTTCTGGGGCAAAATCTCTGAGCTATGGCTCTGATGCTGGGGGAAGGGACAATGGCACACTTCTGAGTGATGTGCCCACTTAAAAAGCTGAGTGCTTGGTGGGTGTAGGGGGTGGGCAGTAGCCTCAGGTCTTCTTGGCTTGTCTCTCTCGTTGTGGAACTACCACCTTACAGGCCTGGGCAAAGGTATAGGGCCCCAGGATTCTCAGTAGCACCAGGCCCAGGTAGAGCATCCATCCTACCAGTGGGGGCTGTGCAGAAGGGAGTCTGCCACCTTGCAGCGGCAACCACCCAGAACTTAGCCTCAGCAAGCAGTAGCTGGGGGCAGAATGAGAAATGCTGGCATCCTGCCTTTCCCGAGAAGACAATCCTCTGGTTGGGAGCTAGGGGCACAGGGAGCTCCGTGTTCTTGGCTGCACTGGTCTGAAATGGAGTTTCTGTCCTCCTGAGCTGGGAGACAGCAGCGAGGGAGTGGATCTTAGCTCAAATACCACCCTCTCACTTTTCTTACTGAGTTTTAGATTTTCTTGAATAAGTGTTTCTTCATTTACTGTATGCCCTTAGGAGACTTTAAATGGTTGGCTTTAAAAAAAAATTTCATTCGTTTCATTGGGGGGTGGGTCTGCAGAGCTGCTCATGCTGTCACGCCAGAAGTGGAACTCCTTCCACTCTTCAGTGCTCTGCAACTCCACTGTGCGCCCCCCGCCCCACCCCATTCCAGACTGTTCTCATCAAGATCATCAATAGCCCCTGAGTGCCAAACCCAGTGGGTGCTCCCCACTATTTTATTTGAGCTCTCTGTAGTTTCTGACACTGTTTGCCTTCCTTGGGCTTCTGTGATGCTGTACTCACTTGGTTTTCTTCCTCCTTCATCCATAATTCTTGTAACATCTTTCATAAGCTCATTCTCCTCTGCCTGACCCTTAAAATGAAGCACAGTATTTCCTCTGGTCCCTTCCTCAATTCTCTTTCTTTCTTCAAACGGTTGTTCACATCCATAGTTTCAATGCCACCTAGGCATGAACAGACTGCACGGCCAACTCTGCCCTGCCCCCATCTGTATCTCTCAGCCCTGATCATTGCCTTAGGCTTCACAACTACATGTCTACTTGGGCATCCCAGCTTACCCAGATTTGTACCCATAATCTTCCTCCTAACCTGACCCTACTCCTGTATCGCCCCCTCCCCATCTTACTGAGGAGCATCTCTATCCATCATTCCCCAAGCCAGAAACCTGGAATTACTCTAGACTCCAGTGCTGCCCCCCCACATTAGTCACTAAGTCTACAAACTAAGCTCAGGGCCACTGCTTTGGCACCCTAGTCCAGACCCTCATCTACTCCTGGACCGCTGAAACAGCCTCCCAGCTGCTCCCTGACTTCCTGTTTCGCCTCCCTTCGATCCATTCTGCACTGTCGCTCCAGTATTTGTTAAAATGAAAATCTGTCCATTCCCTTAAAGGTTTCATCACTTACCATCATGTTCTGGTGAAGTTCAAACTCTCAGCCTCGCACACTAGACCCTTGTGATCTACCCACTGCCCGCCCTTCCAGATCACCCACCACGGACTTTCTCCAAGTGCCGTCCTTGCACCAGCCTCGCCTGGGAACTTGTTAGAAATGCAAATTCTCAGGCTCCACCTCAGACCTACATACTCAGAAAATCTGGAGTGGGTCCAGCCATCTGTGCTTTACCAAGTCCTCCAGGAGATTCTGAGGCACGCTGGAGCTGAGAACCACAAATCACCCTTGACTCCAGCCATATCCTACTTTCCTACATCACCAGGCCTCTACCCGTGGTAGCCCCTTTGGCTG
This sequence comes from Equus caballus, assembly GCF_041296265.1. Lineage (NCBI taxonomy): Eukaryota > Metazoa > Chordata > Mammalia > Perissodactyla > Equidae > Equus > Equus caballus. Next base: position 20,756,677 of record NC_091694.1, on the reverse strand, counting down.
AATGCCTTTTCCTTTCTTAACTCCTATTTGTTCTTTAAGAGTCAGCTTAAGCTGTTCAGTGCTCTTTTGTACTTGATAATGACCTCAGAACAGCTTTACTGCAGCATAAACCAAGATCTCCTCCTAAGTGATTGTTAGCTGCCTTTCCGCTAACTGCAATCCTCTTGAGGGCAGGAATGTTTTCTCACCCCCCACATGCTGCCTGGCTCAGGGCAGGCACTCTAAATGTGCTGAATTTTAAGGATGAGTTTTCTAACAGGCAGAATGGGGAGCCAGGAGATAAAGACTATCATTCTAATTTTCAAAACATCACATGAACAGGAAGGTAAGAAATGCCCCCATCTGCCATCAAAGCTGATGACACACTCTGAGGCAGCCAACTCCCAACTAGTTCCCCTTTTCAGTCACGTTGATGATCTCAAACTTCTCCTTACGGAGGCCAGCCTCCCTTGCCGCCCAATGGAAGAGAATAAAAACAGGACTCAATATTGTCCCTTCAGAGGAAGGCTTTATTGTAACATAAAATACACAATTTTGTGGCTGCCCCAAATTTTACACAATACTTTTTTGGTGGCTATATACTAATCTGCCTCAACACTAAAATATGTATCTGAAATAATTTCACAAAGTTTTAAAAAGAAAAATTATAAAAAGTGTGCTTCCATTTTCAGTTAATATTCATTTTTACTCTCCCCCCGCCCCCGACAAAACCCTGCACATATCACACACTGAAACATTTTGATGACACGCGCGTGTGTGTGTGTGTGTGTGTCTGGGAGGGAGCGAGAGGCTGAGGCAGTCAGGGATTGCTCTTGCCTCTTGTGGTTAGGGAGAAGAGAGAAAACATAATGCAGATAGCAAGCGCACCTTTCCGTCAAAGCTCTCTCCCACTGACGGGCACAGCCTCAGGACAAGGAGGACAGCTCAGTAACTGTACAAGCACGGGGACCCAGGCTCGGGCAGCCACACTCTTCACACCTGTCCCCTCAAGCCCAATGCCAACTGTGAAGCGAGAGCTCTGCCCTCAGCCTGCCCTGGGGCCAGTCCACTACCATCTGGAAGTGTGTCAATGCCCACGGGGGCTGCCACAGAGGCAGGCGCTGGGGAAGCCTGAGTGACAGTAGGGAAGGGCTCTAAGCGGGGCCCACAGCACACGGGCCTCCTCTTCGCCTGTCCCCAAAACTTCCATCCTCACGGGTAGAATTTAACCAAATCTTGAGGGGTATGTAAGGGGCTCAGCAGCATCCTATGTCAACGCTGGTATCCGTGGCGGGGTCAGCCTGCTTCTCAGAGGCAGAGAGAGTCTACTGCCTGGCATAGAAAAATAAATCAGTGTATGAAACCAAGCCAGGGCAAACAGCAGCTTTTAAAAAGTCATCTTCCAATAAATAATTTACTACAGAGGAATATTTTCCTGTAACATCAAAACACTGATAAATTCAGAAGTTATTTTTGTAAAAAAAATATCTGTTTATTTACTCACATGTATAAAAATAAGGTTTTTAGGGCCATTCTCTCCAGGGTATGATCACGTCCTCCTTTTAAAGAGGGGGGCCCAGGGGTGATCTCGTAGGCCTAACCCAAAAGCCACACCTGCGTACCCCTCTTCCACCCCGCCCACCACAGCCCATTCCTTCCCTCTGGGGGAAAGCTACGGAAGAAACTGTGGACAAAATTATGCTGAGGCTTTTTTGTTTTGCTTTGTTTTCGCAGCTTCCCAAACTTCCCAGAAAACCTGCTGACAGCATTTCCCCAAATTACCAAGGCCTGACACCCAGCACCCCGCACCAGGTGGGCAACGACACCCGCTGAGTACACTGGCCCTGGGTCCAGACCATACTCCCGCCACCCACTCCGCAGACAGCGTTGTGTGAACAGTGAAGGGAAACGAGGTGACCTGGGATGAATGACACAGGAAGAAAGAATTCTGATGTCAAATTCGGTGGGAAGAGGAAAACAAAAAAGTCCCAATTTGGAAGCAAAAACACTATTCAACATTGCAGAAAGCCGTTATCGGTAAGCCTTCGGAAAGCCTCGCTTGTGTCCCCACCAGCGCAGAGGAAGGACGGCAGACTGGACGGCAGCTTCCCTGGGTAACAAGCCAACACTTTCAGCGCCTGTGAGTCAGGACTGCGCATTCCACCCCAGCGGGAACACAAAGGACATCAACACAGAAAGCTTCGGCGCTGTGGCCCTCTTTTCTTTCCTCTAGTTCATCAAACGGGTCTGCACATGTGCACACACACAGGAACTGAGTGGCAATTCCACAGAGCGAGAGAAGGAGGGAGGAAGAGAGAAAGGAGGAAAGAGGAGGGAGGGAGAGAACATTTAGATGGGTTAAATGTTATCTAAAAAACCATTACCCATCTGAAAACCCAGGACTCCCCTTGCCCCTTTTCCCGTGCCTTCCCAGGACAACAGGGGCGGGGAGAGGGAAGCAGGGAGGACTGGCTTTCTTTGTCAAAAGGCAGTTTCTACATTTCAGAAGAAAAGCAGACAATGATGGCTATATATCAATTGCTCGGCAGACACAGTGACAAAGACTGACCAGAGAGGAGGTGCTTCCCCGCCCTCTGTCCTTCTCTTACTTGAACAGCCACCTGTCAGAGTTCAGCCACCCACAAGACACATGGCCAAGTTCCAGGGTTCATGGAACTAACTGCCTTTTTGCACAAGGTTAAAACAACCACAGTCTCTGCTTGTGGCCCCAGTGCTGCGAGCTCAACTCCGGACAGCAAGGGGGAGAAACACCACAACGTGCAAACTCACACGCACTCACACTCACACTCACACACTCACTCCCTTCATTGGTGCCACCATGCACAGAAACACTAAAGTCAAAACTAGTATTAACACTTCACATTATAAGTATTGTTTCCAAAGAGAAGCGATTCATGGAATTAAAACATCCACAAGAGTAACTCCTCTAGTGAGGATGAAGAAGCCGAAGATGGAGACGGGAGGTCACGACTGCGCATGAGGGATCCACTGACTGTCCATAGGTCGGCCTAAGAGTTCCTCCACCCGCCGCGCCACGTCCATGGTGTCGTCCAGATCGAAGTCCCCATCGGTGTCAAGGACAGGGTCAGGGCTTGGGAGGGAAAGAGAAGAGACGAACGGGAAGGGAAAGGTTGTCAGAGGCCAAGGATGAGGAGCAGAGACCACCCCACCATGTGAGTGGCCCAAGACTGCCCGTCCCCTCAGCCTAGGCTCCGTGGGAAAAGAACCACTCCTGATCGGAACACTGGGGAGCAGAGTTCCCTGACAGCTAGTTGGACAGATACTCAGACTAAACTACCTACCCCAGCCGCCCCTAGCACTGACTGTCCCATCTCATCTAAATCCCACCTGGTCCTTCTACAGAACAAGAAAAATCTCCACTTTGGGAGAGGCGAGCAGATGACAATTGTCCAACCCTACTCTAAACTGCCAATATCTTCTGGTCAAATCTCTCCCTTCCTCCCGCACCCCTACCAGAGCCCGGGCTGGGCTGGGTGGTCTCAGCCCTAGAGAAGCTCTGGGTTCCTTTGCCCACCAGCCCTCCAGGGGTCCAGCCTGAGGCCAAGTGCCCGTTCCTCCCCGCGGAGCCCCAGGAGAACACAACCTACTTCTGTGGGTACATGTTATAATGAGCCTGGGGACACACGGCTGGGGAGGGGGCCTGGTCCATGTAGGTGGCGCTGCCCCCGGCAGAGTCTGCAGATGCGCTCACAAACCTGCGGGAGGAAGCAGAGCAGAGCCTCAGTGACCTCAGGGCAGCAGCTGACTGGGGAGGGGCTCAGAGGGCATCTTCATGTCTTTTTTGGGTGTAAAAGGACAAAGCGCCCACTGGGCCTGGGACTCCGGCTGCAGGAGTGGGCCCCGGGTACTGGCCCCATCAGGACCAAGCCCAGTTCCCTCCCCAGGGCTGAGCCAGGTTTGGGGCGGGGAGGGAACGCTGGGCCCATGAACAGGAGGGGTTGGCAGGGATGGGTGAGGAGAGCGGGGGGAGGAGAAAAGAGGCAGCAGGAGACCAGAGCTGGACCCTGGACACTTACTCAGGGACCACTTGCTTGATCTGTGGCTTCACGTATCCGTCCACTGCTTTAGCTGCCGAGGGGGGAACGGTGATGAGAACCAAAGTTCTCAAATGAAATAAAAACGCAATCTCCCTTAAGAGTCACATGTTCTCTTAGGATAGGACACAACCACCTAATTTTATCTTAGGATCTGATACAAGCACTTAATATTTCACCCTGTTAGGAGGACTGGGTAGAGGAAAAGCCTTAATACTAAAACTGCACGTTAAGCTATCTTCCAAGTTGGCATGCGTATGTCAATAAATTCTTCAAACCACAGAAAATATATACTTCAACACGAATCTAAATCAAGCATTCATTGCATACTAACTGTAAAACGAAAAAATATCTTAAAAAGTTTAAAGTCAAAAATACAGCAGAGGCACAGGATTTGCTCTGTCTCCCAGGAGACAAAATTAGGACCAACAGGACGAGGTTGGAAGGGGACAAATTCTCAGTCATATAAGCAAGAATGTCATCATCATCAGAACTGCCCCAAAAAAGCAATGGGCTGTCTTGGGAAGAACTGATTTCCTTGTCATGGGAGGTTTTCAAGCAGAAGGTGTACAAACGTTTGTCAGGGAGGCGCAGAAGAATCTAAGAAACAGAGAGGAATTAATTTGACTTGACAATCCGCAAAGTTACGCTGAGGATCGACTCTTTTCTACTTCTAGGAGATGGACTATGCCTCTGGCATCTGTATGCTCTTTGGTGCCCCTGGGGTTTCTGCATTTGGGGTAATGTGATGGTCGCTCCTGCCAGTGAGTGCTGTCTATGCCCCACGGCTAGTTAAAAAGAATGCTGGCATTGTGTCTCTTTCTCTCGCCAAAGAACCCTCCCTGGGATGTGGAGGCTAGGGAATAAACCTGAAGTGATCTGGTCAGCCACAGTGACCTTTTTAAAGGCTGATTATGGAAGTCCAGTTAAGTACGTAGTACGAATGCGACAGCCTGAGGTCAGTAATGAAGTCTTGTTTCCTGGGTGTGAGTATGGGAATAAGTATAATCTTCACTGTATTAGACAATAAACATGACGCTAAGGTCAACAGGACGAAGAGCTTGTCACAGAAACACCCAAGGCAGTGAAATGTCACAGGGTCACAAACTGCTTGTTACCCTAACCTGCTTCTCCTAGAGGCTTCAAATGTCAGGAGCTATATTTTCATAATATCTCATGCTTTTTGTGCTTTATAGACTACAGAGAACTTTACAGGTTGGCAGAAAAGATAAAAATCAAAGAAATGCTGTAAAAAATAGGATTTAAAAATCTAAATTATCTGTGCTAACCAAGAGAAGCAGGGACAGATTTAATCCAAAATACCACATCAATCTAAAAATATTTTGGCTTACTTTCCCACCTAGAAATAGAACTACAATCTTAGGGTGGGAAGGCATGATACAAAAGACAGAATCTATAAAGGAAGAAGGTTGATAGATTGGGCTATACAGAAAACATAAGTCTCTGCATTTCAGCAAAATAAACCTTAAATGTTAAAGGACACACTGAGAAAAATATTTGCTATATATAATAAAGGGTTTATTTACTATATAAAAATACTTACACATCATTAAGGAAAAAAGGAACTCCAAAAGAAAAATGAGCCAGGAATATGAATGCACTTCACAGGAAAAAATATAAATGGTCAATAATGTGGTGGTTAAAAAATACAGGCTCTGGAGCTAGACTGTTTGAGCTCAAATCCTGGCTTGGCCACTTCCTAGCTATGTGTCCTTTGCGAATTATTTTATATCTTTGTGATTCAGTTCCTCATCTGTAAAATGGGGATGAGTAATAGTACCTACGTTACAGACGTGTTTTGAGGATTAAAGGAGATACTACATGAAAATGTGCTCAGAAAAGTGCCCAGCACCCAGTAAGCATCCAACAAATGTTATTACTCTATTTATTATTATTGTTATTATTAACACTACACGAAAAGATGTTTTGACCTTACCCAGAATCAAAGAAATGAAAATAAGAACTGAGATACCATTTTTATGTCAATCTTACTGGCAAACATGAGATGGATGAATACAGAATCTATGATTGGCAGGAGGATGGAGAAGCAGATACTCCAACAGACAACCGTGGGAGTGAAAACGGACTCTGCTTTCTGGAAGGCAATTCTGGAAAGATGTGTCAAAATGCTTGAAAAGTATACACCCTTTGACACAAATTCTACTTTAGGCATTTATCCTAAGGAAATAGTTGAATAAGATGTATATACCAGGTTATCTCAAAATTAATCATAATAAAAAACTGAATAACTTAAATTGTAAGTATCTTAAATAACCGACATGGAATCATCATACAACAGAATTCTATGCAATTATTAAAATGATATTGTAAGATTATATTAACTGACCTGTGACTCTGCCTATGATATACGTTTAAGCGAAAAAAAAATCAGGTCACAGAAGATGATGGACAGCATGATCCCAACCTTTTACTAGACTCTGGCCCCTCCTACTGCTCTGCCCTCATCTCCCACCACTTTCTCCCCTGCTCATCCAGCTCTAGCCGCCCGGGGCCTTGTGAGGTTTTTCAAACAGGCCAATCTCACTCCCACTGCAGGGCTTCTGTACTTGTTCTCTTAGCCTAGAATGCTTCCTCTCCAGCTCTCTGTGTGGCTGGCCTCCTCACTTCGTTCAGGTCTGTTCTGATGTCACCTGCTCAGAGAAGCCTTACCTGGCCACTCTAGTGAATGCTACTCCCCATCCTCCTCCTTGTCACTTCTCTATCCCCCTCCCTTGCTTACTTGTCTTCATAGCATCCACTACTAAATAAATACATTTATTTCTTTACTTGTTTATTGTCTTCCTCCTGCTACTAGGTTGTAACCTCCACACAGGAAGTACTTAATAAGCATCTGGTAACTGAGTGACGGAAGAACACACACCTATATAGATGGGAAGAATATTCACCAAATTGTGATCAACCTGTAGATGAGAGATGTGTGATACCTAATTTCTTTTCTAGCCTTTCTTGAAATTTAAAAATAAATACATAATACTTTTATGCTCAGAAAACAATAAAACCATCTGTTTTGAAAAATAAAATTTTACCTTCCTAATTTCGTTTCGTCTAAGCTCGTATTAAAAGCAATTTGTTCCCTTCAATTTGATATTTGAGGTTAGTGGCAGATGTGTTTTCTGTATGTCTGAAGACGACAGCCCAGGATTTACTTCTGCCCTGGATAAGGCTCAATAACTAAATGCTAATTGTGTAAGTTTTCATGCAAGACAGACACACGCACACTCACACAAAACTAAAACAAAACCCAAATCACAACAAAACCAAATCAGAATGCGAACATTGTTACCAGTGGCAGGCTCGCATGGAACCGGTGTGTAATATTTGGAGTACACTTCATCTTTTGGCCGATCAGGAAACACGTAGATAAGGTAATTTAGGTCCCCCAAGCGGTCAGCCAGGGACCGGATGGAGAAGTCTCTGGTGGTAAAAGGCATCAGATTCCAAAACATTCTCTCCTCTAGATCAATAAACAGAATAACCATATTCTAAACATGATTTCTGAACAGGAAGTCTTAAAACCAAAATATACTACAAATTAAAGCTCTCCATTAAAATAGTCCCAATAAAAATCTCCATTTAAAAATAACCACAGGTTGGCGATCCAGTAGTTTTTAAAAGCCGGGGTGGATAAGCAGGTAAGGCATAAACCACCTTCCTAGGGACCCCATTATCTCAGGTAGTTTCAAGTTCAGATGGTATTCGTCCCTCTCTAGAAGAAACAGTTCTTGCTGACCCCGTACAACAGTATATGGAGAGACAGGAAGCACATCCACAGCCAGGGGACGTGTGAGAGCTATTAAAAGCTACTAAAACCTTCAAGCCGCAAAAAAACTAGTAAGCTGCTCTTTTCTTATTGTGAGGGTCAGAAGAAAGAACTAACATTCTTAGATGGAAATGATCAATGGCAACATCCTTATGCTAATTAGAATAAAGGCATAATTAAAATAATATTACTTCCAGTCTAAATGACTGCAAATCATCAAAATAATTCTTCACTGAAAGAAGTTTAAGGTTGAGTAATAAGAAGGCAAACATTTCAAAAGGGAAGCAGCTGAGATTTTGGAGAGAATTATTACAGGTAGCCATGTCAGTGTGACACATTTGTGTTTCTCAAAATTAGTAACTGCGTTTCTCATGATAAGATTGTACACAGGCTGCGTATTATTAGCAGCTGTCTCACGGTTAGACATCTGTGTCCCTTAATCAGTACTGGCCCCATAACAAGTATTCAAACTGTTTGTTAAAGTAATTTTGCGACAAAAGCAGCTAACTAGAGCCAAGACATGTCTTAAAAAGGGAGGGGCACTCACGAGAGTCAAATTTCCAAGCAATGGTGATGCCGCCGATTTCAGAGTCACTGAATCTCAGCAGGAAAGTCCCATCGGGCTTGTTAATGAGTAGGTCGTGGGCCTGTTGCTTGTTCACGAAACCCAAAATAGCCCTGGATCACAAAGCCAAAGGAGCAGAAGCAGAGTGTGATGTTTTAACACCAGAAAGAAACCGTACATACTCTATCGCTGACTTAGGAAATGACTATTCTCACCCATCATTCCAATGCGGCTTGAGATGTTTTTTTAACACTTCCATCACACCATCAAACCACTGCCAGAAAGTGTAATTCCGTCCTGGTAAATTCTCCTGGTTGGAGATACAACAATGAACACCAGAAGGCAACAGTAACACTTGGAACATTATCTGTATATACTTTAACTGGAAAAATTAAACGGAAAACAAACATCTACGCTGTCAGAATCAGACAAATATACATGCCTGCCCGAGTTTTACCAAATGGTCCCACAACCAAAAAACCAGAGAGAAAAAGGGGGAATAAGGGAAAATACTACAGGGCAATTATACCCCCCCACATCCCCCCCACCACCAGTGGACCCTGCTACACATTTTCCCCTGGATCTGGGCTGATGAGTCCTTTGCTGTCATTGATATGTGGTCTGTGACCAGCAGCAGCACCTGGGAGCTTCTGAGAAATGCAAATTTCCAGGTCCCATCTCAGACATAGTGAATAAGAGCCTGCATCTTAACAAGATGCCCAGGTGATCTGTAAACCTGAACTGTATGAGATCACACGGTGAGGCCACAGAGATTGCTCCATCACACAGCTTTCACCAATAATTATCAGTAGAACTCGGTTATCTGATTCCATTGGAAGGCAGGAGCCTTAATGCAATGGCAAAGACAGACGGCCCAGGCCTCCTGCTTCCCGTCAAACAAACCTCTGACCACTAGCAAAGCTGCTGGCCAAGTGCTTAGCACACAACCGTTTAAAAGAGACTCAGAGACTATGAGATCTCTGAATTAGAGCACTTAAAATACTTGGGGGCGAGGGTGTAAGCAAAGATACAAAAAGTTAAATTTAAAATCAAAGATGTGCCAGGTGACATCTGAATTACCCGAGGCTGGAGGACAAGTTTCCTACATCAGCACCCCCTCTTGTGGGTTGAGGGTCCCATGGGAGCTGGCTTGCATTACACATCAGGGGACATCAGAGAGTCAGTGGGACAGAGCCATGGAGCTTTGATCATCACATAAGCTTGACTTCTCATGAGTTACGTTACCACCTGCTTTGCTCAGTTTCCTTTATAAAGGACGAAAATGCACTAGCTGCGCACAAAGCCCAATTTACTTCAATATTCAAAGATGTAATTTTCTCCATAAAAATGTAGTGGTCCACCTCTTCAAAGCTTCCTGTTACTCTGGGCACAATGTCTGAGAGACAGGAAGAACAAGGGCCTGGGGCAGGGAGCCTCCCGAGGCAGCTGGTTTGGAGGGACTGATCTAAGAGCAGCTGGCAGCGGGTCCCTCACCCTGTTGAACTGGGACCAGGACACGGACATGCTGTTGTAGTCCTCCAGGTGGCTGCTGCTGCTGTTGAACAGCTTCTGCGCCAGGAACACGAGGTTCTCCTTGGTCAGGCCTCGGTTGCTCTGCACTTCGGCCTTGAATTTCATGTTGAGGGCTTCACACAGCTGCGGCCACAGCACTTTGTCGGGCACGGCAAATGGCACCCTGCCCTGAGAACGAGGGAAGCCAGAATTTAGGAGAAAATAGTCGCATGATTTATTCCCTCCACTCAAAGGAAAAACACTGATAGCTGGAAGTCGTTAAGACGTTTGTCTTGCTGAGCCTGAGGATAAATTCAAACTTTCTTGGGGTATGCAGTTGTGTGAAACTCAGAAGGTTCCACTTTGCCTTCTTCCCACATAACTTAGAAGGTAACCTCAGGCTATCTAGGGTGTTCTGTAAATAAGCTGCTGAACGTACCGTCCCATCCTGCGTTCTAACCAGCCACGAAAACAAAACATGACCACCGTCTGGCTCTTACACTGTCAACTCAATGGGAACAGAAAGCTAAAAGGCTGGCTCTCTAGGTACAGAGAGAGAGAATGTGTGTGTGCTCATACACGTGTGTGCACAAGCGCAATCCTCACCCTTGACACCTTCTGCCAAGACCTCTAGCTCAAAGGGAAACAACTTAGTATGGAAGAGTGGAAATTATGAGTTGGATGGCTTTATTGAGAAACAGGCTAGAATATGATTTTTTAATACTGCCTTTCACCCGTTCAGCCATAGCACTTCATTTTATTTATCATAAAAAATTTATTGAATAAGCGATCTCCTTAACAGGATATAAAATTTAAAGAGCAGAGAAGGGTATACAGTGAAGTCACTATCCTATCCTGTTCCCCCAGCAGCCCAAAGGCATGTAAGCTAGTTTCTTCTGTACACCTCCAAAGACTTCTATGCGTGCCAGCAAATAAATATAACTTTTCCTTTTTAAAAATATAAATAGGAGCATAAAATCCATATGTTCTGCATCTCTCTTTTTTCACTTAATGCTATATCTGGGAGACCTCACATCAGCACATAAGGAAATTCCTCATTTTCTCCTGTGGCTGCTAAATATTCTACAGTATGGAAGAACAAGAATATATTTAACTAGATCCCCACAGTCGGATATGTACGTATCAGCCTTCCAAACAACGCTGCAGTGTACTTATATGTTTGACACATAAGCTAACATATCTGTAAATTTCCACAAGTATATATTTATTTTAAAACAGCATAAGATGTACATTAGTCATTAAAATAACTAAAAATGTTAAAATGTTTATTTAGACAAGATACTTTAGCAATGACATGTTGCAGGACATGTCTAAGTTACATGGGGAGTGAGAACTGTGGATAGGCAGGGAAGGAAACGAGAGAAGATGATGCAATTCTATCCAGGAGGCTTATCAGGACATGATGTATGCAGATGTTTTTTAAAAGGAGTCTCAAACTCAGGGTTTGTAGCATAAGCATGGTAGAATTTCTGCTAAACATCTCACCTTTGCAGCAAAAATAGTGTTCTCTAAAGAGGACTATTGAGAATGCTAAGTAAGACTCTTTTTTTTTTTTTTTAAAGATTTTATTTTTTCCTTTTTCTCCCCAAAGCCCCCCGGTACACAGTTGTATATTCTTCCTTGTGGGTCCTTCTAGTTGTGGCATGTGGGACGCTGCCTCAGCGGGGTTTGATGAGCAGTGCCAAGTCCGCACCCAGGATTCGAACCAACGAAACACTGGGCCGCCTGCAGCAGAGCGCGCGAACTTAACCACTCGGCCACGGGGCCAGCCCCTAAGTAAGACTCTTAACATGAGAGTCACATTCAAGAAGGACATACTTTCATGTCCTGAATAAACAACTATAACCCTTTTATCACGCTTTTATGGACTAAGCTCTACTGGAAATACGCAACACGTAGAATTTCGCCTAGGGAAATGTTTAGAAAATGCCCATTAAGCAGCGCACTAGTGGTATTCAGATAGTATGCGGGTGCATAAACCCACAGGATCATATTTGCTCCTCTAGACAAAGCATCTCATTCTTCATGAGAGACCTGTGATGAATCACAAAATCTAAAATTTGGAAAAGACATTAAATGTCACCCTCATTTATTGTTAGGAAGAAGACAGGAAGCAACTTGTAAGCTAAAGTAACTTCCTGAGAGGTCTAACCTCTAAAAGGAAACTGGGAGTCCCAAATTCCATTCAGGGTTTCACCCAAGAATTTAAAATAATATTTACTATTGACTATGTGTCAAGCATTTCGCACGTTACCTAATTTAATCTTCCTAACACCACCATGGAGCATTATTATCCCTGTGTTGCAGACACTTCCGGGAAACTTAAGCTCAGACAGGTAAAGAGAATTTCCCATGGTCACAGAGTGAGGAAACGGTGGAGCTTGAATTCAGACCTGGGCCTGACTTTAAGGCCATGCTCTTTCCATTTTCCACATCCTCTTTATTCTGCCTCCTGCTAAGGAAAACAGCATTTTTTTCTATGCTTTTTTGGGGGATAACACATGAAAAAGATTCATGTTTACATCAAGTTCTTAAGACCCGCAGGCCCAAGGAATCCACTTACAGGCTCTGCAAAGGCATTGTCCCAGAGAACAGTGGCCGTTGCGTTGTTGTCCTGGCTGCCATGGACAATCACCACCACCGGGAGGGACAGGGTCTAGAAAGACACAGGAGAAGGGCTCAGTGTCCACAGCCACACTTTCTTCCCCTTTCCCTTTTTTTCTATCACAATACGTTCATTCTCCCTTCAAGCTTCAGTAAATGTCACCCTCAGGTACAGAATCTGAAAGGCTCCAGGAATAACATGACTTTTCACATTGGCACACTCTTAGAAATTTTTGCTTGACTGATTGATTCATTTTTGCTGAGAAAGATGCAACCTGAGCTAACATCTGTGCCAATCTTCCTCTTTCTGCTGAGGAAGGAGCATCCTGAGCTAACGTCTGTGCCAATTTGCCTCTGTTTTGTATGTAGGTCACTGCCATAGCATGGCTGATGAGTGGTGCAGGTCTGTGCCCAGGATCCGAATCCACGAACCCAGGCTGCCAAAGCAGAACATGCCAAACTTAACCACTACATCGAGAGGCGGGCTCAATTTTACATATTTTAAAAGAGATGTTGCTTAGATACTTCTGAAGGATGGAATAAGTTTCTGAAAGCTACATGGAGTACGAGAGAGAAAAGAGAAAGAGTATGGAGACATTTCTGGGAAAAAATAGCAAGTAACCAATGTCTAAAACTATAACCATAACTCAAACTCATTTCTCTTGATTCCTTCTCCACCTGTATCTCCAACTATTCCAGTTTGTTATAATTTGTTTGTATCTCAAGAGAATCTAAGAATCTAAGTTCTAAGGAGGAGGTCTCCTCATTTTCTGTTCATCAATAATCAAACAGAAGAGACTATGTGATCAAAACGATTCTTTTGTGACATAAAGTACGTACATACGTACACACACACACACAACTGAGGGAGGCCTTTACCTTGACTTGAAAAACCAGCTCATTTCCACCAACACTGAACTGTGATTCAAACAGGATTGTAAATTTCTCTTCTGTCACTGACTCTGCTCCACGACGGTCAGACCTCTTAATTCGTTTCAGGGACTGCAAAGGAGAAAAATAAGATGAAGAACCCCTCAAACAACTGGGGAAAGTTTGTCTTTGCTCTTCTCCCATCCTCACCATGTTCCTGAAGTGGGCACTGAGGGTGCCGGTAGCCTGGTGATACTCCATCACGCAGCAGTTGTTCAGGATCTCTCCACTGTAATCACTGCAAGTCAGAGAGACTCAGCTCTAATCCCACAGCGTCTCAGCCCCACAGGGAGAAAACACATTTGGGATAGAGGATGTAAGAAGGTTGTTAAAAACTTAGATCACTTACAGGAAATGTCAGTTACATAAAATATACAAGAAATAAATATACATAAAATACACAAGAAGTTTCCTTGGATGTATCCCTATTAAATGACACAAAATCATAACTGCTTCATAGAAAAACCCCTTTATAGTCTGAGAGCCAGAAGAGGCCAGAAGGGCTAATGGGGTTCCCACACTGAAACAGCTGAGACCAGAAAGCTTCTTAGAGGATCTTTGTCTTTCTATGGCAAGGACTCGAAAAGAGGAGGGGGTGGGGGGAGGGGCACGTACTTGCGGGTGTTCTCGTTCTTGAGCAGCGACTTGGCCTGCTGCTCACTGATGATGGTGGCCTTCACCTGGGGGGGGTTCATGTGCACGTTCAGCTTCCCGCCCACCAGCAGGCGCACAGTGGCTGCGAACTTGGTCTGGGTCTTCAGGACCTGAGGGGGCTGCTTCTCGATGATGAATGTGCTGTGGGAACACAAGTGACCAGATGCTGCCTCAGGGGACTGCGCTCTGGTCCCTCTGCATGGGGAGGCTGCCTCAGCGGGTGACTTAGGAGCCCGTGTCGCAGCCCCTGTTCCCAGGGAGGCTGCTGAGAGTCGGGGGAGATGGCGAGAGGGGAGGCAGTGAAATGACCTCAGCAGCTGGCACGGGCCGCAGGGGACGAGGGCAGCCCTTGTAGTGTCCACAAGAGAAAATGGGCAAGGTCAACACCAAGAGGCCACAGCAGCTGGGGACGGAGGGGGTTGAGGGTGTGAGGCAGAGAGAGACAAGGACTCAAGCGAGAGTTCCCATCTGCAAAGCACCCCTCCCTCCCCCAGGCCAACCACATGGGGGGTGGGTGTGGCCAAGACGCAGCCATCACCTGGTCACCAGGGCCGAGATGATGTCTGTGATGGTGGCGTTGACCTCGGCCAGCATCTCCTCCACGGGGCCGGGGATGGGCAGCTGCTGGCAGAGGTGCTCAGCTCTGCGGATCTGCTGCCGGTTCTGCCAGATGATCTCGGCCAACTTCTCACACCTGCACAGCAGCCCCAGGGCCAACGGGAGGACAATGGCTTCACCCCCATGTCCCACGCCAGAGGTGGGAGGCTCTCAGGCTGGGGAGAAACCCCAACACCCAGCTCCACCCTTCCCCAGGAAGACTCATGCCTTAGCCACCACTCTACCCATTGAGCGAGCAGACCTGCCCTGCCTTCTGGAGACACAGAGAAACACAGCAGGAGTCGCCCTGATTTGGGCCCCACCAGCATGCCCATCACTCTACACACCCGGCCCTGCCCTGCTCCCCAACACAGTGACTCCTTCCCAGGGAAGACGGTGTGATCTGGGGGCATCAAAGTCTGTATGAGGAACTGGAACCACTGGTGAAATAAGACCTGTCCCACGACAGAGCGAGCCCGCTGCACACGAAAATGCAGGAGGCAGAACAAGCAGCTGGTGGCACCACATTGAGCCCGTGCGCGGCCCCGCCGGCCCTCCCTGCCTGCCTCCCCCACACCCATTACCAGGACTGGAGCACGTCCAGGCTGCCCTCGGGGGGCCCTCCATTCCCGGCCAGCTGCTGCCGCCGCTTCCACTGGATCAGTTCGTCATCCAGAATGATGGTCTGCTGCTTCCGCAGCAGCTGCAGGGTCTTCTGGTGCTTCTCGGCCAGCTCCTGAGGGAGGTGGGGACAGCAGGCCCTTCTGGGCTCCCAGACAACAACCTGCAGGCCCTCACTAAGGAGGCGGGCCCGGGACCAGGCCCCAGGCACACGCTTTGCTCCGGCCCAGACCTGCTCTGCTGCACGTGCCCCCACAGGAAAGAGAGATCTGGCCTCCTGTTCTCCCGGGTCCTGCTCTCTTCCTGGCTCTAGCCCCATTCCGGCCCCCTGGACAGCCCGGGATGTGGACCTGCGGGCCTGGGAGGAGAGGGACGCAGACCCCACTCACCACGCGGTACTGCTGCAGTGTCTGGGCCTCGCGCTGCAGCCAGGCCTCCAGGGACACCTGCTTCTGCTGGAGGGCCGTCTCCCGGCTCAGACGCTCCTGCGGGTTCAGCTGGGCCAGCTGGGCAAACTGAGCTGGAGGAGGGACAGGATACCCATGACCACGGCCTCCAGCCTCCAGCAAGAAGCCCAGAGGAACCACACACACCTGTTCTGGAGACAAGGCCTTCAAGGGGACACATCTGACCAGGGGCAAGTTGGGGTTCTAGCCGCCAAGGGTGCCCAGAGCTGAGTGGGCTCCGCTCCCTGGCCTCCCGGCTCTGAGCTCCCCTCCAGGGAGTGGGGAGACAGAAGCTTGGGGTACAGCCGAGGACAATCCTGCCCTGCGGCCTTCCGTCCCACCCGAGCCCATCCAGCTGGCTGCCCAGCCCTCCTCACGCCACACGCGGGTCTGGATGGGAGCCACGCTGCCTGGTTTGAAGTGTGCCCTCGCCGTTTACTAGATGGGTGATCTCGGGCACATCGCTCTCCTGTGCCTCAGTTTCCCCATGTGAAAAACAGGAGAACCACAGCACCTGCTCAGTGAGTGCTGTGAGGAGTAAACAAGTGATGAGCCAGAAAATGCTCAAGAGAATGCCCGGCATGTGTAGCTCTGGGTGAGAGTCAGTCCTTCGCGGTTAATGGGTTACAGGACGGCATTAAAGGGTGACGGAGACGGCAGCTGCCCCGCCCCACCTCACACGGCAAAGCCTCAGCGGGAAGGCCCCGCTCCGCTGCTCCGTCCCATTTCCCGGAGCACACCAGCCCCTCCTCGGGGAAGAAGGCGTCTCTCCAGGTGCTGGGAGGGGCCTCACATGTCTGTCCAGGCTGGGCCCCCTCGAGCCCAGGCGGCCAGCCAGGAGAGAGGGGAGACTCCGAGAGAGGGGGACAGAGTGTGCAGGGCCCGCTGAGGACACAAAAGCAGCAAGATTCTCTCAGGAAAGGGAGCGGATTCCTTCCACAGGGGCTGACAGGAATCTCATCAACGGCAGGAATGGGGATCAGTGCGGCCTCACCACCATTTTCAAAAAGTCTGTTATGACAAACTTCAGACACAGGGAGGCGGAAAGCATGATGCAGGACACCTGGGTACCAATAACCCAGCTGGAGGAATCAAACATCTCCACAGCTAAAGCCACCTGTACACCGTCTCCTGCTTGCAAACCATCCCTCCCTCCAACGGTAACACCGTCCTAAACGTGGGCTCACCACCCCTGCCAGGAGCCTTTCCAACCTCCCAGTGTCCTCACTCAGCTGCGTGAGAAGATGTGAGCGTCAGCATGTCTTGGTCAATCAAGTTCCTGGCAGGCCTCTGAGGGCCATGTCACACTGACGTAGGCCCTGCCCCACGGATGCACAAGCTGGGACAGACTAAAGCAACTCTGCACAGCCAGGAAAAGCCCAGAACCAGAAGAGAACTGAGAAACAGGGTTCCAATCGCACCGCAGGGGACTGAGCAGGAAGAGAAGTGTCCAGGCATGGAACATGGCAGAGGAATCTGGACGGCCGCCTCGGGAATCCTGCCACCCACAGGGAGGTGGTGGTGAGCCCAACACCTGGGCCCAGCTTCCCCAGGCAAGTGACCCAATTAGTCTCTCCTGGCAATTTGCAGAAGCTTCTGGGAAGGATGCCAGCAGACGCGAGGCAACTGTCTGCTCCACTGGAGGGAGCTGAGCCTTTCCGTGCACAAACAGGTCAATAGTCTGGGTTTCTGATGGGTGAACTTGGATAAATGGGACTGAACTGACATTGCATAATGAGTACAAACCCAAACCGGAATCCAAACCCAAACTCATAAATAGGAAACAGAAAACCCAAATATAGGATCAGAAGTACTGGCAACCAGTCACAAGCCTTGGGTAGAACTAACAGGCTGAAATCTTCTGTTCCTGAATCTAGGAAGAGGGTCATCCTTTCTCTGGGGTCCGTCTGGGGTGGATTCAGACGGAAGACATGCTAGAACCATCCCACCAACATTCACTCAACACCTACTATGATTCAGGCAATGTGCTGGCCTCAGAGCACAGAGATAAAAGACACAGTCCCTTCTTAAAGAATTTATATTCTACTGGGGAAGACAGAGTTAATAAATAGTATCAATACAGTTCTAAGATCGAGCCCAAATGCACGGTATCAGAGGAGCAGGCGGTATGTGTATGTGTATGTTTGTATGGAGGCTTCTCTGAGATTCTGTGGTGGAGGAAGGGAGAGGAAACCATCACACTGCCAACTTCCTACAAGGCCAATAGGGGGCGCTGGTGGTGCTCCACAGCCTCAAGACAGACTCTGAAGTTCTCTGTACCCAAGTACCAAGCAGGATTTACCCCAAGAAGGGGAGCCTTTGTCCATAAAGGGTAACTGAGGTGCATTAGTGTGCTCTGCCCCAGGACAGCCTCTCCGAATAACTGCACAAAACAACATTAAAAGTTTTTCACCACAAACACAGTCCCTTGGCCCTTATACTGTCCCTGCTTAGAGAGTTTAACATTTCAGTAAAGCAGCATTTATAAAATGCCTACTATGTACAGAAGTACCATCTGGGACTGTTAACTTAGACTCTTTGCCCCTTCTCACAAGAGGAAACGTCCTCCCTAGCAGACCAGGAGCAACCTGGGTGCGGCACCCTGAATGGGACCCCACACTCCAGGGCAGGTGCTTGTCTTCCCCACTTAAGCCTCAGCCTCCCAGCACTGTCTTCAATGCAAGTGATTCCCTGCCGCTCCAGAGGAAGGGAAATGCCTTTGAATGGAAAAGTGGTTCTCTTCCAACCCAACCTGAGCTTCCTAGCCCTCACTCCCGTCCTCAAGACACACCCTGCCCACGCCGCAGGGCCTCACCCTGGATCCGCAGGCTCTCTTGATACTGGATGATGAAGTACTCCTGGGTCTGCTGCAGCTTCTTCAGTTCGTTCTCCGTGTCCTGTGTGACCAGTCGCAGCTCCTCAAATGTCTGGTTGATCTGAAGGTGTTTCTGGGACATGGCATCAGCAAGACTTCCAGCTGGGGATGTACCCTGGAGACAGATGGGTGAGAGTGCAGGCAGCGGTGGGCTGGGCAGTGAGGATGGGAGAAAGCCTCAGGCCTTAATCTCGAGAAAAAGCCAATGCCAGCACCTACAACTGAACTGAGACCCCCAGAAACTAAAGTTTGAGTCAGAGGAATTGCAAACATCATTTGTGAGAACTGGGGTAGAGTAGGAAAAGAGGAGAAACAAGTGACCTGACAGAAGCATAGTAGAAACTTTATTGCAGATCTGCCCTCCACCAGAGTTTCCCAGACGAGGTCCATCTGGATTCTCTTTGGAGAAACTAGAACTCAGCACGTCCCAGGAGTTACCTGGGTTCTCCTACTTTGATGATGACCCCTCATTTCACATTCATTGACTGACCCTCAGGTGCTAGGGACACAGTGGGGAACAAGGCTGTGTGAACACACATCTTCTGTGTCCTCAACAAGACCTTCTTGTGACTAAAGGAAGAGAGAAGAGGCCGAACCTCTCCCATGTGGTGTCCTGGAGACTCCAAAATGAAGTTACAAGGGAGGCATCCACAAAGCCTTTATGGATCCAGCCATTTAAGTGATTTGGTCTGATTCAGTCATTCAAAACCTGGCTGGGAGGCAGCTAAGCAGAAGTCTTTCCTAAGTAATCTCACTGGAATATAAGGATGCCTTTACTCAAAAACTATTCAGCTGGGGGCTGGCCCTGTGGCCAAGTGGTTAAGTTCGTGGGCTCCGCTTCAGCGGCCCAGGGTTTCGCCGGTTCGGATCATGGGCACGGACATGGCACTGCTCATCTAAGCCACGCTGAGGCGGCGTCCCACATGCCACAACTAGAAGGACCCACAACTAAAAATATACAACATGTACCGGGGGCTTTGGGGAGAAAAAGGAAAAATAAAACCTTAAAAAAGACCCAAAAAACTATTCATTTGGGGTTAAACTATTTTGCACTTGTTTTGCGGTTGCAATCTCATCAAGGTTATAAATCAGTTAAGATCAGTCTTCTATTTCTTTTGTGCCCCTTGGGACAATGCTCTGTTTATAGAGATACCAACAGATGCACACTGAGTCACCCTGACAAAGGTGGGTCCACAGAGAGGTGGGCAAGAAAGGACTTCCCAACTCCACCCCCTATACCCACAGGACACTCACATTGCTGGCTTCTCGGACCAGCCTCTGTTCATTATATAAGATGTGGCGGATGCAGCGGACCAGCTCCATGGGGCAGCGGTCATATGTGTTCTGAAAGAATCCAAGAGCACACATCACTTTGCTCCACTCGGTGCCATGGGCCTGACCTACCTGAGAACAGCGCGAGATCTTATGATGGAGGAGACTCCTGCAGATACAATGCTGTAACCATGAGAAATGCCGTTCCTCTGATACCAACGGGGATAAGAAACACACACAGTAGGAAAGCCAATTACAGTAAAAGGGTTAGATTATTTGATTTCTTGCAACTTAATTTGCCTAAAGTACTAGGGCATCATGCTTGGAAACAGGATAAATAAATTTCAAAAAGGCCACATCAGAGAAGAAAGTGGACACCACCTGGACTGGACAATGAAAGTTACTGCCACCAATGAGGGGAAGATGGATGTTGTGTGTCTCCAGATGTGACACCCTGAGAAGGACACATCACTTATTCAGAACGCTGATCAGGCATATGTAACCTGAATCTAATCATGAGGAAACATCACACAAATCCAAAATGAGGTATATTTTATCCTTAAAAAATAGAGGAGCTGAACTACTTAAAAATGTCAATGTAATGAAAGACAAAGAAAGGCTCAGAAACAGTTCCATATTAAAGGAGAGTAAAGAGACATGCCAACTAGATGCAATATGTCATCCTGGATTGCATAAAAAAAAATGCCCTAAAGGACACTATTAAGATGACAAAATGAAAATACAGATATAAGATTACCTAAAAGTGTTGTATCAATGTTAAATTTATTTAAGTTGATAACTGTACCATATCTATGTAAGAAAAGGTTCATATTGTTAGAAAACACACACTGGAAGTATTCGGGGCAAAAGGACATGGTATATGCAACCTATTCTAATGTGATGAAAGAATGTTTGTGTGTAGAGAGAGAATATGATAAAGCAAATGTTAATAAGAGGTCAATCTGGGCACATGTGGAGATTCTCTGTATCAAAATCTTGGAGATTTCTATAAATTTGAAATGATTTTCAAATAAAAAGTTAAAAAAGGTGGCTGCAATCACAAAACCAAACAGTACGAATTGATACACATAATACGGAACTCAACAATGCCGACCTGAAGAAGAGAATGACAACCTCTACAGAAAGTACTGAACGAAGGAAGGGCCCCTCCTAGGGACGAGAATGCAGTGTGGCCCAGAGCACACCCACCTGCAGCTGCGTGGCATAGTGCCCCAGCTTGATCTTCAGCAAAAACCCATCTTCCCCCACTTGGTGCTCCGCCTTCTTCTGCAGCTCCTGCACCAGGCCCTCCAGGAGCTGGGTGGCCTTAATGTTCTCCTGTGGATTATCAAGATCTATTGAGTCCCTAGGGGAAAAAAATTACATACATATGTATACATACATGCACATGAGCCTGGACAAATGCAGCCTCAACGCATCACACTTCTCCTTTGGCAACACTGACTTCGTCATAATGCTCACTGCACATTTTCAGAAACAGTCCCATTCAGATTGACTAGATGCGTACATTCATCTATTCTGAATCCTACTAACTACCTTAGTGGACTGCACAGTAGCTTTTTTCTTTCTTTCTTCTTCCTTTTTTCCCTTTTTACAATGTACTCCCCTTTCTCCTTCCTCCTCCTGACTTGCTCTGGCACTTATGCTATCTGCTTCTAGGAATAAAAGGAAAAGGAAACTGTTTTGTGTACTGTGAAGGAAATAAGAACTCCGATAATTCCCTTTTTATAGTTACCCCCTCAAGAGTGTAAGGGGGCACCAGGTCAAGAATGTTCCACATGTTTTTTCCAGACTTGACTAGTTCTATGTATTACTAATTTCACATAGAATATTTCTTTTTTTTTTAATGTGTATTTTTGGCTTGACTATTTTTTTAAAGAATTTTTTTTTCCTTTTTCTCCCCAAAGCCCCCCAGTACATAGTTGTATATTCTTCGTTGTGGGTCGTTCTAGTTG
The DNA here is from genome assembly GCF_041296265.1 of Equus caballus. Classification (NCBI taxonomy): domain Eukaryota; kingdom Metazoa; phylum Chordata; class Mammalia; order Perissodactyla; family Equidae; genus Equus; species Equus caballus. The sequence goes on along the minus strand of NC_091694.1, from coordinate 20,734,747 downwards.
TGGCATGTGGAATGCTGCCTCAGCGTGGTTTGATGAGCAGTGCCATGTCCGCAACCAGGATTCAAGCCAGCGAAACACTGGGCCACCTGCAGCGGAGTGCGCGAACTTAAGCACTCGGCCATGGGGCCAGCCCCCCACATAGAATATTTCTTAAGGAAGACTGGTGAAGGAACATTTATTGCTATTTCTTTCTTTTTCTTTTTCTTTCTTTTTGGTGAGGAAGATTGGCCCTGAGCTAACATCGGTGTCAATCCTCCTCTACTTTGAGTATGGGATGCCACCACATCACGGCTTGATGAGCAGTGTGTAGGTCCACACACAGGATCTGAACCCATGAACCCCAGGCCACTGAAGCAGAGCTCATGAACTTAACCACTACAGCACTGGGCCGGCCCCATATTGCTATTTCTAAGGAGCCCTGGAAATGAGATACTAAGACAGAAGATGCCCACAAGTATTTACACAAGTCAGATATTTATATCACCAGGTGTAGATTTGGGACCTGTAGGAAACACTATGTCTTTCAATGAACCAGAGAAACTGCTCTATGGACTTTGTATTAATTCACATCCATTTAACTGGTCACAGGGGTTGGATGGTCTCCCTCCTTCCAGTTCTCCCTTCCATCCTTCCTCCCTTTCGCCCATCCTTCTGTCCATCCATCCTTCCTTCCATCCTTCCATCCTTCTGTGTGCCCTTCCTCCCCCCCCTCCTTCTGCCCTCCCTCCCTTCCTTCTCCTAGTCTCCACCCCCCAACTCTCTTTCTTTTTTTAAACAACTTAGGCAACAATTGCTATTGGGCAGTGCTAAATTACTTAACTCGGCTCACTGAAGAAACCAAACAGCTGTCAGATCGAAATAACATTCAATTACGGCTGACTGGGTCTGCAGCCAAAGAGGAGGTCTGGTGAAAGCTAAAAGCTCTGTCATCTCTAAACCCCTGAAGTCAGTCAGCAACTCACTTCAAGTGGAGGCCCGAACAGGTTGACCGAAACACTGATAACGTACTTCATCAAATAATATGCTCAAATAGGCACTTCGAGAAGGCAGCAGAGAAAGCCAAATTTTAAATACGTAAACGTTATGTATTAGATAAAAGCCTGGAAAGAGTGAAGCAGCCCTGCACCTCTGTTTCAACTGGCAGTTACGCTCCTCATCTAAAGAACGCACTCTTGAGAAGAACCAGTCTCTGAGCAAAACTCATGGAAATCAAGCACTGCTTCTTCTACTTGTAAACTTAATTTTCTGCTAAAAAAAAAAAAGGTCTTTCTAAGCTTAAACATAAAGAACTGAAGATTTTTTAAATTAAAGTCTTCATATTCTTAAGAAAACCAAAACTAAGTAAATTCAGGTTTCCCTTAACATCAACACAAGTCTTTTCACATTTGTTCAGTAAGAAGACTACATGGGAAATCTAAATGAAATTTTAAACCAAGAGAAACTTCCTGCTAATGTTTTTCTGAACCCTCCAAATCATTAAAACGGAAAAGAAAATGAAAAGGAAATGGAAAAGCACTAAGCAAGGTGCAGGTGACATGCTCACATTTAGCTCCTCTTTTCCTCACTTAATTGCACGAGGCTGAGATTTTTGTAATTGCCTAGAAAATTGCTTTCCTTTGGTGCTCGCTAGTTTCTGAACAGAAATCTGCTACTGACACATGATTGCAACTATTCCAAGGTAACACAGCAGAGAGGCACACAGCCCTCCTCAAACGGTAGCAGACACGCTGGCTTCTCGCTGGCTCTGTCCAAGAGGAGCCCCCGGCCACAAGGGTGGAGGCCTGAGGTATCTGGGGAACATGTCAGATCAGACTGTAACCAGACGTAACATACATAACCAGCCAACACACTCCCAGGCCCTGAGCAGAGCAGTGACAGCCCGCCGCCCGCGTGCAATAACGTTGTCTACGAAAAAGCTTTATCGTCAGTCTACTGCATTGTACTAATTCTAAAAGAATTTAAAAACAATTTCCCTCCTGAGTATATAAATAGTAATTTGGAAAATAAGAAAAATAAACATGCTTGTTAAATCTGCCACCAAGACGTAATTATTGTTAATATTTTGGTGTACTGTCTTTTAGTCTTTATGTGTATGTTATGCAAATTAAAAAACGTCAATGTCTCCATCGTTAAATGTGTCAACAATACATTTTATTAAATTATATGCATACGCATAGCTTATCTGCCCCACTAAGCACTAAATTCTTTGTAGACAAAGGCTTTAATTTTTTCCAATGAACTTTGCTGACTACAACACAGCTAGGCACTGTACAGGCACTCAAAATATATTTGTTAACTGTTTTTGATCAGCAGCAATATTCCAAAGCTTTTAGCCAGAATTTACTATTAAAAGCAACAAGTCCCATTGTAAAAATCCTGAGTTATTCCATCTCCGTAAAATCTAAGATGGGGTTAAATATATTTTCATGGGTCACATATATTTTTTTAAATGTACAACTTTTAAAGTCTCCATCATATTATCTTTCCAATCAAACTTTAATATGCTTGTGCTTCATAAAATATGATAGAAAAAACCCTGTTCACTTACCAAGCTTGGCTTTCAATCCACTGGGATAAGTAATGCCGCACCTCAATGGGGAAATGCTGACCATACAACGCCTGCATCTGATGAAGGGCTTCGCCTTGGAGCTGCTGGGCTTGTATCCACACGGCCATGGTTCACAATCTGTCAAACAAACAATCAGTGGTTTGGGGTGGATTTTTTTCCTTCCCCTTTTAAATCCACTAGAGTATAAAAGCTAGACACAAACGCTTTTAAGTTCTTCTGGTAAACTAAAGATCAGTATTCTTGAACTGAATTTCAGCTTTAAAATGTTTTCAAAATGCAAACATTCAGTGCGGCCGTGGAAAGGTCTGTAACTGGGTCTAGGAAGGTCTGACTATAAAACGTACTGAAGTCCTGTAAGCAAAAGTGCAAAACCAGCACCAGGGGAAGAGCAGCCTACAGCTCTGATAGCACAGACATATTCTTTACTCTTGTTCCAAACTTGAAGCAACAGTAAGCAGCATTTCAACAATAATGACAATCAGCACAGAGATTTTTTTAAAAATCAGTTGTTTTAGATGTGGTATTTTTGACTATATAGAAATGCAATAAACATACTGCCATCTTGAAAAAGACCCAGTAAAAGAAAAGTGAAAATATCTAAAACATGGATTGAATTCTATGTGTTCTAACTAGTTTCCTAAGCAGCAAGGCTTTGCACATAGAGGGCACAGATTTATCTGGAAAAATACCCCAAAGTTCACCTTCTGAGTTACTGCTAAGGAATTTAAGAAGCAATGTTCTGTTAAATTATAGCACTCAAAAATCTTTTAGACATAAAAACAATACATTCCAGCTAAGAGTTAGAAACAAGAACCATTGTATTCCAATAGTGGGTAGGTTTTTAAAACAGGCTCTTGCGTTCAGAAACATGGGTTTATAAAACGACCATGATGCCTTCTCAGACTCGCCTGAGGATTTCTAATTCCTATGGTAGAAACTCTGTAGGATTAACCAGATCGTGGCAGCAACAATATTTTCATGTACCCAGAGGGGACTAAAACTGAATCTTGGTCTAACAGTATGATCCATAACGTGGAATTTGGTATAAGGCAGGGCTATCTTGAATGCTATCTAAAAGGATTTGGCTACTGATTTGCACAATTCTCCTAAGAACTATGTTACAGTTAGGGTCTAGCGCGTTAGACCTTGATTTTGCTGAATACCCGAGACGACACATGTGTATTAGGAAACAAAAATCCCTCCTCTGCTGGTTGTAGTTGTCCGATCGCATAACACTGAGCTATTTATGGCACAAGTCAGTTAGCCAACAATCAAGCGCGGGGTGGGTGCCAGCTACCTATTTCAGACTTGCGCAATGCTATAGAACACTTCAGCGGTGTACAATTTTATTTAGAGCTTTGGGCATTAAGGTTGGGATCACTGTAAGATCACCCAAGACATCAAATTTCAATGGCTGAGAGTTTACTAGGAGAAAGACTTGGATAAAAGAGCTCCCTCCAAAAGGAATTCCATGTTATAATAAAAAATCTGGAAGACATTTAACTGTATAATTTTTAATCAAATTAATCACATACTAAGATTCTGGAAAACTGGAACAGATGTCAAAGCATGTTTTTCAGATAAAAGGTAAAGAGATGGATGAATGGATGAAGGTGCTTAGGCATTTAAGTGTATGGAAGAATGATAAAAGGAGGAAGGAAAGAATTCGGGTATTGATCCCTTTTAGTGGTAAGGAATTGGAAAGAAGAAGGACCCCACCATAGCTCTCTAAATGAATATGTGAACAATACCAAGGGACACAAAAATTATCTTGCATCCTGAATTCATTAACTGAATTGACTCAAGAGACAAAAGAAGGAAAACGCTGAGAAACCGTTTATCTCCTCAGAGACTCCTTCTCAGCCCACCCAAATAAAATAATGTTCTGGTCACTCTCTGTCCTCTTTATTTTGCTTCATCTCATTTATTACTTCCTGACATTTATCATATATTTGTTTACCGACTTCTCACTAGGGTGAAATCACCATGAACAAAATGGCTTTGTTTTGTTCCCAGCTCTTTTTCTTGGGGCTGGAATGGTGCATGGCACATGAGCATTCAGTAAATTTCTTTTGTTGCATAAATAAATGTATACACACAATTTGTTTGAATCTATCAACTCTTTTTAAAATTATTATGGAACAAAATATCACCCTGAAATACAAAGGCAAGAAAACAAAACATTTTATAATTTGGACAGTCTATATTAATAATGGTCTATTTGATGCTTAATAACATATGCCACAATTTGTAATTTTTCCTTTTCCTTTTTGTTAATTTGTTCTTGTCTCTCTTCCCCACTGAACTCTGAGAAGAGTCAATGAAGGGAGCACAGGCACTCACCACTGCGTTCCTGGTGCCTAGTACAGTGGCTTGCCATGGCGAGTAGTCAATGAATATTGGCTGAGTGAATAAATATATACCAAATACTTGGTAAATATTTCACATATCCTACTGGCTGAGCACATTACAGGAGTCTATTATTGTTTTAAGAAAGAAATACTATAGTGATATGCCACATATGTAGGGGTACTATATAAATGTCACACTATTTATTTTGTCTTAAGTTTTACATTAGTTCTTAGTTTTTACGAAAGAGTGGAATGTTGAGCTCTGAGAACTTGTCGAATATTTTTTACAGTTCTAAATATGAACATGTCATAATAGTTTTTATTTTTTTGAGGAAGATTAGCCCTGAGCTAACTACTGCCAATCCTCCTCTTTTCGCTGAGGAAGACTGGCCCTGAGCTAACATCCATGCCCATCTTCCTCTGCTTTATATGTGGGATGCCTACCACAGCATGGCTTTTGCCAAGCAGTGCTGTGTCCGCACCCGGGATCCAAACCGGCGAACCCCGGGACGCTGAGAAGCGGAACGTGCGAACTTAACCACTATGCCACCGAGCTGGCCCACAATAGTTTTTTATAAAATGCCATTTGAAGAATAATAGCTGGTAAATATAAGGGGGTAAACACCTTATTTTGATAAATATACTTTAATTTCACTACGTAAAAATGCTCTGATAGAGCTGGAAAGTAGATTTTGCCTACTACTAGTTAAAAATGTAAAATAAAAGTACACTAACTAGTACAGAATCATTTTTATTTTGCTTTTTAACTAAGGGTTATATACACATGGAATATGAGACGACTTATTGAGATTATCATGTAACGATTTAAAATATGCAGTTGAGAAACCTCTTCCCCACACTGCATTAACAAACCTAGAATCCAAGCAGTGCTTTTCTTCATACCTGTCAATGCTCTTCACACCCATTACCACGCTACGCCCACACCTGGTGTAAGCGGACTCCCTGTCCCTTCTCACCAGGCTTTATCCGGCCATCAAACGCTGCTCCACACACGCAAGGGCCCGCCTGCCCCGCTGTCCTCCACACACGCCCTCTTCTGCTTATTTCCAGGCAGCTCCACCTTCAGTGCGTGCTGTTCTGACAAGGGAAGTGGTTTCTATCTTTGGTAAATCATCACAGGGGCTTCTCTAAAGACTGGGAAATGGATTCACAATCTGATTCTTAGCCAAAGACGAGAACTCTCTGAGCTCTGCTTAGTTGCACTCTTCGTGTTCATAAACATTCCAAACAACCTGAACCAGCCTTGGATGCAGAATAGGGTACTTTCTAAAAAGCATGAGGTATCTACATCGACCTCATATATCTGGATATATCCTAGGAGTTCCAAATAAAGTGGACCCTTAGGCACTTGTTTAAAAAAGGTTTCAAAGTCTAATAGCTCATAATGTTACAAGTTAAAGAAAAATCACAAAATGAATGTCCACTAACATAAATAAACGATATGAGTGGGTGGGATTTAGGGATAATTTTGTCTAAATAATAAATACCTTTTTATTAGAGGCTTCCCCTCACACCCCGTTTTTTATTTTGGCTGAGGAAGATTCGCCCTGAGCTAACATCCACTGTCAATCTTCCTCTTTTTTTGGATGTGAGCTGCCGCCACAGCATGGCCAATGACAAACAAGTGGTGTGGGTCCATGCCTGGGAACCAAACCTGGGCCACCAAAGAAGGTGTGCCAAACTTAACCACTAGGCCACTGGGGCTGGCCCTTGATGCTTTCCCTTTTAAAAGTAAAATATAAATTTTTGCAAAGAAAACATCTCTCTCCCTGAAGAATTCCAGAACCTTGTGGCCAAGGTCATGCCATAGCTAAACTGTAGGGGAAGAGAAGTATGGAGTACGTGACAACAGATGGCTCCCAACACATAAGCCTCGACTGAGAGAAAGAATTCCAGTTGGAGGGGGTGGGAGGTTAAAATGTGTGCAGGGATTTGGTTTGCTGGATTCATGTGTATGGTTGAAAGCACTTGATAATTCCTATTCTCCATCCCACCCAAGGGCTAAGGTCTTTAGATGTGGTTAAAGTTCTGGAGATAATGGGGAACTCACCTAAATAGAGTTCTACAAAAGGTTTAACCTCTTAACCCGCTCTGTGCCTCAGTTCCTTATCTGTAAAATGGGAATAACACCTCACGCATCCCTCCGGGGGTTGCTGTAAGAATGAAGGAGTATGTGTCAATGCTGAAAACAGTGCTTGGCTCATGGCAAGTGCTCAGCATTATTCTGACTTTTTACAACCTTAAACTTACAAAGGTGGCTTCCTTCTCCCCATCTCCAACTTTAACGCACTTCAATAATCTACCTTTCCAAAGTCAATCCTCTACAAAGAGCTCTTGCCATCCTTCTCCTGGACCAAAATCCTGCAGCATAAACTTTATCTGCCTTTTAAGAGACAGTATTCCCATTTCTTACTCAATTTCACTGGCGCCAGGACTTCTGTAGGTGAGAACTGACGGCTGGCCATGGTGGAGAGCCACTGGGAGGGCTGTTTTCTCACCTCTGAATGAAAGAAGAATCGGAGAATCAAGAATCCTGAAGGGCGGTGTAACAAGAGCAGCACTGCATAAGTATGCTAAACTCCAAAAAAAGGGAAGAGCACATCCATTCAGGTGTGCTTTTCTGACAGAGAAGGCTAAGCCAGCAGGGAACTGCGCCTTTTCCTACTCCTTTCAAGGACATATCCGACTCCTAGTCATGCAGGAATGAATTCTTAGCACCAAACATTTTGATTCATCTAATAAATTAAAATAAATTTCAGAAATACAATTGAAAAATGAATTCAAATAACATTAGTATTATTATCCACCATCCAGATTTATCATTTACTCTCATTTATTGAACACTTATTACATTATTTATAACAATAAGTGTTTTTATGAATCTACTCATTTAGTTCTCATAAAAACCCTAGGAGGCAGGCCCTCCTATTATCCTCACTTTATAGATGGGGCAATTGAGGCTCAGCAAATTAAACAGGATTGTAAAATGGTGTAACAACTTTGGAAAACAACCTGACAGTTCTTCACAAGTTTAAACATGTAGTTACTATATGATCCAGCAGTTCCACTCCTAGGTATATGCCTAATAGAACTGAAAACAAATGTCTGCAAAAATCTGTACACAAATGTTCATAGCAACACTATTCATAAGAGCCAAAAAGTGGAAACAACCCAAATGTCCATCAACAGACGAATGGATAATATGGACATGAATGGAAAAATAAAATGGAATATTATTCAGACATAAAAATGAATGAAGTGCTGATACATGCTATAATATGGATGAACCTTGACCAACATTATGCTAAGGGAAAGAAACCAGACACAAGGCCACATGTTGTAAATTCCCTTTATATGAAACGTCCAAAATAGGCAAACCCATAAAAATAAAGTAGATTGGTGGTTGTCAAGGGCTGGAATAATGGGGAGTGGCTGTTAATGAGTATAGGTTTCTTTATGGGGTGAAATCTTTGCCCTCGGTCCCACACTGCTGAGGGGCACCATTGGGGCTGCACCTGGGCAGTCTGGCCCCAGAGCCTGTATTTCTACCACTGCACCATGCTGCCTTTGTCCTGAGGACTTCGAGTCATCTGTCATATTATTTTCTGTACTTTTCTGTATGTTTGTTATATTTCATAATTTAAAGAAAGAAAAAGAATAAGAAATTAGAGTAAGAAAACTAATATTGTGAGGCTGTGATTTGGGCAAAGGCTTGGGCTAGTTGGCAGATGAAACAGAAGGTGTACAAACATTGCTACTGATCTGAGAAGGATAATGAACCAGGATTCAAAACTGTTAACCAGATCAGCACTGAATGACTGAAGGACCTTGGATAGGATACACAGAGCAAGTTCCCTGGTTACGGTGACTGCTTTACTGTCAACACCCACGGCATTACATGTATTCAGTGGAAGCAGCTACCTAGTAGTAGGAACTTAGAAGGACAGAAAAATATTCAATAGTAGTAATAAAGAATTAAGACTTTGTCCATATTAAAATTGTCCTAACATCAAGTAAGAAGGTTAGAATAAAACTATCCCATCTAGAAGTAGGTCAATACCAGAGCCATCTGCTCTTTAAAAATACATTTCTAAACACTATAAGCAATCAGGAAGGCAATTCTCTAACAAAATCAGATTACTAAACAGATGGGAAGAGAACAGAAAAAATAAAAGTATTTGGCTTACAAAGAAACAAACAAGGAAAAATGTGCCCAGGCAACACAGAGATGATAATGTTCTGGGAAGACAACCAGTCCTAAATCTTTACGTCACAGCCAAATCATTACACATTACTTTGGGAAGAAGAGAGAGAGAAAAGGAGAGAGAAGGAGGGAGGGAGGGAAAGGAAGGAGGAAGGGAAGGTAGAGAGAGAGGGAGGGTGGGAAGGAGAGGGAGGGAGGGAAGGTAGAGAGAGAAGGAGGGAGGGAAGGAGAGGGAGGGAGGGAAGGTAGAGAGGGAGGGAAGGTAGAGAGAGAGGGAGGGAGGGAAGGAGAGGGAGGGAGGGAAGGTAGAGAGAGAGGGAGAGAGGGAAGGAGAGGGAGGGAGGGAAGGTAGAGAGAGAAGGAGGGAGGGAAGGAGAGGGAGGGAGGGAAGGTAGAGAGAGAGGGAGGGAGGGAAGGAGAGGGAGGGAGGGAAGGTAGAGAGAGAGGGAGGGAGGGAAGGAGAGGGAGGGAGGGAAGGTAGAGAGAGAAGGAGGGAGGGAAGGAGAGGGAGGGAGGGAAGGTAGAGAGGGAGGGAAGGTAGAGAGAGAGGGAGGGAGGGAAGGTAGAGAGAGAAGGAGGGAGGGAAGGAGAGGGAGGGAGGGAAGGTAGAGAGAGAGGGAGGGAGGGAAGGAGAGGGAGGGAGGGAAGGTAGAGAGAGAGGGAGGGAGGGAAGGAGAGGGAGGGAGGGAAGGTAGAGAGAGAGGGAGGGAGGGAAGGAGAGGGAGGGAGGGAAGGTAGAGAGAGAGGGAGGGAGGGAAGGAGAGGGAGGGAGGGAAGGTAGAGAGAGAGGGAGGGAGGGAAGGAGAGGGAGGGAGGGAAGGTAGAGAGAGAGGGAGGGAGGGAGGGAAGGAGAGGGAGGGAGGGAAGGTAGAGAGAGAGGGAGGGTGGGAAGGAGAGGGAGGGAGGGAAGGTAGAAAGGAGGGGGGAGGGAGGGAAGGTAGAGAGGGGAACGGGAGGGAAGGAGGGGGAGGGAGGGAAGGTAGAGAGAGAAGGAGGGAGGGAAGGAGAGGGAGGGAGGGAAGGTAGAGAGAGAGGGAGGGAGGGAAGGAGAGGGAGGGAGGGAAGGTAGAGAGAGAGGGAGGGAGGGAAGGAGAGGGAGGGAGGGAAGGTAGAGAGAGAGGGAGGGAGGGAAGGAGAGGGAGGGAGGGAAGGTAGAGAGAGAGGGAGGGTGGGAAGGAGAGGGAGGGAGGGAAGGTAGAAAGGAGGGGGGAGGGAGGGAAGGTAGAGAGGGGAACGGGAGGGAAGGAGGGGGAGAGGGAAGAAGGGCAGAGAGAGCGATGAAGGGAAAGGGAGGGACTGACTCTAAAGACCAAGTCCTAATTAGTGGGTTATCATATATTTAAACCTCTCACCTAAATATAAGATATCTTGGCCAAAAAAAACACAAGATGTCTTGGCCAAAAACACACAATCTCAAAAATAAAGAGAGTAGACTCAGACAGGGAACACCACAGCAGCTAAAAGCCTTAGGTAATACTGTTCGGAACAGGATATTCACACAGTCTCAATGCATGACCTCACATATTACTTATTATTCACAAAGGGGAAAAGGTACATTTTCAGTGCAAAAGGCTGGGGGACAGCACCTCAACCAAGTTAATTAAAAATCCCCAATCACGGAACAAACTGACATCACATGCCTCCAGATGTGACACACTGAAAAGAATACACAAACTAAATGTTTTACCTCTACTCACGAAGAAACAGACAAATCCAAATAGTGAGACTCATATAGAAGACAGAAAAACGTGGAACTGTTCTAGATTACAGGAGACTAAAGAGACACAACAACTAGAACACAATTTTTTTTAAAAAGCACAGCTCTAAAGGACATTACTGGGACAATTAAAAATTAAATTTTTAAAGTTAAATTTAAATACGGCCCACATATTGGATATTATTGTATCAATGTTAAATTTCTTGAGAGTGATAACAGCACTGAGCTTATATAGGAGAATGCTCTTTTTCTTAGTAGATACATACTCGAGTATTTAAGAGTAAAAGATCATGATGTCTGCAACTTACTTTCGAAGGGGAGGGGGGGCGGCTGTAAGGAGGGTGATAAAGAAATGTAACAACGGGTAACAACTGGTCAATCTGGGCAGTGTATGTATATGAACATTCAATGTTAAATTCTTTCAACTTTTCAGTAATTTAAAATTTTTTCAAAATCAAAATTAAGGGCAAAAATAAAATACAAAAAAAAAAGCAATGAGAGTCAAGGTTTGACTCTCATCTTGAAACTGTCCCTGGCAGTACACCACAATATGGATTTCTCAGACTTTGCACTGCTGCTGGTAGGATGCCATCACACAACTCGGGCTCCCTCGTGCCACACTGGCCCACAGCTTGAATGCACGTGCATTATCCTTATCTCTGTGTGGAAATCCATGAAGCAACTTGAACAACCCATCTGGGAAGAAGCTACATCAACACTATTTTCCAGATAAAGATAACTAAAAACATTTGCTGTAGCCTACAAATAACGATCATCTGCATTACAGAGAAGTAAGAAATGATCTCAGGCTGCCCTACAGCCCTATGTTAGCCTCAGAACTTCCAAGGAAGGTTTCTATCCGTACCCATTTTTATCCTGTTAATCAAGACCAACTCATCTTAGAATGTGTCTCTCACCCAGTTTGAATTCTTTAGTTTAGGAAATAAAAATTCCTCAGCCACTACAATATACTGAGTTTCTGTACCATTTAGATGAAAGGTAATTCCTTCCCTCTTTTTCTGAAGTTAAAAAAAAAAAATGAGATTTATTCATAAATCTACAAGTGTTGCCAATATTTTCCTCATTAAAGTTCACAGCCTCCCTCTTACCACTGAGAATTACAATACTAAGTTTCCACTCAGCAAAATTTGATTTGAAGAGCACCTTGCATAGGTCAGCTCCCAGGGATAACCTGGTTAAGACAGCACCCTACACAACAGTGAGAAACTGTCCAAAACAGGAGAATGGTTAAACTATAAAATAGTAATCTGATGGAATACTGTACAACAATTTAAATGAAATATAAAGGTTATGTTGAAATATACAGCCATGTAACACATTTTTTTAAAGGATAAACAGAAGAATGTTAAATAAGAAGTGTACACAGTATGCATGCTCGAGGACAAATATCAGAGAAAGGTCAAGGAGAACCATAAACAGTTGTTGCATTTAGGTGGAGTTCTGGTACACTTTTTTGTAAAGTTTTTTTGCTGGGAAAGATTCACCCCTGAGCTAATATCTGTTGGCAATCTTCCTCTTTTTTTTTTTCTCCCCAAAGCCCCAGTGCATAGTTGTGTGAAGTCCTTCTAGTTCTTCTGTGTGAGCTGCCACCACTGCATGACAACTGACAGACAAGTGGTGGTTTTGAAACTCGGAACCGAACCTGGGCTGCCAAAGCGGAGCATGCTGAACGTAACCACTAGGCCATCAGGGCTGGGTCTAAAGTTTTTTGATTAAATTTTGCTTAAAATGTAAAACTTGAAATATAAATTTAATAATCATGGGCACTTGGTACCACGGACTATCCCACAGGAAGCAAGCATACAGAGACATGCAAAAGACATAGGAAGAAATATTTCCCAACACAACAGTATCCAGGTTAAGGCACTTTCTTACAAATTAGGTAGTCTTGATTTAAGTAGGACATGAAACAGTAAAAATTCAGAATTATAAAAAAATTTTGGGCCAGCCTGGTGGTGCAGAGGTTAAGTTCGCACGTTCTGCTTTGGTGGCATGGGGTTCACCGGTTCAGATTCCAGGTGTGGACATGGCACGGCTTGGCAAGCCATGCTGTGGCAGGTATCCCACATATATAAAAAAAAAAAAAGTAGAGGAAGATGGGCACAGATGTTAGCTCAGGGACAGTCTTCCTCAGCGAAAAGAGGAGGATTGGCAGCAGTTACCTCAGGGCTAATTTTCCTCAAAAAAAAAAAAAAAGTTAAGATTAATTTGTATGTTAACATCTATTGATAGATATTCATATTATTCTTTTGTTTTAAAAAACTCTTCTTTTAGAAGTAGTATAAAAATAAACGGCACAAAAATATATTTTGAAGCATTTTTTTTGAAGTCCAGAAGAAATAAAAAAGTGTATTATGTCGATAGTGGATGAAAAAAGATTAGCAAAATTTTGGTAATTTTTGCACTTGAGTGACAAATCTATGGAAATTCATTATATACTATTCTCTCTTACTTTGCGTATGTTTGAAAATGTTCATACCAAAAAGTTTAGAATACCAAAAGAAAAAAAAAGGTAAACTAGAACGTAGACCAGTTTGAAGATGACTGAGCCCAGAGGTAGTGAAGTTTGAATTTAGGAGGTTTTACTGTGATTTCTGAAGGTAATGCGGAAAATAGAAAAAAAAAAGAAGATTTGGTAAAGTCATATTTCAAGACAAGAAATAATATACACTTAGATTCATATTTGGCTCTTTTTTCCTCTTTGATAGGACAAAGCAACTGGCCCTGCAGACTTGTACCAAGTGTAAATAGAGTAAAATACACAGCAAATCACTCGGAGCAGTGCAAGAACTCCTTCCCCCAGACTGCACTTCCCTTACCCCTAATGACGCACCTGAGCACAACGCCTAGGTGAACGCCCTCAACAGCTCAAGGGTAACAGCTCAAGGCCTCCAGAAGGCTATACTTACAAGATCAGACCCCAGAAAGCCTTAGCCATTGGTTCCTAACTTTGCTCCTATTCAAAGGCCAACAGAACTGGGGGGGAAATCTTCCTGTTTTTTTGTTGACAGCAACTTATTTGTGCCAAGAACCTATACCTAAAGCCAAGGCAAGGTTTGGTTTCCTCCCCCTAGGATCCTTCACTATCTAGGAAGCTTGAACAGATCAGAACAGTTTCCAAGAAGAGAAAAGAAGACGGTAGGGCACTCTTGCTAAGGAAGCGCTGAGATAACTCTCCCAGGCTCCTCTCTACACTTTTTATGGACATCGACGCTAACGCTCACCCAATGACCTTTACCGCCAACAGTAAGTCTAGGAAAGCGACCAATAATCCATTGGAAAAGCACACTTACCCACCGAACCCAAACTAAATGCAGAAGAATATGGTATTTTGCCCCCTCTTTTTAGGTAGCCGTGTTCTCTGCATTTACGAATAATCATAATCTACTTCATCTTTGCTTAAGTCACTCGAATATAAATCCCTTCAAAAAACAAAATAAAAATGAACCTAAACGTGTTTTGGTTAAAACAATGGAAGACTACAATCTTCTCTTTTGAGAGAGAACTGCCTCATCGGCTGGTGCCTTTGTCTGCTTGCCGGACGGTATTCCATCTGCGAAGCCCGGGCGCAGCTGTCTGAAGATAACGCCATGTGTGGGGTATGATACTCACTGTGCTGAAGTAAAACAAGTCCCGCGGAAAAGGTGGGCCCAACAATGGGGAGCAGCTGTGTTAAGAAGCTAATTCTAATGCTAACCCATGCAAATAAGAGCTCATGTCTTAGAAAATCAAAATGTTTGGCCTGTCAGGAGAAACGGTTACCCAGTATAAGAAGCAATATCGCTATCAGGACGTTCAATATTAAGATGAATTAAAATTGTGCACAAACTAATTGTCCATGTTTACCACAGCACCAACACTGGGACTTTCCAATAAAATACACCTACTTTTGTTAAAACAAACTACTTTTTCTGGAAGCAGATTCTCTCTCGCCATACGTCTCTGGGATAGTTACATACAACTCAGCACCGTGAACCCGAGTGTTGCTACAACACACAACAGGCGCACTGAAACAGGCCCACCTCCTAACTAACAGCTTATGCCCCAAGACATCAGCCAGGATAACGGCAGAAGCCTTCTGTGTATGTGTTCTTTCACAGGCTGCACTGTTACAGGAAGAAGCAAAGAGCAGCGATTTCCTTCCAAAAGGTCAGCTGCCTCAGACAGACCAAACAGAAAGCAGTTAATTCTTGCCAACTTCCCCTCCTGCTTCTGCAGCTAGTACGCAATAGCTTTTGGTTTCCAGTAAAGCTCCAAAGAAAAACAAAGCAAATGTGAGACTTAGAATCTATGCAATACAAAGTGTCTCACTTGACTAAACGAAAGACAATAAGAGCATATGGAGCTACATTCTTACACAGCAATGGAACTGTGTTAAAACGACCAGATTCAATGTGGACTTAAATATGAAGAAAAGGACAGGACTGGAACAATCACAGATTTTACACTAATGCTCCAGAAGTCTCCACCTAAAAATAAAATGGTATTTTGGCTATAATAAATGTGACAACATATAAGGGCCCTAGTTGAGTTGGATATAAAAATAAATCTTTAGGGGCTGGCCCCGTGGCCGAGTGGTTAAGTTCGTGCGCTCCGCTGCAGGCGGCCCAGTGTTTCGTTAGTTCGAATCCTGGGCGCGGACATGGCACTGCTCATCAGACCACGTTGAGGCAGCGTCCCACATGCCACAACTAGAGGAACCCACAACGAAGAATACACAACTATGTACCGGGGGGCTTTGGGGAGAAAAAGGAAAAAACAAAAATCTTTAAAAATAAATCTTTAGCTTTCCTTTTCTCAAACTACATTGAGATCAGTCATCCAACTTGCTAAGGCACTGGCTGGGTTCAATGCCGACAATCAGTAGAAGCAGGTATATAATGAATATATAGTTTCTTAGACTAGACAAGGAGAAAAGACTGTACAACTAATAAAAAGGGAAAGAGGACAGAAAATATAATTTTAAATCTTCTTTAGGTAGTAACTCCAAATAGTTATGGAATAATAGTGAAGACCCAAAGAAACAACACAGCATTCTTGCATAGACATCTTTAAGCAAGCATCTAGGTATTCAAACTTCCTAGAGGTAACAGAATTAGATGCCTTTGAGTATAAAAGTGAAGGAGAAGAAAGGAAAAATGAAGACTTTTGAAGTTTTCTCAGCCAGATCAGTTCCTCGCTTAGCTATCTATACACAACTTACAAGAAAATGTGATGGGTCCTTCGGAAGGGCTCCTACAGCATGTCATGGGGCTATGTGGTTTCTAACTCGTTAGTTTCAGGTTGTGGTGGCAACAGAGACACGAAGCTTTTTGTGAGACAAGCTCTTGTTCTAAAGATTCTAGGCTTTGATGATGGAGAGTATGTAACCCTCTCTGAGACAACCTCCTTTGAAATGAAGACAGTCTGGGGTTCAAGGAAAAACTTAATAGTTTGTTATAGAAGCTAAATTACTGCTACCCACACTAGAAACTTTCATGTTGGAAACAAAACAAATTATTACATTTCCAAGCCTTTCCTATACTTAATCACCCAACCTTAAATAACAGCAGAGGAATTAGCACGGAAAAGGAGAAAGAGAGTACTAGCAGTAACAGTAATAGTGATAATAGTAATAATAACATTCAAGGAGCTCTTACTACGTCATGCACTGTTGGTGCACTTTATACGCGCCCTCATTTAACCTCATGACAAACCTATGAGGCAGTACGATAACTATCCCCATTCTATAGATGAACAAACAAGCTTCAGAGTTAGGAAATTTGCCCAAAGCCCGCAGAAAGTAAGCAAAGGAGCTGGGATTAGCACCTAGGCTGTCCCCTTCAGGCTCACGCTCCTGCCCCCAGTGCTTTACTGACTAACAAACCCTCAGGTAACCAAATGAGTTTTTCATGACAGTGCTACTTGTGGTTTAAGACTGCTTTATGATACAAGCTTCAGAGTGAATTAACACAAAATGCAACTCACAAATATATACAAAAAATTATTTGACAATCCAAAAATGCTTTAAATGGGATTCCCTACCCTAAAGGTCAGAGAACGTCAAGATGGCAAACCTTCCAACACAACCAAAGGAAGACATATTAGGGGTTTGCTGGCTCATCTTCACTCCCCTAAATCAATCAGAAATCATCTAAAAGCGTTAGGTTGTAAAAGGGAGTGGGAGGAGAATAACGAGAACCGTTCTGGGGGTGGGTAACTTTCCAAGAGGCCAAAACCTAGATCCTGACCACTTGTGGTCAGAATTAACACTGTGACATTTCCTATAAGAGGCAGAGTGGTTACATTTGTTATATTTGTTCCAAAATTCCTTGTTGGGTTTCTAGTAGATACATTATTATCCATCACTGACATTTACCAGGGATCATCCTAAACTCAGGTTTGTTGCAGACAGAAAACATTTCTCATTAAAGGGACAATAGCATTGCTACAAATGAGAAAACAACTTGTGAGATATCCTAGTGGGTAAGATTGGATAGTAAAGGATACTGAAGTCAGTTGTCATTGGATAAGTGTTCACATTTTATGAATAAGTGAACATCAGCTTACCTAATACTGATGTGCATATGAAGTTACAGACAACGTGTAAATGATAAATTCCTGCAATAATTGATAAACATTAATATGACAAATGTAGAAAGAACTGTTACTATGCACAGTGTACGTTAAATATTAGTTGAATGTTAGTAGATCATTCACCAAGCTAAGCCACTAAGAAGCAGTTACTCCATGTGGAAGACAACTTCTGAATTTAACAGTTTGTGCAACATGTCAAGGGAAAATTTGGGACAAGGACACCTGGGAAGTCCATACTCCTAAGAAAGGTGCCTCATACAATTTTAACACCTTTAGCTAAAAAGAGAATCAACACAATACTTGTATCCTATGCCTTTTATCATTTTGATCATCTCATTTTTAAACAATGGAATGCTTTACCTCTCTAGAATTAGAATTTACCCTACACTCTGGGCATAAGAACCCAAGCAATTTTGAGTTATCAGTCATTCAACTACCAGACTGTAAGTTACCCCAGGGCAGGAACCATGTCTCCTTCATTTTGATTTCCTCAACCCAGTACTCGGTACACGGTAGATATTCAATAATTGTATGTTAAAAAAAATACAATTGTGGTAGACCTCCATGTTACCAAAAGAACCTAAATTGGGGGAAATGGATGGTAGGTTAGTGATTTCCTTTGAGATGTTATTTTTAACACTGTGGAAGTCATTAACTTGAATCCTTATTACAGGAATAATGGAACTGAATCATACTTTATAGAAACTGTGACGGACGTTTTGACTCATCATTGGTGCTAATCAAGGTAACTATAATCACAGTTGTACCATTCCATAAACAGTGAGACAAGTTTGTAAAATAGAGCTAACGCCTCATTTCAGCAATTTCAAAGAGGAGAATTACATGAAATATGATGATGCTAATATGAGCTGAAATTCCAAAGAAAGCTTCTTCTTTATGCAAACCAAACTGTTTCTTTCCTTTAATTATGTCTCAAGAAAGAAACTGAGTATAAATGGAAAGCACATTGTTTATCAACAATTCACTCCTTCAGTTACCATGTATACTACGAAATACAAACCAGAAAGATTTACTATTGTGCCAAAACAAGATGAAGAGGTTCTACAGCCAGAGTGTAGATTAACGTTAGAAGGATGACTCAGGATTAATGGCATCGGTCTGACAGACACTGAACCTATTTTTTATCTCTGGAGAGTTCTGCAACTACAGGACTGACTGAATGCCAACTCAGGAAGATATTTCGGTAAACACAGCCACCTTTGACTACAGACTATTTTTTATTCAAGATGTATTTCCATGTAGCAAAGCAAATTTAGCAAGTGAAAATATAGTCTTGAATTGCTATGGATGTCCCCTACCCTGCCAAAGATGACAAGCTGCTTGCTCAAAAGCTGTCACTAATTAGCAGCTGCTGCTGTAAAGAAAACCGAAGTAAGTGCCAATAAAAGCATATTGAACTGAAAGAGGGCCCTATGACAAGGAATGGGAAATGCAAGAATCTATTTGTGACTAGTAAACTTCATAAATACTGGCAATCTAAATTGGGTAGAAGTGGGGGCAGGGCAACAATGGTAATACATGTCCATTCATACTTAAACAGGAAGGACTGGAAGATTCTCCTGACACCCTGAAAGTCACAGAAATCCCGGGATACAGAGGTTACTGAATTCCATCACAACCATTTCCACCTTTCCATTAGGAGCCAATTTTGGTTTTGGACAATTTTTCATTGTCAATACTTATATCTCTAGCATACTAACACCTGTATTTGTAGACATCATAAAGATTGAATTTTAAAAATACCTTTCATATTCTAACAGTTTCAGTCCAAACTCTTATGGTTGTGAATCTAATTGATGACACTTCATTTTACAGGTGGAGAAAATGGAGTCAAGGAAAGCAGAAGTGATCTGCCCAGTGAAAATGAGCAGGGATATAGTGGTAGAAAATCTTTTTACTAGCCCCATGTTCAATGTTGAGTTTAAGAGACTCTAAAACAGTCCAAAGAGTAAAATCCTGCTTGAAGTCTCAACTCCACAGGTGACTTTTCGAATCTTTCTCCAAGGCTCTCCCTCTCTTTCTCTCTCTGTTTCTTTACCCATCAGGCCCCTCAGTATATTTCTCTTTTCCCTCAACAAGCTAGGTTCTGTCCTTTAAAAAAAAGATTAAGAATATTTCCCCCTTAGTTTTAGTTCTCTTACTTTCTTCTTCCCCTCTCCCTCCAGGCAGACTGAAAGAGAGGCATGACTATTTTATTTATATTTGGATCATAGGGTCAAGTTGTCTCTGTAGCAACTATTCAGAAAAATGAGAATGAAAAAGAAAGAAAAAAGGAAGGAAGGAAAGAAGAGAGGGAGGGAGGGATAGATAGACTGGAAGAGAGCGAAGGAAGGAGAAAGGTATAATGAGGATAGAAAAACAAGGAAAAGAAACAAGTAGGAACATACAACTTCTTAATAGAGCAGCAATCAAAACCTCTTTTGTAGCTGTTGTCCCTTATGTGGAGTTTGTCTGAATGTCTGCACAAACAGTAACTTTCCAGTGCATAATCAGGCTATAGCAAGGAGAACAGTTTGCTTTATGAAACATGGCGAAAGGCTAACCTCTGATATTACTGTCAGTGCAGGTTTATCAGCAAGACTTGGAGGAGATAAACCTACAGACATACAGATTAGGAATCACACTGTCAAAGCTTTAATAACCCCCTAGTGGTATGCAACAAGCTGTGGAATTAACTTGTCTTTGGATACTTATTGTGTATGCATCATTGCCCAGGTCTAGGTACAAAACAAAAACTAGAAACCCAGGGAAAAGAAAAATTGTCAAGTCTCCAAGCAAAAGGGCCATATTTAAAAAAAAGAGTAAGCCAGACACAAAGGGACAAATATTATATAATTTGTACCTTATATGAGGTACCCAGGGTAGTTAAATTTAGAGAGAGAGAAACTAGAATGGCAGTTGCCAGGGCCTGGGGTGGGGGGAGCGGGGAATTACTGTTTAATGGGTACAGAGCCTCAGCTTGGGAAGACGAAAAGGTTCTGGAGATGGATGGTGGTGATAGTTGCACAACAATGTGAATATACTTAACGCCACTGAATTATTTATTGAAAAATGGTTAAAACGCTAAAAATATATATTAAATATATATATTATAAATTATATATATAACTTTTTTAAATGGGGGGGGGGAAAGCAAGTTCTTGCCCAGTGAACTCACACTTCTTCCATCTTCAACTCTGAAATCCAAAGGAAACAAAGAGAATTGGCTTTCCTTTCTCTTTTCTTTTTTCCACAGTAAAATATTTTCAGCCCTTCTGAGGGTTGAAGTGGTCTCTGGATACACCCTCTATATTGAGATTAAAGAGGAATAAATGGAATTAAGGTATCTTCAACATCAATCAATGCTTATTATCAGAGATGAGCCTCTGCCTACCATAAACAAATGGAAGTGGACCAATCCCCTAAAAGAAACAATTAGTATCTATTTAACAAGCACTTACTGAGCACCTGTTACACGCCAGGTTCTGTTCTAGGTACGAAGATACAGCAATGAATAACACAGACATGCCTTTTATGGAACTTAGATTCTAGGATCTAACATTAAATATTTTAAATAATAAAACCTATGCTATACTTTCTAATTTTTGCTTTTAATTTTCTTCTTTTCATTTCTGTTGGGGGAAAAGGATACCACCTATTACAGAATCTTACAGGTAAACAACAAAGTCTGTGCATTCAAACCAATATTTGGAAAAAAGTTTTCAAAGCATCGCAACAAAATCAGACTAACGAAGGTGATGACTGGCATTTGTGAAAGGCTTGGCAATGTGAAAGCAATTTCTGCTGAAACCAGGACATCTGCTCATCCCTGCGGAAACTTGATCATCTTTATGAAGCTATGGTATGTGCAAAACAAATCGGCTCAAATCAAGGATTCCACAGTCGAGATCATTTCAGCGTGGTTATTAGTCCAGCTTTTTTCCAGGATACACAGCTTTATTTAGAGGATAACTTTCATGCTCGCCACAATCAAATCAAATCATTTATCTTTCAAAGATGATTTGCAGATTCAATCTCCACAAGGTACCAAAAATAAAGAGCATGGAGTTAAAAATTCGCAATGAGACTGGAGTTTCTACCCATTAAGGCAGAGCCACATGAGGGGATAGGTGGCTAGGAAATGTTTAGTTTCTTCTTTTTCTCACAGAATAAAGATAGGTCAAATTCTACTAAAACAACAAATACCATCACAGTGAAAACCTGGGTATAACAAAAATATTTTGAAACACTTGAAAATGCCCCACCTGTTTCTCAACGCACACAACAGTCTTTTATGGAATCAGTATATTGAATTTTAAAACAAAAGAATCAGACTCCTTGGAGCATAACAACTTTTGTATATGCTCTTAAATTTTCATCTTTAAGAAAACATGTTAACTATTCTAAGATAGGTTGTCTTATTCTATTTGGAAGAAAGAGATTTTCCCTTTTTGAAAATAATCCTTAATTTTATTGACGAATAATTTACATTCAATAAACTGTATCAAGATGTTTTAAGCATTACGATTAACCTATTTGAGGCACTATACTAAAACGGAGGGGTTCCTAAAGCCCACGCAGTAGTAAAAGCTAGAGGGTTCAATTTAGCACTAAAAAGCCAACTAATTTGGCTTAGGTGTCAGGCAATGTTCAAAGCAACAGAGAAGTTCTATCTATTTCTTCACAGGTTCCTTCTAGAATCAGAGATCTAAAAAGACTATTAGGATAAACTAAGTAGGAAGGAGGCCTGAAGAATGGAGGGAAGTGGGGCTTAGGCATTACCAGGGTCCCAGAATTTCTACCAAGTTGGCCTTCTGAAGCTCTCTTCGCTCAGACTCCCACACACAGTTGGAGTTATCATCACCTCATCTAAGGAGAACTAAAAATTACTCTCCTCCCTTAGGTATCGCCTAAGGCTAAACTAACATCAGGGGGGGAAATCTTTCTTGAAAGGAAAAATTTCATCTGTAACTGGAAGATCTCAAATTTGAAGCATCAACTTTATGTATACCATAAAAATGAATAGTAGCTAAGACCGAAAGATGAATAGGATTCTTTTCTAGGCAAACTCAAGTTTCAAAAACAAAACACACACTTGCACCCTGAAACAAAACAAAACACCAAAAAACACCACCTAAAAGTGATCTGATAGTTAGTTACACCTAAAACAGAATGGGTTGTTTTAGTTCCAGAGTGGTAAGCAAGGTGATATAGGTGACAAGAGGCACTTTCGGCTGATGTCTCGAAGTTCAACACTCAAGCCCCTGCACCTTTCTGTAACAAAAACAACAGGCAACCCTCAACCGCTTCCCAATCACCTTACAAATGCAATCACATCCCAAAATGTATCTGCACATTTGTTTGGAACATGGAACATCTTCCTGTAGAAACAAAGTCACAAAGAGATGAAAAATTCCTAGGTGAGCTCAAAAGCCTCAGTTGATCTCAATCCTACAAAATTGACTGACCTTTTGTAATTTTGTTTCTGAAGGGAATGATATTAGAATTCCTAGTCAGGAGTGCCATTAGTAACAAAATAATGCCTCCACCCGGGTCTGTTCCCATCCCACCTCCCACACAGCAGACTGCTTTTCTACTCCCAAGAAAAGAGAAGCTCCTCCAAGGACGTGGATAATGCGGCAACCATGTCCTGGTGCAGCAGTCTCCAAAAAGGGAGTGTGTCTGTGTGTGTTTGGGGTGGGGGTGGGGGGTGTCTGGTGGGAGTCCCCGAGTAGCTGCTGCTCCCTTACAGAGCAGTGGCTTCAGTGCCCAGAGGGCAAGAGATCCTACTTGTATTTGAGTTGTTTGTAAACTAGATGTTAAAAAGAGACGGTCTGTATTTTATTTTATTTCTTTAGAAGGTCTTTAACTGCACTGTTCAATATGACAGCCACCAGTCACCCGTGTCATTGGGCACTTGAAATGTGGCTAGTGTGAGTGAGGAACTGAATTTTTTTTTCCCCTCCCCAAAGCCCCAGTACATAGCTGTAAGTCTCTCTGGTTCTTCTACTTGGGATGCCACCACAGCATGGTCTGATGAGCGGTGTGTAGGTCTGCGCCCAGGATCTGAATGGGTGAACCCCGGGCAACTGACGTGGAGCGGGCAAACCCAACCACACGGCCAGGGGGCCAGCCCCTGGATTTTTTACTTCAACTTAAATGTAAACTTAAAAACTGATGCTCGATTTAGTTATTTGGAACACTTTTAAGTATCTTTGGAACAACCTGGGTATGTGAATCTATTAACTAAAAGTTTTATAAAATCTGAACACAATTCATGTATTTCTGGTGAAAATTTTGCATCCAAATTGAGACATGCTGTAAATGTAAAAAATAGACCAGATTTTGAAGACTTAGTACAAAAAAAAAAAGAATGTAAATTATCCCATTAATAGTTTTTATCCTGATTACATGTTGAAATGATAGTGTTTTGGATATACAGGGATAAAGAAAATATTAAAATTGATTTCACCTGTTTCTTTTTACTTTGTTTTCTAAGGTAGCTACTAGAAAATTACATTTATATATGTACTAGCTAGGACTCATTTATAATATAAATGTTTTACACGTTTCTATATAACTCTTGTTTACAGTTTTCTAGTTTATATATGACCTATCTGTAACATTTATAACTGTCCTTCTATGTTTTGCTTAGGAGAAAATTTTGAAAGCAATCCTAAGCTTTTAAATTAAATTAAAAAAATATATATTGTCTTACTATATTACTGAAATGTTAGAATGAAATTACACTATTTTGAGTCAAAAGTATACAGAGTATTGTTTTTAAAAATTGCTATTCTGCTACATAATCTCTACAGAAAGATACATGTAAGACTAAATCTAGTGATTCTTTAATGGAACTACTGGTGATTATCTACCATCTGTTCAGAGAATGTGAAATTCATTCTGAGTCACATTAAAAATCTATCCTAACGCATATTTCAAAGGAAGTCTATGCAAATTCTCAACTCTCTGACTTATTCTCTGAAAAAATTTTAATGACCCAAATAAAACATCCAATAATTAAAACAATGTAGCATATTCAGAGACACACTGATCTATGGAACAGAACAGACAAGAAGCAGATCTGAACATATATGAGGACTTTGTACATGACAGACTTTCCTATCTGTGGGGAAAAGAGGGAGCTGGTGGGAAATGGTGGATTTTTTTGGATAACTGGTTAGCCCTTTGGAATTGATTTAGGATAAAATTATTAATACACGTGAAACATTTAGCTCAGTGCTTGGCACACAAGTGAGTGATCAATAAATATTAACTGGGCCGGCCTGGTGGTATAGCGGTTAAGTACACAACTTCGCTTCGGTGGCCCAGGGTTTGCTAGTTCGGATCCCGGGTGCGGACATGGCAGCGCTTGGCAAAAGCCATGCTGTGGCAGGCGTCCCACATATAAAGTAGAGGAAGATGGGCACAGATGTTAGCTCAGGGCCAGTCTTCCTCAGCAAAAAGAGGAGGATTGACAGCAGTTAGCTCAGGGCTAATCTTCCTCAGAAAAGAATTAAATAAATAAATATTAACTATTGTTATTTTTAGGAAAACAAAGCTACATTCCCACCTCACTCCTTACACACAGACAGATTCCAGATGGCTCGAGAGACGAAATGCAAAAAAACAGAACCATAAAATATTCTATAAGAAAATACAAATGAAAATTTTACAATCTTTGGGTAGGGATGGTTTTTCTAAGCATATCTTAATATCAGATCAGAGAAGAAAAGATTATTAAATTAGACTACCTGAAAATTTAACATTTTTGTACTACAAAAAATACTGTACAAAGTTGAACGCATAAAAAAAAAAAAACGCCTGGAGGGAAATTACTTGTAATATGTAAGACAGAAAGATCCTTGGGAAAACTCAAAAACATCTGTATAATAGAAAAACAGGCTAATTATATAAAAAGGCAAATCAAAAAGAGGAAACAAATGACCAATAAACATGTGAAGAAACGCCCAACTTTGCTAGAAATCAAAGAAATACGAAGAAATATGAGAGACTAGCAAAGATATAAAGGTTGTCCACTCTCAGTCATGGTCAATGTGGGGAAATGGCCATCCCCTTCGTGCAGTAGTTATTGGTGCGTGTGTAGACCGGGACAGCCTTTCTGGAGGGCAGTTTGGCATTATCTATGTAAATGACTCAGCAACTCCAGTTCTAGAATTCACACAAAGGAGATGGTCCAGTAAATGGCAAAAATTCACTCAACCTAAGAATCTGCACCAGGGTATTGTTTACACAAGTGAAAAACTGGAAACAGTTAAACATCCTTTGAAAGGTATTAACGGATTAACTAAACCATGGTAGGGTTATACAATGGAACACAGACCTAACAATGTTGAAGTAGACTGATATTTATTGAGTTCCCAGGGAAACAAGTTCCTGCTGAGCCCCCGGACAACAAGGTTTATTTGAACCTTAAATTTGGATTGCTACCTCTTCTCCATATTCACCCCCACCCCCACCCCACTCCCCACCCCCACCATTACCTGTGTTAATGAAGAGCTGGTAGTTATATTAGGGGTTTGTAACCTGAGTCCATGAACCTCTTCAAATGTATGCAAAAATTTATGTGTATGTGTATTTTACTCAGAAGAGAATGGTTTCCCTTAGAGTCTCAAAAGGTCTCCTAATTCCCAAATGGTTAAGAACCACTAGCATATACAGTTTAACAAGTCCAACTGTCGTCTAACTTTGCCTTATAAAGCATACGTGATGGTACAGTCCATTCATTCACTAGTCAATAAATATTTACTTAAGTCTTATCTTGATTAGTAGCCCAATTACTACAAAACTTTGGCATAAACTTCTTTACTCGCCTTGGAAGTATTTTTAAACACACAAACACACAATCCCAAAAAGCCCTCTAGCAGCTAAGAGACAAAAAGCAGAGTAAAGAGTTTCAAATAAAATTAACTTTTTTTTCTTAAAGATTGGCACCTGGGCTAACATCTGTTACCAATCTTTTTCTTCTTCTTCTTCTTCTTCTCCCCAAAGCCCCCCAGTACATGGTTGCATATTCTAGTTGTGAGTGCCTCTGGTTGTGCTGTGTGGGACGCCGCCTCAGCATGGCCTGATGAGCAGTGCCATGTCCGCGCCCAGGATCCGAACCAGTGAAACCCTGGGCCACTGAAGCGGAGCGTGCAAACTTAACCACTCGGCCACGGGGCCAGCCCCTATGTTAACTTTTAAAAGTTTTTTTTTTTTTTTTACAGTCATTTGAATCTTACATAAATTTGAGCTCCTTTAAGAGAGAACCTTAAGATTTATGGGTTTGGAAAAAGACATCTTTGTAAAGATAGCCAAGTTTCCAAAATCAAAGAAACACTAGAACACAATCAAGTAACTAGCTCTAAATGAAGAAAGCAATAAATCATTTTATATATTAATTTAAAAAATAAGTTCTGGGGGCTGGCCTGGTGGTGCAGCGGTTAGCTCAGGGCTAATCCTCCTCAAAAAAATAAATTCTATAACTTACTGATGTCATATTATGAAACATATAATGCTAATTTTGAGGTCCCAAATTTACATGATTTCTAAAATGCCATGGTTTGGTGAAAATGATTCAGATATATAAGAGAAGACAGGATTATTTTAACTGGTCACAACAGTATCACAGTGATAAAGCAGATTACAGGAAAAATCGACAACTATAAATGAACTGAAACCAAAGGAAAGCATAATTGTGGATTAAATGAGATTATCACATTTTCAGGAGGCAGAGGAGGTAAGAAGTGATAAGAAAAAAAGAACCACAAAATCAACAGGATTTATTCATGAAGGCATATTGGGCAATATATGTTTATATATTTATATTTATTTACTGAGTTGAATTTTACATAAAATAACTAGGTCTTCTGCTGTGCTCAAAAATACATTATTTAAGACTGCTATTTTATTTGCTGCAAAGTGATAAGACCTACATAGCTGTGCTCCACAATTCTCCTAAAACATCAACTTGTAAATTTATTTTCATTTTTCTTCTTTAAACTCCTTAAAATGTTAAAATGCTTTTAAACACTAAATCCAGTTACAACAAAACTATTTAATGTGGATTTAATTAAGGCAGAATACAAGAGTCTTTTTATTAGCAATGACATATACCCAAGAGAAAGTATCTTTCGCTAGAGATTTCCTTTACCAGATAGTCCCAAACGAATACCATAATAAACACAGAGAAGTCATTAAGCATGACTAACGGAATTACAAGAAAAAGAAATCCATAAACCTAGCAACCTTTTTAGGTATCATCATGAAAGAGAAGGCAGTACAAAAGTAAATGCAGAAAATATATTGAAACAATACAATATTTGGGGTTGCAAGAAATTAAAATAAACTACACCAAATTTTTTTCAAAAGTTGGAAAAAAACACATCTTCAATATGAAATGAATGGTAACTTAGCAGAGCACATACAGGAGTAAAACAATGTAATTTCTTTATTATATTTATAAACAATATAATTCTCCATCAGCTTATATATAAAAATATGGAGCATTTCATCAAACATAGGAAATAACTCAGTCTTAAAATTCAAATTATCCTAACTCTGAAAACATTAAATACAGTTAGAATGATTTTAATAATTCTTCAACAAAAGATGTCATATAACCATACCAAATAAATATACCATGCCAAATATTTAACAGACATCAAAAATTACTCATTTTTCTGCTCCTAAAAAGGAAACACTAACTGAAAACAAAAACAAGTTTCTTATTCTAAGATAAATCAATACATCACTTTAAAAATAACTTTTTTCCACAGCTTTACTGAGATATAATTGATATATAACATTGCGTAAGTTAAGGTATCAATGTAATGATTTGATAGAAGTATATATTGCGAAACGATTACCACAATAAGGTTAGTTAACACATCCATCAACTCACATAGTTACAATTTTTGTGTGTGTGGTAAGAACCTTTAAGATCTAATCTCATAGCAACTTTAAAATATACAATACACTATTGTTAACTACAGTCACCATGCTGTACATTACATCCCCAGGACTTATTCATCTTAACTGGAAGTTTGTACCCTTTGACCACTTTTACCCATTCCTCCCCCACTACTAACCCCTCCCCCCAACCAGCCCCAGCCCCTAGCAACCACCAATCTGCTCTGTTTCTACGAGTTTGTTTTTTTAGATTCCACATATAAGTGAGATCACACAATATCAGTCTTTCTCTATCTGAAATTTCCTTTAGCATAATGCCCTTGAGGTTCATCCATGTTGTCGCAAATGGCACGATTTCCTTCTTTTTTATAGCTGAATAATGTTCCATTATATATCTCTCTCACATTTTCTTTATCCATTCATTAAAAATACCTTTTTTTCTTGACTACAAAATATTCCCTGTTCATTATTACCTGTTTATTACAGAGAAACAGGAAGCTACCAGAAAGAGCACACACCCCCCCAGAATCCCCCGAACCTAGAAGAAAAACATTCTTTTTTCCAAGCACAACTGTGATTATTTTGTAATTTGCCTTTCCATTTAGTAACATATTGTGGACTTTACCTAAGTCATTACATATTGTTTTATAACATGATTTGAAATGGCTGAATAGTATTCCACTGTACATATTCCTCCATTTAGCTCACTAGTTCTCTAATGCCAAACACTGAAGTTGTTTCTAATTTATTGCTGTTTTAAATAGCACTATGAGGAACATCCTTGTATAAAATCTTTGAAAATATTTAAGATTATGTACCTAAATGGAACTGCTAAATCAAAGGGTATGCACATTTTTAAGGCTTTTAACACATATATCAAACTGCCCTTCAAAAAAAGCACCAATTTACATCTGAAGAAGGAGTATGAATGTGCCAGTTTCCCCACATTCCTAAGTAACACTTTTTATTTTTTCAATACTTTTAGTCTTTGTAAATCTGTTAACTGGACAAATTATGTCATTGTTTTTATCTGCATTTCTTGATTTCTAGTGCAGCTGAATATAATTTTATATGGTTATTGGCCATTTGTATTTCTTCTTTTGTTCATTTTCCCATTGGAAAAAACCATCTTTTTCTTGTTATTTGCATATACTCTTTATATATTAAGAACATTAACCAATAATCTTTTGTCACATATGTTAAAAATATTTTTCTTACTTTGTCATTTACCTTTGGTTTCTGGCATCTTGGGCATAAAGAAGTTTTAATACTTATGTATTCATATATATCAATATTATCTGTTATGAGTTATTCCATAAGAGCCACTGTTTTTGTTTGTCCTGTTCAAACGTCCCAATATAACTGGAATGTAATATTAAGTTCCATCCAAACTAGACCTCTCACACATAGTAATGAAAATTCAAAATCATACATTTTGACAATGTCACATTTCTGGGACAAAATTTAAAATGTATGCTTGAGGTAATAAGTTATCTTACTTATGGCCCATTCCTTTAAAATTACGTGCTCTGCTCTGGTGTTGCAAAATCAAGGGATCGCGCTTCATCACCAACTCAGCATGTTAACTGTAGCCATGCCATTCGGGAAGCCAAATCTTTTAAAACTATTTTGTTTTGATACCTTCAACAGTTAAGCAGGAAGGTCAATCTCTATACACATTACAATGAATTCAGTATTTTTACCTGATATTTAAACTCACTGCAAGATAAACGCATCTTTAAAATATGCTTAGGATATGCTTCAGGGTTTCCATATATCATTCCATAATTGAAACAATAACAACAGAATAAAAAGAAGGAATATTTGCATTGCATCCCTATATGTAAGACCTTCCATACCTTTTGGAGTAAGGCTTTACCATGTCCAAGTCTCACTACGATTCACCCTTACTTTCCACCAAAAACAGATCACAAATCCTAAAAACATAAACTCACAAGGTGAACTGACTTCCATTTTGTAAAGAGCTGAACATTTCTGTAGATCTCTAGTTTGCTACTTTTCTCAAGCCTAAAAGATGACTAAAAGATTTTTAGAAACATGAAACAAAACAAAAAAATAGAATTAGCATTGTTTCTGAGAGAACATTTCACCTGGTTTAAACTATGAATGAATATCTGGTAGAATACTATATTACAAAGCTGGTAAATCCCAATTTTTAGCACTTTAGCAGATTAAGTGCTCAATGGTTTCTCTTTACAAACACTACAATGACATTTGTGAATGTAGCCTATTTAAAACATTTCACCCAGGTTTGATTTTTAAATCCCATTCTTTACAAAAACATGGTGATTTGCCACCAGCTACAGGCTCTGAATTTCAGACAACACAAGATAGTTTTTCACAAACTTTCTAATTTACTCTCACCTCAAGGCTGGAAAACCCCAGTGAAGCCTTTTTCAACTAATCAGACACAGAAAAAAAAAACAACAGCTTTAATTGTAGGATCTCACTGACACAAACATAAGGAAATTCTGAGTTATAGATACTTCACATTCAGCTTTTTCCACTGACATTGTAACTTCTGTCAACATTCAAAGAAAATTCAACCCTGGTCAAAGGTGACAGTTTGACAATCCTGGAAGCTAACATCCTCTGTTTATTTGAACAAGTTTACCCCCCCTGCTCAGGGAACTGAAGTTCTTCTTGTCCCTGACTTCATCTCTCAAATTCAAATCACTGCACTTTAAGGTTGTGAATTCTGTCTCCCAGATTTAACTTCACAATCCATCTCCAAGGCAAAGTGCTGGGAGAAAGGAAGCATCAGATACGAAAAGGGATACATTTCTGAGGCTAGTTTCCAAGGGCCTTTGCATAGCTCTAAACACAATAATTAGTCCCCCCCAATTAAAATGCTTAAGTCCTTCTATCTCAGAAATCATGATTAGTGGCTCTAAAAAGCTTCAATAAAACAAGAATAGGACCATAAGCCCCTTCAAAATAAAGTTGTGAATAACATGAGCTGGATACTTGCATGCTCAGTCAACAAACACATATGTTATATGCCCCACTGGCAAAAAAAAGATTCTTTTGTTTATAAACAGAGGCCAAGGAGACAGCTTATAGGTCTTCTCCTATGATGCGTCTGGTAATGCTGGTAGAAGAATAACAAAGCACAACTTTTAGTGAAAATTAAGATGTTCTCTGTTTTAATATAATTTCCACTAGGAATATATATGTTAGTTGGAAAATACTTATCCTCACCTTCATAAACTTAAAAACATTCCAAATACACATAAAAAATTTTCTATTAAAAACAAACAAGAACACAAATAAATGCCTTAAAGAAACCAAATATCTTATTGCAAAGCTGTAGTTGCCTGCTCCCCTTTGCAGTGCAGTGGTTAAAAAAGCAGCCTCTGGCATCAGTTTGGCCTGGGTCGGGATCCAGCCCTGCCATTACGAGCAAGGTGACCTTGGACAAGTTACTTAACTTGTCTGTGACCATTTCTTCATCTTTCATCTGAGGATAATACCCACCCCTTTAAGGATCATGAGTTTAAACACGGCAAGAGCTTATAACAGTGTCTGCTTGGCACACTGTAAGCGGACAGTATTAGGTATTAGTTTTATTATCTGTCTACTTTTAGGTTTGGGACATAATTTGAAGTACTTTTTAATTAATTTTCTGATCTGATCACTTTTTGAAAGATGGCCTAATAACTATCATACAGATAACGAGTACATCTTCCCAGATGAGCCCATGGTAAGCAGAACTACAGCCCAGAGTGGTAAACAGTTGTTTTTAATACAAATCATGGATGTGGCTATTACTGGTAACTTTGGCTTGATTTCCCATACACAAAAAAATCCCCTACCAGGGAAAAACAAGCAGTATTAGAAAACACTTGGGTTTGCCCTGTCATCATTGCAGGGTAAAGTAAAGCCAAATTCACTCTTACTGGCCCGATGGGCATTGAAAATATTAGTCACCAAATTAATCCCAACAAATAAAAATAATTGATTGGCACATTGATGTATTTCCCCTTGTCTTCCCCAACCTTTCTCTAACTAGTCAGAAAGGAAAGTTTTCATATTTTCTGAGAATCTCATTACTGCTCTCAAACCATACTCTATATCTTAGTATAATTAAAAAAATGAGTCAGCACAAGCACCTCTAAAAACTAGCAGTGCATAGAATATGGAGATATTTCTCTTCATAATAGAGATCTGGAAAGATCTAAAAAAGAGTTAGAAGCTCCAAAGGCAAGGGAAGAATAAATGGAGAGAGTTAGAGCAGATTTCGCAAGCTAGCTTCCAAAAAATAAATGTTTTTTATCAATCAATATATGTATTTTTCATCTTAATAGGATTATAATACATGGGAAATGCATGTAATTATTATGAATAAATCCAAAGAAGAAAATACCCAGTATGTGACAGATTATAACTGCTCCTTCCTTGAATATTGGGGGGAAATGAGAGGTCAAGATACTCTATGTTTTAATCTCATTTGTAAATTGCATTATGCATAACTGTGCAGAATTCTGCATACCCGCGCAGTATTGTCTTTAGTAATGCGATCCAAAAGAAAATTTAGGAGAGAGAAACTGCCCCTGAACTGCAAACATATCTGAATTCCAATTTAATTGGAGTCTATTTAGTCATTACACTTCTTAAAGTTGGGTGAAGGCCAGGAAAAGGCAACTTGCTTCAATCATGGAAACAATACTAAACATGCTCCTTTCGAGGATACACTTCTCAAGGATCCACATAACTCAGACGCCAACGTCGACATTAAAAGTGACCTACCACGTAAAAATTATCCAGCACGGTCAAGGAAGAGTCTTCCGGCTGAGGGTGATTCCTCCAGAGTTCTACTACCATACCCTCAACTTCTCCTTGTTCTTACTTAACTCCTCCACCACATTCTGTATGGCCTTTAGGTGAAGGCAGAAAAACTGCTACAGCTACCGCTTACTAAGTGGGGTTCTATGTTATACAAACCCACAGCCATCTCCCTTTAAGGCTCTGACATTCAAGGCTCCGAATAACACGTTTCAACTCTATCTTAGAGGTACCTGGGAGGAAAGAGATAGCAGCAGGCCCATTTTTCTGTTAATTTCTCTGGTGTTGTTTTAAGATTCCTTCAAGGCTGCTAAACCTTGAAGAGAGTTGGGAAAAGATTCAGGAATGTCGTGCCTTCCCAATTGGGTATTCAGGCTGAACTCAGTAAAGCTGTCATGAAGCAGTACGACAGGTCAAAGACAAACCACATGACATCTGACGCTTGCGTTTATATGTTTAAATAAAAATGTGACACTACAAGAAGGTTAACATGTGGACCTAATTTTGAAAATACAAACAGGAAGCACCCCCACCCCAATATTACCATTTAAAAAAAAGGAAACCAAACCTCAAAGATACCTTCCAAGGAAGTCATGGGTGTGACCAAAACTAACAAAAGTAATAAAACGTCATCTAAAACCCTGAAACCACCAAAAGTGAGGGTCTCATTCAACCAACCAAAATTCAAACACCTGTAAATTACTCCTCCCTTTGATTAGTAAAAATAGCGTAGATTTAGAGATGTAAAGTCTTCAAACTGACAGGTTTTTCAGTAGTAAAGGATCATCATTAATAAGAAAACATGTCAATATTCTACTTAAAATAAGGACACAATAATAGAGTGACTGCAATTTTTCAAAAAAACCTTTTTATCACTTTGATGCTCGCGATTTAAATGTATAAAAAACTGTTTGATCAATGGAAACTAGATTGTTAAATCTGACTTTCTTATTCCCAGAAATAAGCATAAAACTGTTGTGTTTCCAACATTGCAGGGGAAAAAAATACTTCTGATTTTAGAACACTTCTGTTAACAAAGCTCAGATTTAAAGAAAATTTTTTCCTTTAAACACCACACAAAATTGGGGACACTGATACTGCAGAGCTAACTTTTAAACATTATTTTTATTAAGAAGTTTCAGAGTCAAAGTATTTTGACACGTTATTATGCAGTAGAAGGATTTTCTTCTGAAGAGCTCAGTAACCTGAAATTGTCAGATAACTTTTTAAAAGAATAAGTTTCAAATGCTCAAGACAAATTAATAAAAACTGGAGGTTTTTTGCTTCCTTTTGTAGGAATAACGCGGTGACCTACACTCTAAGAGAAGGGAAAAAATGTATCACTGGTAGTTAGAACTTCCAGAAATCTGTGAATACTTTATGAGAAGCGTACATGTTTGTAGGGCACTAGAATAATTAAGCTTCCTTTGATTCTACCTTCAACCTCACTTTAATCTTGAGCGTGTTATGTACCTATTTGTAACATCTCCCTTTTACAATAAGAAAAGCCTACCTGTATCACCTCCCTACACAAAAACAAGCCAAATGAGCCACCACAAGTGCAGTCATAACTATAAACCTAACACAAATCACAAATAATTTGAATACTAACACTAATTAACTTGAAAAAATTGACATAAGTACCAAAAGAGCAATAAATGATACCTTTTACTAGTTTTGCTATTGTTTTTTGCATACGTAAATTAAATTTTTAAAAATCAATTGAGAGCAAGAAAATGATGATGAAACGAGAAGTTGGGGCATAATAGGAAGTGCTGACCAAAATATTTATGTTGTAACACTCCAAACAATGAGAGCACTTCTTCCCCCCTTCTATCACATATATCACAAAGTACCCATTTAAGGACTATATCCACCTTAAATTTCTTAACACAATCCATACTAAGGTCCTGCTGGCAAAAATGTGAATACTGAAAAGGCGAGGACTCGTGAGAAGGTGGGATAATTTATTTAGCTGGGTAGATAGCAAAGATTTTGTGCAGTTTAGCTCTGGGTTATGCAATAACCAAACTACTGGTGATAGAAATCAACTTTTTTTCCCCCTGATGTTTTGCTTTTTTAAAACAAGATCTCTCCATTCCTTCCCTGTGTCTCAACAGGTGCTTGAAATTTTCATCTTCCAAAGGCTGGAGAAAACAAATAAGCTGCTAGATTACACTTACCTGACCACGGTGTGGTGGTATTTTAATTAAACATGACGGACATCACAAACTGTCACACATAGTAAATTTTTCTTAAAATCAGCAGCCCTGTCTCTCATTCACACTATCAGTTCTAACAACTCTGATCTTCCATGAGATGGAAATTGGTACCAAAACAAACAAAAAGCCCGAAGCTTTGAAATAAGGTCAATCAATAGGATTCCACCATTTGAAATGATCAGAACTATCCAGTTTTCACCGTGTTACAAAATGAAATGAGAGAGACATGAAAGGCACACTAAATAAAATATATCCTCTTCTAAGAACTATAGCCAAGGGATAGAAACAATATAATATAAACAAATGAACAACAGAAGAACGTTGAGGAAAGAAGGAAAGCTCTATTATCTTAATTGAACAATAACAAAATTATTTGAGAAAATACACCCAACAACAGAAAGCTTAGTATGGCCCAGAGGCTACGCAACCACTTTGGAAACCGAACCTACAGGCGACGACGAACACCATCTGAAGACTGAAAAAAATGACATGAGCTCCGTTTAATAATTTGGTGACACACCAGCCCTTTCAAGGGGCATTTCCCGAAGACATTCCAGAGGCAATTTACAGAATTCTATTTAGGCAAAGATCTACTGCTTCACTGAGCCTTGGGAAGGGCACCCATCCGACAGTCCTCAGACCGACATTTCACTCCCTGAACTACTAAAAAGCTGTGTGAACTGAGCAGGCCACTGACTCCATATATCTGGGCCTCAGTTTCCTCATTTTACAATAAAAGGATGCAGCATAAACCCGGGTCCTTTCCAGCTCTAACATTCGAGGACCCACCTTCAGCACTATTTATTTGATACAAACGTATGACAGGCTCAGAGGGGACAAGAAGAAAAGGCCGTGGGCTATGGCTCTTTGGGAAAGAGGATCGGTATCTCTCTGCCTTTAAAATTCTTGTGGTTTTCATTAATCCCATCCTCCTAAACGCTGGCGCTTGTTTTTCTTCTTTGCCTTTTCCATCACTGCTGGCTACAAATGTTTGCAAACGCCTGTTGCCCCACACAAGTTCTGTCGTCTTTGATCACCCTGACCGTCTTGCCAGATTCCTTTAGCCTCAGACCAATTTTTGTGACACAACGACTCTCCTTCCGACTCTCTATATCTACCCCCGACACCAGGAGCACTTTTTTTTTTTCACTCTTTATCCCCGGCTAGAAAAAAAGAACACGCTGCATCCCCACTGCCACACGCACCAGCCGGGGCCTGGCAGGTCCTGATGTGGGATCCCGCACCCTGGAGCCTTATCGAAAGGTTCGTTTTGTTGTCTCGACTCCTTATAAGGCACTGTTCCTTGAAGCTTTGCTAATACCCCCTACCCCACCGGGCACCCCCGGACACATCCCAGCCCCGGGAGTCGCAGATACCTCTTTCGAAAAAAGGAGGAAAAGCAAGGAGACGGTAGGAGCTGTTCGGCACTACAACACAAGGTGAGAGGCGGCCGGCAGTGGCCCCCTCGGCTCGCGGGTGTCCGCGCAGGGGTCGCTCACACGCCCCCCCCAGACCCACGCGCACGCACTCTCTCCACGCTCCGCGCCTCCCGCCTCGCCCCAGTCCCTGCACGGCGGCCCCCGCGCGCCCCCGGCCACGCACCCCCGCCGCCCCCTCCCCAGCGCGCAGCCCCCGCGCCGCCTCCGGCCCGGGGAGCGATGGCGGCGGCGCGGCCCTACCCGGCGGCTCGGCGGCCGGGGCGCGGGGCCCCGCCCGGGCGGGCTCCCCGGCCTCTGTCCCCCGGCCCCGAGTCCAGGGCTCGCCGCGCAGCTCCTACCTCGCTCGGCCCCTCGGGCGCCAGCGGCTGCCTCCCGCCCGCTCGCTCGCTCCCTCCCTCGCCGGGCCGCCGCGCCGAGTCGCCTGCGCAGGGTCCCCGCCCGGGGTGACGGCTCCGACCGCCGACTCTCCTCACGCCGGGGCCCACGGGGGCGCGCGCGCCTCTCCAGCGCGGAGGCCCGGCCGCGCGCGCCGCCCGCAGCCCGAGCGCGCCCAGCGCCGGCGCGCGCCGCTTCCTGGTTCCGCCCGGCGCGCGCCCGCGAGCCCCGCGCTCGCTCGCACCCCCTCCGCGGGCGCCCTGGAGGGACCCGGAACGCCCTCCGCGCGCCCGGGGTGGCGGCGCGCTCGGGGGCGCCGGCGCCAGGCGCAGCCCCGCTTTGCGCGGAGGTGAGGCGGCTCCCCGGCTCGGCTCCCCAGCCGGGCCTCGCGGGCCACGAGCACATGCCGCCTGGTTGGTGTAGGGTCGACCCCCGTGAGCAGGGCTCGGGCCGGACTGTTGTGGTCGTGTTGGTTGGCCCCCCTCCGCGGCCCGCCCACCTTCCTTCCCCGGGCTGAGGCCCGCGTTCCGGGTCCTGTCCCAGGCCGAGGGCAGAAGTCCACCGCTGCCCCATCAATAATTATCCCGGGTTTGCTCCCTGGAGGGCGTTTCGGCCAGGGCTCCTGCCCCTTACCACCCGGAGGGGCAGAGAGCCTGAATGGACACAGCAGGAGTTCATATTGGCCCATGCCGTCTGGATCCTTCCGCTGTTCCAGAGTGAATCTATGGGGACAGGGGCGTCTGAGACCATTTCCCTCCCTGGGGACTCTTGCTAGCTCCCACCAGTCAGAACTGCAGAAGGCACTGGCTGCTCTCTCCAGAAAAACAAGAATAAGCAGCGTCACCTCTGTAAGATCCAGGGGGGAAAGGGCTCTCTGGGAGACTTTTCCTGTAATAGGGAGGGGGTGCGTGTCTGAGAAGGCAGCCTGAGTCACCCACTCTCCTCTCCTCTGGCTACATCTCCTGAGCTGGCCAACGGTTTCCCTGGCAACACTCCAAGGGCCAGCACCAAAGCAAGGCACGTCAGATCTCCAGAAACCCAGCGGCAGGGGCAGGAGGAGAAGGACCCTACTCATAGACATCTCTTCTCTACAGTCTGAAAATCGTCTCGTCCAGAGATGACCCAGAACTGCGGGACCCCTGGGTCTCCCACAATCCTCCTTTGGAAGCTCTTCCCAGCAGCCTTCCCTTCACCTCCAGAACAACACCAACCACAAAGATCTTTGTGTCTGTAGCCTGATCACAAAGTGCCTCTCCCCCACCTGGGCTATTGCTTCTCTCCCACACTCTGGGCCAACACCTGGCACGGGTGCACTTCGCATGGAGTAGATGCAGGGAGCTTTGAGGCCAGAGGAGGATAGGCTGGAGGAGGAAGCTGGATGGAAGCACCAGCCGCCCTGGGCTCTCTGGCAACCCCTCTGACAGTCACTGTTCATGATGGTTTCACACTTGGGCACACCACATTTCTCTTTCTTGTAAGTCTTTATGCCCGTACACATGCTGTTCCATCGGCCTGCCCTCTAGATGTCTGCCTTTTGGTGACACTTGGTCCAGGCAGCATGAACCTTGCTCTCCCTGTTTCTCACCACACATCATTCATGCCTCTATTATGGCACCTCTCGTGTTGAAGGACAATTTCTTTTTCACATGTCTCTCTATCTCCAACACCATACAATATCCCATTTGCCTTTAAGTCCCCCCACCCTGTGCCCAGCCCAGAGCAGACACCCAAGGAGCACAGACTCTAAAACCAAACTCACTGTCAACTCCTTGAGCCATGATCTTGAGCAAGTTTTCTGCCTCAATTTCCTCATTGTAATGTGGTGACAGAAATAGGACCTACCTCATAGCATTGTTGTGAGAATGAAGTGAGTTAATAGCGTAAAGTGCTTCGAATGCTATAAAGCGCTACAGGGCTGTTAACAATTACTTTGTTAGTTTTTAGTCACAGCTAAGATTTATACCCCACCTCCTAGGACTGGTCAGGTCTAGGACTCAATCTAGCTGCCTAGGCTGCTGGTGAGCAGCTGCTGCAGTGTGCTAGTGTGAATGCCCTGGAGGGTGGAACAGGTATGTCTCTTTGTTCTTGCATCTCATAGGACATCTCTGACTGACCACTAGGCACCAAGCTAGATCTGGCTGGCTGTGTGCACAGACAAGAAGGACGGAATGTTCTGGGTGACTACCTCAGCAAAACAAGAATGTTGTCAACCTGAGACAGGAAGGAAGGTCCAACACCTACCTCTCCTTACTTGCCAATTCAGATGAGGTGAGAGCCTCTGCTCCTGAGCCTCAGGGACATAGTCCCCCAAGCTGAGAAGACCCAGACCGAGATATGACACCGAAGGAGTCCTAGAAAGAAAGAAACTGAATAGGAAGCTAGGATCCAGAAATACCCTGCAAAGAGCCCACACAGAAAGGTCCCAGAGACATACCTGCAGATGCAGAGATGTCCACTGGAGAGAGTTGGTGTCATCTCTTATCCCACGCTGGTCTGACCCAGGAGAGAAAGAAGCTTGAGGGGCAGCCTGGAAGTCTGGTGGGCAGCGCTTGTCCATCCATCCAGCCTCCTCTCAAGGAGGGACTGACTCCAGCCTCCTACCCTCACTCTCATGGACAGGCATGTAGCTACCACAGAGAACAATGCCCCCTCTTCACATCCTCCTTCAGCCCTGCCCAGCCACAGGGAGATCATGAGGCCATTTTCTGGAAACGTAATTGAAACCGCAACCACGATTCCCTCTAGCCAGAGACCCATGCTCATACGCTCATGTGGCTGCCCTCTTCAGAACTCTCTGAACCCCGGGAATCAGGCTGGTTCCAGGGGACCACCAGCCACACAGTAGCCAAGGAAGGACACTTGCGGGAACTTCTCTTCTTCCATCGGGGGATGATTCTGCCCTGTGAAGTCAGTACAGGCTCTTGGCACCACAGGGAGGAGGCACCAGGCACTCAACAGGCAGGAAGGCAGAGACCCCAGATCTCCAGGGCCCCAGAATGGAGGATCGTCACAGCCAGTGGTTCAGGAGGGACTCTGTCCTTGCCAGGGCTTACTGCTGCCAGTGTGGGCAGTGAAAAGAGCCGAGATTTACCATTCGGTCTGCTTCCAAATCCCAGCTCTGCCACCTTACCAGCTGTGTGGCCTTAGCTAAAGTACTTAACTTTTCTGAGGGCCTCAGTTTCCCCTCCTGTGTAAGTCGTAGGAGTAACGTATAGCATATGTTCGTAAATGCATAGAATCTTTCTGGGAGTATACACCTCACCCTAGTATCTGTGGTTGCCCCTGCAGAGGGGACCTGGGGAACAGGAAAGGAGACAGACTAACTTTTCACCATATATCCTTTTGAAACTTCTGAGTTTTGTACCATGGGCTGTCCTACCTATTAAAACATGAGGAAAATGAACACTTTTTAAAGGGAAAAAGAGAGAGAGAGTTTGTGAATAACTCAGCGTCATGCCTGGTTTATGGAAGGCAGTCGATAAATGAGCATTTTCTCTCTCTCTTTCCCTCACCCCAGCCCCAGCCAGTTTGCTGAGCCAGGAGGGGGCAGGCATGGTGGTGGAGGCTTGGGCGCGGGGAGTGGCGGGTGTGATGGATGTGCAGGTCCTGGCAGGACTGGCCACCTGGAGATTCTCCCACGCCTTCTATCCTGCTCCCACGTGCCTTACCTGCCCGGGCTCCCTTCCAACCAGAGCTAAAGGGGTGGCTCTCTGGAAAGCCTGAGGGGACTCTGTCTCTGGAACAGGGTCACTGTGCCCTCTCCACACAGAGTCCTAGGACGACGCTGCATTATCCAGAGGGCAGGAGTGACACGGAGGAGGGAGTAGAGTGCCCCTCCCAGCCATATCTTGCTGGCTTGCCAGGTGGGTTAAGAACTCAACAGTCAGGGGGCTGGCCCCGTGGCCGAGTGGTGAAGTTCGCGCGCTCCGCAGCAAGCGGCCCAGTGTTTCGTCGGTTCGAATCCTGGGCGCGGACATGGCACTGCTCATCAAACCACGCTGAGGCAGCGTCCCACATGCCACAACTAGAAGGACCCACAACGAAGAATATACAACTATGTACCAGGGGGCTTTGGGGAGAAAAAGGAAAAAAAATAAAATCTTAATTAAAAAAAAAAAAAAAGAACTCAACAGTCAGCCCAGCACCAGGCAAAGATGAGGCTGCTGCTGCTGCCATGGGCAGGAGAGCAAGTCAGTAGGACCAGAGCAGGCAGAGCCAGGGTGGCAGAGGAGAGAACCTTTTGGGTGCTGTGGGTCAGGTTGTATGAAAGAGAAACGAATCTGCACCAGTGCAAGGGAACCCCTGAACTGTCAGAGCTTGGAGAAGCCCTGTCCTATTTAAGGGACCTTCATTAATCCAACAGATATTTATGAAGCCGCTATTAAGAGCCAAGCAGCAGCACATAGCCCTTTCTGCAACCAGTTACAGCCACAAGAAGAGGCCTGCAATACAGGATTGAGGGGCTGCAGGAGTGCAGAGGAGAAAACGCCTAGTTCTGCTGGCCAAGGTCCCTGAACACCTACTATGTGCTAGGCACTGTGACTGAGTCTCCATAGCAATCCTGGGATGTGGGTCTTGCCGTTCTCCTTTTACACAGGAGGTCACTCAGTTCAGAGAGGCAGACTCACTTGCCCAAGGTCACACAGCAGAGCCAGGGTTGGCACCAGGTCCTTAGGACTCCAAAGCCTTTATGTTTTCCTCTATGCCACACTGACCCTATGAAAGATGAGGAAAATGTCACCAGGTGGCCAAGGGAGGAATGGCATTCTAGGTAGGTGGAATAGGGGGGAAAAACTTGCCATTGAGAGAGGTCAGCACACTGGCAGAACTGTACGGCTGAAGCATGGAGTGAACGGAAGGCCCACGATTGGGGCTGATCAGAGCAGCAAATGAAGAACAGGCCAGTAGCCAGTGAGGAGGGGATGGGGCATTGGCCCTTCTTCATTTTGGTTTTATGTGCCCCACTGGCTCCTGGAACTGGGGAGCCAGTTTTGGAGGTGGGGAGCAGGGGAGTGGACAGGGAAGATGTGGGTGGGCTTGTGCACGTGATAAACCAGGAAACAATGAGAAACAGAGACAGAGAGAAAGGAACCCCCTCCAGTCATAACAAAGGAAAGTGGCAGAGCAGTGGGGATGGCAGGAAGGAGCCCCACGGTCCTCTCCCACACAACCCCCAGAGGGCTTGAGGTTCGATACTGGGCTGGCTGAGGCACAAAAGATTTCTTGTTGGGCTGGAGAAGAAACTAGCTTAGCAGGAATAGGAGCCTGGTAGTCTCTATGGATGAGGATGGGAGCCAGACTAGACCCAGGGCTGCTCAGGACCTCAGTCAGTCCCACTCAGCTGCCCAGCTCTGGGCCTGTGGCCCCCCTCTCCTCTCCCTCACCAGGCTCAGCCCTGCGATGAGGAAGGTGGGCTCCTTCCTGCCCTCCTGACCCAGTAGGAAACATGCGCTCAGCACAGACGGTGCGCCCCTCCTCTCGGGGTCCTGCGAGCAGCTCTCCCAAGGCGGGTGGACAGGGCAGCTGGGCAGAAGAAGGCAGGATTTCCCCTCCCACTCACCGTCAGCCCTGCACTCCTCCCTCACCTGTTCCCAGAAACAGAGGACAGTGGCTATGCCTCAGGCTAGATGGCCTTGTGTTCTCTTGGTGACTTCACTGTAAATTGACTTCCCTGAAGAGTGGCAGAGGACAAGGGACAGAGGCAGATTGGGTGGACCGGCTTTACCTGGGAGCCAGCAGCTCCTTCCCCTCCCCCCAGTTCACACAGAATTCCTCACCATGCACACACATCCTCCCTGGGTCCTGCTCTGTCTTCACAGACAACAACGGGGGCAGCATTTCTAGAGGGAGGTACCAGGGTGAGGAGACTCCGGGAGAAGCAGGGACCGTGGTCCTGGGGTGCGGTATACGCTGAGCATAGACTTCTAGGAATCTTGGGGTTGGGGGCTGGAGTGGAAGTGGACAATCCCAGCAGAGGCAAGGTGGGGGTGAAGCAGGACATCTAAGAGCCCAAGGGCTTCAGCTCTCCTGGGCACAGGGCTACCTCCTGAATGCCTCCAGCTTGCTTGGGAAGGCTCTTCACCCCCACCCCACCTCCCCTCTGGCTCCCACACAACAGGAACTCTCCTTGAAGAAGGGACTTGGAGCAGAGGAAACAAAGGCATCTCTGTACCATCTTCCTCTGCCCCCCAGGGACAGTTAGGTCAAGGTGACCTCAATCTGTTCTCCCCAGGGTAGGGGCATCAGCAGGGCCTTCTCAGCTAACCCTGTCTCCAAGCGCAGGCCAGAAACCGGACCATTCCTCCATGAACTCGAACCCACCTTCGCATACCACACAGGTCACACTGCCTCATTCCGCAGAGCAAGGGTGTTGACTGGCATGCGGATGGAGGTGCCATGCTCCATGCCACAGAAAAATGGTGGCATGACCAGCCAAAGGAGGCATTTCCACTCTGCTCTGTGCTGGGGCTTCAGGAAGCCGAGAAAGTTATACAGTCATGCACCACATGACGTTTCATGTGAATGACATGTAGCCATATGTGAATGTGGTCACAGTGAATGACAGACCACATATAGGACAGTGGTCCCATAAGATTAGTACCATATAGCCTGGGAATGTAGTAGGCCATACCATCTAGGTTTGTGTAAGTACACTCTGTGATGTTCGCACAACGACAAAAATCACTTAACAGCACATTTCTCAGGACTTATCCCTGTCATTAAGTGACACATGACTGACTGTACTGAGACCCGGCCCATAGCGCCAGGCAACTTGGATCCTGGTGCCAGTGGTGGACAGGTCCCTTTCCTGGACTAATTAAAGGGGATGATTCTGGCCCTGCTCTCCTTCAAGGCTGTCGCCAGGATGGGATGAGTTGCAAAGTACAACCATGTTTGCACACGAACGTGGCACAGTTCAGTTCAGGATACGTGCATGGTGTGCTAACTACAAACTAGGCTGGGAATTATTATTACTCTTAACAAAATATGGTCAGCCTTCTTTGGGGGAAGGTATTCCCATG
Source organism: Equus caballus (assembly GCF_041296265.1). Taxonomy (NCBI): domain Eukaryota; kingdom Metazoa; phylum Chordata; class Mammalia; order Perissodactyla; family Equidae; genus Equus; species Equus caballus. The sequence goes on along the minus strand of NC_091694.1, from coordinate 20,690,507 downwards.
AGATGTTTTTTAATCCTTCCTCACTCCACATGTAATGCTGTGACTTGGAATTGGGGATGAGGGGCAGTTAGGGGAGGCCAGCATGGGACCCCAGCTCAGTCCAGACACTAGACAGTTTCTGATCTTCCTGAACCCCATCCCCTATGCCTCAGTTTTCTCCTCTATAGTCTGGGCCCCTAAAACCACCACGGTGCTTTGTGGTGGGAAATAGCAGAGACCAAACCAGGGGACTGAAAGCAAAAAGAAACCCCAAATTTGACATTTCCGGGTAGTTGTGTTATCCGGAGCCACGACCACAGTCACCTCTGCCCCCAACCCAGCTCTGACACCTTTCCCTCCTCTGCTCCCTCGGGTGGCCTCTGCCCATCCCGGGAAAGCTTCAAGGCCCCTCTCCCTTCCCCTGCATCTCAAAGGGAGAACAGAGGCCCAAAGAAATGGAGAGAAACCCAGACAGAATCAGAACCAGAGAAACCTAGAGAGAAAGAATCAAAAGGAAGGAAAAAAGCAAAAAGCAAGAGGAGGAAACATGCAAGGAAGGACACAGGGCTTCAGGGCCTCCTGGATAGAGAGGCCAAATGGGGAGAGAGCCAGAGGTCGGCCGGGAAGAGCTGCTGGCACTGGACACAAGGAGGGGGCACATGAGGGCTCAGAAGGCACTGCGGCACATTCTTTTAGGCCAAACACTCCAGTTTTGGTCACTGGTACCTAGCTTTTTACGACGCAGGACTACTCCCCAGCCCAGCCCAGCCCCGCCCAGCCCAACCCAGCCAGATGTTTGGTGGGTGGGGCTGCCCACTGGAGCAGCAGGCCTCTGCAGGCCCCGGGGAGGAGGCTGCCTGGAAGTGGGCAGGCAGGGCCCCTACTCTGGAGCCATCGCCCACCCCCCCCCAGATGACCAGATATGGGTGCATGGCAAGGGTGGTCTTCTGCCCTCTAGACGTGGCTCAGAGGAAACCCAAGGAATCTGCTCCCACCGACTGACTTACCTGCTGGAAGTGAGAGGCTGGAGGGCACAGGTGCCAAGTTGGACCCACCCACCATGTGGCAGTGGGTTTGGATCCACCACTGACAGGCTGCGTGACACTGGCCAAGTCACTTCCTCTCTCCAGCCTCTCTTTGCCCATTTGTAAAATCATCTTTATGGTCATTTCCAGCTCTGACACTTGACTCTCATTCCACGTGACCCCCAGCTCTGTGTGTCTGACCCTCCTCTGCCAAATTCCCTGCACAGAGTGGACGAAGAAGGGAGGCAGGGAGAGAGTGTGCTTTCTCCTCCCTAGGGCTCCCCTGCAGAACATCTAACTTTGCTAAGGAGCAAGGTTTCTCCAGTCCTTCAAGAACCCCATTGTGGTTTTCAATTCCTTTCCTCATGATCCTGCCAACTAAGGGACTGAGACCACACGTGGCAGTGTGTGTGTGGGACCCAGACATTCTAGCTTCTGCAGCTATAAACTTCAGTTTTTCTCTGAAGTAAAAAGAATGAAAGTAGGGGAGGTAGTGGAGGGGCAAGAAAGTGGGGCAGTGGATTGGGGGAGGGAATGGAGAGAAGAGGGCAGATCCAAGAAGGCATTAGGGAGGGAGGGAAGAAGAAAATGATTCCCCCCCAGGACACATGGTCTTGGCCCAGCTGGGCCTTGACTGAGCAACCAGGCTGGCTCCTCTCTTGGTGCTGCCAATACCAGCTGCCAGGCAGAGGGGAGGCCCAGAGGAGAGGGAAGCTGGGCAAAGGGGATGGAAGGCTTCCAGTCTGGCCTTGCCCAACACCGCAGACCCTGTAGGCACTCAGTGAGGGTGCTGTGACCCAGGCAAGTTTCAGGGAGGATGTTCCCTGCTCGGGCAAGGCCTGTAGGCAGTGGTGAGCTTGTGAGGATTCCAGACAGCCCTCCCTGGACCTTTGTGAGGGTAGGACCAGCCCCAAATGTGACTGGGCTAGGCGAACAGAGGGGCAGGATCATTTATGGATCATAGTCTGCCGACGAGGCCATGTGCCCAGGGTGTGATTCTGGGCAAGCCCCTTCCCCTCTCTGCACTTCTGATTCTTATTCGCAAAAATTCAGGAGGTTGGGTGAGTGCGCGGTGGTGGGAGTGATGGAAGGAGCGGAGGGGAGGCCCTGGTGGTGAGCTGGCTTCTCTGGAATCCCCAGTCTTTCCCCTCCCAATGGCTTTGCCTCTGAGGTCACAAAAGCTGTGTCCCCAGCCCACATAAACACACACACGCGCGCACACACACACATTTACTTTTTCAATCTAGAGCCTCAAAAGATGACAAGCGCCAGAAGTGGAAGGCTCTCCAGCTAGTCCAGCCCTTCCCTCCTCCCTTTTTACAGATGAGAAAACTGAGGCCCTGGTTTGGGATTTCCAGAGCCTGGGATTTCCCGGCCCTTCCACCCCCGTCCTCCGGCCACTCCTGCGTCTCTGGCCCGCCACAGTCCCGCTGGGACTCCCGGGGGACCCCGCCGTCGGGGCAGCCCCACGCCCGGCGCCGCCCAGCCCGGCCGCCCCGGGGCCGGCCGCCGCGCACTCGCCGGGGAGCCAGCGACCGAGGGCGGAGGCGGGGAGGGAGCGACAGAGGCTGGGAGGGGTGTTGGCGAAAGCTCGCGCGCTGTGTATGGTCTATCGGAGGCAGCTGACCTTTGAGGAGGAAATCGCTGCTCTCTGCTCCTTCCTGTAGTAACAGCCGCCGCCGCCGCCGCCAGAAGCCCGGGCCGGAGCGACAGCCGCGGGGCAGAGAGCCGGCCCCGCCGCCGGACGGCTCGGCGCCACCAGGTGGGGGGCCCGGCAGCGCGTCCCGGCGGCGCGCGCGGCGAGGGGCCCTCGATCCCGCCCCGGCTCCGCGCCCCGGGACCCGGAGCCCGACGGCCGGGCGGGGTGCAGGGAACCGTCCCGGGACCGAGAGGGAGTCTCGACGCAGCGTGCAGCGCGGACGAGGGACGAGGGACGCGGAGGGCGGGAGGGTGGGGGCCGAGGGTGGGCGCCGTCCTCGCCGGCGGTGGGCAGGGGGCGCTGTCGGGCTGGGCAGTGGGAGACCGTGGGGCACAGCTTGGGGGCGCAGAGGAGAGGGAGCGTCCGTCTTCCCAACCCTTTCTCCTTACAACCACGTGCCCTGGGGGACCGAGCCGTCCAGTGGAAGCCGTCGGTGGCGTTGCCCTAACTTTGGGCTGGGTTATCCGGCCTTCCCAGAAATTGGGGCTCGGAGTAGGGGGGATTCTTGCAGCCCTCCCCAGAGGGCCCGTGGGCCTCTGCCAGGTTTCTCTTTCAGTTTCTAGCTGTCCCCCCTCTGGGGAAGCCCCGGTGGGGCGAGGGGAGAGGAAGAGGAGGAGGGCACCTGACTTTCGAGAGCCCCTCCCCAAGCCTCAGCAGGTTCCTTGTTGGAGGGAAGGGCGGCCTTCCCCTCCTCACCGTCTTTCTTCCCGCACAGGAAAGCGTGTCTGTGGGAGGGGAGGGGCATGGCCTGACCGCGGTCCAGGGATGGATGGGCATGGCAGGGCCACGGGCAGGCCCAGGCCTCGCCTCTGCCGAGGAGGCGCCCGTTCAGCCCTCTCTTCGTCCTAGGTGAACGGACATGGCGGGCTGGATCCAGGCCCAGCAGCTTCAGGGAGATGCGCTGCGCCAGATGCAGGTGCTGTATGGGCAGCACTTCCCCATCGAGGTCCGGCATTACCTAGCGCAGTGGATCGAGAGCCAGCCATGGTAGGTGCTCCTGCCCTGTGCCTTCCTCTGCCCGTCCCTACCATCCAGGCCCCTTGGCCTGTAGGTCTCCTCTTTGTAGTTTGGTATGATTCTGGTTCTGTCTATCCCTCTCTGTCTGGAAGGGGCCGTGTCCTTGGGAAAGGGGAAGAGGAAAATGGGACCCTGGGAGGGGAGAGGGGATGTTTCTAGATTCTGATGCCTGTGGAGATGCCAAGAACAAGTCTTGTGGGCTCTGGAGCACCCTTAGTCAGGAGCCTGGGATTTCCATGTCCCTCGTGGTGCCTGACCTCCTTGCCCAAGGAGGCGCCACAGGAGGCTTCTCTCTCCTGTCTTGCCCCAAGGGATGCCATCGACCTGGACAATCCCCAGGACCAAGCCCAGGCCACCCAGCTCCTGGAGGGCCTGGTGCAGGAGCTGCAGAAGAAGGCGGAGCACCAAGTGGGGGAAGATGGGTTTTTGCTGAAGATCAAGCTGGGGCACTATGCCACGCAGCTGCAGGTGGGTGTGCTCTGGGCCATCTCCAGGGAACTTGTGTCCGCCTTCTCTTTCCAGCATCAGAACCCCTGGGTTTTTTCCTGGCCTGGCCACTGACTCATCGTGTGACCCTGAGCTTATCGGCAACTTTTCTGTGCTTCAGTTTCCCCCACCCCCTCTTTTTAAATCAGACCTGTCAGATTCCTTTAGTATATTACAAAGCAAGGCGTGGGGCATGTTTGTCCCCAAGAGAAGGAGGGTGGGTGAAATGGCATTCTGGACAGATCAAGCAGAAGGGCTGGAGGTAGACTGAGTCAAGATTCCTTTGTTGGCGAAAGGAAGACTGACAGATTCTAGAAATGAGGGGATGAGGCAAACAGTCATCCCTCTTGGGGCTCTTTTAAAGGTAGGAGAGCTGCTGAAGTAGGGTGGGAGAAGGAGAAGAGGTGCCGTGGAGGCAGGAGCTGGATAAAAGAGCCTTGAATTCAGGGTTTGATGTAAGATTTAGCTTCTCCTTCACGTGGAGGGCGAGGGGAAGGAGTACAGGGAGAGAGGAAGTTTTTGCGAAGCAGGAAAGGGGTGTGGGTGGTACTCATAGTCAAGCGCTTATTGGAACTCACTTGTATTTCTTAGAGAGCCCTTCTTCAATACAAGCAGCACAGTGCCAGGGAAATAAAGTCCATCCCAGAAGAAGGAGGAAGCAGGAGAAACCTGGGGGGAAGAGGGAAGCAAAATAAGAACCCAGGGCAGGAGTAGATGGGAAGTACCTTGACTTTGGCATTAGATGCCCTGAATCTTGAGTCGTCTGCTCACTCACTTGTTTGCCTCTGGACAAGTAAACCTCTCTGAGCATCAGTTTTCTCATCTGTGAATTGTGGATAATAGTTTCTGCTTATGTCGCAGGGTTTCGACGCTGTGAAACTCAAAGGAGATGGTAGATTGGCAGTGTTTCGTAAACTGTGGGTTTCTAATGCACTGAAAACCAAATATGAAGATCTGGGAGGGGAATTGAGTCAAGGAGAGATAGAGGCAGCTGGTGGTAGTTGCTGAGGCCTCCCGGGGAAAGCTGAGGCAGGGGCTGGAGGAGAGGACGGGGTGCGCATGGTGCTGCAGAGGGTGGCCACTGGTAGCTGCTGTTGGATTCTTTCAGAACACGTATGATCGCTGCCCCATGGACCTGGTCCGCTGCATCCGGCATATTCTGTACAATGAACAGAGGCTGGTCCAAGAAGCCAACAATGTGAGTGTCCCATAGGGATGGGGAGAGGCGTTGGGAAGTCCTTCCATATGCCTTTCTCTTCAGATGGAGCTGTGTTTCATTTATTTTTTAAATTTTTTTATCGTCTTTTTTTTTTTTTTTTTTGAGGAAGATTAGCCTTGAGCTAACTACTGCCAATCCTCCTCTTTTTGCTGAGGAAGACTGGCCCTGAGCTAACATCCATGCCCATCTTCCTCTACCTTATACGTGGGACGCCTACCACAGCATGGCTTGCCAAGTGGTGCCATGTCTGCACCTGGGATTGGAACCAGCGAACCCCGGGGCCGCCAAGAAGCGGAACGTGCGCACTTAACCGCTGCGCCACTGGGCCGACCGCAGAGCTGTGTTTTATAAACACAGGAATGAGAGAGCACCAAAGAGATGAGAGATATGGGCAAGTGTAAGAGGCAATATTACATGCAGGTGTAGAGTGACCCCCTGGCTTCAGTCCCTGGCTCTACCACTTACTAACGGTGTGACTTGAGCAAGTTACTTAACCTCTCTGAGCCTCTGTTTTTTCTATTGTAAATGGGGATAGTAATAGTGTCTACCTTATGGGGTTATTGTAAGGATTAAATGAGATACTGTGTGGGCCGAGGATAGACAGACAAATGAAATGGAAGAGGAAGCCCTAAAAACACATATACACATCTAGAAATTCAATCTATGTCAGAGATGGCATTACAATCATTAGGGAAAAGTTTGTCATTCATTAAATGGGGCTGGGGCCAAAATAAGAAGTGTTCTGTGGGGGCTGGCCCGGTAGCATAGTGGTTAGGTTTGCATGCTCTGCTTTGGTGGCCCAGGGTTCACAGGTTCAGATCCTGGGCATGGACCTGTATACCCTTCATCAAGCCATGTGGTGGCAGGTGTTCCACATACAAAATAGAGGAAGGTTGGCACAAATGTTAGCTTAGTGGCAATCTCCCTCAAGGAAAAATAGCAAGATTGGCAAGGGATGTTAGCTCAGGACCAATCTTCCTCCCCCCCCCTCCCCCAAAAAAAGGAAAAAGGAATATTTTGTGGACGGGTCTGTGAGGAAAATGGAGCCAAGGTCTGTGTCAGAAGAGCTAACAGTGGCACACTCAGAGAGGTGGAGCAGGGACTCATCTCCCAAGTTCTGATCATAAAGGCATTGAACATCTGCTTAGACAATGATACCAATGTTCTGTTATCTGCAATAAAGCAAAATGAATTTCATAAATTGATGTAACATAGGTAAAGACCACTGAATAGAGCCTGGAAAACACAGGTCGTATTTATTATTTATTTATTTATGTTGTGGACACTGATTAGGGCGATCGTATAGTTCATTCAGGAAACATTTCTTGAGGCCCTGCGGTACGTCTGATGCTGGGCTGGGGCTGGAGACACAGCTAAAGGCCTGGCGCCCCACTACAAGGGATTCAGGTGATGACAGATTCTCTAGGGGTGAGCCGAGTGCAGAAGAGGCATGTATGGACAAATAGCCAGCTCAGATTGCGGAGGCGGCAGGGGGGTGTTCTGAGGAGAGGGATGTCTGAACTATGGGGGGGTTGGGGGGGAGGGTGGAGTTTTCTAGTCAAAAGTACCAACAGTGCAGGGCTGGCTCCGTGGCCGAGTGGTTAAGTTCATGCGCTCCGCTGCAGGCGGCCCAGTGTTTCGTTGGTTCGAATCCTGGGCACGGACATGGCACTGCTCATCAAACCACGCTGAGGCAGCGTCCCACATGCCACAACTAGAAGGACCCACAACGAAGAATATACAACTATGTTCTGGGAGGCTTTGGAGAGAAAAAGGAAAAAAATAAAATCTTTAAAAAAAGTACCAACAGTGCATGTGAGGGCAGGAAAGCATGAGCCATCTTATCACATTTGAAGACTTGCACGTAGTCAGTGCTACTGGTAAAGCCAGAGAGGAGGCAGAAGCTGGGTCCCAGAGGGTCTTCCGGGACAACCCTTGTGTCCCTTGACCTGTTGCAATCACAGAGCTATCTGTAAAAATACCAATAAACTTGGCCCCAATGAAGAAGTACATGTCTCATGCACAGGTGTTGTCATGGTTGGGGGAAATCCTGCCTCCCCCAGCCAACAAGCTGTTCTGGAATGCCTCTGATGTCCTAGGGCTTGGGGCTTTTGTGATCCACAAGACAGTCCTGGGACTTAGGGAGCTCACATCCTAGTGCAGGGAGGCAGACAAGAAAGCAGTAAACAAATACAAGAACAAGACACTTTCAGATAAGAGTGGTGCTATTTTAAATTGGCCCATCAGAGAAGGCCACTCTGAAAAGGTGCCAGTTGAAGTGCCAGCCTCAGGAAGATTTGGTGCCAGAATGTTCCAGAGTGATGGAACAACAAGTGGAAAGGCAACAAGTGCCCCGAGGTAGGAAGATGCTTGTGTTTTCAAGGAACGAAACGTCGCTGGTGTGCTCGGCAGCAGCGGAGCTGGGGGCGGAGGAAGCAGAGGCTGTGTCCGCTAGGGCGGTGGAGCTGGGCGAAGGAGTTTGGATTGTATTCCGAGAACTGTTCACTGGAAAGGCCCTGAAGACTTGGTCCCCTCTCAGCCAGGTGTTGAAGAATAAATCAGACCAGGTCACTTAAATGGCTGGATCCAAGGAGACCTGTGGATGCCTGTCCTCTGAGTTTGTTTTGGGGTCTCCAGCACACCGCCTGTGAGAGGTTAACCCTCTTCCCTCTTGTCTTAGTCACAAGAATGTCTTGAGTGAAGATGCAGACAAAGTGTGTTCACATAGCCTTGTTCCCCACTGTCTGCCCAGCACCGGGCACAGTCCATGGTGTCAGGTCATGTGGAACGTAGAATGAGGGGTCATCATATTTAGGAGGAAAACCCAGGTAACTCCTGAAATGTGTTGAGTTCCAGTTTCTCCAAAGAGAATTTAGATGGATCCTGTCTGGGAAACTCTGGTAGAGGGCAGATCTGCAATAAAGTTTCCACTATGCTTCTGTCAGGTCACTTGTTTTTCCTCTTTTTCCGCCTCCCCACCCCCCCCAATTCTGGCAAATGACTGTCCGTCTGACTCAAATTGCCCTTCTGACTCTAGATCTGGAGTTTGGGGTCCATAGTATTAGCATTCACCGACGCCTGAGGCTTTCTCCCATCCTCACTGCCCAGCCCACCGCTGCCTGCACTCTCCCCCCATCTGTCTCCAGGGTACTTCCCCTGCTGGGATCCTGGTTGACGCCATGTCCCAGAAACACCTGCAGATCAACCAGACATTTGAGGAGCTGCGGCTGGTCACACAGGACACGGAGAACGAACTGAAGAAGCTGCAGCAGACCCAGGAGTACTTCATCATCCAGTATCAAGAGAGCCTGCGGATCCAGGGTGAGGCCCTGCGGCGTGGGCAGGGTGTGTCTTGAGGATGGGAGTGAGGACCACTTTGTGAGCTCCTCCTGGGTCGGGGCTAGGTCGGAATCTGTCTCCGCAGAGGCTTACCCAAAGCCTGGGAGGAGTAGTGGCTCTCAGTGATTGAGCCCCTGCAGTGGGCCAGGCTCCAGGCGAAGGCTTTTGCATGCATTACTCAATTCAACCTTTACAACAGCCCTACAAAGTAGGTAGTTGTATTATGCCTGTTAAAACTGAGATTCAAAGAGAACAAGTAACTTGGCCTGGGCTCCTTGTATTAGTTGCAGAACTGGATCTCAACTAGAGATGCGTCATAAAACCCTTGTGCTTTACTAACCAACAGTCTCTCCCTAATGGTAGGTATTCAGTGAATATCTCAGTGAATGAATGAATGAATGAATGAATATGGACGAAGTATTCCCCAATCAGAGGGAGGACTCAGATTGGGAGTCCCCTGATTGAACCAGGCTAGGGAGAGGTGGAACTCCAGGAATGCCCACTGATAGGAAGTGGAGCTGGAAGGAGGAGGTGACAGTGGAAAACTCCTGTTTCCTGGGACTGTAGTTGGCCAATGGCTGCCATGATAGAAGTGTGGGGGAAGAAAAATTAATTCAGAAGGAATTAACCCCAGGTACAATTTGAGGAGTCTTGAGACATCGCCCATCTTCCTCCCACTCACGACTGGCCCCAGAGCTGTGCCACCCCAGCCTAGTGAGAACAGGAGGTGTCAAGCTGCCTTTTCCTTTGCTCTTTTTTTCCCAGCTTCTTAAGGTAGACCCTTAGGTCATTGCTTTTAGACCTTTCTTCTTTTCAAACATAGATATACTCAGACCTATAAATTTCCCTCTAAGCAATGATTTAGCTGCATCTTATGATTTTGGATATGCTCTATATTCATTTTCATTCAGTTTGAAATATTTTCTAATTTCTCTTCTGGTTAATTCTTTTACCCATACATTAGTTAGAAGTATATTGTTTCATTTCCAAATATTTATTTTTTTCTACATGTCGTATGACTAGTGACCTCATTTTCATTTCGTTATAGAATGTTATTGTTGTCAGAGAACATACTCTGTATGATCTCAGTTCTTTTCAATTTATTGAGACTTGTTTTATGGACCAGCATATGCTCTGTCTTGGTGAATGTATCTTGTGGACTTGAAAAGAATATATGTTCTCCAGTTGTTTCATTCAAAAATAGCAACAATAAATTCAATAATGTTAACCTATATAGCATAATATATAATGTTTACATAATAAAGTGTTACCCAAAAACAACCCCAAATCAAAAAACCAATAACATCCATATTTTCCAAAACAAAATGTGGTGAGTAGAGTGGCATTGCTTTATATTTTTACAAATCTCTTTAATGTTAAGCCTAATAGGAGACAGCTGGATCTTGCTTTCAATCTGTCGTAATATCTGATATCCTGTAGCCTCCAGAAAACTCTACTGTATCCTTAAAAGAGACTAAAAGAGAAAAGGGCAAATAAGGTCTTATGGCCTTAAGAAAATAGTTTTGACTTTGTGGACCCCCTGTTGGGGTCTTGGGAACCCTCGAGGGATCCCTGGTCCACACTTCGAGAACCACTGATCTGTGTCTTTATTGATTTTTTGCTTAATTGTTTTATCAGATGTTGAAAGAGAGGTATCAAAATTTCCTTATTATATTGTACAATTGTCTACTTCTCCAGTTATTTCTGTAAATATTTCCTCTATGTATTTGAAGCTTTATTAGATGCATATACATTTACGATTATGTCTTTCTGACTGACACCTTAATAATTATGAAATATCCTTCTTGATCCCTAGTAATACTCTTTGTCTTGAAGTATACTTTATCAGATATTAATATAACTATTTCAGCCTTCATATTCTATATTGACACAGCATATCTTTATCTATGCTTTTTTTTTAACTTAGCTGTACCTTGCATATAGTTGAGTCTTGCTTTTGTATTTATTCTGAAATGTCGTTGGGGTTTTTTGTTTCTTTTTTTTGCTGAGGAAGATTTGTCCTGAGCTAACATCTGTGCCAATGTTCCTTTATTTTGTATGTGGGTCACGGCCACAGCATGGCCACTGAAGAGTAGTACAAGTCCACGCCTGGGAACTGAACCTGGGCCACTAAAGCAGGGTGCACTGAACTTAACCACTAGGCCACAAGACCAGCCCCAGAAATCTCTGCTTTTAATTGGGGTGTTTAGTCCATTAATGTTTAATGTAATATTTAATACAGTTACATGAGGTCTACATGTAATATTTATTTTCTGTTTTATCCCTTTTCAGTTTTTGTTCCTCTGTTTCTCCGTTTTTGTTTTTTTATTATTTAAATTTTGTTAGAATTCTGTTTTTAACTAAGCTCTCCTACTAAGCCAGCCCTGTCAGCAGTTTCTGTATCTATGACTAGCACATTGCCTGAATCATAGTAGGTGTTGAGTGAATGTTGGTGGGATGATTCTAGCATGTCTTCCGTCTGAATCCACCCCAGACTGACCCCAGAGAAAGGATGACCCTCTTCCTAGATTCAGGAACAGAAGATTTCAGCCTATTAGTTCTACCCAAGGCTTTTGACTGGTTGCTAGTACTTCTGATCCTATATTTGGTTTTCTGTTTCCTATTTATGAGTTTGGGTTTGGATTCCGGTTTGGGTTTGTACTCATTATGCAATGTCAGTTCAGTCCCATTTATCCAAGTTCACCCATCAGAAACCCAGACTATTGACCTGTTTGTGCACGGAAAGGCTAGGCTCCCTCCAGTGGAGCAGACAGTTGCCTCGCGTCTGCTGGCATCCTTCCCAGAAGCTTCTGCAAATTGCCAGGAGAGACTAATTGGGTCACTTGCCTGGGGAAGCTGGGCCCAGGTGTTGGGCTCACCACCACCTCCCTGTGGGTGGCAGGATTCCCGAGGCGGCCGTCCAGATTCCTCTGCCATGTTCCATGCCTGGACACTTCTCTTCCTGCTCAGTCCCCTGCGGTGCGATTGGAACCCTGTTTCTCAGTTCTCTTCTGGTTCTGGGCTTTTCCTGGCTGTGCAGAGTTGCTTTAGTCTGTCCCAGCTTGTGCATCCGTGGGGCAGGGCCTACGTCAATGTGACATGGCCCTCAGAGGCCTGCCAGGAACTTGATTGACCAAGACATGCTGACGCTCACATCTTCTCACGCAGCTGAGTGAGGACACTGGGAGGTTGGAAAGGCTCCTGGCAGAGGTGGTGAGCCCACGTTTAGGACAGTGTTACCGTTGGAGGGAGGGATGGGTTTGCAAGCAGGAGACAGTGCACAGGTGGCTTTAGCTGTGGAGATGTTTGATTCCTCCAGCTGGGTTATTGGTACCCAGGTGTCCTGCATCATGCTTTCCGCCTCCCTGTGTCTGAAGTTTGTCATAACAGACTTTTTGAAAATGGTGGTGAGGCCGCACTGACCCCCATTCCTGCCATTGATGAGATTCCTGTCAGCCCCTGTGGAAGGAATCCGCTCCCTTTCCTGAGAGAATCTTGCTGCTTTTGTGTCCTCAGCGGGCCCTGCACACTCTGTCCCCCTCTCTCGGAGTCTCCCCTCTCTCCTGGCTGGCCGCCTGGGCTCGAGGGGGCCCAGCCTGGACAGACATGTGAGGCCCCTCCCAGCACCTGGAGAGACGCCTTCTTCCCCGAGGAGGGGCTGGTGTGCTCCAGGAAATGGGACGGAGCAGCGGAGCGGGGCCTTCCCGCTGAGGCTTTGCCGTGTGAGGTGGGGCGGGGCAGCTGCCGTCTCCGTCACCCTTTAATGCCGTCCTGTAACCCATTAACCGCGAAGGACTGACTCTCACCCAGAGCTACACATGCCGGGCATTCTCTTGAGCATTTTCTGGCTCATCACTTGTTTACTCCTCACAGCACTCACTGAGCAGGTGCTGTGGTTCTCCTGTTTTTCACATGGGAAAACTGAGGCACAGGAGAGCGATGTGCCCGAGATCACCCATCTAGTAAACGGCGAGGGCACACTTCAAACCAGGCAGCGTGGCTCCCATCCAGACCCCCGTGTGGTGTGAGGAGGGCTGGGCAGCCAGCTGGATGGGCTCGGGTGGGACGGAAGGCCGCAGGGCAGGATTGTCCTCGGCTGTACCCCAAGCTTCTGTCTCCCCACTCCCTGGAGGGGAGCTCAGAGCCGGGAGGCCAGGGAGCGGAGCCCACTCAGCTCTGGGCACCCTTGGCGGCTAGAACCCCAACTTGCCCCTGGTCAGATGTGTCCCCTTGAAGGCCTTGTCTCCAGAACAGGTGTGTGTGGTTCCTCTGGGCTTCTTGCTGGAGGCTGGAGGCCGTGGTCATGGGTATCCTGTCCCTCCTCCAGCTCAGTTTGCCCAGCTGGCCCAGCTGAACCCGCAGGAGCGTCTGAGCCGGGAGACGGCCCTCCAGCAGAAGCAGGTGTCCCTGGAGGCCTGGCTGCAGCGCGAGGCCCAGACACTGCAGCAGTACCGCGTGGTGAGTGGGGTCTGCATCCCTCTCCTCCCAGGCCCGGAGGTCCACATCCCGGGCTGTCCAGGGGGCCGGAATGGGGCTAGAGCCAGGAAGAGAGCAGGACTCGGGAGAACAGGAGGCCAGATCTCTCTTTCCTGTGGGGGCACGTGCAGCAGAGCAGGTCTGGGCCGGAGCAAAGCGTGTGCCTGGGGCCTGGTCCCGGGCTCGCCTCCTTAGTGAGGGCCTGCAGGTTGTTGTCTGGGAGCCCAGAAGGGCCTGCTGTCCCCACCTCCCTCAGGAGCTGGCCGAGAAGCACCAGAAGACCCTGCAGCTGCTGCGGAAGCAGCAGACCATCATTCTGGATGACGAACTGATCCAGTGGAAGCGGCGGCAGCAGCTGGCCGGGAATGGAGGGCCCCCCGAGGGCAGCCTGGACGTGCTCCAGTCCTGGTAATGGGTGTGGGGGAGGCAGGCAGGGAGGGCCGGCGGGGCCGGGCAGGGGCTCAATGTGGTGCCACCAGCTGCTTGTTCTGCCTCCTGCATTTTCGTGTGCAGCGGGCTCGCTCTGTCGTGGGACAGGTCTTATTTCACCAGTGGTTCCAGTTCCTCATACAGACTTTGATGCCCCCAGATCACACCGTCTTCCCTGGGAAGGAGTCACTGTGTTGGGGAGCAGGGCAGGGCCGGGTGTGTAGAGTGATGGGCATGCTGGTGGGGCCCAAATCAGGGCGACTCCTGCTGTGTTTCTCTGTGTCTCCAGAAGGCAGGGCAGGTCTGCTCGCTCAGTGGGTAGAGTGGTGGCTAAGGCATGAGTCTTCCTGGGGAAGGGTGGAGCTGGGTGTTGGGGTTTCTCCCCAGCCTGAGAGCCTCCCACCTCTGGCGTGGGACATGGGGGTGAAGCCATTGTCCTCCCGTTGGCCCTGGGGCTGCTGTGCAGGTGTGAGAAGTTGGCCGAGATCATCTGGCAGAACCGGCAGCAGATCCGCAGAGCTGAGCACCTCTGCCAGCAGCTGCCCATCCCCGGCCCCGTGGAGGAGATGCTGGCCGAGGTCAACGCCACCATCACAGACATCATCTCGGCCCTGGTGACCAGGTGATGGCTGCGTCTTGGCCACACCCACCCCCCATGTGGTTGGCCTGGGGGAGGGAGGGGTGCTTTGCAGATGGGAACTCTCGCTTGAGTCCTTGTCTCTCTCTGCCTCACACCCTCAACCCCCTCCGTCCCCAGCTGCTGTGGCCTCTTGGTGTTGACCTTGCCCATTTTCTCTTGTGGACACTACAAGGGCTGCCCTCGTCCCCTGCGGCCCGTGCCAGCTGCTGAGGTCATTTCACTGCCTCCCCTCTCGCCATCTCCCCCGACTCTCAGCAGCCTCCCTGGGAACAGGGGCTGCGACACGGGCTCCTAAGTCACCCGCTGAGGCAGCCTCCCCATGCAGAGGGACCAGAGCGCAGTCCCCTGAGGCAGCATCTGGTCACTTGTGTTCCCACAGCACATTCATCATCGAGAAGCAGCCCCCTCAGGTCCTGAAGACCCAGACCAAGTTCGCAGCCACTGTGCGCCTGCTGGTGGGCGGGAAGCTGAACGTGCACATGAACCCCCCCCAGGTGAAGGCCACCATCATCAGTGAGCAGCAGGCCAAGTCGCTGCTCAAGAACGAGAACACCCGCAAGTACGTGCCCCTCCCTCCACCCTCTGCTTCTCCCTAACCCTGTCTGGGGCCCACTTCTATTCTACAGCTGGGGTCCTGTGTAATGGGGACAGTGTGGCCAGCCTCCCTGCAGCCTTTTGTTCTGGCATTGCAGATGTGGTCCAGTGTCTCTCCAGTTCACTGTGTCTGTCCTGGTGTACTCTTTGCTCCTTATGCTCAGAGGCCTTCCCCAGTCCCTGCCGTGCCTGGCACATAGTAGGTCCACAAGGACTGGGCTGCTGGGGTGTTCTAGGACATCTGCTAAGCGCTGGGACACAACTGTGATTCAAATAGAGCTTGGTTCTGTCCTGGCCTAACCTCTTGATTTGCAGAGGCAAGCAGCAGACACGAGACACAATTGCTGGGATGTGACAAGGGAAATGTATAGGACACAGTGGAAGTGGGTCATGGCGGGGTGGAGCAGAATGACAAGTAGTCTCAGGTGGCAGAATGAATAGGAGGTGGCTACTGAAAGAGTGTGGAGAGGGAAGACTTTCAGGCAGAGAGAACATAGGCCTTGTCCTGAAGGAGGAGCATAGACGTGTTTGTATAGAGGACCTGGGAGGGGAGGCAAGGTTCCAGGGGTCAGGGCAGGCCACCCGTGAAGAGTGTAGTGAATGAATGAATGAGGGAATGAAGAGTGAAGTGAGAGACTTGGTGTGTGTACTGAGTGCCTAGATCCATGAGTGTTTGGGGCTATAGGAAGAGCAAGTGCAAAAGTCCTGAGGTAGCACCAAGCTTGCATGCTCAGCAAACAGACAAGGCAGTGTGGCTCACTTGTCCTGAGTGAGGGGAGAGGAACCCAATGAGGCTAGGGAGGTGGGCAGGGGTTGATCATGGGGATCCTTATAGGATCAAGATTTTAATTTTAAGTGTACTAGAAGCTGCTGGAGGCCCCCAAAGGCCCCCACGTCAATCTTGATGCCCAAGGAATTTTTAACCTAATGATAGAGACCCAGACCCCTTGAAGACTTTGCTTGGGTACTCTCAGGGTTTTGAGAAAGTAAGCCGAGAGACACACTGAGGGACACTCTTAGGGGATAGGGCAGGGCCTTTCTGGAGTGAAGACCCCAGCCCAAGGTGCAGACAGGACCATGCTCCTGGCCTGGGGCCCGTGTGCAGATGGGGCTCCCTCTCCTTGGCAGCGAGTGCAGTGGAGAGATCCTGAACAACTGCTGCGTGATGGAGTATCACCAGGCCACCGGCACCCTCAGCGCCCACTTCAGGAACATGGTGAGGACAGGGCCGGCCCTTCCAGGGAAGGTCTGCCCAGAGCTGAGTCCTTGTAACCAGACTCTGTCTCCCTGTCGCCCTTGGACCTTGCCCTGTAGTCGCTAAAGAGGATCAAGCGCGCTGACCGGCGGGGTGCGGAGTCTGTGACGGAGGAGAAGTTCACGGTCCTGTTTGAGTCTCAGTTCAGTGTGGGCAGCAATGAGCTTGTGTTCCAGGTGAAGGTGAGGCCCCTCTCCCCTGCCCCGCGGATCACCCAGGACGGTGACGCACCTGCCTGAGGCCCCCTGGCGGGTTGGGGAGCGCCAGAGCGCTGTGAATCCTCGCACAGTCTCGGGCCAGTTACTCCCTGATGCTGTCAGAAAGCCTACTTTGGCTCCGCGGGTGCCCGTTTGCTAGGTTCTAATCTGGCACCAGCCCACAGAACTTAGGCAATGGGCCAAGAAGAAATGCGTTGTGTTTTTTGGTTGGTTTTTGCTTTCGTTTTGTTGGGAGGGGCTTGTGGTTGGGATTGTGGGTGAGGAATGAGGGTTGGGAGTCTTGCCTGAGTGGAGGGCAAGATGGCGGTCGTACGCCCTCAACTCTGCTTCCTCTGACTCCCACAGACCCTGTCCCTTCCTGTGGTTGTCATCGTTCACGGCAGCCAGGACCATAATGCAACTGCCACTGTGCTGTGGGACAATGCCTTCGCTGAGCCGGTGAGTCCCTATAGGACCCCCACCTTGGCACCCCCGGGCCCTCAGAGTCTCCCAGGGTCAGCCCCAATCCCTCGGGCCCTTGATGAGCCGTCCTCCCCGACCCCAGGACCAGACCAGAGCTGAGGTGAGGTGAGAGGGCAGCTGGGGTCTGCTAGGTTGGCGAGTTGGTCTTTGGGCTCTGGTCCCTGATCTTCCCGCGCCTGTGGCTCAGGTCCCTGGTCTCTGTCCTCAGTCCCCTGGTCTGGGTCCTTACCCCAGCATGCCCACCCCGCTGCCTCTGCCCCCGTCTTTCTTTCCTTTGTGTTTGTATCTCCTTTTCTGGAGCTTTCTCAGTCCTCTCTGTCTCTTAGTACCTGTATGTCTATATGTGTGTGTCTGTGTGTGTGTGTGTGTGTGTGTGTGTGTGTGTAAATATTTCCTACCCCTTCAATCTGCCTTTTTTTTTTTTTAAAGATTTTATTTTTTTTTCCTTTTTCTCCCCAAAGCCCCCCGGTACATACTTGTGTATTCTTCGTTGTGGGTCCTTCTAGTTGTGGCATGTGGGACGCCGCCTCAGCGTGGTCTGATGAGCAGTGCCATGTCCGCGCCCAGGATTCGAACCAACGAAACACTGGGCCGCCTGCAGCGGAGCGCGCGAACTTAACCACTCGGCCATGGGGCCAGCCCCACAATCTGCCTTTTTTTCCCCTTTCATCCCTCGCTCTCAGGGCAGGGTGCCATTTGCCGTGCCCGACAAAGTGCTGTGGCCGCAGCTGTGTGAAGCCCTCAACATGAAATTCAAGGCCGAAGTGCAGAGCAACCGAGGCCTGACCAAGGAGAACCTCGTGTTCCTGGCGCAGAAGCTGTTCAACAGCAGCAGCAGCCACCTGGAGGACTACAACAGCATGGCCGTGTCCTGGGCCCAGTTCAACAGGGTGAGGGACCCGCTGCCAGCTGCCCGCCCGGGACCACCTGCGCCCTGCCACCCCTCCCCCACCTCACAGACAGGTTACTGCCCAAGGTCAGCGCTCCGCCCTGTACCCCCAACCACCCTCTCCTACAATCAGGAGAAACAGGGGCTAGTGCCCCCAGGAATGCAGGCAGGGGCTGCAAGAAACTGCTCAACTACGAGAGCCAAAGCGGGACGATGGAAGGACCTGGAGCTGGCAGTCAGGATCCCTGGCTTCTTGTCCTAGATCTGTTAACTAGTTCTCCAGGCCCCTACCCTTCTCTGTGCCACGGTTTCCCCATCTGTGAAATGAAGGGGCTGGGCAGCAATGATTTGGGCGTCTCGTCCCGCTCGGACAAGGCTTTACCCCTCCTACCCCAGCCTGTGGGATGTCTTGGACTCGTGTCTGGGAGGGCAGGGCTGAGTTTACTCTCTGGTTCCCTAGGATACAGGTTGGGGGCTGCGTCAGTTTGTGGACTGCTGGAGTGTGGGGCCCTCAGGGGGAGAATGGGAGGGGGTCTCGGTGAAGATGAGAGGGCACTGACTGTTCCCTGGGCCACCTGTGATGACTGGGACACAAGCCCTGACTTGGGTTTCTGGGGGGCTCGCAGGAAAACCTGCCTGGCTGGAACTACACCTTCTGGCAGTGGTTCGATGGGGTCATGGAGGTGCTGAAGAAGCATCACAAGCCCCATTGGAATGATGGGTGAGGAATGGGGGCCATGGGGGTTGGGAGGGCATGGGCTCAGGGGACAGTGGCTGCTGGCCCAGCAGTGACACCGTATGCTCCATGCACCCAGGGCCATCCTAGGTTTTGTGAATAAGCAACAGGCCCATGACCTGCTCATCAACAAGCCAGATGGGACCTTCTTGTTGCGCTTCAGCGACTCAGAAATTGGGGGCATCACCATCGCCTGGAAGTTTGACTCTCGTGAGCACTCTGTTTTGCCCCCACTCCTGCCTCAGAAACCCTGTCTCGATCTCCTTGCTCCTGTTCTCCATCAGGCCTGCATCCTTAGAGGGTACCTGCTGGGAAAGGGAGGAACTAAGTATGGAGTCTGGGAGGAGTGTTGCTCAGAAATGCATTCCCTTTCTATCATTTTCCATTTGGGAGAACCTAAAATCATGGCCCCATAGCCTCCAGAACTGCTGGGCGAGACCTTCCTACTCTGCTCTGACCCAGCCCAGTTGGTATCTACTCACCTAGTTTGCTGGGTAGAATGTTCTCGTGGTCACTTCCTTGCCCTATGCTGAGGAGCACACAGGGGGGTTGCAATGCAGGCTAGTAAAAGCCTGGGTGTTCTGCGAGCCTGCCCTAAAACCCCACACCCCCATCCTCCTCCTGGTGGCCATGGGTTGTGGAAATGAGATTGTCCTTTTCACAGCTGACCGCAACCTGTGGAACCTGAAGCCATTCACCACGCGGGATTTCTCCATCCGGTCCCTGGCCGACCGGCTGGGGGACCTGAACTATCTCATCTACGTGTTTCCTGACCGGCCTAAGGATGAGGTCTTCTCCAAGTACTACACTCCTGTGCTCGGTGCGTCCCGCCCTCATGCTCTGGGCAGACCCCATGGACAAAGCTCTCGGGGCTAGGCAGCAGGACTCCCCAGGAATAGCCCAGGGACCATTTCCCCTGTGGATTTTGGTTACTGGGATGATGCAAAGCACGTGCAGAGGATTTCAGGGCTCACAATTGAAGAGAGGGAAAATGAAGCCTCTGACCCGGCTTTCTTCTCTGCAAAGTGCAAAGCTGAGTGGACTCTCACTTCTGTGCCCTTGGAGGAAGAGGCTGCAGTTCCGGGGGAGCAGCCAGGATAGTTTAAGCCCACAGATACTGCACGGCTCCCGTCTGAATCAGCTGCTCTCACCACTCCCCACCCTCAAACCTGCCCCCAAGTTGAGTGTAGGAAGCAAAATGGACAGGTTTTTCCTCCTCAACATGTCACCAGTCCATTGATTGGGTTTGCTCCGTGGCGTTTGGCAAGGGTGGGGGTGGGGAGAGAGACAGGAAATGGCCAGAAAAGGAAGCAGGAGGAGGAATGACACCGAAGCCAGGGTCTGAGTGGCCTCAGGCTGGACCTGTCAGCCAGTGTTTATTGGGAGTCTGTGGGACATCTCATCCCTGCCGAGGCCCCACGGCCATGGTGGGGGAGGTGGACTGCTTGGGAGCTCCGGGAGACTGGTTCTCATCACCGTTCCCCCCTCGGCAGCTAAAGCAGTGGACGGATACGTGAAGCCACAGATCAAGCAAGTGGTCCCTGAGTAAGTGTCCAGGGTCCAGCTCTGGTCTCCTGCTGCCTCTTTTCTCCTCCCCCCGCTCTCCTCACCCATCCCTGCCACCCCCTCCTGTTCATGGGCCCAGCGTTCCCTCCCCGCCCCAAACCTGGCTCAGCCCTGGGGAGGGAACTGGGCTTGGTCCTGATGGGGCCAGTACCCGGGGCCCACTCCTGCAGCCGGAGTCCCAGGCCCAGTGGGCGCTTTGTCCTTTTACACCCAAAAAAGACATGAAGATGCCCTCTGAGCCCCTCCCCAGTCAGCTGCTGCCCTGAGGCCACTGAGGCTCTGCTCTGCTTCCTCCCGCAGGTTTGTGAGCGCATCTGCAGACTCTGCCGGGGGCAGCGCCACCTACATGGACCAGGCCCCCTCCCCAGCTGTGTGTCCCCAGGCTCATTATAACATGTACCCACAGAAGTAGGTTGTGTTCTCCTGGGGCTCCGCGGGGAGGAACGGGCACTTGGCCTCAGGCTGGACCCCTGGAGGGCTGGTGGGCAAAGGAACCCAGAGCTTCTCTAGGGCTGAGACCACCCAGCCCAGCCCGGGCTCTGGCAGGGGTGCGGGAGGAAGGGAGAGATCAATCAGTAAAAGCATAGAGCATTTTGAAGCTACACATAGCAGGGTCCTTGCTCTGGTGCCAACTAGCTGTGTGACCTTGGGAAAATTATTGAGCCTCTCTGATGCTCAGTTTCCTCATCTGTAAAATGGAGGCAAGACTACCTACCACATGGGGTTGGGATTAGGATTAAGTGAGGGAGTGCAGCTAAAGCATTTAGCACGGCGAGGCTGTTGTAAGGGCTTGATACAGGGTGACCATGGAGGGGTGGTCCTTCTTAGGGAGGTGGGAACAGGGTGTTAATTGCTCCTCTCTGGAGTTCCCAGGATAGAGAATTAATTCCCTCTGAGCTGAGGGTGCCCTGGGCTGGAAGTCTGGATGCCTGGGAGGCATAAACTGCAGTGGGTGACCACAGGCTTAGGAGTCACAAAGACTGGAATTCCAGTCCTGACTCTGCCTGCCAGCCAGATGGTCCTGAGCGTGTTCCTAACATGGTCGAGCCCCAGTTTCCTCCTCTATAAAGTGGAATAAATGTCTACGTTACAGGTGGCTGTGAGGATTGCTGTGCTGTGGTTGAAAGGCCAGGCCCACTGTGGTGCCCAGTGAATGGTGCCTCTGGTTTAATGGAATGGTGTCGTAGGTGGACAGAGCTCACTGACCCAACCAGCTTGTTTTATGGATGAGGACAGGGACAGAGAAAATGAATTCCCTCAGATCACTCAGTGAAGTAGCAAGAGATGAGACGAGAACTTGGGTGTCCCCCATGGAGCCAGTGACTGGCTTATTCAACTTGGGGTTGGGGGGCGGGTCTGGCCACAGCTGGTCCAGTTCCCATGAGACTCGGGTCTGAGTGGGGAGCAGGCCAGGGGCTGTGAGTCATGCCACCTCCCTCTGATATCCCTCTCTCTCTACCAGCCCTGATCCCGTTCTCGACCAGGATGGAGAATTCGATCTGGATGAGACCATGGATGTAGCCCGGCACGTGGAGGAACTCTTACGGCGCCCGATGGACAGTCTGGACCCCCGCCTCTCCCCGCCTGCTGGCCTTTTCACCTCTGCCAGAGGCTCGCTCTCGTGAATGTTTGAATCCCACACTTTTCTTTGCAAACAGTACTCAATGCGAAGGGTTCATATTAATTGTGATTTTAGTATTGCTGTGCATCTTGATGCCTATGCAGGCAGCACATGTACGCGTGCATATGTGTGTGTGTTTGTGCACAAGGTGTGCCTGCCTCGCCTTTGCCGTCCTGGGTATGTGGTTGCAGCAGCAGCAGCCGCCTTTTTCTTCAGATCAAGGCGTTCCAAGGGCCCGCAGGGTCTGCCTCTGTTGTAGAAGAGACTGAGCTTCTTCTGTTGTCGCAGGTACTCAACGAGGGAAACCTATTCCTGCCTTTATCTGCTCAGCAGCTATTTGAATGAAATTATTCAGGAAGGGGAATGGAGACAGCTAACGTCTCTAAGCTGAAGTTTTACTCCTGAGCTAGAAGCTTCGCCTCCTGGACACACGTGTGCATTTATGCCTGTGAATCTGTTCTCAGGCACGTGTGTTGGTCTATCGAGTCTTTCCCTCAGGAGGGAGGCTGGGGTTCAGTTGAGTAGTATTTTATACTTTATCTGATGAATATGGACTTCAGACTTCTTGTGAAGTGAGAGCTTATCTAGACCCTGGCCATGTCCCTAACACAGCAGAAATGGGTCAGTTGGGCCTGTCAGAGCTGCTGTGTGTGGCCTCTTGGCCTGCAGCCAGGGGTCTTGGGCTTTGAGTCTATGATGCCGTTGCCCATGACCCTACTCCCTCTTTCCGCTCTATATCACCTCCCCTCCATCAGGCCCCAGGCTTCTTCCTTGCCTGTCTGTCTGCGAGCTTGCTTATGGGGGAGGCGGGAGCGGGGAAGGGACCGGTCTAGGACATAGTAGGTGAACAGGGGGCCTGGGACTTGCATAATTGATCCCCTCCCCTCCTGGAAAAAACTGCAGCCAGTGAGCGGCTTGCTGCATGCCTGTGGAATCTGGAGCGAGGGTAAGAGCTGATCTCCGTCCCCTCTGCTGGGAGGCGGAACCTGGAACAGGCCTCCACAGTTGCATAACTGCCTCTGGTCTCAGAAGGCCTCGCTCCCAAGCTCACATGCCCCTCCCTCTGAGGCCTATGACACACAGCCGGGGCCGCTGGTGGCAGAAGATCGCGAGTCTCAGGTTTAAACATCTCTGAAGGAAGGTGGGGATGAGAAGAGGGATTCTTTTGTACTTTGTACATACGCCACCCATTTGTGTAAACAGTGTTTTTGAATAAAATATTTTTTTCATAAATTTGCTGGTATGGCTCCTGGTTTGGGGAGCCCTGGGCAATGGGGACCCCTGGAGTGGGAGTCACTTTGTTCCTTCCTCCTGTGTGGCTGACACTATAACGTGTAGTCTGAAGCTACAACTCTGCTCCTTTTCTGTGTTTTAAGGTGCCGACCACCCCTGGAATACTTTCAGTGATTCTCAGGCTAAAGCACGAGGACTCGAGGTCTGGGGAAAAGATGGGGCAGGAATTACTGGCGGTGGGGGCACAAGGAACGGGGAAGGACTGTGGTCCGGGTCTCTCCTTCTCAGCTGCTGCTCTAAGCAGTCTTGAAGCTGGCTGCTGAGGGTCAGAGCCACCAAGACTCTCAGCCCTTCCGGGCCAGGGGCAGCACAAGCCTCAGTAGTCCCACCCACCCTGGCCTCTTCCCAGAGACCAGCAGGTGGCACCATCCCACTGCCACTGTGCTTTCTAATTATTGGCCTGAGACTGGGAGGGCGGCTGAGGCCAAGAGGGGGACAGTCTCCCCATTTGGCCTCCCCTGGCACCAAGGTGCAGGTGCTGTCACTGGGGTCCTTGAGGGGTAGGGGGACATTCGGGAGCAAGGACCTGTTGTCGAGGTTTCTTCAGAGCTCAAAGCAAGGTTAGGGGGGCTTGCAGCATGCCCCAAGGAGCTGCAGGGGCCCAGAGCGGGGCTGGCGGGGGTGGGTGGGGAGGGAAAGCAAAGCAGCCGCCAGCCGCCACCGCCTGAGTGGCAGTAATCTGCCGTTCCATCTCTGCAGGGGAAGGCAGCTCATATCTCACACCCAGGCTCCGTCTCCATGGTACTCGGCACAAGGGGAGGGGTGGGGGGGAAGCCAGTGAGTGGGCGCACTGATGTCAGTGGATTATCACCACTGACTGCCCAGGGCACAGCAGCAGCCAGTTAATAACGTGTTTAAGTTCATCCCACTGGGGGAACTGAAGAGAAAGTGATAATGGAGCAACTGTGGAAGGGGAGGCCTCGGGGGTGGAGTGGGAGTATCTTCGCCCCAACCTCCCTTAGGTAGCTTATCTGACCCCAGACAGGACACAGCTTGCAAAGGCCCGGGCAGGGAGGAGGGAGGAAGAAGGAGGGAGAAGGGAGGCCTCCACGCAGACACCTTTGTACCGGACCCCTGGCTCCTCCAGTTACCCCCACTTGGAGGCTGCTGGCTAACGTAAGATGGGGGTGCTAGGAGGGCCTGCGTCAACTTGGGATGAGAGGCTAAGGCGACCAGCCGGGAGCAAGGGCAACCATCTCCTCTGAAGACTCAGACTCAGCCTGTGTGTCAGGCTGCCCTGAACTGAAGCAGGGGAAAAGGGAATCTCCACCAACCAGACACAGAGCTGCCACGCTATCAGACGGTTCCTATATAACTTTTATTTCTGGAAGTTAAAGTAGATACAGCAATATACAAAAAAAAAAAAAAAAAACCCACAATAATATAAATTTTTACACTATGAAGTATACATTGGAATTTGATGCAGTGGCCAGGACAGCATCTTACAAACCGCCATACAGGCAGGTTAAGCCATCCATGGGAATCCCTGGGCTGGGCTGAGCTGGGGTTGGGCAAGTCCCGGAGGATTCGGTTCTTTAAGGGAGAGGCCAGGACAAGTCTCAGGTCCTCTCAGAACTTTTGTTACAATCAGAGTTAAAAGCAGATACACACACTACCTCAAAGCCGCAAACATTACAATACCTGCTCCAGAGAGCCTGGATCCTAGCGCCAGGTCCCTCTGATCTAAATCTTCTTTCAGTTTATGAGTTAAGCTTATTATGAACCAAAGAGTGTTGCTGGAGAAGGGAGAGCTCTGTAGCATCTATCAACCTTTCTAGGAAGGAGGACAGGCATGGCCAAGGGCAATCCCTGTTTGAATTGGAGAGAAGGGCCTCATCCCCTTGCTTTAGAAACCGGAAAATTTGGGTATAACATACAGCATTCTGTAGCAATTGTGATCAGCTGAGACACGGTTTTGGCCCACCCAATCTAGCCATGCCTCTGGGTCAGAGGAGGCCCAAATATCAGAGACCACCTTGCAAGCTACTAAGTATTCAAAATGCACAGTAAATGTGAGTTGTTCTGCCTCATCTGCGGGGCCCCAGTGGGAGGAGATAGACACCAGCACTGGAGGGAGGCCGAGGTGTACACTCCCTCACGGGAAGGACAGGCCTCGAGTTTATCAGTGAGCCTTCGCCCCTGGGTCAACCAATGAAGAAGCGATTACAGGTGCCCCGGGAATCACCAAGAAACTGGGACAAGAACCATATTCCCTGAGCTCAACCAAACCCTTGGCTGGGGCCCCACTGTCTAAGTCACGTCCAACTTGTAACTTTCTCCCTCTTATTCCAAGAGGTCCTGAGACCAGGATTCCTAAAGCAAACAGGACAGGGAGCTTTAGACACTGGAAGGAGCCTCGCCACAAGGTGGGTCAGGGGGACGGGGAAGGACCCAAGGATCATCCCATCCCTTATAAGGCACCCACAGAAACAACCCAGGCTCTGAAACAGGCGCGGAAGTCCAGGGAGAAACGGAGGACAGGCTGTCAGCGTCCCTCTGCCCAGCCCGACCTACTAATGGGCCAACACATTAAAGGCAAAAATAAAAACTTTGTTTATAAAAAAAAGTCTAGAATGTTTAAGTTCTCCTTAAACTTTTCTATTTCAAAGCCAAAGGCCAAGCCACAGCTTCAGATGTCTTTGAAGAGTTGGATCTGAAGCCCATCTCAGGGTTTATATAAATTATCAGCCTGAAGAAAGCTGAATGCCTAAAGCACCAAGAAGGCTCTTAACTGAGTTTCCTACATACAGGAAAGGCTATGCCTGCACAGGGGTTTTGCCTTTTGAAATTTTTTTTTTTTAAGTTTAAAAAGAAACTTATGGGCTTTGAAAATCCTGTCTGCTATTTGGACATTAGCAAGGTTAAAAGTGCAACACCAGGAGCATGCAGCCAGAGGTGGCCTGCGGCATCAGTGTACAGAAGAGGCAGAGGGATGCCACCGGCACCAAGAGGCACTTAGCCAACAACAACAACAACACAAAGCTGCTGAGAAAGGGGGCAGGGGAGCAAAAGAGACGAGACACTGCCTCTTTCTCCCTCTTGCCGCCCCTTCCACATCCCCTGATCACAGTCTCAGAGAATGCATTCTTACTTGCATTTAGATAAAAGCATATCACCCATATTCACTCATTTCTCTATTTTAAAAAGTGCCCAGATTGCTCAAAGATAGCAGAAGTAGGAGA
Organism: Equus caballus; assembly: GCF_041296265.1. Taxonomy (NCBI): domain Eukaryota; kingdom Metazoa; phylum Chordata; class Mammalia; order Perissodactyla; family Equidae; genus Equus; species Equus caballus. Next base: position 20,664,382 of record NC_091694.1, on the reverse strand, counting down.
TTAAAAAAAATCTGGAACCACAAAGTTAGGAGTTCAGCTGCTCTGGGGTTTGGCTGTCTGAGGGGTGGTGAACACAGGTAGGCGCCTCCGGCATCTTGTGCTCGGCTTCCGTCCTTGGCTCCTCACATGGGGGAGGTAGCGCACTCCGAGGTCAACTCCATGTCGAATGTGAGGGACTCTGAGGAACAGGCAAGGACAGCGATTTCAGTTGCCTGAGCCCTACAGCTGGCAGGGCACACACCCTTAGCCCTTCAGGGGACAGAGGCTCAGACCACTGCTGCCATCCAGTCTCCTGCCCCTGTTGGCCAAAACAGGGTCGGATAATCCAGATTTACTCTCCTCCCTACAGGGTTTCGCCCTCTGGAAAGGCTCGGTCTCCTTCCTACCTTAACTCATTCCCAACTCTCCATGCTTAAAGGAGATCTAAGGCTGCCCTGTTGAATGCGGCAGCCTGGAGCCACAGGTGGCTACTGAGCACTTGAAGTGTGGCTCGTCCAGCCTGAGATGTGCCGTAGCTGTAAGATACCCAGCAGATTTCAAAGACTTAGTATGAAAAAAATCTCATGAAGTTTTTCTTACATGTTGAAATGCTAAATTTTGGATTTATTGGATTAAATAAAACATATTAAAATTAACCACAGCTGTTTCTTTTTACTGTTTTTTTTTTAACGTGGCTACTAGAAAATGTATACTTCCACCTGTGGCACACGTTCCGTTCCTACTGGAGGGCGCTGCTCTAGAACCTCCTTCTACCAATTCGTGTGACCAGCTCTTGGACACAAAGGGGACAAGGCCTGTCAACCAAATACTCACCAAACTGCCCTCCTGCTGAGGGCTCAGCACCTTCACCATTATTTCCAAACTGCATCAATGAATCTAAAGTGCGGGGGGACATCGGCAGGTCAATGGTATTACTGCAGGTCGTTCTGTAGGAAATGGGGAGCAGCGGGAGGGGAGAGGGCCGGGTTGACAAGACACAATGGAGAAAAAAAAAAAAAGAACAAAACACACACACACAAGCCATCAAACTCTGGTCTCCAACAGAAAAGTAAAAGCTCAAGGTTTTAAACACACAGGTCACTCTGAATTCTAAACATCACCCAGGGACTTCCACCCTCACAGGGTGACTCTCACCCGTGTCCTCCTCCCGGGACGACTGAGGACACTCGAAATGAAGGCAAATTGGGAAAGGAAGCCACTTACGGTGTCACACAGATAAACTTGGTCTTCAGGTATGGGGCAGCACCTGGAAGAAGAAAACTGGGGCTCACTGATTGTGACCCCGAGCTGGGTCCAGGGCAGGAGGAAGCCGGCCACCTCCCCAGGGCTGGCTTGAAGCTCACTCCATCCTGAGCAGAGACTGCCTGGACCCCCAGGGCTGCCCTCCTGCACTGGGCACCAGGTGGCGTCCCAGGGCTGCCCTTGCACTCGGCACCAGCTGGTGTCCTAGGGGCCCGCAGTGTGGAAGTCCAGTGCTTCCCATGAAGCTTTCCTGACCCACAGAGACGTCAGCACACCCTTGTCCCACCTGAGCCTGGACAAACGCCAGCCCTGTGCTCATTCTCTCCCTAGATCATGTAAACATTCAACTCCCTGAATGTGGTCTGAGGATTCTATTCTGGCTTGGTTGTATCTCTTCAATAACTTCTCTGCATGCAGGAATGGGGCATATGCAGTCTGGGCTATCCTGCTTAGACACCAAAGTCACGGCGGCTTTAAGAGACTGCGGAAATGCTAATACAGTTCCAAGCAAGGGGTTATACCTTCTATTCTTATCAGCACTCATCTGCGTCGCTTACATTTTTAGGTGAGGGTATCAGTAACTCCCTGGCTGGATAACCACATCACACCCAAAGCAGCCTCGGTGTATAGGGAGGATGTCTTGTGGGGCGGTACAATTGACTCTGGACTGGAAGACAGGAGGCCTGGGCTTCCTTATGTCTTCAACAGTGAAGCAGCATGGGGCCAGGCACTTTGGCTCATGTGTAAAATAAGAGGGAGCAGGAGACAGAGGTGCCCATCTCTGTCATTTGTAATCCTTGTTCTACAGCTAGAAATGGTATGATTGGAATAAATGAATTTTAGGTGGTCAATGCTTATACCAAGAGGCCAAGGAACCTTGGAGACACTGGCGTGAACAAACCTCTTAGGAGGCATGGGGCAGGCGGGGTGGGCTGAGAGAAGTACAGTTAAAGCTTGGGGCTTACAGAGAAACTGAGGGATCAGAAAGTATGGAAATCAGAGAAAAGGCATCATCAAGGGGCCTAGACTGCCATCGGAGTTTATTTTCGGCCAAGAAATAGATTAATTCAGTACAGAATTCAAAGCAGCTACCAAGGCAGGCTTCTGGTGTCTTATAAATCCTTTTTGGCCTAGACCTGAGAGGAGCTGACACCCCAGGCAGAAAAGGATTTAATTCCCCAGTGATCAAAGAAGCTGAGAAAAATAGCTTCAGCCTGAGATGCAATAGCAGAAGCAAAGGAGAACTAAGACTAAAAGCCAATTTACGGCTCTGTACAAGAAAGTAAATGTACTTTATCCAATTTGTAAGGGAAGGGATTTGTCGTTTCTAAGAGGGGCCTCTCCCCTCAAGCCATCAGGAAATACTGTGTGGGCTTCTGGTGGAGCAGTAAGGAGGAAGAGTCCTGGGAAGACGGTGTATCTCTGTAATTGGGACACAATTAGACCTTCAGGACGGAAAGAGAGGAAAGGGGCACAGACCTGTCTCCCCCAGGACTCCCACTCTAATACGGGGACTCCACACACCTCGCCAGGCCCTACACCCCTGACCCCAGCACCACGCTGACACCTCACCGAGCCCCTCAGAGCACACGGCTTACATGCGCCTCCCCAGGAGGCAGGCAGAGCACTCAAGTAATGAGGTCCTTTCTGGCGACCAGTGTCTTGCCCCTGAGGAAACACTGATGACTCCAGGCAGGAGAAGACCAGGCTCCCAGTCACACAGGAGGGTAATGGTAATGGAGGGCGCAGCCCAGACTGGGAACTTGGATCTCAAAAGCAAAATTAGTCTAAAGACCAGCACTTGAACCTAAAAGTCCTTTGCAGAAGGAACAAAGAGGAGTGTGACAGGGGCTGATAAACAGATCCCCCAACCGAAGCAGAACGTGGAAAGACAGATAAGGAGCAGACAGGAAGTGAGAGTTCACCTCTTCTAGAGGATGAGCAAAACTCAGTACCAGAACAAAGGAAAAGGGAAGGCCAATTGTCATTTAGCTCAAATTCCCTCTTCCACGTCCCATTCTTCCCATCCCAAGAAGCTCCTCAGAGGGGATTCCTAGGAAAAAGCGCGAGGGAAGCTGCTGGGTTTGTGTGTGTGAGTTATTTGCACAAAAACAGGTTTTTTTCAAAAGCAACTGGGGCAGGGAAGCTAACCTCAAAGAATCGCTTTAAACCCCTTCTGCTCTTTGATTAAGTTAAATAAAAATGAAGACGGGCACATCACAGTCTCCTCACCAGGATCTGGACGAGGACCCAGAGAGTCCAAGCAACAAACGCTGATGGGAACAGACCAGTGGGCTCTGCACCTCTGCGCTGATAACAGCGCTCGAGAGTACAGGCTGGAGGTAAGAGAGTTTACACAGAACTTACATAAACACATATGCTCCTGCACATTAAAAAACATCTTATTTTCAACAGCTGCCCATTCTAAATTCCAATTCTGCACCCTCCCACCAGTTACTGTCTTCCCCTTCAACCACCACTCTCCCCGACTCTGGCCCAATGCTGCCAACCCTCGTTTCCCCCAGAAAGCCGTTCTTCATCCCACTTGACACTGCTTACATTGTTCAGTGACCGGGAGAGGAAACACACTAGACTGAAGTCTGAGTCGCAAACCTTCCAGCATCTAATGTAAGAAGCACTGTGCTAGCTGGGTGTCCTGCTACTAAAGGATTCTGCTCTCGCTTTCTCTTCACAGCATTGTAGGTATGTCTGGGGTGTGTGCGTGCTATTTCCCCCTTTAGACTGGTGTGTTCCCGGGGACAGAGACTGGCGACTCTGATTCCTCTCCTCTCTCCAACGCCATCAGCCACCTCGGAAGACATTCACTACCAAGTTCTTTCCCATAAAGAGGAATAAAGATCACCAGGTTCTTCAGGCAGTTACCTATCTGCGCTCCAAGGATCCTCCAGTTTCCCGCTTCTCCCTAGAATTAAGTGCCTGACGAGGAAAATCAACAACTACCTGGGTCGGCTTCAGGATGCTCCTGGCTCTCTGGCCGACAGTACTTTCCGAAGGCCTCCTCCTTTGGAATGTCGGGGTAGAGATAGACCAGCGGAGACACCAGGATATTGGTGGCATCCATGATCTTGTAGCCCATGATGATCTCAGCAAACGACATGTTGTTCAGCTGCTGCTTGGTATATGGTTCTACTGACTGGATCTGAGTCTTACCTGTCATGGGATATGGGAAGGGAAGATAATGGAACCGATGGCTAGGTAATCTCAGAGAAAACTACCTGATTTATTTTTCCTCAAAGGGGAAAGACTTATGCCAACCTAGTGCCTGAGAGCCTGAATATCCTGCCCTGTCTCCTGGCACTGTGGAAACGTTCAGCTGGCTTCTGGAGAGGCTATCCAGTCAGGTCACAGGTAATACACTTGAATAACTACTTGCAGGAGATTTATTAAGAGGGTAGGTAAGAAGGGAGATGAAGAATAAAATTTAAATTGCAAATTTCTAGGCAAATATTAGCCCCTGGAACAAGCAAAGCAAAATTGGCAGACCAATCCTCCAGCTGGTAGAATTTAGAGAAAAGAAGTCACTCAAATGTTTTACAAGTCTGAGCCAGGGGAGTGTGGAGCCATCTTTGACCACTAGGGGTCAGTAGGTGCTTGCAGCCAAGGCTGCAGCAGCAAGTGCCAGCACATGGGGTGGGAGAAAGCCAAGCCTACCGCTGATGTCCTTCTCCACCCAAGTGAAGGTGACGCCTCCTTCTTTGCTGCTTTCACTGAATCTCAGCAGGAAGGTGCCTGGGGGCTTGGTGCTCAAGATGGCCCGCTCCCGCTCCTTACTGATAAAGCCCATTATGTACCTGGAGCCAAAGAAAAGCAACAATAACGTTTGGCCTGATAGGGTACCCCACCAACAGCCTGCTGAGAGAGCAGGTGACTTGTTATACCTGTGCACTCGGCCAGACCCAAGAATTTCCACCTACCCTTCATTCCAGAGGGCCAGGATGTACTTTTTCACAAGATCAATGATATTGTCCAGCCAGACCCAGAAGGAGAAGCCCTTGCCAGCCATGTTTTCCTGGAAAAAAGAATAATGGGAAAGTCAAGCCTACCACCATCCCAGCTACTTCCTTCCTAGGGGCATGGTGCCACCAAAATCCTCAGGCCCATCTACACTCAGGCAGGCCCTACTGGCCACTGGACTAAGAGTCTAGGGCCTTCAGGCCCAGTGCCATCCACGACAACCTCACAGGTGAGCATTGCCTCCTACTCCCACTCCCAAGAGGTGGCCACAGGATTTAACAAGATCACTTACTTTGCAAAATTTAGCCCACGTGATCTGACACCCTGAATAGTTCACACCCGGCCCTGAAGGGAAAAAAAAAAGTAGTATAATTTTCAGCTTTGAATCAAGATCTTATTTCTTAAAACAGAACATACACTCAAACACATTTGTCCCACAATGGGCCATGAAACCACTGGTTTTCATGTATTTGAAGGGTGCCACTGCTGGATGTGTCCGTGTGCACATGTGCACAGACGCACATACACCCAACCCCATCATTTGATCACCTGAGCTGTTGCAGGGCCCAGCAGAGGTGGCGGATGAGGTATCAAGTCCCCACTGCTCTTCCTAGCCTCGCGTGGCGGCTCAGGGACCAGCAGCACACACTAATAAGCTGACAGCTAGTGTTAGAGGGCCACATTTGGTGGCAGCACAGGACAAAACTACTTACAGTCCAGGCAGCACATAAAATATTCTACTAACATTTTTTTCCAGGGGAAAAATTTAAAAACAAGCCTACAGTTTATTGAAGAATGGACAGGGATGTCAAACCTCTAGCTCCGTCTCTGACGCGCACTTAAACCACCGTCCTAAGGTTAGATAAAGCAGCGCCCTGGCGGGCGAGGAGACGGCCACCAGGAACAAGGAAATCTGCCTCCCACCTCCTACACTGGTCAACAGGAAGCCGACGTCTTCTGCGCCCTGCTTCTCCCCTACTGCAGCATATGTGTTCTGGCTCCGTGCTCAGTGAATTTTCCTGAATGAACGGCCCCTTTTCTGAGGACGGCAGGAGGGAGAAGAGGAAAGCACTGACCTAAGAGTTTCTCTGCCAGCGTGGTCAACTGCTCGATGCTCAGTCCCCGCTTGGTGGTGGAGGAGAACTGCCAGCTCAGCACCTCGGCCACTTGATCCCAGGTTCCAATTGGGGGCTTGGTGAAAAAGTTCACGTTCTATTGAAAACGACACATTTGCTCACTTACACAGGAGGCGGTGCTCGATGACCTGCACTAGGTACCGCAATGACCTCCAGGCACGGAGAAGTCGGGGGCGGGGGAAAGGTGGTTTCAGAGGATGGGCACTCACCTTGGGGTTGTTGGTCAGCATGTTATACCACAAGATTGAGGCCCAGGCATTTGGCATCTGACAGATGTTGGAGATCACCACAACTGGCAGGGAGTGGGTCTGTGGAGTAAGTGGGAATGAGCTGGGAAGGCAGAGCGCCCTGAGGGCTTCAGAAATGTCTTCGCCTATATCTCCCAGGGTTCAGAATAAACAGACATGCCGAAAACCATAACCACGGCCGGCCTTCAGGGAGGAGTGTGACTGAGTCAGCTCAAGACCCAGAGTGGAACGAACACTCAACACCGGCCACGGGACCCAGGGTTGCTCTCTGAACACAACCAGGACCCTGTAAAACCTGACTTGCTCAAAGCTGGACTCACAGTCCCCGGATTCTCCATTTATAAAACCTGGCAGGCATTCTTCAAGAATTGAAGCTCTCTTTGCCCATTACACAGAGAGGTCCCAGAAAGCAGACACTAGGATTCCTGTTTTTTCAGGTATATCTTTTACTTAAAGATCAAGAAAGCTGGGAAAAGAGAATGTCAATCCCATGGTTTACTAAAAACACTGGCTATTTAAAGACTATTTTGCTCAAACTTTATAAAGTCAACTATAATCAATTTCTGAATACAGATTTTCACATCAAGTCAGCTGAAAGTTGAGTATATATATACCTTCTAAGCACTCAGGCAAGACTTTATTCTCGGATGGAATACTAAAGATTTTTTGGAGAAAAATAAGCCAAAATAAACACAGTGCTTAGCAAAGAGTCCTCGCTCCACCTCTTGTAGTAAAAATCCCAACTAGAAGCTCCTATCCTGAATCACCCTGCACGGAGCTCTACCCCAATTCTGCGGCAGCACCCACCTCAAGGTCAATCTTGAGGCCTTGGTGATACACTTCAGTCTCAAAGGTGATCAGGTGCAGCTCCTCGGTCACAATCAGGGAGGCCTACAATAACGAGAAGGACACTTCCTCAGGAAGAATGGCATTTGGCACTGACAGCCAGAGCTGAGGAGAGTGACAGCCACAGCCACACTGCAGGAAGAAAGCTAATGCACCAGGCGGCCACGGACAAACCGCCAGGGACACAGCCCGAGCACATGCTCGCTTCAACACTAAGACTCCAATGCTTTGATTCTCAACCTGATCTTTTACTGGCTTTATTCTAACATTACAGAGATCCAGTGGGTTATTTGTAAAACAGGTGAGGCATAAAGCATAACAAAACAATGAACACCTGTGAACCCACCATCCAGTTAAAGGAAAAGATCATTTCCACTGAGATTCTCAGGGTGCCCTTCCCCGGTCCCATCCCTGTCCTTCCTCCTTCAGACGTAACTGCTATTTTGTCTTTTGGGTTTATCATTTCCTAGCTTTTCGTTATGGTTTTACCATATTTATATCTCTAAACAATGTATGTATTGTTTAGTTCTGGATGCTCGTGAACTTTATACATATGGAATCACACCCTATATATTCTTTAGTGACTCACTTTCTGCACCCATGTGGCTGTGTGCATCTGCAATTTATTCATTTTCATAGCTGTAGAGTATTCCATCATATGACTATACCACAAATCATTTATCCATTCTAGTGTTGATGGGTATCTGGGTTGTATTTAGGACTTAGAATCAGGCTGTGACATTTGTACACGTGTCCTGGTACACACGTGCAAAGATTTCTCTCTTGTTAATCCTGGGAGTGGCACTGCTGGTTTACAGGGTATGTTCATTTTTACAATGCCAAATTGTTTTCCAAAGCAACAATTTATATTTCTTCCAGCAATGTTACAACCGCATTTTGCATAAGAACGACCAGTTCTCAGAACTGAATTCTCAGAAACAGAATTCCAATTCATTTTCAAAACACTCTTTGTAATTACAAAAGTAATACATGTTCAGTTTAAAACACAAGTCCTACAGAGACAGTACAGAGTAGCCCTGGATACTGACAGCAGCATGAATACATAAGCACTGTTTGGTATATATTTCTCTGGAATTTTCTGATGTATATATGAATACACAAAAAAAAGTATAGTAAATTTTTTAAACAAATAAACTAATACCCTACTCAAACTGTTTTGCATCTTGCTTTTTCTAAACAAATATGCCACATGTTTTTCTATATGATTGTATATCGACCACCTCACTGTTTAACTACTGTCAAATATTATAAATTCAATTTGTTTCTTCTTTTTAAAACATTTTAGAGAAGAGGGAAGGATGGCTCAGGGGACACTTACCAGAAAAAGAAAAGTGTCATAATTTTTTTAAAAGATTAAAAAACTAGTTTTTGGTCCCATTTACCATTTTTTATGTTTATTCTTGACACTAAAAGCGAATACTCTGAATCAATGGGAGGCAGAAAAGAAATAAGGGGGATAAACAACAAGATAGTTTTGTTCTTTCTCTTAAGTGTTTAACTCATATTTGTTACAACCTTCCATCCCACCTCAGAGAGAGACAGGTCACCAAAAATGGAGTCAAGCAGTGTCGGCTGGTAAAAGTTGGATGGGGAATTCGGAAAGCCCCGAGCAAGGTAGAAAGCTTCTTTTCTACTGAATGGGTGTGGTAACTTGGTGAGGGACTTTCCACTCCTCCCGAAAGATGAGCTCACTCCAGGGACAGTGAAGGAAATACTCCAAGCCAGAGAACTTCATGGCGTCTGTGACCTGTGATCATGCCATTTTGGCCCACAGTGACTTTCCTGCATGACTCCAGCGGAACCAGTAGTTTGGTGTTTCTAATTCTGGGCAGTAAGAAGGCTCTTTCTCTCTCCCCCTCAAAGAAAACACTCCCACTTGGCATTCATCCCCACCAAAACTTACGTCACAATTGGCTCGGCCCCCGTTACCACATCTTTGCTCTCTCAGGGTCTGTAAGAAAAGCAAAGAGCACCTCTGTCACACGAGGCTGGCCTAACCTCTCCCTGTGCCAGAGGCTCTCGGAGAAGGGGTTCCAGGCTTCTCCACGTACCAAGTGTTTGAACTCTGCAGAGAGGCTGCCGTTGTTGGACTCTTCCATGTTCATCACTTTTGTGTTTGTGCCCAGAATGTTAAATTTCCGGGATCTGAATTACAGGAGAAAAACCAACCACACAGGTGACTGAGTGGCCAGAGGACAAATGTAGATTAAATAGAACAAATGGAAGCCTCTAGGCTGAACTCACCCTCTGAGAGCTGCAACGTCCCCGGAGTCTCTGTTAAGAACACAAACTGGTGTTAGACCCTGTGTTTCTTCAAAGTACTCTGATGGAAAAACTGCTGTGCTCCCGGGAATTTCTTTAGACTATTCAAATACATTTTATATGCGAAATTTAACAACCTTGTACATGCTTGAGCAGTAAACACAGCTGGTTGCTTACTTAACATCTACTCCCCCCTTCCTCACAGATCCTCAATTCCGCTCAGGTAGGCTTCCCATCCCCACCTCCAGGGGATCCTGATCATTAAGTCCATCTGAACATAGCATGCCCATGGTGCAGTGGTCCAGGGGTGAGGACCTCACCTATACTGTCTCAATCAGACTGGGAAGAAATTATATCCCAGGTTCCCAGGTTGGAGATTTATATTCCACAGCTTCATCTGAACAGGAGCAAGGAAGCCTGTCGCCTTAACTACCACAAGCAACCATGCTGCAACCCAGAAGGGAATCAGGTGCATGCAATACTTATGATGGCAGAGAAGATTCTGGATCCTTGATGACATTCGCGAGTGACTGATCTCACTGTCCGGAACTTGCCCTAACTCTGCATTTCCAGTTATATTGGGTTGCAAATTTCTCACTATTTAAGCAACACTGGGTTTTCTGTAAAGGTTTACTGCTACCTGTAACTCAGAGCAACCCATCTGGTACAGCTGGAAATAGTCTTCCCATGTGTTCACTGTCTTTTAACTCTACGTGTTTGAATATATAGTTTTTCACATAGTCACATTTATCAGTCTTTTCTTTTCCTCTTTTATCATTTTAGTACTGTTTAGAAAGTCCTTCTCTATTGCTATATGTTCATTTATGATTTTAGAATAATAGCCACTATTTATTACATAGTGCATTCCATAGAAGTTTACAGATTAAAATGGATCAATTTTTAAACCATTCAGAACATATCTTTCCATATATCACATTTTAGAACTTAACAGTCTTCATCATCAGGAAGTTCTCTCTCATGTTTAACCTATCATTCCTTTTTTTTAGATTCCTTTTTTAATATTACAGCCTTGATATTTAATTGACAAACAATAAACTGCACTATTTAAAATGTACAATTTGATAAGGTTTGATATATGTACTACGCTATACACACCTGTGACTTCAGCCCAATCAAGACAGTGAACACATCCATCACGGCCAAAGTTTCACTTGTCCATTTGTAACCTATTCCCCAATCCCACACTCCTCCCCACTCCTGTCCCCAGGAAAGCTTTGATCTGCTTTCAGTCACTATAGATTCATTTGCATTTCTAGAATTTTATATAAATGGAAACATAAAGTATGTACTCTTTTTTCTTGGTCTGGCTTCTTTCACTCAGCATAATTATTTTGAGATTTATTCATGTGTTGCAGGTATCAATAACTCACTCCTTTTTCTTGGTGTGTAATATTCCATTGTATGGATATACCATACAAATTGTTTATTCATTTACCTGTTAATGGACATCCATCTATTAATGGACATTCTTGTACAACCCTTTGTGTGGCATATGCTTTCATTTCTCTTGGATTAATACTTAGGAGTGGAACAGCTGGGTCATAGGGTAGTGATACGTTTAACTTTCCAGTTCAGGAAACTGCCAAACTGTTGTCCAAAGTGGTTGTACCATTTTGCCATTTTACCACCGTTACTACATTCACCTATGCTTTTAAGATACTTTTGTTTTAAATATGTAAATACATCTGGAATTTATTCTGATGGACAGTAAAAAGTAAAACTCTAACTTCTCACTCAAATCTTCCTAATACTAAGTTGTCCCAAAACCACTTCCTGAATAATCCATCCTTTCCTCATGGATTTGAGATATCATTTTAAACATACATTAATTCTTTATATAAACTTGAAGTCTATTTCTAGACTTAAGATTTTGTTTCAAAGATAAATCAGTTTATTCCTGCCCTAGTATAGTAACACATCATCTAATAACTGAAACTTTGTGATATATTTTCATGTTTGGCAGGGCAGCTTCCCATACCTCCCTCCATTATTTTTATTTACTAAAAAAAATTTTTTGCAAGTAGAATGGTGGTTGGCAAGGGCTAGGAGGAAAGGTAAACGGAGATTTGTTGTTCAATGGATACAGAGTTTTGGTTTTGCAAGATGAAAAAGTTCTGGAGATCTGCTGCACAACAGTGTGAACATAACCAACACTACCAAACTATACGCTTAAAAATGGTCAAGGTGGCAAATTTTACGTTAAATTTTTTTTAACCATAATTAAAAATAAATAAATAAATCCTTTTTTTAAAAAAGCTACCTTCGATTTTTTTTTTCATCTAAGATACAACTTGAAAAGCCAAGTCAAGAGTTTAAAAAATCCTATTCACATTTTGGTTGATGCTGTATTAACCAGGAAGAATCAACATCTTTATAACAAAATAAAAAATCTACAGTTCAGGAACATGATTTGTCTCATCACTTTTTACAATATCCCTTCCTCACTAAAACTTCCTAGTTTTCTCCAAATAGATCTTAAACATTTCTGTTATGTTTATCACGATGTATTTTTTACTTTTGTTGCTTATTGTGAGATCATTTTTCTATTATAATTTCTAACTGGTTAATGCTAATATATGGTTGAAGTTATTAATTTTTGTTTATTTAATTATTAAACCTACCACTTTCCTCAAGTGCCTTATTCCATTAGTAATTATTTTCCAGCTCATTCGCATGAAGTTTCCAGATAAATATCACCTAAAAATAAGGATACATTTCTCTTTTCTAATCTCTTCAAAGAGTATGTGCATTTTATTTTATTTTATTTTGCTGAGGCAGGCTCGGGCTGAGCTAACATCTGTGCCTATCTTCCTCTATGTCATATGTGGCTTGCCATCACAGTATGGCCTCCAACAAGTGGTGTAGGTCCACGCCTGAGAACCAAACCCTGGCCACCGAAGCAGAGTGCACCAAACTTAACCACTAGGCCATGGGGCCGGCCCCCATGTGCATTTTAATTTTTGAAAGGTAGTGTCAAATTTTGAAAAGTATTCCACTATGTGGTGAAGTGTGGAAAACCAAAAAAAATCTGTTTTCCCCATATATTCTAAGTTTTATATGCATAAATTACATTTACAAGTAAAAAATTAAAGAAAAAGAGGGACTCAAGGTCACAATAGCAATTGCAACTCAAATCTGTACCACTAGCTTTGTGGTTTTGTTCAGGCACGTAAACGGCAACCCACTGCAAGGCTTTTGAAAACTTTTTGTTCAAAAAACGAAGATCTCTGAATGGAGATAAAGTCTCTAAGTTCACATGATGTCTGTCAAAGTTCTCATTTCTCTGTCTCCCATTTGAAAAAAAAACTAAGATAAGAAGTACTTACTTGTCAATGCACACTTTAATTTTAAGCTGATAATTTAATTCCGGAAATTTGACCAGCAATCTATGTCCAAAAAAGAAAAAAAAAAACAGTTTCTGAGCAGAGAAAAAGAAATCTAGTTTAAAAAAGAAGTCAGTAAGTTCCTCCAGCAACTTCTAGTTGAAGAAATATAAAACCACTAACTCTTCATTTCTAAGAAATGAATAAATCACAATCCCAAAATCTCTTCCTGCCAGTGCCCTCTTTGATCCTAAATTGACCATCACCCCTTCAGGCCAAAAAGCACTGAAAAAAGGCCTAGGAACTTGGATAAAGTTGTGAGAGACTCACAAAAGGATAATAAAAGCCATTTCATGAAAAATAGTACAGGAATACGCTCTCTGCACCTGGTATTCTTTCTGTTAAACCTGAAACCCAACACCATTCTGTTTCTGAAGAGGGAAATTTCACTGCAGAAGGGCAAACCCCAGCATACCTGTTCTGACTTGAGTGTGAAAGTAACACTCCACCCGCAGACCCACCACCCACCTGCCCTGTGGCCTCTTAGCTTCTAGACCACTAAGCCCTACTCTTTCCCTTAGAATCCTCAGGGAAAAGTAGGCTCAAAGAAGAGAAAATAACTGGCATCATTTTGCCCCTTTTTCAGAGCAGAAGGAGACACGATGGCCTACAAATATGCCCAGGTAACCTCAAAAAGATTTCTGGTAGTTCTTTAGCTTTTGACAGAAGAATCAAAGAGCAAGTTGATATCATGCCAAGAAGTTCTATACCCACCAGAGTACTGCCTGTGATGCCTGTAAGGAACAACCCTGGCCACCAACTCTGCTCTTGTCCTAACAGCATCCCTCATTAAAATATCCACCGGGAGTGGAAGTGCCATGGCCCACCTGACTTTAGTAGTAAACTGGACACCGGTCTTGATGACTAAGGGCCGGTCGGGATGCATGGGCATGCAGGGCTGCCGCTCAACCACAAAGGCACTGAAAGGAGAGAGAAGGACAGCAGTTCATACACTATACAGCACACTAGTCTGTCCCCGTGTCTCTGAAGTGGACTGATCTCTCATTTAAGGACATGATTTTTGGGTGGAGGTGGGGGGTGATGAGGGGAAGAGACAGGATTCTAAGCTACCTTTTCATTAAGTTTCTAAACAGCTCCACAATTCTCTCCTCGAGCATGGGCCGGTGCTGTACGATGGGGTCTCCTTTATAGGAAACTTTCTGCTGCAACTCCTCCAGTTTCTTAATTTGTTGGCGGGTCTGAAGTTGAGATTCTGCTAATGAGGTTATCCTGTCAATAAAATAAGACAGTTACCAGTTACCTACGTGAGTGTACACGAGCAACTTGGAAGAGGGGAAGGAAATACCATAGATATAAACACGACTACACAGTCCCCTAAAATAAGAAAGGGGAATTTTTTTATTGTGGCAAAATATACATAACATAAAATTTACCATTTATAAGTATACAATTCAGTGGAATTAAATAAGAAAAGGGGAATTTATTTTGCCTTTTTTAAATAGTTCCTTCGCAAAATTTTACATTTCAAAGAGGGAACTAACCATGAAGAAGAAGTGTCAAAACTTATACCATTAGGAGGCATTAACAGAGTGATCGTTGGAAAGTGACAAGCATTAGAACCCAGATGTGGAGAACATGAACTATGGAATTTGGTACTCACTCTCTTCATCCTAACGTGTCCTTGTACCAAAATGTGGGGACTAGGGAAACGCAGGAGATTAGACGGCCCAAGAAGACGGGTTTGAGTTAGCTCTGCCGCTGGCTATCTGTGCAGCCTTGGCTGGGACCCTTCACCATCTGAGCCTTAATGTCTCCTTGCATGAACCCCATGAGCCCTGTCAACTTCAACCTTCAACGGATCAAAGGACATAACATCATGTTTCAAAATATTGATAACATGCATATAGAAAAAGTAGACATGGAGACAAAGGCCAATTAACTCTGTCCCCAGGAACAGAGAATATTAGTGTCTCTCCTTGATGGTCTGCCGCTAGTTTACTGAAGACTAAAGGCCTCAAAGAGAGAAGGGAGAAGACGCAGGCCCAGGGGAGGGGCAGGACAGCTGCCGGGACGTCGGAGCTCCCTGACCCCCTTTTCTGACACTTCGATTCTCCCATTCCCAGAACTTAGGCTTTTTCGTTCCCTGATCAGAAAGCGTTTAAAACTGCTTTCAGTAAATCAGCAAAACTCAGAGTTAGTGAGGATATGAACAAGCATTCTCATGTAGAGTTGTCCCAAATTTCCAATTTCATGCTCTATGCTTCTGGGTTCCTCTTCATGTGAAGCTTCTCCTAGTTTAAGCTGGTGAAATATTCATTATTGAGCCTTGCGTGTCAAGGCTGCTCTATAAAGATTTGCTGGATGAATGAAAGTAAAAGAGCAGATTATAGAAAAGCATATAAAGAACGACCCCACCAAAGGGAAAATGTAGAGATTTCTATCTTTCTGTGTACACATACAATAACAGATGTCTAGATTGAGGGAGTCACCAAAACTTTAACTGTAAGCACCTCTGAAGGATTAGATTTTAGAAGACTTTTCTTCTCTTTATTTTCTGTTTTTGAACTTTTTTCCCTTACAAAGACAATGTGTCATTTTAAATTATTAAAATAACTAAAATGTAAAATTTAGTCTAGATGCTAAATACAGTTAAACCAAAAACTTTATTTAAATTATTAAATAAAAAATATTCAAACTATAGTTAATATAAATACATTTTTACAGTCATACACTGTATAATGACATTTTGCTCAACAACAGACCACATTTGCGACAGTGCTCCCATAAGATCAGTACCATGTAGCCTAGGTGTGTAGCAGGCCATACCACCTAGGTTTGTGTAAGTGCACTCTATGATGTTCACATAACAATGAAATCACCTAACAATGCATTTCTCAGAATGTATCCCCATCGTTAAGCAACAAGACTATACCAAAAAAAGTCCAAATAAAGTAAAAGCCTTAACTCAGACTTAATTTGAGAATGCAGAAGTCCCCACCTTTGAGATCTAGTACAAACTCGTGCCTGCAATTATGACCATAATTTAGCACAGCTTTCTAGAAAGAAACGAAAAACTTCTCTTTCATCTTTTACCAGTTTTCTAGACGATCTAGGCAGATGTTGGGAGGGCCTCCGATGCAAGCAATCTGTTGTCGCCTCTTCCAGTCAGCCAGCTCTTCATCCGTGAGAGTCTTCTGCACATACTCCATAGCTGACAGAAGCCCCGCCAACTCACTCACGATGCTCTGGTTGGAAACCAAAACAAAGTCAGAAAACATTTCCTCAGACTGTCTCTAACCACATTCTTTAGTCAATTCCAGAGAAGGAACTTATTAGAAACCAGGCAAGGTCTGCCACGAGATGCCGAAATCCCACAAGTGAGTGAGATGCAGGGGAAGGGGTCCCATGCTCTTACTCGCCGCATCTGGTCCAGCGCAGTAAGCATCTGTTCCAGCTGCTGCATCTTCTGCCTGGTCACTGACTGGTTGTTTCCATTCAGATCCTGCATGTCTGAGGAGGAAGGAAAAATTCCTTGACCTGAGGGAAGACTCCTATCCTTAATAACTAGGATCCCTAAAGCACCAGTAGTCCTGTGCCCCACTGCACACACACACACACACACACACACACACACACGCAGTTTGAACAAAGGGTCAAAACAACCAACTCCTGAAACTCGAGTAACACAAACTCACTTTCTACAGATTTTAACATCTCTAATATGCACTTGCCTCCTTGACTCTTGAGGGTTTTATAGTTGAAATCAAAGTCATCCTGGAGATTCTCTACCACTTTCATTTTCTGTTCTAGATCCTATTTAAAACAAACAAACAAACAAACAGAAGTAAAAAAGATTTCCTTGGGGAGAGGGAATAGAAAGTTTCTGAGAGAATTAAAATGAAGCCAAAACCTTAAGAAAGATCCACACAGGACCCACAGGCAAGAGCCCCAAGAAAAGGCGTCCTGCCCAAGACGCTCACCTGTACTCGCTTCCGAACATCCTGCAGGTGCTGCTCCAGCATCTGCTGCTTCTCCGTCACCACGGCCGCGGTGGGGTGATTGGCCTGGCCCCCTTGCTGCCACAAAAGGGAGTCAACACATATGTGAATGCAGGAAATAGGTGAGAAAAATGCCTCCGTCCTGTCTCCATCCCACCACACTCCCCTTCCTTTTGGCCTGAGATGCTGCTGCCACGTGAGGGGACGGGAAACAGAGGCAGTGTGCTGGGCACTGTAACGGGCAGTTACGCATCAGCCGGTGCTCTCCAGGTGCTGGCAGTGCGGTGCCAAGGGAGCTCCGGCGGAGTTTTACCTGTGCCCTTGGCTTTTTACCCCTAGGTCACACTATAAACCCACTCTGTGTATTGCATGAGGGGACCACATGTTGAGCTAAGACATGGTCCCTACCGTCAAAAAGCTCACTCTAGGTAAAGCATGTAAAAAAATCAGAACAATTTATGATAGTGGATTTTGGATGCCTATTTAAATGCACGTGGTGTTCAGCACATTTCTGCGGATAATAAAAAACCATTCTGTCCCCAAGGTGAAATATCACATGAGGAGATATTATCTCGGGCTGGGGGGGAGGGGAGGCTGCTGGTACCTTGAAAAGGTCAAATAGCACACAAAACTTAAAAGCAGTAAGTTTTGTCAAAGTAATAGGACATCTTCTAACAGATAAAGACCATGTAAAAGCTGCAGTGATCAAGACAGAGGGCTACTGGTATAGGACAGAGATATCAACCAATGCAACAGAAGTGAGAGTCCAGGAAAGACATTATATACTCAGTTTTCCAAACTAGAAATGCTCAATTGTCTTTGATTTCACATTGAGTCACCAAGTCCTCCTAGCTCTATATTCGTCATGTTTCATCTCAATCTCTAGTGCCACTGGCTCAGTTCAAGCCCCAACTGTTGATCTCTTTGCCTCTAATCCCGCTCACTTCCAACCTGTTCTCCATACTGCTACCAGAAGTCTAAAAATAGATCTAAGCATGCCAGTTTTAGAGGGAACCATTCTCTCCCTTTCCCATGGTCCCTATCCAAGCCCACAGAAAACAAACTTCCCTTGGAAGTTTCAGGAAGGCAACTTCCACCCCTGCTTATTCTTTTCATAGGAGGAGTGATTCATCAGATCAGTGAGATGAGAAAGACTGTGCACCTAGAGAGCTTCAAAGAACCCAGAACTTAAGCTGGTGTCTCTCTCCTCCTCTCTTGCCTTCCTGGGGCACACCAGGGGCAGAGCGAGGGCCTGGTTTCCAGAAGCAGTTCTAGAGGTCTAGTTTTCTGTCCCGTGGGTCTAGTCTATGATCTCGCAAGCTCCATAGGGATGGGTGGGGGAGTGCTGCTCTGCAGACCCGGCCTCTCCACTCCAAGATCCAACTCAGGGTCAAGCAGCAGAAAGCCACCATGGTTACCCGCCCAAGCCATGCTTTCCAGTCTTGTTTTACCCGCAATACAGCTGACATTGTACCTGTATTTGACTCCCATGTCTATTTCTCAATTGGTACGCACTTAAAGGGGGAAAAGAGATGTGCTTAATTATGACCCGCAGAAACCTGCCTCTACTACCTTTGTAAAAATGACTGGCTCCCCACCGCTTCCAGGTATGAACATCTCAGCCCAGCACAGACAGATGTTTCACACAGTCTGATGACAACTCAAACCTTCCCACCCCGTACTTCAGTCACCCCAAACTACCCACTCTTCCCCGCATAGAGCATGTTTTCACACTCGACCTCCCCACACGCTGTGCACTCAGCCTGGCACACGCTTCTGCCCAAGCACACCTGAACTCGTTCACCTTCAAACTCAGCACAACTGTTTGCTCTCCTGTGAAACCTTACTCAGCTGCCCTAGGCAAAATTACTCACATCCTCCTCCATGTTTTTCTCACTTTGAGTGTTTGTGGACCTACTATACTCCCAGTTAGACTGAGAACCCTGGTAGCAGGGATCACCTCCGCTCAGCTTCCTATCTCCTGGTACTTCACCCATAAAAGACACTTATGAATACTGTCAGATGATGTAAACAGAGAAAATAACAGTGAGGCCTGGGCTGAGGCGTCAAATATCCAACTTGCAGCTCTGTATCAGGGGCTGCAAACTTTTTCTCTAAGGGCCAGGTGGTAAATACTTTTGGCTTTGTGGATCATACAGTCTCTGTCATAAATACTCAGCCCCGCAATTGTGGCAGGAAAGCAGCCACAGAGAATGCATACATGATCGTGTGTGGCTGCGTTCCAAAAAAGCATCATTTACAAAAACAGGCAGCAGACTGGATTTGGGCCATGGGCACAATTGCCAACCCCTGATCTACATGACGGGGAATATCCTTGGAACACCGACTGCTTTCCTACCTCTCATGGTAAAGTCAGAGCTTCTATCTAATTGATTTAAATTGAATATTGTTATCTTATGAAACAGGATGAAAACATAAGAGTTGTCCGCAACAGAAAACCCTAGTGACACACAGACAAGTGCCTCTTTGCCAACCTCTCTGTCTCCAGGGTCTTGAGCAGTGAGTGTTATGTTACCCCTCACCCACATCTGAGCATATCAGTTATCCACTTAAAATTCTTCAGTGGGTCCCCATTTCTTACAGCAGTGGTGGTGATGATGATGATGATGATGATGACAGCAGCAATGGAAAGCAGTTAACATTTATTTCACATTTATATGCCAGGTACTGACTGTTCTAAGCATTTTATACATAGGAATTAATCTAATTCTATGAAATAGGTACCATAATCATGCCATTGGAGGAAGAGAGTAAATGGTTTGCCTGAGGTTACACGGCAACTGGCAGAGCTAAGGGGTTCAAGCCCAGGCAGTCCAGCCCCTAGGCCCTTGTAGTAACTGCTCTTCCAAGGCCCAGATGGTAGGCACGACTAAAGAGATTTTCTTGATGTGGGCCTTGACTAGCTTATCTTCCCCTCCTCAGCCAGATGCTGGACTTTCCACACGTCTCCCAAGAATATACGCATTTCTGTTTCCCTGCTTGAACACGATCTTTCTGCCTGGAGAGCTCTCTCATCACCTGCCTGATGCAGACGTAATCAGCCTTACATCTCAGCTCAGACACAACCTCTCCTTTCTCTGTGACTGATGCCTTCCCCAACGCCCTCACTTAGACTCAGACAGTCCTTCTTCTATATTCCTGCTACATTCTTGTCTTTTAAAAGAAAAAATTGTACACTCATGTTCATAGCAGCATTCTTCACAGTAGCAAAAAGGTGGAAGCCACCCGGGTCCATCACAGATAAATGGAGGAAACAAAATGTGGTATAGGGGCCAGTCCCATGGCCGAGTTGTTAAGTTCAATCGCTCTGCTTCGGCGGCCCAGGGTTTCACTGGTTCAAATCCTGGGTGTGGACATGGCACCACTCATCAAGCCAGGCTGAGGCGGCATCCTACATGCCACAACTAGAAGGACTCACAACTAAAAATACACAACTATGTACTGGGGGGCTTTGGGAAAAAAGGGAAAAATTTTAAAAATCTTAAAAAAGAATGTGGTATACATACACAATGGAATATCTGAAAGAGAAGAAATTCTGACACATGCTAAAACACGGATAAACCTAAAGGACATTATGCTAAGTGAAATAAGCCAGTCACAAAAAGACAAACACTGTAGATTCCACTCATACGAGGCTCCTAGAGTAGTTAAGTTTAAAGAGGCAGACAGAAGAATTGTGGCTGCCAGTGGCGATGGGGAATGGTGATTTGTAGTTTAATGGGTACAGAATTTTAATTTTGCAAGATGATAAGAGTTCTGGAGATTGGTCACACAACAATGAAAATGAACTTAACACTACTGAGCTATACACTTAAACATGACTAACATGGTAAATTTTGTGTTGTGTGTATTTTATCACAATTTTTTAAAAAGAGGGGAAAAAAGAAGAAAAACATTTCCCTGATTAGAGGATATTAAAAAAATAAAACCCCTCAGATAAAGTCAAAAAGTCTCCTTTAGCCAACCACTTTAATGATTTGGCATATATCCTTCTAGACATTTTATCATACATATCAATAATATATGCATATCATATACATTTGTTTTTACTATTATGAATCAGATCTTTTCTTCCATTATATCATCTAACAGGTTATTGCTGCTATTGTATAAAAGAACTGCTGATTCTGCTTTTTTTGCTGAGGAAGATTTGCCCTGAGCTAATATCTGCTGCCAATCTTCCTCTACTTTAGATGTGGGTTGCCACCTCAGCACGGCCACCGACAACTGGTGTAGGTCCATGCCCAGGAACCAAACCTGGGCCGCTGAAGCAGAGCACACCAAACTTAACCACTAGGCCACTGGGGGCTGGCCCCAAGAACTACTGATTCTTAAAAGATTTATTTTGAATACAATCACCTTTCTGAACTCTTGTTAGCTCCAACAGTTTTTTTTTAAATTGCTTCTCTTGGATCTTGTAGGAAGACCTATCTATGTATAAATAATGACAATTTTGTCTCTTGCTTTCCAACATTTATACTCCTATTCCTTTTTGTCTTATTTCATTGGCTGGATCCTTTGGAAAAATATCAATGGCAGTAGGCATTTTCAATCTTCTAACTGTTTTTTTTTTAAGAAGATTAGCCCTGAGCCAAGATCCACTGCCAATCCTCCTCTTTTTGCTGAGGAAGATTGGCCTTGAGCTAACATCTGTGCCCCCCTTTCTCTACTTTATGTGTGGGACGCCTGCCACAGCATGGCTTGATAAGCGGTACATAGGTCCGTGCCCAGGATCTGAACCTGTGAACCCCAGCCCGCCACAGCAGAGCGTGCGACCTTAACTGCACTGCCACCAGCCCGCCCTTGCAACTGTTTTTTTTTTTTTTTAAAGGAAAATTTGGGTGAGTTTATTCTGAGCTGAAATCTGAGGACCATGGCCCGGGGCCTTTCTTCCCGAAGGAAGAAAGGGCATCAAAGAAGCAAGGTATAAAGAGTGGTTATATACCCCCACACAGGACGTTTCACATATGATTGAAATGTCCCTCCCACAATAGTCACAAGATTGCCCTGTCAGCACAGCGCTTGATGGACACAGCAGGTAGTGGGTCTGCTATCTCAGAGGGCATAGCAGGAGGCAAGCCTATTGTCTCCAGCTGGGTGGTCACAGGTGAGCACAGCAATCAGTTCCTAGCCTAAGGAAAGATGCTTAATCCTTAAGGAGATGCCAACGTTGGGAGGGGGAGGGAAGTTGCACCTTTATCTCAAGAGCCTTTGTTCTTGCCATAGTGAATATCTAAAGCAGATATACAATGCATGCTCAACAGCCATGGTCAGGCCCTTTTGGAAAGACAAGGTCAGGCCAAATTAGGTTTATACCAAATGGCTTCCTCATATTCTCCAGTATATGCTATTTGCAACTGTTTTTTAATGAGAATACTTTAGTGTTTCATCATTGTGCATCATCTTTCCTTTGGTTTCTGACAAATATTCTTTATCGCATTAAGAAAGTTCCTTATTTTTTATCTAGAATGGACACCAAACTTTGTCATTTAACAAAAATATGGTTTTTCTTCTTCAACTTACTAATTTAATGAACTACACGAATAGCATTCCTAATGTTGAGCCATCCTGGCATTCCTAGAATATAAACCATGCTTTGAACACTAAGCAGGATACAAAAGTCCTAACCATTTTCTTTACTTACAGTGTTTTTCAGATTTTGTTCTTAGGATTATTCCAGTCTCATAAAATAAGCTGGAAACATCTCTTTTTTTCCATACACTTTGGAAGAGCTTAAATGATAAGGAAACAATCTGTACCACAAAGGTTTGTTAAAACAAAATTTATAAACCTTCGGGCCCATTGACTTTTTTGGTGAAACAGGGAGTGTAAATTTTTTAAAAGTCTGCCTCAATATATCTTTATTGTTATTGATCTACTTAATTTTCTTCTTTTTAATATATTTTAATAATTTGCATTTTATTGCATTATAAATTTATTTGATTTTCCATTTCTTCTAGGCTACAACTTCCTCTAAAGTAGAGGGTCATAAAAACTAGCACATAGTAGGATACACACATACATACACACATAATAGATTATATGTTCTAGATATAGATAGATATGTCTATCATACATCAACATAAGTGATGAGACCAGGAGCACAGAACTGCTCCCGCAATGGGCTAGTTAGTGTCACATTATCTCTATTCCCTACATTGACTGTATCTCTAGCTCTAGTGAGGATATTCTCAAACTTAGCCACAAAAGAGAAATACACATGAACCTGAATGATTCAATCCCGAACCAGCTCCCAGGTGGCTCCCAGGAGTAGTACATTACCATATCCTTCTGGTGCAAATACAAACTGTTACAGCCTTTGCAGAAAGAAATCCAGAACTATCTATAATATTAAAATATATATACCCTTTGACCTAGCAATTCCATGCCTGGAAACCTATCATAAAGAAATCAAAGCACAAATACATAAAGATAAATAGGGAGGTAATGCAGTAGTATTTATAATGGGGGGGGAAAACCCAGAATGAAGTGAATGTCTATCGAAGGCGGGATAATTGAATAAATTACAGCAGATCTACACCACAGAATATTATGCAGTAAATAAAGAAAATGAATTAGCTTTACACTACTTGACTTAGAAGGAT
Source organism: Equus caballus (assembly GCF_041296265.1). NCBI lineage: Eukaryota > Metazoa > Chordata > Mammalia > Perissodactyla > Equidae > Equus > Equus caballus. The sequence continues at coordinate 20,640,663 of NC_091694.1, read as the reverse complement.
TTACATGATATAATATTAAACGAAAAAAAGCAAGATACAGAGAAGTAACCCCATTTAAATAATGTGTGTGTGTGTGTGGCCAGCCTGGTGGCATAGCGGTTAAGTCCACATGCTCCACTCTGGCAGCCCAGAGTTTGCAGGTTCAGATCCTGGGCGCGGACCTAGCACTGCTTGTGAAGCCGTGCTGTGGCAGCATCCCACATAAAATAGAGGAAGATTGGCACAGATGTTACCTCAGCAATAATCTTCCTCAAACAAAAAGAGAAAGATTGGCAACAGATGTTAGCTCAGGGTGAACCCTCGCGCACACACACACAACAATAATAATAATAATATGTGTGTGTGTGTCTATTTTCCACAGTTTATATGAGCCTGGACTGGAGAAATGTATGAAAGGATATATACCAGACTATTAATTTGGTTTCTTGGGAAGAGACAATAAAGAGAGGGATTGAGCAACATTTCAGATTTTTTTTAAAACTATTCCTTCTACTTTTCTGTAATGTTTTTGTTTTGTTTTGTTTTTTTTAAAGATTGGCACCTGAGCTAACATCTGTTGCCAATCTTTTTTTTTCTTCTTCTTCTCCCCAAAGCTTCCCCAGTACATAGTTGCTTTCTGGTTGTAGGCCTTCTGGTTGTGCTATGTGGGACGCCACCTCAGCATGGCTTGAACAGTGGTGCCATGTCTGCGCCCAGGATCCAAACTGGCGAAAGCCTGGGCTGCTGAAGCGGAGCACACGAACTTATAACCACTTGGCCACAGGGCTGGCCCCAATAATGTGTTAATTAAAGTAAAAAAAAAAGTGAATGCATTACATACTCAGGAAAAAAATTAAGTTATTTTTATTGTATAAAATAAAAAACCCCAAAACACCCACTTCTGTCCTGGTGGTCAGTGTACATCCTAGCGACTGTATAGAGCAAGCGCATCTTTGCACACAAGAAGGAAAGCACATCCCCAACAGCACTGTGCTTCTTCCCAGGTCTCACCTGGGCTGCAGTGGCTGCAGTCTGGAGGAGGCGGGACTCTTCCCACAGGCATCGGGCCACAATTCGGGCAATCTCCATTGGCTTCTCGAGATACCTGCTCTGTAAGTAGGAGAGAAAGAGAATGAAAAGCTGCAGTACACTATGGAAATGTGGACCAAACTCTGCTAACTTCCTCATAAACTAAGGAAAGCATTACATTTACTACACAAAACAACAGAAGGAAGGCCTCAGAGTCTGGCTGCAATCAGTGGGAGACAAAGGGAAGAAGAGAAGAAAGGCAGTCATGATGAGCTGTACTTCTGGGAGAGAAGGCACGGCAGTCTGAGTTTCTGGATGATACGTTATCCTGGTCTTATAGGGAAGTCACCAGCTTTGTCAAGGGGCATCCAATTATGGTCAAACCTTTAACATTTAAGAGTAAGAGTCTTCTTCCTATGAGGGGACCTAGTTATAATCATGTTATTAACATGCTAACATAATGATTAACATAACAATCACGTTCTTACTTCAACTCACCAAAGAAGTGAATCTCAGGTAATGATGCTCACGGTGAGTACACAGAGATTTGAGAAAAGGCTAATTATTTCTCCTTTGAGAATTACCAAATAAATTCTCATCATCCAAATGAGAAAAGAAATACTTCCAGGAAAGAAAGCTAAAACTCTAGTCTGCAGGTTCAGTTTCTCCTCCACTCAGTTTCTCATCCCACCTGAAGGAACTGCTTGATTCTTCGCAGATTGTGCTGATAGAGGACGTTTGACTCTTGGAGGAAGCGGCTGTACTGCTGGTCAATCTCACCCAAGAGATTATGAAACACCAAAGTGGCATGTGATTCTTTGCTGGCCGCATACGCCCTAGGAAAAGGAAGACAGACAAAGAATGATTCTGAAACCCATACACACACACACGCAGAGAAATCACCACCAAGAAGGAGGCAAGGCAAACCCAATGCTTTAACCTAGTCATCCTTCTAGAGTCATCGTGCTCAGCAACAATAAATATCATCAGTTTAATAGTTATTATCAATTATTCCAGATATTATTAGCCACTGTCATAGTCTATACTTATAAAATAATTTGAGTGAAATGGACAAATATGCTGTTTTGCTTTAAATTCTCAGTCAACTCTATGGTCAGATTATTAGTAGCCAATAAGCAATCCCAGGCTAGGATGGCCTATCTCCAATATCTCTGAATCATTTCCCTGGCCCCTCACCAAATTCTGGCAAAACTAGGTCACAGGCCTGAATTAAACCAAAATTAATAGGTGGATCTGAATACATTAAAGTGAAGCAAGTATTTGTTGGAATTCTGTGTCATTGTCTCCTCTATGAACGAGCCTATTTCTCTTATTCTGTGTCTCTTTCCTTTAATTAAAGGGGAATCAGAAGTATGGACCCAAACTTCTACCCATGACAGAATTCTCATTCAGACAAAAAATATTTGTAGCACATCCCTGAAGTGTCAAAACACACAGAGGATCTCACCAAGGAAATGAAATCCAAATCAGCATTGAAAACATCTACCACCAAGAAGGCATTTCTTTTTTTTTTTTTTTTTTTTGAGGAAGATCAGCCCTGAGCTAGCTACTGCCAGTCCTCCTCTTTTTGTTGAGGAAGCCTGGCCCTGAGCTAACATCCGTGCTCGTCTTCCTCTACTTTATATGTGGGACGCCTACCACAGCATGGCGTGCCAAGCCGTGCCATGTCCTCACCCAGGATCCAAACCGGCGAACCCTAGGCCGCCAAAGCGGAACATGCACACTTAACTACTAGTGCCACTGGGCTGGCCCCCAAGGAGGCATTTCAATGCGACAAAAGACAGCTGCACTCCTAATATAGAAAATGTTTATACAAGACTAAGAGTAGCTCTTTATCTCCTGATCTCTTTTACCCCATCACCGGTACCCATAAGTTTTTTGATGAAATAGTTAGCAAAGAGTTAAGCTAAGGCAGATCATGTCTCTTGACTTAAACCAAAACCTAACAATTTGTCGAGTTTCTCAGAAAGGACTTACCAATCTTGACTCTCAATCCAAGGGGCCAGAAATTGCCGCAGCTCCATCGGGAAGCTGTCACTGTACAGCTGATGGAGCTGCTCCAGGTACCGGGTGTCGAGCTGCTGCAGCTGATTCCATTGGGCCATCCTGCCGGAATCAGGGGTCCCAACTGTAAAGCAAAGTGTTTACAGGGTCACTACAAGCCCTGGTATGGGTAAACAATCTAGAAATACCCCATCTACCCAACACAGGCATCAGATCTGTGATCAGGGATAAAGATGCTTTGGAAAGGATCCTGTATGTTTTTTTCCAGTTTAGAACAATACATACACATTCACAAAATCTACCTCTGGAATCACATCACAGCTTCTTCTAAACTGGGATGACAACGCAGGCAAGATGACAAGTTCTAGAATCCATTATCAACCAGAGGTATGTGAAGAGGAAAAATGACTTAACTTCCAGATTTCCATGTCCTCATCTATAAAGTAGAGATCATAAGTGCCACCCCTCAAGGCTGCTGAGATGGTATTTCTAAAGCACCCAACTCAGTGCCTAGCACACAACAGATGATCAACGGATGTCAGCTTCTTTCTTTCTACCCTACACCCCTTTTAGGTGAACTTGGATGTACATACAGTAAACCTGAACTAAAAGCAAAACATGAGATGTGGATGTTCAGGGAGAACAGACAGCTAATTCCAAGACTACAGATTTAAAAGTACAAGCAAGGATCTGCCTGGGATTCTCCTACTCAGTGAAAAGTAATTTTGTCTTTTAAATTTCTCAGTCTGGGATGAGAAAGAAGAGAAGGTAAACACCAAGCACAGAAGTTGTCCCCAAGTTCATGAACACCCCGGAGAAGTGCTCAGGTCTGAGAAACCAACCTGGCTAATCATCTTTAGTCCTCTTTCTGAATAGCTTGGGTCATGAAAATATCAGTACAGACCGCGGAGTCTTAAGAAGTTGTAAAAATAACTACGAGTAATAGCCAAAGACTAAGATATGTACAGATCAAAGTATACTGAGATGGTTCTTTCTTTTTTAAATATTTATTTTTCCTTTTTCTCCCCAAAGCTCCCCAAAACTGAGGAAGACTGGCCCTGAGCTAACACCTGTGCTTATCTGCCTCAACTTTATATTGCGGGTCCTTCTAGTTGTGGTATGTGGGACGCCGCCTCAGCATGGCTTGATGAGCAGTGCCATGTGCGCACCCAGGATCCGAACCGGTGAAACCCTGGGCCGCCGAAGCAGAGCGTGCGAACTTAACCACTCGGCCACGGGGCTGGCCCACTGAGATGGTTCTTTGGGATAGTGAGAACATTTCATGAAAGTTTGAATACACACAAACATATAGACTTAACTAGAGTTCTTGATTTATTTCTCAAAGAAGGCATGAAGAAGCACTTAATTACTGGCCCTTTGACAAAAATGGCTCGGCAAACTGGTGACAAAACCAACAGGTGTTCCACTCTCAAAGCAGCAAGTTTAATGGTGGCTAAGTGGTTCAGGATCAGGTTTTGTTACAGAACCTGAGAGGGCTGTGCTACAGCTGTCCCTCCCTCTTTTGGGGGAACAGACACAGAATACCCCCCTTGCTACTACAAAGATGGCATCAATTGGTCGGGCTCTCAAGCACATATTCAGGAAAGCACAGGTAGTACCTTCCCAGCAGTCTGTTACATTGAATAATTAACAATCCAAGGCAGCATTATCCATTAGAAATGTAATGCAAGCCACACACGTAATCTTAAATTTTCCAGTAGCCATACTAAAAAAGAAAAAAATACAGGTAAAATTAATTTTAATTATAAATTTCACATAACCCAATATATCCAAAATGTTACCATCTCAACATGAAATCATACAAAAATTGTTAATGTGGGGCCACCCCGGTGGCGCAGTGGTTAAGTTCACACGCTCTGCTTCTCAGCGGCCCAGGGTTCACCAGTTCGGATCCTGGGTGTGGATATGGCACTGCTTGGCACGCCATGCTGTGGTAGGCATCCCACATATAAAGTAGAGGAAGATGGGCATGGATGTTAGCTCAGGGCCAGGCTTCCTCAGCAAAAAGAGGAGGACTGGCAGTAGCTAGCTCAGGGCTGATCTTCCTCAAAAAAAAAAAAAAAAAAATGTTAATGAGATGCTTTCCATTCTTCTTTTAGTACTAAGTTTTCTAAATCTGGTGTGTACTTTACACTTATAGCACAGATCTAAGGTATTTTCCCTCCTCAGGTAGCAAAGGCTTAAATTCCACTGGTAGAAAAGTTCAGTAAAGCAAAGAAATGAGATTGCCAGAATGAGGTATTTGCCCCATTATATGGAAGATCATGTTAATTTCCAATAACATTAGAGGAGGATAAGTAAGTTTCCTGGGTGCTTGGGATTTTTCTTTTTTTTTTTTTTTTAACACTGCCTTCCTTTCTCTTAGGTACCTCCCAAACATTTCCAGCTACGATTTCTTTGTAGTTACCTGCCTCCTCCCCATCTCCCACCCCAAGACCAACCTGCCACACAACCAAGGCTGCTTGGGCAATGGTACAGGTACATTTTATTTTTTTTATTATTATTAATTTTTTTGAGGATTAGGCCTGAGCTAACATCCATGCCCATCTTCCTCTACTTTATATGTGGGACGCCTGCCACAGCATGGCTCTTTGCCAAGCAGCACCATGTCTGCACCCGGGATCCGAACCAGCGAACCCCGGGCCGCCGAAGAGGAATTTGCAAACTTAACCGCTGCACCACTGGGCCCCAAACAGGTACATTTTAAACACTGGCTGGAATGAAAGCAATAGCTGAAGCGTGTGCTACAAGCTGGAGCATTGTAACCATGGCATGTATTACCCTCAATAAGAAATTAAAGGCCATTAGAACTCTGACAACATTCGCATTAAGGCCAAGTTAAAATCTCCCTCATAGGCTAAAAGCATCAGTCAGGATCTCAGGACCTGATGCATATAGAAATCTCTACAGTATGTCAATTGATATAGCTTCTACTGCTTGTGAATGTACTGAAACTCTAGACCTACCATACCATATTGAAACATGGCAGCCACTAGCCACACGGGGCTATTGCGCTGGAAATGTGGCTGGTTCAAACTGAGATATGCTGTAAGTGTAAAATATACACTGGATTTTGAAGACTTAGTACTAAAAAGAAGTAAAATATCTCACTAATATTGAAATAATAACATTTTAGATATATTGGGTTAAATAAAATACATTTTCAAAATTAGTTTCACTCATTTCTTTTTGCTTTTAATGTGGCTACCAGAAACTTTAACATTACATATGGACTTGCATTCTATTTTCATTGGACACTACCGCTATAGACTATGTAACCAAAAAGCTATGGTTCTTCTAATCAAGGATTTAAAGAAAAAGACACCCACTTTTCATAATAAACTCCAGTGCTATAAATTAATAAAAAATAGACTAATTATTTAATTGCTCATCTTACTGTAAGATACAAATGCAGAGCCATCACAGTCTTCTCCCTGAAGTTCCAAGTTAAAGCCATAAAGCAGCAACACACTAGACTCGGTGCTCAATTATAGGTTAACGCTGGGGTCATACATGAATATTTGTATTTTCAAATTAACGTACCATTAAAAATTACAAGTTGTTGGAAATTTTCCAATTCACTTCTAGTCTATAACTCAGAAGGTGTTTTGTTGTTGTTGTTGTTTTGGTTTTAAGTTGGGGTTTTAGTTAGTTTTAATAAGTAGTACAATAATTGTGCTATTTCTTAAACCAGAAACCAAATAGTGATCTCCTTACCCGCTGCTTAGCTACAAACCATATCCAACTAACAGGAGTCACAGGGCAATCAGGCCGGCTCTTCATAAGAACTGCATATCCTTAAGAGAGCCCCAGCCAAACTGTTTAGGGAAACCATTGCCAACTAGCTCTGTGGTAAGTGTTTCACTGGAAAAACATTTTAGAAGAGCCCACTTTATTTCACAATCTCAATTCTGGTTTTTCAAATTACAAATTAATGTGAAGAATTCCACTATGTTCCAAGTAAAGTATTTCTTATCTACAGAATAATTCTAAGACTGCGACTCAACAGTCACTTTCACTGACCTCCAGAACACAGAAAGTGATTTGCGCAACAATTTGAGTGCTGCGTACCATTCTGGCCCTCAACTCTGCACAGGAGAGAAGTCAGTTCAAGCCCACAGCGGTGGGCTTAGGGCAGAACTCAGACCTTAATTCTCTCAAGGTGTTTACTACGTTTATGTTAGCAGATAGTGAATGAAAGGTAAGTATGATCCTGGTTTCTACAACTGAAGAGAAAAGAAAAATAAAAATGAAACAGCAACTCACCAAAGATTTTCTGGACTTTTCAAAACAGGAATTTCTCAACCCCTTGGGGATAATTTACCAACAACAAGTCATAAAGCAAACAACTATTGTCTGATGGGGAACTTATTACTGTAAAGATCACTAAAAAAGGTGGTTCAAAGTCACAGTTCTCATTTGTATACTTCAATCTAAAGAAACCAAGGGATGCTGAGAAACCCAAGTGAGGACCACTTATAGTGACCACATACTCATTCCATCATTTCATAGAACTTCTTTTTAAATTAAGACGTATTTCACATCCTTGTACCAGTGGAGTTACGATAGGGGTGAGGGAGTGAAGGGCGAAAGTGAGGAGCGGGAAGAAAACCAGGTGCAAACAATAATCCAGAACAGAAAGTGATCTAAAGATACTTTCTGTTCCACTTTGCAAGGTGTCATAAGACTTTTCTTTGGGTGGCAGCCATAATCTATATTAGAAATACCTATGTTTTAAACAGAGCATACTTGTATTTTATCTGTTGCCCACATTAAAAGCTCCTCTTTGTTGTCAGGAAAGGTCCAGCAACTAAGGCCAATCAAACTAGAAAGTAACATAGAAATACATTTGCGCTAACTTCTATAGAAACCAGTTCTTTTAAGAAGACACTTTAAAAAGATTATAAAAGTAACAATGTGCACTGTGGAAAACTTGGGGGGAAACCTCAAAAGATAAAATCACCCATATCCTACCATCCCACTCTCTAGCAAACACTTGACATATTGGTGTAATTCCTTTTAATCTATCTCAAGTGTATATATATATATATATGTTTTATTACTTTGTAAAAGTTGGCATCATAGTATTTTTACAGCTTTGTATCCTCTTTTAAAAATTTATTATATAGTAAACATTTTTCTATACAAAGAGATTTTTGTTTAAAGCCCGAAAAGCAACTATTTGGTTTCTATTAGCGCTTTCAATATAATCCTGCTAATCCCATTGAGGGCCATAGAATTTATTTTTTTATATTTACAAGCTCCAATTTATTTGTGCCCACCATACCACATTTCAGAAATAATATGAGGTAGCTGCAAACTCCTTAAAGTAAATTAGGGAAGTGAGAAAATGAGAAAAAGTAAAAGTCAATAAATGGTAGACAAAGACACTCAACCTTCATGAAATTTTCACTGTAGGATAAATGTGTATGAAGAGCAGGGAAGTCACATTTGACTATTACAGCTTTAACTATTTAACCAGTGATAATTTAACCATTCATAATTACTCTAGACATTAAGACTGTGGAATTTCAAATTTAAAAAAGGTAATTCAAAATAAGTACACTTGTATCATAAACATATAACTGCATTGCTTACAAACCCAAATAGTACCCTTATTAAGGTTCAAGACCAGATGTTTGCCTTCTCAATAAGTCTATATATAAATCTAGTTTTGATTTCGTAAAAAGACAAAAAATTAACACTTGAGTGCCCAAACTATACTTATTGTAATATTCAAATATACTCAATTACAAATAATAGGATTTTCTTTAAAGTCAGAAACCAACTCTTCCTCGCAAAAATGGACATTGAGATATAAGAGAATTTGAACTACAGTTCCCTACTAAGGTGGCAAAATTGAATATATGAAAGAAGTACTAAATTACTGGGGCCTAGAGCTCAGAGAAATGAGGGAAAGAACAGATTTTAATGACACTCTGGAGTACTCTCAACCCAAAAAACTCTACTATCCCTCATTCTTCTGATCTCACTTTAATTCTTCTTGGAAGAGTTCAAGACTCTTGAGCCAAGCACATTATTTTTTCCATTCCAAATCCTAACATGCATATAAGGTCTTATCACTAGCACTACCTTTGTATAGTTATCTAATTTATATCCAGAAATATAGAGAACAAAATGTGTCAGATTTACAGTAAACTTTAAGAGGTGGAGACTACCAGGAATATGAACAGCAAAAATGAAAGAAAACCTAGTGCTCTGATCCATGAAGGGCAATCAGGATTTTTAGAAAAGAACTACCCCAAATCTAGTGCTCAACCAGCTATCTTTGAGAAAAAGATTCTGAAAACTATAAATTACCAAGACCTCTTACTATTTCAAATCTAATAATGTTAAGGAATTAAACAAACACACTGATGCTTTCTCTATACCTGATTTGGGACAGGCACCATATCTGAAGTATTTCAGATTAAAGGAGCAAGAACCAACAAACATAATGCCCTCTAAATTGAAAGTAACACAACCAGACATGTTTTGTCAATTACTGATTGCGCAGTTTATGGTTAAAGCCGCCTGAGAACAGGTCTGACTCTAGATAAAAACCACAAAACTGACCAAATTTGTGCGTCACACAGCCTCCCACTTTGTGATACTTCCACTCTCTCAACCAGACACACTCCTCTGAAGCACGGTGGTGTGAGGCCAAGGACACAGGAGAGTTTACACTGGATGGGCCTGGGTGCAAACCCTGCCTGTCATTTATCAGCTATTTGTTTGGAGGACACTACTTGACTACTGAACAGGGTTCTTCTTCAGTAATATGGGGAAGTATTCCTCTTTTGAAGCATTGTTGTAAAAGTTAAAAAAATAATGGGTGTACAGCATCCGTCCCATTCGGGACAGGGTATGCCTTACTGCTGTAATGCTCCTCCCCCTCCCCAACACCAGGCAACTCTTTCATCAACATTTCTTATCTAAATCCACTTCCTCAATGCCCTGGGAAACATAGATTAATTCATCAGATTAGTCATGTTAAATGATAATGCCAGCTTTCCCTGCTATGTAAAATGCATGCATTTTAATGGGCCTTTGTATCATATCCCGAGGGAGGGAGTTAGTAATGCTGGGATTTGGTGTATGTGTGTACAGGGAGAAGAGGAGGACAGGAGGGTTGGGTGGTGCCCTGATCAAGTATCTCCATACATAGTTCACCTAAGGATAGCTCCAGGTCCTAGAAGGACTAAAGGTGAAAACACTAACTGATATCCAAAACAAAGAAAAGATGAAAAATAAGAACCTTGGTTTAAGAGCAGTCCAAATGATTATCACTAATGTTTATATAGCATTTACTGTGTGTCTGTTTTAAGCACTTGACATATATTTACTTACTCATTTCATCCTCACAACAACTCTACGAGATAGATACTATTTTTATCCCTATTTAACAGAAGAAACTGAAGCATGGAATTTTAAGTGATTCACCCAAGGTCATACAGGTAATAAAGGCATGGTGCTGGAATCAATCCCAATAGCCCGTTTTCAGAATTCCTGCTCTTAACCACTATGCTAGAATGGGAGATTTTACTGATTTTTAAGTAACCCATGAGTCAACCATGATCCCAAGACAATGTGATCTTACGGTACTTTAACAGACATATATAGTGTTGGAATTAAAGGATCTATTAGTCCTGCTGTAACTGGCCTACATCTAGAATGGTATTCTTATTGTACCACAATTTCAATGGTGCAATAAAACCCAAACACATTCAGGGTGGGGCAGTCAGGGTATGAGGAGTCCAAGAAGTTGAACGTTTTGCCCAGTAAGAAGACTTGAAGAACAGGAAGTGGGGTTAGGAGAGAAGAAGATAAATTACAGAAGAGTGGCTCTTCAGATAGTCGGAGATCTGGACATGAAAGGGGAAATCACTCCAGAACCAGAATCTGTTTCCTCACAACATCTATTCCCGAATTCTGCCCTCTGGAGTAATTCCCTCTGTATGCAGAGGTTCCCCACCCTGGCCGCTGATTAGAACCACAAGGGCAGATATTTAAAAATAAATAAACAAACAGAGATAAACAGAGATACTTGGCTCAGGGTGGGAACCAGGTTGTGATATTGAAAAGCTCCTAGGATGATGCTAATGTGCGGCCAGACTGAGAACCTCAGAATAAGAGCAGAGATCAGGGCTCAACTCTGAATGCACATCAGAATCACCTGAGGGGCTCTTAGATGCCAGATGCTGATTCTTACTCCAGATGTACTGAATATTAATCTCCAGAGATGGGGTCCAGGCAGCTGGAATGAAGCAGAACACTGTAGAGATGCATAAGGAGACTACAGCAGGAGATGAGGCTGGAGAAGGCTCTCATGTAAGCCATACTAAGAAATAGGAACTCTCATCCAAGGGCAATAAGGAGGTCTGAAAAGTTATGAGCAGACAAGTGACAAGTGACAATTTGATCTACATTTCAGAAAGATTCCTCAGGCTGCAATAATCAAGGTGAGAGACGGCAGTGGCCTGAACTTGGATAGCAGCGTCAGAAATGTTTTGAAGCTGACATCTTCCAGAGATATTAAAGAGGGAGATGTGACAGGGTTTGGTGACTTGCTGAAGGGCAAAAGAGGGGTAAGGGACAACCTCCCAGGTTCCTATTGCACTTGGTGCTCAAACAGAGGTTAAATGTTCACCCTGAGAAATGTCACAGGAGTAATTCCAGTATCGGTAGGACAACTGGGCCAGATGGCCTCTAAAGACTGTTCAGTCTATAAATTACAATCAGGCTCGATTCCCTCAAGACATTAAGGTTACTGCAATCCAAGAACAAATGCTGCAGTAATAGTAAATTGATATTTAACAAAAAAAGTCCAGGGTTACTAAAAAAGTCCAGGCTATTCCCCTACTTAAAACCCCAGAGATGACTTTGCATTGTTCTTAGGCTGAAAAACAAAATATGTAACATTAAGACAGAATAATGTGCTCAGAGCATGGGTCCTGGAGCCACAATCCCAGACTTGAATCTTGGCTCCACCACTTAGATGGATGTGAGCTAGTGTCAGGTTACTAGCCCCTTTGTGCTTCTGTTTCCTCATCTGGAGATGAGGAAGAAGGGGGGAAATAGGACTTACCTCACAGGGTCGCTGTAAGAACTAAACGAGTTAACATACACAATCTTAGTGTTGTCAATGTAAGTAGTGTCAATGTGACTGACAGCGCGGCTAGCCCTGTCTTTCTTGCCTCAGTTGGCCTCAGCCTGCTAGCTGAAGTCCCGACACTCAGTCTGCTCTTCTTTCAGTTGCTCAAAAATACCAAGGCCTCCCACCACAGATGGTCCACATGCCTTCCTTCTATCACCATCACCATCGCTTGGACCCGAGCACCATGACTCCATAGCTTGCACTCCGCTGGATTGCCAGCTCCATGAGGGCAGGAAAAGCCTTGGCTTTTGCTCACTAGTGTGTCCTCCCTCTCCCCTGCCAGGATCCAGTAGAGAGCTCAGCTCATAATGGGTGCTCAAAAAATATGTATGGAATGAATAAACCGCAGGTATGAACTACAACTACACTGAGTGAGCCAGATTCTCCCAGGCGAGGACACTGCATCCACGAAGACGAGTCTGAGGAGCAGACTACCTCTTTTCGGTTTTGCTGTTAGAAAAATTCAAGGATGAGTCAGTGACCTTCCAACAAGAGTAAAGCAGCACTCCCCCAGCTCAAAAACATACGCTAACTTCTCACTGTCCAATTCAAAAACTTTACCCCTGGCTGAGGCTCCCCAACTCAGTCAATTTTGGCCACCTCCAGCTCCTCTCTCCAGCCTCAAGATAACTTTAAAAAATATCCTGTCTTTCATCAAGTCAACTTATCTCCCGTCACCCCTGCCCCCCAAAGACTTTGCTTCTTTCTCACAGATGTCCTTGCCTAAAACATTTTTCCCCTTGGTGGCATTATATGTCCCTTTCCTTCTCTGTTGGAGAGGCTTTCCCTAACCACCGCTCTGGTCCAATCACTGCTTTAACTCTGAATGCCCACAGCCCTTACATATGAGGCTGAGGCTTTTCCTTGTTTTGATTCCATCTCCTCCATTTGAGGAGGAGCTCTCTGCTGGCAACCCTCTTTGCATCCTTCTGATCTAGAGCTTCCAACCAGATCTTAGATTTAGGACATCAAACCAACATTTCCTTTACTCACATTTGCACACACACATAAATACCACCTCCACGGCAAAAGTTGCTACTCAATAGTTACTGATGGTCATAGTACTTAAAAGCATTAAAAGCACGGCACTAATATGGCAACTGCATCTAGGAAAACAAGATTAGCTCTACCCTGCGTGATTGGTTACCTAGAATTTGGAGGTTTTTCTGGAGAGAAGCAAAGCATTCTCCCAATGAGCTGTGAATGCTAAGGGACTCGCCCTCATAGGAATCAGAGGTGGGCTGCCAATTTTTTAAAACAGGAGTACAGCCCTTGAGAAACAATTGTAGGTTGGGCAAGCAAATCATCACATCAAAATTTCCAGGCTTGAAGGCAACTGAAGGGAGGAGAAATTCCTGGAAAAAGCCTGTGGGTACGGTTATCCTTGGCCAAAGCCCAAACAAAAGAGTCATAAAAGTATCTCCCAATCTAGAATGCTATGTAAGTTACTAATATTCTTTTAAGTCAGGCAACTGAAACAAAGCAGAGAAAGGGAACTTAAATTTCAGAATCTCGATGTCACAGACCCACGATATACTCCGCACTTATCGAAGAGAAAGAAGAACCTTTTCTCAAACTTATTCAGGTCACTTTCCTTATAAGAGAGATTAAGGTAATCCTGGTCACATGCCATGCAGCTATGTATAATTGGGGCTAAGAATCCATATCCGTGGATCCTGTGTTGAACTCCTTCCTTCAAAGTAAATATGGTTTGGGCAGAACCTCAAATTCAAAGGGTATTTGTGGTGGTTGTAAAATGTGGCCCCAAATTCTTTGATACTCTTCCCATTGACAGAAGGGATCTTTGTTCCCTCCTCTTGAATCTGGCTAAGCCCGTGACTGCTCTCACCAACAGAGTATGAGGGAAGTGTTCATACGCAACTTCCAAGGCTATGTGCTTCCATATGATTCTCTTGGAAGGCTCATTCTCCAGAACCCAGCCAACATCCTGTGAGAAGCCCAAGAAAGAAGATGCCACGTGGAGGTATTTGGTCTACAGTCCCAGCTGAGATCAGCCTTTGACTCATCTCAGCCCAGGCCCAGCTATGTGAATGAAGCAGACTCCAGATGATGACTGCCCCCAGATGGTCAAGTCTTCCCAGATGAGGCCCCAGACACTGTGGAGCAAAGACCAGCCATCCCTGCTGTGCCTATCTGAATTCCAGCCCACAGAATCTGTGAGCACAATAAGATGGGTGCTGCTTTATGCCACCAAATTTGAGATGGTTCATTGCATTTGGTGACTGGAACATTTCTAACACAGTGATGAAATACTGTCTTTATAGAAAGTCCAACTTGTTTGAGAAAAGAATTCGTAGTTTTAAAGGAAAAGGCTTTGCTGTTAAAACTTTTAATAGTAAACATCTTCTTTCCCTCTATGCACTCACATTCTGATTCATCCAGTCCCATTCTTTCAAAATAATATCTATACACTGACAGTCTCCACATTTCCATCTCCAGCCCCATCCTCTCACAAACTCCAGAGTGTATATCCAACAGCCTACTTGATATCCCTACTTGGATATCTAACAAGCATCTCAAACTTCACATGCCCAAAATAACTCCTTCGTTAAAAACTTCTCCCAGACAGCTTCCTCTCCAATCTTCCCTATTTTAGCAAACGGTAACTCCATTCTAGCACCTACTCAAGCTAAAAACCTTGAAAATAAGTCTTGACTCCAGTCTCTCTCTCTCCTCCTTCTCCTTCCTCCCTCTCTCCTCCCACATCCAATCCATCAACAAATCCTGTTGGCTCCACTTTCAAAATGTCTCTAGAATGTGAGCACTTCTCCTCCCTTCTGCTGCTACAATCTTAATCCAAGCCACCATCATCTCTGACCCAGACCTACTGCACTGAACTCCGAACCAGTCTTGCTCTCCCCTTTGTCCCTCCACCGTCAACTCTCCACGTTACAGATTGTTTCAAAACACAAGTCAGATCATTTCATTTCTCTGCTCAAAATCCACACAGAAAAAAAATCCAACTCCTGCCACAGCCCACAAGTAATCCATTTTGCCCCCGATGGCTCTCTGACCTCCTTTCCTGTGCACTCCCCTTTGCTCACACCTGTCTCCTTTCTGCTCCTGGAACCCACCATGCTCATTTCTGCTCCATGCCTCTTGCACTTTCTTCTCTGCCTAGAAAGCACTTCCCCTAGATAGCTACCTCTCTCACTTCATTCAGGTCTCTGCACAAATGTCCCTCGATACCACTCTATCTAAAACCACATATCTACCACTGCTGTATTTTTCTTCACCATACTCATCACCCTCCAGTATACCATATATTTCTTTCAAATCTCCTTCCTCCACCACCTGCTAGGGACGTAAGCACCATAAAAACAAAGACTTGTTTCTGCTCAGTGCTGCTTTCCCAGGACCTATAGATGCCCAAATATGCAGTGAATAAATGAATGAAAAGTAAAAAAGTTTAAAAAAAAAAATCTGTAACATGCTTTTAACATGGAGAAGACTGAATTACCTCGAGCTAACTGACTTCATACAATGGCAGAAACCGGTCTTTCTCAAACATGCAAATTTACTGTAAGTGACAAAGCAAATATACAAAGTTTCCCAATAGAATAATTTATATTAAAATGTAAACCTCATAATACAAAATTTTAAAAATATACGGCTTTTCCTATAAAGCTAAATTGTTATATAGTAAACTTGTTTCTCCTTAAATTGCAACAATGAGACTTCAGCACCGTCTCGTCATCTAAAAGAAGACATTTCATGACATGTGCCTGTTGGGAGTATTTGAGAATCTAAGATATTATACCATAACTAAATATTGACATGTAGATGCTAAAATGAGGCATCTCATGAAATATAAAACCACTTGGATGAGTAAATTTATTCTGAGATATTCCCAAAGTGAAAGGTCTAAGACCCAACCTAGTTCAACAGCAAATCTTTTCACACAGTACTTCTATTGCCTGCTTTGCAAGACACTTGGGCTCCAACTCAATAACAAAAAGCATTTTTGTTGTTGTCGTTTTTTTAAGAGCTCTTAAAACATA
Source organism: Equus caballus (assembly GCF_041296265.1). Taxonomy (NCBI): domain Eukaryota; kingdom Metazoa; phylum Chordata; class Mammalia; order Perissodactyla; family Equidae; genus Equus; species Equus caballus. The sequence continues at coordinate 20,624,430 of NC_091694.1, read as the reverse complement.
TAAAATCCAACCTCCTCGTTTTACAGACATGGAAACAGACCACTGACATGAGCATCAGGAATGTCCAACAGGCAGCCTCTTGACTGAGTCTAGTGTTCTTTCCACCACAACACGACTTAAGAGGCAAAGAGTAGATCAAGTATCAACTTTACAATAGAAAAACAGTTAGAGGGGGAAAAAGTCTGACTACAAACAGAAAATCATCTATCCAGGCAGAAAAACAGGGTCATAGTTGTTATTCTCCTGAAGAGAAGTATTTTGTTGTTGGGATTAAAAAAAAAAAAGATGTTGGGCTGGCCTGGTGGCATAGTGGTTAAGTTTGTATGCTCCGCTTCACTAGCCCAGGGTTTGCAGGTCCAGATCTCGAGCGTAGACCTGCACACCACTCATCAAGCCATGCTGTGGCGGCATCCCACATACAAAATAGAGGAAGACTGGCACAGATGTTAGCTCAGGGACAATCTTCCTCAAGCAAAAAGAGGAGGATTGGCAAAAGATGTTGGCTCAGGGCCAATCGTCCTCACCACCCCCCCAAAAATGTTTCTCACATAACTGTGACCTCAGTAGATAAAAATGCACAGAAGTAAAATATATCATTTCTCAGAGGTTTCCTCTTGTTTTCTTTGCCCAGTTTTTTTTTTTTTTTTTTTTTAAAGATTTTATTTTTTCCTTTTTTCTCCCCAAAGCCCCCCGGTACATAGTTGTGTATTCTTCGTTGTGGGTTCTTCTAGTTGTGGCATGTGGGACGCTGCCTCAGCGTGGTCTGATGAGCAGTGCCATGTCCGCGCCCAGGATTCGAACTAACGAAACACTGGGCCGCCTGCAGCGGAGCGTGCGAACTTAACCACTCGGCCACAGGGCCAGCCCCTCTTTGCCCAGTTTTTTTAAGATATAATTGACATATAACATTGTACTAGTTTTAGGTATATAACATAATGATTGATATATGTACTGTGAAATGATCATCATATTAAATTTACTTAATATCCATCACTTCACATAGTTACAAACATTTTTTCTTGTGATGAGAACTTTCAAGATCTACTCTCTTAGAAACTTTCAAATATACAGTACCATATTGGTAACTACAGTTACCATGCTGTACATTACATCCCCAACTCAGAGGTTTTTAACCAACCTGTGCCATTTAGGAGGCCGCGTGTGGAGGTGTCAATGGCTCATTGAACATTTGAGTGCCTCTTTACCAGCTGTTTTGCTATGCCCTGAGGAACATGGGGTCAGAGAACTCAGTCCCTACCAGGGCAAGAGGAATGCATGACTCCAGGAGGTACACAACTCCAAAATAAGGTGAATGGTGCTCCTGGGAGTTGTGCTATCTGGTCCCCACTGTCAAGGAAGATACAGTTTTGAAAGAAAGGGAGATATGTAACAAGATAATTACATGAAAACAGAACGGTGCTACACCAGAAGGCGTACACTTTACAAGGTATAGTGGCTCTACAGGAGAGGTGGTAACTCTAGAGAGGGAGGGGCAACCAGTCTGCGTAGAGGGAACAGCATGTGCCAACACAGGGAAGCTCAAGAGAACATGACATAGATCTTCTGCTTAAAGATGACCCAAAAGCCTACTAAAGTGACAGTAAAGCAGGGGCAATGGGGACAAACTCACAGGGAATGGGAAATGAGACGACAGGGGACACAAGATGTCACTAAAATTCCGGAATCCAGAAAGTGGAGAGATGGTAACTGACCCAGCACAGCTGAGAACCCCAAACAGTTAATGCGTGCAGAAGGGGTCCCAGCCAGAAGCACACCATGCACCCTCCAAGAGCTCCAGCTGGAGGCAGTAGGCATGGCTGAAGGCAGGAACAAAAGGTTTAGTTGAAAAGTCTGTATAAAGAGCATTTAGAGTCTCCAGATAACTACCTCCCTTTGGACCCAGCAGGAGACAGAATGCTTATTCTCTGGAGAAAGCCAAGTCCGGACCTGAGGACACCAGCTGAGGTGAACTAAAGCACAGAGAGCAGGTGAGAAGCGACATCTATCAGCTCCCACAACCCTGGCAGCCAGGGCCTCCCTCAGTCACCCCACCGTGAAGCCCAACAAGCACAGAAGAACAACCAGCTTTTTACTGAACAGAACTAAGAACTATCACGCTTTTGAAGAAAACTTCCAATATGAGACAGAGAAATGAATACAAGAAAAAAGGAACCCAGGAGTCAGAGAATACTAGGAGCAGACAAAAATTTGACAAAACTATACGGAATATCCTCAGAGAGACAAATTATACCCATTAAACAGGAATCAAATAAAAAATGAAGATGAATATGAAGATGGCAATGAAAAAGGGCTCTTGAAACTGAAAGTGAGAGCCAGAATTAAAAATTAATGGGGGGGCGGGGGGCGGCCCTGTGGACAAGTGGTTAAGTTCACACACTCTGCTTCGGTGGCCTGGGGTTCACTGGTTCACATCCTGGGTGCAGACCTACACACCACTCACCAAGTCATGCTGTGGTGGCATCCCACATAGAAGAACTAGAATGACTTACAACTAAGATATACGACTGCGTACTGGGGCTTTGACAAGGGGAAAAAAAAAAGGAAGATTGGCAACAGATGTTAGCTCAGGGCCAATCTTCCTCACCAAAAAGCATACGTTAAAAAAAAATTTTTTTTTAATAAATAAATAAAATAAAATTAATAGATGGGTTGAAAGATAGAGCCAAGGAAACCCCCTAGAATGTAATCCACAACAAAAAAGATGGAAAATAGAAGTGGAGAAGCAAAACAAAACACAACTTAGATGATCTGTCCAGAAGATTCAGTATGTGACAAAGAGGATTCACAAAGAGAAGGGAAAATGGTAAAGTGGGAATTATCAAAGAAATAATAAGAATTTTCCTTTCTAGATTTCCATCTAGTACCCAACCCAATGAATGCAAATAGACCCACATGAAGGCACATCCTATGAAATTTCAGAACAGTGGGAATAAAAAAAGTTATACAGGCTTCCGGAGAAAAGAAACAGAAACAGAAAAGGATCAGAAACCAGAACAGCATCAGATTTTCAACACAAATGCTGAAGGATCCAAAGACAATTGAGTCAACAGTGCTTTCAAAATGATGAGCAAACAATTCAATGCCCACCCAAATGATCATTCAAGGGTGAACAGAGAATAAAGACATTTCAGATAAGCTGCAACTCAAAAAAGTTACTTCCCATGCGTCTTTTCTTGACAGCATGTTACTAGAACATATGCTTCAGCAAATGAAGCGGTAAAGCCAGAAAGAGGAAGACACAGAATCTAAGGAAAAGGGAATCCTGTGTAGGAGAGTGGTAAAAGGAGGCCCAGGTTGCAGCAGAACCAGGGGACGTTGGCAAGAAAATAATGAGTCGATTGTCAATGCATTCAAGTATCTGAAGTAAACTGCCAGGCATTTGAGAAACCTGCTGGGACATTTGGGGAAAGTCAGCATAGGTATAAGAAAACTAAACAAGTTTTTAAAAATACAAATAGTAACTCCAGGAAAAAAATAAATATTTGTATGTGAAAGGAAACATAATCATAGTACACCACTTGGCTTATCAGTGAATATTTATTCAGTCAAAATAAAATGCACTAATTAGTGGTTTGACTAAGGTGGTTTAAAAATTATGATAATTGGGGCCGGCCCGGCGGCGCAGCGGTTAAGTGTGCACGTTCCGCTTCAGCAGCCCAGGGTTCGCTGGTTTGGACCCCGGGTGCAGACATGGCACTGCTTGATAAGCCATGATGTGGCAGGCGTCCCACATATAAAGTAGAGGAAGATGGGCACGGATGTTAGCTCAGGGCCAGTCTTCCTCAGCAAAAAGAGGATCGGCGGTAGTTAGCTCAGGGTTAATCTTCCAAAAAAAAAAAAAAGATTTAGGTAACATTCTATCTTCTCTCAGAAGAAACCTCCTTATTTATTCATTCAAAAAAGAAAACAGTCTAGGACCAAGGGCAGGGTACAGAGTGGTGAACAGGAAACAGGCCTCTGCCTCCTTGAGATGGAGGAAGACAGACAAATAGGAAGGTAATTACCACTTGTGATAAGAACAGTGCAGATGACAGGCTAGCAGTGACTGGGGTCAAGTTGGTGTACTTTAGATAGGGAAGGCATCCTGAAGGAAGTAACTATTTGCTCTGACTCCTAAAGGAAAACAGACCTTTTTATGTTCAAATCTCACTTTGGGATTTCCAGGACCAAAAAGATAGTGTAAATTCAAACATTAGAATGGGCAGGCCTAGGCTTAGGAATTCTTTTAGGAGACTTGCAGTTCCAACTTCTCACCAAAACAAGGCTTTGTCTCCTGCCTAGAGCAGCTGCGAAACTAAAAATCCTTAGCAACAGAGATAGGCATATGCTCCCACCTCCCTTCTTACAGGCTGGCTGCTTCGCCCTTTTTGGTGAGGTTCCATTTGATTTTTGACTGGTGAGATTTCCCTAATTTTCTCGAGAGCCCAGAATACCCAGCATCTCTTGGTGTTTTGTACAGGAGGCTTTTCAGGGTATCTAGTCAGACATAGATCAGATGTAGAAGTCAGGATGAGACAAGTAAAGGAATTTAAGAAACTTTAGAGGTAGAACCAACAGGACTTGCTGATGATTTGAAGAGAAGCAGAGGCATGTGAGAACAGGAGAATTAAGGATAGTCCTAGGTTTTTGGCTTGCACAATGGGGTGGGTGGTGATGACATTTACTTAGATGGGGAAAGCCGGGCGGGGAGAACAGCACAAGCTTGTGGTAAGAAACTTTCAGAGCTATGGCTTGGACAAGATAAACAGGAGACAACTACAAGCTGTCCAAGAGAAAAGTCAAGTAGGCAACAGAATACAGGAATTGTGAGCCCAGAGACCCTGGGCTGGAGATACACCCTTGGTAGTCACCAAGATGGAGATGACAGTTAAAGCCAAAGTAATGGATAAGCTAACCTAGGGAGAGAACATAGAAAGAGAGAAGAAAGGGGGCCGGCCCAGTGGCGCAGCGGTTAAGTTCACCTGTTCCGCTTCTCGGCAGCCCAGGGTTCACCGGTTCGGATCCCGGGTGCAGACATGCCACCACATGGCAAAAGCCATGCTGTGGTAGGCGTCCCACATATAAAATAGAGGAAGATGGGCACAGATGTTAGCTCAGGGCCAGTCTTCCTCAGCAAAAAGAGGAGGATTGGCAGTAGTTAGCTCAGGGTTAATCTTCCTCAAAAAAGAAAGAAAGAAAGAAAAAGAAACAGAGAAGAAAGAGAGCCCCAGACACAGGTCTGAGGCACTTCACTATTAGTGTTCAGATAGAGGATGAACCAGGAAAGACCAGTAGGACTCAAGAAAAAACAGGGGAATATGTTGTCACAGAAGCCAAGAGAAGAGAGCCTTTTAAGAAAAAAGAGGTGTTCAACTATGTCTAATACCACTAAAAGGGTGAGCAAAATGGTGACAGAGTGGCATCTATTCAATTTGGTAATGCAGAGATCACTGGGGACACTCCAGCCCACCATTCCCATTCCTTCCTTCAGTCAGGTTAATGCTTCGGAATCCCAAGACAAATCAACCAAGAAGTCCACAAAGGCACTGAGCCACTCTTGTTACTTTTCTACCTAGGTAGGATTCATCACCTTAGAGGCTCTCAAGCCCCGCTGGAAGACTATCTTCTCACTTTTTTCCCTTAATCTGACAAAAAAAAAGTTATTAAAAAGGGTCCAAGAAGAATGACCCCTAGAAAGAATGATTCTCCACCTTCAAAAGATTTAGAAATCTTCAGTATTTCTCCACTATTCCAATCCCCCTAGGTTCAGAAATGTTCAGAACCTAAGGAAGAGCCAATACTCTACCCAGCATATCATATGTAAGAGCAGAGAAACTACACATGAAGATCAACATGTAAGTCTGTACTCTGGACTGTGGCCCACTGGCCAGCCTTATCTAGACCCAGAAGAGTTTGAAGATTAAACTTATGGGGGGAAAAGGTAAGCATTTCATTTCCTTGTCCCGAGTATACTAACCACAAGCATCCCAAAGTTTGTTCCTACATGAGCTTGAATTCTAGAAGAGAATTTTACGTCAGAGTAAAAAAGTTTTAATGAGAAAAAATTAAATATATCCAAAATATACAAAGAACTCTTAAAACTCTCTAAAAATAAGAAAACAAACAACCCAATTAAAAAATGGGCAGAAGATCTGAACAGGCACCTCACCAAAGATATACAGATGACAAATAAGCGTATGAAAAGATACTCGACATCATATGCCATTAGGAAATTGCAAATTAAAACAATAATGAGATACCACTACACACTTATTAGAATGGCCAAAATCCAAAATACTGACAACACCAAATACTGGTGAGGACGTGGAGCAAGAAGAACTCTCATTCATTGCTGGTGAGAATGCAAAATGGTGCAGCCGCTTTGGAAGATAGTTTGGCAGTTTCTTAAAACTAAGCATACTCTTAACATAAGATCTAGTGATCACACTCCTTGATATTTACCCAAATGAGTTGAAAACTTATGTCTACACAAAAACCTGCACACAAATATTTATAGCAGCTTTATTCATAATTGCCAAAACTTGGAAGCAATCAAGATGTCCTTCAGTGGGTGAATGGATAAACAAACTGTGGTACATACAGGCAGGCAACAAAAAGAAATACAGTATCAAGTCACAAAAAGACATGGAGGAATTTGAACAAATGTTGCTCAGTGAAAGAAGGCAATCGGAAATGGCTACACACTGTATGATTCCAACTAAATGATATTCTGGAAAAGATAAAACCATGGAGATAGTAAAAAAGATCAGTGGTTGCCAGAATTCAGGGAAGGGTGAACAGGTGGAGCCCAGAGAATTTTTAGGGCAGTGCATCTATTTTGTATGCTACTGTAATGGTGGATACATGGCATTATACATTTGTCAAAATCCACAGAATGCACAAGAGTGAACTCCAATGTAAACTACGGACTTTAGTTAATAATCAGGTATCAATATTGGCTCATCAATCGTAACAAATATACCACACCTAATGCAAGATGTTAATAACTGGAAAAACTGTGGGGGAGAGAGAGGAGGGGTACATGGGAATTCTCTGTACTTACTTTTTTTTTTTAAGGATTGGCACCTGAGCTAACATCTGTTGCCAATCTTTTTATTTACTTATTTTATTTTATTTTTTTAATCTTCTTCTCCCCAAAGCCCCCCAGTACATGGTTGTGATGCTAGTTGTAGGTCTTTCTAGTTCAACTATGTGGGATGCCACCTCAGCATGGCCTGATGAGCGATGCCATGTCCACGCCCCGGATCCCAACCAGTGAAACCCTGGGCCACCGAAGCAGAGCTCTCGAACTTAACCACTCGGCCACAGGACTGGCCCCTCTCTGTACTTTCTCATTAATTTTTCTGTATACCTAAAACTGCTCTTAAAATATATCTAGGGGCTGGCCCCGTGGCCGAGTGGTTAAGTTTGCTCGCTCTGCTTTGGCGGCCCAGGGTTTCGCTGGTTCGGATACCGGGCGTGGACATGGCATCGCTAATCAGGCCATGGTGAGGCGGCGTCCCACATGCCACACTAGAAGGACACACAACTAAAAATACACAACTACGTACCAGGGGGCTTTGGGGAGAAAAAGGAAAAAAATAAAATCTTTAAAAAGAAAAAGAAAGGAAAATGAGAGAGCTTTACCTATTTTACATGTAATAAGTGAGAGTTTACATTATCATAAAGACATGTCTGAAATAGAACAATATTTCTTATAGAATTTAAAGACATTTCTTTGCCAGAACTGTCTTTAGAAAGCAATCCAAGCAGTCAGAAACTGTCTTAATATATTCATGGATAGTCTGTCAATAAAACCAGACTGAACATTAATTCAATAAAGTCACGACTCTCTTGATAGTCATAATCCATCTGTGACTAATATTTGGGTCCATAAATACCAAGAAGAATAAGAGAAATCTCCAAACCATTTTCCCTCAGTGGACTACATGTCTACTAGACCATTTACCTCCATCTCCAAAACAGCAAGGATTTCTAAACTCTGTGGATGTGACTTCACTAATCCGAAGATGACTTTATAGCTTATGGTCCTTTAGAGCAGCATTTTTTTTTTCTTTTATTGAGGTAACATTGGTTACAATATTATATAAATTTCAGGTGTACATCAATATATTTCGATTTCTGTGTAGATTACATCACGTTCACCACCCAAAGATCATTATACACATGCCTAAACACCCCTCTCACCCTCCTCCCTCTCCTCTTGCCCTCTGGTAAATACCAATTCCACCTCTGTCTCTATCTGTTTGTCTATTATTGTTTTTATCTTCTATTTATGGTGACACCAAACAGTATTTGACTTTCTCCCTCTCACTTATGTCACTTAGCATAATACCCTCAAGCTACATCCATGTTGTTGAAAATGGCAAGCTTTCATCTTTTTGTGGCTGCGTAGTATTCCCTTGTCTATATATACCACATCTTCGGTACCCATTCGTCCCTTGATGGGCCCCTAGGTTGCTTCCAAGTCTTGGCAATTGTGCATAATGCTGCAGTGAACATAGGGGTGCATACATCTTTACTCATTTGTGTTTTCATGTTCTTTGCATAAATACCCAGCAGTGGAATAGCTGGATCATATGGTAGTTATGTTCTTAATTTTTTGAGGAATCTCCATACTGTTTTCCATAGCGGCTACACTAGTTTGCACTCCCACAAGAATGCCTTTTTCTCCACATCCTCTCCAACACTTGTTATTTCTTGTCTTGTTAATTATAGCCATTCTGATGGGCATGAGTTGATATCTCACTGTAGTTTTGATTTGCATTAGGAGACTCAGAGTCTCCTAATAATTGGTGACACTGAACATCTTTTCATATGCCTGTTGGCCATCTGTCTATCTTCTTTGGAAAAATGTCTGTTCAGATCTTTTGCCCATTTTTTAATTGGGCTGTTAGTTTTTTTGTTGTTGAGATGTATGAGTTCCTTATATATTTTGGACATTAACCCCTTAACAGATACAGAGTTTGCAAATATCTTCTCCCAACTGTTAGGTTGTCTTTTCATTTTATTGATGGTTTCCTCTGCTGCGCAGAAGCTTGTTAGTTTAATGTAGTCCCATATGTTTATTTTTTCTATTGTTTCCCTTAGAGTAGCATTTTTCAAACCAAGGTCCACCTGCTACAGAATACCTGCCTGCCTATCAAAATGACCCTAGATCTACTAACTCAGACTCTCTGGGGGCAGAACCATAGAATCTTTTCTTTTCTTTCTTAAACAGATACCACAGTGTTTTCTTATGCTAAAGCCTTTAGACTAGCAGTTCTCAAACTTTTTACTTGCAGGACTCCTTTATATCCTTAAAAATTGAGGACCTCAAAGAGCTTTTGTTTATGGAGGTTATATCTATCAATATTTACTGTTTTAGAAATTAAAACTGAGAAATTTTTAAAATATTTATTAATTCATTTAAAAATAATAAACCTATTACATGTTAACATAAGTAACATTTCTATGAAAAATAATTATATTTTCCAAAACAAAAAAAAATTAGTGAAAAGAGTGGCATTGTTAAGTGTTGGAAATTTCTCTCATGTCTGGCTTAATAGAAGACAGCTGGATTTCCTCATGTACTTTTGCACTCAATCTGTTGCAGTATGTTGTTTGGGTTGAAGTATATGAAGAAAATTTGGTCTCATATCGATATACTAGTTGGAAAGGGCAGAGAGCATCATAATAGCCTCTTCAGATAATTTTGGATATTCTTCTTTAATACTACACCAAAACTTGACAAGTGGCAGTTTCTTAAAGGTGAGGCACAAAGTGGAATCTGAAACCATAACAATGAACTTTTCATACTCAGTTACAATAAGATCCATTAGTCTATCCCATACTTTGAATACAATGTTTTCCCATACATGATTTTGTAATATCATGCACTGATCACTTAGAAGACAAACACTATTTCAGAGACATGGAGACCTTCCAAATGTCGACACACATCATTATACACTATCAAAAACATCACATTTGTTACCATTAAAAAATTACATTCATTTATATTGGAAAGCTGTCAAACTCATCATGGTGGATACAAATTTTCTCACATTCTAATTTTCACTTGAAAGCTTAAATTTTATCATTGGCGACAAACATTGTCAGTTGTTTTCCTTGAAGAGACAGTTTCCCTTCTTTTAAGAAGTAATGTCTATCAGTATCCCAGCTGGCGTGTCATTCTTTCAAGTAAAAATGGTGTTCCATGAAAAAAGCAGCTAGCGTGAGACTGCACTTCAAATGTTCCACAATAGCTTTTCCTTGAGACAACCATCACACTTCTATACAAGTCCTTTATGCATGTCTCCCATTTCATTATAAAATATCAAAAGCCATATCCTTTGGGGCAGGCCTGGTGGTGTAGCAGTTAAGTTCACACGCTCCACTTCAGTGCCCTGGGGTTCACTGGTTTGGATCCTGGGCATAGGCCTACACACCGCTTATCAAGCCATGCTGTGGCAGGAGTCCCACATATAAAATAGAGGAAGATGGGCACAGATGTTAGCTCAGGGCCAATCTTCATCAAAAAAAAAAAAAATCAAAAGACACATCCTCAAGAGTTAAGAGATAATGAAATTAATATCATTTACGATTTCATTATGGATATTCTTTTTTTTTTTTCCCTCCCCAAAGCCCCAGGACATAGCCGTATATCCTAGTTGTAGGTCCTTCTAGTTCTTCTTGTGTGGGATGCCACCTCAGCATGGTTTCATGAGCAGTGCTAGGTCCGTGCACAAGATTCAAACCGGCGAACCCTGGGCTGCCAAAGGGGAGCATGCAAACTCAACCACTACGCCACTGGGCTGGACCCTCAATGGACATTCTTTTTTTTTTTTTTTTTTACTTTTTCTCCCCAAAGCCCCGCAGTACACAGTTGTGTATCTTTAGTTGTGGGCCCTTCCAGTTGCGACATGTGGGACACCGCCTCAGCATGGCCTGATGAGCGGTGCCATGTCCGCGCCCAGGATCCGAACCAGCGAAACCCCAGGCCCACGAAGTGGAGCGCGAGAACTTAAGCACTCGGCCACGGGGCCGGCCCCTCAATGGATATTCTTAAGTGAAATCAGTTTTTTTTTCCTGTGAGTGCACTGAATACAATGAGTACCAGTGTAAGTGCAAATGCCAACTCACAAAAAGCACAAATAATGTCATGGAAATAGTTTTGATCTCAAAAACGCCCCCCCCACAAAGGATCTCAGGGACCCCTAGGGGTCTGTGGACCACACTCTGAGAAGTGCTGCTATAGACAACTCAAAGAGAAGGATCAATGAGCAACCCACGCACGGGAACAATCCAGAAAACCAACAACAACCCCTGCCCACAAGTGCCAAAGGAGGAACAGAGCTTAACACCAGTCTGTTGTGTTTTAGGGATGGAGTGGTTGAAATCAATGGAAGCTGGGCTTTTAGAAGTTGCACCAATTCCTACCTGCCCAAATGACAGACTCACACTGGGGTTTCACTTAATGAAGTAGCTAAACTTCTCCCCAGAATTAAAGTTTGAGGGGCAAAATGTGCACTATGTTAACCGCAAAGCTACATTTCTAAATACTATGCATATTATGACTAAAATATTAAAAGCTGGGGGCCCGGTGGCACAGTGGTTAAGTTCACAGGTTCTGCTTTGACGGCCTGGGGTTCGCCAGTTCGGATCCTGGGTGTGAACATGGTACCACTTGGCACGCCATGCTGTGGCAGGCATCCCACATATAAAGTAGAGGAAGATGGGCACAGATGTTAGCTCATGGCCAGTCTTCCTCAGCAAAAGGAGGAAGATTGGCGGCAGATGTTAGCTCAGGGCTGATCTTCCTCAAAAAAAAAAAATTAAAAGCCTATACGTACAGATTTATTCATATGTGCCCAAAGACAAATATGAGCATACTTACCATAACATTGTTTTCTGTCTTTAGATCTACAAACAATTTATGCCTATCATTAGAAGATTAATTAAATAAATTATGCCATCCACAGCCTGGACTACTACTATGAAGATCTTAAAAACATGAGACTGATATAAACATATTCCCATGGAGTGTTTTCTAAAGTAAACATAAAATGACAAAAAGCAAGATACAAAGTTATGTGTATAATTTGTTACTATGTGTGGAAGGAAAGAAAAGGAGAACAATATATTTGCATGTCTACATGTATTCACTCTGGAAAGATAAGTAAGAAATAGGTAACTAGCTGTCCTGGGAAAGCGAGTGCAGAGGATAAGGTAAAGAGAAGACGTTCCACTTACTACATAACTCTTTGTACTGATTAATTGAAATTTTTTTTCCTAAAATATTGCTTTTATAATAAAGAAAACGAGTCTGGAACTGAAAAACAAAACTGATACAGTCTCGCTGTAAATCTGTGGTTGAGACCAGCATTGATCCTGCCCAGGGAAAGGGGAAGCAGAGACTGCTCCAGTCTTTATCCTCCACCTCCAATCTCATTCTCCATTACTTGGAAAATATTCTCACTGGGTATAAAGGAATGGTACTCTCATTGCAAAGCTTCTACTGAGGCAGAAGTCTGGGGAACCACACAGCAGTATACACGGATGGCACTTCTGACCCAGGACACTGTGAATATTTCTGCAGCAAGGATTTTTTTTTTAAATAAACTTTACTTTTTAGAGTAGTTTTAGGTTCAAGCCAAAATTGAAGGGAAAGCACACAGAGTTTCCATAAGCCCCCTGTTCCCCAACAGGCACAAGCTCCCCTACTATCAACATCTGGCACCACAGTGGTACACTTGAGAAACAGAACTCTTCAATGGCTCCACGAACCTAGGATTCTTCAACAGAGTAATTAGGACCCTAAGTGCCTCACACGCTTCTACCCACTTACAGTCACTCTTATTTATGCACTCAAATGGAAAGGGACAATTACACATGGAATTAAGAATAAATATTGAGGGGCCAGCCCCCTGGCTGAGGGGTTAAGTTTGCACGCTCTGCCTCGGCGGCCCAGGGCTTCGCCGATTCGGATCCTGGGCATGGACATGGCACCCCTCATTAGGCCATGCTGAGGCGGTGTCCCACATGCCAGAGCTAGAAGGACCCACAACTAAAATATACAACTATGTACTGCGGGGCTTTGGGGAGAAAAAGGAAAAAGTGAAATCTTTAAAAAAATAATAATAATAAATAAATATTGATATTTGGCTTCAGAATGCTTCAATTATTCCACCCGCCCCTATGCATAACACAGTTACCATCCTAATTATGTCTTATTTTGGTTAATGTTTCAATAAATGTGCTTTCCCTAAACATACTGATAAAGAGAAGCCCATATACCAAACTGATTTATCAGGTAAAGTCAGTCTGAGATTAAATATTTATTGTGTCTAAACCACAAGTATAAAAAAATTCAAAGGCCAACTATTTTAATGCTAACTCGATGCAACAGTGCACTTTGGTTGGTTTCTAGGAGAGGTAATTACACAGCTAGCATCTGGGCTCTGAGGTTTTGAGGATTACATTTAGGTGGATGAGGGGGAAAGGAGAAACAAGGAAAAGTCTAAGGCCCTTAGATTCTGTCAGAAAAAGTGTCTGCTAAACAGCAAAATAAAATTAACATTAGAAAAGATGTGAAAAGCATGCATTTTAGGAAGCTTTCACCTAAGCAGGTGTTCAAAATCAGACTCAAATCCTCCAGTTCTCATAATAAGAATGAGAGGTCAGGAGACCACAAACTAATAAAATCAATCAACAAAGCGGGAAAACAGGTGGTTAACACCAAACAAGGCAGGGTTTTCCTAAATTGGGCTCACCTTCGCTAATCTAAATCAGTTTTCAGAAATGGCTTCTACAAAAACTACCCAAACATCCCCCTAATAATTTGTGCACTCCTCCTCCACTATAGGGAAGCCATTTATTTACCAGAAGGTTTACTTTCTCTTTCAAGCTCTGCTGGCTTCCTCCTGCCCCACATACGGCCAAGAAACAACTGGAAGGCCTTTTCTTTCCTGCCTTCTCCAAACTGGAAAGCTGGTGTGCTGGGGTGAGAGAATCTGTTTCATGGAGAAGCTGAGTGGTTCTTAACCACAAGGCAATTTTCAATACAGATTAGCTTGCAAAGGAAAGTTACAGGACAGGAAGTAAAGCTCTACTCTTCCAATGAAAACACACACACTCATACACATACACACATGTGCACACACACAGATGTGAAGGGACAAATCACCTCCCAGCCTCATACAGATCATTCACTCCACTTGGGATGCGGCCTCATCCCCAAACTGTATGCTGTCCCACGTTCCTTGTCTGACTCCTCCACCCCTCAAACCTTCAATATTATCTGTACTTTTTGAGTGTGAAGAACTCCAAGGGACTGTGCAAATTCCTAAGTGGTAATAAATTTTTAATATGTTGAATATTACTTAAAATAAATGGGCCGCAATCACAGGTTTTGGAATATGCAAACAGGCTTATCACAGGGCATTGGTGTAAACAGGAATTTATGGTTAGCCTTGCCTATTCCTTTCATGTGAGAGCCTCCATCTCCTCCACCACAGTGTAAATCCCCCTGGTCCCTATTCACTTAGTTTTTTCCTGTTAGGTTAGAATCTCCCAATCACTCCTTCTTTCCTTTGGGTCATTAATAGCTACCGTGAATCATAACATGCCTGACTTTATAATTAGATACTGCAGTTTTGAATAATATTAATTAGCACTCAAATTTTAGCTATCTGCCAAGCACTGTGCAAAGTAATTCATATACAGTATGTTGCTTAATCCTCACAACTCCCCTACAATCAGACTTGGTATCCACATTTTATGGGTAAAGAAACTGAAACCCAGAAAAGTTAAAGCAACTGACCCAAGGTCTAAGCGGTGGTGGATGTGGGACTAAAACCCAAGGAGCCTGACCTCATAGCCCATTCTTTTTAACTCCTACAGCAACTTAGGACCATGAAACCCTCAAAAACATCGCCCAAGCATTCTGACACCACAATAATAGCTACTTAGAAAAGCTCAAAATAGAAGCTCCTTGTCTGATGTAGATAAAAAGTCAAAGGTCAGGGAAAAGTTCAGTGATTAGTAAAGTCATTTATTCTTATGGATGGGGGTAGCAGAATGGAAAGCCAGATAATCCAAACCTTATTTTATTTTAGGGGTATATTTGCCTTCCTCATAATTCTTTTATTACGCTGTTAAAAGGAATTTGCAAGAAATATGTCCAAGACGAACTGCTAAGTAGAAAAAGCTGCAAAAAAAAAATCTGGAGACATATGCACTAGACTATTAACAGGATATATATACTTAGTTTATACTTCTACAAATTTAAATCTTTTTTTACAATCGCATGTATTACTTTTGTAAACAGGACACAACAACTTCTTTTAATAACATTTGAACCCAATTATTAACAGAAGAGAAGGGATAAGTGATGTGGCAGCTTCCTTTCCCCTCAGTTTAGTTCTCCTACACTAAGAACCTCCACTTAGAGCTCCCCGAACACACCATGCTGTACTAAGCCTCTGCACACTCATGTTCCCTCCACCTTGAATGCAACTGTTCACTCCTCAACTTTGTCGGGAGAATTCCTATTCATTCTACAAAACCCTCTTCAGGTATACCCTCTATGATAAAGCTTTTCCCTCACCCCTGAAGAGTTCATCTCTTTTCCTGGACATTTAATAGAACTTAGATTTATGGAGTTCTTACTGTATGCCAGACATTCTGCTAAGCATTTTACCTGCATTACCTCACCGAATCTTCAACAGCCCTAGGAGATAGGTACTATAACCCCTACAGATAAGAAACCTGAGGCTCAGATTCTGACTAGGAAGTGGTGCAGCCAGGATCCACTTCCAGACCTGCTTGACTCCAGAGCCTGAGCCTTGAACCACTACCCTGTCATCTGCCTCATCCTATGTCCACAGTGGCACGGCACACCCCATGGTCCCCACAACAACACCTCCAGTTCCCTGAAAACAAGGACCATACTTCATTATCCTTGTATCCCACCTAGCACAGTAATTGGCTCTCAATATGTAGTGTTTGCTGATCTGAGCTGAGAGTTAGGATAATTCTAACATGATAAATGAGAACTGGCCGTATAGAAATTCATTCTTCCATATGCTATTCCTTAAAAAAACTGGAAACATTTCAAACCATTTACCACCAAAGTACCATCTGCCCATCCCGACTAAAGGGCACCATAGTAAGCCAAGGTTTCTAGCAACAAATGTGTAACCACAGTATTAATTCTTTTCACCATAACCAACAACAGCACAGCAATGTCATCTTGCTGGATCTCACCAAGGCTGCTCCAGGACACCAGGAGCTCTTTAGGATTTGAGGATGTCCCTCAAGTGCTTTTGTGGTGGTTTTTATGAATGATCCAAAAGTTACAGTAAAATTTTTTAAGTATGAGAAACATAAAATGTGACTGGTCATTTGTAGCCAATTAAAAGTCCTCAAAAAACACTTCCGCACTTAAGCATGTCTGCTTTTTTCACCCAAAGCACCAAATCCGGTAAGTCAAGACACCCCTCTCTGGGTGCTGGCCCATGTTATAGGGTCAGCCTCAATGACAGCTCCCCTAGGGCAGGGACCATGTGCACTGATTTACTGTGTACAAACTAAGCAACACCAGGCACGTGCCTGACACAGAGTAGGCACTCCCTAATTAACACGAGTACTCAGCCTGAAAAACTTTTTTTTTGTTAAAGATTTTTTTTTTCCTTTTTCTCCCCAAAGTCCCCCAGTACATAGTTGTGTATTTTCAGTTGTGAGTCCTTCTAGTTGCAGCATATGGGATGCCCCCTCAGCATGGCTTGAGGAGTGGTGCCATGTCCGTGCCCAGGATTTGAACTGGTGAAACCCTGGGCTGCCGAAGCAGAGCGTGTGAATATAACCACTTGGCCACGGGGCTGGCCCCTGAAAAATCTTTAAAAGCTTCCCCTACTAAAGGACAGAACTAAAATTCCTTGGTCTTGCATTCAAGGCCTCTTATAAGGAGGCCCTCCTTCTCCTCCACTTACCTCCCTAATCTACCAGGAATCTGTTAATCTTATATCACCATACCTCCTCACCCAAATTCTTTATACCTATCAAATTCCAACCATTATTTGGGACCCAGATCAAATCTCTCCTTTGGCAAGAAGACTTCCTAGACAACTCCAGGTCTCATAATCTCTCCTTCCTCTGAAGACCTGTACCTCTTAATGCAGCACTGTCCCAAGAGAACTTTCTATGATAACAGAAATGTTCTATATCTATGCTATATGTTTTTAATACATAATAGCTACTTTGTTTGACAGCACAGGCTTAACGTCTCCCCATCTCTTCGAGGACAACATGTTGCATTGTATGGATAAAGCAGTTATTAAGTCGTCTCAGCAGACTGCAAGTTCTGTGAACAAGGCGTCTTATTCTTCATAGCAACTTTCACAAAGTTGCAAAAAGTAAATATATGTTGATTTGTACACCACCTCTGAAAAAGCCCTAAGGTAAAAAGGTACTGGACTCAGTGGCTGGAATGATCGTCACTACCTCTGCCCCATTTCACATCTCAATGTCAAGACACGCAGAGGCAGGGAGAAGAAAGCAACTTTCAGGGGACACAAATGACCACTTATCAAGCCACAAGACACTTTGGTTTAAGTGACATTTAGTTCACGACTGTCCTTCACCTACAATCTTGCCTAAATAAATATCTCTTTCCATTAGCAAATAGCTAAATTCTGATGGTAAATTATGCTGCCTAAAAAGTTAGTTACTTACCAGTTAAGACAGACAGCAGTTAGATAAGAAAATAACCTTAAGCAAACCTGATTTGTACTCCTTTTTTCACCTGTTTATTAAATATCTCCCTTGGAGTCTTACAGCCTATTGGTAGTATTTCACTGTCTAGGTATATGTCAGAATCTCACTAACACTTTTCCCAGCAGGGCCTCACTCACCCTAAATCAACACCTAATACTTAAGCACAGACAGTTAAAGAACACAAAATATATAGAAGGTATGATTTCCACCACTATGGGTTTCCGCTACCTTGGGCAAGGGTCTTGTTCCTTTGTCTTCAATTCCCTTATCGACAAAATGGGGTTAACGTTACATTAATTCTACCTTTTGTGGGTCAAGTCATAACTGGATATTTCTAAATGGTTATTCTTCCCAAAAGAACTAGATATAAAAATACTCATGAATTTGCTCGTGGTTCTTTGTGGTAGATGTGCTAACAAATATAGAGACTCAGATCAGCCCTCCAACATCTACAACAAGGTTTTTTTATATTGCAGACTTCTTTCCTCCATCCCACTATACAAATATCTGTGCAAAAATTCTGCTAGTACTCCAGTCTGGCACGTGTAATAAGAAAATTTTACTTCCCTTTGACTCAGGGAATACACACGTTTAAGATAAAATAAAATAGAAAATTGGGTGAATCAGGTCATAACAGTCTAAATCCACATATAAAAGACTGAGATGATTTACTGTTCTGATTTCTTCAAATCAATGCTTTATCAACACAGCCGGCCAAAAGTTACAACCCATACACAGAATAAATACCCCCTTTGGATGCACACACAATAAAAACCAGCAGGTGCACGTTACATACATTTTTAATAAGAAAAAGTGTGTCAACACTATACCCCCATTTGATACAACACAGAGGGATGTGTACTAAACAAGGAAAAAGCAACTTGGATGACAGTGGGAATTTTGTTAACTTAAGCCCAACCACACCCCCCAAACACAGGTAAAGTTTGCACGAATGGCTTTGCCAAGGCCAGCCTGTCTTTGTTTCCCTTTCCTCTGCATTTGCCCAAGATCTTGGCTCTGAGACAGAAAACTCCCACTCTCGATTGGTTCATTCTGTCCCATGCAATTAAGCAACACCACAATCCAGTAAACGCAAGGGCTCAATTATTTATCTTCTGGCCGAATGTACCAGGTGTTTATAAAAGAACAATGTCAAGGAGGAGAGAGGTTTATTTCTCTCTAGAGCTGGCTTGATTGGGGTTTTGTTTTTTTAGAAGGGGGAGGAGGGCAGCACGGTTTAACCTAGAAAAAGACGGGAGGGAATTTAGAAAGAGTTCGAGACTGTCAATTTCCCTACAGGAAACTCGATTCTTATGCAATAATCCTACGCACAACCAGCCAGCCCGCGAGGCTGTCGGGGAAGACACCTATTCCCACCTCCAGAGGGGCACAGCTGGCTCCCGAGGAGCGGGAACTGGGCAAGGCGGAGGAAGTGGCTCAGCCGGGAGCCGCCGGGGGACGGGAGGAGGCTCTTTCCAACTCCCCCCCGCCCCCCCGCGGTGATCTCCGCGGCGTGACAGTAGCTCCTGGGGCCGGAACGTCCCCAGAGCCCCAGGGAGCAGGAAGTCGGGGGCTGTCCCTCACTCCTGCCACCCTCACCCTAGATGCCCCTCGAGTCCATTCTCTCTCTTCCTCGGCGTCCCCCCTTTCTCCGAAGAACGAAACTTCCTTCCAGAGGCCCGCTCCTGTCATCCTGGGGAGTTGTCCCTTCAGAGCGACCCTCCGTGTCCCCTCGTAACCTCCGCTCCCCTGAAGTTTCCATCCACAACTCCCCCAAACACCCCAAAGGCTCCCGGCCCCTGCGGCGCCCCCCGGGATCCCCAGGCCTGGGGGCCGTCGGGGGGCGGCCCCACCCTTCACCCCCTTCACCTGTTTCTCGGGCTGAGGCCCGACAGGCCGGGGCTGCGCTTGCGCCGGGGTTCGGGCCGCGGGGCTCCCTAAGGCCGGGGGCCTCTCCTAGCAGACGTGGAGAGAGACGGCCGTGCTGGGGCGCTCGGCAAGGATCCGGTTCGGGCTCGCTCCCTCCGCGGCAACGTCGGAACCCCAGGCTCCCCCTCCCCGTCTACGCCGCCGCAGCTCCGGAAACCGCTGAATTACAGCCCCTCCAGCCAATCCCCGCCCAGCCCCCGCCTGGCCACGACACGCCGGTCCTGCATAATTCATGAGACGGCCAGTTTTCTCGGCCACCCAGAGGCCCTAGTGCGTGCGGCGGACACCCAAAGCCCCACCCACCGACCAATGAGGAGAGCCTCTGGGAGAAAGGGCGGAGCCAAGGCAAGACTGGGAACGCCCCCGTGCCGGCTGTTCCAAGGCTTCAGTGCTCCTCCCTCCGCAACAACAGGGAAGAGCAGAAGCCTTGGGCACAGAAGCCCGGGGGGAGGGAGGGAAGATGACCGGAATGTCCTGCTGAAAACTCAGCTGAGTTCCTGGCAGTGCGTGACGTCAAGGCACTTTAAATGCCCCTGGTGCGGCGCTCCTCTGCCTGCTCTCCCTTCTCCCGGCCCTTGGCACCACGTGGGGGCGAGGTTGGGAGCCACTTACCACGTGGGAATCAGCCAGTTAGACAGTCCCCAGGTATCGCCAGATACTCATGGGGCCCAACGCGTGAACTGGGTTTCTGGGGACAGCAAAAAGAACATGGGTGACTCCCGCCTGCTTTGAACTTCAGTTTCTGCGTGAGTCGGGACACACACACCCGGAAACATGACGTGGAAATAGAGTAATTACTAGAGTGCGTGGGGAGAGGGTAGTGGATTTAACCCTGTCCTCCGTTCCGTCGCTTCAAGCATCAAACGCCAACGGCTGGCACCTTGGCCAGTTCAGGAGAATGCCAAAAACAGTACATATGAAGATTGACACGTATACACATTATTTTTATGCGTCTGAGTTGAAATACTTGAAATTGCCTGGGTTTTTCTCTTTCGTCTCATCTACTTCAAATGCAAGTTTTACTGCATTGAAGCCAGTATCGGAAATGTAGACATTTTACCTTACATAATAGAGGATGTACTTTGCATAATGGAGTGATTTGTGTGTGTATGCTGATACTATCAGAGTTTAAAAAATAATAATAGCTATTACTATTTGTTGTGTTTGTTTAATACAAAGAGGTATAAAGATGAAATCTAGAATGAGCCTGCTATCTCACCACCCAGATAACCCCTGATGGCAGTCTTTTCAATGAAACTAACACATGTTGGTTGTTAGAAAAGTCAAACAGTTCAGAACAGTCGAAAATTAAAAATGAAAATCTCCCTCCTTCCCCCACCAGTCTTTCTCCCATAGGATAGCTATTCTTATTAACTTCTGATGAGAAAATCAATGACTCAATCTTCGGGGAGGTCACAGATCCTTCTGAGAGTCTGCTGGAGCCTGTGGATTCTAGCCTCAGAAATATACAGCATGAGCTTTTAATCACAAATTCTGATGGTTCCCCAGATACCTGAAGCCCCGCCAAAGACTCCAGAATTGGACCTTTGGACCACTTCATATGCAAGTGAAAGGTGAGAGCGTCTATAGGACAACTAGTAGGGTTGCTGTTGGTGGGATTAGGAGTTTCTAATTGCCCTCCTGTAGACCCAGCCCAGTGTAGAAAAGCCATATTTATCTGTAGTGTGTCTGTGTGTGTTTGGGTGTATTGATCGCTGTTTATCTTTATCTTCACTCCAGGACAGATATCCCCCACCTTCCACTTCACCTAAACTCTGCTTTAGCTATGCTATTCCATGTAGTTGACTGCGTCCCAAATAGCATAGGGCCTAATACTTGTTTGGTTATTTACTGCTTACAAAGCACTTACACACTCACTACCTCTCTTTCTCACAACAATTATGTGTAGCAGATAGGAAAGGCCGTATTATTTACCAATAGGAAACTGAGGCCAAAATAGTATGACAATCTCAAGATCATGGAGATACTCAGCAGTATCTCAGGTGAGTTCAGAGCCAGGTTTTTAGACTTTGAATCCCATAACTTTGTTCCATCCACTTAAACCCTGTCCTCCTCCCCTGACTCCTCAGCAGCTGGCCTTTGTTTCCCTCACTGCCCTCACCCACATTCACACATACAGTCTACCCCTGAACCCATCTGTTCCACCTACAAAACCTCTCTCCAGTCCAGCCACTGGCCTTTCTCTACACTCTACCGAGTGTGGCTTAAAGACAGCAGTTTCTTGAGCTAGTGTTTTGACCAGAACTCCCTTTTCCAGCCTTGTCCCCTCCATCCCGCACACTTTATATTCCCACACTGAATTTATCACCTTCCTCCAAACATGTCAACACCTTCTGTAACTTCATGCCTTTGCAGATCTTCTTCCCTCCACCCAGAATATCTTCTCTTTTCTCATTCCCTACCCAAAAACTCTTACTCATTCTTCAAAGCCCAGTTCCAACATCATCTCCTCTGGGCTTTCCAAGATTCTTCCTGGCAAAGTTAATCTCTTCTACTGGACTCATTTAGCAGGTTGCTTCTGCATCTAGTATAGCATTCTCCACCTTGTAATATATCCATTTATTAGGCTACTTCCTGATTAAATGAAATTAATAATTAACATTTGTTAAGTAATTACCATGTTCCAGGAACAGTGCTAAGCTTTTTACATGGATTATCTCTTTTGATCCTCACCAGAACTCAATGAGGTAGGCACTATTATAATTCTCATTTTCAACTGAGGAAATTATGGCTGAGAAAGTAAAAGACTGGTCCAAGGTCCAACAGCTAGAAACTATGGGCAAACTCGTAATGAGAATCTGCTCTGGCTGACTCCAAAGCCTGAGCTCTCTGCCCACAGGCTTGAAAACATCTCCCCCTAAGCTTTAGGTTCCTGGAAGCTTGAATCCCTTCGAGGTCATTTTCATAATCCCAGCATCTAGCCCAGAACTCACCAATGATCCAGTTAATTAAATATTAATAAACGTGTTGAGTAATCATATCAGCAATAAGTATCACTCGTTGAGTACTTACTATGTACTAGCCACTGTTCTAAGCATGTATTATGTAACTTGTCTATTAATTCATTTAGTCCTTACAATAACCCCATGAGGAGGATACTGTGATTTTACAGATGGAGAAGAGACTTGCCCAAGGTTAAATGACTTAGCCAAGAACACAGAGCTGATAAATAAATAGCAGAACAAGGATTCAAATTCAAGTGTGTCTAGTTCGAGAGCCTGAATAGCTGCTCTTCCTTGGCTATATCTCTAGACCTAACCTTCTTCTTGGATCTCCAAGGAAAGGTCTAAAGGAGGGGAAAAAGTGAGGTCCCCGCTCTCCACCCATCAAGTGAATAAAGGCAGAGACCGGAAGCCCCGTGAGTTTATGGTGGTTTATAAACATGTCCACAAATTCTTTGACCAGCTAGAGGTAGTCTAATTCCACTCCCTGAGTGGCTCACTTCTAATAAATAGAATACAATGGAAATGACGCTATATGACTTCTGAAGTCAGGTCATAAAAGGCCATATGGCTTCCTACTGACTCTTTCTCTTGCGACACTCACCCTTGGAACTCAGCCGCCATGTTGTGAGGAAGTCCAAGCTATATGTAGAGGTCATCTGAAGGTGTTCTGGCCAATAGTCCAGCTAAGGTCCAGCTGACAGCAAGCATCAACTGTGAGTGAGCCAGCCTCCAGATGATTCCAGCCCCCAGCTTTCAAGCCACCCTAATGGAAGCCAAATGGAGCGAAGACAGCTATTTTTCTTGAGCCTTACCCAGATTACCAATTCATGAGCAAAATAAATGTCGTCATTGTTTTAAGCCACTAAGTTTTGAGGTGGTTTGTTACACAGCAATGTATAACTGGAATAGCTTTCCATTTATCACCTCAGAGAGACTCAGGAACAATGGGTTAGATCAGGAACTAAGTCTCATCAGATTTTGTAAAGTTCTAGAAACTTTTTATTTACTCCCTCTACCCTGGAGGAATTAGCAGTAAAACTCTAAATCAAGAAGAAGGCATGACAAGGAAGAGAAGATTTGGAGAAGAACCTTGGTGGTGGTAAATGGGTAGCAAGTCCCTGCAGTGACCAGAAAAGGCAAAGAGCAGCTTGTGTGGGTGATAGGACCCCCATGAGGGCAGAGCAACAGAAAGGCTCACACAGGGCTGCCCAGCTGCCCCTCACTAAAATCGCAGAGAAGAGCAGGTCTGTGCAACATGAACTCCTTGGACCTCTACTTTCTTTCTGCAAAAACTCACTTCTCAGGCTTCATCATGCATCTCTCTTTCCTCCTGTCTGAAGAACAGTCCTCCCTATTCAATATTTTCAAGGCTAAGCTCTTTTCCTATGCTGCTTAAAACATCATTCATACCATGACATTCTGTTCCTTCAGTGACTTCCCATGGGGCTTGGGATAAAGGAATTCTCCTTTTTCTTATCCCTTTCAAGGCCCTGCCTATCCCATGAACCTCCCTCCTGCCCACTAAATTCCACTATTTCCCACCTAAGGGCCTTTGCATATACCATTCATCTTCCTTCTCCAGCTTTGGCATGGCTAGTTCCTTCTCACCCTTTTGGTCTCACCTGCTCCGAAAGGCCTTGTCTAACTACCCCACCTAAAGTTGCTCCCAGCCTGTTAATTTCTATCTCTATATGCTGTTTCCTGTGGAACTCTTGTCACGATTCTCATTTTATTTATCTGTTGACAGTTTCTTATCTGTCTGTCTTATTATACTGTCACTTCCAGGAAAACAGAAACTGCCTGTTAGCTGCTGCCTTGTCTCCCCAGTGTGGGCACATGGCAGGTACTTAATAAATACTTATTCAGGGACCGGCCCCATAGCCAAGTGGTTAATTTTACACTCTCCACTTTGGCAGCCAGGTGTTTCACCAGTTTGGATCCTGGGCATGGACCTAGCACTGCTCATCAAGCCATGCTAAGGCAGCATCCCACATAGCACAACCAGAAGGACCTACAGCTAGAATACACAATTATGTACTGGGGGGAGGAAGAAGAAAAGAAAAGATCGGCAACAGATGTTAGCTCAGAGCCAATCTGTAAAATAAATAAATAAGTAAATACTTATTGGATGGAGGGAAGTGCTCTTGGTCCCATCCTTGCCCTCTCTGACCTTCGTCAATTCTCTCCCTTCTGACCTTCTCTACTTATTCCCTCTCTTCTGTCTCTGAAGATACTCCTTCCTTCCTATATGTTAGCTATTATTATCTTATGCAAAAAGACAACAAGGGCGGGGTGGGGAAGACTTATTGGAAGGAAACTGAGGTCTCTCCCAAATTCCAATAAAGAGTTGAACAACCACACCTTGGGAAGGGCAGTTCCAGGAACCTCCCTGGAGGGAGTTTGTAGACCGTCCCACTAAGGCTCTGCCCTTCCCTTGTCATGACTTGACTTGGGGCTGCTACTGAAAATGTTCAGGCTCTGTGGTTGTCAGCTCAAATCTCTAAACTGCTGGCAAAGAGGATTTCATTGGCCCAGGTGGGACCAGATATCCATTCTTGACAAAGCAGCGGTGGACAAGGGTGGAGGGTCCTGGTCACCCATCAGAGACAAAGCCCTGGAGGGAGTGGGCAGGGGCTTTTCCGAGCAGAAGGACATCCAGTGCTTCAGAATTACCTGAGATAATGTTATTCAAAGTGCCCTGCCCCCAGCAAGATGTCCTTCTCCCTCTCTGACCATCCCACAGTCTGCTTTGCTGCTCTCCCCAACCCCCATCATCCCCGAAAGGTGAGCACTCCTGCCTTTAATTCTAAACTCCATCCTCTTCTCTCCCTAACTCCCTCCCTTGGCAGATTCACCTATTCCTGGTGCTTCAAGGGCCACCTCTCTTCTGATAACTCTTTTATGCTGAGTCTTATTAGGTGCAGATAAATTGTTTTCTCTCCCGAGTCCGCAGCAACTTCCTCTGTAAAATGACTCCTTTTGTTTCCTCATCTATAAAGCAAGACTCCTTTTAGTTCTAACATTCCATAATTCCATTAACTGTTCCTCAGCCATGCCTTCAGCGTTCCTGCTGCTTTGTTTTTTCGCACACTGTTCCCTTTGCCTGGAGAACTTTCCCTGTCCCACACCACTGCTTCCGATTAATTCATGTGCATCGAGGACCTACTATTTTAATAGATAGCTCTTGGGTCTCACCTGGCTCAAGTCCTCCTTTCCTGGGAATTGCTCCTCCCTTTTCCAATCATACACCAAAATAGATCCCTTCAGCCATGTCTGTATTACATGATCCCGGTCTCCTGGCCACAGATTATTAAATCCAGGGTGAACACTGATGTTAACTGGCTTAATCAGATTCTCTCTGCCAGGAATTTGGAAACTGAAACTGAGAGGCACAGAGCCTGGGAGCCCTTACAGCTGAGTACCACTAATGTCAGCACTTTAGAAAGGGCCGTCCATTAACTCCCTCTCAGAAGTCTCTGGAGATCCCCTGATTCCTACTCTTCCTAGCCTGGCTGCTCAGCAATTCCTTGGAGTCCATGGGATATCTTGGCAGCCTTCCAATATAAGTTTCTTTTTTTCCTTTTGGCCAATGTCCTTTTCTTATACTTTCAACCAAAGAACGTTAACCAACACAATCATATTTGAGACACTGTTATGCTCTGGTGACACAAAAATCAAGTAAAATACTCTCTCTGCCCTGCAGTGACATCTATTTGAAATCCTACCCTGGTTTAGAATCACAACTTAAAAGCCCCCTTGCTCCATGAAATTTCCCATATTCCCCAAGGATTAATCCCTCACCAGTGCCTTGCCATTGCGTTTTGCTTCCCCTCTCTTACAGTCATCTCTTTGAGCTATTTTGAGCATCTGCCTCTCCCACTAATTGCAAACTCTTTAAAATCAAGAGCAGGATATGTTGTCTTTTTAGTCTCTTGGCTCCTAGCACAGTATCACAAACAGATCATTTGGAAAGAACATCTGTTGTTGTGTCTGCCCATCATCCTCTCCCCTTTCTATTGAGAACAGCAACCCAATTTTCCTTTGGGAAATCAGCCTTCCTTCACTCTCAATTCCATTCTTCAGCTGGGTTCTAGAAGTGGTACACGACCTAGATTTGGTCAGAGGCACAGTGATTTGAGTATGTTGACCACTCAGGGCCAGTAGGCATCATATCTGAGATTCTGACTGGAAGAATTTGGAAAGAAACCCTCTTAACTGGGGTTCTTCCGTCATAAGCCTGCAGCTATGGATGGTCATCTTTGCCAACACATGGGGAAAACCTGATTAACAATGAAACAAACAGACTGGAAAAGAGAAAATAGAATAAGAGATAAATTCCTAATGATGTTACATCAGAATTTGCTTCCAGGCACCCCTGGACCTATTATTGGGAACTTTTTCAATTGCATTAATTCCCGCTGTGTTTCTTTTCAGCTTTGGTTGGTTTTGTTTTTTCTGCAAAAGCCAGTTTGAGATGAGTTTATAACACTTGCAATGGAAAGAATCTTGTAATTTATTCATTCTTTCAGTCGACAAATGTTTATTGACATCAAGTTCTATGGGAGCCCTTAGAAGGGAATGATGAGTGTGACTGGGGTAGAACTGGGGAAGAGGTTGGTTTAAGAGGGGCAGTGGAAAGGAAGAAGCCATTTCAGACAGAGGAAATACCCTGAGCGAAGGCCCACAGGGCTGAAAGTGTGTGCTCCATTTCTGGCCAGCAGACTCCCTACAAAGCATGTTGTAAGAACTGGGGCAAGGACCAGACTCTTAAGGGAGCTTGTGAGCCATGCCAAGGTTAACTCTTTGGTCAAAGAAAGGCAGTTAAACTGTAAAGTATATTTTCTTTAATATCTGTAACTATCTGCCAATAATGTGGGGAATGGCTTGGAAACAGATTATAAAGTCAGTTCAAATGCTCCAGGTGAGAGCAGATGAGGGTCTGGACCAGTATAAGACTAGCTGCAGGGGCTGGCCCCGTGGCCAAGTGGTTAAGTTCGCACGCTCCGCTGCAGGCGGCCCAGTGTTTCGTTGGTTCGAATCCTGGGCGCGGACATGGCACTGCTCATCAGACCACGCTGAGGCAGCGTCCCACATACCACAACTAGAAGAACCCACAACGAAGAATATACAACTATGTACCAGGGGGCTTTGGGGAGAAAAAGGAAATAATAAAATCTTTAAAAAAAAAAAAAAAAAGACTAGCTGCAGCTGTCTCCTCCTGACCCCAATGGAAAGTTACCTCTTAGGGATCAGGACTTTGGGGGTACCATTTAGAGACCTGAAAATTCAATCTGAGGCCATAGAAGAACTTCCTTCGATCCCAGGTAACATTTGATGGGATCCTTTGAGAGACAATACCCCTAGTTTATTGTCTGATTCTAACCCACGGAAATAATGCTAACAATGGGTGGGCAAGTTCATGACTGGTTGGTGGAAAAGATGCTTTGTGACTGTGGGACCGTGGAATGCCCATCAAATCCTATTGGTAAGCAGTTGACTATTTCATCCATCCTGAGACCAGCCCTCCTTCTCCCCTCAGCTTCGAGAGAAGAGGAAAAGGAGTAATTTCTGATTCTGGGAGAGCTTCTGGAGCTGCAGCCCACACTGCAAGGTAAAGGAGCAATGCCATGGTGCAAAGGCCAGCAGAAAAGTGCCTATTCAGAGAATTAGGACCACTCTTAAGGTGGTACCAGAATAGAACTGAGTAGGAAAGATACAGCAAAGTAATTTGCCTGGTATTGAAAGTGTGGTGGACCAGTGTGGGGGGCACTTGTGCGAGGAAAGGGGGAGGGGCCAGGAGCCTTATTGCTGTGAGTAAGGGAAGTAAATGATGGCCTGGAATCCCAGGGCCTTTCCTGGTTTCCCTCGGGCTTATTTCTCTGCAGCTGGGGTCCTGATGTTGTTCCCTGCTTCTCACAGCTGTACATCTGGATCCCAGAGGAAGAAAGATCTTTGGTATGTCTACCCTGGTGGGAGGCAAGTTTCCTGACTCCCAGGCTCTGAATTTTCAGCTTCAGTTTTCATTCCTTTGGGTGGGAAGCTGACGCTTTCTGGAGGATTTAGAACTCTAGAATCTGCTGTGCTTGCTGCTGGGGGCAGGGGCAAGGAAGTCAAGAGAAATGCATGACTCATGAGGAAGGACTCAAGCTTGTTTGAGGTAATGGCAGGACGCTGGGATAGAGCCTCAGAAATGACATTATTTTCATTAGGGACACCCCTTTCCCAGGTGATTCCTTTTTTTTTCTTTTTGCTGAGGAAGAGTCACCCTGAGCTAACATCTGTTGCCAATCTTCTTCCACGTGAGCCGCCGCCACAGCATGGCCACTGATAGACGAGTGGTGTAGGTCTGCACCCAGGAATGGAAGCCGGGCCACCAAAGTGGAGTGCGCTGACCTTAACTACTAGGCCACCAGGGCTGACCCCCCAGGTGATTCTGATGCAGGCAGAACCCACATGATGGTTTGAGTCCGTTGCTGTAGGAAACCCATAACTTGTGGCAGTTGGGGCAGGTTGCTCATGGGGAAGAGAGGCTGCACAATGAAACAGGTGCCCATCCCAGGGTCGTGGGGAGAATTAAATATGCTGTGTGGCTACAACTCGCATATATAACGTGCACTGGAATCCTTTCTCTATGAAACCCTCTGAGTTGGGGCTTCTGACTTTTCCCCTCCCCTAGACTGATTGCCTCCTCTAGGCCCATGATTCCAAACTGTGTATCTGGGGAAGCTCAGGCTGAGAAGAGTAACTGGGCATGTCTGAAGGGCTAATGCCCTGACAGCAGGGAAGAGGTTCTAGACAGTACAGGGTTACAGACTAACAGTTAAACAGACTGTGGAGCCAGGCTGCCTGGCTTAGAATCCCAGCTGTCACCATCAGCTACCAGCTGTGTGACCTTATACAAGTCACTCTGTATTTCTTCATCTTTAAAATGGGGATAATAATCCCCCACCCCTATTCCCCACCCAGGCAAGTGAAGCAAGTTTAAACCAACAGTCCTCTCTCTCTTTCTCCTCCTGGCTCCCTTCTGTCCTCTCTAACTCATCCTACACAACTGCCTTCGGAGTATACAATCCAACACAGATCCTTTTAGAAAAGCAGGTTTATTGGTCGGGCTGCTCACCAGGACACAGCAACGTGAGAGGCTCCCCAGAGCCCACAGGAAACTGTATCTGCCCACAACTCAGGCCCCTTCAGCCCATCAGCACCAAGGGACCTCGTCCCACAATCCCCATCCTCCCTCAGCTGATGTGTCTCCAACCATTCAGAAGAGAGAAGGGAACCAAGAAAAGGGGAGGGGGGAGTGCAAAGCTTTGTATTGTAAAAAAAGGTTTGTGTCCCCAGGCTCCCTCCCTCCACCCCTTAAAATAATTAGCTGCAATTCTAAAAAGCAGAGCAGGGAAGATGAGGCAGAGGAGGTGGGGGGAGAAAAAAGAAGGCCGCAGCCTTCCTCTTTCGGCTGCGGATGGGGTGGGGGTGGGGGAGTTGGCCTTGCTTCTGACAAGCCACCTTTACTAGCGAGGAACAGAGGGACTGAAGTGTCCTTAGGAGAACCTGGTCAGTGGACTACAGATCAGGCCTTCAGACTGTACGCAGCCCCCAAAGATTCAGGAGAGGAACCCACAAGGGCAGGAGGTCTCGGCAAGTTCTTCTGCTTCCTGACACTAGCTCTAGGGAAAGAGCTTGAGAAAAAAACTGCCAAGAGCGAGCCAAGGCTACGTTGCTCTCTACACAGGCATACTATACTCTCCTCCCCTCCCCTCCAGCTCTCAGCTTGGTGGCCTGGCCATTAACACCTTGCTCTCTTTCCATCAGTCTCCCTCCTAATTCTCAGCTCTCCACAGCCTGGTGCTGCCCCCTTCTGGGCCCCTAAGTATCTGGGCTTTAAGAAATGGGGTGTCCCTAGGGGCAGCCACCGTCCAGATCTCAGTTGAAGGAGGGGAGCTTTACCTCTCTCTTCTCTTTGGATCATCGCTTTCTCACACTGTCCTCCCTCCTTATCCTGAAAATGGTCCTGCTGTCCTCTGAGAACCCCAGTAAGACAGGATTCTTGTCCTCTGTTTCTCTTGCTGCTAATGAGGAGAATTCTCCTCTCTTCACCCATTTCCACCTTCTACTATTTCCCGTTCTCCTTCCCAAAGCCATGGCCATGAGCTCCTGTGTGCAGGTACATGAACATTTAAGTGTACCCTTCCTCCCACACGTATGTATTCATCATCGTGCTCCGCCCCCTCCCCTTTCCCCAGGGCTCTGCTTGGCTCCAGCCGTCCTTGTTGAGACCTTAGCAAATACAGCCTGTGCTAGACTCTCATCCAGGGTCACGGCTCACTCTGCCCTCTCTCCGCCATTGCCTCAGGTTCTCCCAAAAACCGCTTCCGAGTGCTTCCAGTATGCGGCCTCCCATGTGGGCAAGGGTAATTTTGGCCTTGAAGCTTCCGGGGATCAGGATGAGAAAAAAGAGCTCAGTGAGTAGGAATGACAGCAGCTGGGTGAGTGTAACGGGGAGACTGGGGGGAAGGCAGCCTGCCCCAAGGGGGGCCCAACCATGGAAATGACAGCAATTTCTTCTAGGATCCCCAACTTGGACAACCAGGACACAGATCACTCCCCTCTCCATTTCCACCCAGACTGTGCCCAAATTGGGTCTGTCCATTGTGGAAGCTGCCTCCCCATCCCGTCTTAACAGCTGTAAGACTTGGAGGGGTGCTGGGGGTGGGGGGCGACGGTGTGTGTTCTCAGTTTAGAAACATCTCAGCCCTTCTGGGGCCGAGAGAGAAGGCAAAAGAGAAAGTCTGGAGAGGCAAAGGAATCTGGGGCGGGGGCAGGGAGAGGCGGGGCGGGCCCTGCGTCCCGCTCAGTCGCTGTCGCTCTTGTCCACCAGCACGGCGTCCGACTCCTCGGTGATCTCCAGCAGCGTGTGCACGTCGGGGCTGCTCCCGCGCAGCAGGTCGGCGGCCTCGCCGCGCTCCGCGCCGCCCTCCTCGTCGTCGGGGGCCACCTCCACCATCTCGGTGGCCTTGAGCACCTCCACCTCGCCCTCGCGGATCTTCTTGACGTGGAAGGTGAAGGGTGGCACCTTGTAGACTGCCGTCTTGGAGCGCGCGTAGACCACGTGGTCGGGCGTGAAGGACTTGCGCAGCTTGTCTCGCGAGCTCTTGAGCTTCTCGCGCCGCTCGGCGGGGACCAGGCGCGTGCCCAGCTTGTTCATGCGCTTCTCCAGCGTGTGCCGCGTCTTCTCCAGGTTCTCCTTGGTCTTGAGGCGGGTCTTCTCCAGGTTCTCGCGGGTGCGCACCTTGGTCTTCTCCATCTTCTCCTTGGAGAAGGCCTTCTTGAAGTCGTCCACTCGCCGCAGGCCGCTGCGCTTGATGCGCTCGGCGCGCGACTCCTCGATGACCTCCTCCACCTCCACCGCCTCGTCCGATGACAGCTCGAGCGCCCCCGCGTCCTCCTCGGGCCGCTCGCCCTCGCCCAGCTCGTCGCCCTCCTTCTCGGGCAGTGCCTCAGACTCTTTCAGCGACTTGCTGATACTCACTTTGGACGGCAGTTTCACTTCATCCTAAAAGGAAAGCAGAGCGAAGAGATAAGGGGGACAGAACCGGAGGGCTGAGCAGGGACGCTGGGAGAACCCAGCAGGGCGGTGGTGATCCTGGAGAGTGCGTGGTACCCGTGAAATTGGCCTTGATTTGTTCGCCGTTGTATCCCTAGCATCTGGCACAGAGGTGGACACCTCGTGGGCGCCCAAAAAATATGTGTTGAATGAATGGTAACTATATAGACAACGCAAGGAGGGAACCGAGCATCGGGTCGGAGATTGGGCGTGGTGTAATTGCACTTCGGTTAAATATCTCTGCTGCCCTCCAACCCTGTCCTTGGACCCTGCATCCACCCATCTTATATTAAAGCAGTTCTTACCCTTTGCGTCCCAGGGAACACAAGGTAACTTTGGAAATGAGCAGAGCGCCCTCTGGTGCACTAAGTCGCACACTGCCCGAACCAGGCCAAAAAGCGCTTAGGAGTTTGTTTAAGTTGAGGGGTTGGGGGTTGGGGAATTAGCTCACAGCCAATATCAGGCGACCCCCAAGTAGGGTAGCTTGAAGGCAAGGTAGAGGGAGTTCGTTTCCCAGACTTCAGACCGTTTCAGAACCAGTCTTAGGGAAGGAGAGCTGTGTCCCACGCCCCCACTACTTGACCTCCTCGTACTGTTTGGCTCCACCAGTGGTCATCCCTCCTCTCTCCCCATGCAGAAATTGAGGGAGAAAAGAGGAAGAAGCTTGCTGGCAGCCAAGGGCATGTTTTCTTCCCAACGTGAACGTTTCTTCTGGTTCTGACTTCCTTGCCTTGGAACAGAAGGGAGGGAATACTTTCCATTCTTGCTTTTTTCTCTAGGGAGTTCAAGGGACCAGGAGTAGGATGGTGGTCCCAGATTCCCCATGATCCTGGAGCTCAGAGCCAGTTCTTCCCTCTTCCCGTGGGAGGACCTAGCACCAGCACTGTTTTGCATTCTGGGAAGGTTTTCCAAGATCCTGACTGTGGGCCAACATTTCAAAAACTCAGGATCAGCCCCCACCAGAAGGTAGGGGAGGCTGAGCACAGAAAGGGAAAAGGGGCATAACCCAGAACATAAACAGGATCTTCTCTTTGGCCCAGACTCTCTTCAGGGATTTCAGACCAATGAATGAGAGACAATAGTTTTTCTGAAGGGTTTTCTGAAGATTGTTACCCAGAACTGTAAGAAAATCCCATCTGAGAAATATAAGGCAGGGCCGGCCCCATGGCCAAGTGGTTAAGTTCGCGCGTTCCACTGCAGAGGCCCAGGGTTTCACCGGTTCGAATCCTGGGTGCGGACATGGCACTGCTCATTAGGCCACGCTGAGCGGCCTCCCACGTACCACAACTAGCAGGACCCACAACTAAAAATACACAACTATCTCCCCGGGGGCTTTGGGAGAAAAAGGAAAAATAAGATCTTTAAAAATAAATAAATAAAAATAAAAAAGAAATATAAGGCAACATGAGCCAACCTCTCTCATAAACACACACGCGTACTATATATATTGGCCCCTTGGTATCTCTGCACCACCTGCTGCAGAAATTCCTTCCCCAGCCCCCAATCTCTTTCCTCTTCCCTCCCATCCACATCCCTGCAGAGTTTCCTGGTTTACATTGAAAACTAGGAACACCCCCTCCCAACTTCCTTCCCTCCCTGTCAATAGCATTAGCAGGGACAAAGAGGGAATGCTGGTTCCACCTCTTCTCCTGAACTGGGCACCAGCTCTACTGGGCACCAAGCCACCTCGAGCTCTCATTACTCAACTACACCTCCCAGCAGGCAAGGTGACCTGGGCACAGGGCATGCTGGGACTTGTAGTCTCCACCTGCCATAGCTGGCTTATACTATCATGGGCATCCTATGGTATTCTGTCCATCTTTCTGCCTCTTATCATTCACAGAGGCATTGAAGGGATGTTTTTCTTGTTAGGAGTGTAAGAGGTCCCAGCCCCTCTTAGCATTCCCTTTGACTTCCAGTTGTATCCTTCGGGTATCCTTTTGTAATCACTTTTCTCCGCCTCCTACTGGAGTCCTTTCTCTTACACTCCATTTTAGGATTTGCTAGGGTCTAAACACTCCACTACCTCTTCATCCATCTCCACCCAGAATTAATCTGCAGGCCCAGTATCAAAAAAATTTCAGCTCTGATCTCTCCTTCAAAGCCTCCCAAACTAAAAAGCCACCCACCCTCCACCAGAGGGTAGAGGAGTAGCCCTCTTTTCACTAAGCTGAGACAATGTGGATGAGCTAGGGAGGGATTAAGAGTCATGGGTGGGGAATAGTCAGGAAGCAGTCCCAGCTGCTGTAAAACAAATCCACATTGTCTCCCTGCCCCACCCCCAGCATCCCTGATTCTCCCCCCTGTTCCACTCCACCCTCTAAAGGCTGAGCTGGTTGGTTTTCCTGGCCTCTGGCTTCCTAGATAAAGGTCTTTGCCTGCTGAGCTCGGAAGTGAACAGGGCTGGGGCAAGAGCTGCAGACTTCTTGTAGCCAATCCCATCTTCCTAGTGCCTGGTGAAAGGTCTCACATACATCAGGAAGCACTCCCAGTGAAGGGAGGTTTATTCTGGGATTTGGGGTCATCTTCACCAGTCCAGAAAATAACCCCATTGAGAATATAACCCTATTCACTGTAGGCTTCCCCAAGGGTGATGGCTTATACCAGAGGAGCTGGCCTCTTGGTGGAAGGTCAGGAGACAGAGGAAAAACAATTTGACTTAAGACCCTGGACAATGTCCAGTAGACTGGCTCTGGAGAGGGCATACCACTGTGACTTTAGCTTTTCCCCTCCATTAATGGATTTTCTATTTCCTCCCCCTTTTCAAGCCAGGTTTCCCCTATGACTCACAGCCTTGGAGTGCTGTCTTGGGCCCACCCAGTTGGCCTGTTGCTACAACCACCACCAATACAATCCCAAAGTACCTCCCCCTACCCTGGGCACATGGGCCAGGCACCCTTGTCCCACCCCTACTTCCCTGGCAGAGTTCCTAAACCAAAGGAGGGGCCTCACTTGTTTTCATGTTTTTATTAAACAAAACCACCACTCCCAAAAGACTTGGTTTCCAGAGTTACCTTTAATGACCAGGTCTGAACAAAAGCATGCACAGCTTCCCCTGCCCCCCACCAAGCACACACAACTCCCCAACCCAGGCAGGCACTAGTCCAGGATGAATTTAGAGGAGCCCCAGGGCAACTCCCAGCCCCTTCCGCTCCACTCCCCAACCCTGCTATATAAACTTACGATCCTCTGGCTTAGGAAGAAGATTTTTATATTATATTTTAATTGAGCACCAACTATGTGCCTGGTCCTTGGTCAGGCATTTCACATTTCTCAGGGAGAAGGGACAAGTATCATATGGCTCTGGGTAGGAGCCTCTCTTGACTTAGAGCTAACCAGCTCTGTCCCCAGCCACTGCCTGGGAATGGCCAGAGAAGACACCGGAGAGGAAATTCAGAGACCCAGGAGCTGCTCAGAGAGACGGTAGAAGAGGGTACAGACTGAGGGAGAGGTGAAGAAGGAAGTCTTGAACACTCGGGGCCTCTACTTTAGGTCGCCAAGACAAGTGGGGAGAGACACCAAAGGCAGAAGGGTCCTTCTTTTCTGCTATAGCACCATCCCCAACAGGGGTGACATTGCCTCCAAGAGGGCAGAAATCGATTCTCGCGGGAGGGAGAGGTCTTAGGTACTGCAATAGTTTGTGGTGCTCCAAAGAGTCCCAGTAGATAAACAGATATATAGTAAATCTGTAGTAGTAAAATTTCATGGGAGAGGGGACAATTAGGGGGAAAATGTCTAAAAGGACTCCTTAGGGGGATGATCAGCAAAAAAAAAAGTTGAGAAATGTGCTATAGGGAGGCCAGACAATCCAAGCCAGAGCCAGCTAAAACGTCCCTCCTTCTGGCCTCTCTGAGTTGGCAGCTTTTGGGTGCCCCGCCCAAGGCAGGATCTGGCAAACACAGGGGATCTCTTTGCAAAACATTTTCTTAAAAAACTGGAAAAAATAAGTGTAAATGTTTTCCCCAGCTACAGGGAGGGAGTGGAGAGGGCACAGAACCGACCCCAGGCCTTGGCCTCATGAGGGCCCTCTCCAAAGAGGCTTTCAGCCAAACTGGCCTGTCCCTGAGGAGGAGGCAGAAGGGAAAAGGGGCAGGAGAGTCAGAAGCCATGGCGCAGTTTCATGCAGGGCAGCACTGAGTGCAGCTCAAGTATGTGTCGGGAGCGTCTACCATTAAGAGAGAAACCAAGAAGTAGAGGAGGGCCCCTTCCCTTCACCTCCCACCCCACTGCACACATCACATTCCCCTGAACTCTGCATGATGCGAGTGTTTTCACAATACCCACACCCACTCACAAGCGGCAGTGGCTTGGAAGAGGCTGGTCATCTCAGTACTGACCACCACTAAGCAGTGAGCTGATGGTGGACGGAGCGACACCCCATGCCCACAGCCTCATGGGACCCAGAAGACCTTAAGCGCCCCCACCGGCTGTCGGCTTCACAGGGGTGGGCAGAGGCACAGGTTCTGGGTAATAGGGCAGTGCCCTAGGCGTCTGGTCAAAGGGTGGGAGCTCAGGCACTGTCTCAGGCTTCAGGTCAAAGGGCTCAGTCTCAGGCAGAAGGTCAAAAGGCACGATCTTGGGTGTGGCCAGGTCAGAGGGTGCATTCAGCTTCTTCTTGGGCTAAGATGAGGAAAAGGGGTTTAAATGGGACTTGGGATGGGTGCGGATGGGGTTGAGAGAAAGAGGCCTTGATGGGCACGCAGATTTGGGGCTGGTGAGTAGGGACGGGAAGGGAGTACACAATGCATTAGGATAGAAAGAAACCACATTTTAAATGCTTCATCAAGAGGGCCCTGGGGCTGAAAGGAGTGGAACAAACCCAGGCCCATGAATTAATAAACAATTTAAACGGAAACCCTCTCCTTTCCTCCCTCTAGAATCTTCCAAGTCTCATCCTTGGCCTCCTACCTTCTATCCCCACCCAGCTGTGGTTGTGGGATGATGCTATCGGGGGTTTGGAGTGATGGGGAAAGAGGCTGCTGGGGGTAGAGGAAGAGTTTTCTAAGAGGGCAGTTGTTGGATTCCAACCAGAGAGGCTCTGATGAGTAAAAGAGAAGGCAAACAGCTTCACTGTCTTGGGCCAGATGCTGCTAATTCCAGTTCTCGTCATTCCCCCCAGGGAAGGTGGGCACTGGGTGCTTCCCAGGATAAGGAGAGGGACAGGCATGGAAGAGGGACATCCTGGCTATTTCCCTTTGGCCAAATCCCCACCTCCTGCCTCCCTTTCCACCCCTCCCTCCATCCACACTTGGGATATCAGACATCAAGATGCACAGAGAAATCAGGATCAAAAACCAAGCTGTTTTTATGATGGGTGGGCCTATGTCCTGGTGCACCAGCAACAGCTCCCAACTCTCCCTCTTGAGGAGCTGAGCTGCCACTCTTGCTTTGGACAATCAGGAGAAGTCAGGAGAGAGGGACAGTTGGGAGCACAACCAGACTTTGGCGACAACAGTGTTGAGTAAAGGCCTGCAGCCACAGAAACACAAAGCAGCAGGTGCCAACCTGCCTTTGGGGTGTAGGGAGAAGATGGGAGTGGCAGGGAGGTTAAGGAGAAAGAAGCCAACGTGGTCCTCTCCTAGCCAGATGCGGAGTCCGTGCCAGGGGACACCCATGCTGGCCAGGGAGCTCCACTCCTTACACCCTGCACCTGCCTTCCCACTGTCGTTGGACCAGGTGACCACACGCTGCCTCTACTTCAGCACCTCTGAGGCTGAGCAGCTAATGGCCAGCAATCTTATGCACTCTCAGCCAACACTGCACACCCACCCACACACACACACAAAGCAGCCCCAGTGCCAGGACTGTGCAACCAGCTCCCTCAGAGAATGGAGGAGCCAGAACTAACCCTCCATTAGGGCTAGCCTCTACCCTGACTTCTGACGCAGAGCCTGGGATTGGAAGGAGGAGGCGGGGAGCAGACAGTGTAGCAGAAGAAGGGGTACACCTGGGTTCTGGCCCCAGCCACCTCCAATCACTTGAGTGACAATAGGCAAACGACTTCCCCTCTTTAGGTCTCAGCTTCCTCCGAAACAAAATGAAGGAGCTGAAGATGATTATCTCTAAAACACCTTCCAGCTCAAAAAGTCTATAATGAGCAAGTGATGAAATATTCACAATGGTATGGTTGAAAAAAAACGGAACAAACCACCACTCATCTTTGAGGTTGGTTGCCTAGCAACTGTATTCCGGCTCCTCTCCCTATCAGTTGCCCACTCTGTGCCATCTCTTCCCTTTCTGATTTTGACCTTTACAATAGTCAGATTGTATTTACTAAAAAAGAGAAAAAAAAAAACAGAGGGAGGAGCATGATTTCCTTTGATCTTAGGAATACCCCTAAAAATACCCTACCTGCTTTGGATCCAGTGACCAAGAAAAACAACCCAAACTCAGTTTTTTGGAGGAAGGGCATGGCAAGCACTCTCTCTACTAGGCCACCAGGCTTAGGAGGTAAGAGGGACCAGAGCCCCAAGTTGGGAATATGTTGAGGCAAAGGTTTGGGGTTCTTCTGGAACAAGGTAGCCCTGACTTGCCTCAAGGAAGGAGCTATGGGTTGGGTTAGGATTTGGGGAGGAGAAGCTAGCAGGCCCTCCTTCCGGCCCTGGTGTCCTCCCCCTTAATGCCTATGAGCCACCTAATCCCTTAAGTGCTTCCCGTCCTGTCCTCAAGCACTTGAAGCAGGTATGATGGGTCCATGTGTAGGTTACTAACTGCCTCAGCAAAACCGCTCCAGAGGGGCCAGCCTGGTGGCCGAGTGGCTAAGTTCGCACACTCTGCTTCGGCTGCCCGGGGTTCACAGTTTCGGATCCTGGGCACGGACCTAGCACCACTCATCAAGCCATGCTGAGGTCGGTTCCCACATACAAAATAGAGGAAGATTGGCACAGATGTTAGCTCAGTGACAATCTTCCTCCAGCAAAAAGAGGAAGATTGGCAACAGATGTTAGTCAGGGCCAATCTTCTTCACAAAAAAAAAACAAAACAAAAAAAACACAAAGGAATAATAAATAAATAAATAAAGTGAATATCACAATAAAGCAAGTCACAGGAATTTAAAAAACAAACTAATAAAACTGCTCCAGAAAATGTTTATTTCCATTTTAGCCCCTCTTTCTGGATTCTAAAAGAACTCTAATAACATCCAAATCATTGACCACTGACCCCCAGCTACTAGTAGAACTCACTTCTCTCATTGACTGGCTGTTACTTAGTTAGGTGCTGCCTGACAGGGTGGTATGCCAAATTGCTAGTTTTTGTTTAGGAGACGGGAGGGAATGCCAGAGAAGAACAGTAATGATTCAGAAGTGAGCTCAAGGTGAGGGCTCTGATATCCTGGGGTAGGAGGTACTGAATTTCGTGTGTGTGTGTGTGTGTGTGTGTGTGTGTATGGGGAAAGGGGGTCAAATGCAAACTTAACCTGTGAAATCATTATGTCTAGCAGCTCCCTGAATCTGGGGTGGGGCTGCACAAGGGATTCCCTCCCTTATTCCCCAGGAAGAAGATGTGGGAGGCCAGATGACCTGATCCCACAGCTGGGGCCTTCCCAGCCTTTCATTCTCCCCTCCACCCTGCCCCCCTTGCCACATCATCACCTCCCACATCTGCAGCGAGGAATATAGCATTCCCCACCCCCGCCCCATGCTGGAGAACTCACACCATCCCAGGAGGCCTTTCTCCAGATCTCTCTCTGCCTGGACACCCAAGCATCCTACCCCCCCAGCCGGACTTGACCATAAATGTTGCCGCCCCCAATCTTCCCTATTAGGTCTGCCAAGGCACAGAGCTATTTTTACTTCATTCTCTTCCCAGGCCTGCAGACCTCAGGGAGGAGCAGCCTCTGCTTTCCTCCAGCAGCTGAGTACCCCACCCCTCTGCCCCCACCTGGAACATCTGCTCTACAGCTCAGGGAAGTTCTGCTTCCCTGAGCCCCACCCCATTGTTGGAATCTTTTCCTTCCCTCTGAGCTCCTCTCCTCGTTAAGACCACTTCAGTTCTTAGTTATTTCCTCTGTGGTTTGGGGACTCAGGGTCCCCATCTTGAGCCATTCCTTCTACCTCAACCCTCTGTCCTCCACGCACCCTGGTTTAGTATAGATGCAGTCAAAGCCACCCTGTGATTAGACACCCCCCTCCCACAATGCACAATATACAGACACAGATCCCTGCCAACTGCCAAGAGGGAGTAACGGCGGGATGCCACTGGCCTCTGCATGGAAGTCTTTCTCCCTCCATACCCGTCCTTCTCTCAGAATCTCCATCTTTGGTACAAGGAGGTTTACCTTGAGGCTGAGAACTTTCCCAGGTTCTGTGGTCTGGGACACCCATCCAAGCCCATGATAGCAACCCTCTACCTCACAGGCTCTGGAGAACAGGCAGAGCTAGCTGGCTGTCCCAGACCCCTGTCTTGTTCTCCTTCCCTCCACGCACCCCAGGGCTAGCCAGATCTCTTTAAAAATCTCACTCACCTCCCCCCCCTTTGCTCCCGCCCCCATCCAGCTTCCTCCACGCAGTTAGATTAAGTGGAAACAACTCTGGGCAAATATTTTCTGCCAGATAGTGCTGTATGGGGGGAAGCAAAGCTTCTTAAAGGCCAAATGCCTCTTGGGGGGAGTCCCTGGGCATTGGGGAGAGGGGGAGGGTGCCGCTTCTGGGCCACCACCGCCTCAGCTAAGTGCCAGCTCACCACCTCCCTGTGTCTACTGTCCTCAAACACTTGTCCCATTCTTCGTCTTTCTTAGCCTCCCCTGGAGAGACCAAGCCAGGGACGTCACTGTATCCCAGGTGGTCACTCAGAACCCAGCTTGACCAGGCCCCAGAGCAGTGAGTGAAACCACAGCTCGCTGTTAGGGGTCCTCTCACCTAGGGAGTGTGGGAAATCTACCTTCCTTTTCTTTCCATTCCCTTTGGTACGGAGTGGAAGGGGAAGATGGAGCATAGACTAACTCCTCCGCCCCCACAATCTCACCTTCTTGGGGTAGGAAGATCAACCAGACCTCCTGGAAGCAGAGAGGAGGCAAAGCCGGACAAAAGATCACCAAGCCCTTAGCTCAGACCTACCCTTAATGGGATTGGGAGAGGGAGTGGAGAGGAACAGAATTACTGAGATTCTCAGGTTCATTTTGGGTTATGATACAAAAACTACATTTTTATCCAGGCACGAGGACTGGGGAGAGGTACAAAAGAAGCAACAAGCGGCCTAGGTGGAGCCTGGGGCGCAGCAGCCTCCTCCTGGCATGCGCCTGCTCCTGGGCCACCCCCGCAGGCGTGCAGGGTGATTCACTGCGCCCAGCCCGCGGGACCAGGCGGGGGCTGTCCACTCCCCTCCACTAGCCCCTCTTGCACTTCTCTCGCGGCCCCCAGACCGCCCCGCCTGCTTCCATCAGGCAGAGGGTACAAGCGCGCCACCGGCTAGGATGTCCCCAAGGGCCTGAAAGTGACGGGAGGCCAGGGGCAGAGCGCAGTGAGAGGACAGGGTAGGCAGCCGAGGCTGATGCGGGGGCGCGGGGTCTGGAGGGGTGTGCTGGCGGTCGCGTCCCTCGCCTGGCGCAGCCCCCGCCGGTGCGTGCCTGAGCCCTGAATCACCCGCTATATCGGGCGGGCAGTGCCGGAGGCCCCAAACCCCGGCCGCGCCGCCAGTGTCCGCTTACAGCAGGCCGCAACGGCCGCCAGGGACCCCCGGCTTTCCCCAAAACTTCCCCCAAGTAAGACTTTGACAGAGCCAAGTTGGGAGATGTCTGAAAGGGCCAGTGTCCCCGACTCTAGCCCTCTAACTCGGTTCCGCCAAGAGTTTGACGCCGGAGGGAGGGGGCTTGGTGAGGAGGTGCAGGTCGCAGAGCGCACCCCTCTGCGCGCTGCAAGAATGCGCCGTTCGCCCCACTCCACCCCACCCCACCCCAGCAGCGCTCGCAGGAAGGAGGGTGGGTCCTCCCAGCTAGGCCAGGCTGGCGGGAGAGGCGCGCCTCGGGCAGGTACCCCCACCCCAAGCCCCGGGCCGGGGACAGTGGGCCGGGCGCGGAGCTCTGGGCGCGGTCCGCCCAGCCAGCTCACCTGATAGATCATGACTTTAAAGTTGCGGCGCCGCAGCAGCTCGGCCTCATTGACCTCCAGCTTCTTGATTTGGCCCGCCTGGCGCTCCAGGCTGCCGCGCACGGTCTTCACGTTGACGCTGACCTTGCGCACCTTCTCCAGCAACTTGCTCACGGTGTTGCTGGTGGTGGCGTGTGCCTTGCCCAGCTTGCTCAGCTCGCCCTGGATGCTCTGCACGGCACCCTCCATCTCTGCCTGCCGCTCCTCCAGCTGGGCTTGGGTCAGCTGGATCTGGTCGACGGCGCCGATGATTTTGTCCAGAAGGCTCAGCACCAGCACGCCATTCACCTGGTCGGACTTGATCAGCTCCTCAGAGCCGGCCCCCGACGGCTCCTCCGCCGCTGGCGCCCCCACGGGGGAGGACCCCGGGTCCCCAGCGTCGGGGTACCCGGGAAGCGGCTGCTCGATGATATGGAGCTGGGTGTCCTCCATGGCTACCCGGAGCCGTGCGGGGCCGGCCGGGTGGAGCTGGAGCTGGAGCTGGAGACTCGGAGAAGAGGAAGAGCGGGAGGGGGGAGAGCGAGAGAGAGCAGAGAGCGGAGGAAACTCGAGCCACGTCCGTGCGCACCGGGACAGCGGCCAGAACTGTGGGGCGGGGGATCTGTGAGCTCCCCGGCTCCCAGGCCAAACCCCGGAGTCTCCTCGCCCATTGGCTGGCCCCACCCCAGAAAGGGAGGGACCGGGGCAGAAGGGGAGACCGATGATGGGGAAAGGGGGGGCAACCGAGGGGGACCCAAGAGCCGAGTGCCCCACCCTTCCTAGGATGATTGGAATAGTTGGAGCGGGAGACTAGGGCCTCGGGTGGCAGCGGGGGCGGCGGGAGCGGGACTGGGGCGGAGGAATGTGAGCCGTGGAAGGGGAACAGGTCCTAGAATGTTAGAATGTTGCTCTACTTTTCCCTGTTGGGTTTTGTTTTTTTTTTTTTTTGCTCACCTGCCAACTCAGCCTTTTAAGTTCTAGAGCAGAGAATGAGGTGGAACATAACTGAAATTATATGCAAAATAGTATTTGCCTCCGCTCAGTTTTTGAGAGGGAAAGGATTCATGACTTCCACAATCTTTTCAAAGGGCCGCTAACGCCCCCCCCTCCCGTACCCCCAAGTTAACAACCACAGTTATAAAACCTTGAGAGGTTGTTTGGAGAAGGGCAGGAAGAGAGAACTTAAGTTAGGGTCACAGTGGTGATGAGGGGCTGCCAAGCTGCTCTAGGTTCCTCTTAGAATTATCCTCACAGCATAAGATTAAGCTGGGCAATAAAACAGAAAGTCATGCCTTTTACCGGCCTCTCACCTCTCTCTGACAATCACCTTCGCCTCCTTGTACTTCCCCTGCCCTGGAGGCCTCGCTGACACTAACCTCAGAGAGCAGGATGCAGGAGCACATCCATCTCTCTTGATCTCAGAGACTAGCACTTAGCAATCAGATCATCAAATCCAGCCTCCTCATTTGATAGAGCAGAACAGGAGGGCCTGGAGAAGGCAAGCGACTTGCTGGAGGTTACCGGCAGGTTAACATTGGCTTGGCACTCAAACCAGGTCCCTGGCCTCCTCTGTTGCTCTTTCCACCTTAGCACTCTACCTTTCCTTAGGACCGGGAGGGGCAGATATGGCCACTCACATGTGCTGATTTTGAGCCTGCTGGCTTGAGGATTAGCTTCAGACATATTTTCAACCATGATGGAGCAGGCAGTTCCCAGCAGGAGTAAGGGGGATCCTTAGCTCAAAAGTCCAGGGAAAGAGAGGCTGCTGATGCTCCCCCATTTTGCTCTCTAGCACAGCACTGGAGCTGTGCTTCCCGGGAGACACACTATACCCCTTTCCCCCAGAAAAAGCTGCAAACCTTTCCCCTGGTTAGGAAACCAAGCTTGGGTTTCCCCACTTGGATAGATGTTGGCCTTGGCAAAAGGTCACTTCTAATCTGGCACACATTATTATTACGAAGAGTGAAAAACTGCTCTGTGGGAACCCTGAGCCCCGTCAATCCAGTCAAAACACCCTCCAATCCAGAAAGGAGCTGGAGAGCTCACTGTCTGGGATAGTCTGGGGTAGCCCCAACAACTATTGGATAAAATATTTCCCCTCATACTTCAGTAGCTGTTTCCTCAGAAACAAGCGGCTTTCTTGTTTGAGATTCAAATAGAGTGAACTGGTATATAAAATCATATATATATATATATATACATATCTGCTAGAACTGACAGATTATCAATTTGTTTTAGAATTTAAGAGAAAATGTAGCAGTTTAAGTTCCTTCCATTGAGTATTG
Organism: Equus caballus; assembly: GCF_041296265.1. Taxonomy (NCBI): domain Eukaryota; kingdom Metazoa; phylum Chordata; class Mammalia; order Perissodactyla; family Equidae; genus Equus; species Equus caballus. The sequence continues at coordinate 20,579,804 of NC_091694.1, read as the reverse complement.
ATAAAACTTCTAGAAAAAAGAAGAGTGACAAGGGGCTGGCCCCGTGGCCAAGTGGTTAAGTTCGCGCGCTCTGCTGCAGGCGGCCCAGTGTTTCGTTAGTTCGAATCCTGGGCGCGGACATGGCACTGCTCATCAGACCACGCTGAGGCAGCGTCCCACATGCCACAACTAGAAGAACCCACAACGAAGAATACACAACTATGTACCGGGGGGCTTTGGGGAGAAAAAGGGAAAAATAAAATCTTTAAAAAAAAAAAAAAAAAGAAGAGTGACAATAGAGAACCTTATTGGACATTCATAAGATTATTTTTTAAAATTTGATTAGATTATTTTTACAGGTGACATACAAGATACAAATTTCAAATAGCACACAGAGAAATACAGTGAGAAGTTTTCTTTCTACCCTAGTCTGTGGCAACTAATTTCTCTCCCAGGAGAAAAGAATTGTTTCTACTTTTTGTGGAAACTTCTATAGAAAGTCTCTGCACATATGGTCAAATATATATATATTGCTCAGAACTTCGCTTTTTTTCGGTTACTAATACTCGTGGGACTGTTTCATAACACTAGCTGTAGAGCTGCCTTTTGTTCCAATGTATGGATGTACTGTATTTACTTAACCAGTTCTCTATCAGTGGACATTTAGAGATTACAACTTAAACATCACTTGGTGGGGAGGAATGCTGAAGAGGAGTTTTACTGGCTGACTTGTTTTTGCTAAAAGGAATTAAATCCATACCATTCTGGCTTTCTCATTAGGAAAGTTTTCCTATTCTTCAAAAAGGAATGTCAGTATTTGTGGATGAGTCAAATTATGTCCCAGGGATAGCTTAGTGAATACATCTCTGACTCATTTGATGCTTCCTGAACAGAATTTTGCAGAAAGCGCCCTCCCCTTGCCTACTGTGTCCAAGAAATATTTGTATCAACAAGTTTCTCTCCTGTTCCTTTTCTTACTAAATGCCAGCTAAGTCCAACAGGGGGCGTGCCGAGTCTTTGTGCCCTAGCTTTATGAAAACCGGCACCCAGAAATGGTGTCGAACAATCCTTCCCAGAGGACTTCATTCCGTTTCAGTGAAAATCAGCAGCTTCTCTTCATTTGGAATTGCATTCAGCATGCCATTGCTTGCTTTCAGGGTCGATGCTCTGCATTTTCCATTGCTCACTCTATTTGCTGAAAAGCACACTGTTCCATTGTGTGCTTTCAGCTGCTGAGGCAGTCTGTAAAAGGGCTAGAGAGGTGGAAACAAACAACACTTTGGCCCAGGGAAATAACACCAGGATACAACCATGTCAGCAGCTGGAATTTCACAGCGCTCTATCGTATTTCTCCATCCATCTATTCGTTCAACCAAGTGTGTGACTCCTTATCATAAGCCTGCTACTGGGCTGTGACTTCAAGGAGGATGAACCAAAGCCCAGTGCCTCCTGTTGAGAAGCTTATAGAGCAGCAGAGACAGATGCATAGTTTCTGATACAATGTGGAAGTGGCTCCAGCAGCTCAGGAAAGGTTGTCACTACTTCCTGGGAGAGTGGGGAAGGGTTCACAGGCGGAGGGTCTCTAGGTGTAAGAGAGGAGGAGGGGTGCACCCTCCCCCCTCCCCGCAGTAGCATGAGGTGTGAAAGTGCTGAGGTGGGAGTGGAGATAGGCAGGCATTGCTCCTCTCTTATCTGGTTCTGCCATAAGTCCTCTCAGTTTACATTTAGGGACATCCAGCAAGATGTGAGGGGCACAGCATGCAATATGTTCCATTCAGTTTTGGATGTGTGCTGAGAGAGATCCTAGGGAGACAGCGTGTTTCGTTAATAATAAACAGTTAGGATGAATGATGTGTCTTCACATCAGAGAAACCATCTGGCACGGAAAACCAGTCCTCAGCAGCTGGCTCACAGCTGCCACAGACAGCAGTGAGGCTTTTCTGGCAGGATTTAGAAGCACTATTCTTGTCCCTCTGACATACATGAAAAGAGCCTATAGTATTTGTATAGTTCTCTTCTTCAAAAATTCCTTCCTTTCTTCTCCTTCAAACATTAATATGTAGGGTAACTTTCCTAAACCAGAAAAACAACCACAATCACTTATTAAGTGCTAGTTTATGCACAGTGTGGGGCTAGAAACCATTCAAAGGACACAGCGAATTTGCTGTGGGGTGAGAGAGTCTCAGGGAAGCAGCAATTTGGGCTTAAAACCAGAAAACATTAAAAAATAAATTAATGAAAATGCCATAAAACCTCTCCTCCTCCTCTGCCTTCAAAATGCACTGGTCTCTTTCATCCTAAAAATAAAAACAGAAACAAGCACACAAACAAACAAGAAAAGCAGTCTTAATTGGTTGTACCTTCCTGTCTCCTCAAGGTTAAGTCCATCTGTTTTCTCCTGTTCAAATTTCACTGTTTTCTAGAGCTGCTGCCATACATCATCCCTCACCCTCCATTTAGTCCTTAAACTTCTGCAGTTTACCCAAAAAGGTGGCCTCCTCTCTACTGAAAGAGCACTTAAAAGTCACTAATAAACTCCACATTCCACCAGCGATCTCCTTTTCTAATTCTATTTGGACACTGCCAGATTTAGCACTGCTGACCGATTTGTCCCTAAGACTCTCCCCTCGTGGCCTTTTGGGGCTGTATTATTTTTATTTATTCCTTGTCCCATTTGATAGCTTATTTTTTCTTCCTTTCGTTTTCTTTAAAAAAAAAATAGCCTTTAAAACTACTCAAAAAGAAAAACAAAAAAAGACCCAGCTCTATTGAGATGTAATTCACATGCCATATAATTCACCTATTTAAACTGCACAATTCAATGGTTTTAATATACTCACAGAGTTGGCAACCACAATCAATTTTAGAACATTTTCATCACCCCCAAATAAACGCCTGCCAAATAAAAAATAAATCCAGACTTGGTGAAGAGACACTTGATTCAAAAGGATTGTTGTATGGGAAGAAGGCGACTATTGCAGTCAGGGGAGTAATTGTAACAGAGAGAATGCTGTGACCATAGGTCTAGAAGTGTCTCAAGGGCCAGGCAAAAAGGAGTTTTCTTTCACAGAGAGGAGTAAACGAAGCTAGAGAGAACCAGGCTCAGGGGATGGGACGAAAGCGTGGCTTGATCGGAGAGCAGATGAGAGAATGTTTTTTCCTGCAGCCAGTCTATCCTCAGGAGGGTTTGTGTGCTGGCTCAGGCCAAGAGTGGGCCAAAGATCAGGGGCCTGGAGGAAGGAGAGAAGCTTAAACAAAATTTGGTTAACAAGCATTTTGTTCTGTGTGATCAGTGGAGACAAGCAGTTCAGTTAATCATTTATGAGGCAAAGGACGGAAACGTGGAGAGTCTGGGTCTGTCTCTACCACAGGTAAACAAGAGGGGCAGCCATGAGTCATAGGGAGAAGGGTGGTTCTTTGCAGTAAGCTATTTTCCAGAACACAAAAGAGTAGGGAAATTCCTTTAAATTTCAATGTTTTCCAGGCACACAGGGCTCAGGTAAAATTCAACATTGTCACCCCATACCCACTAGCTGTCACTCCCCATTCCTCTCTTCTCTCAGCCCTTAACAATCACTAAACTACGGTCTATAGATTTGCCTATTCTGGACATTTCATATAAATGGAATCATACAATATGAGGCCTTTCGTGTCTGGCTTCTTTCACTTAGCATATTTTCCAAGTTGATCCATGTGGTAGCATATATCAGGACTTCGTTCCTCTTTTTTTTTTTTAATTTTTATTTTTCCTTCTTCTCCCCAAAGCCCCCCAGTACATAGTTGTATATTTTAGTTGTGGGTCCTTCTAGTTGTGGTATGTGGGACGCCGCATCAGTGTGGCTTGAAGATCCGTGCTAGGTCCTCACCCAGGATCTGAACGGGCAAAACCCTGGATGCTCAAGCAGAGTGTGCGAACTTAACCACTTGGCCATGGGGCTGGCCCCCAACTTCATTCCTCTTAATGGCTGAATAAAATTCTATTGTATAGATATGCTGTATGGTATTTATCTATTCATCAGTTGATGGAAATTTGGGTTGTTTCCATTTTTTAGCTATTATGAATAATTCTTCTATGAATATTCATGCTATTTTTCTTTTTCGGGTGTTTTTTTTTTTGAGGAAGATTAGCCCTGAGCTAACATCTGTGCCCATCTTCCTCTATTTCGTATGTGAGATGCCTGCCACAGCATGGCTAGATAAGTGGTGCATAGGTCTGGCCCCAGATCTGGGCCGGCGAACCCGGGCTGCCAAAGCAGAGCACAAGAACTTAACTGCTATGCCACTGGTCTGGCCCCTCCTACTATCCTTTTACATTAAGCTCCTGCTACTCCAGTTTGCTTGATAGACCCTATTCTGAAGATATGTTATAAGCATCATCCCCTTTGCCATCTTCTGAGTTATTGTTTCTCTCTGTGCATGTTTGTTCTCTCCAACGAACTTCTTATAGGCCAGGATTTCTTTGAAACTGATTCGGCACCTGGGAGAGTTTGATATAGTCAAAAGGCACTCGGTTTAGAATTATGGCTTGAAATCAATGAATTATGGAATGTTAGATCAGTAAGGGACCCTAGTGTGCAATGTTCTTCCAAAATCATGTATCAGCTTAGGGACCATTAAGTGTTTTTCAGATGAGAAACTAAGGCCTAAAGAGGTGGGGCAAATAAATGGATACTTGATTCAATGCGAATCATTTTAGAAAATGAGTTAGTAGAGTTTAAATTCTGGAATAGTAAACCATTTTTAAAAGGAATTCAACTTTATTATTTCCTGTTGTGTATAGTCAGTCTGGTCACAAAAGTTTTCCTGGTAGAGATTAGGCTTAATTTTCCTGTAATAAACAAATAAATGGAATTTGAAATGAGATTTATTTGCATACTAGCAATACTTAGCCCAAGTCCTCCTATTAAAGAAAGATTAAATTTTTGTAATGTTCCCAGTATAATCTATAGGCAGAACTGGTGGCAACAATGAGTTTCTCCTAAGTAACTTGGAAATATGGCTATCCTTTGAGAGTTTAACAATTTTAATTAACACATAATATGAATATTCACAACGTCTCCTAGACCCAAGGAAATAATGACTTGCTTGAGTCTAATCAGAAATATTAGCAAGCTAAAGACCAAGATAGCAGCAAAACTTTATCCCAGTTCTAACTGAACTGTAATAAACAATCCATTTATCCAAGAAGATAGAGGAGCGTACCTGTTAATTTAATATTTGGTTAACTGACTGCATAATCTGATTAGAATAGATTGTACATAATCTATTAGAGTAGGAAAAATCCATTTTACACTAAACATCTGCTGAACAGAATGTTTATTCATGACTCTGTCTCCAAATTGCTGTATGATTTCAAGCAAACAACTTTCCTTCTCTTAGTTCTTCACTTCTCTCTTAGCTCTTAGTTTTTCCATCTGTAAATGAAGAAATAGGAGTAGATGATTTCTTTTTTCTTTTCTTTTCTTTTTTTTATTTTGAGGAAGATTAGCCCTGAGCTAACATCTGCCGCCAATCCTCCTCTTTTTGCTGAGGAAGACTGGCCCTGAGCTAACATCCATGCCCATCTTCCTCTACTTTATATGTGGGACACCTACCACAGCATGGCTTGCCAAGCAGTGCCATGTCTGCACCCAGGATCCGAACCGGTGAACCCCAGGCCACCGAAGTGGAATGTGCGAACTTAACCACTGTGCCACCAGGCTGGCCCCAGGAGTAGATGATTTCTGAAGTTCTTTCCTTCTGACATTCTTTGACTCTATGATTCTAATCTTTGATAATTCAGAAAGCCCTCTGGGCTCTTACAGTACTTCAGAAAAATCATTTTGAACATCATTTATTCAAGCAAACATTTAACAGATAGTTATCAAGTGCCTATAAAGTGTTAGTCCCGGTGCTAGGAGATGGGGACCAAAGGGTGGAAAGACATGGTCCTTGCCATAGGGAGCTTATAGTCTAACATGGGAGCTGGACATGTACCACAACAGCTACAATTTAATGGGATGACGGCCATGAAAGGCAGCATATAGATGGAGCAATGGGAGCACTTGGGAAAGAGTGCTTACATTTACATAAGGGAGTTGGGACATTTCAAAGGAGTTGAGCTGAGGCTCGAAGAATGAATAAGCATTTGCCAAGCAGAAAAATGTAGTGAAGGTCGGGATTCTAAGCAGAGGAAAGATCTTGGTAAAGGCAAAAGGATGTCTGAGCCCTCATGGCTATTTCGCATGGCAAATAGCTTGTTTACTGAGGCTGGAGTATAAGATGGTTGGAGGCAGAGAGACTAAAGGTGAGGCTAGGCAGGAAAAAGTCACCCAATGAAGGAGCATCCTGGAAGTCAGGTTAAGAGGTCTGGACTTTATCCTAAAGGTTAAGGATTTTAACCAAAAGAGGGAGAGGAAGTGATTTGCATTTTAGAAAGAAAACTGATTTGAGGAAATGTAAATGATAGTTTGGAAGGGGTTGAGACTAGAAGCAGGGAGCTCTATCAGGAGGCCGCTAAAACAGTCCCAGCAGCAGAAGATGACCATCTAACTAAAGCAGTACAACGTACAGAGAGGGAAGAGAATTGATGGGAGAGCTCTATAGGAGGGAAAATCAATGCGGCTTGGTGGCTGATTACATGTAGACAACGAGGGAGAGTGAGGAGTCTAAAAGATTGCAATTTTCATTATCTAGGAGTACAGATGTAGAAACCATAGAAGATTAGATTAAATATATACTAATCCTATTCTATTCTCTGGACAATGCTTTTAAAAAGAAATTCCTGATGTTAGTTTATTTATTTATAATTGATCTCTTTCTTTATATAAGTAGAAAAGCATGCATAAAAAAGTATTGTTAATTTACTTTTCCAGCTGTTCGATTTCAGGTAATACACATCAAATATGTTTAAATCCATGAGTGCATCACGATACTAAACAAACAAAACACTCCTTGGAAATCACCTTTGGAAAATACTAGCGAACCAATTTATTATTCTGAAAATTGGAAATAAAGGGAAATAATTAAGCATTTATCCTACCTTTCCTGTTTCAATTGTACCTCAGGGAGACCAAATAGTTGGTGTGGGAAGGTTCTTAATTATAGAATAATTTCAGCTCATAAATGAAGATGGAATGATAGAGTGAGAAATTCATCCTTTTGTAGCCTCCAGTGAAATAATGATCTAGATAATGGTCATTAATCCCTGCTAAGACTATTAGGTGGAAACTGATGGGGATTCTACGATTGTTATAGCAGATTAACAACACTTAAACTTATTCATTAATCTTTTTGGGGGGAGGAGGAGAAACAGTCTATTCCTTCTTTTGTTTATTGAATGCAGATTCAAGACAATGTTTTGTTTTGTTTTTTCCCCCACTCATTAATCTTAATGTCACAAAAAGAGAGAGGATTGACGTTATGTGTCCGGGTGTGATAGGAAGTACACACCAACACCTACGAAGTATTCTTGACAAAAAACAACAACAAAACAATCAAACCTGAACCTGATCAAGTGTCCAGCTTAACTATCAGTTTATAGGAAATATAGGGGTCAGAGAAATATGTTAAACAACACTGTAGGAAAGCAATTAGTAAAATCTGGAGGTGGGAAATTCTACAAGACAAACAACCTAGTTTCCCCAACAAACAAATTGCAGAGAGAGAGAGAAGGGGGAAAGAGGAAGAGATGATGACGATGGGGGAAGTCACAAAATTAAAAGAGAATTTAAAAGGCATTAAAAAAAAAGCAGGGCCAGCCCCAGTGGCCTTAGTGGTTAAGTTTGACTTGCTCTGCTTCAGTGGCCTGGGTCCAGTTCCTGGGCACGGACCTACAGTACTTGTCTGTCAGTGGTCACGCTGAGGTGGTAGCCCACATATAAAAAGAGGAACATTGGCAGCGGATGTTAGCTCAGGGTGAATCTTCCTCAGCAAAAAAAAAAGAAGAAGAAGAAAAGAAAAAGAAAAAAACAGTCAACCAATTACAACATATGGATGTTATTTAGAGCCTAATTCAAAAGAACAAATTGTAAACAAAAAAGGTTTATGAGGCAATCAGGGAAATTTGAATACTAATTACATATTTGCTGATGTCAAGGAATTATTAATTTTTTTTGGGGGGGTGAGGAAGATTGGCTCTGAGCCAATCTTCTTCTTTTTGCTTGAGGAAGATTGTCTTGAGCTAACATCTGTGGCAATCTTCCTCTATTTTATGTGGGATGCCACCACAGTGTGGCTTGATGAGTGGTACTAGTTCTGCACCCGGGATCCAAACCCGCAAACCCCAGGCCACCGAAGCAGAGTGTGTGAACTTAACCACTATGCCACCAGGTCTACCCCAGGAATTATTAAATTTTAAGGTGTGACAGTGGCAATGTGGTTATGCTTTAAAAATCATCCTTATATTTAAGAAATACAGGGGCTGGCCCAGTGGTGTAGTGGTTAAGTTTGCGTGCTCTGCTTCAGTAGCCCAGAGTTCGCTGGTTCAGATCCCAGGTGCGGACATATGCACCACTCCTTAAGCTGCAGTGTGGCGGCATCCCACATAAAGTAGAGGAAGATTGGCACAGATGTTAGCTCAGCAACAATCTTCCCCACAAAAAAGAAAGAAATACTGAAATATTTACAAATGAAATGATATCACATCTAGGATATGATTTAAAATAATCCTGAGGGAAGTGGATAGGGATAGAGATGAAACGAGGTTGGCCATGCTTTAAACATTGTTGAGGCAAGGTGATAGGTACATAGGGATTTACTATTTTGTCTACTTTTGTCTACAACACAACTTATTCATAATAAAAAATACTAAGGTTGTTTTGAGGATGAAATGTATTCGTATGTGTAAATGGACATGTCAGAATGATTGACACACCATTGGTGGCAAGAAATGTGCATGACGCTTTTCTCTTTCATGCACTTGAACAAATCAAGAACTGGTATTTAAGAAGACTTTCTGTTAAACCCATTCTGTTGCACATGAGAGGCCCCCCCCACCCCCCCCCACCCCCCCGCTTCCTATCAACTTCCTGGTTAGAACCGAGACCAGATCTTTAAAACAAGACACTCTTAACAAGCACGGTAAGCGTGTTTCGCAGCTATGCACACTGAAGCAAAACCATTTCGTTTGTGGAATCTGGCCCCTTTCCCAGGAACAATGTTTCCGTTTCACAATGTAACAGAACAGGAAGAGTGTGAACTCTTGTTTGGATATAGGTTCTGTGTGCTCCACTGGGATTTCCTAATTTCCATTGTGCTCTGGGTGTGAGAGTCCAGCTGTGCGTTGGTGGAGTGACTCATTTTTCCACCAAGACACATATTTCTATGAATCTCAGGGCCTGCTGACGGTGTGAAAGAGCAGGCAGCACGGACTTAGTTCCTGGATCCATCACATGACTTAAGAGAGATGATTTAAAGTTTTTCCATGGGCTTAAATTGAAAGAGGCAATTCAACCATTCAGATAATTCATACTCCAATACCTTTAGTGTTTTAAAGTGGTTATTAAGATTAGCTACTTGATAGCACAAAGGAATATAATGGAAAGAGAAGCATAATCTATGTCCTTTGGGTGTTTAATAATCTCATTGAGGAAATAAATACAAGAATAAATACAAGAAATAGAAGGATTCCTAAATAAGTAAATGATATCGAATACAAATGTATGTAAAATACATCCATCAGTGTTTAGGAGCCCTAGGATAATAGAGTGATCAAAATGGGAAGAGGCTATCTGGAAAAAATGTCACTTACAACATTTTAAAATTATTTACAGACAAGCTGTTTTTTAAGGCAAAAAAGATTATTTTTTCTCTGAACCATTTGAAAGTAAGTTGACAACCTGAGGTCTCATGATCCCCAAATACTTCAGTATGTATTTTCTACAAACAAGAACATTCTGATACATAACCACAATACAACCATCAAAATCAGAAGATTAACATAAATACATACCACCATCTGGTTTTCAGCAGCCTATCAAATTTCATCATTTGTCTCAGTAACGTCCGTTATAATTTAATGATCCAATCTGAATTAAGTTGTCGCATCTCTTTAGTCTCCTTCAATCAAGGGAATAGTTCCTCATTCTTTCCTCGACTTTCATAACTTTGACATTTTTGAAAGTTACAGGACAGTTGTTATGTAGAATGTTGCTTGATTTGGGCTTGTCTGATGTTTCCTTGTGATTGGATGTAGGATATTTATCTTTGGCAGGAATAGCAGGAAAGGGATGTTGTGTTCTTCTCAATGTATCCTATCAGGTGGTCCACGATTCTGATTTGCCCATTGCGAGTGATGGTGATGTTAACCTTGATCAGTTGGTTAAGGTGCCGTCCGTCAGAGTTTTCCAATGGAAAGTTGCTCTTTTCCTCTTTGTCATCCATAAGTATTTTGTAAGGTGGTATTTTGAGGCTAAGTAAATATTTCATATTCCAATTTCTAAAAAAGCACAAACTACCACAACTCGCCTAATATAAAACAGCTTAGATAGCTCTATAACTGTTAAAGAAATTTAATTTGTAATTTAAAAGTCTCAGAAAAGGAGATAGCCACATCTAGATGGTTTTAGTGGAGAATTCTACCAAACATTTAAAGAAGAATTAACACCAATTCTACATAATCTTTTCCAGAAAATAGAAGACAAAGGAAGCCTCATCAACCCATTTTATGAGATTAATATTACTGATATCAAAACCAGACAGACAGTACAAAAAAAGAAAGCTATAGACCAATATCCCTTATGAATATACATGCAAAAGTTCTTAACAAAATATTAGCAAACAGAATTCAGCAATATGTAAAAATAAATTATATACATGACCAAGTGGGGTTTATTCTAGGGCAAGGCTGTATTCAAAATTCAGTCAGTGTAATCCACCATATTAACAAGGTGAAGAAAAACCACATGATCATGTCAATTGATGCAGAAAGTGCATTTGGCAGAATTCAACACCTATCCATGATAATAACTCTCAGAAAACTGGGAATAGTGGAGAATTTTCTCAACTTGATAAAGAACATCTTCAGAAAAACCCTACAGCTAGCATCATATTTAATGGTGAAAGACCAAATTCTTTCTCCCTAAGATGGGAAACAAATAAAGGAGGTCTGTTCTTATCACTCTTATTCAATATAGTGCTGGAAGAACCAGCCAGCACAATAAAGAAAAGAAAACGAAAGGGAGACAGTTTGGAAAAGAAGAAATAAAACTGTGCCTTTGTGCAGATGGCATGATGATCTATGTAGAAAATCCTAAGCAATGTATTTTAAAAACTTTGAGAACTAACACATGAGTTCAGCAAGGTTACAGGATATAAAATAAGCATGCAAAAATCAATTGTATTTCTACACCGTAACAGTGAACACGTGGATACTGAAATTAACAATATAATTCCATTTACAATTCCTCAAAAAGATGCAACACACATTAATCTAACAAAATGTAAAACAAAGTCAGTTTTGTTCATTAATAACTTTTTAAATAAAATCACCCAGTCTGTTAAAATTTTATTAACATTTAAATTTATAATTTTGCATATTTTCCTGTTTTACATTTCTTCAGTATTTGTCGTTAAAACCAATTCTCATTCTTACTATATATATAGTCTTTCTCTCCCTAACTTTGCCAGAAGTTTTCCTATTTTTATTGATATTTGAACAGAACTAGCTCTTATGTTTGTTATCCTTGAAGTCATGTTGACTTTATTAATTCTTTTTTTCTCCTGTGTCCAGGTTTATTTTGTTGTGTTTACTTTAATTCTTTCTTGTTTGATAAACACATCTAAATCTATGATTATTTTTCTTGTTCTCTGAGTGCAACTTTCGTGATATCCCCTAAAATTTGACATGTAATGTTGTCTTTATTAAAAGATGGATCTTCAACTCAGTCTTAAAAGAAACAATTTGCAGGGGGGTTGGCAGAGTCACTCTCAGTGGACAAAGCAGGCAGAGAACGGACCAAGTTAGTCACGAGCACGAAAACACCTACTCATCCTTTAAAACTCAACTCAAATTTCATCCCACCTGTAAAGTTTCCAAAGCGTAGTTAGTAACGCCTTCATCAGTGCATTCATAGTACTATCTATATTGCCAAAAAACTCCTTATTGTACTATAGATTCTGAGTTTCTCGAAGTTGGGGCCCTTGCCTAATTTCCTACACCTAGGCCTGAGTCATATCAAGTACAAAACTTCGTATTGAATGAAAGAATAAAAGAGAAGCATGTAAAACTTGACTGGAAATCTCCTAAAATTTACTTAATTCACAGATTTTACTCAAATCTAGTCTTGTCAATAGCTATAAATATTGCTAAAAAATGTTGGGGTCTCAAAGTATATTTTTTAAGTAGAAATAATTTTTCACCTGCATTCATAATCTCTAAAACGCTAAGCGAAAAGAAACTTGTGATGATAATAGGGCTCAAGGCAGCATCCAACTGAAAGTTCCCTCTTGGATAACTTTCTGCTTCCCCTAGGAAAATGTTTCTTCTCTGAAAACCACGTATACTTTCCCTGTAAGTTTCCAGCAGGGTCCCTTCCTCACAACTCCCCCCTTAAAATACTACACAAGCCCGGTAAACTGCTTTTATAAAACAAAAACAACTCAACTGTCGTGCATAGCGATCCTCAGCCTTAAATAAGTTCGTGATTACAAATGCAAATAAGTCACATCAGTCTGTCACAAGTTAAGGAACTACATTTCCAGTTTTGTTTTCTTTCTTTTAAAAATATTTACTAAGTATTTGTTGAATGCCAGGCACTCAACTAGGTCGTGGGAATACCACAGTTCAGGTTAGATCTATTCCTTGACCATCAACTAGATCCTCTCTACTGGAATTTTCCAATGTATTTCTTTACTCCAGGTCTCACCTCCTTTCTCCGAGTCACTAGAAACCCAATACAGAAACATTTGCCGGATTCTCTACTTCAGAAATTTCTTTGAACTAGTTTCTTGTTTTCCTGAGCAAATATTTCTGGTCTCATGCCACAGAGAGGCTTCTCTGCCCTGTGTCACTAAATCCTTTCCTTTATTCTCCTCTCAAATTTTCTCAATTTTAATTCTTTAAGAAGCCTCTTTCCACGGCTTTCTTAACTCCCACAAGTTAAGAGGCTCCTCGCCTCATGTGTTGGTCACAAGAATCTTGAGGGCTGCATAAATGTCACATGCCTTAGGCTCATTCATATCTCCTTGGGGATGTAATCAGTAGCAGAGGTAAAGAAAGCTGACATTCCTTAAGCTTCAAAGGAAGTCTCAAAATCTATTATGACGAGATTTTTACTTTTTACCAAAAGACTTTTAAACATTGACAGGCTTTGAAAGTAAAAGCAGTGTTATTTTGAGGAACTCAGAATGAACCCACAAAAGGGACTACTTCTACAGAAACAAACCACCAACCAATCTTTCAAGAACGAGGGTCAAGGTGATTATATGTCACCTAAAGTCTGTGGCAGGAAAATTCTCCCACACAACATTCAAAGCAGATCCTTGGCAGAATAGTTTAATAATTAGAGTTCGTTTTTATGCAAAAGGGAAAAACAAAAGAAATTATTTGACTAGACAACCATTAAACTGAGCTATCATCATCTTAAAGCATGCAGACAAGTGGAGGTAAAATTTTAAGTCAAAATTTTACTGTTTGCTGCCAACTACTTGCAGGTAAACCGTAGGAAAATTACGCAGAGCAAAATTTCCTTCTCAAAATTGGTAAGGGAAATGTACTGGGTTGAATAATTTCCTCAAAAATTCATATCCATCTGGAACCTGGGAATATGTTCTTATTGCAGAAGTGGTGTAGATGTCATCAAGTCAAGATGAGGTCATACTGGATTAAGGTGGGCCCTGCTCCAATGACCAGTGTCCTTATAAGAAGAGGGAAATTTGGACACACATACACACAGAGAAAAGAACACCGTGTGAAGATGAAGGTAGCAGTTGGAGTGATGCATCCCCAAGCCAAGGAGGGCCAAAGACTGTAGACAACCACCAGAAGCTAGGTAGATGAGTGAAGGACCTTCCCTAGAGTCTTGAGAAATATCCTGTCCCTGTGGACACCTTGATTTCACACTTCTGTCCTCCAGAATTGTGAGAGAACAAACTTCTGTTGTTTTAATCCACCCAGTTTGTGGTAATTTGTTTGGTAGCACCAGGAAATTAATACAGGAAGCATATGGAAAAGAGAGACACTTGAACAAATACGTATTTCAAAACACTTGGTTTAACTTTAATACCCTCCTCTAGGCCCCATCTAGGAATCTAAGTTGGATGAGCAAACATCAGCTGACCTTTCACTGGTGGAAATTTGGACAATTGCTGTGTATTCATTCAAACTAAAAAATGAGAGGAGAAGGAGGAAAAAATATTTATTTTAATCATTCCGATACAGTGACAATTCTAATAACGTTTTGAGACTCTGCTAAATCACTGCCTCTGTTCTCTGCTTTGTCTTGGTAGTGAAGCACTAGTTTGTGTAGCCGTTGTTTAGACATTTTCATGGATGCTAGGAATGGCTCAGTTTAGAGACCCAGAGCTGCAGTGGTGGCTAAGCCTCACGTGGACCTGCTCACGTCTTCTGGGGCTGTGTGGTCAACAGCACTTTATACTTGATCCTGTTGGACATAGGCTGTACTTGTTCAAGTGACAGAATGGTTTAAGCACAACCTCGAAGATCCTTTTTGTCTTCTTTCTTTCCTAGAGAAGTATACAGGTAACTATAGATAAAACGGACATAAATGCCTGGGTATTCTGGATCAAAATATTTCAATCAGTGTTGGGCTAAGTTAGTGTTTTTGCTACCAGGAAGAGAACAAAATCTGATTTTAGTCTAATATTAGTACTATTTTTCTTCTATTTGATTAGCGTTTGTCTCCTTCTCCTCTGAACAAACCTCTACTCATTTTTCAACGCCCTTCTCAAATGTCAAGCCTTCTTAAAGCCTTGCCAAGGTCAGACAGGATTAATAACTCTCTTCTTTGGGTTTCCATAGACTTCTGTTCTACTTGCTGCCATGTTATGCATATTATAGTATAGATAGTTGTTTGTCTCCCCAATAAACTGTGAGCTCCGTGCTCATCTTTGCATTTCCAGTTTCTAGCATTATGCCTGGTATAAAGCCTGTGCTTAGCAGATGTTCACTGAAGGAATGATGGAATTTTTGAGGACTGAAAGCTATTTATAAAAGTATTCTACACTGAATTTAAAGAGCATTTTCCTCATAGGTGTGTTCCAATTTAGGGTAACTTTGAGAACTGTAAATGGAATTCAAACATCAGCACTACTATTCTACTGAACTTGATGATCCTGCGAAGTTTTCACTGACTCCACACACATTATCTGATTCTAGCTTCTGCTCTGACCCTTTCCCAGCTGTCCCCTCTTATCGCCGTTACAAGAATACAAGCATCTATCACGAGCTCTCTGCCCCACAGAGAACGAAGTCCAAAAAATGAACCAAGTAGAGAAAGGCAGGATGTGATCATATTCCCTTTTGTTTGATATCTGTGTTCTTTTGTTGATCGTAGATTTCTATTAGGAGGCCCCCATTTCTTTCAGGATCATCTATCCACTCCTTGATTCAAGAAATGGTACTTACTTCTGAATGAATAGGCCCAATGCTAGGGAGAAAAGGAGTTTATAGTTTGGTAATAGAAAAAAAAAGGTCAAGAAGTACTGTGTTTTATAAAGGAGATACAGAAAAGTCCCATGAGAGTTCCAATGAGGAAAATGAAGCTCAAGGAGATAAACTAACTTCTCAAATTTACACACCTTGTAAACATTAGAGCTGAGATTTATTCTTTTTACACTTGATATCAGATGGAATAAATGGAGGAAATGAAATTCAAACCTAGTTCAGCATGGTACAAAAGCCCGTGGTCTTCTGCTACACTACACCATGCTGCCTCCCATAGGCTACTGCTTTAGCTGTCTGAGATAGGCAAACGGACCTGTACTAGGTTATCAGCAATGAAAATAAAAAGGATAAAGGGGTAGGGGCAAGAATTAAATGCAGGACACACAATTAGCACAAGATGGCAACTGACTAAATGTGGAAAAAAAAGGAAAGAATGGAATTGAAGATTGCTTAAACTTGGAGCTGGGGTAACTAGGAAAACAACCATGCCATTAGCAGTATTAAGCATTTCAAGGGAAGGAACAGCTTTTACTCAGTGGCAACTCTAATCCCTCAAAACTCCGCTCGCACATCCCCTCCTTAATGTAACCTTTTCTGACATCCTCAAGTCCGCTATACAGTATTTTGTATCTCAAGAATAATAATGATGATGATGATACCAATTTTTCAATGCAGACTGAGTGCCATGCTTGTACTAAGTTCCTTTTATTCCTCACTATAACCATATGAAATAAGTACTATTATTAACTCCATTTTACAGAGGAGGAAACTGGGGCTTACAGAGTCCTAAGGTTGCAGATATTAAATGGCAGATCAAGATCTGAATTCAGGTTGGTCAGAAACAGCACTCTTAACAGAAGCAGAACAGCGCCATACTTAAGAACACGGGAAATGGGGCCAAACTGGCTGGGTTTGAATCCTGCCCTTACTAGCTGAGTGACCTTCGGCAAATTATTGTGCCTCAATTTCACCATATCAGGTGTTAAACGGGGACTATAATAGTATCTGCCTCCTACTATTGTTGTGAGGCTTAAACGAGTTCATTTTTATAAAGCCCTTAGAAAACTGCCTGGCACAAAGAAGTATCAGTCATTGCACTCATCTCTCTCTCTCTGTCTCTTATAATTATTGGAACTTTATTTCTCACTGAACTGTGAGCTCCGCTAGGATAGGTAGTGTGTCTGTGTCATTTTCCTACCCTCAGCACCTAGCACCATATCTGCCACACAGCAGGCCCTCAGCAAACATTTGTTGCCTGAATAGCATTATTCATGCAGCTTGAAATTCCATCTCTGAGCTTCAGAGACGGGAGGTGGATGGAAAAATAGGTATGAGTCCCACACATAGACATTTAAGCCTGGCAATAGGCAGAACTGTCAAGGAAGAGAGCATGGAGGGAAAAGAAATAGAACACTGGAGAAAGATTGATGGCAGGAGACGAAAGGAGACAGAAAAGGAGCTCAGAGAGGATATTCTTTCAAGGAAGGCATGAAAAAAGAGACTTCAAGGGAACTGATCTGAGTCCAGAGGAAAGGCTGTCTTAATGGTGGAGTATAAAAAATTAGTGGTTAGCAAGCAGCTGACTCTGAGGTTTAAGAAAAAAAATTTTAAGTCTGAAAGGAAGGAAATGATAGTCATTGTGTAATGGTTTTCTTAAACTTGGCAGGCTTTCAAATGTGGGTCCCTATCTTCCTTGCCGGGGCGGGGAGTTGAGAGAGCTGGGGAGCATTCAGATCATCGGCGAAAGGGAGGGTCTGGGCCTCAACTAAATGGTAACGAAGACAAGTTCCAGCTTCACGCACAACGTGAGATAGAAAAGTCAAATAAAACATTCACTTTGCCCTTTATTATTCCGTTTAGGCTGGTAAAGCAGGACTGATGAAGTTTTTGCCAGGTAGACAAAACTATCAGCATCAGGTTTTTATCTGAAATATCTCCCTCATTACACTTGGATCTGAGTAGGTTTCCACCACCCACGGAGACTGAATAACCGGCTTTCCGAGTTATTCCTGATAGAGTTCTCGTTATTACAAACGACTCGGGATCCCTACTCCGCCTCAAAAGAAGGGCAAGAAAAGGGAATCGGTATCAGTATTTGAGAAAGACGTTTTTATAAATAATCGGTAGGCATCACTTTTGCGCTTTAAAAAACTTGCTATTCTTTCAAAAACTCTGAGGAACGGAAAACCTGCAAGTGGTCAGATGGGCCCGCAGCAATCCACCAAACAAGGTAAAAATTTACTTTCACAACAGACGGCTTTATGGGGTCTTTTCCACTGTTAAGTGGAGGAAAATAGACCCTGGACAGTGGCTGGAGGGACTGCACCAAGTCTCTTTTTAAAGAAGGGTTTGCCATTCTTAAGTGAACAAGCCGCTGTTCAAGGCCCTACTCCGGGATCTAGCACCTTCAGCAAGTCGCTCCCCACTCTGGGGAGCAAATTTTCTCCGTCAAATAAGGAAAAAGGGTGTGCGTGTGTATGCGTAGAGGAGACTGGACTGGAAGTGCTTTTAAATCAGGTCGTTTCCTAACGATTTCTCCCCTTCCTGTGCTAGTTCCCTCGAGGAGAAAAACCTGTGAATTAATTCTTTGGATATGAAAATAAAGCAGGCACCCTTGCCTCGAGGGTAAGTATTAGAAAAAAGGAATCCGAACAGCTGAGGAACCTGACGCATCCAGCACCTGCACCTCCCGCCCCACAAACCCTCCCTCCACGCGAAGAGACCCAGGAGCAAAAACAAGATGGCGTCAGCGCGCAGGGGCCCGCCCGCGCCCCCGCGACTCCGCACTGCGGCAGCGGACGGAGGCCGCACCGCATTGGCCGCCTGCGATGAGGTCATCTTAGGGGCGGAGCCCGGCGGCGGCGCGGGGGCGGGGCCTTGTGGACGCACGCACGTCAAGGCGCTGCTAGCCGGAGCCGCAGAGGCTGCGGGCTTGGTCTGCGGCGGCTGCTGTGGCGGCGTCCCGGCCCGCGGCTCGAGGTGAGCGGGGGCTGTAGGTATGGCGCGACAGGAAGCAGCCTCCGAGGGGCACAGGAAATCCTTCTAACAGCCGCCTCGCTTGTCAAAGGAATTAGCTGGGATCTTAGTTCTTCCAGAGGGAATGGAGGTTCATCCCTCTTCGGGGACCCCTCCTGTGGGCAGGGGAACCAGAGGTTCACTCCCATTCGGAGGCCCTGCTCCCTTCCCCCATTTGAGGGGTAGGCGGAGGAACTGAAGGTTATTGGGTAGGCAGAAGAATCTGGGGGGCTTCTTAAAGGGGCTTCCAATGTGAGGGTTCCCCCCTTTTATTCCCTGCTCCAGGAGGTAGGTGTGCCTGGGCTCAGAGAATTCCTGATTTCTCACGTAGTAGACAGGAACTGAAGCAGGTGAATTTGAATACCTATTAGGAGGCGAGGACTGGATGACAGTGGTGAGGCAGGGCGGGGAGGCGCTTTATTTGGACACATCTTGTGTAGAATTACTGTTTCTTCATATTTTGTTTTGTCACACCTCTCTCCCCAGAATCGCTTTGGTCTGTTTAAGTTTTCTGTTTGGCTCCAGTGGGATAGAGATGTTCTAGGGAGATTTGTAGTCATTAAAGAACAGAAGGAAGGAGGTAGCTCGTTGCAGACTGTCATTACCGGCAGCCTCTGAACTATGCTGATCGGGCATGATTTCATGTGTTTAGAGATTGTGGAATCTGTCCTTGTCGGGGGGTATGAGGGGCGGCGTATGGGGAGCTGGTAACTGCTGTTTTGGATGATTCAGGTATAGACAGTCTTAAAGTCAAGCTACATAACGTCTTGAGAAATCCTTGCTATACCTGAGTGTGCTGTTTTGCTGCCTTGAACATTAAGTACACAAAGGTTTTGTCATTCCAGTTTCTCAAAATGTCTCCCAGCCTTTCAGAAGAATAACTCTTCCTTTGACGCCCGTTCCACCTATCATTATGTGTGCCCTCATGATATGAAAAATACTGTGCGTTTTACTGACGTTGGATACTGTACAGTCTGTGCCTTACAATAGTTGATGGAGAATAAATAATTGCAGTTTCAGGACCACTGATAGCGCCAATTGTCTTCCATACCCGGCAACAAGCCAGCCCTAAAAGGAAACCTTCATTGGCACATGCATGAGAAGCTTGAACAGATGGAAGAACGTAATTAGTCTGGAAGGTGAGGATAAGAAACAGAAAGCTGTGGAGGTGGAACGCTTGTTCTCTGTGGCTTGATAAAACTGCTTTGTCATTATCAATGTATTCCTGTTGTGCTTGACTTGAAATTGAGCTTAATATGCAAGATGGTTCTTCTTATTTTGTTGTTGTTGTTGTTGTTTTAGATAATGCTTAGTGTTTGGATTCCTTGGGGAGAAATGGTGTTTTCCGAGACGTTTGGAAGGTTAAACCCTTTAAGGTAGCCGTAGCTTTAGGGTAGTGCTGGGACTTTGGCTGTTAAAAATGGGCAGTAGTGGGGCCGGCCCGGTGGTGCATCGGTTAAGTGCACACATCCTGCTTCTCTGTGACCTGTGGTTCGCTGGTTCGGATCCCAGCTGTGGACATGGCACCGCTTGGCAAAAGCCATGCTGTGGTAGGCGTCCCACGTATAAAGTAGAGGAAGATGGGCACGGATGTTAGCTCAGGGCCAGTCTTCCTCAGCAAAAAGAGGAGGATTGGCAGCAGTGAGCTCAGGGCTAATCTTCCTCAAAAAAAAAAAAAAGAAATGGGCAGTAGAGGGTAGAAAACTACTTGGGACAGAGACATCCTTTATGAGAGTATAATTAACGTAGGTCTCCTCTGTTTCCTGACACAATAAAAAAAAAAAAAGAGCAGTGTGAATGTCACTGCCTCATAATATTGTGTCCAGGATATTTAAAGAGCTGTTTGGGATTCCCAGTTCCTGTTTTTAATCTGGACACATTCTTATGTATTGAGATGTCCCCAAATATTGTCATTCGATCCTCATGTTGACTGCAGAGGAAGTGACTTTTCATCAGACGCTCTGCAGGAGAGGATTCAATAACAGCCTTTGTAATGTCTCCTTTTCATCTTTCTAAGCAGGATGTCAAAACAGTTGTTGAAGACCTGTCAGCATGGGGTGGAAGATATGAAGGGAAAATGAAAGTGCCTTACTGGGGTGTTGTTTTTCTTAGCCCTCTTGGTATTTTCCAAGGTCATATAATTTTCTCTTTTTGCCTTAGATTGAAGAGAAATCCAGGTCCTCAGCTGACTGCTACTTTCTGCCACCATGGGGGAACTTTTCCGGAGTGAGGAGATGACACTGGCCCAGCTTTTTCTACAGTCAGAAGCTGCTTATTGTTGCGTCAGTGAATTAGGAGAACTCGGAAAGGTTCAGTTTCGTGATGTAAGTAGTTGTGGCTGCTTCTTGATTACTGCTGAACTCTATTTTTCTTGTCTTGGCCAATTGCCTTATGATGAATGTTTTACTTTTTATTTGCAAAAATAACATTGTACTACTGGCTTACTATTGGTAG
Source organism: Equus caballus (assembly GCF_041296265.1). NCBI lineage: Eukaryota > Metazoa > Chordata > Mammalia > Perissodactyla > Equidae > Equus > Equus caballus. The sequence goes on along the minus strand of NC_091694.1, from coordinate 20,558,752 downwards.
AGTGTGCACTTTGAATTGTCTTTCTAGAGGTGAGAATGTTTTGTGCCAGTCCTTCCATGCTTTTATTAGCTCCCCCTTTGGGAATAATCCTAAGTATTTTCAAGGTAATTGCTTGAGATGCAAGTAGAGGACACCAAACTAACCTGTTCAAGGCTTGAACTTTGCTTTTTGGGCTCCTTAACACCCATAGCAGGGTATTAAAAAGAAATTGTCATAGCTCTTCCATACAATAGCACATATTTATTACAAAATTTGAAGCATCAGTTACAAATATATAGTGCATAAGTAAGCATATACTGAATACCCATTATTTTGAAGCATTATGCTGGGCACTTGGAGAAGATATCAAAAGAAAATGGAGTCTAACAGTAAAAAAGTATGCCCTATGGGGCTTACAATCTGATCAGGAAGGCACAATATAGGCTGCTGAAAGGAGGGGGAGTTAACAGTTCTCTGTACACATTCTCAAAGCACCGTGTGCCTCTCATTGGTAGCACTCATTATAGTCGTGATTTTACATTCACCAGTGTGAGTGGTTGATTAAAGTCTCTCTCTTCTACTGTGATCTAAGCACCATGAAGACAGACATTCATTGTTGTATCCTTAGTGCCCACATACAAGATATTCAGTCAGTATTTGTTGGAATGAATGAATGAATGGATGAAGTGGTCAGAAAGGAGTGAGATTAATCAATATTGGCTTCCTGGAATTGGCAAGCTTTCAGGAAGTTCTCAGTGTGAGCTGAAATTGCACAAATATAATCCAGCGATGTGGTCTTATTCCTCATTGTCTTTGAACATTTTTATGCTGTCTCTCTTCTGATTTTCTCCTACCTGAGTCTGATTCTTTCTCTTACCTTTCTGAGAATTCATTTTTATTGTCCACGAGCCTCTCTTTTATCTTCCCCACCCCCTGCCCTCTGTGTCACTGTTGCCCAAGCTCCCTTCTCTGCCTCTCCAGATAGGCTTCTTAACACCCACATCTTCCTTTGTCATCTTTTCTGGTGATCTCATCTATTCTCAAGTCTTCCATCTTTATATAGTGAGTCCCAAATCAGTATCTCTGGCCCTGACCTCCCAAACGCCATCCTTGAATTTACAGCTCTCTAACATTGTTGTCATGTCTGCTTCTCAAGTTCAGTATGCCTAAATTCCAACACCTTACCTTTTCACAAACTATTTTTTCATGCTGACTTTCTAAATTTGTGCTAATGCATTGATATTCTACCAGTTTTCTAGACTTGAAACCTGTCACCCTTAATTTGCAATCCTTCATCTGGTGTTATAGTTTCTCTTCTTAACACCCATTGTGTCTATTCAGCATTCTTAACTTTTACTTATGATGTATTTCAATGATACAAAAAATTATAGGGAATAATATAGCGAATACCTCTGTTTCTACTATCTACTTAAGAGATAGGCATTCCACATACAATTGAAGGCTCCTGCGTATCCCTCCTCCATGCCGTTTCTCTCCCCTCCTCCCCAGAGGTAACTTCTGCAATGATTTTTGCTTTTAATCATTCCTGTGTGTTTTTATTTTTTACTTTTGCTATGCATGTATGTATCACTAAATAGTAATATAGAGTATAATTTTTTATGTTTTAAACATATATAGAGAGTATCATATAGTATGTATCCTTTAGCAGGTGCTTTTTAAATTCAGCATTTGTGCGATTTGATCATGTTGATGCAGGTAGTGCTAGTTCATTGCTTTAAATTGCTATGTAGTTATTGTGAGAATGTGCACAGTCTATCTGTACATTTTTTCTTTCTGATGAACATTTAGGTTGATTGCACCTCTTTGCTATTGCAGTGTTGCCATTGAAGATTCATATATATATATTTGTTTCCTGGTATACATGTGTGATAGTTCCTCCAGGAGAGCAGTTTTCAAACTTTGTGGCCTAAGGATCTCTTTACACTCTTAAAAAATTATTGAGGACCCAAAGGGCTTTTATATGAGTTATAGCTATCGATATTTTCTGTGTTGGAAATTAAAATTGATAAATACTTTAATTATTTATTTATTAAACATTTAATACTTGTAATAATGAACCCACTACATGTTGTCATAAATAACATTTTAATGAAAAAAATTATATTTCCCAAAACAAAAAAAACATCAGAAGAGTGGCATTTTAAAACATTTTTTAATGTCTGAATTCATAGAAAACAGCTGGGTTCTCATATTTGCTTCCGCAGTCAGTCTGCTGTGATGGACATCATGAGCCTCTGGAAAGCTTTGCTGAACACTCATGAGGGAATGAGAATGAAAAAGGCAAATGGTGTCTTAGTGTTACTGTGAAAATAGTATTAATCTTGCTGACCTGCTGCTACTCCAGAGATTGTAACTAGGAGGGACATTGCTGAGTATCATGTGCATCTTTAACTGTTAGATGTTATCACAGTGTACTCACACAAATATACCTGTTCGTGCTCCCATTGCTGGTTGAGCATTCCTCTTGTTCCACAATTGGGTCAACACCTCTGTGCTGAGACTTAAACAGATTTGTCAATATGCTGGGTGTGAAGTGATATCTTATTGTTGTTTTAATTTTCATTTTCTAGATTAGTACATTTGGTATCTTTTTATCTGTTAAAAGGGCATAATGGGTTTAATTTTCCATGAATATCTACCCATATCATCTGCCTGTTTTTCCGTGGGGTTTGCTTGTCTTTTGTTTATTGACTTACAGGATTTGTAAAAGTTCTTCATGTATTCTGGAAGCTAATCTTTTTCTAATCCTTTTCTGATAACCTTCTGCAGTCTGTGGCTTGTCTTTTCCTTTTGGCTACAATTATCATACAAAAAGCTTATTTTTCTTTTTTGAAAATCAGTATTTTCTTTTTTCCTAAATTTTTATTTAAAAAAACTTCAAGCCTGAAAACTCTTATGTAAATTCACTAGTTGTTAACATTTTGCTACATTTGATGTGAACTTTTTTTACTGTACCGTTAGAGAGTAAGCTGTTTCTTCCTTTGAAGTCCTTATCCTTTTCTTTCTTTTTCTTATTTTACCATACACATTGGGACCTTCATTAACATGCTGAAGAAGAGTAACAGCAAGCTAATACTGGTTAGGATTATGTTTAGCTATATGTAACGGAAAACCCAGGTGATAGTGGTGTACTTTTCTCACATAACATGAAGTCCAGCTTCACGCTGCCATCAGTATCCTAGGATCATTCTGTATTTGTTTGGCCATCCTTGAGCATTTAGCTTTTGTCCTTACAGATGACCACCTCCACAGCTCCAGGAATTTCACTCGTGTTCTAGGCAGCAAGGAGGAAGTGCAAGGAGGAAGGAGAAGTACTTCTATCAGGATAAAAAAGACTTTCCCTAGACCAGCCCAGTGGCATAGTGGTTAAGTTTGCAGGCTCTGTTTCTGCAGCCCGGGGTTTGCGGGTTCAGATCCCGGATATGGACCTACACACCCCTTGTCAAGCCATTGTGGTGCCATCCCATGTACAAAATAGAGGAAGATTGGCACAGATGTTAGCTCAGTGACAGTGTTCCTCAAGCAAAAAAGAACAAAACCACCTTTCCCAGAAATCCTCAGCAGACTTTGCTCATTTATCGTTGCCCAGAATTATGGCATACTCCAGCTGCAAGTGAGTCTGAGAAATGTAGTTTTTCAACTGAACAGTTGCTGCCCTGAACAGAATTGGGAAGTAGGGCAAAATGCTATGTATCTGTCACCTTGCATTTCCTGTCTTGCTCCTGACTTTAAGAGGAATCTTTTTAATGTTTCACAATTTAAATAAGATATTTACTCTTAAGTTTTTGGAAAATTCTATTAGATTATGTAGATTCCTTTCAATTTCTGATTTCCTAAAGTTATTGTCACTAATGGTTGTAGAATTTTATTGAATGCCTTTTCTTCATCTGTTGAGGTTATCATGTTTTTTCTCCTTTAATCTATTAATTTGGTGAATTACATATCCAGATTTTTTCCTACTATTTTTTTAAACAGCTCTACTGAGATATCATACAATTTTTCCATTTAAAGTGTACAATTCAGTGATTTTTAGTATACTCACAAAGTTGTACGACCATCACCACAATCAATTTTAGAAGATTTTCATTACCCAACAAGAAACCCTGTACCCATTAACAGTCACTCCTTGTTTCCTCCCAACCCCACTCCCTCCCTTCCAGCCCCTGGCAACCACCAGTCTACTTTCTGTTTCTGTGGATTTGTCTATTCTGGACATTTCATGTGAATGGAATCATACAATATGTAGTCTTTGGTGATGGGCTTCTTTCATTTAGCATAATGTTTTCAAGGCTCATCCATGTTGTAGCATGTGTGTGTACTCTTTTTTGCATATTTTTAAAATATGAAAATATGCGACATATTAAAATGGGTGGTTTCAATGTAAGAAGTAGTTGTTATCTAGTGTCTCTGCAAAATATACCACTCTGGGTTTTAGAGCGACAATTGAGTAAGAGACGTTTCCTCACTCAACTTGTTCAAAATCTTCTGTGACTGATATGTCCCCTCATCCATTCTTCTCTACTCTTCAGTCCCTTACTATCTAACACTTACAATCATAAAGACAATTTACATTTCTTAATAGGTGCCGTGCTGAGCACTGCACATTATTATTGCGGGTATCCTCACAACAGCCCTGAGAAGTAGAACCTACTTTGAAGAGTGGAACATAGTATTCTCATTTTACAGATTAGGAACCTGTCGCATAGATGAAAATAACTTGCCCAAGGACACACCGATTTGTACCCAGGATTGTCTGATTCCACTGCCTGTGTTCTTCTTTTTTAATTGAGATATACCAAAACAGTCACCCTTTTACAGTGTACAATTCGGTGATTTTTAGTGTATTCGCAAAGTTGTGTAACCATCACCACTAGCTAATTCCAGGACATTTCATCACCCCCCCCAAAGAAACCCTGTACCCATTAGCAGTCACTCCCCGTCTCCCCCTCCCCCTAGCCCTTGGCAACCACTTAATCTATCTCTGCCTCAATGATTTTTTTTATCATTCCATTCTAAATACTTTAAGATTTTTGTTATAATTTCTTCTTTGAGCTGTAAATTATTTAGAACTATTTTAGAATTTCCAAGTATGTTGTTTAACATGTATTTTTGATGTTGATTTCTAACTTAATTGCATTGTACTCAGAGAACATTGTCTATATAGTATCAATTCTTTACTGAGACTTACTGTATGACCTGTTTTGTGGTAAGTTTTTATAGGTGAATTCTTCAAGAGAGAACTGTTGGATGTAGATACAGAAAATATACATGTGTGTATATTAGATTAAGCTCATTAATTATGTTCAAATTTTCTCTATCCTTATTGATATTTGGTAGATTTATGTGTCAATAATTTAAAAGTTATATTAACTTTTCCCACTAAGTAGACAGATTTGTCTGTTTATCCTTGTAGTTCTGTTAATTTTTGTTTGAAATATTTCAAAGATGCCTTACTGGAATATTTCAGGTCGCCTTTCCTGAAACAGGCTGTGGGACGGCTTCAGTTGAACCTTGCCTCCGGATTATGAAACCAATAAAGTTAGCCGAAGTCTTGTAACTACTTTCACTTCAGAGTGTTGTGTTTATTGAAGTGCAAATTTCTGAATGAGAGGCCGAGATGCTGCCTGTTCAGTGGAAAAGAAAACCAACAACAAACATTTTATTATGGACCCACAAGTTTAGAATTGTCACATCTTCCTGGGAATTGTTCTTATTATGTAGTGATTCTCTTAATTTCTAGTAATGCATTCTGCCTTAGATTCCCTCTGTCTAATAATATTATACCAACAATTTCCTCACTAGTTTCTCTGTCAGCAGTTTCTCCCTCTTACAGTCATTCTTTACACACAATATTATTCTTAAAAACAGTAAATCTTTAAAGTATAAAAAAGGGACCGGCCCTGTGGCCGAGTGGTTAAGTTCGCACGCTCCGCTTCGGTGGCCCAGGGTTTCCCTGGTTCAGATCCTGGGCACGGACATGGCACTGCTCATCAGGCCATGCTGAAGCGGCGTCCCACATGCCACAACTAGAAGGACCCACAACTGAAATATACAACTATGTACTCGGGGGCTTTGGGGAGAAAAAGCAGAAAAATAAAAAGATTGGCAACAGTTGTTAGCTCAGGTGCCAATCTTTAAAAAGAAAAAGTATAAAAAAAATTCAGATCATTTGCTTCCCTATTGCCCATAGGACAAAGTCTTCTACTTCCTGCTCTTTATATACCCTTTCTCTTCAGCTATAGTAAATTTCTCCCCTTTTCTGAGTATGTGGTTTATTTCTGTTTCTGAGTCGCTCGCCATGATCTTACCGCTTTCGTTCTTCCTACGTCTGCTGGGTGAACTCGGCCTCATCCCCCACAGTCGCAGCTCAGGTGTTACGTTTGTACATCTTTTTTCTCTTTATCTCCAAGATAGAATTAGTTACTCCTTCTGTGTATGTTTGTTTGGGTTTTTTTCCACCCAGTTCTTTTTTATGGAGGTAAAATTTTTATTCAGTGAAATGCATAGACCTTAAGGGTACAGTTTCATAATTTTGGTATTTATATACCTTTGTAGCCATAACCCCAATCAAGATATAGAATACTTCCATCAGCCCAGAAAGTTACCTTGTACCCACTTTTGGTCACTCCCCACCCGCTGAAGGTAATCACTGTTTTTATTTCTAGTATTATAGATTTCTTTTGCCTGTTCTTGAACTTTATGGAAATGGAATCATACATTATAAACTCTTACGTCTGACTTTTTTTCACTCAACCTAATGTTTTTGGGATTTATCTGGTTTTACATGAATCTGTAGTTGATTCTTTTTTATTGCTGAGAAGTATTCCATTGTATGAATATACTACAATGTCCTTATCCATTCTCCTGTTGATGGACATTTGGATCATTGCCAGTTTGGGGCTATTATGAATAAGGCTGCTATGAACATTTCATACCAGTCTCTGTGAGCATGTTTTCATCTCTCTTAAGCAAGTACCTAGTAGTGGAATGCTTAGTCATTAGGTGTATGTTTAACTGTGTAAGAAACTGCCAACAATACTTTACTTACTTTTTAATAGCTTTTATCACAACAAATTGTATTTATTGGTTTGTGTCTGTCTCTTCTGAGACTGGTAGCTCTTCAAATCTAGGACATATCTTATTCTTTGTATTTATAGTAGTGCCTAATACAGTGTCTGGCACATAAGTATTGAGTGAGTAACTTTCTTTAAGATTTTATTTTATTTTTTTTCCTTTTTTCTCCCCAAAGCCCCCTAGTACATAGTTGTATATTCTTAGTTGTGGGTCCTTCTAGTTGTGGCATATGGGATGCCCCCTCAGCATGGCCTGATGAGCAGTGCCATGTCCGCGCCCAGGATTCCAACTGGCAAAACCCTGGGCCACTGCAGCGGAGCGTGCGAACTTAACCACTCAGCCACGGGCCTGGCCCCTATGAGTAACTTTCTTTTGTTATGTTACTTTTATGGAATTTATCACATGCTATCTTATTGGTTGTGTTCATCTTTCTTCTCTGCTAGATTGCAAGCTCCTTAATGAGTAGGAACTTGTTTTATTCTTGTTTCTATTTCCCAGAATATCTGTCACATTGCTTTGAAAATTACTCATGATGTGTGAATGAATAAACCAAGCCGTCCCCTAAAAGGTGATGACTCTGGGACAGAAGAACAAGATAAGTTTGCCTTCTGTCTCTTCTGATTGGGAAGAAGGAAAGAAGGAAAACCAGGCAGAACTTCTGTTATATCCGTCACCCAAATTTTTGATGGGGGAAGCTCACTGAGACGTTTGGCCTGGCAAGAACATTTTACACCACAGTGCTTTGTCTGATTTGCCTCCATTCCACTAATATGTTGCAGCAGTAAGGGAGGGGTTTTTATCTTTAGTTGGTGTGACTGGCCCCAATGCAAATTGTGAGGATCAGTAGACACTTTTTATTGTTGTTACGTCTTACATTGACACAAAATTGGGTTTTCACTTTGCAGGATATGTTGCTTGTGAAACAAAGGAAATGGATGCAATATTTGAATGTTTGATATTGTGTTCTTATTTTGCAGTTAAATCCAGACGTGAATGTTTTCCAGCGGAAATTTGTGAATGAAGTTAGAAGATGTGAAGAAATGGATCGAAAGCTTCGTATGTGCATTTTGATTCTGTATGATGTTCCTATAATGAGTCATTTGTCTTAAATTAGAGACACTGGTCCTCTTAATAAAGAAAGAAAATTCTACAGGAGAAAAAAATCTTATAATCATGATGTTACAATGGTGTTTAGGCTAGGTGGTGCTTACTGGAAACCTTGTTTGAGATGACAGGGCTGCAAGCTGAAAACACTGGTTATTTTTTTGTGGGAAGGGTTTTATAGCAGTACTACATTATGGAATTCTGAGAGATAGGACCCAAACCACCATCAATTTTAGATGTCAGCATAGTCACCTTTTAATTTGAGCTATTTATGCAGGAAGAAACTAACGTTTACTAAGGTTCTATTGAGAGTTAGGGTGACCATATGTTTATTTCATTCATTCCCCACAACATTCCTTTAAGATGGGTGTTACCTCATTTAATAAACGAGGAAACCAAAGATCAGAGAGGTTAAGTGACTTGCCCAAGAACATAAGTGGTCGTGATGGAATCAGTATTTGAATCCAGGTTCTTCCGTCTGGCTCTAAAACCCGTGATCTTGCTACTATACCATGCCAGCTTTCCTTTAGCTGATAGGTGAATTTGGTTCCTGTCCTAAAAAAAGTCAGTGATTGTCACCTGAAACACTTTTCTCTTCTGGTGTTTTGGGGCCTTATTCTGTGTCTTGCTTTTTGGTTTTTGTTTTGTTTTGTTTCACTTAAAACTGACCTGATTGTTTTCAAATTTAATGATCCTTTTGATCTGAAGTTATCTTGTTAGTGTGCCAAGTCTCAAATGGAATTGTGTTCTTCTGTAGCTCTACTGTGCCAACCATGTCTGTCACCAGAACCAGCGTACTTTGGGGTAGTAGTCACACAAGTGGAGAACTGAACCTAGATAAGGACCAGTTTTAAGGTCAGAAGAGGGAAAGAAGACAGCAGTGAGATGGTAACCCTTTTTAGGGTAGCTATGCTTTAGAGAGTGTGGGGTGGGAGGACGGGGAATGTGAAGAAAAAAGGATTTACATATTCTGCTTCTTTTATGTGAAAGTATCTTTCTTAGAATGGAGCCCTTTTTAGGCACGTTTTAGGTCCTATTATTATTTCCTCAAATATTGGTAATTCCAGGCATATGCTATCCATAAATGTTTTGATTCTGTTATTTTAGGATTTGTTGAGAAAGAGATAAGAAAAGCTAATATTCCAATTATGGACACTGGCGAAAACCCAGAGGTGCCCTTCCCTCGGGACATGATTGACTTAGAGGTAAATAACTCTTCTGAGGAAGTCAGTTAAGTTTCTCTCTACCTAAGTGCAACAATTACTTTCCTGAGTGGATGGAGAGTAGAGGAATTCTTACTATCCTTGTAGGCATTGTCTATCGATTACAAGTTTCTTGTGGATGGGATTAAAATTAATTCTCTTTTTTATGGTATAGAACAGTACCTTGAACAGTACCACATGCCGCTAAATAAACTTTTATTGGTTTATTGGAACCTTATTGAATTAATGTCAATTTATCTAGTTTTTATTAATCTCATAGACTAAATGAATAGCCAGTAGACTTTTCAATAATTATTTTATCCATCCGAAGTCCCCTGAGAAATTTTACCAAGTGTGTAATAAAATATAAAGGCAAAGAAAGAGCATTTTAAGCAAAAATTTTGATAGAGAAAATAGCCCTGTTAAAAATGCAGTCCTTTCTGGCTAGATATAAGATATCTTTGAGCCATCAGGGTGGAAAGAATTCTGTGGGATGAATGAATTCATCTGTCTTTCAGAGCAAGCATACTGAGCTTAGTTTGAGTTAATAGTTTGATTTTTTCTGTAGGCCAATTTTGAGAAGATTGAAAATGAACTGAAGGAAATCAACACAAACCAGGAAGCTCTGAAGAGGAACTTCCTGGAACTGACGGAATTAAAATTTATACTTCGCAAAACTCAGCAGTTTTTCGATGAGGTCAGACTATTGTTTCTTTTAGTATTTGAGCAGCTGGTATGATACCCGCACAAGTGGGCCATATTTTTATTCCAATAATTATTTTAATTTGCTAGTTTGAAAGCAATACCATTTTTACACCCTGTTTTAGTTGAACAAATATCAGATTATGTTCCATTTTTCATGCAGTACACAGCCAGCCATGGTTTTGTATATTTTTGCATTTTCTGCAATTTTTCATCTCAAGATGGGAAAAGGAATCCTAAAGGAGTTGTATAAACGTAGTTAGTTAAAATTTTTACATTGTATTTTAAGGTAAGTAAATACTTAAGGTTAAAGTTGAAGCAACAAGAAACATTTGGTTATACATGAAATTATAACAAAGGCTAACTCTCCAAACCTTTTGTCATCAAATTTAAATTTTTATTTTCTGTTTGCTTATCAACCTTTGAGCACATTTTTAAGTACTTCGGATAGCACATGTCACACTTTAATTTTTAAAGAGGTTTTCCTTATGTTGTATGGAAATATTGGTAGGAATTCTTGGATTTTCACATAAACACAACTGCATTACCTTATCGGGAAAAATGTTAATAAGCCCTTGGGTTGAAAATGTAGGTGACTAAGCTGCCAGTGACGGCTTGCTGAGGTCACCCCATGGAAAGGATTTGGAACAAGGCTTTTAGAAGGCTTCTTTCTCCTGATTAAACCTGGGGAGGAGTCTTACTCTCCATTTTGGCCTGGATGTGCTTTTTCTGATGGCCTAGGATATGGATAACTCTCTTTTTTACAAATGTCTTTGCCACCAGATTAGCAACATCAGGCACGTCAAAGATTGTTCCAGTCACTGTTCGGTGTGCCTTTTCATAAAGTTCTTTATTTCCTTTGCTTGACAAAAAAATTGTGGCAAAGCTTTTAAAAAAATAGAAGGCCCTATTTAGTTAGTGTCTCATATGTTCTCAGTTCTACTTTTAATTTCTGTCTTTTGAGGAAAGAATAGCTCTCCATAGTACTCTAGACTGGAGCAGGGGTTTGCCAACCAGCAGCATTAGCCTCACCTGGGAACTTGTCAGAATGCAAATTATCAGTCCCCACCCCACACTTTTTATATCAGAAACTCTGAGGGTGGGCCCCAGCAATCTGTTTTTACAAGGTGATTCTGAGGCACCCTGGTTTGAGAAACACCGGGCTAGAGACAGCTGAAGATGTGCTACATTCCTCAGTAACTAAGGATTTGACTCAGAGAAGCCGTGATAATTAAAAAGATCTGCTGGGGAGAGGGAAAGGGGAGAAGCTCCTATGAATTTAATTGCCTGGTCCTCTTAAGAATCAGAATCTGGCTAAGTATCAAGAGAGGTTTGGTGTGAATATTCAGCTTGCTCACTGAGTTTTGAATTTTGAGACTGATGGTAACTTATTTGACCAGCCCCCAAAGTCACATTAGAGGGCGTGGGACAGTGTGATTAACTCTTTCGAAGTGTTTCAGGCCTTTTGCAACAGGCATGACCACTTATGCCATATGGTCTTAAGGAACAAATAATCTGGAATTCGAGTATGCTCACTGCCTAAACATTATTGTATTTATATTCCTTAATTCACTGAGCATTTGATGAACACCTACTCTTTGTGAGGCATAAGATGAGTAAGACGTGGTCCCCATGTTCAGGGAATATATCACTTAGTCGTATCAGGAAATATCCCCGCACACAGTGCCTTCTTGTGCTCACAGATGGGTGCCTTTCTAAATGTGTCCAAGCTGCTGCCCACAATCCGGTGTAAACCTGGCCTCAAGATCAAAGCTTAGCTACTTTTTTTAACATCATGTGGGACTAAATTCTTTTGCTTTCTCCCACTTTTTTCCCTTTTGATATAGCCTTTAGTTTACTGCTGGGATGTTGCTGACGTATATGAAAATGTCTTTCATAACCAACTGAGTTTAAGGATTGGACTGGCTTTGTATCTAGTTCATTCTGGGAGAAATTCTGAATAAAGACTAACAAATGGTCTCCCTTCAGGGAAATAGTTATTTAAATAGTTAATTTTAGAATTAAAAAAATAGTAAATACAAGGGGAACCACTTGGAAAGATGATGTAAGGTTTTAAAATCGTAAGTTTTGGATTTAGGAATTTTCTTTGTGATTTTTAAGTCTAAACATGAAATGCCCATCCTGATAAGGCAGGCTTTACGTCTCCATGACCTTCTGTGCCCTGCCGTGGTGGGTTGTTTGCCCCTCCTACTCATGCAAAACTTTTGCTTTTTAATCTCCGGAAGTACTTTTGGACTAGAGGCCAGGCTATGAGAGGTTCTGCTGCTGCTTTTGTCATCAGCCCCTCTCATTCCTAGCACCCTCACCACAGTGCAGAAAGTCTTCTGGCAAGAGCCACACTGCCTTCCTTTCCTCTTCTCTTCACTCTCACTGGCAAGAGTCCGTGTCTTGCCCTGCTTTTGCTGAACAGGAGACAAAGCCTCACAGAGCAGCATGTCTGCATGTGCAAGTGCGAGTGTTAAATAATGCAAAAGATAAGGAAACCTGGACTCTTAAATCTCAGGAACTTAGGTTTTTCATGAGATTTTCTTCCATGCCTGAAATTATGATATTTGCAAATGGCCTAAAACACTACCAATTTTAAATCCTTTTTTATATGATTTGGTGAATATGATCACTAATTTCTAATAATGAGTTAGCAGGAAAAGGCTAAATCAGAAAATGATTCTTTCCATCTTTAGGCATATGGGTTATGATTGGCAGGGTGTGTAGAAGGGGAAAAGTAAACATATGTTGAATATTCTTATGATTTAAGATGATTACAGATTCGACTTAGCCAATTCTTATCCAGAGCATTTAAAATGACTTGTTAATGATTATCCTTTTCTCAGTCTTCTTGCTTATGAAGAACTGTAAGAGCTGGAGAGATTTCTCTGCATCTTTTACCATAAGCACCATAGCATATGAGAACGTAAAGAAGACTGGAAAAGTAATGGTTAATGGCATGCAGATTCTTGCCTTACTTTCCCTCTGAGTTTTCCACCCATCTGCTTTCTTTACTTTTCTTTCCCATCTGCCATCTCCTTCCAGGCTTGGGTGAATACCGTAGGTGATGAAATGTAATTTCTGTCTAAAGTAGGTGGAAGTACAAGTGTTTGTTCTTGGTAATTAACGTAGCTTGAACTGGATGTGCTGCCTCTGCTTAAGTGTGGACATAGAGCTACTGAAGTTCTGTGACTTCCTTTTTCAAGGCATGGTTTCAGTATTCTGATGGGGGAAGGGGTAAGCCAAAGGGCATAGCAGGTAATTAGAGGAACAGTGGCAGTGTTGTTATTGTTATTAGAGGAACCAGATTAGGATTTAGATACTCGATGATGTGCTTTTAGAGATTGCTTTAAAGGCCCTCAGTTAGTGGCTCTGGTCATCTGAGTTTCCCATCAGGCACAATTATTTTATTTAAAAATTGTTTAACTTTTTCTCTAAGATTTAGGGTTCTTAAGTATGAGGTAGTGAAATTAGTAATTAGAATATTATTGCAATTTATTTCTATTCAACTTTAATTCTGTTGGTTTTTTTATACCCAGAGAGTCCCAGATACAGTCTTTGGAGTAGTCTAGTTGCCAAGTGCTAGTTGCTATTCCATCAGTTGTCCCCTTTAGAGCACATCTGTTTTGCACTGAGTCTGATCTTCAGGGTTTACTTAATCCAGGTCTTGTGAGCTGTGCACGGAAGGAGGCGGGGGTCTTGTGAGTAGCAGTCAGTTTCAGTGATTTGTGCCAAGGGATGTCCCAAGAGCAAGTTGAAATGCTGTAGTCGTCTGGATCCTCAAAACTAGTTGCCTGTGGCTTGCAGTCAGATGATTCGATTTTAAGTAGAAACAAAAAGAGCCCCCTAAACTTCCATATGACAGCGAGTGGTAACCTGTGGCCCCATTATCTCTTCTTCAACTTTTCCAAATCTCATGATAGTATTTTTCTGCGTTTCTGGTGTATTCAGTGCCTGCCCTTCCCTTTTTTGTTTTTTTTAAATCAATGTTGAGTCTGCTTCTAGAATTTGCTTCCCGAAACAATTGCTTTTCACTTTTTTAGGCTTTCAGACTTACCATCTGTTTGGTTGGTTGGTTGATTTACTTATTGAGGAAGATTAGCCCTGAGCTAACATCTGCTGCCAATCCTCCTCTTTTTGCTGAGAAAGATTGGCCCTGAGCTAATATCCATGCCCATCTTCCTCTGTTTTTTATATGTGGGATGCCTGCCACAGCATGGCTTGATCAGCGGTGTGTAGGTCCCTGCCCAGGATCCGAACCAGCGAACCCTGGGCCAGCAAAGCAGAACATCCGAACTTAACTGCTGAGCCACCGGGCTGACCCCTACCTCTGGTTTATACTCAGTTTTTTCCTCCCTCTTCTACCGTTACATTAATGATTTTATCAAGTGAGTTTCCCAATATGGCACTTTTTGATAGCAGGGTTGACAGGAGTAGAATCAAATGGGAATTTGGAATGAAAGTGATAGAAAAAAATTGTCCTAACTTTTTGTATAGTTTTGCTTTTGAAAAGGAAGATTGTTCTGGCTTACTTCTAGTCTTTGGTCAAACAAGGAGTGCGTTGGCTATTACGGTTGGCTAGATCAGGCAGTCGAGAAGTCAGTTGGCCTCTGTTTTGTTTCCTTTCTGCTGAAAATAAAAGGTGGTCAGATGTGTAGCTTAGAGGGAGACTAGAAATAGAGACCTACATCTGAGAAAGCCCCTCTCCTTCATTTCATTGTATAAACTGTCATGGTGGAAATCATTTTAAATCTAAACAAACCAGCCCGTGAGCTCTATATTGGCTTATAATCTGTTACTTTTCTTCACTTTACTTGTTTTAGATTGTTGCCTTAAGCTGTGTTCTCGAGAATCCTTAAACTGTAAAGCCTACATGAACATTTTAACGTTCTTAGATACGTTTTCACTTTTTCTTGCCTTTACGGATGCAGTGGAGGCCCAGGCCTGCTATTGTGTTTCTTATCCTTTTGGAGAAAGAAATACTCTTTAAATCCCATGATTTAGAGCATTTTGTATAGTGGCCATGCTGAAACTTGTCACGTTCTGAGTTTTTAAGAGCGTCAAAAACCTAGGTGTCTGGAGATGCCCCTTTGGTCTTTCTCCAGATCACAGTGTGTTTAAGATGGTGATGGGGCCTTCCTTTCTTCCTTGGAAAGAGAGTCTCCATCTTTCACATTCTCACACAGGGAAAATTCTAGTTTGTAGCCACCTAGAAATTTGATGTTGAGAGTATTTGCAGAGCTGCCTTGTTTTTGCTCGGAAGGAAGGAACACTTCAGCTCATCCACATGCAGAGGTAGTTCCTGGTACTTTGATGGCTCATTCAGGGAAACCTACAAGGTAAAATGGCTTCCACCAAGTAACAGATTTATATATATCACCATCATTTAAAGTTTTTTCTTTATTCCTTATTCCTTATTTCTAAAACCATTTCCCCAGATGCTTTACTGGGGCTGTTCTGCTTTCTTTACCTCTTGTTTCTTTCCTTTGTTTTCTTCTCCATTCTTATCTTCCTATTGTGGGTATGTCTTCTCTTTTGGTGTTTTTTTTCTTTTTTCATCTTTATTTTCTGAACTTATCTCCTGGTTCCTCGTTCCCTGCATGCCACTAACTATTTTCATTAGATATTAATTGATTTGTGAATTCAGGCTGAATTGCATCATCAGCAGATGGCGGATCCAGATCTGTTGGAAGAGTCCTCGTCCCTCTTGGAGCCAAGTGAGATGGGAAGAGGCACACCTTTAAGACTTGGGTAAGTACCACTCCTATCCCCTGTACACAGTGTGGTCATGCTCATTTTTGCTGTTCAAAAGAGCAGTGAGGCTGAGCATTCACTTGCTCCCAGGATACACTCTCTTCTTAGCCTGTTGAGAGGTGTTCCTAAGTCACTTTGGATTCAGTTCCTGAGTTGTTCTGTCAACCCTCTGCTGGGTCCAGGAATAAGACTTGACAGCCCTTTTGCCATAACAATGCATAGCCTCACATTTGTCATCTTTGCCCCCCTCCTCTCACTTGCCTTCTTTGTCTTAAAGCCTTCCATCCCATGGCATGGAATAGAGTTCCCTATCTGGCTCTTCTCCCCACAGCTTCGTGGCTGGTGTGATTAACCGGGAGCGCATCCCTACTTTTGAGCGCATGCTTTGGCGGGTGTGCCGGGGGAATGTATTCCTGCGACAGGCTGAAATCGAGAACCCCCTGGAGGATCCTGTGACTGTAAGACAAGGAAATTGCGTCCCATGGAGTAGGTCTTGTAAAGGGAGCTCAAAGCAGTAACACAACGTGGTGCCACCTGAATCTGACCCTCCCACAGAGGAGCCGTTGTGTTTACCCCTGCTTTGACCTGTGAATTTGAAGGATTGTTCTTTCCCTCTTAACTTCTGTCATATGTGTACATATGATGTATACGTGACATATACGTTTTCAAGTCTTACTCATTAGGTATTATTTTGATTGGAAATATGTTTTTTCCAGTTATTTTAACTTTTATTTGGAAGCTTATTTTTAGCTTTATGTGTTTTCTGTTACTTATCTGGGACCAAAAGAAAATTAGCTTTCTATGAAAGTTAATTTAAAGCAAGACATCTGGTTCCAAGTTTGATAATATCCATGTGCAAAAAGAGGAGAGGGAGCCAACCCTGTGGCAGAGTGGTTAAGTTCGTACACTCCGCTTAGGCGGCCCAGAGCTTCGCAGGTTCAGATCCTGGGTGCAGACCTAGTACCACTCATGGAGTCACACTGAGGCGATGTCCCACATAGCAGAGCCAGAAGGACCTACAACTAGAATATACAGCTATGTATTGGGGGGCTTTGGGGAAAAGGAAAAAAAAGAAGATTGGCAACAGATGTTAACTCAGGTGCCAATCTTTTTTAAAAAAAAAGAAAGGAGAGATTTCCTAAACTGTGATCTTTATAAGTTGATGAAATTTTAGTTCTTAAGGCTTTTTGTCTACTTGTTTATTGGGAAATTTAGAGACTTAGTTTAAAAATATACATTGTGCAAGATAAGATGATCTTCCCCACCTGATGCTTTAGAAAAAAGGAATGGCTTAAAATCTTGGCATTTGACGTAAAGGGACAGAGTTGTTAACATAAACCTACATTAAGTGTGGTGAGTCCTGATTTCAGGAATCACAAGCAAAGAAGATTAAATGTTCTGCAAAAAATTTACTTCACTTTTTTTTTTCCTTTTTAAGGACAATTAGCCCTGAGCTAACATCTGCTGCCAATCCTCCTCTTTTTGCTGAGGAAGATTGGCCCTGAGCTGATATTCGTACCCATCTTCCTCCATTTTTTATATGTGGGACGACTGCCACAGCATGGCTTGATAAGTGGTGCATAGGTCCGTGTCCAGGATCCAACCGGTGAACCCTGGGCCGCCAAAGTGGAACACATGAGCTTAACCACCGTGCCACCAGGCTGGCCCCTACTTCACTTTTTTTATATTAGTATTATTTAGAAGCCTGGAGTTGGCTTTTTCTGTTTCAGATTATCTCTTGGATTTCTTAAATTAGTATTCTTTGCTCTACCTAAGAAGGAAGATATAATTGTGAGACTTCTCAGAATGGGTGGGTCATGCAGCTAAAAATGATGTGTCTGTATGGTTTTTATTCTCAGTCCTGAGCAGGAGTGTGGAAACACTTGGGTTACAGTGAGCCCCCTCACCGGAGGAGCACTTTTTCAGCCTTACTGAAAGCTGTCCTTGGGTGTAGAGACATTGCAGTCTGCAGTCACACCTCATGTGAAACTGTTCTCAGGAATATTCAGCCGGGTTTCTGGGCAACAGAAACATTATTTTATCAACAAATCAAGGAAAGAGGGAGTCTTGAGAGCTACAGCAGAACAGCTGCCCAAAGAATGTGCTCTAGTTTATTCCTAGACAATTTAGGAATTTAAGACTCTTCAGCCTTATTTTCTTTATTCTTTATCCCTTATATCCCTTTAAAGTTTGTTTGTGACATCTTATTATAAATGCTCTATAGTAGTATGAGAAAATAAGGCAACTAGAGACAATCCTGATTAACACCCAGTGTAGCTTATTTTTCTGATCTTTCCATCTAGTCCTTGCACCAGACTTCAGGTGTAAACTTGGTATTCGAAATTGCCTTCCTCCTGTCGCCTAAAGTCTAAATTAGCGTGAATCATGATTCTGCGTCAGCATTCTTCCCAGCTACTCAGTTCCTTGTAGTTATTCAGTCCCCTTTATCTGGGAATTTCTAAGCATGCGACAGGCAGGAATGGCTTCCTTCTCCTTTCTGTCCTCTATACTTTTGTCATTCAGGCAACATAAGATTTGATGTTGAATTGGTAAATAGGGCCAAGTTGTGCTAAGAGGAGAATCATCTTAGCATCCATCTCAAGCTCCTCATTGAGTTTAAAAACAAATGCAGGAAGATTTTTGTGAATTAGAGATCACAGGGCAAATGTTGTAGTGGAGCTTAAGAAATGGTTTGAGGAGAGTGGTTAAAGTACAGGGTTGCCATATCCTTAAAGGATTTCTGTTGTTTGTGTATCACCAAGAAAGTTAAGTTATTTAAGAAGTTTTCGGGGGCTGGCCCAGTGGCGCAGTGGTTAAGTTCGAACATTCCACTTCTCTGCGGCCCGGGGTTCGCCGGTTCAGATCCCGGGTGCAGACATGACACTGCTTGGCAAGCCGTGCTATGGCAGGCGTCCCACATATAAAGTGGAGGAAGATGGGCACCGATGTTAGCTCAGGGCCAGTCTTCCTCAGCAAAAAGAAGAGGATTGGCAGCAGATGTTAGCTCAGGGCTAATTGTCCTCAAAAACAAAGGAAAAAAAAAAACAAGTTTTTTCCACATTAGAAGCCTGAACTCTCGGTTTTTGGTTTGGGGCCTAGGGTGACTACGTGCACAAATCTGTGTTCATCATTTTCTTCCAAGGCGATCAGCTGAAAAACAGAGTCAAGAAAATCTGTGAAGGGTAAGAGAAGCGTGCCTGCCCCGAGGGCACAGCCACGTACCTAACAGAATAGTGAAACACAAACCCTTTTCTTCTACCTGGACACAGTGAATAGATCTTTTAATAATGTTAGAGCTATTTTAAACAATTAGAAATAGCCTAAGTTCATTTTTTAAAAGTACCATCAAAACCACAGTTTCCTTTCCTTGGAAAAAAGTAATTAGGACTCATGGTTTATAAATGCTATGTTGTTCTGGGACAGTGGGTCTGCACACCCAGCAGTGTGCCATAGGCACTGTTCTCTTAAGCTTTGCTGAAATTCTGCCCATAAGATCTTTTTTCCGTGCCATTTGTCTCCAATAATTTATGATATAACTTGTAATACTGGCTTTTTTTTTTAATCTAAGGGAATTCAGTAGTTTCAGAGAATGTCAGCATAGTTCAGATTTTGCTGTTCTGTCTGTAGGCCACTTCCCATAAATAATGATTATTGATTAGTGCATCAGTCTGAACTAATCCTGTTTTGGTTCTTCTAGTAAATTAGGATTACTTTATGAGATTATTTAAATGGCATAGGTTAAGAAATTTCAGTGTTTCTCAGGCTGTGTCTGTACGTTCCAGGTTCCGAGCCTCACTGTATCCCTGTCCTGAGACGCCACAGGAGAGGAAGGAAATGGCTTCTGGAGTTAATACCAGGATTGACGATCTCCAAATGGTACAGAGGGCTGGAGGGAATTTGTTGTTGTGAAATGCTACAACAGAAGACTGTTCCCCTTCCTTGAAACACTATCAGTTAGTCTATTAGGCACCTGTAGCAGCCCAGGGTACCAAGAAAAGAAATATCCGTAGGTAATATGTCTATCTGGGAGCTGGGGAAAAGTTTCAGGGAATGACTGTTAAAAATAGCATTAATCAGGGCTGGCCTGGTTGTGCAGTGGTTGGGTGCGCACGCTCCACTTCGGTGGCCTGGGGTTCACTGGTTCAGATTCCGGGTGCGGACATGGCACCACTTGGCAAGCCATGCTGTGGTAGGCGTCCCACGTATGGAGTGGAGGAGGATGGGCACGGATGTTGGCTCAGGGCTGGTCTTCCTCAGCAGAAAGAAGGCTTGGCAGTAGATGTTAGCTCAGGGCTAATCTTCCTCAAAAAAAAAAAGGCATTAATCAGGGCCAGCCCTGGTAGCCTAGTGGTTAAGTTCAGTGTGTTCTGTTTCAGTGGCCTGGGTTCGGTTCCTGGGTGCAGACCTAGACCACTCATCTGTCAGTGGCCATGATCTGGTGGTGGCTCACGTACAGAAAGAGGAAGATTGGCACCAGATGTTAGCTCAGGGCAAAGCATTCTCAGCAAAAAAAAAAAGCATTAATCATCCTCAAATGAGACAGAAATTCTATGCCTCTGAAATCGTTGTTGAGAGTATACAATTCCCCTCCTGGTGAATCTGAGATATTCTTTTTTCCTTCTTTTTTTTTAAAGATTGTCACCTGAGCTAACATCTGTTGCCAATCTTCTTCTTCTTCTCCCCAAAGCCCCCCAGTACATAGCTGTATATTCTAATTGCGAGTGCCTCTGGTTGTGGCATGTGGGACGCCGCCTCAGCATGGCCTGATGAGCTGTGCCATGTCCACGCCCAGGATCCAAACTGGTGAAACCCTGGGCCGCTGAAATGGAGCGCACGAACTTAACCACTCAGCCACAGGCCTGGCGCCTGAGATGTACTTTATAATTTAAAAAAATATGATTAGTTCAAAAAAAAAATCAAGTAATACAGAAGTACATATAAAGTCAATTCTGCCCCCTCACACAGACTCTCCCCCTCCAGAGGCAGCCACTCCTAACAGCTTGGTGTGTATTCTTCTGGTCACCTTGGATCTTAACCACACAGGTTAGCCAAAGAGCCCTGGTGTAACTCTCGTACCCAAGAAGAGATTTCGTGCGATTTTTACCAGATCGCAGTGTGTGTGGCGTGCACGCACCATGGTTGTCACAGGGTTCTAAGGAGGGAATCATGATATATGTGTACATGGAAGGAAAAGGGTGGCCAGTTGGAGCTTTGATCCCTGTTGAAAGAATGTGATGATTGCCCCCTTGAAACAAAAATAAACATATTCAATCCCAAAGGCAGTTCTTTCCAGGAGTGGCAGAATTGTCAGAGATAGGTTGTAACTCCCATTTCAACTCCCTTTCTCATCTTTCCCTCGAACGTCTATTGTATGTGACCCACCGGCTTGACCTATTGCCAACTCCCTTAGATACATTTATCTGTTTAACCAAGGGAAGAGAGATTTTTAGAACTGCTGGTGGGTGATAGGCCATGTTAGTACATTCTGGCTTCTAGGGCTTTCTTATCCCTTCCCAGGCTATGGGTAGATTTTAAAGAGCATATGCAGTCGTCGTTATAAATGACCAGACTTTGACTTTTGAAACACCTAGCTGTGTGCACTGAAACTTTAAAAAGGAATTGAATACCAAGGAGTAAGATGTGGTGCTGGGAGACAGGGAAAGAGACAAGCAAATAGAATGTTGCTTGCAAGTTTATTTAGCATCTTTCCAGAAGTTTTAATAGTAATTGTAAAATTGTCAGCCAGAAGGAGAGAAAGTAGCTTTGTTCCTTTATTCTCAAGTGATACAAGAGTTTCCATAGCAGGCCGTGGCATTTTTTTCCCGCTATGGAAGTCACCTTCTACTGCCCAAGACAGTTTTTCAGGGAGTAGCTGCTGCTTTTTTTCTGTACTGACTTGAAGAGCCAGCTGTGATGAAGACTTAAGCTAAAATGGTTAGCACATAGCTTTTTCCTCTTCAAAGAAATGTGGAGATTTAAGATAGATTCTCATGCAGAAGTGTGATTGGTGGGTTGCTTGCCCAGTTTTGGCTTAGCCCCTCTCCTGCTATTGAAATCTTTAATATTTAACGATAAATAAGGCAGTAGAATGTAAAATGTCCCTGCCCTTTCCTCCCACTCTAGTCTTGGCAGTGTGGTTCCTCTGCAGGAAATCTGTACTGCTTTCCAAAGGGTCAGCACTGAAACTTTTTCCACTTAAGAAACCTGACAGAAAGAGAAAGCCCTGTCCGCTCCGTGATGACAGTCTATGTGGCAGTCTACATCTCCTCTAGAGCCCATGGGTCCTCCTGACCCCGCAGTGTCTCCTCTCTCCTGTTCCCGGGCACGGAGTCTTTCTTCCTATCGGCAGACGATGGTGTTCAGCACTGCCTCTTTCCCACCGGTCTCTGATGCTGGCTAATGGTCAGGGGATTCTGCAGCTTCTGTTCTTACGTATGGATTTATTACTTTGTCAGTTCCTGGGCCGGTCAGTTCTGGGCTGACTTCTTCAAGTCTGAGTTACAGGCTCCATGTGGAAAGTCATCACTCTTTAATGATCCAAGTAAAAGCCAATGACCTACATTGTTGTGCCATGGATTTGGTGATAATAAATATAGAGAGAAAAGCTAAAAACCGTGTTCTCAGGTTTCTCTTCACCTTGAAGCTAAATGAAGATGAATGTTAATAGCTAGAACTCTAATTTCTTGTAATTTGGAAAAAAAAAAAAAAAGAGAAAAAGAAAAAGCCCATTCTAGCCAGAGGAATTAAAAAACAGAAAACAGATCACTGGTGACCCTTTTCAGAAAGACGTGCCTCTTTGCCATTCATGTCCTGAGATCTAAGACTAATGTTAGAAGGATTCCTCCCTTGTTCTTTATCTCCCAAAAGGTTCTGAATCAAACAGAAGATCACCGCCAGAGGGTTCTGCAGGCAGCTGCTAAGAACATCCGTGTCTGGTTCATCAAAGTACGGAAGATGAAGGCCATCTATCATACTCTGAACCTCTGCAATATAGATGTAACCCAGAAGTGTCTGATTGCGGAGGTCTGGTGCCCCGTCACTGACCTCGACTCCATCCAGTTTGCACTCAGAAGGGGCACGGTGAGTCCCCCACAGCCAGCAGTGCAGCGTATGGCCAAGAAGAGAAGTTCCCATCAACAGTAACATTAACCAGTTACATTTGTATGGCATTTTTACTTTCAGAAATATGCTCATCTTGTACTCATCTTGTATCCTGACATTACATTTCTTATATCCTTCTTTTCCAGATACGGAAACTGCAGTTAAAAAAAGTTTAAATGACTTCATCATCATATACCCGTAAATCTTCAGGGTAGCTCACAACCAGAACATCAGTTTCCTGATCCACTCTCTGTCCCTTAGACTACTTTTGTAATGTAACACTAGCAGTCCTGTTCAATAGTTAGAGCTGCTCTGTGCAGGGCACTGATCTAGGCACCATGAGGTACAGAGATGTAAAAAAATATGCCTTCAAGTGTCCTACGATTTACTTGGAGAGGCGGACATGCAGTTACAAGACAGTCTTTGCTAAGAGTGGTGTATGTGTGTGGAGGGAGGGTGCTAGCTTTTCCAACTAAGATGATCAGAAAAAGCTTCAAGAAGAAGGTGACGTTTAATTAGGGCTTTGAAGAACGAGTAAAATGTCCATTGGCAATGACAAGAAGAAAGCAATATGGACAAAGGCAGGAAGTACAGGGCAACTGTGCATGTTTGGGCAGGAACAGGAATTTTAATGGGTGAGCCGAAAGAGTAGGAGGTAAACCTGGATCAGGTAGATTGGAAGCTAACTATGAAGGGTTTTTAAGTACCAGGTTAGAAGTCTAAATTTTATTCTAGAGGAGGTAGAGAGGCGTTGAAGTTACTTAGCAGTGAAAGGACATGATCAAAGCGGAGTTTTGGAGGGGTCATCCATTGATAGTGTCTAGGTTGGGTTGGGGATTAGAGTGTCGATAGGTGGGGGTTCACTTAGGAGGTTATTGTAAACGTAGAGTAGTAAGCGATAAGGACCCTAGGGTAAGACCTGACAATGGGGAAAAAATAGTGATGAATTTGTGAGATATTCTGAAGGAAGTATCAATAGGTATACCTGGTTTCTAGCAACCTGCAGGAGAAATACAAGGAGAAAAATTTAAAATGTTTCTGAGGCATCAAAGCTGAGGTGCTGGTAGAATAATGGTTCCATTAATGGAAGTGAAAGTTAAGCAAGAGAAACTTATTGAGAGGGGAAAGATGGTAAGTTTGGTTCAATCACATTGAAGGGATGGATTGAAATTCACATGGTAGGGGCCGGCCCGGTGGCACAGTGATGAAGTTTGCACTTTCCGCTTCTTGGCGGCCCAGGGTTTGCTGGTTTGGATCCTGGGTGTGGACATGGCACCGCTTGGCAAAAAGCCATGCTGTGGTAGGTGTCCCACGTATAAAGTAGAGGAAGATGGGCACAGATGTTAGCTCAGGGCCAGTCTTCCTCAGGAAAAAGAGGAGGATTGGCAGTAGTTAGCTCAGGGCTAATCTTCCTCAGGAAAAAAAGAAAAGAAAAGAAAAGAAATCCACATGGTATTATCAAGAAGATAATGGGATGGGTTCTCAATAGAAAGGGCAAAATGAAAGAAGGGGGGTTCATGAGAGTGGGAGGGAGTGAGACCTCCAAGAGAGAAAATAAGGAGGCTAAAGATAGAACCTTGGGAGCCCTACAGTGTTATAGGCAGAGGAGGAAGAGCCAGAAAAGGAGTGGTTAGTGAGCAGGAGGGGAACTCCTAAGGAAGACAGATTTTCACCAAAGAAGAGGAAGATTTCCAGTGTTGGGGCTTGTATATAGGAGAACAGACCTTTGGATCTGGTGATGAGCCAACCCCTTTCAATAAGCGTGCTCAGCTAGACTGCAGAAGATTAGGGAGTTAAGTGTAGGTGGCGAAGGAGCAGAGTCAGAGAATAGCTTCGCTTCTCCCATAAGAGAAAGAGTGAACAAGGATATTTATAGAACAGCAAGTAAGGATGTCTTCCGAAAAGGAAGTACCACGTTTTCTTTGGTTAAACATTTTAGAATCAAATTTTTTTCATAGTAAGGAAATTCTTCCTAAGACTGCATTTAAATCTTTCATTGTAAATTTTGTACCTAGTTGGAGTTTCCCTAAAGACTGGGAAAGACTAAGATATAATTTACATAAAATGAAACACACGTATTTTATGTGTACAGTTTGATGAGTTTTGATAAATATATACACTTGTGTAACGACCGCCACAGTTAGGAGGATAAACTAATTTTGATATATGTGCTTAATGTTTCCCAGGAACACAGTGGCTCCACCGTGCCCTCCATTTTGAACAGGATGCAGACAAACCAGACTCCCCCAACCTATAACAAAACGAACAAGTTCACTTATGGCTTTCAGAACATAGTAGATGCTTATGGAATTGGAACTTACCGAGAGATAAATCCAGGTGCAAAAGCTTGAATCTTTCCCTCTAGAGGTTTTGTTGTTTGTTGTTTCTTTTAATGCCTTACTTTAAATCCTATTGAACAACTGGATTAAAATTAAAGATGTTGTGAAGACCTCAGCTCCAGTGTAGTCCCTGTAAGAGGTGCCTGTTTGGACATGGAGAGTTGAGATTTCTCTTTGAGTGGCACTCCTGTAAGAGGAGGATTTATAGGAATTTTATAGGAGTGACCTCAGTGCATTGGATTCTTCTGTGCACCCTCACTGCTAGGAAACACTTGGCCTTCTCTAGCACGCTGTTTGCAGGAACTGCTTTAAGCAGAAAGTTTTTTCCAAGATATCTGATATTTTAAGGTGGCTTCCCTGTTCCAGTTTGTACAGAGAAAATATAGCAGTTGTTGACTGTTTTAGGCACAAGGCAGATTTTTCCTCTGTTTGGAGAGTTAATCATTAAATCAAGAGTCTGGGAATTCATTTTCAGTTGGGCCTCCTGGGGGACCTGCTTTGCTCTTGGTTCTGGGCTTTCTCCCACTTAACCAGTAGCTTTATTCAGCTGGTTGCTGCACAGGAGAAGAAAGCTGGCCTGCCCCAGAGCAGTGTCCTGGGGGTTAGAAAAGAGGAAGAACCAACCACGCTGTTGCCAAGGCTCGAGACAGGACTTTCATTTCCTGTGTTCTTTGTTTGAAATGCCAGCAGTAGCTCAAATGCCATCAGAGCTGATTCGTGGGGGTATGCAGATCCTGCAGTGGAAGATTTTCTCGGGGAGTCCGTCTGAACACCAGCTTGGGAATAGTCACCTTATATTGATCTTAGAGTATGGAGGGGAATGTGATCTGTGGGGAGTTGCTGCAGTTTTCTGTACCTTGTCTTTTTCTTTCTTTGTTTTTTTTTATAGCTCCGTACACCATCATCACTTTCCCTTTCCTGTTTGCTGTGATGTTTGGGGACTTTGGCCATGGCATTTTGATGACTCTTTTTGCTGTATGGATGGTGTTAAGGGAGAGCCGGATCCTCTCCCAAAAGAATGAGAATGAGGTAATGTTTAAGTTACATCTGAATAAGTTATGGACTGAAACTTTATAATTTCTCAAGCATTCATTATGAAAATTATGATCTGGAAGTCTTTTATCCATGAATCTATAGAGAAGGTATAGAAACTATTTAGAGAGTAGTGAAGTTATGTTCATTTTAAAACTAAAGAGGCCACACGCTGTGAAAGTGAATTTCTTGTTAAAGTTGTATTTTGGTCTTTACTTCAAGCTCTCTGACCCAGGATAGGATAAATTATGAGAGAAAGGGTCTGCTGTATTCTAAATAACATTGTCACAATGTGGGCTGTAGTGAGTTCATGTCATTGACTTCTTTCTTCTGGCTCCCAGATGTTTAGCACTGTGTTCAGTGGCCGATACATAATTCTGTTGATGGGTGTGTTCTCTATCTACACTGGCCTGATCTACAATGATTGCTTTTCCAAGTCTCTTAATGTCTTCGGGTCATCCTGGAGTGTGCGGCCGATGTTCACTCTATATAATTGGACGTAAGTTGCAAAGAAGGTATAAGTCAAAGCTTAGTACTTTCATGTTAAGCTCTGATTTTATGGACAAGAGGTAAAGCAACACTTCTTTAGGAAGGGGTTGACAGTGTCTCTGTTTTAGAAGAATGTAGTATCCCCTCTTATTTATACTCCAGCCTGGGAAGTTCTGTATGTTTTGTTCCGCAGTATCAAGGAACTGAGACTATAAATTAGGCACGTTGATTCTTTTTGTAAATTAAAAGCAGATTCCCCAAATTCCCTACTTGGTTGCATATGTGTGTTTAATTTTTCTTTTTTGTTATCTCCAATCCCTTCTCATTCTCAGATGCCAGTCCCTTTTCTTTTATTGAAGAGACAAGATAGCTGTAGTAGTTCCTTTTGGCATCAGTTTCTGGACCCTAGA
The DNA here is from genome assembly GCF_041296265.1 of Equus caballus. Taxonomy (NCBI): domain Eukaryota; kingdom Metazoa; phylum Chordata; class Mammalia; order Perissodactyla; family Equidae; genus Equus; species Equus caballus. The sequence goes on along the minus strand of NC_091694.1, from coordinate 20,531,539 downwards.
AATTTCCCTCTCTTGAAAAAAAATAAATGCAACTTTTCTCCTAACATGGTAGGGAGGAGACACTTCGGGGGAACCCTGTTCTCCAGCTGAACCCAGCTGTCCCTGGAGTTTTTGGTGGACCATACCCTTTTGGCATCGATCCAGTAAGAGCACTTCTTTTCTATATATCTAACACCAAATTTTTAAGCTGTAACTCTGAAGTGAGAGAGTTAAAGTGTAGGTGAATAGTTGTTTGGTTTTTAGTTAACATATTTTTGGGAAACCTTAGTACATCTGTCCAGACTACTTCACAGTCATAAGAGACCCAAGTGCCTTGGAAGCCAAATCATTTTCCCTGCACTCCTTATTTCTGAGGGAGCTAATAATATTGACTCTGGGAAGACTCATTTTTAAGACTCTTTCCCTTTATAATTTATTTCTATTTAACTTAGTTTGGTTTTTATTTTTAGCAGATGTTTTAACAAAGCAGAAATAGCTCTTTCCTATGGGTTTTAGATTTTCATTCTTATCTTTATGTACTTATAAAGACTTATCCCAGAGTTTAATTTTTTTTCAAATACTTAGGCAAATAAAGTGTGATCAAATCTTTTGTATGTATGCTTTAAAAGGTGGGGAGGGGAATTTAAGAATAAGCATTAGACAGTAAGGATTGCAAAATTCCAGAGGAAAAGTGGATCATTATGGGGCTGGAAAGATTAAGGTTTCTTGTAAAAAATGGCAATTACTCTGGCCTTTAAAAAAATTTTCAGGGGGGCCGGCCCTGAGGCCGAGTGGTTAAGTTTGCATGCTCTGCTTCAGCACCCAGTGTTTTGCTGGTTCGGATCCTGAGCGTGGACACAGCACTGCTCGTCAGGCCATGCTGAGGTGGCGTCCCACATGCCACAACTAGAAGGACAACAACTACAATATACAACTCTGTACTGGGGGGATTTGGGGAGAAAAAGCAGAAAAAAAAAAAGAAGATTGGCAACAGTTGTTAGCTAAGGTGCCAATCTTAGGGGAAAAAAAGTTCTTCAAACAAAAAAATTTCAAGGCCAGCCCTGTTGCGTGCGTAGTGGTTTAAGTTCAGTGCACTTGGCTGTGGTGGCCCAGGTTCAGTTCCTAGCCATGGACCTACACCACTTGTCAGCGACCAGGCTATGGCAGCAACCCACATACAAAATAGAGGAAGATTGGCATAGATGTTAGCTGAAGGTGAATCTTCCTCAAGCAAAAAGAGGAAAATTGGGAAGAGATGATAGCTCAGGGCAAATCTCCCTCAGGAAAAAAAAAAATTCAGATTGTTAGAGGTGAGGAATAGTGTATGCAAAACCATAGAGGTAGGGAAGTACAAAGTTAATTATTTTAATTATTGTAGAAGCTAATGTTATTGAAATGCTTACTATGGGCCAGGCACTGTACTGAGCCCTCAGCGTATCTGATTTATCCTCCAACAATTTTATCAGATAGCTACTGCTGTCCCTATTATACAGATAAGAAAACTGGGGCTTAGAAAGGTTTAATAACATTTCGCATGTGCCTTTAACAAATGTTCATTGAATCCCTATTGTCTGTAAGGCATAGTGCCTGCTGGGGGAAACACACAATTTTAAGACATAGCTCCTACCCTCGAGTATTTTGGAGTCTAATAATAATAATATTACTGCACATTTATATAGTGTTCTGTAGTTACAGAGGTTTTTTTTGCAGACATCCCATTTGATGCTTACAGGGTAAATGTTGAGTTTGAAGTGCCTGTGGGATGTCATGCCCATCAGGCAGTTGGAGTTGTAGAACTGAATTTCAGGTGTGACTGGGGCAGGAGAGAGAACCAGTCACAGGTTTTCGGATTAGGGGTCTCTGAGGGTGAGCTCTTCATGAAGAGGCCAGTTCAGGAAAAAAGATGCTGGGCTCGATGGTGGAAGAGCTGGCTTATCAGGCTACCGAGTTTGCACCTTAGCACAGAGATGACACTGGGGGTTCACGGGCAGTTTTGGCACAGGCAAATGACTGCATCAGTTAAGATTTCAGAAACATAATCTGATGGCCAAGTGGAGGCAGAAGAACTATCATGAAAATATTACAGGCGTACAGGCCTTAGGTGACAAAGCTTAAGGCAATTAATGTTTAAATGGAACAACAACAGCACAGGGATACAACTGGCAAAACACAGGCTCTGAGAACATCTGTAAGAGGAGAGCTGGAGGGAGAACCTGTAGATCAGAGACTGAAGAGCTGCATCAGCACTCACAGAGCACAGGCCTTATCTGGGCCCGACTTTGAAAAAATGAATCACAAAGAAAAATTTGTAGACAATCAGGGAAATTCGAATCTTTCATGATATTAAAGAATCATTAATTCTTTGGGGTATGATAACTGTATTGTGGTCATGTTTTAAAAATGAGGCCTTACCTTTTAGAGATCTTTACAGGTAAAATGAAATATTTACAGGTAAAATGATAGGATATCTGGATTTTGCTTGAAAATCATTTGGAGGTGGGGAGTGGGTTGGGGGTATGATGAAACAAGATTGACCGTGAGTTGTGGGTTAATAGTAATTGTTGAAGCTGGGTGATAGCTCCATGAGCTTTTTAAATACTCTTCTCTTAAGTATATGTTTATAATGTTCCATAATTTTTAAAAAAAGCTAGTTTTTAGAATAGGTGAGTATTTTTCCTTTTGAGAACTCTTTGTAATACCTTTTTGTTTTCTTGGGTTGTGACAGATTTGGAACATTGCTACCAATAAACTGACCTTCCTCAACTCCTTTAAGATGAAGATGTCCGTTATCCTAGGTATCATCCACATGATGTTTGGAGTCAGCCTGAGCCTCTTCAACCATATGTGAGTTGCTCTGTTTCTGTCATACGAATGCATAGTTTAGATAATGCTTTTGCCTAAAAAAATCATAACATCTTTGGGGGAGGGATTAATAACTCAGAACCCCGTTCTGCATTAAAGAAGTGCTTTTATAAAAATCTCATGTTCTTAAATGAGGTTTAATTAATATTAATCGCTTTACAATTTACAATTATAATTAAGATCTTTAAAAAAAAAGTATAATTTTCATCAGAATGAGTGGGTTATTTTTTTCCTTGATGTGTAACTCACATAAAATTATGAACTGTGGTCTCAGAATGTACTAGACTTCCTATTCTCTTCTCATGGGAGAATGGTGGGGGTGGTCCTGGAGCTGTTTGAAGTCCTAAAGTTGGGAAGTCATAGTGAATCCTGCTTGTCTCTGTTGCCTCCAGGGCTTCTGGCCATTGCTCCTTAGAGTGATAAAGAGAATCGAGGGAGCATTAGGTAGACAATCTAGTGAGTGCTTCACTTGGTGTAGGGGTGCCCCTGGGTCTGTGCTCCTTTAACACTTTTTTCTCTCTTCCTTTTTAGCTATTTCAAGAAGCCTCTCAATATCTACTTTGGATTTATTCCTGAAATCATCTTCATGACCTCTTTGTTTGGCTACTTGGTTATCCTTATTTTTTACAAGTGGACAGCCTATGATGCTCATACGTCAAAGAAAGCGCCAAGCCTTCTGATCCATTTCATAAACATGTTCCTCTTTTCCTATTCAGACTCTGGTAATTCGATGCTGTATTCTGGACAGGTGCGTCAACCCAGAGGTGGACTGTCTTAGGTGGTTATCCTAGGTCATGGAGCCAGATGTTTCTGTGACCCTAAAAAAGCCTTGAAAAATCCCTTTCTGTAGTATTTGGTTTTCAGTCTGTATATCCAGATCTAGATTCAGCCCATCCTCCTTATTTAGGAGGGTGTGCTATAATTTTTGTATCCAGAAAGGGTAGAATTTATAACTCTTATCCAAAGCTGACAATTCCTCAGCTTTGGCACAACATCTGCTAATTATTCTGAGAAACTGGCTAGTGCTATTCATAGATCAGTAAGAAAATACTGTTTTGGGGGAAATTTGTGCTAGAGTTAGAAACTACATGTTTGGTTAATGTGATGTGCCTTGTCCTTCTTACTTTGCAGGAAGGAATTCAGTGTTTCTTGGTAGTGGTTGCACTACTGTGTGTACCTTGGATGCTACTGTTTAAACCACTGGTCCTTCGCCATCAGTACTTGAGGAGGAAGCATTTGGTGAGTGTGTTTTTGTTGCTGAAAGTTACCAGATTTTTTTTTTAAAGATTAAGGCAGTTCCTCATTGGATATAATGAATTGTACATAAATCTATATGCTCTTAAAATGCATTTGTGTCATATCCCAGCATGAGCAGTGGACCTGCTGAAATCAAAAGAATATGTATGTGGTGATTGGACTCCTGGATTCAGCTTTGAGTAGCTGGGGTAGAGAGAACAAGTCACAAGTTTTTACCTTTCCTGGTCATGCTGTGCTCAGCAAGATCCAGGTCTGGGCCTGTCTAGCTGCAGCATCAATTAAGCGAGGCTGCGAGAGCCGCAGGTGGGTGAACCCACTCATGTGGTTTGCCTGGGCAACCACAGGGCTGACGCTGAGACATTTTCTTTTAAAATGAGACCATGATACTTTCACCAACCAAAACATCCGGGAAAAAGATTTGGTTTAAAGCATATTGATTTTTTTTCTTTTTAGAAAGCAACATACATACTTGTGCTTACTTGGTGTATGAGTGCATATGAAATCTACACGTACACGCATACACATACACACACACCCCTAAGTTGCCAAATGTTCCTTTCTGCTATGCAGTAATGCTTACTTATTACACTGCCTGGTAAAACCCAAAAGATCCTGTTGCATGACTGTCATACAGCTGTTAGACTATAATTCCTATTGGAGAGCAGCTGAGTTACAAGACCCTCCTTCTCCCTTTTCTGACCATCGTCATCCTTCCATGTACCCTCCATTCGTCTCCCCTTCACTCTCTCCCTCTTTTGTTTCTTTCTCCTGTTCTCTTTTCTTCCATTCACTATCAGGCAGGGCAACCTGTGGAGGCCCCAGTCAGCCCAACCCCGAGCCAACAGGGACTAGAAGCAGCAGCGGCTGCAACAGTGAGTGAATTAAACCCACAAACCATCATATGTTGTTTAAAGAGGTGGAAACAGTGCAGCAGAATTTTTTTTTAACTATATTGAGACCATGGGACATGTGTGCTCTCTTGGGAAGTATGTCCTTCTTACTCACTGAGATGATGACAGAAGAGATTTCCACCTCTTATGAATAGATTCTGATTCCATCTTTACAATTGGTCTGCTAAGTCTCTATTCAAATATGTGAGGACATTCATGTCTATGGAAGCAGAGTGGCTGTTGTCCCCTCTCCGAGTCCCATCATCTTAATCCAAGATGGCAGCTCTTGGAGTCATCCACTTTCCTGTCTGTATTTTGTGACCATGTATTGGATGATTTTTCAGCATGGAGCAAGAACATCTCTGTGACTCTTGAATTGATTTCCCTGTACTTTAAAGTTCTGCTCCAGAGCGATGCTTGGACATTTGGTCCGTTTTAGCTGTGACTTACTCTCTTTCCAGTGGAAGCTTATTCATGTCTACTTTTTTGTGAGAGACTCAGAAGCCCTCATGTCCTTAGCTGTTCCATTGAGACCTCCACGCTGGCCTGTGTCTTGTGTGTACCCTACATCTGGTGTAATAACCAAAGTCATCTTTGTTTGGCTCTTTCCTTCTTCTAATACTAACTCATGATTCAGTGACAGCACTTTGAATGTTAAGCATTTCAATATTTGTCCTTAAAAACATCTCTTAACCAAAGTCTTATAATGTGCCAATATTGAATTAGTCCAATCTATTCTAGGTCATGAATCTATGAGATTTTTTAAATCTCACCAATAGTGGTTACTCATGTACTGTTGTGTTCTAATAGCATCATACTCCTTTAAAAGAAAATGAAATGTTTAGATGGATAATCGTTTCCTTCATTAGGTGTTTCTGATCATTTTAAACTTAGAAAACTGCTATAACCATCCTTCTAGAATTAGTCTAAAAGGGCTGATATTTTGGGTCAGAAGATATTTTAATGTTGTCACTTAAAATTGTTTGCAAGTAGGGAATTACCCTCTCCTTTCCTATGAGAAATTAAAAAGAAAAACCGTTAAAACACATACTATCCATTTATTGACATTCTTTCCATGTGCTCTTCTTTCTGCAAATCTTAATATATTTAAGATGTGCTTCTGGTATGTCAATCTTGATGCTTTTAAATCTGGCATCCTCTTTTATAATACTATCCAAGTTAAAAGTCCCCAGTCTGGAAACCTGCACATTCTAGGGTCTTAGCCAACTGGCCAAACATCTGTTTCTAGAGAGCAGCCTGAAGGCTTGAGGATGATCATTCTACGACAAGGGCCCTGGATTCTCGACCCTAAGGGCTGAGGATATGAAAACTCATGTGTCTTTGTTCTATTCTGTGTCCTCTTGGTTGTCTGTAAGTGGTGTATCAACAGTTTGATTTTTTCTTTTCTTTTTTCTGCTGATGTGTGTGTCTCATCCCTCTTCCTGTAATTCTCATTCCCTGTGTCTGAAGGGACACTTGTTAGTGTCTGGTTGGGAGGCGTAACCTGTCTGCATCTCACTTTATCTACTCTTTGGGGAAAGCTTCAGAAATGGCCTTCTGCTTTAGGAGTCTTGAAGCCTGAAGCCTGCCTTCTCTACCCTGTAACCTATCCCAGGATACGTTGGAGTCCTCTCCTATCAACAGTGCCTTTGTTACACTTTTGGTCTACCTTTAGAAGGTTGTCAGGTGTGATATTTGCATGACCTGGAGGTGCCAGGGCTTTAGTGGTTCCCAAGTCTGACTACACATCAGAATCACCTGGTGGACTTTAAATTTGTTTCTTAGGGTATTAGAACAAAACAGATAAATGGAAGAAGAAATAAAGATGGCCCAGAATTTCATGACTCAGACATCCCCTACAGACATTAAAAAATAAAATTAAAGCAATAGATGCAGTTGGTTAGAGAATGCAAATAGTACTGAAAGTGAGGCCTCCCTGTCTCCAGCACCCTTCTCCTCCACAAGAGTATTGTTATCAGATGGGAAATTTTGCCTCCAAATTTTCTGCATTTATCAACATATCTGTCATCTATTGATGTAAATATGTATATGTGTATTTATGTATATATATTTAAAACACATTAGGAATTGTGTTTTAAACTGTAGCACTCTTCTGCCCCTTGATTTACTAGGTTTTTAAAAATTCAGTATATTTTGGAGATTGTTTCATAGTGATCCTCATTCTTTTATAGTTGCCTAGCATTCCACAGAAAGTTCTGTTGGATGTGCTAAAATGATGTACCCATTCTCTTGTTGGTGGCTGTGTTGGTTGTTCCCACTTCTTTGCTATAACTAATAACAATGCAGGGACATCCTTGTCCGTGTATCTTGATAAAATTTCACAAGCATAGACATTCCCAGCAGTAGGATTGCTGAGTCTCAAAGGGTGCATGCATTTTTTATTTTGATAGACAATCAAAATGAATATACAGTTTGTACTTGGGGAAATATTTTCTTAAATACAGATCTCCTAGGCCTGACCTACTAAATTTCCAATTTCTGGGGTAGTATTTGAGAATTTCTATTTAATGAAATGCAGCTTTCAAGGTGATTCTGATGCAACTGGTTCTCTGACCAGCATGTGAGAACCACTGCTAGAAGAAGAGGGAATTTGCCTAAACCCCGAGGCCTGATGGTTAGTGAGCTGTGTGTTGTGGTAAAAGGTGATCACCAGAATGTGAAGCTGTGACTGGGGACCTCAGGGCAGTTGGCCAGGCCTGCCGCATGTTGTTTGTGCTGCTGCCCAGAAGGCCACTGGCGGGAGAGCAGTCTTCAAGCTCTTGCCTTGTTTGGTCCTTGGACAGAAAGTATAGGAAGTGGCTCTAAGGGCTGTTTCTTTAGCTCCTTTTCACTCTGTGGCAGGTTAGTGCTAATTGGTATCTGTGAGACTTAATGTAGTTCTGCCTGGTTTTTATACCCAAAGGGTCCTTTTGCCTCTATCAACCAAAGCTTTTCCAAATCAGGTTGATTTACACATTCTGGTTCTGGAGACCCTGCTGAAAACTATGCCTGGGAAGTGAGAAGGAGCAAACACCAGTCAGCATCTGCCACGTGCCTGTAAAAGAGTTGTTTTAATACTCCGGATCCTCCGTTGAACGAAAGGAGCCTCCTTTTTTTTTTAAACTCAGTATTTTGTAGCCACAAACTAATGTACATTGAATGTTTTTTCCTTCCCTGACTTAGGAGGTCCTATGTTCGTGGTCCATTTCTGGGAGCGGTGGTTGGAACTCTAGGCTCCTGTTGAAAGCTTGTCAGACCAGGTTACGATCACCGTGCCATTTGGCTCTGCTCCCTCTTAGAAAGTCTAGTCTTTAGTTTCAGGAAAATTGGGGCCATTGAAGGCTTTACAGATAAAGCTACATTTGTTATGAGTCTGCTCGTGTTAAGCATTTCATTCACGCGGGAGTCTCAGGTGGCGTTGACCAAGGCGAGGTGGGCGTGTCTCGGTGCAGCAGGCAGAGCTGCGTATTTCCTCGGTCAGGATGAGGTGGGGAATGTAGGTTGGGCCTGGGGTGGTGGTGGGTGGGGTGGGAACAGTGGTTTGTTTTTACTTAGCTGTTCCATCACTGGGTTTTGTTTTTGTTGTTAGAATACATGCTTTTCTGAGGTTTGTATGTACTAACCATCACCCTTCCCCACTTCACAGAATGTCACATTAAAGCCCAGGCAAATTCGACTCTTTCTGTTCATCTGTGTAGGGAACTCTCAACTTTGGTGGGATCAGGGTGGGCAACGGACCGACAGAGGAGGATGCTGAGATTATTCAGCATGACCAGCTCTCCACCCATTCAGAGGACGCAGAAGAGGTAAGATCCAGTGGTGTGGGCTTCCTCTCCTTCCACCTTGGGTCAGCCTACTCTTATGTACCTAAGTTGCCTCACTCTAGTCTTCTCGAAAAATGAAAATATGAATACTAAAGATCAGCCTGCCTTCCAGACCTCGGGCATCACATTGGGCCCCTGCTCTAAACTCCAGGTGCTACCTGCGTAGTCTGCTGCAGTTTTGTTCTGTTGTCCGACTTCTCGAGTTCCGAGTTGCCTGCAGTCCTCTGTGCGCAGATCTGTTACTAACCGCTCTCCTCGGGACCGAGCAGAGTCGGTCCCAGCTTCCAGCTCTTATTTTAGAAACACAGCCCACTTAGGGCAGCTTCGTCATCCCTTGCCCCTTCTAGGAATGTTCCACCTGGAACTGTAATCACTGGTACTTTGAAGTCCTGTCCCACTGATGTGCTCCTGTTGCAGATATTTTATTTGAGCCTTTTAAAAATGTTACTTGCCTGCTTTTTCCAGGGAGAGTGAAAAGTAGTAAGGCCAAGGTAGACTTTTCCTTAAACCGCCCCCTCCAAGCTCATTTGTTTAAAACCCAGTCTCCTCGCCTGACCACTCATGCCACAGCGCCTCTGGACTGAACTTTTGAATCTCATCTATTTATTATATTCTTTTTAAAGCAAATAGGAGTTGAGGACCCAAGTGACTAGACTTTTCAGTCTGACTGACCACCTCTACTATGTGTATGACTTTTTAAAAAGAAATTACGAGGGTTGGAGTGCCTTTTAAAAATATATATCTTAAGGCTGTAAATCCTACTGATTTGCTTTCCATGTATGCTGAGGAGGCCTGCCTCCAACACGTTAGACCCATTTACCATTAACAGTCCTCCTCAGGAAGCAATCAGTAGCCTTGTGCTCATGACTTGTGACCTTGTGTGTGACGTGACTTCCCACTAAGTGTAAATTTGTGTTTTCAAGCCTTCCGAGGACGAAGTGGTAAGAAACAAGCTGGCTTTGCCTTCATGTTTATCTGGGGCTTCTCTTCCCATCCTTGTGATCACTCTCCTGACCCTGCCGCATCCTGGGGACATGACACCTGCACATCCTGCATCTCACTGGCCGTTTCTAACCAGTTTGTGAACCCGTGTTCTGAAAAATCTCATCTCCATTAACTGCATCTCATGTTGATCACCTCTGTCTTTGTTTCATTGACTTTGCTGGTCTAATACCTCTGAGAATGGCTTTGAAAGGAGCTACAAGTAATGTCTGCATTGGCATTCTTGATGTGACTCCCCTTGGGGGTTCAATCCCATTGGCCTCCGCCTTCCTCTCCTGTGATGTTATGTATGGTCGCTCTGCCACTGGGAGTAGCTCTTTCCTCCCTGCTCCTCTGAGTGCTTATGAGTAAAGCTCACCCTTCCTCCCTGTCTGAGATGCAGCCGACCTCTTCCTGCTGTCCTCATCAGCTTAATGATGCTTGAAGTGAGAATTGCTGGGCCCTTGCTTGGGGTCAGCTCTATCTCCATGTGACCCAGCGGGGAGGTAGACAGCTTTCAAAAGAAGGCTTTGCCTCTCAGATGCGTCTCAGAAAAAATAATCCATCTGCGCGAAAGGAGTTCATATTATACCAGCCACACAGAGAGAATAGAAAGAAAGTTGGCTAAATATTGAGCCACATCTGGAGTAGAAGGCCTTCCAACTCAGCAGTAATTCATTTAGCAACACACAAGCCTTGAATTGGGTTTTCAAAAGGCCTTGCTGCACTGTTTGCATCTTCCCCCAAAACTCTCTAAAATACCTAGACTCATGAACACTTCCTTTTCCTAACTCTCCTGGTCCTCTCTAAGGGGACAGTGGGGTGGGAATAGGGAAATCTTTGCTGTTCTGTGTAAAAACAGACAGTGCTCAGTCTTCCTGAAAGCTGGAGAGGCTCCTTTACTGGCATCCAGGAGCTTCTATGTTCCTCTGGACCGCTCATCTGTGCACAGTCGGTGGCAGAGCTGCCTGGAAGGGCTGAGTGGGACTGTGTTTCATGTTATTGAAGATCCCAGCCCTCTCCCAGTAACACCACCTCTGACAATACAGCTCTTTCCAAGTGTCTTCCTAGTTGAGCACCCAATGCCGTGGTCATTGTCAGAGTGGCCCTTATTTGTAGCTGTGGCCCCGTGGAGCTGGACATCCAAACAAGATGGACTTCCCAATCTCTGGCCCCCCAGCTCCCTTGGGGGTTCAGCTTCCCATAGCTTCCTAAGTAATCATAACATTTTATCTTTATCAGGCACATACACATTCTAGTTCTCTACAGCCAAATTTAGATAACTGTCACATTATCTAAAGATTTCAAAGAAAACAGATTTTTATTTTTTAATCCAGCCTACTTTTCTAGAACTTTCCTATTTTGCTTGGCTGTGAAAACCTGTTTGCCCCTTGCAGGCCATTGCTCCTGCTTGGGGGAAGCAGCAGTCCCTCTCCCTGGGGCAGGTTGGAGGGGCATCAGTCCAGGTGCAAACCAGGGCCAGGCCAGTTGAATGTCTGGGAAGTCTTTGAAGGCTGTAACCATTCAGCAAGGCTCAATGGCACCTCTTCTTACTGTGTCATCTCGCCAGGTGTGTTATCCAACCCATCCAATTCATTCATTCCACCCATCCGTTCATTCAACCTCTATGTGCCAAGCACTCTGTTTAGTACTGCAGAAACTGAGAGAAGAAAAACATAGTCCTTGCCTTCAAGGAACTCCCAGACAAGTTGAGGAGACAGTCTGGGTGACAGATGCTGTGATCAGGGTGTGCCCAGGATGCTGTGGGAGTGAAGAAAGAGGGCAGCTGACAAACACTGGGGTCGGGGTGGGGAAGAGGAGAGCAGGAAAGGATTCCCTAAGGGGTTATTGCTGAGCTTAGTCTGGTCAAGAGGAGTCTCTGTGGAGGGAGGGAGGGGATGCAGACCTATCAGTGTGTGCAGGTATCATAAAGACAAAGAGACCTGCGGGCCCACTCCCTTTTGGGAATAAGCAAATATTCAGCATGGCTGGAGCTCAGAGTCAGGAGTTGGGGGACGGGTGAGAGGTGAGAATGTTGGCAGAATCCGGCCGCAGCACAGTGTTCGGGTAACAAGGAGCCATCAGAGGGTGGTGAAGCTGGAGGTGACACAGCACGTGTGCATTGCTGAAATGCCCTAGTGGCCTGTTACTGGGTATGTTGGGTTGGAGAGGGGGCACAGTCTGGAGGCATGGAGACCAGCTAGTCTGATTTGAGTCAGGAAGGAATTGGGAGGCCTGAAGTGAAGTAAGGCATTTGCAGGGGGCGTTGGAAAGGAAGGGACCAATGTGAGATTAAGGGAGTAAAAGGTCCCAGGGCCTTAACGAGTGTAGGCAGCCAGAGTGAGTGAAGAGTCAAGATTGGCTTGCAGCTTGGGTGCGTGGGGCACTAGCAGTGACACTCTGTTAGACATGGGACATGGAGTAGAAGCAGATCTCGGTGGGGTCAGAGGAGAGCAATTAATTAGTTTAGTTTGGGTAGTGTTGAGTTTGAAGCACCTGTGGTGCACCAGGAGGAGATGCAGCACAGCTAGTCAGAAGCGAGCAGTGCGGACGTGGAGGTGACCATCTGGGAGTCACTCTTAGGGGTGGCTGTTGAAGGCCTGAGTGGCAGTGCTACAGGAGAAGTGTAAGGGCTGCAGCTGAAACGCCAGTATTTAAGGAAGAACCGAGATGGAGACTCAGGAACATCCAGACTGGTAGGAGGAAAGGCAAGGCGAGGTGTCTCAAGAGGGAGGAGGAAGGAAAAGGCCATGGTGACAGACACTGCAGAGGCTCAGTCAGGACACAGAACGTCTGTTAGGCCTCTTGACAGGGAGGTACGGGTGAGTGTGCCAGGAAGGGCCGGTTTATGGAGCAGAGAGGGTAGAATCCTGGGCTCAGTTGGTGAGGAGTGGATAGGCGGTGAGCAAGTGAGTAGAGTGTAGACAGGGAGTCTGCAACGATTCAGGGTCAGTCATAGCTGACTCATGTTGGGGCAGTGACACACCCCTTCTCAGTGCTTGGCGGGGTTTCTCTAATTCTCGCCCTACCTTTACCTTCCCCCATTATAGATAAGAAAACTTGCCCAAGGTTACAAAGCAGGAAGTTAGGAGTAAAGGAGAGGAGAAAGCAAGGGTAATGCCTGAAAGGGAAGCTTCCTCCCCTTTCTCCTTTTTTTTTTTTTTATGGGAGAAACTCTAAGGGGGAATAAAAATGCCGAGAAGGGCTGGTTCTCAGGGAGCCCAGCAGTCGCTGCTTCCGTAGAGCCCTTAGGAGTAAAGACCTGCAGTCCTTGGAGCCGGGGACCTTTCCTTCCTCTGAGCATGGGCTTTGGGGCAACACCGGCAGTGGGGAAAAGAGCTCTTAACAGCATTGCTGGGATTGCGGTAACTAGGATTACCCTCATTTTCAGGGTAACCAGGAGGCTTGAAGAGCCTAGTCCAGAAGAAGAACCCAGAAATACTGAGTGTAGATAGTCAGAGGTGAGGGAAAATGAGGCTGTCACCCAAAGATGGTGTGTTGGTGCTGGCCCCTCTCCCCACTGGCTGCACCTGTGAGGCCTCAGCTGTTAGCCCTTTTCTAGCCAGCCCCTTCTCTCGTCCTGCCCTCAGGCGATTTCCCAGGGCAGCTCTGGTATCCTTTGGGCGTGGAGTCATGTGAGTCTCCAAAGAAACTGGTGGAAAATAGACTCTGACCTGAGGGCAGGGCAGGCTGGGGAGGCCCATTGGCCTCTGCTCCTGAGGTTCTGGTCTGGCTGTGTTGGGAGAGGCCCGGGAAGGGAAGCGCCTTCTGTTCTTCAGTGGCTGTTGATTGCTCACCAGGAGAGTGAGGCCGAGGAACATACCTGGTGCTTCTCCAGCACGCCTGTATTCCTCCCCAGCTGCTGGGAGCAGTCCTAAGAGCGAACTCCTGACAGCTTGTTCCAACCCTACCCCTTTATTCTGGAAATAAATTATGATGTTGAAAGGAAAACTGGGAGAAAAGGAGTGTGAGGAAAACAGAAACCAATAGATGTTCTGTTTGGTCTTAATCAACTGTTTAAGTAGGAATTTGTAGAACTTTTGCCCAAATTTCCCTGTGTAATCTTTTCACAAGTCACAAAAGAAAAAGCAGGTTATCTTGCTCCCAGCAGGTTGTGAAAATAGTAAGTGGAGTGGCTGTGAGGCGTCGCCTTCTCCAGGTAGTTCCCGGTGGTTAATAGCTTGTCTCCTGAAGCGCAGCGCAGGGAGAGCCCTTCCTGCCTCGTGGCTTCCTCAGGGCACTTCTCTCAGGCACCTTAAGGTAGCAGGCAGCCAGAGCGGGTCCAGCAGCAGCTCCTTAGAGTTACAGGTCCAGATAGTCATTTTCTCTGAGTGCTCTTAACTTGGCATACACTCCGCTCTTAAGCTCACAGCCTTGCAGGGAGAAAAAACAAACGTGTTGAGAAGAATCTCATTAAGATTTAGTTCATTAAAATGTAGTGTATTGAGAGGAATGGGGATGTCCCAGTTGGGGGCTAAGCCACGCAGGATTTCTGGGTATGGCATAGTAAAAATCACTGCCTGACTTCAACACTGGGGGCTCCTGGCCCATGTAGCCGTTAGCATCAGCACTCATTCCAAGGCCCTAAGTGCCAAGTGGCCAGAGCTCACACTCCTGCATATTCCCCTCCTGGCCTTATGTCTTCCCTCTGGTTTCCTCCCATAACAGTTTGACTTTGGGGACACCATGGTCCACCAGGCCATCCACACCATCGAGTACTGCCTGGGCTGCATCTCCAACACTGCCTCCTACCTGCGGCTCTGGGCCCTCAGCCTCGCTCATGCACGTGAGTGTGTTTCTCTCAGATTGAAAGCTGGTCTTCCCCTTCTCTGGGCGCTCTCCTGGGTAAGGGGCTTAAATAGAATGGAAATTACATAAAGGTTCTGGAATTATCCAGACTCCTGAATCCAGGGAGAATGATGTCCGCATGGGAGTATGAGCACTTTTGCTAGGTTAACTATGCCTGGTGGTCCCGCTGAGGTCGTGGGAAGCCAGGGCACAAGGAATACTGGAGGTGAGGGATGCCAGAGCAAAATGCAGGGCCCCCAGTACCTCTTGCAAAACTGAACTGGATGTCATGTCTCTCCCCGTTCCCCAGAGCTGTCTGAGGTGCTTTGGACCATGGTGATCCACATCGGCCTCAGCGTGAAGAGCTTGGCGGGAGGTTTGGCACTGTTCTTCATCTTCGCCGCCTTTGCCACCCTGACTGTGGCCATCCTTCTGATCATGGAGGGTCTCTCGGCCTTCCTGCACGCACTGCGGTTACACTGGTGAGGCGAGGGGCCAGGGGGTGGGGACATGTCCTTAGCTGCACTGAGGGTGGCTTTACTCTTATACAGAATCCAGAGACACTAGAAAGTGTCTGCTTTCACATCGTTACACCCAAGGATCTGTCTTAGTAGTGAGCATCAGGAAATGTCCACAGAAAAGCACAGCTCACTTTTCAGAGCCTCTGGGAGAATTCTCTGGTGGGTGTTGTCAAAGTCCCTCTCCCTGCCTTTAACATTCTTCAGTGCTCTTGATTATGGCTTAAAAGATCTCCTGAGGTTTTATTATTTGGTTTGTTGAGGTTGTTTTGCTGTGGCATGTAATTTTCTCCTGTCTTCAGAGCAATGAAAGCAGCTCTGGAATAGATTCTAAGTCCAGGAAAGTGCTAGAGCACAGTGTACCCCAGTTTTATCCCCCTTGTTCTGTCATTGCCAGTGTCTTTGGGTAGGACTCTTGGCAGCTCCATGTGGGTAGGGGGATTCCTGGTCCCATAGTGTGGGCCCGGCCCGGTCGCGCAACGGTTAAGTTCGCACATTCTGCTTTGGCGGCCCGGGGATTGCTGGTTCAGATCCCGGGTGTGGACGTGGCACCGCTTGGCAAACCATGCTGTGGTAGGCGTCCCACATATAAAATAAAGGAAGATGTGCATGGATGTTAGCTCAGGGCCAGTCTTCCTCAGCAAAAAGAGGAGGATTGGCAGCAGTTAGCTCAGGACTAATCTTCCTCAAAAAAAAAAAAAAAACAACGAAAAAACCTGGTCCCATAGTATGAAGCTCGGTATACTGGAGCAGCTTCTTCCAGAAGGGTCGGTTTTGGACTTGTTTTCTTTAACATTGTTTGTGGCTGTTAATGGCTCTGCATGGAGAGAGATAACTCGGTCCCAAGGAGTGGGAGAGCTGAGGTCTGCGCTGGGCTGACTCTGTGACCTCAAAGTAGGATTGCTAGATTTTGGCAAATAAAATTATAAGACTCCCAGTTAAATTTAAATTGGAGATGAACAATCAATAATTTTTTTTTTAGTTTAATTATTTCCCAAATGTGCATGGGACATACTTATGCTAAAAACTGAGCATCCTGTACTTTCTCTGGCTACCCTCTCTCAAACCCTACCTCTTCAAGTCTCCATTTCCCCTTTACATTATGACTTTCTCTTTTTGGGTCTCAACCCCAGTAGCTCTGGAAGCTCTGGACCTTCTTCCCCAGAGAAACACTGCCGCCTGCAATGTGTGCACACACAGTTTTACCAGTTGAGGGGTCAGAAACTCACCGACCCTACCTTTGGAACCCCTAGATGAGATGATCTGTGGTTAATCTCAAGGTCAGAAGAGGGCTTTGAATGTCTCTTTCCATCACTTCTCCAAACCTGATGAAAATCCAAAATCTGAACCCGAGACACCTCTTCCCCACTTCCCTTATCTTTGATTTTTCTCCTGGCCCAGTTACAGCCGAGCCTCCTCAAAGATTCTGCTGTTTGTTCTGAATTACAGACGGGAAGAATGAGGCATGTCAGGGCGAGACGTGGCTTGGGCTTGCTCTTCCCTCAAAAGCTCCTTTAGAAGAGCGCCTGCTGCGTCAGGACACGACGCTCTCTCTGGCCTGGCTTCCCTCCACCTTGCCTGCTGCTCCTCCCCACCCAGCTGTTGTTTACTTGGAGCCTGGAGGTTAGGAGCGCTCTGTGGCTCAGACTGCTGGCACGCTACCCCCGTTCTCGGCTTATCAGGCTTATCAGCCTCCTCTCTCCCCAACACACTTCCTCCACCACTCCGTGTGAGGGAACGTCTCCGTTGCCAGCCCCTGGTGACTCACTTTTTCTTATCCTCTTGGCTTCCTTCCTTTCCTAGTCACTTCTTTGTCTCCTGGGCCTGGGCTAGAGGGAGCAGTTACCACCCCACCTTGATTCCAGCCCAAGCAGGGAGGCTGTTGCCTCCTCCGTGGGCCGGGTGGCGAGCGGTCAAGGTGCTAGACCAGAACTGTCGACAGAGCGGTGAGCCAGGCACACCACAACGTGAGGAAGGTCGCCTGGGCTTGGGCCCAGTGAGCTGAGGCAGTTTGGGAGGTCGTGTTTTGTTGCCAGAAGGATTACTTCTTCCTCAGGCTCACCTGTGGCCTTCCAGTGACGGTATCTTCCCATGTCCTAATGAATGAGCCCAAGGAAGTGATGCGTGACAAGAGAGCAGGCATCAGAGTCAGACCAACCTGGGTTTGAATTCCAGCTCTGCTGGCACTGGCTGTGTGACCTTGAGCAAAGCACTTACCTCTCAGAACCTCACTGTCTCTCATATGAAAAGAGAGGATAATATCCACTTGGCAAGGTTGCTGTGATTAAATATGAAATAACACTCATACCAGTGACTGTCACGGTGGCCTGGCACATCATAAACCAATGTTCAAGTGCAGGTCACAGCTGCTCTTCTTAAAAGTGGGATGCCGTGTGGAGTGGTCCCTTCTAAAGAAGCTGCATTTAGTCTGTTGAGAGAGGGGGAGACCCCAGGGGGAGGCACACGATACCATCTGAATGCCTCTCAGATGTACTTTGCAAGGAACAGGCTCGTCAAACATTTTGTATTTATGGGGTTTTGGTTTTTTGGTAGTGGAGGTATTGGGTAGAAGAAAATAAAATGGTGAAAATTCCTTTGTGCAGCTTTCAGAATCCCATCACTGGAGGCATATTTGGAGGTCTCCCCCACCGCTAAAAGGGAGTGAATGAAATTGGTGTGCGTGCACCCCCTGCTGGCCGAGTGTGGATGTGCTTCAAGGATTCCTGGGTCTTCTCAGCCCACTAAGGACTGCCGAAGTTCTAATTTGCGGCCTTCTTGTGAGGGGTGGGAACAGCTGGTCCTGCTGGAAATGGCTGCAGAGGTATTTCTGCTATTTTTCCCAGCATCCAGCCTGGGTGCCTTCATACCTGTCACTTTACCCCTGGTATTCAGCAGGGCTTTCCTGATTCTGACGCAAGAGCTGCCCTGTTATACAAGTTCTGGGTCTCTGGTGGAGATGAGAAGAAAAACATCTGATTTGATAACAAATATAAACCATTGGTCTGAGATTCATGTAGGGTCATAAGGAGGTGGTGACACGTTTGAAGACAACAGTGAGCAGGTTAATGTACCAACCTGCTAATTCTGTCTCCTTCTGAGTTACATGTCTCTCTCTTTTCCTTCCACCGACCACGTGAGGTGTGCTTAGCTTTCTTTTCTTTTTTTTTTTCCGCGAAGAAGATTTTTTTGTGAGAAAACTATTACATCTGTTGCCAACCTCCTTTTGCTTGAGGAAGATAGTCGCTGAGCTAACATCTGTGCGAGTCTTCCTCTGTTTTATGTGGGATGCTGTCACAGCATGGCTTGTCGAGCAGTGCTGGGTCCACACCTAGGATGTGAACCTGTGAACCCTGGGCCACTGAAGCAGAGCACGTGAACTTAACTACTACACCACCGGGCAGTCCCCTTAGCTTTCTTGCCTGCCATAATTAGATGTCTTTTCTTCCTCAGACGAGGCAAAGGCAGGGATATGATTTGTAGTTATAACAGTGGACACCAAACTGAGAAGCAGAAAGACTGTTGCCCCATGGCCTACCTTCAAAGGAACCGAATCCCTTCGTACCTAGCAGATTTCACAAACATGTAGATGTGCACACTTGTACACACAGATTGGTTGATGGCTAAAAGGAGAGAACTGGAGACCAGTGTGTCATAAGGAATGCAGTGGTGCCACGGCAGGACACCATGAGATGGCTGCCCCAGGAGAAGGACACCTACAATGTAGTTCCATGTTGATGTGGTCACTCTGACATTGGGGCCATCCAAAACTGCCTGCCCTCAGTCACACGCCCGCCAGGAAAGGGAAGAGGCCTCGGAACTCCTTCCCCCTTCACTCACTCAAGGAAACAGAACGTTTCTGTTACATAGCAGAAGAGATCTCTCATGGACTCCCAGTTAGTCCTTCTGGGTCACAGGGTGGCCTTTGCTAGAGGCGGGAGCTGGAAGGGGTGACAGAAACCCATCGGACTGCCTGCGGCTCTCCCCACTACTGGAATTCTGAGGGGCATTTTGGTGGCTTGGGGCCTGGCAGGGCCCTGAAGGCTACCTGAGCAGGGCCTAAAGAAGGAAGAACTTGCAGAGCAGCCGGCGCGCAGGCCTTCACGTCTGCGCTTTCTCAGGAAGCACGCATTTCCCTCGCTGGGAAGGAGAAGAGGGCGGGGAGACTAACAGGGAAATTGCTTTCCAGCTTTGTGCTGGGGGCTTGGAGTGAGCACTGCTGAGAAGGGAGAAGTCAGGCTGACCCTGGCATACCCACGATGTCCCCAGTGGTGGCCACTCTAAGTCTCTCCCCTGCAGCAGCTGGTGGAAGAGGCGCTATCAGGCGGTGTGTCAGAGGGCCTGCCCGTCTGCTCACGCAGCAGAATTTATATGCCCCCATCCCAGGCATGGGTCCCCCCTTGCTGCCCACTGGTCCCCAGGGGTAGATGAGGCATGCCAAGGGATGCCAGAAGAAGGCTGGAGACTCCATGGGCATCTGAAAACTTCTGAAGCTTCTACTCCATTCGCCTAGTCTGGAATCAGAATTGTGTGATTAGCCAGCCAGGAGGTCAGAGTTCTGGATGCCTCATGGACCCAAGATGACTTGCCCAACTCTCTGGCTATATGTTGTTGAAGGAAAACGGGACAAGTCAGACTATTTTCAGTTGTTTAGAAATACCCTTGCCCTGTGCAAACACAGCCTACCTAACATGAAGAATTCAGACCTAACAGCAGTGGGCGAGAAGCAGGATCCTACCCCCATCTCCATTGCCTTCCCCAGAGGAGGCCTCAGTAGCTGTAGGGACTTCTTGGGGGTGCTGGGACGGGGGGTGAATCCAGGTCCCAGTTTGGAATTGCTCTCACTGGGAAGCCGTGACTGACTTCAGTTTGAAGCTCTCCCTCCTAGAGCCTTTTTTTTTGCCTGAGGGGCTTGGCCCAGGCACTAATGGGAATCCTCCAGGGTCTGGGAGGCTTTGGGACCTTGGCCCAGCCCCTGTGGAATGTGAGGGAAGGTCACCTGTCCTTAAGCCCACACAGAAAATTCTGTTCACCTCTTCTCCCCAGGGGTGGAACTGGCAGCTCGCTATGCGGTCAGGGTCCTCAGCCTGCTCCCCAGGGCTGAAGGGGCGTCTGAGGACTTCTCCAGACAGTTATCAGTTATCCCTGTGATGATTTGCGGGCCACTTTCCACCCCCTTTTCGCCAATTCCTCCCCTCCAGGCTTGGAAGGAGGAGGATGCCCTCCCTGCCTCTGAGCCTTCCCTGAAGCCTGCCCTAGCCCCCAGCTCTGCCTGTTCTTGCAGGGGTTTCGGTGCCCACAGGGGTCACATGGCACTGAGTGGAAACTATTCCTCAGGGCAGCTCTCCTTGGCTTTTTTACCCTCTGAATCATGCATTTTTCTGCCCATATTTGGTGGTGATTTGGTTGCTGGGCAGCCATCCAGGCCAAGTTTGCAGCGGGAAGCACAGCCTGCAGGAGTGAAGCCTTCTTCCTGCCTCCTCAAGTTTGAAAGGGCCCCTGGGAGACCGGCAGGAATGGATGCTCAACTGCCTGGGAGGGAGTTAAAGCTGTTCTTCCCTTCAGTCCCCAAGAGAAGAATTCTTTCTCAGACGTTTTTGTAGTTGGAGAATATTTTTGCCATGGCTTTGAGATGACTTCCCCTCCTAACTCCCCCTTCCTGAGAATTTCCTCCCCTAGATTGAAAGCCTCTAGCGTCCACTTGCAACCCTCCCTTCACCTTCCTCCCCCGGAAAAGAAACAAACAAGAAGACCGTGGGCTTGCCAGGGTTCCTCACACTGAGCTCACAGCCGCGCAGGGCTTCCCTCAGAGGGCTGCCGGGAGGCCCTGCCAGGGTAGGGTGTTTGGGGATCTCTTCATTGTCATTAGAGACCCGAGCCCACTGAGCCTTTTTTGCACATGGCTGTCTGTGGAGAGTTGCATAAACACATTCTCTGCTCAGCAGGACAGAGCAGAAACTGAGGACAAACCAGTGCGTTGGTGTCTACACTGTGGCTGAGGGCAGGCGCTGGGCTTCAAAAGCAGGAGCTTGTGTGTGCTGTGGGAAGTGGGCCGAAGCCTGGGCTTTGTGGGTGGGCGGGCGGGTAGAGGGCAGGAGGCAGAGCCGCCTTCTCAAGCTCTTGTAGGAATGGGAAGCTTCGGGGAGTGTGGGTTTGGGGCATCTTTCTGACCCAACTGTGAAGTCCCAAAAGATTTCAGTTTTCTGTGGAATGATAACTTTCCTCATTCTTTCCCCCAGGGTTGAGTTCCAGAATAAATTCTACAGTGGAACCGGTTTCAAGTTCCTCCCCTTCTCCTTCGAGCATATTCGGGAGGGGAAGTTTGACGAGTGAGCCCTCGCGGGGCTCTGTGCCTGGCGCTCTGCCTGCTCCCTCCATGGTGATTAGCCGTGCTCCTCTTGCCTGTTGGTTGTGATCCCTGGGTATCGGGGCATTTGTGTCATCCCTGCCACCCCTCCACCAGCCGCCTGTGAGTCGTTTAGATAGATCCGGCCTCCCTGGGTCCCCCAGATTCCCAGCTGTGTGTGTAGTATAGTGATTTTCTCTAGAGAAGTTGGGCTCTGGTTGTCACTCACCCCTGGGCACCAGCCTTGCCCTCCTGGCCTCCCTCCAGTCAAAGACAGCCCCTTCTCTGCTTCCTGGTGGTGAACGGTTTGTGCATTTACACGTGAGCCCAAAGCCCATGGGAGGAGCGCCTTCGCCATCCACACCCAGACTTGGAGCCCCTGTTCTTGCCACTCTAGTCACTGTTTGGGGGTGGGGTGCTCTTTAACACACCCCATTCTTGGGTTAGCAGGGGCGGGTCCAGGAAGATGGTATTTCTGTCCTCTGCCCACCCCCCTCTGGTGTTCAGAGCACTTGTTAATCAGGAATTCAGCTGGACCCTGCTGTGCCATCATGCATGGCTTCTCCTTGTCACCCCTAAGGGTCCCTACTCAACACCACCTTCCTAATCCCCACCCAACACTCACACCCTCTCCTCCTCCCTCCCAGAATCCTCTTCCTTCCCCTTCCCGCATTTGCACCCAGCTTAACATAGCATAGCTGGCAGTGACCCAAAACAGAGGTCCTGGCTGAGTCCTTTGGTTGGCACTTCTCAGTCCAAGCATGGGCCCTACCACAAGCCTGCCCTCTGGGCAGAGGGTTCACGTTGATATTCTTTGCTGGTGCAGACCCTGAGCCCTTCCCCCCCCCCCGCCCCCCAATCATGAGTCTTCAGGGCAGGACTGTAGTCATCAAGGGGGTCCTGCCTGCAGGCCTGTCTTGCTCCTCCCCACATCCATGCCGACCCCAAGTCAGACTGGGGTCCGGGCAGGGAAGGTCAGTGTCATTTGCAGTTTGCTGACTGGAGGCAGCTGGCAGGGCTGCCAGTGCACGTGGTTGTGAGAGCTGCACAGCCCGGCCCTGTGGGCTGGTGGTGAGCCCCCCCAAGGGGCCCCTCCCCCATCACCTCCATACCGGGCTTCGGATCTTCGGGCCTTTTAATCATGTGTTGGCGCAGTAGCCCTGGCTGCTTCAGCTAAATTGATCCCCGCCGCCTTCAGTGGTCAAGATAATCCCCTGAAATGGCCGGGCTCCTGCCCTCCTCCCACCCTGGTTTTCTCAGTGAGCTGCTTAGAGCTGCTCACTCGACTGTCCCGGGCTGGGCTGGCCCTGGGTGTGGGCCACTTGCCCCAGCTTCACCGTGTCCGGCCAGTGTGACCTGACCCAGACTTTGTGCAGAGCCCCCTCCCTCCTGGTCCCTGTGGTTTACATGATGATCTCTCCTCTGTTTACAGCGGGGTTTGAAGCAGAGTTCTTTGTCAGGAACCCTGCCCAAGGCCCTTCTGTTCAGACATTCCTGTGCTGAATAAAGTGTGTTTGACTCCTCCAGGGAGGCTGCCAGTCTCTTCCCACAGCCCCTGTGTCACTCACCCGCTACCTCCTTCCTCCAGCATTTCTGTCTTTTTCTCTGATCAAGGGCAACAGCTGCGGTGGCCCTGGCCAGGCAGTTTGTGAAATTCTCACCTTCTCTCAAGTTTCCCAGGTGCCTTCCCACTCCCATGAGCCAAGGCAGCATTGCAGATGGTACCCATGGTGGGGAGGGGCCTTGGGGACCTGTCTTCAACTCCCCTTCTCACACTGCACCTCCAAACAGCCAAGGGAAGAGGGGGCCTGGGCACCGGCCCCCCCTCCTCTCCCTCCTCTCCAAGCGTGCTCTCCAGGGCTCAGCAGCCTGGCTGTTTTGAGCCCTGATGCCCTTGGCCTTGGTGTTTGTGGAGGCTCAGCCTGGGGTTCCTCAGAGCAGCTGGAGAATGTGAAGTGCTGAGTAGGCAGGTGGCCAAAGAGCCAGCAGACTGGTCCAGGCAGGCAGGGTGGGCAGGGCAAGCACCTTCTCCCTCCTAGGTGCCATGTAAGGCATCCACATTCTTTCTCACTGCCCCACTCTCCCCTCCTCTCTCCTGGGGCCTCCAGGGCAGGGGCTGCACAGAAATGTGAGCAGCAGGCTGACAACTGCTGCCCCAGGAGGAGTGAGGAAGGGCAGGCTGCGCAATTCATGATCCTTATCCCCCAGCCTCGAACCCTGTCCCCTGTGACAGGCCACCTGCCTCAGAATAGGTGCCACACCCCCACTTGGCTCCTCAAATAAGAGCAGAGTGGAAATTCAGGTAAATGAGCTCTTTTAGCATCTGCTCTGTTATTGACTCAAAAAGGGAGGCCTAATAAGAACAGATACTTGAAATCAATGGAATAGAATTACACTGAGAGTCCAGAAATAAACTCTGACATTTATGGTCAACTGATTTCCCACAAAGGCACCAAGATAATTTAATGGAGAAAGAACAATCTTTTCAACAAATGGTATTAGTACAACTGGATTTCCACATGCAAAACAAATTTGGACTGTGACCCTGCCTCCTATATACAAAAATTAACTCAAAATGGATCACACACCTAAATGTAAGAGTTAAAACTAAAACTCTTAGGGGAAATCATAGGAGTACATCTCCGTAATCCTGGGTTAGGCGATGATTTTTAGATATGACACCAAAAGCACAAGCGATAAAAAAAGAAGATGAAAAAATAAGTTGGGCTTTAGCAAAATTAAAAACTTTTGTGCTTCAAAGGACAGAATCAAGACAACCCTCACACTTGGCAAAAATATTTGCAAATCGGGGCCGGCCCAGTGGCACAGTGGTTAAGTGTACTCATTCCACTTCAGCGGCCCGGGGTTCGCTGGTTCAGATCCCGGGTGCAGACATGGAAACACTTGGCAAGCCATGCTGTGGCAGGCGTCCCACATATAAAGTAGAGGAAGATAGGCACCGCTGTTAGCTCAGGGCCAGTCTTCCTCAGCAAAAAGAGGAGGATTGGCGGCAGATGTTAGCTCAGGGCTAATCTTCCAAAAAAAAAAAAAGTGACTGCTAATGGGTACGGGGTTTCTTTTGGAGATGATGAAAATATATAGTGATGGTTGCACAGCTCTGTGAATATACTAAAAACCACTGGATTGTGCACTTTATTTTTTTGTTTTTAATTTTTTTGGATCCGAACCAGTGAAACCCTGGGCCACCGAAGCGTGTGAACTTAACCGCTCAGCCACCGGGCCGGCCCCCATTTTCTTTTTTTTAATCTAATTTGCAGAACATTCTGAATCAGCACCAGCACGTCTTCCTCATTCTTTTTTTTTTTTTTTTTTTTTTTTAGCAAATGCTTATTTCATCCCCTTGATGTACCTTAATTTCTGTAACCAGCCCCCTGCTGTCCTCCAAGAGCTCTCAGCCTGGTGGGAAAGATGAGAAAAAAGACAGTGTGACATGCCCAGAGTAATCAGTGAAGCTCCTGCCCCAGCGTCCGTGAGCTCAGGCTCTGAATGTGCTACCAACCCCTGGATGCAGGTTCCTAACCTGCTGCCCCTGCCAGCAACCCCCCACCACTCTGGATGAATCCAGACCCCACAGAGAGGCTCCCTGAGCCTGACAGCGGACCTCCAGCCCAATTCCCCTGACCTATGTGTTCCCTAAGATCCAGAAACGCTGGTAAAACAGGTCCTAGGAGGAGGAGAGTCTGACAAACCTCACCTGGAGCAAGAGGTATTTGGAGGAGACATTGGAGGGGAGTGGAGATGGGCCTGGGGGCTACAGGATATAGCCCCATGAGGGTACATGTCTCTGGGCAGGTCTCGGAGCTGCTTCCTGGAAAGGCTGAGAACCTTCTGATCCTGGGAATGAACGGGGGCAGGGTCTGCACCTCCTTCTGGAGCTGCTTGCTGAGCCGGGCACAAGGTAGGGGACTGCAGCTTGTGTCTGCAGCTGGGGGCAGGCGCGAGGGCAGGGCAAGCTCATTGGACTCTCATCTTCTTTCAGTCCAGGCTCTGGATTGGCAATCCTCCTCTGACCCCTTCCCTATCTCTAAGCAGCTTCACACAGGCCTGACAATCTGCAAAAATCTACACCTGCCTCCAAAAAGACTAAGAATACTTTTAGAAAGCACAGTCTTTCTAAAGGGCCCACCACTCCCCGCCATCACACAGCCTCACTCAACCCCTCCCTGCGAGAGGCAGCCTGAAGCTGATATGGGGGAATAATGGCAAGGACGCTGACTGGGGGTCAGAGCGCCTGGCTCTAGGCCCAGACCTGCTTCCTACTTGATCTTGTCCAAGTCACTTCCTTTCTCTGACCCTCAGTTTCCTAGTATGTAAAATAAAGGTAACTCCTGTCCTCTTCTGCTGCTGCCACCCTTTAAAGATCACATGGAGAGCCCTTAACATGCCCACTGGACCTGCCTCATGGCCAGTCCAGGCTCACATGGCCCATCCCTCCTTCAACTTCATGACCTTTTATTCCTCAAATCTGCCCAGCTCTTTCTTTACCCTTTTAGGGTCTTTGCCTGGAATGCTCTCCCCTTCCTCAACTCCTAGTCAATGCCAATTTAATTCAGATTAAATGTCACTTCCTTTTGGAAGCCTTTGGCTGGGTACCCTTGTATCTCTTCACAGCATCACTACTATCACGTAAATCTTTATTTAAAAGTATTTGGTTGTTTAGGGCTCCCCCATAGAGAAGTGGCAGTGCCTGATACAAAGTAAACTCCAAATAAATATTTATTGGATGGTTGGATGGATGGAAGGAAAGTGAATTGCACGTGAATGCGCGCTGTACCTGAAGGCGCTTGGGGAGGACAGTGGGTCACATCGGCCCTGGATTTTTAAGGTTACTGGGGTCACGCGCTCCCGCACCACGTGTGATCAGAGGACACCCTCAGGGCGCTGGTCTGGGACCCGGAAACCGGTCTCCTGGGCGCAGACCTGTGCTTTAGCTTCAGTTCCACGTGACCTGAACTCCATAGCTGATTGGACGCGAGCCGTCCCGCCCCCTAGTCCCGAGGCCCGGATTGGTTGTCCGCGGGGCCGCCGCCAGGCTGAGATCGCTGGACCATGGAGGCGGTGGCGGTGGCTGCGGCTCTGGGGTTCCTGCTTCTGGCCGGGGCGGGCGGCTCGGCCGGGGACGAGGCCCGGGAGGCGGCGGCCGTGCGGGCTCTGCTGACCCGGCTGCTGGGGCCCGGGCCGGCCGCCGCCTTCTCGGTGTCGGTGGAGCGCGCCCTGGCGGCCGAGTCCGGCCTGGACACCTACCGCCTGAGCGGCGGCGGCGCCGGGGCGCGGGTGCAGTTGCTCGGCTCCACCGGCGTAGCCGCGGCCGCGGGGCTGCACCGCTACCTACGCGACTTCTGCGGCTGCCATGTGGCCTGGTCGGGCTCGCAGCTGCGCCTGCCGCAGCCGCTGCCCGCAGTGCCGGAGGTGCTGACCGAGGCCACGCCCAACAGGTATCGGGCCAGACCCACTCGTCCGGGCCCCACGCCCTCCCGCTTCCAGCCCACGGGGCGCCCACCCCTCACTGAAGTCCCGCCCCACCCCAGCACCAGCCTGGTCGCTACCGAGCTGAGTAAGACTGCGAAGGAAGCGCTGGCCTGAGGGTCGCACAACTCTGGCTTCCAATCCTGCTCTGCCTCTAAAAGCCGTGTGTCCTTGAACAAGTCTGCCTCTCAGAGCTTCAGTTGGCCCATCTGAAAAATGGAAATAATGACATCTACCGTGCAGTGTTGGTTGTGAGGATCCGCAGGATGGGCGTAGACTTTGTGGTGCAGAATTGGTGACCAGTAAATGCTATTCCTTTCCTTCCCCGCCCTCTCTTCCAAGATGTTCCCTGAAGAATGACACTTGCCCTTTCACAGGCCTCTGTTCTAGCGCTTGCCCCACTGCATGGAGGTGATGTGTTCACACATCTGTCTCCCCATTAGACTGTGGAGAGAGGGACCCCCCTTCCAGGACAGGAACCAACTTTGCTGCATAGCACTTAAACACTGTGCAAAGAGTAGGGGCTCTGGAAGAGCAGAATGAAAATGGATTATGCTCTCCCAGATATCTGGGAGGCTAGGGGACCGTCGAGGAGGGCTAAGAGCAGGTGGGCTGGCCCTGCAGAAGCTCAGGTACTCTGCCTTAGCTCCACCTGGGTTGGATCCTGGAGTGAAGTGGTAGAGAGGCCGCGTTTGGAACCCTTTTCCTCTGGGCTAGATCTTGGGTGGGGCATGTTCCAGGGCAATGGACCCTTAGGGGTGGAGGACATCCTCTCTGTCCCAGAGACCAGCCCCAGCTCATGCCCCTGCCCACAGGTACCGCTATTACCAGAATGTGTGCACGCACAGCTACTCCTTCGTGTGGTGGGACTGGGCCCGCTGGGAGCGGGAGATCGACTGGATGGCGTTGAACGGCATCAACCTGGCACTGGCCTGGAATGGCCAGGAGGCCATCTGGCAGCGGGTGCGTGCCCCCCCCCCACAGGCCACCCTAGGTGTCCCCACCTCTGCCGCATCTGCGTAGCATCTGGTGCACGAGAAAAAGGGCTCCAGAAGTGTTTGTGGTGTGCATGATGGCCCCCTACTCTGGAAACTAAAGCTTCCGTGGCCAAAACAAGCACATAGGGGTGCTTACCGTGGGCTGGACCCCAGCACCCCACTCTAAGGTTTAAGAAGCCAGGCTCCCCTCTCTCCCCACCTCCACCTCCGGCCAGTCAGCTGCTGCTGTGGATTCTATCTCATATCTAGCTCTTGGTCTGCCTTATCCTCTCCATCCCTATTCATGGCCCCAGTTCAGGCTCTTACTGCCTCTCCCTGGACCCCTGCAAGAACCTCTGAATGGGACTCCTGGCTCCCCGGGTTCCACCAGACTGTCCTTTTTGAAATGCACATGTGGTCCAGGAGCTCCCCATTGCCTTCAGGTTTTGTGCAGCCTGGGAGCTTCCCTCCCTGAGCCCTGAGGGCTCTGGCTGCACCTGGGGCTGGGCAAGCTCCCTTCAGAGTGTCCTCACCCATCTTTCTAGCCAGCCCTGCTCCATGAAGCCTTCTGAGGCCCCCTCCCCATCTTGGGGAGAGCCCCTTTGTGACTTACCTCACCCATGTGACAAGGGTGACATATTAATAAACTCACCTGTTCACAGGTCTGTTTCTCTTGGACTGTAGGCTTCTTGCAGGCAGGGTAGCATTTTGTCTTAGTAACCCTGGGGCACCGCACAGAGAGAGATGAATGGATGTTTGTTGAATGAATGGAGATGAATGTAATTATATGTATACAATGCATCGCCCTCCTCCTCAGGTGTACCTGGCCTTGGGCATGACCCAGTCAGAGATCGATGAGTACTTCACTGGTCCTGCCTTCCTGGCCTGGGGGCGCATGGGCAACCTCCACACCTGGGATGGCCCCTTGACCCGCTCCTGGCACCTCAAGCAGCTTTACCTGCAGGTGAAAGGATGGGAAAGGGAACGGGCAAAAGGGACTGGACAGTCACCGGCCTGGGGAGGTGGTATTTGGCCTACTTCGGGGCTCTTAACTGGACCGTGGGGACTCTGTGGGCCGTGGGAGAGTGAGGGCCTCCTGCCTCAGTCCGTGCTCACCAGCTCCCCCTCCATTCCTACCAGCATCGGATCCTCGACCGGATGCGCTCCTTTGGCATGATCCCGGTATTGCCTGCCTTCGCTGGGCATGTCCCCAAGGCTATCACCAGGTGAGGTTTCCCTCTCACCTCCCACTTGGCTCAGAGAGGGAATTTACTTTCCCCTGAGGATGTGATTTAAAGGAAAACGGAAGCCCTGGATGTAGGCCTGCGCTTGAGTCTCAGCTCTGCCATTGCCTAGCCTTGTGACCTTGGACAGATTATGTGAATGCTCTGGGCCTCTATTTCCTCACTTGGAAAATGCATATGGCTTGGCACAGAGTCTTAGCAAATGGTAGCTCTTGTTAGTGGTAGTAGGGGTGCACTGGTCTCCTCTGTCCTTCCTGCTCCTCTGTGCTACCTACCCATCGTCTCCTGTGGCTTGGAACATTCTTTAAGGCCCAGCTGAGACCCTCCCCCTTCAGGAAGCCTTGCCCAGCATTGGTCACCACCTCCTTTATTCCCGTGAGCGCCTGGTTCCTGCACTCTCACAGTGCTCACACATGCTGCTGGCCTCACCGGCTGCCCCTTTGCCTCCCCCCGGCCCGGGTGGCAGGAGCCTCGTTCATACATTCGGTGAATGCTTGTCAGGCTGTCTGGGCTGCCAGCCCGGCTCTGTGCTGGGCCCTGGGGATGCAGTGACAAAGGAGCACTGAGTTCCCGCCCCTGGTGGGAGATTCGTTGGCAGGGGGGATGCAGTACAGTGATAAGGGTAGGAATATATTTGGGCCCACTTCTCCTCTGTCAAGGTCACTTGTGTGTGGGGAAGAGGGACAGCAAGGGCTCAGAGCAGAGCCAGTGCTGAGCCAGGTATTGAAAAACGAGTGTCACTTGTTTCAGCCAGTGGGAGGGGGAGAGACAGCAAAAGCTTTCCAGATGAGGTGAAACTTAAAAGATGTCGAGGAGACATCCCACAACTAGAAGGACCTGCAACTAAGATATACAACTGTGTACAGGGGCGGTTTGGGGAGATAAAGCAGGAAAAAAAAAAAAAAGATTGGCAACAGTTGTTAGCCCAGGTGCCAATCCTTAAAAAAAAAAAAGGAAGATTGGCAACAGTTGTTAGCCCAGGTGCCAATCTTTAAAAAAAAACAAAAGATGTCGAGGAGGAGTAACCAGCTGGAGAAGCAGGGAGGGAGGAGGAAAGCACTCCAGGAGCAGGGCACAGTGCATGCAAAGGCACAGAGGCATGAGAGACCAGGATGAGTTCCAGGAACTGCAGATGAGTTAGGGAGGCTAGTGGTGAATAAGACTCTGTCAGCCTCCAATAAATGTCTGCACTGTCATCCCCCCCACTAGGGTGTTCCCTCAGGTCAATGTCACCCAGCTGGGCAGTTGGGGACACTTCAACTGCTCCTACTCCTGCTCCTTCCTCCTGGCTCCAGAAGACCCCCTATTCCCCGTTGTGGGGAGCCTCTTCCTGCGGGAGCTGACCAAAGAGTTTGGCACGGATCACATCTATGGGGCCGACACTTTCAACGAGATGCAGCCCCCTTCCTCGGAGCCCGCCTACCTCGCTGCAGCCACAGCTGCTGTCTACCAGGCCATGACTGCAGGTTCGCTGCTGGGGCAAGTGGGGCAGGGAAGCCCCCCAGACCCTCAGGGAGATGGGGTGGCCGAGGTCAGTGGGGGTGGGAGGAGGGTCTGGGAATAATAACACATGGCACTTTACAGTTTACCAAGCACTTGTAGACACACACTGTCTCATTCAGTCACACTGTGGTTGAGAGGTGAGCTCTGCAGCCAGACAAGCTGCTCAAACCCTGGCACTGCCACTTCCTGCCCATGTGACTTGCAACAAGTTACCTGTCTCCCAGTCCCTCAGTTGCTTCTTCTGTAAAATGGGCTACCTCATAAGTAGAATGATGCCCAGCCCAGAGTGAAGTGTCATTAAGTGCTGGCTATTGAAAATATTTTATTTGGTCTCTATCTCCATGCTAAGGTAGGTAACACAGGCTGGAGATTAGGGGATATGTCCAAAGCTGGAAGGTGTCCTTCCTGGTGCACAAATGGGCACCCAGCGCTCCTTCCTGCCACTTAAGGGCACGGGTAGAGAGGGGCCAGATCTGGGATGGTGGGGCGAGGAGGCTTCTGGGTCAGCCAGGAAGGGAACAGATTGGCTCCGGCTCCCCTGAGCAGCACTGCTCCAAGTATGACAGGACCAGCAGCGTCAGCATCGCCCCGGATCTGTACATGTCAGATCTGCACATTCTCAGACCCCACCCCAGACTTCTGAATCAGGATGACCGGGGCTAGGCCCCAGGAATCCATGTTTTACCCAACCCTCTGGGTGATCGTGATGTTCCATAAAGCTTGACAACACTATCCTGGAGCTCCCAACTGGGAAGAGGAGATGGGAAGGGCATGTGTGATGGAATGCCCTGCTGGTTGGCATTACAGCAGGAGTGTCCTGCGATAGTCATTTAACTTCTCTGGACCTCTGTTTCCTCATCTGTAGAATGGGGTGAATGTCCCTCTGGCCCCTTCTCTCATCACCTCTCTTCTCTGTCCCCCCCTGCCCTGACCACAGTGGACCCTGATGCTGTGTGGCTGCTCCAAGGCTGGCTCTTCCATCACCAGCGCACCTTCTGGGGGCCCGCCCAGGTCGGGGCTGTGCTGGGGGCGGTGCCCCGTGGCCGCCTCCTGGTTCTGGACCTGTTTGCAGAGAGCCAGCCCATGTATATCCGCACAGCCTCGTTCCAGGGCCAGCCCTTCATCTGGTGCATGCTGCATAACTTCGGGGGCAACCAGGGCCTGTTCGGGGCCCTGGAGGCTGTGAATCGAGGCCCTGCGGCTGCCCGCCTCTTCCCCAACTCCACCATGGTAGGCACGGGCATGACCCCTGAGGGCATTGGCCAGAACGAAGTGGTCTATGCCCTCATGGCTGAGCTGGGCTGGCGGAAGGACCCAGTGGCAGATTTGGAGGCCTGGGTGACCAGCTTTGCAGCCCGGCGGTACGGGGTCTCCCACAAGGACGCAGAGACAGCATGGAAGCTGCTTCTCAGGAGTGTCTACAACTGCTCGGCCGAGGCCTATAGTGGGCACAATCAGAGCCCACTGGTCAAGCGGCCATCCCTGCAGATGGGTACCACTGTCTGGTACAACCGATCAGATGTGTTTGAGGCCTGGTGGCTGCTGCTGACAGCTGCTCCCGCCCTGGCCAGCAGCCCAGCCTTCCTCTACGACCTGGTGGATGTCACTCGCCAGGCAGCCCAGGAGCTGATCAGCTTGTATTATGAGGAGGCGAGGACCGCCTACCTGAACAAGGAGCTGGTTCCCCTGTTGAGGGCAGGAGGCATCCTGGCCTATGAGCTTCTGCCGGCACTGGACAAGGTGCTAGCTAGTGACAGCCGCTTCCTGCTGGGCAGCTGGCTGAAGCAGGCCCGGGAGATGGCGGTCAGTGAGGCTGAGGCCCATTTCTATGAACAGAACAGTCGCTACCAGCTGACCCTGTGGGGGCCCGAGGGCAACATCCTAGACTACGCCAACAAGCAGCTGGCGGGCCTGGTGGCTGACTACTACACGCCCCGCTGGCAGCTCTTTGTGGAGATGCTGGTTCAGAGCCTGGCCCAAGGCGTCCCCTTCCAACAGCAACAGTTTGACAAGAACGCCTTCGAGTTGGAGGAGGCCTTTGTCCTCAGCACACGGAGATATCCTAGCCAGCCCCAAGGTGACACCGTGGACCTGGCCAAGAAGTTCTTTCTCAAATATTACCCCCGGTGGGTGGCTGGCTCTTTGTGACAGATTGACCACCCCTGGGCCATGTTCTCCCCAGACGCCAACTCCAGGCCTGGGCAGGTTCTCGGGGCCTAGAGCTGGACAGGCATCACAGAAGGTCCCAGGCCTAGGTGAAGGAACTCAAGACCTACTTGGTGGGATCCAGCATGGGTGGACCATGCGGAGGGAGATAGACTGCCCCCCCCCCCCCCCCGCCCCGGCAAAGTTTGGGATCAAAGTACTGTTTTAATACGCGTTAATAAACTGATGAATCACCTGGGTCTGTCTGTCAGAATGTCACTGCCACAATGCCTGGGAGGACTCAGGGGAATAGCGTGGACACTGGTGTGGGGCCAGTTTTCCCTGCCCCTTTGCCTCAGCCTCCCCATTTTTTTGATTGGCATCTGAGCTAACAACTGTTACCAATCTTTTTTTTTTCTGCTTTTTTCTCCCCAAAGCCCCCCGTACATGGTTGTATATTTTAGTTGTGGGTCCTTCTAGTTGTGGCATGTAGGACGCTGCCTCAACGTGGCCTGATGAGCGGTGCCATGTCCGTCCCCAGGATCCGAACCAGGTAAACCCTGGGCCGCGGAAGCAGAGCGCAAGAACTTAACCACTCCGCCATAGGGCGGCCCCAGCCTCCCCATTTTTAATACTAACCCCTGGCCTTTGAACTGAGAATGCCCTCCGAAAGCATTTACTTTCACACCCTTCAAAAACTGTAATTGTCCGTGTGAGACAGAGGCATGCTCAGGGGAAGAGCCATCCAGGGCACTCATTGCCCACAGGGGTGCCCACACCTTGCTTGCAAAGCTTTACCTTCCCTCTGACCAACTACTGAGGAGCCCGCAGGGTGCCAGCATTGGCCTCAGCTCTGCCTTGACCCAGAGCAGTGTCCGGAGATCAGGCCAGGGAGCAGCAGAAGGGACTAGCCTTGAGATTGTGTGGCAGACACAACAAGGGGTGGGGACCCTGGAGGGCAGGGCGTGGTGAAGCACCTATATCCAGCCCAGAGACCAGAGCCCAGCACTCCCAGCCTCTCCTGGACCGCCGCCTCATGGACCGCACCATCGTGCTCATCACCGGCTGCTCTTCCGGCATCGGCCTGCACCTGGCCCTGCGTCTGGCATCTGACCCATCCCGGAGTTTCAAAGGTACGTGAGTGGACGGAGATGGAGAAAAGGGAGCAGCCCCGGGGCTAGCGGGGCCCAGGCAGGGGTGAGCAGGGAAGTCAGATCCTCGTCCTCTCCCCAAACCTCCAGTGTATGCCACGCTGCGGGACCTGACAGCGCAGGGCCCACTGTGGGAGATGGCCCGGGCCCGAGGGTGCCCTCCCGGCTCCCTGGAGACCTTGCAGTTGGACGTGAGAGACGCAGATTCCGTGGCCGCTGCCCGGGCACGTGTGACCGAGGGCCGCGTGGACGTGCTGGGTGAGTCTCCCCACAACCTGTGTACAGGAGCCTTGCCCGCCCCGTGTCCAAAGCAAGATGTCCTGAGGCCCAGGGAACACCCAGGGCCCCCCCGGGGCAGAGGGCCGCGTGTGAGGTGGGCACAGCGGCCCCTCTCCCTGTAGTGTGTAATGCGGGCCGGGGCCTGCTCGGGCCGCTCGAGCTGCACCCGGCGGGCGCCGTGGCCTCTGTGCTGGACGCGAACGTGGCCGGGACGGTGCGGACGATTCAGGCCTTCCTGCCGGACATGAAGCGCCGCCGCTCGGGACGCATATTGGTGACCGGGAGCATGGGAGGCTTGATGGGTGAGTGGGAGCCGGTGGGACCCAGCGGGAGGGCCGGGCCTGGTGGGACCCCCCCGGGCTGCGGGGGGTGCCGCGTGTTCTCCGCGGATCCCTGCCGCCACGCGCCTCAGCGGCCTCTTCTCCCCTCGAAGGGCTGCCCTTCAATGCCATTTACTGCGCCAGCAAGTTCGCGATCGAAGGTTTATGTGAGAGTCTGGCGGTTCTGCTGCAGCCCTTTGGGGTCCAGTGAGTCACCGCCCCGCCCCCGTCCCCTCTGAACCCTGCCTTTGGGGACCCCAGCACCCCGTCTTGTTGGAGCCGCTCTCAGGCGTTCTCCCTGGCCCCTCCCTCCTGCGGCTCACATTTGTTGTGTGCCAGGCACTGTACTGGGCGCTTGGCATGCGTTATCTCGCTTCTCCTGCAACCTAGCTAGTGAGGTGTCGGTACTGCTGTTGGGAAGCTCAGGCCCAGAGAGGTTAGGTGACTGGCCCAAGGTCACATAGCTGTAAGTGACGGAACCAGGTTGGAATCCTGACTCCAGAGTGTCTCACGCCCTCAAAGAGATGTGGGAGCGCTTTTCGGGCAGTAACCCGCTTTTCAAACGCTCTGCTTATCCTGAGCGCCCTCTCTTCCCGGGTCGGCGGCGGTTCGCAGCCGCCCGCGCCCACTCGCCGCTCTCGGGCCCGCAGCGTGAGCCTCATTGAGTGCGGCCCGGTGCACACCGCCTTCCAGGAAAAGCTGGAGGGCGGCCCGGGCGGGGCGCTGGACGGCGCGGACGCCGACACCCGCGACCTCTTCTCCCGCTACCTGCGCCACTGCGAGCAGATGTACCGCGAGGTGGCACAGGACCCGGAGGCGGTGACGGAGGTGGGCGCCCGGCGGGGCTCCGGGAGCGGGCGCGGCACGCGGGTCCCCGCGCCGAGCCCCGGCCAGCGCGCCTCCTGCCGCCGCCGCAGGTCTTCCTCACCGCGCTGCGCGCCCCGCGGCCGGCCCTGCGCTACTTCAGCACCGAGCGCTTCCTGCCCCTGGTCCAGCTGCGCCTCTCCGACCCCAGCGGCCGCAGCTACGTCGCCGCCATGCACAGCGCGGTGTTCGCCGACGAGCCCGCCCAGGACCCCGACGGCGCCCGGGCCGAGGCCAGAGACGGAGAAGCCGGGGAGCCCTGAGCTTGGCGCTCGTCCTGCCGCCCAGCAATAATAAAGTCTTGGTCCACCGCCGTCTCCCACGCTCTCCTTTGCGCCCCCGGGGGTGTGCGGCTCGGGGATGGAGTGGGGCTCACTTGCGCGACAACTGGCCAGGGCCCTGGGTGGGTGATAAGGAAAGCTCCTGTTCTCTCCGGTAATGCGGTTATACGTACTAGGTAACAAGCCTGGAAAGAGGAAGGAGCTAGCCCAGTGTCAGCCTTAAGTCCACCGCAGGGCGGGGAGGAGGGTGGTCCCTGGATTCTTGAAGGTTTTCTGCAGCAGTAGGAGTTAGGAGGACTTGGGTGGGGGGAGAGTTGGGCTGTGACTTGGCCCCCACTAGTCATGGGACCGCAGGCAAGGTTCTTACCCGCTCTGTTTTCTTATCGGTAAAATGGGTATAATACCTATGCCATGGATTGTAGCGATGAATAAATGAGAAGCAATAGGATATATTCGAGTATATGAGGAAGCCATTTGGTTTAAACTATTTCGGCCTGATCTTATCTTTCCAGAAAGACTGGACAGGGCCTGTTGAGCATGCATTGTAGATCTGCTTTAAATATTTACAATGTCTCAAAGCCAAAAATGCCCTTAACGATAGGCATGTTGCATTTCTTTAAGGATAAGTACTTCTTCCAAGAAACTAAGGATTTCTTGGATTTCCGACCGCTGTGCTAGCAGAGACCTGCTGTGCTCACTTTGTGACCATTGACCTGGTATCCCAGCTAAGCATCTCATGACAGTAGTAAAAGAGATATTCCTGTCATGTGTGACGTATACTCTTTGTTCCAAGA
Source organism: Equus caballus (assembly GCF_041296265.1). Lineage (NCBI taxonomy): Eukaryota > Metazoa > Chordata > Mammalia > Perissodactyla > Equidae > Equus > Equus caballus. Next base: position 20,495,052 of record NC_091694.1, on the reverse strand, counting down.
CGGTATATAACCACTCTGTACACCCCACTTCTTCAGCGTACTTCCTTCCTTGGGGAAGGAGGGCCCCGGGAGATAGTCCTTAGACCGGGCTGGTATAATAAACTCACCCCAACTTTGATTTGTAGATTGATTACTGATTATTTGTGTGGACATTTCTCCACATAGTCGAGGCAGGATTTCAGAGAAACCGGTTGGAGACCACCTGGAATCTACACTGAATCGGTGTTCAGTACCAATAGGGGCCCACTGAGTGCCCCAGGGGTCACTGCATTCTTCAGGTGACCCCAGTGAGTTCTCCTGAAAGCAGGACCTCCTTATTTTAAGTTGATGAGTTTATATGAGCTGTTTCAAGCCTTAAGAGTGGATGTCTTAAGGGAGTGATGATACATCCCCTAAATAAGAGGAACCTAAGGGGAATTCCTACGAAAGAGGAACCTACCAGGACTTCTCTAGGCCAGGGTTGCCTAGGGGGAACTTTGGAGTGGATGGGGCAGGCTGACCTTTTTAATTTGGCTTTAGGGGCCAGCCTAGTGGCGTAGTGGTTAAATGCCGCCTGGGGTTCACCGGTTTGGATCCTGGGCGCTAGCCTACACACTATTCATCGAGCCATGCTATGGCAGTGTCCACGTAGAAGAACTAGAAGGACTTACAACTAGGATATACAGCTATGTACTGGGACTTTGGGGAGAAAAAAAAAAGATTGGCAACAGATGTTAGCTCGGGCCAATCTTCCTCACCAAAAAAAAGAAAAAAAGAGAAAAGCACACACCTTAAAAACATAATTTGGCTTTAAATTGGAAAGAATTGTGTTTATAAAGTCTGAACAAACTGCTTGACAGAGAAATGAGAGTCTGACTTGTTCAGCTCTGAAGAGAAGAGACGCCAGCTCCTTCCTGCCGAAAGTCTTCTCAGGTGACTGAGAACCACATGGACGTGTCCAAGGATCAACCCTCATGACTCCTAGTGGTCCCATAGGGAGCTCCACTATCATTCAGGTTAATTAATTAAAGGCTGGTAGTGGGATATGCAGATGAGGAGTGGTCTTCCAACGCTCCAAACCCCCACGGCAGTTTTAGACTGCCCATGGGAGAAACCGAGGTATGTAAGAGAACGTTTAAGACCTTTCTCTAGGGAGTAACACTCACAAGCAGCACATGTCTGACCCACTGCACTGTCCCCGGAAATTGTTCAGATTTTATAGTAAAATGAAACTAAAAGCAAAACGAGAAATCGAGCATCCAGAAGCCGGCTAGTTCCCAAATGGGCAGCCTCCCCTGGGAACTCTGGCTGGCTTCACGTGGAGACTTGCAAGTGCTTAATAAAATGAGGATAACTGTAAACGGCTAGCAAGACAACCTGGGATAATTTAAAATTACAGTGCCCACTTTGGGGCTCCTTTTTAAGAGCCAGATAATAGAGAAATTTTTTTTTTTAACATTATTTTATTGAAGTCATATTGGCTTACAACTTTGTGTAAATTTCAGGTGTACATCACTATATTTTGGGTTTTTTTTTTAAAGATTTTATTTTTTTTCCTTTTTCTCCCCAAAGCCCCCTGGTACATAGTTGTATATTCTTCGTTGTGGGTCCTTCTTGTTGTGGCATGTGGGACACTGCCTCAGCGTGGTTTGATGAGCAGTGCCATGTCCGCGCCCAGGATTCGAACCAATGAAACACTGGGCCGCCTGCAGCAGAGCGCGCGAACTTAACCACTCGGCCACGGGGCCAGCCCCCTACATCACTATATTTCAATTTCTGTATAGTCTGCCTCATGTTCACCACCAACAGTCTAGTTTTTATCTATCACCATACATATTTGCCCCTTTACCCTTTTCACCCTCCCCGAACTCGCACTCAAGAAATCTTTAAAGAGTCGAGCTCACCACCTTCTGGTACAATTGATCAAAAACTAAAGGTTCCAGGAACTGTAGCTATTTACAAAGAATGGCAAAAATCTTACCAAGATTGTTTCATATCCTGAGGGCTTGACTTGAGAATCATCAGGTTGGTGTCCCAAAATAACAGTTGGACAAAAATGTGCTTTCACCCCATTTTACAATCAGAGATAGCTGGACAAAAATGCAGGTTGCACTTCTTTTTGTGGTTAATGGTCCTGCCAAACTGCCACCAGCCTCAGGGGAATTACATTGGCCATTAGAAGGAACATTTGATTAGGTAAGATTATTTGTAAGTGCATTTGAGAGCAAAAACTTCAAAATTCCAAAATAACCTTATTGAAAGTTTTATTGCAAAAAGCTAATAGAAAATTAAGTTACAAAATGTATCTAAAAGAAAAATATATTAGATCATGGCTTGACAGACACCCCCATAATCTACCTTCAAAGGAGGGCCCAACATAAAAGCTCCTCCCAGAGTTAAGGAGACTCAGAGATTTTCTGGGAAATTGCTACGTTAAAGGTTAATCGAATTGTTCTGTACTGCCAAGTAAAGCTACTGTTTGTTCCAGCTGAAACCTGACAAGATATTTGAAAGGATTTAGCAACTTATGATCAGAAATTCAGCCAAACTGGAAGCTGATATTCAGAGCCTGATCAGAATTTTTTTTCCAGGCCTTCTTCCTTAAGTTAAAATAAAACTAAGCTCCCAGAGGGAAAGAAGCAAATTAGGGATGATGTAGTTGGACTGATAGATTGACCTATAATGCCATTTAAGTTGCAACCCAGATTTCTGAGGAATTAAGAGCAACTGTCCTCAACTTACAAACCTTTGCAACACTGAAAAGTAACTCTAGAGGCAGTTCAGATTCCAGGCATTTCTTGTATCTCAAAAAGGCTTATAGCCTCTCTGGGAACTGTTATTTGGCCCTTCACCAATTCCTAAGACTGAAGAAAAAACGAGAGAAGGAGCTTTGTATTACTGTACTTGATTCATGGCAGCAATTTTAAAACAATAGCTGTGGAGTCTCTGTGTATGTGTGTGTCTCTCTATACATGTGTGGTATTTTTTACCTCCAGATGTTATAATTCCTAAAAGAGCTCTATTTAATTGGTTTAAAGTAAGTGCTTATGTAAATGTAATGGAAACTAACCCAGATGTCTTTCAAGTTAACATGATATGAAACAATCTTTGGTGGGGCCGGCCCAGTGGCCGAGTGGTTAAGTTCGTGTGCTCCACTTTGGCAGCACAGGCTTTCACCAGTTCGAATCCTGGGTGCGGACATGGCACCACTCATCAAGCCATGCTGAGGCAGTGTCCCACATGCCACAACTAGAAGGACCCACAACTGAAAACATACAAATATGTACCATGGGGCTTTGGGAGAAAAAGGAAAAATAAAATCTTAAAAAAAATCTTTGGTAAGTGAAAGTTTACTTAAGTTTGTTGGTTTGATTAAAATAAACATGTTTTCAGAGTTATCAGCATTGGATATGATACAAACATGTTATCTCTGTTACGAAATTTGTCAGCAAATAACTTAGAATAACAGTCGATTTTGCCTAATGTCTCATGAAGTTTTGTAGGCAATCTAAATAATTATTGGGAACAAGTAAAGTAAATAGATGTGAAGAAGATCAAAGTGTTGGGTGAATTTTTTAAACAATAATTATGTGTTATGGCGTATGTACTTAAAATAACTTTGGAATTTTTTTTGCATATTTTGCATATTTGGAAGTCACTCTAGTCCATGCACTGTGATCACCCCTGGATTATTGCAGTAGCTTTCTAACTGGTTTCCCTGATTCTACTCTTGTCCACCAATAGTCAAATTTCCCCAATTTCCCCACTGCAGCCAGAATGATTGTATAAAAATGAAAGTCCTATTGTTTCATGTCACTGCTCAAAATACCTCCTGTGGCTGGCGTCCTATCTTAGTCAAATCCAAGGTTTTCCCCTTCACGACCTTCTTTGACCCTCCTTTCTGACCTCATCTCTCACCACTCTCCATCATCTGATTCCACTCTACTGGTCTTCTGCCCCTGGGCCTTTGAACTGGCTCTGTCTGGTTCACATTCCCTAATCTTGATGTCATGTCTTCCTTCAGGTCTTTGCTGTTTTCCTGGATGACTCTGTCTAAAATAGCATTCTTTTCCCTCTGCTATAGTCCCCTTAGCCTGTTTTCTTTTTCTTCATAGCACTTCTCATCACTAGATGTGTATAGATTTATTTATTGACTTATTGACTTTATTGCTATAGATTTATTTCCAGTCTTCACCACTTCATCCCAAGACACACAGGAATCTAAGCTCCAGGAGGGTAGGGACTTTGTTTTGTTCACTGGTTGATCCCTTGTGCCTAGAACTATTCCTCATCATGGGAGGCACTAAATACACATTTACTGAGTAAAAGTGACTGTTGGTTTGCGACCTCAGCTCCCTGGGTGAAATCTGAAACTGGCCCCCGTACACGGACAACAAGGACCGATCGAAGAAAGAGGCAGCCCACTCCAGATGGGTAGGTGGCAGGTTTAATAAGCAAAGGGACTTACTCACGAGGCTTGTCTTGAGTGGTCACCAGATGAGTAGATCTCCGCACCCACCCACCAGAATCTTAAAAGTTTACATAGAGGCCTTAATGGGGTTCAGTCATGCACGCCGTCCAGATGGTCTCAACTGCACATTGCTCTCTCAAGGCTGCGTCCTTGAAAACGTCCAGCTCAAGGGTCAACCAGGGGTCACGTCCTCTTGATGACCTCCTCCAACACGCCGCCACTCGTGACCTGCACTTCCAGTCTTACAGGCCTCCTCTTCCGCAGTGAGCCCTGCGCAGTCAGCAGGGGGTTTCATGGAGCGGGCTCCTCTGGCGGCTGTCTGGCTGTGCTGGAGGCAGATATCACAGCAATAACAGGGGCACAGGTAAGAGAAAACACAGACTAAGATAATGATTACCAAAATAAGTACCAACTTTTTCCGCCAACAGCCCCATGATTTGAACCACTGATTTATTAATCCCCTAGGCTGGGGGTGGGATCACTCAGGGCATGCACTTGTGTCCTCGTGTGATTTAATAAAGCTGATACATTAACAGACTCATCAGGTATGAATACACAACATTCTGCTTGGATAATGGCAGGTGCCTCCTTGCAAGGCAGTAATAATGTCCAAGGCCATCCTATTGTACAGGACAGCTTTTTTTTTTTTTTGCTAACATCTGCTGCCAATCCTCCTCTTTTTGCTGAGGAAGACTGGCCCTGAGCTAACATCTGCGCCCAGCTTCCTCTACTTTATATGTGGGACGCCTACGACAGCATGGCTTGCCAAGCGGTGCCATATCCACACCCAGGATCTGAACCAGCAAACCCCGGGCCGCCAAAGCAGAATGTGCACACTTCACCACTGCACCACCAGGATGGCCCCCAAAGGACAACCTTTCTCATTAGAGACATTTCAGTGTTCAGTAAGGACAGGCTTTGCTGTGTCATTCAAGGTTTGCTGGGTGAATTTAGCAAGGGCTTGGATGTGTGCTATAACGTCATCCAGGCCAGTGAAGGGAACAAAGACAGCAGCCAAATGATCATACCAGCAGAAACCAGAACGTGCCCACCTGGCCTTGAGGAGATGGAGGTTGGCAGGTTTAGGAACTTGACCTGGTTGTGCATACTACCCATGTTGGCCAGGGGAGACAGCACGTCAGGCATGAAGAGATGGACTGGGCGCGTGATGTGCCAGACCAGGGCCCCCACCTTCTCCCCTCTTTCAATGGTGTGTGTTCCATTCTAGGTACTGTGTGTTTCCACAGGTCCGGCTTGCTGCAGGACAATGGGATCCCAGGGGAGACTGAATCGTTCCCCCTCACCCAGAGGTGCAAAGTAACTCACTCATCCTGGTGGGACGTCCTGTTGCAAATTCCAGTGGACAATGCCTTTCCCAGGTGTGATGGGATTTGGTGTTCTCAGCAGCATAGCCCGTTGATCCACAGTGACAGTCAGGGCACTGGCTGTTTCCCAGGACTTCCCTACCTTTACAGTACTGGGTTTCTCAGCAGGGGTCCCCAGTCTGGCACATGGGGCAACAAGCCCTGCTGGTTGATCATTCAAATGTGTTAAAGCCTGGGATGGTACTTTAGTCCACGTGGCCAAGGTAGTTTGACCTGTTGGTAATTTAATCTGCTGTTTTAATACACCACTTTTTTCTACCAACCTTGCCACTTGTGGGTTTCAGGGGAGATGCAACCTCCGTTCAATGTCACGTTCTTTTGCCCAGTCTTGTACATCATGATCTTTGAAATGTGACCCCTGATCACTGTCTACTCAACAAGGGTATCTGTACATGGTGCTCAGTTTCTCTAATCCCCTAATTGTGGCAGCCTGGTTTGCACGATGACAGGGGAAAGCTTGGAGTAGGCCAGACGCAGCGTCCACACAAACCAGGGTGTATTTACAACCCTCACTTGGAGGGAGGCGGCCCATACTATCAATTTTCCAATTCCTTGCTGGTTGGGAACTCCAGTGGATGCCCCCAGACTCCTTTGGCAGTTGCCTTGGGCGTTGTTAAGAGCACACAGGACAGTAACTGCAGTAACAACATGTTATCTGACCCCTAAGAATGTGAAAGAGGTACAAGGCTTTGTAGGGATTTGGGGGTTTTGGAGGACTTTTATTCACACCTGGCATGGTGCCTCTGTCCCTTATACTGTCTGGTAAAGAAAGGGCTCATGTGAGACTGGGGGTCAGAGCAGCAAGCCGCCTTTGAGAAGGCAAAAATGCCAGTGAAGCAGATGAAAGCTCCTGGGCATCTCCCAAGCAGGGCTGCCATTTGAGGTAGATGTGTCTGTGACTCTGGAAGGTATGGGTTGGACGCTGTGGCAGAGACAACAGAAGGAGAGAATACCCCTAGGATTTTGGTCCCAGCTCTGGAAGGGGGCAGAAACCCGATATACTCCCGCTAGAGCAACAGCTCCTCGCACGCAGTGTGCACAGCGCTCCCCCAGGCAGAGACTCTCACAAAGGAACAGCATATCGTGGTAAGGACTTCCCTTCCTGTGGAGCACCTTGTCGACCAGCCCGCTGTCCCCAGAAATGCGGGTGCTACCAGGCCCTGTAAAGTACATAGATCCTCCAAATGCCCCCACCCCCGCTCCTGTGGCGGCCCCTGCAGCCTGTAGAGAGGGAGTGGGGCAGGTCTGGACTGTTGTTCAGGTTTTAAGGCTTTCCACAGGCCGACCAACACACTGTTGGGTTGCCAGTCTGTCTGTTCAGGTGGGGTCCCAGCAGCAATGAGGTCAAACCACATTTACTTCCAGGTTACTTTTACCAGACCCTTTACAGCAGACTCGGGGAGCCTTTTGGCTTCCGGAGCTCCCTCTCTGTCTCGTCTCTTTTGCACAGCCAGCACCTGTTCCCGGGATTTGTCAGTGTCCCCTAGATCAGCGATAGATTGCCCAGGAGCATAAATGTCTTGTCCCACAGCTGGGCTCAGCATGGATACCAGCGTCCCATACCAGGTGCTCGGGGTGGCTTGGAGTGTCTTGGCTCCAATGAATGTGGCCCGATCAGGGCCTTCAAAGACAGGGGCGTGGATGGCCTGTCTCATTCCCAACTCCCTAAGAAGTTGCTGCACCTCGTGTATAGATTTCCAGGGTCCCATGTGCCCAGGAAATCCCCCTCATTGGGCCAAGCCTCCCCTCAGGATAGAATAATCCAGTCTCTAAGGGGGTGAGCATCTTGTACCCCACCCCTAGGGGGCCTTGCAGGTGCTGTCAGAGGGCAGGGTGTGTGGTGATGTTGCTCATTTTCTCTGCCTCCTGCCCACTGAGAGAAACGCCACTGCCCCCTACCCAACAGCCTGGATACTTTTCTTGGCCTTTTGCTGGAACTTGGCAGCAAGATCAATGAGCTCAGTGGGCATTTATTCTCTCATCATGAAGGTTTCCTGAATTGAGGGCTGCCCCACTGACCGTGGCTGTTGTTGCTGGGGTTTTGCTTTCCTTTGTATTAGGGGTCAGGTCAGATGGAGTGGGGTGCTTCATCTGTTTCACTGTCAGGCACCACGACATCCTCCCCTTTGCTCTCCTCACCTTCCCGGGCATTCCACCTCTTAGTGTCCCAATCAGGCTTTGTCATGAGCAGTCCAGCCTCAATCTGAGGCAGCTCGTGCCCTCCCAGCTTTGCAAAACAGCACACTGAGGTACAAACATTATCCGGCTCCCCCACCTCGTCTGCCAGCCCTGAAGCTAGCAGAGTAGTGGACAACCACACGTCCTTTAACCTCAGCTCTTGCAACTTTCTTACTCAAGCTTTATAGCCTCTAGTTAAAGGTCAGCGGATGTACATTCCAAGCCAGGGCGGGGCTGAGGAGCCTCTAATTGCCCAGGTCCAGCTCAAGGGTTACACGCCCTCCATGACCTCCTCTACCAGTGTGACTCTGTGTAAGCATATGAGGCCGTGTGTCCAGATGCCTCAGGGCATTTCCTGACAGTCTTTGCAGTTTGCCTCTTCAAACTAGGTCCTCTCTTTAAAATCCAACTTAAGATGTCTCCTGCAAGAAGCCTGGCCTCAACGCCTTTGTGGCTCTATCTCTCCCATCCTTGACTCCAGGGGCAGATTCAGGTTCTGTGCGGCCAGAGATTTATACACTTTTGGGGACCACTTTAAGAATACAAAAAACAGGGGCCAGTCCGGTGGCACAGTGGTTAAGTTGGCACGTTCTGCCTCAGCAGCCCAGATTCGCTGGTTTGGGTCTTGTGGGGACCTACACACTGCTTGTCAAGCCATGCTGTGGCAGGCATCCCACATATAAAATAGAGGAAGATGAGCACGGATGTTAGCTCAGGGCCAGTCTTCCTCAGCAAAAAGAGGAGGATTGGCAGCAGATGTTAGCTCAGGGCTAATCTTCCTCAAAAAAAACAAAACACAATTAAGTATGAAAGTTAACGTTTATTTAGTTTGAGAAAATAAACCACAGCACATTACTAGAACCTAGGAGCTTGGTTCCCCTCCTTTTTGAGATCTCCGTGGGCAATTTACCCGAAATGTTTCCTGAGGGAAACCTGGCTTCCCCTCCCCAGACTACCCTTTCCAGCACTCGTTAGCTGCATGGTGAATCCTTGGCACTAGGTCTCCCGCCTTCGCCCCCTTTCCTCCTGTCCACAGAGACCATCCTTTGGCAGCTCTACTGCGCTCACACGCAGAGCTCTCCTCCTCCTCCTCCCTCCTGCAAACTGGTGCATCATTGGCTCTGGGTGGTGTGGAGAGCATCCCATGGGAGCCATGAGACACGGCCTCTTATTATCTCCCTACATGTCCTTGAAACATACAAGGCCTCAATTTTCCCATCTCTGAAATGGAGACTTGGACAGAGCTGTGCTGTGCCTTCTCACGTGAGGATCCTCGGCTCCACGAGGGCTCCGGGGACCCCGGGCCCTAATTGAAGCGCTACTCTGTGACCCTCACCTCCGTTCCCGTAATTAAGAAGGAAAGGCAGGTGTTAGTTCCGCCTCTGCCGCTGTCTCCCGGGTGACCTGGCTGAAGCCAGTCTCCTCTTTCAGGGTCTGAAAGGCATCTGTGGAAAGGGCTTTCAAGCCTGCCTTGCCCTCGTGCGCCCAGTCACCGTACAGCCGGGATCTGGAACCAAGGATTCACTCACCTCTCAAGTCTCGGAGCCCAGGCCCGCCCCATCGGCAGGGCACACCCCACTCTTTGAAAGATCTCGCGAGAGTCCCACTTCGAACCAAAGTTGAGACCTTTGGCCTGTCTCAGTTTCCGTAGCTCGGAGTCGCAGTTGCTGAACTAGTGCTTCCGGTTCGCGGCGGGGACGCCTCCGCAGTGGTGCAAGCGGAACCAAAGCCCGGAGGTCTCAGTAAGTAGGGGACCGATCCGAGCCTGGGCGTCCCCCTTTGGTCCCCTCCTTCGATTCGTTGAAGACCCTGGTGCAGATTAGCAAGAGGGCCCAGGATTTCTGGATCCCCAGCCCTTTGACTCGCGGGCTCCTGTCCAGTTTCCCCCTCCCAGGATTTCGATTCATTTCAGCGAATTCACCGCTCCGTCTGAGATGAGGAAACCGAGGCTTAGAGCGCAGCCCCGAGGCGCCGTTTACCAGGCCCCGTCCCCTCCCTCGGACTCCTCTCCATCAGCACTGAGACCCCGTCTCGGCCCCACATCCCCTCTCTTCGGTCCAAGGCCCCGTACAGTCAGCCTCGGCCACATCCCCCTCGGTCACTCTCCCCTCGTCTCCCTGACTGTCTGCAGGCCTGGGCAGCATGGCCGTATTCCGGTCGGGCCTCCTGGTGCTGACGACGCCGTTGGCCTCCCTGGCCCCTCGCCTGGCCCCCATCCTGACCTCGGCGGCCCGGCTGGTAAATGATACGCTCTATGTGCACCTGCAGCCGGGCATGAGCCTGGAGGGCCCGGCGCAACCCCAGTCCAGCCCGGTGCAGGCCACGTTTGAGGTTCTCGATTTCATCACGCACCTGTACGCCGGCGCCAAAGTCCACAGGCACCTGGACGTCAGAATCCTGCTGACCAATGTTCGAACCAAGAGCGCCTTTCTCCCTCCCCTGCCCAGCTCAGTCCAGAACCTGGCCCATCCGCCGGAAGTGGTGCTGACTGACTTCCAGACCCTGGATGGAAGCCAGTACAACCCGGTAAAGCAACAACTAGAGCGTTATGCCACCAGTTGTTACAGCTGTTGTCCGCAATTGGCTTCGGTGCTGCTGTATCCCGATTATGGCTCTGGAGAGCTGCCTGTGGAGCCCCTGGACGTCCCCTTACCCTCCACCATCAGGCCAGCCTCCCCGGTCGCCAGGTCTCCAAAGCAGCCAGTTCGTGGCTACCACCGTGGGGCTGTAGGTGGCACATTTGACCGCCTGCACAATGCCCACAAGGTGTTGCTCAGTGTGGCGTGCATCCTGGCTCAGGAGCAGCTTGTGGTGGGAGTAGCAGACAAAGACCTGTTGAAGAGTGAGTGAGAGACACCCTGGATGAGGGCAGGGGAGGACCCCCAAAACTCCATGCCCTCCCTGCCACGCCAAGATTGAGGAAGGGTGGGGCCCTCCGTTACTTTCCACTCTTCCCAAATGTCACAGTAACTAGCACTCAGTTGGTGCTAAGGCAATTTTGTTAAATGAATAAACGCAGCTTTCTCAGTGTATGCTCTAGTTACCACTCAATCAGAACCCCCTAACTGTGGAGCCAAGGAGACTGTGCTTTCAATAAGTTCTCCAGGTTATGAGCCCTAAGGTTTGAGACCCTGGGACTAAATGGATGCGTGAGTTACACATAGTAGTACTAGAGACAGTAGGAGGGGACTCGTGATGGCGTGGTTCTTGGAACTCTGACTCTGATGCCCACTGGCACTGCTAGTTCTCTAGACACGCGTCAGCCCTTGCCACCACTATTGTGCTTGCCTGCTGCCTCCTCCTCATAGCTCCTCTGTTACCACTTTCCAGTTTAGCTCTTTCTCCCTGCCACCCCCCTCTGCAGATAGGATGCTTAGGGACACTCTTCCTCAAACTGGCCCACACTCTTCCCCCTGAGTCAAAGGATCTCATTGTTCTTCTGGGCTCTTTCCCCAGGCAAGTTGCTCCCTGAGCTTCTCCAACCCTACGCAGAACGTGTAGCACATCTGAGTGAGTTCCTCGTGGACATCAAGCCCTCCTTGACTTTTGATATCATCCCCTTGCTGGACCCCTATGGGCCCGCTGGCTCGGACCCCTCCCTGGAGTTCCTGGTGGTCAGCGAGGAGACCTATCGTGGGGGGATGGCTGTCAACCGCTTCCGCCTTGAGAATGTAAACCCTGAGGGAGCCTGGCGGAGGGAGTGATGGGGACAAGGAAGGTCATTGTATGGGGCTGTTGGAAAAGTACTGTGACCCCAGAGGAGGGAAGAGGGGGCTCAGGCTGGTGGGAAGAGGCAAGGAGGAACTGGTTCCCCGCTGGCCTTCTGAAGTAAGCTCTCCCTCTGGGGCCGATAGGGTAGGAGAAGGGGGCAGGTTAGGTGTCAGCATTTGCCCTTCTTCATCTCATCTCTTCTCTTTTACCTCAGGGCTTGGAGGAGCTTGCCTTGTACCAGATCCAGCTGCTGAAGGACCCAAGCCATAAGGAAAACGAAGAGGACAAAGTCAGCTCCTCCAGCTTCCGCCAGCGAATGCTAGGAAACCTGCTTCGGCCTCCATATGTAAGCCCACCCTCCCTCTCTCCCCTCTGCTTGGGTGGGCTGGAAATGCTGGAGGGTAGAGACTGAAGGGTTCAGCCCACGCCTGAGCCTGAGGACCCTAGTAACTGAGGTTGCTTCTCATCTACCCTCAGAAGAGGCCAGAGCTCCCCGCACATCTCTATGTGATTGGGCTGACGGGCATCAGTGGCTCTGGGAAGAGCTCAATAGCTCAGCGGCTGAAGGGCCTGGGGGCATTTGTCATCGACAGTGACCACCTGGGCCATCGGGCCTATGCTCCTGGTGGTCCTGCCTACCAGCCTGTCGTGGAAGCCTTTGGAACAGGTAATAACTGGAGAGGGCTGGAGGTGGCCTGAAGTGAGGAGACGGCATGGCCTCCTTGCCGAGTCCTCTATCTCTGTCATCCAGATATTCTCCATAAAGATGGCATTATCAACAGGAAGGTCCTAGGCAGCCGGGTGTTTGGGAACAAGGTAAACATACACCTCTCCAAGGGCTCCTCAGCTGCCACTAGACCCAGAGGTTGGCACCCAGTGGACCTCTCTGGTCTGGCCCAGAATGCATATTTCCACTCATCTGTTCCTAACTCCCTCCTCCCTTGGGCTGGCTCCATCTGTGAGGGACAGTAAACTGCCCACTTCCTCCATTCTTCTCCTCAGAAGCAGCTGAAGAAACTCACGGACATTGTGTGGCCAGTTATTGCAAAGCTGGCCCGAGAAGAGATGGATCAAGCTGTGGCTGAGGGTGAGTAGGAGGGATGATGGGAGCAGCCAAAGGGGACAGTTAAGCAGATTCTCCCCTGGGAGCTTCCCCACCTCAAGCCAGACCATCCACTTTCCCTGGATCTACATTTCATTGGCTCTAATCTTCATTGGTAGCAAGTGGCAGGGTGCTGCTGGCAGTGACTGGGCTCTTCCCACAGGAAAGCATGTGTGCGTGATTGATGCCGCCATGCTGCTTGAAGCCGGCTGGCAGAACATGGTGCATGAGGTGTGGACTGTGGTCATCCCTGAGACTGAGGTATCTGGACCCCACCAACACCTCATCCCCAGTGTAGACTGCCTCCTGCTCTGAGCCAGTGGGTTGACACATGCCTCATCTGTGCCCAGGCTATACGACGCATTGTGGAGAGGGATGGCCTCAGTGAGTCTGCGGCTCAAAGCCGGCTGCAGAGCCAGATGAGTGGGCAGCAGCTTGTGGACCAGAGCCACGTGGTGCTGAGCACCTTGTGGGAGCCTCATGTCACCCAGCTCCAGGTTGGTGCCCAGGGAAAGGCTGGGTTGTGAGGAGGGAGTCTCTAGTGGGTTCCTGTCTGACCCTGTCCTCTTTTCCTCCTAACATTCTGGCCTGCCCACAGGTGGAGAAAGCCTGGGACCTCCTGCAGAAGCGCATCCCCAAGATGCCATCAGGCCCATGAGTGACTCACTTCTCTGTGGGGCCAAGCAGGCCCTGGAGCTGATAAGAGATCCAGCAGTGAGGAGGAGTGGGGCCTCTATGCTCACCCTAGCTTGGGCCTAGAGGGCTCTGAGCTAAGCTGGGCAGGGCAAGGCTGGGCCTGGTGGACACAGGAAGCCTACCCAGCTTGCTGGTGTTCGGCCAACACTGAGGATGTGGCTCGTCAGGGCACAGGCCCCTCTGGCATTCCATCCCCACTCTTGCCCAAGGGTGTTTGATACCTATCCAAGGCTGCCTGGGGCCAGAGCAAACACTGGAACTTGACAGAATTAAAGGTGAAGGTTCCCAGGCGCTGCCTCCATGGTGTCTGCTTCCTGCTCCAATGCCCCTGGGTATCTCTGGGACCCTTGAGCCACAAGCGCAGAGCCCAGGCCTGAGCTGGAAGCTGGGAGGGCAGTGGTTAAGAGCATGGTTTTTGCAGCTAGCCAGACTCAGGCCAGCCTTGGCCCTACCACTGACTAGCTGCGTGCTTCTGGGTAAGCTGTGGACTGTCTAGGTACCTCAATTTCCTCATCTGTCAAGTAGCATAACTTGGCTAACAGGCTCTTTGAAAATGTTCATTCCCCAAGTATCCTGCCAGACGCCGAGCTGGGTGTTGGAGGACCATCCCTCAACAAGCCAGGCGGGGCCTCTGCCCTCACAGAGCCTGTGGCCCGGCGGGGCGGACGAGGTGGCCGCGACTGCCGGTCGGGTGGGGAGGACAGGCGCGTCCTTGGGAGGGCCCGGCAGTGCGCGTGCGCACTATCTGCGACACTACTCGGACAAGCTTTTTGAGGGACCTCATTTCACAGAATGTGCTTCGTGTCGCGGAGGCAGGGACCGACAGGGAGGACGTCCCTAAAGCCGCCAATGTTAGCCCAGCGCCAGGCCCGGCCTGCCCTCCGCTGTCGGGGTCCCCGGGCTGCGCACGCGCCGCACCCTCGCCCCGCCCTCCGCCTCTCGGCCGTGGGTTGGTGGGCTGGGGTCACGTGGGCGCGCCTCGCCTCGTCCTCGCGGCGGAGGGCCGGCCCGCGGGCTGGTTTCCGGTTCGGTGGGTCCGAGATGACGGAACCGGGCGTCTCTCCGGAGGACCCCTGGGTCAAGGCAAGCCCCGTGGGCGCGCACGCCGGCGAGGGGAGGGCGGGTGGCGCTCGTGCACGTAGGGGGGCCGGAGGACGAGGGAATTCCCTCCAGTCCCTAAAGTCCCCCCTGCTCTCCCGGCCTCGGGGCTGCAGAGAAGACAGCTCTCACCCCGCATGTGCCAAGGTGGGGAGACAACCGAGGCGTGTGTGCGCGAGTGAGGGGCCGGGGGCCGGGGAGGGGAGGAGGGCGGGCGGACGGGATCACGCTGGGGGGCGGTGCTCCACGGCCTATCCAGTCTGGGCTCTCCGGGGGATCCTTTAACCGCCTGCGCACCCCAGGGGTGTGTGTGTTTGTGTGTGTGTGTGTGTGTATGTATATATGTGTAAACGCGCGCGCAGAGTGGACGGAGGCGCGTTCCTCCAGGGGCGGGGGTCTGACGGGCTTCTCCCTTGCTCGGTGCCACAGGTGGAGTATGCCTACAGCGACAACAGCCTGGACCCCGGTGAGTGCCTCCTCCACCGTCTTCAGCTCTGGAGAGACACTCCCACTCCAGGCCTATAGATTCGCGTGGCCTTGCCAGCCACACCTGATCACAGTCCTCTGTCCCTGAGCCGAGTTCCTGGCCTGAGACAGCCAGGGAGGAGCTGGAGGACAGGGGCAGGAAGCATCCGAAGGTGACGCTTAGTTCCCTCTGCTCTGGATCAGGGAAGTGATGGAACTAGTGATAGCTGGTCACTCTCTCCCCATTATCACACCCAGATATCACTTTGTGAGCCAGGGGATATCACTGCAGGTCTGTGGAGCAGTGTAGACACTAGGGACAGGAGCATTGTGGCATAGCACTATAGCAAGTGGGTGGCCCAGTATGACTGGCTTTTGGGTTGAAGGGGGTGAGGTCAGCATTTAAGAATCAGGAAGCCATTGTGCCCACAGGTGTCTGAGGGCCTAGCAATGTCCCCCCACCCTACCCCTTAGTGACTGGGGCCTCTCTTTTCCAGGGCTTTTTGTAGAAAGCACCCGCAAGGGGAGTGTAGTGTCCAGAGCTAATAGCATCGGTTCCACCAGTGCTTCTTCCGTCCCCAACACAGGTAGGCAGCAACATTCCCCACCCAGGAAGACTCAGATATGCCATCATTTTAGTATCTTTCCTAGATAGGAAGCTCCAGCCATCCACAGAGGGGTGCTGGAGCCGTAGTGGTAGACACAGGGTCTCACCATCTTTCACCTCATCTAGGATATTAGGTCTTATGCCCATCTGCCATCTCTGGGCACCAGGTTCTTCTTCCTAGCTGGGGGAAGGTGGGCTAGCTGGGCCCCACTGGGCCCCAGGATGACCTCTTCCTGCCCCCAACTCTGAGCATAGATGATGAGGACAGCGATTACCACCAGGAGTCCTACAAGGAATCCTACAAGGACCGGCGGCGGCGAGCGCACACTCAGGCTGAGCAGAAGAGGAGGGACGCCATCAAGGTGATTGGGGAGGCCTGTGCCTCAGCCAGCACAGGAGGGCCCTGCAGTTTTCAGGTTCACTCTGCCCTGACCCCATGAGACAGTCCCAAGCAGCCTTGGGGACAGCTAGTCTAGTCTCTGGACATGAACACCTCCCTCATTCCAGCCTCCTACCCCTTTGAGTTTGTGAGCATACAACTTGGTTTGTGGAAGAAAAGGTTTGTGCTAGCCTGCCTTAACCCCTCAGAGATAAGGAACTCATTTCCTCTGCTGTCTCCACAGAGAGGCTATGACGACCTTCAGACCATCGTCCCCACCTGCCAGCAGCAGGACTTCTCCATTGGCTCCCAAAAGCTTAGCAAAGCCATCGTTCTACAGAAGAGTATGGCCGGGGAGAGCACTGGAGGGGTTGGAGCCAGGGGTCTGTGAAGAGGCCAGAGCCTCATCCCCACTTTTGGCGTGGCCCCGGTGGGGTGGTTGTCCTGGGAGAGTTGGGGTATGGAGGAAGGGGAAACAAAATCAGCTTTGTCCTTCTGTCGAGACTTCCTCTGTGCCCACCCCCTCTTCCCGCCTCCATCCCAGCCATTGACTACATCCAGTTTTTGCACAAGGAGAAGAAAAAGCAGGAAGAGGAGGTGTCCATACTACGCAAGGAAGTCACGGCCCTAAAGATTATGAAAGTGTAAGGGGGATGCTGAACTGGGGGAACTAGCGCTTCTGAGGGGACTCTGAAACTGACTTCAGCTCGTAACCACCCCTTGTTCAAAGCCCACGTCAGATAATACAGTATAGATAATACTCTCACTCCCTCACGTGGCCACTGAGGCAGGACTCTGCACTCCAGCCGTCCCTAACACATAGCGGATACGTAGCATTTCTCACCTAGCAGCAGTATCTAGCTGATGTTGACTACGTCCCCAAAGCTGTCTGGGAATCCCTTTCCTGGGGGCGGGGGGTACGTAGGGTCACCCTATTCTTCCTGGGCTGCTAGAGCTGCTGCAGCACCTTAGCCCTGGCCTGCTCACTTTCAGGAACTATGAGCAGATTGTAAAGGCACACCAGGACAACCCCCATGAGGGGGAGGACCAGGTCTCTGACCAGGTCAAGTTCAACGTGTTTCAAGGCATCATGGACTCCCTGTTCCAGTCCTTCAATGCCTCCATCTCCGTGGCCAGTTTCCAGGAGCTGTCGGCCTGTGTCTTCAGCTGGATTGAGGAGCACTGTAAGCCTCAGGTATGGGGCAGCAGTGGTCACAGGGTCTGGGGTCTTCTTACCCTCAGGCAAAGTGGCCCAAGCCATTATTTGTTCCGAGAGGCAGGGTAGCAACTTTTAGATTTCTTGAGGTTGTTTCTATAACTTTCAATACTCATTTCCCCCTTTGCTTTCTAGCCCAGATTTTCCTCTTAGGGTTCTTGGCCGGAGGGACTGGAGCAGTCACTCCTGTGAGGCCTGGCTCTTGGCCTTGGCTTAGCCCACACGTGGCCGCCTCAGGCACTCCTCAGCTGCCCAGTATGTAAGCCCCCGTCACTTGGAGCAGAAGGACTTGGGGTTTTTGGAAAGATTCCTGGCCTCTTCCCCCCAAGTCCCGGAAGCAGTTTTCCCCAGGGCTTTTTTTTATTATCATTCATAAGGGTGTGGCGTGTTAATGGTATTGCGCTAATAATAAGTCTTCTGCTTTTTTAGGCCTGGTTGCTTTTTCTGAGGCTTGAACTTTATCTGAGATTCTTACTTTCTTTTTTGTTTCTTTCCCAACATTTTTATTGTGAGACACTTTAAATATACTCAACAATGAGAAAATTTCACAATAAACACTCATATACCCACCACCTAAATTCTACCATTAACATTTTCTGTATTTGCTTTATCACATAGCTGTCCCTCCCTCCATCCTGTTTTGGGGGTATTTCAAGGAAAACCGTAAACATCAGTGCTTCCCAGAGGCTTTTTTCACTGTACTCTAAGAGCACACCTGGTCTAGGCAGGTGTCAGAGACTGCTCTGTGCCCTGGCCTGAGCATCGTCTCTCTCTTCTCTGCCAGACCCTACGGGAGATCGTGATTGGTGTCCTGCACCAATTGAAGAACCAGCTTTACTGACTGGCTCTTGGAACCTTCGGAACATCCAACAAGAGGCTCTTGAGTCTCCTAATTGGCCATGGAGCTGCTGGGCTTATAAGACTGGACTGCAACACCGCACACTAGTCAGCTGGTTTCTCCTTAGTGTTTGGTTCCCTAGCTGCTCCCCCCGTCCTGTCAGTGGGGCTGGGGTGTTTATCTTGTGAAAGCTTCTGATTAATTTATTATATTGACCATAGAACTCAAACCTACCCGGTCTTCCCCTGACCCCATAAAAGTTCTTGGGATGGACGGGGGTCTGCTCTGGGTACCCCAAAGAGCTCCTGGCCTCTTCCCTTTTTCTAAGCCTCAGATTTCTGTTCATGAGCTACACATATTTGGAAACTACTGTTTGCCTCTGTTTTGGTCTCTTGGGCAACATTTGGCCCAGGTTTGGCCATTTTGGCAATAGTTGGGTGGAAGGGAAAAAGTGAGAGAAATACTCGCACAGCCACGAAGGGCAAAAGGCCGCCTCGTGCCTGGGCTAAGGCTGCCTGCTCAGGCCAAGGTGAGGCCAGGGTTTTCTGGCCAGCTCAGGGCAGGGCTGCCCGGGTCCTGTGCTTGCCTCCTACTCTACCACCTCTCCTTCCTCTCCTGCCCTGGCTGGTAGAGGGAAGCAACCTCCCCGCCTTCTCCTGCCCTCTGTCCCGAGAGGCAGTAAGCACTGCACAGCAAAGTCATGTGTGACACAGCACTACATATTAAAGATTTTTTATTTTTTAAACACCAACATGCAGTTTTGCTAAATTGACAATTTTGGAAAATTAACCGGGCCTCAAAACTACTCCCAGCCTTTCTGTCAGGTGTATCCGGGTCCACACCTCTGTGCTGCCTGCATTTCTCCCAGGACTTGGGGGTGGGGTGAAGGGGTAGAGAAGATATTCTAAAGGCCTCCTGGGGTCTCAAGCCCAGGAGAGTCCTGGGTGAGGCCTGGGGCTCCTTGAATGCTGTGTTTAGTAGCCTCTCTCTACCCTTGTCCCCCAAGCTCCCTTCTGCCTTCCTCAGGTTTGATATCTGGGAGGTTTGATTATCCAGAGGAAATTAAATATTTTTATATCGAATTATATTACAATAAATAGTGCTAAATGCTTTCCTTGAGCGTTGTTCCAAGTCTAAGTGGTAAGCTCAAGCAACTGAAATGTGGACAATGCAACGAACATGACAATCTACTCTGGCCCACCAGCGCTCACTCCCTCCACCCAACACTCTGGTTTATGCCCCTCTCCCAACGGCTCTGGTCAGAGGTGGAAAGCAGCAGGAGCAACAAAAAAACCCGACCTAAACAAGGCCGCCGGTCCAGGAATCTCTGTTCCCATCGCCCAGGCCTGCTAGAGGGCCTCTCAGGGGTCTGGGAGCTTGACGTTGTAATCTTCATCTGTCTCTATGCCGACTTCCTCCTGGGGGGCCGGGAGACAAGTGAATGAGACGTACCTGGACGAAGACCCAAGGGGAGCAAGGATGGGGGGAGAGAACTACTTACAAAGAACTGCTTCTTGCTCTTGGGGTAGCCTTCAAGGATTGCATCAGACAGCTCTGTGGCCTGACAAAAACCAAAACCACCCCTTTTGAGATGGGCAGTACTCAGCACTGCCTGATGGATCCATGATACTGGGCAGCAGTTTCTCAGGTGGCTGCCATTTTCCAGGCCCTGCCTTGGAGCTCCCATACCCTTACCATCCTCTTCCGCTTCCTCCACTCCTTACAGTATTTCTGCCTCTCTCTGTACACCTAGAAAGGGGAAAGAGGTTCCTCTAACCCCTCAGCCCCACAGCAGCCACTGGGGTCAACCCTCAGTCTCACTCTGGCCTTTGCTATCCCTCCCTCCCAGCTCACCTGCTCTTTCTCTTCTGGAGTCACATGGTTAGTGGCTGCTTTGATGTTCTTCAGTCTCTCTGTGTAGCCAGCACATTCCTTCTTTAACTCCTGGATCTCTTTCTGCATCTCCGGTGTGGTCATGGCACTAGTTAACTCCTTCAGCTCTGAAACCACATCTCCCTTAGCTCACTTGCCACCGCCTGAAGAAGGGGTTCCATCTTTCCCAGTGGGTGTCCCCTGAGGTAGGAGACCAGGCCTCCACCTTGCTCTGGGGGGTCTACACACAGGGTCCAGAATAAGTCCGATGTTCTGGAAGTGCTCAGGAGAGATTGAGGCTTACAGAATTATCAGTTTATCCTAGTTTTCTTTCCTCCTCCATCTACAGGTAGTGGTAGGATGCAAGGTTGAGCAGACTGTTAGCTATAGCCAGTTAAAGAAGCAGGAATAGGAGTGTGGGAACAGGATACTGATAATCATGGTAGGGAAAGCAAATGTACATATGTCTGCTTGTATGTGTGACGTGTATATATGTCTTGTGCATTTGTATTCAAAAGCCATCACACATTTCTTCTAATGTAAAGCCTATGGCAGCCCCGCAAAGGGATCTGTACTGCAACAAGGTAACACTGCAGTCAACAAACCATTCACTTAGTAATTCCTGACCACTAGGCTGACCCTGATGCCAGGGGCACCTTCTGGGGGGCTGCCCAGTCCTACCAGCCTCCATGTGGCGACAGCTCTGCTGCAAGCTCTGCACGTTAGCAGTGAGGGCCACGATTTTGGCATCCAGGACTTGGAGGTCAGCATCACTCACCGTGTCAAACTGGTCCTGCCAGAGACAAAAGGAAAAACAAGTGGGCTGATGTGAGGCCCAGGATGGGAACACACATCTGGAAAGCAACATTCATATCCACTAGAGAACCGAGGACTCCCCAACCCTCCAGAGGGCTTGGGAAAATAGCAGAGGGTACTTTTGAGAAATCATTCAGTTTGGTACTGGTCCCAACAAAAAAGTATAAAAGAAAAGTGGAAACCTGATGCCTGTCCTCAGGGGGCTTCTAGGTTGGCAGGATACTGAATGGGACAGAAATATCTTTCAGTTTAGTGGTAAAACCAGTCACCGGACTGAAAGAATAAAGGAACATTCTTTTCCAGGTGGTGATACCTAAATTATGGGTTTCTACAATAGGAAGAATCTGGACCGGTGAAGATGCATGGTGGGAGGTATTTTGATAAAGGACTCCAATAGAAGTCTGAGGAGCCCCTCCTGGGAGAGACTGGCTGCTAGAAAAGGACTCTGTCGGGGCTCAGTGGGGGTCTTGTCAGTTGGGGATGGGAAGCAGGGTAGAAAGCATGTGAATGTCGGCCTGGGCAGTTTGGACTCTACGTTAAGGCAAGGTAGACGTTTAGAGCAGGGACAGCAAACTATAGCCTGCAAGTCAAATCCTGCCAGATGCACGTTTTTTGAAAACAAAAATTTAGTAAAACCGGGCCCCATCCATTCGTTTCCATACTGTCCGCTCCACCATGGGGGATGTGAGTAATTGTGACAGCTGTGTAGCTGTGACAAGAGCCCATCTGCCCTCAAATCATAAAAATATTAATCATCTGGCCCTTTACAGAAAAAATCTGCCAACTTCTCCTTTAGGGGGGTCTTCAACAGAGCAGTAACATAATGACTATTTTAGGAAAGTTAGCCCTGACAGTGGTTTTGTTCAGTTAAGCGAGTATATAAAATGCTAGTCCAGGTGAGATACTGAGAGGGTGTTGAGTAAAGGAACATGAATGAGAAATCGGGTCTGCCCTAGAAGAGCTTCCGTTATGTGAAGGAGACAAGAAAAAGACAACTGTAATACAGCATGCCTCAAAAGAGGCAAGCGCCTGAATTCAGAAGAGGCAATCAGAGCATTCAGGGAAGGTTTCTGGAGACGGTGATGCCTGAGTGAAACCCTGAAGGATGGTAGCTGGGCAAAGGCGCAGAGGAAGAAGGGACTAAAAAACTCCAGGCAGAGGGAGGGCAATGAGCACGGGACAGAGCAGTAAAACATCTGAACAGTCCGGTATCGATGGACAGACAACTAGACAGGGGAGGCTGGAGGCAGGCGCGGCGTCTCCCAGGCCCTTTTACCTCTTCCAGGGAGCACGGGCGTTTTAAGTAGGTAAATGGTACGACTAGATTTCATGTCCATAGATCATTCTGGCTGCAATTTAAGGTATGTTTGGGGAAGCCAGGAGACCTGTTAGGAGGATATGGATGAAGAGTGCCTGAACTCGAGCAGTGATGGCATATGGAAAGGAGAGGATGGATTCAAGGGGAAAATCAGCTGGACTTGATGGCTGACTAGATAGGTGAGGTAACGCAAGTCAAGAATGACTGCAAGTCTCTGGCGTGGGTGAAGAGTGATTCCTTAAGGGAGAAGAATTCGAGAGGAGCCGGCTTAGGGAGAGATAAGGCACTCTACGTTGGCAATACTGATGCTGAAGTGTCTGAAAGGCATCCAAGTGGAGACGTGGGCTGGAGATACTAAACTGACATTGAGTGTGTCTAGGGAAGGGGATGGAGACAGAAGGAAAGTCGTTTGGCAGGCGGTGGTGCTAATCCAGATGATTGGGAATCAGGGCTTCTGGAGGTCTCATGCGGTGTGGATGACAGCAAGGGGGATACACACTTTGGTTTGAAGGATGTCTGAGGCCCTGTCATGGCATAAGACAGGAGACTTCCACAGGGTGCCTGAAGTCTCCCAAAGAGCTGACAGTAGGGGTCGACTGACCTCACGTCGGGCTCCCACACGGGTGATAATCCGCGCAGATCCCCCTCACCTGGTCCGCAAAATAGATCTTCTGCTTGCCGTACGTCTTCTCTTTGATCTTGCCCTGCTGGGCCAGCTGCTCCAGCGCCTTCACCACCGCCTTGGGGGGGGGGAGGGGGGGCGGACACAACCGGAGGCGTGACCCCGGGCTGGGGCGGGGGGATTTCAGCGACGGGGGCGCGCCCGACAGGCCTTAGGTAACCCAAGGCTAGAATGGCAGCCTCGAGAGGGCAGGACCCGAAGCGGGTTGGAGGGGTCCCAAGGAGAGGAATCCCAGGAGAGGGTCCTCACCGCCTTGCCCAGTCCGTGTTCCCGCTGCAGGTTCCCGAACACGTCCTGGGCGCTGTAGGGCCGGTTCTGCTCCTGCAGGTACCTCAGGAGAATGCCGGGGGCTACCGGGGGAGGAGGCAGGGCAGGCGTCACTCCGCCGAACCCTCACCCGCTCCCCGACCCCGGGTCTCCCCCGCGCGTACGGCCCCGTCACCTCCCGCCGCAGCTTCTGCCCGGCCTTTGCTCATTGTCTTTCCCGCCGCCAAACTCCGAAAGCCGGAGGTTGCGGTTGCTCGCGGCAACGGCTCCTTCCGGCGCCGGGAAGGGCGGGCTTCAGGCAGTGATTGGCGGAAAGGGAAGTCTTCGCGAGGAACGAAGCGACCCTCCCCGGCCGCCGTAGTTCATCTCGGCTCGGAGCTCGAGCGCCAGTCCGATTCCCTGCAGTCCTGCTGTGTGCGGAGGCGGCGGGGCGCTCGCTTCCAACCTCTCCCTTCCTGCCCGTGGAAACGAAGGCTGTCGTAAATCACGCCTTGAAGTTTCGAGACCCAGTTCCAGGGGCAGCTGAACACTCGTGACAGTGAGCTGGGTCGTGTTCGAACGGGAAGAAACCGCAGAATTAACTTCCGCTGGGCAAGCGATTAGCTCAAGATCCCAGAGCTAGTTACCCACGGGGACGTGTCCTATCCCACGGTCCAGCGCGCTTTCCGTCGGTTAGTCTCATCATTTGTAAAATAGGAACAAGAAATGCAGAAGGGTGGTTGTGAGGCGTTAATAGCCTGCGCAGGCGCCCTGGAAAGAGCATAACGCCACCCCCCTTTGCCCGTTACCGGGCTTCGCACACAGGGGGCGCTCCACGCACGCTATGGTTTGAACACCAAGGAAGGGGAAGGTTGGGAGGGGGCTACTCTTAAGCCACAAAGCTTGTAGAAAAGTTTCCTGTTGGCCGAGTCACTCTTATGGCAACACCTGGCAGGTGCTTTCCACTTCTGCCCACAGTGGCCAATGGGACAAAGCCTGAAATAAGTATTTCTAGTTTCTGAGGTCAGCTGAAGGCCAAAGAGCAGCTGTCCCTACAGCTCAAACCATCCGGGAGGGGCATGGTGCTTTTTAAAGCCCTTTGTTACCGAAAACCTCTTTAGCCTTTGAAACATGTACTTGTCTTCACACGTTTAGGGGACACTATTAAGAACTAGAAATGATGGGGGGCCGGCCCAGTGATTAAGTTCCTGCGCTCCACTATGGCGACCCTGCAGTTTGCTGGTTCAGATCCTGGTTGGGGACCAACACACTGCTCATCAAGCCATGCTGTGGCTGCATCCCACATAGCAGACCTGGAAGAACTTACAACTAGGATATACAACTATGTGCTGGGGCTTTGGGGAGAAAAAAGAAGAAAGGAGGAAGATTGGCAACAGATGTTAGCTCAAGGCCAATCTTCCTCACACACACACACAAAAAGAATTAGAAATGATGGAACTGCAAACTAGATGCTAGCCAAAAGTGCCACTTATGCTTATGCCTGGGCTCTCCTGGGGAAGGGAAGTGGCCTCACACCCTAAGGAAAAATAGGGATGGGCAAGTGGTCCCTCACACCTGGACTTCCTCTTCTGAGACTGTCACCTCCTCAAATTAATTTACATCTCAGATTAACAAGGAAGACCTATCAAGGGTAGGACACCATTCAACATCAGTCTCTTAAAGATTGTTCTCATACAAGATTTATTCCCCAGTACCCCTCCCACTCGTATCCCCACCCCAGTTCACAGTGGAGGACTAAGGAGATGCAGAGCAGGATCCCCCAGGTACAAGAAACACCTTCCAAAGATTTTGCTCTCCTTCCTTCCCCCCCTCTTGCCAACTCCCAAGGCCTGAAGCTACACACACTCTTGCAAACACACAAAATCCCACTCACTTCCCACACCCTCCCTTTTTTTCCCACATCAGAGCTCACCTGTAAGACATCTGGGCTCTGAGGTGAGAGGTGTCCAAAGTCTGTTTGAGAATCCTAAAGTGGGGGATGCCATTACCCCTAACCTTCACACAAAGGTAAGTGACTATGAAACAGGCACCTAGCTCCTCTCCCTTCTCACTGGTAACTGTTTTCACTCCCTGACCTCTACCTTGTCCATCAGCCAAGAGCAAACATGTTAGCACATCCCACCTGCAGCACACGGAAACAGGCTCTGTCCAACATCCCTCACCCAGGCATGGGGATGTTGGGGGAGTGGTCCCTGAGGATCAGCAAAGGGTTAATGCAGAGGGAAAGAGGATAGAAGAGTGTGGCTTGAGCTCTGATTGGGGAGGTAGAGAGGGGCTGTAGGCTGGCATAGGTTTAGCGCTAATTACTATTTTCAGTTTTTGTCTCACGTGATTTTACTAGGGGCAGTAGAACAGATACCCCTTAGAGGGGTCTCTGCAGATTACAGACACTTTCTCGCTAACTGGGCCCTGCCAAGTTGGGAAGCAGTTGAAAATAAAAGTGTTAAAGGAGCTGAACAGGAAGTGAGAATAGCTGGTGCAAGAAGAGCTGGTGGCTCCTGGGATGAATGCCACTGAGCCATTTGTAAAGTGCTACTTTGACATCCCCCATGGAATTATTGCTTCTCCAAGGGAGGAGCAGGGGAAGGAACAGGAATATGGAAACGGGTATGGTACGGTATTGCTTTGCTCATTGCTCAGGCTGATGGTCAAATGGAGCCAGGGGTTAGCAGCACCAAAGATTACCAGGCAGCTCCAGAAGATTCAGTGAGACCATGAGATATAGAGACACTCACCCTCCCAGCCAGCTGTCCCCATGGCCCAAGGTAATGTAGATGAGGCCCACCCCCACATCGTGTTCACATTTCTTAAATTTCACAAGCAATATTTTGGAGCACTGGGGGTTAGGCCTGAAGAAATGAGGATGGGCTGGGGCAGAGGGAGCAAGCCTGCTCTGCAGAACCAAAGGACAAGCTTGCTTAGAAAAAGACAAATCAAATCATGGCTTAGCAAAAGAGGAGGAGGAGAGTGTAACTCTTCCAGCTGCTGCCTGACTTGGAGCTCTAGGGAGGTGAGGAAAGGAGGCAGAACAGAAAGGGCTCTTCTATCACTGAGGGCCCTCAAGCACCCATACCTAGAAGCAAACAGCAGCACCCCCTCAAAGGGGAACCAATAGCCCTGACTACTTTGTTCCCCAAAAGTACCATCCTGATGGAGAAAAGCCTCCCTTGGGGGAGCACACTCTCACTTCAGTGACTGAGCTCAGAAATGGGTAGCCAGCTCGTAGCAGGGGAGTGAGTATCCTCTCTCAGTAGGCCTCTGAGCATCAGCCAGGCCACCCAGCATACAAATATAACTCAGGGGATGGGACCTGGGTTCCTCCTTTACCCCTTCACCTTAAGTGGGATGGGCGGAAAAAAAAATGCTAAACCACAGTGTCCCCCAAAAGGAGTCTTTGCCTCAGTGGCTCCTGGAACTGGCAGGGTCCAGCTGATTCAGCTCTGACTGGTCCAGGAGTTCAAAATCATCCCCCTCAGCATCAGTGTCCAGGTCTGAACTGGGGGCCTGGAGTAAGCCTCTTGTTGCTCTCCGGGGAGGTGGGCCAGAAGGGCCTGGCTGGGAGGCCCCTGCCAGGGCCAGCTGGATCATGCCCTGGGAGACCAGGTTGGCAAGGTTGCTGGTGAGGTTGGATCCTGCAGGCAGGGCACCAAGCAGGAGCTCTGGCAGTGCAGCCTCCTCCCGGTTGGCAAGCGGTACCTGGGGCTCCTCAGCCCCTGGTGGGGAACGGTACATCAAGCTGGGCATCCCAATGCTGGTATCGTCCTCATCATCCAGGCCAGCAGGATCCACGTTAATGGAAGGGAAGTCTGGAAGGTCTCTGGCAAAGGATTCCTCTGGATCACTGTGACCATCTAGGTCTGGGAGAATAGAGGGGTGTCTGAGACATGGCAACTGCCTGGCCCTCCTGTGCCCCAGCCCCATAAAGTCAGCCCCATGTAACCAGTTTTTCACCCTGGATTTATGAGGGTGAAGCAAAACCCGTGGGCCTGCCAGCTTTCCCCCTCCACTTAGAGATTGCTGCGATCTCTACTGGCCAGAGAACTCCCTGTCTTTTCCTCCACCATGCCCCCAGTGAGCCTAGAACTGAGGTTACTAAGGCACAGGTAAAATCCTTTCCTTGAGGATTTCAAGGCGAGCAGAGTGCCATCCTGGCTGTAGCCATTTCCCTAAGGCTGCTCTGCCACCTGATCCACGGCTCAAAAAACAGGAGAGGAGGGGAGCTGGCGTGGTGGTGCAGCGGTTAAGTTTGCACATTCTGCTTCTCGGCAGTCCGGGGGGTTCGCCAGTTCGGATCCCAGGTGCGGACATGGCACTGCTCGGCACGCCATGCTGTGGTAGGCGTCCCACATATAAAGTAGAGGAAGATGGGTACGGATGTTAACTCAGGGCCAGCCTTCCTCAGCAAAAAGAGGAGGACTGGCAGTAGTTAGCTCAGGGCTAATCTTCCTCAAAAAAAAGAGAAAAAACAGGAGAGGGGCAGAATCCCCTCTGCCTGGGGAAGCTGAGAGGCAACAGTCAGAGCCATAACTCAAGTCCAAGGTTCCCCTCACCTTCAGAGCCTTCTGTTAGAGGTGTTTGGCCCCGTGAAAGATTGAATGTGCCATTGTCTGTACAGGAGACCTCAGCATCCGAGTGCTCAGAGTCTGTGATGGCCAATTCCCTGGCAACAGTAGAATCATCCAGCTTAGGAAAAGAAAAGACCAACAAGTCTGAAGAGATGATGCCATTAGGAATAGGTGCTATTCCCCATTTACAGCTTTACTAATTAGCAGGCCCTAAAGGCTACCCTAAGGCCATCAGCGGAACCAGGCATGGATGAGGACTTTGTCAAAATCTTGACCCCTTTTAGGCTGCTCCCCTAAGGAAAACACTCTTATTCATCCATCTTGAGCACAGGAAGGAAGAAGTCTTCGGAGTTGACCAGCCACTTACTCTTAAACAAATAATTAATGGAGAGTATACTTTCACAGGTGGCCAGGAGGACACACACATGGCCCGACCTAAGGTGGGCTGGGCTGTTTACAAGATGATCACACCAGTTCCAGAAGTTCTGCCATGATGGTAGGGGTTAAAAGGAGACATGCAAGAAAGTGTGCTGATCACCAGGCTCAAATTGAAATCTAGGTACAAAGTCCCAATATGACACTGGCTTCTCTCCTTGCTGCTCTGGTGGGGTAAGAGGGTGAGGCTTTAGAGAGCCCACAGTGAACTTGAAAACCTGGTTACTGCTTAAATGTGAGGTGCCAGATGGTTAAAAGGGAGCTAAAGAAAACTGGCCAGTGGTGCAGTTCCACAACCAAGATACCTGAGGACAGAAGGCAGCAAGCTCCTCTTCGCTGTCGCTGTGGTTGTCCATTGCACGTTCTGGGTGTAGGGCTCTGCGGCGCACTATGTGGAAAGAGCAGAAGGCCTTGATGCCTTCCCTTAAGGGAACTCCCCACCCGCTTTGGACTTCAAAGGCATAAGATCAGAACATAAGAGACCGAACCCCTCTGAATATGGCCCTAAGCCTACATAACAATGCCTGAGGCAGGGTTGCTGAGCCTAAGTGGCAAGGTAAGCTGGTAACACAGGAGAGAAAAATTTCTTCCAACATCCCTCCCTCCACCAGCCCCCCAACATTTTTTTTCTGGTCATATGATCAACTACCAGGCTTGTCAACAACTCCCAGGATCAGCTAGGGGCAGACCGGATGTCAATGTGGAAAGTGGACACTATCAAAGAGAGGGCAAAGGGAGATGGCCCCACCTTGGTTAAATCAGACTCTTAAGGACTGATACTATTCAACCGGCTGCCCCAGGGGAGGCTGGGCCTTAGTGACAAATGCAGGACTCTTTGCAGGCCATGGCTTAAGCAAACACCCAACCCAATCAGACCACAGAAGAGAGGAAAAAGTTCCCACGAGTGTTATTCGTGTGTTGGAGGATCTCGGGCTAGTAAGCATCTGGCTTCTGAGGCAGCGGTTTTGAATTCCCTTTGGAAGGCAGCTTTCAGTAGAGAAAGACGTCTGGCTTAACAGTCTAAAAGACCTGCTCTGTCACTTACTGGCTGTGAGCTTCAATTTCCTCAACTGGAAAAGGAAGACAATAGCCCCCTCTTCTCAAGGTTGTTGTAAGGGTTAAATAAGATGATGTATGCAAGCAGCCAGCACAGTGCTTGGACACATGGACAGTGCTTCATAAAAAGCAGCAAACACTAGGGATGTATCTTCACTGTCTTTTGTTCAACTTGGGAGAACTTTTCTCAGATTTGTTTAAAATGGGAGTGTCTAGAATTCCAAATGGAAACTCTGGTAAGCCTGCATAGATTTCCCTGGAATAGAATATCACTTTTACCTACTACCTCCTACACACCAACCAGCCCCCTACTTCTCCCACTTTCAAGGACCTACCCATTTTGTCAGACCTACAGGCTTCTCATTCTCTTCCCCAAATTGCCCAAGTGGAAGGAAGCCTCCCCTTGACACTTACATTGTCTCTCTCTCTGCTTGGACATCATGTAGCCACGGACACTGAAATCCAGCCGCTGCAGAGCTGGCTTCAGTCGTACATATGCTCGATCCCACAGTCGGTGGTACACAGCCAGGGGCCACATCATGACAGTGACAACTGAGGAATGGGAATAGTGGCAAATTGGAAAAGGGGCTGCAGGAAACAATCCTAACTGTCCCTCTGCTATTATGTCCTTAGGGCCTGGACACTTAGTGAGGAACAGTTCTGTTTCATTCTGCTGGTCATCTTCACTAATCTCCCCTACTACCTGAGGGGGTTTTGGAGGGCAGAGACTTCTACAGCCACCTACAGGGATGTGCACAGCAGAGTGTGCTGCTGATATACTGAGGGAAGAACCAGCAGTGTAGTACCTTGCATATGGGTGTCACTGAGCCATATACAAGGCCAAACGGTAACAAGGCCTCAGAAACCACACAACAAATCATGTGAGTTTCTGATACATAATGGCCACAGCCATAACTACTCAGTACTTCCAGCCCCAAGCAAGCAGAGTTTATGCCAAGAGGAACTAACTAACTTTACAAAACTAGGCTCCAGGGTGAAAGAAAGTGATCCAGGGTACACAGAACCCAGCAGAGGATCCTCTAGGAGTTATGTTCTTGTTATACAACACACTAACTCTAAGTTCCCTCCGTAAATAGGGACAGTCAGTCCTTTATGGTGGTAATACAATATATGTTAGTGGGCCCTCATCAGTTTCTAAAGCTGACACTATAAGAAAAGGACTTTATAAGTGGAGAGCCTGCTACACGTAAGAAGAAAGATATTTTCAAGATACTAAACAAGTCATGAAAATATAAAAAGGTCATTTCCTAGAGAATTGAAATATAAAAGTCCTCTCCCTAGACCCAGAGTTAGCTGTGGCTGGAAAAGCTACAAGTAGGGTAAACTCATCGAAGAACTTATATACCATACTTACGCATTAAGTAGGACAGCAGGAGCCCAGGGATGTAGCGGCCCAAGACGGCCAAAAAGGTCAATATCCCACAGCTTAGCAAGCAGAACTGGGGGAGTCAGGAAATAGTATTAAGTTTCTGGTACATGGCAGGGGACTAGGGTAGGGACAGAGGGTAAGATGGAGACGTGATTGAAATGATTCTTTATGACCTATCAGTAAAGCATGGACATGTCAGAATGACAAATGTACCTAGCCACTGTCACATCCAGTGGTGACTCTGGTAGGAAAAGGTGGATGTCCACTTCTATTCAAACTCCTGTTACATGGCCAAGCCCAGAGGGCTGCACCTTTCATGCTGGGAAATTGGTTTGAATAGGACTTAGCCAAAAATTCTCTCTGAAAGCAAGTGGTGGTGGTGGTTTTTTTTAGTCAAAGTAAAAAAATAATAAATAAAAAACCCCAACAACCTATCACATATTTAATATGACACAGAATGCACACAAGCAAGCTTTCTTTCCCATGCTGGGGCAGGAAGATGGCCTAATCTAAGTGGCAAGCACTCAAAGGAGGGGTCCTCAAGCGCTTGCCTTAGTCCTAGCGGCTGGTCAGAAGCCCCTTCCTACAACTTCCCTTTGTCTCTACAAACATCATGGTCTTTCCTTTCCTGAATGAGGATATGTAATAAAAGGGCTGTTTCAGTTTAGCATAAACTTAACTGAGAAGCCAGAAATGAAAGTGAGAAAGGGAAGATTCTTACCTTGCCCGGGTTTTGCTTTTTGAAAAGCAAAAGATTCCTTATGAAAATGGTCCCACTAACCCAGACTTCAGCTATGTGGTGGCAGAGCTCGGGCACGCTGAGCAACTGAGGGTGCACAAAGCCCCAGCTAAGGGAGAGAGAAGTGGGAGCTGTGAAAGGAGGGTGTTGAGGGTCCCCCCCATCTTGCTACGCAGGCAATCAATCGTTCTGGGTTCCAAAAGGGTCTGGGGAGTGGCTTGTCCTAGGTGCTCTGGAGGTGAAGCATGACTTTCTTCTTGGCTCACCAGGTTGAAACTTGAATTTAGCGACTAGGAGGGCAAACTTGTTCTGACAACTCCACCCTATATGCAAGCAGCCCCATCCACGTGTGTAAACCTGCCACCAGCTCTAAGGCCCTTTGTGCTTAGAAACATCTTCCGTGCACTCAGACCATTGCAATTCACTGTGATTGCAATCCACGGATGAAAGTAGTCTGACACCACTGCTGCTGAGAGGGAGGCAACACTGGATGTGCCCCTCAGAGAAAAAATAAATAAAACAAAACCAAAATAAACCACAGCAGAGAAAATTCCTTGGATCAAACATATGGGATGAATGAACCGAGAAATGAAAGCAGGAGCTGTGACACACAAGAAGAATCTTTGGCTTGCTGCTGCCAGGAACCAATGTGTTTTCTGACCAGGAACTTTAAATAGCCAGAGGTCACAGAAAACACTAAATGACCTGGTATAAAAGCCAGGAGACAAAGGAAGTAACTTGCCTCTAAGTTTTCACACTAGGGCTGAATAAGGCAGCTAATTCCCTGGCATGTCAGGTTATGGGGCACTGTAATGCTTCTTTTTCATAAACTTCTCTTGTAAATATCAGAGGACACTAGCCATCTCAACACACTGCTGCCTGAACTTTAGGATTTGTTAAAATGATTATTTGGAACTGACTAGGTTCTCGGCTTATGCTTTGTGTCCAGAACATGGGGTTAACAACATGTAACCAGAATATTACAACAAGAGAATCAATCAGAGCAACAAAAAGGGATTTAATTAGTGTTCCATACCTCTCATTGTCTAATGCGTCGGCTCTTGGCACTACAATATTAAAACAAACACCAGCATTAGTTGGTAGGGAAAACTAAACATGAAAATGTTAGGCTGTTGGTCTGACAGCTCAAGTTTTAATAGGCTTGGGGAAAAGAAAACATAATAGCCAATAAAAAGGAGACGCCATGTTATACTGCCAGAGTTAGGGAACTGCAGACAAGGGAATGATGGCTGTTGCCTGCTCATTTTTCCAGCAGAGGTTGGGGGAAGGATCCAAATGGAGCATTAGGGTCCCTTCTAATTACTACAACTGAGAGCCAAGGTGCACACAAAAAATGGTCCATCCCACCCCTGAAGTGTGTCTGAGTTGCACCTACACATCAATATGTACCAGGTTACCAAGGCATGTCATAACTACACAACCCTAGAAATCTGCCTATTCTCTTTAAAAAGAGACCCATTAACTACAAGGAATGATGAAAGTCTTTTGATATTCACTAGCCATAAGACAGGTGTATGAACTAAATGATTCCTTCAAGTCTTTGCAAAATAGGATGGGAATGTATTTAAAATCTGTATACTCTGATTTGAATATCCTGCCAACACTTCAAAATTAACATGTCCAAAACGTACATCAATTTTCCTTGCTCTCACTCCCCACCCAAACCGACGCCTGTGCCTGACATTGCCTGTATCTCCTAACTGTAATGCCATCTCTTACTCTCCTAGCTTTGAAATCCCAGAGTTGGCCTTTATCCCTTACTCTTCTAACCCCCTACATATCAGTCTTGAAGTGTCTTCCTTCTCCACAGCCCTCTAGGCCATCCATCATTTGTTTCCACCAACACCTCTCTAACTACTTCTCACACAGATACTGCCCTGGGCTCCTGTCAGGTCTCCCCCTTTCCTTTTTTTCTCCTTCCTTGTCATCTGTAAAATGCTATCAAATTAATCTTTTTTAAAGATTTTTTTTTTCTTTTTTCTCCCCAAAGCCCCCCAGTACATAGTTGTATATTCTTCGTTGTGGGTCCTTCTAGTTGTGGCACGTGGGACGCTGCCTCAGCGTGGTTTGATGAGCAGTGCCATGTCTGCACCCAGGATTTGAACCAACGAAACACTGGGCCACCTGCAGTGGAGCGTGCGAACTTAACCACTCAGCCACGGGGCCAGCCCCTATCAAATTAATCTTTAATATCATCTCAGCATGTAGCTCTAATAAATAATCTTCAATGACCACCCATCACCTACAGTTTAAAGTCTAAATTTCTAAGCCTAACTTTAAAGCCTTATAAAATCTAATCCCAACATACTTTAAATCTTATTTCCTACCACTCCTTTTAATGACCTCTTCATTCCCAAGAAAATGATCAATTCCTTGGTCTCAGAAGATGCTCTGCAGTTTCTGGTTCCTCAGACTAATCAAGATACTGGCCCCTCTAGAAACATACTTTTCTCTCCACCTGTCCAAATCTTTTGCTTTGTTCAAGGCTTGAGCTTGGGCTGAAATACATGACAAACATACTGATAACATACTGATCACATACTGCACCGTGACATCTCCAGTACTGTTCCATAACTGACATTTAACTTTTCTTATGCTTAAGTATGTATAATCTTTGAGAAGAGGAACCGTATCTTAGAGTACTTTATCTGAGTCATAATGCCTAGCTTAGTGCTTTGCAGATAAACAATTTAAAAGAAATTCCTAAGTGGCAAATTGATACCGCCTCTGAAAAGATGTAGCATCCAATGAGAATTACTTTTAAAAACCTAAGGACTACTTACTCCTCAGGCCAGCTACGAGGGTAAGAACATCTCAGGGGGTCGATACAGATTTCCTGAGCTTAGTAACAATGGGAAGGGCGGAACTACAGATGGAGTGCTAACTCTTCAAGTGTCTCCTAAAGCAAATAATTCAGACATCAAAAGACAGTCCCAGTTCCACATACTTCCTCATAAACTCCCAAAACTAAAGGTAAAAATTCTAGGAAAGACCATT
Source organism: Equus caballus (assembly GCF_041296265.1). Lineage (NCBI taxonomy): Eukaryota > Metazoa > Chordata > Mammalia > Perissodactyla > Equidae > Equus > Equus caballus. The sequence continues at coordinate 20,460,769 of NC_091694.1, read as the reverse complement.
TCCTGTTCAGATTGTTCTGAATACTACCAAACTCACCTTTTATTTCAGGCCAGATTTTGTTCTTCCATTGATCTATACACACAACGATCATTGAGCTGAACGCAAGTAAAAACACAAGACGAAGGGATGTCAGTGCAAAGAACCTATAGAGAAGGAAAACAGAAGAAAGATCATTATCCAATTAAGCTAATTTCAGCAAAGACCATATGCATACTACAGGTTCTGTAGTATACAGACTTAAGTCCTAATTACATACCTTGGGAAAGTCACTTAAACTTTCTGAACTTCAGTTATTTTACCTACGGGGCAGAGAGAAGAATCTGCTTCTGTAAAGGCAGAGGACTAAACCAAATAAACTCTTAAAGCCTCTTTCAACTTTCAACTCTGTGATTCCATTAATTTCAGGGAGAAATTCAAGTTTGATAAGTTGTTATGATGAAAGCAAATATTTTTCTGCCAAGTTAGACCCTAGTGTAGGGCTACAAACTGATAGAGATGCACTAAGGAGCATTTAATTCAATCGTTGGACAGATGAAGGAACTGTGGCCTAAAAAAGTAAAATGACTTGGTCAAGGTCACATAGAAAGTTAGCACTGAAGCTACGTCTAGAAGCCAGTACTTCAGAATTAACACCAATGCTTCTTAAACTCTTCCAAAAAATTCAAGAGGGAACACTTCTTGATTCACTTTATGACACCGGCATTATTCTAACACTGAAGCCAGGTAAAGACACAAAGAAAACTACAGACCAATATCCCTTATGAATATAGATGCAAAAATCCTCAATAAAATACGAGCAAACTGAATTCAGCAACAGATTAAAAGGATTATACACCATGACCATTCTTCGGATTTATTCCAGGAACGCAAGGGTGGTTCAACATACAAAAATCAATAAATGTAATGTATCATATTAATAAAATGAAGGAAAAGCTAGTTACTGGAAAGAGTCAACCATAGATAGATATTTACGCACAATCTGGAAAATCTGAACAGAAAGCATATCTGAAGATATGGAACTATTGTTAATTTTTTTAGGTGTGATAATGTTATAGAAGTTATGTTTTTAAAGAGTCTCTCTTTTAGAAATACATACTAAAATATATAGGAATAAAATGATATGAAGTCTAAGATTTGTGTCAAAATAATACAGTTTGACAAGGGAAAGAGTATGAAAGATGATGAAATAAGACTGACCATGAGCTGATAATTGCTGAAGCTGGGTGATGAGTACATGGGATTCTTCATTTATACTATTCTACCTCTGTACATATTTAAATTCTTTCACAATAAAATGTTATAAAACAAAAAACTAGTTCTTCTAAGTGTTCATATTACACCACCCTAAAGCCCCTAAGGCAGTGCCTTGCAGAGTGTCTGTAGTCCAGAGCTGGCCCACAAGCTCATTTTACCAGTCTGTGGAGAAGTAAGTATAGAAATTGAAAGTAAGCATTTAGAAATTTTTACAGCAATCTGACCAAGTAATTTTTAATATAAGGATACATTTAGGCTTGCATATTCTACATCTTTAAATTTATTTTTATTTTTTTAAATGCCCCCAAGGGGGTGCACCGTTCCTGGAGGTACTGCAATACCAGGTCGATGCGCAGAGTGGACGGAGCAAGCTCCTATTCCATCTCCCTGCTCCAAAAATCCAGTTAATATATTGTCCTCGGATAGAAGACATATCAGATATTAAACGGGTAAGAACAGATACCACATTTGATCTTAGCCAAAAGGCCGAGAAGCAATACTATGCCTTTTAAAACTTATTTTTTCTAGTAATGCATTTATATTGTATTTTATAAAAGTATTGATTTGCAACAGATTGGGGAAAACAACACTAGTCCTCACCACAGATGGTTTGAGAAACACTGTTCTAAGATCTAGAGGGAAGCTGAATGCGTTAACCAGAGAGGTGGTTCCAGAGGGCAGTAAGGCATGGCTTCTAAAGTTAGATTGGCTTGAGTTTGATTCTCTGAACAGCCACTTTTAGTCACGTGACCTTCAATAAATTAGCTTAACCTCTTCAAGCCTGTTTCCTCATCTTTAAGTGATGTTAACAATAACAAATCTTGCAAGATTGTTTGTAGGTATTAGAAACAACGCATAATCACCTATAAAAATATCACACTTGATCTTGCTAAAGAGACAAGAAGAAAATACAAGGCACCTAATACATGCCTAACACATAGTTCTATTCAAGTTTACAATGTGGAAGTGTTACTAGCTATTATCACAGCAACTGATCAAATAAGGGTAGGGATGGGCCGGCCCAGTGGTGTAGTGGTTCAGTTAGTGCACTCTACTTCAGTGGCCTGAGGTTCGTGAGTTTGGATCCCAGGCATGGACCTACACACTGCTCATCAAGCCATGCTGTGGCAGCATCCCACACGGAAGATTGGCACAGATGTTAGCTCAGGGACAATCTTCCTCACCAAGAAATGGATAAATACATAAATAAATGAAATATATAATTAAAAAAAAAAACAAGGGTAAGGATGATCAAGGGTTGGTTATAAATGATCTCTTCTCAACACATGACCTAATGATTTGACATAATCACAGAATAATACTAAGAGTATAATCCTTATCATATTAAAAAAAAAAAGCTTTATCTCTGTGTATGTACGAATACATATACACACACAGGGATTGGCAGAGGAACTTTAGTTTCTGTCTCTAGACATTTTTGTACTTTGTTTTTAATAAACATGAATCCATATTATAAATTTTAAAAACTATACAAACAATGAGGAATGGAAGTAAACAAGAACGTAGAAATCCAGTCCAATGACAACCTATTTCAAGTTTTCCACTCTACCACTTAAAGGATACTGTAATTATATATGAGATTAAAGAGTGAAAGCAGTTTAACAGAATCAGCCTCTAGAGCTGTCCCAGGCCATTAATCTTCTCTCCAAAGTCAGTTCATCACGCCCCAAAACAAGCAAATTTAACAAGGCCAAGGATAAGGACTCCAGAGCTTCTTGCTCCCAAGTGCTGCTGCTTCCATGTCCCAGCAGCAGGATGTGGCACGACTGCTGCTTTCTCCAGAGCACTTGAAAGGGCTCTCTGGGGAGGCAATCCAGACTGTCTGCAATCTCCACTTCCCAGATCATGAATACTCACACAAAGAGTAACCAGGGTAAGGAAAGGATATTAACCTCTCCTAAGAAAGGTCAGCTTTTTAAAGATGATGGCAATAAAAATACTGTTTCTCCAAGACCTGGACTATTTTAGTAGCCTGTTATAGCCCCCAACTATGCTACAACTCAATTTAATGAACACTTATTGATTGCCTATTATATGCCTAGGCCTTGTAGTAAGCAAACCAGTTACCAAAAAAAGACATGGACCTTACTCTCAAGTGTATTTACATGTCTGCATGTGTTTTCAATATAACATGACAAGGTAATGATAACAAAGAAAAGGACATCTAAGCTGGGATTTGAAAAATAAATAGTGAGAAAACAGGGCAAAAAAAAGCAGGCTGTGAGGAAGGAGAGGACATTCAGATAGGGAGAACAGTCAGCTGCCATGATATATTCAAGGAACTGACAAGTAGCTTGACAGAACTGAACCATAAAAAACAGAGGGAGGCGATGAGCATGGGGAGAGAGGCAGGAGTCAGACCATGAAGAGCCTTTTATGACAAAGAGTACTTGTTTTATCCCGCAGATGAAGGTGAACCAGTAACGAGTTTTACAAAGAGTGTATTTTCTTGGGGCTGGCCCAGTGGCGCAGCGGTTAAGTTCACACGTTCGGCTTTGGTGGCCCAGGGTTCACTGGTTCGGATCCCAGGTGCGGACATGGCACCGACTGGCAAGTCATGCTGTGGCAGGTGTCCCACATATAAAGCAGAGGAAGATGAGCGTGGATGTTAGTTCAGGGCCAGTTTTCCTCAGCAAAAAGAGGAGGATTGGCAGCAGTAATCTTCTTCTTCAAAAGAATTTTTTTTTTAAAAAAGTGTATTTTCTGGGTCATGAAGGCTAAAACAGTGAGTACCTTCTTGAACAAGATTAATCCTGGTCCATAAATCAATTTTAAGACCAGATTTAACCTTTTCTTGAACAGGCCAATGCAGGAAGTTGAAGAAGTTCCTGCAGAGGAAGAAGAGTTTTTCTGTGTGGTATAAAATAATATTTCTTGAGGGGCTGGGCTGGTGGCATAGCAAAGTTCATGTGCTCCTCTTTGGCAGCCTGGGGTTTGCAGGTCCAGATTCTGGGTGCAGACCTACATACTGGTCATCAAGCCATGCTGTGGTGGTGTCTCACATACAAAAAACAGAGGAAGACTGGCACTGATGTTAGCTCAGGGACAATCGTCCTCAAGCAAAAAGAGGAAGATTGGCAATAGATGTTAGCTCAGGGCCAATCTTCCACACCAAAAAATATATATATTTCTTGGGGAAATAGCTTCTTTCATATAGACAAAAACTTAACTAATGAAAAGATCACTTCAAACCACTAGAGTTGACCCCTCCAAGGTAACTAGACAATTAATATCAGTGTTCTCTTAGGGGTCTATCAAATATATAAGAATATCGATAAGTGTGTGCTCCTTTCGTTCCAGGCCTTAATACTAAATTCCTGAACAAAAAGAGAATATCAATCTCAGATCGAAGTGTTTGGGATATACTGGGGTCACACTATGCTTGTCATTTTATGGAGGTCACCTGGAAACCCACCTGTAAAAAAACTCTGCAACTATGTGCAAGAACAAGACATAATTGAAGATAAAGTATTTTTGAGATTGGGATAGGTAAGGGGTGGGAGAAAAATAAGGCAGGATTTCTCTGGATTAATTTAGTCCTGCAATGTCTATTCATGCAGGCCCAAAAAATCACATGAAGCTGTAACAGTGTACAAGTTTGATGAGACAACATGCAAAACATTTTTCAGCAACTATAGTCAGCATGAGAACTTCCCAACTTAGCAAAAACAACAGAAAATGCAGTCAACTCTGGATATTCCCATGTGAATTATTCAATTTGGGGACTGCCCATAGCCTATTACTTCTTCTACCCATTGTGGGCTCATGATCAATTTTTTCTCAATTATCTTTTTTTTTTTTCCCTAAAGGTAAGCATGTTTATTTGGAGAAAGTTTAGAAAACATATGTAATAATTAAAAAAGAAAATAAAAATGAAATTAGTACACCATCTATGAAACAGTCTTGCCAAAAAAAAATAAATTTTTTGAACCAGAATCTGATCAAGCCTCTAGATCCAACTACCAATTTACAGGAAATACAGAGCACCAGGGAATGTATTAAGCCATGGGGATGAAATCAGCAAAATCCAGTGTGTAGGACATTTTACAGGACAAACTGATTTCTTCAACAAATAAACTGCAAAGAGAAAAAAAGATTAAAAGGGAACCAAAAGAGTAAAAGAGAAGTAAAAAAAGCAATCAGTCACAACATGTGAACTTCATTTGGATCCTAACCCAAACAATGTTTTAAAAACACAAAATGACATTTACGAGAAAACTGGAAATTTGAACATTAACTGGAATCATTAGTTTTTTACATGTGATAATGATAGTGTATTTTCTTAAGTCTTTATTTTTCAGAGACACACACTGATAAACTTACAGATTAAATGATATGACATCTGGGATTGCCTCAACACGATAAAGGATGAGATGGAAAAGAATTGGGGTACAGAAGACACAAAACTGGCCATGAATTGACAATCTTTAAAGCTGAGTATATGGTAGTACACAATATTATTTTGTCTATTTATCTGTTTTAAATTTTCCATAATAAAAAGTTTAAAAAATGACCCATTATTCATATACATACCCCAAAGTGTATACAGAAGTTATTCTCTTCATTAAAAAAATATCCACATACAAAAACTCCATGGAAGTATATGGCATACCTGGCTTAAAAACCTCCTTCTTCATTTAAGAATACATAAATGCCTTCCTGTATCACCAGAAAAGCATCAAAAACGAAAAATGATTCCATCATACATATATACAGTTAGTCTTTTACATCTTTCCCTAACTGAACTAAGACGTTTCCAACTTTTGATGTAATAAAGCTGAACCATGTATCACTGAGCATAAATTTTTGTCCGTACTTATGATTAATTATTTTAGGTGGAATTATTGAGTCAAAGGGCATTAACTTTTCTTTTGTAACAGCATTATGGAGATACAGTTTGCATACCATAAAATTCACCCTTTTAAATTATCTAATTCAATGGCTTTTAGTATATTCAGAGTTGTGCAACTAACACCATTATTTAATTTAGAAATTTTTCATTATCCCAAAGGGAAACCCATACCCATTAGCAATCACTCCCCATTTTCCCCTGCACCTGAAAAGGTATTAACTTTTTAAGCATCTTAATACATGTTACGAAATTACTTTCCAGAAAGGCTGCTGAATTTATATTCCTATCAACCATATGCCAGTTTTTCCTTATTTTCCCTAGAATTAAAATACTACCATTTAAAAAAACCTAATAAGCAGAAATCAGTAACTCATTACCATTTATATTAGAATTTTTTATTACTGATGAGAGCGAAATTTTATATATCCACTGATTTATTATTTTTTGGTTTCGTCCTTTTGTAAACTGTCCATCCCCTTTATTAGTGGCTAAAATCCAATTAATTATCAGTCTAAATAAAATATTCCTTGGAAAAACACTCTGGTGTCCAGAAAAATCATGAGAAATTCGAAAACTAAACAATTTTTTGGAGGCTGACTATACCATGAATCCTCATTAACAGCATGGGTAAATTAGAATGTGCTATGAAGTTTACACTGTCATAAACAAAACAAAGATCACATGTCTATTTTCAAAGCAGATACTGTTTCCGGGTTCCTTCGTTATTGCAGAGTAAGCTTGTCTCAGTGGTACTTCAGAACAAAGCACCCCATCCTACAGGGACAGAAAGCCCATTATTGTATTGAACTTGTGGCTGTCTGGTTAATGAGCCAGTCACTGGTAAATTAGAATGAAAAAAAACCCAACCTATCTCATATAGTTATAGTTGTTGCTTGCACAAAACCAGAAGTGAAACCAGCTAGCTGCTAATGACCTACCTTATGTTAACGGACAGAAAGCATCCAACCTTACAGTTAGGATAGACAAAAACTGTTTGCAAAAGAGAGGCAAAAAAAGTAAGCCAAGGCATCCTTTACCTTGATCCTTTGTCTTGATTCATTGCCAAGAGTCGTCTTGGCTACCAAAAGCAACAAGAACTCTCCAAAGACCATGATCAGAAACACCTGCTCAACAGATTGCATCTGAGATTTGATGTGTAGATTTTTTTCACAGAACACTACATCTCTACCTAAATGGGCCCTCCCCCTTCCTTTTCCTGTTCCTCACTGTTGTTTTTTACTCAAATTCTAACCTTTTAAATCAGAATTGTTGTATACCTTTAATCACTTCTCGGGTCATTTTTTTTATTTGGGGGGATTTTTGCGGCTAAGAGGGAAAACACCTTGTTTTTTTCAATCGTGAAAACAAGAAATTCCATAACATCCCCTAGAATATAGTATGGTTAACTCAGACTAGTGACCGTAAAAGCAGATCCCAAAAGAGACCTCAACAGGGAATCAGTTTGTGGATTGCTCTAAGTCAATATCCCTACTTTAAAGATCATCTAGAATCACAGAGGGTTAAAAACTGGACAGGAGCTCCACAGTCATCTAGCCCTCCTTGAACCACGTGCTCTTGGAAGCAGGACGGGCCTGGAGTTCACACACATTTCCAGGGCTACTTTCTCCTTCCCCATCTCCTATGTATGAGTCAAACCAAAAAGTTACTCAAACCGGTTCGTTTCTGATCCTGTCAGGATACACTCTTGCTGACTCAGCTATTCTTCCCCAAATCACTCATTTACAGGTGGTGTTGAAGCTAATGAAAATACACGCTATTGGAGAGAAAGGCCTGACATTTCTGTTATTATCCTACAGATAATAACATATCAATGACTAGAAGCAATAAAAGTTGGAAGATCTCTGATATGATCACCATAATTTCTCTGGAACCTGAAAAAAAGAGCGTGAAAACCTTGAAATACTATAGTAGCAAGGCATCTACATCTATCTTTGTCTTTTATGTTGTTGTCTTTTTAAGATGTAAGAGGGCACATTCACAGGTACAGTTGACTAAGAATATAGGACATTGAAAGTTAAGAGCTACCTACCTGAATTCTGATGATTTTTTGTACTCCTATCCAATCTTCTAATACCTCAAAATACATAAAACACCTCAGTTAATGATTTATCATTATTCAAAACAAATCATGAAAGAAAAATAAAATACTTCAGATTTGATTTCTCTCAGACCTGAGCCAATGATCTTTCCATGTTTCCCAAACGTTTACAATGTCTGAGAACTAAACACTCTTCGACATTCCTAAATGAAACATCAACACCAATATTCAATATGACGCTACTGGAATGTGAAGTCTAACTTTCATTTTGAACCTCCAACTACCTTCCAAGGAAGCCCATTTCCTAAAACAATCCCATGAACTCCAATGTCAAACTACCCTGGCCTCTGGGGCCCTAACACTATCAGTCACGCTGTACCCTTCACAGGTATGAGTCCTCTCCATAAATGGCACACCCAACTGCTCTTTCAATTGTAAGAGACATACTCTTCATTTTGCTGTCTCTCTCCCCACCTACTTCCAGTATGATGGGAATGTAACAAGAGTAACTGTGTTCTGGATACACAGCAGGCAAGCTACCAGAAAATGCCAGCGATAAAGACCAATCACAACAATGCTCCCAGAGACCCAGAGTAGGAAAAAGAGATCGGAGTGAGACTCTGAACATAGCATTTTAGTAAACTTAAGTAAACACTGTTGGGGGCCAGCAAATAAAACCTAACTGTAACATTTAAAGATGTATCTCACGCAGAGCTGCTCCTTATGTGCAGACCTCAACTCCACATTCCACTTCAAAAATCTCTCTCAAACAAGGAGCATGTGGAAAGTCCCCTCCTCAAAAATAACAACATACGTGCTACTGATCCATTTGCATTAATAAACCTTTGGTTTATCAGGATTCACTTAAATCCTGATAAAAGTTTTGTTTTGTTTTTTTTTAAGGAAGATCAGCCCTGAGCTAACTGCTGCCAATCCTCCTCTTTTTGCGGAGGAAGACTGGCCCTGAGCTAACATCCATGCCCGTCTTCCTCTCTGATAAACGTTTTTATATACCAGCCAGCCAAACTTTGATACAAACTGGTTTACTGAGAACCCACTTTTTGCTCTAGGACTACAATCCCATTGTAGGAAACGAAGTTTTGACTCCATGGTCCAGGGTTATGAGTTGGGATGGGGAGGTGGGAGGAAAGTAAGAAAAGGTCATTTTGGAAAACATTCCTGAATGAGGTGCTACAGTTAAGGGTCTCTGACAGAGGGCAACAGGAGAGAAGTAGGTAGGTACCTGGGGATCAAGGAAGAAGCACCACCAAAAACAAATGAAGAATGCTGTAGGAAAAATTCAGCATCAGGTTTGCTAAAGACTCCTGAAGAAACAAATGCCAGATACTGCTGTGACACCTTTCACCTGAGTTTCCTTCAAACTGTGAAAGGATTAACTTAATAGGTAAACATTGTGTCTTCCTGTCAATGAACTTGGAATTATTGGTTTTGCTCTAGCTCACTGAAAATCTTCTTTCAGACAAAGAATAATAAATGTTCTGGTTTTAAAACCAAGAATTTTAAGAGCAAAGCTATTTTCAGCAAAAACAATTTTTCTTGGAAACACACACTTTGTTCTGTTTCAGGCTTATCCAGGACAGTCTTATTTCATTCAGCTGTAGAAGCCCCCTGTACTTCAGCTCCCTTGGAATTTGATCAATAATACTTCCCTAGTTATGACTACATCCAAACTATGCTTGGCAGATCCTATCAAGACCCAAGTCCACTCCAGATGATGACAACTGAACGAAGCGGCAGTTCATTTTCACAGAGCATGACACATCCAGATTCTTAAAAGATATTTACAGCCCCACTTTTCCAGCTCAGGAAAACTCACACACTCTATTAGACATCCTCAATTTCCTTGCCTATAAACCGTGGCTGAGGATGCCTCGCTAATTCCTTGCAAGGAGGAGGAGGTGCAATGATAAGTGGCTTTGAAACGGGTGCAATCTCACAAATTTCCCCACTATTCTTCAAAAGCTTATAATCTTCTTCCAAGTTGCAGCTTTGGAGGCGCTTATTGACGCTCACACTTCACAAACTTTCTAGAGTGGAAGAAAGAAATACCTAACACGCTAATTGCGATCGTTAAGCCGGTTTTCTTATCCCACCTCTGGATACCTTTTCAAGACCTAACGCCTCACGCGTCTACCCCAATAATAACTACTAAAATCTAGGGACAGTCCTCAAACCACATTTGAGCAGACAAGAGAAGAGAGGCGATGGCCTTCAAGGGACACAGCTTTCCCTGGCTAACATGAGGCGCCCTCGCGCACTGCTAGCGGCTCAAGATGTAACCGGAGGCTCCCGCCTGGTGTGCGGGGCGAGGGCGCGGGAGCAGTAAAGCGGGGAAGACAACTGAAGGCCCTGGGGGCGAACTGCGGTGCCGAAGCCTGCAGGCGGGAAGGAGTGGAAGAAGGTGAGGCAAATGAGGCAGGTACAGGAAGGAGCCAGTGCAGCGAAGAAAACAGGGGAGGCGAGAGATAGAGCCCTAGAGAAACTTGACGAATCCGCGCCTCGGAAGGTTTCCGAGGGTCCAGTTCTCTCACCAGAACGCCGCGTTCAGCCCCAGGCACCACAGGGCGCTCCTGGCTGGCCGCTCCCACACCAGGGCTGCCTGCACCCGGCTCAGCAGAGGCTCGTAAGGCCCCAGCACCTCCACCAGGACCCGCTGCGCCGCCTCAACCTGCTGGTCCCGCTCCCAGGAGCCTGACATGGCGCGGCGGCCCCTGAAAGGTGGCCCCGAACTTGGGCCTGGGGCCGCGGCCACCCCCTCTGCCTCCGCCATCTCCCCCCGGCAGCCACAACATCCGGGGCCGCGGCCCGACAGTCACAATAACACCAACTGCGCAGATGCGCGATTCGGCGGGGGAGGCCGCCTGCCTCCGCAGCGCGCCTGCGCACAGACTCTAACTCGAGTCCATCCAGAGAGAACGCTGCGTCAAAACACGTCTCGCGCCTGATCTGGAGCCGCGCACGCGCAGCCTGCATGACTGAAGCCAAAGGAATAAGGAAGTGTCGTCGCCAGCACTTAGTTCTCATTGGAGCAGAGAAAGTTCGTGGGCGGAGCGAGTTGTTTGGCGCCTGCGTCGTGCGGCGAGCGAGCTGGTGAGCGGCGGCTTTGCTGGCGGGAGCGGCTGCGACGCTGGTGCGTGAGGAGCGATGCCGAGGGAAATCATCACCCTACAGTTGGGCCAGTGCGGCAATCAGAGTGAGCAAACCTTCGGCCCCTCTCCTAGCCGGGTTCCACAGATTCTATGGGATCTCGCTGTGGGATCCTGGACTCCACCTCCAGGACATGCCTGACCCAGTGTCCAGTTGCCCAACGCCGAGGGGCCCTCCCCTGCCCAGTCGCGAGCATACAGCCCTTTCCTCTGACACGGGAGACTCCTGAGGCTTGACTTCCTGTCCCTATACTCAGGCACTCAGTCCCCCAGCTCGTAGTTGGAACCTGCCCAGACCCAGATATTCTCTTTCTCCCCCGCCCATCTCTCCCCCACCCCGCCCAGTTGGGTTCGAGTTCTGGAAACAACTGTGCGCCGAGCATGGTATCAGCCCCGAGGGCATCGTGGAGGAGTTTGCCACCGAGGGCACTGACCGCAAGGACGTCTTTTTCTACCAGGTGCCCCCAGCGAATTGGCCAGGGGTCCTAAAGGGAAGGGCAGCGGCCTGGTACTGGGAAACCTGCTGGGCAGAGAAAGCAGGGCAGCTGGCTTGAGGAGGGAGGGCACGCAGGAGCCAGAGTTGGGAGGACGGAGGCCTTGGCCTTAGCTGATTTGGCCCCCTCCTGGACTCCCCTTGACAGGCAGACGATGAGCACTACATCCCCAGGGCGGTGCTGCTGGACCTGGAGCCCCGGGTGATCCACTCCATCCTCAACTCCCCCTATGCCAAGCTCTACAACCCAGAGAACATCTACCTGTCGGAGCATGGAGGAGGGGCTGGCAACAACTGGGCCAGCGGATTCTCCCAGGTCATTTGCTATTCCCTGGCAGGACCCACATCTCCCTTCCTGTGTTGGGACAGGCCCTATGACTTCCCAGAGAGAGATGAAACCATATCAAGGATGTATGAGTGCTAGAGAGAGATGGCTGAAGGGAGTTCTGTTTTCTAAGTCAACTATGTAATATTGTTAAGCGACTACACCAGCTAGTGCTGTGTGCCAGGCCATAGAAGTGCTTTACATATATTAACTTACGTAAACCTCCCAACATCCCAGGAGCTGGGTACTGCAAGTCCACAGTCTCTTATCTGCCTTTCCGGAATCCCGAAAACTCTGAAACCAAAAGACAATTTATAACTCATTTAGCAGCAGTACCAAATCTCGGTAGAGACAGGCTATTTTATAATTTCTATCCAGCTTATTGTCATCACTCATACTTTTCACTGCAGAAATATTAATGTATTTGATTAGCACACTTCAGACCCCCAACTGATGTTTTACTTAGTATACATTATAGTTACCATATTACCTTTCTAGAATCTGAGATAGTTGAACTCTGAAACATAACTGGTCCTAAGAATTTGAGCTAAGGGCTGGTAGACCTGTATTATAACCTGCGTTATATAGTTGAGGGAACTGAGGTAGAGAGAGATTAAGTAACGTGCTCAGAATCACTCAGCTAAGTAGAACCAGGGCTAATATATGAACCCAGGCGGTCTGGATGTAGGGTGCTGGCCCGTAACCACGGTGCTGTACTGCTTCTCAATGCAGATAAAAAGCAGGGCCCCTGTGCTCCAAAAAAGGACTTTTAGGTGCTATAAGGAGAATTGAGGGTCAGAATCCTTGTCTCATGGTCCTGTCCCGCTCTGACCCTCCCCATGTCTGTACAGGGAGAGAAGATACATGAGGACATTTTTGACATCATAGACCGGGAGGCAGATGGCAGTGACAGTCTAGAGGTGAGTGTCTCTGGAATGGTAGTGGGAGCTGACATAGGGAAGGCTCAGCAACACCCTTTAGAAGCCTCTGTTGGGTACAAGACCCACCCATGTATGCTTTGCACTGGACATATGTCTTGCTGGAAACAAAGCAGAATCTCCTAGGCTGTATATGTTGGGAGGGAAGTGGAGGAGAGGGCTTGGGAAGATCAGAGTCCAAGAAATTGTGGGATGGTTCCAGTATGAAATCCTCACACTGGATACCTAGGTGCTGCCTGCCCCTTCCTCATGCAGGGCTTCGTGCTGTGTCACTCCATCGCTGGGGGGACAGGCTCTGGCCTGGGGTCCTACCTCTTAGAGCGGCTGAATGACAGGTAAGTCTGTTCTGAGGGGGTGGGAGGACTTGGTTTCCCAAGTGACTGGGAGGCCCTCCAGATATACCTTCCTATTCACTGGAGCAGGAAAGGGTCCTTCTGTTCCCTCCTGTAGTGAGGAAAGTCAAGATACAATGACTGAGAACCTGATCACACTCCCAGGGGTTGGAACTAGAGCCTAGAATCTGGGCTCTAGATGAAGAGACAAAGGTTCAGGGAGTATGGCCAGTTTGGAGTTGGAACCCTAGATCCTGAGATGTCTTTCTGCCCTTCCTCCTTTGAGGTTACGGACTTTCAGAAGTCAAGTCTCCCTTCTCCCTGTGGCCCCATACCAATTTCCCCATCCAGAATTACTGCTTCCAGACAGTTGCTGGGAGCCCCATGTTCACCAGGCTGCCACTCTGTTGCCCTGACCCTCTTCTCCCAACCCCCACCAGGTACCCCAAGAAGCTGGTACAGACATACTCAGTGTTTCCCAACCAGGACGAGATGAGCGATGTGGTGGTCCAGCCCTACAACTCACTGCTCACACTCAAGAGGCTGACCCAGAATGCAGACTGTGTGGTGAGTCCTGGATTCTACCATTCCCTACCCCCAACCCCCTGTCTATTTCATCATTTTCACACATTTAAAAAGTCCATTTTGAGTCCTCCTGGGCCCCAGTCCTGTGCGAGTCTCTTCTGGATGGGTCTTTCTGGCTGTGAAGCTCAAGGGAAATTAAGCTTCAGAATCCAGGCTCAGGGAGAGCTCTTGTTCTTTCTATCTCCGTAAGTCTGCCACCCTCTTCTGTCCCCCCAGGTGGTGCTGGACAACACAGCCCTGAACCGGATCGCCACAGACCGCCTGCACATCCAGAACCCCTCCTTCTCCCAGATCAACCAGCTGGTGAGCCCCCACTCCCGGACTCCTTTGGAATAGAACCCTTCCTTGCTGGGGTGCCATCTGGGGAAGGGAGGCCCCCCAGGCCAAGGCGCATGACATGGCACCCCTGTCCCCAGGTGTCCACCATCATGTCGGCCAGCACCACCACCCTGCGCTACCCTGGCTACATGAACAACGACCTCATCGGCCTCATTGCCTCGCTCATTCCCACACCGCGGCTCCACTTCCTCATGACCGGCTACACCCCCCTCACCACGGACCAGTCAGTAAGAGCAGCCCTCAGTGTGTCAGGCCAGGCTGGCCCTGGGCCCAGCAGGCCCTCAGCTGGCCTTTCTCTTCTCCCTGTGGCCCCAGGAACCGCCTTTTGCGGCCCTCAGAGGCTCTGCACTCAGGGACTGGCCAAGGCTGTAAGACTTCCTTGCTGACTTGCTCTCCCCTTCCCTCGGCCTTTGGCTCCCTGCAGGGCGTGGGCTGTACGGGGTCTGCTTCTGCTCCTGCACAGGGCCATGAGCTTGCTGAGCTGAGGAGGGCTAAGATTCCTGATCCCACAGCAGAGGCTCAGTATAGACCTGAATCGAAGGACACTCCCCAAAGAGACCATACTACCCTGAGTCTGGTGGGGAACTTGTGTTGTCTGCTTCTCTCTGGACTGTGCCCTGAGTGCTGGCCTTGCCCCTGTGGCCCACTCTCCCCTCAGGTGGCCAGCGTGAGGAAGACCACGGTCCTGGATGTCATGAGGCGGCTGCTGCAGCCCAAGAACGTGATGGTGTCCACAGGCCGAGATCGCCAGACCAACCACTGCTACATCGCCATCCTCAACATCATCCAGGGGGAGGTGGACCCCACCCAGGTAGGGGAGGCCCCTTCATTCCACCCCCGGAACCCACAGGGGCAGAGGGGAGGCTACTGTCATCGTGCCTGTGCCCTCCCCAGGTCCACAAGAGCCTGCAGAGGATCCGGGAACGGAAGTTGGCCAACTTCATCCCCTGGGGCCCAGCCAGCATCCAGGTGGCCCTGTCAAGGAAGTCTCCCTACCTGCCCTCGGCCCATCGAGTCAGTGGGCTCATGATGGCCAACCACACCAGCATCTCCTCGGTGAGTCTCACAGTTTGCACCTATTTTCCCATAATCATTTTCCTGGTTGTGCCTCACTTCTCTACGTTCCTGCTGCTCTGCTTCTGGCTTTTTACTGTGGAGACAGCCCAGCCTTGGTTTCCTGGCTCTCGGGGCCATATTGTTCCTGGAAGTTCTTTGTGACCCCTGCTTTCTGCACACCCCAAGCTCTTTGAGCGGACCTGTCGCCAGTATGACAAGCTGCGAAAGCGGGAGGCCTTCCTGGAGCAGTTCCGCAAGGAGGACATCTTCAAGGAGAACTTTGACGAGCTGGACACATCCAGGGAGATCGTGCAGCAGCTCATCGACGAGTATCATGCAGCCACACGGCCGGACTACATCTCCTGGGGCACCCAGGAGCAGTGAGTCCCCCAAGACAGGGACCCTCATCTGCCTTACTGGTTGGCCCAGGCCCTGCCTGACTGACCACTCCCTCAGAGCACAGATCAGGGACCTCACACATCTCTTTCTCATAAACACACATACACGTACTCTGTTGGCCTGGGGACGTGTTTACTTCTCCTCTTATGAGATTATTTATGTTTAATAAAGCACTGGATATAAATCAAGTCACTAATCTCTTTGAAGGCTTGGAGACCTGGGGAATGGGGATGCCTGTTCTTTCTCCATCACTCTGGCAGGGTCCTCCCCTACTTCCACATCTTCAACCTGAGCAAACAGCCTCCCCAGCTTTTCCTTTTCCTGCCTAGTTTTGGAGAACGTGGGTGCAGTTGAGCCACCTGAGAAATTCCTTGCCAGTGTAAAAAGGCCCAAAGATTTGCTCTCTATCTGACATTCTGGGTCCCAGTTCCCACCCACCCCTCCCTGTATCAGGTCACCTTTCTGCCAGTTTCACATCCACATCAGAGTGTCCTGTTAGTCATCACAGCAGCTGGCCTGCGGCTACCACCCCCACCACCAGACCCTGGGCAATAATAGAGTCAGCCCAAGTGCTTTTAATCTTGCAAGTGGGGCAGTGCCAGAGAGCCAGGCCAGGAGAGCCACTGGTCAGGCAGCAGGGGTCTAGGACAGTCAAGTCAGGAGACCAAATCCACAGCCTAGCCAAAAGTGGGCCAGTAGCAAAGGTGCCATAATTCCATTCTCAGGTGGTCTCAGTTACTTAAAGGGCCAGTGCCTTCCACTTCTGGTGGAAGATTGCAAGGAAGTAGTAAATATGTAGGGGCCTAAATCTTCAGGATCAAAAGGGCAAAGCAGGTGATCCCTGACTGTGGTGGATTGTCAGGGCCCCTCTGAGGCCCTTATACCCCACAAAGGTGAGGACTGTAGTAGCAGCAGCTAACACGCCTGCAGACACCATGCTGATACTTCACAGTATTTTGTTTAATCCTCATGACAACCCTATGAGGTAGTAGACATTATTTTTTTTTTTTTTTAAAGATTTTATTTTTTTCCTTTTTCTCCTCAAAGCCCCCGGTACATAGTTGTATATTCTTCGTTGTGGGTCCTTCTAGTTGTGGCATGTGGGACGCTGCCTCAGCGTCGTTTGATGAACAGTGCCATGTCCGCGCCCAGGATTCGAACCAACGAAACACTGGGCCGCCTGCAGCGGAGCGCGCAAACTTAACCACTTGGCCACGGGGCCAGCCCTGAGGTAGTAGACATTATTAACTCCATTTTGTAAATAAGGAAACTGAGGCCAGGAGTGGTTAATTTACCAAGTCACTCAGCTAGTAAATGGCAGAGTTGGAGTCAAACTCTGATTTGCCTGACTGGCATCCATGTTCCTAACCATTATACATCCTGCTTTTTGTGATACCTTACACAGCTGGTGTAGAATCGTCCTATCTCTGAGTCTTTTGGAGCCATTGGATGGGCCCATGGATTTGAGAGGATGTGGGACCTTGAACACCAGTGTAGATAGGGCAAGTGCAATCCCAGGGGAGGGAGATGTCAGCCTCACCTGGCTTCAGGTACACCTGCAAAGTGGTCCCATCACCCAGGTCAGGATAGCTGGGGACCTGCCTTCTTAGCCTCACCACCCCAGGCTGCCTGGGGCCAAAGTCAGAGGGTCATGCCCAGTGTATGAGACAGATTTGGGCTGGCAGAGCTCAGCATGCAGGTGAAGCCCCAGCCCTAGAAATGTCCGCGGCTCCCCACTGCTGAAGGGTACCCAGGAACTTTGGGCCAGTTAGGATTTTTTTTCCTTTTTCTCACTGTTGGCCTGGGGACACACTTTTCCTTCCATGAATCTATTTGTCTTAATAAAGCTCTGGATGTGAACAGAGTGAGCAACATACAGGCCAGGCCCTTATGAACAAAGGGGACCCTTGCAAGATTGCTGGGCAGAGAACAGACAGAAGCCAGGCCCTGGGCTGCCTGAGGAGTGGCAGGGAGGCCACAAGCCTGTCACCACCACAATCAAAGTATGAGCCTGTCAGTATCAGTTGCCAGGGTCTGCAGGAGGCTGACTCAGGAGAGCCAGCCTGGTCAGTATCAACCAACTGCTTGTCCTCCCAGTATGGAGAAAGATGACTTCAGGGAAAACCAGTGTGCAACTGGTCCCTTCTCAGCTCCACCTCTGACCCCTGCACCACTGGGGACTTTGCCTTGTTCCTTCCCCTTTATCACCCTTGCCCCTGATGACCAACCTTCTGTCACTTGGGGCATCTGTACCAGTGGCTGGTGCTGAGTGGGGGGATCATGAGCTGACAGATATGGTGGGGTTGCTATATTTGAGTGGCCAGCTGGCCTGGCTCCAGGCCACAAGTGATCCCAGGGCCCTCCTTTGCGGGATGCAGTTAGAATGTGGAGCCCCAGAAGAAGGGAACACCCAGGTAGTCCAGAGTAAACGTCTTATGTGGATAGTACTACGGTCACCACCCAGAGGGGTGAATACCCTGCACTGGTGTGCCTCCTGGGAAGGAGAACTGATCTGGAAAGATAGCTCCTTTTTCCGACTGTAATAAGCGCAAACACCTCAATGCCAGCTTCAGAGCCAGGCCCCTCCCCCAGGGCTATTTCCAGATCCCCCATCACCCCACTGCGCAGCCCCTCCCTGTTCTTGGCCAGCAACAAACTCCAAAGTGTGTCAGCTAGAGGGCAGCCAGGAGGCCAGGTGGAAAGGGCAGGAGGCCTCTGGGAAGTGGGGCAGCAGGTGGTGCTGGTGGTGAAAAATCCCTGTGGTTGGAGAGACTGCAAGCCACAGAAGTAACCGGCGTGGAGGAGAGACGAGGGCTGCTGCAGAAAAGCTAAAGAGAGCAGAATGCTCAAGCCCAGAACAGGAACCTCTTTCTGACTAAACGAATAAGAGAAAATGAGCCAATTAAAGGTAATGTTCCCAAAACAGTGCAGTGTGATGTGACCCCAGGGACCCTCGAACATGCATGAGACAGAGATCTAGTAGCAGGAAGCACATAACCAAAACCAGAGTGGTGTAAATGAATCTGAAACAGAGGGATAACTGTGGAAAGTGTACCGAGATAAGGCGAAGAAGTGACGAGCACAAGGGTGGGTGGGAGCTCATGGTAAGCCCAGACGCTGGACAGAGTCGGTGAGTCAGTCTTGTAAGCCTTATCCCTGGTCTCCATGAGTCACAAACATTCTAGATCTTCCTAGAAGTGGGCACTCTGCAGTGGAGTCAAATAAAATCCAACATACGATACACCCTCCAGTAATGCCCACCTCCCCGACTTGCTCACTTTCCACTCCCTCTTGGGTATCTTAAGCAGAGAAGGAGCCACCCTAGGAAAGTAACAGGGGCGTTTTAAAGTGACATTCTGATTTACTAATTCCATCGTTTATCAATTTTAATTTAATTCCTTAGGACCTGATGACTGCAGTGTAAATTGGTAAAATAGAGTTTCTTGTAAAGCTGCAGGTCTGTCGGTCAGGGCCTAACACCCCCATGAGACTCAGCTAGAAACACCCTCCTCATGTCTGGCATTGCTATATTAGTGGCCCTGGCCGTGGAATCCAGAGGGAGGCAGGTCTTCCCTCCACCCCTCAAATCCATTACTGAATTATTAATAGGTTGACCAAATCATCCTTGTTTTAGCACTGAAAGTTCTGAGTCCCAAGAACCCCCTCAGATTGTATTTTAAAACTAAAATTCCCACATTCCCTCAGCCCTGGGGAAACCAGGACAGTTGGTCACCCTAAATTAACGCTCCAGAGAATGATCCAAAAATCTCAGTGCAGTACCTATGAATGGTCCTGGCTGAATTACGCCTAGGAGACAGTTGTTCATTTGTTCATGGATTAGGCAAGCATTTATTAAAATGGGCACTACCTAAGGGGATTCCCAATTTTATTGGAGGGGAGGAATGTAGCATCGTTACCATTTGTATAGCATTAGTGATGCTATACACTTTGACATGCACTTTGACATGCATTAGTTATCTGGGCCCTTTGAGGTAGGATTTTTGTCATGTATCATTGTAGGGAAACGGGCTCAGTGAGGTTAGGTAACTTGTCCAAGATCATACAGCTGGTAAGTGAAGGACACACTCAACTCGGTCCCCGGGCTCTCAACCAGTGTACTCTTCCCACCACACCCAGTGTCTAAGAGGTGCTCCGAGGACTGCTGCTGTCTGGGTTACACTTGTAGATTCTTGAACTGGGAAGGGACATGATGAAATCTATTTTAGGATGGTGAGTCTGGAACTGGCTTGAAAAGTAAATTGGCACCATATAGTGTTAAATGAAAAAAGCATTCAGTAGTATTTCATTTTTTTTCTATAAAATATAGAGATAGAAGACTGAAGACAAGTATCATAAATAATAGGGGTTATATCTAGGTACTGGTATTACATGTGTCCTTTTGTGTTTTCTACATTTTCCAAGTCATCTACAGCGGATATGCGTTACTTTTATGAGCAGAAAAAATAAATTTTAAGTGTAAAATGTTTCACTTAAAATGTAAATTTTACATTGTAAAGGTAAAAAATTACATTTAAGGGGCCGGCCGCGTGGCCTAATGGCTAAGTTCGGCATGCTCCGCTTCAGTGGCCCAGCTTCCGTTCCCAGGCACAGACTTACACCACTTGTCAGTGGCCATGCTGTGGCAGCGACCCACATACAAAAGAGAGGAAGACTAGTACAGATGCTAGCTCAGGGTGAATCGTCCTCAGTCAAAAAAAAACAAAAAACAATTATATTTAAGTGTAAATGAGTAGAAGAGTAAATAGGAAGAGAAGTCAGAGGTAAAGGGCCCACAGGTAGATGATGACAGTCAGGTGGGTATGAAAAACAGATGCCAATAACAAAAGAGAAGAAGAAAACTTATTTTCTGGGGGTAGAAACCAACACATTCTTATTTCTCCCAGATTTTTACTCTCTATCTGAAAACTATGGGAGACATGAGAGTTTAGGGTTATTTCAAAAACAAGTGGCTATATTTGATTTACACAAGAGTAGCAAGCAAGGAAACAAGTTCACTCATTTTTCATGTCATGAACAGCAAAAAAGTTAACACTAACTTAACTCTACAATTATTAATTGTATTAGTATATAATAAGTATACAATATATATTTATAATGTTTACAATATTTTAAATTAATATGCAATGTACATATATTAACATACAATATAAATGGATATGAAGTATTTTAACAAAATTCTTAAAGTAATGGACAAATACTCAAAAAGCGAGAGATGGACTGCTGAACACAAATACAATTTTTGCATGTGATCATATATTTTGTTTTTCTGGGGTTTTTCAATTAAATAAAATGTCTCAAAATATAAGTTGTCCAATTTTAATGCTCTATGTAATATAATACAAAATAATATTGAAATTATTATTGAGCACTTAATATGCACCAAGCACTGTTCCAAGCACTTTACATATATGAGCTCATTTAATTTTGACAACAACTACGTAGTTAGGTACTGTTTTATCCCAGTTTCTACAAATGAGGAAACAGAAGCTCAGAGGAAAGTGAAGCTCAGGATTCCACAACTAGTAAATGGTCTTTCCTCACCTGGAAGGGAAAACTTCGGAGGAGATGCAATAGCTGCCAAATTTACGATGGGCTGCCAACCGCAAGAGGCGAGAGACTTGTTCTGTGACGCTCCAAGGAGCAGAACGAGCACCAGTGGAGGCAACCATGGAGGGGGGGCTCCAGCCCCGCAGCAGGAAGAACTTCCACACCATCAGTGCTGTCCTCAGGTGCAATGAGTGGCCATGTGGACCATGAGTCCTCCTCTCCTGAACTCAGTTAAGCCAATTCTGCATGTTGACTTGCCTGGAACGGACAGATCCTAGGAGAGGAATGAGGTGACCTTTAACGTGTCTTCGAGCCTTAAGGATTTAGGAATTTCCTGGAAGCCAATTTCCTTTATAATAAAGCTTATTCGTTCTTAAAACAAATATATGAAGGGCTTACTGTGTGCCTGAACCCTTTCCAGGAACTGGGGATACCTCGGTGAATAAGTTAAGGTCCTGAATCTCAAAAAATTTACAGCCCAAGACATCTAACCAGGATAGTGATGGTCAAGTGGGAAGCATACATCAGTGGGATCACAACAGTGTGTGTTTGATAAGTAGTTGTTGAATGTTTGCAAGAATGAAAGGCTGTGGGAGGCCAGTGTGGGAGTCACACAGGACCGATCATTTGGCAGAGTCTGAATTCTGAGGGAAAGCTTCCCAAGGGGAGATGTAGAAGGTAGAGTGACCGGCATGTGCAAAGGCCCAGGCTGGGCAGGGGAATGTGAGGTGAGTTCCCTTCTCTTCACCACTCCCTTCCCATCAGCTGGGGAGGGGAAGCTCACACGGGGCAGTTGAGGCCCCCAGGGCCCACCTGGGGCTGAGGGAAGATGAAAGGGGTTGTGGCCCACCCCAAGTAGGACAGAAGGCTCCGCAGAGAGAAACCAGCAGGGCCTTGTAGGCAGGGGTGCAGTTAACGTGCTGACGTCCAGAGGGAATAGTATAGTAGGCAAAGGGAAGAGCACCTGAGAGAGGAGGGAAGCCTAAAAACAGCCTGGTGGGTTCTGGAAGCTGCAAAGGCTCAGAAGGCACGTTTCGGGGGGAGTGACAGGAGATGAGGTCAGGGAGGTAATCCAAGACCAGACAGGTCATGCCGGGCCTTTCATGCCATGTAGAGTTTGGACTTTATTCTCGGAGCAAAGGGGAGCCCCTGAAGGCCAGCTGGGAAGCTCCAGCCACCAGCCTACCCTTTCTGGACTTCTCCCCCAAAAGGACACTGCACCCCCATCTCCACTCCCTGCTTTCTCTTCCTTCCTGTTCCCTAACTCTTTCTGCAACCAATATGGCAGAATCTGACGTCAAAACTCTTGTCTATGTCCTGCCACTCCTTTCTGAAGGTGGTTTCTTAGATGCTGTTGCTGGCATGCTGACAGTCTGTTCTTTATCACTTCTTTCTCAGGAACCAACCGTGGCCTGCCCTGCTCTGCCCTGAGCTGTCCCAGACCAGCTCTGCTCAGCAAACGGGCTGCATCCTTCCCTCCCCCGAGGCCCTCGGACAGGCATTCCTGACTGGGTGCAGCCAGGGCCTCCTCCCCACGCTCAACCACATTCCCCTTTCTGTCTCTAGTCCACCAGATGCAAAATTGCACATTATTTTGTTAGTGTTAGAATATACTTTTGTCATGTAATTTCTCTTCCTAATACTCTCAAATACGATCCCTTGTAGTCTATAGAATGCTTAGACATTCATGCAGTAACTGTTCCAACAAACAAAGATGTTTTTGAAATGTACCCTCTTCATTAACGGTTAACTCTAAAATATATCAAGATAGCTTTTTTGTTCATTTTTGAAAGTAATCAAGACATATGGATATGAAACTTGGACATTCTCTTTCTGTTAAAAAAGAAAATCTAAAGGCAAAAGTAGGACTACAAACTCCGCTACAGACTGATTTTTTTTAAATTTTGAAATAATGATGGATTCACAAGAAAGTGCAAAGAAATGTACAGGAAGGTCTCCTGCACCCTCCCCCAAGACACCCATCATGTGAACATCTTGCATAACTATAGTACAGTATCAAAACCGGCAAACTGACATTGGCACAGCCCGCAGAGCATATGCACACTTCACCTGTTATATACGACTCACTCACATGTGTGTGCACAGCTCAACGCAATTTATCACATGCACACCTTCACGTAACAACCACCACAGTCAAGATACTTAATTGTACCAACATCACAGGACTCCGCTGTGCCACCTTTTTATATCCACACTCACCCTCCTCCCGGAAGCCTGATTTAAATATGAAAAAATATTAAATGGAGCACAGAAAAATTGTTGAGAGAAAATACACAAAATGATTATCAATAGATATATGGATTGTAGGACAATGCTTGATTCACTTTTTATTGTTAAATTTTTCAGTCTTTTCCATTTTTCTTCAGTCAAAATGCATTACTTTCATGAGAAAAATATCTTGAAGAAACTTATACGCCATAATATCTATAATAGCGTGATTCAACAATATTCAAATTGGAAAAAGATCCGGTAAATTTTAACCTGCCTTATTAACTTAAAGTTTACTTTATCAGCAGATCAAAATAAGCCCTTCCATTCCATATGTAAAATTTTTTCATCTCCTGCAGAGCAATTTACAAAGTAAAACACCCAAGCATTGTTAATAATTCTATCTTAGCCTGCCTTTAAGGTTAAACTTGAACAAGGTAAAAGGACCTTGTTTCAGTTATTTATTGCTGCATAAAAATTCATCACAAACCACGGAGGCATAAAACACTGATTTATTGTTTCTCCTGATTCTGTGAGTTGATTGGGCAGTTCTTTTGCTAGTCTCCTCTGGCTCACTTGGGCTATTACAGGCGCCTGGAACAGCTGGAAGATCCAAGTTGACTTCATCCACATGTCTGGCAGTTGGTGCTGGGTAGGGAGCCTCAGTTCTCCTCATGACCTCTCAACGTTCAGTAGACTAGACCTGCTTCCATACAGAGTGGCCCAGGACAGGGTTCCAAGAGGGCAAGCCCCAGTGCACAAGCGCTTATCCTCCTGTGCTGTGTCCTGCACACTGGCTGAGGTGGGTCTCATGGCCAACCCCAGAGTCAGTTAGGGAGGGAGCTACACAAAGGGATCATACTGGGAGGCAGGATTCATTAGGAGCCACCAATGCAACAATCTATCACAGATATGAAGATGTGCCCCTTTATAAGAATTTAAATATGGATAAAATAAAATATTGCTTTGGGTCTAATGGCAAGGTTAAATCAGGAAATTATGAGGCAACTTCCAATCTGCATATAACCCTGGTTCAAGCAAGATAATAGAAAAGGCAATTTTCCCAATAGCTGGCTTAAGAACTAATGCCCTATAAAGTGAGTTGAATAATGCAGTTATGTAATCAATTAGATACTACATTCATTTTCACATCATGGCCTAAACTTCATAAATCTATTTCTATATGTAGAAAATAATATAGATAAGAAATTCTCTTTTAACATTCCCCAAATATAATTTAGCTCTTTATTTAAAAAAAAATACTGTTTAAAAACAACTATTTGTGAAAAGTCTAACTCCTAAAAGTTATCCAGCTTTTGCCTCAGAACTAATTTCTGCAAATAGAGGAAATATAAAAATGGATATGTTTAAAAAAATTTTTAATGGATATGTTTCTTTTACTATAAAACAGAATCAATACATGTAATCCAACTCATTTTTCTAAATATGTGTTCCCCTCAAAGTCTGACGGATCCAATGGCCCCCCAAAGCATATAGTACTTAGACAAATAAGACTAAGAGCCACTGGGAATTTGGGGAATCAAATGTTTCAGCTGTTCTTGAGACTGCAACAGCTCCTCAGACGTCTGCCATGACGCTTGCTCCCTCACCTGGAAGATGCTCCCTCCAGAAGAACTGGCCCCCTCCTGTCTCTGCGCCACACTTCCCCAGGGCTCTCTTCATTCCAACCAACCACCCTGGGCTTCTTCAGGTCCTTCAACCAGTCACACTACGCCTTCCCAGCTGTCTCCATGTGTCTCTTCCCCTGGGATCTCTCCTCACTCCATTTCCTTCATCTGGCTGGCTCCTTACTCATCCTCCAGGTCACTGAAGAGTCACTTCCAATGAAGATTTCTGATTTCTCCATATGTGTTCACCAACACAGTACTTTCCCTGCCGTACATGTCCCCACAGTTTATTATTTTATGGTTTTGGTTTGTTTTTTCTTCCTGAGGGCAAGGACTGACCTGTTCATGGCAGTGTCTCCAGTGTCTGACACATGGTGGGCACCAGAAGCATCTCTCAAATGAATGTAAATACCAGACAGAAAGAAAACCAAAGAAGAGGGCCCTCTGGAGAACCAAATTCACAAATTCAAGATTATGCACTTTACCTAGAAGCAAGCCTGTCAAGTCTTGATTTATAGTCTACTTACCCTTATTTTCAACAAAAGTCTGACGTGTTTAGATGTACGAATTCCTAGACTGACACAAATTCAGAAGAAGAAAGGAGAGGGCCATCAGGGACTTCGAGGTAAAAGCAGTTAGGACCAGCACCATCATCCTGATAAGGAGAGAAGAGACAAAAATTACAAAAAGCCACAAGGAAGAGGCCATTTGGCTTAGGGGAGAACAGACTCCATAGGAGTCTGTGGGCAGTACAGCCACACACAAAGGCTGGTGTTCATGCACATGCCTGGAGTCACCAGAAAAGAGTAAATTTTGTTCATTATCTTCCATTTAAGAAAACAGAAAGAATACATTTTACAAATATTTCCATCAAAAATAATTTTTAAATGTTTTAAGTTATGGGACCTAGAGAGATAAGCCTGGTTATCTGCAAAATTCCCTTATCTATACGGAAAGCAACATTTTTCTTTTCTGATAAAAATGTAACAACGGTAAAAACAAGAGTAAATTACTGAGGGCCAACTACTCCTTCCCTAAAACAAGAGCGACGTTCCTCAGGGATTCCTGCGCCTTGTTCCTGCTCTCCTGGCAATTACTCCACTGTATTTCAATTAACAACTCACTTCCCTATCTTCCCTGCTGGGCTGTGCATTTCTCGTGGGCTGGGACAACGTCTTTTATCTGTGTCCCTGATATCTACCACAGGTCCTAGCACAGTGTAGCACATTTGCTGAACAAATGAAAGAATGATGTCAAGGCCACAGCTTCTACTCCCTGCTTTTCCTTTGACAAGAAGACATTAAAAGACTTGCCACACGATGAAATAATAGTGTACCCCAGGATAAATTCCTGTGTTCACCACATTGGCCTCCAGACCAGAAGTGTAGTGACTTTAATCCTAGATTACTTTCAAAGAGGAGGAAAAAGTGGGGAAGAGATGTAAATTTCTGCAACTAGAAATGAGTTTTTTTCAATTCCTTTTATGCATGACAGAAGAAAAGATATCCCAAGATTCTTACACAGAATAGCTTACGGTATCAGGAACCAAATGGCTTGTTGTAGCTGAATTTCCGATATTTGATCCTTTGGAAAACTTCCCAGTGGATACATTATACAAGCACCTGAATGGAGACAAACCAGTGACTACACGTATTTTACTTCCTACGAGATCAAATAATAGTCATGAATCATGAACTGGATCTGTAGACAGCTGCAGCAAAACAGAAAATCAATGGAAGGTATGGCAGTTCCCAGCCCAGACCTGCAAAGTAAGTTGGAAAAAGGGGGTGATCAGAACTGGCATAGCTGGAAGGTCACCCACGGTGCAGAACAAAGCTGCCACCTGAATGTGTTCCTCTAAAACAACTTTGCAGAGGCTCATGTTGCTCAAGGAGCACAGCCGTGGTCAAGAGATGGCCGGAAGGAGGTAGTGAGGAGAAAGAGAGAGACTCAGGGAATCACCCAACGACAGTTTGGTCAATGAGGAAAACACTGGGCCAAACAGTCCCAAATCTTGCCCAAAGACTTGAAAATGACCCATCTTCCTCTCTCTAACCTTAGTCTTCCCTGAGAATTCCCACTCCCTCTGTGTCCCATTCTTGCTTAGGATTCCTGAACCTAGAAAGAACTACTGCCGAAAACTTTTCTCTTGCCCACTTAGATTCCAGTTCTGGAAATGGTACTGTTCTCAGTATCCATCAGCCTGGGCCTCAAAGATGGAAAGGAATCACAGAGCGTACTGGCCACAGGGATGGTATGAAAAAATACCAGGTCCCTGCTCTTCCATAGATTAGGGCCTTCTCCCATTCTAGTCTTTCCCAATCGTGGGAAAGACAACCAAGGTGGCTTCCTCTCCCCACAAACATGTACCCATCATTCCAACCAGTAGAGCATTAGCAAGAAAAATAACATTCTAAGGTACCAAAAAAATACCTCTCAAGATAGACCTCAGAGTCAACTCTTGATGTTGTAGATTATCATGGGAATTTCTAATTCTGTGAATAATCTGTCACCAGAGTTTAATTCCAAGATCCAGTCCAATTCTGGTCTCTTACTATGTGCTTTCAAGCAATGCAATGTAATTAAAATGTTATCACAGCCTACCTCTCACAACGTTGTTACTAACTAGATTTGTGATGTTGGACAGGACATTTCCTGTCCCTGGGCCTCAGTTTCCTCATTCATTCACTCAAAAAATATTTATTGAGAAGCTAGTAAGTTCCAGGCACTATGCTAAGTGCTGAAGACAACGAAGATGAGCGGGATATAGTCCAGCTGAAGAATTTCTCACTCTATTGTTTGTGTGTTAAAGTAAATAACTCATCGAGGTACTGCGTGATTAGGGCAAGAATGGAGGTTGGACAAGGTAGGAGAGGAAAACTGGGAGGGGAACACCTGTGTCTGATTAGGGGCACAGGAGTCTGTAAAAATAAGAGGGTTGGACTTCTAGATAAAGAGCCTGTTATTCTAAGATCGTGGCGCATTCCAAAAGGACACAAGCCATTAGGATATTTCGCTTCAGGGAAATGTGTGCAATGCCAGCCCTCCACTAGCGCAGATAAGGAGTTTACCGTTGGCAGTTTACCATTTGGCACCAATATCTCTCTTTCAAACTGAATAGAAGCCAGATTCTCATTATCAGATTTTTACATTATCTAATTTTAATGATCACCTAGGAGTGTAAGTAACATCTGGTAAAATCAAGTCTCTTTCAATTCAAAGGTCAGAAAACACATTCTGTATACTTGTGCCATACACACACTTAACCAGCTGATGAAACAGACACATCATTTAGAAGGGAAAAAAACAAACCCAGACACACATAAAGTGAATCCATGATAAAGTTTTCTTTCAAACCAAACCAGAAATAAAACCTATTGATCTGTTATTGCCAGGAACTCAATATTTACCCTGAGATGCTATTGAACTCAAATCTGCTCATTGTGACTTACAGTTAACTCAAGCACCAGCTCATACAATTTAAACCATCCAGTACTGAAAGAACTGAGTTATGAATTCCTAAAAGGTCAACATCAATCCTTTCAGGTTGCTATTTTCTCCTCCTTCTTACCTCTATTTTCTATATTTACTACAATAAATATGTTTGATGTTATAATGTTTAAAACTTGGTAGAGGTGATTTTACATAGAATAAAGTATGTTCTCTCCCATTAAAATATTTATTAGTTTTCTCCTGTCTTCCCAAGGTAGTGTGAGGGATCTGATACTGCCACATCCAGACTGGCTGGTAAGTCAGTTGTACGTATAATTCAGCGCTTAGATTTTGTTCTATCTTGAGGTTGAAATGAAGAAAAATACAAGCCTTCCCCATTCCATTTTCAATTTTTCATCAGATATATATAGATATATATCTACATACATCTTTATATATAGATATATATACCTTTATATATATATATATATTTAGTGATCAAAAATTTTGTTAAGAAGACATCCTGATGGTTGCACAACAATGTGAATGTACTTAATGCCACTGAACTATATACATAAAAATGGTTAAAATGGTAAATTTTATGTTATTTATATTTTACTACTTTTTTTTTTTTTTTTGAAGGTTAGCCCTGAGCTAACATCTGCTGCCAATCCTCCTCTTTTTGCTGAGGAAGACTGGCCCTGAGCTAACATCCGTGCCCATCTTCCTCTACTTTATATGTGGGACGCCTGCCACAGCATGACTTGTCAAGCAGTGCCATGTCTGCGCCTGGGATCCGAACGGGTGAACCCCAGGCCATGGAAGCAGAACGTGTGCACTTAACCGCTGCACCACCGGGCCGGCCCCTTACTACTTTTTAAAGCAAGTAATTTAAAAAAATTTTAGTTAAAAAAATGCAATTGACTTGTGTATAAGGACCTTGTATCCTGTAAACTTTCTAAACTCATATCTTAGTTCTAGCAGCTTTTTAAAAGCATTCCTTAGGATTTTCTACGTACAATCATGTCTTGTGTCTCCTGTAAATAAAGACAATTTTATTTCTTCCAGAAAAAGACATCTCTACATCAACAAAGCAAAGGCTACCAGAGTATAAAATCCTTTTTTCTTTACCCTCAGACACTTCCGAAATATGCCAAGGAGGAGGAACCACGTCACACAGATGTCAACTCAGATTAGGGAAGATAAGATGAAAACTACTTTGATTCCAACACGTGAGAACAGTTTGAGAATGACTTTGCTTCTACATGTGATTAACAGAAAAACACCTTAAGCCAGGTACCACTCCTGAGCCAGGAGGAACGACAGCAGGGGAGGTGGACATAGGTTGTTTCCAGGGTTCCCTGGTTCATCGACTCCTTATTTGATTTCAGGGTGATTCAACCAGGGAGCACTGTTTCAACCTGTTTGGTCTTGGTCCATCCAGAAAACGCACTTGCTGACTTGCTTCTCTCGCTAATTTACAGATGGGGTTGAAGCAAGCAAGGGCAGCAACTCTGACAGTTCTCGCTCGGGAATCCTCAAAACAGTCACAGACCCGCCCCGAGAGCCTGCACAAAGGGACTGTCTGAGACCTGCAGGGCCCTGGAGTCAACAGCTAAAGTCTTCAACTGGAGAGGTAAGAAGCCAGAGGGGCAGGCAGACCAGGACTAAGAAAACAAGAGCTCCAAAACAAACAAACAAACAAAAACCATTAATAAAAACTGCTATAAGGTGAATATAGGGCAGGAGCTTCCAATTTTCAATTAGACTGCTAAACAACTATTCTTAGAATTTTGTGGTGTTGATTTAACAAACCAAATGACAGAGAGAAGGAAACTAAAACCATGTCAAAGGTTAATTTTTAATAATCTCCTAAATAGTTTTGATTAGCCAAATACACTAGCCTGGCACAGCTGGAGACATGTATTGATAGCATAAGAAACATCAATAGAGTCAAAATGGACCAAAAATTTCGACACACAAATAAAAATAATGGAAGCTCTCGAAATAAAGGAATAAGAACTTAATCCCAAATACTTAAAGAGATCGACTTACTAAATATAACATTTAAAGCAGCAGTAGGAAATATAATATCTTATTACCATATTCGAAACATTTTAAAATTTCATCTGAAAAAAAATCTGTGAAGGGGCCAACCCACTGTCTAGTGGTTAAGTTCACACGCTCTGCTTTGGCAGCCTGTGGTTGATGGGTTCAGATCCCAGGCACAGACCTATGCACTGCTCATCAGGCCATGCTGTGGCCGCACCCTGCATTCAAAATAGAGGAAGATTGCCACAGATGTTAGCTCAGGGCCAATCTTCCTCACCAAAATAAATAAATAAATAAATAAATCTGTAAAGGCACAGAAACACAAATGGCTAGCACAATAGGATCTTAAAAAGGAACTCTGATGAAAGCATCAACACAAATAGATCATGAGTTAAACAGAAATCATGTTTACTGTAAAAAGGAGGAAAAAAATATGACTTTCACAATAAAATGAAGGAAAATACAGACCACGCACAATAATACTATTATTTTAAAATCATGCATATATGAGAATATGAGCCTTATTTAAGAATATGAGCCTTATAAAAGAAATGAGCCTCAGTTTCTTCCTTCATGAAAAGTTGAAATAGACTAGGGCGCCTAACACGGGCTATAGGTGTGCTGGTCTGCGAGAGGAGCCTCCAGGCAGCCCCTCCTGCGTGAACTGCCTCTTCCCTTCCCTGTTCTTGGGCGGCTGTACAACGTCATCATTTTCTATGTGAACACTGCGGGGAAAGGTTGGGAAGGCCTAATTAATAAATGATCTCCACGTCCCATCCAGCTCTAGCGTGCTGTCACTGTACCTCCAATAAGTCAACATCCTTCGCATCGGCAACATGGACAGTGACAACAAGGCAAATAGAAAGAACCTCCGTTCTACAAAAAGAACTATAACAGATAATGAAAATGATAGGAACATTCCTATCATTCTAAAAGCTACTTTTATGGAAAGCACATTTAAAGTACAAGATAAAAAAGTTAAATAGAGGGGCTGGCCCCATGGCTGAGTGGTTAAGTTCGTGCACTCTGCTTTGGCAGCCTGGAGTTTCACCGGTTCAGATCCTAGGTGTGGACAGGACACTGCTCATCAGGCCATGCTGAGGCGGCGTCCCACATAGCCCAGCCAGAAGGACCTACAACTAGAATGTACAACTATGTACTAGGAGGCTTTGGGGAGAAGAAGAAGAAGAAAAAAAATGGAGTGGCAACAGATGTTAGCTCAGGTGCCAATCTAAAAAAAACATATATACATATTTTTTTAAAAGTTAAATACATTTTAAGGCAAGCTCTCCTAGCAAAACGTCTTTCTGAGGCAGACTGAAATGAGAGCTAAAGTCATATATATTATGGCTGAAACTGTAGCTGTTAGCAAATAGGAGAATGGACATGGCAATTAGGGATAACATGGACATGAACAAGGACACGAAAATGCCATCAGGAAATACATATTTCCAATAAGCAGTATAAAAAACGGTGCAAAGGGGGCTGGCGTCGTGGCCAAGTGGTTGAAGTTCCACACACTCTGCTTTGGCAGCCTGGGTTTGGGGGTTCCAATCCAGGCATGGACCCACTCCACTCATCAGCCATGCCATGGAGTATCCCTCTTACAAAATAGAGGAAGATGTGGATGTTAGCTCAGGGCTAATCTTCCTCAAGAAAAAATTAAAAAGAAGAAGATTGGCAATGGATGTCAGCTCAGGGCAAATCTTCCTCATAAAAACAAAAAAGAATGCAAAAAACATATAAAATAAAAAATTTAAAATTTGCCCCATCCTTCCTCCAATGGGTATAAAGATATTAAAACACATTTTTTAAAATTTTTATTTTTTTCGGATGTACATCATATTTCAAATTCTGGATACATTACATCATGTTCACCACCCGAACACTAATTATAGTGCATCCCCTCACATGTGACCCTAATCACCCCTTTTGCCCTCCCCCCCCTTCCCCAATGGTAACCACCAGTCCAATCTCCAATGCTATGTGTTTGCTGTTTTTTTTTTTTGTCGTTTTTATCTTCTACTTATGAGTGAGATCATATGGTATTTGACTTTCTCCTTCTGACTTATTTCACTCAGCATAATACCCTCAAGGTCCATCCATGTTGTCGCAAATGGCTGGATTTCATCATTTCTTATGGCTGAGTAGTAGTCCATCGTGTATAAATACCACATCTTCTTTATCCATTCGTCCCTTGATGGGCACCTAGGTTGCTTCCAAGTCTTGGCTATTGTGTATAATGCCACAATGAACATAGGGGTGCAAGTATCTTTATGTCTTTGTGTTTTCAAGTTCTTTGGATAAATACCCAGAAGTGGAATAGCTGGATCATATGGTAAATCTATCCTTAATTTTCAGAGGATACTCCAAACTGCTTTCCATAGTGGCTGCACCTAAAACATATTTATTTTTAAAAATATTGTGTGATTTCTTTTATAGAGGCACGGGTGGCATACACAAATTTACCTTAGCATTCAAGTGACTTAAAGAATGGTCTCAAATTTATGCTTGGGATAAATTTTTCATTTAAAATCAGTTGTGAAGTACACAGGAGGCAATTATACAATCCTTGCTGCTTTTTATAAGTTTTTAAATGTCCAAAATCAAAAGCTTGCAAGTTCAATTGTGGATTATATCTTTCTAAATTTTAAAATGTTTAGATTTTATGTGAAGTGTATAACTGAATCCCGAGTGTGTAATTTCAGCCTGGTTAGTTATGTGTCTATCCTTTCAGTGCTCTTACTTCAATAAGAGAAATAAAAAGACTCAATTCAGCATAGTGTAGAGCAGTGCTCCTTAAACTTTACTCACATACAAATAGCCCAGGGATCTCCTGAAATTGCAGATTCTGATTCAGCATATCTGGGGTGGGACCTGAGAAGGTCTATTTTTAACAAGCGTCCAGGAGATGCTGATGTTGCTGGTCTAGGACCATACATGAAGAGCATAGCTAGAAAGCAGTGGCTCTCAAACTTAGGTGCATGAGCATTACCTGGAGGGCTGTTAAATCAGATTGTTGTTTTTTTCCCAGGCACCCGCCAGGGTTTTGAGTTAGAAGGTCTGAGGCAGGGTACCAAATTCTGCATTTCTAACAAGTTCCTGGGGGAGGCTGATGCTGCTTGTCTGGGAACACACTTTGAGAACCACTGCTGTCAAGGAAAGAATACTAGATTGTGAGAGAGAAAACCTGGATTTAGCCCCAGCTCTGTTACTAACTGGCCCTGTGACTCTATCAGGTAGAAATGTATTTAGCTGCAATTAACAGACCATCCAATTAACAGTAGTTTAAACAAACAGTATCCGGTTTTCTCACTCGGTAAATCCAGACGTGGGCAGTCCAGGGTTGAGGCACCTATTAGGAAGCCATCAAGGACGACACCTGACCTTTCCATCTTTGTGTTCCACCATCACTAATGTGCAGCTTTTGCGCTCATAGGCACGAAACGGCTGCTGAATCAAGCTCCAAGTAGAAGGAAGGGAGCAGAGCAAAAGGGACAGGCACATCCAGCTGCATTTGCCCTTTTGAAAAAGTTTTCCCAGGAGTCTCACTCCATGACTTCGGCTTATATCCCACTGGCCAGAACTGAAGCAACCACAGGCCAATCGTTGGGAGGTGACTAGGGAGAGGGGGTTGGACTCACCAACCAACATTGTCTACCACAGTGACCTCAGATATAGACACAGGTCTTACTGTAATAGCAAGACTACAGAAGCTCCAAAACCTCAGTACATATCTCAGCTCCCTGAACCCGAGTCTCCTCATGCATAAAGTGTACGAGATGCGCTACCGGCATCTGGGGCAGGACAATTAATCACTGTGTGGGAGTATCCTGTACACCGCAGACTATTTAGCATCTCTGATCTCTAGGTACCAAATGCCTGCATCTTCCACCCCATCATTGTGATAAAACCAAATGGGCTTCTGCCGGTTTGCAAATGCCTCCTGGTTGGGGTGGGTTCTGGGGAGGGGACTATCTTCTGGGATTGGAAACTGCTGTGCTAGATCATGTCTGGTCCAAAATTGTATGATTCTCTCTGGCCTCTTTAATAAGGGCTAGTTATTTTTTTTTTCTTTTAAAGACTGGCACCTGAACTAACAACTGTTGCCAATCTTTTTTTTTTTCCCTGCTTTTTTCTCCCCAAATCCCCCCAGTACATAGCTGTATATTTTAGTTGTGGGTCCTTCCAGTTGTGGCCTGTGGGACGCTGCCTCAACATGGCCTAATGAGCAGTGCCATGTCGGCGCCCAGGATCCGAACCAGCAAAACCCTGGGCCACCGAAGTGGAGCTCGCGAACTTAACCACTCGGCCACGGAGCCGGCCCCAGGGCTAGTTATTTTTTGAAGCCCTGGCTACACAGCTGGAGCATGAGTCCCCATTCTCCACTTCGTGGTGGGTAGGCATTCTTTTATCTCCTTATTGCTACTTTTAAACAATTACTATTCTACCTTCTTGAAAAGGCCCTCCTCCTCCTTTGAGGCACATGTTACCCACCGCCACACTCTTCTACTACTTGTTCCAATGATCTACCTGCTTCCAATCACTCTTCCTCATTCTCCACACTTTCCTCTCCACTCTAAGCCTTACCTTCATCCGGGGTGGCTTTTGCATCCATATGGATGGTGCTGACTGGACTGGCTGTTCCTTGATCTCTTCACCTCCAATGCCGTGTACTATTTCTCTACTTGTCACCCACCCTATGGTCAGACCTCAGCACTGGCCATCCCACGAACTAATCCTTAACCTTAAACTTGACTGGTGCACTCCTGTACCACCACTTCCTGATTCCCTTTCTCCTATTCTTCTTCCTAATGTCGATTTCACTCCAAACTATCAGCCACTTCCTAGCTCCACATTCTTCTTCACTCAGCCTGGACAATCTGATCCATCCCTCCTTTATTCCCTGATCTTCACCTGTCCTCCGGGTAGAACCCCAGCCCTGGATCTAGCTGACTTTCTGCCCTCTGACTCCCATATCCCGGCAGCCCAACACTGCTGGAGACAGAGCACACCCACTCAGACTGTTGCCATGACAACTTGACTTCTCTAACTGCCCCACCCCTCTCCACCCACTGGGCTGGTAGTCCTACTTGGCCTTATCAGCCTCTCTTCTGTTCCCTACCTTTATCACCTCCCCTCTCATTCTCACTCTCAGCAGATAGCTTCACTCCTACTTGACAGTGAAAATAGAAGCCATCAGTCAGAAGCCCAGTCAACTTCCTGCCCCCGACTCCCACCCCACTAAAACACTTATTTTTATCTACACTCATCCTTTCCTCTCATTTATTGTGGGAAAAGTTTCCTTCCTGTAGTTAATCCCTCCACCTGAGCGCTGCATCTCAAAAGCTGCAGCCTCCTCGGGGACTGGGTTCTCAAAATCCCCTCTGTCCCCTCCCTATGTCAACACGGAAGCCTCTCCTCTGTTCTAAAAAGCAGTGTTCCCAGACACTACGTTCCCATTTGCTGTATGTCTTCCTTTCTCTCTTTTCCTTTACAGCCAGAATTCTTAAACTTTTTCACACCACGTTGCCTTTGGCAGTCTGGTGGATAATGTTTTTGAATGCATATAACAATATACAGAGGATGACCGTGAAACCAATTATATTGAAATACAGTTGTTACAAAATATTTTTAAAATTTGTGACTTAGTAATACATGTGCATCTTTATTTTTGTGTGTCCTTATTACTGCATTAAATAAGATCTTGAAGTGGGTCTGATGACTCCCACATTTTTAAGTAGTGATGATTATAAACAATATTTTACGACATCTGCAGCAACTGTAGTGTGACATAAAAATAGCTGTGATTTTTACAGATGATAAAGTCATGGGCACTGCTAATGCTACTGAAGTGTGATGCCTATAGTCACAATTGAAGGAAAGGCTAAATTTTAGTTAGAAGTGAGTGAAAAATCAAAATTTTTTTTCCCACCCAAGTTCATGGATCCCCTGAATTCTATCCATAGATCCCTTGCAGGGGATCTGTGAACCCCAGATTGAAACCCCTGTTTTTTAAAGTCTCTATTCCCTGCCCACCTCCTTATCTTCCATTCGTGTCTCAATTTTATGATTCCTCAAATGTCCATTAATACAAACTATTATAAGGTAAGTAACCTTTTGCAATCTGGTTTTTATTCTCATGGTCCAGGTCACTATCCTCACCAAAGTCACCAATGGGCCCCCAGATTCGAAGGAGCCTTTTCCATCTCCATCTTACTCCATCTCCCTGCAGCCTCAGATGCCAAATCATTTCCTCCATGGAACATTCTCCTTCCTAGGCTTCTGCAGGATCCTCCTCTATGGCTATGCCTTCAGCTGCAAGTAAAAAAAGAATCCAAATTAAATAGTTTAAACCATCAGGAAAAATATATCCCACATTTAAGAGGTCCAGATAAGGGCAGCTCCAGGGATGATTAATTTGATGGCTCAGGATTGTCATCAGGGACCCAGGTGCCTTCCATCTTTCTGCTCTACTAGCCTCAACAGGATGGCTCATCCTCAAGATGCTCTGTGCACAATTAAAAGACAACTATAGCAGTTCCAGGTGCCATATCCAAACGTGACAACGTGCAGCTGAAGAGGAGAATGTGTCTCTTCCTATATGTCTATTTTTAACCAGTGAGGAGACCTTCCCCAGAAACCCACAGAAGTCTTTCCACTCATCTCATTGACCCGAATTGAATCTATATCCTCTCCTAAATCAGTCTCTGGCAAGGAAATTATGATACCCATAATTGGCTTGGATTAATTAGGATTTACTACTGGACCACTTGGAAGAAGGGTGGAATGCAGAACAAAATCAGGGCTCTGCCAGGAGCGAAGAGGGTGGCCAATCAAACCTCACTCAGACATACTAGTTTTTCTTCTGCTTTTTTGCTGGCTCCTTTATGTTTCTTCGCAATACAATCTTCCTTCTTACCCCTTAAGTATTGTATTCTATCAGGTTCTATTCCAGTCCTCTTCCAATCTAGGACCATCCCACACCACGAATTCTCCCTGAGTGACCCTATTCATGCTGATGGCTTTAACTGCCACTTGAGTGTGGTTGGCTCTCCACATAGCCCTTGCCCCTTGGCTCTAGCCTGTTATATTCTCTCTTGCCTGCTGGACCCCTACTTCCATCTGGATATTCCTCAGGCCTCTCCAACTCCATCTGTGCATACGGGCTCCTCCTGAACTTCCTGTGTCTCAGTAAATGGCCCTACCTTTGTTGCAAGATTGCAATCTGTCAGCTCAGGCTCCTCCGTCTCCCTCACTCCCATTACATGTTCAGTGCTCTTGAATGCCTGCATGACTCTCTCCACTCAGTGTCTCTAGAATCTGTCCCCTCCTTTCCATCCTTGAGCAGGGTCCTCCTCATTTCAGGCCTGGCTAGTAACCTTGCCTCTTGCTCCAGTCCAGCATGCCTCTCTCACTGATGCCAGAGGGATCCTTCTAAAACGCAGATCAGATTCTGTCCCAGCCCCATTCGGGATCTTTCAGCGGCTTCCTATTCTGCAAGGCACATCCAGGTCTGGTTCCTGCTGACTTCTCCAGTTCACTGCTTGAAACTTTCCTCTTTCACCCTAAACTCAACATGCCATCTCCCACATCCAGCCTGTACACATGCTGCTTCTTCCACACCATAACCCCCTCAACACACACACATACACACACTTTTTTTCCCTTCACATGCACTCAAAATTACTTTCATTTTGGGCCAGCCCCAGTGGTCTAGTGGTTAAGTTCAGCGCACTCCACTTTGGTGGCCTGGGTTCAGTTCCCGGGTGTGGACCTACACCACTCTGTTAGCGGCCATGCTGTGCTGGCAGCCCACATACTAAAAAACACAGGAAGATTGGCACGGATGTTAGCTCAGGACAAATCTTCTTCAGCAAAAAAAACAAACTTTCATTTTTGTTTTGGCATAAGGGATGAGACCATGTGTATTGTTCTGTAACTTATTTTTGTCACCTACCATGTGTTGGCCACTTTTCCATGCTGATGATAGCTCTACCTTATATTTCTTACAAATGGATCCTTTGATTCCTTAATAGGGATATATGTAGTTTATTTAACCACACCCCTATTGATGGACACATGGACATCTACGTTTTTTCTCCCCATTACAAACACTGCTGCAGCTGAC
Organism: Equus caballus; assembly: GCF_041296265.1. Lineage (NCBI taxonomy): Eukaryota > Metazoa > Chordata > Mammalia > Perissodactyla > Equidae > Equus > Equus caballus. The sequence continues at coordinate 20,421,909 of NC_091694.1, read as the reverse complement.
ATTCCTGTACATATATCTTTGTGCACATGTCCTACCATATGTATCATCAGGGACAAAGGCGATTCCTGGAAGTAGCATTGCTGGGTCAGAGGTTATATGCATTTTATACATCAAGAGTACTGCCAGTTTACCCTCCAGAATGTATCCATTTATACTACCACAAACAGTGTATGAAAATAGTGTATAAAAGCACCCATTTCTCCGACTCTTCATGAACACTAGATATGATCAATCTTTAAATTTTTGCTCATCTAATTTTTTTGCCTTAAACTTGTATTTTCTGATTACTAGTGAGACTGAGCATCTATTTATATAATTTTATTTATCATGAACCATTTATCCCTTTACTCATTCTCTTCTGAGTGTTTTCTTCTTACTGATTTGTATCCCCCTCCACCTGTCCAGTTCCTACCAGACATTCAAGACTCAGGCCAGGCACCACCTCCTCCAAAAGTCGTGCCCAGTCCTCTGGCCTCTCCCTGCCCCCAACCTCAAGTTAGGACCCCAACTCTTCACTCTGTGCCAACCTTGCTCCACAAGACCATGAGTACTGGGCTCTGTTACTTCTTCCCCAGCCCATATTAGTGTGCCCTGCATACTATAGGTGCATAAGAGAATGAAAGCATGAGTAAATAATCCACAAATAGGATTATGTTAGTCTTATTTCCTTTTTCCTATTCCCTGAGAAAACAATACAGAACAAAACAGCCTGTTTTGTTCTATTTCATAACCAAAATATGAATTTAGCATAACTGCCTTCATTGTTTTCATTTCTCCTTGGCTTCATTTTGAAAGTTAAACTCCCTGGGATCATAGGGTTCCAGTCCCGAGACCTGAAGCTGTTCCTCCTCCCAGGCCCCGAGACACACCCTCATCTCCCCACCTCACACCTCTGCCTCCTTACCTCCCAAGACAACAGTGCTCCTGGCATACTGCAGCTCAGGCATCCAGAAAAGGCAAGAAATGAAGATGCATACAAAAAAATGTCTTATTTGACCTAGAATGTCCAATAAAGGCTCAGGAGATTTAACAAACTTGTTAGTTCACAAATGCTACATTTATTATCAGAGGCAGACCAAGGCCTCAGACAAAGGAATGCCACATCCCACTACATTATCGTAACCTGGATCAGAGAACACGGAGCCAAGCAGATTAAACGCAACACTCAATAACCAAGCCATGGGTAATGACCCTGAGACCGTGGATGGGAAACCCATGAGAAGGACCATGAACCTTCTGCTCAACCTCAACAGAAGAGTGATCTGAAACTGAATCTGTACGATCATCACAGATAATTAGGTTTTAACTTTTTCAAACTTATTTAAAGCAATCACTCATTTTGCTTTTACCCTGAATAAGATCTTTCATCTGTAGCAACAGCCAAGCTATACTTCAGTTCCGATTGCATCCAGTGATAATAACAGCAGCTAACATTTGTTGGATGTTTACTGTGAGTCAGGCACTGTGCTAGGCGCTCGTGCATCATCCCATTTAACCAATAGGGACAGGTCAGTTCTCAGCAGAAATGGAAAGCACAGCCTGCCAACAACTGGGAGGATTTATGTTCAGCTCTGCTCATGTACATGAGGATCTCAGTTTCTGACCCATTTCTACAGACTAGCAGGAGCCTCCAGCTTGTCAGAGACCGCTTCTTAGAAAAAACTTACATTGCAACTTCTCCAACTCAGACAAATTCACACGTTCTAACCTGTTTGCCTATAAACTGGGATTTGAAGGACGTTTTCCCACTTCTGGGAGACCAAAAGGAGGAGCAGGACACTGTTATTAATCATAAGAAAAGGTTGACATTAAACTTACGTTTTACAAGTGTTCATAAACTGCTTACAGCTTATTATTTTAAAGGAAGTAAACAGCCGTTCCAGACTCAGAAGGAGAGGAGGCCTGGCAAGTTGACTCTCATCTCTGAAGCCTTCCTCCTCACCTGGGCAGCAGCGGGGAGGGCCTGGCAAAGCCTCTGAAGACAGCCAGCTCTTAGGGAGAGCTTCTGTCGGGGGAGGGGAGCCGCGAGGAGCTCTGACCCCACCCTCAAACTTCAAAGGGAGCAGCCAGACCCTCCTTGAAAGAGTGAGGCTCCTGGTCTTCCTGGGGGACGCTCGCATCTTCCGACAGCCCCAGCCGGGCCGGCCGTAGCGGAAGGAAACGGGCCTCCCGCCCCGGGGAGGAATAAAGGGGAGGGAAACTGAGCCGAGGCCGGCGAGGGGGCGGGCGTGGGGCGAGCCAGATCCTTCTAAAGAAGCCCAGAGGATTCCTGGCGGCCAGCGCTGGAAGGCGGCCGAGTTCTCTTAAAAAAAGAGAGAGCGAGAAGAAAACAAAAAAAATTCCTTCTGAGCATGACTCTTGGTGGTGGTGCTTTCGCCAGCGCCTCTGCAGCGGCTCCCAGAGAAAGTCTGCGAGGCGAGGCGGGGACAGACAGACAGCCCAGTGGAGCGGAAGAGCGGCCAGAAGCCGGCCCACTACGGAGCGGGGGCTTGGAATGTTCCGGGGGTGGGGGAGACTGCACCAAGTCTTCGAGTCTTCAATAATTGGTTCAGAGACAATTGGCCATCCATATGGAAAAGATAAAGTAGATCCCTATCTTACAGCAGGCCTCCAAATAAGTTCCAGATGAACTAAAGTCCTCCAGGGAACAAGCGAAAGTACTACGGGGCATTTGGAAGAAAACATAGAAGGACAGCTTTACGATACTGGGAGAAGGGAAGGTCTCTTTAACAAGGTATAAAACGTGCAGAACAGAAAGGAAAAGATGGATAACTTTGTCTACGTTAAAATTAAATCTTCTCTATGCCAAAAGACACCATATGCGAAGCATAAAGATAAAGCGATAGACCAAGAGACAATATCTGCAACCCATACAACCAAGAAAAAATTCATAAAACATCTTAAAATGTCTAAAAGAAACAGCCCAATAGAAAAATGGGCAAAGGACATGAACAGACAATTTGGAAAGGTCAGTAACAAAGGAAAATCGAATCAACTTCACTTGTATCATAAGTGGAAATTACAACCATGAGATCCCATTGGGCATCCACAGGACTGACATAAGATCTGGTAGCTCAAGTGTGGATGAGTGTAGGGAAATGAGAACTCTACTGCTGGTAAGAGTGTAAATTGGTACAATCATCTAGGAGAAAATATTTGAAACCTTGTAAAGTTGAAGCTGCTCATGCCCCTGGCAGAGAGATTTTCCTTCATGTTCACAAGCAGACAAGTCTTTTACTTGTTTTTGTTTTGTTTTGTTTTGGTTTTTTGGGGAAGATTAGCCCTGAGCTAACTACTGCCAATCCTCCTCTTTTTGCTGAGGAAAATTGGCCCTGAGCTAACATCCGTGCCCACCTTCCTCCACTTTATACGTGGGACGCCTGCCACAGCATGGCTTTTGCCAAGCGGTGCCATGTCCGCACCCGGGATCCAAACTGGCGAACCATGGGCTGCCGAGAAGCGGAACGTGCGAACTTAACCAGGCCAGCCCCATTACTTGTTTGATGTAACAGGGAGTAAGTGGAAACAATCTAATTGTCCCTGCATAGAAATAGAATAGACTGGTTATATTCATTTATTCATATATTGAAATACCATAAAGCAGTTAAAAGGAACAGGATAAACCTACACGCGTCAACATGGCTAAATCACAAAAATCTAATGTAGGGTGAAAAAAGCAGGTTGCAAAAGGATATTACACGCTGATACCAGTTATATAAAATTTCAAAACAAAAAATATATAGTAAAAATACAAAATCATGCTTGTATGCTTAAAACTTTTTATAATTTAAAATAAAATAGAAACCACAATGAGATACTACTTCACACTCATCAAGATGGCTATTATTTTTAAAAAACCCCAATAACAGAAAGTAACAAGTGTTGACATGCATATGGAGAAATTGGAACCCTTGTGCATTGCTGGTGGGAACACAAAACGGTGCGGCTGCTGTGGAAAATGATATGGCAATTCCTCAAGAAGTTAAACATAGAATTACCACATGATCCAGCAATTCTACTTCTGGGTATATACCCAGAAGAATTTAAAGCAGGGACTCAAACAGATATTCGTACACTGATGTTCATAGCAACATTATTCACAGTAGCCAATTGTTGGAAGCAACCTCATTGTCCATTGACAGATAAATGGATAAACACAAAAGGTGGTATATACATACAATGGAATATTATACAGTCTTAAAAAGGAATGAAATTTAGACATATGCTACAACATGGAGTAACCTTGAGGACATTATGCTAAATAAGCCAGACACAAAAGGACACATACTGTATGATTCCACTTATATGCAGTACCTAGGGTAGTCAAATTCATGGAGACAAAGTAGAATGGTGATGGGCATGGGGAGGGGGGAGCGATATTACTGTCTAATAGGTACAGAGTTTCAGTTTGGGAAGATAACAAAGTTGTGGAGATGAATGGTGGTGACAGTTGCAGAACAACGTGTGTACCTAATGCCACAGAACTGTACACTTAAAAATGGTTAAAATGGTAAATTTTATGTTAGGTATATTTAATTTAAAAAGAGAAATTTAAAAGAAGAAAATTGGCTTGAGCAGAGGCAGTAGAGTAGCTCACCTATCGGTATAGCGCCGCTGACCCCATACACCTGGGACGCCCCTCCTCTCCCCTCCCCTCCCCTCCCCTCCCCTCCCCCACAGCCCGTCGCCACCCTGCAGCTCCGGCGTCTTACTGAGCAGGCGCGGAGCTGGGGCCGGGGGTGGGGGGGGGGGGGCAGGAGGGGGCGTGGCCTCACTCTGCGCCTGCGCTGAATTCCAGCTGCGACTGCTGTTAGGGAAATGATGCCCAGGTTGGACTCCCTGGCCCGCTGGCCGTGGGGAGGCCCGCACTGCACACGCGCAGACCGAGCACCCGCGTCAAAAGACGAGGAGAACGCGCGTTCCTCGCGTCCTGGGCACCCGGCTGCCGGGCATTCGTCTCTGCCGTGACTCCCGCCAGGCCAGGCTGGCGCGCCCACGTCTGGAGAGCGATGCCCCGGGAGATCATCACCCTGCAGCTGGGCCAGTGCGGCAACCAGAGTGAGCAAGCGAGCGCCGGGCCCCTCCTGTCTCCGGTTCTACCCCTTCGGGTCCCACCCAAGTGCTTGGCATCCTCCAGTCCCCCTTTTCCTTCCAATGAACCCCTTCCCGTACTGCGCATGATGAAGGAACAAGCCCCAGACCAAGAGCCGCGCCTCCAGCCCTGGGCTGTGACGGCTCCCAGACCAGGCGTGTTGGGTGCACCCTCTGAGTGTGGCAGCCTCTGAGCCTAACTTGACTCAGGCATCTTTCCCCATCCCCTAGTTGGGTTCGAGTTCTGGAAACAACTGTGCGCCGAGCATGGTATCAGCCCCGAGGGCATCGTGGAGGAGTTTGCCACCGAGGGCACTGACCGCAAGGACGTCTTTTTCTACCAGGTGCCCCCAGCGACTTGGCCAGGGGTCCTAAAGGGAAGGGCAGCGGCTGGCTTGAGGAGGGAGGGCAGGCAGGAGCCAGAGTTGGGAGGACGGAGGCCTTGGCCTTAGCTGATTTGGCCCCCTCCTGGACTCCCCTTGACAGGCAGACGATGAGCACTACATCCCCAGGGCGGTGCTGCTGGACCTGGAGCCCCGGGTGATCCACTCCATCCTCAACTCCCCCTATGCCAAGCTCTACAACCCAGAGAACATCTACCTGTCGGAGCATGGAGGAGGGGCTGGCAACAACTGGGCCAGCGGATTCTCCCAGGTATCCAGGTGGCTGTCTCAGAGACCCTTGATGTTCCTTCCCCTGGACAAGGCAGGCTCAAGCAGCCTGGGGATATGACCAGATCAGACTGACAATAAATAAGAGACAAAGGGATACCCTAACAAGAGGGACAGTCAGGGAGAGGTTTATGCAGTGTGTGCAAATCATTTAGAAAGTAGCATCTCTGGGTTGAGGGCCACTGCTGAGGCTCTGTTTGAGAGCAGCAGCAGTGCCCCAGGATAGACTTCTTGGTGCTGAAAAGAGATGCTCTGCAGAACCTTCATCCTGACCCTCCCTTCCCATGTCTCTATACAGGGTGAGAAAATCCATGAAGACATTTTCGACATCATAGACCGAGAAGCAGATGGCAGTGACAGCCTAGAGGTGAGGTTCTGCCCACTGAAGAAAAAAAAAAGGCGGCTGAAAAGTGCTGGGGAAAGGTCGGGAGGTAGCGTGAACAGGTCGTGTGATGGGGGCATTCAATTCAAAACTCATTTATTGAGCATCAAATGTGAGATGTTGGGGTAAATAAGGAACAGTTCTTGTCATCAGGGAGATCCTAATCTGGATGGCATCAGCTCCTTCCGCATGAGCCTTCCTTCCCAAGGAGCCTCAGCCTGGATGGAGACACAGGAAGTCTTGAGACACGAGTGTGTTGGGAGTGGGGGATGAGACAAGCCTGAAGCCTCTCCCCCAGATCCCTGGAGACTGCCTCTCCATCTTCCCCATGCAGGGCTTCGTGCTGTGTCATTCCATTGCTGGGGGGACAGGTTCTGGCCTGGGCTCCTATCTCTTGGAGCGACTGAATGACAGGTAAGCCTGTGTTTGGCGAAAAGGCATTAGCCCTAGTTCCCTAGGTAATGTCTTTCTTTCTTGTCACTTTTTATCTTGGACTGGAAGGGCTGCCACTACCCTTTTGAGTCATAGATAGGAACAGAGCCTAGCTACCCAGGGAACATCTTGGAAGCAATAACTCTGGGAGGAGGATTTGCCTAGGGAGAGGAGGGGACCTATAGGGTTTGCTTCTTTAGGCTTATCCTTTTTGGCTCCTGGGCCCTGAAGACTCAGTTCTGCCCTCACCTCTTTTTCATAAGAGCTTGGTGGCACTTGGGAAGGAATGACTCCTGTTGACCCTGGAGAAGGCAGAGATGGGCAGTGATGAGGGGCCTTCCAATTCACTTTGCCACCTTCCCTTTTCCCTCTTCCTCACCCCCAGGTACCCCAAGAAACTGGTGCAGACGTACTCAGTGTTTCCTAATCAGGATGAGATGAGCGATGTGGTGGTCCAGCCCTACAATTCACTGCTCACACTCAAGAGGCTGACCCAGAATGCAGACTGTGTGGTGAGCGTAGGAGGAGGGAGTGGGGGCTTTGGTCTGCCTCCCCAAACCGATGAGACACATACATCCTGCCATTCCCAAGCCCCTCCCCAGAGAACACAGGACCAACAAAGCCATACCTGAAGGCCCAAGTTATGAAATAAGGACCTGACCCCAAGTTGCTTACAGTCTCTTTAGGCAGCCAGACTCTCAACAAAGTGAATACCCCACCTCCCTAAGTGCTCCCACTCTGCCTATTTAATGCCTACTCATGCTTAAATTCTCAGCCCAAGAGTCATTTTCTTAGCAAAACTTTCCCTTCCGCCCAATCAAGGTCAAATTCCTTTGTGCATATTTCAGGCTGTAACTATCCTTTTCTAGTTAATGTCAGTCTCCCTCTCCTAGACTGTAGCCCTGGTGAGGGGGAAGACCATGCCTGTTTTACTCTCCATGGTGTCTCCAGAGCCAAGCACAGTGTGTGGCACATGGAGACACTCAAATATTTGTTTACTGTACTGGATGGTAGAAAGTGTCTCCTGCTGCCCCAGACAGTACTTTTCCTTTTAAATTAACAAACCTACTTCTTGGATTTGGAGTTAAGAGGGGAGCTAAGCTAATAACTTATTTCTCTGCCCCTTTTCTCCTCAAAAAGGTGCTGTGACCCTCTTCTGTCCCCCCAGGTGGTGCTGGACAACACAGCCCTGAACCGGATCGCCACAGACCGCCTGCACATCCAGAACCCCTCCTTCTCCCAGATCAACCAGCTGGTGAGCCCCCACTCCCGGACTCCTTTGGAATAGAACCCCTCCTTGCTGGGGTGCCATCTGGGGAAGGGAGGCCCCCCCAGGCCAAGGCGCATGACATGGCACCCCTGTCCCCAGGTGTCCACCATCATGTCAGCCAGCACCACCACCCTGCGCTACCCCGGCTACATGAACAACGACCTCATCGGCCTCATTGCCTCGCTCATTCCCACACCGCGGCTCCACTTCCTCATGACCGGCTACACCCCCCTCACCACGGACCAGTCAGTAAGAGCAGCCCTCAGTGTGTCAGGCCAGGCTGGCCCTGGGCCCAGCAGGCCCTCAGCTGGCCTTTCTCTTCTCCCTGTGGCCCCAGGAACCGCCTTTTGCAGCCCCCAGAGGCTCTGCACTCAGGGACTGGCCAAGGCTGTAAGACTTCCTTGCTGACTTGCTCTCCCCTTCCCTTGGCCTTTGGCTCCCTGCAGGGCGTGGGCTGTACGGGGTCTGCTTCTGCTCCTGCACAGGGCCATGAGCTTGCTGAGCTGAGGAGGGCTAAGATTCCTGATCCCACAGCAGAGGCTCAGTATAGACCTGAATCGAAGGACACTCCCCAAAGAGACCATACTACCCTGAGTCTGGTGGGGAACTTGTGTTGTCTGCTTCTCTCTGGACTGTGCCCTGAGTGCTGGCCTTGCCCCTGTGGCCCACTCTCCCCTCAGGTGGCCAGCGTGAGGAAGACCACGGTCCTGGATGTCATGAGGCGGCTGCTGCAGCCCAAGAACGTGATGGTGTCCACAGGCCGAGATCGCCAGACCAACCACTGCTACATCGCCATCCTCAACATCATCCAGGGGGAGGTGGACCCCACCCAGGTAGGGGAGGCCCCTTCATTCCACCCCCGGAACCCACAGGGGCAGAGGGGAGGCTACTGTCATCGTGCCTGTGCCCTCCCCAGGTCCACAAGAGCCTGCAGAGGATCCGGGAACGGAAGTTGGCCAACTTCATCCCCTGGGGCCCAGCCAGCATCCAGGTGGCCCTGTCAAGGAAGTCTCCCTACCTGCCCTCAGCCCATCGAGTCAGTGGGCTCATGATGGCCAACCACACCAGCATCTCCTCGGTGAGGCTAGTCTCCTGGTCTTATTTGGCCACTCTGTTCTACCAGCCACCTTCTCATTCTCTGCGTGTCTGTTCCAACTCCCTGTCCTGCACTGGCTCCCATCCTGGAGATTTTATCTCTTTCAGCTCTTTGAAAGTTCCTGCCAGCAGTATGATAAGCTGCGGAAGCGGGAAGCCTTCCTGGAGCAGTTCCGTAAGGAGGACATCTTTAAGGAGAACTTTGACGAGCTGGACAGGTCCAGGGAGGTTGTGCAGGAGCTCATAGATGAGTACCATGCAGCTACCCGGCCGGACTACATCTCCTGGGGCACCCAGGAGCAGTGACTTCCTCCCCACTACTCCCCCTGGAATGTAAGCACAGCCCCCATCATGCCTGGTTCCTCTGACCCCAATTCCCTCACCAACAACCTTTCTAGGCTCATCTCCAGCTCAGGAGCTGGCCCTACTTCCTCCCTTCCATACCCTGACCCTTGATATGCTTGTTGAATCTAATAAAGTAATAAAGCTTGGTTGTGAATATAGTCAGGGCTTGGTTTGTGAATATGGCGGATGACGAAGGGATCTCCATGTTCCCTCCCATTTCCCAGGCACGTGTTGGTAGAGTGGCCTTTACCTGGTCTGTTTCCACTGGCATCCCTCACCTAGAACCAGGCTATTTTACTGGAGTAGCTCTATCTCAAGATCACAGAGGGTTACGGAGGTCTGTTGTCTCCTCAGTGCCTAAGCTCCTGCCCCAGGGCAGATCAGTTTGCCCCAGCCTCCTCCACTCAGGGCAGAAGCTGTGGGGGCTGCTAAAAGAGGGCCTGCCGCATTCTGAGCAGGTCAGGAAGGCCGGGACTCTGGATTCCCAGTGCCCAAGTCCATCAGATCCTCAGGGACCCAACCCAATTCAACCCAACCCGATAAAACAGGAACAGAACTCAGGAGAAGGGCTGAGCCCATCCTGATAAAGTGTTCATCTGTGCCAGAGAAGTTCTTGGGTCTGATCCTGCCCCAAGCTTCTCTCCATTCTAGGCCCAAAGCAGTAGGCACATCAAAGATGGACCCAACCAGGGCCTGGAAGCTGGACACCAGGATAGGAACTGGGTAGTGCCAGTCCTGATGACTCACTGTCCTCCGGCCTCAGGGACGCCAGGAGGCCACCCCTTTGCCACTCAAGGGAGAAGAGAGGGTGAGTAATTGCCAGCTTCCAAAACCACCCTCTTGCCTGCCCCACCCACCACCCTGTGGCAGCATACTGGCCAGGAAGAGGTTAAATCCAGAAGGTCAAGGAGGGTGGAGCCCTGTGGTGTCCACTCCCCTCAGTGCTGGTCAAAGCCCAGAGTGTGGGTGTCCCCAGGGGTGGAGCTCTGAGCTATAGGGCTCCAACTTGTCACACTGACAACACTCCCACAGGAAGAGTTTGTGTAAATAAGGATTTTTTTTCTTTTGCTTCTCTTCTACAAATAAATTAAGAAAAAAACTAGAAAATTGTCTGCACCCATTGCAGCCCTTGGGTATGGGGTGTGCCCTGTCCCTGCAGGGCCACAAGGGTCCATGGTTCCCTCAAATTTCAGAGCAGTCCAAGTCCAGGCTGGAGGCAGGAGGGAGGTGGTGACCTCTTGGCAGGCTCAGTCCTGCAGCTGCCCTAAACAGCCAGACTGTCCCTGGGGCTCGTCCAGGCCCGGGTGCTGGCTGCGAGGGGAGGTGCCTGGCAGGTCTTGGCCTGGAGGAGAAGGGCTGCTGCAGGGCCTCTCCGGGGAGGGGTTGGCCAAGTAGGCATTCACCAGCTGCATGATCTCTTCCACCTAAGAGAGGGCAGAGGTCAGAGTGCCACAGGGGCCACTGGGTTCTCTTCTTTGTCTCATCCTCTACCGAGGCCCCTACCAAGGCCTTCCATGAGCTATCCCCTGCAACCTTTCCTTCCTCATCATCACTCTCTCCCTCCCTCACTAGATGCCAGTCACACTTGCTTCTTTCTGCTCTGCTAATATGCTAAATTTATTCTTATCTCAGGGCCTTTGTACTTGCAATTCCCTCTACTTGGAATGCTGTTCCTGCAGATCTTCCTATGGCTAGCTTAAATGTCACCTTCTCTGAGTATCCTTTCCTGACCATCCTACCTAATGCTGTGGCTCCCTCCAGTCACTTCCTATCACACTACCTTTTCCTGTGTAGCATTTATCCCTACCTTAAATAGTCTGATTCCTTGTGTAGTGTCTGACTCTCCTGCTCTAATGTGAACTCCCTGAGCTTGTGTTTGATCACTGCTGGATGCCCAGGGCCTAGAGCTATACCTGGCCCATGCTCAGTGTGTAATAAATGTTTCTTAACATCCTTTCCTTTCCTCCTTCTACAGCCTCTTCCTACTCACCTGGGGACTCTGCAGGAGGAGCTGGCTCTCTCCCATCCTCAATGCCAGGGTGTGGGGTCCCATTAGCTGGCAGGCGGCCACATGGCCATAGCTGACACTGTGGATGGGCTCTGTCTCACCCGGTCGCGAGAAGGACATGGCCTTGGCACCCAGGCCCAGGCATAGCTTCTGTGGAGCGCCCCCACCAGGCTCCTGCCCACAGATAGGCAGAGTCAGGGTGGAGGGAGGGGACCCTGCAGCACTGTTTTTGGTCTGGGGGAGATGGCTGTGAGCGGGGAGTTTCCGGGTCCCCGCTGTGATCCACAGTGCATGTGTGCAGGGGGCTAAGGCTCCAGAGAGGGAGGGCCCAAGGGCCAGTGACTTTTGGGGTTTGAGATGGGCAGCGGTGCTGGGTGTACGCAGTGAAGTGACCCTCACTGGGGGCCTGTGGCTCTGTGGCAAAGGTGTGGGGCTTGGGCCACCAGAGTCCCCTCTCCCTTCTCCCCCTCACCGTGCTCAGCTCCAGAACGTCATACCGAGCAGCGCCGAACCCTGGACACTGCGCCGCCAGAGCCAGGTAGGCAGCCATGGCCTCAGCTCGGCCCATGCCCCGTAGTCGCTTCCAGCCGCCCAGCACAGCAGCCGCCGTGCCGGCGCCACCTCCTCCCTCGCGGGCAGGGCTTCCCGCCGTGCGGCCGGCCCCACCGCGCCGGGCCCGCTCGGCCTGCCTCTTGGCCAGGCCCGGGCTCCAGATTGCCCCGGCCAGCAGGGCGGCGGAGGGGGCAGGCCTGGGGACCGGACGGGGAGAGTCTTCACGCGGCGGAGCCGAGGGCGGCAGCAAGCGGTCCAGGCGCGGCAGGGGCGCCCGCGGGGAGAAGTCCCGGTGCAGGCTCTGCAGGCGGAGCGCCGCCAGGGCGCGCAGCGTGTCGTCGGGCGGGGGCGGCCGGCCGCGCAACAGCAGAGCGTGAGCCTGCGGGTGGAGCAGCGGCGTCAGCGCGGGCACGGCGGCTGGACCGCTGGACCATCGCGAAAGCACCTTGGGGTGTGCGATCTGCGGCCTGGGTTTGAGTAGAGCCTCCCGCAGGATTGCCAGAAAGATTAAATGAGATGGCCTAGAAAAGGAGGGGTTCAGGCTCGGGGGTCTTTTTGAGAGACACGCATACTGGAGATCCTTACCTGCTCAAAGAGGAAAGGCAGTTCGTGACCGTCTGGGGACAGCCCCTCAGGGTGCAGAGGTCCGTGAAGACGCAGACACAGTCTCCAACCCGAGTCTGGCGAGTCCTCCAGCCCGGCTTCCTCAGCGGCCAGACTACAGAAGAGAAAACGGCGCGACGTGACGCAGAAGCAGGGCCCCCGAGGCACCGGCCGCTGGGGATCCGGCAGGACAAAACTGGGGGCGGGGCCACATATTTGGGGCGGGGCCCCGTCGGAGTGGACGGCGGAGGTGAGTCCGGAAGCCAGACTGCAACCCGCCAGCTCGCAGGGGTCCATCTGTGAACCAGCAACAAACATCACTGGGCAGGGTAGTGGCAAGCGCTCAATAAACGTTTGCTTAGGGATTGACCGAAACTGAGAGGCAGATGGGCTAACGGAGAGCAGGGCTGGGGCTGGACATTTACTTCTCAAACCTGGTGAGCACGTCGGCCACGAGAGTCCCCCCAGCCAGGGCTCGCTCCTGGGCCCCCCGCTGCTCGTACAGTGCGAACGCGTTACGGCTCCGGGTCAAGCCCAGCCGCCCCACCAGCTCCCGAGCAACCTGGAGGGAAGAGAGCGTGAGGGGGAAGTCAGACTGCGCAGGGGTCTTGCTAATACTTCTGGAGGGGCTGATCCAACTGGAAGGGTCTTTCAGGACTTAGTCCCGCCACAGACACCCATTACCCAAATGATGAATCTCAGACTCTGGCAAACCTAGGGCCCAGGCACCAGGAGAGCCGGGCATGGCAAGCTGGGAGGAAGGGTTGAGGTCTCGGGGGTCTTTCTGTGGCCTTACCTCCCCTGCCGTGGTGTGGGAATCTATGGCCACAGGGCAGGCACCAGCCCCTGGACAGTGCACGGTGCACAACAGCTCCTGCCGTCGGCTCAGCGCGGAAATCTCCGCCAGCGACGGCACCAGCTCCCGGCCGCGCGTCCGGCCCAGCGCTTTCCGGATGAAGCGCGCGAATTCTGCCAGTTCCGAGTCCGGGAGCGCCTGCTCCGTCCTGGGTTAGGGAGAACCCGAGGATCAGTGCTCGGAGCGAGCGCTTTCCTGCTCCCTGTCCCTCCTGCCTTCTTATTTTATAGTTTATTTCATTTCATCAATTCCGTCCTCTCCAACTTTAAGTTTCTTGAAGGCAGTGACTGGGTCCTATGAATCTACCCCTGGTTCTCTGTATGGAGCTGAAGTACTTTTTTTTTTTTTTTTTTTTGAGGAAGGTTAGCCCTGAGCTAACTACTACCAATCCTCCTCTTTTTGCTGAGGAAGACTGGCCCTGAGCTCACATCCGTGCCCATCTTCCTCCACTTTATACGTGGGACGCCTACCACAGCATGGCGTGCCAAGCGGTGCTATGTCCGCACCCGGGATCCGAACCGGCGAACCCCAGGCCGCCAAAGCGCAACGTGCGCACTTCACCGCTGGGCCACCGGCCGGCCCTGAATTACTTTCTAAGCCCCCTGGCAGCTCTCTCCTAGCTGCCCCCTTCCATTTCCCAGTCTTCATGATCCTTCTTCAGGCTGAAATCCAAAATCCAGGCGCATTCCGATTTCCAACCTAAAAGCCCTGGCGCTGGACTACCTCAGTCCCGAGGAAAAGCAGCGTTTTAATAATTCCTTTGCACAAAGGGGGCGCCTTTTTGTAATTCCTCCGTCCACAAGAGGGATACGATCTTGTAATTCCCACAAAGGCGCTGTACATATTAGCAGCAGCCCTGACCTTGAGCAAGTCCCTTCCCTTCTTTGGTTCTAAGTTCTCCATCTGCCAAACGCCTTGGAAAGGCCTGTCGTTCTCTCCCAGCCTTGTGGCTCCCTTGCCTTGGCCTTACCCCACCCCTGCCCTCTCACCTCTCCAAATGACCCAGGAGGTGCCCCCGTACAGCTCCCCCAGGCCGGAAGGTGCAGCTCATGCAAGTGAGGAGCTGCCAGTACCGCAGGGCCGCGGGGTCTTGGGTAGCTGGGGGTCCAGGGGGGCCCGCAGGGCCCGAGGTCTGCTTAGCCAGCTGCAGGAAGAGTTCGTCGCGGAGTGCGGGCAGGTCCCGGCAGGTCTGGAGCACACCCTGCATCAGGGGCCCGGGGCGCCGCGCCCCCTCCAGCGCCTGCAGCGCCAGGAACAGCCGCACCGCCTCCTCACGCAAGGGTGCGTAGCCTGGACCTGCGGAAGGGTGGGGGTGGAGGGACGGTTTGGAGAGGGGACACGGAGCTGGGCCCTGGGAGGAAGGCATGAACCAGGGGAAGGTCAGAGGGAGTATAAGGGGACAGGGGGTGGTAAGAAGGGGAGAGTTCGAACGACAGGAAGAATGAAGGGAAAGCAATGGTCCCCACAGAGAGAGCCAAACTCTCAACCCCTGCCTCCCAGGAATCACCCCTCCTCTGTTAAGGCTGCACTTTGAATAAGTAACCTAGAGGGATAGACTAAAGGACACAGGTTGAAACCCCAGATTCTGTAATTGGGGACTGAGAGTCATCACCATGGGCTAGAAAACGGGCTGGATTGGGAGTCAGAAAAGAAGGGTTCTTCTCCAGGCTCCCCTTAATCCTCTAGCTTTAGGATCTGGGCCAGTCACTATGCCCTTTTGGGGAGAAGTATAGCTGGATGAGGCCAGCTCATTCTCCCAAAGTGGTGGTTTTTCTACCACTTGTAAAGGTAGTATGACCTGGTCTTAAGAGTAATGAAAAAATGGAGGAGAATGTAAAAACCCATGAAGGAGCATCAATAGGCAGAATGAGACCCATAGAGAAGGTGGCCAAAGGGAGCCTTTTTTTCCGTGCTGGCTTCCATCCCTGCCATGCGGAACGTCAGTCTGGACAGCTTCCAGCTCACCTTCATCCTTTGAAAGGTGAGGGCTGGGTAGGTCCCCTGAGGACTCCTAGGTCCCTGTGAGGTGAGGCATTCAGCTTCCCCATCCGAGGGACCTGGGCCATGGCGCCACTCACCTGGCGCGCTGACTCCATAGGGCAGGGGCAGTAGTGGGGCGTACAAAGCCCCGCTGGTGTGCCTCAGAATCGGGTTCCGCCGGTAAATAAGGGCCACGGCCTCCGGGTCCCCACAACTCTCCTAGAGGCCAGGGAAAGGGTCACAGTGAAGGAGAAAGGGACTCTCTGTGAGCCCAGAAAGCTTCTGGGTCCACCACTCTCTTCTTTCTCAATGGAGTCCCCTCTCTCGCACCTGAATGTCCCTGAGCAGCAGCTGGGTGGGAGTCTCCAGCGGCGCTTTGGAGGCGATCACTTCGCGCAGCGCCACCGCCCAGCGCTCTGCTTCGGCCTGGCGCGGGGAGCAGAGCCGAACGCTGTGCTTCCGGCCAGACACGGTCACTGACCACAGCCCTGGGGGAAAGAAAAGAGGCGGAGGGCAATCAGGGCCGGCTGGGGCTGCCGGCCTGGGAGGTAGGAGAGTCCCCGCGAGGTCTCACCGGTTTCCTTGGGCCTGCGCTCTGGGCCGGTCACGGAGCACAGGCTGGTGAGCACGAGGCTCCCGAGGCGCCGCGCGCCCTTCCCGCTGCTGCTGAACTGGTCCAGGGAGTCCCGGGTGAGCACGAACCAGGCGCGGCGCGGAGGCAACCAGGGCCGCGCCCCTCCTCCGCGGGGCTCGCGGTACAGCCAACCTGGGGAGAGGACAGGGAGGGAAAGGGGATCAGCAGGAGACGACAATATCCCCTGGAGAGTTGGGATTGGGGGCCTCCAGAGTGCGTGAGATAGGTCCCCACCTTTCACGACGACGTCCGGGTCGTCCTCTGGGGGCCCTTTCTCCGGGATGAGGCTCCGCGTCTCCTCCCAGCTCTGCAGCCTGGGCCGGAGGGGAGGGAGAGTTGGGCGAGGCTGCCGGTCCTTCACCCCGCCTCCAGGGGGCTCCTCAGTAGGGGCTCCCTAGATCGCGAGGGGTGCCTGCTCCCGGGCTGGGCACCCCTCCCCCAGGCTGTGGGAACCGCTGGGCCGTTCTGACCTCGCACCAGAAATAGCCCCTACCCCCCCTTCCTCCCCGCGCCCCCAGCCGGACCGCCCCCCCGGGACCCCGGCCAAACCACAGCGTCCGGCGGTGTAAGGGCCTCTCCCTTATTTCGCAACAGCGGGAGGGAAGACGGCAAGGATGGGGGTCCCGGGAACGGGCTAGGGTCTCCGGAAGATGGGACGCAGGGGCTCACCTGTCTGAGACCGGCCCGCTCCTCACAGGCTGCGTCAGCGTCACGTCCAGGGGGCTCTGGGGAAACAGGCAGGGCAGTCCTCGGATCAGAGCCCTCCTCCGGGAATGCCCGTGGCTTCTCCCCCTAGGACAGCGCTGCTCAGGGGATTGAGGAATTAAGGAGTGGGGTCGTGACTGTGACGGAGCCAGGGAGCTGAAGCTGCTGGGCTTGCCCCTTTGGCCAGTCTCTACAGAACAGCCCTAGTTAAGAAGCCAAAGCTCTCTCGTCGTCTCAGTTACTCTTTGAAGATGCAATCAGAGGTGGGGAGGGTAGAAAGAGCACTGGGCAGAGAGTCAGGAGACCTGAGTTCTAACACCAGATGGACCACTAACTCGCTGTGGAACCTTGGCAAGTACCTTCGAGGCTTTGGGCATTAGCTTCCCCCATCTTTGAAAAGGGAGAGGTGGATAAAGACTCTCCTGGCAGGCTCGAAGTCACCCCCCTCCTCGTTTTCCCTTCCTTGACTGATGGGCACAGACTTGAATGAAGGGAAAAGGGACCCTTTCAGTACAGGGCTTTCTCCAAGAACTTCTGATGCCCTCCCACAGACACCCCTGAGACTCAATGGTAAGCAGAGACCCTGCCCCTTTGCTGGGGCTCAGGAAGGACTGACCAGGCTGAGGAATGGCACACACTCAGCAGGGGAGGTGCAGTTCAGGACTTTGCCCTTCCCCCACCCACCCCCATGTCCTGGAACTTCAACTGTAGACTGGGGTCTGACAGAGGCTGCAAACTCCTCCAGGAGTCAGGTCAGACGGGAATCGTGCCACTGTCCCATTGCGCCCGGACTGCTAAAGCCAAGAAGGGGAGGTGGGGGAGGGGGCCAGGGACACCTGTCCCCAAGCTCTCGGGAGGGGGGGTGGAGGTGGAGCCTGAGGGAGGCATTGGTGTGGTTCACAGAGCCGACTCTGCCCAGGCTGGAAGCTTGGGGACGCCTGGGTCCTGTGCCCTCCTGGGGTGCAGATCCACCTATTTTCCAGAGGATCTGAGAGGGGCTCTAAGTCACACCACCACGGGGGCAGGTGCTGACCACTCTCTTAGACCAACCCCTAATCGCAGTCCCCTGCTTCCCTCCCTCCCCTCCTCTATATTTATCCGCCCTCCGCCTCCGCCAGGTGCTGGCGCCGGCCCCGGCGGCGCAGCCCGCCCCACCCGGGCACTGAGCCACTGGGCCTGCTGGAGACCCCTGAGCGGGGGATGGGAGCCTGACCCAGGCCACAGCACAATCGAGTCTGGTCGCCGGTGGGCAGGGGCATCGGAGAGGATACGTCAGGGGATGGAGGTCTCCCACACCAATCGAACCTCAGTTTCCCCACGGGGAGAGTCGACAAAACCGGGGAGCCGCGTGTCTCTCACCATCCCCTCAGGGATTCCCCAGGAGCCTCACCAGGGAGGGCCGAGAGTTCTCTCCAGAGTGGCAGGGTAATGAGGAGGGGTCCTCGAAGAGTTGTGGCCCCCAGCTCCCTCTCCGTGGGGTCCCCGTCACGGACCCCAATCTGAGGATACCTTCTCCCCCTCGCCCAGGTCCCTGCGGCGGGAGCTCCCGCATCTGGCCCCAGTGCTCAGCGCTCACGGACTGGGAGCTGAGCGGAGCGGACCCAGGCGTCCGAGCCGCCCAGCCGGCCTCTCCACATTCCTCGGCGCTGGCGGAGGCGGAAGGAGACGGGATGGGACGCGGGCCCGGCGGGGAAGGGAGAGGCAGGGCCAGGTCGGGCCACGCGTGACGCCTCCCCTGCCTCAGGGCTCCCAGCAGGTGGACAGCGCCCAGCGTGCGGAGCGAGGCCCCCAGGCACATCCCGAGTAGGGCTGCTCCTTGAGCTTCAGGGGGCTTCTGGCCCCCAGGCAAAAAAAAACCTCTCCCACGTCCCCAGTCCCCAAGCACAGGGCGTTTGGCTGGAGTCTGGAGCAGGATCAGGCATGACGGCCGGTTGTAGGGAGAGGGATTGAAACAAGGCTCCAAGCCCCTGGGACTTACCCTCCCGCCGCCCGCTGGACTCGGGGTCCGTAGCTCAAAGGTCTCCTCGTCCTCGTCCTCGTCCCCGTCCCCGCTAAGCTCGCCGTCCCCGTAGTCCCGGTGCAGAAGAGTAAAGCCTCGACGGCAGCAGAGGAGCCACCACAATCCCCCGGGGAGAGGCATCTGGGCGAGCAGCCGGAGGATGGGGGCGCGGGTAGCCGGGGCCGAGCTGCAGGGGGTCGGAGAAACTGGCGGGGCTCCGACCCGAGCGGGGGAAAGATGAGGCGGGAGGAGGAAAAGGGAGAGGGGGACAGGAATGGGGCAGTGTCTGCCGCTGGGGTTCAAGGGGTCGCTACCTAGAGCCTGCGGGGGGGGGGGGGCGGGGCTCAGGGTCTGGGACCCCGGAGGGGGAGGGGGAAAGCGTCCAGGGCCCGGGGTGGGGGTGGGGGTGAGGAGGGAGCAATGTCCGGAGCTGGGAAGTAGTGTCCGTTGTAGTGTCCAGCCCTGTGGGGGGCAGTGTCCGGTTCAGTGTCCGAGGTGGGCAGCTGTCCAAGCTCCAGGGAGGGTCGTGTCCGGTAGGGTGTCCGGTGGCCGGGGCCCGGGCCGCGCGCGCTGCGCTCCCTGCAGCCCCGGGACTGGCGCGCTAGGGACGCGAGCACAGCGCCGGGACCCCGCCTCCCCAACCCCCTCCCCTCCCGGGCGGCCCCCCCCTTCTTTCTCTCCTCCCTTCTTTACAGGGCAGGGTCCAGTTTTCGTCACAGCCTCCTCTGTCCAATCCCCGTACCTGGCGCCGGGCGCGGCCACCAATCAAACTACTGAAACCACGGCGGGTTGCATCATGTGCCTCTGGCTTAGTGACAGCGGGGAGGGGCAGGGCAATCGGGAGGGAGGGGGCGGTGCTATGTTAGCCACGCCCCCGCTTCTGAGGTCGGTCGCAGAGAGCTAGTGACGTCACGGAAGCCCGCCTTCATGCTCTTGTTTTAACTCTTGACTCACCAACCAACAGATTAAAAACCCTCTTGATAGGGAGCTTTGGAAAATGAAGGGCATAGGGCATAGAGGAAGGTGCTGACTGCTGCCCTCTGAAGTCCTGTCTCGTCTTAGGGTCCCTGGGAAAGGAAAGAGCCTTAGCTACCTGCGCCAGGCTCAGCTCTAGGGGTGGACCTCCGCCCCTGGATAAAGGAGTCCAATTCCTCGGTCTGAGTC
The DNA here is from genome assembly GCF_041296265.1 of Equus caballus. NCBI lineage: Eukaryota > Metazoa > Chordata > Mammalia > Perissodactyla > Equidae > Equus > Equus caballus. Next base: position 20,402,122 of record NC_091694.1, on the reverse strand, counting down.
ACCTCCCTTTTGAGGTGAAGAAGCTGAGGCAGAGGCTCTGGGAAAGCGAAGACCTAGGCAGGAAGTAGAATCTAATTTAGAGCGCACAGTTCACTGAACTCCAGTGGGGAGACTGACTCTGGATTCTAGGGAATTCTGTGATCTTCCAATGGAGTGGAGGCCTCGCAGGGTGAATATCCTGCGGTTGTGTGTAGGAAGGGGTTAACCGAGGGGCTAAACGGACGGGGCGGGGCCGCGGACGGGGCGGGGCCAGGGCCAACGCGGGCGCGCGCGTGTGTTGCTGACTCAGCGGCGATTCCCGCGGTCTCCGGTGGAGGGTTCCAGGTTGGCCCCCAGTGGCTGGCGTGGGGGACCCTTTGAAGATCGGCGCCATCTCCAGGCCTTCCCTGGATCCTGATCCCTGGAGGCCGTGGCTCTCGGTTTTTGCCGCCGGAGGCTCTGGGAACGTAGGCTAGCCCGAGCTGGGAGGGGCGGGACAGGGCGGGGACGTCAGGCCAGCGCCTCCCTAGAGACCTCTCCGCCACGCCACGCCCTTCTTGCCCTGGGTCCCCAGACTGCTGGCTGGAGTGGTCGGGGCAGCTTTGCTGACCGGATATTAAACTGCGAGAGTTGTCGCACGTGAACACCATCCTGCCTGTCGCTCGTGGTTGTGAAAACAAAGACCAGGAATCAATGCGACCATCTCTAGAGGCCATCCTGGCGTTGCCCTCGCCGCAGATGAATGTGGCCTGCACTGAGGTTTCCTAGGGATGGACACACCACAACCATATACTCTCTTTCCCGTCTGGATCCCAGGCCCTTGCCCGCAGGGAAGTTCTTTCCGATGTCTAACCTCTCTCTTTCCGGCAGGCTCAGTGCATTTCCTCTGACCCAGGGAAGATGGAGAACCAGCAATCGCCCCCACCCCCACCACGCCTATGATAACTATTCGGAAATTTGCAAATTGGTATCCTCTCCTTGGTTTTTCTCCAAGATGAAAAACTCCGACTCAACTTTTTAAATTACTTTTTTCTTTCCACCACAGAACTTTAGAAGAGACCGTAGGGTGGTAATCTAATCCAAAAGCCCACCCCAAATGGGAATCTCCTGCCCACCACCCCCCACCCCCACACCACGCACAGGCACACACGGTCCCCAACTGCCTCAGTCTGAACCTTCCAGAGGCCGGGAACTTGGTGCTTGCTAAGGCAGCCATTACTGGATAGCACTCTGGTTGTTAGAAAGCTCTTCCTTACGCTATTTCAAGAGCATCCCCCGCCCCCCTCGCCCGGCAGCTTTCCCACCTCACCTCTGTTGCTAGTGACTGGGTGAAGGTGGAGGAGGTGTCAGTGCCTAGAGCTTTAGCAGGCTCAACAGCCCCCCACCCCCACCCAGGCTCTCAGCGCCTTCCACTCAGAGCCAAGCACGGTGGTGGTGGGGAACCCATCGGCTCTGTCCTGCTGCAAATCACTTCCAAGTCGGTGACTCAAAAATAGTAACAGTTGTTGGGTTGCATCTCATTTCCATGTTATCAGTTTAATGTGGCAGAGTACAGAAGCAATTCCTTTAAGTTCCTACCTCTTTCTCAGTGTTCCCCCACCTACTCCCCTTTCCCCCTACCCTCCCTGGAACCGTTTCCTCAGCCCGCCCCTTCCTCTTGATTCGCAGCCCTAGTTGTCCCAGAAGGAGACGCTGTGGGTCTCAGTGGGAGCCGAGCAGGAAGAAAGGCGGGGCCGACGGGGGCAGCGGCCGCGGGGGTGAGGCCCTGGGCTGCAGCCCCCACCCCGTAGCAACCTCCGCAGGTCCTGGCGGAAGCGCAGGCCCAGAAAGGCGTAGAGCACCGGGTTGAGGCCGCAGCGGGCGAGGGCCAAGCCCCCGGTCACCAGCAGTGCCAGATCCTTGCGCTTGCTGGCAGGGCAGCTCCGCTCCCGGGCGGCCAGTAGGTCGGCCGTATCTAACAGCAGGGCGAGACTGTAAGGCAGCTGCAGCACTACGAAGGCCGCCACCAGGGCCACCACGACGCGCAGCGCTCGCCGGCGCTCAGGCCCCCTGGCGGCCAGCAGCGTGCGGCCCAGGAGGGCATAGCAGGCTGCCATGACGCTCAGCGGCAGCGCGAAGCCCAGGACCACCTGCGCCACGGCGCTCGCCCCCTTCACCGTCTGTGTGAGGCCCTCGGGGAAAACGAGTCGGCAGCGCCGCTGGCCTTCCCTCTGCCCGTCCTGGCTGAAAAGGAGAGCAGGCAGCGCCAGGAGCAGCGACAGCAGCCACACCATGACTGAGACCAAGTGTGCCCGGCCGGGTGTGGAGGGCCTCGGTCCAGCTGGGAGGGCCCGCGCGATGGCCACGTAGCGGTCAGCGCTGATACAGGCCAGGAAGAGGAAACCGGCGTGGAAGGAGGCCGAGTAGAGGCCAGAGATGGCACGGCAGGTGACACTTCCCAGACTCCAGCCCTGCAGAGCCCCGGCTGCGGCAAAGGGCAGGGTCAAGGCCAGCAGAAGGTCGGCCAGGGCCAGCTGGAGCAAGTGGGCAGAGGTGGGCGAGCGGGTAGCGCGTCGGGCTGCCAGGTGGGTGGCTAGGACCAAGCCATTGCCAGCCAGACCCAGCGCAGCCACCGTCAGGGAGACACTGGGTTGGAAGGCCCGACTGAAGGCCTGGACATCCGCCTTGTAGCAGAGTTCTGGCAATGGTTCAGCCGAGTATGCCTCCTCATCATCGCCAGAGTAGGGTCCCCAGGAGACCTGGGGAAGTCAAAATGAGAGGAAAGACCTTATGAGACATCTTCCCACACACCTCCTCCTCCCACACATGCCTTCCAAGCTGGGAGCTCCTGTGTGACCAGGTACATCGGTACACGGGGAAAAGACAAACTCTTCCTGACACACCCTCAACAGGCCTTGGCTTCCCTTGCACCCCTCCTGCCTTTACATCCGGTTTCCTGGGTGACCTTGAGCAAGCCACTGCTCTTTCTGGATCTCAGTTGCCTAATATGTAATGTCGAGATTAGAAATCCTGACAAGCCCCCCTAGCAAGATTGTTTGAAATAGGATTTTTTGAAATAAGGAAGATAATGCATGCAAAGCATCTGTGCTCTCCATAGGCCAAGCTTTTGAATTAATAAATTTTGGAGCCTCAGTATTTGCAGCGCCCTCTTCTGGAAGAACACCCACATGCAGGCTTTGCCTCAGACCTGATCCCTGGACTCCGTGCTTGATCTGGAGAGGGTTTCTATGTCTCTTTTCTCATCTTCCCTCCCCACCGCACCTCTACTCCAGTACAGGTTCACTAAACTACTCGTGACAAGGGGGTCTCAAGGGTTGCAGTTCAGGTTTTCTGGGCTCGGTTGGAACCTTGGACCCCTAGGTTCAGCTCGCCCTTCTCTTCAGCTCCAGCCCCGGCCCAAAACCCCAGCCTCATCACCAGCGCTATCTATCTGGAGAACCCCTGGTCCCAGCTGGCTCCAGGCATCCTAGATAGTTCATAGCATGGCAAAGGCCTGTTGCCAGGTGGGGAAATCCCATGCCTTCACCTTCCCTCCCTCTCTGTAACCAGTCCCCCGCTGCCCTGCTCCCACCTGCTCTGCGGGTTCGGTCCCCATCTCTGGCTACACAGGTTTCTGAGGTATAACCACCAGGGAGAGAAGTTAAACAAGTGGGACAGGAAGGAAGGGGCGGGGAGAGGGGCCAAGAGGGCGGTGGGGATTAGGGTCTGTGGGCTCTCTTTACCTAACTTTCCCATTCCACTCCTTAAAAAATAATTTCTCTTTACCCTGACAGTGGAAAAAGAATGGGTTTTGGAATATCGCCATTTGCCAGCTACCTGTGTGATCTTGAGTAAGTTTTTTTTACATCTCTGAGCCTCAGGTTTTTCATCTACAAAGCGGAGTAAGGTAAAAATGCTGAATTCACAGGCTTCTGAGAGTGCCTAGCACAGATGACTGGAGCATAATTTGCCTTTAGAAAAATATTAGATTCTTTCACTTACTCTTTTCCCCATCTCCAGACTAGCCCCCCCTCCCCCTCCCCTTTCTTGGATTTTTCAGGAGCTCCTGGCCGGCCCCAGCCTCCCTTCCCCCATCCCTTCAGCCCCAGTCCCTGCCGGCCTCGGGTTATTCAGGGTATTTCCCGGTGGCTGGAGGCTCTCTACCCCCGCCCTTTCTCAGCAGGGCTGAGGCGCGCGCTTGCGCGGGGTCCGGGAAAGCGGCGCGTGCCAGGAGAGAGAGGCTGGGGAAGGGGGGAGGTGAGAGGAGAGAGGGTGGAAAGGAGAGGAGAGAACAGCAGAGAACCAGGAACGACAGAGAGAGAAAAGGGAGAAGGGTTGGGGGAGAGGGGACAGAGGGAGGGGTGGGCAAGGAAGAGAGACAGCCATCCGCTGCGAACCCCAGGAGGAGAGCTGGAAGCCGGAGCTGGAACTGGAGCCCTAGCCGGAGCCGGGCCCCGGGAGGAGGCCGCCGGACCCATCCGCCCTGCATGATGCGTCTCGCGCTCTTCTGCATCCTGCTTGCAGCGATCTCAGGAGCCTGGGGCTGGGGCTACTGTGAGTGCAGGGCTCGGAGGCAGGCAGGGTTGGGCCCAGGAGTCCAAAGCCTGAAGGGCGGGTCCCGCACCGCATTGCGGCTGGGTGGTCGCGGGTTCGCTCCCGGTCCGCGCGCGCTCGCTCCCATCCTTTCCTGTCTCTCCCCCGCGCTCCGCAATGCAGCTCCGAGGATGGCGCGCGCACCACGGGCTGGGGCTGGGCTCGGAGTCGAGGATGGAGTCGGCTCAGGGGGAGATTTGGGACTGGGATCCAAGCGAGAGCTGGTGCCCGGGTTTGAGGGTTGGGGACAAGGGTGTTACTGGTGACCCGGGCTAGGGCTGGACTTTGGAGCTTGCCCAGGGTCTAGAGTTTGGGGCTGGGGCTGGATTTTGTAGCTTGGATCCAAGCAGGAGTTGGTGACCCTGGTTGATGCTAAGGTTGGACATGGAGCTGGTGATGGTCCTAGGACAGGCTATGGTTGGGACCAAGCCCTGTATCTGGGGTTGGTGCAGGTCTGGGGATGCTGATGCGTGGGATTAACGCTAAGGCTCCGGCTGGATTGGTGTCTTGGGCTGACAAGTTCTGGAAGATGCTGAGGTTTGGGATTGTGTTTGGGGGAGTACTGAACCCACACTGGTATCTGGGCAGGAACCCAGCTAAGGAGGGTCTCGCCTGGGGTTCCCCCAGAAGCAGAAGGCAGTCTCCCTGAGTGTCCAGCCGTTGCTGCAGCCCAGGTTGAGTAGATGGCTTTAAGTTAGGGCTGAGTCTGCTGCATGGAGGCAGAGAAGGGGGCGCTCTGGCTGGTCAGTAGGCCTGGCCTTTGGAAGGACCTGGGAGGGGCCGCCCTGACCAACATGTCGGTTCCCCCAACCCAGACGGCTGTGACGAGGAGCTGGTCGGGCCTCTGTACGCACGCTCTCTGGGCGCCTCCTCCTACTACGGGCTCTTCACTACGCCTCGCTTTGCCAGGCTGCATGGTGAGCGCGGCGGGTGGGGGCGGGGGTTCTGGAGGGCTGGGGATAAAAAGAGAGCCAGTGGTGAAAGCCCTTGACCCTTCTATAGGCATAAGTGGATGGTCTCCCCGGATTGGGGACCCGAATCCCTGGCTCCAGATAGATTTAATGAAGAAGCACCGGATCCGTGCCGTGGCCACGCAGGGCTCCTTTAACTCGTGGGACTGGGTCACACGTTACATGCTGCTCTATGGTGACCGAGTGGACAGCTGGACGCCGTTCTACCAGCGAGGGCACAACGCGGTACTCCAGGCCTCTCCTCCGCACACGCACATACTTGGGGAGCCTCCTCAGCTCCCAGACCTGGGCTGGGCACTAGCTTGAGGGGAAGGGGAGGAGGTGGTTGTGAGGGCACAGATGAGGAACAGTGACTCCAGTCCGGGGACTCAGTCCAGAGGGACTGTCACAGCTCATCATGTGTGCAAGACACTCTGGATCACAGGGTTTAACATACTTCAGAGTAAAATCTGGTAGAGCTTCTTGAAGGAGGTGACATCTGAGTTGAGCTTTGAGGAAATAATAGGGTGGTGGGAGAGGACGCTCTGGGCGAGGGAAACTGTGTTTGCGAAAAGGCACGAAGGCAGGGGAAATCGAGGAGAGTTTGCTTTCCGGAAGTCGAGATTGGCTAGGTGTGACAACGATGGGCCGGGAGGCTGTGAAGAAGCCAAGCAGAGGGTGGGGACCTGGTCACTCCTCTCCCCTCCTCCCTCAGACCTTCTTCGGTAACGTGAACGAGTCGGCGGTGGTGCGCCACGACCTCCACTACCACTTCACCGCGCGCTACATCCGCATCGTGCCCTTGGCGTGGAACCCGCGCGGCAAGATCGGCCTGAGGCTCGGCCTCTACGGCTGCCCTTACAGTAAGGGTGCCGAGGTCGTGGCGGGGGTCCCGGGGAGACAAAGAGTCTCCCCTGCCCCCCCGCCCACCTACGGTCCTTCGCGCAGAGTCCGACGTGCTCTATTTCGACGGCGATGACGCCATCTCTTACCGCTTCCCGCGAGGGGTCAGCCGGAGCCTGTGGGACGTGTTCGCGTTCAGCTTCAAGACCGAAGAGAAGGACGGGCTCCTGCTGCACGCCGAGGGCGTCCAGGGCGACTACGTGACACTTGAGCTGCAGGGGGCGCAGTTGCTGCTGCACATGAGCCTGGGTGAGTTCAGCGACCCCCGTTGCGACCCTTGAGGCTCTCCTGCCGAGCCCCTCGCTGCACCTGCTCTGCGAAGCCGAGCCCACCTGATCATCCCCTTCCTTACTGTTTGGACCAAGCCGCCTTTTTCGTATAGAATTTGGTGCTAGTAAAACACTGAACTCCGAGTCAGGAGAACAGGATTCCAGTCTCAGCTCTACCACCTACCAGCGGTGTGACCCAGGACAAGGCACTTCCCCAGTCTGTTTCCTCATTGTAAAAACGTTATATATACATAGACATATAGTATACACACACACACACACACACACACACACACACACACACACACAAACAGGAGTTATTTTGTATCTCATTAGCTTTTTATAACTTCCACATGATGAAGTAGAAGCAGCGATCGTGCCCCAAGTTCTACTGATAGGAAAACAGGCTCTGAGAGGTTAAATGGCTTACTCTAAGGCACACACTCGCCAATGGCCACCGCTCCATCCCAGGCTCCAGGCGGTCCCATCCCACTCTCCCTGGCTGCCCTGGGCCCCGTGCAGGCCCTCCTCTGCACTGCCCGCTGCTGCTCAGCCTGGGGGAGGGCTCGGCAGAGGTTCTCCAGGTTCGAGGTCTGACCCTGCTCACCCCACCCTCAGGCAGCAGCCCTATCCAGCCAAGGCCCGGTCACACGACCGTGAGCGCTGGAGGCGTCCTCAACGACCAGCACTGGCATTATGTGCGTGTGGACCGATTTGGCCGCCAAGCGAATCTCACCCTGGACGGCTACGTGCAGCGCTTCGTGCTCAATGGCGACTTCGAAAGACTGAACCTGGACACCGAGGTGAGCGGACGCAGAAGCGCCGTTTGGTTGAGTGGGGGTGCTGGGTGGGTCGGTGGGTGACAGTACTTCTCTCTACCAGAGGTAAGACCTTACTTTCCTGTTCCTGAACGGCCTAGCAGCTCTTGGCAAACTTGTGGCTTACAGAAAGGTCTGGGTTTTTGTTGTTGTTGCTGTTAGCATGGAGATTCCTGGGCGCCACCCCAGAACTACTGAGATAAGGTCTGGGAATCTGGATTTTGGAGATCAGGCAAGATGAGCAAATTGCCCCTTGGATCGCCCAACTCTGTGGAGTTGGTAAAGACTCTGGCCCCATCTGCAGATAAGCAATCCCAGACAGATTAATTGACTTACCCAGGGGAATGCGGCCAATTTGTGGTGGAGTTCGGGCTAGAACCCAAGCTTCTGGAGGCCCAGAGAGCTTCCAGCTTTAAAACCGACTAGGGAAACGTGTGTTTCAAGTCTTTTATAAAGCCCTGCCTGGAGCTTGGGAAAGTGTATGGCGAGAGAGCGCAAGAAAGGCGTGCGCGCTCCCGCACCCAAGGAACCCCCTCCCCGCCCCTTGCCTGCAGATGTTCATCGGGGGTCTGGTGGGCGCCGCCCAGAAGAACCTTGCCTATCGCCATAACTTCCGCGGCTGCATGGAAAATGTAATCTTCAACCGAGTCAACATCGCGGACCTGGCCGTGCGGCGCCATTCGCGGATCACCTTCGAGGCTAGCAGGCCGGGGGAATCTGGGAGGATGGGGGTGAAAGCCGTTTGGAAAGCAAAGAGGTGGAGCGGGGAGAGATCTTGAGAATCAGATAAAAACCGAGGACCTCTCTCTCCCCAGCCAAGATGCTCAAGTAGGGGCACCACGACTCACAGGAGGTGCAAAGGCCACTCCCCCTACTCCCCCAGTTAATAAGCTGTGGTCCGGTCCAACCACCTCCTCAATTAATAGATGAGGAAAATCAAGTGCAGAGACCGGGAGAGGCTTGGCCAGGGGTCACGCAGTTGCGCAGCGGCTGAGTAGGGACTTGAACCCAGGGCTGTTTCGGTGTGCTCGCCCCACCCCAACTCAGGAGCGCGTAGTTAAGCGCTGCTGCCGGGAAGCCGGCGGTAAATGCCTCTCGACGCTGGAATGAAGGGAAGGAGGCAATCGCCCTGGAGACGGTGTAGATCGGCGATAGCGAGCGAATGGAGACCCCCTCCTCTGCTGGACGTGTTTCTGGGGGGTGGGAACAGTCAGGGTCGGAGGTCTTACACCCCCCCTACACACATCGAGGGAGTGCCGTGACATGGGCCTTAGACCAGTATGAAAATTGAGTTCCCACTAGAGGCCGGCGGTGCGGCGGCTCGCGGGTGCTGATGGATCCTCACTTTCGCCCCCAGGGTAAGGTGGCCTTCCGTTGCCTGGACCCGGTTCCCCACCCCATCAACTTCGGAGGTCCTCACAACTTCGTGCAAGTGCCTGGCTTCCCCCGCCGCGGCCGCCTCGCAGTCTCCTTTCGCTTCCGCACCTGGGATCTCACGGGGCTGCTACTTTTCTCCCGCCTGGGGGACGGGCTGGGCCACGTGGAGCTGATGCTCAGTGAAGGGCAGGTCAACGTGTCCATCGCGCAGACTGGCCGAAAGAAGCTTCAGTTCGCTGCTGGTGAGGGGTGGAGGGTGTGGGGAGGCACAAGGAGGCCAGAGAAGGGCAGAGGAGAGCCGCGGGGGTTGTAGGCCTGGGCTGAAGCCTTTGCATACTGGAGAGGGTGACCGGGAGAAGGGAGCAGGGCAGGACGTCCCAAGGCTCTGGGAAAAGGTGGGAGTGGCTGGTGGCAGCTGTGGGGGCAGATCTGGGGCTAAGGGTGCTGGGAGAAGCAGGAGGCTGAGAGTCCTGGTATTCTCCAGTTCTAGGGGGTCTCTGGAGGTGTTTTTCACTTATGACTTTGCAGACTCTGCGTCAGCTGCTGGGGTTATGGATAGTGAAGAGAGACATTCAGAGAAGTCACCCTCAGTGATAAGCGTAATAATGGGGGGCACAGAGGCTGCTGTGGGGACACAGAGTGGCGTTGCTTCTTCCCCACTCAAGAACACTCTTCTCCTAGACTGTGGTGCTCCTCCGCCCACACCATCTTCCTTTCCTGTCCAGGGTACCGCCTGAATAATGGCTTTTGGCATGAGGTGAATTTTGTGGCACAGGAAAACCATGCAGTCATCAGCATTGATGATGTGGAGGGGGCAGAGGTCAGGGTCTCATACCCACTGCTGATCCGTACAGGGACCTCATACTTCTTTGGGGGTAAGTGGGGGCCAACCTGGCCAGACCCCAGTCTCTGAGTGGGAAGGCCCCACCTAAGTCCACCCAGATGGGACTACCTGGAGAGTTTTGTAGGGATAGACCCCACCTTCCCCTCTGGGGCCTTGGGGACTGGAAGGTGACAGCAATTGTCTATTGGCCCTCTTCCTTCCTTCATGTCTGGCTCTCCCTTGGCATCTCCCTGGGGGAGGGTCGCTGGGGTCTCCCCTGGGGAGGGCCTCACAGGGGTGGTTGCTCCAGGTTGTCCCAAGCCAGCCAGTCGATCGGGCTGCCACTCCAACCAGACGGCGTTCCATGGCTGCATGGAGCTGCTCAAGGTGGATGGTCAACTGGTCAACCTGACTCTGGTGGAGGGCCGGCGGCTTGGATACTATGCTGAGGTCCTCTTTGACACATGTGGCATCACTGATAGGTATCCAGAAGCCCCTCTCCCTACAAGAGGTGACCCCTCCAAAGCCCTCTGCCATGGTCTCCCAATGGAGTGGCCTTTCTTGATAATCTCCCTTCTCCTGGTCCCAGCTCCTCAGTCTCCCACCTGGAGATGATTCCTCCTTGACCTCTCACCTCCTATTTCTTCCCTCAAAGTGACATATGCTCAGAATGGAAATGAAGCATCTGTTTTTGGTTCTAGAGAGCTTCCCCTTTTTTGGTGGTGCGGGGAGGGGGAGAATAAGGCATTATTTGTTCTTTTAGGAAAGGGGGAACAGTAGCACTTGAGCCCTGAGGCCTGCCTATGCCCCAGCATTTAGGCTTATACGTGGCTAGTTAGGCGGGGTGTGTCTCCAGGGGTTCTGGCCCTCTCAGAAGTGCAGCTTGCAGGGATCAGACCCCACTCCACTCTCAATCTCCCAATAAGGCTCCTTCATTGGTGCTGACCCCCTTCCTTAGGTGCAGCCCTAACATGTGTGAGCACGATGGACGCTGCTACCAGTCTTGGGATGACTTCATCTGCTACTGTGAACTGACAGGCTACAAGGGGGAGACCTGTCACCAACGTAAGCCAGCTGGGGTATGGGGAAGGGTCAGGGACAGGGGAGGTCAGGAGAAGGTTGCTGGGGATCGTGAGGCTGCTAGAGATGGTGGGGCTAGCTGTCCTAGCGCTCTGATCCCATAATTGTCTTTTCCCCACACCACCACCTACCAGCTTTGTATAAGGAATCCTGTGAGGCTTATCGGCTCAGTGGGAAAACTTCTGGAAACTTCACCATTGATCCAGATGGCAGTGGCCCCCTGAAGCCATTTGTAGTGTACTGTGATATCCGAGGTAAGTGGGTCTGAAGGGGTAAAGGGGCAGCTGACAAGGCTATGCGGAGGTGTGGGGGAAACAGGGAAGGACTGAAGGGTGCATAGGGGCCAGTAAGATTAAACTGCAGGGAGAGTAATGGGAGGGACAGAGGGGAAAGGGGACACTCAGGAATTTGTAATCTAGCCTTCCAGATAAATTCCAGCTTCCTGATCCATTCCAGCTGTCTCATCTCCAGCCTGCAATGCCGAGGGCCCAGAGCTGGGCTGGAATGGAGCTGCTGGCTACATTTATTGGCTCTGAGTTGCAGCAATGATGGTGGAGGTGCACAGGGAGATGGGTAGAGAATGCCCACCTCCAGCCAAAGTTCTGTCCCTTCCCCTCCCCCAGAGAACCGGGCATGGACAGTTGTACGGCATGACAGGCTGTGGACAACTCGGGTGACAGGTTCTAGCATGGAGCGGCCATTCCTGGGGGCCATCCAGTACTGGAATGCATCCTGGGAGGAAGTCAGTGCCCTGGCCAATGCTTCCCAGCACTGTGAACAGTGGATCGAGTTCTCCTGCTACAATTCCCGGCTGCTCAACACTGCGGGTTAGGGCTGGGGTTGAGGAGGACAAGGTGGAGAGCAGGAAGAGAGACCAGTGGGGGCCTGGGAGAAGGAAACCAGAGGGTTCAGCTGGAGTCCTGGGTGAGAGGATTCAAGCAAGGGTCTGGGCTGGTTGGATGGGAGCGAGAGTAGCCCAAAGGTTAATGGAGAGACGGGGCCTGGAAGTGCCTGCACCTCTCCCCCAGGAGGCTACCCCTACAGCTTCTGGATTGGCCGAAATGAGGAACAGCACTTCTACTGGGGAGGCTCGCAGCCTGGGATCCAGCGCTGTGCCTGTGGTCTGGACGGGAGCTGTGTGGACCCCGCCCTGCACTGTAACTGTGACGCCGACCAGCCCCAGTGGTAAGGGGGGCAAAGGGACAGGGCTTTCAGGATTCCAGGGGCAGCTGAATGGCGGGGGCTGAGCCACTGCATCCTGCCCCCACAGGAGAACCGACAAGGGACTGCTGACCTTTGTGGACCATTTGCCTGTCACTCAGGTGGTGGTGGGGGATACAAACCGCTCCACTTCTGAGGCCCAGTTCTTCCTGAGGCCTCTGCGCTGCTATGGTGATCGTGAGTAGCAGACCCTTATTGTGTGCCCTCCCAGGGTTGGCTCTCCAGTTTCCAAAATCTAGGTCACCTGACCCACTGGGGGTCTCTAGGACACACTGCCAGACCCCCAGCTCCTCCGTGATATGACCCCCATCCATGGGTTCCTCTGCACCGTATTCTCCTTCATTACACTCCTTTGTCTCCCTTTGGTTGTCCCTAGCTGTTCCCCTTTGCCCTACCTTCCCCCACCCCACCCTAGGTTCCGTTACTCCTCCACCCTCCAGCCTCCCTGACAAGGCCTTCCTCCATCCGGTTTTGTAGGAAATTCCTGGAACACCATCTCTTTCCACACTGGGGCTGCTCTACGCTTTCCCCCAATCCGTGCCAACCACAGCCTTGATGTCTCCTTCTACTTCAGGACCTCGGCTCCCTCAGGAGTCTTCCTAGAGAATATGGGGGGCCCTTACTGCCAGTGGCGACGACCTTACGTGCGGGTGGAACTCAACAGTGAGCAGGCAGACGTTGGGACATGGGGCAGATGAAGATCTCTGGGGGGGGGCGCTATGGGAAAGGTGGAGGCTGGGGTGAGACAAGGGTAGACGTCCTCTTGAGAGGTGGCATGAAAAGGGATTAGATGACCCTCGGTTGTCCGACAGACCCAGCTGTCTTGATAGCTGGCTTTGTGACCTTGGGCACCCACCTCGCCTCTCAGGCCTTAGGCCCCTTTCTTGTGAATAAAGAAGCTGGACTCCTGAGGTGTCTCCCAGCTGACTAGCTATGCTTCTAACCTGAGAAATGGGGCTGGGAAGCTGGCTCCAGGGATCTGAGAATTTGGGAGAGATCAGGGGTATGAGGTTTTAAGCAGTTTCTGGGTTTTGTCCCAGGCTGTAGACAAATTGGAGGAACATTCAAGGAGCTCCACAGAGTGAAGAAGAGAGGTTGTATTGGGTGAGGGATCTGTGAGGGATCGCAGAAGTATGAGTCCTCTCCCCTACACCCCACATTGTCCAGCATCCCGGGATGTGGTCTTCGCCTTCGATGTGGGGAATGGGGATGAGAACCTGACAGTACACTCAGATGACTTTGAATTCAACGATGATGAGTGGCACCTGGTCCGGGCTGAAATCAACGTGAAGCAGGCCCGGCTCCGTGTGGATCACCGGCCCTGGGTGCTGAGGCCTATGCCCCTGCAGACCTACATCTGGCTGGAGTATGACCAGCCCCTCTATGTTGGTGAGCAGCAACCCAGAGGCAGGTCTGAAGCCTCCTTCACCTTTCTACCTCTCAAGGCCACTCTCCCTGTTCCCAGGAAGCCAATGTCTTAGGTCCCAATCTCCCCTGCTTCAAAGTGAGCCAAAGGCCCACCTTTCCTCTCCAATCCCTGGCATCTATTTCATTTTTCTAGCTCCCTTGGCTCCCTTCCCAACTCCAATACTTATTTATCTCTATCTCGGGCTCTACACCCATTTCTTGACATGCCCACCCTTCCCAGGATCTGCGGAGCTTAAGAGGCGCCCCTTCGTGGGTTGCTTGAGGGCTATGCGTCTGAACGGAGTGACTCTGAACCTGGAAGGCCGTGCCAATGCCTCTGAGGGTACCTCACCCAACTGCACAGGCCGCTGCGCCCACCCCCGGTTCCCCTGTTTCCATGGAGGCCGCTGCGTGGAACGCTACAGCTACTACACATGTGACTGTGACCTCACGGCTTTTGATGGGCCTTATTGCAACCACGGTCAGTGCTGCTGGTTATGGGAGTTCAGGGAGCCATAGGGCATAAGGGGATTTAGGGAAAGAAAGAGGGTGTCAAGTCAGCACCAGGGAAAAGTAGAGTTGTCCCTGGGTTCCTGAGCTCTGAGCTGAGGCCATCAGGCAGTTGAAGATGCTGGGTGGCTCCCAAAGGCATAAAGTGGGGCAAGAAAGTGATGATACAGCTAGCTGGCACTAAAAGAACTCAAAAGCAACAAAAAAATAACTTCCCCATCTTCCCACTATCATCAACATAACACAGGTGACCCCCTTGCAAGCACATCACTTCAGGCTGCACGATGCCCTCCTATGCCATTTCCTATTTGACAATCACTGACAACCTGGTTCTTGGTTAAGGCGAGCCTTGACATTCACCATAGCAAGATTCTGCACATATACCCAGACCACATCCTCCCTAAGGCTGGTCTAGTAGGATGCGTGAACAGGTAGGTTACTGGAGGGAGAAGTGTGGTGGAGTAGGGAGAGACACGGACTTAGGGACAAATAGAAGACCTCTGGTCTTGGTTAGGAAGTGTAAGTAGTGGCGAGTGTACTGGATGGAGTCATGACATCTCCATTCTAATCGTGACTCTCCACTTATTGTGTATCTTTAGGCAAATCCCTGTTTTTTTCTTTTAAAGGTATACTTTCTTTTCTTTTTCTTTTTCTTTTTTGGTGAGGAAGATTGGCCCTGAGCTAACATCTGTTGCCAATCTTCCTTTCTTTTCCCCCTTCCCCAAAACCCCAGTACATAGTTGTATATCCTAGCTTTAAGTCCTTCTAGTTCTTCTGTGTGGGAGACCGCCACAGAATGGCCTGATGAGCCACCGCTGTGTAGGTCTGCGCCCAGGATCCAAAGTGGCAAATCCCGGGCCACTGAAGTGGAGCACACGAACTTAACCACTCAGCTACAGGGCCAGCCCCCAAGATGATCTTTTACATTTCTCAAGGTTTTAAGATTCCATTCTGTGCCAGGGGCTCAAGGAGACCTAAAAGTGAATGGGGGTGTGTTGTGGTGGTGGCAGAAACTGAGGTCAAGTCCCAGACGGTATGTGTGGATGACACATACAACATCTGAATTTGGGAAAGGGGGTCCTGACCTCACCATCTCTGCCTTCAGATATTGGTGGCTTCTTTGAGCCCGGCACCTGGATGCGCTATAATCTACAGTCAGCGCTGCGCTCCGCAGCACGGGAGTTCTCCCACATGCTGAGCCGGCCAGTGCCAGGCTATGAGCCTGGCTATATCCCTGGCTATGACACTCCTGGCTATGTACCTGGCTACCACGGCCCTGGGTACCGTCTGCCTGACTACCCCCAGCCTGGCCGGCCTGTACCCGGTTACCGTGGGCCTGTCTACAATGTCACTGGAGAGGAGGTGTCCTTCAGCTTCAGCACCAGCTCCGCCCCCGCTGTCCTGCTCTATGTCAGCTCCTTTGTGCGTGACTACATGGCCGTGCTCATCAAGGAAGACGGTAAGCTTCCTATAGGCTCTCTCCCTCAACTCTAGCTTCCTCTAGGGCACCCTTCATTCTTATAACTATTGATTCACTGACACAAGCACCCAAGCACTCCTAGAAGATGGGGATTGTGGGAGCTGAGAGGAGACTCCCTCTTCTCCTCCCCACCCCACAGGGACCCTGCAGCTGCGATATCAGCTGGGCACCAGTCCCTACGTGTACCAACTAACTACCCGACCAGTTACTGATGGCCAGCCCCACAGCGTCAACATCACCCGGGTCTACCGCAACCTCTTCATCCAGGTGCGTGTAGAGGGAGGTGGACCAGTTCGGATCATAACCTCATGATCTAGGTTGTGGCGTCCAGGAAAATGTCAAATATTTAGTACAAATGTACAGCACATTCCAATTTACAGAGGATTTTCACCTGTATCATCTCATGTGACCCTCACAACTGCTCTGTGAGGTAGTTCAGGTAGGCAGGGTTCTTATTATCTCCATTTTACAAATCAGTAAATGGGCTTAGAAAGTAAAGTGCTTTTCCCAAAGTCAAACCACTATTAAGCTGCAAAAACAGGGCTCGAAACCAGGTGGTTGGGTTTTTAATACCAAATCCTACATCTGGGCCCAGGGGTTGCCCAGCTAGGACTGAGCTAGGACTCACCCAGTTTGGACAGACGGGAGTTCCTGCATGGTCTCGGCTACATCTGCCTCTGGTTCTGCCTCCCTCATTGCCTTTCCCTTCCGTCAGGTGGACTACTTCCCACTGACAGAACAGAAGTTCTCACTGTTGGTGGACAGCCAGCTGGACTCACCCAAGGCCTTGTATCTAGGGCGTGTTATGGGTAAGCTGTGGGTGAGAATGCGGTTTGTGGGTGAAGTCCCTGGAGCCTAGAAGAGAGTGAAGCACCTGGGAATGGCAGTGAAGGTGGTGATAAAGATGAGTGGGAAACCTATGGATGGTGAGGGGGGCAGGGCTATTGGTAATTTAAGCCCCTTTCTTTCTGGGCCTGCCTCTCCCTCAGAGACGGGAGTAATTGACCCGGAGATCCAGCGCTATAACACACCAGGTTTCTCGGGCTGCTTGTCTGGTGTTCGATTCAACAATGTGGCTCCCCTCAAGACCCACTTCCGAACCCCTCGACCCATGACCGCTGAGCTAGCTGAGGCCCTTCGAGTTCAGGGAGAACTGTCTGAATCTAACTGCGGAGCCATGCCACGTCTTTTCTCAGAGGTGCCCCCTGAGCTGGATCCCTGGTATCTGCCCCCAGGTACATCCCTGGCACACAGCAGGGGGAGGGGAGGGAGGGACGACAGGGAAGGGAAATAATTGTTAATATGGAGCAGGCTTCTCCTAACTGGTGCTTTCTCCTCTTCAGACTTCCCATACTACCATGATGATGGATGGGTTGCCATACTTTTAGGCTGTGAGTAGCACAATCACTACCCTGACCTCCCAATTCTACCCTCTGACTGTCAGCGTTCCCTCCCTGCCCTGTATCCCCAGGGCTAAGGGGTGACAAGGGCACTAGGTGCATGATGGTGCAAAGAAGGATGAGATAGGCTATGCTGAATATATAATTGGCCAGGAGATGTTTTTTATTTATTTACTTATTGATTGATTTTTTTGAGGAAGATTAGCCCTGAGCTAACTGCTGCCAATCCTCCTCTTTTCGCTCAGGAAGACTGGCCCTGAGCTAACATCCATACCCATCTTCCTCTACTTTATATGTGGGACGCCTACCACAGCATGGCATGCCAAGTGGTGCCATGTCTGCACCCGGGACCCGAACAAGTGAACCCCAGGCTGCCAAAGCGGAACATGGGAAGTTAACAGCTGCGCTACCGGGCTGGCCCCTGGCCTGGAGATCTTTAAATGTTTGAGGATACTACAGACTTTTAATTGAAATGAAATATTAAAATGGGGTAATAGCTAAGGGATGAGGAAATGGGGGTGTAGTAACATAAACAAAGATGAGAAATTGGGGTAACTACCAGGGATGTGGAAAGAGAATATTAGAAACAGAAGATGGCAGGGGATAAGCCAGGAATTCAGAGCTACTGGACACTAGGAATAGCCTAATGTGGTCCTACAGCTGTCACTGTCATACGTACATGGCCAAAAGCATACATGTGTGTCTGTATATAGGTGGAACCTCAAAGATCTGCCCTGAACTGTTCCTTTTTCCCTTTCAGTTTTGGTGGCCTTCCTGCTGCTGGGGCTGGTGGGAATGTTGGTGCTTTTCTATCTGCAAAATCATCGCTACAAGGGCTCCTACCACACCAATGAGCCCAAGGCCACCCACGATTACCACCCTGGCAGCAAACATCCCCTACCTACTTCAGGCTCTGCCCAGGCCCCAGCCCCTACCCCAGCTTCCACCCAAGTTCCAGCCCCAGCCCCAGCCCCAACCCCAGCCCCAGCCCCAGCCCCAGCCCCTGGCCCCCGGGACCAAAATCTACCCCAGATCCTGGAGGAGTCCAGGTCTGAATGAATCAGGAGAAGGGCTTCAGGGACCAAGTCCATCTCCTCTGTATTCCCCAATTCCTTCCTCTCCCCTGCCCTGTCAGAGACATTTGGCTCCTCTTAGCTGGTTCTGCTCATCCCGAGGATGCCCCTCCTGCCAAGTTTGGTGGGCAGAGCTACAGATGGGACCAAAGGGAGTGGCTGAGCCTCACTGCCTAAACCAATGCCCTGCCCATTCCTGTTTCTCCAGGCTCCTGCTTGTTTGCCTGCCCCAAAGGAGAAGCCTCACCGTGTTGAGAGGCCCTTCCTGCCATCCCTGTCCCAGCTGCTGCCAGGGATTAACAACAGAGTGCAGGGAGATTAACTGCCTCCCTTCAAATATTCAATCTCAGCAGGGACAGATGTGTGGGATTGCAGGGATGCACAGGGTATGGGGGGAGGAGGCTGCTAAATCGTATCCCCCAGCCTCCCCCCTGCCCTGCAGAATGTCTTCCATCTGCTTCCACTCATTTGAGGGTTAGGAAGGGCTTCATTGCTCTCCCCGACGCCCTTTTTTTGTTTTATACAGAGACCAAGAGGCCTCAGTTTAGCACCTTAGTACCTCCACTGCTTCACACGCTTTAGCCAAAGCCATAAAAAACTTGCAATGTAGAGAATGCAGACACACTGACTAGCCAGCCCTCTACTCTTCCTTCCTCTTCCAAGAAATGCAATAGCCTTGGTGCCTGTCCAAAGGCTTAGCCCCCTCTCCAATGCATGAGGAGCCCTCTTTCCTCCGCTCAGAGATGCTGCTTCATTTGCCCAGGAGGTCATATTCTTTATATATATTTTTTGTTGCAAAGTCTCTCTCTAGAGAAACTCTATATATTACTCTAATTTTTTAATTATCTGTTTATATATAAAAGAAAAAAACCAATCGACTGTCCTGTCCTGTGCTGTGCCCATGGTCTGTAGTTTGCTTCTCCTGTGTTGGAAGTCTCATGAGGCCTGCTGGTCACTCACCCAGCCTGATACAGCCTCCACTCTGAAGCTGTGCTCTCAGCCTCAGAGCCGTTCTAATAAAGCAGAGAGGCAGAGCCCGTCTGTGTGTGGTAGCTGGCGTCGTGGTTAGGGGCTAAGTGGGATGATTTTAAGGGAACTAATCTGAGGGCTTTGGAATTTCTACAGGGAGCCCTCAGAATCCTTGCATCACGTACCAGGAGCTCTTGCCAACCCCCTCAGTTCCCCCAACCCCAGATCTCAATGGACAAGTGGGGATCAGAATGCTAAAGCTTCAGTCCGAGCTGCCCCTGTACCACCATCCATGGATCCTCCCAGCCCCAAAGCACACAGTACATAACTTGCCAAAATGGATTCTACCACTTTATTCAGATAAGAGGTCACAAGCCACAGGACTTTAAAGTGCGTGAAATTCACTGGCAATAAAGCCGCACATATACCAGCCTCCCCCCAGTCCCCACCACCTTGCTCCATCCATCATTACATGTCTGGGGGAGAGAGGTAAAGACCCGTCATTAAAGGTGGGTGACAGGAGGGAAAAAGGATGGGAGTGCTGCAGGAACAGGAGTATTAGTGGTCTGAAACTGGGGAAGGAGGGGACCGACCACGGTGATTCTGCACACTGAGGGAAGGTGGGGTCAGTCTAGCCTCTCAAAGCCTGGATGAATTTTTTTCTCCACTTATTCCTCACAGCCAGCCACTGGCATTTCAGACAGACCTAACTCCTTCTTCATCTGCCTCTGGTTTTTCCCTATGAGTAATTCAGAGCCCACAGTCCAGCTAGAGGGTGTCTCTAATACACAGTGAATACAAACCACAGCAGATGTAGATTTCAGAATCACAGTGGGGGTTGGCCCAGTCAGGTGGGGAGAGGCTCTGTCAGGAGCTGGCTGGGCGTGTGCTCAGTGCTGAGTGCATGTGTGCCCACAAGTGTGGTGAGTGAGAGTATGTGAGTGTGTGTACATGTCCCAAAAAATCCCTATGTGACAGCTTGGCCAGAGGGAACCCCACTCCTTGCTTCATGGGACAGCCGGTGGGGTTGAAGGAAGGGAGTGGTCAGCACAGACTGGGGAAGAGAGGCTCTGATTCCCCAGAGAGAAGGGAGAAGCCTGCTCCCTATTCTAATACTCCCCAGGCCAGTCTGTACCTGTCCATGTCCTTTTCACCCAGCACAGTGCTCCTTATTCCTTGCCACCTCAGCACACCAGCCAGAGACACTATTCTCACGCAATTCTTCTCTGTCAAGGTAGCTCCTCTTGCCTCCACCAGGAGAGGAGACAAAACTGGAGAAGAATCTTCCATCCCATCCTTCCCCATCCCTCAGGAATGGGAGTGGGCAGGGACTCCAGAGACCTTAGCTCAAGCTCCACCTCAATCTACAGACCTTCTAAAAGAAATAAAGTGCTTTGCTCCACATGAACCCCAGAGACAATGGCACCAGGGACTGGCACAGGGGGTTGACCCGCTTCTTCTGGACACTTCAAACACTCTCTGCCCATCTGCACTGCATAGGTGATGCCATCCTAAACACGTGCAGTTTGGGAGCCCCTCACCCATCTCCAAACACTTACTGTCAGCTCACCCTTCCCGACAGCAGGTACTACAGACAGGAAAGTACGTGACACCAGCAACCTCCCCTTCTCTAGTCTAGGCTGCGCCCATCTACCCGCAAGAGATTTGCAACAGTGCCCCATGGGCCTGGCCTCTACGGAGGATGAAAGGCCTGAAAACAACTCCACATCCAGGGAACCGGAGGGTTGAGACCCAGCTCAGCACACCCCCCATGCTTCCTCAGTAGCAGCATGATGCCGGCCTGCTATCACTAGGCCAGAACTCTGGAAGGAGCTGATGTGACACTGGCACTTGCTCCCAGGAATTGAAAACTTATCCATCCATCTCCAGAGTATACAGAGAAGGATACTCAAAGCCTGCTGGGCCCCAAGCTTAGCAGTTTAACTACTATCATCAGGCTAGTTCTTGCTCTCTGTCCATGGCACTTAGCTTTCCTTCTCCTAGCATTGAACATCTATACTTAGAACTCACACTCTTTCCGTTTCAATCCTGCCAGGAGGGAAGAGGTAGTAAGGTGGCCCATCTCCCCCGTGAATTCAGTCTATGCTGCCCACCAGGCTTGCCTTTAACCTTGACCATTCATCAGGTCCAGGTACCAAACTTCATTTAGTCTGTCTTCTCCAAGTCTTAGGACCTCAGAGACATATACTGGCAACCCATTTACATAAGGACCCTTGATTTGGAAAGTTAGAATCATAGGCTAATGCTTGTTAGGAACTGCTCAAGTTGATTGCTGAGGCCCACAGCCTGGGTGGCTGACAAGAAACAAGCACAAGTCACTGATCCCCAGCCTGTGCTCTCTTCCTCTGAGGCCTGAGATGCAGTCTCCCACTTCTACAACTCTCTCTCCTGGGAGCCCAAGCCCTAGCTGCCTCTGTCTCCCCTCTCATTGGGACAGTTTTATCCCCACTGGACACAGCTCAGAGGCCTCACTACAGAGGGAGTGGGTGGGGGGTTTCTCGGTGTGGGAGACACATAGTGCAGGAAACTGGAGCAGCAGTGGTGTGTGCATGAAAGCAAAGACAGTGCCGCTACCATAAGCGCTGGTATGGGGCCCAGGAGGGCTAAAGGACATCGGTCTCCCTCTCGATCCCCACGTACTTCAGGGCATCAGCTTGGCTGTACCTGTCCCAGAGCAGGAGGAGGAACCAGGTTACTATCAAAGCTTTTGTGATTGAAGATAGTCCCCTCATTTCACTGCCCATCCCCCTCTCTAACAGCAGTTTATAATGCTCCCCCTTCTGAGGCAAGGCACCAGAGATCAGAACTAAGAAAAAGCCTTAACCACCCTGAGATCCTCTCCTTCATCCATATCCCCACCTTAAGCCCTCAAATCAATTCTAACAGCCACCCCTTTTGCCTCTAGGGCCACCTCCCTAGGACCATTCCTGGTTGTCTCACCTGTAATCAAAGAAGAGCTCTTCACCAGCTTGAATTGCCCTCTTGGCAAAGATCCCAATCCGATGATCCCCATTCACCATGACCACTGCAAAAAGGATAAGCCCAAGGCTAGGCTCCTAGCCAACTCCAAGTCAATAATCAGTAGTGATTCTGAGCTGAGTTTCTTCAAAGTCCCAGTGAAAACATAAGTTAAGTGGAATTAGAAAGTAGTCAATGCAGGTAGTTGCCTCTATGCTTTTAGATCTGTTATTCTGGCTAGTGACACAGGGAAAGAATGATCTTTAAAAGACTCATGTTTGTGGTGAAATGTTTATAATGTATTCAGTGAAAAAAGCAGATTATAAAACTGAGAGAGAGAGGCTCAAAATGATATTAGACATTAATCATGCTTATTTTTGGACAAAAAATAACTCACACATGAAAAAAGCTGAATAATGGATAGAAATCACAGTGAATGAAGCATCCATCTCCCAGCCCACCTCCCAGGTCACTGGTAACTCACCTTTGGCATAACAGTTGGGGTTCACTGAATGGTTTGCAAATCGAATTTTGTTTCCTTTCCGGGTAGCATCCACTACAAAATCTGTATAAAGTAAACCAAGGAAGACTATGAGCTCACCAGGCAACTCCACAGCTTCTTGAGCCTGAATTTAAAATCAATTAAACAGTAATAGAAACAATACAATCTAGTGGGAATTTTGAAACCCAGCGTACTAACAGGAGCTGGAAAAGCATGCAGCATAAGAATGCAGCCTCATGTGGGAGGACTCCCTTTGGGTTCCCCCTTTTTGCTGATTATGGATCTCCTCTTCCCATCTCCTGGGTAGAGAGATTGCTGAGGTGCAAGTGCTCAGTGCTCCGATTACAAACACAACCTGGAAATGAAGGTTTTCCCAAAGCATGTGAACTGCGGCTCATGGTGGCTCTGAGTTCAATCTCACCACCTTGCTCTGTGCATCTGTCGGAAGATTCAGAGCTGATCTGAACCTGGACTAGAGCAAGGGAAATCTGGTAGGAAGACCTGTCCAAGACCGCCTTGGGATGAGAGGAAGAGACTCCATACCATTGTTGAGGTTGAAGAGGAAGCTGGACATGTATTTGTCATAGACCTTCCCTCGTCGATCAGCCTCATCTTGAGAGATGAGCTGCAGAGATAGACAGGGAACAAACAGGGAGATCAGGCTGTCTGCTCAGGGCATGGTACCCTGCCCCTAGAAAGGACTGGGAGGGGGCAGTGTCACACATAGGTGCTTACTGAGTATCAGGATGAGACTCAGAAGAGATAGAGCTTGGGTTATTTTGTTCCAATCCCCACTCAGGTTGACCAGTATTTAAGGCTGAAGAGAGCCCCTCTGCCTGCCCCCCTTGTGTGGCCTGAGCTGCCAAAGAGTCGAAGAAGAGTGGTTTCAGGATTGCAAATGGTTCTGTGGGATCCCCGAGAGGCCACATGAGAACTCAGTTGAGTTATTTAGAGATTACTTCACAGAAGTCTGGCCCACAGAAAAATCAAGGTTTCTCATCAGTATCTCAGATAAGAATGTGGGCCAAACCGATAGCACTCACCTCACCACAGTATTCAGAAATGAATTCGTTCTTCTGCACAGACTCCTTAATGAAGGTGCCCCATCCGGCCACATCTGAGGGGGCCAGCAGCAGGTGCTGGGGAAGAGGGAGTCAAAGCTCAGACTGCAAGGCATGTGTGAGTGAGGGGGTGTGCGTACTATACATGCATATGTGCCGTGGGGGGCAGGGTGGAAAGAACTAGCAACTGTTAAGAGGATCTGAAAACAGAAAAAGGTCTAAGCCATTCTGGTCTCGTGGGAGGAAAAACAAAGAAGGGAGGTGGTGAAAGGAAACACGACACCCCTTCCTCCAGACCTGGGGACCTGCTGGACCTGAGTCTATGGGAACTCATTGCTGTGTGTCAAGTGAAAATAGACAACATCAGTGACGTGTCCATCCTCTCTGCTTCTCTCAGTCTGGCCAGTTCAGGGGGTCACTTTTCCAACGCCTCGCTGGGACAGAAAACTCTATTAACCCAGTAAATGTGTGTCTTTCAGGATTTACCAAACACTTTCACGAACAAGCCCTCTAAGGAACCAGTAGAAAGAGACTGCCTGGATCTCTTCAGTCTCTCCCTCTCCATTATCTGGCCTGGAGCTCTGAGAAAAGCCCTCACCTTCTTGAGGCCACGCTGGATGCTGCAGTTCTTACAGGAAACCACTTTGCAGTCCCAGTGCTCTGAGGCCCCACAGGTGAGGCACAGGTCAGGGTCGCACTCTCGCACTGCCAGATAGCAAGGACACTGCTTGGTATTGCACTGGGTCTTACAGCGACAGCCAGGAAAACGATTCTGACCTGGGTGGGAAGACCAGTAGGATTAGGAAGAGAAGCAGGTTAATGCTGAGGCTCTGGTTTGACTCAAGACAACAGGGACGTAAATGTTATGTGTTCAAGGATATCTGGCAAAAGAGGAGAAAAGCTCCCTTCTCAATAATCATATACTCAAGTTTTTCCCAGAGAAAATGGAGTGCCTCCCAACATTCATGCCTGAGGATGAAAAAAGCAGATTTGACTACGGAGAAGTGTGTCCTCGAGATTCCCCAACAATGCTCTCCTTCCCCGCTGTTGGTGGAAATTGGAAGGGAGGTAGACAGTGCCTCAGAGAAGATGAAATCAGTGCTTTTCACTGGTAAGTCCTCACCATCAAAACAAGAATCATTTTGAGAACAGAATGCATCCGTTCTATGCCACCCTCCTCCACCCACTGCCCTCCTAGCACAAGCACCCCTCCGCTGTGGCTAAGATTGATATCTGCTCTGGGCTAGGAGGTGTTATCAGCCCAACTGCCTGGGCACCAAGTTCTGCAAGCTCTTGGGGCTGCTATCAAACTGCTCAGCCATGAGTAGGTGAGGGCACAGTGGAATAAGTCAAAGAGAAGCACTTTCAGCCACTATCCTACCTTCTGCAGACATCCAGACTGACCTGATGTTAAAACTCCAGGTATTACACTAAAATAGACATACACAGAATTGTAACCTGTATATGTTGTAAAATAACATCCTGGAAGAGGAGGCTGTGTCTGCACCTTAAGGAAAAAGATTCTTATGTTTCTTAATTCTGCCCTGGAAGGTAAAGTTGGGAAAGCACCTGATTTCTTCACAATTGTTGCTTTTAAAATCATACCCCTAAGGGTTTGTAAAAAATGACTTTTCCAGACCTTAAGTATCTTGTTTCCTCTGTAGAATACTTAAAACACAGCAAAGAGAATATCAGAAGGCCCATGAGCAGTACAGGGCGCACGAGGGGAGGGAACCTGAGATGCACCAAGGCCGACTGTTCTGGTAGGCTAGAGGGGACAATGCAGAAGTCTTACAGTCTGGGTTGCACTGGCAGAACTTCTCACAGAAATTCTGAGTCATGATGCAGGGGCAGGTGCTGTCACAGGGGCGGTCTGGGTGGTCGCAGGGTTGGTAGTTGTACACTTGTGTGGAAGAGTTATCTAGAAAAGAAAATAATAGACCAGGACACTGCTGTGCCCATGCTCCCTAGCTGCCCTCCCTCTCAAGTGTCCAAGTGCATGTCCCAATTCCAGGAGCCTGGTTCTAACCATAACCTTGGACACACATTTAGCACCTGAAGTGGGAAGCAATCATAGGTGATGGTCGCTCATAAGCTACGATGGGGTGACTTGGTTTGTAGGGAGAGTGTGGAAATGGTCTGGGACCACAGGGCAGCTATTCTAAACATTAACTGAAGTCTAGAACCTGGGAAATGGCATACTATGCAAGTCAGAGACCACAAGGCCCATAACTCTACCTCCTAAAAGGCCGTCTCAGCTGCACAAGACACTCAGCTGTTTTCAGCTGCTGCAGAGATATCTGCAATCTGCGGAAGCAGTGCAGGGTCAACAAGTGCAGATGAGGCAGGGGTGTAGGTATGTAGGGGTATGGGTGTGGGTGTGCATGTGTGTGTGTATGGTGCATGCGTTGGACGGCCACAGGGGTGAGACCTTGAGCTGAACTGCTGAAGAATACCTTGGTGGAACTTACCTTTCTTCAGCTGAATTTTCCTGCAGTGTGCAGCCCACAACCTGAAGGAGAGAAACAGGATGGGTCTGGGTCATGGCCCTGGGGAACTCTGCAAATTCGGGTAAACGACAATGTGACCTGCTCTGAGGGACTGCGGTTTGATGATAGGGGAGTATCCTCCCCAAATCACGTCATGCGAGGCCTCTACTCTGGTACACAGAAGCTAGAGTCCATTCTAAACCCAGAGGCCTATGTCTCAAGATTTAAACATACACGACACCACCCCTCAACAAACAAACATACATAAAAGAATAAAAAACAGACACAAAACAAAACTCCACCCTCTATATCTATTGTAATTCTAGTGCTTCTCACTCTCCCCTCTCCCTCCCTCTCTTTGTGGAGGAGGAGCTGTGAGGGAGTTTCAAGATGGGGAGGTGGGAAGGCTTTTCAGGAATCTGTTCTGAGTGAAGGGACTGAAAGGGAGAAGCCATAGGGATTTCCTTCTACATCTAGAACCAGCGTCAGTTTCTTCCTTCAATATACGTGTGTCATTAGGGAACCAAGCCAACCAGAATGTCAAATTTTTTAAAAAACTGCCAACCCTAAGCAAAGGCTAGCTAGAAAACGGTGTTATTATGCAACTTAGGAAAACAACATAAGTGCCTGCCCCAAAATAAATAAACAAACCCTGATCAGAGTTGAGAAATGAGTACAGTGGTAAGTAACCACCCAGCGAGGACAAATGGCCTCAGGGTGGAGCCATGAGGCCAGTTCATGTCCTACCGGCCAGGAGCTAAATGGAAAACCAGACAGTTAGCTCATGGTCCAGAGCATCTAGGGATGGGGGAAGGGCTGGTCCACAGCACAGACCTGCAAGGAGCACTGAGAAGGCTGGTCCTCAGTTGTGCAATGCCAAACTGATGGGCAGAGGCTAAAGAGGGAGGCAGATGGGAAGTTCAAGGGGAAGTCAGAGCTCAGGTAATAGCCTGGCCACACAATGTCCTTTATCTAAGCCTTGCCTGTGCTTTCTTTTCTTCTTCTGTGAGGGGTTCATGAGCTCATCTGTTGGCAGCTTCAGGATAAGCGACTCTTTGACTGCAAACTGAAAGACCTGGAAGAGAAATCCAACAGGAGCTGTCACACCTTCTTGAGCTGGGTGGTCAGATAAATGACCCAGCCAGGTGCTGGGCTTGGAAGGGTTCTGGAGAGCCTGTAGGCAACTGACTGAACATCTCTTCAGTCAAGGAGAGAAAGAGTGGGACTGAGACATCAGGTCACTGCTCTGAAGTTACTTCTTAAGTATTTATCCTGAATCAAGAAGGGAGAAATACTGAGCATAATTACAATTTTCCTGGTTTGTAGCTTTCATCTATTGCTCTGCCTACCAAGCCCTGAAGAGGCTGATTCTTTCCAACAGTATCTGTCTCTTCTCAGGAAGGGCAACTTTGTGTACCTTGTGTAACTGAGCACAAGCATGACACGACCAGTACAGTCCAGCTAAGCACTAGCTCCCTCTGTTGGTACAAAGAAGTCAGAACCTTGACTATTTTAGTAGGACAGCATTTCAGGAAGGCTGGTTACCTTACAACAGCTTCTTCCCTCACAGTATTCGTTTTTAACTTTCTTTTCCTTTTTCATTACAGGCCCTCTTGAGATTCCATGAAAACTATAAATCTTCTTCTCAGAAAAATACACACAAAAATTGTTTTGCACACAGTTCTGTAGCTTTTTACGTTAAGAACCTATGCCTCAGGGAAATAGGTATGAGCTCCAAATTAAAAGCAAAAGGCACTTCAACTCATGGTTCTGTTGCTTGTTCTAAGTAGAGCAAGCCTGAATAAGAGGCCACAGAGATTCCTCCAGAAGTCAGGGAGCTAAGCAAGCTTGGCTCAAGCTCTGGTGCTCCTTTCTCACTGGACAGACTGGCCCTAACACCCAACCTCCTGTTCCTGTCTTTAGTCTGTCTTCTCATTACATTCTTCCTGCCTCCAGAGCATCAGCAGCTGCTATCAAATTGTGATTCTAGCGACAGTATGAGTGAGAAGGGTGAGGAACAGGCCCAGCCATTGGGAGTGGTAATTAGAAAACCTAGTCATAGAACATGTGGAGAATAAAGTGACTGAGGAGACTAATGGAGGGAGTGACAGTTGCAGCTACAGAAGCAGGAGCAGGAATATGCTAGATAAGAAGATCCCCAGAAAGACCCGGGAGTCCTTTCTGGGAAACACATACACATTTAGAAAGAAAGGCAGAGACCAAAAAAAAAAAAAACCCAAACAAAAAAACACATCAACAAAGCTAAGAGAGTGTAGAAACATACAGAAGAGTTAGTTAGTGGCTAGAGACAGATATGAATTCAGCAAGGAGGGGAGCAGAACCCTAAGCATTGCTAGGCCTGGAGATTGTAGGAGGCCTTGTCTTTGGGGAACCCACTTCACAGCCCAGAACCACAGGCTTATGAGGGACTGAGCCTAAGACAGCTTCTCTCCAGACAGGCAGCCTTACAGGATGACAAAAGTGCTGACAGAGCAAAGGATGAAAGGAGGGCCCAGGATTGTTCCTGCTCCTTGAAGACAGTACCTGCTTGCATGTCTTAGTCCCCAGAAGCCTGGCTATTGAACAGAAGTTGTTGAAGTAGGTGCCATGAAAGACTCGAAAAAGAGATTCTTCAGCCCCAGTCCATTCCACAGGCTCGGAGGGTGCTTCCACTACACAGAGCTGAGGGGGGGCAGGACTAGCCTTCTGTTTTGTAGGGGTCTGACAGCGAGAGTTAGCCTCTAAGAGAGGAAGAAATAAGAGAAACAGAAGGTAAAATGCAGTTGTCATCAGTCATTACCACAAACTCAGAAGTACTTTATTCTACTTAAAAGGTAGACTAGTTAGGAACAAAAATATTCCATCTCTCCTGCTTATAGGCAAATCTGTGGAAAGAATTAACAATTTAAAAAGGTAGTAATGTTAAGTGTTAGGCAGTGATCCTGGGTTTACCAGCATCCTTGTGGAAAGAAAAGACCATTTTCTGTCCACTGTACCTGAAGAACTGGAGGCCCAGTCATTGCCTGTGTCCCTGTCACTGTCCCCTTCTTTAGTCTCAGCTACAGCAGAGGCTGAAGTGTTGGAGCAGGAAGCACTGACCATGTGGTGCCTTCGCCGGCGACGACCAGAGCACTTGGAGCGAGGGTTGTGAAGCATGGCGTACTCCTTTGCTCCCTCCTGAAAAGGACACGTGACAGACAGGAAACAGGAGCAGGCCCAGAGTCACTGTATTGATTCCATCACCACAAACCATCTTCTTCAACATCTGTGCTTACGTGCAATGATACCTTTTTTTTTTTTGCTTTGTACTGTTTTAAGTGTGACCATATAATAGCTGCTTAACAAACATTCTAAAACTTACAAACTTACACCTCTTCACAAAAGAGCTGTCCTATAAAGTAGTCTTAAAAAAGACATATCTATGCATCTATGCATTTTCAACTTTCCAGTGAGTTTAAAGTTCATTTTGCATGTTAGCTGTTTGGAATTTGAGAACACATTCTCCTGCAGATGAAGAACCGAGTCTCAGAGAGAGGAAGGGACCTGCTTGAGAGTATAGAGCTGATCGTTCCAGGGTGGGTGTAAGAATCAGGGTTCTTTGTCTCCAGGCCACATTGCTCTTTACATCGACTGCACTGCCTCTGTTACAATAATAAAATGTGTAATCCCTGAATTTGTACAATATTATTACTTAATTTTGGGACTTCCCTCCAAGTCAGTATATTAAATGTGTTTAATCAGTATAATAAACGTGTTTTATTACTTTATAGCTATGCCTTTTTTTTTTCAGATCAAATAACTATCATTCAGCTTGATCATCTATCTTCTCACCAGACTTGGTTCCCAAAGGCTTCTAGCTGTTTCTGAAAACTAAATCTACATGCAATGGATAAAGATTTACCATTACTAAGGATATACAGAATAATATACTGTAGACCCTAAAGGAAATTCCAAAAGAGAAGTTTTGAAATTAATTGAATCTGATATTATGTGCCTATGCTACAATGTGACATACACAGCATCACTTATAATGTATTCTTACTCAAAACGTTTAACATAAATATAATTAAGCCTCCAGAGCTAATTCTAGCTTATGGGAAATAGAGGACAGAGGAACAAGTTAAATGCTACCAGGAGAAAACAAAGACAAATCCAGAATATGGGATATCCTACAAGACAACCAGCCTGGACTTTTCAAAAACAAAAAAATAAAGTGGTGTGATTATCTGAGATAAAAAAAAAGACTAAAAAGACATAACTAAGTATGATGCATGACTGGATGATCTTAGTTTGAAAAAAAACTAGCTATTCTTGGTACAGCTGAACAAATTTGAATACGGAATGGATAGATGATATTATGAAATTCTTGTTAATATTCTTAGGAGTAATAATGTGGTTATATAAGACAACGTCTTTATTTTTAGGAGATGCATGCTGAAATACTTAGCAAACACATGTCACAATGTCTGCAGCTTGTTTTCAAATGGCTCAGCAAAAGATGCACATACACAAATAGAGGAATAAAACAAGTATTAAAAAAATGTTGGGGCCAGCCCGGTGGCACAGCAGTTAAGTTCGCATGTTCCGCTTCTTGGCGGCCCAGGGTTCGCAGGTTCGGATCCTGGGTGCAGACATGGCATCACTTGGCACACCATGCTGTGGGAGGCATCCCGCATATAAAGTAGAAGAAGATGGGCATGGATGTTAGCTCAGGGCCAGGCTTCCTCAGCAAAAAGAGGAGGACTGGCAGCAGTTAGCTCAGGGCTAATCTTCCTCAAAAAAAAAAAAAAAGTTATTGGGGGCTGGCCTTGTGGCGTAGTGGTTAAGTTTGGCAGCTCAGGTTCACGGGTCTGGATCCCAGGGGCAGACCCAGACCACTTGTCAGCCATGCTGTGGCAGCAACCCACATATAAAGTGGCACAAATGTTAGCTCAGGGCTAATCTTCCTCAAAAAAAAAAAATTTAAATATTATTAAATCCAGGAAGAAGGTATCTTTCAACTTCTTTGCACAATTGAAAATGTTCTTTATAAAAGTTGGGGGAAAAATAGTCCAGCATTATTATATTTAAATACATACTAATTTCTGAAAAGCAATAAAAGAAAAACTGTGCATACACATTTCTGTTAAAGTTAACCACACACGAATACACACAAACACATTGCGGGCATTGGCAGCATCTTGGTAATACAGGTACAGGGTCCCAGGGTAACTACTGTGAGAAAGGCAATGTCCTTTTGAGTTATATAGATGCTGGTATATTGATGTAACATAGTATAACTGAAAAGAACATGGAGTAATTTAAAAAGCATGGACTGTGGAGTTAGACCAGAGCTTGAATTTCATCACCGTCACACCACTGACATATTAACAAACTTTGGGCAAAATATGTAACTTCTATAACCCATAATTTCTCCACCTCAGGATATTGCTGTACGCATGAAAACAGGATAATATATGTTAAGGGCCAGCATGGTACTTGGTACATAGGAAGGGGTCAATAGGTATTAGGGAAAAAACAAATTGGATAAAGTCTATTTATTCTTTCGCTATTACCATATGGCCCATTTTCCAGATGTATACCCAATGGCACTTTCTACCATCTTTCTTCTTATTATCCCACTAAAGACAGCCCCAAGGCACTTGGCTGTATAACCTAATTTGATTTTATTATTTTTTTTTTAAGATTGGCACCTGAGCTAACAACGTTGCCAAATTTCCCTTTTTTTCTTCCTCTTCTTTTCCCCAAAGCCACCCCCCCCCCCCCCCCCCCCCAGTACATAGTTGTATATTTTAGCTGTAGGTCCTTCTGGTTGTGCTATGTAGGATGCCGCTTCAGCATGGCCTGATGAGTGGCGCCATGTCCACGCCTGGGACTGGAACCAGCAAAACCCCGGGCTGCCAAAGCAGAGTGCATGAACTTAACCACTCAGCCATGGGGCTGGCCCCTCTATAACTTAATTTTGATTGGTAGCAGAAATTTTATCAAGGTATTTTATTCTTTACTTAAGCTTTCCCTATCATGTAGAAAGCAAAACTGTGTCTTTGGCAAGTCCAACTGAACCTATTCCCTTCCAGCTCTCGGTGTACTGCCTCCCCACACAAATGCAGGAGAATTTATGCTGCCACATAAGGTCTGTCCATCAGGAAAGGGTTCTTCTGGTCAATTAGCTCACAATAAGACATTAGCACTTCATGTGTTATTCCTCCTAAGTATGCCTTTAAGGGAAGACAGCAAAGAAAATGATGTAACACACAAAACACACACACACAGCTCCAATTCAAACAATACAGTTTCAGATTCTGAAATCTGAGTAGATGATATTTAAAGCAGGCAAGACTTCAATACTCTTCAAACCTCACCCCATAAGAATAACTTCACAGTCCTACTGCCTCAGTACCTGGGGGCTCCTTAAGAGCAGAAGTAATGTTTTCTTTGTACTTTACGATCCCTAGAGTCCTATGAACTGGCTCACTTGGTTTGTATTCCAGCGGCAGAAAGCCCAAGGACCATTTCCTGCTCAATTTTCAATAAAGTTAACAATGGCAGAACAACTTAAGAACATACCAGCAAAAGGAAGCAGTCTGTACCACATGGTTCTGGTTCAATCTTGATTTCTTTGTTCTTGCGTTTATATACATTAGGGGTGGCATGAAAAGCTGGAAAACACAAAACTGTCCTGTTTCCAATGGTTCATCCAATGATAGGACGGGGAAGAACAAAACTGAATTAGGGAGCTATTGTAGGAGAATTGAGATATAAACAGCTACCATAAAGGTGCACACAATTTAATCATTTCTGATATCAACACAATCCTTTCAAAGCTAGGAGGTACTGAGGGACAATTATGTGTTGGTTATTCGGTCCCGACCATGCAAAGCACATGGCACTATAAATGAACAAGTGAAAACAGCACTGGCCCTTTGTAAAACCACCATCAGATCAGAAGCTGGGGCTCTACATGATAAACTAAAATAAAGAGAAGGAAATGGTGGCTGGAGAAGGAAATGGAAAACAGAAGAGCATTTCAGAGTAGCCCACTCACGGTGAAGGAAGCAGTCATATTTAAAGCAGCGCCGGCAAAAGAGGGTGTGGAAGGAGTGCAGAGACTGCTCCCGCTGCACAGACTTGGCATTGGGGCCATCGATGTTGGGTGTGCACTGAGGGGGAAGTGCATTGGGGTCCGACATCTCTGTTAACTCACGATACCTATTTAAGAAAAGATAGATAAGAGTTCTTTCCAAGAGAATATGTCCACTGAGAAAACACAGATTGAATACTCAACAGCCATCCAGGTATAGTTGGCCAAGGTAGGATGGATGTTTTTTATGGGTCTTGTTGATGACAGAATGGTATATAACTAAGTGGGTACGCCACTGTAATTATGCTGGGCTGGGCATATGTCTGAAAGTAAGGGGAGGGAAAGACTTGATAAGTATGGTACTGGAGTAACTCCCCAGAAAAACGGAAGAATTTAAAAAATTCTCTGCCCAGACTTACTCAAAAGCCATCAAATGATGACCCTTAACATGGGCATGGGCATTTAGAGGTTAGCAAGTAAGCAAGAAATAATCAGAAGTGCGGGCAAGTCATAATGCACTTACCATGAATAAGGCTTGTTATTACCATAAAAATAGGCTTGGGTAAGTTTTGCCCGAGCACTCTACATGGCCTGAGCAGGACAGCTTTCCCTACCTCTCCTTCATATCATCTGGAACACCATTCTCAGGGAACATTGAGGCAATTGCACTGAAGATCATGTCGTTTGGAAACTGTTTTTTGGAACTCTTTTTGTTGCCTGAATTGGACATGACAAAAAGTTGCTGAGTGTTATAATCAGAGAATGCAAACAAAGCTGTTTGATCATTTTTCCTTTTGTCACAGCATTTTGATTAGAGCTTTGTTAACCTAACCTTTGACTGTTTAGGAATACATAAAGAAGGTCAATGCTACCTGGACTTATCTAATAGGATACCAGTAAAAAAGGAAATCAGAGTCATCTACATATTAACAAAATCCACAGTCCAAGATAGAATCTGGAGGTGAAAACAGGAGTTTTCATGGAGATATCTGAACATAGAAGAATCCTATCACAACGGAGATGCTGAAGAACAAGACTGATACTGTAACTTTGCTATAACAAGAGAGAGACACTATGTCCCTGGACATACAGTATAATTAAATAACATATAGTATAATTAAATATTAAATCAATGAAATAAATACTAACAACATGCAAAATGCTCGTGATATAAGATTAAATAAAAAGAGATGTAAAATTATATGTATGCACACACACATATGTGGCATGATCCCAATTTCACATAACATATGTAAACATGTTGACTCATATATGTATTTTTAAAAATTGAGCTATAATGACATATAACATTGTATTAGTTTTAGGTGTATGTATACATATGTATATACACACACACATTTTTTAGGTCTAGAAAGAAATATTAGTGCCGGTTATTTCTAGGTAGCAGGATTATAGGGTAATTTTATTTTCTTTTTCATAACTTTCCACGTTTTCCAAATATACTCTTTTTATAATTAGAAATGAGCAAAAATTCTTCTCTAAGTTCTACTTTTTTCTTCAGCTAGGTCACAGCTATCTTAAACTATTAGTCAATGATCAAGTTTTCCTTTTAAATGGACCAATGAGAAGCACTAACAGCCTTTAATAAGCAATAAACCTTTCTGTTTTGTCCTTCTTCCCTCTCCCCATTACTTTCAAAGTGCAATAAGAAAGTTGTGCTACTTACCTTCCATAGCATGTCGTTTTCTCTTTCTTGTTACTGGCAGATCTTCTTTGCCATCATCTTGCTTTCCATCTGAGGTGTCATTGTGCCCTTCCTCTTCTTCATCTGAGTATTGATTCAGAGCATCCACCAACTCCAGGAAAACAGCATCACTAATTAGGACAGATCCAGGGATCATCTCTGAAACATAAGGAATAGATGGATGAGTAGTGGTCCTTTCATACTCGATTAGTTCTCCTTGGAATGTTTTCTTGTATTCACTCCTGAGATCCAGAGAGATAACACGTGTACATTTTTATATGGACAACCTGGAAATTACAATAATTTAAATGGCTCTTACAACTGCAATAGTTCAGCTGGATAGTGTAGGAATCCAGTTATAGGCTTTATTCTTACTGGGGTACTTCACTTCCTCAGTCACAGATCAGCCTGTATTTATGGTCCAAAATCTCACAAAAATGTGCAAACAACACAAATTGGACAGGGAAAGAATGATAAAATGAAGTGTACTTGGTTGTGTTGCTGATGTGGGTCAGTAGTGACTTCTTTGAATCAGACTATTTTTTTCTAAAATCGTACCATATGAGGTTATACCATAACTTAGGATAAAGTCTTTGAACACTAGGGGGTGCTGTGGATAAATAATGTGTCTCAACAGCATCACAACAGCATAGCAACTGTCAAAAGAGCAGGTGAGGCTACTGGTTTGCAAACCCATGGGAGTCTCTCTTCATCTTCCCACTTCTTACACACTGACAGCCTTTTCTACAACTAGAACTTAATACAAATGACTTTCTTTTAGGAAAGTCAGAATATTATAAGCAATTTCTGGGAGATCCAGGGGATATCTGGATCAAAGAAGTAGGACAGAGAGGTTATGCTCATTACCATTCTCAGAGAAAGGGAAATGAAGAACAAAATGGTCTTGGAAGGATTTATGGAAAACTCCTAAGATCAAACTTATCTGTACACTGAGCTTTCTCTCTAGCCACTGATTACTATATAATCCTTTTATGTCCTAACTCGTTTTACAGTTTAACTGGGGTATTTTTAATATAAATTTTTACTCCCAGCCATGTGATGACAATGAAATATTCTTCAGTGTGCACACTAAAGCAAGATGATGCTGTACCAAAGGAAAGGCAATAATAGTCTAACAAAGTTTTCTCCCAAAGAGCCCAGCACCACTACCTTCTTCACCGTGGACTTTCCCATCGTAGTTATTGATCAGCTCCTCAATGAAAGTCTCATCTTCTTCTTTCACCTCATCTCCCATATAGGGAATATTGCACAAAACTGTCTCATCTTCTACCTGAAATCAAACCAGATGTGATTCATTCCACGAATCCACTATGCATCTTCTCTTTCCTGTTTAATGGAATATTTGCAAAGCCTTTTTTTTGCTGCTTGAATTTCTTGAAAATGCCTTTGGTTACAGAGTTTCCTGCATTTTAAAAACTGACCATTTTGTTTTGCCAACAAGATCAAATGGAAAGGGACAATGCCACTTTTAGGGGAAAAAGAGTCAGTTTAACTACTTGAGGATATTAACTACTAAATGTTTAGTTTGATACTAACAACGATATTTCCACCAACACCTGGAATTTGACAGCACATTTATTTTTCACAACGATTTCACCTATCATCTTGTTTTATCCACTAAACATAATTGTGAAACAGGTACAAACATCACCTAAACAATAGTCTAAAAAGTCTGCAATTCTAATTCTTCTCATAAGTAGAGAGACAGATAACAAAAAGGAAGGCTTCTAAGAGTATAAACTGCAAATAACTAGAACATTTAGGACAGAAACTGGGCAACCATAAAATTTTGGGATATTCTATTATACAGACTAAGACTAACCTCCCACAATCATAATAAAAAATTATGATTACTAGTCATGTCAGTCATACTCAATGGGAACCTAAAGTTAATCGTAGTATGGGCTATGAATATTTTCTATTACTAATTTCTATTACTAATACTAATGGATTTTTGTGGGGGAGGGTACAGTAGAGAACACAGTCATTCTTAAATCCCCAAGTATCAAGCAAAATTACTCTGAAGTTTTATTTTAAGAAATGATTCCCTTCTGTATCCTATTCTAGTCAGCAGAATTGCTATCTGTCACCAGGCAGATGATAAGCAATGGCAGTATTTAGAGAAGACTGATTATCAGAACCACAAATAATCCTAGTAGCAGTCAGCATAAAGCACCAGATGAAATGATTGTAGATCTACGTGCACCTCTGTTATCTCAGCTGCTTTCGTAGCATCTTGCCTCTAGGAGATTCAGAAAGGAGTGCTCCATCAGCAGGGAGCTGTCAACCTGCTTAAACCTCAAGTATCCAATTTAGACTGCATTTAACTGCACCTATGTTAAAAAATTGGGTAAGGGAAAATTGGAGTCTTGTTCACTATCATTCATTCAAAAAAGAACCAGCATCAACTTAGAAGTACACTTCAGAGAGCATAAAATCTAACAAGTTAGAACAATTTGCAATATATATTTTTTAGAGTAAATAAACTACAAGAACATTCTGCCCTGCATGCCTAAGCTTTGTTCAGTATACTCAATCTTTACCCTAAGTGGAGAGCCAGCATATCAACATAAGAAAATCATACAGTTTAAACAATTATCACAGTGCTTTTAATACATACCATAAAGTTCTGCTGGAGAGGAGACCAGGAATACATGATGGGAACCAAAGCAACTGTGTTCAGAGACCTCATTAACATATGTTGGCTTGCAAATCCTGGGAAAATGCTCTCTATGGTACACTGAAATATAAGCAATGACATAGAGAGGGAAAGGCAAGCACACAACCAAGAGAGAATTGTAGTTTCCTTCCAAAATAATCCCAGTAGCCTTCTAATTCTTACAAATTAATAAGATGAGGATTTTGTAACAATCAGCTCCTAAAAGGAACCACTCAATCGTAAACCTGCGGAAAGCAGGAACTCTCTCTTATGCACCTTTGTATCCTCTACAGAGTCCAGCACAGTGCCTCCCACACTCAACTGATGCTTATTTCAATCTAAAACTGCTGGTCTCCTTGGGTTGTACACAACAGCAAAGGGCCTCTGAAAGTCCTAGGAGACAGGAGGAAGTTTTTCTGAAGACCTAAACTTTAAGACAGTGGACATCAACTTAGCTGCATAGGTGATGGGGACAGTACAGGGGGAAGCAAAGTAGTATAGAAATTAGTCATATTCTGCTTCGGGAAAGAAAATTGCTCTCAATATACTACCTGCTTTTAATATTTTAACAATATTATCTCTTTAAAAAACTAAAATGATTTTAAAATCTACAAGAAGGGATATCCTTTTGATCAATATACTCCTGTACATTATTCAGGGCATTGCTTTTCCAATAACAAGGTATGTGAGGTGCCAAATAAGGTATAAAAATGGTGGCTTTGAAGCTTGTACACAGAGCCTAGGAAAGCAGACAGTAAATGTCTTGTTTTCCTATGGAAAGACTCATGATTATACTCATCAACTGAGGAGAACAATAGGCAAGAAGGTTATTCTTTAAGCTATAGATTTACCATTTGAGTTATTCAAAGTTGATTATAAACAGGTGCATCCATTATCCTTACTTATCTTCTAGTAAATCACAAATACAGAAAAAAATCTTAAGCCTAAGGAATACAAGAAAGCTGAGCTTCAACAACTGGAAGTACCTTTTTGAGGAAAGGATGCCCACTCACAGGCTTCATCAACTGGACAGGTTGGACACGAAGCTTCTTCCATTCTTCATTGAGGATCTGAGTTTTTTCTTGAACCTTTGCAAAATTTGCTACATACAGAGCCTAGCAAAGCCAAGGAAAAAAATTGTTAGGATTTCAAGAGAAGAGTTAAAAGAAAATATCCAGCCCTCCACGTTGGATCAATATATTAAAATGTATAACCTTTCACTTGGGAATTATTTTTACCTTCGCACCCATATTTGCCTGAAGCCGTTTAAGTTGTCGAAGTCGCATGTATTCAGATTTAACTTTTCTTTTCCAGTAAGTGATACATTTGGAAGTTGGGGGATTTGGTATATCCATTTTGCTACAATCTAAGAGAGACAGATGAGGAATAGCATTTTACTGCCTGGAAACGAATCATTCCTCAAATTCAAATAAACATGGTCAGTTACGCTTTCATTCCCATTACATTTATTCATAAAAACATAAGTTCAAAGAATCCAAATCTATGTGTTTAACAAAAAGTTTCAATTAAAAAAAAGACTTCACATCAGCAATTCTTGGCTTGATTACCAAAAAGCTTAGCCTCTGTCCTCCTGTGGTACCTTGTTTTTAAGTTAGCACTCAAGAAGTTCTCTCACAGATATTTAGGAACTTGGATGACTTGGAAATTTGGAAACCCTCTCGCTACCTTGATTAAGAGAAATGTTCAACAAGAATCAAGTTAATATCGAAGAGCTTTATGGAAAGCTCTACCCACACTACAGAACTGTACCTGACAAACTGTCGAAATCTACCACATGCCTAGCAATACAGGTCAGATGTGACAACAGCATAATCTCATCTCCAAGTCAACAGCAAGACACATGAAAATATATAACACCGCAAATCACTTTTTTTTGGGGGGGCGGTTTGAATTAAGGTTCAAAGATTTAAAGAAGTACTTCTGGCACACACTCTACCTACCTCATAGAAAGTGAGGGGAAGTGCTGGGTTTTATGATACGCCTTCTGTTCTTCAGAGGAATGGCAAGACACAAAGGCAAAACAAATGTTCAGCTTTTCAAGAGAAACGACAATGGTTTTAAGTCAGTGGAGCATGTTTAGACCCTGATACCCTCAGCAGGATGCTCCCCCAGAATGACGAAGACTTTGAGGTCTCTGCTACCATTACTTCTGCATGGAAGTCAGGTTCCCATAATACTTGATACCATTTGGGAAGGGTTCTTCATTTTATTAAATTCTATCCTTCCAGTCATGTGTACAAATATATTCTCACAATTACCAAGTTTGTTTTTCTGCTTTTCTGAACCAACTCCTACGCATGGCCAACAGGTCGATCAATTATTTTAGAGAAAGAACAAATATTAAATAAAAATTCAATAAATCCTACAAGATTATGTTTTCACTCTGCATTAACTACTTAGGTTTCCTAGAGAACTAGTTCTGTTCATTTCACCTAACATTTTAAATTTTTGAAAACATTACAAGGAGCTATGAAGAGCCAAAATTTGAAAGAGAAACTAAAGTTTTAGTTCTTGTTTTTTAAAATTTCTGAAAAACAATTTCTTTTGAAGTTTAATATATTTCTTCAAAAGAAGCATTTTTAAATTACCTGTTTTTCCCCATAAGAAATGACGGCATAGACAAGAAAACAGCAAAATTTAACCCAATGTCACATATATGTCACAACCAGATCACGATTATCTCACGCACCTGGACTTTAAGAAGACTATACCTGAATGTTACATTTGAAGAACCAAAAGGATTGGTGTAATGCTATGACAAATTTAGAGGATACATAAAGGAAAAAAGGAATAGCAAAGAAGCAGATAAACTCACTGCATTTACTGTTAACTCAATCGAGTGATTCAAGCTCTTAAAAACAGATTTCACTGCGAGTTAAATATTATCTCTCTGGGGGAATGAATGAATGAAACAACATCATCATCCATGAATGTGAATCCCAGAGTATTAAGGTGCTGGGTTATAAAAAAAATTAAGCAGACCTGAACTTCTTTCCTACAAATTGCACCATCTCTCTTCCTCCTACATCTTTTAAATACTTCTCATTCCTCTATGGAATGGGGTCAAACGAGGGACTCTTTTTGAATGATAAAACTATTTAAGAACATACACCACACTCACATACAATATTAAGTAGTTACTCATATAATTTCTGCACTGAACAAACTTAAAATAGTCTGCTCCAGGAAATGAAAAAATGGTTCAAATCTAGGACAAAACTGCCTCCCTCAGAAACCTTAGTTTACCCTCACTGAGACCCAAATGTTATAGATTACAATTCAGTGAGACATCATAATCTCCTAAAAAGGGGGGAATGGGGGTTTGAACTGCGATCTCTCTCCCATTCCTTTTGGAACTCATTTCCCTTTTTGAAATAGTAAGCTTAGGGCAGGTTGCTCCGTCCATTTAAAACTGGAGATCAAATAATGGAAAAGAACATAATACGCAGCTGCTAGGGGAGGTGTGTGTACATTTCTTAGGGGAGACGGCCACAGAAAACTATCAATATTCTTACTAAAGAAAGGAGTTGTAACTGAAATGTGATCTCCTACAGTCTGTCAAAAGAGATGACAGTAAACACACCACAACAGTCCAATAATTAATGGCACTACTTCTAATTTACTCAAGTGCTGTTTTTGGCCACAGGAGTATATACATATACACAAAAATGCTACTGAGTTTTAATCAATCATAATGTAAAATAAGCCACATTTCCTCCTTTTACAATTAAAGTGATATTTGATTCTAATGTGACCATGAGCCAATATTTATTTCACTTGGCTTTTTAATGGGTCTTCTATGTCTCTAATAGTTTATTTGGCAGTAGGTCAGGCCCCACAGGGTATAGAGGAAGATGAGACATACTGTTTGGAACAGATAGATAGGATTAAATAAACACCCAAAACACAGCCATAAGATGGGTTCTCATAGCATCTGGACACTAACCAACAACAATTACTTCAAAGATTAAAAAAAAAAAAAATCAAACAAACAGAAAACTAAGCTTTCACTGGAACAGATTTGGAGAAATGGGTTCACTCATCTTGAGCAAAGGGAATGGCACAAAAACAATACTTCATATTTCTATTAGATCTATTCTTTAGCTTCTTACACATGCAAAACAGTATTTATATTCCAGGTAAGTACTAAGCCAGCATTTAAGAGCTTTTCATTATGTTCACTTATACATTGAAAATAAACTTCAAAACATACTGTTTTGGTCAAGAAATTTAAAAGTAATTCTTTATATAAATAACTCCTGTAACTCAATAATAAGATAAACAACCTAACAAAAAGTGCGCAAAAAATTTGAACAGATACTTCATCAAAAAAGATACAAGAATGGCAAATAACCATGCAAAAAGATGCTCAGTATCATCAGTCATTAGGGAAATGCTAATTAAAACTGCAATGATACACTATTACACACCTGCTAGAATGGCTAAAATAAAAAAGATTGGTAATACCAATTGTTGGTGAGGATGTAGAGCAACCGGAATCTTCATACACTGGTGGTGGGAATGCAAAATGGTACATCACTTTCGAAAACAGTTTGACAGGTTTTTTTGGTTGTTGTTGTTGGTTTTTTTTTTTTTGATCACATGTCCCTTTATTCATAGATGCCACACATGCAGGGAGAGGGGAGTTAGAAGGAAGAAATCAGGAGGCTTGAACTTCCTTGGAAGGGCTTGTGGTGTTTTCATTGTCTTAAGAAGAGTTGAGGGACCAGCTCCTTGGCCAAGTGGTTGAGTTCGCGCCTGGGGTTTGCCAGTTCAGATCCTGGGTGCAGACACAGCACCACTCATTGGGTCATGCTGGGGTAGTGTCCCACATAGCATAACCAGAAGGACCTGCACCTGGAGTGTATAGCTGTGTCCTGGGGGGGGCTTTGGGGAGAAGAAGGAGAAAAGAAAAAAGGAAAAGGAAGATTGGCAACAGATGTTAGCTCAGGTACCAATCTTAAAAAAAAAAAAGAAGGGTTGAGAGAGAGGCAAAAAAAATAAAGATTAAAAAAAAAGAAAAATATGGGAGCTGGAGATATTTGAATGGTCAAAGTTATAAAGAGATGGTTGGGAAGGTGACTGAAAAATAGAAAGTAGAAAAAATCAGCCAACTCTCCACTTACAGTGACTAAACCTTCTTAGCTAAACGATACTGGAGAAAAAAATAAAATCAAAACAAAGAAGCAGAGAAAAGAAAAAAGATACTGCCCATACTAGTCTCTTAGATCTACCACATGGGCAGCCGCTAATCTGTTTTTTGCCGCTGTAGTATTTCCTGCTCCAGGAATGCATATAAACGGAATTATATAGTATGTTGTCTTTTGTGCTTTTTTTCTTTCATTCAACATGATGTTGAAATGCATCCATGTTGTGTATATCTTGTGTTCGTCCCTTTTTATGGCTGAAAAGTATTCCCATGTATGGGAATCACTACAAGTCATTCCACCACGTGAACTTCTGTGTCTGGGTCCCCTCACTGACAAGATCTTGGTGGACATGAAGAGCAGAAAGAATTAGCGCTGATGCTTGTGGAGAGAACTTGGGATTCCAGAGTGGGAGAGAGACAGTATATGTTAGGGTCTCGGCAGCAGCCAAAATGAACTATTTTGTGGCCAACAAAGTGGTCTGTGGAA
This sequence comes from Equus caballus, assembly GCF_041296265.1. Lineage (NCBI taxonomy): Eukaryota > Metazoa > Chordata > Mammalia > Perissodactyla > Equidae > Equus > Equus caballus. The sequence goes on along the minus strand of NC_091694.1, from coordinate 20,359,137 downwards.
GCATTAAAATTGGGGCACAGGCGGAGCTGGAAGGCAGGCACTGGGTGATCTGTATAAACCGGGGATGCGGGGAGGGCCCCGCGAGGGGATCTGGGAGGTGTATCTGCATCTGTCTTGGAAGAGCTGGCCTTGCCTCCTGCCTCAGCTAACTGCTGCTGTTGAGCCTCTTGTTGTTTTTGCTGAATAGGCTTGTATTTGGCTCTCTTGAGTTTTGCTCTGTGGTTCTCGAACCAAACCTTCACGACTGTTGGATGTATCTCCATTTTTGAGGCCATTCTCTTTGAAGGCTGGAGGTCGGGTACGGGTTCTCATTGAACAGGAGCTGCAAATCTGCCAGTTGTTTCTGAGTGAACATGGTTCTTTTCCTCTGTGGCTACTTCTGGTGCTTTCCTTTAGGAAGGTCCCCTGGGTCAGACATCGTGTAACCTGGATGTGTTCCTATGCTCTGGTCCAGTGACCTGACAGTTTTGTTTTTTTTTCCATAAAGTTAAATATATACTTATCATACAATCTTGCATATAATTTCTAATTATTTATCCAAAAGAAATAAAAATATATGTCTCCACAAAGATCTGTACACAAATGTTCATAGCATCTTTATTCATAATAGCCAAAAAGTGGAAACAACACAAATAACTATGGATTGGCAAATGGACATAAAGTGCAGTATGTACATACAATGGAATACTAGTCAGCAACAAGAAGGAATGAACAGTTCCCATACATGCACAACTATCTCAAAAGCATTATGCTAAGTGACAGAAATAAGACACAAAAAACTACATACTATATGATTCTACTTACATAACACTCTACTAGAATGATTCTAGAAAGGGCAAACCTATAGTGACAGAAAGCAGCTCAGTGGTTGCCAGAGGCTGGGGGCTGGGGAAAAAGGATTAAATAGAAAGGAACATAAAAGAACTTTTTTGAGAGGATGAAAATGCTCTCCACCTTGGTGTGGTGATGGTTATACGACTATGTACTTTATGAAAATTCACTGAACTATATACATGAGTTTGTTGTATGTAAATTTTTACCTCAATAAAGCTGATTAAAGAAAATATGTCTTTCTTGAGGATAGAGCAATCCAGTATTTTCTAGAGAATTTTACCATTAAAAATCTTTAGGCAATTCCACCCTTAAAAAAAAAACCTCTTGAGGCTGGCCCTGTGGCACAGTGGTTAAGTTCACACATTCTGCTTCATTGGCCCAGGCTTTGCCAGTTTGGATCCTGGGTGTGGACCTATGCACGGCCTGTCAAGCCATGCTGTGGCTGGTGTCCCACATATAAAGTGGAGGAAGATGGGCACAGATGTTAGCTCAGGGCCAGTCTTCCTCAGCAAAAGGAGGAGGAGTGGCGGCAGATGTTAGTTCAGGGCTAATCTTCCTCAAAAACAAAACAAAACAAAAACTCTTGAGTGACTTCAGAATGAATAATAAAATGATCAATATTGGTTCATTAACTGTAAAGAAATGTTACAAGTATACTAATGTAAGACATTAATAATGGGGAAACTGGATGTAGGGCTTATGGGAACTCCATGAACTATCTTCACAATTTCTTTGTTAATCTACAACTGTTCTAAAAAAATAAAGTTTACTTTTTAAAAAGACTGATAATTAGAAATAAGAACTACCCTATTTACACGTCAAAGCTCTACAAAAAAAGAAAGCTATAAAAACTTGGAAATTTTTCCCCAGAAAACTGGATCTCAATTTGCTTCAAAGACTAAAACTAGAATGTAGTCTGTCACTAGCTGGAAACGGGAAAACATTATTGAAATGTCGGGGGACAAACCATTTAAGGAAGAATATTCTTAAACTTAGAGAGATTGAGGTCAGAATATAAAAGTTCCGGTGCCGTTTGGGGCTGAGTGGTTAAGTTTGCGCAGTCCGCCTTGGTGGCCCAGGGTTTCACCAGTTCGGATCCTGGGCACAGACATGGCACTGCTTGCCAGGCCGCACTGAGGCGGCGTCCCACATGCCACAACTAGAAGGACCCACAACTAAAATACACAACGATGTACTGGGGGATTTGGGGAAAAAGCAGGGGAAAAAAAAGAATATAAAAGTTCCATACTATGAAGTTCTTTCATTCACTTGTCTTAGGGGCAAGTTCAATGTCTTTACTACTTTCCCTTTTACAACAAATAATTTTATTAAGCAGCAGGGTAAGTAAGGCTTTGGAGGCAGGTGGCACTGCAGATTTTTAAGTTTTCCATCTCATTCTTTCCTTTTCAGTTCATGGTGGAGTTGAAACATGAACGGTAGGGATGACACCACCTCTGCAAAGAGCTCTAGTAACACACAATTGAGTCATTCTGGTGATCACCAATTTCATCAACATTCTCATGAAAATCAACTCCATGGCTAGGTACACAGCCTGATGGATCCTTCAACTAGCATCTATTAAGCACATCTTTATACCCTCCCACTTCTCCAAGGTATTTACGTTTGTTACAGTTTGAGCTTCTGGGCACTACACACATAGAAAGAACCTTACTAACAGGAAGCTGTGACCCTGAATTATTATTTAAAATAAAATTACAGCATTAATATTTTCTAGTGTTGCTTTATTAAGAGAATCAGGTCATATGAATTGCAGACAATGAGACACAAAGGAAAACACTGGCTCTTAGGATGTACAATGCTGATATAGAAGAGTTAAAGCAATATCCTAACAGGCTGGAGTCCTATCTTAGCTGGTTCTGTACTACACTGGCACAAAGCTTAATAGCTAGTGACTGCTCATTATCATTCAATAAAAACAAAACGTTTTAGCTATTCCATTCTGAATCGAAGTATTAGGACAAGTGTGTCAGAGAACATAACACATCAGAGGGACTAACTACCCATTAAGTAACTCTTGACTTTAAGGTTTGGAGCCCTGACGCCCCAGCTGATGACAAGCTGACGGACTAAAGAGGGAGAAAGGCGCCCAATGCAGTTTGGACAATTTTTTTTTTAAGCTGGAGACTTTCCCTAAGAGCAGTTTTTCCTTTTTAAACCCTCCCCCTCAAACCTAATCTGTTATAATTCTCTTCACCTTTCTCCACCTGTTTTTTCTCTTTTCTCTTTAGTTTAACTATCCCATGTAGAAATGTAGTGTGTTTTTAGTGTTGCTGCCTCAACAAAGTAGAAACTTTTTAAACTTAAGAGAGGAAAAGATATACTTAATGAAATGAATTGTTACATGTTTCATATAAGGCACAAACCAAGGGCAGGAACTGTTACCCACAGGACTAAGGAAGTTAGATTTCAGATCTCAAGAATTCAATAGACAAAGTTAATATTTTAAATAGTTTTTAAAAGGCACACTAATTGAAAGACAAGTCTAAGAGAAACAAGTCCGACTACATGTTCTCACCTTTTCCTTTCTCAGAAAAGTCTTCTTGGGAGTAACATTTCATATTTAATCCTGGGCTTTTTATTCTAGCACTGTTTTAAAGAGAATTAAATCAACACCATAATGAAGAGGTCATTTGCGCCTCAAGGAGTTTTAGAGCTGTGCCTTAGCATCAAGTTCCATGATTGATCTACAAGTACTCTGTCAGTCAGTGGTAGAAACCAGGATCCAGATCTCACTCCCAGTCCCAGAGATCTTCCCACCATTTATTCCACAAATATGTATTGAGCACCTACTGTGTGCCTGGCCCTGTTTTAGGTGCTTAGCATACGTGAGTGAATAAAACAGACAAACATCTCTGCTCTGGGAGAGTTAATTCACAGTGTCTGTGATACACACACTCAGCATAAACCTTGACAATAATACTATTATTACATTTTTATAGATGGTCCTTTTCCTCTACTATAAATATGTTTAAAAAAAAAAAGTACTTATTTCCTAACACACATTCTCCTCTACCTAAGTAAGAAATCTCTTATCAATGCCACCCCATCCCAGCCCTGGGGATTCCAAGGCTTAAAATAAAGCTCTCAGAGAAACCTCTGATAGAGTTGGCACCTTCTCAAGCTGGAAACTTCACTCAATGCCAGTTTCCTAAACCTAAAAGCATCGGGTAAGGAGATTCTTCTCTTCGAAGACATCATGGCAGCAAAGGTGGATGAAGAGATCCACACTTTCAAAGTGGTCCTCGCCCACACCCGGTTGTTCGTCTACCTCCGCTCTTTTCCCTCATCCGCACCTCTCTAGCCCCGGGCTCCATACCTAGGCTCTCCATTTACCATCCTAGATTTCACCTATCGAAACCCACTCTCAATATTCCACTGGCGGCACTAACATCCTTCCACATCCTTTCCCCTCCCCGGCCCCGAAAGAATTTCACAGTAGTCACTTTTTACCGAAATAAGTTTGTCCCACATTTCCTAACAAGCATGTCCCATATCCAACACCTTGTCTTGGCTTTAAGGCGCTTTTCCTTCTCCCATTTGATCCCCAGGAGAATTCCGGGGTGGGCAGGGACTGGCGCGAGACCAAATTTGGAGAGCAGCCTCTTACTCAAGGCCGGGACCGGGGTGAGGCGAGCGAGGCGCCTAGCGCGCAAAACCTAAGGAAGCACGCGGCACCGGCACGACCCCGGGACGGTGCGCCTCCGTACATTTTGCGCCTTAGGAGCCTCGCTCGCCTCGCCTCACCCTAGTCCTGGCCCGGTTTTCACTGCCACCCCTTCCCCAACACTCCCCAAAGTCGTCGCAAGCTGGGCCCCCGTGCCTGGCCCTGCCCGTGCACAGCCCCAGGGCCCTGGGAGTCCACGTCGCCAAAGGCCCCCGCAGGTGCCACCGCCCACCCGCACCCTCTCTACGCTGGGGCGCCCGCCCACCCGGCCCACCCCGCCCTCCACCGGGATTCCCCGTCCCGGGCCCGCCCCCGCCGCTCCTCCTCCCGGACACACCGCCCTCCCCGCCTCAGACGCGGTCCTCGCCGGGGGCTCTCTCGCCCCGTTGCCCCCTTTCCCCGAGCCCTCGGAACGGGAAGGGGGCGCCCCGCCATCCCCGGCCAGGGAGGCAGTGTGCCCCTCCGCTTCCTCCGAAGTCTCTGACCCCTTTGCCTCTCCCTCCCTGAGGCCGCGGGTGGCGAGGTGCCCAGGCCCGGCCCCACCGCCCGGCCCGGGCTTGTTTACTCACTCACCCTCCATCCCGAGCCGCAGGGACCCGCCGCTAGCACGCCTGCGCGCCGAGGCCCCGCCCCCGCGCCGCGGCCCCGCCCCGCGCCTCCTCCCGGCGCCTGCGCCCTGCGCCGCCCGCGCCCAGCCGGTCGGGCCACCTGGGCTTCCTTCTTCGCACGTCTGTCGTTTGGCGCCAATACCCCGAACTCAGGAGTCTGAGGTGGTGCAGCCCAAGCCCGACGGTTTCCAAGGCGGCTCTGTCAGGGGACAGGGAGGGCTCTTGGGAAACCTCCTGGAGCCACTAATATCTTCTTGAAGACCTTATCCAACGCATGTGCCAGCCCCACACGCTGGTGACAAGTCACGTCTCACTTAAGCATGTGAAACCAACGTGGAACCCCTTCATACTGACCCCTCACACCTTCAATGCCCCCAAACACCTGTCTATGGGCTCTAAGTAATCCTTTTTGCTTTATTTCCACCTGACTTCCCTATTTCTGTCAATAGTTTTCCCGGTTACTTAGATTCAAATTAATAGCCTTGAATCAAAGTATCTCCTCACAAGGTACCTATAAGCTGCAAAGAGAAAAGTGGTAACTTTACAGGAGAGAAATCTGGCAGATATCACCTTAACCAAGTAATCAAAGTCAACATCGCTAGTGATGAAAGATACTCTTACTAGGTACCCCTCAATATGAGAGGTACAATAAGAAAGGCACAAAATCACTTCTGTAGTACTCTTGAAAAAATGCATAAGCTGAAATTTTAAATTATGAGGAAGCATCAGACAAATCCAAAATACTGGGCAATCTACAAAATAACTGGCCAGCATCTTCAAAAATGTCAGGTTCGTGAAAGATAAAGGTTAAGGAACTGTCTGGGATTGAAGAAGACTGAGGAGACATGACAACTAAATGGAATGTGTGATCCTAGATTGAATCCTGGTCCAGAAAAAGGACACCAGTGGGATAGTTGATGAAATTAGAATAAGGTCTCTAGATTATTTAACAGTATTTTATCAATCTCAATTCCTGGTTTTGGCAATTGTACTTCCACAACATTTGAGGAAGTTGGGTGAAGGGTATACAGGAAGTCTCTATCACTTGCGACTCTTGTAAATCTGAAATTATTTTGAAATATAAAGTTAAAAATTAAAACTTAAAATACAAAATAACATTACCTTGAATTTGTCCCCAAGAATGTAATTACAAAAGCCTATAATGCTCATTTTTTCAAATAATCTTCTTAACCCTGTGAAGTAGGTAGGGAGGATTTTAGTTCTATACACAAGACTATTCTGACATAAAGAGTTAAAAGACTCACCTTAGATGAAAAATTGCTCTGTCATGTCTTAAATTCAGGTCTCTGGATTGAAGATTTAGAGTTCTTTTCCTTACATCAGAAACTTTGCTGGTTTTCTCCTGCCTATATCAAATTAAGTGCCAAATCAAGGCGAATATCCCTTCATACTTGGCAATTTGCAATGTGCTCCTTCCCATTCCTGCTGCCTTGTAGATCAGTGGTTCTCAAACTTATTCACATTAAAATCACCTGGGGAGCTGTAATAACTACTGATGCCTGCTTTCCATCTCTAGAGAGTTTGATTAATTGGTCTGCGATATGGCCTGGGCTTCACCAGTTCTAAGAGCATCCTAGGTCATTCCACTGTATAACCAAGTTTGAGAACTATTACACTACATAAATAATTGTTGAAATAAAGAATATGGGTTTAAAAGGAGGGGAGCGGGGAAAAACAATGTGGGTTATCTAAGCAGAGATGTTCTTAAGACCTGAATGTCAGGACTGAGACTGGAGATTTAGGAATTATCAACATTCTGATGGCAACTAACACCATGGGAGTGGACAATATTGCCTTAGAGAGTATGCCAAGTGACACGAGGAGAGACACAAAGAAATTTTGTGACAACAAGGAAAATATGGTTACAGAAATATTTGGGGTGGAAAGGAAGGAAGGCGAGGGGATTTATGTCAAAGTTGTAGATCAGAGTTGTGCAGCTCAGCTCAGGCTCCACTTCCTAGATAAGCCTTCCAGCCCTCCTGGATCTCCCCGAGCGAGCTTCAACTCTGGTACCACTTTACACTCACTACCATGCCCTGTTCCTCTTTCATAGCCATCACAATATGTGGCATAGGACTAAACCTAGGGTTTAGTAATCCTTGTTCACTGGAGGATTATGAAAACAACTTTCTACATCACAAATAAGTGCGGGGTTATTGGGGGAAATTTGCTTGCCAATCGGTTTCTCCTCATTGTAATGAGAAAGAGTTTTTCCTGAGAGTAGGCTCTTTCTTAGCTGATCATGGTCGGTGAGACACTATGAGCCAATTTCTGTTTGGCCAGTTCTTCCTCTACAACTTTTTCTTTTCCAACCCTTCAGGTCTTTGTCCTATAAATTCGTAGAAAAACTGTTGGCAAGTGGTCAGCAACTGGACCTTTGAAAAACAGTGCCATCACCCCTGCCCTACTCTTCCCAGCCCCACCCCCCAGGCAGTTAATAGGAGAAAGGAATAACTGTGTCACTCCTGGCTTCCAGTTGCTCATCTTGCTCTTAAATTGGAGGCCTCTGGGGCTGAAAGAAACTGGACAAAGTGTGCTGAGTGGCCTAATGGAGCTAGTTCTTTTTCTGAAAGTTCCCAGTTGCAGAAAAATAAAATTATGTGTTTAATTTTTGAAACTTGATGCCTGATTTGCCTTGGCAGCCATTCTCCTGGGTTTGGCCGAGAGTCCAGCAACACTAGTATACTGATTAATACCAGCTCAACTTGCTCCCTGGAGAAGAGCATTATTTACTTGGTCATTTTCTTAAATCCTTTTTAATTTGCATGTATTTAACATGATCTTATTGGCTTTAACATGCTGTATCTCTGACCACTGGCCCCAATGAAGCCTTAGGGAAGACTGTTCTGCTCTGTGCACTCACATCCCCATTACAAAGCAAGATTTTGTTCAACTCAGTGATTAGAAATGACATGTCACGTGTTTGGTTTCTTCTGGGATGGGCAAGTTCTAAGTGTACTTTTGTCCCCTGCTGGTCTTCAGGTCACTGGTAGAAAGAAAAGGAGATGACGCTTCCAGAATTCAAACAGAGCTTTCTGCACTATTCGTTCCTCCCTCCTAACATTCTTCCCTTCCTCCTTCCAGTCTTCTTTGGATGGTGACCCCTTTGCTCATTCTGCCCCTCCCTTGTGAAGCCCACAGGAATATCAAATAGAGTTTCTCTGAGGGGACACAGAGGACTGAAGAAAGGTTGGCCCCTAGACAGTCTCTGACATGGAAGTGTAAACACAGCTGTGGAAATGGGAGCAAAGCATCTCCCTTCCCCCCAGTTCCCACCCAGAAGCAGGGAAAGGCCACCCTGCTGTGCAGAAACAAACAACAAAACAAAGTAAAGCACAACCTAAAAGCCTGCATGAAGGTCACTAGAAACTGGGGCTGCTGCCCAGGCTTTGGTGGGGCCAGCTGAAGTGCCAGACCCCTCCCTGAACAGTTAGCGGCAAAGGCAGCTCCAAAGCAAGTTGAGGTCTGGACATTACCGAGCCTGGAAATGTGGTTGGATTTTTGAAGCCTCTCGACTCCCGGACAATTTGTTCTCTGATCTCAAAAACCCAGCTTTCCGCCCCAGGTACTTAGCTCCTGACCCCTAGTTGCCTAGGGATCATAATAATGCATTCAATTCAGGAAGTAAGAACAAGCCCACAATAAACCCTTGTCCATGGTTGTTATAAGTTTAAACTCTGAGCCTCCAAGCCAAAATATTAGAAAGAGCCTCCTTAGCCTTTGTTAATTACAAAATAATTCCAGCAGAAGGGACTTTCTCTTTTGGGGATTACTTCGGTGGGATTCAAACCTTTGCTTTGCACATACTCTGAAAGCTCCAACCCCATAGCTAGGATGGTGCTGCCCATTCTCACTCTCTGAGCACAGTTAATGCAGGGCCTTGATCCCATGGGACACGCCTTTGGCACGGCCCTGCCTGGGAAGTAGCCCTGATCCGGTAGACAGCTAATGAGCTGCGCTTCCTTTCTGGCCATCAGGATCCCCAACGGTAAAACTGCAGAACTAGAAAAATGATAATAGCCTTCAAATACTAACCACTCAGTATGTGCCTGGCGTTGTGCTCAGTGCTGTTATAAGTTTAAAGTCTGTATCATCTCATTTCATATGAAGTCAGTAATATTATTATCCTCATTTTACAGCTGAGGAAACTAAGGCTTAAAGAGATTCTGGAACTTGCCCAAGGTCGTCCAGCAGGCAAGGGGTGTGGTCAGGATTTGAGCCCAGTCATTCTGACCCCCAAACCCAGGCTCTGAACCACTCCACTCTACCTCCTCCTTTCTCTGAGGTCTTCTAGCTCTGATATCATGATTCTGGATCCTCTCCATGGCTTTCTGCTGTCACAGTGGCTCCAAAAAGAGAAATATGTTTGGGACGTTTCTCTGCAAGTTCAGAGGAAAACAGTTCCTGAAAGGCAAGGGGCTCCTTACTTCTGTACTGGAGATGCCAATCAAAGCCAGACACTCTACAGAGCCCCATATCAGCAGGGAACAGCCTGTGTGGAAGACAAACAAATCCTAGCCAGGCAGGAAAGGGGAGTTCCCCTTGGTTCTGTGACTTCTCCTTCTCTCTGCCCTGGCTTATCAGCAGAGTCCCACGCTGCTGGTGCTATGGCCCTTTGAACTCCATTGTGGCTAGGATGGGATACCAGACTACAGAGATCCTTTTGGAACAACAAAAGTATGATACGTACAGCTATAGATTATATCCATTACACTGTACATAAAGGAACAAAAATAAATTACATTGAGGGCTGGCCTGGTGGTGTCATGGTTAAGTTCTCTCATTCTGCTTCAGTGGCCCAGGGTTCACAGTTCAATCCTGTGTGCGGACCTACATATGCTCATCAAGCCATGCTGTGGCAGTGTCCCACATACGAAAATAGATGACTATTGGCACAGATGCTAGCTCAGGGCCAATCTCCCTCACCAAAAAATAAAAATAAATAAATAAATCACATTTAGAGGCTGGCTCTGTGGCATAGTGGTTAAGTCTGGTGTGCTCCACTTCGGTGGCCGTTAGCAGATTGGATCCCAGGCGCAGCCCTACACCACTCATCAGCCACCACGTGGCAATGATCCACATATAAAGAGTAGAGGAGGGGCTGGCCCCGTGGCCGAGTGGTTAAGTTCGCGAGCTCCACTGCAGGTGGCCCAGTGTTTCGTTGGTTCGAATCCTGGGCGCGGACATGGCACTGCTCATCAAACCATGCTGAAGCAGCATCCCACATACCACAACTAGAAGGACCCACAATGAAGAATATTCAACTATGTACTGGGGGGCTTTGGGGAGAAAGAGGAAAAAAATAAAATCTTTAAAAAAAAAAAAGTAGAGGAAGATAGGCACAGATGTTAGGTGAGGGCTAATCTTCCTCAAGCCAAAAGCAAGGAAGGTTGGCAACAGATGTTACCTCAGGGCTAATCTTCCTCAGAAAAAAAAAATCACATTTATTTATATATTTAACAAATCACCTTTACCATTCACATAATCACTAGACGTTGGACTGGGTGTGAACTTACATCATCTTGTATAGTCCTTGAGAGATGCCTGGGAGGTAGGTATTGTTATCCTCATTTTACAGAGAAGGACATTGAGGCTCAGGGATATTCACAACATTGGCCATGGCCACAGGGCTGGTAAGTAGGAGAGCTGGAGTTCAAATCTATGCTAGGATTGTCTGACTCCAAAGTCTGTACTCTTTTAAATAAAAGGAGTTCAGTGTAATGAACAGAACAAAATTATAGAACTGGAAAGGTCCCAGAATATCTTGGAAATATAGTTGGCATAACTATATATGTTACACATTATGATAGTAACTACTATTTGTCATATGCTTACTAGCTCTAGGCATTGGGCCAATGCTTTACATGCATTATCTCTACTGCTCAGTGAGATACACGCTAGTAACCCCATTTTTGTAGATAAGAAAACAAGCTCAGAGGAGTTAAGTAACTTGCATAAGGTCACATACAGCTAAATAAGCGATGGAGCTAGGCTTCAAACTCAAGTCTGCTTGACTCCACAGTGTGTGCTCTTAACCACTAAGGCAATAGAAACAATAATAATAATACTCATTAACTATGGGCCAAGTACTGCTCTAAGTGCTTTATATCTTACAATTATAGATATTATTATTATCCCCTTTTTACAGATGAGAAAAATATTGCCTTTTGTAGTGTTACTTAAGCTCACGTTACAGACACTACATACATGCGCTATGCACCACACACATACACACACACACTCACACAACTTACTTATGTGCTAAGTGTCATATTTGCTTAACATATGTTGGATCCTCATTATAATCTCACATGATTTATTTCATAATGTCATGGGTTTTTTTTCATTGTCCATCTAATGCATTAAGGTCTTGGGAGAAAGGATGTGAAAAGATTCTGTCTGAAGGTGAAGCAAGCATATCAGGAGAGGGGTCGTACTGAGTGGGTAAGGCTTTCTGTGCCACAAGGAGCCCTGTCTGGTTGCCCTTCTGGCCAGTCTCCCTCATCCCTTCGTATTTGGTTCTGTCCATTAGGTTGGCTAGCAGGTTGACTTCCATCAGTATTGTGGAACAGAGGTTAAGTGCTCGGGTTTCAGCATCAAAAAGACCTGTGTATCTGCCAATATTAGTTGCATGACCTTGGGCAAGTTACTTAACCTTTCTGAGCCTCAGATTCCTCATCTGTAAAGTGGGTTGCTATGGTACCTTATTCAATAGACTTGTGAGTTTTAAATGAAACAATTTGTGTGAAGCACTGGGCATACTGCCTAGCATCCCCAGGCAATCTCCATGTTATACAATATCCAACCTTGTGGGGTGCTGGGAGGGGGTAGAAGTGTTCCTGGGGATGATTTCATAGGACAGTCCTGAGGAATGGAGAAAGGGTGAAAGTAATCTTGGCATCTGGCATTGGGTCCTGACAGCAACCATGAGTCAGCCCCAGGTGCCGAGGGACCAGCAGTGTTCTCAGTACTGCTGGGCGTGTGCTGTGGTCTCTTGGCCACAGTCCTTTTCAGTCACGCTGTCTGAACGCCGTTCTTGTAAATCTGGCCTGGGTTCTTTTCACAAAAACAGCCTCCACCATGTGATGTCATGGTCTAGCCTGGGTCAGGGAAGGAGGTGGGAGGAGGTTGTGTGCATGTAGTTGGGTGAAACAGAGCGTCTTATTTCTGGAGGGGTCCATCTGGTCCTGGAATAAACACTCTATCCATCTCTCCAAATTTCAAGACCCAGTAAGAAATCACTATTCAGATGTGAAGTGAGAGGAAGGTGATAAATCATAATGGTTAAGACATGAAACTTAGCATCAAGCAGTCCTGGGTTCAAATCCTCACTCTGCCAATTACTACCTATGGGACCTTGGGCAAATCACTCCGGTTTCCCCATTTCACCCACGGACAAGACAATTCTGGTGTTACGGTAAGGTTTTAAAAAATGCATGAAAAGCACTCTGCATATGTGTTGGAGAACACACTATGCAGCACATAGTAATTGTTCAATAAGTGGTAGTTACTATTAAGTCCATAGCAATTGATGAGGAATATGGCTTGACCGTTTTCTCTGCTTTTTACCAACTTGAGAGCCAAAGTTTTCTCCAATAACCATTCTTCTTCCCTTTGCGAGGTGGTCATGCTCCTCATACCGAATGCGCCATCATTCTGGAGATGAGGAGGCTGGGGAGAGATGGAGTAATTTCATCCCTACCCCTTAGTCTTCTCTCCCTGGGCCAGCTGGCTTCCTGGTTGCAGCTCTTCTGGTTCTCCCTGCTGCCCGCCTGCCCTCTGAAGAAGCCTGTCTCCTCTCTCCAGTTTGGAAGAATTAGGCCCTCCCAGCCAGAACTTCTGCCTTCCCTGACCCTGACTCTCCCTCATGTCTTCTCCCGGGCTCTGCTCTTTATTTTGCAGACAGCTGGGGAGGAGGCCAGCATGTGTGAATGTCTCTGCACCATAGAGATGCTAATTCCAGGATGTTCTGCACATGTAATCTCATCGTGTAGGAGGCCCTCAGTGTTTTTTACTCCCCCCTGGGTTTTTCTGGATTTATGTGTGTGTAGGGGAAAAGCCAAGGATTAGAAATGACACTCTTTGTAAGGATCAAGTCACCTCTCTCCCTGCTCCAAGTAGGATGGCCCTTGGCCTGTAATAAGAAGGGAAATTTACACGGCTGTAAGATCCCTACCCAGGAGAAGGCAATCCAGGTTGAAGCCAGAAATCTCAGGTCAATGTCTAGCTGGACCAGAACCAGATCTCTCTCTTCCCAAGCACTAGAGCTGGGAGTGGGGTAGGGACAGAGGAATAAGGGAGTGTGTAGGGAACTTGAAGATCAAATTCCACTGGATATAAGAAAAAAAAAAGACTAAAGACAATACTATACTACAGTTAAAAGGAAAGAGGCACATCTATACGTGGTATCATGGGAAGATACCCAAGACATTATTAAGCAAAAAGAGAAGTCACTGAACAACAGGAATATTAAATCCCAATTATGCTTTTTGTTTTTTTAAGTCCAAAATATGTGGGGACGTGAGTGAGAGGAATGGGAGTATAAAGTTTTCTGTGTTTAAATATTTTGCAACGAGTATATACTTACATATTACTTGCAATTAAAAAGTATATTTTATAGCAAAAAGTGTGTGTGTGTGTGTGTGTATTTTTTTTTGGTAAGGAAAATGGTCCCCGAGCTAACATCTGTGCTAATCTTCCTCTATTTTGTATGTGGGATGCTGCTACAGCATGGCTGATGAGCGGTGTGTAGGTCCACACCCAGGCTCTGAACCCACCAAAACCCAGGCCACTGAAGCAGAGCATGCGAACTTAACCATTACCAGGCTGACCCCCAAAAGTATATATTTTAAAGCAGAACTGGGCTTAGAAAGGGAAAGTAGGGGCCCCAGGGGTGGAAAATGAGACTTCTCATGAAAGAACCAGCCTCTGTCCCTAATGAAGCCCTTCTCTGTCTCCTTGCTGCACAACATGGGACTATCTCCTATGGCAACAAGGTGAGGTCTCTAGTCCCCATTCAGCCCCAAAGAACCACCATAGCAGACTCCCAGTTACCAGGATGCCCCCAGGGATCTATGAAACAGCCAAACATCCAACTGGTAAGGAAAAGTGGGAAGAGGAAAGTCAGGATGAGAGAAAATTCCCAGATTCTCCTCCAATGAGAGGGTTTGGACTCTCAAATTCAGGAACGACTACAACAAGCTCTCCTTTGGAAGTCTCCACATCATGATGCAAGCTTAACCACAACTCTAGGCTAAAAATAACACTGTCTATCAAGTCATCTGTATTTTCCCTTTTGATTCTAAGGTCATTTTGTATATGAAAATGTTGAGCTCCAAAGATGCAAAATGGCCTGCCCAAGGTTACATAGCAAGACAGAGGCAGAACCTGACTTCAGAATCCTAACCAATGTTTGTTTTTACCAATGATACCATACTGTCCTATTTAAAACCCAACATTTGATTTTGTCAAGTTTAGTCTTTTTTTAATTTTATTTTAAGGTTGAGTAGGATTTGAAGATGAGCGACATAAGCAATTTTTTAAATGCTTGTTTTGGTGAGGAAGAGTGGCCATGAGCTAACAACTGTTGCCAATCTTCCTCTTTCTTTTTCCTCCCCAAAGCCCCAGTACATAGTTCTATATCCTAGTTGTAAGCCCTTCTCATTCTTCTGTGTGGGATGCCACCACAGCGTGGCTTGATGAGCAGTGCACAGGTCCACACCCAGGATCCAAACTGGCAAACCCCGGGTGCTGAAGCAGAGCACGCGAACTTAACCACTACACCACTAGGCTGGCCCCTGTCAACTTTAATTCTGACCCCACCCCCAGTCCTAACCCATAGTGGGCTCAGGTACTTCTGGCCCCAGTCCAGTGGAAATGGCTGGTTTTGCTTTCTGCCCCTTCTTGCTTCCTTCTCCCATCTTATCACCCAGAAATCTCCCTCTTAACCCTGTTTCCTTCTTGAAAAGGGCAATCATAGGTAGGAGGGAAGGAATGGATTTTGTCCCTGGCTGAAGTGGCTCTGAGGCTGCCTGACTCTTTTCTGCACACTGCAGAAGATGACCCTCACCAGGAGGGCTTTGGGGTTCAAGCCAAGTGAACCATCTCCCTTCTCTCTCCAGATGCCTTGCTAAAGCAACCCCTTGACCCTAGCTATGGAGGAGGACAACAGGTTATCAGTCACCATAATTAGACCCTAAGACCCTGAGATGAAGATCGGAAGAGAGATCATTAAATATAATTTGTGATGGGCAGGAATTAGTAAACTAGGACAACAGCAGCAGCTGAGTCCAAGGGTCAGTGTCTGGGAGTAATTTAGGAAAGTTCGGTGCTGACAGCTGTGTCTGGAGTGAACGTCATGGCCAAACCAGCTCCTGGGCTCCTCGGCTGCTTCAGGCTAATGAAGCTTTGGCTCAGGACACAGGAGCAGTTGTGATGCAGCAGACGCCCGGGCCCCTGGGGCCCCAGGCTCAGGCTTGCTGCTTCCCAGCAGTGTGACCTTAGGCAAGTCCTTAGGAAAGGAGGAAGGGAAACTAGCATTTGCTGAGTGAGTGCAGTTCCCTTTCACGTATGTATGTCGTAGTCATCTTCACCACAGTTTAGTGAGGAGGGTAATGCCCCTATTTAACAAGGTAGGACACTGAGAATTAGGTAACAGAAGTCATTCCAGGCTATATAGTTGGGGAGTGGGAAGACAGAATTAGAACTCAGAGCTTCTGAACTCAAGCTCTGGGCTCTTTCCTCTGAGCTTTGGCTTCTTTCTCTGGAGACTGGGGATAATCATGCACCCATCTCATGAATGAAGTCACACATTGTAGGTTTTAAGCCCCTCCCTTCTCACAACTTAGGTCTTGAAGAGTTGTGGCCACCTTCTTCCTGGGAATGGAGTAATCCTACTTTTGTCCCTCCCCCCAATCCGGTGAGCGGGTCTAGGCCCCAGGAGGTGCCTCGAAGGGAAGGTATTTGGACTTCGGTTTCCTCTCTATCCCTTCCCCAGGTCTTCTCTCGACTCTGGAGGGCCGGTTCCCTCTTCTCCGCCTCCCGGGTTTCGGCAGGCGGCCTGACATCAGCGGGTGTTCCCAGGGAAAGGGAACTCGGAGCTCAGCTCCAGGCGCCCCCTCCCCCACGACCCAGGACAGCCCCAACCCCCTGTCTTAGATACTGCGGCGTTGAGAGGTCCTCTGAGCCCCCTCCCTCTTCTCCAGGTCCCCGAGAGCAGCTCGCTACCCACTCCCCACCCCCACCTCGCGGCGAAAGAAAAGGGGCGACTAGAGTCCGGGGAGCGGATGCTCCGAGACGCCGGCGAGTCTTGGGCGCCACGCGGCCGAGCCCAGGAAATGGATCCGGTTCTGGGGTTACTAAGGGAGCTGTCCAGCCCCGCAGGGTGAGCTAGAAGAAAGGGAGGGCCAACGCCAACCGGGCGGAGGGAGCGGCGGGCGCCAGGACCGGGTGGGGCAGCGACTCCCCCTCCAGCCCGCCAGCCCCGGGCGTCGCCCCCGCCCCCCACGTGGCCGCAGCCGTCCCAGCCCCTGCGAGGAAGCGGCACGGCTTCCTGCGGCCCCGGCTGGGGATATAGGCGCCCCCGCCCGGACCCGGCTCCGTGCCGCCGCCCCTCTTCGCCTGCTCGCCGCGCGATGGCCTCGCTCCGGGCGGAGCGCACCCCCGGCGGCCCGCGGCTCCCTTCGACCCGCGCCGGGCGACCGGCAGTGCTCCGCCTCCTCCTCCTGCTGGGCGGTGAGCGCAGCGCCCCGGGGCCCGGGCGGGAGGCGCGGGAGGTGCGGGAGGCCTTGGAGGGGCGGGGGGCTGGACGGCTGAGGCCGAAATGGGCCCCGGGTGCGAGCGCAGACAGCTCTGTCCTTCGGGCGGTCCCTGGCCCCACCGCGGTGAGGGCGCAGCGCGAGCTGCTTCCCACTTGGGGAAAGCTGGGGTGCTGGGGCCCGCGGAGAGGTCTTAAGAGTTCTTGGGCTGGCGAGGAGGGAGGGGACTTGGGTCTGGATGAGAGTGGAAAGGAGCTGGTACCAGCCCCTCTCTTCCTGGCACTAAGGTACCCCGTGGGGGCCTGGATTATTCCTCTTTCTCTTCTAAGTAGCCCTGACTTTCAAGGACCTCCGTCCCCAACCACACCCCCCCACCTCCAGGCTCCACTGCCCAGATCCCTGCCATCCCACCTCCCTCTCCCGTTTCTGCCCACAGCTGTCCTGAAGCCCCAGGAGTCCCTGGCTCAGCTTCTTCTCACCCCAGGCAGCTTGGAGTCAGAAGGTGAGTACCCAGCAGCTGTGGGAGGGTGGCCTAGGGCATGGAGAAGAGCCAGGTCAGTGGGGAGGGTCCCTTCCCCACAAGGCAGGCCCCAACCCCAATTGGCACCCCACTAAACTCCCCTTTGTTCTCTCTTGGGGTTCCTTGTCTTTCTCCCTCTCATCCCACAAAGCCACCTCCCAGCTCTGAGCTGGTCCACCTCACAGGTGGGTTAGAAGACCCCAGGAAAAGTGTATATGGAAGCTCTTGGGGGCGGCCCAGTAGCATAGTGGTTAAGTTCATGCTCTGTGCTTCAGTCACCTTGGGTTCACCGGTTCAGATCACTGGCACTGACCTATGCATTGCTTATTAAGTAAGCCATGCTGTGGCAGGCGTCCCACATACACAATAAAGGAAGACGGGCACAGATGTTAGCTCAGGGCCAATCTTCCTCAGCAAAAAGGAGGAGGATTGGCAGCAGATGTTAGCTCAGGGCTAATCTTCCTAAAAAAAAAAAAAAAAAAAAGGAAGCTCTTGTCAGGCTGGGAAGTGCTGTGCACATGGAAGGCATTAAAATTTTCCTAAGCTGGGACTCCCTCCTCAGCTACAAATGTCTTGCTTGGGAAACTTTCTGAGACTCTCCTAGTTCCCATGTTTGAAGACAGGGACAGTGGTTCCTCAGTGGAAAT
Source organism: Equus caballus (assembly GCF_041296265.1). Classification (NCBI taxonomy): domain Eukaryota; kingdom Metazoa; phylum Chordata; class Mammalia; order Perissodactyla; family Equidae; genus Equus; species Equus caballus. The sequence continues at coordinate 20,341,066 of NC_091694.1, read as the reverse complement.
AACTGGACCAGAGGGCTTGGAGGGAGGGGCAGGGTGTGGTCAATGTGCAGCATCTGTGCCCACAGGGAAAACGGTGGAGAACTATGAGACAAATGTCCAACTTTGCTGGCAGGAATATAAGGTTTATATGGACTCTATCCAAAAAGATTGGTGTGACTGGGCCATGATTAGCAGGTAAGGGCAGTGCTGGAGGGTTGTTTGGGCCAGGGGTGGGGCCTGCTCCTTGCGGGTGTGTTGAGTGAGTGTGGGGCACTCCTCTCTGGGCCCAACCCCTCCCTCACTCTAGTCCTCTCCTGCCCCCAGGCCTTATAGCATCCTTCAATATTGCTTGGAACAGACTGCAGAAGGTTTTGGCCTGGGCTTCCCCAATCCCTGGGCAGAACGGATCATCTTTGAGACTCATCAAATCCACTTTGCCAACTGCTCCCTAGTGCAGCCCACCTTTTCAGACCCCCCAGAGGATGTCCTCCTGGCCATGATTATAGCCCCCATCTGCCTCATTCCCTTCCTTGTTACCCTTGTGGTGTGGAGGAGTAAAGACAGTGAAGCCCAGGCCTAGGGTGGCATGAGCTTCTCAGCAGCCATCTTACTCCTTTCCCACCACCACCAGCTCTCGCTCCTCCCCTCCCTACCTCTTTCTCTACTTCCATCCCCACCACAGATCCCCGGATTAGTGGAAATGGAAACTGGGTGGGATCATGGGACAAATTCTGTAATCTTCAAAATAAAACTTTTTTTTGTATACTGTCTCCTCCTCGTCCCAGTGGGGCCTGTGTCCTTCCCAGAGTCTCTGCCATTCCCACAGGCCCTCAGCTCTGGGCAGCAAAGCTGGAAGAATCTGGATAGCCCCATTGTTTTGGTCACTAACCTGCCCCCCACTCCCCCAAGGCCACACCCCTACACTTTTTCCTCCCAAGGAAGGGGGTGGGGAGTGCTTTCCTGCTCCTATTGAAACCCAGCTCCAGGAAACATGCAGGAAGAGACTCCCTTCCGGTCTGGACAACAGCTGGGGAGGTGTGGGGGGAGGAGCAAGGGAGGAATCTCTGCTGTGACTCCGGCAAGAAGGAAGGGGACCATCCAGGAGCCCTGAATTTTCCTCTTCTTCATGCCTCAGTTTACTCTCAGGGCCTGGGAATAGGAACCCTGATCTGACCAATAGGAGTCCATCCCTGAGGACCTCAGGATTGAGGGTAAAGGCAGTGGGGGCTTCCTCTACTAGGTTCACTACAAGACTACCATTCCAGGTCCCTGGCCCTCATCCTACATTGTCCCGGACCCTGGGGAGTATGGCCTACAGCCTGGCCACACACTGCCCCCTGGTGTCCACTAAAGCCAACAACCAGAAGATGGACGTTACCTGGAAGAAGCTCAAAGCTGAGGAGATTGGACCCTGGGGTCAGACACCTGTCATCTCCATAGCAACCACTAGTTCTTAGCTGGGCCCTTATATCAGCTTTCTGAGCCATAGTGATACTCCCTCAAGATTCTTTCCCACTTTCTAGTAACATACCTGGCCTCTGCAACTGGCCATTTCTGTATATGGACACTCCCATGTGTTTCCTAGACAGTGATGCCCAGTTCTCACCAGAGAACCTTTGGCTCCAGTTCTCCTTGGGACAAACCTGCCTAATCATCAAAAATACCAGAAAACAACTTCATTCTCCCTTGTGGCACCTGGAGCCTCTCTAGGGACTTTCCTTCCCTCCTTGTTGAAATATCTGCCTCCCTGAGTACATGCATATCCATTTCCTGGGACATGCTTGTCTATTTCAAAGATATATACCTATATATGCTTCCTGGAATGTATCTATTCACTCTCTGAGGCACACTTCTCCTCCTCTCAGGACACATCTGTCTCTCTAGAGACATACCTGTTCCCTAGGACATTTTGAATTTTCACATGAGATAAATCTTTTCTCTGTTTCCACGAATGCATCTGTCTTTCCCAAGGATATATCTATCCTCTTCTTGACCCATATGTGCCTTCATGCATTTTACTAACATACATCAAGAGTATGCTGGTATCATACACTGTGTATGGTATATTGTGTTAGCAAGGTAAGTTAGATAGAGCTTGCTTTTTGCTGTCAATGGCTTTCATCTAGTAGGGGAGCTGACGTGCAAAGCAAGGTAACTCCATTGTAAAAACAATGGAGTATGTGATGAGAGTCATGCAAGGGATACAAGCCAAATATTATCTAAGGGCAAAGGAAGGAGGGGTCACATCTAGCTGAGGTGTGATCACAGGAGGTGAGATCACAGGAGGGTGACTGCAGAGTTGGTACATCAGTAGGCCTTAGATGGAGTGCATTCCCTCAGGGGAAAGAGTAGAAAGGGAAGTAAATTAGGAAATTATTGCAATAATCCAGGCTTGAGAAAATGAGGACATGGGCCAAAGGAATGGTGAACGGGGAAATGGAAGATAATAAAAAAAAGGTAGGAGAGATGATTGAAAACAGGGAGGGTGTCAGCAGGATTTTGGATATGAAGGAGGTGAAGAAGAGAAGTTAGAGCTGACTCAGGCTTTGAAACTGTTACTAGGACAATGATGGAAGTAATAATAGAAAACAGCCATTAGAAGGAGGAGCTAGTGTGAAGAAAAGTATGTACAATATGAGGTAACAATGGAATAAGCTAGTATGTCCCACAGAAAGTTAGAAATGGGAGTAGTTGTTGTGGTAGTGGAAAGAGGTTGGAGCTAGAAATACAGGTTTAGGAGTCTTCCGCACAGAAATGCGATGTGAAGCCTTGAGAGGGATGAGAGTTCTAAGAGAGAACGTGTATTGAAAAGAAGGCTAAGGTTAGATTCTTGGGAAAGATCCACATTTAAAGAATGAAAGGGAAAGATCAGAGAGACAGTAGCAGAAGAAGGATAAAGCAGTGCCATGGAAGCAAAGGAGATGATGTCCTTTGAGAGAACATTATTAATTGAATGGTTCATCCATTCGTTCAACAAATATTTGTTGGGCACTTCTATGGACCAGGAACTGCACAATGAAGGATGGACTTGAGTGGGGAAAAGGTTAGAGTTCAGATAGGAAATTGAGAGGGTGGCAGAGTCAAGGAAATTGGGCATATTTTCAAACAAGCATGACCTGAGCATGTTTTCAGACTAGGAGAGAGGAGCCAGGAGAAAGGGAAAGAGCGAAGATGATACACAGAGAAGTCCTGGCGGAAGGTGGAAAGGAGAGGCAAGAAGACCTGCCAAAAGGTTGGCTTTGTAAAGGAAGTGATGCTTCTTCGAGTCCAAAAAGGAGTAAAAGTGGAGAGACATTTTTGAGAGATGAATCAGGTGTAGTGACAGACAGAGAGGGAAAGATTAAGAGGCTCGTATACATGGCCTCAATCTCATAAACATAGAAGGGAAGGGGATTCTGCAGAAAGGGAGAGACAGCTGGAATGGCTTGACGAGTGGGAAAGTGTGAGGAGTTACCTTGAGGTATGTGACAGGGAAGCAATGAAAGACAGTGTTGGGTTGCAGTGAGAGCCCAGCAGTGAGGTTAGTCAGGGAATCTGAGGCTCAGCTAGCAGGGTCTGTGATTGTTTTCCGGTGATACTCCCCAGCCCAGGAGCGAAAAAAGAGGATGGGGGTGGGGACAAGGAACAACTCTGGTTTGGAAACTGACCAGTTGGTAAGCAGGCAAGAGGACAGAGTTGAGTAGTCTAGGCCGGGTAAGGAGTCATAGACCAAAAGGGGTCTGAGGACTTGAGACTAGGAAAGTGAGGATGTGAGAGAGAGATGGCAGTGGTCAAAGATGGCAGCTATGAATCATGGAAGCAGAGCCGTTTCCAGTGATAAAAGCTACAAACGCGCCCTTATGGGTGCTGCAGGAGACTGAGGAATGGTGGAGCAGAAGGACATAGGAACTGAGGAGGGTTTAAGTTAAACGGCAATTGACACGAATGTTAATATTAAAAGAAGCCCAGCACAGTGGAAATAAGCCTAAACTGGGGTCTGGAGACCTGGGTTCTACTTGCAGTTCTACTAACTGTGCTGCTTTGGGGAAGTCGCGTCCCTTCTCTGGGATTCAATCAGAAGGCTTCTGAGGGCTCTTTCTGCTCTAAACGGTAAGGACTTTTAGGATAATAGCAAAGGACTGGCTGACGAGAAATATCACTCCCGTCAGGCCGCCCCACTCCCGAGTGGGAGTCCGGAACCTTTCTGCTATGCTTTCTGCCCGGACGTGCTGAAGCGGAAACCGGAAGTCCTTTGCTGGGAGGTTCCGGGGGTTCCTGGCTACTACGATGGCGATGAGTTTCGAGTGGCCGTGGCAGTATCGCTTCCCGCCCTTCTTTACGTGAGGCTCAGACCCCGAGAAGCCCCGCTGTGCCTCCCTCCCCTCCCCCGGACCCTGGGCTCAACCCCGATGCTTCAAATGGGGAGGGGGAGAAAGGACCCGGTCGCCACCACCCTCAGTCCCTCACTTTGTCCCCCAGACGCGCCTCCGGCAAGTGCTGCCTCTCGCCCTCTCACACCCTCTAATTCCGCGCCCCGCTCCCTTCACCCGGCAGGTTACAGCCGAACGTGGACACTCGGCAGAAGCAGCTGGCCGCCTGGTGCTCGCTGGTCCTGTCCTTCTGCCGCCTGCACAAACAGTCCAGCATGACGGTGATGGAAGCTCAGGAGAGCCCGCTCTTCAACAACGTGAAGCTGCAGCGTATCCTCCCTCAGACTCTCCCACAGCCCACATACATGCACTTGCACACTTTACCACATGCCCAGACTTCACACACTCTCTTCACCCACAGTGGGCAGGTTCCCACCTAGACTGGACTTGGGAAAGAGCCAGTATGTGTAGCTGACATCCATTTCACCCCCAACCCAAATGCAGCACCAAACCCTCTTGTCTTAGGCACTGATGAGTACCCAGGTGTCATTCGGGGCTTCGAATCTCTGCCCTGAAGCCAAGTCCCAAGCTTTTCAAGCTGAGCCCTTTGACTCTTTGAATCTCCTGTCCTCTTCTCTGTGAGGCTCAAACTCTAATACTACCTTTAGTAATTTTCTCCACCTACTCTACTCCTCCCAGGAAGTAAAGGTCATTTGTTTTTGCTGCCTGATTCATATCTAAAATATCTGTGGAGAAAGGCTGAAGGAAGGGAGGACAGAGGGTGAGAAATGGTAGTACTTTTCATTTTCTAGAACTTCTTCTTCTTTTTTTTTAAAGATTTTATTTTTCCTTTTTCTCTCCAAAGCCCCTCGGTATATGGTTCTATATTTTTAGTTGTGGGTCCTTCCACTTGTGGCATGTGGGATGCCGCCTCAACGTGGCCTGATGAGTGGTGCCATGTCTGCACCCAGGATCCGAACTGGCGAGACCCGGGCCCGCCCAAATGGAGTACGTGAACCCAACCACTCGGCCATGGGGCCAGCCCCTAAAGCTCTTCTTTTTAATTGGACCAGTTCCTGTTTACCTTCCTCCCCTCAATATCCAGGAAATGCCAACTTAGATTCTGTTGGGGAATTGCACATGCATGTGTGTGAGAAGGATAGGAAGGGGGCAGATGATTGTTAGCATGAAACTGGCTCTGAGAATTTTTAGCCCACCCAGTTCATCCCATTTATGCCATGCCCTTAGCCTTAAACCAGGGAAGCTCCCTGTGGAATCAATCCAGGTTGTATTAGAGGAACTGAGGAAGAAAGGTGGGTTCAGTTCCCCAGATTCCTCTTTTTCCCTCCCAGTTGGGTTTTCCTGAGGGCGGATTAGCACAAGTCTTTTCTCTTAATAACTTTTTTCTCTCCCCTGGCTTGAAACCCAGAGTATTCTGTACAGTAGACAGCCCAATTCCCCCAGGTCTTTTCTGCCATTGGTATACAAAATTGAAATCTCTGCGTCTGTGCCTTAGGACCTGAAGAGAAGTAGAAGAATGGGTGCCTTGCAGATAGTAATAGTAAAACAAATCTTGAATTTCTTTTTCTGAAAGCTCAGTCTCTTCCACTATGTTCCACCTTGGTTTTTGCCTGTTTGTCCCTTCTTAGAGCATGCTGCTTTCATAAGTATCTATTTTGCAGGGAACCTCGAGTGGTTGGATAAGAACAAGTCTAGCTTCCTGATCATGTGGCGGAGGCCAGAAGAATGGGGGAAACTCATATATCAGTGGGTGAGACTATTCTGCCACAGTGACCCATGGTAAAGGAGAACTGTACCTGTGCTCAGCAGATACCTGGTGTTTCCAGATCCAGACTGAGAAAGTGGGAGGGGGCAGAAAGAGGAAATATAGGTCTTCCAAGCAAGCCTCTTTCAGTGACTCAATTTCCCTGGCTGTATACAACTTCCCTTTCTTTGCCTGTAGGAGGCCAGAGGCTGTGTGAGGCCATGTTTGGAGAATGCAGTACTGGGAACCACGAGTACTATTGTTGGCTGGAGCCTGTGGCCACAGAAGATAAATGGGGAAAGGAAGGGAAAAAAAAAAAACCCCTCGGGCCCCTCCCCCACCGCACCCTTATGGGGCTGTCCACAATATGAATGAGACATTCTGAACCAGTGTGGGTGTGGGGCCAGACTCTTTTCCCCAGATTCCCAGCCACCACCAGCCCTAAACTTTACCAAGGAGGAGAAAAGGGTAAGAAGTATCAACAACCCAAATATAACAAACACACACCACCCATTCCTGAACAGGAAAACAACCAGAAAGAGGTCACTCCACACACGTGTGAAGGCCTGTGGTTTATTGGTTCCAAATGTGTGTGTACACATATAAATATAGCACCTGTAGGGTTTGTGGTTTTAGGCCACTCCTCTGCGGAGGTGACTCTGAGCCCTGGTTTGGGAATAGGTACCATTCCTAGGTCAGAGAGCTGGAGCTGGTGAGTTTACCTTCTCCCAGGAGATTCCTGGTCCTTATTCAGTCTCATTTTCTGTGTCCACAGGTTTCCAGGAGTGGCCAGAACAACTCCGTGTTCACCCTGTATGAACTGACCAATGGGGAAGACACAGAGGATGAAGGTAATGCTTTTCCCTTTCCCCTCAGTTTTATCTGAATCCTCCTCTCTTCGATCCTTGTTTAACTGACATTCAGACTTCCCATTTCTCTACCTCTGAATTCCAAACACTACACAATACAAGGCTTCTTAACTCATGTCCAAGGTTTCCATAAACCGCCTGAATTCACATGCAAAAAAACTCCCAGATTTTGTTTGTGGGGGGTGTATGTACATTTTTCTAGGGATAGAGTCCATATTATAAGATTGTCAGGGGCATCTGTGACCCACGAAAAGTTAAGAATTACTGGTGTAGATGTTGAATGAGGAACCAGGGCAGGAGATTAAGCCTGAAATCTCATTTCTTGCTGACTCAGGCTTTCTTTCGCCCTTTATTCTTATAGAGGGCTCAAGATCTGTGGGCGTCAGCTGAAGGGATTGGGCCAACACCTCCATCCCTTTTAAGTACTTTGGTTTCTGGCCAGGCAAGGATTTGTATACTGTTTGATTTTTATATGGTGTAAATACTCTCTTAGCTCTTTTATGTGTGACTTCATATTTTGATCTCCAGGATCACCAAAAGTTCCAAACTTAGGTGGGGGAAAGGGGGCACCTCCCCTTTCTGCCAGGCCCTGCCTGCCTCAACAGAGTTTACAGTTCTTGGCTGTTCCCCCCTGCCCTGCAGGCCTCTGCTTGCTACTCCCACCATCACCCATGACTTCAGTGCTGCAGCCTTGCCCAGCCCACCACTCAGGCTGGGCAAAGCTGGAGGCTTCCTCAGGAAGCAAGCTCCCTGATTCAAGAGCTGGGCCCCCGCAGAGGGTGAGGTGTGCAAGCCTGTTAGGGCTTGCCTCCTGCCTCTCACATCTCCATGCAGTATCTTGCTGTATCTCCAGATACTCAGCTGGCTCTGAGATCTTTTAACTGGGAAAGGGCAGATAATCTGTGCTAGACCTTAACAGTTTTGTGGCCTAAGGTATGGCTATAATACTTTGTAGTAGGACAGGTCCTCCTGATGGTTACAGATGTGCAACTAGAGTCAGTGTTAGTGACAAAGGCCTAGACCTCCTTAAGCTTGATTGTTAGGCCCACTCTTTGTGGCCCACAAGGAGATGGTGTCACTCTGTGCATCAGACACTAATGAGGGGGTGGCACGTGAGGGTGGATTTTGACAGAAGAACCAGGAAGGGGGAAATAGGCATGAATGCTCATTTCATGCTGACTCAGGCTTTCTTCCATCCCTTACTCCTAAGGAGTGCTCAGGAAGGGTGGGTGGCAGTTGCAGCAGTATAGATGGTACTTGTATACCCTGGCCTCACAAGGTCTCAGCTTCCAGCTAGACTGCTCTCCGAGGCCCTGAGCCCCAAGGAGCTGAGTGTCCCTGACTGCCCATATCTCCCTGTCTTCTGCAGAGTTCCATGGGCTGGATGAGGCAACCCTACTGCGAGCTCTGCAGGCCCTACAGCAGGAGCACAAGGCTGAGATCATCACTGTCAGCGATGGCCGAGGTGTCAAGTTCTTCTAGCAGAGACCTGTCTCCCTTTACTTCTTACCTCCCACCCTTCCAGGGCTTTCAAAAGGAGACAGACCCAGTGTACCCACAGACTGGATCTGTGACTCAAAGGGCTCCAGTTCAGGGATGGGTTTCCTACTTACTCCATGTGTCTGTCCCTTCGCCTCACACCCAGCTCTTGCCTGGGATAGGGCAAGGCTGAGGCACCAGGGAGAAAAGATGTGCTTCTCCTTGCCGCACCTCCTCTCCCACCCTAGATTGTCCCTGAGCCAGGGTCTGTAAACCTAACACTTCACATGTGTTGACACACATAAGTACATAGACACACATGCCTGCACAATATTCTGTCTCTTCCCCCTCCTACCCCCTTGTCCTCTCAGGCTGGTGCTGGATCCTTCCTAGGGCATGGGGTAAGCCCTGGCTGCTGGCAGCCTTCCAGGCACTATGAAGATAGGAGGCCCAAGAAGGGGCCTGGCAGTGAGAGGTGGGGCTAGACACTGATTTACGATATTAAAAAGCTAATCCCACTGCCTGCCTCTGAAGTTACTACTGAAATGGACATGGGGAGAGCTGTGAAGTGTTACCCCTTGAGTGAATCCCAGCTTAGGAGAGAGGGGAGAGAAGTCCACTGGCCTTTCTAAGTGAAAAGGTCCTCCAGTGCTGGCAGGCTCCACTGAGTCTGTGGCTTTACATCTGCTGGGTGGGCTGTGTGGGGGAGTGCTGATGGAACCCAGCTTGGGGACAAACTGCTGTCTGTCTCTGAATTGGAGAACTTAATGGCTTCCCCTTCCCTCACCATCTCCCCCATGAAAGTCCTAAACGACTCTGAAGCCCCTCCCTCCATCCATCTGGTTTGGATGGGGTAGTTGAGGCCAGGGGGAGCTGAGGGGGAGTAAACCGGATATGGACTTTGGTTTATTGGAATCTTTGGCAAACAGAAGGGGGAGGAAGGAGAGCCCACAGAGCACAAACAGCCACTCTAGCCAGGGCCAGGCTGAGGTGACCGGGTCCTTGGTTTGGGGGAGGGGCTTGTCCTGGGGTGCACACACCCATCCCTGGGCAGCTCAGAGGGGAGGCGGCGGCGGCGTTAGAGAAAACCAGGCCTTTTCATTGACCTTTGTGTTGTCGGCCTGGGGCTACTCCGGACTATTAGGAGGGGGTGGCGCTACCTTATCTGGGTCGTGCAGGCGGGTAGTAGCCTCCCCCTAACCACCGCCCTTTCTAGGGCCCAAGAGCCCGGGTCATGTTTTCTCTCCTAGTCCCAGCATCGCGTCGTTACCTCTCTGCCCCCCCGCCCCCCAGTAGGTTTGCACACTCTTAGTGCCAGAGGACACATCACCGCCCCTCACCCGTCTCTTGCCTGGGAATGAGAGACTAAAGGCGGGTGCGCCGGGAGGCGAGGGAGAGGACAAGCGGCTGGGGGCGGGGCGGCGGCTGAGGTGGGGGGCTCCACAAGGGGATGCACGCAGCTCGCGGCGCGGAGGGGGCGGCCCTGGGGAGTAGGGGCGGGAGTTCGGCCGGGGGCGGGGCCGGGGCGGGGCTGTGGGGCCGGAGAGCTGGGGGCTAGGGCCCCAGGAGCTCAGCCGGGGCACTGCGCACCTAGCCAGTCTGCCTGTCAGGCCGCCTCCTCTCCAGCCGCCCGGCTTACCGCCCTGCGGTGCACGGCTCTTCCTTATGCTGGCACCTCCGGCCCCAGAGACAGCTGTCCCCATGTCCCAGGAGGAGGCCGACCTGGCCCTGCGGTCGCCGCCGCCTTTCGCGGCCGTGGGGCCGCCCCGCCTCGGGCCCCCTCCTCGCCGGGCGCGCCGCTTCTCCGGGAAGGCTGAGCCCCGGCCGCGCTCTTCCCGTCTCAGCCGCCGCAGCTCAGTCGACTTGGGGCTGCTGAGCTCTTGGTCACAGCCAGCCTCACCGGTTCCGGAGCCCCCTGATCCTCCGGACTCCCCTAATCCCGGCCCCGCGAGGAGCCCACCGCCTAGCTCCGGAGAGCCCCCCGAGGGCACGTGGACTGGAGCCCAGGTGAAGGCTACAGACTCCGCGCTTCCGGAGCTCTCGGGATCCGCAGGGGGCCCTGGGGCCGGAGAACCGCCTAGGATCCCCGAAGCCGCGGCCCGGGAGCGGCGACGGGAGCTGGAGGAAAAAGAGGACACGGAGACCCAGGCTGTGGCAACGTCCCCGGACGGCCGATACCTCAAGTTTGACATCGAGATTGGACGTGGCTCGTTCAAGACGGTGTATCGAGGGCTGGACACTGACACCACGGTGGAGGTGGCCTGGTGTGAGCTGCAGGTGCGGCTGGGCGCCCTCTCGGTAGCATCTCGGGATGGGAAACTTTGGAGGTCTCTGTTGGGAGACCCAGGGGGCAGGAGCAAGGGAGGGATGTATTTTTCCTGTCAAATGTCCAAACACTCCTGCCCGCCTTGCTGTGATGATCCATTAACCTGGCTGATTCTGGGCTACAGAAGGAGAAACTGAGGCAGGTGGTGTATGGTGGTTCCCCTTTGGTTTTGGACATTCTTACTTTAAAACTGAGAAGTGGAAAATAGGATGGGAAGTTGGGTAGACAGCCAGTTCAGATCTGAGGGGTGGCTGACCTCACCACTTTCCCGCACTGGTTACCCACTCTCTCTTACCCACTCTCTCTTCCTCTCCCATTCCCCTAAGTCCTCAGTGTGACCCTCGTCCTCCTGCTCCCTCACCCTGGATCTTTGCAGATCAGGAGGCTGAGATGATGGAGGCAAGGAAATAGGGCAGGGTCCTTGCTACTTCCAGAAGATTTCAGGCTGTTGTGACAAGATGGGGTCCTCCCAGATCCCTTCTGGAGCAGTCACACTTCTGGACTTCTCCACAGCTGGGGAAGAGGGAGACAGGGAGCTTCAGCCCTGGCCTGAGTCCAGTCCTGCTCCTCATCTCACTGCCTACCTGGGCCTTCCCTTCCAGGACCTAAAGGCACTGAGCCCTGTGGGCTTCAGGGGGATGTTGGTTCACGGGACCCTTCTCCCACCGTGGAGAACCCAGTTAGGTCTGGGCCAGCAGCTTCAGATTCAGGCTAGGGGATGGAGCCTGGGGGAAGGGTCCTCCCCTCCAGCCCTGGCACTGGGCTTGCCCCTTGCTCTTGCCAGTGCCACACCCCAGGCTCTAGGCCAGGCAAGGAAAGGCGGCCAAACTGGAGGGGTTGGGGGAGTGGGAGATGAGAGCGGGGCGGGACAGCCATGGGGCAGGGGGCAGTATCCTGGCGCCTAGTCCTGGATCATCTCTCACCTCCCGCTGCAGCCCTCCCGCGTCCTGTCTGGATCTAGCAGTTCCGAGTTTCTGGGGCCAAGTCTCTTACCGGCCCCAATTCCCTGCCTGCTGTCTGCCTGCTGCCTGCCTGCCTGCCGGTTGCCAGCCCCCGGGCGCCTCCTCCCGCCCCATGGCCGGCCCGGGCAGCCACAAAGGCACTATTGAGCTCAGGGCTCCCGAACCGGCCTGCATAAAGGCGCTTGTGTCTTGTTGGGGGTCCAGGGGGCGGCCCCAGGCCCAGGATGGGCGTGTCTTTGGAGCAGCCTGAGTCGGCGGGCGGGAATTCGGGGTCTACAGACGGTTGGGCGAGTGATCCCATTGACGCAGCGTCATCTGTAGTCTCTCCCCCAGCCAGCCCCATGTGTCCCATGCCCCTCTCCGTGTGGGTCCTGGGCCTGAGGTGACCGTGACCCCCATCCCCTACCCCACAGACTCGGAAACTGTCTCGAGCCGAGCGGCAGCGATTCTCAGAGGAGGTGGAAATGCTCAAGGGGCTGCAGCACCCCAACATAGTCCGCTTCTATGACTCGTGGAAATCGGTGTTGAGGGGCCAGGTTTGCATCGTGCTGGTCACTGAACTCATGACCTCGGGCACGCTCAAGACGTGAGCTCCTACCTGGCAGAGGTGGTGGGTTGGTGGGAGGGCTGGCGATGGGAGGTCCCCACTGCTTCTGGAACTTCTCCCAGGTTTTTCAGACTCTTCGTCCAGGTCCAAAACCAGGCTCACTATCCCCCCCTTCCCCGCCCTCCCCCCCCCCCCCCCCCCCCGTGTCCCTGCCTTGGTGAATGACAAGGTCCACCCAGCACTGCAGCCAAAACTTGGGCGTCTCTCTAAGATGCCTCCTGTCTCTCCACTCTGTGCATGGCCCTTGCCCCATCAGTCTCTCTTCAAGTTGCTCCTTATATCTCCCCACTCTGGCTTTCACTGCCCCATCCACGCCCCCACCTTGCTGCCATCTCACTGGTCTGAAGCCCTGTGGCCCCCCGCTAAAGGGCCTTCCCTCTCTGCCGTTTTCTTCTCCAAGCTATCTCATCTTTCTGCAGCCTGGGGGAATCTCTAGCCACGCAAATCTGACCTTATCACTTCCCTCCTTAAAACCCCTTCAAGGTTTCCCACTGCCTCCCGGATAAAGTCCACACTTGCTGACCTGCTCACAAAGTCCTTACGATCCAGCCTCATCTTCAACCTAAATCCCAGACAAACAGATTTCCCAGCACCTCCTCCCACCCTGCCCTGCCACTTGCTGTCTCTGTGCCTTCAAGCACGGTATCTCCTCTGCCTGGAAAGTCTTCATCCCTTCCCCTTTTCACCCTGCAACTCCTACTCATCCTTCAAGACGCAACACAAAAGTTATTTCCTCTGTGAAGCCCTCCCCCACGCCCCGGGCAATTAGTCATCCCTTCCGGCGCTCCCACAGCACCTTGGCTGCGGCTCTATCTGCGAATTTACCGCCTGACCTGTTTTGTAACCTTGTGTCTATCTACTACATCCCCGACTCAGTTTCTCCGTGGAGCCGGGCGCAGACCAAGGCTAGGAGAATGACCGCAGAGGATGCGCAGGCGGCGGTGCGGGTGGCGAGGGGGAACTTTTCAGTGGAGACCCCCTCCCCTGCCTACGTGTCCCCGCCGTGACCCCGGCTATGCGACCTCCCCCAGGTACCTGAGGCGGTTCCGCGAGATGAAGCCGCGAGTCCTTCAGCGCTGGAGCCGCCAAATCCTGCGAGGGCTTCATTTCCTACACTCTCGAGTACCCCCCATCCTGCACCGGGATCTCAAGTGCGACAATGTCTTTATCACGGGCCCTACAGGCTCCGTCAAGATCGGGGACCTGGGCTTAGCCACGCTCAAGCGTGCTTCCTTTGCCAAGAGCGTCATCGGTGCGTCTCTCTAGGAGGGTCCTTGCCATTCCTACCTCCCCTACGTCAGAAGAGAGCCTGGGGGGCCCCCTCCCCCCAGGAGGGTCCTTCGAGATCCACAGGGTTAGAAGACCACGGGGGAGATGGGGAGACCTATGGCATCCGCTCTCCCCTGTGCCCCCCCACCCCCCACGCACACACGGTGGGGAAGGGTCGGTCACTTGCACTCCAGAACTCGTGGGGTTGCCCCCAGGCTACCTAGCCCATGGTACACCCAAGGGGAGGGACGAAGCCAGAAGAGAGGTTGTGCAGCCTGATGCCTGCTGTGGATCCTACAGGGACTCCGGAGTTCATGGCCCCGGAGATGTACGAGGAAAAGTACGATGAGGCCGTGGACGTGTACGCGTTTGGCATGTGCATGCTGGAGATGGCTACCTCGGAGTATCCTTACTCCGAGTGCCAGAATGCCGCGCAAATCTACCGCAAGGTCACTTCGGTGAGAGGGGGCGGGGAAGAGAGGGAATTCCAGGTCCCCTCCCATTTTCCTGTCCCAACCAGCCTACAGTCGAAGCCCCTTCCCTTATGAAAACTAGCTAGACACAAAGACGCCCCGGGGAGCACTGAAGGATATTGGATGCACACATGTCCCCCTTCAGTACAAGCTAGTTGGAATAATGATGTCTGTAGCGCTCCCTAGAGTTTACAAACGATTTCACATCTAATCTCTCATCCGATCCTTCCAGCCGCCCCGCGGGGTGAGCAGGGCCAAAGACTGGTTCAGCGGGAGACTTGTTCAAGGTCACGCTGTTGATACGTGGGGGGGGGCGGGGCTGGGATTTGAAACCAAATCTGCTAAGCAGCAGTCGCAGTGCTTTTGTGACTGCACGCGCCGCTGCCTCGAGTTGGGGGAGGGGTGTCAAGCAGAGAGCTAGGGCGCTGAGGGCCTCCTGCAACCTCCTCCCCCAGGGCACAAAGCCGAACAGCTTCTACAAGGTGAAGATGCCTGAAGTGAAAGAGATCATTGAAGGCTGCATCCGCACGGATAAGAACGAGAGGTGGGGTACAGGGGGCAGATTGTGGGTGGATTGTTGGGGCAGGAGGCGGCGGCAGCGGCCGGCTCACCGCGGCGGCTCCGCCCTCAGGTTCACCATCCAGGACCTTCTGGCTCACGCCTTCTTCCGCGAGGAGCGCGGCGTGCACGTGGAGCTGGCGGAGGAGGACGATGGTGAGAAGCCGGGCCTCAAGCTCTGGCTGCGCATGGAGGATGCGCGCCGTGGGGGGCGCCCACGGGACAACCAGGCCATCGAGTTCCTGTTCCAACTGGGCCGGGACGCGGCCGAGGAGGTGGCCCAGGAGATGGTGAGGGAGGCCGGACTGCCCTGAGGCTGGGCACGTGAAGGGGGTGTGGGTGTCGACCGGAGGCGCCAGTACCACGCAGGTGCGGCGCCGGGGTGGTGGGAGACTTCAACCCACCCCTCTTGGCATCTCCTCCAACTGTCTCCTTGTGCCTTCCGCCTTAACGCACCCGCAGGCACACGCAGTGTTCCCAACACCTCGAAGTTTCGTTTTCCAAAGCAAGCCCTGGGTCCTCCGACCTCCCTCTTTGCATTCTACTAATCCGATTTTCCTGGAATGCCCTTCTCTCCAATTTATTTTTCTCGTTTTCATCCCCCCCCCCCCCTTATCTTTTTCTCTTTCCTCCTCTATGCTCACCACCATCAATTTCAGAAAGCCTATCCCTTCTACAGTCAACATTAAATGCTGCTTTCCACTTCAGCAGCTCCTCCATTACGACCCACCACCATCAATCTTATTTTATACCAGGCAGGAAACATTGCTGTCTTTCTCCTCTACTAGACTATCAACTCCTTGAAGGCACAGATTGTGCTTTATTGATTTTTCTATCCCTGGCAGTGCTTGGCACATAGTAAGAGCTCATTAGTAGCCCACACCTGTACATGGCCTGGAGCACTTTCACATGCATTTGATGGTTATTACCAAGTCTGTATGAAATGATTTTATCCTGATTAATTGATGAGAAAATGAAAACTCAGAGAGGTTGTCCAAGGTCCCAAGCAAGTAAGTGGCAGAGCTGGATTTAAACTCAGGTCATTCAGATTTTGTCAGATCACCCTGCCCTATCTCCTTTACATGCCCAGCAAAGTTTGTCCTTAAAATGACTAAGGAAATGATGAACAGAAGCTGGCAGACCAGGAGACGCTTACATGGGAGGTAGAAAACGTAGGGGCAGAAGCTTGGGGGCCGGTTTAGGAAAGCCTGAGCAGGAAGAGAGAGAGTATGAGATTCTCCATAGAAAAATGGCAGCTGAAGGATGGGGATCATCTGTGGTAGGTGTAGGTCAAGGTGTTCGAAATTTGGCATAAAAGCAGGTCTCCATTGCACAGCCAAATCCTGACCTGAGATCAAATCTTGATCCATTACTTACAGGGATTCTTGACCTTGACACTACTGACATCTTTGTTTGGGGGACTGTTCTGTGCATTGTAGGATGTTGAGAAGAATCTCTGGCTTCTCATTAGATGCCAGTAGTACCTACCCACCAGTTGTGACAACTAAAAATGTCTCCAGATATTGCCAAATGTCCCTCCCCTCCTCCTTGAGAGCAACTGACTTACCTATAACCATGAACTGGTCACTTACTTTACTTATTCCTAAAATGGGGCTGATAAGACCTACCTTAGACGGTTGTTGGGAGGACTTGATGATAATATAAAGAGTTGCCAGTTAATGGACACAGTAACAATAACATTTGCTCCATGTGCCTCATATTTTCCAGTGGAAAGCTGGGAATTGCACCCCTGCTCTCTACATTTCTCTCGGGTGCTAATTCTGGGTTATGTCCCAACTGGATCTTTATGGTTCTTTCTAGCTCTGCCCTTCTCATGCCCCAGCTACACTGTCCTTCCTGTTCCTTGAACATGTCAAGCTCCTTCCTGCCCCACGCCTTTGGCACCTGCCTGGCCCTCTGCCTGGAGCATCCTCCTCTGATCTTCAGGGGGCTGGCTGGCTCCTTGGCACACAGGTTTCAGCTCAAGTGTCAGAGAGAGGCCTTTCCCACCCACCTGAGCTAATGTTGGGCCCCCACCCCAATCACTCTAATGCCTGGGCCTGGTTTGCTGCATAGCACTTGTCACCATTTGAAATTGTATGTATACATACACACACATATATCTACCTATATAAATTTTTTATCTTTCTATTTATAATAAATACCAAAATTCTATCTATCTATCTATCTATCTATTCATCTATCTATCCATCCATCCATCCATCCATCCATCCATCCATCCATCTATGGTTGTTCGTTCGTTTGTGAGTCTCCCGTCACTAGAATGTGAGGCCCATGGGAGCAGGGTAGTGGGCTGTCTCCTTCATTACTGCATTTTTAGCTCTTAGGAGGAGCATAATTGGTAAATCTTGGTTCCCTTTCTCCCATATCTTGGAGGCCCGAAGATGGATCTTTGAGGGGGGTCCTCACCTCAAACTGTGTTCCTCACCCTCCCAACTCCAGGTGGCCCTGGGTTTAGTCTGTGAAGCCGATTACCAGCCAGTGGCTCGTGCAGTGCGTGAACGGGTTGCTGCCATCCAGCGAAAGCGTGAGAAGCTGCGCAAAGCTAGGGAGTTGGAGGCCCTCCCTCCTGTGCCAGGACCCCCACCAGCAACTGTCCCCATGACTCCTGGGCCTCCCAGTGTCTTCCCCACTGAGCCTGAGGAGCCAGAGGCAGACCAGCACCAGCCCTTCCTCTTCCGCCATGCCAGCTACTCATCTACCACCTGTAAGTCACCCCTGACCTTGTGACCTAGGTCCCAGAACCCTTGGCCTCTGCCCCCAACCCAGAAGTTCAACCCAGCAGCACTGTCACTCACCCTGCCTTCCCCATCTAGTGATGAAGTTCTTTCTGGGAAGGATCTCTCCTACAGCCCCAGGCCCCTCCTTGCTCAGGCAGCCCCCATCCTCTGCCACCACTCCCCTTTATATCCCCTTTTTTGATCCCCTCCCTCCCCCCACCAGCGGATTGCGAGACTGATGGCTACCTCAGCTCCTCCGGCTTCCTGGATGCCTCAGACCCCGCCCTTCAGCCCCCTAGGGGGGTACCATCCAGCCCCGCTGAGTCCCATCTCCGCCTGCCCTCGGTGAGAGGGGGTCACATGGGGGGCTACCAGCCATTCCAAGCCTATGACCTATCTCCCTCCTTGTGAAACCCAGCCCTGTGACCCGGCCCCATGTCCCTGGAAATCCACCACTCTTGTCCTCATATTCCTTAATTCCCTCTGCTTAGTACCCTAGCATCCTTGACACCATCTCCCTAGATCCCAGAAATTATCTTCCCCTGACCTCATGAACCCATATCCTATTTCAGGCTTTTGCCCTATCCATTGCACGGTCTGGCCCTGGCAGCGAGTTTTCTCCTAGAGACAGGTAAGTTCTGGTATGAATTAGGGTGCTAGGGTGAGACATATGAAGCTCTCGGGTCCCAGTGTCTACTCTGACACTCACATCTCCTTTCCCTTTTCCAGCTATGCCTCAGATGCAGCATCAGGCCTTTGCGACGTGGGAGAAGGGATGGGACGCATGAGGAGACCACCAGGGAGAAATCTCCGGCGCAGACCTCGATCTCGGCTGCGGGTCACTAGTGTAAGGAAGGGGCATAAGAGATGGCTAGTAACAGGACTAGGAGTGAACTGCCAGGGGGATAGGGGAAATCAGCCAGAAAAGGGGAGTAGCAGTGTGTGACTGGTACTTAAGAGGCAGCTGGTCTAGTAATACTGGACTTTGGGGGAAGAGTCTGCTTCTCTCCAACTCCAGTCTGGCACTGTCACTTGGTTGGAGTGGGGTGGGGACACGTTATGAGGACAGAGAGCTTGACCTCCTCCCCTCTGCTGACTTTGAATCTGAAGGTCTCAGACCAGAATGACAGAGTGGTTGAGTGCCAGCTACAGACGCACAACAGCAAGATGGTGACCTTCCGATTTGATCTGGATGGGGACAGCCCAGAAGAGATTGCAGCTGCCATGGTGAGAGGGAGAGAGATGAGGAAAGAATCTTTGGGTCCTGGACAAGAGCTTCCCCCTTTACATCTCCTGGTGCTGAACTCCCCCTCCGCCACATCCAACAGTAAGGGTTTTTAAAGCAAAGTGACACTGAAGACATCTCTGCACTTGTTTTGGGGGAGATTTCTGTTTATCCAGTGAGGTTTGGATCATCAGCTGGAGCAATTTGAGACTAATGTAGGGTATACGCAAGTGCTACAGTGAGGAGCATGCTAGACACGTGATAGTGTTGCTGTAAGTAAAGGATGGGCTGGCGGCAGCAAGTGGAAGAAGTAGGACTTATCAAGGTCTTGACAGATGGGTAAGAATGGCAGTGAGGAGTGGAAAGAGCATGTCTCGTGGAGGTAGAGCATAAGCAAAGGCATGGAAGTAGGGAGTGATTTGGAATATGGGATTGGGTGGGCTTTATAAGGAAACCACTGTCATTGGAATTAAGGGTTCATATAGGAGAATTGTGGAAGCAAGGTTGGGCATGTAAAGTAGGCCTGGATTATAGACGGTCTTAAGAGTTAGAGTGTAACATGGTGAGAATAGGTTTGAAGAAGACCATTCTGCCATGGAAGGTGGGAGGGGGTTAGGGGTAGGGAATCCAGTTGGCAGGTGGATACAAGAAGCCAGATGTGGACTGGACAGAATGGATTATGGGGGAAGGGAGAAAGAAAAGGGGTGAATCTAAGGGTTGTTTCAGGAAAATAAATTACTCTATAATCCAGTAATTTATTGACATAGTAAAGGCTTAAATATTTGCTGAGTTGATATGATAGGGAGTTAAGAAGAGGGGATGTCAAGGGCGATTTGTAGCTTGGAGGAACTAATGGGAGTAGACCATCAAAGGAGAGAGGAAGTTGGAAATGAAAGTAGGTTTTTTTAGGGGTCATGATGAGCTTGAATGACACAGGAACAGGCAAGATAAGATCGTCCATAGGAGCAGCATATGGGTCAGGCAGGGCTAGAGAGAGAGGTGGATTTAGGAATCGTCCATATAGAATTGAGTGAAGGGAGATGGGCCTGAAAAGCCAGAGGCATAGAGGGCCTGAGAATGTGTCTTAGTGGATACCCCCAGTTCTGGAATGGGAGTGAGGGAGATAGGTCATCGAAGGACACAGAGATGGAGCCAGAGAAGTAGGAGGAGCCCTGGAAGTTGTTAGTAAAAAT
Organism: Equus caballus; assembly: GCF_041296265.1. Classification (NCBI taxonomy): domain Eukaryota; kingdom Metazoa; phylum Chordata; class Mammalia; order Perissodactyla; family Equidae; genus Equus; species Equus caballus. The sequence goes on along the minus strand of NC_091694.1, from coordinate 20,321,271 downwards.
CGAGTGAGGAGAGTTTCAAGGAGGTGGCATAGGGTGAAGCCTAAAGCAAGACCACACTGGCTTTTGTCAGGAGAAGGTCTTTGTGGGAGACCAGTTTCAGTGGAGTGGGGGTGGTGGATGCCAGTCCCTCTGGGGTGAAGGAGGGAAGGGAATGGGAGAAACATCAGCCTTCAGGAACTCTCTCTAAAGCCTCTCCATCATGCCATTCACCCTGTGTCCAGGATAAAGACAAAATATCACTTGGCATGCAGGTTTATCATCTTCTGTCAAGCCACATGACCCTTCAAGAATCTTTTCTCCAGACACGCTCGTTTCTGAATGGTCCTCCAAAGAGGCTGGGCCCCTTTCCACTTCTGCCTCCATCTGCTCAGGGGTCTCTCGTCCAGAGTACCTTCTCTACTGGGCTTTCAAGCCCACTCAGATCCCACACAGCCAAACTGACCCCGCCTCCTGAACCCAGGATCTATTGCCCTCTTTTCTGTCCTTACCAGTCTACCCTCCACTCCTCTGCAGCACAATTCTCCTGAGACTTAGAGCTGATCTTGTTGCTTTTTACCCCAAAATCTTTAGTGGCTACCTGTGGTTACAGAGTGAGGTCCAAATTCTGAGGCATGGCTTTTAAAATTCACAGCACTCTCAGCTACACTCCAGTCTTCCCTATTTTGTGAATGTGCCATGCCTTTTCATGACTCAGAGCTATTACTCATGCTGTGCTCTCTGCCTAGACTGCCCTTCTCTTCCTGATGAACAAGGTGGAACAGAGCAAAGGGGAGGCTTTCATGTTAAAACTTGAGTTCAAATTTTGGCTCTTTTATTCACTATTTTGGTTAACATGGGCAAATTTAACCTCTCTGAACCTCAGTTGCTTATCAGTAAAATGGAGGTTATAATATTTATTTTGCAAAGATGTTCTGATATAACAAATAATTTGAGAGGTGATAGAATATGTATGAGAAGTGAAATGATATCATATGATACAATGTATGAGAAGTGTCTGCACGTGGTAGGCCCTCATTTTGAAGGGTTGCTTTTCTTACTCATCCTTCAAGGCTCAGCTCTGTGCCATCCCAGCTTCCTCCTGTCCCCTAGGGTAGTATGACCTGCTCTCTCTTTGGAACAGCATTTTTAAAAATTGTGGTAAAAAACACGTAACATAAAATTTGCCATCTTAATAACCATCTTTAAGTGTACAGTTCATTTGTGTTAAGTATGCTCACATTGTTGTGAAACACATCTCCAGAACTTTTTCATCTTGCACAACATCTGAAACTCTATACCATTAAACAACAACTCTTCCTTTCCCGTTCCTGGAATAGCATTTTTATCCATACCTCGATCATAAATGCCTTACCTACCATGGGCTGACTTGCAGTAGATTGAGTTATGTATATATTATGTGTCTCTTCCACTAGATTTCGGGCTTTCAGGACCAGGACCTTGTTTTATCCTTCCCTGTATTCCTCACAGTACTTAGCACAGTGCCTGGTACATAGTATCTACTCAACAAGTGTGGAATCGAGTGTTACATTTACCATTAATTACCTTAATTTTACTTAACTTTGTGGGTATGTGGGCCTGTGCAATATACTTTATAAGCCCTATGAGAGCAGGAATTGTGTCCAAAAGCACGTGAGGCAACAGTGGAAAGAACTCAGCCCCTGGCTTTAGATAGAGCTGGGTGCAAATCCTGTGATCTTGGGCAGACTGAACTTAACCTCTTTGAGCACTGGTTATCTTAACTCTAAAATGGGGATGTTACTGATGTTAATACAGACCCCAGAAAGCTGTTGGTGTTAAATGTGATAAGATATGTAAAGCATCTGCTGTCTACGTGCATCCTATGAATGTCGGCTTCTTTCCTCCAAGCTGTATTTCTTTACACCACACAGTACCTGGCACACAATGGATACTTACTAAATACCTGTTTTAGCCTAGTGGTTGGCAGAAGCAGTGGGGTGAAGAGGTGGTTTTTAAAGATCTGGCAGGGGGAGAAGGATGAATGGGGTAACTGAACCCTCCCTCTCCTCGCTGCTGACCCTTGCCAGGTGTATAACGAGTTCATTCTGCCCTCGGAGCGAGCCGGATTCCTGAGCCGGATTCGAGAGATTATCCAGAGAGTGGAGACCCTGCTAAAGAGAGATACTGGCCCTGTGGAGGCAGCTGAAGACCCCCTGGGCCCCCAGGTCAGAACCCTCTGGGTACCTCAAGGGGGATCATACTCTGCTCCAGGTTTCATTACTCTCTGCCTTCACCATTCCCTTTGGATCTAACTGTTTTTCATCTCTGGGAACCTAAAACAGTGGCTTTTTACTCCATTTGATAATCTGATGAAAGTCCTGGACCCTTCTTCTGGAAAAATGTGTTTGATGCATACTTTTCTTTTAACTCATTATTTTAAAAAAATTTAAGACTTACAGAGACAACTTACAAGAATTGTACAGATCTTCTTTGTGTGGATTTGCCAGTTGTTTGCAGCATTAGCTTTATCATTCTCTCTTCTTCTCTCCTCTCTCTCTGCACATATTTTTTTCTGAACCACTTGAGTAAGTTGCAGACATTATGCCCCTTTACTGCTAAATATTTCAGCACGTATGCTTTTGAATCCCTCGAAACTCATCTATGGACTCCTGGAGGTTCATGAGTCCTAGCTTAAGAACCCCAGTCTGAACTTTTCATCTAAGACGCAGATCCTCCCCACTGTGACTCCCCTTTTCTCTTCTTCAGGAGGAACCAGCACCAATGCCTGTCCTCTCGGGCCCCCTCCCAGAATCATCCAGTGGTATGTACTGAGTTCTGTCCCTACTCATCCCAACCCTTGGGGCTGTACCTGGGAAGGGCATAGGGAATGGAAGACTGGAATCTCAACACACCCTCCTCCCCAGCAGAGGTCCAGAGCAACACCTCCCAGGAGCAGAGGAGCTGGGCAGCCTTCTCCACGTCCCCATCTTCTCCTGGAACCCCCTTGTCTCCTGGAGACCCATTTTCTCCTGGAACCCCTGTTTTCCCAAGTCCCATCTTCCCCATCTCTTCTCCCCCATGTCATCCAAGCCCCTCTTCATTCTCCCCAGTTTCTTCCCAGATCTTTTCAAATCTCTCCCCTTACTCCCCCAGCTCTCCACTTCCATTCTCCCCCAGTGCCTCCCAGTTTCCCATCCCATCCTCTCAGTTTCCGCTGAGTTCTCTCCTCCCCAGTTCTCCACCTACCTTCTCTTCCAGTTGTTCCCAGGTCACTCTTACTTCTTCCTTTCCTCCATGCCCTTCTACTTCTCCCCTCCCCTCCACCACAGCAGCCCCCCTCCTCTCTCTGGCTAGTGCCTTCTCACTGGCTGTGATGACTGTGGCCCAGTCCCTGCTATCCCCCTCTCCTGGGCTCCTTTCCCAGTCTCCTCCAGCCCCTCCTGGTCCCCTACCTAGCCTGCCCCCTCTATCTCCCCCTCCTCTTGCTCCTTGCGGCCAGGAGAGGGCTTCACCCCTGACAGCTGAGGTGGAGAGTGAGGTGAGTAGGAAACCAAGAGGGATGATTAGGGGGTTCCATTCTGGACCATTCATCTACTCATGGACCCACACTTTGTAGGCCTCCCCAAATCCTGCTCAGCCACTCCTGGGTGAAGCTAGACTGGCGCCCATCTCTGAAGGTGAGGCCTCTGACCACTGACTTTCCCCAGCCCATTATCCTCAGTCCACTTTGTCCTGCCACTAATTTCTCTTCCTCCTTCCTCCATGTCTCTCTACAGAGGGAAAGCCCCAGCTTGTTGGGCGTTTCCAAGTGACTTCATCCAAGGAACCAGCTGAGCCTCTTCCCCTGCCAACAACATCCCCAACTCTCTCTGATATCCTGAAGCCTCCTACCCCTCAGATGACCTCGGAGAGCTCAGACACAGAGGACAGTGCTGGAGGCGGGCCAGAGGCCAGGGAGGCTCTGGCTGAGAGTGACCGTGCAGCTGAGGGCCTGGGGGCTGGAGTTGAGGAAGGGGACGATGGGAAGGACCCCCAAGTGGGGGGCAGCCCCCCACCCCTGAGCCATCCCAGCCCGGTGTGGATGAACTACTCCTACAGCAGCCTGTGTCTAAGCAGTGAGGACTCAGAGAGCAGTGGCGAGGATGAGGAATTCTGGGCTGAGCTGCAGAGTCTTCGGCAGAAGTGAGTCTGGGGAGGATGTTGGACACAAGGTGGACTTGGGAGAGCCAAGTGTGTGACTAGCCCTCTCATGCTCCTGGTGTGTCCTCAGGCACTTGTCAGAGGTGGAGACACTACAGACACTACAGAAAAAGGAAATTGAGGACTTGTACAGCCGGCTAGGGAAGCAGCCCCCGCCGGGTATCGTGGCACCGGCTGCTATGCTGTCCAGCCGCCAGCGCCGCCTTTCCAAGGGCAGCTTCCCCACCTCCCGCCGCAACAGCCTGCAGCGTTCTGAGCCCCCAGGCCTTGGTGAGACGGCAGTCACCCAGCTCCCATGTTTCCCGAGTCCCCTTCCCTAGTGATCTGGCTTTCTTCCAGGCCCTGGGGGTCTGCCCCTCGGTTTGGGGGGACTAGCCCCCCTCTCCCCCAGCCCCTTCCCTCTCTCAGTGCTCTCCCTCCCCATCCTGCACCCAGGCATCATGCGAAGGAACTCCCTGAGTGGCAGCAGCACCGGCTCCCAGGAGCAGCGGGCAAGCAAGGGGGTGACATTCGCCGGGGATGTTGGCAGGATGGTGAGGGCGGGCCCAAGGGAGGGAGAGCCCAGGGAATAGTAACTGGCTGCAGCTTCACCCTCCTCCTACCCTGGATGTTTCTTCAGTGCTTTTTCTTTTCCCTCCAGTGAATTCGGAACAGAAGCCATATGTCTCCCCCACACCAGGGCCCACCATGGAGCTTGTGCTCTCAGAATCTGCTGATCAACACAACTCTGCAAGGAAGATCTTAGCCCTGAGGGAATAGAAGGCCAGAGGAGCACGGAGAGTGCTGCTCCATTACAGGGAAGAGCCAAACATGTGGGAACTATTTGCTCTGTGTAGGTGTCAATTCTGCAGCCTACCATCCTCACCCCTGCCACCTCTCCAGCCAAGTCAACCACTAAGCAATCCCACCCAAGCCCAGAGGCTTCCAGAGGGCACACTCCCAGCTGGGCAAGTGAAGAGGGTGTTCTCACACCAGAATTAGCAGCAGCCAATAAATATGTTGGAAACTAGGACTCTGTGAATTTGTATCTGTTTGGGCCTGAAGAACTCGGGGCAAAACTTTGTGGGGTGAGGGAGGGGAGGATTTAGAAGGGACTCTCCTCTCACAATGGCAGGCAGGGGTGGAAGCTGCCCAGACTTCGGGCATCCTGCCAGGAGTTCATGAGGAAACTGCAAGGTTAATGATCCACTTGACCAATCTAAGATCCCATCCAGACCCCACCTTTGGCCTACACAAGCAGGCCCCTGTGGAAGTTAAAAAAAGCTGCTTGTCTCTCACCCTTCATCTACCTCTTTCTCTAGGGATGGGAAAAGGTAGTAAAGTTGGAGTAGTGTGTTGTTCTTGAGAGTAGAGGACAGAAGAATGACCTTCCTTCCCTCAAGACATGGTTCAGTTGCAAACAGTCCAGTGACCCACCATGATCTCTCCCTTAAATCAGGTGGAAAGATCTCACGGAAAAAGTAATTCTAGTTAAACATTTACGGCTGCCTGGGGCAATGCCATTGCTGCAGCTACTGCTCATGGAGCTTTCCAGCATGAAGTGTCAGCCCCAACACACTCATTTGACTCCAAGAGAGAGGACTCAGTTTATTATTCTCAACTTGACCCCATTCTTCCCACTTTAGGCTCCAACACTGCAAAAAGCTGCCATGGCTACCCCCCATTAACAGCCCACCTCTTATCCTCCATCCTCCTAGCCCCTGGGAGGTGAAGGGGATAAACAATAAAGTCAGAAAACTTGGGAAAAGCTAAGGTCAGATATCTCTCAAACAGGGAAACAAACTACAAGAAAGCTTCAGTTGCCACGTACAGTGAGTGTGAAGTGGGCAATGTTCCCTTGACGACGGCCAAATGCATAAATCCCTGGCTTCTTGGGCTGTCATCATTCCAAGCAATGCTGTGAGAAGGCTTCAATTTCCACAGAGCGACGGGGCAATATCCATCACGTGAAGGGGCTCCAGCAGGTTGGAGATGCGCGCTGCCCAGCCGGGTCAGGGTCCTGATGCCCTTTCCAGAGCCCGGGCTCGAGCAGCTTTGACCTCATCCTCCAGCTCATCCAGGAAACGCTCCTGGGACACCGAGTAGAAGGTGTAACCATCTGGGGGGATGGGTTCAGGAAGCCACTTAAAATATGTATGCACGTTCCCTTTTCCTGGATTTGCTCCACCACCCTCGTTAATCTCTCATCCTCCCAAATGACTGATTCGATCTTCTGCCCTCTGCTCTTCTGAGCCCTGACCCCGACTCTGTTCTTATTAATAAATTACACTAAAAGAGCACCTTAAAAGGAGATTAAGTAAGGTACATTAAACGCTTGGCTCTGTGTTAGACTTTAACAGCTCGGGCTCTTTCTATCACCCCCACACCGCCCGCCTCCATGCTTCTGCTCCCCTTCCCGTGCCCGCATACGCGGTCTCCCTGAGTCTACAGCAGGGACGGATACAAATAGCTAACACCAGGGCCCCAATGCCCAGGCCGGTCACGATGTTCCGGGTCCGCCGCTGCGGCAGCGTCTTCTGCCACTGGGCGAGCTGCACCTGCCGCATGAATTGCAGTTGCGCGGGAGTTAGCTTCTCCCGAGTAGGGTCGATGCGCTGAGCCGGAGGGGCCTCTCCACTCTTAGCATCGACAGGGTCACCAGATCCCGACGCCGCCATGTTGCCGCTCCGCCCCTCGCAGTCCGAGGACGCGAGGCTTGCTGGGAATAGCAGTCCTTGGCCGCCGCAGGGGACGCTGGGAGTTGCAGTTCGCGTTTCTTTGACGAACAGAGCGCGGCTCTCGGCACTTAGGAAGGGCGGGGGAGACGGGTAGCAGCCGTGCTTTCTGATTGGCTGAGGGGTCCGCGGCCGTTGGGGCGGGAAAAGGCGGTGAAGGGCTCGAGGCCGTGGTGGGACTTGGGTTTTCCTCAGCCGTAAGGCGAGGACAAGCACACAGAAGGGGACGAGGAACCCAGGGTGTGGCAGAAGATTCTGGAGAGAAGCTAAGCGGGACGGTTTATGGATCCAGTGAGCCGTCCGGGTGCCCAAAAAGGCTTCTGAAAATGGACAGACCTGTGCGGCCTAGCTTGGCCTCCCTCAGCGACTTTCAGTTTGGAGCTGTGACCACTGAGACGATCGAAGACGCTCTGCTCCACTTGGCCCAGCAGAACGAGCAAGCCGTGCGGGACGCTGCCGGCCGGCCGGGCAGCTTCAGGGAGACCCGGATCGTGGGTGTGGACGCAGGGCGGGGAGCCGGGTCTGTGGGAGACCGGGGACCGGGGCCTCTGTCTCTGAGGCACCGACCTGGACATTCGGTTTACTTTATTCATTCAAATAAGTTGTGTTAGTCCCTCTATGCCAGGTGCTGGGGAGATAGTGACGAGCAAGACACACCAGCACCCTACCCCTGATTTCAACATGAGTAGAGTACTGAGTATCCACACTATCTGAGATGGAAAGAGGACACAGAGATCTAGTTCCTGCTTTCAAACCGTGTATAATCTTTGGAGGATATTAGGACGAAGCTGCAAGTGACTAGGTACAAGCATGGTTAGATAAGTGACCTACCAGATCAAACAAGCTTTTATCTGAGAAAGCTTTTATCTGGATTGAAAGGAGTGATGGAGTGAGGCGGGGGTAGGAGGAATTCAAGGAGTCCTCCAGGCATCACGGCATTTGAGGCAGGCCTTCAAGGAAGGGTGACATTTTGGTTGGAGAAGGTGCAGAAGGGGGAGAGTGTTTCTACCGAAAGGGGATAGCGGGACTAAAGCCATGGGAATAGGGAAGTACGATAGGGCGAGTACGATGCAGTCCAGGTTGGCCAGAGCTTGTGGAAAGGTAGTTGAAATTAAGACCAGAAAGGTAGTCTGGAGACATTCCATGTGGAACTTTGAACTTGGCTTAGTAGGAAAACAAGAAGGCGCTGAAGCTTTTTAAATATGGGAATGATATGACCGTAAACTTTTCCTTAGAGAAAGTTTTTTGGCTCTGAGGTAAAGGATGGATTGGAGTTGAGAGAGACAGGAGGTAGGTAGGCCAGTAGAGTCTTTGTTAGTAGTTTAGGTGATAGGGCAGAGGGAATGACAAGGGAGGATGGATTAAAAACATTTCAGAGGTAAAATCTAGGCTTCTGCAATGGAGGGATTTAAGAAGTGAAGAAGGCAAAAATGACTATGCCAAAGGGTCAAGCCTAGGAGACTGGGTGTATAGTGGTGCCATTAAGAGAAACATACACATACATTAAACAAATAAAACAGGAGGAAATGTGACTTTTGTTTGGGAAAAATCATAGCTTTGGTTTTGGATCTACTGAGTTTCAGGTGCTTGTAGAACATCTAGAGGAAGGTTTCTAGAGGCTGTTTCTTTTTTTGTTTGTTTTTTGGGTTTTTTTGAGGAAGATTAGCCCTGAGCTAACATCTGCCACCAACCCTCCTCTTTTTGCTGAGGAAAACTGGCCCTGAGCTAACATCCATGCCCATCCTCCTCTACTTTATATGTGGGACGCCTACCACAGCATGGCTTGCCAAGCGGTGCCATGTCCGCACCCGGGATCCAAACAGATGAACTCCGGGCCCCCGAAGCAGAGTGTGTGCACTTAACCACTGCGCCACCAGGCCAGCCCCTAGGAGCTGTTTAAAAAATCAGTCAGAGGAGAGGTCAGAATTAGAGATAAAGATTTGGGAGTTATCTCCATAACGATACTGTTGAAACTGTGGCAGAGGTTGAGCTCCTAGAGGGAGAAGAGAGAAGCAGGTGAAGGACAGCTCCTTGGGAAACATTCTGTGTTTGAGGAATTGGAATAGGAAGAACCATGAAGGAAATAAAAGGAGTGGTTGGGAAGACAGGAACAGAACCAAGAGACCTTTGGAAGCCAAGAGGAGAGTTTCAAGAAGGATGATGGTCAGCAGTTTCAGATGCTTCAGGGATATGAAGAACAGGAATGAGGACTGCAAAAGGGCCATGACATTAAAAAACCTGGACATATTTACTGACGTTTCAGATAATCATTTCAGCAAGTTGGGAAAAGTAGAAATCAAACTGCAGAACGTTAGGGAGTGAATGATGAAGTGTAACCTGCAGGTATAAGCTAGGCTTTCAAGAAATTTAACATTGAAGGGAACTAGTGAGATGCAGGCCTAGCTTAAGAGGATAGGAGGGGAGGGTCTTTTAGTTAATAGTAGATCTGAGTATGTTTGTAAGCGCAGGAGGCGGAGCCAGCAGTGAGGGAGAGGTGTAATCCTTATCCATTCCTCCTAACCCTAGCTCAGTTTTCTTGGCAAATTAAAATAGAAAATAGAAAAAACTGCCCAGATAATTGAGACAAAAAGCAAAACAAAAGCAAACAATACACACACACACACACACACACAAACAAAACAAAGAAGGCCTAAACTCTAGCAAATAAAAGAACTGGCTAGTAATAGACAATTATGTGTTCTAGGGTATTTTGCTTAATTGCTTAAACTGATTCTCTTCTGTGTTGGTCACTGCTAGCAGAGCTTTAGTCTCTGTAATGATGAGGTTTTGTACATGTATCTATGTGTAACATGTCAAGTAGATTGTTAAAGTGTCTTGTGCTAGCTTGACTTTTATAGTTTTGTTTTTTCCTAAGTCAAATTTTCTCTGAAAACATATGGTAATTGGGCTATGTGCAATTCTTTGCTGGTCAGTACTAAAAGTTCCTAGTTCTGTAGGAGCTTTCTTTGTTGAGAACTAACATTTACTCTTGTTCCCACCCTCTAATGACATTGCAAACTAAATAGAATACTATCTGGGGCTGTTCTTTCAAAGAGAAACAGAGGCGGCCCAAAATCTTGCCAAGGTATCTTGCCCTTCCCACCTTCCCAATGACCCCCACCCCATGCAAGTTTGGCTATGTTCCCCAATTTAGTGGATGTTTCTTCAAAACAAACCATTCACGGTAACAAACTTGCTTCTGGGGAGAGGCTCGGCCACCAGAGACTTACCCAATAAACTGGTGGTGAAGAGATAGTGTCCAGCTGTAAGGCGAATGATGTTTGTAAAGCAATGGGAGTTCTCCAGGGGGTGGGTACTAAACAAACAGTGTTATAAAGAATATTGAAGCTCCAGGAGGGACCTTTCTGTTCCTGTCAACATTCCACTGAAAACAGAATCTAGGGGTTAGGGTTCTTATCCATCCAAGAGTCTCCCTTGAAGCTTGGGGTTCCCAGCATGATGTAGAGGCCAAGTAGACCAGCTGTATGTTTGTGTGTAGCTGGCCAACCCTTTTATCAGCTGAGACCCACAGGAAGGCTCAAGGGCCACTGAGGGGGCTTGGTAAGCCCTTGTCTTTGGCACTCAGTCAGCCTCCTTTTCATACCTCTGATCTGCCTATTGGCAGCATAGGGAAATAAGCTCAGCTTGAGTTGTTTCAGTCTCATCTATCTCACCTCCTGACCCTCTTCCCTTGGCCCCATCAAGACTTTTACACAATGCCAAGAGTTCACAGAGTGGTTTTGGTTGCATCTTGTGAATTAGGCTATTCTTTCCTGTTTTGGCAGAATTTGTTTTTCTCCTGTCTGAACAATGGTGTCTGGAGAAATCTGTGAGCTACCAGGCTGTAGAAATCCTAGAAAGGTAAAGCCCTGAGGACACAGTCTTTGTGAGTAGTAACCCTCACAATGGCTAATGTACCCAAACCTTCAAAAAAACCACTAGTTGCCCCTTCCCATGAAGCCTGGTTTTGCACCTTCTATCACCTGCAAATGTTAATTTCTTAGTCAGTGATTGATACCGGAGAGGATAGGGCACAGCATAGTTTGAAGCACTGTGGATTGTTTACACTCCCCTTCTCTTCTTTATAGGTTTATGGTCAAGCAGGCAGAGAATATTTGCAGGCAAGCCACAATCCAGCTGAGAGATAAGACAGAGCCTCAGAATTGGAGGGCTCTGAAAGAACAACTTTTCAACAAGTTTATCCTGCGTCTTGTGTCATGTGTTCAGCTGGCAAGCAAACTTTCCTTCCATTACAAAGTAAGGAGCTGGGGTCACTCATGGGCACCTGAGGGTTAGAAAGAAACCAGCTCATCCCAAGGTGACTGTGAAAAACCTAGGCTAGGTGATACTACTCATGTGGAGATTCCAGAGCATAATTATGCTTCCTAAGCATAGCTCATACACACACGGTCACACACACACGGTCACACAGAGGTAGTTATTAAATAGCCTGAAGTTCTGTTCCCAAAGTATAACTGCTGGACAGATGCCATCATTCATACAGGTCACCTTTCCTCCCCTTGGACTCAAGGACAGTTTACATAAGGTGTCTAAATTGCCAACATACCTATCTGTATTAAAGGCAAACTATTACATTTATAAAAGGTAAAATGTTTCCACATCACTACCCCATGCTTATATAGTAAAATATCATTCATTCAACAAATATTTACTGTCTTCTATGGCCAGATGCTGCACTAGGTGTCATGGCTACAACAGTAAGAATATTGTCTGTGCTCTCAAGGAATTTTTTATCTAATGGGAGAAGAGATAGGCAAATAATGTGAGACAGGCTTGGATTAGCGTAAATTGAGAGGGCTATGAATGTACCTCATCAGTCTTGGAGAGTCAAGGAAGTCTATTTAGAGAAAATGACTTCTTGAAAGGGTGGGTAGGTGAGAGATGGGTGGATCCTAAGGGAAGAGGGAGCAGAGGTAAGGAAAGAGCAGAGAGAGGAGGGGGAGGAAAGGGATACCCAGAAACAGGAAACAGCATGTACAGCAGCTTGGAGAACATGGTGGGTTTGGGAACTGCAGTAATTCTATATGACAAGCGTAGAGTGTAAGGGGGAATTACCAAGAGAGAAGACGAGATGAAGGCATGAGCTGGATTGTGAAAGGGCTTTGTATACTATGCCAAGATGTATGACCTTTATTCTGACATCCTTCTCTCCCTCTCACTTGGTTTTCTCTTTGCTCAGATAATCGGCAACGTTACAGTCCTGAACTTCCTCCAGGCTTTAGGGTATCTACACACTAAAGAAGAACTGCTGGAGTCAGAACTTGATGTTTTGAAGTCCCTAAACTTCCAAATCAATCTGCCTACTCCTCTGGCATATGTAGAGATGCTCCTGGAGGTTTTAGGTACTTTATGAAGTGTGTCAGGGAACGTGGATTGAAGTCTTCCATAGAAGGCAATAAGAATGTGCCCAGGGGTTTGGGGGCAGTGAGCAGAACCCACCAATGAGGAACAGCAGGAAGCCTGGGATGACGGACGAAAGTGTTCCCTCTGGTACTTATCAGGGAAAGAAACTCAGGGCTCAGCACCTGGCTGCTATTTATACTCACTAGGCACTCTCTTATTGCAAGATCAAAGAGTTGGCTTTACAGAGCGGCATGAGATAAGGGGAACAAATATACTTTAAGTGAATAGATACTGTAGATGGAGGTTTCTCTACCTCTCCTTGTCCTTTAAAATTGACCTCCAGCTAAAAAGGTTTCTTACAGTAGAACATAGCAACCAGGAAGCACATTAACAGTTCAACAGCTTTATGTCACATGACAACCAAGATTATGACCAGAGAAGACCCACATAACGCTCTTTACCATGCCCATTCTCTGTCTAGGATACAATGGCTGTTTGGTCCCAGCCACACAGCTGCATGCAACCTGCCTGACCCTACTTGATCTAGTCTATCTTCTACATGAACCCGTATATGAGAACCTGCTGAGAGCTTCAATTGAGAACTCCACACCCAGTCAGCTGCAAGGGTAAGGCAGCTCCTTAGGGTAGGCTCCTTCCAGAAACAGGGAGTTGGGAACACACCACAAGAACTTGGGGAATGTAATTAACCTAGCAAGGCCTCCAGTCCAGATAATCTGCACGGGTTCTAATTAACTGCTTGAATGCAGATGACTGAGCCCAATCAGCAAAACCCTAAAGGCTTCTACTTTTAAATCTAAATGACTTCAAGTAATTAACATACTTTCTTTCCTAGTTCTTCCGTTACAGTTGTTTATATTTGAGATTATTAGATTGCTTTTATAGTGACTTAGGAAAAAAAGCCAGTCACAGGATTGCAACTCGGACAAAAGTGTTTGATTACTGTAAAGTCAGACTGGTAAAAAGCCTCACGTATATTTGTTAGGGTGACAGATGGGACAAAAGGCCTACAAACCATTCAGACATGAGGCTCATGTTTTAATCCCATTTGAGTTGGGAAGGGGGTCAATTAGCTATTACTTGCCCATTTCTTTCCATGTCTAAAAAATGCAAGAGGATCAACATAAACAACTCATAGCTGAAGTTCCATGACCCTAGGATTCAGAAGATCAAGTTTCATTCCAGCTCCAAAATAATTCCCTTTTAATCACTCAGGGAAAAGTTTATTTCAGTGAAGGAAGACTTCATGCTGTTGGCAGTAGCAATCATTGCAGCAAGTGCTTTCATCCAAAACCATGAGTGTTGGAGCCAGGTATGCACCACTGAGCAGGACCAGCATGGTCAGAATTCATTTAATAGAAAGCCTTCTCCCATCAGTTAAAGGAAAACAGAAACAACCTATAAAAAGATAAGTGCCAAGAACCAGGAGTAGGATGAATGAGCAGGATTTGGGAGACGAAAAACTAGGGTAGGACTGAATAGTGTTTTCCACTTATGAAATTGGAAATGGAGGCCCAAATTCAGCTTCGTTTTCCTTTATGATGATAATCTACTACTATGTTAAAGTCCAATGAGTATATCCTCCCAAATAGAGAAAATGTCAAGGCCCAAATATCCCTCTCATTTTCACAAAACTCATCTCCAGCAGAGTGAAATCTCTAGCAGAACCTTTTTTCCATGCCAACACTATCAGGGCAAAGGTATCTTAATGTAATTTGGCCATTGGCAAACACTGGAATCCGGATTTAATCTTCTAAATTCAGAGAAATGAAAAAACTTACATTTGGCTTTAGAGAACAGCCCAAGCAATGTATCTGTTTGTGCACGAAAACATTTTGAGATTATTTAATATAAGAAATCTGTCTCTATTTCTGAAGGTTCTAGGGCATTTGCACAGCATCACTGGCATTGCCTTGGAGAGCATTGCTGAGTTCTCTTATGCAATCCTGACTCACAGCGTGGGAGCCAACACTCCAGGGCAACAGAAGCCTGTTCCTCCCCACCTGGTAGCCAGAACGCTGAGGGCTGCTGCTTCCTCCAACTCATGAGGCAGGCTGAATCTGCCAAATGTAAACAGCCTTCCATCAATGCACTCATCCCTCCCTTTATTTACTTTCATACTCAGGGTACAAAAGTCCCAAGTATCTTTTGAACTGTGTTTTGTATTTCAAATTCATGCCTATTTTCCTGCATCAGAAAAGAGTTAAGGTAGACAAGAATGTCCTTTTTGTAGTAGCAGACTGAAAAGGTCAAAGAGCTGGGAGGAGTATTAGTAAAGTTGGTTCATTTTTGTTTAACATGATATTTAATGGCTTTTCTTCAACCGTTTATTTCACTGATAGAGAGGTGAGACCTCAAGATTAGTATTAACGAGGGGCTCAAAAACCAAGACCATCTGGGTGACCCTGACTGAGCATTATGGAGGCAGCCTTTATTTCCCCTTAAAAGTTAATTTAACATCTCTCGTCTGTTATTGAGATCTATACACATAGGGCTTCCTCTCTAAATAGGGCTCTCTATTTTCACCAGTCTTTTTTAAAACAAAAACAAAAACTAACCTATCACTAAACATGTTTCCACATACCTGCACTCGAATTCAATTCTCCCAGAATATAAAGTACTCTATTTTAGTTAAAGAAAAACTGAACAGTGCACCTCTGGGCAGTTATCAGACTGCAGTAAATATTTTATTACAAATAATTAAATCTCTCCATAATGTCTCAAACAGTATTAAACACCATTTCATATCTCTAATACAGAGCAGAGTAGGCATTCAGTACTAGAACCGAGGGAAGAGAAGTGTTAAATTTCAAGCTTATGATCACATCACATGGTGACCAAAGCTTATATGTCATTTTCTCACGTTATCCAACTGTGTGTCTCATGCATTTCGTTGTCTCAGTGGAGACAAAGTTTCTATTTCATATTCTAAGTTCAGGAAGTTGAGAGAAATAAAATCCAGTGAAAACACATCAATCTCAATTCAACTCAGTTAAAACAAAAGCAAACTTAAATTAGTTGTTTCCAGGGGGAGAGGAAAAGGAAGGCATAGGGTTAAGAGTCAAAACTATGACCAAGGCTAGTAGCTATATGTGGCATGTTGTAGCTCTGGAAACTATCTGTCATATGATATTTTAAAATAAAGTGGCTTTTGTGGATGTTTTCTTTTTTGGTATTGTAAACATGTCCTGTTTAATAATACCCGAATTTAATTTAAAACACGTTTTTTTGCAAACAAAACAAAATTCAAAGCCTTTAAGGCAAACATCCTCTAACAAAAAAGGAAAGTCATTTGTTATAAAACTGTGAGGACACCCAAGCAAGACCCCACTTAAGATTCGTCAACATGAACTTGAGAGCTTTTGTCCACTGCTCCTCAGAGTTAAACTGGGTTTTGATGGAATAGGAGCCGCCGCTGCCTCCTGTGTCTTCAATCTTACCTTTCTCTACATCCATCCTGCAAATGGACACAGCAGAGCTCATTAGTAACAGATCTGAGTTAAGTCAGTTCAGGCAAATGGGCAGGGACTTGATCATGGGACCATTCACGTCATTTTATCTATTTAAGAACTCTTGGCAAGGAACGGTAGTGTATTTTGGATTTGCTTGAAAGCCAAAAATCAAGAAGGCTGTCACAAGAGCCTCATTGTCATTGAGAAGTACAGGGACAGGACACACACCCAAACAGATGAGAAGCCTGGAGCAGAGGGTCAGTGAGGGTTACAGTACTCCTCACTGTTTTCCTAGGCATCCTTGAACCCATGGGGAGAGAAGGGAGGCAGAAGAAAAGAAACACTTTCTTTGGGGTGATAGAAGCAGCTCAGCCTTACTCTCTTGAACTCAAGTCTCCATCCATCACCGGGCTTCTACAAAATTTGACCAAAGGAAACATTCCTATATATTTCCGAGGGCTTAAGGGGAAAACCTTCCTGAAGTTGGAAAGCAGGCCTGAACTCTGTGCCAAGAAAATCCCCCAAACCATCTAAGACAACATTCCTTTTCTCCAGGGACCAGGTGGTCACAGTCTGTCCTGCTTGCAATTAGTTCAGTCTTTGTCCATCAGTGTCATGTGCTTTTGCACCATTTTTTGCTTTCCCACCATTTGTACTACGTTTTGCCTCCATTCTTACTGTCCCTTCAATTCTGCTCAATTTGGTCCTACTCTAGTTCATGCAGCATTAGGGGATACTGACCTGTAAGGAAGACAAAAACGTGTCTCGCCTTTCTCAACCTCTTCTTTAAACTGTTGCACACAGTCCAGGAAAGCCACCATTGCATGGTCAAACTTGTTGTCCCAGAAAAATCGCAACCCCCCAGAACAGTATAACGGCAGCTCCTGCCCAAGAAGAGAGAACTGGCTGTGAGTGTGGCACCAGATAGGCTACCAGAGGTTATTCCCCATCCTGTCAATCTCTCAAGTCACGTTTGTCTGTATTCCACTGGAAACAGTAACCCTGGGCAAACAACAGTGCACTAGAATTGTTTTACTATCAAAGGAAATGCTTTAAACATTTACCTCACAGCGATTTCTTCCCCATCCTAGGGCACATATTCTCCTCTGACCTGCCCATATCCCTCCTCAACAGACAGTAAAAACCTAGTTTTCTCAACTGGCCTCAAAGAGCTAATCTTGAACTAGACAAGACACTGGCTCTTCAAACAATATCTCAGTCTAAAAAAGAAACTGAACAATGCCATTATCAAAGGTAAACCATTTCATTAGGAGGTACAAGAATTCTGTATTCCAGTGAAAATGGAGCTTCCTAGAGTACCTTAGATTTGTCTGTCAGAGACTCCAGATATGAATGGTTTCCATAGGGAACAAGTCGATACCTAAAATGGAGATGCAGACAGAGATGGATACAGGACTCCTCCTAAAATGATTATTGGGCTGTTATAACCTAAGGATTTCCAGTCTTCACCCTACCCAAGAAGCTTTGTTATTATTCCCACTCCTCTCTTTCATCTCCAAAGAGGCTCCATGTTTAAAAGATTTTGTTTGCTGAACCAATTACAAATAATTGTTTGGGGGCCTTTTATAGACAAACATATGTTTTGGTTTAGATTTAGAAACAAAAAAGTAGCTTGAGGAACACTAAGCTTCTGGAGCTGGTAGGTTGGGGACGACTGCTATGGTCATGCAGCTCAAGGGCTGCTCAATCAGCGGAAAGAGCCCTGTGGTGAGGGGAAAACCAGAAGCAGAGAGGTCTCCACAGACAAAAAAACGACGACTCCCAGTCTGTTGGGAGCAAGGGCTCCTGCCATAGTGGAGAGCAGTAACAGGCTGGCGATACAGATTATATCAAAGACATATCACACTCCAAGAAAGAGCTGCATTTCTTACCTCTGAAATTTCAGACCCATCTTATTGGCCAGGGCGTGGAGCAGCAACACAGTCTGGCCCCAAGCAGCATTAATCTCATTCCATTCCACAGGAACACTGGGGAGGCGACCCAGTCTGAAGTTATTGATTGTGCCAAATTGTCCACTGTGCCTACAGAAGAAAGCAGAATGGCAGAGAAAAATATAGGAGAATTTAAAACTTAGCAAATTCTGAAACTTCCTGCTCTCATCCAAAACCTAGCATAAATCTCTCTCCTTATCTCCAGATTCATGTTTCCTAGCTCTACCTGGTACTTTAAATACACAGCTAAAACGTGAGTCATCATATTTCCCTCTGCTGCTCAGAGGCCAAAGCAGAAACCTGGGTGTCATCCTTGATTGCTCTCTCTCAGCTCCTTCCCCCAAAAAACCATCAAGCTCTGTTGATTCTCCCTCCTAAGTCTCTTAAATCTGTCCACTTCTCTCCAAACTCAATGCCACTACTCTATCTTTTCCTGTTTAGATGCCTGCTGACAAGTCTCCTTACCAACAATACTGCCCACTTCCCCCAAGTCATTTCTCACATTGCAGGTAAAGCTATCTTTCACAAATGTAAATGTATTTATGTCACTTCCCTCCCTAAAATGCTTCGGTGGCTCCCACTGCCTTTTAGATAAAGTCCAAATCCATTAATAAGGCCTACAACATCCTTTAGGAATCGGTAACTCCAGTTTCACATCCCATTACTCTCCCGTTTACACTCAATCTCCACGCACAATCAGCTCCTTTCAGTTCTCTGAATTCACCACTCCCGCTTTCCTCTATTTCTTTGCATAGGGTGTTCTCTCTGCCAGGACCAACCCCCATCCTCTGCAGACTTCTACTTTCACGTCTCAGCTTAAATGTCAACCTCCTATGGGGAAAACTTTCCATGTGGCCTTCCCAAATTGGCTAAAGTGCCCTCATGTATTCCCACAGCACCCCAGGTTTACCATTATCACACTGTATTGCAATTGCCTGTTATTATCCATCTCTTCCACGAGATGATAGGCAACTAGAAGGCAGGGTGCACGTTGTTTGCTGTTGCCCTCCTAGTACTTAGCATAGTGCCTACCAAACACTAGATGGTCAACAGATACTAGTTAAATGGATTAAAAAATCAAATAAATTAATACATGAATGACCCAGGGGGATGAGAAATCAGGCAGATGACCATATTTTCATGTGGCTGGAGGGCTCAGAGCTTTCCCTTTCCTTGGAAGAGTGGGTCTCACCAAGCTCTAGAATTCCACTCCCCTGATTGTGCCTATCCCATCACAAGGAATGAAAGAAACCTGGATGGGGTGAAGATGACTACAGTCCTATTTTGAGGGAGGTGAGCACGCTGGCTTAGTGGTCAACGGCTAAGGTCCAGATATGCAGTGCTTCCCAGATGCTCCTCACCCTCCAGCCCTCATTACCAGATGTGGAAGGTCGCATTAAAGACATTGGTTTTCTTCAGCTTGTCCAGCTGCATCTGGGCATAACGCATCTGGTTTTCTACACTCTTCAGCTCATCATCCAGTTCTAGCTGTTGTCGTTTAAATTCACTGTATTCTCTCTGATACCTGTGGGCAGCCAAGGTGGCCATTGAAGGCTGTTAGTTTGGGTGCTAAAATTTTTCTCTCACCACCCCTCTTAACAATTTATTCTAGTGATTGGGGTTACATCTAGTTATAGCATCTTTTATATTTGGCCTAGATCCCACTCAAAGGAACACACATGTGCTATTTGTTTTGCCTAGGAAGGACAGAAATGTCTCAAAGCTGTCCAAATGCAAAAGATGGAAGAAACCAGGGCTCTCCCAACCAGGACTAAACACTTCTTGAATTTCTGATCTTTTCCAGAAGTGAGGTGAGTGGATTAAGAGAGACTTCTTCCCTGAATTGGCAATAATTAGACTTCTCTAACTTCACTTCCATATGCTTACTATCCTTCAAAGAGTTAGTATACACCATTTCCAATGGAACTTGTTACACTACTCTGTGAAAAACTTAACTTTTTTCTTTGTCCTTCACCTCCTCAACTTTAACAGTTAGTGTTGACACTGGTATCTCTTCCATTAGACAGAGGGTTCTCTCAGGTCAAGAGGACCAATGAAATTTTTGAGCTGGGAAAGAATGAATGTAGACCAATACGCTCATCTTTCCAGAAAAGAATGCTGAGTTCAGCAGCTGACTTACCCAGGTGAGCCCAGTTCCCTACAGGATAGAGCTGCAACTAGAGCTCTGACTTCTCCACTCTCTATTTAACCAACACGCTTTTTTCACTTAATCATGCTGACCCTTCATACCTAACCCTCCCGACAAACCTCTAGGAACAGGGTCTGGAAACAATATGCAGGATCTGGGGCAGACATGCTGCTGAATGACAGCTGACTGCAGCTTACAAACTAAGCAGACAAATTCAGCTGGAAGTCATCTCCTCCCCTGGAGCCCTGACGGCAGAAAGAGAGAACAGGGTGATCACTCACTGAGCTTCCTCCTGATCCAGTCTCTCAGCCTCTGCCTGGACCTTCTCGAGATTTTCTGCCACTATCTTGCGGTTCTTTTCCACATCTTCCAGCTCCCGGATCAGTCTCTCCTCCTCCAGTGCCAGCTCTTCTAGCTCCATTTGTAGCTGTTCACTGTCATCCTCATTCATTTGCTCTAAGATCTCCAAACAGCGTCTGCCAAGGACACAGGCAGAGTATACTTACCAGAGGGAACCTGTTATTCTGTTTGCCTGGGTGGAGCCTAGCTCCTGGGTAAGGGTCAAGCAGTCTCAGAGCAGTGACAGCTCTAAGACCCAGAGCTCAGTTCCTGGGCCCTGGCTCTGGAGGCACTCACTTGTAGTTCTGACACTCATTTTCAGTGACGTTGAGCTGAGTGTCCAGCTGGTCTAAAAGAGTATCTGTGCATTCCTCACACAATGGGTGATCCACATCTGTCTGGCCTGACATGATGTCAAAAAGGTCCCCAGTGACCTGGAAGTGTAAGAGAGTCAGGGTAGGACCTGCCCCATGCTATCTACCCAGCCACGCCCCCACCAGCCAGGCCCATTGCTTGATGCTGGAATGAGGCTGACTCGCCTTCAGTCTTCGGCTGAGGTTCTCCATGGTGCCTCCGTCGGATGCCTCCCCAATCAGAGTGAAGCTGTTGGCACTTTCTGTAGACATCATCCTGCAGACAGCCCCCCGCCCACGGGCCACATGAGGGAGCAGAGAGGCCTTCTCTACCTACTGCAGTGCCAGTGGCAGAGACTCTCAAGCACCGGCTGGGGGGGCCTCAAGGCACATACCCATTCCTAGCCCGATTGACCTCCCAAGGGTACCTCTCTCCCAAGGGAAGGCCATGCTAGTCTTCCACAAGGGCACTCAGCACGAAGGTTGGCCTGGATGGACTAAGGAGGGAGAGGGGGCATCAAAAATTGATATGTGTGTGTCTATAGTAGAAAAGGAAGGAGAATCAGGAAAGACCATTTTTTAATATTACACCCCTCACCAGCCACCTTCACATGCATCAATAACTCAGAACATGAATATCTAACAACATTTGCTATTTTAAAACTTCTCAAGAGCCCATCTCTTTTATCAGTCAAACACTCCCTGAATTTTTCTCAATTCTTTATCAAGAGAGCTATTGTCCCTTCCCACTGTGTGAATGGCTACAGAAAAAACTCAATACTGGAAGGTGACGGGCCGGGTATAAGGGAATATATCTTTTCTGGAAGAGCCAAAAGGCTAGGTGATGATTCATCTCTATCACCTGGCTGCAGGTCTCAACTCTGGGTTCAATTAAAATTCTCCTGGCCTTCGGCAAGTAACAGGGGGCTGAGGAGGAGTAGGCACCTGGCTGGGGGGATGAATCTGCGAGAGACACCATCCTGGCAAGTTTCAATAAATGGCTCCTGGGAAGAAAATAAGAGGGCATTAGAACTTGGGCCGCTTAGAGGTGGAGTCTATTTCCCAAACAGCCCAGAAATATTTGGCTTTATCCTTGATTGATAACCACATGACTTGATAAACCACAGAGACTTAAGAAACGGGTGTTATCTAGCCAAACCTTGGATACGTGCACTAAGAAAGGACCCCTGGTACAGACACACCCCAAGTCCCATTTGATTTTTTGTGGGAAACAGCATTTCCTAACTATGTTACACTCTATTCTAGATAAATCTGCATTTTCTCAACACTTACCAGTCAGGGGTAGGGGAGAGAATACCCTAAATCATGGCACAAGTAAAAAGCCAGATCAGACTGCAATGAAGTTTGTCATAGCATAGAACAAGGTAAATAATTTACATGTTTTCAATACATTGATATAATTTATATGTCAAAATCCTATGACATCTATCTTTGGCAATGAAAATTATTGCTGACGTTATCACAGTTTAAAAATGACATGTTCTCTAACACTGACAATCCTTCCTGTCTAGGGTAACCACACAATTCACTGTCCAAACCAAGATACTTTTGAGGATGAAGAGGAATAGATACTAATAATTAGCTAGGATAACAGACGTAAACCAGGAATGCCTTGGGATGACCTGGACATATAGGTCATTCCATCTCCCACCTATAACTCTGCTTCAAATAAAGAAGAGCCTCTCTCCATATTTTTGAATGGATGCCTCATTCAGTGACCTGGTGACCTTGGGTGTACTTCTGTACCTCCAACGATTCACGGTGGCCAGATCATGTAGAATGTCTCTTGTTAACCAGAGAACCCAAAAGTCCGAGGGCTCTAGAAGCACCAAGTACCCTGCAGAAATCCAGTTTGCATTCCAGTGTTTCCATACCTCTCCTGAGTTAGCCTCTTCCTCTTGAGTCTCTCCTGGTTTCACCTGGGCTGTGGCAAGTAAAGGAGCTACAGGCAAGGAAAATATTGAGTCAGAAAGAGTCTTACCAAAGTAGGAGCATGTATGAAAGTATGGGAAAAGAATCACGAATATCCTCATCACCACCTTTGTTTTCTTAAAATACCATTTACACAAAAGAAGAATCTTTTGTCTTCTTTCCCTTCTTCCCCTTACCCATAATTGAATCAGATTATGGAATTGTTAATTTTTTCCAGTATAATGGTATCGTGATTCTGTTTTTAAAAAGACATCTTATTTAAAAATACTAAAGTATCTGTGGTATTTATATGTTTGAGATTTCCTTCAAAATAATTCAAGGTGGGAGGGGAATGGATGGGGCTGTAGATGAAATATGATCAAATAAGCATTGATAACTGTCGAAGCTAGGTGATGGGTAAATGGAGGTTCATTATATACTGTGAAGTTCTCCATAACAAAAATTAACATCCCTTTTCCCCCAGAATAACTGGGAAGGAACATGAGGGAACTTTCTGGGAAGATGAAACCTTTCTACATCACAACGATCTGAGTTACATGAGTATATCCATTTGTCAAAAGTTTATAGCTAAGACTTGTACATTTCAATGCATGACAATTTACCTTTAAAAAAAGAAATAAAAACAAAATAATTGAGTGGAGATGGGAGGTGAATGGAGGTATAGAGAACACAAGAATGGCAGAATGTGGCTAAGTGTTGAAGCTGGGTGATGGATACAAGGGAGTTCATTATGCTATTCTCTTGACTGCATGTTTCAAATTTTCCATAATAAAAAGTTAAAAATATATTGAGAGTTCCCCTCAAAAAAGAGAAATCAGGTAGTAATAATAATAGCTAACATTTATTGAGTACTATTTGCCCAGCATATTCCTAAGTGTTTATGTTCTTCATCATATTTGATCCTTACAACTACCTTGAGGTCCTTTTACATTTTACAGATAAAGAACCAAGAAACCAGGGCTTAGAGAGGTGAAGTAACTTGCAAAAAATCATTCAGCTAGTAAATGACAGCCAGGATTTAAATCCAAGCAGGCTGACTCCAGAGCCAGGAGCTTATTTAAACTGCCTATTCAGGCTTTTCTGTTTTTCTAACTTCATCTCACTTCTTAGGACTTTGGGACTCTGTTCCTTCATTTACCGGCTGTTGGCCACTGGGTAAGTCACTTACCCTCTCTGAGCCTCAATTCCCGATCTATAAAATGATAATGAAGGTACTACTCCATAGGAGTTATTGCAGGGACTAAATCAAGTAATGCATGTATTGTGCTTGGTATATGGTAAGCCCTCAACAAATGCTGTTTATTATTTTATATACAGATATATATATGTATTCCTTTAATCTGAAACAGCAGAAGCAGAAAACTAAAGATCTTTCTTTGCTATAAAAAGCTCTCAGAAGCATTCAATGTCAGAACTCCTTTATGCTCCTGATGAGAAAACAGGGAGCTGGAGAGATCAAGTGACTTTCCTAGGTTTACACAGCAAGTCTGTGACGGACTACACAGACAGCACCTTAAGACCTACACCTCCAAAGCTGCCCACTTTCCACGATCTTGACCACCTCCCTCCAAGGGTCTCGCTGACCTGTGAGCTCCTGGATGGTGACACGGTCCAGGATCTTGAAGCTCGTGTCCAGTTTCAGGGGCTGGCTGCAGCGCTGGCACACGAAGCTCACTTGCATGGTGCTGCTGGACGTCTTAGACCCCTCCATCCCTGCGGCGGTGGAGAACGTTAGGGAGAATCGGCTCCCCTGAACCCCCGGCCCGGGGCTACCACCTGCCTTGCTGCTGTGGTGAAAGGGGAAAACCCCGGCCCGCGCCATTCCCTCTAGGAGCGCTACGATACCCGGTGGACCTGCTTCCGGGGCAGCCCCGGCAAAGGCAGTTTACAGCCCAGAGTCAGGGAGGGGCTGCAATAGGGGCCGTCGGGGTTCCCAGGCTCCCTTCTAAGGTCGCGGTTCAGCCTCTGACGCTCTTCACCTCGGGACCCGGAGCCCGCCACCTTGGTCCGGTCTACCGTGGGGGCACTGTGGCCTCGGGTCTGTCAGGGAACGACGCCTCCAGGACTGCCATCACCCAGTCTTAGGTACTTCCCGGTCTGCCCGCGGAGGACTTCCGCCCGGGCCGGACGTGACGCCACGACGGCTGCAGCCCCTCTGGAGGCCGGTCCTAGTCCGCCCGTTTACGGGCCCGGCTGCGGCCCCTAGAGGCTGAACTGGGAAGCACGGCAGGCGGGCAAAGGTTACGAGGGGAAGTGGAAGGGCCAAGTTGGGAGAGAATGAGCTGACTCCGCCGTTCTCTAATTCAGTGACTTTTCCTCAGATCTGTCGCTTCTGAGCGGAGCCACTTTAATTCTTCCTGCAGTATCAGTTTTAAAAGTTTCTCATTGGGAGAGCTGGGCTTTCTTACAAACACCCCTGAGTGGTAGACACACCTGGAGGGAAGGTGAGGAGGTATATGTCATTGTGTTTTATTTTATATTTTAAAATTTCAATTATTAATTAGGGAAAGTCGAGCACTCTCAGATATTGAAACGTAGTATAAAGTTATAAAATTAAAACATGTTGTCTTGGTGCAGGAATATACAGATCAATGGAACAGAATGGAGTTCAAAAATAGACCAACTCTTTAGGAGGATTTGGTAGTATAAAGCTAGTATTTCAAATCGGTGGGGAAATGAACTGCTTAATAAGTGATGAGCGTGGCCAAAGAGCCATGTAGATAGTGGTGAGCTGAATCTTCTACTGTTTACACCAAAAGAAATTCCAAGTTGGTCATAAAATTAAGCATCAAAAATACAATGATTAAAGGTACTAGATGACAGCATGAGTGAATATTTTTTATAATCTTGGAGTGGAGAAGGTCTGTCTAAGCATAATATGAAAATCAGAAGCCAAAAAGGAAAATAGTGAATTTTACTCCTTAGAAATTAAAACTTTCTGAACTATCAAAGGCACTGTAAAAAAAAATTTACAAAAGAAAAATGTGGAAAATAGTTGCAGCTCATAAGATAGAAGGTAAATTTCCTTAACATACAGAACTCTATTCTATCAATAAAGATACCAATAGGCCAGTAATGAAATGGGCAGAGAATATGAAAAAGCAGCTTGCAGAAAAACACATGCTTGATAAAGAAATAAAAAGATGTTTTATTTCACTTGTAATTAAGTCAATGGAAATTAAACTTAAGTGAGGCAGCATTTCTCATTTATCAGATTAGTAAAGGCTGACCCAGTTGATAACATCCAGTGTTGATGAGCATTTGGGGAACTCCAGAATACTGTTGGCTGGGAGTGTAAATTAGTACAATCTTTTTGGAGGTCAGTTTGGGAATATCTATCAAAATTTTAAATGTTCATATTCTTTGATTCGTAAAATCTCTTCCTAGGAGTTTTCCTAATAGAGATGCAGGTGATCAAATATATATGTACAAGAATGTTCACTGCTAGATGTCCTTCAGTAATAGGGAATTGTTTAAAAAATTATGGTATTATTCATTCAGCAGAATACTACGCAACCATTAAAAAAGATACAGTAAGGCGGGCCGGCCCAGTGGAGCAGTGGTTAAGTGCATACGTTCCGCTTCGGTGGCCCAGGGTTCACGGTTCGGGTCCCAGGTGCGGACATGGCACCACTTTGCAAGCCAGGCTGTGGTAGGCGTCCCACATATAAAAAAGTAGAGAAAGATGGTCACAGATGTTAGCTCAGGGCCAGTCTTCCTCAAAAAAAAAAAAAAAAAAGATACAGTAAGACAGCCCTGATAGCCTAGTAGTTAAAGTTCGGCAGTCTTACTGCTTTTGGGGCCTGGGTTTGGTTCCCCAGGTGTGGAACCACACCACCCATCTGTCAGTAGCCATGCTATGGTGGTGGCTCACATAGAAGAACTAGAAGGACCTACAACTAGAATATAAAACTATATAATTTGGGGAGGAAAAGAAAAACAGAGGCAGATCAGCAATAGATGTTAGCTCAGGGCGAATCTTTCCCTGCCAAGAAAAAAAAACACAATACACTTGCTTTTTACTTGGTTCATTTGGCTACTTTGAGAATAGTCTGAAGAAGGGCAAGGGTGGAAGCAAGGAGACAATGTAGGAGGTTTTTGCATGAATTGAGGCAAGAGATGATTGTCAGTTGAAATAAGAAAAGTTATAGGTAGTAGACATGGTATGATTCCAACTGAACAAAAATTACATACATAGTATATGATATGACATGTTATATGTTATGTTGCATGAAGTGATACGCAGCAAGCAGTGTCTTTCACTGCACAATGTGACAGAGACTTTTTCTTTCGTACATTTGTATTGTTAGTTTTTTTTAATAATAAGCCTATAATTCATTTACAACAAAATTAAGCTCTTATGGAAAGATAATATAATACAGGAAGTTAAGGGAATAGTGTCATGAAATTACCCGTAATCTCACCACACTATAATTTTTGTTTTCCGCTAAAATGCACTTTTCCTATGTATTTTAACACAGTTGTATTTGTATTTGTAATCTATATGCAATTTTTGATTCCTGCCTTTAAAATTTAACATTACATAATAAATATTTTTCCATCTTGCTACACACTTTTCATAATTGTCATTCTCATGGCTGCATTACATTACATCAAGTGTGCTACTTTAATGTGTTTCTTTGTTACTGGAAATTTCCATTGCTTTCAGTTTTGGTGATTACAGTAATGCTTCAATGAAGAGCTGACTACTTCCTTCTGATAGAGCCTCACAACTGGAATTACTGAATTAAAAGAGAATGGCTATTTCATGTCTCTTGATTAATGTTAGCAATTGTTTTCTACATTTGTTGCACATAACTACATTCTTCCTCCAGTAATGTGTGAGAAAGCCCGCTTCACGATGTCTTGTCCAGTGTTAGGTATCATATATTTGAGGAACAAGGGAACTTGGGCAAAAAAATGGCACTTCTATGTTATTTTAATTGGCATCGTTTGTTACTTGTATATATATTGGCTTGTTGTAGTTCCTCTTTTATGAATTTTCTGTTTCCATCCTTTGCTCATTTATGTATTAGGTTCTTAATATTTTTCATCAATTTGCATGAATGGTCTATTTAATTAAGGTGTCTTCCAGATGTTCAGAAGTTTTAAATTTTAACAAACTTAAATCTTCTTTTTTTTCTTGGTGACTTATATTGCTTAGAAAGTTATTCCCACTTCTGGAAGTGACTTTCCTATTATTTAAAATGTATGTGATCCTCCTATAACTGTTATTAGATGTGATATATGGAATTAGGTTGATTTTCTCCTGTAATGGTAATTAGAGATAGTCTTTACTTCTTCCTCTTGGATCTTTCAGCATGAGACCCCTTCTAGAGGAGGTGAATGGAATCATCCCCAAAGAATTCTCACCCAGGCCTGCTGTAGTCGGTATATAGTCCTACATTTCTTCCTGCTTGGCCGTCACTAATACCATCTCAGAAAGGCCTACAGCCGTAATGGGCTTCTAGAGAGGTAGAATGTATAAGAGATTACAACTGAGGGTTTGGAAGTCTAGACTGCTTGGGTTCAAAACCTATCTTTGTTGGGGCCAGCCCCGTGGCTGAGTGGTTAAGTTCGCGCACTCTGCTTCAGCGGCCGAGAGTTTCACCAGTTCGAATCCTGGGCGCAGACACAGCACCGCTCCTCAAGCCATGCTGAGGCGGCATCCCACATGCCACAACTAGAAGGCCCACAACTAAAAATACACAACTATGTACTGGGGGGCTTTGGGAGAAAAAAGAAAAATAAAATCTTTTAAAAAAAACAAAAACAAAAACCTATCTTTGTCATTCACCAACCCTGACCTTGAGCAAGTTATTCAACTACTGTGTGGCCTGTTTTCTTATTTATAAAATGAGAATAAGGGGTATATGTCACATAGGGTAGTATGATGATTAAATGAGCTAATACTACGAAGCATAAACAGCAATGCCTGGCACCTGGTAAACTCTGTGTGCCCTGCTACTTGGAGAATATATGATGTCAGTATGTATAGTGCTTGAGGGATTGTGAATAATCAACAACATACCCTAAGTCATCAATTCAACAAATATTTATTTACGACCTACCATGTGCCAGTCACTCTCCTAGGTCTGGGAGGATACACTGGTGAACTGCTCTAATAGTTTATATTTTAAAGGAGAGAATTTGACAATAAACATGTAAACAAATGAATAAGATAATTTCAGATAATGGTAGGTGTTGTGGGTTGAATTGTGTCCCCCAGAAAGATGTCGAAGTCCTAACAGCAGTACCTGTGAATGTGACCTTATTTGGAAAGAGGGTCTTTGCAGATGATGAAGTTAATGAGCTCATTAGGGTGGGCCCTAATCCAATATGACTGGTGTTCTTATAAAAACAGGCAAAGACAGACATGAACAAAGGGAAGTCATATGACGAGAAACAGTTGTCTCCAAGCTAAGTAACACCTGAGGCTACCAGGAGCTAGGGGAGAGGTCTGGAACAGATTCTTCCCTAGCACCTTTAGAAGAAGCGTGGTCCTGCCAACACTTTGATTTCAGACTTTTAGCCTCCAGAACTGTGAACCCATACATTTCTGTTGTCCTAAGGCACCTAGTTTGTGGTACTTTGTTACAGCAGCAAACCAATATAGTAGGTGTGACGGGGAAAATAAAAGAGCATGATGTGATGGAGAATAAGTGGGGGCAAGGGTGGGTGCAGTTACTTCAACTGGGAGATTCAGGAGGGCCTCTGTTAGCTGGGAAACCACTGAGGGTGAGAAGCAGGGAAGAGACATGATCTGGCTGACTTTTAAAAAACTGTTTACTGAAGTATAAAATACATAAAGAAAAGAACACAAATCCTAAGTGTGCAGTCCAAGAAATTTTCACAAGTGAACACACCCATGTAACCAGTTCTCAACTGCCCTCCCCTTCCAGTTGCTACTCACCCCAAGGGGAAAAAATATCCCCAGTTCTAACACCACAGATTGGTTTTATTTGTTTTTGAACTTCATGTAAATAGAATCACACAGTTTATACTCTTTTGTTTCTGGTTTCTTTGACTCAATATTATGTTTGTGAGATTCAGCAATCTTGTGTGTAGTTTTAGTACATCCATGTTCAATACTGTCCTGTATTCCATTTTGTGAATATATTAAAATTTAGTTATCTATCCAATTGTTGAGAGACATTTGAGTAGTTTCCAGTTGGGGCTATTGTGAATAGTGTTGCTATGAACATTCTTGTTCATGTCTTTTGGTGAATTTATGCATTTCTGTTGGGTATGTTCCTAGAGTTGGGATTTCTGGGTCATGAATATATATATGAAAGAAATTTATTCAGCTTTAGTAGATACTGCCATTCTTGTGGTTGACATTAGAAGTTATTTTAACTTTGGGTGCTGAGTAGAGAATAGAATGTGTGTGGGGGGTGGGGGGGTGGCAAGAGTGAAAATGGAGAGAAATCTATTGTAATAGTCCCAGCTAAGGATCACAGTGGCTTTGACTAGGATAACAAGTGAGGAGACGGAGAAAAGCATACTCATATACGATTCATCATACAGGTAAAGTGGACAGGACCCAATGAGGGATTGAATGTGGGGAGATGAGGGAAAGAGAGGAATCAAGGTTGACAGGTATGTGTTTGGTTTGAACAACTCGGGGGACAATTACATCAGTTACTGAGATGGGGAAGAGCAGGAAAATAACAGGTGTGTGGGAGAATCAAGAATTCTGATTTGGCCACGTTACATTTGAGATGCCTATTAGCTATCCAAGTAGAGATGTCATATAGACAGTTGGAGCTCAGTGAAGATGTCAGGACTGGAAATATAAATTTAAGGCCATCAGTATACAGATGGTATTAAAAGCTATGGGTAATACCTCTTAGGGAAAGTATAAAGGATACTTTAGTGGAGGAGAATAATGGATATAAGACTGAACCCTGTAGCATGCCATCATTCAGAACTGGAACAGTGCAGGAAGAGCCAGCAAAGGAAATGGAGAAGTCACCACTGAGGTTGGAGGAAAATTAGAAGAATAGGTTGCTGTATATGTTTTAAGAGGGGGAGTGGTTAATGTGTTACAGCAGCAAACCAACAAGAACTATCTCAATGAGAACATGGGGTGGGAAAGCCTGATTGGAGTGGATTGGAGTAAATGTAGATGAGGAATAGAGTAAGAGGCAATCATATTGTTCAAGAAGTCTTGCCATGAAAAAGAGCACAGAAATGGAGTGATAGCTAGAGAGGAATTTGGGTTAAAGGCTGTGTTTTTCTGAAGATAGGAGATATTTGTCATGTTTGGAAATGATCCAGTAGAGAGGGATAAATGTAATATATTGAAAAGAATGGTTAATCACTGGAGCACAGACTTTTAGAAGGTGAAAGTGGATGGGATCCAATGTACAAAAGGAAGAGTTGAGTTTTGATGGGAACAGAGATGTTTCCTTCAATGAAAGAGGAAGAAAGGCAGAAAGTATTTGCAGGCTGGCAGATTTGGTGGTGAGATGAAGTTCTCATTTGCTTCTGTTTTCTCCATGAAGACTGAGCCAAGACCATAAATTGGAGGTGGGAGGGGAGGGATATTGGAGGTTTAGGGAGATGAGAATGTATGACAGTCATTTGGAATGTGGGAGAATAAACTTGTCAGGAGCATGTAGTAGGATCTCAGGCAGTGTCGGAGCCATTTGAGGTTTGTGGACATGAATTTAAAGTGAGACCAGTCATCAGTGATCACATTTTGATTCATAAGGACCCTGGAATGAAAAAAATTTATTAAATATAGTGGTGCCCTCAGCAATTGTTCACTGAATAAATAAATGAGCAGAGTATTATGTAAAATGTTTGGATAAGGGAGGAAGAAGAGAAATAAAGAAGAAATGTGTATCTGTCTTCTTACAACCTACTTGAGGAAGACAAAACTCGATTATTTGAGAACAAAGCCATATTTCAACAAGCACAAACATATTAAGTTTTCAAGTTGAAGTTATTAATTCTGAAAGATATGCAGGGTAATGGTATACTTAAAATAGGATGAAGTTAATTTAGGAAAGCATTCCTGAAGTTAAGTTCCAGATCAGAGTTCAACAGTTATTAAGGACAAGTGTTAACAGAAAGCAGAGGTACAAGGGGGAAAACTGTTACATGTTAATAAGCAAGGTGGGTAGTATAGGCTATGTTGTATTCAGCCTTGAATAAGTGGAAAAGGACTTTGAGTTTGAAAGCAGGGATGATAATAATTACATAGTTTAAGGAGTAACCTTCTCATGCTAAGCACTAATAGGTAGCTTATCTGACAATGGCTACTATTTACCTAGCGCCTGCCACCTTGTGTCCAGGCGCTATGCTAGTACTTTTACATATATATGATTTCCAATATTCACAACTCTACAGAATTCTATGTTATTTATTTACTAATAATGATTAAAATTCCATTTTACAGATGAGGGAATTGAGACTCAGCATTTCAGTGGTTTTCCCAAGATATTACAGTAAGGAGCTGAGGTGGGATTTGAAGCCAGGTCTCTCTGATCCAAAGACCATGGTCAGTCGCACTTCATTTAACCACCTATTCCCACCATCTCCCTTGCACTTAGCACAGAGACCTGCCCAGGATAAGTGTTTAACAGCAAGAGTGACCCCAAAATGTAAATCAGATGATGTGCCTCTGTACTTAATTCAAGCTGTCTCCTAACAACCCTCCCCACCCCACTCCCACCTCCACCCCTAGCTCACTAACTAGTTTTTCAATTTCTTCAACAGGACAGCCTCTTTCACTCCCCAGGGCACCTGCCTGTGCTGCACCCATACGTTTGAAGGCTCTTTCCTTCACTCTTCCCAAGTGAATCCCTTTACATCCTTTAGATCTCAGTTTAATTGTCACTTCATCTGAGAGGACTTCCTTGGCCATTCTACCTAAAATAGACTCCTAGTACTCTCTACATCAGTTATTTGTTTCCTAAAATTTATCAAATTTTGCAATTATGTTGTCAGTTTACTTTCTGATGTCTTTCCCCAGTATTAAGCCCCGTGAGACCAGAGAACTTGAGTCTATTTTACCTTTTGTTTCCTAGAGCTGTGCTGTTCCATGCAGGAGCCACTAGCCACATGTGGCTTTTGGGTACTACAAATGTAATGCCTGTGAATTGAGATGTGCAGTAAGTGTAAAATTCATACCAGATTTCGAAGACTTGGTATGAAAAAAGAATATACAAGACCTTATTAATGTTTCATATTGATTACATGTTGAAATGAGAATATTTGGATAAACTAGGTAAAATATGATTAAAACTAATTTCACCCGTTTTACTTTTTAAACTGGCTACTGGAAGGTTTTAACTTACATGAGTGACTCACATTATAGTTCCAGGCTCTGGGACAGTCCTGGTCCATTATATTAAGCGAAAAAACCAATGTTAAGAGACAGACCCAGTGAATGGGTGAGTGAAGAGAGACGGTCTCTGCATTCCATTAGGAAAAGGGATACAGCATTGTCCTAGAAGTCAGGAGATTTGGGTTGCCTATCAGGCAGTCGATCTCCGAGATCTGGAAGTGTATGAGAATAAGTGGCGGAGAAAGGTGGGGAAGCCTGGTACAACAGAACTTGCCGTCTTCTGTTGGGCTCTAGCCTAACACTAGAGCTTTGGCCAACAGGAGGAGACAGCGGGAATCGCAGACTAGACCCCATGAACTCAGCGCCAGGCCCGCCGGCTTCCTCGGGCCGACGTCATTGGGGCGCGACGGCGCCGTCGGTCCTGTCAAGGCGGCTGCGGCTCCGGCCCCCTCGGTGAAGGAGAGTGCCTGAGTCTCTTTAAAGCTCAGTTCTCAGAAAAACACCTTCCGCCGTCCTCCCTTTTACCTCACGCCTACCGCAGATAGACCCCTGGAGATGGGAGCCTGGCCCGGCACGTCCGGGAGCCGAACCTCAGCGCGGCTGCGCAGGGCACGTGCGCATTCTTGCCGGAGTCCCGGCGATTGGCTGTGACGTAACTTCCGGCGTGAGCGGCGAAAGCCGGGAGGGCTAGCGAGAGAGCGAGCAGGCAGCGGGCGGGCGGCCGGCACGGAGGGAGGGAGCGAGACAGCATTGAGTGAGCCAGCGAGGGCGGCCGCGTCCCGAGAGCAGCTGAGATTCCTCCCGTCCCTCTGACCCTGTCCCCGGAGCCCACAGCGCCTCCGGTCTCCATCGGAACGGACACGGCCCGGCCCGGCCATGGCCTCGTTGCTGAAGGTGGATCAGGAAGTGAAGCTCAAGGTAGCGGCACCGGTCCGGGCCTCCTTACCCCTCGCTTCGATCCTGGAGCAGTCTGACCGGTTCCCCACTCCCCATGGGGTCTTTGTCTCCCTGGGGACACCAGCTCCGAGCTTCCGCTCTGCTCAGCCCAGCCCCCCACTCCCGGAAACGCCATCGGTGATAGAGGATAACATGGGATGGTCTTCTGTATCCCGTCTGGTGGTCGAGAGCCCCAGGGAGACCTCCGCGAACACGTGGTGGACTCAGTGCTTTAGACCAGTGACAGCTGGAAGTCCCCCAGCCTAGCAACGTCCCCGCCTCCGGACGCTGCCGCTGCCCCTGCCCTTGGCGTCAGGCCTGCCTCCTATCATAGGCCAGGTCTGGATTGGGGTTGGCACGTTTGTGAGCTCACATCTCCCATATCTACCTGTCTTTTGTCTGCTCTCAAATTCAGACAGCTTCAGACACAGGGAGGGAGGGAGGGAAAGAGGGAGGGAAGACAGGCGCGTGCTGCCTTCAAGCCCCGGTTCCCTCTCCTGAGATGGAGAAATGGATCGTCAAAAAAATAAAGTATTTGCAGTCTGGGGGCCTTTCAGCTTCCCATTGCAATTACAAGGTGAGAGAAAGACAGCTGGATTTGGGTTTCCCCATCCTGTCCTTACCTCTGTTGCCAGGTACTGACTTGCTTTTACTGAATTGCTGTCTTTGTTAATTTTAGGTTGATTCTTTCAGGGAGCGGATCACAAGTGAGGTGAGTGAATAAATAGAAAAATGAGTATTGGTTAATAGTTGGGAGTTTCCCAAAGAAGAGATATCAGAGAGGGGCCTTCCCACAATTATTAATTTAGCTGTATTTTCTCTCATCTTTAGGCAGAAGACTTGGTGGCAAATTTTTTCCCAAAGAAGTTGTTAGAACTTGATAGTTTTTTGAAGGTGAGAGACTCCTTTTCTTTTCCTCAAATTCACCAATTTTTTTGCCCCTAATATTTCTGTCAAATGGGACAAATCATGTGTTGATTCTATTTTTTTTTTTTTTGTACTGTAAGGCACTCTCATTTTTTGCCCTTCAAGTGAAATATTTCTTTGTTCATCTTGAAAAAACTAATGTTGTTTTGGGGGTGGGTGTCTCTCTTTCAGGAACCAATCCTAAACATCCATGACCTAACTCAGATCCACTCAGACATGAATCTCCCAGTCCCTGACCCCATTCTTCTCACCAATAGCCACGATGGACTGGACGGTGTAAGTGTCCTATATTTATCTTTGTGTTCTAAAGCAATAGGTTATCTGTCCTCTATTTCCTGGTCAGTCTGAGCAGGTACAGAGGGGGCAGTGGGGTTTGAACCTGGAATGAGGACTCTTACAGACCTTATGACTCCAGTAACATCCCCTTTAGACCCTGACTTTCATTTATAACATGAGGTGAATATGCTAACGCTACTCCATGTTAGAGTGAGTTTTAATTAGGACTAATAGCTACAGGTTCCCTCAGGTTATCTGGTCTGTCCCCATGGCTCTAAGTAAGACTTTTCTTACCTGTTTCAATGTCTTGAGTCTTGTTATGGGGTGAATAGTTCTTGCTCTATAACTGCAGTCTCTGTCTCTGCCGTGTATCCTTAGCACCTAATCCTTATCAGTCGTACGTCCATGTTCTATTATAACACCGATGACACCAAATTGTGCTTTGTCTGTATTACTGTCTCATAGGTAGAACTTGCAATTGTGGAAAGCAGAAACTGTCTTAATCATCTTAGTATCCCCAGTACCTAACATTGTTCCTGGTACATAGCAGGTGCTAAATACATTCGTTAACTGAATATTGTGCTTCTTTGTGGAACCAGCAGATTTGTACATAGTCCCTTAATTATCCTCACCCTGCATTGAATGGTTCATTTTTTGGGGCCAGCCTGGTGGTGCAGCAGTTAAGTTCGCACTTTCTGCTTCAGCGGCCCAGGGTTCACCATTCAGCTCCTGGATGCGGACCTGTGCATTGCTTGTCAAGCCATGCTGTGGCAGGCGTCCCACATATAAAGTAGAGGAAGATGGGCACAGATGTTAGCTCACGGCCAATCTTCCTCAGCAAAAAGAGGAGGATTTGGTGGCAGATGTTAGCTCAGGGCTAATCTTCCTCAAAAAAAAAAAAGATTCATTTTTGCTATTGTTTATAGTATCCACTCCTCTCCCCTATATGCTTAATGTGTTATATTTCTTGAAAGGTTGGTCTTCCTACCAGAGTGTAAGTTGCTTTGTAGAAAGAACCTTTTCTTGAAACCTTGAATGTGTTTAGTAAATTGTGCATCAATTAATAAGACCACCTATGGGGTTAAGGAAGGGATGAAACTTGCTTGAAGGGTAACTTGTGATGGGGATGTGGGTGTTGAGGCTGTCTTTCTGTATCCTTAGCCCACTTACAAGAAGCGAAGGTTGGATGAATGTGAAGAGGCCTTCCAAGGTAAGAGCCACCCCCATTCCCTAGTTTGCAGCCCTGAGAAGCAGGATGGATCTGGTATTCTCCTGGCCAGGAAGTAGGATCTGATTTTATTTCCCAGTCTTAGCATTCCCAAGTTCTCCTAACATGGCTGTCATTTAGCTCTCTAAACCTAATTTTCCAATAAACAGGAAGGGTTTGACTTAGTGTGGACTACCAAGGGAGAGAGATTGGAGGTGGCTACCCATTGCAGATCTTTCACAGAAATTCCAATTCCTTGCTATTTTTTCCTCTTCAGTAATAATTGGTATATTAAGTCTCTAGAGCATATTTTAATTTCCTTATTTTCCAGTCTTTTGGCACACCTTAGACACTCATTTGTTAATGTGTATATTCTCTCTTTTTAAATCTGTTGGTGGTGTCATGGTTTGTAGATAGAGATGTGATAAAAAGAAAAAAAAGGCAGAGGTCATATCTCATGGGAAAGAAGAGAGAAAGGTGGGGCATGCTATGTCTTGCCCTCCACCCCAGTCATTTGAACTTCCTTGCGTCTCTGCCAGGAACCAAGGTGTTTGTGATGCCCAATGGGATGCTTAAAAGCAACCAGCAGCTCGTAGACATTATTGAGAAAGTGAAACCTGAGATCCGGCTGCTGATCGAGAAATGCAACACGGTGAGGCACGGGCTAGTGACCTATGGGCTGACCCCAAATAGCCTGGCTTGAACTTGAAAAATGATGGGTGGGGGGCTGGAGGCATGGAGGTGTTGTGGGAACTGGCAGGCTAAGTATCTTGGCTTCTGTGTTCCTGGCATCTGACCCCAGCAACCTGAATTGTATACTTCATGGCTTCAGCAGGAAAGGCCAACGTCCTCATATATATGTTTTGGTCCCCTTACCCTTTAGGTCAAAATGTGGGTACAGCTTCTGATTCCTAGGATAGAAGATGGGAACAACTTTGGGGTGTCCATTCAGGTAACATGCTTGCATTATAAACTGGAGGGGAAGGCTTGGGAGGTAATCTCATCTCCCCTGCTTTGGCTGTTTCCTTTTCTCTTTAGTCTGCTGTAAGGTAACATGAAAGTGACTTTTGACTCACTTGATTTTTTCAGGAGGAGACAGTTGCAGAACTAAGAACCGTTGAGAGTGAAGCTGCATCTTATCTGGACCAGATTTCTAGGTAGGGCTACTTGGGCTTGGCCCAGGAAATGGGGGCTGGTAAGTACTGTCATCCAGAGTCTCCTGCAGCTTCCTGCTCTTCTCTCTCCTTCCAGATATTATATTACAAGAGCCAAATTGGTTTCTAAAATAGCTAAATATCCCCATGTGGTAAGTAAGGGTTTTGTGGCCTGAGGGTGGAAATGGTAGAATAGGGAGGAGTGACTGTTAGTGGGAAAATGCTGTCTGTGGACAGTCAGGCCTCGCAAACTAGCGTTTTCTCTGCCCCTCCTTTCAGGAGGACTATCGCCGCACCGTGACAGAGATTGATGAGAAAGAATATATCAGCCTTCGACTCATCATATCCGAGCTAAGGAATCAATATGTAAGTAACCTTGGTCCCTGCCCACAGTGCCCTGGCTTCTCTTAGTTCTAGTGATAATTTTCTTGCCACTCTCTAGGGGCCAAGATAGGGGATGAAGGTATAATGAGTAGAGCAAATTCTGCTCATCAGCTGAGTGTTAAGAACTATGAGATCATTGAGGGTGTCTAGCTGGGTATCTCCTTTCTCTCTACCTGGATGGGAGGGAATGTAGTATAGTATAGGGGTGAAGATGCGCATCAGACAGACTCAGGCACAGAGCCAACTCTACCTGTAATGTGTGGCCTTGGGCAAGTTGTTTAACCTCACGCCTCAGTTTCTACATCTCTGAAATGAAATTTATAGTCAAGTATCTACTGCACAAAAATGGTTTTTAAAAACAAGCGAGATACCACATTAAAGGACCCCAGGCAATTCTTGGTATGGTAATTGCTCAATAAGTGTTAGTTGCTATTAGACACTCAGGGCATTGGAAATACCCTCTTAAACCTGGTTTGGAGGATAAGAGAGGCGGGGGAGCCACTTTGAATTCAAGTTCCCTGAGTGAGATTGGGATTATGTGAATGGTTGCTTGAGGATTTGGAGGGGTCTGGTTTTCTTCGTGGACTGGGGGTAGAACAGAGGTGTGATTCCATGAATCCTCTTCTCCCAGGTCACTCTACATGACATGATCCTGAAAAATATCGAGAAGATCAAACGGCCCCGGAGCAGCAATGCCGAGACACTGTACTGAGGCCAGGGCCAGGGCCAGGGGACTCTGTGAGTCTGGCTCAAGACCGACATTGCCTTGGTTTGTTACATGACTATCGTGATGGGGAAACTGGCTGGAAATAGTAATCACACCTCTCTTTGTTTTTAGTTAGAGTCTAATGAAACTCTCATGTAGTTCTGTGACGTGTTTACCTCTTTTTTCAGGCCTCAGGAACTCTTCTATTTCTTTTCCTAATAACCCACACCCGACCTGTCCTAATTTCTGGAGAACTCCAGGTTTGTGTGCACAGGATGTTAGCACAAGAATACTTGTATTCTCTCCCCCGCCACCCTCACCCTGTGTCTTGGGCTTTGTGTTTTCTTCCTTTTGAAGATTAGTTGGTTAGAAGCTGAGCGAACTGGAAGGAAAATGCTAGGTGTTTTTTAGGAACTGTGATTGGAGGTACCAGCTCCTCTCTTCCTGACATAAAGTTAGTGTCTCTTTCCGCTATGGGATGTTGGATCCTCCTTGCCACAGTTGCCCTGGTGATGACTTAGGATTTCCCATCTGCACACATCCCACCTTGAACCTGATCATGACAAGAAACATCTTAGACCTTCAGCCAAGTCCCTAGCTTCTTTAGATGTTTTTACAACTAGGATTTTCACATACATATATGTGCGTGATATACACACACATACAGACTCACACGAACACGCCTTCCTACTTCTTTGCCTGACCCCCGCCTCCCCTCACGAATCCTGTCTCATACACACCATTCAGAGGGTGATAGTTGTCTTAGTCTTCAACCACTGGGCCCCCGCCGTCTCCTGATATTCCAGCCTCTTGGTGTCCAGAGGTTGGTGAGTTGGAGGAGAACCGAGAGATGAGAAGCAGAGGGATTGGGGAAGGCCCCATCCTCTGTGATTCAAGTCTCTTTGGGCGTTATTGCAAAGGCCAGTCCTCTGACTCCTGGTTGCCTCTTCCCAGGCCAGTTGTAAATTGGGATGGGCGTGTGTGCAGCTGTGAGGGCCAGATGCTGCTTTTCCTGTTGGGCTTTCCCTTTGGGAAAAATATTTCTCTTATTTATAGTATTGTGCTTCCAGGGAAGGCAGTCTCTTGTGTGTATACATGTGTGTATGCACACACATGCATGTACACATTTTGTGTATGTGGAAAGCTGCTGGGCAAGTCAAACCATAGAAGAGTTGCCTCATATCTCTTGAATCTTCCAGAGATGTCACTTGTGAAAGCTTTTGTGTTAATCCTCATCAACCCCCACTTTTTTATTCTACCGCTACTGAAGAGTTGATATCTACAGTCAGCCTGCCGGTGACTCTCAGTGTCTGTTTCTGACTTTTATTCTTCCCCTGTCTCTGTCTTCCAACCCCCAATCATATTTCCACCTGGATGCATCATTTTGACTCCCAGTATTCTATAGAGAAGGAGTGAGGATGCTGTCTTCCCATGAATAGTACTCAGTAACAAACCAATTGCATTTTAGTTGGGGAGTGCCCCCCCTACCCATCCTCCAGATCCCTTCCAGCTAAAACCCTTCCCTCCTCCTGCCACATGTTTCTCAATTTCCCTTTTTGTTTGTTGGATTGTTCCCACTGCCCCTTCTTCTCACCCTACCACCCTCGGATCATAATGTAAAATTCTTTTACCATGTCAAGAAATTATTAAAAATACAGGTACTTTGACCTCTTTCTAAAGCCGCAGACCCTGATGCGATGCTCTGGTGGCTAGGGACATTCCCATACTCATGTGCATGCACATTGGGACACCCACCTCCACATACACCTCCAGCCACCCTGTTGGGTGTTTTTATACCCTTTGAGCTGCCTCTTTTCTCTGGAATAATGGAAAGACTCAGGCTTCTGCCTACCAAGAGGCAAGGGTGGGTCCTTCATTTGTGTTCGGTCTGAATTATGTGAAAGTTAGCTGTTCCCAGACCTAAGCTGCCTTCTGTCCCTACCCTCACAAGATCCCAGTTCCTTCCTACCCTACCTCCAGTGATACCCATGAACTGCCAGTAGAGGCTGCTCTAGTACCGTGTATGGGGAATCACCTGGTTCAAGGCACACCCTACCCTGTCGTTTTCTTTACCTTATACTAATTCTTCCCTCTGAATAATGTCTTAAATTTCTTGAGGATATACCAGGGACCCCTGGTTTTGGTTTTCAAATGACTTGGGGGCTGTCTAGGACCCTAGCTCCCTCTGAAATAAAGTTTCTTCAACTTCCACCTTGCAAAGTCGCCTCTGGTTTCCAATGATCCCCTCATTGTCTCTGCAAAAAGAGATTTAAGATTAAGATTGAACAGTGGAGGAACATCTGCTCTATTCTGTTTCAGAGGGCAGTACCAGTAGCTAAGGATTTTTGAATGCCTAGCCTGTATCAGGCTCTGTTAAGCACTTTGTGTGCATGATCACATTTAATCTTCATGAAATCTATAGTGTAGTTTTATCCCTTCTTTATAGGTAAAGGCACTGAGGCTCATGATAAGTAACTCCCCTGTGGTCACCCAGCTTAGGGACCTGGGATTGGTATATAAATCTGATTGCTAAGTCCAGGTCCTCACCACTCCTTCTTTCTCACTGACTATGTAGAAGAGGCCTGAGACCACAAATCAAGGGCTTGGCCTTAGGCAACTGGCAAAACACAGTGCATATTGCTGAACTGGGCAGTGGATCCTGGAAACATTAGGAGGTGGTGCCTGCCAGGAGGTAGGAAAATGGACAGTTATAATTTCTGCATGTAGCACACAGGACTTGATTGGGCATCTGAGATTTGCACTCTTCCTCAGACCCATTTTGGGTGGAAGGTAGAGGTTAGCATTAATCCAAATGCCCCCTAATCTGGTCTAAATGATGGAAATCAGTAGTGGGATTAACTGTGCTGGCAGGTGTTCAGTGGCAGGGGAGGCTATGCACATGGAAGTAGCGCCTTGAGCCAAACCACAGAACAGAAAATTGGAGCAGAATTATATAAATCAAGGTCAGAAATTTCCTGTCCAGCCCACAGGGTGGAGTTTTCTCCATTCCTGTCCATCCTACTGAATATAAACCATGATTTGATGTGGAAGGGGAAGCTGGTAGGACTCTCATTTCAGCTCAGCATTCACCATGAATCTCAAGGTAGTCCTCGTGTTCCTGGCGCTGTCCCTCATTACCATCTTTGCCCTGACCTATGTCTTGCTGACCAGCCAAGGTGCCTCCAGCCAGCCTCCTCGCTGCCCCTCTGTATCCCACAGTGCCCAGTCCTGGACACACCCTGGCCAGAGCCAGCTGTTTGCAGACCTGAGCCGAGAGGAGCTGATGGCTGTGATGAGCTTTCTGACCCAGCAGCTGGGGCCTGGCCTGGTGGATGCTGCCCAGGCCCGCCCCTCGGACAACTGCGTCTTCTCAGTGGAGCTGCAGCTACCCCCCAAGGCTGCAGCCCTGGCCCACCTGGACAGGGGAAGTCCCCCGCCTGCCCGAGAGGCACTGGCCATCGTCTTCTTTGGCGGACAACCCCAGCCCAATGTGAGTGAGCTGGTGGTGGGACCGCTCCCACGTCCCTCCTACATGCGGGATGTAACAGTAGAGCGTCATGGGGGCTCCCTGCCCTATCACCGACGTCCCTTGCTGGGAACTGAGTTTGCCCAGATGGAGAAACATTTGAAAGAGGTGGAGCTACCCAAGGCACCAGTCTTCCTGGCTTCTGTCTTCAACTACAATGGCTCCACTTTGGCATTTTTGCACGCCACCCCTAGGGGCTTACGCTCAGGGGACCGTGCTACCTGGATAGCCCTCCACCATAACATCTCAGGTGTTGGGATTTTCCTTCACCCAGTGGGGCTGGAGCTACTGCTGGACCACAGGGCCCTGGACCCTGCCCACTGGGCTGTCCAGCAGGTCTTCTACCTTGGGCGCTACTATGCAGACTTGAGCCAGTTGGAATGGGAGTTTAAGGCTGGCCGGCTGGAAGTGGTTAGAGTTCCTCTACCCCTGCCAAATGGGGCTTCATCCCTGAGATCCCGGATCTCCCCAGGTCCTCTTCCCCCTCTTCACTTCTCACCCCAAGGCTCCCAATACAGAGTACAAGGGAACCTGGTGGTATCCTCTCTCTGGGCATTTACCTTTGGCCATGGGGTGTTCAGTGGCATGAGGATTTTTGATATTCGGTTCAAGGGTGAGCGGGTGGCCTATGAAGTCAGTGTCCAGGAGTGTGTATCTGTCTATGGTGCCGATTCACCCAAGACAATGTTGACCCGATATTTGGATAGCAGCTATGGACTTGGCAGTCACAGCCGGGGCTTGGTGCGTGGAGTGGACTGCCCCTATCAGTCTACAATGGTGGACATCCACGTATTAGTGGGCAAAGGGGCAGTCCAGCTACTCCCGGGGGCTGTGTGTGTATTTGAGGAGGCCCAGGGACTCCCCCTTCGAAGGCACCACAATCACATAGAGAGTCATTTCTATGGTGGTTTGGCTGGCTCGGCCCTTGTAGTGAGGTCTGTGTCATCTGTAGGCAATTATGACTACATTTGGGACTTTGTATTGCACCCAAATGGGGCGCTTGAAGGGCGGGTCCATGCCACGGGCTACGTCAATACAGCTTTCCTGAGTGGGGGAGAGGAAAGCCTCCTCTTTGGGAACCGTGTGGGAGAACGAGTGCTGGGGGCAGTGCACACGCATGCCTTCCACTTCAAGCTGGACCTGGATGTGGCAGGTGAGTGCTTGTGGGATGAGGATTGAGAGTTGGGGTGGTGCAGAGGGAAGGGAGACCCCCAAATCAAGCCGGAAGAGGCAGGAGGGTGGCGTTCCAGACCACAATTTATTGTGGCATCAGATCAGGGACTGATTTGAGTGTGTTTAGTTGCTATCAGCCTGAAATACTAGGCTTACTGGGTATCTGGTAAAAGGTAGAGAGAGCTCCCCCGCCCAGCTCCCATCACCCAGCCCCTCTGACTTGCTGCAATTGTGAAACTAGTTGAAATGTAATGGCTGTGCCTTGCTGCCTTAGCCTTGAGTGACTCCGTGGGTGATGAATTTGCCTTATCTGAAGCTGCATGGGGGGCTGGAGTTGGGGCTGTCTGAGTTCTTCCTAACTAGTTCTGAGGGTCAAGGGAGGTGGGCAAAGCAGGGACCTTAGCAGAGGTAGGAAGCAGTATGTCTAAAGAGGTTTCAGAGTAGAGGTGGTCCAGGGGGTTACTATCTGGGGGTTGCGCCACAGGATTTCAGACAACTGGGGATACAGGATGGTGGCCCCATCCTCCTGGGGTGGGCCATCCATTCCTGACAGCACGTGTCATCATAATGGGCTCTCTGGTGACATGGCAGGCACACAGTAGGCTTACTCCAAGTGTCGAAAGGGATTTCTCAAGTAGGGCTCAGAGCACAAAGAGGACTTGCTGCTCCTGACAGATTTTTGTCAAGGACAGAAAATGACTAACTTATCAAATCACAGACTGTTAGACCCAGAAAGAAAATTAGAAATCCACTAGACACTCTCTATTTTACAGTTAGGGAGACTAAGGAGGGTGGGGGAAGATGGGACAGGAAGTGACTGCCCAAGTATAATGCACTGCATCTAAGCTTATTTCTTGCAAAACATTTTCTTATCTTCGAGTATAAACACATGGTGTGTGTGTGTGTATGTGTACTGGTGGGGGGGGGGGCGCGGGGTGCAGGTATAGAGGGGAAGGAGAACTAAGAAAATGCATGATTGAAATGAGCTTATTAACTAGGATGATTCTTTGACATATTTGGGATATGACTGTTTTCTGATTGGAAGTTTCTCTTCAGCATTTTTGGCATTAAAGAGCCTTGTTGGGAAGTACAATAAAAAACATTTATTGGATCCTTAGAGTGTGCAGCACAGGCTGGTGCTGTGGGCCAGAGGACAATAACTGGCAGAGGCACTGACTCCAGTAGAGCCCTTCTGTATGTCATGTTTAAAGGAACTAACAGTCCGAACCTGCAGAAAGAAAGGGTATATGAGCCAGTGCTGAGTGGGGTGCTGAGTGCAGGTTATGAATGCAGTAGGGTTCCAGGGAGCTCCCA
Organism: Equus caballus; assembly: GCF_041296265.1. Lineage (NCBI taxonomy): Eukaryota > Metazoa > Chordata > Mammalia > Perissodactyla > Equidae > Equus > Equus caballus. Next base: position 20,276,919 of record NC_091694.1, on the reverse strand, counting down.
GACAGCTTAAAGATAGAAACTACTCACTTCTGAAAAAGATGGAAAGTGGTCCCCACCTTGTTGAGAAAGCAAGTCTCAGAGCTGGGAGGAGTGTGCAGGGCACTATGGAAGGGGATTGGTTTTCCCAGCCAGCTTCTCCAGGACAAATATTATCCCTTTCGTAGTTACAAGAATGTTACCAGCCACCTGCATGTGCTTTTCCATTTACAGAACTCCCATAGAACAGCTTTTATTATGCCCAGTGCAGAGATTCAGAAAGTGAGAATCAGTGGAGCTAAGAATTGGTCCAGGGTCTGTTGGGCAGGCCAGTGCTAATAGAACTGTTTGCAGTGTTGGAAATGCTCTATATCTTCATTGTCCAATACATTAGCCACTAGCCACATGTGGCTATTGAGCACTTGAAATGTGGCTAGTGTGACTGAGGAACTGAATTTTTAACTTAAATGGAAATAGCCACTTGTGACTGACAGTAACCATATTGGACAGGGCAGGTGCAAAGAAGGTGGGCTAGCGCTCGAATCCAGGCCTTCTGCCTCCAGCACAGAGTGCTGTCTGGTGAGCTCTGCTGCCCTTTGTTAGGGCAGTGCAGTGGGCACCCTGGGGAAGATGAGAGACCTGTCTCACCTGGTATGGAACTCCTCTCCTTCCCCTCACCCTGGCAGGGCTGAAAAACTGGGTGGTAGCGGAAGACGTGGTGTTTAAACCTGTGGCAGCCCCTTGGAGTCCGGAGCACCAACTGCAGCGCCCACAGCTGACTCGGCAGGTCCTGGGAAGGGAGGACCTGACAGCGTTTTCCTTGCAAAGCCCCCTTCCCCGCTACCTTTACCTGGCTAGCAACCAGACTAATGCCTGGGGTCACCAGCGCGGGTATCGAATCCAGATCCACAGCCCCCTCGGCATACACATGCCCCTGGAGAGCGACATGGAAAGGGCCCTCAGCTGGGGGAGGTGAGGAGGGCCCTGGGCACTGGGTGGTAGGGAAGGACTGGTCCCCTTCCCCTTCCCAGCTCTGGGAGACCCCAACTCACTACCCCTGGCTTACCATTCACCCCTGTCCCTCCTCTCAGATCCAAGTAGATAATGGGAATGGGAAATAGTCTCACACAGAATCTGATCCAGAGGACTTCTGGACTGGTAAAGGCCCTTGACGTTTTCTGACACCACCTTCCTACAACGTTCCTGGTCAGATACCAGCTCGTGGTGACCCGGAGGAAGGAGGAGGAGTCACAGAGCAGCAGCATCTATTACCAGAATGACATCTGGACCCCCACTATGGCCTTTGCTGACTTCATCAACAATGAGACTCTCTTAGGAGAGGTTGGTAGCCCTAGGGGCAGAGGAGAGGAGCTCCTCTGTGCCTGGCATCTTGGCTGCCCAGCCTCTGGCTGTAGGTTGGAGGGAATGGTAGGTTTCCGTGTCTCAGATTCAGAGACCAAAGAGTTCTCTGATGACCAACATGGGTCATCCCTCCTGGAGTGCGATTAGCCCTGGGACATGGACTACCCTACAGCATCTCACATGGATCACCACAGCTGTTTTGTGGGCCTGGGGCTGGGCGGAGGTGGAAGCAGGGCTGAGCCTGGAGATTGGGAATTGTGGCTGAGGGGTGGTTCTCTGGGTGTCACCTCCGAAGTCCTCCAGCTTCTCCCTCTTCCTGCAGGACCTGGTGGCTTGGGTTACGGCCAGCTTCCTGCACATCCCCCACGCTGAGGATGTCCCCAACACAGTGACTGTGGGGAACAGAGTTGGCTTCTTGCTCCGGCCCTATAACTTCTTTGATGAAGATCCCTCCATCTTCTCCCCTGGCAGCATCTACTTTGAGAAGGGCCAGGATGCTGGGCTCTGCAGTGTCAACCCTGTGGCCTGCATCCCTCACCTGGCAGCCTGTGTCCCGGACCTGCCCCCTTTCTCTTACCAAGACTTTTAGTCCTGAGGATGTGGTAGGACACAGAGTTGGGGTGCTGAGACATATGTACCTTCCTCTCTCTGTTCCCACTTCTTGCTCCCCTGACTCTCAGCCTCTTAATGTTTCTTAGGAAACAGCCTCCTCCCACAATAAACCCCCATATATCCTTTTGGTTAATTCTTATTTCCAGTTCATTTTTTTAAATGATGAATTTATGCAAATGATATTAAAATATTCAAGCAACACCACCACACACCTACCACTTAGAAATAGCCAGTGTCGGGGCTGACCGTTAACGTTCAGCTTGCTCTGCTTCAGCAGCCCAGGTTCAGTTCCCAGATGGGGACCTACACCACTCGTCAGCAACCAGGCTGTGGTGGCAACCCACATACAAAATAGAGGAAGATTGGCACAGATGGTAACTCAGGGACAATCTTCTCCAAGCAGAAAGAAGAAGATTGGCAACAGATGTTAGCTCAGGGTGAATCTTACTCAGCAAAAAAAAAAAAAAAAAAAAAAAATTAATAACTAGTGTTCACATTTAGTGGACATTATACCAGACATTTCTTTATGCATGTGCATCGAAATGGAAGAATAGATAGGATTTTGTAAAAATAGATGGTATATGCAATTTATAATAAAAATATTACAAGATTTTTATTTGAATTTCTTCTATTTGACTTGAAGGATCTAGAATCTCCCAGAGAATATTAAGGACTCTGGCCAAGGAAATTAGAAATGGGAGAGAGAAGGCAAGGGGGACAGACTAGGCCAAGAAATGCTGTTTGGGAAGCTGAAGGGCTGGGGGTGGGGATTTCCTTGGAAGGAAAATAATAGTTGCAAGTTACAGGAAAGGGAACATCTGTCCCTGAGCACATGGGGGCTGGGCAAGAAGCGGGCTGAGGGGGATGAGGGGCTGCTTTGCACAAACTCGGCTCCTGGCTGGTGGTGCATTTCCGTGCTCAGGCTAGCCAGCTGTATTATCTTGAAAACTGCCGCCCTCTCTCCCCCCACCCCCCCCCCACTTCCTCTTACTCCAGCTCTCTCCAGCTCCAAACCTGACCCAGAGAGCAGAGTCTGATTTGGAGCCTGGAGGACAAAGCCATGTAAGGTCTGTGGAAATCGCTGCTGCCCTGCTTCAGACCCGCCCCCCAACTCTGGCCCGCCCCACCCCTCTCCCCAGCCTTCTCTGTTCTTCCCACTCTCAGTCTCCTATGCGTCTGAAGACTGGGAACCTCAGCCAGCATCCAAGATCCCCCAATATAGGAACCAAGAGAGACCCTCTTCTGCTGGCCTGAGAATACAAGTCTCAACTCTGGCTCAATCTTCTGTCCCTCTGCTCGCAGGACAATGAACCAGAAGACCACCCTGGTGCTCCTTGCTCTGGCTGTCATCACCATCTTTGCTTTGGTGTGTGTCTTGCTAGCTGGCAGGGGAAGAGATGGGGGTGAAGTCAGCCCACCTCCCCACTGCCCCTCTATATCTCCCAGTGCCCAGCCCTGGACACACCCTGGCCAGAGCCAGCTGTTTGCAGACCTGAGCCGAGAGGAGTTGACGGCCGTGATGAGCTTTCTGACCCAGCAGCTGGGGCCTGGCCTGGTGGATGCTGCCCAGGCCCGCCCCTCAGACAACTGCGTCTTCTCGGTAGAGCTGCAGCTACCCCCCAAGGCTGCAGCCCTGGCCCACCTGGACAGGGGAAGTCCCCCGCCTGCCCGAGAGGCACTGGCCATCGTCTTCTTTGGCGGACAACCCCAGCCCAATGTGAGTGAGCTGGTGGTGGGACCGCTCCCACGTCCCTCCTACATGCGGGATGTGACTGTGGAGCGTCACGGGGGCCCCCTGCCCTATTACCGACGCCCCATGTCGATCCGAGAGTACCTGGACATAGACCAGATGATCTTTGACAGAGAGCTGCCCAAGGCTGCTGGTCTCCTCCACCACTGTTGCTTCTACAAACACCAAGAACGGAACCTGGCGACGATGCCCACAGCCCCAAGTGGTCTGCAATCAGGAGACCGGGCCACCTGGTTTGGCCTCTACTACAACATCTCAGGAGCTGGGTTTTACCTGCACCCTGTAGGGTTGGAGCTGCTGGTAGACCACAAGGCTCTGGACCCTGCCCGCTGGACCATCCGGAAGGTGTTCTTTCAAGGCCGCTACTATGAGAGTCTGGCCCAGCTGGAGGACCAGTTTGAGGCTGGCCTGGTGAATGTGGTGCTGGTCCCAGACAATGGCACAGGTGGGTCCTGGTCCCTGAAGTCCCAGGTGCCCCCGGGTCCGGCTCCCCCTCTGCAAGTCCATCCTGAGGGTCCCCGCTTCAGTGTCCAGGGGAACCGAGTGGTCTCCTCATTGTGGACTTTCTCCTTTGGCCTGGGAGCTTACAGCGGCCCAAGGATCTTTGACATCCGTTTTCGGGGAGAACGACTAGCTTATGAGATTAGCCTCCAGGAGGCCTCGGCCGTCTATGGTGGAAATTCGCCAGCATCAATGCTGACCCGCTATATGGATGGCAGCTATGGCATGGGCAAGTTCTCCACTCCCCTGACCCCTGGGGTGGACTGCCCCTACCTGGCTACCTACATGGACTGGCACTTCCTTTTGGAGTCCCAAGAACCCAAGACAATACATGACGCCTTTTGTGTGTTTGAACAGAATCAGGGCCTCCCCCTGAGGCGACACCACTCAGATTTCAGCTCCCACTATTTTGGGGGCCTTGTAGAGACAGTGCTGGTCGTCAGATCTGTGTCTACCTTGCTCAACTATGATTATGTGTGGGATATGGTGTTCCACTCCAGTGGGGCCATAGAAGTCAAATTCCACACTACGGGCTACATCAGCTCAGCATTCCTTTTTGGTACTGCCCGAAGGTACGGGAACCAGGTTGGAGAGCACACGCTGGGCACCATTCACACCCACAGCGCCCATTTCAAGGTGGATCTGGATGTAGGAGGTAAGTCATCTTGGCGGGGGCAAGGATTCCAGAAGAGGGGGCTCAAGAGTTATCTCAATTTGCTTTGGTCTTTATGGAGGTCATCCAGAAAAGGAAGATTTGAGCATGAGTCTGTGGTTTTGGAGTTTCATGCTTCCTCCTTTGCTGGATGGGAGAGAGTTGGCTGCTGAATTTTATTTGGATGTTAGCTCGTTGGCTGGGTGCACAGCTACCACCCTCCCTCCGTGTGAGTCGTCAGAAGATCTTGGGAAATGGCAAAGCTCAGTGAGGAGGCAGGATCAGGATTGGGGCTAACATGGTCCCCTTTGCCCTCTTCCCTCCCTTGCACTTATATGGGCCCCACAGAAAGGAGGCAGCCATTTGTCTTTCTGCTCATCTCTCTGCGTCTGGCTTGTGGTGCTGGTGTTTGGGAGGATCCCATTGCATTCTGTGAGTCCCTGGCATGCAGCCAGTCACTGGAGCACCCCAGGCTGTACATTTCCTGGGGAGATGGACCCTCCTCCTCCCTGATTTTCCACCTCTTTCTGGGCACAATACACTTAAGTGAGAGGGGTAGAATGGATACTGTAGAACATTCTGGATAGTTCCTGGAGTTGGTGGTCACAGAAAGAGCCAAGGCTACATGATGTCTTGGAGTCTTTGTCTCTTCACTTTCCTTCCCCACATTGAGTTGATCACTGGATTTTTTCTGTTCTGCCTCTGAATACCTCAACCCCCTTGCCACTCCTGGTTAGTGCCAGTTCTCACTCTGCTGCTTCCACTCTGCTTCCTTTCAGAATGAGGGTCCGTGCTGTACCCAGAGAGACCTACCAGCCAGGCCAGCCTGCTCCCTCATGCAGCTCCCACTTTCCCCATCACCTAGAGGATGCCATAGGCAGAAGAGCCTACAAGGCCCTTCCCGTTAGAGTACAGCTCCCACAAACTTTCAGATTCTTCCTTGAGGACTGCTTTAGCCACACTCCACCCTTCCTGTCCCTGGACACACACATCACATGTTGCAGTGAGGCTGCTTGGCTTTTTCTCAGGTTTTGCCCCTGCCTAGAATGCCCTGCCGTGTCATCTCTACTGGTGACATCCTGTAAGGTGAGGCTGAAAAGCTGCCCAGGAAGGCCTCCTTTTCCCACCTGCACATGTGTTCCTATAACCTGGACCCTTGAATGTGGTCCTCTCACATTGCATGCCAGTCAGGGCTTTGCCTTCTGTGTCCTCTGTGAGCTCAGGAGGGGAAGGACAATGTTTCATTCATCTGTGTGTCTTCAGAGCCAAGAATAGGCCTCCCTGCTAATGAGTATGAAAGGATGAATGAATGAAATCCTTGAAGAAATATTTTGCAGGTCAACAGCTGTGTCTGGAAGATTGGGAGTGTTTTGGAGAGAGGGGAGTGAAACAGGGGGCACACTCAATTCTGGGCTTCCTTTGGCCTCCACTCTGAAGTCAGGTGGGGGCAGGGTAGCTGCATGACCAGCCTGCCCTCCCACCCTTCCCCTCACCCACATCCACCCCATCCTGGCAGGACTGGAGAACTGGGTCTGGGCTGAGGACATGGCCTTTGACCTAACCTCAGTACCCTGGAGCCCTGAGCACCAGATACAGAGGATGCGGGTGACCCGGAAGCTGCTGGAGACAGAGGAGCAGGCCGCCTTCCCCCTGGGAGGCACCCACCCTCGCTACCTGTACCTGGCCAGCAACCATAGCAACAAGTGGGGTCACCCAAGGGGCTATCGTATCCAGATGCTCAGCTTTGCTGGGGAGCCGCTGCCCCGGAACAGCTCCATGGAGAGAGCCTTCAGCTGGGGCAGGTGAGTGGCAGGGTGTCAGAGAAAGGCTCGGGGAGATGAGAGTGAGAAGGGAACATTGAGAGGGCCAACCGGGAACTCAGTTCAAACAGTCTGTGAGATGAGGTAAGACTTCAGAAAGATTTCCTCGCTATCAAAAGGTACACAGTGGGCACGTGGTCCCCGTGGAGTACTAAAGCACAGGCCTGAGAATTCTTTTCTCTTTAGGATGGGGGAGGGGCAGTGCCAGGAAACGGCAGGGAGATGAACAGGAGGACCTGGAAAGGTGTTGGGTGACCCACTGTGGTGACATCAGAGTCACTGTGTGAATGAGACAGGAAAGCTGAAGTCCCTGCAATCAGCTCCCTTCCATCATAATCAGGCAGTAGGACAGAGTTAGTGACCACGGAGAGCTAACCAGTGCCTCCCTAGGTACCAGCTGGCTGTGACCCAGCGGAAGGAGGAAGAGCCCAGAAGTACCAGCATCTTTAATCAGAACGATCCTTGGACCCCCACTGTGGATTTTACTGACTTCATCAACAATGAGACCATTGCTGGAAAGGTCAGCTAACCATGGGAGGGCCGAGGGAGGGAGGGGGAGGCACAAAGATGAGCCTTACCTTCTCTTTTCTTTTTTAATTGAAGTATAGTTGACATACAATATTATGTTAGCTTCAGGTGTGCAACACAGTGATGAGACATTTGTATACATTACAAAATGGTCAGCACGATAAGTCTAGTGACCATCTGTCACCATACAAAGTATCATAATATTATTGACTATTCCCTATGCCGTATATTACATCCCCATGACTTATTTATTTTATAACTGGAAGTTTGTACCCCTTAATCCCTTTCACCTATTTCACCCCCCATACCCCTCCCCTCTGGCAACCACCAGTTTGTTCTCTGTATCTATGATTCCGTTTCTGTTTTCTTTTCTTTCTTTCTTTCTTTCGTTTTTTAGATTCCTCATATAAGTGAAGTCATATGGTATTTGTCTTTCTCTGTCTGACTTATTTCGTTTAGCTTAATATACCCTCTAGGTCCATCTGTGTTGTCGCAAATGGCAAGATTCTATTATTTTTTATGGCTGAGTAGTATTCCCATTATATATATATATAAACCACATCTTTATCCATTCATCTATTGATGGACAATTAGCTTGCTTCCGTGAGCCTCACCTTCTCTTGGGGATCCCTGAAAACCTTCTGTTCTCCTCAGGGGTGGAGCTGACTCCTGCCTTCTATACTTTTGTGGATCTGATCATTACCTCTTGAGAGAATCTTCCCAAGCTAGGAGTTCATATGCGGACTCTGGCTGAGGCCCTGGCCTATCCTCAAGAACCTACAGCCCTCTAAGTCTCAGATTTGTGAACTGAGTCCTTTTTGAGCTTGAGGACTCAAAGAGGGCTGGAAGTCATCAAGGATGACCGCATCTCTTGTCTTTAAAGCTTCTCCCATTCCTGGCTTGACCACTAAAAGATTAATTTCTGAATGTTGGACTTTTCTGCCTCCAGAACCCTGATCTTCCCTCCTCCGTCCTCCTTCCTTCAGCTATAGTTTGGGAACTCTCCAAGAGTTAGGGGGAGAGGAGCTGAAGTAGCCTGCGGGTGTCATCATCCCTCCAAGGGTGGGTAGGTTGATGGTGGTGTCATGGGACATGTCAGAGATGGAAGATGCAGGCTCCAGGATAGGGAGGCAAGTGTTGCTCCCAATATGAAATTGACTATTTATGCTTTGACTTCTGTACCAGTAGGAAAAAAATGTTTAAAGACTTAAGATCCTGGGGCCAGCCCCGTGGCTGAGTGGTTAAGTTCACACGCTCTGCTTCAGCAGCCCAGGGTTTTGCTGGTTCAAATCCTGGGCGCGGACATGGCACCGCTCGTCAGGCCACACTGAGGCAGCGTCGCACATGCCACAACTAGAAGGACCCACAACTAAAATATACAACTATGTACCAGGGGTCTTTGGGGAGAAAAAGGAAAAATAAACTCTTTAAAAAAAAAAAAAAAGACTTAAGATCTTTTTGAGGGAAGATGGGCTGGCAAGGCGAATCCTTACACACAAGGCCACTGTGGGAGGCGGGCGTGTCCTTAGCAAAGCCAGGCCTTATGATCCTCTTTCTTCTCCCCTGCTAGGACTTGGTGGCCTGGGTGACGGCTGGTTTCCTGCACATCCCACATGCAGAGGACGTTCCCAACACGGTGACCGTGGGGAACGGTGTGGGCTTCTTCCTTCGACCCTATAACTTCTTTGACCAGGACCCCTCGTTCGATTCTGCTGATGCCGTCTACTTCCGGGGGGACCAGGATGCTGGAGCCTGTGAGGTCAACCACCTAGCTTGCCTCCCTGAGGCTGCTGCCTGTGTCCCCAACCTCCCTGCCTTCTCCCATGGGGGCTTCTCTCGCAACTAGGTGGTCCCCAGGATGGGGAGTGTGGCCGGGGCCCCGGGGCCAGGGTGTGTGGGGAAGGGGAGCAGTGGGCACTGGGTCAGGTACCCTGGTGCCCTCTTCTCCTTCATCACATCCCCCTCCTCACCTTCTCCCAAGGTCCTCTCTCTCCCATCTCCCTCCCTTGGATTCCCTTCTCTGCTGGGAACATTCCGAGCCTGAGATTCTTGACACAGGGGGGACTTAGCTTTGCTGATCCCAGACCTGCTGGGTGCCCATCGCATAGAGGAGAATGGCCAGCCAGGAGTCTGAAGTGATGGCCAAGCTTGTCCCCAAAAGACTCCCTGCTTTTTGTTTTTTGTGTTTTCTGGCTTTCCCAAATCTTTTTAGGCCACCTCCAGGTCTCTCCTGGGCCTCCCCAGTCCCTCTCTTGGGAGGTGAGGATGCGGGCTCTGCAATGGGGATAGTCCCCTAGAGGCCCCCGGGCAGCATTCCTTTCAAGCCTACACATCCACAGATGAGTGAAGGGGCTTCTTGGCCCACATTCCCTCTCATCCAAGTCCTCCTCCTCTCCCTCTTCCTTCTTCTTGCCTACCACCTCTTACTCCTCTTCCTACCTGTTCTTCTGTCCTGGGATTTTCTCCCAGCCCTGAGAGGATGTTCCTCTGCCCCACGCTCTCCTAGTCCTCATTTCTCAACTTCAGTCTCCTCTCCTGGCCCTAGGCGTTTGGAAGTCTCAAAATGTAAGGGGTATCTGGTTTGAGAGGAAAATCCATGTCTGTCCCCCTGTGTCTGTCACATATGTGGAGTGGGAGTTGCCCGCACCCAAGTGTGGGGCAGGGTGTGCTCTCTCTGCCCATTTGTATAGTCTGCCTTGTGTTCTCTGGTGGAGGATGGTCACAGATACCGCAGCAGCTCAAGTTAGCATTTTAGGTGGATTTGTGGATTTGTGGGTACAATGATAATAAGGAATGGTCACTTTGTCAGGGCTGTATGTGTATGTGACCAGCCACGCCTATACTCAGCAGCAGCCAACATAGGAGGCTGGGTGGGCACCAAGGGTGAGAAGCAGGAAGACACAGGACAGGGGCTGTCCAATCACGTGTGGGCATGCAGATAAGCCAGGACCTCTGGAGGGCGGGGCCTCCCACCCAGGCGTCCCTGGGACAGGGTTCTGGATTGGGGGGAGTATGCAAACACCAAGAGTTTGGAAACAAAAGAAACATTCTTCCCTAGAGGACTGGTTAAATAAGTTCTGACACAGCCTTACAGTGCAATAGTATATAGCTGTAAAAAATAGTTATATCTCCTTATATACTAATAGGGAATAATCTTCCAGTGAAAAAGGCAGGGCACAGAAGTGTATAGGGTATACTTCCCATTTGTGTTTTAGGAAGGAGGAGAATATAAATAGATATTTGCTTATATATGCATATTCAGAAGAAACGGGTAACACTGGTTCCTCTGCCAGGGGGAATCGGGAGGTTGGGGATTGGGGGGAGCTTAGCTGTATATACCCTTTTGTACATTTTGAACCATATGACTGTATTACCTATTCAAAGTAAATAATAAATGGACCCAAACAGGACCTGACTTTTTTTTTACTAACATGTCTTTAGGAAGGGGTGGGGGTAGAGGGAAGGTAAAGCGAGTCAAGGGATGGGCCCAGGGACTAAATTTCCTCGAGTTTGAGACCCAGAGAAATGGATGTGGCCTCTGGTAACTCCTTTGCCTTCTCTTGCTTGTACAGTGGTCCCTTGGCATCTGCAGGGGAATGGTTCCAGGACCCCCACCAATGCTCTAGCCCCTTATATAAAGTGGCATAGTATTTGCATATAACCTACACAGGTCCTCCCTATACTTTAAATCATCTCTAGATTACTTATAATACCTAATACAATATAAACGCTGTGTAAATAGTTATACTGTATTGTTTAGGGAACAATGACTAGAAAAAAAGTCTGTACATGTCCAGTACAGATGCAACCATCGTGGGCCTTTTGAACCACAGTTGGTCGAATCCTCAGATGCAGAACTTGTGGATACAGATTGCCAACTGTGTCTCTCCGAGGAAAACATTAAGCCTCAGTCAGTCTCCCTCTCTTGCTCTCTCTTGCTCATGCTCCCCCTCTGTCTCTTTTAGAAGAGGGGACAATGAGAAGCAATGGGGAGGGGTGACATCTGCCTGCTGGAAGCCCAGGTCAGGAGGTGAAGTGCAGCAAACAGATTTTGGATGCTGCTGAGCTTCTGATCAGAGCAAGGTCACATCCAGGGAGCACAGGCATCACGGAAGCTTCTACTACCTTCTGTGCTGCCCCAAGCCCAAATTCACTTTTGGGTCAGTGGAACAGTGGATGCGGACAAGTCAGTGAACTGGAGAGAAACTAGTTTCCAAAGAACAGAGAGAACGACTTCAGTAAGAGAGGACCAATGATGGCTGGATTAATTTATCAAATGGCCTGGGGTGGAAGCAAGGGTGACAGAGGACAGAAGGAGACTGAGCACAAGGAGAGACTGAAGACTGAGAAAGGAGGAAAAGGGATGTCGTGGCCAGTTGTGGCTCTGATACTGACTTTAGACTTCCTCTTTCTCTGACCTGAGTAATTTAACTTCTCCATTACATACATATCCTTCTGTTTCCACCTGCTTATGGCTCCTTCTTAGGGTCAGTTGCACAACGGTCAGTGCTGGGGGCAGGGGGACGGAATAAAGGAATGCTGGTATCCCTCCTCTCTCCACCCCGTCTTACTAACTTGAAGCTCATTACCTTGAAACCCATCCCCAGACTGAAGAGTGTTACCGAACCCCAAGTGGCTTCACTCACCTGCTGCACACAAGCCAATCGCTGACACCACGTGCAGTGGAAGAAAGTAGAAATTTTATTACAAAGCACCGAGCAAGGAGAAGAGGCAACTGACGCTTAATCGCAAAATCCCTGAAAAGCTGCAAGCAACGGTTTTTATTTGGGGTTTTAGGTAGGGGAGGGGAGCATGTAGCCTTGGGGCTGAAGTTGTAAGAGTCCTCTCTGCAGGCGCGGCTATCTTTCATATTTCTTCATGGGTCCCATGTGCGATTTGGGGGCGGGCAGGGGTTCTATGTGTTGCATGCAGTGGATTTTTAGTCTGTGACGTCTAAAGTTTACAAGCGGTCATTTTAGTTTCTTAATGCTTGTGCGTGATGCTTGGTCAAGAGTGGGGCTGTCAGCAAGCTGCTTTCTTATCAACGGGCTTCCTGTTCTTCTGCAAAACAAGCTCAGAAACTTTGCTTACTTTGTTTGCCATATGACCCTTGTGGGTACGAGCACAGTTTCATCCTAATCCAGGGAAATTTTAACTCCTTCGTTTCAAGAGTGTGAGTGTGTGACTGTGGTTGTGTCTCTCTGCGTCTCAGCGTAGGAATGACACCGCCTGCCTCAGGCCTGAGTGACACTGTAGATCCTGAGAATCCAGCCCAGGTGGGGCCTGAAGGGCTGCAAGGTGGACCACCAGCCCCCTACCCCAACCCAACCTCTTCCTTAGACCATGGAGGCCGGCTGGAGTGCTGGCCTCAGACTTATGGTCAAGTGATAGGAGTGAATAGTGACCTAGGGACTGAGGATATCAGGTTCTGAAAACTGGTGCCCCCAAGGCTAAGATCTTTACGACTTGAGCCCACTGCCCTAAGAGTTGCTGGACAAGGGGACCCCTGAAGCTTAGGTCAGAGGACTTTTCCAGGAATGTAGACGTGGGAACCCGCTGTGAGGAGCACCACATGTGCTCCCTTGCCTCTGCTCTCCCCTCAGCCCTTGGGGAGGGCTCCACCTCCGAGTGCAAGAGAAGGATTTCTTCATGCAGTCAACAAAGATTTATGGAGTACCTTCAAGTGCCAGGCAACGTGTGAGGCACTAGGATACGTTAGTAAATAAGGGACACAATTTCTGCCTCCAGGGACGAGAGAAGCAGGCAAGGACTGTTAGAAGGGAGGTGGAAGGAGGACAATAGCAGGGGCTTCTAACCCAGATTCAGGGATTGGGAAAGCTTCTTGAGGGATGTGATGTCTAAACTGTCCTGGCAGAGGAATAGAAGTTGGCTGGGGGAGAAGGAAGAGAGGAGAGAATGTTCCAGGCAGAGGGAACAGCATGTTCAAAGGCCAGGAGGTGACCATTCGAGTACTCAAGTTCATTGACAGGCATAGGGGCTGTGAAGAGAGCCTGGAGGGGCAAGCAGGGGACAGATGAGGCAGGTCCTTGCAGGCTATGGTTACCCTAAGAAAAATGGGGAGCCATGGAAGGATTTTAAGCAAGGGAGTGACAGGGTAAGACTTGCCTTTGAGGACATTACCTCTGTTTCAGATACAAAGAATAGAGTTGATGGAAGGCCTGGCCACAGGGAGATGGGTCAGAGGTAAGAAATGATGGTGGCCAGAAGGCATGGTGGTGGTAGGGGGGGATGACTCCTGTGGGAAATCTGGCCTGAGGAGGCCCTGTTTGCAGACAGCCCCGATCGGAACCCCACATCTGGATGCCTCCTTCCCTCCTCCCACCCTCTGCTGAGGTTACTGGGAAATGAAGAAGGATCCCTGGCCGCTGACTCTGGTCTTTGTCCTCTGTGCAGCCCACAACCTTCTGAAAGAAGAGCATTATATTTAACGAACACTTAACACATCACTTGGGAAAGTCAGTTGCTGATTAAAGTAAAATCCTACCCAACAATCAGTCTCCTTTGTAGTTAGTGCGGTTGTGTGATAGTTGGTCAGATCATCCTTGCAAACTTTATATAGTGTATAGCGGGCTTGAAAAAAGCTAAACTCATAAAAAAAAAAAAAATGTCTAGGGCCCTCCTGAAAGTTTCTTTGACTGGGTTTGGCAGTGAGGATGGGCCCATTAATTCCAGTACCTCTTTACCTGTTTAAGGGGAACCCCACCCCTACCGGCCCCTCCCAGAAGGTTCTCTTTCAGTTATCCACTCCCCTCTCTGTATTTTCCTCTCTCTCTCTTGAGTGGCTCTTTCCTCTTGACTCTCATCTTGCTAAGACTCTCCAGGGACCCTGCCTCTCCTGGGCAGGGGTCTTCTCTCAGCCTGTGCCTTCCCAGACGCCTTCCTGCAAGGAGTGCTCCACCCCTGCTGGGTGTGCTCCCTGCCCTCCCCTAGTCCCTCCTGGACCCACTGCTCTCCCTCTGCTGACCCACCGGTCACAGATACTGCTCTGACAAAGGTCACAGTGACTTCTAAATGCAAAATCAACAGGCCTTTCCGGCCTCCTACTTTCTGGACCCCTCAGTGGCATTTGACCACACTGACTACCCCCTTCTTAAAACCATCTCCTGTCTTGACTTCCCCACATTCTGACCCCTCCTCATGCATGCATATTTGCTGCTTCTCAGTCTTCTATGCTGGCTCCTTTACCTCTGCTCCACCCACCAGCCCACTTAGCCCCAAACTTTGGCACTTTCCAGGACTCTGTCGTTGGCTCTCCTCTCTCCAGAAGTGTTTTCTGGGTGATCTAAGCTTCTCTTATTTTAACTGGTAATATTTCTTGTTGGCCAAAATCTGTATTCCTAGCCTAGAACATCCCCCCTGCACACTAGGCCTGTAGAGCCCCTTACCCTTTTCCGAGGCATCAACACTGGGGCTTCCCATGAAGGATTCCCCCTTAAACTTGCTGCTCTTCATTTATGTCCTCCTTCTGGTGAAAGGCCCCACCATGCACACAGTCACCCAGTGGGAAACCTTTATGTCATCTAAGACATCATGCCCTGCCTCACCCACCCACATCCAATCCTGTCAACTCTGTCCTTAAACATCTCTCAGACTTATCCCTTCCTCTCTATCCTTGAGGTCAGTGGCCTCATCCTGGCCCTTTGCCTCCTACCTGGTCTCCTTACCTCTATTCTGCCCCACAGGTATGCCCTGCTCCACGCTGCACCCAGACCTGTCTCCCTAGAATGCAGAGCTTTGTGGAACCTGAGCCGGGTGTACGGGGTGGTCCAGCTGACTGCACAGGACCTCTGGGGCAACTCTGCTGAGGCCCCATGTTCTGGGGCCCAGTCCACAGCCTGCAGCCTTGGGGTGGACTCTGGCTTCCAGGGATAAACTCATCCTCATCAGGTTCACAGAGGCTGGGGCCAAATTTATTCAAAGAAAAATAAGACTTGGGGGGAAGTAGGATGTGTGGTCATGTCTTCTGAGTAATTCTTCAAAAGGGACACATTTTCAACAAGTTTTTAGGGATTTGACATAACTGTGAAGACTGGGATGAAACAATATCGGAGGGAACAATGGGACAGCAAGACACTTAGAGAAGGTGAAGAGAAGGTGATGGGGGTGGCACCTTTTTATATCAGGTTCCCGCACCAGCCAAGGCAAAGGGTTCTGCCTGGATCATTACCCACCTCCCCATATGAGAGCCTGGTGATACCCCACCGGAGTGAACATTCTTGACCTCTGCTTGGTAACACTGGTCAGGACAAAAAACATTAGCATGGGGCCGGCCCCGTGGCCGGGTGGTTAAGTTTGCGTGCTCTGCTTCAGCAGCCCAGGGTTTCACCAGTTTGAATCCTGAGCGTGGACATGGCACCACTCATCAAGCCATGCTGAGGCGGTGTCCCACATGCCACAACTAGAAGGACCCACAACTAAAAATACACGACTATGTACCAGGGGGCTTTGGGAGAAAAGGGAAAAATAAAAAAATCTTTAAAAAACAAAAAACATTAGCCATCTTAACGATGTGTTCTTAGCTGGGAGCCAAGACCGAAGGGCTCAGACTCAAGTTCCCAGGCTGGCACGGTTGCCTTGTGGCCAAGGCTGGGTCTTGACATTAGATTCTGTTCCCCCTTATTCTAAAGGTCATACGGCCCCTTGCCAGTGGCCCCTTCCTACCTGAGCTATAGTAGTTCTATTTTTTGCCTTGACTGCAAGAAGCTCTGCAGTCTCTCGCTTCCATGTCGCTGCTCAGCTCATGAAAATACTGGCCGTGAATTGTATTCCCCAACACTCGAGGGTAGGTATTAAATGTCACGGTTCTTTATTTTTCTATATCAGATAACTGGTTTTGTGCCCTCACTCACCCGGTTGGCGGGAAATTCAGTTATGGGCATGCTTGCTGTGGGTGCTCACCTGTAGGGTTAGGTAAGACTCTATAGTCTGGGACTTTGGGAGACAATTGGCTAGTCTTCAGTTGACAGCAGTCATTGCCATTATGCTCACTTTCTGCTGTCTGGAGACCAGCCTGGCCAAGCGGGTGATGGGAGGAGGGCCTGCCGCGCGGGTTGACCCACAGCCACTTTCTCCTAGTGCAAAAGCCCCATTCTCTCCTTTTTTTCTGTCCCCATGGTAGGGCTTGATGACCCATGAGACACTAGTGAAAGTGGTTGCTCTGCAGAGAGGAACTGAGGGATGAGAGGGAAGCGTATCTGTCACAGTGCAGCCTTTATGTTTCCTAGGTTGTCCACCAAACGTTTTGTGTTTCTTCACCAAAGTGTTTTCAAAACGTTTTTTAAATTAAAAATATTTAAAATACTGTTTTCCATGAAAAGCTTCTACAGAACATGAAAACCAGATCAGCCAAAAACAAAAAACAAAAAAACCCAACCCGTTGCCAGTTTCCTTGAGGACAGGGAGGGCTTGCCTCCCTGGAGAAGGGGTTAGTATGTTTAAATTCCATCCTGGGGGAAGGGGGTCCTGCCTTCTCACCACCTGGGAATGAGCCCCACTACTCCTTCTAAAGCTTTAAAGAACAAGGGAGGGGCCTGCCCTGTGGCCGCATGGTTAAGTTCACACACTCGTCTTAGGCGGCCCAGGGTCTCGCTGGTTCAAATCCTGGGTGCTGACATGGCACCACTGGTCAGGCCATGCTGAGGAGGCGTCCCACATGCCACAACTAGAAGGACCCACAACTAAAATATACAACTATGTACTGGAGGGCTTTGGGGAGAAAAAGAAAAAATAAAATCTTAAAAAAAAAAAAAAAGAACAAGGGAAAGGGAAACCTGCCAAGTTTCCATTTCAAAATACAGCTGGTTGTATAAACATACCCGGATAATCTGGCTTTTCTGCATTGATTTTCTGGTTTAACTCTCCCAGGTTTTTTTTTTTTTTTTTGTCTTTTTCTCCCCAAAGCCCCGCGGTACATAGTTGTATATTCTTCGTTGTGGGTCCTTCTAGTTGTGGCATGTGGGATGCCGCCTCAGCGTGGTTTGATGAGCAGTGCCATGTCCTCACCCAGGATTCGAACCAACGAAACACTGGGCCGGCTGCAGCAGAGCGCGCAAACTTAACCACTCGGCCACGGGGCCAGCCCCTCTCCCAGGTTTTGAGATGTCTCACTGTCTTCCTGCAATTATTACCTTGCTTACAACATGTACCCACAAGGCTTCCTGACCTTACTTCCTCTGCCTGCCCTCTTTCCCATCCCCACCTCACACCAAAGACGCTGACCTTTTGGCCCTTCCTTGCCTGTGCCAAGGCTGACTCAAGTTCCTGTACCTTTGCACCTTCTACTCCCTTTGGCTGGAACGTCCTTCCCATTCTCTGCCAGGCGAATGCTTTCTGTCTGCACGGTTGGTCTGCCATCTCTTACTGGGAACATCTTCCTGGGCATGTCCAGGTGGGAAAGGATTCCCTCCCAGGCCCCCAAGGGAAGCATGTCCCTTCTCCAGAACACTCAGTCTCTCCTAGTTCCCCTCAGGACCTGGCTGCCCCGATGATGGTGGCCTCCTGCATGTCACCTGGCAGAGAATAGAGCCGGCTTCGCTCTCTGCCTCTGCAACATTTTGGAGGAGGGCTTCCTGAAGCTGAAGGTTGGCAGCTGCTAGGTTAATTCCACAGCCAGTTTTCCAGGCCCCCTGGCCCATCAGTCCTACTCAAGGGAGAGACAAGGGGGTCTCTGTTATACTCTCCCCGCACTCCCTCCAACTGGCTGGCTCCACACCCCACTCACTCCCCTCCAGTGATTTAGGGGCTCAGGGCCTCCATAATGCTGACCTGGCTCAGCCTGTCAGCCCCCCAGCTCTTCTCAGGTGCTTTGTGCTCTTAGCATTACTCTCAGGAGGCCTCCCTTGGCTGCCAGTAGGGTTCTAGTTGACGGGGGGTGGTGGGGGGAGCAGGAGAGAGTGACTCATCAGAGGCTGGAGGGTGTCCCAAACTAGAGGAAGAGAGAGGGAATTTGGCTGAAGTGGTGTGGGCAGGTGAGTTTCACTTGCGGCCTTATAGCCAGGAAAAAGCTTCCATCTGGAGGGTGGAGGAAGAGCCCAAGGACAGTCCTTTTCTGCCCTTGTCACTTCTTCCTCTTGCCTCTCTCCAGCTGTGTTACCACCAAAACGCACCCCTCCCCCCACTAGTTCCCCAACTTTGACCCTGAGTGTTTGATTTGGAACAGGAGGACAGAGGCTTACGTGGGCCATTTAAAGTCCAGGTCCCTACCTCAGCCCCACCTCCCTAGCCTGGCCTGACCCCTGGCCCCCTCCAGCTCCACCTCTGCCACCCCTCTGCCCATCCAACCTTTGCCCTTGGCTGCCTGTCTTCAACGTACCCATCATGCCTCTTGCCCAGTAGTACCACCCAGAGACCAGGAACCTCCAGAGACTGAAAGAGGCATCCTGCACCCTAGTCCTGTCTGTCTGTCTTTCTGTCTATCTCCCAATCTGCATTCTGATTCAAGATCCTGACGGCGGCCCAGGAGCTATAGCTATGACTGTCTTCATTATTTTGTCCCTGTGTAGTGTTCTCATGGTAGGCGTGGGTGAAGGTGGAGCTGGGAGTGAGGAAGGAGTTGAGAGGGAATGTAAACCTGGCCAGCCTCCCCTCTGCCCCTCCATACGTCCCAGTGCCCAGCCCTGGACACACCCTGGCCAGAGCCAGCTGTTTGCAGACCTGAGCCGAGAGGAGCTGATGGCTGTGATGAGCTTTCTGACCCAGCAGCTGGGGCCTGGCCTGGTGGATGCTGCCCAGGCCCGCCCCTCGGACAACTGCGTATTCTCAGTGGAGCTGCAGCTACCCCCCAAGGCTGCAGCCCTGGCCCACCTGGACAGGGGAAGTCCCCCGCCTGCCCGAGAGGCACTGGCCATTGTCTTCTTTGGCGGACAACCCCAGCCCAATGTGAGTGAGCTGGTGGTGGGACCACTGCCCCAGCCCTCCTACATGCGGGATGTGACCGTGGAACGTCATGGGGGCCCCCTGCCCTATTACCGACGCCCCGTGCTGATCCAAGAGTACCTGGACATAGACCAGATGATCTTTGACAGAGAGCTGCCCAAGGCTGCTGGTCTCCTCCACCACTGTTGCTTCTACAAACACCAAGGGCAGAACCTGGTGACGATGAACACAGCCCCCCGTGGTTTGCAATCAGGAGACCGGGCCACCTGGTTTGGCCTCTACCATAACATCTCAGGAGCTGGGTTTTTCCTGCACCCTGTAGGGTTGGAGTTGCTGGTAGACCACAAGGCTCTGGACCCTGCCCGCTGGACCATCCGGAAGGTGTTCTTTCAAGGCCGCTACTATGAGAGTCTGGCCCAGCTGGAGGACCAGTTTGAGGCTGGCCTGGTGAATGTGGTGCTGGTCCCAGACAATGGCACAGGTGGGTCCTGGTCCCTGAAGTCCCAGGTGCCCCCGGGTCCGGCTCCCCCTCTGCAAGTCCATCCCGAGGGTCCCCGCTTCAGTGTCCAGGGGAACCAAGTGGCCTCTTCATTGTGGACTTTCTCCTTTGGCCTGGGAGCTTTCAGTGGCCCAAGGATATTTGACATCCGCTTCCAAGGGGAGAGAATAGCCTATGAACTTAGCCTCCAGGAGGCCTTGGCTGTCTATGGTGGCAATTCTCCTTCTTCTTTGCGAAGCCGGTACATAGATGGTGGCTTTGGCTTGGGGCACTTCTCTTCACCCCTGACCCGTGGGGTGGACTGCCCCTACCTGGCCACCTACATGGATTGGCACTTCCTTTTGGAGTCCCAAGACCCCAAGACAATACATGACGCCTTTTGTGTGTTTGAACAGAATCAGGGCCTCCCCCTGAGGCGACACCACTCAGATATCCACTCCCATTATTTTGGGGGACTTGCAGAGACAGTGCTGGTTGTCAGATCTGTGTCTACCATGCTCAACTATGATTATGTGTGGGATATGGTCTTCCACCCCAACGGGGCCATAGAAGTCAAATTCCACGCCACGGGCTACATCAGCTCCACGTTCCTCTTTGGTGCTGCCCGAAGGTACGGGAACCAGGTTGGGGACCACACGCTGGGCACCATCCACACCCACAGCGCCCATTTCAAGGTGGATCTGGATGTAGGAGGTAAGCCATCCTGGGGGGGCAGGGATTCCAGAAGAGGGGGCTGAAGTCTCCATGCCTAGGTTTAAAGATTGTCACTGAAATACTAAAAATGTAAAAGTATATGAAGTAAATATGAAAGTCATAGGATTTCTCAGAGATTTTCACCCTTCGTGATTGGTTATTCTTCTCTACCTAAAAAAAAAAAATTCTTCTGTATTTTTAAATATTGCATCTGCAGGTACAGAATTTATTATATTGTATACTATGTATAAATATGATATACTGATATACGTATTTAGATTTTTTAATTTCCAAATTCAGTTGTAATGTACATATGTTTTGCCACTTCTGTTTTTTCACATAACAACACATCACTCATACAAGCAACAAATATTTATGGAATGCATATTTGTGCCAAGCACTGCACTAATGTAATTTATCAAAAAAAACAACATCCCTGCTCTCAAGAGGCTTTCATTCTGATAGAGAAGTGGAGAGCACATGGAGAGCTCCTGGAAAAATATTGTGATAGAAACATTTTTATGCTTAACCTGCCTGCACCTCAGTTTATCCAAGTGTAAAAATGGCGTAACAGTGCACTCCTCATACGACTGTTGTGAGGACCAATGATGATTACTTTAAAACACTTTTTCTTTTGAAGTAGCTTTAGACTTACAGAAAAGTTGCAAACATTGTACGGAATTCCCATATACCCTTCACTCAGCTACCCCAATGTTAACATCTTATGTAGACGACGATCAAAACCAGGAAATTAATGTTATTAACTAAAGTACAGGCCACATTTAGAATTTCATTAGGTCTTACACTACTTTTCTTTTCCTGCTCCGGGATCTGATTCAGGATCCCACATTGCATTTAGATGTTCTATCTCCTTAGTCTCCTCCAATCTGTGACAGTTCCTTCAGCTTTCCTTGTCTTTTATGACCTGACACTTTAGAAGATATTGGTCAATCATTTTGTAGAATGTCTCTCAGTTTGAGTTTCTCTGATATTTTCTCATGATTAGATTGAGACTGTGCTTTTTTGGGGGAGGGGGAGCAAGAAAACCACAGAAATGACTTTATATCCTTCTTAGTGCATCGTATCAAATGGTATATGGTATCAATATGTCTTATTACCAGTGAAGCTGACCTCAAGCACTTGGTTAAGGTAGTGTCTTCTGGCTTTCTCCATGGCAAAAGTTAATATTTTTCCACTGCAATTAATAAATGTCTTGGGGAAATTACTCTGATGCTATGCAAATATCCTTTTTCTTTTCTTCTCAATTCTTGTCCACTAATTTTAGCATCTATTGGATTTTTCCTGCAACGTTTATTACTGCAGTGTTTCCCTACTGGTCATTAAATTTTTTTCCTTATTCTTTATACATTTATTAGTTGGAATTCTCCATAAGGAAGAGTTATCCCTCTTTTATCATTTATTTGTACATGTGATTATTTATTGACAACTGTATGAATTTGTGGATATTTATTTTATTCTAAAGGTTATAACCAATATTGTCATTTATTTTGTTCCTTAAATTGCTCCAGTTTTGACTACTGGGAGATCCTTCAGGTTGGTTCTTGTGTCCTTGACATGACTCCATCCTTTTTTGGACACTTTGCTTTCTGGCACCACAAGATGTTCCAATTTCATCTTGTATTTTCCCTGCTCCAGCTCTAGAATCAATCACTACTCCGAGGAGCTCTGGTACCTTTTACTGGAGAATAGCATTTAGAAGCCAAGATCTAGGTACCAAGTGTGCTCATTATTACTGGGATGTCATTGCTTCTAGGCTCTCTCACTGGACTTAGCTAGAAAATACATCTATGTATTCTAACTGATGCACACATCGCTCTGTATCTCTGTATCTAAGTGGTGACAACTCTTAAAGCACTTGGAACGGTGTCTGACACATAGTGAGAAGCAACAGCTATTGTTGTTGTTATCTAAGGAGCTCATTGTGTGGATGGACCAGAAAGAACTCTCGTTAATTATCACCTATGGGTAGAAACCCTGGGATACGGACTAGGTGCAGTGAATCCACAAAACAAAACTGAGGGTTTTCTTAGTCTCTGCTCTCCTCTTGTCCTTGAAGGTATGAAGGGAGCTTCTGGCATGTTTTGATTTATTGCTCTTTGGTCTCAGATCACTTAAGTTGACTCCTATTACGGGACCTAGTTAGATGCTAATAAAATCGTTCGAAACCCCAAAGGTTCAGGGAACAGACTGTGCCTTTGGCCCTGCTCTTAATTCCTTGCCAAGTCCCAAATGACAGGAAACACCTCCAAGTTCCAGCAGCACTGGGCCTGGGGCTAGCGGCTAACGTATTGGACAATGCAGATACAGAACATTTCCTTCCCTCTGGCCTGCATGTCCACTGTCCCTGTGTGGGGTCACTCTATGTTAGTCTCTTCTGTGTGCTGATGTGTAGACAGTGCAGAGCCGAACTAAAACCTGGGTCCCCAGCACTGCCATGATACTGACCATGTGCCCCTGGCGACAAACCAGGCCATGTTATTTAAATTCTCTAAGCCTCAGTTGTCCCATCTGTAAAGTTGGGACAACTGTGGTCCCTCCCTCTTAAGGTTATTGCACAAGTAAAGCATCGATGTAGGCAAGGCTCTCAGCACGCTGCCTGACAGAGCTCCTTCAGGTTCAGTAAATGTGGGCTATGGCTGTTATTATTTTCATGATAAGGCAGTTCTGGTGATGCCACAGGGCTTAGATATGAGGTGCGGATCCCTCCTCAGGTCAGAAAGAACCCAACTCTGTACCTGGCCTGCTAGGCTGCTCCGACCTCAAGTGGACCACCCTCCCTTGCAGCCCCTCAGAAGGAGGTCAGTGGAGGCCTAGTCACAAGTCCTCTGGGATTATTATCAGAGATCACGTCAGGGAGAAAGACCTTCTCCAAACCTCTGGGTTGGGAATATCTTGGGGAGAGGGGAGGGACGCAGGGGACACATTCAGTTCTGGGTTCCTCTTTGGCCTCCAGTCTGAAGCCAGATGGGGGCAGAGTCCAGAGGGGCCAGGGCAGCTGCATGAATGCCTGACCTCCAACCTTTCTCCCCACCCATGTCCACCTCACCCTGGCAGGACTGGAGAACTGGGTGTGGGCTGAGGACATGGCCTTTGACCTAAGCTCAGTACCCTGGAGCCCTGAGCACCAGATACAGAGACTGCGAGTGACCCGGAAGCTGCTGGAGACAGAGGAGCAGGCCGCCTTCCCCCTGGGAGGCACCCACCCTCGCTACCTGTACCTGGCCAGCAACCATAGCAACAAGTGGGGTCACCCAAGGGGCTATCGTATCCAGATGCTCAGCTTTGCTGGGGAGCCGCTGCCCCAGAACAGCTCCATGGAGAGAGCCTTCAGCTGGGGCAGGTGAGTGGTGGGATGTCACAGAGAGGTGGGGGAGGTAGACTAAGAAGGTCCCCGTGTTGCTGGGAACCCAAGCTCCACCCTCCAGGGAGGCTGCATGCACACACAAACTCATGCACACACTCTCATATACACACATATATTCCTGCAGCCACAATCTTAGGCCGCTCCAAACGAAGCCTATTGGATGGATGGATGAATGGAGAGATATGTGCTAATCAAATATAATAAATGTTAAAAGTAGTATGTACATTGTGAGTGTATGGGTGTTCACTATAAGATTCCTTCAACGTTTCTCTGTTTAAAATGTTCACAATAAACGTTGGAGGAAAAAACAAAGAGTAAGAGAGGAACGCAGATCTGAGCAGTATTCCCTAAACTTCAGGCGTATAAGATACTGAAATTGACTTAAGATGGCAATCGGGCCATGTCCGTGCATGTGCACCCAGGGCCCAGGCTCCGATCTGGATGAATGCATGAACAACCTTCCCACTTGAAATCTGAACAATGGGCCAGTTGATGTTTGAGATACAGGATATTGAACAAATGTGGGAACTCTGAAACAGAGAGCGAGAATGGGAAGCGGACAGAGAATAATTAAAGAGGCTTGATTCTCTGAGACCTTTGTGCTTATTGTGTTTCCTCTTCAGTGCAGCTTCAGGCAGCAGGACAGGTTGATGACCTGTGGGTCTAATCCAAATCTCCTTTAGGTACCAGCTGGCTGTGACCCAGCGGAAGGAGGGGGAGCCCAGCAGCACCAGCATCTACAATTTGAATGACCCTTGGACACCCACTGTGGGCTTCACTGACTTCATCAACAATGAGACCGTGGCAGGGCGGGTCAGTTGAGAGGGAGGAGGTGGGGGTGAGAGAGAGAAGCAGGGGGAACAAGGGTGAGCCACTTCACTCTCTCCCAAGCCGGATTCCTTGAGAGTCTTTAGAATCCACTAAGAAAGAAAGCTTTATGATTTCACATTTTTCCTGGGCTAATGATCTAAATCCTTACACACAAGGCTACCATGGGAGGCAGGCGTGTCCTTAGCAAAGCCAGGCCTCATGATCCTCTTTCTTCTCCCCTGCTAGGACTTGGTGGCCTGGGTGACAGCTGGTTTCCTGCACATCCCACATGCAGAGGACGTTCCCAACACGGTGACCGTGGGGAACGGTGTGGGCTTCTTCCTTCGACCCTATAACTTCTTTGACCAGGACCCCTCGTTCGATTCTGCTGATGCCGTCTACTTCCGGGGGGACCAGGATGCTGGAGCCTGTGAGGTCAACCACCTAGCTTGCCTCCCCGAGGCTGCTGCCTGTGTCCCCAACCTCCCTGCCTTCTCCCATGGGGGCTTCTCTCGCAACTAGGTGGTCCCCGGGATGGGGAATGTGGCCAGGGGCCCCAGGGCCAGGGTGTGTGAGGAGAGGGGGCAGTGGGCACTGGGTTGGGCAGCCTGGTGCCCTCTTCTTCCTCACATCCTTGAGGTCCTCTCCACTCCCTCCCCCAAGGTCCTCTCTCTCCCCTCCCATTGCCCTTCCTTGCATCCACGTCCCTGGAGGAAGGATCCTGAGCTGCGATGCCTGATACAGGGAGGACTGAGCTTTGTTGGCCCCAGACCTGCTGCGTTCCCATCCCAGAGAGGAGAGGATCGGCCGGCCAGGGCTCTGGAGTGATGGCCAAGCTTTTCTCAGAAAACTCCTGTTTTTTTCATCTTATTTTTTGAATAAGGCATAATTCATATATCATTACATTTACCCTTTTAACATGAACAATTCAGTCATTTTTAGTATTTCACAAAGTTGCACAACCATCACCACTAAGTCCAGAACATTTTCATCACCCCAAAGAGAAACCCTGTGCCTGTTAGCAGTCACTCCCTATTTCCTTCCAACCCCTTCCCAGCTCTAGGCAATCACTAATCTTTCTCTCATTATAGATTTGCTTATATTCTGGACTTTTCATATAAATAGATTCATGCAATATGTGGTCTTTTGTGATTGTCTTCTTTCATTTGGCATAATGTTTTCTTTGTTGTTGTTTTGCTGAAGAAGATTTTCCCTGAGCTAACATCTGGTGCCAATCTTCCTCTTTCTGTATGTGAGTCACTGACACAGTATGGCCACCAACAAGAGGTGTACGTCTGTGCCCAGGAACCAAACCTGGGCCACTGAAGTGGAGCATGCCAAATTTAACCACTGGGCCACTGGGGCTGGCCCAGGCATAATGTTTTCGAGGGACACCCATGTTGTAGCATGAATCAGTACTTCATTCCTTTATGGACAAACAACATTCCACAGCACGCATGGACCACACTTGTTTATCCATTCATCAGCTGATGGACATTCAGGTTGTTTCTACTTTTTGGTTATTAAGGATTATGCTGCTCTGAACATTCGCGTACAAGTTTTTGTATGGACGTAGGTTTTCATTTCTCTTGGGAGTATACCCATGAGTGGAATTGCTGGCTCATACGGTAACTCTACGTTTAACCTTTTGAGGAACCGCCAGACTGTTTTCCAAAGTGACTGCACCATTTCTTTTCTTGCTCTTGTGTATTGTGATAAAACATACATAACAAAATTTACGATTTGACCATTTTTTAAGTGTACAGTTCAGTCGTATTAAGTCCATTCAGAAGCTTTCTTAGGGTCCCCGCTCCTCCTCTGCCCCGGGTCTTGAATACGAAGATGAGGCCTCTAAAGACCAGCTGTTCTCTCAAGCCCCAGGCAGGTCCCCACCAGGCCTGTGCCCCGATCTTGGGAAGCTGCCTCTCTGTCTTCATTTCTCCTTTCTCACCCTGGCACATTCCTTCTCCTTCCTCCTCCTCCTTCCCCTCCTCTTGCTACTTCAGCTTCTACTCCCTGGCATTTCCCTCTGAGGTCCCGGGGGGATGTCCCTTCTACCTCAGGTTCTGTAATCCATGCCCCCACATCGCTCAATTCTGGTGTCCTCCTCTGTCCCTGGGCTGGGGAAGCCTTGTGGGGCTGTCTTGTTGGCGAGAGGGACAATCCCTGGTTGTGTCCTTATGGGAGACATATGTCTCTGGACAGATTTCTTCATCTTGTCTCTCTACCTTTCACTATGAGAACAAAAACGTTCCTGCTGACATCTTGTCATCTGTGTGCACTGCCAAATAATCTCCTTCCGAGTTCTCGCCATTTACATAGAATAGACTGTGTGGAGTACGCTTTTGAGAGGGGGTGGGATGGTCAAGTGACAGCAGCAGGTCAGGGGAGTTTGTAGGGGAAACGTTGAAGAGTCATCTGTTCTCACGGCCGTGGGTGACAGTGGCCTCCATTACTCTGCAGCAGCCAGCATGGGTGATCAGAATGTCATCAAGGGTAGGGACCAAAAAGCCTTAGGAGCTACGGGAACCACGTCAGGAGCTGCTCCATCAGGGGTGGGCACGCGTATGAGCCAAGGGCCTCCTGGTGGGCATTGGCCTCCAAGGCTTCAAATCCTTGCTGCCCTTCCTGAGATGTGGACTTTGGACGGGCATAAAGAACTGGCATATTTTCCAGAAAGGAGTGTGGGGCCAGCATAAGGTGGGGAGGAGGTAGGGCTTAAAGACCAAGCTGCCTCAGGAGCCTCCAGGCCAGGGAAACCCATCTGATAGGCAGGGTCTACACTTCTGCTTCTGTGGCTTTCCCACTTCTGTCAGCGTCTTTTCTGGAAGAGGGGGCTCCAAAGTCAGAAAGAGAGGGGGATTTGTCCTCAGTGGGAAGCCCAGGCCACCAACAGAGGCCTAGGGGAGGGCCCTTACTGGGCAGGCCTGGCAGGAGAGGAGTTCAGGGCACAGAGATTTGGGTCCAGCTCAGCTTGACCAGAGAGAAATGGCAGACCAGGGGCTCAGACACCACGTAAGTCCTGTGGTTCCCTTGTGAACTGCTCTTACCCCCAGTCTCAACCAGGTGAGCTGGAAAGGAACTAAGTTCTGGCAAAGGGACCTTCATACCAAGACTAAAGGCCGTGGGAGCCAAATTCTTGATTCCAGAATATCAGCAGGATATGGTGGAAAGTGCCCAGATGGGGAAGGGGTTAAGGCAGAGCTGATTTCTTTCCATTTTGTTTTAAGGCTCAGTGAATTTGTGTCTCTTTACCCTCTCAGCCCAGATAAATATCATGTTTTGATTTCCTTGTGTTTTCTTGTTCAAAGAAATTTGGACCACGATGGGTGTAAATGCTGTCATCTTGCCCCCAAAACAAACACTGTGGGAGAGCCAAGGATGCTTCTCTGGGCTGTTCCACCTCTGCTTCTCCACTTGCAGGGATGGGGAGAGGGGACCTGTCTCCCAGGCTGAAGTCTGTGTTGGGGGCTCTGCTGTTGCGGCTCACCTGCTGAGCAATGAGCATGTGATGGGGCTCCCCACTGGTGTCAGAGGGCACAGCTCGAGCCACCCAAGGGAATGGTGCACAGGGAACTCTCAGGAAAAGAGTTAAGGCAGCCCTGTCAGAAGGCTATCCTGGGAATATATCCTTCCAGCCACAGGAAAGAAGCAACCAGACCCTGAGGACTGCAGCCCAGAGAGATCCAAAGGGTCAGAGTAGCAAAGTTCTGGAAGGGGCAGGGAACTTTGGGACTGTGGGCCCTAGGGGACCCTTGGACCTATACACCCCACTGAAAGGACCTCAAACACCACATGCACATATACACAGTATCAGTGTGAGCTCTCTGGCCTGGCCTCTTAGTGGCACCTGCCTGGTGTCCCCAGTCTGACACTTGGCCTATGGCCGATGGTTGGCTGTGTTTGCTCCACGCAGGCTCCGGGTGGATGTCTGCAGCTTCTGTAACATTGCTCCTCCCCACATCTGGAGCCTATGAAGGGAAATAAAAGACTGTAGCCTTCTCGGTGGGGCTTGGATCTCAGACATCTTCCCACCGCATGTTTCTCATACTCATTGACGTTATGTCTGTGGGCCAGGCTGACGGGGGACTCCTCCTTTCTTGAGGACCCTCAAGGAACGTAATGCCTCAGTCTCTCCCACGTCTCCCATTGAAATGGAGCCAGTATGGTGGAGACTACTCTGGGCTAGCTGATTCCCGTCTATTGCCTCATATATTCCTCACAACAACCTTGAGAAGCAGATGTTATTATTCCCATTTCACAAGTGAGGAAACTAAGATTCAGAGGGATTGGGTAACTTGCCCCAAGTTGGCTGGTAAGCAGTGGGGCTGGATCGAACCCAAGTCTTGATGGGTTCATGGCTTCTTCTACATGACCGCCTTCCCCTGTACCGCTGCTCTTCACTGCCGGACAGGCCTGGTTAAATAATTAAACAAGGTAATGCTTGAAAAGCACTTGGCACCTGATCCATGGTAAGTGACCCTCTAAGAGCACAATCGACACTCAGTGGACCAGAGCTGAAATATGCACAGTTGCCTCAAAGCAAAGGCCCTCAACCTTGGCTGTACGTTGATAGCCCTGAGGAGGGGCCGGCCCCGTGGCCGAGTGGTTAAGTTCATGCACTCCGCTTTGGCGGCCCATTGGTTCCATTGGTTCGGATCCTGGGCGCAGACATGGCATGACTCATCAAGCCATGCTGAGGCGGCGTCCCACATGCCGCAACTAGAAGCACCCACAACTAAAATAAAAATATACAACTATGTACTGGGGGGATTTGGGGAGAAAAAGCAGAAAAAAAAAATGATAGGCAACAGTTCTTAGCTCAGATGCCAATCTTTAAAACAAGTTAAATAAATTAAAGAAAAAAGAAATCCCTGAGGAGCTGGTAAAACTCCACATACCCGGGCTGCACCTCAGACCAGTAAAATCACAATCTATGATAGCGAGGCTCAGATATTAGCAGTTTCTAAATTTCCCCCAGCTGATTCTAATATGTAGCCAAGGTTGAGAAAACCCTGGAGCAGTAGTTTGGTTCCAAGCTTGCCAGAGGACCCTGACCAGAGTGTAACATACGCAAAGAACGTGTCCGTCAGAAGGCACAACAAAGAAGCATTGCAGAGCCTGCCCTGGCAGTGACAATCCGACCATGTCTGGAGCAGAGGACCAGGCCCAAGGCCAGGACACATCAGCCCTGGAGGCACATTAGGCATGTGGATGGAGGCGCCAGGCCCAGCAAACCTATCTCATGAGCAACTGCTGATTCTGATTCGTCAGTCCGCACATTGGTCATGGGAAGAAAATGGGCAAGTCTGTTACAGCTCTTGTGTAAATGAACTAATTGGTGTCCTGACAATAATTGCTTTTGCTTTGACAGTTACTGTAAATGAAGATTAGCCTGCAGGGGTTACTCTCGTAAATTTCAATCTTCCCTGAAATATGATCCCATCCCCCTTGGTGAACTAATGAATTCTGATTTAGGCCCCTCCCTTGGACTGTGGTGAATTCACCAAGAAACCATCGTGCGGTATCCTGGGAGGCGTCATCAGACTCCAGACACAACGCGCACCAGCCTTGCCCTAGACTTCATGTCTAACTTTCTGAGCAGAGACTGTCTGTAAGTGAATGCCCACCTTCCTTCCCTACCCACTCTATAGTTTTTCCTTGGCTAACTGCCCCCTAAAATCTTCAAAGCTACCCACTCTCTGCAGGCCGTATTAGGTGGTTCACAAACTGGTTTCAGCACCCCCCACCCCCACCGTGCTGTCCTGCACTCCAGATGCCCAGACAATGTGCCCTTCCCCAAACAGGCTGTTCCCACCGACCCATGCCTCTGCCCATGAGCTCTCCTTCTTCCTTCCCCTGGTTCCTTCCTCCCTTCTTCATCTGGTGACACTTTATTCATCCTCTAAAACCCGACTCAGATATCGCCCCAGCCCAAGCAAAACTAGTTGCATTGTTCTCCCCACTCCCTTAGCACTTTGGACAGAACTCCACAAGGGAGGTTCCTGTGCTGAACTCAGTTCTTATCTACATGTGTCCTCCCTTCACTCCTCATCAGAGAGCCTGAGCTCCCTAGGGCAAGAACCATGTCCTGTTGGCCTTGGTAGCCTGGGGCCCAGTATGATGTCATGCCCTTTTGGCTGCTTAGATATATTTTCATTGAAATCTGAACAAACAATAGTGCTTGTTACATTCAAGGAGTTCCTTGTCTTGTAAAAAGCCATTTCATACCCAGTTTCTCCTTTGACTACCTCAAAAAGGAAGATGTAAGGAAGCCCAAAGATCCTGAGTGAAAAATCACCCTGGATGCACAGGTCAAAACAAGACACGAGGTCAAAGGGCAACAATGATATGCTGAGCCAAGCACTTGCTTTCCAGGCGAGACCTGCACCACTGAAACCAGCCCCTCAGCAAAGCTTGCAGGAAAGAGGAGAAGGGACAGTGAGGTGTCTGAGGAGGTGGACATTGGCAGGTCTGTAAGTCAGTTCCCCATACTGGGCTTTCCCTGAAACACACAGGAGGGGCCCAGAGCCTGGGGTAGACCTAGGGGGCATGGTGTGGGGGGTTAGAAGCATAGGCTGGGTGTTGGACCCCAAAATGCTATACAGTTGGGCATGTATGTGGGCAAGGGTGTTTCTGAGGCAGCAAATCAATGAATGAATGTTTTCGTCATTCTGCAACGTGGTAAAATGGTTTATAGTGTGGCTTCTCGAGCTAAGTTGCTGAGGTTTGGCAAGTATAACCTTGGGAAAGTTATTTAACTTCTCTGTGCCTCACTTTCTTCTCCTGTAAAATGGGGACAGTAATAAAATCTACCTCAGGACTTTTATGAGGATTAAATGAGTTAATCCATGTAATTTTCCAAAACTAGTTCTTGGCACTTTGTAAATGCTCAAAGAATGATAGCCAGTATTTAATATTTTATTAACCAGCATCTACCAGGTGTTTCAGTTACTACATAGTAAATCACCCTATAGCTTGGTGGCCTAAAACCATTTTATTTACTCCTTATTCTGTAGGATGGCCATCTGGGCTGGGCTCAGTTGGGCAGTTCTTCTGCTGGAGTCACCTGGGTCACTCACATGGCTGCAGGTATCTGGCAGATGGACTGGGGCTGGATGGTCTAAGATGGCCTCACTCACGTGTCCAGCAGGTGGGGCTGGCTGTCAGGTCACGTGTTACAGCAACATGTCTCCAGCAGGTTGGTCTGGACTTCTCCCCTTTGTGGTCCAGGGTTCTGACTGTAGCCTAAAGAGGACGAGCCCTAGAGAACAAATGCTTTTCAAGCCTCTTCTTGCATCATATTTGCTAATGTCCTATTGGCCAAGGCACAAGATCAAGCTCAGATTCGAAGGATGGAGACATAAATTTCACATCTTGATGGGAAGAGAGGCAAACAATGCAAAGGGATGTGTGTCAGGGATGGGAGGGACCATCACAGCTATACAAACCACACTGGGCACCAGACATGCAAGCAGAGCTCATTTCTGGAGGCAGGAAGGGATGTTTTCTTGGCCCTCAGGCTCAGGATAGCAGAAAAAAGGTTAAGACATACGTGTAAAACAACTGTAATGCAACGCTGGAACATGCCAAGTGCTCCAAGATAGGAACAGTTAAGTTCTAGAGGAGTTCAGGTTAAAGTGATCCTTTACAGCTGACAAGGGCTGGGCTTCAGTGGGTAGGGAAGACTATATTAGCTTGGCCTTGAATATGGTTAGAATCTGGACATGTGGAGATGGAGAAAATGATATTCCAAGTGGAGAGAAAAGCAAATTTAGAAAAAACAAGTCATGTCTGGGAAATGCAAACCCATCTAATATATATCTGGAGTAAGAGGTCCACGAAGGGGACTGCAAGACATAAGGCTGGAAAGATAACCTGGGGTCCAATTGTGGGTGAGCTTGAATTTGAACTTCATTCTGTAGGCAATGGGGAGCCTGGGTATTTTTCAGATGACAAGTGAAAAGAACTGTGTTGTAAGAAGCCTCCTTTGACAGTAGTCTGTAGGCTGGTTTGGGCAGGGGAGCCAAAAGGGGAGTAGGAGGTCACTAAATAATGAAAGGACTAGCAGGCCTAGGCAGAGGGATTGAGGAGAGGCCACAAGAGTAGAAAATATATGCTCAGAACCTGATGAATGACTGCAAATGGGGCGTGAGGAGGCGTCAAGGATGACGCGAGGTTGCCAGGCTCAGTGCCTCTAGGATGGCAGAGAGGGAGGAGATGCATTTACAAAGCAGGGAAATCTAGAGGAAGAACAGGTGTGGAAGGAATTTGAGAAACATATGGGACGTCCAGGTGGTGTTCAAGCGGGGTCCGCCATCACGGACCCATCACTGCGGGAGGAGGAAGAGGAGAAAGGAGAAGACAGTTAGTGACATTGAACACAGCGAGGTGGGGTGTTTCAAAGCAGTTGTCTGTCAAAAGTGTCAGATGTGGCCAAAGATCAAGGAAGAAGAAGGATGAGAAAAGGCCAACCAGCAGATTTGACAGTGAGAAGGTCACCACGACTTCCCAGTAAAGCAGAGGAGGCTGAAGTTGCAGAGGATGGAGGAGGGGGCGACAGGTATCCTGCTTTCTGGAATTCAGAGTTGGAGAGATCTCCTGGACTTACGTGACCCTAGTGCTGCCTTCCTTCCATTTCAAACCTACTAAAGTGAAGAAAATGTTTAAAATCTTAAAAATAAAACAAACACTGCCTTTCCTTTCCATCCTAAAAGAGAGAGGCATGCTAGACTCTCCTTGCCTTCTCCCTCTCTCTCCCACCCCCTGGCTGGTGATCAGACATTGTCACGACTCATGTCCAGGGAGACAGGCGTTGGCGGGACAGACGGCTGTTTACTTCCTAGCAGAGGTCTGTTGTGTTTTCATAGCTCAGAATAGTTCCTTTGCCCTCTCCAGGCCAGTGAGGCGGCGGGGGAGTGCAAATCCCACTGTTTGTTTTCATAATTCCAGGCCTCACTTCATCCTCTTTCTCTGCATCACAGTCCTCATTTGGGAACTCTCAGAGGGGGTAAGGTTTGGGTTAAGAGGGTCCAAGACTACTAATTTCCTAATTATGTCCCCTAGCTGGGCTCCAGAGGAGGGAAGGACTAATAACCGACTGCACAGCATGGGTGTTTTGGTTGGGATGAAAATTCCTCAGCTATTTAAGAAAGAGTTGATTAAAGAATTACAGGGCAGAGCTGAGGGAGAAAAAAACAAGGAGGAAGAGAAGAGGGTGTAAGAGATGACCCCCTCCCCCAATCTGGGTCTTGCCTGGGTGCCAGGCTCAACCTAGGGAGCTGACTTCCACTCGAGGACTGTGGGGGCCTCTCTGACTCCCAGGGCACCTCAGGTTGTGCTGGGTTCTGGCAGCACCGGTGTTTGGAAGGTACCCTCAGATGGCAGGAAGAATTGGCTTCATGGAATACTCTTCCAAATTCTTTGAATTTTTTTAACTAGGTGAATATATTACTTTTGAAAATGTTTTGATTAAAAAAATACGAGCACATTTATCTTTTCCTTCTGGCAATGATGAATCATTTACTGTACTTCTGTCAGGGAATCAAAAGTCAGACCCCACCTCCTTGGAGCTACTTTCAAAGGAGCACCAAAGACTCAGAGAATGCTAAAACTGAAAGGAGGATGAGGGTCACCAAGTCTTATTTTGCCATTAACAAAAGTAAAACCCAGAGCACTCCAGTGACTTGGCCAAGGTCACACAGCTCTTTGATCTTCCTATTTAATCTTTTGTTTTTCCTTTTAAATCCTAGCCATGGCAGTGGGGAGGGGGGAGTCTCCTGGGCTGCCTGCTGGAGGCTTGAGGGTGTTTTGGAGACGCTTCTGAGGAAAACCAAGATGCTCTTTCCTCCTCCACACCCACTTCCTACTCCTCCACCCCCCCCACCCGTGTCCCCACCTCACTCCACGCCCCACCAGGTTGAGCTATGGCTGAGCCGTTGATGACTTAGTTCCCTCCCCTCCTTCTTCAGTTGGTCCCAATTCTTCCAAAGAGTCCATGAGTTGAAGCTGGGAGGGATGGCAGTTGGGGCTGAATCCTTAGCTCGACTCACACTTTCCACCTCTCCTCAGACAGCCCCTTTTTGCCTCTGGAGTACAGACCAGGATGAAGGGTAAATGAGCTTTTTCCCAATAGTCCCCCCCACTATTTGGTGGTGACTCTGCCTCTCCTGTGCACCGTTAACAAAATTTAACTCCTGGCAGGATGGATCAAATCTGACAGCAAGAATGTTTCCTAGCTACCAGAGCGGTTTGGCCCTGCCAAAGCGTTGATGGGAGGGTGGGAGAAGCGTTTACCATCTGGTCAAGAGAGAGCTCGTTAACCATTTGCAGAAACAGGCGTCTCTGGAGGGGACAACAGGTTCTTTGGGGACAGGGGTTAAGGCAGAAAAAGAAGAGGAAGAGGATGGTCAGTCTGTGCTGCCCACAAAGGCTCCCGGATTCATTTGATTGATTTGCCTCCTGGCGTGGCAGGAAGAAGGTAATGAGCGGGGAGTTCTTAACCGTTTACAGAGAAGCAAATGCCCTCTGATATTTTTCTGTGAACAAAATGTCCAGCCCATCCTGAGACGTGCAGCACGCTCCCCTCACCTGGTCAGTGGATGCACAGTTCAAGGTCCTGAAGCTGAACTTTCTCACCACCCTGGAGATAAGTCAGCCATTTTCACTGGCTATCAATGATTAATCCTCCCTCCACCTGTTTGTCTTAACATGTTTTTGTAAAAAAATCAACTGGATCACTCACTTAAAATGTGATAGCAGTTGATCCAGCCAGTTTCTACTGTCTACCCCTAAATGCCTCCTCTACTGATCACTTGGTAGGAAAAAAAGCACCTGAAAAGAAATAAAGAAAAAAATTAAAAACCGTATATCTTTCAGTTTGAGCTGTAATCCTCCAGAGAAATCTACCCTGCTGCTTAGACAAAGCATCGGATCGAAGCTGGGGTTCGCATCCTGACTACCGTGTGCAGAAAAGACCCATCCTAGTGATAACAGCTGGGCAAAGTAAAGGCAGCTCCTCTCTCAACAGAACCCAGAGCCCGAGCCAGAATAGAGGAGTTGGCCGCAGGGAAAGTCAGAATTTCTTTTTGGTAATAAATGCAATTTTTGGATGAGGTATGTGGTGAATTATGGCTCCTTGCTCTTTGCTTTCCTGTCAGCAAATGAACTTGTTTGAGTGAATGAGTCAAATGTGCTCTGGAAGACGAAGGTGCCAGGACACTGGAACCAGCTGCCCTCATTTAACAGCAGACCAGACTACTTTCTGGCACCTTTCCTTCCTGTACTTCCCAGACCAAGATCCTCAAAGCTCTGAATTTCTGTTTGTGGAGAAAGTGCCTTAGGAGTGCCTGGCTAGTGTACCTGTCGAAGAGGGGCCCATATAATTTTCCATCTTTGTTGCTTCCCAGCCTCAGCTGATCGTTTCCCCAGAGAGCATTAAGAAGCCTTGAGTCACCTCCACTGAGGACAAAATAAGAGGGAGCTCACTTATATTTGTACAAATGGGTTCAATTTTGCTCAAAGGATCCCCCAGTTGACATAGTTAGTTAGTAAATGTCTGGCCTCCCTGCCACTAGAGTGTCAAGGTTCAGGAGGACAGCTAGGTTTAACTTTGAATTCCTCAGAGAACTGGGCGTGTGTCCTGCTCAGGAAATGTTTGTCAAATTAAACTGGAGAACTTCTTGACAGGGAAAAAGACAGCAGTTGGAGGGAGGTGAGGGAATCCCCTCTCTGGAGATAGTTCTGTAAATGAGTGAATTCTCTCCAAAATCTCCAGGCGCTCAAATGCTTCGTCCACAATATTCACTTCAAATACGCACAAGTCCTCTGAGGATTTGAGAACGCCACAATTTCTCTCTTTAGTCAGCTTTCTAGCAGGCTCAGGTCCTTTGGGGCCTTCCTCTTTCCGCACATAATAAAAATTTGCTGGAGGCAGCAGGAAAGGGCTGGAAGGTAGAAAGGTGGAGACTAGCAAGAAGTCTCATGACATACAAAATTGCTCTGACCAAGAGGATCCCCCTGCCTGGCAGGCAGCCTGCCAGAGGGCCTCTCCCACTGCCCTGTGTGCCCAGAATTGAATATCAGCTCCATCACGACTCCTTATCAACACAAGCATTCTCACTGAGAAGATGGGGCTCTCCATACGCTGCACACATGATGGAACCCCGCTCGACCCAGAGACTCTGGCTCCTAGCAGCCCTGTGGAGACGCATAGAAATTCCAGCCCCCGGGATCACGGCAATAGTTACTCAATACTTTCAAGGAAGAGGGTAGAGGGAAAAAAAGAGCCATCTCTTCTGGTGGGGTCCACAACCCATGGCCTAGCAGTCCTAGCATTGCGGAACACCCCCCCCCCCGCCCCCGCCATGACAACACTGCCAAGTACATGCTTCATTTGCAGCCCACCCGCAGCCACCACCACCACCATTACCTGCTCCTCAGTCTGGAGGTGGCAAGACAGAGTTGCTTGGACCAGCAGAAACAATGTGGTCAAGGGCAGTTGGAGTCCACTTGAGCTGGGTGAGAGCCCTGGGGGGTGGGGGTGAGACTCCAGACCATACCTCCCGGAAGATGTTTTAATCATTCCCAGCATGGAATGTTGTCAACCTTTGCTACAGACTCAGCTCTGGGTTTCTTTTCCCTGTCCCCAATCTACCCCTCACAAGGCAATATGGACTTGCTGATGGGAAATGCAAGCGGGTTTTCAAAAGCTTTATTGCCACTAGCTCTTATCCTTGAAAATGTATCAGTTCGTCACCTGATTCACCCCCTGATCCCCTCAGAGTTCCACGTAACCCAAGTGTGTGAGGGTTTGGTCTCTGCACTGCTGCAGGATGATTTCTGCTCGTGCAGGTGAGCAGGCAGCATCGTTTCTCATAACCTGGCATTGGTTACTTTTACTTATTCCTTGTCTACATCCATGGCTATAGTAAAATTATATTGACTTCCTGGTGATTATTTGTGTGTGTGTGTGTGTGTGTGTGTGTGTACAAATGAAAGAAAGCTCCAAATACAGAAGCCCTTTCCAGAGTCCCTAGTCACCAGTTTGCTGGTGTTTTTATTAGAACCACATATTCATCATATTGTTTTTGCATGAACATACATTCATTCTAACGCTTAAACTTATGTGTTAAAACCCCACATGTCCTAACTTTAAGAGCATTAAATGAATTTAATCAGTGCATTCAGAGATGATTATTTTCTGGCCCTAAGAGATATGGAGCCAATATTGGGAAGAGGGTTTGATCTCCCAAACCAGAAGCATTTCCTAGACCCTAAGGCAGTTAAGAAAGGCCCAGCAAGGTGGCAGTTCCCAGTACAATAGAACTCACTGTATTTTAAAATTAATGACTTAAAATTTGAATAGCTAGAGCATCGGGACTTTTCTTTGTACTAAAATGAAGTGCAGTGCAGACTTGGGAAATCAGGCATCTTTGCAAGAACCATGGTGGATCTAGACTCTGTCCTGGGTCTCTGGCCCAGTTTCGGAGCCAGAGGGCAGCCCCTTGCCCTGTCAAGCCGCATGCCAAGGTTAATAATTGGCCCTGCCGAGCACATTGCCGATCAGGCCGTTCTTGTGTGCCTGTTTTCCTATTTTACGTAAATCACCCTGAACATGTTTGCATCAACCTACTGATGATGCACCTTTGATCAATAAATTTTAGACAAAAGTGGTTTTTGAGTCCAAAGATCAGGGTTGGGTTGACCTGCAGACTTGATCCAGGGTGTATAAAACAGAGGCAAGGCACAGGCTGATAGCAGAGCAATCACCACCACGTCTGATATAACTACAAGAGCTCAGCTGAAGCCTTCCCGAAGGGCCAGAGAGTGAGGATGGAGGAAGGAATGAACATTCTCCATGACTTTGGGATCCAGTCAACTCGCTACCTCCAGGTGAATTACCAGGACTGCCAGGATTGGTTCATCTTGGTGTCCGTGATTGCTGACCTCAGGAATGCCTTCTACGTCCTCTTCCCCATCTGGTTCCATCTTCGAGAAGCTGTGGGCATCAAGCTCCTCTGGGTAGCTGTGATTGGAGACTGGCTCAACCTTGTCTTTAAGTGGTGAGTAGGAGCCAGACAGAGGAGGTCGGCAAGGGAAGAGGCTGGCATTCTCTCTGGAATTATCTGTCCATTGGAAGTTGCCTTCTCCATACTATTCAGGAAGCCACAGATTACTCTCCTCCTGACTTTGGATCATCTAAAGAAAGAGGGAAGACAGAGGAAACCCTGTCAGTGAGTTGAAAATACAGGAAAGGCTATTTCATATGGATGGAAGGCCAGCTGGACGCTGAAAACTCTGAATTACAGACTATAAGGAAAGAAACATAGTTTTATGACTGAAGCAGGATAGCCAACATGAAGATAGACGTATGAAAGAAAGATGATTTATGAAAAAAGGAAACACAATGATAATTTAAAAACCAGCTGTGTGGAGTAGTGAGGAATAACCCAGAGAACTGGGCTCCAGCCTTATTCAGCTACCTACCAGCTCTGTGTCCTGGGCAAGTCACAGCAACTCTCTGAGTTTCTGTTTTATAATCTGTAAACTTAGGTTATCTCTGGGACCTTAATAATAATCGTAGTTAACACTTATTGAACATTTAATATGTGCCAGGCCATGTGCTAAGTGCTTTTCTGTGGGGTGGTTACCACTATATTACAGGTGAAGAGACCGAGGCACTGGGTTAAGTGACTAGACCAACACGGGTAGTAAATGTCAGAGACAGGATTTCAGCCCAGGCAGGCTGGCTTCAGAGGCAAGGCTCTTAAGAACTATGTTATATCCAGCGTTAGTGTTTGCCCATTTCTACTGTGTATATATTCCCCTTATGGCCACTTTCAAGCTACCAGTGGGTCCAGCTTGCAAAAATCCTGAATATTTTGCAGTTATTAGCCAGTACCAGCTGACTCTAGCACATTACTGGTTTGGCTTCTATTTCCTGTCTAGAAAATGAAGAAGTTGGACCAGTTGCCCTCTAAGACCTTTATCATCCCTAAAACTATCTGTGTCTACTGTCAGGTGATTCTTTTTTTTCCAGCTTTATTTATAAATAATTGACATACATCACTGTATAAGTTTAAGGCATATAGCACAATATATATTATGAAATGATTACTAGAATAGGTTCTTCTAACATCCATCTTCTCACACAGAAGCGATTCTTAAGATCTTTTCCAGTTCTAATATTCTTTGGCCGTAGACAATAAAAGTTCTTTAGAGTAGAAAAAAAGTTGTTATTGGGCTCAGAAGCCCAAGGCATATTGATGGCATTCTGAAACTTCTGTTGAAAAATCTGAGTTTAGTCTGTAATGTCCCTATTCAACAGCATGACCCTAAAAAAATTAAAAAATAGGGGCCAGCCCTGTGGCCAAGTGGTGAAGTTCACGTGCCCCATTTTGGTGGCCTGGGGTTTGCCTGTTTGGATCCTGGGCATGGACCTACACACTGTTCATCAAGCCATGCTAGCAGCGTCCCACACAGAGGAACTAGAATGACCTATAACTAGGATATACAACTGTGTACTGGGGCTTTGGGGAGTAAAAAAAAAGAAGAAGATTGGCAACAGACGTTACCTCAGGGCCAATCTTCAAAAAAAAATTAATAAATAAAAAGTTATTCCAAACAGCTGATCTCAATTAAAGCACCATGGATTTTCTGAGTTGGCAGAGGACAGAGCTAGTGGCTGTCCCCGATTTTGGTGAGAAATCACCATTCCACCACCACAGGGAAAAGGAGGCATCCTGACTGATCTTTGACCTCGACACCTGTTTCCACAATGAAAAACTTATCTAGTACTTTTAAAGAGGAAGTGGTTTGCCTGAGATAGCCTGTTTCAAAGCAGAGAGGATACAAAGCAAACACCTAAGGTTATGTATGTCCTTACAGAGAGCAATTCTGATGGCAACACAGTGGCCACGTCTCCTGGGGCGCTTGTCCTTGGGGCTGGGGCACATTCTCCGGTGTCAGAGGAAACGCAAGACTCACTGAGGCCTGAAGAAAGAGAAGAGGAACCTGGAAAGCTCTGCGAGTCCAGGCTGCAAACTGTAGCTCCACACGCATCCTTCCGGGACAAATTTGTCTTGGGGTTTAAAAAAAGTCACATAGCTGCCATCAATATGGTCTTGGGTTAGTTATTCATGCTCGAGTAAATAAGAAATTCAAATAATTAAAAATTCTAAAGTTTTATAAAGGATCTATCGTAAAAAGTCTACTCCCCCTCCCCCCAGCCACCCAGATCCCCTTCTTGGAGGCAACTGGTGCTATCAGCTTTCTGTTTAGCATCACATGGATATTCTCCTCGAGCTACTCTCTCTTCTTGAAGGTATGAGCTTCTGGCAAAAGGGTTCCCTCAGTAACTCCAGATACCGGTTCTACTTTTCTACAGGATTCTCTTCGGACAGCGCCCGTACTGGTGGGTCCTGGACACCGACTACTACAGAAACACCTCCGTGCCGCTGATCAAGCAGTTCCCGATCACCTGTGAGACTGGCCCAGGTGAGAGTCCCGACCCCTGCAGAGACAGAAACGGGGTGGACCTTGCTCATTGTGGACACCTATCTACATTCGTTGTGGATGAAGCTGTCCTTGAGGGGACATGAGGAGAGCCACTCTGAGCTTTTGTCATGGTCTTCAATTTGGTACAACTGCATTTTAATTCCCCTCAAGAAGGCCTTCCTGAATAGCATATTACTGCTACTTTGGAAATCTGCCATATGTTTCCAGAACCTAGATTGCTAGTCCAGAGAAGCAAAGACACCCTCACGGGCAAAGGGCTCCTGAGAGTAACTGTGCTATGGCCCTTTGTCCAGGGCAGGGAAAGCAGTAGAGGCCTGAGCCCCTTCCCAAAGGCCTGGCCCAATAGAAGTGTCCTCCTGAGCTAACCGTCCACTCCCACCCCCGGCCTGTATTTTACTAGTTACAGCCAGACAAGTATGGCTCAGTCGAATGACAGATTCCGTTTTCAGGAGGTAATAGGGATATTCAACCCTTTGGTTCACCCTTAGGTCTTGGTGCTCGCATCCCTTCCTCAGGGACCTTATCCTGACTCCCAAACTCAGCACAGCCCATAGTTATATGTTCTCACAAACCCTTTGTTCACTTCAGAGCATAGTCATTCATTCGGATGTTATTTATTGAGCACTTACTCTGTGCCAGACACTGTTCTAGGTACTTGCAATACCTCAGTGAATAAAATGAACGAAGATCCCTGCCCTTGCAGAGCTGAAATTTGAAGGGTGTGTGTGTGTCCAATATACAAAAATCATAATACAAAAGTAAAATATACAGGATATTAGAAGATGATAATTCACAAGAAGAAAGAAGAGGAGGAGAAGAACAGAGAAGAGAAGAGAAAAGGCTTTACCTATGGCGCTCCCTGGAAAGCAGACTCAGATGGAGATTAGCATGCAACGTGGCTACACTCAGGAGCAACGCTTGTGGAGGGAAGGGACAGAAGCTGACTGGGCAGAAGGAGAAGTCTGGCTGTGATTCAGTCTCAGCCGACCCCACAGGGAGCTCTGAAGGTGGAGATGGCCCTATAGATTTGCCCTGAGTTGGGTCAACGGGACCAGACCCTTACACCCCAATACAGACCAGTGACTGGGTGCAGGCCATCCCCAGGGAGAGGGTAACCCTGATCAAGGTGGCTCTCTTCCGCTTAGGGCAATGCTGGAGAGCTGAGGGCCATCTGTGACCACACGCTCAACAGCTAGGAAAATAAGTCCTTCAGTCCAGAAGGGGATCTGGGGGGTGCATCTCAGGACCCTCTACCTCTCAAGGTAGAGGGATCAGGAATGAGAACTAGTTGCAGTGTTAAATCGGGTGGTCAGTGTAGGACTCACTGAGAAGGTGAGATTTGAGCAAAAACTTGAAGGAGGCAAGGGAATTAGCCAGTAAATTTCCGGAGGAAGGGATTTCTGGCCAGAAAGATTAACAATGCAAAGACCCTGAGGTGGGAGCATGTTTAAAGGAGAGCAATGAGACCAGCATGGCCAAGCAGAGTGAGCAAGGAGAGAGTGGAAGACAGGTAATGGAGAGCAGATCAGTTTGCGGTTATACATCCAGCATGCTGATCTTTCGTGTAATCTCTAGACTGTCTATAACCATAAGAACCACACTTGTCTGTTTTTGTGCTCGCCACTGTACTCCCAGAGCCCAGCACAGTGCCAGGCATTTAGTAGGAGCTCTGTAGATATTTGTTAAATAAATGACTAAATGAATAAATGAATGGATGGCAGGATGGATGGATGGCAGGATAGATGGATGGATGATAAGATGGATGGATGGATGGATGGATAGATGAATGGATGGATAAATGACACCCCCTAGCAGTCTCCCAGTTGAAGACTTTTCACCTTTAGTCCATTCATTCATCTCTTTTCTGCCTTTTAGGGAGTCCCTCTGGCCATGCCATGGGTACAGCAGGTGTATACTATGTGATGGTCACATCCGCCCTCTCTATCTTTCGGGGAAAGAAAAAGGCAACCTACAGATTTTGGTAAGAACTCAGCACTGCGGTGTGGGCAGGAGGTGGTCTCTCTGTAGCTGACACACCACTTGCTCTTCCTCACATTCCCCCAGCCCGTCCCATACCTTGGGTTGGTACAGATAAGAGTTGTGGCATTTCTGCTGAGGGTGAACGTTAGAGTCACAGAATATCAGAGTTGAAAAGGACCCATGAGTTCAATGCCTAATTTTACAGATAAGGAAACAAGGTCTAACACAGTAAAGGGGCTTCTTGAGATCAGGTAGTGAGGTCGTGGCAAGGTTTAAATAAAAACCCATTTCTGTACTGACCACAGAGTCCCCCAGTCCAGGTTAAAATAAACAGAGAAACATAAGACATTCCTACTACAGGAAATTCTGGGTAGGCAGCCACTGTGTAACTCCTTAATTATCAAACACATAAAATAAGGAGGTTAAAATTCACATATGCTAGGGTTTTCCACGTGCCACGGGCATCTTTGAGCTTCTGAGTAGGGATTTCAACTTACAAAAATTCCACTGACGGCACCTAAGTTTGCCAGGCTCCAGCATTCCTGCCAGGGCTATTCTCTTTGCTGAAGGATCTGTGTCTGTATTCTGTTATGGCTACCTCTTCCGTTGCAGGTGCTTGAACATCATTTTGTGGTTGGGATTCTGGGCCGTACAGCTGAACGTCTGTCTGTCACGAATCTACCTTGCTGCTCATTTCCCCCATCAGGTTGTTGCTGGAGTCTTGTCAGGTATCAGCTGCTCTGGCTCCCTTTGCCCCTCCCTCCCCCGCCTATCCCATTTCTCCCTCATCAGGACAAAATCCCAGCATTCAAGCCATGTTCTATGTGCAGTCAATGCTGTTAGCATTTCAGTGGGTTGAAAGTCAAGAGGAGGTGATTTGCAATGGTTAATTTCTATAGGAGTGCCCAGGTCGACACCATTAGATGTGTTCCAGGAAAGCTGCAAAATTAACACTATACAACTGAATTAGCTTGAAATCTCTGAGCTTTTTGTATTCTTTATTTCTTACTCATCTTCAATTGGAAGCAGCCCCTAGTTTGGCTTTAAGGGAATCTACCAAGTTTATAACAAATGAACAGTGTCCTAGGTAAACTCTTTCACTAAATTTATTTGCAAACCTAATAGATACCACAGTTGGTCTTTTTCACATGTTCAGAGTTTTGAATACTTGTGTTTTCTTAGATCCAGTTAATAAGGGGCAGGAAAGACAGGTTAAGGGTACGAAAGAATTTCTTGGCTTTGTGGGAGGCACTGAAATATCAGACCTTAGAGAAATTGTAGAATTTTTTCCCCTGGAGATCTGTAAGAGCAGAATACTCACAGGAGCGTTACAAGAAGAGTGTTGAGAACAAGGGAGATAACGGTTTCATGGCAACCACAAACTAACAGCATTTAGTACTGGGTTCCATGCTTGAGGAAGATCCTGGAAACCAAGATGCATGAAAGAGCTGGGAATGTTTAGGTTCGAGAGGAGAATAACTATCTTCAAATGTGTTAAAGAGGCTCTAGATTTACAACTTAACTCCTGTGGAAAGAACTGAGACCAA
This sequence comes from Equus caballus, assembly GCF_041296265.1. Classification (NCBI taxonomy): domain Eukaryota; kingdom Metazoa; phylum Chordata; class Mammalia; order Perissodactyla; family Equidae; genus Equus; species Equus caballus. The sequence continues at coordinate 20,232,391 of NC_091694.1, read as the reverse complement.
CAGACGACATTAGAGGGGGACAGATGTCGGCTTAGCACAGGAAGAATCAATCCATTCAAAGATGAAATGCGCTGCACGAGTGGGGGTGAGCTCTCCACTGCTGAGGGTATTCACTTAGAGACAATGAGGACCCCCTGACAGGAGACAGGCATATGGTGGGAGCATGTGTATGACATTACTCTTCCATCTGAAAGTCTATGGTTGAGGACAGGCTGGAGTCCCATATGGAAATGAACGAGGTGACCCTCTAATCTAGAGTCCGTGATTTAATGCTACAATGGCAGGACAGATAACATGTCACCCATTGCTCCAAACCCACCTCTAGCTGAAGGTCCAGAGTCTTCCCTGTTTCTCACAGTCGTTCTTTCTTCCGCTTAGGTATTGCTGTTGCTGAAACTTTCTGCCGTATTCAGAGCATCTACAATGCCAGTCTCAAGAAATATTTTCTCATTACCTTCTTCCTGTTCAGTTTTGCCATTGGATTTTACCTGCTGCTAAAGGGGCTGGGTGTAGACCTCCTGTGGACTCTAGAGAAAGCCAAGAGATGGTGTGAGCAGCCAGAATGGGTTCACATTGACACCACGCCTTTCGCCAGTCTCTTCAAGAACCTGGGGACCCTCTTTGGCCTGGGGTTGGCTCTCAACTCCAGCATGTACAGGGAGAGCTGCAAGGGCAAGCTTAGCAAGTGCTTCCCGTTCCGCCTCAGCTGCATCCTGGCCTCCCTTGTGCTCCTGCATCTCTTTGACTCTTTGAAACCCCCATCCCAAACCGAGTTGATCTTCTACGTCCTGTCCTTCTGCAAGAGTGCGGCAGTGCCCCTGGCATCTGTCAGTCTCATCCCCTACTGCCTTGCCTGGGTACTGGGCCAGCCGGACAAGAAGTCTTTGTGAGGGATATGGAGTCTTCAGTACTTAAAGTCAACGACTGTGCCAAGGATTGAGGGTGGCTAGGGTCTTCTGCAAGCCCATTTTGAGGCCAGAGGTGTTAGAGTCAGCTCAGGCCACCTCCTTCCTCCTTTGCAAGTCTAATTATATTGGGTGATATTTTTTGAAAAGCTAACATGGTTATTTGAGGAAGCCTCATCTGTTAGAAGTTGGGTTGTTCTGGATTTTTTCTGAAGACTTACTTGTTGTTCTTTCAGATATACAAAAGCAAGACGTCCAGGCAGGGCCAACTCACAAGCCCAGGCTGGGGATCCCAACTGAGAATTTTCTACTCCTGCTCATCCTTAACCAGAAAAGGAGAAAAGAGCTGTGGATTTGATATGGAAAGAAGGATGGATTAAAGAGGATTTTTTTAGCATCTTGCATATCAAGCAAATTATGTCAAAGAATATCTAAATGGCTCTGATTATACTTGAATCTTTAGGTAAGGGACCCTCCATCGTGGGGGACCAACTTAAAGTATAACTAATGGGTGGTTAGTCGGGTAATTCTGCTTCTTGTATTTTTCTATTACATGTCCATGGTCATTGCACGGCTCCGGTGACATAGATTTGTGCTGGGTCAGAACATTCAGGCACGGTCTGCTTCCCCTTTATCGCATTAGACCTTACTCCTTATTAGCCCAGCTCGGCTTTCCCCAGAATTTTCCACTGGCTCCACACCCACCCTGCTGGAGCCTCAGATGCCTAAAGGCGACTCTGTGGTGGTGCTTTTGTATGTTTCAGTTAAGCTCTGAAATCTTGGGCAAAAAGGCAAGGAGAGGGTAAGGAGAGGCAAGGATTCCTCTCTCCAGACGGTCACTCCAATGTTACTTTTGATTCCCGGAGGGTAAATATGACTCCTTTCTCTATCCCAAGCCAACCAAGAGCACATTCTTGGAGGAAAAGCCAGCGCCTCCTTGCCTGTCTCAGTCTCAGCTGATTTGCAGAATATATCCTAAAAAAAAGAAATATATTGAAGCCTATTTATTTGAGAGTCCTTGTTTTTGTTACTAATTATATAGTTCACCACATATTGTCATTCACGCCAACCATCCTGGTCATAACATCTTTGAAAAGAAAAATATATGTATGCATTATTTTATTAAAACAACATCTTATTTAAGAATTGTCTTGTTGATTACTATATTTTAGACACAATGTGATGTGAAGCTTCTAATTCTAGCTCAGCTAAATTTCTAGCTCTTTCTCTATTTCCCTAAACAAATAATTTAGTTTCTGTGTATCTATGATTTCCCCTTGGAGAAGGAAAGTGCTTTATCTTGGGTTGGCCAGGAGTCTCAGCAGGGGCGGGGAATCTTATAAAGTGTCCGCAGGAAGAGCTGAGCACATCAACACAGGCACAATATCAGCACAGAACCAGAAAGATCCAGAGTTGGCCAAGACTCAGCATTAGTTACCAGACCACAGGTCAGCAGGCGTTGCCCTATGGGATCAAACTGCAACTTGAGGGCAGACAGGCAGGGTCATTACCAAACTAAGCAATCAGGGAATGTAAGAAGTAGCAGCAGAACAAGACTGGGCAGACTGTGGAATTCAGCAACCCAGTGTCAGCAAGGTTTTGTGTTATAGTTAAAGAAAGTCTGAACAGGGCAAGTCACAGCACCAAGGAGTGCTCCAGGGAGCTATTGCAGGTTTCTCCACTGAATGATTTATTCCATCCCGGATGCGGAGTCCCTCCTCTAAAGGCCTTGACTCATCAGCATAACCCTGGTCTGCTGAGGGTAAGATCTACTCACTTCAGAACCTTGGAATGTCTATATTTAGGGGAAGTTAATTTCTTCATGGGGCCGTCAGGCCCCTCAGAGACTCTAATGGTCTCACTGAGGGAGAAGGGAAATGGCCTTGTTCTGTCTGACTTGTGCCCCACTGCTTAGGCATTGCTCCCACTCTTGATGATTTATTTGCTCTCAGGGACCAAGTCCAGGTTCCTTGCAATAGGATTCTGGCAGAAGGTAAATGGTATCCCTGCCCCGGGCAGTTGGTGAGGTTCATAAGGGCACATAATAACAGACAAAATTTATTGAGTGCCTACTATATGCCAGGCTTTGTACATGTATTTTATTTATTTACACAATTAACTAACTTAATTCTCCCACCATCTCTGTGAGGTGGGTGCTATCATTTGTCCTCACATTACATATGAATAGGCACAGAGGGGTTAGGTATCTTGCTTAGAATGGTGAAGCCAGTTTAAGAACCAGGCAGTCTAACTCCAGAGTCCATGCTCAACCCTATACCCCCCTCACACCCATACCCCAGGGAAACCAGTAAGACGGGTGGCTGTTTCAAACCGTCCTTCAGATACGAGATGTGACTCTTAATTCAGACCAGAAGAATTTGATTTCTTGTGGGCATTATAATCCTTAGGCTGATCCTCTCAGTAAACTAGTATTAGTTTCTAAATATGAAGATACCATATTTCAAAGGTAATTCTGTAAAATAACTATTAGAACAGGCATAACCATGTTAGTTTAACAGCAGTGTCTACAACAACTTTAGCTCTTTCTTTTCCTTCTTTCAAGACATAGTTTTGAGTCATGTTCAGACTATATGGGTCAGACAGTAAGTAACTTACTATTTCTACAATCAAGAAAGAGCAAGAAGATAGAATTACCACAAAGAACTTTTGGTATAGACCCATATACAGGGGTAGAAAATCAAGAGACATAGTGGAAGATTGTTTAGATCAGAGACTCCACAAATACAGGAGTGCTACCTTTCATTGGGATGGGCAAAGTCTAGAAATGGACAGCCCTAAAGGCTTAGAATTTGTGATGAGTAAAGCTGAGCAGACAGAGTGTCAGCCCATGCTCACTTCATCATATAGCCAATGTATTAGAACATTTTGATCACTGATCTGCTCCCCCAAGTTACAGCGGTATGTTTTCTTTGGAAATGACTTGTGAATCCTCAGGATAGAAGTAAGTCTAACGACCAATGACACTTTTAAACCCAAGTCCATGTCATATTGTAGCATAATTTGATAGATTGTTCTAGCAGTCTGTGAGTTTTGGGGAGGTAGGCTTGAGGATGATACACACACACACACACACACAATACAATTGTATTATTGTCCTAGGAAAACAGACCTGTTAAGAAAGTGCAACTTCTGCCGCCTGGGCCCATGCTGCTGCACCAGAGATAGACTAAAGACCTAGGGTTTTCATTTTTTAGCAAAATTCATAATAGCTTTTAAAATTTTTTATAACCGCTTTATTAAGATATAATTTACATAGCATACAATTCGCCCATTTAAAGTATAAATGTAATGGTTTTTAGCACTTTCAGAGAATTGTACAACCATCACCATAAACCAATTTTAGAACATTTTTTTGTCATTCCATAAAGAAATCCCACACCCATTAGAAGTCACCTATAGGGGCCAGACCCCTGGCCAAGTGGTTGGGTTCATGTGCTCCACTTTGGTGGCCCCAGATTTGCTGATTCAGATCCTGAGTGCAGACCTACACACCACACATCAGGCCATGCTGTGGTGGCGTCCCACATAGAAGAACTAGAATGACCTACAACTAGGATAAACAGCTATGTACTGTGGCTTTGGGGAGAAAAAAAAAAAATAAGTCGCCTCCCGTTCATCCCAACCCACCCAACCCTAGGCAAACACTCACCTACTTTCTGTCTCATAGATTTGTCTGTTCTAGACATTTCCTACGAATGGAATCATACAATATGTGACCTTTTGTGTCTGGCTTCTTTCACTTATTATGATGTTTTGAGGCTCATCCGTGTTGTAACACGTATTAGTTAGCACTTCATTTCTTTTTATGGCCAAACAATATTCCATTGTATGGACATACTAAATTCTGTTTATCCCTTCATTAGTTGATGGATATTTGGGCTGTTTCTACTTTTTGGCTATTATGAATAATACTGCTATGAACATTTGTGTCAAGTTTTTGTGTGAATGTATGATTTCATTTCTCTTGGGTGGAATTGCTGGGTCATATGATAACTCTATGTTTAACCTTTTAAGGAACTGCCAGACTGTTTCTCCAAAGGCTTAGTAAGGAAAAGTTTTATAGTGTCTTGGTTTTGCCACCTCATTTGATTTCCTAGAATTATATCCTGTGTCATAACTTTGCTTTGGAAGCGTTTAAAGCAAGACTGATCAGACGATCAGATTTTACGGGGATCATTTGATGAAATGTCAGTGGACTCCTCCTACTTTTGTTGGCAATGGCTTTATTGTTCCGGTATGTGTTCCAAGAGCATTTCATTTGAAGACATGTCTGGATACTTGAAGATCCAGCCCTAATCGATTGGCTGGCTGTTTGTAACCTGTCAAAATTTGATGACTTGTTTTCTGGAAACCATTACCTTATCTGCTGAATTATTGATATTTATTGATTTCTCTCTGTAGTAATTGCTGAACTAGAACAGATAACTTTAAGGCCCATATGTATAAATAAAATAGGACAATATCATTAGTATCCAAGAATTTTTCAAGAGCCTCTTAAGAATGGAAAACACGCTGGCCGAATAGCCTTCTAATGATGTTGTGAAGGTAAGAATTGACTAGAAATGGTATGAAGAGGCAGTCAACAAAAGTCATTTCGATTAGAAAACCAAGAACCTAATTAGTCTGGAAGAGAAACTAGCAATTGTCTAATCCAGTACTGGGCAACCCAAAGCCCAAAAACTAATTTCAGAGTGGAAGATTAAAAAGCGGCCTCTGGGTTGCTGCTTCTTAGAAAAAAAGAAAAAAAGTCTATAAATGTGTTTATTTTTCCTGAATTGCCTTTATTAAAAAAAAAGTTGCTCACTATTAATTCCATTCAAAAAAAGTTTTCATTTCACAGATACAGAAATTAAGGCATAGAGAGGTAAAATATCTCCTCTAAGTCATGGCAATAACCTGCCCCAGGTCGCCTGAGTCTTAGCAGAGAGCAGTCTCTCCTTAGCCTGCCTCCTGCATTCACCCGGGCTGCTGTGTTAACATGCAGCTGTTGAAACAGAAGTGAAAGACATAAGTAAACAGTAGAGCCAACTTATTTGAACCAGAACCACGTTTTGTTAACTAAATTAAAACCACAGCTAGACCAACTGTGTTCAAGGTAGCCTGTTCCCAATTACTTTATGCGGTCCTCTCTTCTTTGGCTTTCATAAATTTTTCCAGGGCAGAAGTGTAACTACAACAAGAAACAACCTGGTGATTTTATGGGGTTTTTTGGTTTTTTTAGCATGAGGGTAGTTTTCCAGTCAGCAAATTTTCAATGCTTTCCTTTATGCCGTCTTCTCACTTTCTTCTTTTGCTCTGTGCGTTCCACAGTCTTCGCCTTCAGATCAACTCAACTCAATTCCAACAGCTGAAAGCTGGTAGGACTCCTCTCATTCCACTCCATCTCAGAGCTGGGGATTCCAAGTCTTCATTAGCTGCATTTCTTTCTCTCCAGAGGCAAAAAAATGAAAATCTGACTCCTTCTCCTCTATGGGGGACCGTTTTGGACCCCTTGGCTGAGGCATGTCATCAGAATCCATCTTTTTATCTCCATCTTTCACTCTAATTTCCTTCTTCAACCCCAGCCCATCAGCAATGCTGCCACTGATCTCTACTTGATCCACCCTAGAGATGAGCTCAAGTGAGCCTTTTAGAGATGAAATTTGGCTTAATTGATTTGATAGCCCAAGTAGCATAAATCAGTTTTCTTTATTTTGGTCATGTCTTTAGACTGTCAATGCCCTCCTTACCAGTCCATTTTCCCCCCATACAATGACTTCAATGGAATGACAATGGCATCATCTCTCCCTAAAGACTGCAACGAAACCACCATGGACACTCTGCACCACAGCCTCCTCCTTTGCTTCAGGAGCGTTGGGTGAGGCCCTCGCTCCGGACTGGTATCAGAGTTGATTGAGGACAAGCTGATGCAGCAGCCCCCGTCACTGATCTGGCTCTCCCAGCTTCGTCAGCAGGCTCACTAGTTACAGTGGCTGCCAAACTGTTATCTCCTGACCCACGCCCTTTCTCATTCTCTACCTATGATGCTCTGCACAACTACACAATATGCTTTAAGAACTTCCAAAGGACAAATGACCTCAAACATAATAACTGTCAGACTGGTGAGTTCATTCCTCAAGTTGAGAGGTGGCTGAACTCAACGCATTTGAAGAAAAATAAAAGACCTGGGGGGATTCTGCTCACTTTGGGCTCTTTCATCTGAAAGAGTTCAAGATTTCCAATTACTTACAAGTTTTCTTTCGGGAACCCTACAATGCTCAATCCTTGAGGAAGAGTCATTGGGGGAACTGAATTTGAGGAAGAATAAGGAAGTGTTAGACAAGAGCTTGGCGGGGGTTGGGAAGAGTTGGGAATGGAAACAGTTTCTCCCTCAAGTTTTATTTCAGGCTCAGCCTGCTAGGAAGCTGAGGGGAGAGAAGATGAAGTTGTGATGTTCCATTCTCTTCACAGATAGGGGAGAATCTCACGTTATTGCCCAAATACCATTATTTCCACACAAAATATCTAATAAACCAATGGTTCTCAACTGGGGACAATTTTGCCTCCCAGGTGACATTTGGTGATGTCTGAAGACATTTTTAGTTGTCATAACTGGGGGGATGCTGCTGGTATCTAGTGGGTAGGGCCCAGGCAGGCTGCTAACCATCTTACAATGCACAGCCCCACAGCAAAGAATTCTTCTACCCAAAATGTTAACAGTGCCAGGATTGAGAAGCCCTGTAATAAACTAAGGAGAAGAAGAGACTCAATCACACTTTCCCTGAAAGAACTTTCCTCCAGTAGATGTTTTGAACTCAGCATCAGTGCACTGCTGTGGAAACAGGTCATTCAGGTATGCCAGCAGTCCCCCCTCAGTTCTGTCTAAAGTGGGAGATTTATGCTCTAAATTCTAAAATCTTTCCCTCCAATGAGGTCAGCTTGTTAACTGGAGTCATTGCCTCCGGGTGTATGTAAGTAAAACCACTCTTGGCTCCAGACCTTTTGTAGAGACCCCCAAAAAGCTGAATGTGTTACTAGGTGTCCACAGATGTGGACATCATTAAACACAGGACAAAATGTGTAGACAGAAGGAAAGTTTTAGCCAAAGAGTTAGGGTAAGAGAGGCAGGGTCTGGCAGGGAGCCACCTATTGTAAGAGCTTGGTAGACAAACCGCCCTCCATGAAAAGGCTCTGGCTGTACTTAACATTGTTGTTAAATCACCAGGGAGAGGAATGAGTAAAACAAAACACACTCTTAGATGAACAAATAAAGAACGTAGTCAAGACACACTACATAACACTGGTGCCGAATCCCACTGAGTTTGGACTTGACTTCTTCCAAGAAGGCAGAAGAGATGACATACTTCTTTGGTGTCTCATTGCTACAAAACTCAGTGTCCAGTACCGGTGGTACAAACTCCTGCTTTAATTTCTGTTTCCTATGGGAAAAATCCTAATTTGATTGTGTCTTTCTGCCCAAATTAAGAATGAGAAAGGAAAAAAAACAGTGCCAGGCCAAACAGCCTTCTGACGATGATGGTAGGGTCAGAATTCACTAGAAAATTTTACTTTAAATGATGTGTAAACTTTAATAATAGTTCATTCCAGGGAACATGTTTCCTTACTTTCTAGTTGCTAAATATTAACTGATAACCAAGAATTATTATTTTAAAAATACCCCCATATACCCCTGACCTTGACACAAATATCTATCCATCTCCTTCCTGTTTTTTATAATTCCTTGATTTAACGTCCCCTTAAGTTTCTTGATCTGACTGTCCAGTTTCCTGTTCTGAACTCTTTTGTTCCTAGTTTTTTAAAAAAGAAATGCAAGTCTACTGCAGGCCCGACTCTGTAATAGTAATTGAAGTGTCAGCATTACTTTTTTGCAAATGTTCCTTTGGCATCTTCGATTTATTCTGGCTTCTAAAATCGAATTTCCTCCTCTTTCCCCATTTAAAAAGTAGGTCCCTGGCACTCCGCTGGTTCTTGGTGAGCCCATGGTTGATCTGCCAGGAGACAGCGGACTGATTCCAAACAGGTTTTTCCCAGCATATCTTTTCTGCAGCTGTCGGGTCCCTCCTTGGTGTCTCCAGATTCTAGAGCAAAGAATTTTGATGCTAGAGATCCCATTTTCCCGTGCCTTGGCACATAACTGTGAAGACTTTTTAACACAAAAACCCACTGGTTGATTTATAACTGTCTACTTTGTATGCTCAAATAGCTGTTTTAGGCTCCAAATGGCCAGACCTTTGAATGTACTGCAGTAGATACTATAATCCACAGGCAACTTTCCAGAACAGGTATCAAACTCAACTCGAAGCTACATTTTCCTTTCCTCAAAATTCACTTCCAAACTTCTTTGTGCAACATACGTTTTACATAGTTGTAAACTTTCCATTTGGTGTTTCTTCTCACTCAAAATCATTTAATCTACATATTCCCTAGGGCCAGCACAGGCTACTTTCCTGTCTTTTAAAATCGTTCACTGGTGTTTCCTTACATCACTATACCACGATTTGCTGAGCCATTCCCTTATTTGGCATTTGGATTATTTCCAATTCTTCACTCTTATAAATAGCTACGCATAAACATCTTTGTACAAATTACATTTTTTCCCTTTTGGGTTATTTCCTTGGGGTATAGTCCCAAAATTGGTATTCCTGGGTCAAAGGTTTGAAAAGTTTAAATGTTTAAGCAGATTTCCCACGATATACAGTAAGATTAATTTTCGTCTTCTCTTATTCTTCCATAATCTTCAATGGGGAAGGGAGTTACAAATTTCAAAACAAAACAGAGATAAAGACGGAAGCCCTCTTTCTACAGCGAGACAGCTCTTTTAGGCTACCTTGAGAAAATGCTGCCCACAAGTGCTGGGGTGAAATATCTGTACTCCAGGCGGAATAGAAAATAACACCCAAGGCTCTGTGAGGTAGTGTCAGCTGATGACATCTGAGGCTGAGAGAGTTTCAGGGAGAATTTAAAGCTGGCAAGTGACAAGTGATTTGGAAGACTTGGTAAGGAGAGCGGGAAGAGAGGTGGAAAAGAAAAAGAAAAGATGTGTTCTCTTGTCATTGCTGCCTTTGGGGTGATGGCACCAGCAGAGGGAGAAATAAACTGGTCCTGTGCCTTTGAGATTCAGATTATCCACCATTCGTAGATGACTTCTAAGAGTTGCGATTGCTTGAAGACCGTGGTCTCCTTGGTTTAAGAATCAAAACCAAAACAAAACGAAACAAAAATTACCCACTGAGTCATCCTTACCATCTCGTTCCTCGATCTAATAATAGCGATGATGATGGCGATGATGAAGATGATGGTGATGGCCAACTTGCACTAAGTACTTACTACATGCCTGTCATTTTTTTAAGGGCTTTACATATATAACTCATTTTATCCCCCCAACAACCATTATTATCACCACTTTACAGGTGCAGTAGCAGAATCAGAAAACTAAGAAACTCTCCTGAGGTGACAGAGCTAGTAAATGTCTGAGCCAGAATCAAATTCAGGCGATTAACCATGCTACCTGTGTTCTGAGCACTGCGCCATATGCCTCAGGTGCTGTGATGGAAAAATGGCTCTCCATGGCTAGACGATGCACCAGAATACCTGCTTTTAGGTTCTTTGAAAAGCTTCTGAATGTTTAAAATTATTTCTATTTCCTGACTACTCATCTAAATTGAAACAATGTGTTATTCAAACGTCATTTAAACTTAAATTGTATGTGTATCTGTGCATACATATAATAATATCAAATATGGCTTTAAAATGTCTATGAAAGACTGAAAGGAAATACACTCAAATGTCAACATCGACTATCTTCTTAAAGATTGGCCCTGAGCTAAGATCTGTTGCCAATCTTTTGTTTTTTTCTTCTTCTCCCCAATGCCCCCCAGTACATAGTTGTGTATTCTAGTTGTAGGTCCTTCTAGTTCTGCTATGTGGGACGCTGCCTCAACATGGCCTGATGAACGGTGCTAGGTCCGTGGCCAGGATCCGAACCGGCAAACCCCAGGCCACCAAAGAGGAGAACACAAACCTAACCACTCGGCCCAGGCCAACCCCGACATGGACTATCTTTAGTTGGTGGAATCATGAGTATTTTTTTCTTCTTTCCACATTTCTATTTTTTCTCGATTGTTCTATAATAAGCATGTGTTACCTTTTTTCCCTCTTTATTTTGAAAAAAGATTCAAATAAAAAAGTGCGATGAACTTCTGTATACCCTTCATCTAAATCACCAACTATTCACATTTTGCCCTATTTGCCTTATCACTCTCTCTCACTATGTATACGGACATATTCTTATTTTTTGATCACTCATGTAAGGGTAATTTGCAAACATCATAACTCCTTTAGTTCTAAATACTTCATGCGTCTCCTAAGAACAAGGGCGTTGTCTTACCTAACCACATAACCTAACAGTAACGTGCCTTCCTTTTTGAACCCAAAGAACCTCAGTTTAAGAAAAACAAATCAATATTTTTGGTTTCGATACCTTGCGCTCGGATTAAGTGATCTTTCCTTGCTCACTGGAGCTCACCTGCCCTGCCTAATCCTTGTCCACATGCCCAGCTGTGCCCCATCCTTACTGAGGAAACTTCCAGAAGACCTTTGACTCCTTGGCATGGCTGAACCCCAGTTTCCTGTCCAATCTATACACTTCTTTCCTTCTCTGAAAGCTAACAAGTTGATTGTTCAATTAACACAACACTTAGACTACTATTAGCTTAAAGTTAATATCTTTTTTTTATTACTGTAATGGAAACTTTAAACCGCTGAAGGTTTTAAATTATTTTTTCATAAAACCTTTGTTTTTTAAAGGTGCACCTGAGCTAACATCTGTTGCCAACCTTCTTCTTCTTCTCCCCAAAGCCCCCCATAGCTGTATACTCTAGCTGTGAGTGCCTCTGGCTGTGCTACGTAGGATACCGCCTCAGCACGGCCTGATGAGCGGCGCCATGTCCAGGCAAAACCCTGGGCAACCAAAGCGGAGCGCGCAAACCTCACCCCTCAGCCACGGGGTTGGCCCCATAAAACCTCTTATAATTACGACTTAGGTAAGCAGAGTCCATCTTTTCATAATTTTTCAACTTGATTAATTTATCCATGTAACAAATATTTATTGAGCATCTACTCTACCCCAGGCCTTGCTGGAGTTAAAATAACCAGCACTTTTAGCAATTACTATGTCCCAGGTACTTCACCTGGGATACCTGAATCTATCCTCACAACTATTACCATTCTCATTTCCCAGATGGTTAACTGAGAAGTTGAGTGCCTTGCCCCGAGGTCCCACGGCTGGCCACAATTCAGCCCCGGGCAGTCTGCTTCTGTCCAGAGCCGGTGCTCATGGGCAGCAGGCAATGCTGCTGGGGCCGCCTTAGGGGAGGATCACTTGTGGGGCCAGCAAGGGCACTAGCACTTGTGAGACAGTGGGGGTTCTTGCCTTAGATGGGGGAGGTTGTGGTCAAGAGAGGGACCCAAAAGGCAGTTCCATTTTCTCTGCTTCTGGGTTCCAGCAGATAAAATAGATAAAAGCAAGAAAACTACGCCTCTGTGCGTGAGTAATTATTTCTGTTAAAACTGACAATAGAGTCTTGGCCTTAACTTGGCTTCTAGGATATTCTTGTGTTTGCACTCCTTCTAGCCACTCCTCCTCTGTCTCCTTTGCCTGCTTGCTGATCCTCCTTCGCCCCAGCTTTCAGGTCTCAAGGCCTCCAGGTTCTGTCTCAGGCTTCTTTTGCCCTCCCCTCCATCAAACGTTTAACTCGCCATCTGAGCTGTGCGTCTCATTTGGCCCTCCAGACGCTCTCCCCACCCTTCTGCTTCATGCTCGCTAGGTGCTTGCAGGCCGCCCTGGACGCGCTGCAGGAGGCTCCCTTTCCCAGGGCTTCCATTTGGGCTTTGCAGATGGGAGGCACAAGCAGGAGACCAGACAGAGAAAGTGAGGCCACGGTATCTGTTCCCGAGGGGTCACTGAGCTTTGGCAGTGTTCTTTGCCCACATCCACAGCTAGTATCAGGGCCACCCTCTCCACACAGATCTCTCTCCCTTCTCTCTCCCTCTGGCTTCCAGTAACCCTTCAGGCCTAGGAGAATAATGGCTCCCTGTTTGCTGGCCCCCAGATGCTGCATTCTTTTTTATTGATTTCCTTCAACTTTGCCCACACTTTTATAAACAACACCTTTCTTAAACTCTCCTCAAAGTATCCAGCTGGAGCATGTCATCTGTTTCCTGCAGGGGCCTCTGCCTCTCTCTCAATGACTGTCAAATTCATCTCTCCCATCCAGACCAATCTCTGCTGTTTTCTAGAGCTGCACATTCAACCACCCATTTAACCTCTCTACTTGGATTTCTCACAGGTGCCTCAAACTCAAAGCATATCAAGCTTGTGTGCTATAATAAGAAATATATGCGATCTTTGTCCCCACTTTCTGGCACAGAGCTCCTAAGACCCTTGGAATTTCTAAGTGATAAGAGTGATAAAGATGTCCTAACATTCATAACAAATCTCTTTGAACCACACCTGAGTTTATGCTAATGAGGTGACTTTTGGAAAGCACCTAAGATGGGGGCTGTTTGCCGGGGGAACCAAGTGTGCGATTAGAGGACTGGAACATTCAGTCCCACCGCCCTGACCTCTGGGGAGGGAAGAGGGACCGGACATTGAACGGCCAATGATTTAATCAGTCATGCCTAGGTCACGAAGTCTCCATAAAAACCCAAAATGACGGGGTTCAGAGAGCTTCTGGGTTGGTGAACACCTGGAGATTTGGGGATAGTGGCACGCCTGGAGAGGGCATGAAAGCTCTGTGCCCCTTTCCCATACCTTGCCCTATGCATCTCTTCCATCTGACTGTCCTGAGTTATATCCTTTTATAATTAACTGGTAACCTAGTAAGTAAAATGTTTCTCTGAGTCCTGTGAGCTGCTCTAGCAACTTAATCGAACCCAAGGAAGGAAGGGGTCACTGGAACCTCCAATCTATAGACCTGTCGCCAGTCCATCCGAAGCTCAGGTGACAGCATGGGCTTGTGACTGGCATCTGAAGTGAGGAGGTGGCCAATTCTGTAGGTCTGGACACTTAATCTGTGGAATTTAACACTCTCTCCAGGTAGACAGCGTCAGAATTGAGTTGAACTGAGGGGCATCCAGCTTGTGTCCTGAGAACTGTTTGTTGGATGTGTGGGGAAACACCTCCCACACATACACATTGGAGTTGGGTCCCAGAACCCAAATAGGGTGGATTGGGGATAACCCCTAAAGGGTATAGGGTTTCTTTCGGTGGTGACGAAAATGTTCTAAAAATGAGTTGTAGCGATTATTCAATCTGTTGATATACTAACAACCAATGAATTGCATACTTTAAATAGATGCATTTACAGATTTGTGGTATGTGAATTATATCTCAATAAAGCTCTTACCAAAAAAAAACTTTATATGACCCCAAGAGCCAACTTGATCTGGGCCTCATCTGCCTTACCACCTTCGCCTCGTGCCGTGTGCTCCAGCCCACTTCCTCCAGTGTGCCGCACTCCAGCCTCCTCTGGGCTTTGGTATAGTCCTCTTCACAGAACACTCTTCCCCCACTTCACACAGTCAATTCTCTCCGTTCGCTAAGACTTCCTCAAGGAAACCTCCTTGGCCACCTACCCCCAGCCCAGATCAGGAGTCCTTGCTAAGCCCGTGTATAGCTCCCCCTTTGCTCTCCCTCTCCAGCAAGTGTCAGTTTGCCATTGTTTGAGTCATGTCTGTCTTGCCCCCTAGATTCTAAGCCCCATGAGGGCAGCTCCACGTCTGCTTCCATCACCATTGTACGTGACTTCAGGGCCTAACACAGAATGAGGCCTCAATAAGCCTTTGTCGAATAAGAAATGAAAAATACGCAACTATTCACTGCCAAGCTGGAAAACCAGCTAACGAATTACAGATTCCACTAGCTTAGAGTTCCACAAATGACTCAACAACAAGACATTCTTAGGCACTCCCAACTCAAAATTAGAAGGAGGCTGAAAACCCAGAAGACAGGGCAGGCTTCTATAGACACGTCGGCCTCTTCTCAGAAGAGCTCACTCCCCGGGAGGTAGGGAGCAAACTCTCTCAGCAGCCGATTACTAGGAAGTCATGACTAAGACTTATGGCTGTTTTTCAAGATACAGATTGACTCTCAAAGGTTCTAGGGTAAGAGAGAGAGTGTGAACCAAATCCCGCTTCAACCCCATGGGCTTTCAGTGTGGGACTTTTGCTTTTTGTTGGCGGTCACAGACCTACTGGTGGCGTAAGCAACAATTACCGCATTGCCTCAGCCCCTGTGACTCTCCAGTTCCCTGTCACCTTATGATGACCTTCAACCATCATAAAAGCAGAGAAAACATACACAAAACACCACAGTGGTAACAGAACTCATATTAGATAGTTATACTTAAGCGGTTACGTAAGTACTAGTGCCTTTGATGTCGCTCTTCATCATCATTGCTGTATATGTTTTTCTTACTTTCCCAGATTCCCTTTCCAAGGCTATTTGACACTTTGCTGGGTTCACAGCAATTTTGTTCCTATATCTTCACAGGGTTATAGGAATATTCAGAACCAAGAGAAAAAAGAGTATATCTCTGAGCAGCCAAGGTTCGGACTCTGCATTGTAAGTCACTGGATTCTGGACCAAGATATGGACCTAGTCCCACTTTCCAATCCAAGCTCCCATTTTCTATTTAAACTTACTTCATACATCAATAAGATTCTTTAAATTCATCCCTTGGAACCTGATGACTGTCACCAAAATAGTACATTCTACAGTTTTGCTTAGCCATATCCCCCGGTCTTATCATTCAGATATGCAGTATTGACCGGATCTGTTGCAATTATTAAAAATGTATATATGCCTTATCGTATCTCATCATAATTAAGAGTGAGCTCTGGAGGTTTCACCTCTCCTCTATAGAATATTTGGGTAATTCTTCATCTTGGAAATCTCTGGGGTTGGTCAACTATGAGAGCCCCTCACGCACACATATTTTCTGTTTATTGTGTGTGGCCACCAGTCTTTCCTTTTCTTGGTACGATTTCTACCTTTTTCCAGAACCATTCGTCTCATATTAATTTCTTAAATTCACACTTTCCTGGTTACACAGTAAAAAATGTAAGACCTATTTATTTAATTTTGAAAAATTCATATTTATTGACACTCTTCTGTTAATTAAAATGAAAGTATTCTAGTCTATTTGTCCTTTGAATAAATCATATATCAACTTTTTGGTTTTGATGTCTTTCACATGTTCATCTTATTTCAGTTACTTATAGTTATTTTTTCCTCTTTTTTTATTTTTATTTTTTAAAGATCGGCACCTAAGCAAACATCTGTTGCAAGTCTTTTCTTCTTCTTCTTCTTCTTCTCCCCAAAGCCCCCCAGTACACGGTTGCATATCCCAGCTGTAGGTCCTTCTGGCTCTGCCATGTGGGACGCTGCCTCAGCATGGCTTGATGAGGGGTGCCATATCCATTTTATTTTTTAAGGATTGGCACACTGAGCTGACACTGTTGCCAATCTTCTGTTTTCTTCTTCTTCCTCTCCTTCCCTTTTTCCCTCCCCTTCCCCTTCTTACTCTTCTCCCTGAAGCCCCCCAGTACATGGTTGTATATTCTAGCTGTAGGTCCTTCTAGTCGTGGCATGTTGGACGCCACCTCAGCATGGCTTGATGAGCGGTGCCATGTCTGCACCCAGGATCTGAACCGGCAAAACCCTGGGCCACCAAAGCGGAGCACACGAACTTAAGCACTTGGCCACAGGGCCAGCCCCTATTTTTTCCTTTTTGATGTCAAAACTGTTGCAGTTTGTTCAGCAGCTTCCTTATCCTTCCACCACTACCTGCCCGAAATCTTCGTTTTCTAGGTCCATTCTAAATTTTCTTTGCACCAAGATGCAGAATCATCCTCCAAGATGTTTCCATTTCTTTTAGTGAGAGGGAGTTGGCAGAAGTGCTGCTGTGAATGGGCTGCAGTCAGGGTCAGAACCAAGGAAACGTATTTCTGCTAAAGGTCATGAGTTCACAATAATTTTTCTAATGGAAACTTACATTTTTTCCCCAATATGTCTTTTAATTTACCTTATCTACAATACTGTATTTCTGCTTAAAGTTTTAATCTCTCATCTGCAATGTAATTGTATTTCCTTCTCTTGTATTCCTCATATGTCTTGCCAACTACCATTATGCCATAACTTCGTTGACAATGGTGTCTGTTGGGTTGGTCTTTTTTTTTTTTTTTTGAGGAAGATTAGCCCTGAGCTAACATCTGCCACCAACCCTCCTCTTTTTGCTGAGGAAGACTGGCCCTGAGCTAACATCTGTGCCCATCTTCCTCTACTTTCTATGCGGGACGCCCATCACAGCATGGCTCGATGAGTGGTGCCATGTCCGCACCTGGGATCCGAACCAGCGAAGCAGAAAGTGCAAACTTAACCGTTGCGCCACTGGGCTGGCCCTGGGTGGGTCTTCTTACTCTAGGTCATGAACCTGTCCTTCCATAAACAGCAGGAAACACAACCCCCCAAAACACCCACATACATGCAGATACACACACACACATACACACACACACACACACTGACCAGAGCCAGCATTCTTTTCATGTGCATTTTTCGAGGCAGCCTTCTGACAGCCAGACATCCTTCTAAGATAGTGAATTCTTCTGGAATAAAATCATAACTGAGAGAGTTTCAAGGAACATTTTGTTTTTGTTATTATTTGCTGAGCTGACATTTGGGAAGCTGACATTTATTCTCGCAGGATATTTTAATTTAATTTGGAAAAATTATAGTTCTTGCCTTTTCTGGTTAGAAAAGTATCACACAAAGGAATTATAAAGAAGATCATTTCCCTAAGAAGTGTTGGAAACTCCTGAAAAGTGTAAGGTGAAAATAAAAATCAGTCCAATCTCATTTCCCAGAACTAACTCCTGCTTAGATTTTGAAATAAAAAGTATTGGATGTAACAAAAATAAGTCAACTTGGAACTGAAAGAGCTCCTGAACTTCAGACAAATATTTCATCAGAGACATTAGACATTTCTGTAAAGGTTAAAAAAAATGTGAGCAATATGAAGAGTTTGTTGGACCACTATGCTTTTCTTTTCTTTTCTTTTTTGAGGAAGATTAGACCTGAGCTAACATCTTCCTCTACTTTATATGTGGGATGCCTACCACAGCATGGCTTGCCAAGCAGTGTCATGTCCACACCCAGGATCCAAACCGGCGAACCCCGGGCCACCAAAGCAGAACGTGCGAAGTTAACCACTGAGCCACTGGGCCAGCCCCTATGCTTTTCTTTTTTAACCCCTAAGTTATAGAGTTTTAATGAAAAGTCATCAATGGTGGTATAATTCTGATTTAAAAGTATGCATTTATGAGAAAATGTCTCCTGAGTTAAAACATCCTTACAATCAAAATGGCAGAGTGAAAATTGTGGGATCCCAAAGTCTCAGGCTTTCTCTAATTTTTTTTCTTTTTTGTTTACTATACTTTTTTTTTTAAGCTAATGTTTCTTAATGAGAAATATTTGTTTCCAGGTAGTTAAACTTAGTCAACTGTTCCATAAAAATCAGAAGATCTCTCTGACACAAACCAGATAATCAAAAGCCTATTTTTTTAAATTAAAAAGAAAAATTTAATAGCACAGGCCCAGTGGCATAGTGGTTAAGTTTGTGAGTTCCACTTTGGTGGCCCAGGGTTCACGGGTTCGGATCCCAGGTGCAGATCTACACACCGTTCATCAAGCCATGCTGTGGCAGCATCCCACGTACAAAATAGAGGAAGACTGGCACAAATGTTAGCTCAGCAACAATCTCCCTCAAGCGAAAATAGGAGGATTGGCAACAGATGTTAGCTCAGGGCCAATCTTCCTTACCCGAAAAAAAAAAAAATTTAAGATCAAAGCCTACTTTTAGGTTCATTCTCCAAGAGAAAAGAATAGGAAAAACTGAGCCATAAGCACAGTATCCAGGGCTGCACCAGAAGAGACACATTGCCTGCACAGAGCTCCCCAAGTGCCCCTGCTGTCCTGGCGCCTCCCTCGGGACCCTCCCGACACAGCCACAGCAATGAAGGACCTAGCAACGGGCTCCCAGGGCCCTGCTCCAGGGCGTCAGTTCCAGCCGCTCCCTGATTGGCACCACCCTTCAAGCCCAGGAATGGTCCTTCACTCCTCTCTCTCTCACTCCCACATCCCATGGGTCAGGAAGTCCCAATGGCTTTATCTTCAAGTATATCCAGGCCCACCACTTCTCACCTGGATTCAAGCCATCAGCTTCTCTCACCTGGATTATAGCACTAGCCTCAACAGAGTAGTAGTAGCAATTATTTTTAAATGAAAGTCAGACCCTGGCCCATGTGCTTAAAACACTTCAGGAGGTGGACTGTCACTCAGAGTAAGAGCTGTACTCCTCACAGGGGCCCACAAGGCCCCTTACCTCTCTAAGCCACTATCACTCCAGCCATTCCAGCTCATTGCCTTCCTAGCAGGCCAGGCACACTCCAGACTTAGGGCTTGGCACCAGCTCCTCCCTCTGCCCCCAGACTCTGCCCTCACATCCCTCCGTGCCTGCTGCCCTCAGCTCCATCATCTTGCTCAATTCTCATCTCCTCAGTAAAGCCTTCCATGATGTCCCTATTTAAAATTTCCACCCACCCTACCGCCTTCCTCTCCCCTCCGACCCTCTGCATTCCCAATTCTCCTTCCCTTCCCTTCTACCTTTTTTCTTTTGTGTTTACTTATTGATTTTATTTATTGTTTATCCTGTGCCTGCATCACTAAAATATAAAGTCTACTAGGGCAAGAATTGTTGTTTTGTTCACAGATGTATTCCAAGCACCTAAAATAGTCCCTGGCATATGGTAGGCATCAGTAAACGTTGGTTGAAAGTGATCAGTGTTCTGGCCATAACTGTTGGTAAATAATTTGAATACATCTAAAAATATCCTGTTGGGGCCGGCCCCGTGGCCAAGTGGTTAAGTTCATGCGCTCCACTTCAGCGGCCCAGGGTTTTGCTGGTTCGGATCCGGGGGGCGAACATGGCACCGTTCGTCAGGCCATGCTGAGGTGGCATCCCACGTGTCCCACATGCCACAACTAGAAGGACCCACAACTAAAATATACAACCATGTACCAGAGGGCTTTGGGGAGAAAAAGGAAAACCAAAATCTTTAAAAATATCCTGTAAAACTGTCCTGTAAAAGGCAGTCAAAGGAAAAAGAAACAACAAAGCACATCATGGGGAAACAATTGTGATTAGCAACTGTTGTAAATCCAAAATGATTGTACACGAAATGAGAGCATCTGCCAGTCCCACTGCTCCCTCACCCCCACCCCAAACTACCAGACTAAAGGAGGCTCAGCCTTGGTGGTCTAGAAAATGCTGCTCCTTCTGTTTCATCATTTCTCAAATTCATTTCAACATTATGGCTTGCTTTGAGAAAAAGATATAAAAGGAATCCAAATAGGCAATGAAGAAGTGAAACTCTCGCTGTTTGCAGACGACATGATTTTTTATATAGAAAACCCCAAAGAATCCATCAGAAAACTATCAGAAATAATCGACAACTACAGCAGAGTTGCAGGGTACTAAGTCAACTTACAAAAATCAGTAGCATTTCTACACACCAATAATGAACTAACAGAAAGAGAACTCAAGAATACAATCCCATTTACAATTGCAACAAAAAGACTAACATATCTAGGAATAAATTTAACCAAGAAGGTGAAAGACCTATACAAGGAAAACTATAAGACATTACTGAAAGAAATTGATAACGACATAAAGAATTGGAGAGATATTCCATGCACACAGATTGGAAGAATAAACAGAGTTAAAATGTCCATACTACCTAAAGCAATCTACAGATTCAGTGCAATCCCAATCATAATCCCAATGACATTCTTCATGGAAATAGAACAAAGAATCTTAAAATTCACATGGGGCAACAAAAGACCCCGAATAGCCAAAGCAACCCTGAGAAACAAGAACAAAGCTGGAGGCATCACAATCCCTGACTTCAAACATATTACAAAGCTACAGTAATCAAAACAGCATGGAACTGGTACAAAAACAAGTACACACATCAATGGAACAGAATTAAAAGCCCAGAAATAAAACCACACATCTATGGACAGCTAATTTTCAACAAAGGAGCTGAGAACATACAATGGAGAAAGGTAAGTCTCTTCAATAAATCGAGTTGGGAAAACTGGTTAGCCACATACAAAAGAATGAAAGTAGACCATTATCTTTCTCTATACACAAAAATAGACTCAAAATGGACCAAAGTCTTGAAGGTAAGACCTGAAACCATAAAACTTCTAGAAGAAAATACAGGCAGTGCACTCTTTGACATCAGTCTTAAAAGGATCCTTTCGAATACCACGTCTTCCCAGACAAGCGAGACAAAAGAGAAATAAATAAGTGGGACTTCATCAGACTAAAGGGCTTCTGGATGGCAAAGGAAACCAGGATCAAAACGAAAAGACAACCCACCAACTGGGAGAAAATATTTGCAAATCATATATGCAACAAGGGGTTAATCTCCATTATATATAAAGAACTCACACAACTGAACTACAAAAAATCAAACAACCCAATCAAAAAGTGGGCAGAGGGGGCTGGCCCAGTGGTGTAGTGGTTGGGTTTGCAAACTCCACTTCAGCAGCTGGGGGTTCACCAGTTCAGATCCTGGGCACAGACCTACACACCACTCATCAAGCCATGCTGTGGCCGCGTCCCACGCAGTGGGGCTGGAGGGACTTGCAGCTGGGATGTGCAGCTGAGTGCTGGGGTTTTGGGGAGAGAAAAATGAAAAAAGAGGAGGATTGGCAACAGATGTTGGCTTAGGGTCAATCTTCCTCCCCACCTCCCCCAAAAAAATGTAGGCAGAGGGTATGAACAGACATTTTTCCAAACAAGATATGCAGGTGGCCAACAGGCACATGAAAAGATGCTCAACATCACTAATCATCAGGGAAATGCAAATCAAAACTACACTTAGATATTACTTATGCCTGTTAGAATGGCTATAATCACCAAGAAAAAAATAACAAATGTTGGAGAGGATGTGGAGAAAAGGGAACCCTTATCCACTGCTGGTGGGAATGCAAACTGGTGCAGCCACTATGGAAAACAGTATGGAGAGTTCTCAAAAAATTAAAAATAGAAATACCATATGACCCAACCATCCCATTACTGGGTGTTTAATCCAAAGAATTTGAAATCAACAATACAAAAAGACTTACACACCCTTATGTTCATTGCAGCATTTTTCACAACAGCCAAAACATGGAAGCAACCCAAGTACCCACTGCCCGATGAATGGATAAAGAAGATGTGGTGTATATATACAATGGCATACTAATCAGCCATAAAAAAGACAAAATTGTCCCACATGGATGGACCTGGAGGGTATTATGTCAAGTGAAATAAGCCAGACAGAGAAAGGCAAACACCATACGATTTCACTCATTTGTGGAAGATAAACAAACTTGCGGACAAACAGAACATTTAAGTGGTTACCAGGAGGAAGGAGGTTGGGGGGTGGGCACAAGGGGTGTAGGGGTACATTTATATGGTGACTGACAAATAATAATATACAACTTAAATTTTACAATGTTATAAACTATTATGACCTCAATAAAAAAAAGATAATAAGGGGAAAAAAACTACAATGAGATATCACGTCATGCCCATCAGAATGGCTATAATTAACAACACAGGAAATAACAAGTGCTGGAGAGGATGTGGAGATGAGGAAACTCTCATACACTGCTCGTGGGAGTGCAAACTGGTGTGGCTACTATGGAAAACAGTATGGAGATTCCTCAAAAAATTAAGACTAGAACTACCATACCACCCAGCTATTCCACTGCTGGGTATTTATCCAAAGAACATGAAAACTCAAATGCATAAAGATATATGCACCCCTATGTTCATTGCAGCATTGTTCACAATAGCCAAGACTTGGAAGCAACCTACGTGCCCATCAAGGGATGAACGGATAAAGAAGATGTGGTATATATACACAATGGAATACTAATCAGCCATAAAAAATGATGAAATCTGGCCATTTGTGACAACATGGATGGACCTTGAAGATATTACGCTAAGTGCAATAAATCAGAGGAAGAAAGTAAAATATTATATGATCTCACCCCTAAATAGAAGATAAAAACAACAACAAACAAACACATAGAGACAGAGATTGGACTGGTGGTTACCAGAGGGGAAGGGGGGAGGGAGGAGGGAAAAAGGGGTGATTAGGCACATGTGTGTGATGATGGATTGTAACTAGTCTTCGGGTGGTGAACATAATGTAATCTACACAGAAATCGAAATACAATGATATACACCTGAAATTTATATAATGTTATACACCAATGTTTACCACAATGAAAATAAAAATAAAATAAAATTACAGCTTGCTTTGTTTTCAGACCATGACTTTCTTGAACAGTGGATCTTTTTGGTTTTCTTCGAAGTTTCTAATTGTCTTTCCCTTTTCTCCTTGGAAGATATGACATACACCTTCAGCTCATCAAGGACTTCAGTGTTCGTTGTCATGTGACACAGCTGTTATATCATAGCACCTTCACCTACAGTCCTTGCTTAGCTTTGCTGTTTCTTATAGCCTATGTTGTCCTCTTTCTTGAACTCTTCTTTTGCCAGAGTTCATCCAACAAATCCAATCCAGTCCAATCCAATATTGTTTGTTCTAGAAAGGGAGCACAGGCCGTAACCTGTCTGAGTCCTCGTCTGCCTACCAGCATCCCTATTTTGCTCATCTCTAGAATCATGTCAAGCTTTAAACTCCAGGTGACTGCTGATGCCATCAGAGGCCAGTCTTTGCAGCCACAGCTTTCCTCGTATGTTGTGCAAGCTCCCTCTGCATCCTCGTATCCATCTTCTCACAGTGGCCACGGAACCACGTAGAAACAGTTGAAGCCAGCTCTCCAAGATAGATATACTCTATGCTTTAAGAAATGGTGAACAAATTCAACGTGTATCCACCAGGTTAAATTAGGAACTCGTCAGCACATCTTGCCATGAAAGCCTATTGTGAGGATTTTATAAAAATAAATCACCCATTGATTTATGGGGCACATCTAGATTCTTATAAAGTAAATTTAATTAGAAAGCAAAGGATAACTAAATGAGCCAGAAATATGGAACGTCATTGTTCCACTCTATCAACAATCAAAAGTTGAAAGAGCTGTAGAGTCAAGAAGCTGAAAAAAATGAGTTAAACATGCATAATTTCAGGAAGAAGGAGAAAATTTGAGAGACAGCCTGGAGATAACATTCAAGCCCCAGTTTTAAAAAAGATGAAGAAAATACAAAAATGTTGTCTGTTGTCTCGTAGCCATTGATAGAATTAGTACAAAGGAATTCAGAGAAAGCCTTGGAAATGGGAACAACAAATACTGTTTTCTGAATTGTTAGGACCCAGCAGAATCTCCGGCCTTGGTGGAGTTAAATGCATAAAATATGAAGCATCAATTTAATCAGAGAAGGGTTAAAACTCTCAAAAACACAAAAGACAAATCATTTCCAGAAGGCCACATCGCGTCTCTTGATCCCCTGCTTGCATTTTGGGAAACGTCTGATTACTCCACATCCCACAGACAAGGGAACAGGATGATTAGAAGCCTTCCTTCAGGCTGGCTGAATGAGCAGGGGCTCTTTTAGCCTTCTTTTTTCTGGCAGAGGCCTCAGGAACCACAGGCTTGCAGCACCCCCTGCTGTCAAACTGCAAAAGACGGCGCCTGGATGCTGGGACTGAGGCTGCCACGGGATTCTGGTTTGGAGCAAGAAGCAAATTACAAGAGCAGAAGAAATTCAAAATTAGTTTTCATGTAAAACGTCAGGATGAGTTACTTTGGCTGGTAACAGACACCAAAGACAAAGCAAAGAAAAACGGGGCAGCTGAACTTTTCCAGAGAGGCAGTTTTTCAGCTGAGTGGAAATCACCAATTCACTCACACCAAGGTTCCAAAATAGGAAAAATACCCTTTTTCTAGCACCATTTGTGAAACACATGTAATACTGTCTCCATAGAGAGCGAGCCCAGAGTAACAGAAAATGCGGAGAAACGCAGGCTTAGAATTAAATGTAGGGAATCAGGAGCTTTTCTTCTGGACCCCAAAAGGATAACCCCCCAGCTCTTCAGTTCCAGCATTATAATGCATGTACCTGCTCTAACAGAGGCAAAATTAAAGGCCACATGGCAACATTATAATGGAAGTTTTTCACTTCTATTTATAGCTTGCTTATTGGATCCTTTTTCCTTGCCAAAAACACCAGACAGCCTGAAGATCCTTAAATGCCCCTGTCCTGAAATCACTTATTTAACCATGAGAGAGATGCTAGCTTATGAAAGAAAAGATATTGGTCACATACATAATTTGCGTGATCTTTTAAAGTATATAGTAGACACACCAAGAGGCCACACAGCACAGTGATTAGACAGATGGACTCGGGAGCCAGGCTGCTGGTTCAAAGATATACCCTGCCATTTACTAGCTGAGTGACCTCAGGCAAGCTCTTTACCTCTCTGTGCCTCAGTATCCTCATCCGTAAAATGGGGATGACAACAAGATCTATCTCATGGGGTTGTTATGAGAATTAAACAAGTTGATAATTATAAGGTGATTTGAACAATGCCTGGAAGAAGTATATAAAAGTATTGGTTTATTATCAACCAATAATTTAACAATACCACACAATAATAAAATAAAAATTGTGCAGTGGCACTGAAGTTGGCTTTTCACTACTTGGAATTGCAATTGGCAGAGGTTTCTAGCAAGCACACCTTCCCCGTGTTCATGAGGTCTTTTTCAGACAATTGTGTCTTTGTCACTCTCTTTTTGCTGAGGTGTAACACAGGGTTTGCCTTCTGATAACGGGGAGGCAGGTGGGCCTCTGGGAATCAGAAGAAATGGACTAGCAGGGGCAGGAGAGGCTCATTTGGATGAAGAGCAACAGGAGTTCCATGTCTGTCTGTTTGCCTCCCTGTAGCAGTCACATAAAAGGTGCCCAAAGCATGGATGACTCATAGATAAATCCAGCAGCCTCTTCAAGGCCATGGTCACCTTCTGGGCCTGAGGACAATTCACAGCTCCAGAATTTCTATAACGAAGGGTCTCAGTGATTACCATCTGGTTGGAAGGGAAACAAACTAGTTTTTTGTTTTGGGGGGTTTTTTGGGTGAGGAAGATTGGCCCTCAGCTAACATCTGCACCAATCTTCCTCTGTTTCGTATGTGGGACACCACCACAGCATGGCTTGATGAACTGTGTGTGGGTCCACGCCTGGGATCCAGGCCCATGAACCCCTGGCCATTGAAGCAGAGCACACGAACATAACCACTATGCCACTCTGCAGTCCCAACAAACTAGTTTTGCTTACCTAGTAAGCACACTGCTTTATTTGAGATGGCCTGGATGCTGGAGGTCATGAGGGGACTAAATTCTCCCCAAGCCTCCTTTGTCGCTACCACAACCCTCCCCTGCTCTCCTCCCCCCTTATTTTCTTTCATTTCACCCTGTTCTTTTCCTCTTTGACTTAACAAAATGTATAATTTTACATTTATTTGCTTGTCCCTTTCCTGTCTTTCTTCTGCATGGCCGTAAATGCCGTCAGAACACTGACCACAGCCGCATCATTCACCAGTGTGGCCTCGTTCTTAGAACAGTGTCCAGAACACACCACACTCTCAATAAACATCTATTAAATAAATGAACAAATGAATTCTGTGATTTTTTATGCACAAGTCAACAACAATAAAAGCAGATGATATGAAAGGAAGAGGGACTTTCATTTCCACAGAAGAAAACGTTGCCTCTTCCCTTATTTCTGAAACACTTGGCTTTGAGGTTGGTGTTTGAAGACAATATTTACCAGCAAGCCTTGGCTGCAGGTCGCTCCTGCAGGGAGTTATGAAAGGGCTCAGCAAAAGCAAGAGAAGGCTGCCCTGTGAGCACCTCTTCCGCTCTGGACACAGGCCCAGGTCAGTTCACTAAGACTCCCTCTTGTTCCTTAAAGTTGAGAGCCTGGCACTCTGCCAGCAGTAGTCTGCACAGAAGGTGCAGACATTTCTAGAGAAAGAAGGAAACTTCTCCGTCATTTTTCCCAGATAGCCCTGGCTGCCCTCCATCAAGGGCGCTTTAGTCACTGTTTGGACCAAATTCAGCAAAGAAATGGGAGACACAGAAGCTTTCTGCAAGAGTTTTTCATTAGAGTGTGTTGAGCTGTCTGTTTTCCCAGCAAGGCCCTGGAGTTTATTTAAGTTCTTTTTAAGGAAAAGACCTGGCATTCTAGCATAGCTTGGCCGACTCACTGGTTTCCACTCAGGACTGAAGGGTGGGATGGGGCTACAGGACATTGGGGCACAGTGCCTTCCTGACTTCAGTGTGTCCCCTGCTCTGTGTCTGTCCTTCATCTTTCATACTAACATGTGACCCACATCCTATCTGTGCACATCCGGTCACACAGGACACCCTCACCTTGGTGCAAGCCACAACGTCTACATCTTCAGTGACTAATGGATACTTAAGTCATAAAACTTTCTTAGAAGACAAGGTGCCCCTTCTCACTATTTCTACGCTGTAAGAGTGGGTTATAATAACGTTCCAGAATACACAATCTATGTATGTATGTATATGTACATAAAACTCTATCACTTTTTGTGCTACTTGATAAAATATTTATTATTCTGTTTGTGCTCATTTGACGCTACTCTGACAGACGATTAAACTCATTCTGCTTTGTTTTCCGGTAAACCTCAGGAAGGACAGTCCACCCATGCCCTGAACACAAACTGTTCCTCTCCCCTCTCCCCAGGCTACTGGATTAGGGCCCTTTGACAGGCGTGAATGACATTACCAGTCCAAAAATGCTCCCTCATTTTCCCTTTGTTTACACAACTAATTAATGTTTTTCACATAATTTGCTCAAGTGTTTATATATTTTCCTAATTGAGTTATTTCGGAAAGTTCCATCTTTCTTAGGACACCGTGTTCACATCCTCATTTTCAGGTCAAGAAACAGAAGCTCAGGGGGAGTCTCTGCAGGGAGACCAGACCCCTTGGTTTGCCTGGGACAGTCCGGGTTTGTGACTGGGGTGCTGGCATCATGTGTGGAGCACTCGTTTCACTCTCAGAAGCGCCCACATTTGGATCATAAATGATACGGTGACTCTAGGCCTACATGACCAGAATCCAGCTGAGTGGTGGCAAGCAAGGGTGGCCTCCAACCCATTGCTCTGACACCCTGATGAAACAGAAACACAAAGGGACAGAGGGAGATCTCACACACAGAGAAAATGAATTCACGTGGGTCTCTGTTCAAGGGGATCTGCCTGAGTCCTCCTGTAAGTGAGGAACCTTCTATGAAGCAAAGACGACTTGCCCGCCTCCCACCGGTGAACCCATTTTGTCCTGCATGATTTCTATACTATGGTTTTGTCTTAAAACATGACACCTATTTGAGAAAAGCAGGATGCAGAGGAGTGTACAGTATGTGCCATTTATGTTTCAAAAGAGGCAAGATTGATACACATCTATGAAAAAATACTACCAGAGGATGCACGAGAAGTTGATAACAGTGGTTGTCTCCGTCAAGGGGAACTGGGTGGCTCAGGGGCAGGGTTGGGGGAAGACTTTTTTTTTTGAGGAAGATTTGCCCTGAGCTAACTGCTGCCAATCCTCCTCTTTTTGCTGAGGAAGACTGGCCCTGAGCTAACATCCATGCCCATCTTCCTCCATTTTATATGTGGGATGCCTACCACAGCATGGCGTACAAAGCGGTGCCATGTCCGCACGTGGGATCCGAACCAGCGAACCCCGGGCAGCCAAAGCAGAATGTGCGCACTTAAGCGCTGAGCCACCAGGCCGGCCCCAAGGGGAAGACTTTTACAAAACACATTTTAAAAATCTCCTGATGATGCTTAGGCCTAGTGATGCAGCATCAATGCCTAAATTTTGCCTCAGAAACTCAAATTCCCCTTCCTTCTGGCCACCTCCTTGCAGCCCAGCTCTCCCACCAATCCATCTCCTGGACCCAGCTGAGGCCCTCCGACTCCAGGGTCCTGTCCTTCACATGTAGGCTGCCTTCTGGCTTTCAATCTTACCAGACAAGCGGTTTCAGCTTCTTTCACTTTCAGAGAAGACTCATTAGACCTTGTCATTCTCTCCTTAAGGTCTCTTGAAACATGAGGAAAAAATGATTCCCCACCAAAGCTGGATCGTCCCAGAGGCCTATTCTATGAAACTTCACTTCTCTTTCAGCAAACCACGTTTACGTCCAGAAGCTCATTTCATGATGCTCCTCTCAGGGTTGGAGGAAGAAACGGAAGCAGCTGCCCAAAGGCGCAGCCAGTTTATCTCCCCTAGGTGGCAGTTTTCTCCTTCTTTTTCTTGTGTCATTTCATCCTGACTGTCTATGCCTTGACTATTTGTTCTGGCTAAAGTTAATTGTGGCTGGATCTGAGTGTTAGGTTGATTTCAGCTTAAGATCTTAATTACAAAGGTGAGTAATTTTTGCCAACACCAACAGAGAGCTCATTCACCAGTTGAGGGGCTAAAATATTTACCACCGAAAGTGGCAGCGTCAGATTTTGGCCCATCATTGACTCAGCTGTCTTAACTGCTCACGTGTAAGGGGAGTTTGTGCACTATTTGGAGGACGGGTACAAGATCGCCCGGGTTATGAAACCTTGAGTTTTGAGGCAGTGGGCTGCCGCAGGAAGAGGTTGCACAAAAGTTCAGGGACGAGACTCCTACTGGGGCTCTACCATTGAGTGGCATACCTTTGGACAATTCACTTAAGTTTATCTCCTTTAATGGTTAAAATGGTAAATGTTATGTTATGTTTATTTCACCACAATAAAGAAAAAAGAGTTTATCTCCTCATTTGCCAGATCAGATTGTCAATCTGTAAGTTTCCTTCCAGGCCTGGAATTCTGTTTTGACTCTGCGACCTTAGTTAGGACAGTCCTAGAAAGACCTGGAATCTAGTTGGAAAATTGGGAATTAGTACTGGACAGCTCCTAAAATTGGGATTGTGTTTAGAAAAGAGGTAATTTGTGAATAAAATGTTTCCTCTTGCAAAGACTGAAAGGGATATCACTAATTTCCTGGTTTCACAGACTACATTTTTATTCATTTGTACCCCAAACTTCCTACCAGTATGATATCACAGCACGTGGAATCCCTGAACTTCACCAGAAGACCCAGGATTCAACTGTAAGTTTGAATGTGAAGGGTCAGCACAACTCCAAACATCATGACTGACATGCTCTGTGGGGGAAAATGCAAGGGCTGTTTGGGGGGATTTGCCTACATTTTGAAATGGAATGGCGCATTAAAAATTACTTGTTTTGGCGCTGGCCCAGTGGCACAGCGGCAAAGTTCACACATTCTGCTACAGCAGCCCGGGGTTTGCTGGTTCGGATCCCAGGTGCAGACTTAGGCACCGTTTGGCAAGCCATGCTGTGGCGGGCATCCCACATATGAAGTAGAGGAAGATGGGCACAGATGTTAGCTCAGGGCCAGTCTTCCTCAAAAAGGAAAATTACTTGTTAAATTTGAAACTAACCTTTTTAAGTAACTACCTCAGGAGCTTATTGCACTATGGTACTAATTATGCACCACTGGCACCTAACCTGCCAGAACTTCCTTATCTATAAAATAAGGTGGTTGCACTAAACCAATGGGTTTCAAATGGTGCCCTGTGGCTCCACGGGGGGCCTGAGGGCCTTCCTAAGGGCTCGCAAAACTCCAAGCCTCCACTCCCTGTTCCAAGCAGATCAGCGCAGCTTTCACCCATTTCTACATTGGGCTTCTGTATGAAGACCTCATGAAGAAAGGCTGCCTTCATTTAAACTGAAAAGCTTGGAAGCCACTGCACGAGGTCACCACTCAACTCCTTCCACTAAAACTCTTTGAAGCCATGCTCCCTGCCTGCCTCAGTTTCTCTAGCATGAACAGCAGCAGACTTCCTCAGGTGGGAATTTTACCTGAATAAAGTCCTTGTGTGAACAAGGAGATGAATCCCTAAGCTGAAGCTATTTGCCAGTAGCCGCTGGGCTCAAAAGAAGCCTCCCTTGGGCTCAATCATAGCTCCAAATAACTCAGGAAAGCACACGGGACGCCCGCACCCACAGCCGCAGCAGCACCATGCAGGGACGGGGCTCACCTGGGGGTGGAGGGAGGGCAGCCACTCTGCATTTGCAATCCAGTCCCAATCTGCAGGTAAACAGGAACAGAACATGAGGTAATCAAAACTTACATGTTCAGAGCGAGCCTAGGGGTTAAAGTTTGGCGCTCACCACCTGGGTGTCCCGGGTTCACTTTCCAGGTGGCGGAACCACACCACTCGTAGCCATGCTGCAGCGGCGGCTCACAAAGAACTAGAACGACTCACAGCTAGGATATACAAATATGCACTGGGGCTTTGGGGAGAAAGAAAAGACAACAGACGCTAGCTCAGGGTGACTCTTTCCCTGTCAAGAATAAAAAAAGTTTAAGTGTTCTTAGTTATCTCGGGGAATCCACAAAGTGGTTTCCTTGAGCACTTACAGTTGAATACATTACTTCACAACACCCCAGAGAACTGGGCACTGCCATTACCACCATTTCACTGGTGAGAAAACTGAAGGTTGAGAGGGCAAGGTAACTTTCCCCAGGTGAGTAAACGACAGAACCAGAAGTTTTTTAGTTGTATTCTTAAATTGTGAAGTATAACCTCATGGAATAAAACGTAAATGTAGACTATAATGAATAATCATAACGCAAACACCTACGTAAGCGCTACCCAAGTCAAAAAACAGAACACTGCTGGCACCCCAGAAACCACCCTCCCCTCCATCTTGGGTCCCTTCTCCATCCTGCCCCCCAGAAGTAAACACTGTCCTGACTTTTAAAAGTAATAACTTCCTTGCTTTTCTTTGGTTTTATCACCTATAGACGCACAAAGTCAGGATTTTTACTCAGGTCTGTGAAACTCCAAAGTCTATGCTCTTAACCTCGAGATAACACTTCCTCTTGTTCTATCAGTTACTGCAAGATGAGTTTAAATCTTTCATCAATTGTGGATTTGTCTGTTTCCCCTTTTAGATCTGCCAACGTCTGCTTTACGTACTTTGAGGCTGTTATTAGATACTCAAACTTAGAACTACTTTATCTTCCTTTTATCATGACGTCCTCTTGATCTCTAATAATGATTCTTAAGGTCTCATTCATCTAATATTAATAATGCTACACCAGCTTTCTCTGGATCGTCTTCCAAGGTATCTTTTTCCATCCTTTTTTTTGAGGAAGATTAGCCCAGATCTAACATCTGCCGTCAATCCCCCTCTTTTTGCTGAGAAAGATTGGCCCTGAACTAACAAACGTGCTCATCGTCCTCTATTTTTTAATATGTGGGACACCTGCCACAGCATGGCTTGATAAGCAGTGCGTAGGTCGGCACCCAGGATCCAAACCAGTGAACCCTGGGCCACCGAAGCAGAACATGCAAACTTAACTGCTACACCACTGGGCCGGCCCCTTTGCATCCTTTTTCTGCCTCAATAACAGACCTGGAGCATCTTTCTATTGTATATTTTTGTGGCTTCTTGACCTATTTGCAAAGTCACTGATACTTTTTAGTTCTGAAACACAGGACTAGGAAAAGAAGAAAAAAAAAGAAAACAGAGATGATGAATCTAAGCCCTACGTCAAGCCTCCAGACTGGTGTGCACTCGCCTAAGGCAGCAGGTATTTCTGCGTGAAGAAAAGTTTCAGCTGGGTTTCAATAAATTAGCACAACCCATCAACATAATGCTCATGCACGTCAGCTATGCCTAGCGGACCCAATTAGAAAGTTGTTTATTCACAAATATTCATTGCATAAGCACACTGGACTATACTGTATAAATTAGTCATATAAATATACATGGTACTACAATCATTTCAAGTCAAACTATTTTATTGTCCAAGAGATTCTGTGGTCACAGGAGGCCCATTCTCAACGGCAGGCGGCAGGGAGGCGCCCGAGTCCTCACTCCTCAGCACTCTGCGTGCTGACATAGTCCTGGAGAAGCGCCTGCACCTCTAACCGCCGGCTCATCTTGGTGGCCTTGCCCTGAAAGCGGCCTTTCTTCCCTGCTCCTTTGCCTTCCAGGATCTCAGCCACCCTGGGGAGCAGAGAAAGAGTCAGGGAGAAGGTCTTTGTGAGAGAAACCACAGAAAATCCAAGGGCAGCCTTGAGTCCTTCCCCAAGGGCTGAGGGGCGGTAGAGGAAGAGTAGATGGCTTCTAGAAATCCTTCCTAAAAATATCTGCATGTGTGCACAAAGTTATATATACTATGCTTATTGTAAAAGTAAATAACTGGAAACAACAGAAGTGTCTAGAAATGGGTTTGGAACCCTCCAGGGAGCAGGGTCAGTGCACACTAGGAGTAGGGGGCTGTGGACATAACCCCTTTGGGGAGCAGCAGTGAAGGAAGCTGGGGGTGACTGAGAAGGTGGGACTCTGCAACCTGGACGAGCCCGTCCTGTCTGAAGAGCGTGGCCACTGCTCAGTTCCTTGAAGCTACTACCATGTGGGAATGTGTCAAAATTAGATGCTAATTTTGAAAATTTAACAGAGTACACAGCCCAAACCACTCAACAGCCCACATCTGGCTGCCTCTGCTTTAAACGTTATGTTTTCCTTCAATGTCTCACAATGAATACAGATGCATCAGAGCCAATCAGGACTTTGAAAACCCTAAAAGCCAGAAAGAATACAGGGCAATACACCTCCATATCTAATTTAAAATAATGAAATATAAACAATACAAGGAAAAAGTAGTTCAACAAAGTTCTGACTTTTCCATAACAACTACATCAATGCCTTTTTTGATTTAGTCCCCAAATCCTAATTTTTCTTCCCCAGAGAGTTTGTCTGTGCCTCTGCTTTGCTGGTGCCTTCAGCATATGCTTCACCTGCCTACTGATAATCCAGCACCTGTATTCATGTATGTCCTAAGAATCTCAATTTCTAAAAGAAAAAGCAGAAAGCACATGAGATCTGGAGCCAAAAGACCTGGGTTTGAGTCTCGGTTCTGCCACTTTAACTGTGAGCTCTCAGGCACGTGACGTGCCATCTCTCATCTGTAAAACTGGGAATGATGATGGTGACAATTGTTTCTGCTCAGCCCATCTCACGTGCCTGTTACGTGAATCCAAATGAGATGGCAGATGTGGTGGCCCTTCTCATTGGTAAAGGGCTATATTGGTAGGTTAGGCTTAGAGACTCTCCTACCCATGCAAAGCAGTCCACAGAAGATTACCTGGGCCCCAGGGTCTCCACAGCCTCAGCCGGCCCTGCCAGTAGGAAGAGTCCAGCACCTTTCTCATCGCCCACAGTTAAGAACAGGAAGGTCTCCTAGGAGGCAAGACAAGCAGATGAGCCCCAATACTTAAGGATGTGGGTCAGGCCTCCAACTCTGCACTCTCATCAGTCTCAAGAACAGATTTTCTTTTTTATCATATTGCAATATATAAATAGAGCAAATCAACATATCGTACACCTTATACTTACACAATGTCATAAGTCAATTATATCTCAACTCAAAAAAAAGAACAGATTTTTCCCCCTAAACCACAAGCGAGGTTTCTGATGAGCAATATTGTAGCCCCTCCACTCTGGCCCATGAGGGCCAAGAAACCCTTTTGAGAGTGACTATAGGAAACTTAGGTTGAACAGTAAGGAGGCGGCAGAAGGCTGCTGACCATGACCAACCATAAAATGCCTTCAGGGATCTAACTCCTGCCAACTTTTGCAGCCTGGCCACCACCCTCCCCCGACGCACCCTGTGCCTGCCATTGACGAAACCTGGTTCCCTCCGCCTGGCCACGTTTGCTCCCTTGTCTGTCAATGACCACTAAGCAGTCTTCAAGGCCCCTCCCCTGAAGCCTCCCCACCCTTTCAGCTAATGTGCTCCTGCGCCTCTAGCATTTATCACCCTAAATTGAACATGTCTCTGCACTTGTTTGTCTCCCAGACTAGAGTGAGCTCCTCGAGAATCAGTACTCTCTACACAGAAGAAGTGAAGAAAAACGGACACACTCCTTGGCCCAGTGCAGGTATGCCGAAAAGTGTTTTTGGAGTAAATGTGAAAGACAGACCTGGAAATCACTAAGCTCTGGACTATCAGGACAGGAAGGGGCAGATGAAGCCAGAGGCAAAGGAAAATGGAAGGGATGGCCTTCAAAGGGCCTAGCCTACCCCTGCATTTCTAAAATCAGGCCCTCAGCACACATAAATGTGAGTGGTTTGGAGAAGTTCCAGCTCTTGATGAAACTAGCTCAGAAGCTGGTAAATGTCACAGCCCCAGAAGGAGCAGTACCATAGACCCCGCCTGGCACCTAAAACAGAGCTTGGCTGGCACCCTACTCTTCATGTATTCATGTGGAGGGACTTCAGCTAATCTAATGCCCCCTACTTAGGTCTCTACCCAGGGTGGACAAAGAATCTCACGCTCCTCTTACCTCTGACCCAATCTCATTGGCAATGATATTCATGAACTCAGAATCACCCTCCTTCCTAAAACAAAGGACACAGACGTGAGATCCAGGTTGGAGTGTGAGCTGGGAAACAAGAAGCCCAGCTCCTCCTGAGGCTGGCTTCACTGCTGCCTGCTTGTGCAAAGTGCCAGACCCCCTTAGAAAGAAAGAGAAAAACTGCTAGCTGAGGGCCAGCAGGACGGCCTTCTCAGCCTTAGTAGTTTAAAACAAGATTTGTATTTGTTTCTGTCTCCCTTAAATAGGATTCACCCAGATAAGTGGAGATCTATTAGATGGTGAAGAAGGTAAGGAAAGGTGCTAATGAAAGTTACAGTGTTGTAGTGAAGATGTTTAGATCAAACCTAGGAAACCTGGTAGGTAAAACATTTCTCAGGGTCTGTTTAGCATTGAGAGTACCAATGAGCGACCGGCCTCCCACCACGCACTGCACACAGGGGAGAGGCTGAGCCCTAAGCCCAAGGCCCTCTGCTTTGTCTCTCACCTGTGTAATGCAACCACACCTCCCCAGTCTGGGCTGTTCCTGAGGCTGTGAGCAACATGCACAGCCAGGTCTCTGAGCAGATTCAGGTTGCTCTGAAATGGATGACATAACAGGTAGAAAGGATAACAAGCAGGAGCACTACCTTCCCTCTGCTTCATTCTCCCTCACTCCTCCTCTGACAAACCACACATCTGGTTAGGCAGAGGGGCTGAGTCTGGGGAGCCCATTCCAGGCAGAGCCCAGGCCCACTCCACCCTCCATGGAATCAATCACCTTCTGCAGGAGCTTGGTGGAGTTCTGTAGCTTTTTCACTGCTTCCACATGATCCTCTGCTCCACACCTGCAAGAGAGGTTTGTGGAGACCTGCCCAGTTTCCCAACTGCCTTTGGCGTTAGACATAAATCAATGATGCCCTTCTCAAGAGTTTGTCTTCCTCCAGATGCGGACCTGGGGACAAGGAGGCCTCGCAGGCAAATGAGGGGAGAGGATAAAAAGGAATAAACCATTTTGTGTGCATCCGATTTACAAAGCAAAGTGCTTTATCATTTATGATTGCATCTTACCCCCCTGAGATGATTCTGTCTACATTAGGGGTAGGAGAGCTAAGCTCCGGGGCGCCCTGGCTCTGAGAAACAGGAGCCACAGAAGGGGGCATACTTAAGCAGAGAGGTCAGTGCTTTTTCAGTCCCATGACTTCTCTCCATCCACTTAAGCACTCGGTTCCCAGCCAGAAATATCAGGTTGGTTTTGTTCTTTTTCCCCTTCTCAGTGCCCAGAATTTTAATGACCTAGATGAGGCAAGCGGGTAACACACATGCATAAACCACAGTGGGTGCTGGGCCTGAGGGTAGGAGACACCTAGACCTCCCCCAGCTCTGAAGCAATAAAGGAGTGATTCGCTTAGGACTCAAGTGTCCTCCTCTATCACTCCCAGCCTGTCGTGATCCCGCACTCCCCCGACACTCCCTCTCCCACCATTCAACAGCCCTTCTCACCTACCTGAAGGTCACTGAGATTGCTCACGTGGGTCCCACAGCACATGTTGGAATCAACACCCTTGATGGTAACAACTCGAATGGGCCCAGCATGATCGTCCGGCAGACCCCGGCCCCTCACCTGGAACACAGGGGAGGGAGAAGGGCTGTCTGAATTTTGATGAGGCGCCCTCAGAGGGCCATTCTACAGAGGCCACCCTGCTGGCTCTCCCTCACCTGCTCCACCTCAGGATCATCCAGGCTCAGTTCTCGCACATTCACGGGCAGCCGATCTCTGATTTTTTCATTGACACTTTGCTCGATGGCAGCTACTTGCTCTGTAGTTACAGAGGGGCTATCCAGCTCAATCACACTCCGGAGTCGCCCTAACTCCCTGCCAGAAGAAGTAGGTGGTCACAGGATGCTGATGATGACAATAACAACAATATAGGAAAGTTTACAGTTTACAAAGAATGTTTGTGTAAATGCCGTTAGTTAATCCTCCCCAAAATCTTGTAAACTAGGGATTGCTAGTCCCATTTCACAGGTGAGGGGCATGAAAGAATGTGATCAAGGTCATGCAGCCAGGATTCACCCCTAGGTGTTTGGGCTCCAAATTCCATGTTCTTTCCTAATCAAAGGCAGATGTCTTCTCTCATCCTTGCGTTCCCCCTAACAAACACAAGGTCACCCACCACCCCATCTTCAAGGGGAACAGGACAACACAGCAGATTTTGAATACTACTCTTTCTTTTATCCTCCTCCTCCCTGACCCATGCCTGGGAGAGGAGATGGTAGTCAGAGACCCATGCCCTGTGGTTAGTCTTATGCCTCCTGCTCACCATGATGTTGTCTTTAGCCCAAACAGATGGTCGGCAACTGCTGTAATAAGATGCTGCCCTGAGCAGAGAGAGCAAGAGACAGAGTGAGAAGCCTACAGTC
Organism: Equus caballus; assembly: GCF_041296265.1. Lineage (NCBI taxonomy): Eukaryota > Metazoa > Chordata > Mammalia > Perissodactyla > Equidae > Equus > Equus caballus. The sequence goes on along the minus strand of NC_091694.1, from coordinate 20,194,497 downwards.
ACACGCTCCCTCAGTGATATCATCACAGAAATTCTCCTTGTTGAAGACCTGCCAGGCACTGGGTAATACTCTTGAGACATACTTCATTGAAAAACCTCACAAGAATTCTGCAAGAGGCTTTGTGATGCCATTTCACAAATGATCTACTACAGAGGTCCAGGGGAATGACAAGGAGAGCTGGGACGGGGATGACTGCGTTGACAGTGGAAGGAAGTGGAGAGATATTCAGAAGATAAACCGACAGGACTCAGTGATCCACTGACTTCCAGGATTTCAGCAACTGGGTGGTTGCTAACGGAAGATCAGGTGTAGGGGAGGCGGTGGCTTCTTAACTCTGTTTTGGATATTTTGAGTTTAAACAGCCTATGAGACATCCAGATAAAGATATCAAGTGGGAAGTGCGTAATACTCAATCCAGCAGTCATTCTAATAAATTTCCTTTAATTGTTCATATTGCTTCTATAACACTTATCATATCCTGCGTGAATCAGAGCTGATTCTGAATACGTCCATCTCTTCCAAAGGGTTCACTCCTAGAGAACCCAAACCACATCTCAACCATCATGGCATCCCCATACTTGGCAAGTGCCCCTTCTGTATGTCCCCCATCCCACCCTACCTACCTGAATGCTGCTGCATGTGGTCAAACCTCCGCTCCCAGTCCACCCGGACCTGGACCTCACTCCCAGGGGTCAGGGGTGTCTGTGTGAAATGATCAGCCTGAGCCCCCCGGCGGGTCACTCTCAGCACAGGGACACCATCAATTGTACCATGGTCATCAGGCTGAGGGAAAGAAGTAAAGGAAATCAGTAGTGGGAGGCAGGGCTCACCCTAGCTCCTGGATACAAAGACCCCTAGGCAAAGTATGTGAGAAACAGACTTAGAATTTAAGATTCCCTAAAGGACAAGAGGCAATGCCAAGTGAGATGGGTCCACTTTGTTCCATGAAGGGACTGTCTCTGTCCTCTCCACTGTGAACATCTGTATGTTTCGTTCTTCAGAACAGAATTAAAACACAGATTGTAACTACAGCAAGGACGATTTCAGTAAAACTCAAAGAACCTTAATCCTCTCTCACTGCCTTACTTTACATTCTTATCTTTCAGTAGTCTCTAAAATGACTGAATTTTCCTCCCTCCCTCCACTCCATCCTCTGCACTACTACTAGAATTGGATTCCAAAATACTCATTCATTTAAAAAAGTATCAAGTGCCAACTGCTTACAAGACAGTGTGTCAGCCTAAGAATACAATGTAGACAAGACAGGGTCCCTCAAGGAACTAAGAGCCTGGAGAAGAATACAGACAGGTAAACAGATAACTGCAACATGATCTACAACAGGCTATAATGTGCAAAAGTGCACTGTTCTAGAGGAGCTCAAAGGAAAGAGACCCAACAGTCTTGGGGAATCAGGGAAGACTTCTTGAAAGAAGTGATGTCTAAAATGCGAACTTCTATGGACACCTCAGGGCACAGATTTTCCTTCAGCAGATCAGGAAACCTCTATGTTGGGAAAATCACTGAAATAATGACAAGTGGTATGAAATAGGGACTTTCTCACTATCAAGTTTATTGAACGTGTTTTCTCATGTCATTTCTTTGCCTAAGTACTTCCATGGCTCATCACAGCTTTCTGAATGAAGTCCACACACCTTAACACATCCTTCAAGGACCTCTGAACTGACCCATACTTACCTTTTCAAGGTCATCTCCAGCCTGTCATCAACATGCACCACAGGCTCCAACTATATGGGACTATTTGCAGTTACCCAGACACATCAGATTGCCTCAGGCTTCCCTGCCTTTGTTTGTGCTATTATCTCTGCTGGAAAGGGCTCTCCTATAATGCCCACCTTTGGGGTTGTTATCCTCCCCTTCCATGTTCACACCCTACTCTGTCATAGCACTGATAAGTCTGCCCTCTGTTGTGCTATTGTAACCCATCTAACACACTTGAACTCTCTCAGAGGAATCTTTTTCAGTCCCTGCCAAACATCCTAATTCCTACCTCAGGGCCGTTGCACTCGCCATTCTCTCTGTCGGGAATACCTCCCCCTTCCCTGCCAGTACCACCAGATAACTGCAATGGCTCCCCCCCCACTTCACTTACATCTCTACTGAAACAACTTGCCCCCTACTAGGAGAGCATCTCATCACTCTCTTTCCCTCAAGCTTTATTTTTCTTTACAATACTTATACCTAGCATACTATTTCTTTATCTCTTCAGGGTTTTGTCTGTCTTCTCCAATAAACATTTCATATATGAAGAGACACTGTCTTGTTCACCCCTTATCCTTGGAACCTGGAACAGTACCTAACATACGTTACAGCCAGATAACTACTTGTTGATAAACACTTGATGGATGACCAATCGAGCTGAACTGAACATCTGTATTTATTATGGCTGAGGCAGAGGCGCAGGAGAGCATTTTCCACCTGAGCATGAAAGACTTAGTAGCTTCCTGGGGAGGTCGGGCTGAGGAACGGGCCTGGTACCTGCCCCCCGCCCTCGGGGAAAAGCAGCGTGTCTTCCAGCACCACTTGGAAACCGCTCAGCACCTCCTTCTTGCCGTTGCTTCCTTCTGTCTGCAGCTCCGCGGGACGGCAGGAGACCACGGTGGTGGCGAACTGGGCAGAGGGAGGAGAGAATAAAGCCCGCCCCGCGCCCTCAGTACGCCGGGACTGAACCTAGCTCGGCGCTCCCTCCATGCGGCGCCCTTCTCCCGCACCGCCCCGCCCCGCCCCGCCCCAGTGCTCGCAGCCGCAGGTCCCGCGCCCAGCCGGCCGCACCTCCCGGGCGTAGCTGTCCCGCTGACACCGGAACGCCATCGCTGCCGTCTCCCCGACGCCGGGAGCGGCGCGCGCCGGCGCGCCTGGAGCGGACGGAGAGCCACGCGGGACAATCTTCAGTACGGGCCCGCCTCTGCGCAGACGCAAGAGGGTGAAGGATGGGGTGTGGTTTGGACAAATTTATTGAAAACGCGATTTGCAGGCTTTTCGGGGTTTCTAGCAGTTGTTTTAAGACTTTGAAAAGCACCAGAACACAAAACAGAACAACACTTCGGCCTGAATTTGTCAAAGCATTCGTTTAGCCCCGTTGGGCCCCAGGGATGTGTGTAATTCGGCCCCGCGGAATCCCAGCTAGGTGGCAATGGGAATGGTACTAGCCTGGATACACAGCTGCGCAACCCAATAGAAATGTAATGCAAGCCACATGTTAATAATATATTTTATTTAAATCAATATATCCAGAATATTGTTTTATCATGTAATGGGTATTTAAACATAAGTGAGGTATTTTTTTCCGTGCAAAATTTTTGAAACCTGGTGTGGATTTTACACTTACAGCACATCTGTTTGCACCAGGCACATTTCAAGTACTACTCAATAACCACATATGACTAGTGCTACCGAACTGGAAAGTGTAGATAAAAAGGTCAACAGAAGTTAACGACAGAAGTGAACAAACTGCAATCAGTGCCTTAAAACGTTAAACGGACTAAAAGTAAAAATTAACTTTCTGCTCTTTTAAACCAACTAATAAAAAGCTTGAAGAATCCAGATGTTTCAGAATTTAGAATTTCTCAAATTTTAGGCAGTAATGCAGAGCATACCCCATGTGTTATGTAAAACGCTCTATTTGGAACTCTGGAACAACACCATGTAATCAAAGGCATGAATATTTATGCTGAGGAATAAGCACACTAAATGGAATAAACAAAGACTATAAATAACCTCACATCATTTTAGGTCAGGTTTTGCTGTCGAATGAGTTTTGGCGTCAATTTTTTTTTTTTAAGTTGGTTTTCAGAACTTGTCAGTTTTCAGAATTGTGGATAAGGGGACATATGCTATACAAGTTCAAATCCCAGCTCTGCCACTTATTGTGACCTGTTTGATCACCTATGAAGAAAAGACCTACTTATTTTATAAGGTTTATATGAGGTTCAAAATTTTAAATGAGATAATATATAAATACTTAGTAAATTGTAAAGCATGATACAAATATAGCTTTGTAGGGGCCAGCCCTGTGGCGGAGTGGTTAAGATGGGGTGCTCTGCTTCAGTGGCCCAGGGTTTTGCCAGTTCGGATCCTGAGTGTGGACATGGCACTGCTCCTCAAGCCATGCTGAGGCAGCATCCCACATGCCACAACTAGAAGGACTCACAACTAAAAATATACGACTATGTACCAGGAGGCTTTGGGGAGAAAAGGGAAAAAAATAAAATCTTTAAAAATATAGCTTTGTATTATCAGTTTTTTAAAAAGTTTAAAAACTAATGTCAATAGCAAAATGGGCAAAAGACATGGACAGAGCATACTAAAAGAAATATAAATCACTAATAAAAATAAACAATTTGCAATCTCCTAATTAAAAGCAAATTAAACCAGGTAAAATTTTTTTATCTTGGCAAATATCTAAAAAGCTTTGGAAAATGGAGCACTCTCAGTGGTAGGAGCGAGAATTGGTGCAATTTCGTCTAAGAGCATCTTGGCAACAGTTTTCAAAATGCTTAAAAGGGGTCAGCCTGGTTAAGTTCACAGGGTCTGCTTCAACAGCAGGGGTTCACAGGTTAGGATCCCGGGCGTGGACCTATACACTGCTCAACAAGCCATGCTGTGGTGGTGTCCCAAATACAAAATAGAGAAAGATTGGCACAGACGTTAGCCCAGGAAGAACATTCCTCAGCAAAAAAAAAAAAAGAACAAGTTTAAAAGTATCTACTCTTTGACCTAGCAATTCCACTTCCAGAAATTTATCTTATAGATATTCTTGCCAAATATGTAAAGATCTACATTTTAAAATGTTCATTGTAACATTGTTTGAAAATTTAAAAAGACTAACAACGACCTAAATGTCCCTCAATAAGGAACCAGTTAAATTATGGGAAATGTATTAAACTGAATACCATGTAGCCATGAAAAAGAGTTAGATCTATGTACTCTGATTTGGAGAGTTCCAATATTTATTAAGTGAACAAAAGCAGAGTGCAAGATGTACATAGTATGATTCCAATTGTGTACACACATGCTGCATTTGCTTATATATGTATTAAATTTTAATATATATTATACTGTATATAAATACATGATACTGCATATGTTTATGTTCCATATATGTTGTATATTGTTTTATATGTTATATATAACTATATAATTAAATTTTTTTTTTAAGATTGGCACCTGAGCTAACAATTGTTGCCAATGTTTTTTTTTTTTCTGCTTTTTCTCCCCAAATCTCCCCAGTACACAGCTGTATACCTTAGTTGTGGTTCCTTCCAGTTGTGGCATGTGGGATGCCACCTCAGCATGGCCTGATGAGCGGTGCCATGTCCACGCCCAAGATCCGAACCGGTGAAACCCTGGGCCGCTGAAGCGGAGCCCACGAACTTAACCACTTGGCCACGGGGCTGACCCCCTATATAATTATCTAATTATAGGTATTATGGAATTTATAACGTGTAGTGTATATACATATATAGATACATAAATTTATTGTAGAAACTGTTAACATTGCTTACCCTCATTGAGTGTAAATTCCACTTTACATTTTATACATTTTGATACTGTTTTACTTTTTTAAACTATGTCCATATATTACTGATAGAGATTTTAGAGTTTAATTTTTTAAGAATCTCAGTACTTTACTGTGCGTTCCAGGGTCTAGGTACTGCACTGTGTTTAAGTCACAGTTCAAGTACACATTAGGCACTCCAAAAATGTTGTGGATGAATGGAGTAGCTGATGGATGGAGGAATAAACAGACATGGTCATTAACTACTGTAACAATCAGCTTTAAAAGTATAAAGAGATTTCGGAAGCGTGTAGGAAGCTGAGGTGGGTTTCCGCCTGTTTCTAAGGGTCTTAGAATTAGCCATATAGTGAAAGGCTGGTTTCTGCTCTGAGAAATCAAAGCATAGAGCTGGGCATGGGGAAGTCCCCCGGCTTGGTTACAAGCCTGCTCCCAACATCTTCCTTTTTCCAGTTTCAACAATGAGGGCCAGGATCTGTGACACCCACCTCTCCCCTGAAAGGAACTATAGAGGGAGAAGAGGTTTGCCTTCAGGAGGAAGAAGTACAAGAAGGAAAGAGAGAACAGTTCCTAGAGATTTATTATAATCTATATGCTTCTTTGCCTTTTGCTCTGCCACATACACACACCTGCTCAAACACTCAAGAGAGCCCTGATGAGCGGCCCAAACACAGAGAATATAGTCAATTGGTAGGAATTCAGAAGCCCCACCAGTCTACTCCTCTCGTATCCTGCCATCTGATGTAGCAGCCATAGTCAAGTGCCTAGGAGAAGAAATAAAGCTTGAGGGAGGACCATTAATAAAGAGCTTCTAGGAAAGCTCAGAGATTCCAAAGGACCATGGCGCACAGCCAGAGAACTGACAAAGGCCTAGGCCCTAGCTTGTCAGAGTGACTGGAAGATAGCCACAGCTTCCTCCCCAGCTCTACTGTCACAGGAGGTTAATTACTTGTTGCGTCGGCACTGTCAGAATCATCCTAGGAAAAAAAAAGACAAAAGCAACTGTAGAGTCTTCAAAGAGTGAACATTTGTGTTCACAAACGCTACTCACTCCCTCCTGCTCTTCAAGTTTTCCTTTATGATTTTCTGAATCACATAACTTCTTGGGAGGCTAATACAAAAAGATTTAAACTTTGGAAAATAAAATAAACCACTGGTACTCAATAAACAGCACTGTGTCATGCACCATTTAGTTTCAGAATTTCAACCAACGCTACTGCTCCTTACAGCTGTAAAGATAGTCAACAGGGCCAGATCTGCTCTAGGAGGAAGAAGCAGAGGGGGAGAAGGAAGGGAGGAGAGTCTTGCTGGGGTTTTCTAAAGCCTGGAGAAGAACATTCAACCTCCTGTATCAAATTCAAATTCATCTAACATGCACTGAGAAGTGCCGTGTGCTAGAGATACAGGAGCTTTTTAGTATCTTATTTTTTAAAGCTAAAGGAAACTGACGGCTTGAGGGGTAGGCTTTACTTACATCCAGGTCATCCATGGCTGGGGGAGGTTTCTTGGTGCTGACCTTCTTCAAAAGCTAGTGGGAAGAGAAAAGTAGTCACAGAGATAAGAGGGGTGAGGGAAGACCAACCTGCATATTCACAGACCACAGGAGAATGGTCCCAGCCAGACAACTGCCTTGTCTTTAAAATCCCTACCACATCACTGGGACGAGTTGGAGAAAAGTAAATTTATCTCCTTTTAAAAGGAAATTTAAACACACACAAAGCACCCTCCTTACTAATCCAGGTTAGGGTCTGTTAGTGTTTTGCAACTTGCATAAATAGTAGCTGAAATTCTGAAACCAAATAATGTATGGCAGGGTGTAATTTATTGGGAGCTACTGATTTATTTTATGATGTGAATTTTTATACTGCTTAGTTTGAGCTTCCCATGAAGTTGTCTGGCTTGCGAAACACACACTCACGTGCGCACGTGCATACACACACACACACAAAGAAAACAGAAGAGAGAACAAGAATTACAGAAAAGTAGTAAAAGGTTTTGTCAAACTTTTTCAGAACACAGGCTCTACTCGGTGAATAGTGAGTGAATCTATGTATACAATTTCATTAACAGAATATTCATTTCTCTCCTCCCTACTAAGTAAACATTGTACAAAATATGTAAAGACTATCAGCACCAGTGAGTAGGCTGCCTGGGGAGCTCATATATCTCTGCCTAGCCCTGATGACAATCCTCCAGAGAAATGTGTGCAGAGAGAGACACAGAAAATGATCAAGATGGGCAGACTATGGCATTACCTCTGCGTAATGTTCCACCTGAGCCAGCTCCACCTCTTCATCCCCTTCCCAGTCTCTCCAGTTATCAAAGTCCACAGACAACCACACTGGCTGCAAGAGGAAAGCATGGAGAGTCATAGCAGCAGGAGAAGAGCATAAAAAATGCGGACGCGTGCATAGGAGAGTGCTTGGGGGAAAGAGGGTCAATGGCGGTATAGTCTTCCCAACAGCACCCCTCTGACTAAGCCCCCTCCAGGCTGCCATATCATCATCTTCATCCACAAAGATTTTCCAGGAACCTACTAAGTGCCAAGCACAATGCCAGGCATTGTAGAGGATGAAAAAGCATAGAAATTCTGCCCTCCAAGAGCAGACTGGCTAGGGGGATAAGAGATCTGGAAAGATAACTATCATAAATCATCACAGGAGTCAACCAAGCTGCATTCCCTGGGGTCAGAGACAACCCTTTGAGGCCCATGTTCCAAGATCCCACATTTAGACAGGGAACGAAATCACTCATTCATTTAATAGATATTTTTCTAACGCATACTTTGGGCCAGATTCTGAGCGTGGCATGGGGATTATAAAAATGTTCAATACAGTCCCAGCCATCACGAAGCAAATGGGGAAGGGAAATTAATTTTAATATAGTATGGAAAGGGTGGTGGTGGGTTATGTAGAGGATATTATGGGAACCTGGAAAGTAGCTCTGGGAACCAAGGCTTCTTGGAGTAGCAGGGCCCTGAAGGATGAGCAGGGGTTAGGTGGGTGAAGGTGCTGAAGATGGAGGCTTTCCAGGAAGAAGCCACAGCTTGAGCAAAGGCACGGAGGTGAGAAATAGCCTGGTGTGTGCAACAGAACTGCAAGCAGTTTGCTGTGGCTGGAATGTGAAGTTTGAGGCAGAGAATTATGGGACATAAGGCTGCAGAGGGGAAGAATAGCCAGGTCATGAGCTTATATGTCATGCTATGGTGCATGGACTTCATTCTGAAGCGCAGAAGTTACAAGCTCAAATGCCTGCAAGAGTCAGAGAGAGGATGAAAAGGAGTAAAGTGAGGTGGTGCACATGTACCATTTAAAGGTCCAACTCTAGGCATTTGGGAATTTAGACCAGTGTGGCCAGAGAGAGAAGCTCATAATCTGGATTTTTAGGTAAAATCTCCACATTTTTAAATGTCCGCAGCTAATCAAAAACTTTAAATGTCAGTAACCAATTAAAATAATTTTTAACACGGGAAAGATTGCTAAAACAAATTTGAGAGCCAGATCCAGCCAGCAAGCAATTTTCAACCTTTAGGGGAAAAGAAGCCACTGGAGGGTCTTAAGTGGGAGAGTGACAGGGTCAAATGTGTGTTTTACAAAGACCATGGCAGGAGCAATGCAGGGGATAGATTGGAGGTGGGGCTGAAAAAACACAAGTCTCACTCAGTGATGGATGAGGCCTGAATTAGGAAGAGATGAAGTAATGGATTCAAGAATATTTAGGAGGTCAAATAGGCAGGACCTGGTGCATGACTGAGTGTTGGTGGGAAAGGAATCAAGAGTGATTCCCAGACCTAATTTGGGTACCTGGGTACATAGAGAGCACAGGACAAAGAGCAGGCCACTCCCCACCTTGATATCCTCCTTGGTGAGCCGAGGCCAGGCTACTTTCTCCTTCCATTTCCTCACAAAGCAAGTAATGGAGCGGCCAGAGCGCTTATCCTGGGAGTCCTGCCAGATAGAGAGCTTCATTCTTAGGGTCTGAGGTTCAGAATGAATGTCCAGTTACCCTGGGCAGCCTTTCCACCCAGACCTTACTCTCCCACCCACCCTTACCTTGGAGTTCACCTTGGCATAGAACTCAATTTCATTGTACAATTCCACTCCATCGGCACTCTTGCAGCTGAGGAGACAATGCAGCTGAGGAGATGCCAAAGGCTGAGTGTGGGGGTATTAGGAGAAGGAAAAGGCTCCTGGGAAGCCAGGCCCTCCATAGGGGAGAGCTATTACCTGAACACAAGGCGGTGGTCTTCGATGAGCACATGGACATCGGTGCTATCCTCAACACAAAACTCCATGAACACATACTTGGGCCTGTCGTACCACAGGGTCCGGGCATGCTGCCTGAAGAGCAGTTGAGGTGGGGCTTCATGCGGGTGGGAGAGGGAAGACTGAGGGCATTCGGGAAAGGTGGAAAGAGGGGAAAATATAGGGCCATTTTATGCTTCAGCCCTGTCAAAGTGGAGCTAAATGAGACAGAAAGGGGAGTGATGGGAGAGGGTGTGTGTGGTGAGGGGGACCTTGGGGAGAATCCGAAGTGCGAGGGTAGAGAGATGCGGAGTCATAGAGAACATTCAGGTCACACTTCCCCTCACCACCCCAAAGTTACAAGAGATCTAGGGTCGGAGGTTCCCATGAGACCTCGCAGAACCTGGAGCGCCCAGAAAATGCGGGGCAGGGAATCTCCAGCGAAAAGGGCGGCCGGAAACACTCACCGTGCCATGGCGGCTCCCACTGCCCCGTGGCTTTTGGCGTCCGAGGCAGGGGCCGCTATCTTTAGATCCTGGGGACGCCCCCAGCAGCTGCCTCTCCTTACATGGTCAGGGAAGGGTTTAGAGGAAGGGGGAACGTGGCCCTATAGCCAAGGGATCCGCACTCGGGAGAGACTCTGAGAGAGCATAATCCCCGCAGCCCTTCCCATCTCGGGGTCTCCAGAAATGCACAGATTAGGAATAGACGACTCGCCCACTGGGACCAGGGCAAGGGCCATACTAGGCTCCATACACACACAGAATGACTTGTCCCGGCTTTGTTCACCTATTTCTCTAATGCTTAGTACACTCAGCTCCTGATTCACAGTAGGGGCCCAAACAAAAAATTATTGGCCCCAATTAAACCCCCGGGGAAGACCCGCCCCGGGTGACGTCTGAATTCGGTGACGTCTGAGCCCCGCCCACCCGCTCCTCCAGGTTTCCCAGCCCGCGCGCGGTTGCCATGGCAGCGAGGGGGCGCGGCTGAAGTGCGCCGGCGCTTCCGGGAAGATGGCGGCTGTCGAAGCGGCTGCAGAGCCGGTAACGGTGGTGGCAGCCGTCGGGCCAAAGGCGAAGGACGAAGAGGAGGAGGAAGAGGAATCGCTGCCACCGTGCGAGGCGGTGCGCTGGGCCCCGGTGGGGGCGGTGGCGGAGGCCGGGCCTGGGGCGGCTGCGTTCTCGGAAGAGGCGGCGGCCGAGGAGCCCGGCGCGGCCCCAGGCTCCCCGCCCGACTCGCCGGGCCGGACGCTGCAGCGGCTGCGGGCCGAGCGGCGGCGGCTGGATTCGGCGCTGCTCGCGCTGTCCTCGCACTTCGCGCAGGTGCAGTTCCGCCTGCGCCAGGTGGTGCGCGGGGCGCCGGCGGAGCAGCAGCGCCTCCTGCGCGAGCTTGAGGACTTCGCCTTCCGCGGGTGCCCTCACGTCCTGGGTTACGGGGGCCCCGAGGACCCCGCCAGCGACGAGGGCGACAGGCTGCCAGGGGACCGGCCACGGTTGCGGAGCGAGGACCAGGTGAGCAGCTGGGGCCGGCCCCCGAGGGTTACAGGAATAGGGGGCTTGGGTAGGTGGCGATGCTGACGCGGACAGAAGTAGACGTGGTGAGATGCCCAGCGATCTAGATGATAACGCGCGTCCGAGACGAGGAGACTGGAGACAGTTGGGCGGGGCCTGCTGAAGGGCAGAAGGACAGAGCGGCCTGGGAATGTGATGGTGAGAGGTGTCCACCGAAGGTCTGGAAAGAGATGCACGTGTGATGAAGTGACGGGCAGAGGAGCGGTGAGCGAAGAGAGTATTCAGAGGGCAACAGAGCAACCGAAGCAATGCTGCTCCCGCTCGCCTTGCCGTCACCTCATAAAGTATCTAAGTCCTGAACACATTTGCTGATAGAGTACCCCAACCCTGGGGATTGGAAAATTGGCAAGTGAGTTGGAATCTGTGGAAATTTAGATCTGATCCCTGTCCGTGCTTTCCTGGAATCTAGAGAAAGTCTTTAATCTTTAGACTCTCTTGTCTGGGTGAGAACTTTGGTGAACTTTAGGGTCTCTTGGTAATTGAAAGAAACAACACCTGATTATATGAATTTCGTAATGTTGGTATTTTAAGACTCCTTCCCCATCGTGCTTAATAACTAGGCATTCTAAATGAGGTCCCTTTGGTAACTGAAGATCCAGTCTGTTAGCCTGTACTGAGGAGTAGTGAGAATCTGTATAACATACCAAAGGAACGTTTCCGTATAGTCTTTGAATCTCTGAAAGTGCACAATTGTAGGTAGCTTGTTGGAAGGGTTGAGGAGATTCGATGTCTTTTCTCCACCATTTTATTCTTCAAGTTACAACCCACATGTGGCTTTCTTCTCACTTAAACTAGCTTTAACCAAGAAGATTTATCAGTAACGGATACTGACTGGTTTATTTTAATTTGAAATGTTTCCAGTGCAATCCTGTGTTTACTGTTCCGCCCTTCTCTACACATATCCACAGCTCCTTGCACAAGGAGCAGCCACCTCAAATTACCAGACTTTTAAGGAATAGAAAACATAGAAGGAATTACTGTGGGCAGGCTCTATTCCGGTATGAAGAGCACTAAAGTTTCTGCGTGGATGTGGTGCCCTTTTCCTTGTTCATTTTCACTTTCAGAAACAGAATACAACTTTAAAAAAAAAAAAGCGTAGTGCTCAAAACACCTAATAAACAGCTGTAATCTTGTGCGCGTATATTGACACATGAACAGGCAATGCCAAAGTGGGGTGACATGTTTGAAACAACGGATTTACTTCTTATCAGTTCCAAATTTTTTTTAACCAGTATTTTATCTCACTTCGTACTGGAAATTCTTTCTGTTATTTCCTGGCTTGTACCAGACCTCATTCTTCTTTCCTGTTAACCTTGTTTGCCCACATTCCAGTAAATATCGTACTGTAACTACCATGGCAAGTGACAGAGTTCAGCAGACATACTCATGAAAATGGAATCAGGATTTATGACTAGTTTCTTTCTTCCTTGGCTCCATAAAGTTGGGATACAATGAAAACACAAACAAAGAAAGTTTCTCCAGCTCTTTCTCCCTAGACTGGTTAGACAACTTCTTCCAGTCAGAGTTCATTATTTGGATGTCATTCTGTGCCTGATTCAGTTCAGTAACATACAACAAATGAATATTGAGAGCTTACCCTGTGCCAGGCACCATGCTAGGCATTGGGGGTACAAAGTCAAGGTCCTTGCCTATAAGGAGTTCCTAGACCAGGGGAGACAGAATCCTAAACAAATTATAATATGACATGAGCTAGAGAAGTGTGTACAAGATACAGAGGAGAAAATGATCCGTTCTGCCTGGGGAAATCGAGGAAATGTTCTCTTAAAGGGTAGGTAGGCCTGCAGTAAGTGGGAGAGAGGAACAGGGTTCTAAGAAGAAACCGGAACGCTCAGAAAGGATTGGAGAGGGAGTATCCTGAGAAAAGGCTTACTTTCATGTTGAGCAAAGCTAAAGCAAGAGGATTGCTTTTTAAATAGCTTGAACAAAAAGTTAATTTGTTGTTTTTCATTTGTTCTCTCATGCCGTACTTCTGGAGAGCTTGGTAAGTACCATTTTAAGGTTAAATTTAATATCCTGTAGACTTCTACTTTATAATGCAGCCTTACACCTGCATGATAATGCTAGTTTTGCTTTGTTTTGTTTTTGATACTCAAGAAAGGCAAAGAACCAGTGTTTTACAATACATTGGCAAGACTTTACCACCCTGAAGGGTTTTTAATAATTTAAATGCAGAAACCACCTGGTGGTCAACAGTGGGAAAAGGAGTCACTGGTTAGGGAAACTTACCAGACATTTTTTTTTTTTTAAACATTGTTACCTCCCTCCGCCATTACTTGGCTTTTGGATTTTTTTCACTGTCCCAGGCACCTGCGTTTATTCTTTTTATTTTTCAGAAGTGTATGATACATTGGAGGGGCTTTGAATCTTAAGAAAACTGGTTATGAGTTATAAAGCCTTTCTCTACACTCTTACCTCCAGATTCTCTTGCAAAATTTGGCTGCACGAAGTATTCAGGAGTTGTTCTGTGGTAATTGGCTGTGGAGGATGGCATGTTAATTCTTGGGAGGCTGTCTTGGCTAACATAAATTGTGTTAATTCTAACTAGACCTTTGACCAAGAAAAACGCAGTCTTAACAAAGGCCCCATTGTATTCATATCCTATTTCCAATGAGAGACAAATACTTTCTTAAAGAAAACACACATTTATTAAGTTGCCCTGCATGAAATATTCTTATTTTTAAATGTGTTTTATGAATTCCATATTTCGTGTGGATTACTTGGAAACATCTCATGTTTTACTAGGCATTATTGGCTTGACAGTATTCTTAATGTGCCTGAATTTTCCTTTTCCTGTGAAATAGACCTACGTATTTTCTCGTCTTAGAGTGAGCAGGAGAAACGAGAACGTCTGGAAACCCAAAGGGAGAAGCAGAAGGAACTGATCCTGCAGCTTAAAACCCAACTAGATGACCTGGAAACGTTTGCCTATCAAGAGGGCAGTTATGACTCCCTGCCACAGTCCGTGGTCTTGGAAAGACAGCGGGTGAGCAGACACCAGAGGCGCCTCCGCCACTGCCTAAGGTTACCTTGGCCCTTCCAGTGTTCACAGGACATTCTTTACTAGCTTGACCCTTGTCCTTACTGAGAATCCATTTGCTGGCCCAAATCAAAGGGAAGTTTTGCTATTACCTTGGACCAGTCTTTATTCACACATGGAAACACAAGTTCCAAAGCTTTATAATATAATGATTGAGCTCTTTCTGTGGTTATTATTAATAATAATAGCAATATATAATCATAACAATAATAATGTCTTTCATTTGATCATTAAAATAGTTTTACTTGGGAACATCGTACAACGTAACTAGCTTTTTTCCCCATGACTGGTTTATAAATATTCCAGGAATCCAGAGTGACTTTAATGCTGTATTTATTTAAGCAACACCTGAGTAGACAAGTAAATCTGCTGGTAGAGATACAGCTACCACCTCCCCTGCATGTTTGTCTCTGCCTGTGATGTGGCTGTTTTTCAGGCCAAGGTGGAGTTACATTACCTGGGTTTCAAATTGTTCCTAATATTGTCACTAGGATATTTTGGTTGTAATGTACTTTGATGTTTTCTAGAGATTTTTCTTTGGTTGCCTAGAGTAGGGCAAGACCAGATGAGAAGGATTAGAAACTAAGAAAAATCAGTGTTTATTCTCTTGGAGGCCTTGGGGGAAGCTAAATGTGAGGCTTTTTGGATCATGAGCCACTTGGGACTGTTACCACTGTTGTTCTCCTGAGTGACAGTTGCCTGGCCTGGTAGAAAACTTGCAGTGAGAGGAAAATTTCTATCAGAGAGGAACCAAGGGTTCTTGTTACGGTAAGAGAAGTAAAGCCTTTGTGTCCTCAGCTTGATCAACAGCTGCACCATTTTCTCTCACAAATTTGGGAGTTCCGTGTGTCTTTAATTGCCATTTAAGGCTAGGAGGCATACTAGTTAAGATTCTCCTTCTTCCTAACCTTTTCCCTGAAAATTCCTAAGGGTGTGCTCATTGCTTGTGGTCTTGATAGGTGGTCATAGATGAGTTAATAAAGAAACTGGACATGAACCTGAATGAGGACATCAGTTCACTGTCCACTGAAGAGCTCCGGCAGCGTGTGGATGCAGCTGTGGCTCAGATTGTCAACCCAGCCCGTGTGAAAGAACAGTTGGTTGAGCAGCTGAAAACTCAGATCCGAGACCTCGAGATGTTCATCAACTTTATCCAAGGTCAGAGGAGGGGATGGGAAGAGAAGAGTGGACAGATGTCGTAATAATTCTATGTATTCTGAGTATGATACCTACAGATGCCAGTTCTTGTGATCTTGAAGAGGTTTGATCACTCAGGGAGCCCGCATGGTAGAGTGGAAAGAACGTGGATTTTGGAACCAGATAGTTAAAATCCCTTCTCTGCCACTTACTGGCTTCGTGTCTTTGGGCAGATTACTAACTTCTTTAGTCCCACTCTCTTTATCCATAAAATAATGATTCATGCTTCTTTCACTCAGCAAATATTTATTGAGCCAGCTACTGTATGACAGTTACTGTCCTACACAATTAAGATAATATTTGTAAAAGTTTTGTCATTTGACGGCTGGCCCGGTGGTGCGGTGGTTAAGTGCGCACGTTCTACTTCGGCGGCCCAGGGTTCGCCAGTTTGGGTCCCAGGTGTGGACGTGGCACCGCGTAGCGAGCCATGCTGTGGCAGGCATCCCACATATAAAGTAGAGGAAGATGGGCACGGATGTTAGCTCAGGGCCAGTCTTCCTCAGAAAAAAGAGGAGGATTGGCAGATGTTAGCTCAGGGCTAATCTTCCTCGGCGGGAAAAAAAAAAGTTTCATCATTTGGTAGGCACTGGTAAATATTATTTTTCCTTTAAAAATCTGCCATAGGCTCCGGCCCCATAGCCGAGTGGTTAAGTTTGCACGCCCTGCTTTAGTGGCCCAGGGTTTCACCAGTTCAGGTCCTGAGCGCGGACCTAGCACTACTCATCAAACCATGCTGAGGCGGTGTCCCACATGCCACAACTAGAAGGACCCACAACTAAAATATACAACTATGTACTGGGGGGCTTTGGAGAGATAAAGGAACAATTTAAAAAATCTAAAAAAAAAATAATAATAATAAAAATCTGCCATAAAGGGGTTAAATAAGTATCTCATCTTTGTAACTTCTGATTACAGATGAAGTGGGAAGCCCGTTGCAGACAGATAGTGGACACTGTGAATGCAAGGCCAGTGGGAAGACAGGAAATGGCTCGACCAGACCTGGCAGCAGCAAACTGCCCCAAGGAAACAACAAAGGTAAGTCCAGCTTCCGGAACTGGCAAGTCTATAGAGACAGAAAGTAGCTTAGTGGTTGCCTCAGGCTTGAGGGGTTGGGGAGAAGTGGGGAATGGGAAATGCTAACAGTATGGGGTTTCTTTTGGGGATGATGGTTGCACAACTCTGTGAATATTCTAAAAACCACTAAATTGTATGGTATGTGAATTATATTCAATATAGCTGTTATTAACCAAAACAAAATACTAAGTCCAGCAAAAAAAACAGGTGGCTCTTGGCTTCACGTGGGACCCATACTATATCTCAGAAGCAAGACTTGATCTCAGCCCATGACTTGTTGAATGTACCTCTGTGCCGTCATGGCCATAGCTGATGAGTCGTTGTGTTTCCTAAACAGCGAAGGCAGAAGATGTGAAGAGAGTTCGAGAGACGGGGCTGCACCTGATGCGGCGAGCGCTGGCAGTGCTTCACATCTTTGCTGTCAGCCAGTTTGGTTGTGCCACAGGCCAGATCCCACAGACCCTGTGGCAGAGGGGTCAGGCTGACAGGGACTACTCTCCCTTACTGAAGAGGCTGGAGGTATCAGTAGACAGAGTGAGGCAGCTGGCCTTGAGGCACCAGCCTCACAACCACGTCATCACTTCCGCCAACCTCCAGGACCTCTCTCTGGGAGGCAAGGATGAGCTGACCATGGCTGTGCGGAAGGAGCTGACGGTAGCTGTGAGGGACCTGTTGGCCCATGGACTGTATGCCTCCTCACCAGGGATGAGCCTGGTCATGGCCCCCATTGCTTGTTTGCTGCCAGCCTTCTCCTCGGCCCCCGAGGCCATGCACCCCTGGGAGCTCTTTGTAAAGTACTACCACGCTAAGAACGGCCGCGCTTATGTGGAATCCCCAGCCCGGAAGCTCTCCCAGTCCTTCGCCCTGCCTGTTATGGGAGGCACTGTGGTGACCCCCAAGCAGAGCCTACTGACAGCCATCCACATGGTGCTGACGGAGCACGACCCCTTTAAGCGCAGCGCAGACTCAGAGCTAAAGGCCTTGGTGTGCATGGCACTGAATGAGCAGCGTCTCGTGTCTTGGGTGAACCTCATCTGCAAGTCGGGATCACTCATTGAGCCCCACTACCAGCCTTGGAGCTACATGGCACACACAGGCTTTGAGAGTGCCCTCAACCTGCTCAGTCGCCTCAGCAGCCTCAAGTTCAGTCTCCCTGTAGACCTGGCCGTGCGCCAACTCAAGAACATCAAAGATGCCTTTTGATAGGAATGTTCTGGCCCTAGACCATCACCTTGCTTGGTAGGGACAGATGGTTAGTCTTCTGGGATAGGAGCAAGGAACAGGAGGAGAGCTTACAGACATCTTCCCTAGCCAAAGGACTGCAAAGTCTGTTTTCCCCACCCACTTAGTATCTCAGAAAGAAATACAGGGGGGGAGGGGGGTCAGAAAAAAGCAATGCTGGAGATCCTCTTGTTAAAAGGTTCTGCCCTGGTGTGTAACCACAGTGTACATGTGGGCACATATAGTTGAGCCTGTGTGAAAGGAATCAGTCATGACACACAGTTAATGCACCAACTTGTCATGCCACATCTGATTTTTAGGAACCCCAGGTTGTTCTAACCATTCTCTTTATGGCAGTGACTGACAATATGAGTGAGTTCTTGCTCTGGAAGACATTTGACTTGAGGCTCCTGTGAGTCAAATCGGGAGCCAAGATCCGGGGAAGCTGTGTATGTTCCATAGCTGCCTCTAAAACTGGGAGCGTGAATATCTCAGAACAGCATTTCTAAGAACGTTAAGTAAAAGTTGATTTTGTTATGAGCCCTTTTCATGTAGAGGTAAGAACTGGAATCTGTTCCTGGCAA
This sequence comes from Equus caballus, assembly GCF_041296265.1. Taxonomy (NCBI): domain Eukaryota; kingdom Metazoa; phylum Chordata; class Mammalia; order Perissodactyla; family Equidae; genus Equus; species Equus caballus. Next base: position 20,176,015 of record NC_091694.1, on the reverse strand, counting down.
GGTGATCCTCTTACAGTACATTGATGGTCTTTTGGTTTTGCTGCTGGTTGTTTATAAGGAATAACAACCGTTGTCTGGTACCATGTCCTCTGGCAAGTAACCTTTCCTCTGCACACCTCCCAACAAGACGCTGACACAGTCTGCTCAGGAGTAAATGTGGTAGAGGTATGCTCCCTGAGAGAACCCTTGCCACCTGAGTCAAGTTGGGATAGGAATACACATGGGTGACCAGCAGTGACTCTTCCTGGGGTTGTGATTCTACTTGTCCTGGAGGCTGGATGGTGGCCGAGGTCTAATCATGCGATAGGTACTACAGCAGGGACAGGGATCCAGCAGATCTCAGTTGACAGACAGGGGGGCTGAGCATTTCATTGTAAAACTGACTCTGGAGTGGTCCTATTTGGTCTTGAGTATTTTAGCCTTTTTAGTTCATGTTTGTCATTCAGCTTGCATACTGCTCCAGGACTGACCAAAGAGGGGCAAAGTGTATCACTTTCTGGAGGATCAAATTGGCTTCCAACACTGATTCAGCATTGTTTCACGTATTAAATAGCCAGCTGTCCTTTATGTGAGCACTGTTACGTAGTGCATTTTAACTTAATTTTTTTCACAACATGTTATTTAAGGTATATTATTGATAATTCATTAGAATTAGTCCTCTTTCTGTGTGAACAAGAATAAGTGTAAAATGTGAAAAATAATCTATCTGTGGTTGCTAATAAAATCATAGTATTTTGTGTAGTTTCTCTGCAAAGACCTTAGAGACCCTTGGCTTTGGTTTGTATGTCTGTCTGGGTATTATCAGCCCATCTGATCCAGCTCATATTTCCTTGAGTGATGTCTGGCCCCTGGCCTTTCTGCCTCTCTGCTCTGTGCCCTGCATCAACTCCCAGCTTTGGTGGTGCTTTTTCCTCTTGAACAAATTCACTAAAAAGTGCCCTTGCATTATCATCCCATCTCGCCCAGGTCTGCAGTCCCATCCCCACAGCAGATCTCACCACACATGCCACTTTTGGAATTGGCAGTTTTAGATCCATTGGTATCATTTGAGGTGGGTAATAACTGCTATAGCCATGTGGCAGAGCCCTGGATCACCCCAGTAGTATTTTTTTTCTAATCCTCACGGAAATGAATTTGTATGGAGGCTGCGTGCTAGCATCATGGGAGGCATTTTTGTTTGTGTCATCCTAATGTAATTCTCACTACTTGTAAGTAAATGGGAACAATATTCCCATTTTTTTATTTTTATTTTTTAGAGTTTATTATTTTTTTTAAAGATTAACACCTGAGGTAACAACTGTTGCTAATCTTTTCTTCCCCTCCCCCTCCCCCTCCTCCTCCCCCTCCTCCTCCCCCTCCTCCTCCTCCTCCTCCTCCTCCTCCTCCTCCTCCTCCTCTCCCCCCCCCCCCCCGCAGCCAGTACATAGTTATATATTTTAGCTGTAGGTCTTTGTGGTTGTGCTATGTGGGACGCTGCCTCAGCATGGCTTGATAAGCAGTGTCATGTCCGCGCCTGGGATCCAAACCAGCGAAACCCTGGGCCGCCGAAGTGCAGTGCACAAACTTAACCACTCTGCCACGGGGCTGGCCCCTATCGCCACTTTATAGCTGAGGAAACCGAACTGCAGAAAGCTTAAACATTTTGTCCAGGTTTACGTGATGGAAGAGCTGGAATTTGGACTCAAGTTGCCTGAATCCAAATCCTATGAGCTTTATACTCTATCATGTTACCTCATTGTATGATGCTGCTTGCAAATCTTTTGCTCCTCTCTCTCCTATATCCACCCTCTCACTCTGCCTCACTTTGGAGAAGAGAAGGTATTTTCCACATACCTGCCTGAAATTTCAGCTGCCAGAGGACTAGCCTGCAGGCAAATGGGCAGATAGCCATTGCTCTGCCAAGTTCTTCATGAGTAGAGACGGAGACAATCCTGCCACCATGCCAGCAGTCACATGTCTGCTAGTCACTGATATCTGCCTTGTAACTGAGTCCAGAGCTCTGTCTTTGGCTTGGGGTGAGGCAGACAGGATGAGGGAGGAGAGGAGGAACAGTTAGCCCAGGTCTGAGGATATGCAAGAGTAGAATGAAAAAGTCATGGATATGTATCCAAGGAAAGTTCAGGGTCTGTTGTAAAGGTATGCTCTGCAAAGCATTGTTACAGATTTCTGAGGTGCTCTGTATTCATTCATTCATTCATTATTGAGGGCATACCACCTGCCTGGGCCAGGCTTGGTGCTGAAGAAGGAGAGAAGTAAAACATACTCCCTGCCCTCAAGGAACACAATATCCAGCTAAAGAGATGCCAAACCAATTGCAGGTTTGAGTAGCTTGCTAAAACACAAATTGCTGGGTCAAATCCCCAGAGTTTGTTATTTATTAGCTCTGGGGTGGGGCCTGAGAATTTGCATTTCTAACAATACCCAGGTTTTGCTGATGCTACTGGTCTGGGACCACTTTGGGAACCATTGATCCAAGCCAACTAAGATGTGTTATAGGAAAGGTAAGTACGGATTGGATTGCTGAGGGAATGCAGGGAAGGAAGAGATTAATTCTGCCTAAGAGAATTCTAGAGTGGCCTTGAAGGATGGATGAGGTTTGGATACGATTTTGTCTGGCTACAGTGGAGGAGAAGAATAAAGACACGTGGAACAGCCTGAGTAAAGACTCCAGAGTTCAGAAGAGGTTGGATCTTTGAGTAGTGGAGCTAGCTGGAACCAAGAGGGTATGTGAGAAGTGTGGAGGAGTCATAGGAACTTGTGCTGAAGGAAAAGTAGAAAGGGAGTAAGAGTTCAAATCTTGGTACAGAGAATCAACAAGGCTTTCAAGCAGATAAGTGGTGGACTTAAGAGTTGTGTTTAGAGAAGTTTCTCAAAATAAGATCTGTAGATCTGGGGCTGGCCCTGTGGCCGAGCGGTTAAGTTCGCGCGCTCCACTGCAGGCGGCCCAGTGTTTCGTTGGTTCGAATCCTGGGCGCGGACATGGCACTGCTCATCACACCACGCTGAGGCAGCGTCCCACATGCCACAACTAGAAGGACCCACAACGAAGAATATACAACTATGTACCAGGGGGCTTTGGGGAGAAAAAGGAAAAAAATGAAATCTTAAAAAAAAAAAAAAAAGATCTGTAGATCTTTATTTTGGCTGTACTCCAGACCTGAATTGGAATCTCTTGGATTGGAGAGGCATCTTTAATAAGCATCCCAAGAAATTCTGACCCACACAGAAGTTTGAGAAGGGACTGGAGAAGAAAAAGAACTGAGGCTGCATCAGAGCAGGTGGAAACAGATAGAAAAGATTTAGGGGCTGGCCCTGTGGTGTAGTGGTTGAGTTTGGTGCACTCTGTTCAGCGGCCCAGGTTCACAGGCTCAGAGCCCAGGGAAGGATCTAGAGCACTCATCGGCCATCCCGTGGCAGCGACCCACATACAAAAGTGAGGAAGACTGACAGAGATGTTAGCTCAGGGCTAATCTTCCTCAGCAACAACAACAACAACAACAAAGATTTAAAAGACATTAGGCTAGGGCCAGCCCGGTGGCACAGCAGTTAAGTTCGCATGTTCTGCTTCTCAGTGGCCCAGGGTTCGCCAGTTTGGATCCCGGGTGCGGACATGGCACCACGTGGCAAGCCATGCTGTGGTAGGCATCCCACATATAAAGTAGAGGAAGATGGGCACGATGTTAGCTCAGGGCCAGGCTTCCTTAGCAAAAAGAGGAGGACTGGCAGTAGTTAGCTCAGGGCTAATCTTCCTCAAAAAAAAAAAAAAAAAAAGACATTAGGCTAAATTAGGCTAAGACTAATTTCATTTGGAAAGCTTTAGTTTGTGAGAAGAGTCCAAGACAATTATAAGATTTCACGGTTTGGTTTCTAGTTTCCAAGAGAAACAGCAAAAGAGGCAGAAGCATATAAGGAGCCTGGGAGAAGACTGTGGAAGTGGAAATGGAAATGGACAGAGCAGTGTGGTGTAGTGAGCAGGGAGAGCACGGGTTGAGCATTGGGAGACCTTCCTCTGCACCACCAACCCTGTGACTTTGCAGCTCTAGAACTGTCCTCTCATCTTTGAGAGGCCAGAGTAGGGATCTCTGAGGTCCCTTCCAACTCCAAAATGTCACATTCTTAACGAAAGCAGAAAATAGTATAATTGAATGTATAAATGTAAGTACACAATTAGGGTGATAAACCATTGGAATAGGGTCCGGAGGGCTGCAGGGAAAACTGATCCTTGGAGAGCATCAAGAAGAGAATTGATGAAACCCTGATAGTTCCCACGTCTCGCCCAAGACCAATCCTATAGATTCTTCAATGTTCAGATAAACTGTAAGATGGTTTCTCTTTCTCTTGAACTTGGAAGGCACCTAAAGAACCTTGGAGGGGGCTGGCCCCGTGGCCGAGTGGTTAAGTTCGCGTGCTCCGCTGCAGGCGGCCCAGTGTTTCATTGGTTCGAATCCTGGGTGTGGACATGGCACTGCTCATCAAACAACGCGGAGGCAGCGTCCCACATGCCACAACTAGAAGGACCCACAATAAAGAATGTGCAACTGTGTACTGGGGGGCTTTGGGGAGAAAAAGGAAAACAAAAACCATCGAAAAACACTCTTCCAGTGAGTGAGGAGAAATAATCCAGTTTGAGAGCCAACTAAATTTGGGTTCAAACCTAGATTTGAATTCCATCTATGCTACTGATCAAGCTCAACCTCAGAGAGGTAATTTATCCTCTCTGAATCTCAATTTTCTCATGCTAAATGGGAGGAAAATACTCAACATGCAGAGTGGTGAGAATTAAATAGGCTGTCGACTTACATACATCTTGCCTGGCACAGAGCAGGTGCTCAGTGTGGTGACAGGGTAAACAGTTATGGACTCAGGAGGACTGCCTGAGTCTGAGTCTCAGCTCCACCATTTACCAGCTGTGAACTTTGGGCAAATCACTTAATCTCTCTAGGCCACAGTTTCTTCAATTGTAGGATGCAGATAATAGTACCTATCTCCTAGCATTGTTATGAGGATTAAATGAGATGATATACATAAATAGATTAACTCGGCCTGGCACAGGGTAAGCAGCTGCCATTACCATCATCGTCCACCTCCCTCACTGCTTATTCTAGTCAGTAATATCTATGACATGATCAGACTGTAAATGTTGGGGGCAAGTACCCTTCTTTGATTGATCTTCGTCTCTCCTTCCTTAGGTCTAACAGTGCTCAAGGTGGGAACCAATAAATGTCCTATTTTGTTCCCTGACTCTTCCAAGGCGAAAAAAAGTAAATTTCAAACTGCGTACCCCTCCTAGCGCCAGAAAAATGAACTACAACCAAGGGGGCAGAGGAGCAGCTGAGTGAAAAGACTGCGCATAAAAGCCTTTCTTGCTCCTCCATCCGCACGCGGGAGACAGGACTCCTTTGCTCTTGTCTACTGCTAGAGCTGCTAATAAAGTTTGACTTGAATAAGTGAGAGGCCTGGCCCTGCTTTCCCCTCAAGGGCTTCTTCCGCCCGTAACACAGATTCTGAGCGCCACGCAAGAGGCGGGGCGAGGCCTAAAGGGCAGGACCGGAAGTGAGGTCACCTCTCCCGAGGTGAAAGGTTAGCGGAAGTGCCGTTCTTTCCTTTCTCCTGTAGGTCCTGGTGGTTGCTGTCGGTGAGTAGAGGCTTGTCCCGGGTCTTCCAATCCACTGCCATCCGTGGCCTGAGGGTCGAGTTGTGCGGCGGCGCCGGGTGCTTTCCGTTCCTCGGTCTCTGGCGGCTTCGTAGCGGATCCTGTTCTGCCAGCAGAGCCCGCGGGCGGCCTGGGCCAAGAGGGCAGTGAGGGCAGCCTGAAGTTCCGGGCCCACAGCCTCCGCTTGCGGGTTTCTGAGCCGTCCTTTCTCCTTCCTCTCTGCAGAAATGGGCAAGTTCATGAAACCCGGGAAGGTGGTGCTGGTCCTGGCCGGACGCTACTCCGGACGCAAAGCGGTCATCGTGAAGGTACCAGCCTTGGGAGCCTCTGCGCTGTCGCCTCCCGGCGCTTTCGGAGGGCGGGCAGGCTTGCAATTCAGGACATAGATTAGGGGCCTGGCCCACTGAGCGTTGCGGGTGGTGGGGGCGGGGTGGTGAGCGCGTGAGAGCTTTGGTGAGAGGAGGAAGCAAAATAAAACAAATGTAAGTTGAATTGGGCAGCTGACATATCGCGTCCTCTACCGAAGAGGCTTTAAGTCATGACAGTGGCCACCGTTGCTTGAACGCTTGCTTGGTGCCTGGCGCTGCCTTCCAGCTGTTGCCAGGTCCGATCCTCGCAGTGCCCATGGGGACTTGCTTTACTGAGAAGGTTTGGAGGTGTTAGTAATTCACCTGAGGTCTAACAGGTAGTGAGTGCTGCAGCTGGGACTCTGCAGAGAGACGTCGTTTAGTCAGAGCGGTCACTCTGCATAGCCCTTCACTGTTGGCCCTCTGCCTGCCTCTCGTAGTCTCCTGTGAGGTCTGTGAGCTCTGGCTGCATATGCCCCTGCTTTTGGCTGTTGTGGGGTCACCGGGGCACCCTTGGTTCCCCTTTCTCCACCTGAGTCTGGTTTCTGGAGTTAGGCGGCCAGTTTGGGCCTCTGTCCCTTAGTGGCAGCGCAATCGTGGAGGAAATTAAGAGATGTAAAGTCCTAAGAACCGGTGCTTGGCACATAGCAAGCACTCCGTAAATGTTAACTCTTGTTTCTTTTAAATCTCTTACTTCCCTGGAATCTTTCCAGATTCTTCCTGGAGGGAGTGAATACCACCCTTACTCCTGCTACTCTGTGGGCATCTAGCGTAGTACTTAGAATGTCTGCTTCGTGTGATTTTTATAACAGTGGGTCTTGGAGACCCAGGCGTGGGGCTGTTCTATACATGCCCTGCATCTGGCAGATTTTAATAGGCCTTCAGTTAAGAACTAATGTGATTCTTGCTCATTCAGAACATTGATGATGGCACCTCAGACCGCCCCTACAGCCATGCTCTAGTGGCTGGAATTGACCGCTATCCCCGCAAAGTGACAGCTGCCATGGGCAAGAAGAAAATCGCCAAGAGGTCAAAGATCAAATCTTTTGTGAAAGTTTATAACTACAATCACCTCATGCCCACAAGGTGAGCCTTCCAAGCATGGGACTGAAGGCGACTTTTTTTTTTCCTCCTTTCTGCCCTGCTGAATAGGGAGACAACCTTGTAGCCACTCCAGCGTGGGGAATAGACATCGTTTTCAACTTGTCACTTATAAAATGGCTGTGGTTTCCAGTGTTGCCTCTTTAATCTGTGTTGAAACTGTTCACGTTCCTGTCATTTTCTGTAGTGACTTCCCTGACTTGGCCAGGCAGGATTGAAAAATCTCTTTCAAGCTTGCTCTTGATCTCTCTCCTCGCCTGAAAATTCTTTGTGTTGATTAAAGATTGTTGCATTTGTGTCCAGCCACAGTAAACGTAGCCATAAGATCTGACCTGCCCTCGTCCACTGTTCCACCGTCGAGGATAGTCATTACAGGCTTTCACAAATGTTTGGTAAATAAGTGAAAGCAGGTCTCCCCCTGTTAATTCCGCTCAACTGCTGGGCCCTTTAGTTCCTGGCCTTTCACAGTAGTGTGTAGCATATACACTATCTTGGTACAGAGTTATAAGGAAATACAAGATTAGAGAGAGACTGACCAATAATTGCCCAAACCCAGCAGCATGCGCCTTGAAAGTTTGCTACTCAGGGTGCATGTTTACCTTAATTTGCTGTTTCTCAGTTGCTGGAAAGCAGTGAGGCTGAGCCAGCTAGCCACTCAGCTTTTGCGTTGTCCTAATGACACTGACCCTGCATAGGCAGAATTTGAACAACACTAAATAAAATGGCTCCAAATGGAAAGGTAGCCAGCCGCCATGATCATAGTAAAGATCTAATAAAGTGATGGTTCTTAGTTAGAAAAAATAAAGTAGTTATGGAGAATTGAGAGTGAAATGTGAAGTTTTTCAGTGGTTTGAAACTATGTAAATAAGTCTGTTAAAATTGTAAATTTCCAGAGAATGTCATCAGGACTTTGGCACAGCTTTTGATGTTTGCTCCTATGGAGTTAGACCCTAACACCCCAATGTCACAGGAGTACTTGGGGGGGAAGGTGAAGGCCCTGGCAGGCAGCCTGTGGCTGCTCCTACCTCCCTGCCCTTGTCCCCAGGTACTCTGTGGATATCCCCTTGGACAAAACTGTTGTCAACAAAGATGTCTTCAGAGACCCTGCTCTTAAACGCAAGGCCCGACGAGAAGCCAAGGTCAAGTTCGAGGAGAGGTAAGTAGGCTTGGGTAGTGGATGCTGGGGTATGCTTTCACTGTTCTCTCTGAAGGGAGTTTTGTCTTGTTCTCTCTTCATTGGCGTCCTTTTTTCTCCCTCTCCCCTCTAGATACAAGACCGGCAAGAACAAATGGTTCTTCCAGAAGCTGCGGTTTTAGATCTGGTTTGTCTCAGTCATTAAAAATACAAAAAATCCTTGTCTGTGTGCTGCATGCATTATTGACTGGGGCAGAGCATTCATATGAGAGACACCGGGTAGAGGATGAGCGGCTGTGGGGAAATAAAAAGGCTTGACTGCCTTTGTGAGGCTACTTCTGTTCCCCTACCCCATCAGTTGCCCCTTGATAGGTAAAGTGTGATACTGAACTGTTTCCCCAGAATGGCTGCTCTTGACAGCTTTAGGTGTAGCATTGTTTAGCATCCTTGGCTTCGACCCATTACATACATAGAGAACCCTCCACCCCATTGTGAAAACCAAAGGCTCCTCTCAGTGAAGACCAGCTACTTTGGATTCAAAGTCATTAACCTGAAGTGGTTTGTTTAACCACTGAGTGCCAGCATCCCACCCTGCGACTGAGATTTAGCAGGTCAGAAAACTTGTCAGGTGATATGGTGCTACTCGGATGAGGACCACGCTGGAGAACTGCTCTAGATAATAAAGATGGTGCTGACGATGAAGTCCTGAGCCCCAGAGCAGCCATTGCTAGTGGGACCAGGGAGAGGTCCCCAAACAGTCTGGCTAGCAAAGGTTGGCAAGAAAGGATGTGATTGGAGGGGCTTGGGCATTGGGTTGTGTCACCACTGTGTGTTGCAGGAGAGGCATTTGGACCTCCTATCTGTGATTTTACCTTTAGATACTTAATTGTGACCCTGTTTTACTGACAAAATGTGCTCTCCTGCTGAGCTGCTTCTAGGTCACTAGATGGAACCAGGATTCAAACAGGCTTATTTTTTCAAGGCTTGCACTTGGCACACTTCCATCTGGGATGGTGGGGAGGTGTTGAGAAAGGGACTTGCTAAGTTATTCTTAGCAGAAAAATCCTGGACTGGGTGAAAATATTGGAAATGTGTTGTGTACTTTCACATGTGCACGCTTCACCCTTAGAACACTGGGCATCTCTTTTGAGATGGACTCCTGTTAAGTACCTTGCCTACTCAGTCACAAATGGAACTGAATTTAAACCTTCCTCTGAAGATTGAGCAAGTTCCACTCTGCCTCAGGGCCCAAGTTCAAATAACAGTTCCAGCCCGGTTTGGATACATGCTTTACTTAGCAATGTGACCTTGGGCAAATTCCTACACCAAAGTGCCTCAGGAGTTTAGAATCTAATTTGTAAAATGGGGGAAATAGAAACAACTTTGTGAGATTGTCTTGAAGATGGAGTTAATTTGTGTAAAGTAGAACCAGTATTGGGCACGTAGCATAGCTCTCAATAAATTGTAGTTAGTTACTGCAGCCTTGTGAACTTGGAGGGGCTTTATCTGTCCTGGTTGCATTTCCTCATTCAATTATTTTTATTTTTTTTTCCTTTTTCTCCCCAAAGCCCCCCAGTACATAGTTGTATATTCTTCGTTGTGGGTCCTTCTAGTTGTGGCATGTGGGACGCTGCCTCAGCGTGGTTTGATGAGCAGTGTCATGTCCGCGCCCCGGATTCGAACCAATGAAACACTGGGCCGCCTGCAGCAGAGCGCGGGAACTTAACCACTCGGCCACGGGGCCAGCCCCTCATTCAATTATTAAGTCGGCGTGTGCCCAGCATCATTCTAGGCTCTGGGGGATATATTAACAAAGCAAGCAAATGCTAGCAATAGGCTTGTGCTGGGATCCAGTGGTTGGTTGGGACCAGTGTTTAGTTTGCAGTTGCTTGTGGAGTAGCTTCCCCTGAGACCTTGTAGCTGGGTGTAGTCCTAGAACTTCAAAGATCAGGGAGACTCCTCCCAGGGGTGGGGAAACCTGCTGGGGGCATGTGGTCACGTGGTCACGTGGTCACGGAAGGGCAGGGATTTCCCTGAAATGAAAGTGAAGGCAAAGAGCCTGCAGGCAAACCTTCAGAAACATATTTCAGGCCCGGCTAGGGGAGACCAAAGCTGCTCAGAAGGCACAAGCAAGAGTTGAGTTGCCGTAGACTCCCACTTTTGCCCTGCTCTGAAGCCTCACCTATTGCCGACGGGACCACAGACCCATGGTAAGTGAGGAAGGGTCGGTGGGGAGAGGCAGAGGAGCACTCCTTGCCTGGGAGTCTGCAGGTGTCTCAGGGCCTGGTGGCCAAGCCTGTGCCGGCCCAACTCAGACCTGCTGAAGGTCTGGAGAGAGACACGGCTGAGACTACCTCTCCCCAGTGGAGTGTGGCCCCTAACCCATCGCCTCAAAAGCAATTCTATAACCTGCACCTCAGGAGCTGGTGAATTCTGGTGTGAATGTGCATTTTTCTGGAGAGAGAATCCATAGTTTTCATTAGATACTCAAAGGGTTTGGTGACCCAAAAAGCTTAAGAAGTGCTCTAATGACAATTCTAAAAGTTTAAGAATTGCTAACACGTGTGCTTTATCTCCTGCGATATTCCCAAACAAATTCTCCCCCTCCTTATATTTCCATCTCAACTGAACGTTGGCCCCCTTCAGGGTCAGAGGAAGAAGTGCTCCTCTAAGAGCTAACCTTCCCCCTGTCTGCCGTCATCCGTTCCTGATGTGTGAACGCCCCTACTCATGCTAGACCAAGCCCAGGGACGACTGTCCCCCATTCAGCCTGTTTACCATTGATCCCCACTGCCTCGCACTGTGCCTGGCATGCAGTAGGCACTCAATAAACAACTGTTGAATGAAGGAATCTCATCCCCTCTCGATTTCTCAGTTGGAAATTTTTCATTTGCCCCTCAAATGCAGTAAGAAAGACCACGGGCTCTAGAGCCAACCTGCCTGGTTCCAAATCCTGGTTCCTCCAATTGTGTGGCCCTGGGCAACTTATGAGCCTCTAAAGATTAACGTCAGAGCTCCATTCCCTTATCTGTAAGATGGGGATGATGATAACGCTGCCTCAGAAGGATACTTAAACCTGCAAGAATTAAACTACATAATCCATAAATGAATACAGTAAAAATTTAGCTCACTGCTTGGCACATACTAAGCACACAGTAATATTTGTTCCTGATATTATTACCAACCTTTTCAGAACCCCAGTTCTCCAGGGTTATCTTGATTCACTGCCCACCTCACTCCTACTTCTCTGTTGAAACTGCTCCCCTACAGGGCCTTTACACATTAGGAAGAAAGGAAGGAAGGAAGGAAGGAAGGTGGGTTCAGGAAGCTATTTTTTCAAAGCACACTAAATTCATTATTGAGAGACAACCTCTATTAATAACATTTTGGCAGCTATCTTCCCAGTTTTTTAATGCATTAATAAATATCCTTAGGAATTAAAACTTTTTAAATCAACAGAATAGGGATCATACTTTATATACACTTTTATAATGTGCCTTTTTGGCTTATGAGCACATCTCCATGTCGTTAAATGTTCTTCAATAATGTCCTTTAATTGCTACCTAATATTTTCTATGTATTTAGCTGTTCTCTTGTTGGACATGTAGATTTCTTGTCTCTGTTGTAAACAAAGCCACAATAATAATCTTTGTATATCAACTTCTGACCATTTCCTTATGATAAGGAGGACTTTGTTGCTCAGTCTCAGTGGTAATTCTCATTCCTTATCTTAGTGGGCCTGTTAGCAGCATTTGGCACAGCTGCTGGGTCCCCCTCCTTGAAATGCGTTCACACTCCTTCTCTCCTCCAGGTTCACTAGCCACTCTGCATTCTCCTTGGCTGCTGCTTCCATGTTCCCTGACCTCTTAGTGTTGGATGTCCCAGAAATCAGCCCTTGGACCTCTCTCTCTCTCCATACCCACTCCCTTATTGATCTCATTTAGTTTTGTGACTTTTTTGTGATTCCTTTTAGTTTTATGACTTTATCTCTTCTGCATGGATAATTCCCAAATTTATCTTCCAGGCCCGGACCTCGTCCCTGAATGTTAGATCGGTAGAGGCAACTACCACTCTGTCTCTAACTGGGATGTCAGATAGGGACTTCATACCTAACATGTTCAAAATAAATGCCTAATTTCTTGCCCCAAATCTCTTCCACCCACAGTCTTCCCCATCTCAGCGAATGGCTCCTTTCCCCTCCATTTACTCAGGCCAAAAAGCTTAGAGTCATCTCAGACTCCTCTCTGTCTTCCATACTCTATTTCTGATCCATCAGCAACTTCAATCAATCTAGATTTGACTGCTCCTCACCACCTCCTCTGCTACTACCTGGTCCAAGCCACCAACATTGATCACCTGGACACTGTCAAAGCCTCCTAAGTGGTCTCCTGCTTGTGCCCTTTCCCCACATCAGTCTATTCACACAACAACCAAGTAATCCTGTTAACATTTAAGCCTGCGTATGGCTTTCCACCTCACGTCCTCTCAAAGGCCCTGCATGATCAGACCCAGTTTCCTCTGCGACTTCACCTCCAGTCACTCTCCCCTCACTCCCTCTGCTCCAACCACATTGGCCTCCTTGCTTTTTCTCAAATACACCTGACAAACTCCTACCACAGGGCATTTGCGCTTGCTATTCCCTCTGCATAGAACTTTCCCCTACATGTACACGTGGCTTGCTCCTTCTTCTCCTTCAAGTATATGATCAAATATCATCTCAGCGAGGCCCACTCTGATCACCACATTTAAAACTGTATTCCAAAATTCTCTGTTCTCCCTTTCCCACTTTGTTTTTATCCATAACACTTATCACTAACATACTGTAGATTTTACTTACTCTGTTTATTGTCTGGCTCATCCCCTAGAAGGTAAACTCCACAAGGAAATTTTGTCTGTTTTGTCCATTGCTGTGTCCCCAGAGCCCGGCACATGATAGATGCTCAGTTGCTAATTGTTGATTGAGTGAATGAGTAAGCGAGAGCAGTGAGCCAGTGGACTTCTTGTAGCCCTCTTTTTCTTGCAGCTCCATTTCATCCTTCCCCCTCCTCTGTGTCTCCGACACTACCCAGTCCTAGCCCTGGCCCTGCTTACCCCTGGCCATGCCTCCTTTTTCTCCTCTGCATTCCTTTGTCTCTCCTGAGCCTTACTAGGTATCTTCAAAGATTAGATTTTTAAGGCTCTGTCCCTCAAGGAGCTCTTCCATCCTCTTGGCTTTGACCATGACCACGTGCTGCTCTAACCCAGAGTTCTGTCCACCAAGTCCTGTCCCTGACCCTTTGTGTCTTCAGTGGCCTTGGGTTTCACTTACCTTGGCCCATTAGTTAACTTTGACAAACCTCGGGTTCCTCATCTATAAAATGGAGATTATTAAAATAGAAAATATTTAACATAGCACTTATTAGGAGCCAGGCACCACTGTTCCAAACAAAATTACACATAGGTGGAAATCACTATTATGCCCATTTTACAGATGAGGAAACCAAGGCACAGAGAGTTAAATAACTTGCCCATTGTCTTGCAGTAGCAAGAGGAGCTGCATGTAAGCCTTGGAGGTTTGGCCCCAGAGTTTGTGCTTTTTTTATTTTGCAGGGGAAGATTTGCCCTAAGCTAACATCTGTTGCCAATCGTCCTCCTTTTTTTTTTCCCCTCTCCTTTTTCCCCCCCAAGCCCCCAGTACATAGTTGTGTATAGTTGTAAGTTCTTTTGGTTCTTCTATGTGAGCCGCTGCCACAACATAGCTACTGACAGATGAATGGTGAGGTTCTGCACCCCTGGGAAAAAACCTGGGCTACCAAAGTGGAGCACACCAACTTTAACAGCTAGGTCAGCAGGGCTGGCTCCAGAGTTTGTGCTCTTAACCAGTATGTTCAACTGCCTCCCAGTGCTCCTCTGATGAGCACAGATAGCATGAAATTTTATCTTATGGTTGGGTTCTGAACTTGGCAAGTAAGGCAGAAGAATGTATGTAGTCAAAATTAACCTTAAATCATTAACTCACCCCTAAAGTGTCCGGAATCTACAGTCTCTCAATGAGTTCAATGTAGAAGGAATCACAATTTTTTTCACTTGAGTACCAGATAGCCATTGGCTTGCCTTTAGAGACATGTTAAAACGTTATGTAAATAAATAGCGTGTATAGTTGAATTCCTGTAAGTGACTACAATCAGCCTGTGTTGTCCTTAAGAGGATCCTATAAGAGAGAAGTTTCAGTTGGGAGTTGGAGACAGGAGGGAGTTTTGTGATACTGAAATGAGATGGAGTCCAACTGTGCCTGGCACTTCACAGGCCCTCAGTGACCACTGGCTCTCTCCCCTTGCCTGATGGGTCAATGGCATTATACCAGACCCTGGAACACCCAGATCTCCAGCCTTGGCATCATCTCTCCACTTTGTTCCCCTTGTCTCCTTAACACAAACATCCACAGAGTCTGGGGCTTTTCCTCACGACCTGTGCTCATGCGCACATGCCAGCAGCCAGAGGCCCAGGTCAGCTCCTGTCACATTGGTGGGAACTAGAACCTTGGAGTCTGGGATTGTTTTCCTCATGCCACCATTCCCACTGCTCCAGTTCATCCTGCCATCATTGCCAGATTGACCTCTTTATTTATTTATTTTTTCTGGTGAGGAAGATTAGCCCTGAGCTAACATCTGTTGCCAATCTTCCTCTTTTTGCTTGAGGATGATTGTCACTGAGCTAACATCTGTGCCAGTCTTCCGCTTTTATATGTGGGACACCACCACAGCATGGCTTGATGAGTGGTGTGTGGGTCTGTGCCTGGGATCCAAACCTGTGAACCCCAGGGCTGCCCAAGTGGAGCATGCAAACTTAACCACTATGCCACCCGGCCGGCCCCAAGATTTTAAACCCACATCCATCATTTCACTCCCCCTTTCATAAATCTTCACTAGTTCCCCGTTTCCTACTGACGTCAAATCCAAACTCCCCTGCTTGAATGGTTCTTTGAAAAACTCTCTTTGTGAAACTATTATTTATTTGTATTAAGCTGTTTATTAAATAGCATTGCCAATGACTAGATTTTCAAACAGTTATGTATAATTAGATCAAGACTTAAAGCAGAAGTAAAAAGAGGACGGACAGGACTGAATCCAGCCCGAAAATATATTTCATTTTTAATATATTTTTTAAATTGAGTCATCTTTTTCAAAGAAAAATCCAGATTTCTGATTTCCCTTAAAAATGGGAAGATATAGGATACTGGAACCACATTCTCATGTAGAAACTTGGTTAGGGCTGAGAAGAGGTTGCCACTTTAGTGGGGACATGCTCTCTCCAGTTTATCAGAGTCCCCATCATTCTGCACTGGCTCCCTTGACTCACTGACATCATCGAACAGGCCCTTAGGGGTACTGAGTTTGCAACTCCTTGTTTACAGAAATACAAGAACGAGGTAGCTTTCTCACTACTCAGAAACCAGCATTATTTGGTCAAGCCCTGGTTTTCCTCTGTTTAAAATAGAGCAAACTCACACTGAATTTCTTCAATGCCCTCTGTAATATGCTCCCATTCTGTCATTCATTCACTTCACTCCTTCATTCAACACACATTTACTGAATGCCTGTTTTGTGCCAGGGACTCTGCTGAACCCTGGGGATACAGAGCTAACCAGGACAGAGTCCCTTCTTCCCAAGTGAGTCACACTTCTCTGAGCTGACCTTATTTATCAGGCTTCCCAGCCACGGGGTTAACTCCGCCAGCTAACGTCTGCTGCATCCCACAAAGGTGCATTTATTCGTATCCCTGGTGTCATTCTCTGCCCCTGTTTTCAGCTCTCTCTCTCTGGATCTGCTCCAGATCACACTCAGCCTGAAAGGCTGCTTGGCGCAGTCAAGGGACAAGCTGGGAGATGTGGGGTAAATTATTCCCTTACTCTGGGCTTGATTTCTTCTCTATAAAGCCCAGATTACCAGGCTACAGTCAGACTGTCTAGGGCTGAATGACTTCGGGCAAGTCACTTAATGTCTCTGAGCTTCCTCATATGAAAAATAAGAATAAGAGGGGGGGCCTGGCCCTATGGCCAAGTGGTTAAGTTTGTGCACTCCACTTTGGCAGTCCAGGATCTCACTGGTTCGGATCCTGGGAATGGAACTGGCACCGCTCATCGGGCCATGCTGAGGTGGTGTCCCACATAGCACAACCAGAAGGACCTGCAACTAGAGTATACAACTATGTACTGGGGGTTTGGGGGAGAAGAAGAAGAAAACAAAAAGAAGATCGGCAACAGATGTTGGCTCATGTGCCAATCTCTAAAAAAAAAAAAAAAAAGAATAAGAGGGTACGTATCTCCTAGAGCTGTTGCAAGAACTGAGTGATATAATTCATCTAAAGGGCTTAGCACAGTGCCTGACAAACAGTAAGTGATTACTAATGTAATGGTGACATTTTGCAACTCCAAGCTACTATTCCTACTGGAGGCCTCCCTGGTTATTTTAACCCCTGTGGGACTGTCCCTCCAAACTCTAATGTCCTCCACAATCAGTCATGTGAGTTATGCTCTGTCTTGGGTAGTTTTGTGCAGGCCTGAGGACTGGACCCTTGCCTGCCACTTGTCAGTGCCTAGCACTTCGTAGCAGGAGCTCAATCAGTGTTTGTTAAACTCTAGGTCTCCGGTAATGAACCAGCCATGGCTGCTGCAAAGGCTCCTGCCCTTTCAAGAGTGACGGAGATGAGGGCAGCCATCTGAGTAGAGTGGGCCAGGACCAGCCGAGGGAAAAGGAAAGAGACTGGGTTGTTCTTGGGCTGAACATCAACTCTGCTCCTGGAGAGTCCAGAATAGAGACCCCCTTCCCCTGGGCTCGTTCATTCTCTGGAAAGGCAAGTGGGTATCTAGTTGTTCCCCTCTGCTTTAATAGGCTCTCCGTGCCCTTCAGGAGGAGCAGGCCAGACTAAAGATGAGGCTGCAGGAGCTGAAGCGGGTCAGACAGGAGCACAGGGACTTCCCGCAAATCAAGGTAAGCTGGGAGAGGGGATGTGGCCTGGTAGAAAGGCGAGGAATTCTTAGTTTCCCTCCTGTCTCTGCCACTTCCTTGTTGTGTGGCTTTGAGTATGTTATTTGAACTCTTTGAACCTGTTTTCTCATCTGTAAAGTGGAGCTGCCTACCTCGCAGGCTTGGCTAAGGACAAACCAAGATCTTGTATGTCAAGTGCCAGTACAGACTTGACCTGTGTTCATCCACTCATTTATCCAGTTCTTCTTTCCATAAATGTATTCATCCCTGGCACTCGGTATCAATCATATGGAACTGGAGACACTTTCCTCCTGGGAGGGAGCGGAGGACTCTCCCACCCTCAAAGGCTGCATCAACCTCCCCACCCACCTCCAGGTCCCACTCCCAGTGCCGGAGATCCCCCTGGTGTTCCGAGGACACACTCAGCAGGGCAGGAAAGTGCCCAAGACTTTGGTTTCCAACCTGCGGATCTGCTACCCTCTGCCTGGAGGCTCTGCTCTGGTCACCTTTGATGACCCCAAGGGTGAGCTCTTGGGGAAGCCTTGGGAGGGAGGCTGCGAGGCTTCCCAGTACTGACCTGCTGCCCATACGCAGTGGCCCAGCAGTTGGTACGACAAAAGGAGCATAAGGTCCACATGGAAGAGTGCCGGCTGCCAGTGCAGGTCCAGCCCTTGGAGCTGCCCATGGTGACCACTATCCAGGTGACAGAATGGCGGGGTCCCAGGACATGCAGGGGCACCATGCATCTGGGTGTGGGAGAGTGGGGCTGTGCCTGGGACCACTCCTTCCTGTCTCCTTCTAGGTGTCCAGCCAGATGAGTGACAGGAAAGTGCTGGTCAGCGGGTTTCCTACCAGTCTCAAGCTGAGTGAGGAGGAGCTGCTAGACAAGCTGGAAATCTTCTTTGGCAAGACCAGGAACGGGGGTGGTGACGTGGAGACTCGGGAACTGCTGCAAGGGGGTGTCGTGCTGGGCTTCACTAGGGACGGAGGTAAGGGCCTTGCCAGGGAGATGAGAGCAGATGCATCAGGCCCCGGGAGAGGAGAGCCCTTGATGCTAAAGGTATACCCCTCCCTGTCCCCACAGTGGCCCAGCGCCTGTGCCAGATTGGCCAGTTCACAGTGCCACTGGGTCGGCAACAGTTCCCTCTGAGAGTCTCTCCCTACGTGAGTGGGGAGATCCAGAAGGCTGAGGTAAGTGGGAAGGTGGAGAATGGAGGCTGGGCCAGGTAACCTGCCTACCTGCCAGACACTTGCCCAAGGAAGGACTGGAGCCCCCAAACCCCACTGACCTATGTGCTGCCAGCCTCTCCAAGCCTCCTGCCCCCTCCCTTGCTCCAAAAGGCACTGCCTGCCCCAACCTTTGCCCCTAGCCTGACTCTCATCAGCCTTTGCCCATCTCCCGGCTCCTTTTCTAGATCAGGTCCCAGCCAGTGCCCCAGTCGGTGCTGGTGCTCAACATTCCTGATGTCCTGGATGGCCCGGAGCTGCATGATATCCTGGAGATTCACTTCCAGAAGCCCACCCGCGGGGGTGGAGAGGTAGAGGCCCTGACAGTTGTGCCCCAGGGACAGCGGGGCCTGGCGGTCTTCACTGCTGAGTCGGGCTAGGAGCCTACCCTTCTCAACACCCCCACCCCTCTGCCAAGGTTCTCAAACTGGGCTGGGGTTGGGTGCACGTGTACGAGAGAGACTGTGCTGGTCAACAGCGGGCAGGGATAATGAATTGTGAAACGCTGCCCAGGAACAGTAAAAGTGCCTGCTTGGCATGATCTTCTTCCTCATTTCAGTCCGTGAAAGCAAACTTGATTTGGGCACGGAAGGCTTGGGGGAGAGAAGAAACCTTACCCTTCCACTATCAGCACTGTCCTTCCATGAGCTCACTTTCCCCTCCACTCTCAGAGGCAACATCCAGGACCCAGGGTTTGGCTTTTTATTGACACAAACACAAAGGCAGCTTCGGTAATGGGGTGGGGTACACAAAAGCAGAAATCGCATTTCACTTGGGTAGGCCTCATGAAGATGAGCCCCTCCCGCACCTCCCACTGACAATGGCAATAACCCTCCCTAATTCTAGCTCAGAGAGCAGAGGGAGTTACACCCCTACCCTAGGAAGTCCCCACTTTGGTTCCAGTGGCCCAGGTCCTACTCTACCCCGTTGACTCCCCTGCTCCATCTCCCCACCCATGTAAACAAAGTTCAGGGCCGAGTTTGAAAAGCTGCCTCCCTGCTCTGAGAAGGCAGTGGGCCTCCCCTGACTACATGGGGAATGTGCTTTGATTTTTACTTTGGTCCCAGAACAAGAAACAGACAGCATTGCCTCTCAGAGCTCTAGCTGGTAAATGCCACACTTATCTGCAAGGCTGAGAAAGCTTCCCAGCCTCTTTCTCCTCAGCCACCATAGAGAAATGACAGCCCCAGGGACAGGACATAGCACAGACCCCGGGAGGCTAGGGCTGGCCCCCCACCCACTGGCACACACAAAGATTTTTGGCAGTGTTGTGGGACTGGGGGGGGAGCAAAATCCCAGCTCCACCAGAACAAGGAAGGCACTGGGGAGTACAGGGGTGGAGAAGGAGGTCCGAGACAGAGACTCCCCCCCACACATATACAAGCACAGGTTTTCCATTGCTAAGGCACTGAGAACAAATTCAGAGAACTCAGTGAAGGGTAGGGGGGCTTCGTGTCCCTCCCACAGGGCCGTGACCTAGCAGAGAAGGTCTGATTCCTGCCCTTGTTCTAAGAGGCAACCTTGGCTAGGAGTGGCAGAAAACCTGGAGGTGGAAGAAGCCCAGTTGTGCTTAAGAATCTAGGGATGGAGGACGAGGCCAAGCAATGAGGCAACAGAGTTCAGAGGTGGGCGCTGGTTAGCCCAGGTTGAAGGGACACTAGGGCGAGACACGGACATGCTGGACTCACACAAATTGGCCCCACATCCTGAGCTGACATTTCAATTCTTTGGGGAGGTGGTGGGGCAAGGGCAGGAGGAGAGATGAGGCAGAGGCGGAAGCACACAGAATAGGACGGGAAGGGATTGGCTGACCTTGGCACAAAAGCAGCACAGCAGGCCCGGGGAAAGGGTGGGGGCAGGAAGCAGCCAGCCTCACTCTGACCCTCCCTCTCCCCTTGGCAGGGCCCAGACATCCAAGTGGTCACTTCCCAACCTCTTCAGAGGGCAGGTGGAAGGGAGGGGGCAGCCCTGACTAAAGAGAAAGAACAGGGCAGGGGAGAGGTCATCACCACGGAGACCTCGTGGGGAGAGAGGGCAGAGCATTATGACAGAGGATGAAATGCGAGAGACTGGGGGCCAACAGAACGTGGCTTCCCAGCTTCTCTCTTCCTGGGTCTGAGGTCTCCCAGCCCCCACCCTAGTTCTCCTTCTCTGGTCCAGGCACCAGGATGACTTTGCCCACATTCTTCTTCTCCTGTATCTGCCTCATGGCATCCGCCACCTGGAGAGGAAGACAAGACCCTGCTCCCAGTGCCATCCGGCCCCTCCAAAGAGCCAGGCTAAAGGAGTGAGCCCTCCTCTTCCCATGAATCCTACCTCTGAGACCCCAGGCTTCAGGGGTTCTGCCCAGGCCCTCCCTGCAGAGCCATCACACTCACCTTCTCGAAGGGCCACACGGAGTCAATGTGGGGTTTGATGCGGCCCTCGTTGTAGAGAGCCAGGAGGCGGGCCACCACACCCTTGACCAGCTCCACCTCACCCTCCAGGTAGCCCAGGTGGAAGCCGCACACAGCTCGGTTGGCCGGCAGCAGCTGCAGAGCTGTCACGCTGAACTGATTCCACCACGTGCGTGCCAGGGCCATCAGGTTCCGCTTGGGGCCCGTCAGCAAGTTGGCCATTCCTGAGGGACGAGGAGTCACGGCCTGTGAATCCAGGTGCCAGGCACATCCCCATGTGTCTGGATCTGCGCCTGTCTGTCCCTTGTGGGCCCGTTACCATTATCCACACAAGCACCAGGGAGTGCCAGGATAATCCACCCAGTGTGGGCCACCAGGCCCCGATGGACTCCAGCTGACTAAGAAATTGCTCTAATCTTTATTTATTTGTTCACTTTTTGAGTGAAATTGTTTTTTAAATGAAAATGCAGCTTGCCCAAGAAGCCCAGGAGGGTAGGACAGAGGAAGGCAAACTGGTTGATTTTGCATCAGGAATTATCCCCAAACAGGAGCATAGAAAGGGCACAGAATTTACTACGACTCGCATGAAAATTTGTGAGAGAATGCCAGTAGCTGCGCCCAGGAAACAGCCATCTGAATGCAATAGCCAGGACCATCCTAACCCCGCTGCTCCCTCCAGAATACCTGAGTCCCTGCTCCCTCTTCATTCCAAAGCTCTGGGC
This sequence comes from Equus caballus, assembly GCF_041296265.1. Classification (NCBI taxonomy): domain Eukaryota; kingdom Metazoa; phylum Chordata; class Mammalia; order Perissodactyla; family Equidae; genus Equus; species Equus caballus. The sequence goes on along the minus strand of NC_091694.1, from coordinate 20,154,468 downwards.
CCCTATAGCCCACCCCTCAGACCCACGCTGCTTCGCCCCACTCGCCCCTCCATCCCCGGCCCAGTGACTCACCATAGGTGACCATTTTGCCCATGGGTTTGAGGAGGTTGTAGCCCTTGGCAGTATCTGATCCACCCAGAGGATCCATGACAATGTCCACTCCTGTCACAGAGTAGGGGGACCAGAAACAGCATTTGAATCCACAGATCTGGAGACCCCTTCCCTGTCCCGTGCCATCCTACCCCTTCCCATACCCTGACTGCACCTTTGGGGGAGATCTTCTTGATCTCATCCGCGTAGTCAGTAGTGTGGTAGTCGATGGGGTGTGTGACCCCATTCGCCTTCAGCACCTCGTGCTTGCTGGCCGAGGCTGTTCCAAACACTGTCACATTCTCCACTGTGCGGCACAGCTGCACGGCAGCCATACCCACACCCCCTGCAGCAAGACATTTTCATAAAGAGTGCATATGGAGTCACCCAGCCACTACTCTCCATTCTTGCCTCTCAAGGACCCAGACCATCACTTTCATTTTGTTTGGGCTCATTTTGAGGCTTTCTCCCCTCATCCCATGTCCAACGTCCATGATTAAGAATTGGAGGGAGGGTGGCTGGCAAGGAGGGGGTGCTGGGCGAGGCCACGTTGCTGTAGATAGCACACCAGACTGGACCTGGTGCCTGAATGTTACCAAGGCAACAACACTGCAGAGGCCTCTGGGTGCCATAGGCCCCGGCAGCCTGGTGTTGCCATGACAACAGTCCAGACAGGCTGCAAGGAGAGGGCTGGAAGGAAATCTGGGTGGGGTAAGGAGGGGGGATAAAGGGAGAGGGCTTGTCACCTGCAGCCATGTGTACTAAGACGCTGTGGCCAGGCCGTAGGTTGCCAAAGTCAAAGAGGACCATGTAGGCTGTGATGTAATTGACCAACAAGGCAGCGGCTTCCTCAAAGGTCATGGCCTCAGGCATCAGGAAGGTCTGGGCAGAGGACACAGTCACCTCCTCCTGCCACATGCCTGACCGGATCAACACCATCACCCGGTCCCCTACCTTGAAGAATGGAAGAAGAGCATCATTCAGTCACTCATTCATTCACCCAATGGCGATTTAGAACTTTCCACTACATACAAGGCCCTCTTCCTAGCAATGAAGTAGCAGTAGAGAGCAGCAGCAGCAGTCATTGTAATAATAATATTAATATCATCAAAAACAATAACCACTTACCTTTACTGAGTGCTAGGCCCTAATATAAGTGCTTTATACAAAGTGCTCTGTTAATCTTTACATCAGCTCTTTTTTTTTTTTTGAGGAAGATTAGCCCTGAGTTAACATCCATGCCCATCTTCCTCTCCATGCCCATCTTCCTCTACTTTATACGTGGGACGCCTACCACAGCATGGCTTTTGCCAAGCGGTGCCATGTCCACACCTGGGATCTGAACCGGAGAACCGCAGGCCGCCGAGAAGCGGGATGTGCGAACTTAACCACTGCGCCACCGGGCCGGCCCCTGCATCAGCTCTTTGAGGTAGATACTATCCTTATCTCCATTTTACAGCTCTTACACTTCACTGTTGTGTAAAATCTCTGAATGCAAGAAGCTTACAGTTAGGGCAGCGTGAAGTACTGTGGAAGAGATCAAACTGCTTTGGTTAAAAAATGGGCTCCAGGGGGCCGGCCCCATGGCTGAGTGGTTAAGTTCACGCGCTCCACTTTGGCAGCCCAGTTCGAATCCTGGGCACAGACATGGCACCGCTCATCAAGCCATGCTGAGGCGGCATCCCACATGCCACAACTAGAAGGACCTACAACTAAAAATACACAACTATGTACTGGGGGGCTTTGGGGAGAAAAAGGAAAAATAAAATCTTTAAAAAAGAATTAAAAAAAAAAAGGCTCCACTGTTTACTGATAGTGTGAGCTTGGGCAAATAAAAATTATTTAACCTTTTTGAGCCCCAGTTTGCCTATGTAAAATAGAGCAGTTATGAGGATTAAGTAGCAAAAAAATCATTCAGTGATTTTTTAGCCCAATGTCTGGCACATAGTAAGCACTTAGTAGTGTTAGCTAATAATAATTACAATAATGACAACACCAATAGCAAGGAGAGGTCACCAATCCAATAACTGAAGGAAGAAGACAGGATGTGATGAGGGCCATACCAAAATGAAGAGGAAGGTCTCTGAGCATTTGGGGCTGGGTGCTGTCACCTCAGGAGAAGCATTTGAGCCAGCTCTGGGGGCCCAGAAAACACCTTAACCCAGAGATGGGGGAGAGGTGATGAACAAGGAGAGCCACACAGTCCCACACACGAGGAAAAGGCAATTCCCCCCCAGACTCAGCCACCTGCACGAGAGCGTCCTTGCAGGAGGGAAAGTGGGCAAAGAAAACAGAACCTTTCCCTCCAGCTTAGCAACTGGGGTCAACGGAAGGACACGGGAAAGGGGGCAGGCTCAGGAGAAAGGAAGGTCTCTCCTAGCTCTCTGAAGAGCATGGAGAGGGAGGTGTGGGTGCTGTTCCAGGACAATCCTGGTCTGTCTTGGTCCCTGCCAGGAATGATGGGAATTCTGTATGTTACCCAGACTTGGGAATCCATGGGGAAGGGGGATGGGACTCCAACACACTTCCTTTTTCATGTTCTCAAGCCCCCGCACTCCACTGATAAGGAGCACTGAGGGCAGGCTGGGATCTTCCCCTACAAGCACTGGCCCGAGGTGAGGTCTGGGGAACGGAAGCATTTCACCCCAGGACTCAGTACCAGCAGACTTGGAAATAACCCAGCAGAGCTGGGAAAAGTACAGTGGTCAGTCCAGGTTGTGGCCAGTTCCAGGTCTGGCCCAGAACAAGGCTCGCTTATCCGGGCTAATGCTCACCCCTCAGCCCACCAGAGGGCATGGTCATGGTCCCCCCGCAGCCCAGATATCAGGAGGGAGGGAGGGCTCTCCCCACAGAATCCAGCCTCTTACATCAGATTCTTGCTCTGGACAGGATATCCTGTATTTACCAAGCGGAAAGTGAGGGGAGGGGAGGTTAGGTGGGTGGCCTTCAGCAGTAATGTGAACTACAACTCCTCCACCAAAAAAAGAAAAAAAAAAATTCCTCTTAGCACCTTCTCAAGAGTGGGATTATTTAGAAGCCAGTGGAAAGGGTGGGGTCAGAGCTGGATCCAGGGAGAAGCCCTTTAAGGAGGACATGTTTTCACGTACAATAAATCCAAGAATTCCAGCTCTGGGATCTGAGACTGGCAGGACCAGCAAGAGGAAGGCTGCGTCTAAGGGGACTCTTGCAGGGGCTTGATTTGAAAAGAAACCCCTAAACAAACGAGGTGGGAAGCCCTCACCCCAGGTCGCTCAAAAAGTTGGTCACTTGGAACTCTCTGGTGTCCGGGGTTGTGCCCAAGATTAACGATAAACGAAAAGGAGAAAGAGACCGGCAGAGCTGGGCTAACCTGCTCCCGGTGCCACACCCCCTACCCCAGTCCAAATGGGCAGCGCCAGGGGTTCTGAAAGTCCTCTGCGAAGAGGGCAGAGGTACGTTCCGCCCAAACGTTCCCAAAGGCAGCCCTGGGTCGTGGCCCGCTGGCTGAGTCACTGGAGGAGGAGATATTGCAGTCACGGGAGACAGAGAGCCCAAGACAAAGATCCAAGGACCCAATCTCGCTCTCTTCCACCCCAAGATCAGACGGTAGTGTAAGGCCGGTGGGGTGGGTGAGGGGCGGGTGGCAGGCTCTCTCTCCTCCATGATGGGTGTGCCTCGTCTCCTCGGTCCTGCTCTGAGAGCGGCGCCTCACACCCCCACAGACCACGGGGCTGCATGTGACTAGGGCTCTGGCTTGGCCATGCGCCCCCGCCCAACCCCGACTACATAGCTCCAGCTCCCTCGGGGAAAGAGGCACTAATCGTCACTCAGGGTCACAGACCACAATTACCCGGGGAGTGATTGGTGGGCAGGGGTACAGGTGTGGTTTTACCGGGGTAGGGCTGGGGGGGGGGGGGGGCGCCGCATTGTGCGCATGCGCGCGGGCGCCTTATTGTTTTCCCCCCCACCGCCGCTTCTGGGCGGCGGCCACAATTAAAAATGGTCGGGGAGGGGGAGATAACTCTATCTTCACCCTCCCACCACCACCTTTAAATATAAATCCAGTTCCCCAGAAGCCTCAGACCACAGGCTCTTCTCCCACGCCTTCCATGCCCGTCTAGCCGGGCTCGTGCCAATTTCGCCCGCCCTGCCACACCCCCCTGCGCCCGCCCACTCGTGCCCCACTGCCCCGCGGCCTGAGCAGCCTCTCCCCGTCTGGTCCTGCGCTGGCCCGCTCACTCACCTTGCGGTCGGTGACTCCCTCGCCCACGGCGATCACGACGCCCGCGCCCTCCATGCCCGGAGTGACGGGCAGCGGCGGCAGCCGGTCGTATAGCCCCTGCCGGGCCATCAGGTCGGCGAAGTTGAGCCCGCAGGCCCGGACGCGCAGCGTCAGCTGGTCAGGCCCGGGGGCCGGGGGCGCAGCCGGTCGGCTCTGCAGCTTCACCTTGTCGTAGCCGCCGAAGCCGGTGAGCACCAGGCAGCGCAGCGGCGGCGGCGACGCGGCCGCGGCCCCCTCGGAGACCGCGGGCGGCTGGGCATCGCTGGCTGGTTCAGCGTTCGAAGGCTGCGAAGAGGCGTCTTCTCCGGCTCCTGCCTCGGCCGCTGCCACCACGGTGGCCGCTTCGGCTACCTCTCTCTCGGCTGACATGGCTGGGACTCCCGACGTGCGCGCACAGCTGGACCGAGGGTGCGCAGCTGGGGAAGGCGGGGCGCGCGTCAGGCCGAGCGGCGGCGGCGGACTCCCAGCGGGCGGGGCGGGGCGCCGGGCCGGAGGCGGGGCCTCGCGCGGGGACTTAAAGGGCCAGGGCCCCGTGCGGGTGCCGCGGGAGCGCGAAAAGTGGAGACCCGAAAGTCTCGGGACGGACCTACGCGAGGGCATTCTTTGCGTCACGCAGACCGCGATTTAATTTACTTATTTATTCATAGTAAGCCTTATGCTAGTTAAAAAAATATGTTAAGGGACGGTCTGAAGGAAGATCCCAAAACCTGAGCTTACATCAGATTTGGGGAGTCGGCCACCTGTGGGCCGAAACCCTACCAGGTTGTTCCTCAGGCTCTGACTCTACCCATATGTGACCCCTTCCGTGATGGTCTTGCAGTGGCAAACTTGGAGCAGGGAGATCGAGTCTTTAAAACTTAACATCTGACTCTGTTAAAGCTCCGTACCTCAATTATCCCGTCTGTAAAGTGGTGATGATGTTGCTTGCTCTCGTTATCTTTACAGGGTAAAGATAAAATTAAATCAAGTATCCTCGACTTAAAGAAGCCCTTTTAAAAGGTAAAAGATAGGGGCCGGGGGCCACCGCGCGGCCGAGTGGTTAAGTTCGCGCGCTCTGCTTCGGCGACCCAGGGTTTCGCCAGTTCGAATCCTGGGCGCGGACATGGCACCAGGACATGGCACAGCTCGTCAGGCCATGCGGAGGAAGCGTCCCACATGCCACAACTAGAAGGACCCACAACTGAAAATACATGTCTATGTTCGGGGTGGGGGGAGGGTTGGGAGAAAAAGGAAAAGTAAAGTCTTTAAAAGGTAAAAGATGCCATACAAATGCAAAACAGTGGTTTGATTATTGTTAGACTCCAGATCAAGCCTGAAGTGACTTTAGAGCTTGTCTCTGGCTCCAGCTGCGCTGTCACTTTGGGCAGTTCTATCTTCCTCTACTTCCTCCCCTTCTCTGTCTCCCCGAAGAATCCACCAGAGGACGCAGCTCCCCCAAAACGTTCCACCCTGCGTTTAACTGGAGAAACTCAATCCACGCTTCCCTGCTAGTCCAGGCTCGCCGTTAAATCACTACAGCCCCAGACTAGGCCGTCTGTTGCCATGGGGACGGAAAGCCATGATGTCACCGTGTCCCGGTGGGTGTGCTGGAGTCCATACCCTCATATCCCCAAGACTCCCTGCCGGGACGTGAGACTGAAGGAGGGAGACCAAACCAAAAGCTCTCCCTTCTTTCTCCACCATCTCGCGCCCCCTCCTGTTCAGAAAGTGGATGGCTGCCCCCGCGCGTGTCCGCACTAGCACACCGGCGTGCACGAGTGGGCACGTAGAAGGCCGAGCCTCGCGCGTGTGGGGTTTCCACCCTAACCCTCAGAACTTCGCCCGAATTCTGCCCCGTCCTCATCCCCAGAGATGTCAAATCAGTCAAATCAGCCCGGCTCAGCCATCCCCAAACCAGCGGGATCTCCTAAGCTCACACCAGCGCGCCAGAAGGCACTCTGGGGCCTAGGTTTCCCTGGGCCCCGCCCAGCCCTTCTGGGCCCCGCCCCCCGGCTGCGCGGGCAGGAGGCGGGGCCGGGGGCGCGGCCGCCGGGCTGGGGGCGGGGCGGAGGGGGGGCCGCGGCCCCCGGCGGGGGCTCGGCGCGGGCCCGCGAGATGCCGGTGTCGGCGGCCCGGGAGGCTGCAGCTGCAGCGGCGGGGGAGGCGGCATCGGGGCCCCGGAGGGGGGCTGCGCGGGGGGCCGGCGCGTAGCCGGGACTATGGAGGGGCAGAGCGGCCGCTGCAAGATCGTGGTGGTGGGGGACGCGGAGTGCGGCAAGACAGCGCTGCTGCAGGTGTTCGCCAAGGACGCCTACCCAGGGGTGAGGGACCCGCTTCTTGAGAGGGGGGCGCCGAGGCAGCGGGGGTGGCTGACTGGGGACCAGAGGACGGACGGAAATGGGTGCTAGGGTAACCAGAGAAGAGAGAGAGGGGCTCGGAGGGCCGGGGGAGGCTTTGGGGGCTCTGGAGGGACTGCAGAGGATTGGGGTGGGAGGAGTTGGGGAGCAGGGTGAGATGAATGGGGTTTGGGGGAACCAGATTATCCCAGAGGGGGCGCTAGGGGAATGTCGGGGGTCCTGGGCATCGGAGAGGGGACTAACTAGGGGCTGAAGGGATCGGGAGGGGGTCTGGGAGCCTAGCAGAGATTCCGCTGAAGCAGCTGCTCTCGGTACCCCCCCTTTGCCCAACGCCGGACCAACTTGTGTCCAGGGTCTGGGCTGGACGGGGCGTGGGAGTGAGGAGGGCATTTGTCTGGGGTGAGGACTGGAGGCTCTCATCTTGACCCATCCGTGTCTGCAGAGTTATGTCCCCACGGTGTTTGAGAACTACACCGCGAGCTTTGAGATCGACAAGCGCCGCATTGAGCTCAACATGTGGGACACTTCAGGTAGTCAAGTCCCTCGGGGTCACCCTGACTTCCAAGGCCCCCACCCTGACCCCTCCGTTGGCCAGACCCTTAGGCACCAGGTCAGCTCAGCCCATCCATCCAATTCCAAGAAGAAAGAAAATCAATTTTTGGCTAAAGCCAGGGAAACTGAGGTAGAGCTTGTGAGACACATAGAAATCGTGTCCTGAAGGAGAAAGCCCAGTATCCGATCCCCTCAGTTGGATTCCACCCACCTGGGAAAGTTGGGAGGGAATGGCTTTTATTTTGGAACGTGCTTCTTAGGAGATAGGACTGGGTTTAGGAAAGACATTTAGAATTTCTTTGGGGGGTGGGCAACTGCTTCTCTAGACTGAACTATAGAAATCTGAGATCAAGTCCCAAGAGGGTGGGAGAGCTCTGCCCCTCCCCCTCCTCCAAAAAAGGAGGAGGGTTTTTATTTTTACTGGCTCCCCTGAAGGGCTTTAGAAGATGTCTGTCAAAGCCTAGAAAACACATGCAAAATTTTGTGAGAATGTTGGGAGATTTCATGAGCTTCTCAAAGACTCAAAAAAATTAAGAATGATTACTTTTAGAGAAACCTCTAGGGAAGTGGAGAGCTGTTTTCTGCTGTTTAACCTCGCCTGTGGCGGCTCCCCTCCTTGGAGAAACACAGACTTCTCGATGGGTATTAATAACTGTTCTTTTCCATTCTCTGCTCCTAACATCCCTTGACCAGGATTGCTAAGGTCTCCCACTCCCTTCCAGGCCTCCCACCCGCTCAGGACCCTTGTCTGTCCCCTCCCTCCCTGTCTTCTCTCAGGTTCCTCTTACTATGATAATGTCCGGCCTCTGGCCTATCCTGATTCAGATGCTGTGCTCATCTGCTTCGACATTAGCCGACCAGAAACACTGGACAGTGTCCTCAAGAAGGTGGGAGCCTGGGGAAGCAGGACAGCTAGACTGAGGGGACCTGGAAACCATGGTCCTGGCCCAACATGGGCCAGGAGGGCAGAGTGACAGCTGGGGCACGGCCATCAGCTGGAGAGTGCGTGAAGCTCTCATCCTTCACCGCCACCTCTGCTTCCTGGAAATCGGTCCTCAGAGCTGGATACTGCATCTGGGGGAGATGGAGGAGAACAGGGAGAAGCACTCAAGGGACTCCTTATCCACTTTCCCCACCTCCTTGGGTGTGGGAGCCCCAGATAGAGGGGACGGGAATGCTGCTCCTGGAGCTAAGGAAGGTCCTGTAGTCTTCTCTCAAGGCCTCTATTTCCATGAGAAAAGCCCATGGTGAATGGACAGAAGTCTGCTAAGGCAGCCCCAGTTCCCAGGCGGTTCCCTGGGGGGGGGGGGGGGGGGGGGGAGGGGAGGGAGGTGGGGGGGGGTGCTGGGAGGTGGATTGGTCTATTCCCAGAAGAAATTTGGGAAAGGGGGTGGGAATGGAAAGATTCCAGGCTGGCAGACCCTTCATAGCCCCCGAGGTAGAAGCAAGACCCCCAATCCTACAGCCTCACCCTACCCCTCCCTCCCTCCCCTTCTTCCACACCCCATCCTGTTTTCAGCCCAAGCCCACCATTCCCACCTCCTTGCTCACATGAGAGAGTGAAGAGGGATGCATGGTTTCTGCATGCTATGAGGAAGAGCGTCCTCCTGATGTGGAGCAAGAGTTCACCCTGTGCCTCCTTCTACCCCTCCATAACTCTGTTTTCTTTCCCCAAATAGTGGCAAGGGGAGACTCAGGAGTTTTGCCCCAATGCCAAGGTTGTGCTGGTTGGCTGTAAACTGGACATGCGGACCGACCTGGCCACACTGAGGGAGCTGTCCAAGCAGAGGCTTATCCCTGTTACACATGAGCAGGTGGGACCCTTAACCTTTGACCTAGTCTCAGCCTAGACCTCTTACCTCTGTCCCTCTAGATCTCTGATTTGGAAACACCCTACTTGGCTCATCCCTTGCCTTGACCTGTGACCTCTGGCCTGATCTCTTGACCCCTCCCGGGCCTCAGCCTCCATACTTCTTGCTGAGCTGCAGGCTAAGCCCCACAACTTCCTCCATGCACTCCATCCTTCCAGGGCACTGTACTGGCCAAGCAAGTGGGGGCTGTGTCCTACGTGGAGTGCTCCTCCCGGTCCTCTGAGCGCAGCGTCAGGGATGTCTTCCATGTGGCCACAGTGGCCTCCCTTGGCCGTGGCCAAAGGCAGCTACGCCGTACTGACTCACGCCGGGGACTGCAGCGATCCACTCAGCTGGCAGGACGGCCGGACCTGGGGAACGGGAACGGGAATGGGACCGAGGGCGAGATACACAAGGATCGAGCCAAGAGCTGCAACCTCATGTGAGGGGCCAGAATGAAGCAGAATGTGAGAAGGGGTGGTGAGGGCACAGTTGTCCCCTGCCTGCACCTGGGCTTCCTGACCTCCTGACTCTGGCTGGGACTTCAGGGCATGCGGAGTGAGCGATTCTCCTGGGCAGGGGAGCTGGAGGCAGAAGATTGCCACCATTCCCCACATCCTCATCCCCCTCCTCTCCACAGGAAGTAGAGGGAGCTAAGGGCAGGCATCTGGGCCGGGAGCTGGGATGGGGCAGTGGGGTTGGAGAAGCTAGCATCAAGCAGTGACCTTGGCTGAGTCTCAGTAGATGAAGGGTGGCTTCCCTCCCCACCCCCAGCCCCCATATCCTGGTCCTGGCTTCCTTCCCTAAGTAAAGTATCCATTCGATGACCTTCCCTTTTCCTCTCCTTTCACTTCTACAGCTGTTCTCACTCATTCTAACCTCCAGGCAACAGGCACCAAATTAAAAAGCAAGTTAAGAAGCCCCTCCCCCCATTTACCCACCAGTCCTAGCTCCCTGCCTCCCTTTCCCCAAGAGTCCCCAAATAAAGCCCATGTCCATGGAAAACGACTGTGGCTTTAGTTTTATTGCTTTCTAAAAAACCAATCTACCAATTTCTGGCAGCAGGAGGAAAGTTACACTTCAGGGAGGCCTTTCCTGTCTATGCCTACTGATGGAGCAGAGGAAAAAGCCATGGGCTGGATCAGTGGTGTCCATTTAGGAGCCAGAGGTGGGAGAGTGAGATATCTTGGGAATATTTATCTCAGTTAATGAGCCAGACAATCCTAAGGCCATTAGGGGGTTTTAAAGTGGACTGATGTGCAATTCATTACTCAGCCCAGCTGGGGCCCCCTGCTAGTGTGGGAGGGGACCTGCTGAAGTGGTCCAGGCCCCTGGTTCACCATCTCCACCCCGAGCTTGGAATCAATCTGATGGTGGCTTGGGAATTGTCGGGGTAGGGAGGGCATCAAAAGCCTCCACAGCACAGAAGTAAACCCTCTGCAGGGTGAAGTTTCCCAACGGGACAGTAGTTTGATTCTGGGGTCTCCTCGGAGGTGAGGGCAGGGGCTCTTGCCCTCTTTCCATCCTGAGCTCCTTGATGATTTTGGAAGGAGCATCAGCGGTGAGTTTAGGGCCACACCCCCACCCCCAACCCCCTGGAGAAGGATAGCCGGTGGAGGGGCTGGCTGGAGCGCTTGTTGTCAGGAAAGACAGTGCTGGTCTGTTTTCTCGGGAGTCTGGTTTCACATTGTCCCGTATTCCCTCTCTGGCTCTGGTCCCACTGGCCTCTTTTCAGTGACATTCTCCCCCAGGAACCATCCCTAGCCCTCCCCTCCCCTCCCCCAGCCCCAGCCAGTTCTTCCAGACACACTGGGAGAGAACACGGACCTTATTACCCTCCCATCTGCTGGGATCCCCCTAATTCACAGCCCATCCCTCCTTCATTCATTCAGTAAATATGTACTGAGCACCAACTGTATGCCAGACACTAGCTTGGGATTCTGAAAGGACCAGCCTCTGTGCTCTGGAGGCAAGCCCAGCAGGAAAGAGAGGTGTCCCAGGTGTGACTGTGCTTTGCCTGAGGGAGCCAGTCTGAGCCAGTCCTGAGGGTTGAAGAGGAGTTTGCCAGGCAGGGAAGGGGTAGGAAAGGCACTCTGAGTAGAGGGTGCAGCATGTGCAAACACGTGGAGATGAGAAAAAGCATGGCACTGTTGGGGCTGCCATGGCGGGGAGGGCAGAAGACAAGGCTGGGAACGTACATCAGGGTCACTGCAGGGCCCACAAAGGAACCAGGACTTCATTCTGAGGGTGTAAGGAGGCACTAGGGATTCCAAGCAGAGAATGAAGTGACCAGATTTGGTTTTTGGATAGATGGTTATCTGGATGAAGCTAGGGGATTCAGCTCTGAGATGTGTCATTCAAAATAGCCTCTCCTTTCCCTATGCCAGGGCCCAGTCTTGAGAGAAAAGGAAATCCCACCCACTTCTGGCTCATCAGACACCCCTTTCCTCCCATTCCTACAGGACCCTGTCCTGGTCCATCTCAACCAGTCCCCTCAAGGATTCTCGGACAGCTTCAAGGGCCCTGGACACCCTACCCCCTCAAACTGAGACCTGGTTAGGGGCATCTGAGACCCTCCTCAAGGACCCTGAGTCCTGGATTGAGGGTACTGGAGAAGGCTGGGGCCCAGCTAGGTGGCTCTCAGTCTGGTCTCAGAAGACTGACCCGTCCCCCACAGGGACCTGTCATACCATTGACTTGGGGTTTTTGGCCACGTGGCTTCTCTACTTCACCCTGGACTTTGGTACAAAGCAGGCTCAAGCCTGTAGCCGTCAAAGCTCAGCGTTTGTGCTCCCTCTCTTTTCCCAACCTCCCTCTCCTGCTGCGCTCAGGGAATGCAAACGCATTTCAATATCTGCCTAAAGCAAACATAATTAGGAAGATAAATCAGCTGGAGGAACCCCAAAGTTTAATACATTTCCAATACGACCAGGAACAGATTTTGGTCTCCTCTGCAGGTCTGGGTTGCCAGATATTTTATTTCTGGGAGAGGGCTGTGCCCCTGGGCTGAGGAGCCCAGTAAGTGGGAGGGGGGAAGGGGGCTGTTCCTGGATCCTGAAACGCCCCAGAGGGCTGGAGGGAGGAGAACTTACCCCCACCCCCACCCCAGATGCAGGAGTCAGACCCAGCTTCCTCCTCTGCAGCTGTTTCCCCCCACAAATTAGACACTCGTTTGGGAAACAATGTAGCCTCGTTAATCATTTAATGAAATAAACAACTAATCATGCTGTGATGCTGCCAGTGTTTCTTAACCTCCGCAATCAACCCGCCCAGGAGGGAGGACGGGGATGGAAGGGATGCGGTGGGGACTTGGTCTAATCTCTGAAATGCTTCTGCTGACAGAGGGTCGTCCCTCTGTGACTCCAGCCTTCCCAGGAGGGAGTCGTAAAGAGAGCTGGATCTCAGCTCTGCTGCTGCCTCCCTGGGAGCCTTTGGCGAGGCCCTGCACCCGTCTGAACCCCAGTTTGGAAAAGGGAGCTGATCACATCTATCTCCTGTTGTTGAGGAAGATCCAGAGAGGAGAAAAGATGTAGAAAAGCTGTTTGACCCTTTAGGGGGCTGAACTGATGTCAACCTTTATTTTTTACAAGCTAGACATCCGGGCTTGAGTGCTTCTGAGCTGGGCCTGAGGGAATCAGGAAAGGCTTCTTGGAGGGGGCTTCTTGTGCTGGGGATTCAAAGGCTGGAGGAAGGCCAAAAGACAGGAACGGGGAGGTCACTGTGTCTTGTTCCCACACCTATCCTGAGGGCTAGAGAGCTTTAGTGACACTTCCAAAGGCTGAGGTCCTTTAGTCCCCATTTTTCTGAACTCCCCCTCATTACCTTTTCTTACGTCTCTGGGTGAGGACCCCATTTTGCCATAGTGACCCCATCCCAGATACACTCAGACTGGTCCTGCAGGCTGAGGAAGTTGGGGGGAAGGGGTCATATCCCCAAGTTCCTGGTGGACAGCAGGACCCTGGCAGGCAATCCGGCTACACTTCTCTCCCCCTACTCCCCTCTCTCTTCCCCAGGAAAGGGGTTCAGCTCTTCTGAGTATCCCTCCTTCCCTCTCTGCCAACAAAGGAGTTTCTTCTACACACTGCAGCCCCTCTCCCACCTTCCCACTTCCAGCTGGGTTCTCAGGTCTTCCTCCATCTCTAGTCAATCCCCTACTCTCCTCAAGGCTGGGGTTGAGGGTCAGAAAGAGGGGAGGCTCCAGGTCCGGGTGGGGTGATTCTCAAGCAGCTATCCTTCAGCAGCCTGAGAGACAAGAGGGACACATACATAAGTACCCCTCCCCCCCAAGAAAATGCCTCTGCTGTTGACTCCTAAATAACAGATGTCTGTCTGCATATTAATGAGATTGGACGAATAATTGGTGAGTTTTTCATTCAGTGTCAGAATGAACCCGGACGCCTTATGTTCATGCACACAGGCACACAGACACCAACCCCCCTCCCCCGCAACTCTCCCCCTTCCACCAGAACACAATGAGACAGACGCAGATGCTAGCAAGCCTGATCCACAATGGGGAGGGCAGACAGGGAACCGGGAGGGGGTGTCAGCAGGAGGGAGACCTCCACCGTCTGGGTTTGTGGGGTTTCTCCTTGATTAGTTTCCCCAGCCCCCTAAGGGCAAAAGCTTGCATTTGTGAGATTTCACCACTATGCAGGAGCCCAGAGGAAGGTGGGAGCCAAAGGGTAGAGAGAGTTGTAGGGGGAGGCAGGCACTGCCTAGAGGGGAGCAACCAAGCAATGGCCTCCTTTAGTGAAGTTGTGCCTCCCATGAGCCTGGAATCAGCAGGCCCCTTACCTTGCTTAAGCCCCTGTGCCAGGATGTGAGGTGTAAGAACTGAGATTTTGGAGTCAGACAGCTACCATTCGCCAGCTGGGTGCTCTTGTGCAAGTTACCCAACCTCTCTGAGCCTCTCACTCTCCTTGTCTCTAAAAACACCTACCTTGCAAAACTGAAAGAACGAAATGAGATAAAGTGTGTCATGTGTCTGTCTTTGTGCCTGGTTTATACTAGGCCCCAACATATAGGTTCTCCCCCCACCTATCCCCAAGACACTTTCAAAATTGCTGCCTCTCTTGCTAGACCCACCCTTGTTAGGGCAGGGGCTAATTAGAAGTTTAGTAATTATCCTGGCTGCCTGGAAACTGGGAGAAGATACAGAGAGGGGCAAGAACAGAGATTAGATAGAAACAGGAGCGCGAACTGATGGAAACCAAGGCCTGGAGTAGGAGGAAAGAGATCACATTGATCTAGAACCGCAAACCAGGAACGGAGAAGGTATTATAGGCAGGTGAAGCGAGCCCTAGAAAGAGTCTAGAATCTAGACTGTAGGTTCTAGGAGCCCCAGTTCTACCATGAACTGTTTGACCTTAGCAAGTCTTCTCCCTTTTTAGTATCAGTCTCATCTGTAAAATGAGGGGGTTGGTTTGCTCTCTAAGGTCCCTTCTCATTGTGTGAGGAGTCCCAGTGGCCTGAGCTACAAGGCTGCCTCCCCTCACCACACACACACACTCTCTATGGCCCATCAGTCACTCTTCCTCTGTTTCCTCTCTCCCTTGGTGAATGGATCTGCTGCGCCAGCAAACAACTGTCCATTGTGTCCTAATGAGGGACGAGCAGGGAAAACCAATCACTTATGATGCAAATGAGCGGCGGCTGCAGCCTCCTTGCTTTCACTGAGTGCCTCTCTCCGGCCTAGACCCCGGCGCTACCCCAGTTGGGCCTTTCTCCCTAGCCTCAGTTCCCATCTGGTCCTGGAGGAGGGGGGAGACCCAGACTGGCCTTCCCATTGTCGTTCATTGTCACTCCCTGCAAGGAGCCTCAACCCTCACAGTCTCGAGAGGCCCAGCTTCTCTCCTCACCCCAAAGAGCTCCCAGGGCAGCTCAGTTTTTGTTTTTTTGTCTTTTTGAAGGAAGATTAGCCCTGAGCTAACTACTGTCACTCCTCTTTTTGCTGAGGAAGACTGGCTCTGAGCTAACATCCATGCCCATCTTCCTCTACTTTATACATGGGACGCCTACCACAGCATGGCTTTTGCCAAGCGGTGCCATGTCCACACCCAGGATCCGAACTGTCGAACCCTGGGCCGCCGAGAAGCAAAACATGCGCACTTAACAGCTGTGCCACCGGGCCGGCCCCCAGTTTTTGTTTTTAATTGAGGTGAAATTCACCTAGCAATTGCCACCTCTCTGGGCTCAGGTGTTGTGCCCCCTGCCCATCTCCACACCCACAGCCTCCAGTGACACAGGGAAGCTGTTGAGGCCTCTGCAGAGTTGAGGAATAATGGAGGCTGTTTTTGGGCTAAAGGTGAGAGATGTCCCGAGCCGGCCTGGGGTGAAGGGAACAAGCGCTGCGCATTAGAATGGAGCCAGGAAGGCTTGGGCTTTGGCGGGGAGGGATCATCGCTGCCTTCCCCAGCGCAGCCCTGGGGCCATATCTTTAGGAAATGGCCTCTTGAATTCCTGTGGAGGTTTTTTCTTCCCCCTTAATTTCTCAGGCCTTTGGTTAGAAACCAGAGGTGGCTCCAGCACAGACCTTGGTTTCCATGGCTTTCAGAGCTTGGGGGCCTGGGGGACGATCCCACCAGCAGGCTTCTTGCCTTGGGAGCTGCGGAGGGCCCTGAAACTGCCCCCACAAGCCCTTTGCCTCCAGGAGAGACCTCCCCTCACGCCCCAGGGACAGGCTTCACCAAGGAAAGATTTTCTACTGACTTGGCACCAGTTTATTCCAGAGTCTTATAGCCTAACAGCTGGGAAGACCCACATAAGCTGTAATTTGAGTTTCTCTTGCTGATATACACTACCGTTTGGTTTTATGTTGTTTTCAAGAGAAGATGGCAAACATCTGTTTACCTGTGTGTCTGTTACCTTTAGATTCACCTCTTTTTCCCTTCCCTAATCTAAGACATGTGGTAATGCTTTAAAAAAACTCTTCTGGAACGAACTAGTGCCAACTGCTGCAGCACTGAAGAGAAAAACCTTCACAGGGTCACAAACTTTTTTTCCTTTTTTTGAGGAAGATTAGCCCTGAGCTAACTACTGCCACTCCTCCTCTTTTTGCTGAGGAAGACTGGCCCTGAGCTAACATCCATGCCCATCTTCCTCTACTTTATATGTGGAACACCTACCACAGCATGGCTTTTGCCAAGCAGTGCCATGTCCGCACGCGGGATCCCAACCAGCAAACCCCGGGCCACCAAGAAGCTGAAAGTGTGAACTTAACCACTGCACCACTGGGCTGGCCCCACAAACTTTCTTTTATTTTCCCTGACCCTACCTTCAACTCAGCTCCCTCTCTCGCAGACAAAACACAGCCCAGACTATAGAATAAGGGCATTTCCATCTGTGGCCTAATGAAAAGGGACTCCTGGCCTAGTTAGGTCCAGGTCTGCCACCAATTCACTGGGTGACATTTGACAAGGTCCTGGACCTCGTTGTACCGCCTATAAAGTGGGAATAACAATCTTTACCCCAGCCACCCCCCAGGGAACAAGTGAGGAGAGAGAAGTAATGGTTGCGCCAGTGCTTTGAACTTGCAAAAAGATGATCATAAACATCGTAATTATTTCTCCAGTAATGGCAGCAGCAGGTTATCTGTCTTGAGTATCCAGCCTGGAGGAGGCCTTGCTGGAGGACAAATGGATAGGGGAAACTGATGTTCTGTGTCCGAGTGGGTGTTGGTCTGATTAATCACAAAGGGGTAGGCTTCATGATAGGCAAAAGAGGATGGATGAGGGAATCTACAGGTGTGGGCTTAGAAAAGGAAGAGCGATTCTTGGACATTTAGATCTCTTATCTTGTTTTTGAAGTAAATCAGGGTCCTAGAAAAATGAGTGGGAGGGACTGAAGGGAATTAGCACTCTAAGAGGCAGAATGTGGCTGGTTTTCCAAGGACCAAAGTTCCTAAGGGTGGGGCCAGCCGTTGGATAAGCCCTTCACTCAGTGAGTCCGTTCATCTTTTAATTCATTCATTTAGCAAATACTCATTGGGTGCCTTAACAAGGTATCTGGCAGGCACACAGCTGGCTTATAACAAAGAAAATGATACTAATCCTGCCCATAAGGCCCTTCTAGTCAAATAGAAATAATTTTTTTTTAAAGATTGGCATCTGAGCTAACAACTGTTGCCAATCTTCCCCCCCCCCCCGGACCCCCCCAGTACATAGTTGTATATGTTTTAGTTTTGGGTCCTTCTAGTTGTGGCATGTGGGATGCCGCCTCAGCATGGCCTAATGAGCAGTGCCATGTCCGCGCCCAGGATCCAAACCGGCAAAACCCTGGGCCGCTGAAGCAGAGTGCGTGAACTTAACCACTTGGCCACGGGGCCGGCCCCAGAAATAACTTATTGAAGGAAGAAAGTGTCATAAATAAAGCAAAAATTCTGAAAGGGAAGAAATTCTGGCCTGGAAAACCTGCGGAAGGCTCTGTGGAGGAAGTAGGGTGGGCAGGATGTGGGCCTGCAGAGATGAGAGAGCAGGACTGGCTCAGTACAACAGTGTTTTTGTTTGTTTGTTTTTTGTGAGGAAGAGTGTCCCTGAGCTAACATCTGTGCCAATCTTCCTCTATTTTGTATGTAGGACACACCACAGCATGGCTGATGAGCAGTGTGTAGGTCCACACCTGGGATCTGAACGAGTGAACCCCGGGCTGCCAAAGCAGAGCACGTGAACTTAACGTAAGCAATTTGAAGGCCAGAAATGGATCTTTTCTTCTGCCCTTCTGAAACTCTGGGGCACATGCACACACACACAGAGGCTACCACAGAACTGGGTACGTAGTCTCCCCTCAATCATTAGCCTTAATGTTACTCACTGCCTCCTAGGACTGGTTCCCAACACACTTTAGGTTCATACAAATCTTTGAATCAAGGCTTTGCCACCTTTTGTTGTGTGACCTCGGCAAGTAGCTTGACCTTAAAGCATCATTTTCCACATTTGTATGTTGAGAATAGAGTGTGGCGCTTAGTAGGAGTGTAGCAAAGATAGTCATTAATGATTATTATTGTTGTTGCTCCTGAGAACTGATAAGATCAGACGGTCCTCAGAACCCAGGGCTGAGTTTCCATCTTCCTTCCTTTTTAATTTAGTCATCTTTTCCCCTCTGCCTCCTGTTTTATCCTCCTTGAGTCTTTCCTGTCACCAGTCTACAGGTTTGCCTGCCTTTCTCGCTCTAGGCCAGCTTTCTCTCCTCCCCACAGAGAGCCCACTAGTGGCTGGCTCTCCTGGGTAGGTTGTCTGTGCCTTGCTCTCCATCACTCAATAAAGATAAATTACAAAATCATTTGTTTTATTTGTTCTTGTTACCTTGAGGGCTGTCTGAAATTGCCTTTCTTTAGAAAGCCACATTTGCATATCTCTATACTGGAGTCAAAGGCTGCAGCTGTGGTTTCACTGCAATTTAAATATTAATAAAACCTCCTAAACCTCTAGATGTTTTTTTAAGCAGTATGGCCCTTCTGCTCCTAAATTGCTAATATAATTTAATCTTTGTCCTTTGCTTTGTATTTGTTTAAAGGGCCATCAGAGTCGACTGAAGCCAGCTGCTGCAACCTTGTAGATAAGAATCACTAACCAGCCCACAAACCTGTTTTCCTTAACATGCCCAAGGTTCACCTCTCCTGGAGACAAAAGAATAGACCATAGATAACATCTTATACCAATTAGCAGTCCTTTACACTAAGCCAGTGGTTCTCAAACTTGAGCTTGCTTCAGAATTACAGATTGTTGGACCCCACCCCCAGAATCTGATTCAGTAGGTCTAGAGTGAGGCCCCAGAATCTGCCTAACCAGTTTCTAGATGATGTTGTTACCCACTACCCGCATTCCCCATGAGCGCACCATGGTTTGGAAATCACTGCACTAAGCTGCATGTTAAGCTGCCTCATTCCGGGTCCCTGACATTAGGTCTCCCAAGTTCTTATTCCCTCGCCTCCATAATGGGGTCGGGGGTGGGGCGCGTCTCTACAGTTGTGTATCCCCTCAAACCATTACTTAGATTTTCCTGATCATTCGGACTCATTTCAGGATCAGCTCCCTCTGCACCTCCCCATAGGAGCTGGCTGTCTCCAGTTCTCCTTAATTTTCTATTTGCCCAGGTTCATTTCTTTAATTTTCTCCTTGTTACAGGCAGATTTACAGGCAGTTTGAGGGAGCTGAGCATCAGTGAAGTGCGGTAAAGGGGCCTCAGCCATTTTACAGTTTTTGATAAGCAAGCCCCATTCTCTGTGTTTCTGTGGGCAGACCTGCAATTCCCCCTCACCCTGCCCTTCTCTCTGCTGCCTGCCTCTGGGGCTGCCCTTATCTGCTCCTCGCAGCATTCACAGGATACATTCGGGGCAGCTTGACTCCTTCCGCTCCAACTACCCCAACACTGATTCCTTTCTTTTCCTCCTGCATGTTTTTCAGCTGATACTTTGTTGACGATTCTGGTAGCATTTTTTAGGAGGGAGATAATCTACTGAGTTCTTCCTTAGGCCCCCTCCCTGTGCCTGCATGATAATCCCTCCTCTTCTCCTTCCTTTCCAGTTCCTTTGCAGAAGTTCAATTTGTGAAATAAGATAAAGACAGCACAGGAATAGTTCCCAAAATGCTGCTGTGCCCCGAGAGGGCTGAAGATTGTGGGATGGAAAAGTGGGAGGACATTTTAGAGCTAGAGGTCAAAGGAACAAGTAGATTTACTCCATCATCAGATAAGACTCTTAAACCCGGCCAAGGATCATGAGGCCAGGGCCAGAAGTTGACTTGGGGGAAAGGCTATGCAGAGCTTGAAAAACAGATGGCGTGGACATTTGTTGGGAGACCTTGAAAGACAATTACAGAAAACTTTTTCATGTGTTTTCGTCATCTCTGCTTTCACCCAGGATTACTAGGAAGGCAGGCTGTACTAGATGACTCTTGCTTTTTCTATTAGCCCATCAGTGATGGGGGCAGCAGGCTGAGGCCTGGCTCACTCCCAGGATCCAGTAAGCCATAGCTTGTCACTGGAAGTGAGACACTGGCACTGAAGACCAGGCCAGCAGTACTTCTCCTTGCTTCCTGCCTGCCTTTACTGCTAAGAGGGAGACCCACTGACTCCCTGTGAGGTAGACAGGGAGCTGGCACAAACTCTAAAGAGGTCATGTTGTAGGCGAGGCTGAACTGGAAGGTTCTGACAACTGAAAGATAAGCAATCATAAACTGGGAGGCGGGATGGGAGTGGTAACAGGAGTAGCCACGATTTAATCCTGAAAATCTTTTGCCTAGGCCTGCTTTCCCATAAAAGAAGCTAGAGAGTGCTAGTTCCCCTCACAACCCATTCTTCTCCTGAATTCCCTTGATGCTAGAACTGGTGCCTTCTGACCTAGGGCCAGTGACTGACGCAGATAGAAAGCTAAATGATGGGATGGAAAAGGGCATGGGTTCAGACTTCTGGGTTGTCATTTACTAGCTGTGCAAACTCTGAGCAAAATCTTATATTTTCAGTTCCCATTCTTCAAATGAGGTGACAAATACCCACTTCATCGGGCTGTGATAAAGACCAAATAAGAAAAAAGTGTAATAATGGCAATTAGTTCAGGTTTCTCTACTCTTCCCTCACCCACCCACCCTCTTTACAGAAAGGGCAGTACTGAACTGTGTGAGGATTTCATTCTCTTTGCTTCAAAGAGGATTCTAATCTCTAAACAGTGCGAAGACCAAGAAATGATGATACAGACCATTATCTGTGGATTAACCATGTTAAACAGGAGTGGTTGTCAGAATTCTAAAGATGTCCTCCCTCGATTTCTGTCCCCTGGTCATTCAATTAAAGGCTAATCTAGGTACTGCTGTGAAGGGACTTTGCAGCTCTAATTAAGGCTATGGACCTTAGGATAGGGAGATTACCCTAGATTATTATCTGGTGGGCACCTCTAATCACTTGAGCCCTTAAAAACAGAAATTTCTCTGGCAGGAGTTAGAGATGCAGCAGTCAGAGAAATGAGGCAGAAGGGGAAGTCAGAGAGATTCCAAGTGTGAGTGAGAAAGACTTGACTAGCCTATGCTGGCTTTGAAGATGGAGGTAGGGGATCATGAGCCTAGGAATGTGGGTGGCCTCTAGAAGCTAAGAATGACCTCTTGGCCAAGAGCCAGCAAGGAAATTGGGATCTTAGTCCTACAATTGTAAGGAACAATTTGGCCAACAACATGAATTGAACTCAGAAATGTATTCATCCCAGAACCTGTAGAAAGGAACACAGCCCGGCTGACACCTTGATTTTGCCCTTGTGAAACCCGAAACAAAGAAATCTGTTGAGCCAACTTGGACTTCTAACCTACGGAACTGAGATAATAAATGGGGGTTGTTTTAAGCCATGAGGTTTGTGACAATTTGTTATGGCAGCAATAGAAAATGAATACAACAGGTACTGAAGTCACCTCAACCACCCTAGGAGGTAGGTACTATTATACATAACCCCATTTTACAGATGAGACTGAAGTACACTGAAAAGGCTCTGAGAAAGTCTGCAGATGTGAGCCTTAAGAACAGCCATACTCGGCAGAAGTGTTTGCCACTGAGTTTATTTGCAGACAAACAGCACAACACTTACAAAATGTATTCTGTACAATCATGTCTTCACTGCCCTCACACCCAGGGGGCTAAAGAAGACCTAGTCCTTCCGACAGCGATCAACAGTCCTGGATAATGAGTTTATGAAAAACACTTTCTCTTCCTTCAGCAAACAAAATTATTTATGAAACTGTGCAGTTCAGCAATAGGGAGCAAGGGGAGAAAAATTACCTCAAGGAAAGCAACAGCTCCTTTCCTGGTGGGATCCGTCATTTTGCAGACATGAAATATTCATATCAGAGATCTTATATTTCAAGAGGAATGGGTTACATACTAGAGCTACAGCACTAAACATTTTATTTATTACTAATAGAGAACTGGAAGACTCTCTTTGGACATTAGCTCTTGAAAAGATTCTGCTGTTTCAGAGCACGTCAGTGCTAAAAATTCTTTAAAAAAATTTTTTTTTTAATTAAAAAAAAAATTCTTTAGAATTCCAGCAACTATAGCCCAGACTTTTGGAGATCAGGGTCAGCATGACTCCCATCTCCTCTAATGAACCCTCGAGTTTCATATTTATATCCATTTCCTGCCTCTGAATTCCCTCCCTAAGGCTCCACTCCAGCATTTGAGCACTGCCCAAGAACTGTTTTGATTTGAAGCCACGTCACAGATCCCCAAGTACTTGCCTTCCATTGAAGGGTCTGACTCTTGGCCCTTGTGAACACGGGGTTTTAGAGAAACCAACTTAGGGAAAGCAGCTATTCTCCTGAGGCCAGTGACTTTGTGCCTCCAGCTCCAAGCCAACAGCCCCAGTACGAGGAATAGGGCTGATAAATAATGAATCAGCATCTTGCTCAGTTGGTGGAGTTTAAATGGCTTTCAATTCTTTCAGGTGAAAAATTACCACAATTTTGTGCTCATTGCCGATTTCAAAGGGACACGAAGCAGAAAATCTTTAAAGGACCCTTGCATTAGCCAGTTCTTTTCAGGCTGATATACATAAAATATTTAGTAATCAGGACTGTGGAAGGACTGAAGAGGAGCTTCCAGAAAAAGGCCATTTCTTAAGCTCATTCTTGGGGTCCTGAGGAGACAGGCCCTATACCTATGGCTGGCTGGAATCAGCAGCAGTTCTAGGGAACCTGGGGTATGAGGTAGGTGTCCAGCTCCTGGCACTGGTAGAGGGCTACGCTGTCCAACACCCACTCTCGGGTCACCACAGGTGCCTCACACATCTGCCCAATCACTGGGGACAGAGAACACAAACAGAGATTAGTGTCAGTTCCCGTTTCTCCAGACCAGATTCTAATCAATCTATTCTGGGGTCCTGGTTGTATGAGTTCTTAGGGTTACTCAGGTAGGAGCAAAATTGTTGATCTTAAGCAATGCTTCAGGACATAGGACCTTACTCAGGAACCTGAGGAGTGACTGCTGGTGAAAGCCTACAGCCTCTGGCAACTTTATTAACATGACCTCCAATCTGTTAAAGGAAAAGTCACCAGAGAGAGCAAAACAGCATTGCAATTTCATGATGTGGTAAAATGTTTGCAATATCTTAAATGAAAAAGCAAAACACTATGATGAGCCTGATAACATTTGTGTAAAATACATATGTGTACATATATACACACACATGCCTGGAAGAATTTTATGGTAATCATCTCCAACTGGTGGGATCACTGGGGTTAGTGTATTGTGTTTGTGCTCATTTATATTTTATGTGATGAACATTCATATTTAATCCCTCCCCTCAATGGAAACAGTTCATTCATTACTTTTATAATGCAAAACAAACAAAAAAACAAACAACTCATCCCGCAGGACATCATATGACACAGGCACATGCTTGTGGCCTTCAGAAGCCCCACACAGGTGCACCATGCCCTCCAGTTGATCTAAAAGGGCATTTAAACCTAAAATCAGCAGAGCAATCTGCATACCTAACCTGGGCCCTCTATCCCATACTCCTCTGGACGAAGGCTTACAGCAAGACTTACTATGGAAGCCGCTGTCCTCTGTCCAGGCGTCCGGTTGCACGACCACAACTGGGTGAGTACCCTGAATCCCCAGGAAGGAAACAGCATTGAGGATAACAGAGCAGGACTTTTGGAACAGTCACTTCACCATTTCTCAAAGGTTTGCTCAAGTAAACTACTCTGGGGGCAACCACAGAAAAGAGCGGGAAGGGCACATACAAAAAGGAAGGGTTAGGGGGCCAGCCCCGTGGCTGAGTGGTTAAGTTTGCGTGCTTCACTGTGGCGGCCCCGGGTTTCACCAGTTCGAATCCTGAGCGCGGATGTGGCACCGCTTGTCAGGCCACGCTGAGGCGGCACCCCACATGCCACAACTAGAAGGACCCGCAACTAAAAATACACAACTATGTACCAGGGGGCTTTGGGGAGAAAAAGAAAAAATAAAATCTTTAAAAAAAGGAAGGGTTAGAGCGAAAGAGCCTTCCCTCAGTATATTAATACTTGTAGCTCTCAAGTCCTTACTCAGCTCTTACAGATGGAGTGTTCTGGCACAGGTACATGGTCAGGGAAGGCTTGGGGTGAAGAGAGGCTTCTGAGGCCACAGTGAGGGGGCTCATAGGGACTGATGGGTACTGCCTTGCTCAGTCACAGGAGAGAATATTGCGTCCTCTCCTGCTGACAGGGCATCAAATGCTTACCTCACTGAAGGTGAACGATGAAGGCTCCTTCACCACAGAAGCCCCACAGAGGCGCACCATCCACTCTAGTTGATCTAAATAGGACATTTAGAACTAAAAATCACCACAGTAAACTGCACATTGGACCTGGGCCCTCGAACTCATACTCCTCCGCCTGAAAGCTCACAGCAAGACTTTTCAGTGAGACTCCCTGTCTCTCTGCTCCAAAGAGACAGAAAGGCTTTAAACTAGAATCTATACTAAGGGTATGGATTCTAAGTCAATTTGCCACTGATATGCTACCTACTGTGGTTATCAGTTCCCACAAGGCCACTTGGTAGATAAGGTTTGATAGTCTTTCAAACAGAACACTTAGAAAGAAAAAAAAATCCAAGATCTAATTTCTATTAATTTGCTAAATTGTTGGCTAAGATGCTGTGAAAAAACACCCAGCTGCCTTCCCTCCCTCCCTGCCCAATTCTGTGTTGGTAATTGATAATCAAGGCCACTGAGAGCACCATACTTGGTGGTAATTACTGTAAATGTCAAGAGATGGGAAGATAATTCATTCAGTAAAAAAATACACATCCTCCTGGACAGAGACTCAGCACATCAGCGGGGAAGGGCTACATGCTGAGCTGGAATCAGCACACTCAGGGGAATAGAAATCAGAAGGGATGGTAGAGATGTTCCACTCGCACCCAGAAAATCAGCTGAACTGACCAGTGGGTGGCTTCTGGGCCCCTCGGGGTGCTCTATTCCATTGACCTACTTCTGGGGATTGCTGAGGCGCTCCTGTTTGTCTGAGTGAACTGAGGTCAACTGACTCACCTCCAAATGATTCCTGCTAGAGACCCTGGGTCTCTGTACACCACAGTACAAAACACTGAGAAATCCTTCAGTGGCAACTGGAAATTTCATAGAAATCCAATCAAGAACTAATAAAGAAGACAGAGCAAAATTACTTTGCCAGGCTCCCTTGCTGCCACTCATCTGTCCCTGACCAGATGCCAAGGCCATCTTCAGAGGAGTACAGTATCTTCTCCCTGATTTATTTCTCCCCTTTCTTAGACCAAAGGGCAGTAAGAGCAGCTCGACCGCATCTCTGCACAGAACATACTGTGTCCTAGATCCCAACTCTTCACTGCCTTCTTGCTCTTGAGAAGGGGCACAGGGCTAGTTTTTTGCTATACGGTAACATTTAGGTGCAGTTTTGTCTGATGGGCAGTAAAGAAACAGAATAACCTCTAGAACATCTCACCAATTTGAGGGACCCCCATGAGAAGATCTCTCCTATAACACTCCACAATGTAAGGGAAAGGCTGGTCCTGGACTCCGCACTGCTCCCAGCCTCTTACCTGTGGGCATGTTGGTAAATGGCCCACAGCAACAGATTTCTAGGCCCCTGAAGATCTGGGAAAAGAGAGGGACAGAGCAACAGAGAAACAAACATTAGTTATAAAAGAGTATAGGTTTTATTAAAAAACAATATAAAGAGACTCTCAAAAATGAAGAACTTCCCTTTTTCTTTTCTTTACCCCCACCAAGTTCTGCTGTCACTTCCCAGAGACAATCAGGCCAATGTTCAGAACACTGATGGATTTTAGAAGACTTCTTTAGAAGTACGTATGTAGTTGATCTACTCTACAGTCATTCTTTGTCATTCAAGGGCTGAGCATCCCACCTTGCCACCAATCAGGCCCAGGCTCCTCCCTGATAACTTGTGCAGGTGACTTCACTTCTTGTTAGAGACAAGAAGAAAGAAATTGGTCCTTCTTTATGTTTAATAAAAGGCTGGCATGGCACAAAGTTCAAGCTATTGGCTGAAGTTTGATATTTATCCAGACTTGGTACATCAATACTAACCATGACTCTGGTTGGCAGAGAGTCCTATGTTTATTCTACGTGTACATGCTCCTTTTCTCCTGATTTTCTTCTGGTCCCCGAACCTGTTTCTGCCTTCACACTGCTCTGGGAATGGCCGTTGTTCCTTTAGGCAACCTAAGTAGTTTTAAATCTAGAAGTGAAGCCTGGTTCTGCCTCTCCTCATGGAGCTGATCTGACTGCCTGGTTTCCAGGAGATACGGATCACACCACACCTCCTAGGGGCCTCTTCTGCTTCCTGTGCTCAATAGAACTGTCTAAAAGAGCTTTCTGTGGTGATGGAAATGTTCTATATTTGCATTAATAAGGTAGTCATGAGTCACATGTAGCTACTGAGCACTTGAAATGTGGTTAGGGTGAGTGAAGAACTAAATTTCATATTTTATTGAATTGTAGTTATTTAAAATTTAAAAAGCCCCCTATGGCTGGTGGCTACTGTGTTGAACAGGCAAATTCTTACACATGCATTGGCACAGGTTCTTAGCAAAGGACTTGGGTATCATTTAAAAGAAGAAATCTAAATTTTTGTCAGTTGGCTGGATATATATCATTTGGGTAACCATTGTTCTCTTGACCCTCTGTCTCCCCATTCCACTATAAAGAAAAATGCCTGGGCCTAGAAACTCCCCTCGCTTCAAATAAGAGACTGGATAGAGAAAAATCAGGAAGCTAAGAACACATGGTGGCCTTTTAGGAAATGGCCCCCCACCCCCTACACATTTCAACTACAGTCAGAGGAATAAGAAAGGACAGCAGGATAAGTCTGTTTCTGTTTTAAGTGACAGCCTCCATCTGTGCCATTCTCATTATGTGTATGAATAAACTACATCCCCAACCTGTTGACAGGACCTAGATGCTCATAATGCTAAAACTTCTCCCCAGGCAGTCAGCTGGAGTCAAATATTGCTGTGAAAAGTACAAAAAATAAGAAATTTTTACATCCAGGCTGATACTCACTGTTGAGGATGTCTAGTTATAAGATAAGAAATTTGAAGTTTTACCTCTACAAATACACTTCTCCTCCACAGGAAAATATTACGGTGACATTTAGTATCTTCAGAATGTCATTACTTTGACCAGGCACTTTCCATCATTGCCACCCCAAGTACAGGAAAAACCCCCAAACACTGGAATTTCCTTTGAAGGAGGGAAGAATCTGGTGCTTATTCTGCCTTGCATACAGTGGAATAAAAGCAAATGGCTGGCTCACACAGAACTCCCCTGGGGTGAAGGTGGAAGCAGAAATAGAGCTAGCAGCTTTTCTTGGCACCTGGAAGTTACTTGACAGGCTCAGTGGGTGAGGGTGGTGGACCCCAAGGGTTCAGAGGGCCAGGGCTTGATTTGTGATCATCTCCCAAAGCTGTTTTCCTTAGAAAATCACTGCTGCTGGTTCTCTCTCAAGTTCTATAAAGGGACAGAAGGTGCTCCATATGGGGATGTTCTGAAATCCTCAGCAGTGCACACGTGAAAAAGGAAGAAATGTAGACCAGGAAACTAAGCACTTGTCAGCGACCTGAGAAAGCAGCCAGCTCAGGCCTGACAGGCAGGTAGGAAATCTTGCCTGGACCTTTCTCCCTGAAAGAAGGACAGTTTTGGCTGTATCATCTGCTACAGTATGATATGGGGAAAGTCACTGAGTCTTCCTGGGCTTCTCATCCTTCATTTGTAAAGTTGTTAGAATAATCTATTTTTCTCCTTTGTGAAATCTCCTATAACTTTCCAAGAAACTATGGTATTGTCATTAAGAGCTCAGATTCAAGGGGGCCAGCCCAGTGGCGCAATGGTTAAGTTTCCCACGCTCTGCTTTGGTGGCCTGGGTTTTGCCAGTTCAGACCCTGGGTGCAGACCTATGCACTGCTTGTCAAGCCATGCTGTGGCAGTGTCCCACATATAAAAAAGTAGGGGAAGGGGGCTGAGCTTGTGGCTCAGCAGTTAAGTGTGCACGTTCCACTTTGGCGGCCTGGGGTTCGCCGGTTCGGATCCCAGGTGGGGACATGGCACCGCTTGGCAAGCCATGCTGTGGCAGGCATATAAAGCAGTGGAAGATGGGCACGGATGTTAGCTCAGGGCCAGTCTTCCTCAGCAAAAAGAGGATTGGCAGCAGATGTTAGCTCAGGGCTAATCTTCCTCAAAAAAAGAAAAAGCTCAAATTCTGGAGTTAGACAGCCTGGGTTTAATTTCTACCTGTGGGTTCAGAAGTAGCTCTGAGAGCTTGGGCAACTTACTCTCAGTCTCTCTGAGCCTTAATTTTTTCAACTATAAAATTGACATAATTATAGGACATCCCTCATAGGGTTGCTATAAAATTGTTAATTAGTTAAAATATGGTTGAGTGCTTAGGGCGGTCCCTGGCATATCGTGAACATCAGATAGATGTTAGCTATTGACTATCAATCACATTCTCTTCTGTGCTTCCACAGGCAGCAGTGTGTACATCCTCCTCACAGCACTTACCACACTGCTTTAGAGAAAGATATCACAATGCAGTGGAAAGAGCAAAGGCTTTAGATTCACGTTTGTCTCAAATCCCAGCTCTGCCACTTATCAGCTGAGATTTGAACCCTAGAGTAGAAATTATATGGATTCTCTAAACCTCTAAGTTCCTTCATTCATAAAATGGAGATAATACTTATTTACCTTGTTGGGCTAGGAGAACTAAAAAAGAACCTATAAGGAAGGACCTAGCTAGTGCTCTAGCAACAAGTATGTAATGCCCCTTACAAGATGAATGAGACCATCTCCACGAAGAGGGCAGAAATGCAGAGGGGTGGGTGGGTGTTTGTCAGCATCAGGTAAAAGGGCTTTACCTTTCTGTCCTGGGATTCTCTTGCTCGCTTTGGCCCTTGGTGGTTTCTTCCATTCACAACATCTCCTCTGACTTCAAAATCATGCTGAAAGAAACCAAATCCAAACCACAGGGGTCAGAGAAAGGGAAGACCCCTTGAATGGAAGCAGAGTAGATACGTCGTATTTAAGGAATTCAGCATTGCCAGGCAGAGTTTTGACCCCTCCCTCCAAAAAAATCATTCTTTTTGGTGGACTGGATGAAATGACCAGCATCTCAGCTGCTGAAATCAATTCACTGAAGCACATCTTTGTGGGCAGAAATTAAGAATTGGCTTTTCACCTCACTGGGACTCAATGTATTTTAATTTTCAACATCTCCTCTCAAAACATTCACTTAGCATTTAGATTAAACTGCTCATACTGTACTGTTTGAAAGATAACCGGAGAATTCCTGATCTCTTAAACCAATTGTGCATTACCATCTAAAGAAATAAGGGCTTCTCAGATTTCCATTGAGAGATTTACAGTTAAGGAAACCAAAATGATAAAATATACATTTAATAAACTAAAGGAAGTTAGATGTTTTTCATAATCACTATTTTGACTGGTCAAGGACAAGGGAATAAAGAAGAATGAGATTGTAGAGGTTAGAGCTTTTGGGACAATTTTTGGGAAGAATGCTTAGAAACAATTCTGACTGAAACTCAGATTGTAGGAAAGACCACCCTTTGTTTGCCAAGAGTATTATGAAGGAAAATAAAGTCACGAGTATAACCACAGGCTGTTATAAGGAGAAAGAACACTTAACATTTCCTAGACACGCGAGTGACAAGAATCTAGTGATAAATATGTCATCTATTTGAAGATGACCCTCAAATTCATAGTCCTGATTGCACCCCACTGCCTACTTAACCTCTGCCCAGATGTCTAATATAAATCCCCAAATTCATGCATCTAAAACACAGCTCTTCATTCTATTCCTATCTCCCACGCCCCTAACCCCAGAATGTTCCTCCTCCATATCTTCCTTATCTTATTTAATATTACTGACATCCATTCAATTGTTCACGCCAAAAACCTACGCGTTACCCCTTCAATTCCTCTCTTTACCTCATTCTCAACATTTAACCTATTAGTAAGTCCTATCTCCACATAGATCTCAAACCACCCTCCTCTTGCCATCTCTATGCCTCTAATTACCCTACGAATACAATTCAAATTCCTTACCATACTTACACCAAATCCTACCCGATCTGGCCCTTGTCTATGACCTTATCCACCCCCTTGTCTAACTTCTGCTCCCTACATATGATTGACTAATTACTACTCTCCAGCTACACTGGCCTATTTTTCTTTAGTAAACCAAGCTCATTCCTACCTCAAGATCTTTATGTTTGCTGTTCCTCTGCCTATAACATTTGTTCCCTACATTTTTCAAGGCCAATTCTTTCTTATCTTTTAGATCTCAGCTCAAGCTTTTCAGAAAGCCTTCCTGGTCTCCTTAACTAAAGCAGTCAACTTCTCTCCCCAGTGAATTGCTGGTCTGTTGTTCTATACATTTCTTCATAGTATTTATTGGTATCTTACATACACCTTTATTTACTGTGTATCTCCCCTCAATAGAACACAAATCTCACCAGAACAGAGAACTGTCCGTCTTGTTTACCACTTTATTCCTGGTGCCCAGCACAGAGTAGGCTCCCAATAATATAAGTCACTGAATGAAAGTTAAAACCAACAAAACATCATTTAATTAATTATGAATATGCTGAGTAGTGCATAATAGTCTAGAACTGCTTTCACTAATTTTATTTTGCCTGATCTGTTGTTATCAGCAGCTCTTAGCTGGCTCTGTTCTAAAATTATTCCTCCTCCTACACTCTATCTTATTTACCTCTCACTGTTCTCAGTATCATAAAGATTCCTCTTTGAAGGAATCTGATTTCTAAACAGATACATTTGCATATTAATATGAAGGATTTTTGTTCAACAACAGTGAACAACCAGCTTCCTACAAAGGTATATGCGTGTAAAATTTAGGTGGGCCTGTTTCTCATGCTTATGAATCTTGTCTTCCGCTTTATAAATTCCTTTTCCTTCCTCTGAGGAAACGATTGTTTCTACTGAACTTAAATAAACAAGTGAGAACACAGAATTTCTTTTTTTTTTTTAAACATTGGCACCTTAGCTAACATCTGTTGCCAATCTTTTTTTTTCCTTCTTCTTCTTCTCCCCAAAGCTCCCCAGTACATAGTTGTATATTTTAGTTGTGAGTGCCTCTGGTTGAGCCATGTAGGTTGCCGCCTCAGCATAGCTTGATGAGCGTGCCATGTCTGTGCCCAGAATCTGAACTGGTGAAACCCTGAGCCGCCGAAGCAGAGCGTGTGAAGTTAACCACTCGGCCATGGGGCCGGCCCAGAGAACACAGAATTTCTTGATTTGCTCTGCATAACTCTTGATGACCCACATTTTCAAGGAAAATCTTTGGAAAGTAGTACAAGGAAGGAAGCAGATAACTTTTCAGTGCCTATGTGACTCAACAGCACCAAGTCTTTCTGATTAGTTTATAACATCAAGTACCTACCTCATCCAGCACCTTTCTTTCTTTAATAGACTGGGTCACCCCTAAAGAGATCACAGAAAAGAGAGGTCACACAAGAACAGAAGAACATGCTCTTTTCCTGGAGGGGGATGGTGAAGTGATTCACACAAAAACACAGGAGGAATAACACTAAGTAGAGACCCTCTCTCTATAAAGCCACAGCTCCTTAATAGATTTCCCTCTGGAGACACAGTTGATGCTTAATTGAAACATTATAAAAGTGACTGCTGCACATGGATTTCTGCCCACTATTAAATAAATCCCTAGTTCATAAGCTAACATTGCTAGGAGGACGATTAGGTCCTATTAGTTATAAAAAGAAATCCATTTCCCCCAACATCACCAGCTTATCTGAACAAAGAGATATGCATTAAAGATAAAGCTAGTTTAGTGTTACCATTAAAGACCTTTCAGTAATTCAGATTCAGCATCAGCAAAAATGTTAGGTGTTAAAATGTTAGGTGTAAAAATGCAATTCTGAAGTGTTAAAGGGAAGAGAGGGGGAAATTATACTGTACTTACAGAAATAGCTAACTACCCATTTTCCTCCTGCAATTCCCAGAAAATATTTCAGTGTCCGTTCACACACAAATTCAGCATCTGCAGAATGAGGAACATCCGAAGGATTAGTAGAAGCTGAAAACAAAATCAGGAAGTGATGCCGTAAGAAGTAAAAAAGCCCCAGCTCCTCATGCTACTTGAGACCAACCTGGATTGATGTTTCCAATACCCCTGGTGGTAGAATCAGAGGTTGCACCCCTAATTATAGCCAGCTGGTGTGGATCTTGGAAGCCTGGAAAAGGCTGATACGAAGTTAAGACCGTAGGAAATGTCCGCTCTATCTTCTAGACGCCAAGGCTACCTAAGGATGTCTGTCAGTGTGTTCAAGGAATTATCCATGTCAGTAGTTTTGATATATGTGGACGGGGACAATCTATTTTACTGAATGGCAACATGTGAAAGAAGAAAACAGTATTGTCGAAATCCTAAATCTGAAATGTCAATGTAAGTGACAAATTTTCACCCTGAGAACTTCTACCTGGGGAATCCTAACCCCCTAATTCCTAATTCCCCTGAGAAGGACAGGAAAATAGAGTATTTTCATAGCTTTTCTCTTTTCTACATAGGTATTTCAGAAAGCAGTAGCTGAATAATCACTTTTGTTTATTTCCTAGTGTTTCAAAGGCCCCTCTGAAGAACCATGCAAACTGATGAACGAACACTTAGTTTTAAACAGAGAAATGTATTTAACTAAACCCTAAACACAGCAGGCCATCTGCCAGTAGTAGCAACAGCTATTCTCCCTCACAGAATTCTTGACAAATTTTAAAGCTTTTTGTTTAACTGCTGTGAAAACTGATTTAATAATATGCTTTAAACTCAGAAATTTTAGCTCATTTTTAGTTTAAAAGTAGCAAATGTTGTATTGCCCTTGAGTTTAAAGACTAAATTACTTTAGATTTAATTTGCATTTTAAAGTTTTCTTTTCACCATTCAGCAACTTTGACCCAAACCTACAGCTTAAGATATATTAAATTTTAATGACATTCATCTCTAAAATAGTACTCAGCTCATGGTAACTTGTTCCTGGTTCCTGTGAGCATCATCCACTGACCCTGTGTGGTATGACCTTTATGTTGTAGAAACCTAAGATCTAAGATGTTCTAAGGCAATATGTCCCTGTCAAGAAGTCTGGACTATGTGTTTAAGCATCTGCAGCTGTGTGAACAGAAACATCCTGGAGAAGACCACTATACTTCCAAAGAGTCAATTTTGTTAGAAAGGTTTTAAGACTTGAGCTACAATCTGCATCTTCTGTGTGCTGCATGTACCAGCCTTTGCTTTCTGGAGCCCATGAGTGAGGCTAACTCCTCTTCCAGATAACAACTCTTCAGATATTTGAAGACAGTTGTCTTGTTCCCATAAGTCTTCTCATTCCTTCATCTGTTCATTAAATTACATTGCTTTGAATTCCTTTTCCTCATCCTCATCGTCTAACCCTGGATGAGCGCTCTCTAGTTTGTCAGTGACCAGCTTAAAGAGAAAGCATGGTGCTCCAGACAGAGCACATATCTTCCAGGCCTATCACTCCAGCAGAGAATGTAGTGGGGGGTCAGAATCTCCACTTCACTTGCTCTGGATGTTAGACTTGTATTAATGAGGCCGAATTCAAACGAGCTTTTTTAGCAGCCCTGAAATATTTACTCAGATTTAGCTTATAGTCAACTAAAAGCCTCTGAGATTTCCGTTATCATGCAAGTCATAATTAAGATTTAAAAAGGGGAAAGTGTAGGACAAATGAATTTTCCCCTTCTCTTTTTCCTTTTTAATATGCTAGGCTATCTCAGAGCTGATATTAGACTTGTTTCCTGAAAAACAACTCAAACACATAGTTTGAGTGGAGCTAGGACATGGAGCTAGGGTTTCCAACTGCCCAGATTTTGAGCGAAGACTCACTTCCTCTCATTCCACCTCTTTGCCCTATTTGTTCCTCCAGGACTTGGGCTCTGCCTTACCAGAAAGCCCTTCACACAGTGTAGTCCAGGCAGGGTAGACTAGAAGTGGGTCATCATTCTGGCTCACCACTCTCCAAATCTTAACCCAAAACAAAAGAGGGTCAGGAAGCAGCAACACTATTACTTTTCTTTCATAAAGTAGTAAGTGATTGATTGTTGGAAGACTATCATCCATGCTATGCTTAACAAACACTCCCATTTCTTTGTGTAGTTTTATGCAACAGATGCAACATATTCTGTAAAGGGTCTTGGTATACCTGTTTTCATAATGACATGAGTAGTCTCTTCAGTAACTAGATTAGTTAAAGTGATGTGGTGTTTTCTGGCAAACTTGTGCACAAGCATCTGAAATCAAATCAAATATTACATTATAATAAATTACCTCTAGTACACAGTTTAGAATATTAGTTATCCTAGCTTTGAGTCTCTATTTTTCTCACAAAAGCTATACATCCTTTTAATTCTAACAAGCCTGAAGTCTCAAAATAAATAGTAATTTAATAAAAATTATGTACAAATTAGAGGAAGAAATTCTAAAATAGTCAATGCTGGCAGACATGAAATTAAACCAAAGATTCAAAATAATATTTCTTTTCCCTTTAATAGCAGATATCATTTGATTCCCTAAGACAGTTTCTTTGCAGAGTGACACTCTACTATACTATAGTTTAGATTTATCAGCCTACAATTTATATACTGAGAGGTAATTAGCCTATACAGAAAGCTATGCTACAGATATGCGGCTTAAAAACAAGATTCAACACTGATTATTACAAAACATTCAAGTCAAGATGCTTCTTACAGGTCAGTGCAAAAACTATCAATTCCTCTTAAGGAAAAAGATTGGAAGAGACTCATATTCTTCCCAAAAGAAATCTAGAGCCTTCTAGCTATTTTCTATCAACTAAATAAAAATCAATAGGCAGTAAAAGAAATTAACCAGACCCTTTATAGACATAGCTGACATAATTAATAGCTACTGTTTGGTAAATAACTTTCTTTACCAAGGGCCATCATCTACTAGCCATCACCACCCATGCCAATATTTCCGTGGTGCACAATATTGCACCGGAGATCAGGCCATCTTTCTTTCATGCTGCCTCACTCCATACTGCCACAGGGTACTGAAAAAGGCAGGCTGGAGAAGCTAATGACATCCTCCCCCTTTTGCCACTGCCCTCTGCCAGGATCATTAGCAATTCTGAACTGATTAATTGCTGAAATCCCAGCCTTGAAACAGTGTTCAGTTAGAAGAGCAACTGCTGAAAAGATCATCTTAATATGGGCTTCAGAATTAATTATGTGTAATACAGTCAGCAACTTTCATAATAAATTTACCACACTTCAGCAAGTCTGAACAGAGCTGAAAAGTTTTCCTCTTTGCTTGTTTAAAGACAACATGTACCCAAGCCACTTACGGTCTAATCTGCAGCTTAGAACTGCCCACAGCAAGAAAGACTAGATCATTTTAGCCTTCTCCAAAAAGCTGAACTCACAAAACAAAGGAGTAAGGAATGCTCATTTTCAATGAATAAATGGGAATTCTAGATGTATAGGCAAATAATCAAGAGCAATATAAACAGAGAGGTATGAAATTTCAGAGCAAATAGCTGATCTGGGCACGTGGCTGTGAGATGAGCATTCTAGTATTATTGATGAGAAGTTATTCATTGTATCTACTAGGGTAGACACAGTTTACTTTGCCCTTTTAGTAGTGGGACACGTCTGGCCACACAGAATGTTATGCTGAGCCACTACCTACAGAGAAGTTAGGATGAGAAATGGTTCTTATCCTAGGAAGGATATATTAAGAAATATACGTAAGAAAGACTGGGTCATCTCTCACTGTCAATAAATGGCACTCACTACTGAATCCATTCACTACTCTGGTGTGTTATCTTATCATGGTTTAAAGAAATATTCATTCAACTATCTAATCTATCTATCTATCTATCTATCTATCTATCTAATCTATCTATCTATCATCTATCTATCTACCTATCTAATCTATCTATCATCTATCTATCTGTCTACCTATCTACCTACCTACCTACCTACCTATCTATCTATGGAAGATTAGCCTTGAGCTAACAAGTGCTGCCAACCCTCCTTTTTTTGTTGAGGAAGAATGGCCCTGAGCTAACAACATCCGTGCCCATCTTCCTCTACTTTATATGTGGGATGCCTGCCACAGCATGGCTTGATAAGCATTGCATAGATCTGCATCTGGAATCCGAACAGGGAAACCCCGGGCCACCAAAGTGGAACATTTGAACTTAACTGCTGCGCCACGAGGCCAGCCCCCAATGAATTGTTTTATTATGAAGTGATACCATTGGTGATTAATTACAGAAGAGGTAAATTTCCCAGGACGTCTGAACCTGCAAACTCAGGCTGCTGAAGCAGAGTGTGCAAACTTAACCACTATGCCACCAAGCCGGCCCCAACTAGGATATCTGAAATCTACACTCAGCCCAAGTAGAATCAAGGTTTCAGCGGTCTTAATATCTTAATGGGTATTTTCCCACAATGTAAAATAATTCCTATTTCTGGCATAAGGGCCCCAAGGAGATATAAAAAATCCTAACAGGGAGGGGGTCTTCTAGGGCAGAAATGATGGGACAAGCTACTGAATAACTATGTTATAAGCCAGGATAAGGATAAATAAACACCAGAGAAATGCCACTATCTGGCAATATGCTTGGAACCAGTTTGGATTTAGTTAATCATGCTGGTGAGTTCACTCCGATGTGAACCAAGGTGGGGAAAACATGCCTTTTGGGGAGTAGAGCTACAACTACTTGCTTTTTAAGCTAAAAAGAAAATTAAAATTAAAAAGCTCTATATGACACCCAAAACTATAACTTTTCTGCCAAAATTTAATAATTATTTTCTTAAGTAAATATATGCAAAATAATCCCTGCTATAGCTTTATCTAGCTCCAAATTTTAAGAAATTAGTAATGGAAATTAAATTACATGGAATTGTGCTTATTTCCTAGATTTATTCCTATAGGTTGTTCATGACTAGTACCTATTTAAAATTATTTGAAGTATGTTAATGAAGTCTCAGTCATTAGGGAGATAACATATGTATACACTCACAAATTCTTTTGGGGTCAAGCCTGAGGCCACCATGGATATTCTTCTGATGACTCTTTCGGTCGAAGATATCATTTCTGGCTTCTCCCTGCTCACACTGTCTTCCTTCACATTAGACCCAACAATATTAGTAGTATGAGCACCAGCTGGACTCTTGGCAGATTCTTCAACTCGAAATTGGAGTGATTTCATCGCAGAGGTTGAAGCTGGCATGCTGCAAACATGAGCTGCCTCTAGAGCTCTCTCTTCAGAGGGATCAGACTCAGGCTCATGAGAGAACAGGCTAATTCCAGATTCCAGGTAAGGGGTTGCCTCTGAAAGAAATGAGGGAAGAAGTTAAATCCACGTGACAATGTATCTTTAATTACAATGTCTATTTTCTGCTAAGAATCAAAAAGATCAAGTTAGATTAAGAGAAAAAGGGGTACATTAATACACTGTTAGTGGAAGTGCAAAGTGGCTTAACTTTTCTAAAGGACAGTTTGGCATTATGTTCCAAAAGCCTTCTGTGTTCACACTTTTGGGCAATAATTCTAGTTTTAGAAATGTATCCTAAGAAAATAAAAGGTGTATGCAAAAGTTTAGTCAGAGGAATGCTCACTGCAACACTGTTTATAACAGTTAAGTTTTAGAAACAACCTAAATGTACAATAATAGGAGATTAAATAAATTATGACATATCCATTCCAGTGGAGTAGTCTTCACCTATTACATGTAATTACAATAAAATGGAGAAATGCACACACCCATATTCATTGCAGCATTATTCATATAGCCAAGAGGTGGAATGTCTATCAATCAAATGTCTATCAATGGATGAATGGATAAAGAAAATGTGGTATATACGTACAATGGTTTTTTTTTTTTAAAGATTTTTTTATTATTTCCTTTTTCTCCCCAAAGCCCCCTGGTACATAGTTGTATATTCTTCGCCGTGGGTCCTTCTGCTTGTGGTACATGGGATGCTGCCTCAGCGTGGTTCGATGAGCAGTGTCATGTCGGCGCCCAGGATTCGAACTGACGAAACACTGGGCCACCTGCAGCGGAGTGCGCGAACTTAACCACTCGGCCACAGGGCCAGGCCCCGTACAATGGTTTTTAAAAAGCTACTCAGCTTTTGTTTTTGAAGAAGAAGATTAGCCCTCAGCTAACTGCTGCCAATCCTCCTCTTTTTGCTGAGGAAGACTGGCCCTGAGCCAACATCCGTGCCCATCTTCCTCTACTTTCTATGTGGGATGCCTACCACAACATGGCTTCAAGCAGTGCCATGTCCGCACCTGGGATCCAAACCGGCGAACCCCGGGCTGCCGAAGCGGAATGTGCACACTTAACTGCTGCGCCACTGGGCCGGTCCCAAGCAATATTTTATTGCTAATGACAGAAACACAGGTAATTTTAAATATTCCTTTTTATTACCTATATTTTCCAACTGTTTGGCACTGAACATACAGTACGTTTGTAAGGAAGGAAAAAAAGTTGAAAAATGAGACAAATACTGGAGTTTTGGTTCTTCATCCAGGATGATATCATTACCTTTTTCACAATAAATCATCAGATATCATTACCAAATTAAAAATAGGAGATCAACTCTGAAATATTTCAAAAAATGTAACTCCATCAGGAAGTAAAGCACAGCTAAGTAGAACGCATGAGATTCCTAAAATGACCCTAATGAAGATGGTCAAATCCCACAGTTAGATGCCAAAGAGCACCTTTTATGATAATGTGTTTTTGAGGATTAATTTAAAACTTTCTTTACTGATTAAAACTTTGATTTACAAGCCATAAAACACACTATTCATTTAAAATGATTTATTAGGCATAAAATATATAGTCATTTATATTCATTAATTCATAAAATAAAAGCTTACTTTGGAGATTTGACTCAGTTTTCAATAAAGGACAGGCCTAAACCTTTACTCTAGGAGCCTAAAACTCTTAACAGCTGAAGTAAAATATTACAGCGCACCAGGACTCACCCACCCTCAAAACTGTTAGAGTTAAACCAACATAGACAGACTAACAGCTGCAATAATTTTCAAGTAAACTTGGATTAACAGTCAAGCTATTTTTCTAAAATGGGTTTACATACAACAGATGCATTCATGATAGACTAGTACATCTAAAAGGTGATTAACCAGAATATCTTTAGGTAAATTTCAGAGTGAAATAAAAGCGTTCTCTCTATCAGAGCAGATGAAATATTACCTAGATCTTGTCTTGGCAAATAAGACTGCTCCATTAAATCTTGGGCCTCAGATTTTGTCAGTTGCTGCTCCTCCGCATCAACAGCCTTAATGAACTCCTTTTGAGATGGGCAGTTTCTGTTCTGAAGACTCCTTGAGTGACTGTGCACACACCACCTATTATCTAACAACTGGGATTTAGAAGGGGAAGACCTAGAAAGGAGGATGTAAAAAGAAAATCATCACCACAGCTTGTGAAAGGACTAATCATACTTCCCAGGCAGCCAAAGCGGAAGTGAAACAGCTCACTGTGAGATTGGGAATGACCAGTAAAAGACAACCCAAGTAACGGCCTAGAAGTCTGGATTCATGATGCCTGCCAACCTGTCAGGGCTGACAGATAACATCTCCCCTTAGGGTCTGGTCTGAAGCAGTATATCTCCTAGCTGTTTAAAAGCATGTCAGTAAATTTCACCAAATTATCTATTGCCACTCACTCAAATTCTATACACTATTCCACTTGAGTCCAAATGGATTTTAGAATCAGATCTCTCATGAAGAGAGACAGTTGATTAATTTTGACATCACTACACTCATTCTTCCTACTCAGTTTTGGCAAAATTCACAGAATGATCCCTACCTCCTGCCTTTTCAATGTCCAAAGTCATTCTAAACACAAACATCAGCTATAAAACATTGTTAGAAGAGCAAATGCACCCATAATTGTTCTACTCATTCAGGTGTTTAGAATTTTGCTGAATAAGATATTTATTAACAGATTTAAAGGACCTCAGAGATAGCTAAGAAATTCAAACAATTATTAGGTGTTTACTATGAGTCAGTCAGGCACTGAAGATAGGCCCTGAGGATTAAAGATGAGCAAGACCAGAAGTGCTGCTCTCAAGTAGTCTAGTAGATGGAGGAAGTTCAACGAATGAGTAGGTTCTCTAATAGAAGTCTCTATAGGGTACAGTGGGGAGGGGGAGGAGCAGGAATATTTAGTCTGAATATTAAATGGATGGTTAGCTCAATTGGTTAAAGCATGGCAATAAGGTCATTACCTCTAAACATGGGTCTAGTGCCTGTGGAGGCCAGATCTTTCCATTCTCTGTCACAGCCACAATGCCAGTACCCCAGCCTTAAAAAATATATCCTCAGTCTAGTCCAAGAGGCTTGGAAAAGACGATGTGATTAAATTATTGACAACTTGTCACTACTCCCAGAAAGATAAGTAAAAAATGTACATACACTCAGTAGGAACTCAATAAATATGAATTCCTTTTCCTTCCTAGAGTGTGAGATGTGTGACTCTAACGGCTCTGAGACTCTTTCCTGAACTATCAAATAGGAATAATAGTCCAGGACTCATCCTTCTACGCTCACTGCTGTTGTAAAGAGCCAATGAGGAAGTAGGTAAAGTATTTTTGAAAATATAAAGTGTTATACAGTCTTATTTCAATAGTGACTTGAAAAGACATCTCTGAAAGATATTCTGAATATTTCCTGGGGTAAATCAAGTTAAACTTTTTCTAGAAAGGCAAAAACTTCAATTAGGGCAAGGACTGCCTTGGAGGAGTCAACTGTCAGCCTCCAGCCTTGTTTAGCTTTCAGTTCTGTATTTTATTCTGACCTCCAGAAGGAACAGATCTACTGAGCATTTCTCATGTAGCTCATGCCTTATTACGTCCAAAAAGCCATATGCAATTAAACGAAGTGTCCTAGAGCATTGAGAGGTTAGAAATGTCTGAGTACAGAAAACTAGAGAAAGTAGGGTAAAAAAATTTAACACTAAGAGTTCAATACAAGTAAAGGTATTACTTAGATACTACAACTTGACATTTATTACTTCTTACCTTTCCATTTCTGGTTCTCTATTTTTACTGGTGGAACTATCCAGAGATATTTGAAACTTGTCAGCAGAAAGGTTTTCTGGATTCTGGCTTATAGGATATTCACTACTTTTCTCTGAAGTTAATACTGCTTTAAATGGAATAAGAAAACAAAAAATCAATTTTACTGCCTTCTCGTAATGGTGATAATTCAGGTGAAGATAGCGATTTTTTCAAAAGCGGCAATCTG
Organism: Equus caballus; assembly: GCF_041296265.1. NCBI lineage: Eukaryota > Metazoa > Chordata > Mammalia > Perissodactyla > Equidae > Equus > Equus caballus. The sequence goes on along the minus strand of NC_091694.1, from coordinate 20,113,049 downwards.
TGACAATCAAATTGGTTTTTAAATAAGTATGTCCTACGGAATTTTACAAACACAAGTGATGTAGCACCAACTGGAACTAAATAACTGAAAAATAATAATGACAACAAAAAGGAACACTTTAAGACTGAGTAAATGCAGATACCTAGCTGAGATAAGGTTGAAAAAACCCTATATTTATATTTTTTGGCCCTGAATAAGGAAACAAGAATAGGAAATGAATTTTTATCTCTGCAGCAAAATAAATTATACTCAGATCGCTTTAGATAATGGGAAAGAGAAAGTACTGGAAAATGCAAAGGCACATTTCCTTTTCCATCTCTATTGCCTCCACATCAAAGACTGGATAGGACAGGGGTTTGATCTTTTGCACATGGGGGGATACAAGAGGGGCAGAGTCAGATGAGGAAGAAAAAACAGGTGACGTTTTTCTTCACATTTTCAATTACTAGGAAAAAAGCCAAGAAACCAATACACACAAAAAAACCAAAGTGCCAACTGATAAGAAACCTTGAAGTAACATATGGAAATAATGATAAAACAGCACAAAAAAGGAAAACACACAAAACAGACCCAAGGCAAAGTTCTGGCATGTTAGTACATCCTTTTTATTTATTAATTCCTCCAAATGTATTATTGTGCCACTGCTTTCTAGGAAGTGGGTTAAAGACAGAAATACTTAAAAAGCAAAAACAAGTACTTAAAAATTACAAATGTCATCTATCCATTAAAAAGTCATTGATGACTGTAGTTTATTTTGAGCTTTTATTAGAAAAGCTAAAATCCATAAATTGAGGCAGAAAATTTTAAACAAATGGCTAGCTTAATTAAACTGTTTTTTAAGACACTGGGTAGCTTGGGGGAAATAATCATTGATTTCCTGAGTTAATCCTCAAATGCATTATTTGTAGTTTCCTTTATGCTCATCTTTTCTGGACCTGAGTTTCTAGGAACATAAGAACTCTGCCTGGAGCTACCAGCTGCTGAAAGGAAGCAGGGTCTAACCCTGAACCAGCAGATTTTTCTTTCAACAGGGTATGTAAAGCCTTCTAATATAGGCACCATTTCCCCCCAAATATAGGGTGATAACTCATAAAAGGTAATGTGCGGTCTCTGAGGAATCACACCAAAAAGAATTAACCATTGGAAAGAGTTTAAACAAAAAGTGAAAGAGTCGGGGGAAGCCTCAGATAAAGATATTAAAAAGTCATTCGATCAGAGGCTGGCCCTATGGCTGAGTGGTGAAGTTCGCACGCTCCGCTCCAGGCAGCCCAGTGTTTCGTTGGTTCGAATCCTGGGCGCAGACATGGCACTGCTCAGCAAACCACACTGAGGCAGCGTCCCACATACCACAACGAAGAATATACAACTATCTACCGGGGGGCTTTGGGAAGAAAAAGGAAAAAAATAAAATGTTAAAAAAAAAAAAAAAAGTCATTCGATCACCTGAATGCTTAGCAGATGAGTTCCCCTTTTCACTACAGTGGGGTTCAAGCTACTTCCAGGAAGAAGATAAGATAAGCTGAGTTAGGATTCAGTAACTCAATAGCACCTAAAAAACACAGGGCAAAACTTTTCTGCTCTTCTTTTTCCTTAATCCTTATTTCATAGATGCAGGGATCCGGAGCCCCAGTACTGGAACAGTACCATAGTCCCCCTTAAATCATTCTCTCAGCTGGTGGTCTTAGCATGTTATGTTCTTCATGGGTAGGGAATATGGGCCAGACCAAACATTTGCTAACTCTTCTGCCTATTAGCTGCTAAGCACTGTGCAAAGTATTCGGAAGAATCAAAGGAAAAGACACTGGGGATGAAGGAAGGAGATATTAAGAAATGAAAAACTATAAAATACAGAACCCATAATGAAATTCAGCTTTAAAAAGTGCATAACTCCCCCACCCCAACTGATTCTGAATTTCCAGGGGAGGAGCCTAGGAATTTTTAACAAGTGCTTCCAGGAATGACCATACTGCAGAACAGAAAAGCTCGGCTGTTTGCAAATCACTTCCACTTAACAGGCTATGATCTTACAAATGCTAATGTTTGCTTTATCAATGACAGGTAATCCAGGAGAAAGAAAACAACAAAGTGCCTGATGTGAAATAGCTTTACCTGCAGAAAGAGGTACACATAATTTATAACAGGTAAGTATATACATTTGCACAAAAGTATTATGCAGGCTTGGGAATGACCCTTAGATAAACAGTAGGGCAGATCTATGCTGAGGGCAAGACATTGATGTAAAGACCCTAAAAAAAGGGACTTTTGTCATCTTTAAGAATACTGGATCTTAAAAAATAAAAATTAGTCAACTATGACTTAGCCTCGAGTTTCACTCGTTACTAGTAATGTACCAATGTTGGTTTCTTCCGACACAAGTGCCACGGTAACGCAAGATGACAACATTAGGGGAGACTGAAACTAGGTAGGGGGTAGAGTCCCTGTAGGAACTCTCTGTACTATCATTGCTCCTTTTCTGTAAATCTAAACTTATTCAAAAATAAAAAGTTTATTAAAAATATATGTCATTAGTACAGCTGAAGGTAAACAAAACTCCTTTTCCAAAGATGAAGAAGTTTGCTTGAGGGGCGGGCCTGGTGGCGCAGCGGTTAAGTGCGCACGTTCTGCTTCGGCAGCCCGGGGTTTGCCGGTTCAGATCCCAGGTGCGGACATGGCACCACTTGGCAAACCATGCTGTGGCAGGCGTCCCACATAGAAAGCAGAGGAAGATGGGCATGGATGTTAGCACAGGGCCAGTCTTCCTCAGCAAAAAGAGGAGGATTGGCAGCAGTTAGCTGAGGGCTAATCTTCCTCAAAAAAAAAAAGGAAGTTTGCTTGAATTTCAGTTAGACTCACACTAATTTAAGAGGGAAAAATGCACAAAACTTAAGTTGGTATTAAGTTGATGCTCAAAACATTTCAGAAATAAAGCCACAAAATTCCACAATCCATACCCAGAAATTTTCTTTCCGTAAGTCTGGGGTGGGTTTCAGAGTTTTAATCATGTGAATTAAAACATTCATTGAGCACCTACTGTGTTCCAGGGCCAGGGCTAAGGGTTCTCTGCCCTCATGGGCCTACATTCTAGTAGGAGGTAAAGAGGAACTCTAAACAATACAGAAAACAAATTACAGATTGTTAAAAGTTAATAAGGGCTGTGAAAAAAATAACAGCATAACAGAGTAAAGTAGGGCTGGAAAAGTCAGAGGTAAAAGTTACAACAAAAAACACAGCAGTTATGGTAGATCTCATTAAGAAGTAGCATTTGAACACATGTTCAAGTTATGCAAATATGAGTGGTCATGGAAGACACTCTCTATGGAGTTGCGAGAGGAGAACTTCTTTTTTTTAACCAGGAAATTCTCATAAGCCTCTCCTCCCTCCTCTCAGCATTTACCCACCTATCTCAGAACTCTGAGGATGTGACAATTTCATGAGAAAGTAGACCAATGAATAAGTGTACTACAAAGGATAGAGTAACAGCTCCTAACAAAAATGTTTTATATAGAGATTCAGAAGAAATTTTCAAAAAGGTTTTCAAATCCATAGCAAAATAGAATACATAAAAATAAGCACTTATGAAATTTAAAAATAAAAAGCAAGCAAGCCACAAAGAAACACTTTGTCTACAGATCTTCAGGAAAAAATAAACATATACACACCCCCAAAGATGAGACAGTAGATTTACACACACTTTCAAAACCAGACAATAACATTTTGTAGCTCGTGCGTTAAAATCGAAAGACTAGTCTGCTTTTAGACTGAAGATGGTGAAAGCACCCCAAAGAAAAGAATTGTCTGAGGATGAGACTTTGGACTTCATTATTTGGGAGATGAATTAAATAAAGATATAGTTACAAAGAAAGCATTTAAGGAAATAAATTTTGAATCACTGCCATAGCAACAGAGTTCCCAGCTTCTCATGCATGAGCTACTGTTTCTCGCTGAACACAAAAATACTGCAAGGCACACTCTGGGACCAAGGCCACTATTCTGAATAATTAAGACTTGAATTTCTAGAAAGACTCAAAGGAAGGCCCCATGGCCCCCAGTAGGACTGGGGAAGGGAGTGATGAAGAAAAGAAATTGAACACGAAGTAGTCTGAGTAGGCATCACTGAGAAGGTAGTGAAGAACCCTTTGGGAGGGCTCACCAGACTTACCTGTTACTAAGCACCAGCTCCCCCTCTGGAAGCCATGCCTGTGCCTGGCCTCTCAACTACGTGCCTACGTATTTGCACCTATTTAAAAACCTGTCTGATGTGCTGCCTTCACAAGGCAGCAATTAAAAACTCAATTAAAAACTCAAATTTCCATCTCACTTTCCTTCATTTATGCCATGTTATTCCTCAGCTCAGTGCTCACTTCTCATAGGAAGACAGTTCTGATCAACTCCACCTGCCTGACTACTCCAAATGCCTCCTCTCAGAGGTACATGTGACGTGTTGATAACTATAATGTTGTTATAGAGCACCTGGCTACCGCACAGTTGGGCTTTCTGTGGATCGAGGTGCGGTTCCTAAAGTATAGGACAACTCTCCCTATAAACCAGAAAGCGCATTAAATAGGGCTTTGTGATCTAACACCAGTGTTATAAGGAATATGTCTGAGTGTTTTTTTATAAGCTTTCTAATATGATAGGGTTACCTATTTCCAATCTCCCCCATTACACTCAGCTTCCTATAGCTCTCCATGGCATCTCCTCATTGTAGGTACTCAGTCAATGATACTTAATGACTGTCTTCGTCCGTCTGAATGGTAAATTAGCTGTGAGCAGGGACTAGAACCAAGGCTCTAAAATTACCCACGGAGTGACTCAGCAAATAGATGCTGAGCAAAGATCATAAAATGTTGGCGTTAGGTCCACACTTTTCAGGAGGAGAAAGGCTTAGGGAGGGAAGAATTTTGCTTAAGATAACAGTGTTTGGCCAATATTACAAACCTCTTTCTGATGTGTTTTGTTCTGGATTTAGCAGGTCCTCAGAGGCACAACAATCAGCTATGAGGGAAGGGGAGCGGTTAGAAGGCTGGCTCCCGTGCTGCTCTAACACAGCTTCCAGCTCGGCCATCTTCTGCTGAAGCTTTATCAGGTTATCTTGCATGGTATCCCTCTGCTGCAAACACAAGAAATGACACCAAGAAAGTTGCACTCTTTTAGAAACTTGCCAGAAAGCAAGAATATGTCACAACAATTAATTTTAGTATGGGAATTAAAATCATCTAGTATGGAATTATGAGTTCTGGTTGAACACCTTTTAATCCAAGCATATTCATGCAATTAATGCCCATGGAATTATTTCAGAATGTTAGAGGAGGAAAAAAAATTCCTCAAACTCTCCCAAATAGACTTGCTTTATTGTGATGTCCTTTTGAAAATAGTTATTTTCTTTTAAAGCTAAGGAGTGAAAAAGAATTATGGTACTTAAACACTTTTGATATTTAAAATTAGCATGATTCTGTTAACATTTCACACAGGCTGTGTTTCAAAGATTTGGTATTGTGGAACTCACAAGAGACTTTGGTTAGTCTATATAAAAATGTCTGATTTCTGGTTTGTGAGGACTCTTCCTTTTCTGGGAGTCTCTGAACATTTAGTTTCTAACGGAAACAGTAAAGAGCTAATTCATTAATTTATCTATTTGTTCATTCAACAGCTACTTGTTGACCATCTCTTAGATGCCAGGCACTGTCCTAGTGTTGGGCATACAGTTCTCATGGTTCTGCCTTTCTGGATGGGGACAGGGTACCTGGAGATCACAGAGCAGGACCTGCTAGAGGGAAGGATCCAACAGAAAGAGCCCTAGGAAAGCCTGTGAGAGCAGCTGTTGTTTTCAATTCAAGATAATGGGCTCTTCTAGCTTATGGGGCTCCTGAGGTTTATTTCTCCATTTTAAGAAAAACTCTGCTAAATCTAAGGGTTTTGATAAGCAAAGTATTTGGTAAGTAAGGAGCTTTCCAAAACATACACTTCTTCATTACTTTTAGAAGGAGCATCAGTGGTTGCCAGCAAACCCAGGGGAAACACAGATTGTTTCACCCTCCGTTTCTTCTTCTTCTGATCCTTGAAAATGACTTGGCCCTCTACTAAAAACACCACGTACTTTCTCCTGCTACACTGAGTTCAGTTTTCAGGAGGTTTTTATGAGCAGAAAACGTATTCCCAGTTTCACAAAGGCTTCCACTGCTACCCTGAGACTGCTTTGCTGCCAAAGTCTGCAGCAGCGCCATTGCCACCACGTGGTGCTTGTGAGTAGTTCCTTCACTGATCAAACCCTAGCCAAAGGCTTGCCTCAGTAAATCTGGAATGACACCACACAGATTTCCAATAAGCTTCAGAAGCTGTTTTAGGCACTACTGTCAGGAACATCACATCTAACCTCTACATAGCTGTTCAACAGGTTAGAAAATCCAAAAATAGTAATGGGAGAATTATAGTTAGATAACTTTCCTTTGGGTTTCCCAGAGGAATTACTTTATAACTTAGACAAATTCCCCTGTAGGCAATCGGCCAGATACACTTGGGAGACCAAACCCAAATTGGTGACCAAGTTTTCTTGATTCTAATTCTTAAGTCTTTCTTGAATTAGCCCTCCTCTTCTTTTCTATTCCCACCATGCTACTCTGATCTCTACTTTTAATACAGCTACATTACTGTGGAAGTTCCCTAAAAGCCATGTTTATCATGTCTCTTTCTTCCATAAGGACCTTGGCGGTATGCCACTGCTCAGATAATAAGTTAATACTTTCTGAACACTATATAATTAGCACTCATTATTGCCCTCAGGATAAAGTCCAAATTCCTAAGCATAGCATTCAAAAAGCCCTTCACAGCCCCATCTTATCTCTTATTTCTCCCCAAAACTACCCATATGCTCTGTTTTCCAGTCACTCAGGACAACTCTGTGCTTTGTGGGCATTTCATGCCTCTGTGCCTTTGCCTCGATTGCTGCCTCCCTTCTCTTTCCAACCTGGAAAAATTCTTCTCATCTTTCAAAGCCCAGCTCAAATGTCTCCTTTGGAAGTCCTCACCAATACATCCCGTCAGAACAGGGGATCCCTCACTACTTCATTTATACTGCTCATGCGTTAGTATACTAAAGTGGAATATATGACCCTCCTTGATGGGAGGAATCTTTCCTTAATCATTTTTGTATCCCCAATGCCTAGCAGACAGTAAGTACTCAGTAAATGTTTAATGCAGAAATGAGTTACCAAATGAATATAGTTAATCAGTCTTTGATAAAAAACAGATGCTAATGATACCAAATTAGGATTTCTCTGTCTCTTATATATACTTCTCCTCAGTTCTGTATAACAGAGAGGGAAAGATCCCACTTCATTCTGCCTGTCTGTGCTACTCTAGATTCAAGTTAGCCCTAATATCTGACTAGCTCTGTTTTGAGTAGATGCTTGATAAAAACACTTTGCAAAATGAATCTTGAACAAATAGACATATCTCTGGGAATAAGATCAGGAATATAAAAAACAAGGAGGTAGTTTATTGAATGTTAAATATAACAGAATATGGCTAAGGCAGATGGAATCAGAAACTGCTGATCAGGAACACTCCAACCTACTTTAAAACACAAAGGACAAAAAGGTGAAAGGCATATTGACAGAGCCCCAAATCCATTCCCAGAAAGAATCATAGGAATTGGAAACAGAGAAAAGGCCTCCTAAGTCTTTTCATTAATTTAGTCACCATGGCAATCCTGCAGAAGTGGAGAATACTGGTGAGAACTCAGGTACAGAACAGGCAGTCATCTCAAAGGTTTTCTCCTGACTCCAGCAGGCTAGAGGGATTTGCTCTGCATAGAAAATGGGCAGTAGAAGACAAGCCCTCTCTCTTTGTAGTCCTCATAGCAATGCCAAGATTTAGAATATTTTAAAACTGGATACCACCCAGTGTGGGCAAAGGTTCAGGAAAATGGGAACTACCAAGTACCAGAGAGGCTGAAAGAGCACAGATTGGTTCAGGGTTCGTCAGTTAGGATCCCAAGTGCGGACACGGCACCGCTTGGCAACCCATGCTGTGGTAGGCGTCCCATATATAAAGTAGAGGAAGATGGGCACGGATGTTAGCTCAGGGCCAGGCTTCCTCAGCAAAAAGAGGAGGATTGGCAGGAGATGTTAGCTCAGGGCTAATCTTCCTCAAAAAAAAAAAAAGACCAAAAATTCCAGTCCCAGGAATTTATACTAAGGAAATCATTGGGGATGTGGGCAAATTTTTAGCTATCAATATACTACTCCAGTGCTGTGCAAAATAGCAAACTGTGTCTCTGACTCTGATTGAATAAATCATGGTATATCCTAAAAATAAAGTCATTGAAGAAAACTTAATGACATAGCAAAAACTACATTACAATGTAAGTATGTAGAGTATTATCTGAATATCTTTAAAGATAAGGTATACACATATACCCCAGTGCACATACAGGAAGAGTGGAAGAATATATACCAATAAGTTAATAGGAATTTTGTCTAGATAACTCATAGAATTTAATTTTTTAAATAGTTAATATAAGCACTTGGTATAAAATTCAAGGTGCAAAAGGATATTCAGAGAAAAGTAAGGCTTCCTTCTTCCTCTTCTCTTCAGTCATCTATTTCCCCACCTGAAGGCCAATTATTACCCGTCTTCTGTGTATCTTTCCAGAAATAAATGCTAAAATTTACCAAACTATCCTCTTTGGATGACTTTATAAATTGTGATAAAATTTACCATTTTTAAGTATATAGTCAGTGGCATTAAATATTTTCACATTGTTGCCAACCATCATCACTATCTCTCTCCAGAACTTTTCCATCATCCCAAACTGAAATTCTGTCCCCAATAAACAGTAACTCCCCATCTCGTCCCCCCGACCCAAGTACTATTCTACTTTCTATATCTACGGATTTGACTATTCTAGGTACCTCTTATAAGTGGAATCATAATATTTGTCCTGTAGTGTCTGGCTTATTTCACTTAACAAGGTTTTCAAGATTCATCCATGGATAATTTTTCTTTATCTGTATTTTCTAAGTTTTCTATGATGCACATGTATAACTTTAGAAGACTATCAGGCCTTTCTCAGTTTTATCTATCCTGGCACTTCAGGAAGTTCAGAAAAAATGTCATTCACTTGCTGGCAGCTGAAGATGCATTTAAGATTTAGATGAGAAAAAGAAGTCGTGGCAGGATGATTCAAGGCAGTCCAGGATTCTTCACTTTAAGAATGTGCCTATTACAGTTCAGAGAAGATAAGTAAATTGCCTAGAGTAACACGGCCAGGTATAGAGCTCTCACCACTATTACCACCAGCAATCACTGTGTGCACATTCTGAAAAAAATAAGCTGACATGAGCCTGAATTTTTGAATATGAGAACTTGGAAAATTTTGGTGCCACTTCTACAATATAAAAATTAGGAGACAGAGCCAGGTTCTACGAGGAGGTAACATTAATTTTTAAATGTTATGATAGAGAACACTTTTTCTGGTAGACTATTCTCCCTAGAGTGATGAAACATTCATGTTACCAAATGTTGTAGATATGACAAAACTGCAATCCCCTTCAAAAGTCACCAAAACATTGGTCTTGACCAATGGGTACAGGAAATAAAATTGTGTACATTCCTTCTGAAGAAAAAAGAGGACTTATAGGCACTAAAGAACAAACAACCAGCAGATTCAAAAAGAAAAGATGGAAAGAAATATCAACAAAACAGTGAAAGGCTACAAAGTCTCTAATAGGAAGAGAACTCTGTAGGCTCCAATTTGGCACTGAGAATAAACACACCTCTCTCTTTGATACAGTAGTGCTTTTGTATATGTTTTTGCTATAGGGCAAATGGGTTTTGAAGATTTAGCTTATTCATTAAATTCAGTATTTTGTGTTCTGCAGTGAGCTACGTGGTATATGTATATGTATATGTATGTGTATGTGTATGTGTATGTGTGTGTGTGTGTGTACGCAATAAAAAGTAGCATAAGTTCCATCCAGATGCTTACAATCTAATTTGAGGAGACAAGGTACCACACACAACTGTTACACCATTAATTCTAAAGGATGATATAAGCAAATGTAAGAATGCGGAATGCATATTACTGAATGCAGAGGACACCAGAAGCACACATCCACACATGCTTTTTACCTGAGTGGTTAAAATATCACTCTGAGAGGAGAGCCCTGAACAGTCTTCCGAGAGATTTGTTTCACTCACATACCCGGACGCTACTTCATCTGGAATGATAATAAAGATGGATTCTGATGTAAAAACAGACAGCAAATACTGCAACTTGCTGCATCTGTTTCTTCCCATTGGCAGGACAAATTTCACTTTCATGTCACAGAAAATGATTACCATCCTTGTTTTGGGACACCTGGATTTCTTAGAAATCATAACAATGAAAACCAGAAGCAAGTCCACCAAGAATCCGGGCATTAAATCTCATTCAAATAGAAAAGGTGTTCTAACTGAATGAAGGACTTTTGAGGAAAAGCACCTTAGGAGGAAAATGTTTAAAGTTTAAGAAGCAGTTACTTTACTTGTACTTGGAAAATCGTAAAACGTGCTGCTCCCCAAAAGGTATAAACATTTAGCTCATTTCTATAAAATAGACGGGGGCAAACATGAAAACCTGGTTCCAATACCTAAGATTGAATCCACACTCTGCTCTTCGTGGTGACTATCCTCTTCCAGGCCAGGTTCCCGTTCGTCATCATCTGAAACCAATTCCTTGTCACTCACAACTTCGTGGTTTTCAGATTGTTCCCTCACTTGTTTGGAAGGAGGATCAAACATCAAGACAGGCTCCTGGGTGTTCGTATTAGCAGGCAAGTCTTCCAACGCACTGCACTGGGAAGAAAATAAGCTACCGGAACATCTCGCTTCCTCACTCAGGTGATGTTCCTGGCATGCCTCTGCCAACGCCACCTGGTGACTGCAGTCATCTAAGCTATTCTGCAATGATACTAGGCTCTCCTCTGTTTTCTTAGACAGACCTTCCGTGGCAGCAGCATGGCTGGTAGATTGAGAAGGTAGATTGGTTACTTTACCAAATAGTAAGTGTTGGAAGCAGGGAAGCTCTTCATCCTCACTAGACGTGTTCTCTTCTGAGGACTCTAATTTCCTGGCCCGTCTTTGGTGACCCTGAGCCAAACACGTACGGCCTATAGGGCTAGGACTCCTTCTGAACTTTCCTTTCTGGACGCTTTTGCTAAAAACGGCAGATCTTTCCTTAACGCCACTTTCAGCAAAGCTGATATTTTCCTTTATTTCGTCATCATTTAACAGGTCATCAGGTGTCTCAGAACAAACCTGAGAAGCACAACTACTTCCCATAGGTTGTTCTAGGTTATCTGAAATTAGACACGGAGAAAAGTCTGCGTTAACAGCCTGAACTACTTCCTTTTCTCCTTGCCTTTTTATTTCCAGATGTTTACAATTACTTATAGGAAGACTTTGCTTATAGACTTCAGGTTGCATAAGACCTAATCTGAGAATAGCATTTAATTTAGGTCCTCTGTTTCTGCCTAGTTCTGCTTGAATGTGTTCACCACTGGAACCTACTTCATTAATACTAGAGCCTACTTCATTAATACTGCTTGAGCTGACTTCTTTCAATGTGCTTTCTCTAATGTTATTTTGGCTAATTGTGCTCACTGTACTTTGAACAATGCTCTCATTTCCCATTGCTCTTTCAGGTGACAGTGACTGTTCCTCAAGCTTTCCCTCTGGCAGGTTTTTCTGACATACAGTTTTAACAGATGACCTGATGGGAGAAAGTGATGGTATATAATATGGGTTTTGTGAAATTCCATGTTTATTTGCAGTAATAAGTTCAGTTTCGTTGCCTCTGAACTGAGATGACTGACAAAGCCTAGAGGCTTCTTTTGTGCTACATTTGACATAGTCACCTGGCTTCTTATCTTTCTGACAAATCACAGGAAAGCCCACAGTTGTGTGAACTGACTGCACATTCTTGATTTTAGACTCTTTCTTTCCCTCCTTTCCTTCTTTTTGTCCACATTTAAGAGTGACTTTTGGACTTCGTTTCCTTAAGGACCTGGAGTGGGCACTGACTGTTGCACACTTCTTTTCTGGACTTCCTGGATTTGAAAACAGAGCAAATGACTGACGCTTTGAAACCTTGAACATATTCTGTAGATACTGCGTATCAAATTCACTCTCTTCCATTTCTATGCTTGTCTCCTGAGTGTGGTTAACTTCACGTCTCAATGGATCCTTAACGCCCTGTGTATCATTTCTAGTATCCTTAGAACAATCATGGGTAAGTTCCTTGGGGTTTTCAATTGCTGCGCATAGATTTGCACATTGATTTGGTGCTGTTTTTGCCTTCCCTAGGGTGTCAGCTTCCAGCAGTGAGATACTATCCTGAGTCCCATAATCAGTATCAGGTACCAATGAAATACCGGAACTCTCTACAGATCTTTCAGCTTGCAAACATTTTCCTCCACTTAATATCAGATCTTTGGGGTCTTTGGCACTATTAGACAGTCGATTTGCTCCTAGGTTCTGTTCTATTTCTTCTCTTTGAAGGCTAGGATTGACAAACTCATGAAGTTTATTAGAACTTGAACAGTTAGTAAAAAAACCAGGTATGTTTGTTAATTTTAGCTCTGGAAAAGCATCACTGGCAAGTCTTTTATTTATTTGTTCATTTGGCTTGTTACTCTTTTTGGCTCCAGTGGCAGGTTCTTTATCTTCCATGAGTTGAAGCTTTTTGCTGTGTCTGACCGGCATTTGGTCAGAATTTTTTTTCTTCATCTCTTCACTACTAGAACAACTATCGATTTGTAGTTCAGTATGATTAGGTGGGCTTGGATTTTTACTGACTACTAGTTCAAGTGCATGAATCTGCTTGGTACAAGACTTCCTCCTCAGCCTATTCTTCTTAGGTGCTTTTGAACTGTGGATATTTAATTCCAGTTCCAGATTGCCTATGCTGCTGCTTATAGGTTCAGCTTTAGTTCTGAAAGCAGATTCTGTCTCCAATGATTCTGTTAGGTTAGCGTTTTTCTCATTCTGAACATAATCGCCTTTTGTTTCATTCCCATGACCATTAGGAATAATATTCATCACATGACTGTTCTGCTCTATTTGGTCAGTTCCCTCAATTATCTTTTCAGGAGTCTTTTGGACAACTGCCAAATCTACTTTCTTGATAAAATCCTCAGGATGAAGGCCTGATGACGTTCTCCTTTTATGCTTCACTCTATTTGTGAGTGAACGCTCTTGTGTAATCTGAGGTTCTATAGCAGATGCCCCTATAATTAGATCTTCAGTTATGTGGCTCAAGTTAGGGAAGCTTGCCTTCCTCCGATAGGTTTTCCCAAATATTCTATCTTCAATATTATTCTCTACTGGTTTGGAGCGGACTCTTTCACTTTCACATATTAAAGCACTAGAAGGATCACCGGCCATTAAGTCTATTTTCTCTGAAGAACCAGAATATCCACGTACTTCATTTGGAACTTCTACTGCACCAGCTACTTCTGTATTTGATTCAGGCCCTCCGTCACATGAGTCATCAGAAGTTAACATTTCCTCACTTCTGGAAAACCACTCATTAACTTTCTGTATGCTACTATTCAGTGTTATCCAAGGAACATCTTGGGAGTCTCTAGGACTGTCAGAGCGTGGAGGTTTCTGCTTATTCAGTTCTTCTCTCCCATACAGCGGATCAGCATTCAGAACTAGCTTTTCCTCTGAGTTGGGGGCCTGCCTATCATTACATGTTTCCTTACTTTCAGCCCGTCTGCTCTGTTGGCTCTTTGCTAAGCCAGGCTGTTTGCTTTTATTACAGAATTCAGCCTTTTCTACATTCATTCTGTCTTTAGTGAGTAATAAACTGCTGTTCTCATGCTGCAATGAGCTGGCATGAGTATTTGTGCCACATGGCTCCACATGCAAGTTTGAAACAGAAATACCCTGATACTTTTCTGGATGCTTCTCAGCTGCATGCTTCTCAGTGGTGGTCAAATCTTTATTACTGGATTGATGATGTTCAATATTTGTTATGGCCTTCTCAGAAAACTCACAAGCAGCTGAAAGTATACAAAAACAACAAGGTGCTTAAAAAGTGAATTATCATTGAAAAATATGAACTTAATACAACTTAAGGGTGGAAATGAAGCAACTCACTATTTTTAGAGAAACTAACCTCATAAACTACCAAGTATACTGAAGATGTAGCTCACACTCTTTCGCTTAATTCCTATTTATCTAGATTCTCATTATTTCCACTCAAGATAATTAAAATTTTAACTTCAGAATTCTCCCTACTCATAAACCACATCTCTTACTTTCCTAACCTCTAACAGTGAATTAAAAGCAAACTGTTTGGGCATCAGACATACAGTACTCTGTTCTATCTTCACACTCATCCTCCCTATATTTAAATACCAGTATGCAAAAGATGAAGCACAAACATATCAATTAAAAATAAAAGGCAACAACCAGTCACACAGGGTACTATTATAATCACATCAGTCTAGTGCCATTGAAATAGATCAGGCTGTACCATGACATCTGAGAAAGAATGATATTCTAGCTCTGCCAAGAGATGTGAATTATAAATGTCCCAAATGGTCTTCAGAATAATCTAATTACAGTACTGCAACTAACCATTCTTTCTTCACTACCTGTTAAGTTGAGAAGATTTGCCATTACCCTTTTTTGTAGGATTCAAACTGGCTTCAGCCCTGGCTCCTTGAGGAGTGATTTGTAACAATTCGTGGTCTCCCAAACTATGGAGAAAAGACAGAAGCCTTAATGAGAAACACTAGTTATATGCCCACAGAGTTGTCAAATGAGCAAGATGAAGCATTCTAGGGCTGCAATAAGCGGATCAATTTGATTCACTTTTTGAAATCTATTCTCTCCTTTAGTAACTTCTAGTCAAAATGGAATGGTCAAAGACTCAGGACACACAGTCACAAAAATCACAGCAGTAGTGTGGAACATTGCTTTATGGACACACAAATGAGAACCAAAATTTAAATGACAGCTAGAAGACAAAGACAAAAGACAGTAAAGAAAAACCCAACAAAACTTAAAAGTATATCTAAATAAAGGGAACACTGGGATGGAGGAGACATTCCAGTGGAGGCAAAGAATGCACCACTTGCCAACACTGCCTTCTGCGCTTCTTTTCAGGCTAAAAACCATTTCCTTCTAATTCAAAGATTAGGAAAAAGCCATCTGCAAATAAAATCTGATTGGCAATGACACCATCATTGTTCAGATAAACCATCACAGATCTCAGGGTCAAACGATAATCCTATGGAAAGTAATTTGACAGGTAACCCAGCTGAGAGTTGTTTGTAGATTATCGTATAATTTATATAGACAAAGTTTGAAGGATAGATGGAATTAAGGAACAGAGGAAGGAAAGAAGTGAAAATAAGAGTCCTCTAATGTTTTCACCTGCCACAATTCCCACTGTGTCAATATTACTGTCCATGAGGAACTAAGCTAGAGCACAACCTGCTACTAGAAGCAAGTCTGTGCGGAGTTCTACTGATATTTTAAGCTCTTACAGACTCTTTAAGAAATCAAATGGGCCAGCCCCATGGCGGAGTGGTTAAGTTCACATGCTCTGCTTCAGCAGCCCAGGGTTAGCCAGTTAGGATCCTGGGCACAGACCTATTCACCACTCATCAAGTCATGCTGTGGTGGCATCCCACATAGAAGAACTAGGATGACCTACAACTAGGATATACAACTATGTACTGGGGCTTTGGGGAGGAAAAAAAAAAAAGAGGAAGACTGGCAACAGATGTTAGCTCATGGACAATCTTCCTCACCAAAAAAAAAAAAAAAGGAACGAAAGAAAGAAATCAAACAAAAAGGGTGTTTTCTCAGCTATAAAATGAGCAGATGATCTTTAAGGTCTACTCCAATGCCATGATTCTAACCTAAAGAAATACCAATCCTTAATATTAACTAAATACAAAAATGCCAGCTTCATAGACAAAAGTCCTCTTTGACTCACCTGCAATAACTTGCCTTATTAACTGTATCTTCAGAAGAATCAGATCCTAAAAAAATTCCCCCAGTACCCCCAAATAATAAATCAATAAAAGGATTTTTATTGAAAAGGTTAAATTAAAAAAATGTACTTTTTGCAAAACAGATATTCATTCAAGAAATATTTACTGAGCACCCACTCTATGGCAGTAGTGATACACGTCAGGCAATACAGAGAAGTGGTTACAAGCACAGACTCTGAAGTCAGAATTCCTAGAAATTTCTTAACCTCTCTGTGCCTTAATTTCCTCATCTGTAAAATAAGTATAACAGTAACAAACTCAGTAGTTTGTCATGCGCCGTAAACGAATTAAAAAGTAAAGCACAACAGCGCATGGATTACAGTTAAGTGCTCCTAAATATTCACCCTTAATTATTTTGATTATTTTTATGACACAACATGTGTCATCTATGAACTTAGGATCTTAAGAGGAGAAAAGACATACAGATAAGTTCAAGAGAATCCAGTAAGTGCTGTAGAAAACATATAGTGGTACTTGGGAGCCCAAAAGAAGGGCACTATTTTCAATTATAAATATATTGTATAAGATAAGACAATTAGAAAGACTTATTTGAACGGAGCTCAGCTCTTCTTTTTTTTCTTTCCTTCAAAGATTTTATTTTTTTCCTTTTTCTCCCCAAAACCCCCCAGTACATAGTCATATACTCTTCGTTGTGGGTCCCTCCAGTTTTGGCATGTGGGACGCTGCCTCAGCGTGGTCCGATGAGCAGTGCCATGTCCGCACCCAGGACTGGAACCAACGAAACACTGGGCCGCCTGCAGCGGAGTGCGCGAACTTAACCACTCGGCCACGGGGCCAGCCCCTCAGCTCTTCTTAAAAGTCTTTCTAGAGGCTGGCCTGGTGGCGCAGCGGTTAAGTGCACACGTTCTGCTTCGGTGGCC
This sequence comes from Equus caballus, assembly GCF_041296265.1. NCBI lineage: Eukaryota > Metazoa > Chordata > Mammalia > Perissodactyla > Equidae > Equus > Equus caballus. The sequence goes on along the minus strand of NC_091694.1, from coordinate 20,096,113 downwards.
CGGGGTTTGCCAGTTCGGATCCCGGGTGTGGACATGGCACCGCTTGGCAAAAGCCGTGCTGTGGTAGGTGTCCCACATATAAAGGAGAGGAAGATGGACATAGATGTTAGCTCAGGGCCAGTCTTCCTCAGCAAAACGAGGAGGATTGGCAGAAGATGTTAGCTCAGGACTAATCTTCCTAAAAAAAATAAAATAAAAAAGTCTTTCTAGTCTAGGGACCGGCACCGTGGCCGAGTGGTTAGGTTTGTGTGCTCTGCTTCGGCAGCCCAGGGTTTCTCCGGTTCGGATCCTGGGTGCGGACATGGCACTGTACTTCAACTACCGCACGTCAAGCCATGCTGAGGCGGCGTACCACATGCCACAACTAGAAGGACCTACAACTAAAAATATACAACTATGTACCAGGGGACTTTGGGGAGAAAAAGGGAAAAAAAAAATCTCAAAAAAAAAAAGTCTTTCTAGTCTAGTACAATTTATCTTGGATCCTGCCAAATGCTGTAGCCAAGTCATCATGTTCTTTCCTATCCCTACTCTCCATCTTTCCAAAATATATTTACACATACTTAAAACCAGACAGCCTTCCTTTTGCTCTCTTTATAAATTATAGTAAGGTTCTTCAAGGTGATAGCTGCATCTTTTACGTTATTTATAACACATCATAAGGCTAGTAAAATTATTTTATTTTCACTCTCCAAAGCTTCCTGCCGTTGTATAAATTACGACCAAGGTTTTTGGTAAAACTGTAAGACAAAGAATCCAGCAACCATTATTCTAAACTTACAAAATCTGAGACTCTTACCCAATTCAATGTAGATAGACTTATTCTGAGGTTGTATCTGTTGCTTTGTCCTCAGAGATCTCACAATTCCAAGGTTAGAGAGGTGGACACTAAGACTGGTTTCCTGCTAAGCAGTAAAGAATGATCAACTAAGTGTTAGCCAGTTCTGTGCTTTTTTTTTTTCCTGAAGGGAAACTTGAGGTCATGGACAAAACAAACAGACCATAATCAATTAGCTAAAATTTATGACACCTGGAAAAAACACTTGGCAAACTACATACCAAAATGTATGAGTTACGTGTGGTTTGAATATTTTTTCCTCTCTCTGTTGTTTTAAATTTTCCTAAACTGAACAGGTATTATCTGTAATTTTTTGAAGTATGAGAAAAGCATATTTGGAAGCTAATACTTGATGTCACAGTATAAAAAGGGAATGAGATTCATTTAGTACACATTTCCAATCACATGATAACAGGGTTGGCAACTAAGAGAAAATAAATTTTAAAAAAGGATGAATGAAAAGAATAAAAACCCAGCAATCTTGAGAATGTTCAATACGAGAAAGAATATTTTAAAACCCAACATTACTCTGATGAAGCTTTCCTTCTTTTTGAGCACTTCAACATCTACTGAAAAATGAATGCTGGTTCCAAGAAAATTATTATTTTTAAGATCTCCATTATTCATTTATACACGAGTAACAACTGAACAAATAACTGCATTTTCTTTGACAATTATACCTTTTAAGTTGAAGCAATTTTCAAACATTAAAAACTGATTTTTCTTTTCCTCAGACAACTTTTCACAGGAAATTAGAAGATACTTCCTTATGCCTGGAGAATTGCCAGAAGATTGTTATTTTAAAAACTACCAAGCTTAAAACCATCAGTGACCAGGTGGCTATTTTAGACACGCATCAGAATGGGGGAAGCAGGGGAAGGGCCTGCGAGGTCTCTCACCCACGTTAGGTACACGGACCCTCTCTCAACTCCTCTAACTCTTGCTCATTACAACACTTGCCTAACCACTTTATTTACCACCTCACCTTGTTTAGCGACTTTTTACATACACCCATCAGTATCTACCACATTCACTAATTCACAATACTCAATGAAGAGATGTTACCAGAATAAACGAAAATGGCTTTACCAAGGTAGGATTTTCAGGTTCACTCTGTCGATGTCTTTTGGCACGGTTTCGGTAGCCCATACTTTGGATGATAGAAACTTCCTCCTTTACACGCTCAGGAGAGTCATTTTCCTTTTTTGAAAAGCTATAACTATGTGCAACTATGAATTACAAGGGAAAACATTATTTTTGTCATTAGAAAAAAATGTGTTAATTGTAATCAAAGAACCAAGAGAAATCCTGTGTATGCTCTTTGTTGTATTAAGACAAAGCATTAAAGGTTACCTACCACTTTTTAAAAATCAACTTTGGAAATTCTACTTCTAGGAACAAACACACAGACTGCCAAAGTTATTTCTACTCCTTTGTTTCCACCTCAATACTAACAAATTTGCCTATTAATACCATATTTCACTGAATCTAAGATATCAATGATGTCAGATGGACTATCATTTTCTCTATCACTAAGAAAGAAAACATACAATTAAACAATGACACACCACTGATAGTAAATTGCTCCCAATTTTGGAGATGTTAAAATGTGAAAAATGTGCATCTTAGGATTGATAAAGTAAGATGTGAGACCAGTGAGAATGATTTAAAAAATAGATTACAGATTAAAGAACTAAAATTAACCTAGACCAAAAGTTCTTATCACCTATTCATAGAAAATAACTGCACAAACTTCCTGAGTTTTAATGGAAAGTCACTTGAGTATTGGCCCCTGGGGCTATGCAACACTTACACTGCAGTCCTGTGTCAAGTTCAAAAGCATGAATGATTCTCAACAGCTCTTCAACAAGTTGACTAAATCTTGTACTTTCTTGGAGGCTTCTGAAATTAAATTGTTTGAGAGACACTTAGCAAGTGATTATCAGCTTTTTAAGAATACTAAAATAAAGAAAGACATGTAAACAAATTTTTTAAAAGATACAGCAACAGAAAAACCATATTCAAAGAACAGAGCCATTAGTGACATTACACTATAATCAAAACATCATTGACATCAGAATAAACTGTGTGGCAGTATTGATTGCTTTTATAATTTTTTCTGCCATTTGAGTCTACCAAAAGCCTACAACTATCTAAAATACAATAGTACTCTGAATCCCTAGTAGATATAAATCCATTGCACAGAGAACTTACAATTCTTAACATTTGAACCCCATCCACCCAACCTCTCACTTCAACCTCTCAGTGATTTCTGTCAAACCACGATTATATTATTTTGAAAACACAGATAGATAACAATGTCCAAAGAGAGATTTCACTTAGGAAAGTTGTGATACAATATAATCCCTTTATTCCTTTAAATATCTGAGTGACTATTATGTGCCAAACACTGGAAAAACAATATTGACTGAGGCAAAGTCAGTGCCCTAATAGAGCTTACATCCTGGCCAGAGGGTCTCACAACATACATTGTATGTGTGTAAACAATTAAGTAGAAATAAATGCAAAGAAGAAAAATAAAAGCAGGATCAGGAGACAATGGGGGCAGGGTGGTACGGTTCTACTTTACACAGGACTGCAAGTTCTTGCACCATCCAGAAGCATTAGAAAAACGCAATGAATTGCCATATCTATATAAGGCAGACATACCATAAAACTTGCATAAAAATGACTTTAGAAATAATTTACCCTGTCAGCTAAAGACCCTTTTATACATTTTTCTGCTGATGAATAGTTTGATAGGAAAAGCAGCTGTCTTATTAAGGAATTTCTACTTTTTCCTGCTGTTGTTGCTTCCAACCTCCCATCACTACCCAAATTATATACCTTTTGGTTATATCATTCTTACACAAAGGACACTGTGAAGGCCCTTTCTTCTGGTTGAGAAGTTTCAGCATACAAAATCTATAAATCACACAGAATGAAAAGAACAATTCAAGTTACTTTTTTTGGTAGACAGAATATTCAAAAGGCAAGTAGCCATGAAAAGATAATCTCACAACTGCCCTTATGAGACACTTTAAAGGTAATGGCAGGTGAATTACAACCAATGTCTTCCTTTAATTGTTTTTAGATGCTGCATAAGCATAAAACCAAACTACATAAGGCATGATCTATGAAAACTGAACTTACATGCATATGGCTTACTGTTACGACCAAATAAAACTTATTAAAAAGTTAATATGGCACATTTAATGATATATTCATAATTATTTCATGCTGCATAATCAGACATGAATGGTAAGTAGTTCAATTACTTTAAAAACTCAGCACCTCACTACAAACCTACAGTAATCAAGGCAATGTGCTACTGTCATAGGATAGACAAAGACATCGACGGAATAGAATTGAGAGTACAGAAATAAACCCATACGTCTGTGCTCAATTGATTTTCAACAATGGCAGCAAGACAATAAAATGGAAAAAGAACAGTCTTATCAACAAATAGTGACAGGACAACTAGATATCCACATGCAAAAAAATGAAGCTAGATTCCTACCTCACACAATACAGAAAATTAACTCAAAATGGATCACAGAACCAAATGTAAGAACTAAAACTATAAATCTTCGTGACTTTGGGTTAAGCAATGATTTTTTTTTTTTTAAAGATTTTATTTTTCCTTTTTCTCCCAAAGCCCCCCGGTACATAGCCGTGTATTTTTAGTTGTGGGTCTTTCTAGCTGTGGCATGTTGGATGCTGCCTCAGTGTGGCTTGACGAGCAGTGCCATGTCCACGCCCAGGATTCGAGCTGGTGAAACCCTGGGCCGCCAGAGCATAGTGCACAAACTTAACCTCTTGGCCACAGGGCCGGCCCCAAGCGATGATTTCTTAAATAAATAAACACCAAAAGCACAAGCAACCAAAGAAAAAAATAGATACGTTGAACTATATCAAAAAACTTTTGTGCTACAAATAATACTATGAAGAAAGTGAAAAGACAATCCACAGAATGAGAGAAAATACTTGCAAATCACTTGATTCGGAACTTACATCCAGAATATATAAAGAACTCTTTTTTTTAATAAAGATTGGCACCTGAGCTAACATCTGTTGCCAATCTTCTCTTTTTTCCTTCCTCTTCTTCTCAAAGTCCCTCAGTACATAGTTGTATATTCTAGTTGTAGGTCCTTCTGGCTCTGCTATGTGGGACGCTGCCTCAGTATGGCTTGATGAGTGGTGCTACGCCCACACTCAGGATCTGAACCAGTGAAACCCTGGGCCGCCAATGTGGAGCACAGAAACTAACCATGGGGCCGGTCCTATATAAAGAACTCTTATAACTCAATAATAAAGAGAGAAATAACTCAAAAAATGGGCAAAGGATTTGAATAGACATTTTATCCAAAGGAGATATACATATTGTCAGCAAGTACATGAAAAGATGCTCAAGATCATTATTCATCAGAAAAATGCAAATCAAAGCCATAATGGGGTGTCACTTTATACTCACTAGGATGGCTATAGACAAAAGACAGATAAGTATTGGAGAAGATGTGAAGAAAGTGAAATTCTCACTCACTGCTGGTGGAAATATAAAATGATGCAGTCACTTTGGAAAACAGTTTGGTAGTTCCTCAAAATGTTAAACATAGAGCTACCATATGATTCTGTAATTGTACTCCTAGGTTTCTTCCCAGGAGAAACAAAAACTTAAGTCCATGCAAAACTTGTACACAAATGTTCACAGCAGCATTATTCATAATAGCCAATAGCCAAAAAGCAGAAACAATCCAAGTGTGCATCCACTGATGAACAGATAGACAAAATGTGGTATATCCACACAACAGAATATTATTCAGCCATAAAAAAGAATAAAGTACTGATACAAGCTACAATATAGATGACCCTTGAAAACATTGTGCTAAGTGAAACACGTCAGAAGCAAAAGGCCACATATTGTATGAGTCTATTTATATGAAATATCCCAAACAGGCAAATCTATAGAGATAGAAAGTAGATTTGTGGTTGCCTAAGAAGAGGTGGGAGGTGGGACTGGAGGGTAGATGCTAATGGGTACAGGGGTTCTCTTGGGGGTGATGAAAATGTTCTAAACTTAGATTGTAGTGATGGTTGCAAACTCTGTTAATACACTAAAAAAACCTGCATTGTACATTTTAAGAGTCTCATGCTCTACTGACTGAGCTAGCTGGGCACACATGAATTGTACAATTTAAATGAGTGAATTTTATAGCATGTAAATTACATCTCAATAAAAATGTAAAAAACAAAAAGCCTCAAGGCAGGAAGAAAACGTGTTCATTTTTATATTCACAATGCCTGATACAGCGTCTGGCATAACCACACTGCTCACTAGAAGCTTAAGGATGAAGAAGGCTACAGCCTTCTGAGATACTTGGGCTTTTAGAACAGCTCTGAATGTAGAACAATTTTGTTGGTTGTCTCAGACAATAGGTATGGCTAAGACTTGAAGAACATATGCAACATATTCTAAGTCAGTTTCCTTAACAAAGGAAAACACTGTTCCCATTGGCTTGTGATGTCTATAAAGATCCATGTTCCCTTAGGAAGAAGACAAAAGAAGACTGAAGAGAAAAGAAAGGCAGAAAGGAAAAAAGGGAAGAGAGCAGTAGAGAGTGCTGTGGTGATGATAATTAAACGCAGTGATTCACTCATACAACCACTATTTACTACACGTCCGTACTGTTGTAGATGCAGGGGATACAGTGGAAAAGCAAAACAAAATCCCCGCCATTATAAAGGACATAATATTCTGGTGAGGGAGGTAACTGGCGAAGGGAGTAGAGAGCAGACACTGACACTGAAGAGAGCCAGGAAGGAAAAGATTAAGGGAGCTGAAAAGAGAGTGGAAACGGTGAGTCAACAGACACTTACAGAATCCTTTTTACTGGCCATGCATTGCCTCTCTTAATCCACATAACAATTACCTGCATTTTACTGTAGAGACTTGTCCCAGATCACACAGTAATCAAGAGGTGAAGGTGCTACTGGATCTGGGGTTGAATTGCAGCAAAGCCCATGGTCTTTCTACAGAAAAAGTGAATGTAGGCAGGTATGGCCAAGGAGACTCAGGGGTCCTTCTTGTCCTATACGGATGCTTTAACTGCCACCTTGCACTCAACAACAACTCTGTAGTTTCGGGGACAGGAGTGTTAAAAAGCTACCTGCGCTGCGCTCCGCTGCAGGCGGCCCAGTGTTTCGTTGGTTGGAGTCCTGGGCGCGGACATGGCACTGCTCATCAAACCACACTGAGGCAGCGTCCCACATGCCACAACTACAAGGACCCACAACGAAGAATATACAACTATGTACTGGGGGGCTTTGGGGAGAAAAAGGAAAAAAATAAAATCTTTAAAAAAAAAAAAAAGCTACCTGCACTGTTTATAAATTCCCTTTAAAGATCCACAGAACAGAGGCTACCACTCCTTGAGAAGATGCAAATACCACCTGTACTCTATCATAATGGCTCTAGGAGGCATCAATGCATTACACTGGCAAATTCAACAGTTCAGAGTAGGGGTAGGGAGGGGATTCCCTGAACACAGTACTGCAGAATACAGTAGCTAAACTACAGCGACAAGCTAAGCTATCAAATGTTGCAGCCTGCGCAATGATTAGATAAATAACGCAGAGGAACTAGGTATGTAGAAATCAACCAGGATATGGATTCCAATCTTTCTTTATGCTAGAAAAAGAACAGATGCATAAAAGCTGTTAACTAAATTCAAAAGAGAAAATGAACTTGTACATGACTTGAAAAGACTGAGCTAAGGAAAATATTGACAGATCAACAGAACACTGGCATATCTTTCAGGACTCAGAAGAATTTATTAAATTCTGGGGAATCTATGTGATACGCTAATTAAATGAGAACACATTATAAGTTCTATACGAGGTTATCAGTGAAAAGGTCTGAGACAAGTTTTGGGCTTCTTGGATTTCTAAAGCCCAGACACTAAGGACAGGCAATACAGTTTTTAAACAAATGTAGTATGTTTTCTGAAGGGTGGCTCCAGCTTTTTAAGAAAAAGCTGATGGAAAATAGTAAAATCACAGTGCCACAAACTAATTTGGAGGAGTTTTCAGAGTACTCATTTTGAACACATCTATACCCTGAGCAACTTAACAATGTTATGGAAACTCATCTAATTTTGAGTTGCTTGTCCAAGTCTATCCTGGCAGGAAGCAATAAATTAATAGTTCTGGGGCCGGCCCCGTGGCCGAGTGGTTAAGTTTGCTCGTTCTGCTGCAGGAGCCCAGGGTTTTGCTGGTTCGGATCCTGGGCGTGCACATGGCACCACTGGTCAGGCCACGCTGAGGCGACATCCCACGTGCCACAACTAGAAGGACCCACAACTAAAATATACAACTATGTACTGGAGGGATTTGGGGAGAAAGACAAAAAAAAACGATTGGCAACAGTTGTTAGCTCAGGTGCCAAGCTCTAAAAAAAAAAAAAAGTTCTAAGTCTAGCCAAAATAAAAGCAAGGTGACTTTTGGCTGGCTTCGCTTATATTGGGTACCCTGGATTCCTGTCAACAGAGCTAAGATTATGGACCAATATATGGTCCTAGTTAAAGGAAATAAAGGGAGCCAGCCTGGTAGTGCAGCTGTTAAGTGTGCACGTTCCGCTCTGGCAGCCCGGGGTTCACCAGTTTGGATCCCGGGTGCAGACATGGAACTGCTTGGCAAGCCATGCTGTGGTAAGCATCCCACATATAGAAAGTAGAGGAAGATGGGCACGGATGTTAGCTCAGGGCCTATCTTCTTCAGCAAAAAGAGGAGGATTGGCAGCAGACGTTAGCTCAGGGCAAATCTTCCTCAAAAAAAAAAAAAAAAAAGGAAATAAAGATCCCGAGAGCTCCACAGCTTACCATCTCAACATTCACTTAATGTTACTGGTCCCACTAAACCTTGTCAGTTTCTATAATAAAGCTCTGTTTTCTTGATCAAACCTCGTCTTACTTTAGATCCAACAATTAAGAATCTATCTCAAACTCTTCATCTGGGAGATTCTGCCTAGGTTCCTTGCCCAGTATCCCAGTCCCATGGGTCAAGGCTCCTGTCTCCTAGGGAAAAGAATCTTACCCCTAACCCTCAGCCTCCTATGGCTGGATCCCTACTACTTTTCTTCCCTTATAACCACCACTCTAAACTTCTGCTCATTTCTGCTGCTAGCCTCCTGAGAGACTATATTCAACCTACTTGCTAGATTATCCATCTCTTGCCTATTTCTAGATCTCTGACATACCGACTCATGGCAAGGGTCCAGAATTCCCAGATATCATGATCTAATGTATCTGGCCATCAAACCTCCCTGACACTGACTTACCAACTTATCTGGATCTCCTCAGTTAGCTGACTCCAAGACTTGCCTTACTGGGTCTATCTAGTCTTTAGACCTCAGCCATCCCCGGTCTGGTCCCTCTTAGTATCCTTCTAGTAAGTATATAGGAAAGTTATCATTCCAGAACACTGCTTCGCAAACTTTAATGTGCATAAGAATCTCCTGAGGATCTTGTTAAAATGCGGATTCTGATTCAGTAGGTTTGGGGTAGGGCTGGGATTCTAGCAAGTTCCCATGTGATGTAGTTGCTTCAGGCCCATGAGTCCCACTCTGAGTAGTATGTTCCTAGAGCTGTGTTGTCCAATACAGCAGCCACTAGCCACACGTGGCTATTGAGAACTCAAAATGTGGCTAGTCTGAACTAAGGTGTACTGTAAGTATGGAAAAACACAGGCTGTTGCAGACTTACCACAAAAAAAGAATGTCAAGTATCTCATTAATATTTTTTATATTGATTATATTTTGAAATGATAAAATGGTCATAATTGGGTTAAAATATATAACTATAATTTCACTTTTTTTTAGTAATCTGTCTATTAGAAAATTGAGGGGCTGGCCCTGTGGCCAAGTGGTTAAGTTTGCGTGCTCCGCTGCAGGCGGCCCAGTGTTTCGTTGGTTCGAATCCTGGGCGCAGACATGGCACTGCTCATCAAACCACGCTAAGGCAGCGTCCCACATGCCACAACTAGAAGGACCCACAACGAAGAATATACAACTATGTACCGGGCGGCTTTGGGGAGAAAAAGAAAAAAAAAAAAAGAAAAGAAAATTGAAGTTACATTTATGGCTCATATTATATCTCTTTGGACAATGTGGTTCTAGATCTTCCAAAAAGTATTACACATTTCATCAGTTGTTTGGAAACTGCAAGCTAATGCATGGAAAGCCTAAGTAATTTTTTTCTAGATGAGTACTATTATCTTTTCGTACATCTCATGAAAGATTTCAGAACTATAGGCTCAGCCTGGTCAGTAAAACAGTTTTATCATTAGCAATTAGAATTCATCCTGAGAAAACAGAATTAATACAATTTATGCTTGGGGTTTTTTTCCCCAGCTTTCTTATCATGTAGATCAAGGTGTTATTCAGGTTATAAAGGTTTTACAAAAGAGATATCATGAAAAAGTTGATCTATCACATGGGCACTATACTAAACTTGTAATTCTAATGTATCATTTAAACTATGGCTGGTTCTTCTGCTTAGGATTTGCAAGCTTTTCTCACTCTCCCCCAGCTGTCAACTTTAACCTTCTCAAACTCAACAGATGTCTTCACCTCCAACTTCACCGAGCTCAAACCACCTCACGTACCCCCTGCCCTACCTCAAAACCTTTCTGTAGAATTACTCTCCTTTTCCTTCATGACTGTTTATAAATAACTATTTCTCTTTCCTGCATCCATCTTCTATTTCCAACCCTTCCACCTCCTCCTGGACCTTCTCTCTCTTGCGAATATCATCCTCTCTGAGGGCTCCTCCCTCTTCTAACACAACTCCTATACACACATGCAAAGTTAGTTTCTTTTTGCTGGACATATTCTACTTTCTTCTCTTTGTACCTTTGCTCATATTATTTCCTCTGCCTGTAAATTCCTTCTTCCACAAGCTCTCAAAGTAATGAATGTTCATAATCTAAGCTATTCTTTACTCACTATAATACTGAGTATTAATTACTCAAGGTGACAGGAAAGCATACAGTACATTTCAGAATGATTCTCATCAAGAAACAGTGAAGTCCCAGGATTTAAAAGGTTAATCTTCAGCTCTCTATAATTTTTTAAATACTGAGACTTTTACGTTTTGTTTAACAAAAGTATTGATCTACAAAGAAATTGGTCTTACACGTTTAAGAAGCTTCCCACTAGAGGCCACAGAACTAAAAATTCTCCAAGCAGAGAGACAAAGCTATGCTGCCCTGGCACCTGACCAGAGAGAAAGGCCTGAGAAATCAGAAAGAAACTGTTGGGAACAGATCTAGGCCACTGGGGTGACATAGGAAAGGGGCAAGAGACAGTGGAAATGGGCTCTGGACCCTTGCTGGGACCGATGAATGGGAAGAATAAGGTAGAATTCTGAGGAAGGAAAGGGCCAGTCAGCTGGCAGACTTGTGCTCAGAGGATATGCCCCCAAAGGGAACAGGTTTCCTTCAGCTTCAGCCAGCCCTCATTATCTTTAACACAGAAGCTCTTCACATTTTTTAGATTATGGGAATATTCGAAGAATCTGATGAAAATTATAGATTGTCTTCCTAGAAAACTGCACATTTTTTAATACAACTGAATTTAAATTCAATATAATTCCAGGAAATTCATGAAAACCATTCACAAATCCTAAGTTAAGAACTCTTAAATTCAAAAATTTCTGAGAGGATAGATAAGAAATTGATAACTGTGGTTGTTTCTGGGGCGGGAAGGGAGAGACAAAGGTTTTGGGGTGGGAGGGAAACATGCTTTGCATTATATTAACCTTTTGTGCTAGTAAACTCATTACTATGGACATTGCTTGCTTTTTCAATTAAAAAAGAAAAAATACTTAAAAACAAATAAGTTGGCTTTCAGGGCAAGTCTTAATCTTAGCTTAACATCAGGAAAGGAGAAAACCCCCTTGTTTCACTAAATCACCTAACAAACTTTTTCTGAAATTCTTCCATCAAGAAACATTTTCTATGCAGAAGTCAAATTATAATATTGTACACCTGAAATTTATATAATGTTATAAACCAATGTTACCTCTATTAAAAAAAGAAACATTTTCATTTCAATGGGCAAGATTCTTAAAAATGTAAATACAATCTGAATCATTGGTATGAATGAATTTCAGCTTAAATATAAACCAATATCAGATCCTTTCCTATCTTCACAAGGATTATGAACCAGGCAAACACTGAATCTTAGAAAGGGGAAAGCAAAAGGACATGCAGAAATGAACAGGAAGGATGAAACACAATTTGCTTGTTTCACAATTGTTTGCAATCTGCTTTCACCCATGGACACAAAAAGCAAACAGCTGTTCAAAGTGATTTCATACCCCACTAGATAAATGCGCCCATATTTTACAAGGAACTATGGCTACAACCAACTTAAGATGACTTTCTAAGTACTCTGTGAGGCAGAATGAAATAGTTAGATTTTTCTTTTTCACTTAATTGAAGAAGCTAAAGCTTTTACAAAGTTAGGTGTTTCCTCTGCTATGAATAAGCACAAAAGATAATAATGGAGCCACATAAAACATTCAAACTTACTTGCAAAATATGTGGTCACATTTTGTGGAAACGGGCTCTTTGATCAACTCCAGACTAGAAGGAAAGGAAAAGAAAATAAATGAGGTTCAATAATTCATTCAAAAATAAATATATTCTTAGTAAATAAGTTCATCTTTAAACTGCTATAAAGGAGTCAAGATAAGGCTTTAAGTTTCTTCAGTAAATATTTATTAAATGTCTGCTGTGCTAGGAGCCAAAAATACAATATGATCCTTATCCTCACTGAGCTTTCAGACATCAAAACAGAATATATCAATTTTTAATACTCTATACTATCTTTAACATCTCAAAGATTAGCTGATATTACTCATATTAATTAGTTTTCACAGACACAGTTTTGTGCGCTATCATTGTAGATGCACATCCTATCTTAACTAAACTTTAAGCTCCACAAAGACAAAAACTTCCTGTATTTCTTTTGGATTCCTTACAGCAGTTTTCTGCATGTGATTGCCTTTTTATTTTTAATTTCTTAATATAAAAAATTAAGCACTTACACAAATAAAAGAGTAAAATGAACTCCATGTACCATCACCCCATTTCAAGAATTATCAACTCACAGTAACTTTATTTCATCCATAATAACACCCAAAGTCCAGATTATTTTAAAATAAATCCAAGCCATCATATCATTTCATCTATAAATATTTCAGAACACATCTTTAAAAGATAAAGACTTTTTTAGCATAACCATGAAACCATCATTACTCCTAAAAAGTAATTTCCTGGGGGCCGGCCCCATGGCCTAGTGGTTAAGTTCAGTGTGCTCCACTTTAGTGGCCCACGTTCGGTTCCCAGATGTGGACCTACACCACTCATCGGCAGCCATGGTGTGGCAGCAACCCACATACAAAATACAGGAAAACTGGCACAGATGTTAACTCAAGCAAATCTTCCTCAAGCAAACAGAGGAAAATTGGCAACAGATGTCAGCTCAGGGCAAATCTTCCTCAGCAAAAAATAAATAAATAATAATTTCCTTAATATCATCTAATATGCGATTAATGTTCCAATTTCCCTGTCTCACAAAAATTTAATAATTAAATCTATTTAAATCAGGATTCGAACAAGATCCACACATTGCATTTGGTTGATATGTCTCAAGTTTCTTTTAATCTATAGATTTCCCCTCCTTTTTTCTCCTTCGTCATTTATTTTAAAAATACAGAATTTCCCACATTCTGGATTTTGCTAATTGCAACCCTATGATGAGGTTTAACATGTTCCTCCAGCCTCTGTTTCCTGTAAACTAGACCTACACGCTTGATCAAATTCAGGTTCAATGTTTTGACAAGAACACTTTACAGGTAGTACTGTGTACTTTCATTACATCACTTCAGGAGGTACATGATGTTTGGTTTATGATTACTTTGTAAAAACAATCTAACAAATACTCACAGAAGAAAATTTAGAAAATAGAAAACATAAAAATTTGGAGAAAACACATCATGCAAATTCCCATCCCCACCCGTCTATCCACAAAATCCCAAGGCCTTCCTGAAATTCATTCATTTACTAATATAACAAGTATTTATTGAGTATTTACTAAATGCAAGCACTGTTCTTGGAGAAGGAAATAGAGTAGTGAACAAAACTGCCTTCACAGAACTTACATTCTAGTTGTGGGAGACAGTTGATTGAGAAATAAACAAGAACATATGGGAATAGTGCTAAAAAGAAGAATAAAGCAGGGTAAGGAGGATAGGGAGTGCAATGTGTGTGTGTATGTGGGGAAGCGTATACAGGATAGTCAGGAAAGGCCTCACCGAGAAGGTGACATTGGCAGACAGCTGAATAATGTGAGGAAACAAGCTGTGCAACAACTGGGGGAAGAATATTCCAGCAGAGGGAGCAGAGAAGACAGACTCTGAGCAGGACCATGCCTGGTGTTTCTGAAGGTTAGACTGACAGGATGGAAAGATCAAGGGGGAAGCAGTGGTAGAAGAAGTCAGAGAGGTCGCGGGAAGGCTGAGCAGGCAGGAACCTATGGGCTATTTTAAGCCTTTAGCTTTTATTCTGCATGAGAGCTTTAGAAACTGATTTTTAGTAAAGTTCAGGCAGGACATCAAAGAACAGGTAACCTGTGTGACAGGAATGTGGTTCTTTTCATTAAATGTTTAACTTTTTAGAAAAGGATCACAAGAAAAGCTGGGGACAACAGCCTCTTTGTGAAGGGCTTGGTAACACAACTCTTGTAATCATGTGGTTTCTGACGCAGCACAGGGCACCGAAAAGAAAAACATGAGAGTGAGTCAAAAGGCTGGATTTCTACTACCAGGTCTCTTTATTAGCAGAGCGACCTCAGGCCAAGCACTCTACCTCAACCTCAGTTTCCTTCTCTGTCACCCACTCTACCAGTCTCTTCAGGCTATTGTGAGAATAAAATTAAATGCTACTTGGGAAACTGTTCACAACTTGAGATGACTTGTACCAACGTCAGTATTATTATTGGGACTGAATGTGATTTTAAAAAGAAAAACAACCTGACAAAGAGAACTCTCATTTGTTACTAAGTCACTATTCCTGAGATAAGATAGACACCAAGGAAATTCTCAGTAAAAGAGAAACTGGATTTAGCTGTGATACCAGATGGCTTCCATTCTCACCACTGACTCACTTCTGAAATAATTATATTTCAGTATGGTAATTATAAGCCAAGCTATACAAACATACTGTAAACACAAATTTCAAACACATGAAAACTCCAAAACGTAAAAAGGTAATGACTGTTGAAGGAAAAGCTTGAAGAAGAAATGGGAATGCAGAGAAAAAAATTAAAATACTCCTCTTCCAGGTCCTGATGACAGGATATGTTTACCACAAAAGTGATTCAAATATTTTAAACACTTTTCAAACCAGGCAATATTTTAGGCTCACCGCATATCTGCATTTTGAGCTTCCAACATGGATAAGAGATTAGAAAAAGCAGCTTAAGTCAGGTTGGAAAAACAACCACCACCCACCAGGATGCACACTGTAGCAAATTCTTCTGAAACTCAAAAATTTTACGTCATGTAAAAAGTTAAAAGGAACCACCAACTACCAGAAATAAATGCCAATAGTGACTTAGAGGCCGGTAGAATGAATTTTAGCTTCAGAGACCTCAAAGAAGCTGGAAACCTATCTTACAGCTACCATATGCAACAGTGTTTCCAGTCACAATCAGGAATCATTTATTAGACATAAGTGCAAACTGTACTGTTCTGGGCATTGTAAAAAAAAAAAAAAAAAAAGTGAAGTAGGTATGATTCCCATCCTAGAACAACCTATTTAAATGAATTTAAGGTTTAATAATGACTAAGATGAACAGCTTTAGCTAAAAAACCTGTCTTTTTAATAGAAAACTGATACCAAAAAAACAGCTAGAAAACACACAATAGTTGACTGAAAATGAAGATTTAACATTAACTTTTATTCTTGTATCTTTAATTTTTATGTATCTGAGTTTTTTAATTGATGGTTTAATTTGCCAGAATGAAAAAGAACATTACGTTTTTATGACTAAGTCCCATGGAAATGTAAAATAAATGGACCCAAATCCCACACTATTGAGGAGTTTTTGATTATTCTTTGTAATTATCTTAAGTTTTATGCTTTTCCAAAAGCAATTTTTTTTCCCAGATTGTTATTTCCTGCTTCTCTGGCTCTGATGTTTTAGGCTGTAAATCCGTTTAGCTCTTATTTTTGTTTAGCTGAAATGCGGAGGGGCAAGGGAGATGGGAGTTACTTATAAATCTTGTATCTCTCTGAAAACACAACCTATATTTTCTGCGATCCTATTTACTTGATTTCAGATATGAAAAACAACTTTCATGAAACACAAGGGAAAATTTATGGAAATTTTTTTTCATGAAAAATTTCCTTGCATTTACTCTTCTGTTTTGAAGGCAAGGGCATACGGGCAGCTTTCCAATTTATTTTTTGAAAGTTACCCACCACTAACCATCACCATATTAAAAACCACTAAACTATCAAAGAAGCAATTTAGTTTATTATTTAATACCTTCAACAAATGTTTACTGAGTGACTTCTATATCCCAGGTACCTTTCTAACTACTGAGGTTATGGAAGTAAACAAAACAAATAAAAACTTCCACCCCCGTAGAGTTTATATTCTGTGGGAGTAGAGAAAAGGACAAATAAATTATATAGAAGGTCAGATAGTAACAAGAGTTATGGAGAAAAATAAAACAGGAAAGGTAGATAAAAAGTGTGTTGGGGTGGAAGTGTTACAATTTTAAATAGGGTTGTCTGGAAATGCCTCTTGGAAAAGGTAGTATTTCAACGAAGATTTGTCAGGGGAAGAACATTCCAGGCAGAGGGAGGAGGAAGCATAAAAGTTCAGAGGCAGCAGAACGTCGCATACCTGAAGAATAGCGAAGAGGCCAGAATGAGCAGAGTAAAGAGAGTAAGAGAGGAGAGATAAGGCAATAATTCTTCTAAACTTCCTTTCCGGCTTTTCACCAAGAGATTCTGAGCTATGGTTTTTAATTGATTTTGTGGATGTAAGATATACCATAGAGATCTAGTGTCTGCTTAGGGTTCATAACCTTTGTTGTGCCATGAACTCCCTTTGGCAGCTAATGAAGCTCATGAACCCCCTTTCCAGAGTAACGATTTTAAATGCATAAAATCAAAAATATGAAATTATATAAGAAACTAATTACAATGAAATACAGTTCTAGCCACAGGCCTCCAAGGGTTAAGAACTCCTGAATACAAGCAAGAGAACTTTCTTGGGTGACGGAAATGTTCTATATCTTGACTGGGTTACACAGATATATATACTTGTCAAAACTCACTGACTTGTACCCTTAAGATCTCTGCATTTCACTGTATGGAAATTATACCTCAATTTAAAAAAACCTTGAATATTCTAGTCCCCTCTTTATTTTATAGAGGAAGAAAACAAAAGGCTCACTCAAAAAGTCAGAGGGACTTGCCAAACGCTTTGATGACTTGCAGTATTCTTATTTAAATATATAGGGTTAGTTTCAGCCAAAGGTTCTCCCAAAGACCTACCCAATCAGAGACACCAATCATTTGTGATTTTATTTTGCCATTGTTAACTATGTCCATTCCAAGTGATCAAGCTGGTTTTAGAGCTGTATGAAAAGCCCACGTGCATTTAATTCAAACCAGATCCCTGCCGCATCATGGAACCAATCAGGACAGTCTGTGGACTAGGAAAGATAGGGGGCTGTGCGTTTTGAGGCGGTAGAGAGGGAAGGGGAGAGGCAGAGTGGAGAAAAGGGAGTAATTTCCTATATTCCTAAAGCTCTTCAGTTAAGAAAAGCAGCAACTTTAATAGTCTAGTCTTAATACACATTATAACTTTTTCTTCTTACTGTGTGATGTCAATTCTATTCATTTGCATAGGATATAACCATATAAAGAATCTCAAATCAATAAACTCTTCTGTTGACTTACCAGATCGGACACTCTAAGATTTTCTGCATAGCATTGAGAACATTTTGTACTTCTTCAACGCGATCCGCAGATACATCCATGTCTTCCTGTTCCAATAAACTTTAACACATAAACTTCAATATACGCATAAATAATTCACTTCAAAAGATTTATGAAAACAACAGCTTAGTTCCATTGTCATTTTCAAATAAGAGAAATGTAAGAGTGGAGTGCTTTAGAATTATAGCAACCACAGAACTAACGAAACAAGCTTTATTTTTAAAAATTCCAAAAGTTGTTTTCTGTAATTAAGACCACATAAATTCTGTTTTTTCAAATATAGCCTCCAAGCACTTCCTTTTGGTCTTTTCCTTTCTCCAAGAAAGGAAAAGCCACAGTGGGGTGACTTGACTTGGTGAGTGGTGGCAGCCTCAGATTGCTCCAATTAAAACCAAAATAAACAAAAACAGTATCAACACCAACCAACGCAACGCTCCCCGCCAACCCCCGCCCTTTCCAAGTGTTTCCCACCGGCCTGCACTCATCTCGGGATCCTCCTCAGGCACATCCATGCCAAGAGCATCTGTGACTACTGACGCCCCTCTACTTCCCTCTTGTCCCTTCTCAGGAACGCATATAAATCCAGTTCCTAATGGCTCTCACTCCCACAAAATCCTGTCTCCTCTTCCCAAACCCATTCCTGCTCCCTTTTCTTCCTTGGGGTCCCCTTATCATATACACCAACTTGTCTTTTTATACTATGGTGTCCCCCTCAAGACACATTCCAGTTCCTATCATCAGGATTTCCCCTCGGACACACCCTGGCCCCTCCTCTATCCTCGGTGCCCCCCTCCCCAGGATTTCCCTAGACTCAACGTCTTAGACTTCTCAGGTTCCATCCTCCGCCCGCCCTTACCCGACGACACACGTCTTGGCTCTCCTTCAGGAGCTCCCTCTCCCCTATTTTCTCAACACTTATTTCCCGTCTGTCCCCCAGAGCGCCCCTTGCGCCCCCCTCCCTTCCCTAGGGCTCTCTCACCTTTACCCAGAGCAAAGCGTCCAGGCTTCCCGGCCTCAGAGGCCCAGTTATCTGAAAAGCCTCCCAAGACCGTCCTCAGTCCAGAAAGCCTCAGCGCGCTCACGCCGCGCAGTCGCAGTTTCAACTTATCCGTAATTCCCGCGCTTTTCTGTTGCCACGGAAACCGGCCGCCACCACTGAACGAGAGCCTCTCAGAATGCGGGATCAAAACACGTTACCGAAGGGCGGGGCAGAAAGAGCAGAAAGTCTCTCGGGGCTCCCTATTGGTCATCCAGTCCTCCCCGCGTTACGTAATTAGAAAGAGACGGAAGCAAAAGAATTCTCCCGGAGTTTTCCATTAAGCGCCCACCTCCCTCAAGTTGCGGCTTATTACGTCATAGTGATTGCTGGCCTAGGGTCGGAATCGCTACCTGAGGCCGGAATGTGAGCGCAAGATAGTGCCTAAAACAGTCGCAAGAAGAGGCCCGTTCCCTCACCCTTTCCGCCGCAATGGAAGTCTCCAGTTTAGGTAAATAAAAGGATTGTGGGGGAAAAAACTACGATTTCCAGCATGCATTGCGGATCAGAGGGCCTTCGCCACACAGCTCCTTGGAAACTGTAGTCATATGGAGAGGAGCTCCCCACACCGGAAGTGGGCACGATTCTCACGGCAACCAAGTTGATAAATTGAAGAGCTTCATGCGCTTGTACACATCAACAGATATGGATTGGAGTGTAATGTTTTCGTATCTTGAGAGCGGAGAATAGGCTAAAGAACCAACAAGTCCTAGGAAGACTACAATTCCCATCCAGCCCTGGGAGTCTCGGGAAAGTCGTCTTCTAAGGTCAGTGACCTAAGGGAACACAGTGGGCGGCCGATTTACTCGGGAAGGGGAAATCGACACCGGCCGACGGCTGCGCACTCGTGGTTCCGCCCCTCTGCCCCAGTGTTTGTTTTTGTTGTGCGGGTCAGCCTGCTCTTGCCCCGCCCCCGCCAGTGCATCCTCGACCAATTAATGGGGGTGATAGTTTTGAGGGACAAGTAGTAAGAGCCAATCATCTTGGCGGAAACTCAAGACACAGGGGACTAGGCCCTGACTCTGTCCGCCATGATAGATTCACCCCGAAGGGGTAGCAGCAGAGCGGGCAGCGAACGGTCCTAGCACTGGTCTCCGGCGGCGCCCCCCGGGGGCGGGAAGTTGGTAAGGAAGCAGCTGCGGTTACCTAGGGGTGGGGTCACGTCGCCCTGAGAGGGCTTGGGGAAGTTCAACTGAGGGCTCCTGCAAAGAAGAAGGGAGACTTTTTCGTGTCTGGGCGCAGCCGATCTTTTCAGTGACCGGTTGAGAGAGCCGTTCATGTTCTTAGGGACCGAGGGGGCGGATATTGCCGGAGGCATGGAGCGTCCGTGGCTCAGAACGGCCGGCTTCTGCTTATGGAAGGCCGAGACTCCTCGGCACAAAGAGGGCCTAGGCAAAGAAAAGGGAAGCGAGTCCTCCGGAGGTGGTGACACTGTCCTGGGGACATGGAGTGTTAGGAAACGATACCTGGAAGACTAGGATGAAGTCTGCTAGAAAGAAAAAATGACGCTACCCACACAGCCTCCTCACCCCATCCGCCTGCGCTTTTTGAGAACCTCGTAAGGAAGTCTCCTTGGTCAGGGACCTCTCGTATTGGAAAGGCACCGTTTTTCCTTTTTGTCAAACACCCAGCTTTCAGATCACACATTTTAATGCCTGGATAGCTTGTACAGGCCGCTGGTGGAGACAGTAAGTAATCAAAGCTCAGGTTCCCAGATCAGCTTCATTAAAGGGACTTTTGATATCCTGAAAAAATCGACATAGAGGAAAAGCTGACTTGTGCTAAGCAAAAGTGAGTAATGGCATGAACTTATAATAGTTTCAGTTATGAAAGCTGAAGGCCTAAGCTCTAGCTGCCTTCCTCTACTGGCTTTAAACCCACAGGGACAGATGGCGCTAACCATGCTTTGGCGTTTCCACAAGTTCAAGATTAATACTCTTGGTGAAAGAATTTTCACATATAAACCAAACAAAAGTAGGCCATTCTTTATGGAGACCTGGATATGGTCCAGCTAAGCTAGAATCCCCCACTTCCTCTTCTCTCCTCAGCTGACCATGTACTCAATACATTAAACTAATTTCCATTTGTGTAATTTGAGAAAAGAGAAGGAAGATTGGTTTTCTTCTGGACTCTCAAAAGTGTGGAAGTGGGTTTCTCAGAAGTTGAAAAGTGTGAATGTGTTTCAGAATACCCACTTTTGGCAGACTGAATCAGTCGCTTCATTTCCATCAGTTTTTGCTCAAGATCCTGGGAAGTTGACAGGAATTCTGTCCAAATTCTAAAGACCTCAAGAATTGAATTCCAAGTGAGTGAATACTCCATGTCAACAGGATTGGTGCTAGAAACTGTTATTATTTTGGTGGTGCACTTGGCTCTAGGTGGAAACAAAGAATGGAAAAAGGGGGACGGATAATTGTCTTTGGATTTAAAAAAATCTGTGATCCTCAGAGAGTTCAAGGTCCTTTTTAACGACAGTCTGTTTTTTTTGTTTCACAGAGCAGTGCATTATACAGTGGAAAAGAGGACTATTTTAGTTTCTAAATACCAATTTATTATAATTTTATATTGAGTGATATTTTCAAAGAACTTGCACGCACTTTTTTTTTAAATTTTTTGGTGAGGAAGATTAGATTGGCCCTGAGCTAACATCTGTTGCCAGTCCTCCTCTATTTTGTGTGTGGGATGCTGCCACAGCATGGCGTGATGAGGGCTGGACTTGCACACACATTGTTATTTGATCCTTATGATAACATTGTGATATAGGCAAAGCAGAGAGATTAGACTTGTTTTACAGATTAAGAAACTGAAGCTCAGAGGTTGAATGACTTGCTCACAGTTAAATGGCTAGTAATGTGCCAGAGCTGTGTCTGGAACCCAACTCTTCTAAACTCTTGTGCTCCTTCCCCCATTAAACTCTAAACTCCTCGGGGTTTTTTCTCCAACTTGTGGTTTTATTGATTCTATTGTTTTTGTTTTTGTTTGAGGAAGATTAGCCCTGAGCTAACATCTGCTGCCAATCCTCCTCTTTTTGCTGAGGAAGACTGGCCCTGAGCTAACATCCGTGCCCATCTTCTTCAACTTTATATATGGGACACGTACCACAGCGTGGCGTGCCAAGCGGTGCCATGTCCACACCGGGATCTGAACCGCAAACCCAGGGCCACAGAAGGGAGTGTGTGAATTTAACTGCTGTGCCACCGGGCCGGCCCCTAAACTCCTCGGATTTAATCTTGTTCATCTCCTGTCTCCTGTGCCTGAGAGCAGAGCAGAATCTGGCTATTTGTAGATGCTTATTAAAGATTTGTTGATGGATATATTTAAAAGCTGACCTTTTTCATCGCAACTTACTTTTAAATTTAAACAAAATATTTTTTCATAAAGTCAGAGAAACCAGCTTAACCCATTGGTAAACAAAATCCTTAATTAAAAACAACTAACTGACCAGAATGGACGTTCAGTTAAGGAATTGTTAACTTCTTAGGCATGATAATGGTATCATGGTTATGTTTTCTAAAATTTTACCTTTTAAAGGTACAGACTCAATTTTATGGATGAAATGATGGCCGTCTGTTTTGATAATCCAGTAGGGAAGGAGTTTTGCTGTAGCAAGATTAGTCCTGAGTTGATGATAATTGTGGAAGATAGTTGATGGGTCCATCCATAGGAGTTCGTTGTATATGAACCTCTCAATCTCTCTTCTTTTGTGTAAGTTTAGCTTTTCCCATAATAATGTTTTTAATTAGATTACTGTAGTTCAATTAAAACATTAATTGACTACGGTCAATCCATATGGGGGGGTTTGGGGGATGCAGGGGTATGGATGAAATGAGGGTAACCTTGAGTTGATTGTTATAGTTAGATGTTCATTACTGTCCACTTTTGTGTATGAAATTCTCCCTAAAAGAAAAAAGACTACAGAAAAAAACGTAAACGTGGATGAAGGATGTTGAATGCTACCCCTGTGTAGTTTCTTGGCTAGTGTTTCCACCTGTAAATTGTTAAAATTGATCTAGTAGAGAACCTGGGTTGCTCAATTTCAGAAAAGGCTGCTTTTCTAAGAAAAATATGGAATGTTGCTTTCAGGTTATAAGAATGTCCCTGAGGGGGCTGGCCCCTGGTGGAATGGCTCAAGTTCCACATGTGGCCCAGAGTTCGGATCCTGGGTGCGGACCTATACCATTCATCAGCCATGCTGTGGAGGCATCCGACATACAAAAAAGTAGAGGAAGCTTGGCACAGATGTTAGCTCACATCTTCCTCAAGCACAAAAAGAGGAGGATTGGCAACGAATGTTAACTCAGGGTGCATCTTCCTCATAGGAAAAAAAAAATGTCCCTGAAGGTAGAAAGCTAATCTGTCTTGTTCATCTTGGTATCCTGCTATTAGCAGATATTCAGTAGGTATCTGTTTGATTAACTAATCATTATAAAGTTCCATAAAATCCTAAAGAGTTTTATAAATGTTAGATGATTTCTGTGGGTGTGGTAAAAATTTACATTCTCTCAGCAAACATTAGCAAATTCGTTTTACTTTTTTATTTTTCCTCCTTCTACCTAAAGCCCCCCAGTACATAGTTGTATATTTTAGTTGTGGGTCCTTCTAGCTGTGGCATGTGGGACGCTGCCTCAGCATGGCTTGATGAATGGTGCAAGGTCCCCACCAAGGATCCAAACCGGTGAAACCTTAGGCTGCCGAAACAGAGTGCACAAACTTAACCACTCCACCACAGAGCCAGCCCCTACAGATTTGTTTTAACTGCCCATTAGATTATAAATAGCAGAAGAGCAGGGACATTATCTTCTCATTCATTGCCGTGTCCTCCTAACCTAGCCCATAATAGGTCCTCACAAATATTTGTTGATTGAATGTTTATGCAATTTTTTTTTAAAGATTCTATTTTTCCTTTTTCTCCCCAAAGTCCCCCTGTACATAGTTGTGTGTTTTTAGTTGTGCATCCTTCTAGTTGTGGCATGTGGGATGCTGCCTCAGCATGGCTTGATGAGCAGTGCCATGTCCATGCCCAGGATTCGAACTGGT
This sequence comes from Equus caballus, assembly GCF_041296265.1. Taxonomy (NCBI): domain Eukaryota; kingdom Metazoa; phylum Chordata; class Mammalia; order Perissodactyla; family Equidae; genus Equus; species Equus caballus. The sequence goes on along the minus strand of NC_091694.1, from coordinate 20,072,123 downwards.
GAAACCCTGGGCCGCCAAAGCAGAGAGCTTGAACTTAACCACTTGGCCACGGGGCCAGTCCCAGCAATTTTTTTTAAATTATTCCTTTTAATATTTACAATTTTCTGTTTCATTTTATTTTATTTTAATTTTTTTGAGGAAGATTAGCCCTGAGCTAACTACTGCCAATCCTCCTCTTTTTGCTGAGGAAGACTGGCCCTGAGCTGCCCATCTTCCTTCACTTCATATGTGGGATGCCTACCATAGCATGGCTTTGGCTAAGTGGTGCCGTGTCCACACCCAAGATCCGAACCGGCGAACCCCAGGCTGCCAAGAAGCGGAACTGGTGAACTTAACCTCTGCACCACCAGGCCGGCCCCTGTTTATGCAATTTATAGAACCGTTTCTGATGTATTTTCTCTCTCTCACCCATCCTCTCAACTCTAGCCCCGCAGGATGGAACCACAGGTTACTCTAAATGTGACTTTTAAAAATGAACCTCAAAGCTTTCTGGTTTCTCATCCAGAAAATACAACTTGGGCTGATGTGGAAGCTATGGTGAGTGTTACTTTGTTTTGTTTCTCCATCTTTCAAGCATATTTTTTCCAAAGGTAGCTATTTTTTAGCAGTGTTGTTTCATAGCAGTAAAATCTGTCATATTTACTGTTTCTGGGTCTTTTGGAAAATTACTATTTTTTTATTTTTTGCTGAGGAAGATTTGCTCTGAGCTAACATCTCTGCCGGACTTCCTCTATTTTTTTGTGTGTGGGATGCCTCCACAGTGTGGCTTGTGAGTGGAGTAGGTCTGTACCTGGGATCCAAACCAGCAAACCTGAGCCTCCAAAGTGGAGCATGCAGAACTTTAGCTACTCATCCGTGGGGCCGGGCCCTGGAAAATTATTTTTGGCAAGGGTTCAGTATTCATATAGGAGATGTGCCCTGGTAAAGGGAACAAACAAATAAATTCCTTTTGAAGAGTTTAGAAAAGTGAATTCATTTTTTTAGGTGAGATAGGACTTAGAAAACCTGTTAATTTTAGAAACAGTCTGAGGAATGAATTGGTGTGGGCCCCACGCTAACCAGGCCCCAGGGGAATGTTCTCTTGCCTGAGAGCAGGTAGGTTGCTGTGGTTTGTGAACCACCAAGGATATAACTTGTGTTTTGCAAGAGCTGATTGATTGCTTTTATTGCTAGGTCAGAGGTTAAGTATCTCAGAGTTGGAAAAAAAAGAGCCCCAGGTGCTTAGACAGCAGCTCATCCGTTCCTTTTTGTCGTTGTTGCTAATGCTTTTCCTCCTCTTGGTTTGCCCTTTGTACTTTTCTGGTTTTGTTTGGTTTGCAGTAGTGAATGTTTTACTTGCTGTGTGACTGTCTAGCTAGCAAAACCCTTTGGTAAAAATCTACTTTTACCTCATTGATAAAAACCTACTTTCATCTGATTATGTGTTATGGTAACTATAAAGGAAAAGAAATGGCGTAGAGATCTGATACAGTCCTCTGTCTTCCAGCAAATCTTTCTTTATGCTGTCCTAGACAGATGGTTATCCAGGAAGTTGCGTCTTTCTTGTCAAATGATCTGAAAATCAATCACAGTTATCTTTCTTTTCCTAGGAGTTAAATGAGCTGACAGCTTGTCTTTTTTCTTTATTGTAAATTTTAAATTATAAATGTGTAATACACACTCATTATAAGAAATGAAACAGTCCAAAAATATATTAAAAAATATTAATATCCCTCTACTCCTGCCTCCCTCCATCCACTATTCCCACCTCTTGAGGGTAACCCATGTTAACAGCCCTGTATGTACTTACTCACATTTTCCATGTTCATACAGATATCATATTATAAACGTTATTCTGCAGCTTGCTTTTTTAACCCAACAGTATATTTATTATAGGTGTAATTCTCACTGGATAGATAAGGATCCAAGCCTTTTTTTTTTTTTTTAAAGATTGGCACCTGAGCTAACATTTGTTGCCAGTCTTCTTTTTTTTCCTCTTCTTCTCTCCAAAGCCTCCCAGTACATAGTTGTGTATTCTAGTTATAGGTCCTTCTGGTTGTGCTATGTGGAACATCACCGCAGCATGGCTTGATGAGCAGTGCCATGTCCGCACCCAGGATCCGAACCGGTGAGACCCTGGGCCGCCTAATCGGAGAGCGCAAACTTAACCGCTCGGCCACGGGGCCAGCCCCAGGCTCATTCTTTTTAAAGCTATAGATTTTCTACAGTATTATTGGTATTGTTGTACCATAATTTAATCATCTCCTATTAAAAGATTGTTTCTAGTTTTATTTTAATTGAGACGTAGTTGACATATAACATATTAGTTTCAGGTGTACAACATAATGATTCTGTATTTGCATATGTTGTGAAATGATCACCACAATAAGTCTAGTTAACATCCATCAGCACATAGTAACAATTTTTTTTCTTTCTTATGATGAGAACTTTTGAGATCCACTCTCTTAGCAGCTTTCAAATATACAGTACAGTATTATTAAATATAGTCACCATGTTGTACGTTACATCCCTAGGACTTACTTATTTTATAACTTTGTACCTTTTGAACACCTTCACCCATTCCACCCAGCTTCTGACCCCTGCCTCTGGCAACCATCAATGTGTTCTCTGTATCCTGAGTTCATTGTTTGTTGGTTTGTTTTTAAGATTCCACATGTAAGTGAGATCATACAGTATTTATCTTTCTCTGATTTATTTCATTTCACTTAACATAATGCCCTCAAGGTCAAAAGAGGGTTTTTTTACCATTATAAAATACTACAGGAGATATCTCTTTGTATATATAACTTATGATGCACTGTTCTATAGATAAAGTTTCTCAAAGAGAGATTAATGAGTCACAAGGCATGTGATTTTAAATTTTAATAGATACTGCCAGGTGCTTTGCAGAACACTTGTAGCACCTCACAGAAATATATGACAGTGCCCTGAATTTTTAACAACGTAGGATGTTATGGCTTTAAAATGTTTTTGCCGTTCTGTTGAGATGACATGTCATTGCTTTAATTTGCATTGTTCTGACTACCATTAAGGTTGAACATCTTTTCATATATTTGTTAGACATATCTGATTTCTTCTTCTATGAAATTTCTTTACATTTTTGCCCACTTTGACCTGGGTTGTTAACCTTATGATTAGTAGTTTTGCAGATGCTCTTTGTGTATTGCAGATATTAACCCTTCATCTGTTATGAGTTGCAAATATTTTTCCCAGTCTATCTTTTGACTTTGTTTATGGTGGGCTTTTCCTTTTACCATATAAAATGCTTAATTTTTATGTAGTGAAATAGTCTCTTCCTTTCTTTTATGACTTCTGGGTTTCTGTTACACCTGCCTGTTTGATATCTTGATCTTATAATGTGTACATTTCATTTGCAGGTAAAAGTTTTATTTGATCTGAACACTATTCAAATAAAATACCTGGATGAGGAAAATGAAGAGGTAAAGTATATTATGATACCCATAGCCAGGTATCCCATATAGGGATCTTATTTCTCAAGAGCGATGTAGGCCTTGAAAAGTTCAGAGTAATGTTTCTCTCATTTGTGTAGTGGTTTAAATGTATTTGATAATTACATGTTCTAACCCAACTTGTGGCATCTGAGATGGAGTTGAGAAATAAGGAAGTAACATTGAGGAAGAAAATCTGAAAGATAATTTATTTTTTTGAGGAAGACTGGCCCTGAGCTAACATCTGTGCCCATCTTCCTCTACTTTATATGTGGTACGCCCACCACAGCATGGCTTGCCAAGCCGTGCCATGTCCGCACCCGGGATCCAAACTGGCGAATCCCAGGCTGCCGAAGCAGAAGGTGCAAACTTAACCGCTGCGCTACCGGGCCAGCCCCTGAAAGATAACTTCTAAAACTATATAGTGATCTTCTTTTTCTTTTATATAGGATTATCTGACTATTTAATTTTTTAATTTTTTTTTAAGATTTCATTTTTCCTTTTTCTCCCCAAAGCCCCCCAGTACATAGTTGCATATATATTTTAGTTGTGAGTCCTTCTAGCTGTGGTACATGGGACGTTGCCTCAGCATGGCTTGATAAGCAGTGCCATGACCATGCCCAGGATTTGACCCAGCGAAACCCTGGGCTGCCGAAACGGAGCGTGTGAACCTAACCATTCAGCCATGGGGCCGGCCCCCTAATTCTTTTTTTTAAATCATCCCTTTCGCCCTGGTCTCTTCCCCCTTCTTCTCTGGTGACCACCAATCCAGTCTTCCTATGTCATTGTTTGTTGTTTTTATCTTCTACTTATGAGTGAGATCATATAGTATTCGACTTTTCCCCTCTAACTTATTTCATGTAGCAAAATACCCTCAAGGTCCATCCATGTTGTCACAAATGGACGGATTTCATCATTTCCTATGGCTGAATAGTATTCCATTGTGTATATATACCACATCTTGTTTATCCGTTCGTCCCTTGATGGGCACCTAGGTTGCTTCCATATAGAGTGATCTTTAGTTCAAATATATCACAAGCTGCCATTTAGTTTATAATAAAAATAATAACGGCAAACCTTTATTGGGTGGTTACAATGTGTCAGACTAACAATACTATGTGTTAAGTACATTATTATCATCTGTTTTACCCATGAGGAAACTGAGGCACAGAGAGGTTAAGTAACTTCCCCAAAGGCACAGAAGCTTAGAAGTAGTAGAGTAGTGGTTCAGTCCATACCCTCTGGCTCCTGAGCCCACGCTCCTAACCACTTATTATGCTGCCTCTTCATGTACCTGAAATAAAGGAGGCTGTAGTAGTTAAGCAATAAAATTCCTTAATTATTATTCATAACTAGTTTATGATACTGGAAAAGCTGAACCCATGACCTGAGATTTTGCGTCTGTCCTGTGAGGCTGGTCCTAGTAACAGAAATGCTCAATTGCTGAGAGGTTTATAATTCACTGTTGCTTTTTTCCTTTTCTAGGTATCCATCAACAGTCAAGGTAAGTCCTGAGAGAACCTATTCAGCTTTATTTGAAAACCTTACTCTATTCATGGGTGTATGCATTTCCATTTACTCAACTCTTGTTGCGATATTCATTTTAGAATAGAATTTGGTATACAATAAATTGATGTTGCACTCACTCATCCATGGACCTTAGTTACATAGCACGTTTTTATTTTATAGCAGTTTTTTGTATATAGGTTGGTGCCTTTCATTGGACCCTAAGGACAGCTTTAATGGGAGGTTCTCTTATGTTTAAGGCTAATCATCTGAAAATATGCCTCCCAGTTCAAGACATATAACTTGTTCTCCTGGTGGTTGCATTTGTCCCTGAACTGTTATGTATGTTAATGTCAACTTATAAACAGGTGGTATTCCAGGAGCTTATTTGTAAGATGGTTGGTTGTTCAGAGCTTGGAGTGCATTTTCCCGCAGGAACAATGTTATATTTGAAGGTTAGGTTCCCAGGCTAGCCCCTAAAAGCTTATGTTAACCAGCTGAAATGACAGTGTTATCACTATCCATGATCTCCCTTGAGTGCTGAGCTTTGCTAAGCCTAGCGTGAGGGGCTGGGTTGAGGCTTCATAACTAGAAGGCTCCAGTAGCACAGAGAGAGGGTTTAACGGGGAGAATTAATCTGTAAATAGCTTCTGTCTGCAGTGGGATGAGAAGGGAGTTTGTCAGCAGATAGGCTGTTCATGTATAAAGATTGTGAACTACGAATTCTTAAAAATAATGATTGACTGTATTTAATAGAATCTTTTGGGCTGGTGAAGAAATATCACAGTGTGTATTTTTTGTCGTTTTAGGAGAGTATGAAGAAGCGCTTAAGGTAATGTTTATTTCATCTTACTTTCAAATAATTTTTAAAATATTTATTGACTAAAACTTGAACCTGAATTGCATTAGCCATGGGGAGAAAGTAATGAGTATAAACACAGCAAAACCTATTTCTAGGGAGATCATGATGAGTTGGGCATACCACTCAGCAAAAGGCAGCTCCTAATATAAAGAAAGGTTCTTTCCAGTTATTGTCCCATCTCATTGCTGGTCTTGGTGCCATCATCCTAGCATTTAAAAATACAAAGAACTCTCTGGAATGATGCTTCCTGGTTTACATTTTTCATCTCCTTCCTTTACCTTATTCCCCTATAGAATGTTACAGTACAGTATGGGAGAATTTTAAGTGTAAACCATCCAGTTACAAACCATCTCTTGTTTGTCAGTGATGAATTAGAGCATTCCTTGAGGCCACTTCTTTAACGTGCACCAAACTATCCTTTCATTACCACTTTTGTTATTAAAATTTTTCTTTAAAGTTTGACTATCCTTTATGAACTTCTAGTCCAAGACTAAGTTATTTTCCATGATCACTTTTGGTCTAGGGAAGGAAAGGCAAGATTTTTTAAATCACAAGCTGGATTTACTGTTTTTGGTTTCTGATCAAAATTGTTGTTCTGGGTGCCACTTGTTTCAGCAGTTTAGCCAGTGTCGTCTTGGTTTTTGCTCAGAAATCCTTGTTTACCAGCTAGTCTCTTGATTTTGGACATTCAGGCCCTTTCCTGGTTTCTCTTAGTGAGATGCCCTTCTCTGTTAATAATTTCTCATGCTTCGTAATTTCCCTCTGCTCCAGTTTTCATGTGGTCTCCTGTTTCCTCTTTGCTTTTATGCTGTTCTAACATGCTGTCCCCCCCACACCCCTTCACCCTTGTCCAACTCAGTGCCTTTTCGCTTTCCCTGTTCTCCCAAAGCTACAGTAATTTCACTGAAAAAGTCTTCTAAGATCTTCAGAATTCTTCTGCCTTTCCTACAGCCTCTATTAGTTTAGCTATTCAGTCAGAAATCTCGGGCCTCAGGAGCCTAGAGTTTCAAGTCTATCTTGCCCCAGGAAGCAAGGCTTTTTATACATTCTTTAATGTAGTACCATATAATACTTAAGATTCCGTGTTTACGTTTTGATACATTTTATTATAGCCATTTCATGAGCAATTTTCTCCACAGACTCTACCAAACATTTTATGAAAAGCTTCTTGGTTTGTGGTCTCCAATAGGGATTGGCAAACTATAGCCAGTGGGCTGGCCATATGTTTTTATGAATAAAGTTTTATTGGAACACAGCCACACCCATTCATTACTATTGTCTGTGGCTGTTTTTGTGCTACAACAGCAGAGTTGAGTAGTTGTGACAGAAACTGTATGGCCTGCAAGCCTAAAATATTCTGTGACCCTTTAAGAAAGTTTGCTGATCCCTAATCTAAAATAATAGGCTTCAGACTTTTTGGTCATGGAACGCTATTTTTAAATGGAATTTTAAGAAGTCTAATATGGGGCTGGCCCAGTGGCATGGCAGTTAAGTTCGCACATTCCACTTCAGTGGCCTGGGGTTCACTGGTTCAGATTCCAGGTGTGGACATGGCACCACTTGGCAAGCCATGCTGTGGTAGGCGTCCCACACGTAAAGTGGAGGAAGATGGGCACAGATGTTAGCTCAGGGCTATCTTCCTCAAAAAAAAAAAAAAGCCTAATATGTAAAAATAGATGAAAGGAAAACAGTTCTTGTCACTGGGTGACAAGGAGGGTAGCTAGAACTCCATGGACTTGACCCCTAATCTCTTCTTGGACACTGGCGTACCTTTGGGGAACCTCAAATGCCCCTTGAAGTAGAGTTTTTTGTTTTTGTTTTTTTAAGATTTTATTTATTTATTTTATTTTTTATTTTTCCTTCTATCCAAAGCCCTCCAGTACATAGTTGTGTATTTTAGTTGTGATCCTTCTAGTTGTGGCATGTGGGATGCTGCCTCAGCATGGCTTGATGAACAGTGCCCTGTCCACACCCAGGATCCAAACCGGTGAAACCCTGGGCCGCTGAAGTGGAGTGTGCGAACCTAACCGCTCAGCCATGGGGCCAGCCCCTGAAGTAGACTTTTCTAAATAGAATTTTTAAGAAGATGCTCTTCAGAAAGAGGTGACCACTTAGGAGGCATCTTTCCAAAATACTATTCTTAGTGGAAAAGTAAACGCTTAAGTATAGGACATAGCTTTAGGTTTCTTGGGTTCTGGTAGTCTGGGATTAACTTTTTCTGAAAAATTGAAATCAGAAGCCATAAGTGGAATCCTACATAAAAAACAGTTAAAGAGAAAAGTGGTAACCCAGTTAATGAAAACATTTCACCTAGTAAAGTGCTACACTAAAATCCTCCTTTCCCCGATTTTAATAAAACCATTCCTAGTTAATATTCTTGGCAAAGAAACAGCAGGTTGAGTATTAACGTGGTATATGTTGTTTGATTTAATAAAATAAACATAAATTCTGATATTTTCCAGCATAATTCACCACACCTCTTCTGTTTAGGTGTCTTTGAAATTTCATTTGGGAAAGGAGAGTCACACAGTATGTTTTTATTTCATAATACATGCTCTCAGATGGCACTTAAGCAGGGGAACCAACTGCAGATGCAAGTTCATGAAGGCTGCGGCGTTGATGATGAAGCCTCGCCCCCAGTTGTAGCAGAACAACGACCAGTTGTGAGGGCAGGGAAGAAGCCACTTGCACATTATTCTTCACTCGTACGAGTCTTGGGATCAGATATGAAGACCCCAGAGGAGCCTACAGCACAAGTATGAAGGGAATGGCCCTGTCTCTACAATTTTTCTAACCTTATGTCTCATTGTCTGTGGTCTGAGATTTGAGTATTCATCAAAGATTTGGGAGTTGTTATCTGGCTTTTTGAACTGGTAACTTAACTGTGGTTACTTCTGGAGAGGGGACAAAAAGGCTGACATAGAGACTTTGTTTTCCTTTTATACTCATTCATACTTTTTTTTGAGGAGGAGGATTAGCCCTGAACTTACATCTGCTGTCAATCCTCCTCTTTTTGCTGAGGAAGACTGGCCCTGAGCTAACATCCATGCCCATCTTCCTCTACTTTATATGTGGGACGCCTACCACAGCATGGCTTGCCAAGCAGTGCCATGTCCACACCCGGGATCTGAACCAGTGAACCCCGGGCCGCCAAAGCGGAACGTGCGCAGTTAACTGCTGCACCACCGGGCAGGCCCCCCCCCCCATTTTTTTTTTAACCATGTATTTATATTATTTGACAAAAGGACCCTCTAATATGTTTCAGGAAAATTATTTTAAATAGAAAAAGCATACCCTTCAAGACCTTGGTTGTATTCTCTTGCAGCAGTGTCCACTTGCTCCATGTGATGCAGACCAACCTCAAGACAAGCCCCCAGACTGGTTCACCAGCTACCTGGAGACAGTGAGTATTCTCTGTGGCTTGGGTTATAGCAGCACTGTTAGCCCAGGTGGAATGTGGAAGAAATAGAAAGCTGCACCTGGATGGCTGCTGTCTCTGGTGTAGGTAACTGAAGAGTGGCAGCTAATAATTTCAAAATTAGAGCAGTTCCAGTCAAGGAAGTTCCTGACTTTTGCAATGATGTACCAGTAAAAGAGGGAGTTTAATTCTAAGGATGTAAGGGAAAGGGACAAATCTCTCTGCTTGAGAAGGAAAAAGTTAGAAATTTACTCCTCAAAAGGATTTCTTGTTATTTTCTTTGAACCAGTTTAGCTGTGGAAGGAATAGACCTTCCTTCGCCGCGTTTCTGTCCATTTGTTCAGTAGCTGTCAGCTGTTTATTACGTTCTTCTGTTGTACCAGAGACTGTGAGGCTTCAGCTCTATTTGATATCTTTGTGCCTTTTCCAGTAGTGGAGCTCAGGGGGTTTTTTCCTCTTTTCCTCTCCATTCTAGTTCAGAGAGCAAGTGGTTAAAGAAACAGTGGAAAAGCTTGAACAGAAATTACATGAGAAGCTTGTCCTCCAGAACCCATCCTTGGGCTCCTGTCCCTCAGAAGTCTCAATGCCTACTTCAGAGGAAATGCTGTTTTCGCCAGAAAACCAGTTCAACTGGCATATTGCTTGTAGCAGCTGCCAAAGGAGGCTCGTTGGTGTGCGCTACCAGTGCAGGTAAGCAGTAGCGTGGGAATGAAGAGCTGTTCGTAGACCTTAGAGCAGACCTTCTTGGCATTCTGGGTAGGTAAAGGGAAAGTGGGTGTTCTCTGTCTCTGAGCATCAGACATAGCAGCTCTGGATTGGAAACAAGCCGCTCTTAACTCACAAGAAAAAATTAATATTTGATGGATAACTATTCAGATTGTTGTGTTCATGTAAACGTTTGAATTAACAGAGCCAGACAAAATTATGTTTCCTAAAATAAAATTAGATCACCAAGGATTGTCTCCATGTTGTTCCACATGCTTTCATGTCTTGCCTCCTCCCATATTGCCCTTTGAAATAGACATAGGTTAAGTGTTATTATCCTCATCTTATTAATGAGGAAAATTGAGACATGGCATGGTCGGGTGCCTTGTTCAGGTTACCACCTAGCTGGTAATAGAGCAAATAGGGAAGTCTGCTCTCATATCTCCCTACCTCAGGTACTCCCACTGTGCCATTCTTTTCCCCATAGCCTATGCCCATCCTACAATATCTGTGAAGATTGTGAATCGGGGCCATATGCCCATGACTCCAACCATGTCCTGCTGAAGTTGCGGAGACCTGTCGCAGGTTCCTCTGAACCGTTTTGTCACTCAAGGTTCTCTACTCCTCGTCTTCCTGCTGCTCTGGAACAAGCCAGGTAAAAGCACGTATACATGGGATGCTTGTTCTCTGGTTGGCTTCTTGGTTCTCATGACAGGGTGTGAATCACAAAAGTGCAAAGCCTCTTTAGTTCCTGCTCATTCCGCTTAACGTGCAATGATGAGGACAGTAATCCAAAGCTGATGAAGTAGAAGTGAGAACTATAGAAAGAAGTTAAGAAGCTAAACTAGAGGCTAACACTGATGGAGACTACAGGTGGCTCAAAATAGCTTCTAGATTTGTTTGTAAGGCTAATTTTTTAAGACTTTGATTTGTTATCTCACAGGCTCCAGAAACAGGTTGACAAGAACTTTCTTAAAGCAGAAAAGCAAAGGTTGCGAGCTGAGAAGAAACAACGTAAAGCAGAGGTCAAGGAACTTAAAAAGCAGCTTAAACTCCATAGGAAGATTCATCTGTGGAATTCGATCCATGGACTCCAGAGCCCCAAGTCTCCTTTGGGTCGACCTGAGAGCCTGCTGCAGTCTAACACCCTAACGTAAGCCCAGGGCCAGGGTGGGAGCCAAGCCCTCAAAAGCTGGAACTTCATCCTGTCCTATTGATTGGCAGCTGCTAACACTCACACTTCCCATTCTGTGATCCTAGTGTTTTGTTTGTTCGTTTGTTTCTCTTTTTTTCACTGAGGAAGATTCGCCCTAAGCTAACATCCACTGCCAATCTTCCTCTTTTGGTATGTGAGCTGCTGCCACAGCATGGCCACTGACAGACAAGTGATGTGGGTCGGTGCCCAGGAACCAAACCTGGGCCACCGAAGTGGAGCACGCCGAACTTAACCACTAGGCCACTGTGGCTGGCCCTGATCCAAGTGTTCTTAAAGAGTGTTTGGTAGTTACTTCTGACCCTTGCTTTGTTGCCTTCTTCAGAAAGATGGAAACCAGTCAAGTTCAGAACTGGGTGGTATGAGCTCTCTTCACTTGAGTCAGTCTGGATTTGAAGCAAAAAGAGCAGATGTTTTAAGAGCCTGACTCCCAAGTTGTTTTATTTATGGACTCTTTTAGTTATCCTCCATAATGGCTTTTTAGCTCAGGAGTCAGATCTGTCCTCTGTTTTTACAAAATGTTTATTAGTATTGTTTTTAAGGCAAATGCATTAGTACATCCTCAGGAGTCCCAATCAGTCTTCAAACCACAGTGTTGGATATTCAGAAGCCATTACACCCAACAGCAAGTAAGTATCTGAATTTCTGTTCAGGCTCCCTTTGCAGCCCTGTGCCACAGTTATGCCAACCCTCAGTGCAGCATTTGTGGATGAGAATTTGCCTGATGGGACTCACCTTCAGCCAGGAACCAAGTTTATCAAACACTGGAGGATGAAAAATACAGGAAATGTAAAGTGGAGTGCAGACACAAAGGTACTTTTTCCCACAAACTGTAAAGATGAAGTGATTTGAAGTGGCAGAGTGCTCAGCTGACAACTTACTTTGTCTTGTCACTGTTCTTTTCAGCTCAAGTTCATGTGGGGAAACCTGACTTTGGCTTCTGCAGAAAAGAAGGATGTTTTGGTTCCCTGCCTAAAGGCCGGCCATGTGGGAGTTGTGTCTGTGGAGTTCATTGCCCCAGCCTTGGAAGGAACATACACTTCCCACTGGCGTCTTTCTCACAAAGGCCAACAGTTTGGGCCTCGGGTCTGGTGCAGCATCATAGTGGATCCTTTCCCCTCTACAGAAAGCCCTGATAACATTGAAAAGGGTGCGATCAGCTCAAGCAAAGCTGATGATCTCACCTGCCAGCAAGAGGTGAGCATTGGAAAGGGTGACTGAAACTAAGAGAGTCCACTCACAGCTGATCATCCCCCCAGAAATTCTCCCAGAAATCTGGAAAGTCTTGCTTCTCCCCCCAACACATCGATATGCTGATATGGGGCCTAGTGCTTAGGGGCTGGTTTGCGTGTCCTTAGCATCTTGGTGTAAGCGTCCCTGAATGCTTTTATATCTCTCTGGGATGATGACCAGCCCCTTTGCTACACGAGGGAAAGCAGGGTGGCCTGGCCTGGCCTGTGGAACTGCTGGACTGATGGCCTTGCTTCTCAACATTCATGTCCCCTGTATATCTCTTATGTGTGTTCCCTAAATACTAATGAAGTCTTGCCCTGGTTGTTACTTGCTGCACACTTTTTTTAGTCAACTTCCCTGTATTAGTGAGGCGCTTTTTTAGAATGTTGACTGCTTACCCAATGTTAATGTCCTGGTTTTGACTTTTATTACTGTGGTAATCTAAGTTGTTGTTAGAGGAAGCTAGGCGAAGGGGGTAATGGGAACTCTACCATTTTCGCAACTTTTCTGTAAGTCTAAAATTATATCAAAACCAAAAGTTTTAAAATATGTAGCGGTGCAGCAATGTTTTTGTTCTATGGGAGGCAGTTGTCAGCTTGCCTTTGAGTTCTGTTGAGGGCTTAAAATTTGTCCCAATGGTTTGTCTCTACAGGAAGCTCTTCTTCTGGCTAAAGAAGAAATTCAGCGTGGTGAAGCAACTGAGCCGACCGAAGGGACAGAAACTGGCATCCCACAGAAGACAAAACATGTTGCCAGCGAGAGGGAGCTCTACATCCCATCCGTGGACCTTCTCACTGCCCAGGTGGGAAATCGAGCACTTAGAGGGGCAGGGGACAGAGAACGTTGGGAAGAGTTCTTACCTTATTGAAGAGAAAGTGGTATAGACATCGGTGTTGCCTAGGAAGTTAGAGAAATGCTCACTTTTAAACCAGTCAGATGCATTTAAAGGCCAGGAGATCATCTGTGGAAGCAAGTTTCTAAACTAAATGTTTCCTCATTGAACTGAGAACTCGATCTCGTGCTTCCCCACAACTTCCCTATAGTTGCCTCTTCATTTCTGCAATCTGGTTCACGTCCACCCCCACTGCATTTTGTCTTTTTCCTGATATTTGCTTATTTGAATGTCTAGTTCCCATTTAACTCTTTTTGTCTTCACTCAACTGGGGTGAGGCCTGAATTTGAACAGAGCTGAATCTAGGATGATGAGGAACTTAATGGCCTGCAAGTCCCAGCAAGACAAAACATGGGGGACTGGCCCTGTGGCCGAGTGGTTAAGTTTGTGCGCTCCGCTTCGGCAGCCCAGGGTTTCACCGGTTCGGATCCTGGGCCGAGGACATGGCACCGCTTATCAAGCCATGCTGAGGCGACGTCCCACATGCCACAGCTAGATGGACCCACAACTAAAAATATGCAACTATGTACTCAAGGGGCTTTGGAGAGAAACAGGAAAAAAATAAAATCTTTAAAAAAGACAAAACATGGCTTCAGCGTGCACCGCAGGTAGCCTAACATTGCCTTTTTTTTTTTTTACAGGACCTGCTGTCCTTTGAGCTGTTGGATATAAACATTGTCCAAGAGTTGGAGAGAGTACCCCATAATACCCCTGTGGGTAAGAATGTCACTCAGCCCACCTTGTTTGTTTCATCAACAGGCACAAAAGGACTGCAGCCTAGACTGTGGTGGTTAGTATTTTATTCTGAGGAGATAGATGGCAAAGGTTGCTCCACAATGTGATATTAAGACTGCATCCATAGGTCTATTTTCCTTCTTTTCCCTGTTGTCTGTCAGAGGCAACAATACAAGTTTGTGCAAGGCTTCCCCACCGTAAAGGGACCCTCTTCTCCATTTTTCTCTGGACAGGTGTATCCCTTTGTTCCTTTACACTCATGGTTCTGTGTCTTGGCCGTGGCCTTCCAGGCCAAACAACTTTTCATGATCCTTCCTGTGTTGATTGATCTGTCCAAGATACTTTGCACCTAATGTTCGGGAGAATTTCTTTACAACAAGGCTTGAAGCACACCTGGGTTTATTTTAGGCCTCCAGGAGGCAAGAAGCCTGTGAGCTGCTGCTTCTGGACACTACCTGTTGCTGATGGGGTGCTTTTTCTTGGTTGATGGTTCTCCTGTCTTCATTCTCCAGATATGACTCCCTGCATGTCTCCTCTGCCACATGACAGTCCTTTAATAGAGAAGCCAGGCTTGGGGCAGATACAGGAAGAGCGTGAAGGGCCAAGATTTAAAGCACTTCCTGGTAAGGGGTTAAATATTTGTGAAGTATTTGCATCCTCCCCTTCCATACCACACCCTGGTTGTACACTACCCTTTACTAACCTTACCTTAGCATGTGAATAGGTTTTCTGTAGTATCTCATTTTTTGAAGTTTCCTCACTTTCACAGGGCACAGATAGCAGCTATTCTTTGGCATAGTATCAGCATGGGGACATAACTGGAGAAAGCTCCTCAACACTTTAAACAGTAAGTGCAGACAAGGTTCGTGTCTTTCAGGTTCCACAGCATCAGTGAAGAGGAGGGCTGAGAACATTGCTTCAGTGGAGGAAGCAGAAGATGACCTGAGTGGAACCCAGTTCGTGTGTGAGACTGTAATCCGATCCCTTACCTTGGATGCTGCCCCAGATCACAACCCACCTTGCAGACAGAAGTCCCTGCACAGTGAGTGTCCCTGAATTCCCCCACCTAGCAGGGTGTGCCAGAATTGTGATTGCCAGCTCAAACAGGTGGAAGTGCTCCTCTTTCCTGAGAGTGGAGGGCAGGTGATCTTTGTTAGAATTCAGATCATGGTTATTTCTTTAGTCCCTCCGTACTCTATTTTAATTCTAGCATCAGGAGCAGAGCAGCCACCATAACGCCCTTGTGCACTTCCTCAGGGGCGGAATTACAGCTGCACGCCACAGAGGAACAGCAGCCGGTGGTGCTGCCTGGATTCTGCAGTAAGGAGTCTTCGGGTAAGTTGACAGAGCTTCTCAATAGAGACCGCCATCGGCAGCTGAGTTGTCTCCTTTCTCCAAGGGCAATAGTCCAGGAAATGGTGGGCAGAAGCAGGAGTTCCAAACTAAGTTTCTTACAGTGAAATTCTGCTGTAATGAAGTTCTTTATACAGAAATTTCTAGCTATTAGGTAGAACCAATACCATGTATTTCAAGAACTATCCAAAAATTCAATTTCTAGTGCATCAAAATAATATGGGGGAAATCTCTTATATTTATTATAATGAAATTTGACCTATTTAAATATGACTTGTCTCACTTTTAAAATATACACATAGATATTTATTTTTTCACATTTGTGTACAAATGCATAACAAAGTCTGGAATGACTTACACCAAAATGTTCACAGAAGTTATGTCTGATAGGATTTTAAGTACATTTTTTATTTCCTTTTTTTCCCTCTCAATCATGTTTGGCCAATTTTCTACTGTGACTCCTCACTACTGTGCAAGGAAGAGGTGGAAAGTAGCATAGTACTGCAGCACTCACCACCTAACATTTTCTCTCTGTACAGCACTGTTAGCTAGTATATCAGTTTTAATTTGAACCCTGTCTCAGTATATTAACCATCACATGAAGAGGAAAAGGGGTGGGGCCTCCTTGTTTTACAATTCATAGTCCTTCTCAGAAGCCTGGATGTTTCTGCCTACCTTGTGTTTTTTTTGGTGAGGGAGATTTGCCCTGAGCTAACACCTGTGCCAATCTTCCTCTATTTTTTTTGTGTGGGATGCCACCACAGCATGGCTTGATGAGCAGTGTGTAGGTCTGCACCCGGGATCTGAACCCATGAACCACAGGCCACTGAAGTGGAGCACACGAACTCAACCACTCCACCACTGGGCCGGCCCCTCTGCCTACTTTGTTTTTGTGTGCTTCAGTTCTAGCCAGCTTTGCACAAACTTCAAGAGACTTAGAATATGGCCATGACTATGGGTTCAGTAGCAGCCCTTCCCTCTGATTTGTCCCTCTCCTCTGGCTTTCATAATTGTAGCTCATGACCCACAAGGCTTTACTGAGTAAGGGTAGCACCAGGGGCTGCTTTTAGCTTATACCTTAAAATTGGTTGCTTTCATCCTTCAGTGAAATTTGCCTCGCCTGGAGAGGGACCACTTGGAGATGAGAGGGAGGAGATTGTCCATATTGCTGAGGAAGAAGCTGTCGTGGAGGAGGAGGAGGATGAGCTCAAAGATGAAGTTCAGAGTCAGTCATCTGCTTCTTCAGAGGATTACATCATCATCCTGCCTGAGTGCTTTGACACCAGCCGCCCCCTGGGGGACTCCATGTACAGCTCTGCGCTCTCACAGCCAGGCCTGGAGCAAGGGGCTGAAGGCGAGCCTGGGGTTGAGGCTGGGCAGGAACCAGTCAAGGCTGGGGAGAGACGCCCTGGAGAGGAGAACCAGCTGCAAGGGCACAGCATCAATGACATCCTCATGACCTCGCAGACTCTGGAC
Organism: Equus caballus; assembly: GCF_041296265.1. Taxonomy (NCBI): domain Eukaryota; kingdom Metazoa; phylum Chordata; class Mammalia; order Perissodactyla; family Equidae; genus Equus; species Equus caballus. The sequence continues at coordinate 20,055,281 of NC_091694.1, read as the reverse complement.
ACAGTACCCCTAACCCCAGAGGTGGTGGGGCCTCCACTACAGCTGCCCAGGTACCATCCGCAGCCCTCTCAGCTGGTCTGTTCTTCAGAAATACAATAAAGAGAGGAATCAACTTGATCTCAAAACCTGTTTTCTTGTCAGCAAGGGAAGAGACTATTTCCCATAGTAAAGTCTGAATTTAGATGAATAGAAGTTGAACTTCCCATTATTTATGAATTCTGGATTTAAAGAAATACTTGTTTTAGTTAACCTTAATTATCTAATATAATCTGTCTACCTAAGTTTTGATCATTGAGAGCCAGTTTTTAAATACAACATCAGGACCTTCCCTCCCTGTTTTATTAATTCATGGGAAGTCAGTAAAAACTCATTCTCCTATTAACTCAAGCAAAGTATAATTAGGAAGTTTAATCCATTATGGAAAAAAATATAAAACCAGATAGAAATTATTTTTGATTCTCTACTAGATCTGTCTCTGTCATTTCTCTCTCATAGTGTGGAAAATAGCAGAGCCTTCACCATACTTTAAACCATTCTCCCAGGGAACTAGATGTTTCCCTTTATCAGCACCCCTTGATGTGGGGGTAAGTAACCATGCTGAAGCCAGTTTTTGTAGCTTGACTGTGGCTGAAGAGGAAAACCAGAAGTAGAGTGAGCCCTTCTCACCTGGTCCCTAAATTCAAACACGTGATTTGGATTAGAAATGTGAAGCCTCTGTAGAGAATTTGGCACTGCCATGCTGTGTTTTCTATTTCCCCGCCGATCCATAGGTTCCTTTTCAACTTACTTTCAATGTTATGTCTTTCTGAAAGGAGCCCTCCTTGTGCACAGCATCATGGTTCCCCAGGAGTGGATGTACCAGTTACCATGCCAGAAGTTTCTTCAGTCCCTGATCAGATCAGAGGTAACAACCAGTCTCTCTTTTTCTATGCTCCTTTCTAATGGAAACCAGTTATAAACAGGCACTCTATCTTTGTGATTCTTGGCAGTTTTTAGAAACTTGCCCTTTCACTCTCTCTCTACTCTTCCCTCATACTCTTTTTGCTATTCTCTAGGTTAATATTTATTTTATTTATTTATTTATTTATTTTTTTCCTTTTCTCTCCCCAAAGCCCCTTGGTATACATAGTTTTATATTCTAGCTGTGGGTCCTTCTAGTTGTGGCATGTGGGATGCCACCTCAGCATGGCCTGATGAGTGGTGCCATGTCCGTGCCCAGGGTCTGAACCACCGAAACCCTGGGCTGCCACAGCAGAGTGCACGAACTTAACCACTCGGCCACGGGGCTGGTCCCTAGGTTAATATTTATTAAATGAGACCTCATAGAGGTCGGCATTGTGCTAGTGGAAAGAACACAGGCTTTGGAGCTGGACCAGCGTGGGTTCCAGCTCCAGCTTTCCTCCCTGTGTGAGCTTGCAGTGGGTCCGCAGGTTTATAACACCTGCAGGTCTGTTTCCTTAGCTACAAAATAAGGCGAATAGCACCTTCAAGTTATGAGTATACCCTCAAAGTCACTTCCCACTCTTCCTCAAAAAACAAAACCTAAAAGTACTTAAGAACTAATAAATCAGGGTGATAGGATTATAGAGTTAAGTTTTCTGATTCAATAAATAGTCACCTTGCATTGCATTCTGGACAGTTTTTCCTTATCACTTACTTAAACTACCTACAAAATTTCCCAACTATTAAAAAAAAGACTTTAAACACTGTAATCAGATTGCCACTTGCCTCAAAAATAGCCTTGCTGTGAGTTAGGAAAGTCTAGGCGCTTACAGATGCTGTATCTAACCAACAGCTCTTTTGCTTTTAGAGCCCAGAGGCTCATCAGGACTTGTAAACAGCAGACAGAAGAGCTATGACCACTCAAGGTAACTGGACCTTGTGCAGCCTCTTCTTCAGAAGCAGATGGATATCCTAGTATTGCTTCTGCTTAAATGAGCCTCTCAGAGCATGTGCCACTTCCAGAGAACAGAGGAGAGCCGTCATTCCTTCTTGTTCCTATTTCTCCTAAAGCTTGTGAGCAACACTGAACAGAGGGCCAAAGTTGATGTTTAAGTGTTCACATTCCAAACCAGAAAGAAGTGCGTTCAAATTCAACTCACCCTTAGTACCAGAGGAGAAGGCAGGAAGGTCAAGCCCACTAAGTGCATCTTAGGAACTTTTTCTTAGACACATCCGCCTCTCTGCTCCCAGCCATCTCAGAGCTCTGTCAAGGTGGGCTTCCTCCTACAGTGTCCAGAAAATCACATTTCCTTTGGGAGATGTTTTCCTCTGAGATAATAATCGTGGAGCAGATAGACTGCCAGTCCCCCACTGCGCCCTTGACCACATGAATTTTCAGCTGGGACTGAAAGCTGGCATGCTAACCTGAGTGGTGTGTTCTCTGCAATGCCCATATCTTGCAGCACTAGAGCTGGCCCTACTTCAAACCAAGATTTCTAGCTGTAAAACTGATATGAAAACAGTCACATTCTCTTTTTATATCTGACTTTTTTCTCGAGGAAATCTCCTTTTCTTTCACAGATTAGAGCCCAGATTGTCTTGTAGGAAAATAATGGTTTATGTTTCTTTAGGAAGATAATTTGGTTTTCCTCCGCAGGTTCCACCACCATGGGAGCGGCATTGCAGGAGGACTGGTGAAGGGGGCTTTGTCTGTTGCTGCCTCTGCATATAAGGCCTTGTTTGCTGGGCCACCAGTCACTGCACAGGTGAGTATATGTTTTATTTTCCTGAACCAAATCCAAGTCACCCATAAAAACGATAGCATCTAAGTTGGAGAGTAGCGTGGCATTGTAGAAAGCGTGAGCTCTAGGTTTAGTGTTTGGTTAAAGCACAACTCCTCCACTTTCTTGCTGTATGACTTTGGCCAAGTTACTTAAGGGAAGAAAGGGAAAAGACCTAATGTTTGTTGAGGACCTACTGTTTGCGGGGAGTCCTTCCAGGTGCCGGCACTATAAGATGAATAAGACACCAGTTCCTACCCAGAGACATGGGAAACAAGTGAGGTAAACAGACATTTACAGTACAGTGTCAGATAATGTGCCAGTATTCTCAGACAGATGGAACACTGCAGCCTGGCGTGGGCCCCTAGGTGGGTCAGGGAAGGCTTCCTTGTACATGATGCCTGAACTGAGTCCTAAAGGACACAACAAGTGTTTGCCAGGAAAGAGGGATGGGAAGGGCATTGCAGACAGAGAGTAGCCAGTAGAAAGACTTGGAAATGTGAGCCTGGAAGGTGAATTTGGGCTGAGAAGAGTAAGAGAAAAGACCGCCTATGTAGTGGAGAAGCCGTGTTAAGTGGTTTGGATTTTATTTTAAGGCTAGTGGGAGGAGCCATTGAAGGGTTTTACGGAAGTAATTAACATGATCAGATTTGTTTTTAGTACAGTAACTCCACTATAGTGTGGAGGCTGATGGAGCCAGTAAAGAAATCCTTTTGAGAATCTATATCTAGGTGGAAAAGAAGGGTAGAAGAGAAGTAAAGAGAGAGAAAGGGCACAACTTGAAGACCACAATTAAGGGGTTAGAAACAAGTCAAGGATAAATCCCAGGTTTCTTGCTTAGACAGTCGATAATACCAATCATTAAGAGAGGCTCTGGGGCCGGCCCCATGGCTGAGTGGTTAAGTTCGCACACTCTGCTTCCTCGGCCCAGGGTTTCGCCAGTTCAGATCCTGGGCGCGGACATGGCACCACTCATCAGGCCATGCTGAGGCAGCATCCCACATAGCACAACCAGAGGCACTCAGAACCAGAATGTACAGCTATGTACTGGGGGGCTTTGGGGAGACGAAGGAGGAGGGAAAAAAAAATTGACAAGAGTTATTAGCTCAGGTGCCAATCTTAAAAAAAAAAAAGAGGGGCTGGCCCGGTGGTGCAGCAGTTAAGTTCGCACGTTCTGCTTTGGCGGTGTGGGGTCCCCCAGTTCGGATCCCAGGTGCAGACATGGCACCGCTCATCAAGCCATGCTGTGGTAGGTGTCTCACATATAAAGTAGAGGAAGATGGGCACGGATGTTAGCTCAGGGCTAGTCTTCCTCAGCAAAAAGAGGAGGATTGGCAAATGTTAACTCAGGGCTGATCTTCCTCAAAAAAAAAAAAAGAGAGAGAGGCTCTGCAGGAAGGAGGATATATTTGGGCAGGAGGTCAGTTTTGCATAGTGGTGAATTTGAGGCACATCCAGGTAAAGTTATCCAGAGTGCAGTTGGATACATACATCTGGATCACAGGGGAGAAATTTGGCCTGGAGATAACATCACTTATGTACAGGCTATAGCAGGAGCCATGTGATTGGATGAAATTTTCCAGGAGGGAATGAGTAAAGCAAGAAGCAGCCTTTAAAGATCATGGAAAGAAGGAGGGCCTTGCAAAAAAAGACTGAGAACTAGGAGGAAAATGAAGAGAGAGTTCCGTGCTGGAGCTTAGGGAAGGGACTTTTAATGAGGACATGGTGAACAGTGTCAGATGCTGCAGAGAAGTATGAACAGGTGGAGAGGACTTTGAGAGTGCAAGTATGCCTCACTTTGAAACAGCTGGACTACAGAGAGAAAAAGCAAAAGCGAAGATGCATAAGGTAGAGGGGGACATTTGTAAAGATGGGCAAGCCAGTAGTGAAGGAGGGTAACAATCAAGATGAGAGAGCATAATACATAGGAAAGTATTTCTGAGGTGGTAAGAGGTAATGAGATACAAAGCAAAGAACATGTGGAAGGATTCATCTAGAAAGGAAGATGGAGATGTTTATTCTGAAATAAGAGGGAAGATGGGAACAGTGGAATTAGCTGTAGAGGGAAGTGCCAGAGACTGCTCAACACGTTTACATACTTTCTCATCTTAATCCTCTCAACAACCCTGCAAGATAGGAGGTATTCTGTATCTCAATTTTCATAAATAAGGGAATTGATAGTCAACCCAATTGGTAAGTAAATGGTAAGAGTTAGGGTATTCCAAGGATTAGGAGGATTTAGGAAGGTTATGTGTCCGCCACAGGGCTTGGCCCAAAGAGGGAGGTAAATGAACGTTAGCTCCCTCTTCCCTGGATAATGTGCATTCTTTAAAAAAAAAAAAAAAAAGCCAAGAAGGTCACCCAGGATGTAATTTCCCAAGCAGTTTTTTCCAGCTCCTTCGCGTATCTGACTAGATTTCCCATCCTATCGTCCTGTAACAGTCTCTTGTCTTGCTTATACTTGCCCCATCACGATTACCTATATCTTCACAGGGTTTCCAGACTATATTTGCATCTTTTCCTTCCAAGAATGCTTCCTTCTGACAGTCCCCTCTGAAGCATTCTCCTCAGTTCATTAGTTGCCAGTTTTGAGTACAACACACCTAATCCACAGCAGAGCCTTCCCAGTCCTTCTTACCCCCTCGGAAGACCCATTAGTGTCAGGTGGACAGGAGTGCCATACTCTTGCATCTCATTACTGTCTATTTTGAATAAATCTGGAAAGATTAGTATGACTTACAAGATGATAAAAATTTACAAGATAAACACATAAATTATACAGAAAATGTTGTACTGCTTTTCTTGACTCTACACAGCCAATAGTTTCTGAAGATCAGACAGCAGCCCTGATGGCCCATCTCTTTGAAATGGGATTCTGTGACAGGCAGCTAAACCTAAGGCTGCTGAAGAAACACAATTACAACATCCTACAGGTTGTAACAGAACTCCTTCAAGTCAACAACAACGACTGGTACAGCCACCGCTACTGAGGAGCCACCTTGTATTAAATAACTTTGCCTGCTGCTCAGAGATGACATTTATTCTGTCGTTGGGGTATGGGGTAGAAGCCCTTGCTTATTTTTTAATCTGATGAATCTGTATAGAGCCCATCACTGAATTAAGAGAATATCTGCATTACAGTATTTTTTGGAGCAAATCAAAGACCAGAACTTAAGGTTTTACTTTAGACGTTGAATGAATATTAGCAAGACGGTTTTTCAATTGATTTGGATAAAACTCTTTTCTCCTTTTTAGTGCTTTGAAGAGTATAACTCACTTCTTATAGAACCATTTTTCTTTCTGCTTGTATTGAGGTTAAGTATTTTTCTTTGGTTAATGTGGATGTTTCTATGAGGATATCTGTTGTCAGTTTTTAAAAGAAATTAACCTTGGAAGTTGTTTTCAAGAATTATTCTCATAATTTCTCTAACTTACCCCAAGCCTCATAGCTATATGGTACTGAAATGACACCCAGAGTGTGATAGGAATGTTGTTACTCTTCCTTTCTCAAGGAGAAAGTCATTTCTCTGCACGACTTAGTAATGGCACTGTCTTCAAAAGACCCCATTGATGCATTTAAGAATATCCACCTGCTGGGTCTCTGCACTTCAGTGAAAGGACCAGGGAGTGTGCTCATTAACCCACCAGCACCTATTGAGCAGTAGCTATTGTAGTAATTTTTGCATACATTTTTCTTTTATTTAAGGGAAAATTTTTAAGTAGGTAGTGTGGAATATTTTGCTAATCCTATAGAGAAGGAAAAAAAAACTTCTATTAAAGGGAAAGTAAATGAAACAGTTACCTTTTGTGCTTAATGTCGGAGCAGATCTTATTTACAGTAGAGTGGGAGAACATAGAAACGTGGAAAGTGAAAGGCAGGCTCCTGTGTTAATCCCAAAGTTCAGGGGCGGGCAAATGAGAATGTGAGAGGCAAAAGAAATCTGAATGACTTCTTGAATGTTTCAAATCTGTTCAAAGGCATCTAGCCCTAGAGAGCCTAGAACAGGAAGAAGAGGCTGGTGTTTGTATGGCACAAACTCACTGACAAAGTTTGGGTTTAACCCCAGCATGAGTGGGAAAGAGCTTGCTTCCAGGGGCCCAGATCCTCACTCCGTTTTGTATCCAAGACTCCCTTGGGTACAACTGGTGAAGGAAGAGGTAACAAAAAACACTAAAAGATATTATTCATGAAAATGACTTACAGAGAAAGAAGAATCACCCCCAGCCAGAAGGGGGAGGGATAGTAAAATAGTATTATTTAACCTGGTTGGTATTTATAATGAACGGTGATTTTAATTATTAGCCATAATGATGTTTATTTACAGTATAACTCTTGAATGCTATTAAATAAATAAGCCAGAATTCAGACTGCAAGCCAGCCAGGCTGTTCATTATTTAAAACGTTTTTATCGGGGCTTCTGGGTAGAGGCTGAGCGGCAGGGTGTGTTTAATTAATTGGGTTGATTTCGGGCGGGACATGTCTCCACCATCTAGGTCGCATTGTAGGGGTCCAGTCGTCCGTCCTGTTGTACTTGTAAAGAATGGTGAAATAAAGGTTCTTTCAAACTCCTACCTGGGTTGGCTGGTCCTTGAGGAAGCAGCCTGTGGGACCTCGGGTGACCTTTGAAGAGCCAAGAGCTTCTCTGGCTCCTAGGAGGGAGGGCAGGGGGCGGGTCCCCGGGAGGGAGGGGCGGGTCCCTGGAAGGCGGGGGCGGGCCAGGAGGAGCTGGGGCGGAGCTTCGCAAAGCCCGGAGTCAAAGCTTGGGGCGAGCCCTGGGCTCAGACACTTTCGGTTTCTCTGGCGGCCGTTCGTCTTTCCGTCGCCTGCGGGTAAGGCGCTCCCGGGACCCTCTTTCCCTTTCCTTTTGAGAGGCAAGGGCCAAGGCGCCTTCTGTGCCTCTTCCTAGCCCAACACACAGGCACGCGGGGACCAAGCTCGACCAACGGCCTGTCGGGGTGTTTGGTGGGACTTGAAATCCTCCCGCAGTGAAGTCGCAGCCTCTGCGTTCGCTCTCGCCCACTGGCCCATGGCCGAGCCCCAGAGGAGGGCGGGAAGCAGCTTGGACCTCCGGGAGGCCAGGGTCGCTGCTCCGCACTTCTCCAGCGCGGCGCGTTCGCTCCCCCAGGACTCCGCTGAAGGGGCCAGTGGCCCCTCGGGCCACCTTGCCCTACAGGCCCTTCTCCCCAAAGACGAGCTCCAGAACTCTCGCCCTCTTGCAACCGAAAGGAGCCCGGGAATCCCAGACCCGACCCAGGTGAGCCTCCCTTCATATTAGCCCGGGAAGGTCTGAGTGCGGCTCACCTGCCCACTCTTTCCTCCACCACGCTTGAGCCTTTGAGGAAGAATCTGGATATAGCCTTCACCCTTCCTAGTGAAGGACCCTGACATTTCTGCCACCCTCCCCTAGGCATTCTTTCCTACTCTACCTCAGAAAGCAGCGAGGAAGAGGTTTATGCTCCCCTCCAGAACTATCTTAAGGTTCTTAGCCACACCTGTGACCAGTCTAGCCTCCATTCTTATTTCAAAGGATCTCTGCCTTCCTATTAAGCCAGCACCTGCCTGGGCTCAGGAATGGAAGCTTTCCTTCCACACCCACGTTGGGAGACCTCAGGCATTTCTGCCACAGATCCTCTAGAGACCTCTTCAGAGCCATCTTCTTGCAGAGAATGAAGGGACTCTCCGGACTGCTGCCCTCCCAGCTCTGTCCAACTTCCTTCCCCTGAAGTAAATGACAGCTCAGCAACTTTTTCAGAAAAAAATAAGGGCTCTGCCATTCACTTATGGAAGCCCCTTGTAATGAAAGAATTTGTTTTTCTTTTCCCTCTCATAGGCAGATTGAGCTCTCCTACAATAAGGAAAGGAGTTGAAATGAATTGAGATTTCTGACCTGCGAGTCCTGGGTAACCGTGATTTTTCTATAACCTAGCTTCGTTAGGCTTGAACTGCCTGAAATTGTGGTGGGGCTCCTTGCCAATCTTGAGGACCTAAACCCAGAGTGACATTCTGTGTCAATGCGAACAAGCTTAGCACTGAACTTTGTTCTTTTCTCATTAGTGAAAAATCCCCCTGAACGATGGGTATGACGTTCTCCCTGCTGGGCTCTCAGGAGGAGGAGAACAAGCTGATCCCGCCCCACCACCCAGCCATTGGCAGCAAGGCTGCCAGCTACTCCAGCACCGGTAGCAGGAAGTCTTTTTGTTCTGGTGTGCCTTGTGAAGGGGCTGCTGGTGCCAGCTTTGTGACTTGTCCCACCTGCCAGGGCAGTGGGGAGATCCCTCGAGGTGAGTTGCCGAAGCCTCCGGAAATAGACTGGAATCCAGGAAAAGATGTTAGCAGGCAATCCGCCCAGGGCCAGACGCCTCTGAGTCTCTTTGAATGGGGTCTGGTCTCCCAGCTCTTCGTCCCCCAGTTTCAGGCTGGCCAGGGAGGTACTGATGCCCTCGGCTCACTGCAGAGACCCCCTTCTGCCCTAGGGGGTTTCCAGCCTCTCTGCTTCCTTAGCAACACTGTGCCTTAGCATTCAGGAAGTTATAATTGACCTCTCCAAGGAAGCTAGGCTTCTCTGATTTGCTGCTGACTTGCAGAGATTCTTCACACCTGTTAATGAAAATTGCACTTGCATTCTAGAGATGGCAAAGCTGTGCTGCCAACTGCAGCAGCACAGCCCAGGGCTCCCAGTCCTGCTCTGGGCAGAGGTGGCATGCTTCTGACATTGTTCTGTGGGGTGGAGGGGTGCTTCTAGGAAGCCGGCACAGGAAGCATTTGTCACACACTTTGTGGCCCTCCCTCTCACCTTCTTTCTCTCTACAGAGCTAGAGAAGCAGCTGGTGGCCCTCATCCCCTATGGGGACCAAAGGCTGAAGCCCAGGCACACGTAAGCCCTTCTTCCTACCCCAGCTCCACAGGACGTCACCCCTGGGGGCTGTCCCTCCAGTTTTTCTCCATTGGTTCTCCCCCAGAAAACCTGAACCTCACCAGGCTCATATGTACCAGCTCCTTGTTTCCAAGGATTTTCTTGTTTCCAGTCTTAAGAAGCCCAAGGCCCAACAGATGCCACCTGAGGCCACTGGTGTCCTCCTCCTGAGCACCACTGCTTCCAAGAGGCATGGTTCCCTTTCGAAACAGAGGGGACCTCTTGACTCTACAAGTCCTTCCAGGAGGGAGGGAGTGGCCTGGCCACAATTGGTTGGGGGAAGTTATTTTTCCGAAGAGCTCTCCTTGCTGTGGCAGTTCAGACCTGCTTGTACTCTTCCCAGTAGAGATGGAAAACCAGCTGCTCCCTGTTCTGAGACACGTCAGAACCTCAGATGCAGCCCTGAGTTTTACCGGGGGCCCATGACCCTGTTTGTCATCTGGGTCCATTAGACATGGATCCCTACAGCTTCCTCCCAAGGTCCTCAGCTTCAGTCTGGGAGCTACCACTGCCCTCCCCCAGCACTACACCAGAATCTGCATCTGGCAGTGCCCCTCATAAGATACTGACAAGGTGCTGTCTCTTTAATGCCTATCACAATTTTCAATTAGATGGACAGGTGATGTCCTGTTCTGAATATTATTAAAATTCAGAACTCTCAAAATTCACGTGGACTGACTTCTTCCAGTGGTAATGGCATTTGTTGAGCGTTTGCTAAGTGCCAGGACCTGAAATTAGTGCTTTTTCTTACATTAACCCATAACAAATTCTATGACATAGGTACAATTATCTCCATTTTACAGACAAGGAAACTGAGGCTTAGGGAGGTTAGGTGCATTGCTCAGAGTTACTGGGCAGGTGGGTACAGAGAGCTGGGAGTGGAAGCCAGGCTGCCTACCTCCCAATCCTGTGTGTTGTGTGGTCTGAGCCTAGGCTGGTCCTCCACATCTGGGGAGCTAAGGGTACAGATATGAGGGGTGTACAGAGGAGAGCCTTGTATATGGAGGGGGTGTCTGGGTGCCCCATGCCCAGGTTTCCTTGGTGTTCGGATATCTCTACTGCTCTGCCCCGGGTCTGCTTTCCCACAGGAAGCGCTCCGTGTTCCTGGCGGTGCTCATCTGCCTGGTGACCTCCTCCCTCATGGTCTTTTTCCTGTTTCCCCGGTCCATTGCTGTGCAGCCTGCTGGCGTCAACTCCTCCACAGTGGCCTTTGACAAGGCTGATGTCCATATCAACATAACGGTGGGTGGGTGCCCATGCCCCTGAGCTCCAACCCCCACCTTCCCAGCAGCACTTCTCTGTAGCCCTTGTCCAGTGTCGTGCCCCTGGGTGTGGGTAGCCAGGATCTTATGGCAGAGGGTGTCAGAAGCCTGGGGAGAGGCAGGGGCAACCATGAGCCCCACAACAGATTGTGTAGGATTGGGAGTCTACATGGTGAGGGGTCAGAATCGGGGCTAGAGGACTAAACCCCAGGGTGCAGTGGGGGTGGTGTGACTGAGACTGCCTGGGTGGGGGCAGGACTGAATGGAGAGAAGCCTTGCAGGGTGAGACTGGATTCTGAGCCAGCTTCATATCTTTTTTTTTTTTTTTTTTTTTTTTTTTTTAAATTAATTATTGCCTCTTTTTTTTTTTAATTTTTTTTTTTAAAGATTTTATTTTTTCCTTTTTCTCCCCAAAGCCCCCCGGTACATAGTTGTGTATTCTTCGTTGTGGGTTCTTCTAGTTGTGGCATGTGGGACGCTGCCTCAGCGTGGTCTGACGAGCAGTGCCATGTCCGCGCCCAGGATTCGAACCAACGAAACACTGGGCCGCCTGCGGCGGAGCGCGTGAACTTAACCACTCGGCCACGGGGCCAGCCCTCTGAGCCAGCTTCATATCTTAGTCAAAGGTGACCCCTTGCCATTACGAGCCCCTCTGAGGGGCTCCTGGCACTGGTCCTCAGCAGCTGAGGCCCCTAATGGAGGTAGGGCGCAGTCAGGCCTGGGTTTTTATAACTGATGGTCTTCTCCCTTCCAAGGATGGCCACCCTCACCCCTCTCTTTCCTTGTCTTCATCCCCAGAACATCTTGAACATCTCCAATAGCAACTACTACCCCATCACGGTGACACAGCTGACCATCGAAGTGCTGCACCTGTCCCTCGTGGTGGGGCAGGTCTCGGAGAGCCTCCTCCTAAACATTGGCCCTTTGGCCAGTGAACAGGTGACTCCCTTTCCCTGGCCAGCCCTGCCCACAGGTGTTTGGAGGCGTGTGGTTGTGGGAAGGGGGCGGCTGGAGGTAGGCTAACCTATACCCACTTGGTTGACAGATGTTTTATGCAGTAGCCAACCGAATATGTGATGAAAACACATAGTGAGTATCCCTTGATCTCTTCTCCCTTAGCCTCTTTCCTGGTTGGAAACCCAGTTTTAATCCCCATCAGATTTCTTGATTGCTTAGCAAACTCTGCAGCCAGCATTTGTCTGTATTCTCGCGGCCAAGACAGCAATATGCAAGAGTTCAGGGTCCCCAGCCTCTGCCTGTTTGGACCTAGATTGGAACGAAAAACAGGCTAGAATTTGGTTAGTCCTTATATGTGACCTTGGGCTCTTCAGCCTGAGTCGCTGGAGAAGGAGGGGCCAGCATGTGCCTGGGTCAAGCTGGTGGGGGTTGGAGGAATATTGCAGCAAGAGTGACATGCTCACCTGAGGGAGAGGGAAGTGGTGGGAGAGTGGCATTTGGGGCCCCTGATGGAAAGGAGGCGAGGAGGCTGGGACCCGCAGGTCTCTTCCAAGCTTTCTGACAGGCTGCTCAGTGTGAAATGTGGCCCCATGTTCTCTCTCTCTCTCTCTCTGTCTCTCAGCAAAATCTGTACCTGGCTGGAAGTCAGTGTCCACCATGTGCTGCTGCACATCCAGTAAGTAGGGCTTGGAGCCCCGTATCCCCTCTCCCACTTCTGACTCCAGTCTTACCTCAGCCCCACCTCGCGGGAGGAGAGTCGTCTAAGCTGACCCCATGAATCTTTGTTGGCTCCTGGAAATAGTAGGCCCGGCCCCTTCCCTATGCCCCACCTTGCTTGTAAGCTATTGGTGTGACAGCCAGAGAGCTATCTGGAACACAGGCGGGGCAGCTGTCCCAGGTGCTTTGGCAGGGTCGGGAGTAGAAGGCAGGGCAGGGTGTCTGATGGAGCCAACCTTCCCCAGACAGCAGGGCAGGACCAGAGCTTTCCTCTTCCTCCCAGACACAACAGCAAAGCCTGCTTCCTCTCCAGGGGCACCCTGACCTGCTCCTACCTGAGCCATTCAGAGCAGCTCGTCTTCCAGAGCTATGAATACGTGGACTGCCGGGGAAATAAGTCAGTGCCCCACTTGCGGGGCCCTCACCCACCGTGACCTGTCTGCTGTCCTCGAACTCCAGGCACCTGCCAGCCTGGTCTGTATCTCCCACAACTCCATGGTGCCCAAGGAAGGACTGTGGTGACTTTGCCAGAGGAAAAGCCCTACTTTTCATACCCTCCCCCACACCTCAGCACAGGAAGCTTTCTGTGGAAGTTAGCTTCATACACACACACACACGCTCGCACCTTCTTGGATTTCCACAGGAGCAGAAGCCTGGTTCTTCTAGGTGCTGGCGCCACATTTTTCCCCTCGGGCGGTCTTGAGGAAAGTCTGACCGGACGTTTCCTCAGAGCTGCCTGAGAGGCCCTGGAGTGGCCCCTGCCCTTTCTGCGCTGAGCACCCTGGTTGCCCAGCTCCTCTGGGGCGACCTTCCTCCTGCCTGAATGTGGAGACAGCTTTCATCTTATCTGGCTTTTAAAACATGGATCCTTTTCAAGTTCTGCACCCAATGATGGGCAAGTGATTTGTGGGACATCCAGTGCTGTCTCCGGGGCCTTTTAAAGGTCCATGGATGCTCTCCTGTGCCTCCCTGCTTTGGTTGTGTGACAAAGTAATGGTGATGGTCTGCTTCTCTCCTGGTAACTTGTCGCCTGCCCACCTGACAGCAAGATTGGCCAAGGCCCTTTGGCTCCACGTAGTTCCTGGTTAAAGGCTATCCCTGTTCCTGGGAAGACAGACCTGTTCTCCAGCTAAAACTTCTCCTCTCTATAAAGCAGTTGTGTTCTCTTCACAGCATGAGCCAAAGTAGTAGGAGAGGTGAGGAAGGCACCTGGCACCTCCTGGGCCTACACAGGAGAAACAGACAAAGCCAGAATCATTTTAAAAGGTAGGTATTAAAGGATGGCTTCTGGCTGGTGGTGGGCCCGCAACCCCGAGCCCATGTGAGTGGACACAGGCAGGTCAAAGGGTGGGCCCAGCCACTCTTACCCTGCAAGTCTGCAGAAGGGAAGCTGTCAGTATTCAGCCACATTGCTGGGCTCTGCTGCATCCCCAGCTTAGCACCTGAGCCCACCGTCTGCTCCAGAGGCCTCCGCTTTCCTTCAGGCATTGACATTGTAGAGCTGCCTGTCAGTGGGGGCTGGTCTAGACGCTTTCCTCTTTGCTGTCACTCAGATGAAGCTAAGCCCCAGATAACCCCCAGGTTCCCACTAGGCTCCACGTGGAGGCGGTTTCTATTCTTCAGCGGACCAAGAATGGTATTTGCTCACTAAAGGTGGCTATGGTTTTTATCACTCAGACAGGCAGAGAGATGAGCTTAGGTGGAGAGAAAGCTGAATTTGAAGTAGAAAGGATGGAGGGCGGGAAGTGGTGAGAGAACCTGGCGACTAGCTGGCTGGGGGAAGGAGGGGAAGGAGGGAGTTCGTGCTGTCTCCATGCTTTCTTGCCTCCGTAACTGGGGTCAAGGTGGTGCTGGCAAGAGCACAGACGTCCAGGAAGGCCAGGCCTGGGCTTCTGCTGTGTGTAGGTTACCAAATGTAAAGGATTTATATTGTAGTCAATAAACTATACTTAACGTTAAAACAAACAAACAAAAAGTCTCCTGTGAGTGGGAAGGGAGCTGGTGGACACTCCCCATCTCACAGCCTGTGTCTCAGTGTCCGAGTAAACATCGAGGTCTCTTCCCCGGGCCCTGAGCCCCTTGATAACAATGTCCTGCTTTTCTGGCTTCTGAGAGATTGCTCCCAGGAGCTGGCGCTCTCCCTTTCGCTCATTGTGTATCTGTAAGATCCCTACAAACGTTAATATTCCTGTTCTGTGCCCCCCACCCCCGCATCCCTCCCCCAGCTCTCCCCTCAGGAAACACTGCATTGAGGAGCTCTTTCAGACTGACCCAAAGGTGATGCTGTGTGGGCTACAATGAAAGGCCCCAGGCATCCCCCTCCCCAGTCCAAGGTAGAAGAAAGGGCAGGGAGACGCCAGGTGTCAGCTTCAGGAAGTGGGGAGGTGGATTGCCTGGGGCCTTTGTAGCCTCTTGGCTGCCTCTGCTATATGGAAAGGCTGAGACCCAGGAAGGAAGAGGCCTGTGGATCTTTGTGGGCAAGTCACCCTCTCCTTCCCAGGGTCAGGTGTCTTGTGCCTGAGGTTACAGCTACCCTTTCTTCTGAGCTCTTTCTCTCCATCCCTGCCCCTCATCATCCATTCAAAGCTGAGTGCCCACTGTGGGCCAGGCATTACACTGGACTCGGCGGGTCCCTGCCTGCCACCTCTTCCTACTGCTGCCGCTGGCCTGCTCTGGTGTACTGCAACTCCTCGTTCCCCAGCTGTATCTCACTAAGCATCGGCCAGCAGGGAGCAGTGATGGCTCCACTGAGAGTCATAAACCTGAAGCTACCAACAGACCTGTCATTGCTAAACAAGGGCCAGTAGTGGAGCTGTAGACTTGGGGGACCCAAGGCCAAGGTCTCCCATTGGCTTTTCCTAGAGAAGCATGGAATTGTCTTCCATTTTCTTCTCCCACGCACTCCATCCCCTTCATGGGTCCTCCTGACCCTTCCCCTCCTCCTTGTCTTATAGAGCTGAGCAGTCTCTTGATTCTTTCCAGGAAGAAATCACACTTTATTCTCAGCTAGGCTCCTCTTCTAGAGTGGATCAAGAGAGAGGGGCTTTGGAGGCAAGATGTGGCTGGGTGGGAAGAAGGTGGGGTTGCTCATCTGTTTTTTGCGGATGGCCTGTGGGATCTTGGGGTCTATCTCTGGATCACCACTGCTGTGTGTAATTCGTTGACTGAGAAGAGAGAGAGAGAGGAGACAAAACAGGTTAGGTAGCAGTTTCTGGGCCTGCTGGTTTCAGAACCTTGTATTAAGCCCTTTGAGGCCTAATCTTGTACTGTTTTATGTAATCCTCATGGAGAGTTACCATCCTGGGTTTGATGGCCTCCAATGAGCCAGGCTCGGGCTCTCAGCTAAGTGCTTTTGATTCCCTCTCTTTTAATTGCCACATTCAGTCCTCATGACACCTCTATTAAGGAGATGGTATTATCATTCTCGTTTTATGGATGGGTAGCTGAGGCTCAGAGATTAAATCACACCACCAGGGAGGGGTGATCCTGACTGAGACCAACAACCTCTGACTTCAGGTCTTGCCTTTCTCCTGCTCCAGCTGACTCTACCCCAGTCAGCACTTAAAACAGCCCCTTGGGGCCGACCCCGTGGCCGAGTGGTTAAGTTCGTGCGCTCTGCTTCAGCGACCCAGGGTTTCGCTGGTTCGGATCCTGGGCGTGGACGTGGCACTGCTCATCAGGCCATGCTGAGGTGGTGTCCCACACAGCACAACCAGAGGCACTCACAACTAGAATATACAACTATGTACTGGGGGCACTTTGGGGAGAAGAAAAAAAAATTGGCAGCAGTTGTTAGCTCAGGTGCCAATCTTAAAAAACAAAACAGCTGCTTTATTTTGCTTCTCTGGCACCTTTCCTATCTTTCCAAATAGATTGTCAACCCCTCCACTTAGTGCTGACCAACAGGCCCTACCTAGACATTTTCATGGAGGCAACACATGGAGGAATGGACCATCCAGAAGTGACTCTGTAGTTGCAGCCCCTCCCCCCTTTCCTGCCAAGGAAGCCTCTAGACTCCGCATGCACTTACACACAAGCACACTCGCAGCCACTCAGCCAGAGTCTGCTTTTCACACTCTATGTCTTACCGTGAATCGTGAGGTCCCAGTGTATTTATCTGGGCTAGATTGGTAGGATTTCCTAAAACCTGGTGATGAAACAAAGCACACATTACTCATCCGGCACTTTCTGAGAATAGAACGTGACAGAGCTGGACTCGACTATGTGCTGGGCAGGCAGGAGGCAGCCGCTACCTGGGGCCAGGTGCAGACGGAGCCTAGCCTGAAAATTGGCAACTAGGAAGCCACGCTGTGATTCCCTGTTCCAGACCTTACAGAGCTTAGTATATCTGTTGTTAAGCTTTCAACTCATATCCCACCCTCTGACCATCCCCACGTGCTGTGTCACCCTCACCCTGGAGGAGGAGTTGACAACTTCTCAGCCACCCTCTGCAGAAGTTGGCAGCCTTCTTTGCAGCCCTAGGTTGGCACAAACATACCCAGAGGGAGTGGCCCTCAAGTAAAGGCCAAGGGTACTGGGGATAGTCAGAGAGGGCGGGGTGACAGATGTGGAATCTAGACTAAAGGGCCGGAATGGGAGCAAAGAACTCTCCTACCCACCTCCCCGCTCCCAGGGGTCTCACCAGGGCCTTGAGGGAGTTTCTTCTCTCCTTGGAATCTGTTGTTGTTAAAGTAGGTGGATTGCCCTCCAGTTTGATCGGTCCCCAGTAAGCCAAGCTGAGGACCTGGCCTTTGGGAATCCTGGATAATGTACTTGGAGGTGCGCTGAATAAGAGGGTCTTGGACATTTTGTTGCCTTAGCCGAGCTGGTAGCTGTGCTGGCGGTGGAGGCTGCGGTGGTGATGTTAATGGCGGTGGTGATGGTGATGGTGATGGTGGTGGTGGCTGCTCCTCCTGTAGCTGCGGTGGGGGCGGCTGCTGCGACATCTGAGGCGGCTGGGTTTTTTTCTCAGATTGGCGTTCCTCCTCTTGGAGTTTCTTTAGTTCCTGGCAAGAAGCCCCCGGCAAGTGGCATCCTCCTCCCTCCCCACCCAGTCACACATTTGCCAGAGACACTGTGGGGAGCAAGGCAAGAGATTCGAGAAGGGAAAGGTGGAGGTGGCCAGAGTCTCCATTCCCTGGAGTTGGAGGCTGAGGCTAGAGCCTGGGCTATCTCCCTTCACCCACAACACCAAGAATTATTTCTATGCTGCCAGTGCCCCCAGCACAGCCCCTACCCAGGAAACAGCAGTCTCTGAACACCTAGCTTAGGAGACGTGCACTGAAAACATTTTGCAGTGCCAGAGGATAAAGAATAATTTCTTGCAAATGCTTTGAAACAGCACTGTCCAATAGAAACATAATGCGTGCCATGTGTAACTCTAAATTTTCTAGTAGGCACATAAAACGAGTAAGAAGAAACAGGTGAAACTAATTTTAATAATTTATTTAACCCAATACATCCAAAACGTAATCAATATGAAAATTTTTTTTTTTTTTTTGAGGAAGATTAGCCCTGAGCTAACATCTGCTGCCAATCCTCCTCTTTTTGCTGAGGAAGACTGGCCCTGAGCTAACATCTGTGCCCATCTTCCTTTACTTTATATGTGGGACGACTGCCACAGCATGGCTTGCCAAGCAGTGCCATGTCCGCACCGGGGATCTGAACTGGTGAACCCCAGGCCGCTGAAGCAGAACGTGCGAACTTAATGCTGTGCCACCGGGCCGGCCCCTCAATTTGAAAATCTGATTGAGATAGTTTATATTCTTTGTTTTTGTACTAAGTCCTCAAACCCCAGCATGCATTTTACACTTAACAGCACATCTTAATTTGAACACTATGTTTTCATCAAAAATATTTGATCTATATTTAGAGTTCATAAAACTTACAGTTGAAAAAGTAGATTCACATACCAAAGTTGTTCCAAACAGACTTAAAAGATTTCCAAGATGTAGAGTATTTGTTTTTAAATTCATTATTTAAATGAATTAAATGTATATAAAATTTAAAATTCAGTTCCTCCATCTCACTAGCCACATTTCAAGGGCTCAATAGCACACAGGCTGGTGGCCACCCTATTGGACAGCATAGCTTTAAAACTTCCCAGGCCGACCCCCTCCACCCCCTACTAAGCCTCAGCCTAGCACAACAGCAAAGCTGAGTCCCCCAGTACACACACACATACACACACAGTCCATCCAAGAGAACATCAGAGGACCTTGCTTTCCTCCTACCCCCAGCAAAGCAACATCCACTAAATAGTAGACAGCTTCCTAAGGGTTGTCTTTCCTCCCCAGTCCCTTCCTGCCCCTGGAAAGACCCCGATGAACCTGGCCCCTCTCATGCACCTGCTCTTGCTGCTGTTGCTGCTCTTGCTGCTGGGCCATCAGCCATCTCCTCCGGTCCAAAGCCATCTGCCTGCGACGGGCCTCCCAGTGATAAGCGCTGCCCATGATGGTGGTGGTGGCAGAAGCCCCCAGGCAGGGGGTGGGGGCAGGCAGAGCCCAGGATGCTGCCACTGCCCCCACCACCTCTGTCTCCTCTCACCCCAACCCCACAGCCTGTGCCCAGAACCACCTCACAATGTGGCCACTCCCAGGGCAACTGGGTGCCCCCCATCTCCCCTCTCTCCCTGCCCCCTCCCCCCAACCTTGGAGAGCTTGGAGGTGTTCCTCCCAAGCCTCCTAGGGAATGTCTGTAAAGTACCTTTCTCTCCAGGGCCCTGAGCAAGTAGAAGACACCTTCCCGCCTTAACTTTGAGTCTCAGTGGGCCCCGAGGACAATTTCAGAATCAGCTCACTTTTCTCTCTGGTTCCTTTCTCCTACCCTCCCCAGGACTGCAGCATCCTCATCCAGCCCTCCGCTGACCCCCTTCCCCACAGAGGTCTCTGCAGTTACCTTCCTCTCAGCCCTCCATCTCCTCTCCCTATGCTGAGTTGAGAGAAAATAAAAAGAACACAAAATTCAATTAACCCTCACTGCGGTCTGAGCCCGGTGAATACTTATTAGAGAGTGCCCTAGTCCTGGGGATTTATAATGCTGGGCTCAAGCCTAGTGTCTGCCTCTTCCTCTGACCCTGGAGACCCTACCTAACCTCTCAGGTCCTCGGTTTCCTTGCCTGTAGAACAAGAAGGGTACTTTCTACCTTCTTCACAGGGCTGGTATCAGGACCAAATGGATTAATGGATGAGAAATGTACGATGAAGTATAAAATTGTTCAGCTATAGTTTAGTATTATTTATCATCCTACCTGACTTGCATCCCCAGTAGATGGAGTGGCCAGGGAAAAGGATCATTTCCTGCAGCCCAGGAAGGCTTCGGTGGGCAGGGACTGGGTAGGCTATTTTTTTTTTTTAAGGATTGGCACCTGGGCTAACAACTGTTGCCAATCTTTTTTTTTTTTTCTGCTTTTATCTCCCCAACCCCTCCCCGTACACAGTTGTATATCTTAGTTGCAGGTCCTTCTAGTTGTGGCATGTGGGATGCCGCCTCAACGTGGCCTGACGAGCAGTGCCATGTCCCCGCCCAGGATTCGAACCCTGGGCCACCGCAGCGGAGCACGCAAACTTAACCACTCGGCCACGGAGCCGGCCCCTGGGTAGGCTATTGACCTACCTCCTACAGATACACATCTCTGCCCACAGATATAAATCTTCCTGGAAGTGGCAGAGCCTGGGTCCAGCTTCATGGCTGGGGGCAGAGGAATAGTATAAGTGAAAAAGGCACTTCAAACCCAGCCCCAGCCTCAAACACTGTGGTGGTGGAGAGCAAGGGAGGGGAGGGGATTGTGGGGAGCAGCCCTTGAAACAGAGAACAGGTTCCTGGAGATCCTGTCAATTCAGGCAGCCTGGGTAGTAAAGTCAGCTTGGGCTTAGGAGTCAAACAGACTTAAGTTCAATCCTGGCTGCATCACCTACTAGCTGGGGGGGACTGAGGCAGGTCACTCAGTGTCTCTGAGCCTTTCCTATGAGGGTTGTTGGAAGACCTCATGGAATGCTTGCCCTCACAGTGGGTACCCAGCTATGGCTGGTGGGGATGCCCCAGCTCTGCCGAGGGGATGGTGTAGCACTAAGCCTTGCTGGATCTCTTTTCTCCTTTGTAAAAGAGGGTGCTAGTTCCCTCTCCTCCTAGCACCCAGGGGTGTCATCTGCAACAATAGATACACAAGGGTTTCCAGGTGCAAAAGATGAAATTGAGGCTTGTCACTGGACATTGATAATTGTTGCCAAACCAGGCTCATTTTCCTGCCGCATGGTATGCCAATCACTAAGACAATGAGTTTGCAATAGAGAAAGGGTTTATTCACAAGGCAGCCAAGCAAGGAGACAGGAGAATAAGTCTCAAATCTGCCTCTCTGAAAATGGGGATTAGAGATATTGGTGGGATAGATGGGTAGGGTTGTCTGCAGTGTGGGAACAGATGATTGTAGGTAAGGAGAAGTGAGGTAATTGATCTGTGCAAGCGTAGTGAAGCTTCATGGCTCTTCATAGGACTCGTGTTCACAAAATGGTGGTGTTAGCATGATCTGAGGGGGAAGTTTTCCGCCCGCCCTCTGATGTCAAGGGGTCACCTACTGGGCATTTGCACAGGCCCAGTTGATGAGTCAGTGGTCTTTTTTTTTTTTTAAAGATTAGCACGTGAGCTAACAACTGTTGCCAATCTTTTTTTTTTTCCGGTACAAAGCTGTATATCCTAGCTGCACGTCCTTCTAGTTGTGGCATGTGGGATGCCGCTTCAATGTGGCCCTAGGAGCAGTGCCATGTCCACGCCCAGGATCTGAACCAGTGAAAACCTGGGCCGCCGCAGCGGAGCGCGCAGACTTAACCGCTCAGCCACAGGGCGGGCCCCTGAGTCAGTGGTCTTAACCGACCTCAACTGGACAAGGAGTTCTCAGTTCCTGAAAAACTTAAGCACCCATTACCATGGTGACCCAAGCATCAGAAATGTTATCTATAGGGTGGGCTTGAGTAAGGCATTATCTAACTACTGTTGCAGACACACAACTGAGTATAGTTAAAGCAGGTTGGCCCCTGGTTTCATCTTCACAGCACATTTATCTTCATATAAACTAATTCTAAAAATATTTTGATGGAAAACAATAATAAGAGGAAGAAAAAGGTGCTCGACTGTCTCAGTAATTAAATGCAAGAAGGAGGAAGTGAGTTCTTGTTTGTATCTCTTCCTCTCTCACTTTCCCTTTTACTCTCTTCCTGGCCTAGAAAGAACAGGGATCAGATGGGGAGATGCTTGGGGTGGGGGACAGGGACTGGGCTGAATTTGCAGAGATGTTTCCAAACTTCAGAGCTAGTCCTCATGCCAGAGGAGGGATTTTCAGGGTGAGTTTGTCAAGATTGTGCCCTCTTCTTTCTCATCTCCCTTTCCAAGCCCCTCTCCTGCCTCCTCGGCATACTGCCTCTCCCAACCCACCTCTGACCTCAGACTTCCCTCTGTTCTAGGATTCTCATCCACATCCCACTCTACCCCTTCCAGTCTGGATTTTAACTCATACTGGCCCTCAGGGAACTTTCCATGCTGTTACCTGATTGTAGCCACTTGCACATTTGCATTTTTTAATGAAGCTTATCATTCAAGACCCAGAATCTTTTGTTGTGGAAGGAACAAAGTATTATTTATTAGGTGTGCAAATGTAGTCTAGTTGCTCTCTCTCTCTGTTTCCTCACCTGCAAAGTAGGGGTAATAATACCTCCATCCTAGAGTTGCGATGATTAAAGGAAATAATCCATGTCACACACAGAGTTCAATAAAGAGGCTTTTACTAGTATAGCATTTCACGAATTTAAGATGTCATCGATTGTGAGAGGCACCATTATTTTATGTATTCCTAAGAAAGAAAGGAAGAAAGAATAAAAGACGCACTGCCATGTAAACAACGGCAGTACTTTCTCCTGGCATCGATGTAAAATACATTCTGGTTTGAGATGCAAAGATATGAAAAAAAATGTGCGTCTTGGAATGGATGAAATCGGGCACCATCATGGAGTGTGACTACTTGAGATGCTATCAGCAGGAAGCCTGGGCTGTAAGCCTGGGTCTGTCTGATACCTGGATGACCTTGAACTTGCCCTCTCGGAATCTTGGGTTCCCTGACGGCCAGGTAAGCGCAGGATGGACGGCTTCCGGGCTGCTGGGCCGTGCTGACACACAGAGGCGGGACTGCCTTTGCTGCCCTCTGCTGCCCGCAAAGAAAACATCAGGTCTTGGCTCAGACGGTAACACAGCGCCCCTAGGGGTGGTGCAGCGCAGGTAAAGGAGCGAGGTGGCCCCCAACTGGGTTTGCATCTTAAACGCCGGGTCAGTCCGCCCACATTGCGCTCCATTAGCCAGGTTTCCGGCTTCTTATATCAGACTCCCCTAAACACTTGAGTCTGTCTGGGAAAGATTTGGTTAGCTCAAATCGTCTTTCTGAAGCTCAGTTTTCTCCTCTGTTAAATGGGGATGGTAAACCCTGACCCACTTTCCTCACAAAGTAGATGAGAATAAGGATCCACCAATAATAAAGACATAAAACTGCCAGCCAGGAGTAAGCGTCGCTTTAGTGCTGTGGGAGGAGGATGAGGAAGAAAGGTGAGGACCTTGGGAAGCCAGCCTCAGTTTCTTCAGATGTAAAATAGGATAAATAACATTCCACGTTCGGGATTGTTGAAAGACCAAAAAGAAAATGTGGGGATTTGCTGGCACACAGTGGATGATCAAGAATGACAGCCAAGTGGGGCTGGCCCCGTGGCCGAGTGGTTAAGTTCGCGCGCTCCGCTGCAGGCGGCCCAGTGTTTCGTCGGTTCGAATCCTGGGCGCGGACATGGCACTGCTCGTCAGACCACGCTGAGGCAGCGTCCCACATGCCACAACTAGAGGAACCCACAACGAAGAATACACAACTATGTACCGGGGGGCTTTGGGGAGAAAAAGGAAAAAATAAAATCTTAAAAAAAAAAAAAAAAAAAGAATGACAGCCAAGTGTTGAAACCCAGCTCTTGGTTGAGTCTAACTAGTTCTATGGCTCCAGTCTAGCTGGAGCAATAAACTTGCTCTCCAGTGCACAAACTCAAGCTTCAGCCCCAGGATCCTGAGCACATTCCGGGTGGGGGTGGGGCTGGGACTGGGGGTGGAGGGCAGGCGCTCTGCTGGCCCATGCATACCCCTGGTCATGTGTAACTCTCAGAAGTCATACATCCTGGGTTTTCAGGCCTGGAGCAACACTGCCTGTCAAAGAAATACTATAGTATAATAGCCCCAAACCTCTGTTAAAAAAGAATCCATTCTTTGCTCATGTCTTTCAAAGAACTTAAAGAGAATCAGTTAATAACCCTCAGTAACCACATTTCTCCTGTGCTTTTTATTATCCCATCCACGGCTCCTCTCCCATCCCATAGTTCTAGGACGCCCCGCCCTGGTCACTAACAACTCAGAAAGGAAAAACAAAAATTTAGCCCACGTGTAATGGGCACCTTCCATTTCTCTGTCTTTCGTCACCAGAAGATTCTGGAAACTGCTTTGCAGACTCTCCTCAGAGACTTGGAAGGTAAAGTGAGAGGAGAATGGTGAGAAATTGAGTTTCAGGTGTTGGTGGTCAGTGTTGAGATCCCGAAAAATAGAACATTTGTGCTTCTCTCTCCCCCAGTCTCTCCCCCTTCAGTCATCTGGTCTCGTAGCAGAACGCTTCCCAAACTTTAATGTGCACATGCATTCCGGCACATTCTGATTCACTAGGTCTCAGGCCTGTGGTTCTGTAGTTCTAACATGCTCCCAGGTGATGCCAATGCTGCTGGTCTGGGGACCACACTTTGAGCAGCAAGGCTGTGGCAAAATGCCCCGCCTCGAATCCTTTTAAAAACAGGGCCTGTGTAACCCTGACTTTGCCGGCTGTTGCTAGAACAATCTCCCCTCCCACTGCGAAGTCAGACAGACTGACCCAGTTCTGTTGGTAGTCATGGGAGTGAAAGCTTTTGTTTTGTAACTGGGGAAAAGGAGAAGGAAGGAGAGAGGAGAATTGAGGGGGAGACGGAGGGGTCAGAGAGAAGGGAGAGGAGGTCAGAGGAAACAAAACTGTGTGTCTCTCCAAACACGTCTCTTCAGCTGTGAAAGCTGATGTGATGAAATGAGCCAAATGGAGCTATCTAAGAGGACAGGGCCGCTGCAGCGCCATGAAAAACAGATCCGGGAGGGCCTGGACTTGATGAGGCTGTCCTTCCCAGCTAGCAAGGGACCAGGCAGCCCTCTGACGCCTGAGGACAGAACACTTAGGAGCACGTGGAGTTGGCAGACTTGGCATGGGCAGACATTCTCTGGCTGTGCACAGCCTCCCCTGGCAGCTTTGTGAGCAGTGGATGTGGTTGAGTGGCAGCCAGAGGAGGAATGGAAGAGCACGACAGATGCCCCTTGCGGACCACAGGGACTAAGCATGTTCACCTAGGTGATCCCAGGCCCCACACAGTGATAGGCGGAGTAGGTGTGATACTGAAGAATCCATTGTATCAAAAATTTTAAAAAGTCAGGATATCAGGAGATTTTTTTAAGTCCAGAAATAAACTTAAATAGATATATGAACACTTTTTTATATGTTAAAGGTAGCATCTGAAACCGATGATTATATGGGCTATTCCATATATGATATTGGGACAACTGGGTGGCAATCCAGAAAAAATAAAGTCAGATCTGTATCCGAACTCATATACTAGGACAAATACGAAGTGGGTTAGAGATAGAAATGCAAAAAGATCAACAATTCAGAGGACAATGGCAAAGGATAGGAACACTCAGTTCACAGAAAAGAAAATAATAGTGGATCTTCTAAGCACACGAAAAGATGCACAACCTTGCTCATAGTAAGAGACATCACTGGATATTATGCTAACGTTTGATAACATGATGGTCAGGCAAGGCTGTGGGGAGCAGGCACTGGCTGAGAAGGTTAGCTGTGCCCTTCAAGTCACTGTCCCTGGCCTACCACTCCCAGCGCCTTTGCAGCGATGGTAACTGGGTCCACAGCGAAACTGTAGGACCCTCGGGCCAGAGCGCACCAGACAGCCATGCCCTGGGGTTGCCCTAACTTTTGCAAGCACTTTGGTCTGTGCACATTGATGTGAGCCGGCTGAGGGGGGCTGACTCACATTAACCAAACTCACAAGAAGCTGGTGCTTGAACTAGGGATGCTAAATCATTAATTTACAATGGGAGATACTCCTTTGCGAAGACAGAATATGTATGTCTGCAATCCAAGGCACCTCGTTCTAAAGATAATATACCTGGGAAACTATATTAGTGAGCACAAGATGGCCCGATAAATGTGGAAGTGAGCAGAAACGTAGTGAAATACAGTGAGAGTCATAATAATTATTACAAGCCACGCGGGTTGCTAATCACTTTCTATTTGTACAAATCATATTATTTAATATTTATTCATTCATTTATTCAATCAAAATATACTAAGTGTCTAGTATATGCCAGGCACTGTTTTCAGGAGCTATAAACGTGGACAAAAGAGACAAAGATCCTTGCTCTAGAGCTTACATGCTATTAGGCTGAAAGGCAATAAATAGATAAATGTACAAAATGGGGTTGGCCCGGTGGCGCAGCAGTTAAGTGCGCACATTCTGCTTCGGCGGCCCGGGGTTCACTGGTTCGGATCCCGGGTGCGGACATGGCACCACCTGGCAAGCCATGGCACCACCTGGGAAGCATCCCACATATAAAGTAGAGGAATATGGGCATGGATGTTAGCACAGGGCCAGTCTTCCTCAGCAAAAAGAGGAGGATTGGCAGCAGTTAGCTCAGGGCTAATCTTCCTCAAAAAAAAAAAAAAAAGGTACAAAATGTACTATGGAGTAAAACAAAGCCAGGTAAGAGAGAATGGGGGTTCTGGGTGGGGGTGGGGGTGAGGGAAGACTAAGCACAGGACTATATGCCAGCTGTTAATATTCTCATTTTCTAGATGAAGACACTGAGCTACAGAGAAGTGACTTGCCTGAGATATTTTCCCTTGTGTTTGGTTCTTAAGGTATTCTATATGCGTGGGGCCGGCCCAGTCGCATAGTGGTTAAATTCGCTCCCTCGGCTTCAGCGGCCTCGGGTTCACAGGTTTGGATCCTGGGTGCGGGTCTGCACACCGCTCATCAGGCCATGCTGTGGCGGCATCCGACATAGAAGAATTAGAATGACATACAACTAGGATATACAACTATGTACTGTGGCTTTGGGGAGAAAAAAAAAAGAGGAAGATTGGCAACAGATGTTAGCTCAGGGCCAATCTTCCTCACCAAAAAAAGAAAGAAAGAAAAAGATATACTATACGCCAGACATATCTCATGCCTAATAATTATGTCTAATAATTTCTTATCATTATCTTCAATGTACAGATAAACATATCAAAGGCAGAGGGGTTAAGCAAGGAGGCCAAGTCGTGCACTAGGTCACATGGTTATTAAGAAGTAAACAGGGGGTAGAGTCCAGGTCTTCCAAGTCTAGCTCCTGCACCAGATGGCTGTGTTCTTGCCTCTCTGTGGACAAAAGACCTGTGTGTCAGGCTCAGCAACATTTGGTCTCATAGTGGGCTGGACACAAGAAAAACTGCTCTTTCTTTAAAGATTTTTGAAGATTTTATTTTTTTCTTTTTCTCCCCCAAGCTCCCTAGTACATAGTTGTATATTTTAGTTGTGGGTCCTTCTAGATGTGGCATGTGGGACGCTGCCTCAACGTGGCCTGATTAGCGGTGCCATGTCCGCACCCAGAATCTGAACTGGCAAAACCCTGGGCCACCGAAGCAGAGCATGCGAACTTAACCACTCAGCCACCGGGCCAGCCCCAAAACTGCTCTTTCTTTTGGTGCCCTTTTCTAGGCCCCATGCTCTGGGCTTCATAGGCAGATCCGGCCCCTTTGACTAACTAAGCTGTGTGGTCTTGGGCAAGTTGCTTAACCTCTCTGTCTCAGCTGCTGCATCTGTAGGTAAACTCTGCAAGTTTGACAAGAGGAGAGCACATAGTACAAAGCCTGGCCCAGACAATCAGTGTTTCCTATTGTACTCTCTATAGGCAATACAGTTACTCAGTTGTTTCTAGGTCACAGCCATGCCCCTTCACCGGAAACTCGTCGGACACCAGAACCCGCATTCTAGACTACTAAACCAAGGTTGCCTCATTAATTCCCTTTATGCTCCCTCAACCCCACAAGGTAGGCATCAAGGTTTCCACTTCTCAGCTAGGGAAACTGAGGCTCGGGAGGTTAAGGAGTTTGCCCAAGGGCCCTGCCAAAAGGGAAAGGCAGGGGTCCTGATGACCAGGAAGGCAGCCCTCCCAGGGCTCGACCTAAGCTCCAACTGCTCTCTGCAGCCCCTGACAGGCGACTCCAGACGGGCCCTTCTAGGCTCCCAGCCCTTCGGCCTGGAGCGAGCCAGCTCATGGGACCCTGCTGTCCTCATAGTGATGACCACGGGGCTTTCTCCGGAACTCGGAGCTCGCTGCTCCAACTCCCTCTCGCTCCGCCCATCTCTCCATTCACCGCCCCGCAACTCCCTTTGGTTGTGTCTTTCCCCGAGAGTTTGTACCCAGAAAGAGCTCGCCCCCAGCTAGCTTCCGCCTCTGCGCGCGGAGGGCGGCCGCACCGGGGGAGGAGGACCCGCGCGGGGAGGGCGGGGCATGCAAATTACACATGGCGCTTCAAACAAGCGGCAAAAGCAGATATAAAAATTCACTTAAAGTTTTTTCACTTAAAAAAGTAGAGAATTTAAAATTCGTCACAAGAGACTAATGTATGAGTGTCAAGATACTAAGGAAATGACATCTTTATTGAGGGTGACATGGCTCACCGTGAGTTGACTATTAATGTGAGGAGGGCGGCGGCGGGGAGGGGACGGGCGACAGACGTCGCTTCTCGGCCTTTTGGCTAAGATCAAGTGTAGTATCTGTTCTTATCAGTTTAATATCTGATACGTTCTCTATTTGAGAACAATATATTAAATGGATTTTTGGAACAGGGAGATGGAATAGGAGCTTGCTCCGTCCACTCCGCGTATCCACCTGGTATTGCAGTACCTCCAGGAACGGTGCACCCCCACGGGGAAATAACTTGAGGTTAACAACAGACTATTATCTCTTTTATCAGGAAAGCCGATGATCAGTAGAATGTTTCCATAAAAAATATGTCTTTGTCTCTTTAAAAGACACTTTTTAGCCACGTGGTTCCAAACGTGGATGATTTTGCAACCCATGGTGTTACCAATAGGAAACAATCAAAAGGTCGCTGCTTAGGTGAGTGTCTAATTTTCTCTTATAGGACTTGTTTTTTTTTTTTAAGTCATCTAAGAATGTAGTTTACAGTCACTGCTAATGAGCAGTGTTTTGAGGGTAGTTTCATGGAACCCTACAACTCTTATGGACTTGATTCTTGCTTAGCACCGGAAGCTGACACAGACCAATCTCATATTTTATCAATCACTTTTTTCTGTTACCACGAACTCTAAGGTGTCTTCATCCCATGCCTTGTCCCCATCACCTTTTCAAATCTTTCACTTCTTCCCAATTCCTAAAATCCTGTCCATTCTCCAAGAATTCTCTCTCCTCTAATCTCTGAATGCTCTTCATGTTGTTGTGCAAACGTGGCCTCTCTGTGGAGGACATGGTTCCCCTACAGCCTTCTCAGGGGGTGTGTCTCCAACATACTAGAATGGGAGTGGGTGTCCTTGCTCTTTCTTGCTGCTTCCAAGACAGCATCCTTGAAACGGAATAAAAACACTAGCTTTGAATCTCATGTCTTCAGTCTCTATTCCCCATGTCCCTCCTTGCTGCACTCATTGGCCCCCCAGGACATTCCATTAGTTCCTTAAAGATGTTAACTCCTGGCTTCTCTTCATTTCTCTAACATTACTCCTGTTTGCTGATTTCAATATCTCACACACAAAAGACGATTGTACCGGGCAGCTCCCGCTGAGAGCCACAAAGATCCTCCTGGAATCGAGGCAAAAATTATGGGCTTCTCACTTCCTTGCATGTTGACTGTGCCCGGGATTTCACTTATACAGGTGACTGAGTGACAACAAGGAGAGGTCAGCACCGTTGAAGGAAGTGTCATTACTTATAGTTCCCAAGACAGGGGGGCGTGCCACCCCACACAGAGCCACATGGGGAAGCGCCCGGGAGGCAGGAGAGGAGAAAGCATGGCCTGTATTGAGGAGGGCCGGGGAGGACAGGCCGAGGCAGGGGAGGCAAGTCTGAGCCAGCTTCCGACTGGATGGCTGGGATGTAGCCGGGTGGGCTCTAGGGGTGGTCTCTCTGTCGGGTACCTGGCTCTGGGAGGACAGCGGGCAGGGGCAAGATGGGCCAGAAGTGTGAGAGTAAATAAAGGAGGGGGTGCGGGCACGGGCTCTGGACTGGTGCGTTTGCACATGAGAGGCGGGCTCGCAGGCAAGTAGGTTACCGTCCCTGGGGGTCAGCTAGCCCCGGAGGGGCAGTCTCTTCCAGGCTGGCAGGCCCTCAAGATGCCAAAGCATCCTGAAATATAGAAAACTTAAAAACATGATGAATGCAGTTGATAATAACCGTATTTGGCCTTTCCTTCTTTCTTCTCTTTGGTTTTTTTTTTTTTTGGTGAGAAAGAGTGACCCTGAGCTAACATCTGGGCCAGTCTTCCTCTATTTTGCATGCAGGATGCCACCAGAGCCTGGCTTGATGAGGGGTGTGTAAGTCCCTGCCCAGGATCTGGGCCTGTGAACTCTGGGCCACCAAAGCAGAGCGTAGGAACTTAACTACTATGCTTCTGGGCTGGCACCATATTTGACCTTTCTAATTCAGGGATTACGTAGGTGTAGAGGGTAGAAAGGCACAGAGGGTAGGGGTGGAAGCTTTCGACTTGAGAAGAGAGTGGGACATACACCTCTACTACCAAGGCATCCACTGATGAGGTCAAATTCCTGAATGAAGGGTATAAATTAGGGTTCATCCATTCGAGGAATATTTATTGAGTGATGACTATGTGCTAAGACTGGGGAACAGGGGCCATAGGCATGACAAAGACAGGGCCCTGATCTGAGAAAGTTTCTAGTCTCCAAGGGAGAAAACAGGTTAGTCAGTCATCATGGATCCACAATAATTTCCCAATCTGGAATTCCTGAAAACCATTCCTTTTCATGAGTTTCCCACACTTGTTTGTCAGCATAATATACCCTTAACGGAGGCAAGGCATTAGTTTCTATTTATCCTGCCCAATGATAGAAAGCCTAGAAATTGATGAGAAACAGCTGAACACCCAACAGAAAATAGGCAAAAAATAGATAATAGATAATTGTATAAGTTCGGTGTTGGGGAAGGCCTTCTAACGGTGACTCAAAATCCAAAAGCCCAATGTTTAGGAAAGATTGATATACCTGAGTTACAGAAAATCTAAATTCTCTGCAGAACACAAGACATAAGCAAAGCAAAAGAATGAAAAACTGAGGAAAAAAGTACATATACTACAGAAAAGCACACTCACCAATTATATGATGAGATCCTAGAAACTGACAAAGAAACAGCTGAACACCCCGTAGGAAACGGTCAAAGTATCAAGAGTTGACAGGGTAAAAGAAACACAAAGGTATAGGGGCCAGTCCGGTGGCACAGCGGTTAAGTGCGCACGTTCCGCTTTGGCGGCCTGGGGTTCGCTGGTTGGGATCCCGGGTGTGGACATGCCACCATGTGTCAAGCCATGCTGTGGCAGGCATCCCACATATAAAGTAGAGGAAGATGGGCACTAATGTTAGCTCAGGGCCAGTCTTCCTCAGCAAAAAGAGGAGGATTGGCAGCAGATGTTAGCTCAGGGCTAATCTTCCTCAAAACAAAAACAAAATCAAAAAAACACCACAAAGGTATATGCTGACATCTTCCCCCCAGACAACCTTACCACTCCAGGCCCCTCTCTGTCCCCTGAACTCTCTGGACCTGGGCCACCTGTGCGTCCCATAGACCCTGATGGAGTCACTCTATGGCATCCTAAGGATGGGGCAGGATGAGCTGGGGGGGGGGGGGGGGTGGGGGCTGACACACCAGGGACCTCCATGAGACACACATTCCCTTGCCCCAAAGTCAGAGAGGGAAGTAAAGCCTTCAGTGAAACAGGGGCTCCAGTTATCCAGGGTGGGGGGCGGGGGGACAACTGGGATGATGACGACGGACGGGACATTCCTTCCAAAGCAAAGGCAAATTGCTTCCTCTTCCTACCCCTTGACCACTGAGAAGGAAGCCCAGGGCCCAGTGAAACTCTTTGGGTTCTGGAAGCAACACATTTCACACCTGGAAGTACTGCTTGGGCTCATAAACAGGGTGAAGCAAAAGACCTTCAGTCTTCTTCCTCTTGAGGATCATTTCATACAGGCACTCAAGGCCGGGCTGCAGGCCGAGCCGTCCACAGCGCTGTAGGCCGGCTGGAAGTGGGGCAAGAAGGAGGAGGCAGTGGGCGCCATCTCGGTCAAGTGGTTCCCCATGGTGAGCTCCGGCTGAAGTGCAGGTCTTGGGGCTCACGGTAGAGGCTGGGTGATCTGAACAGGGAAAGGTCACGGGAGAAAAAAGGAGGAGACGTTTAATAATAAACATGAAACGTGCAACTTCTTGATCCTTTCCTAAATCAGTCGGCATTGCTTCCTTTTTAAAATTCCTTTTCTTTTTTTAAAGCAGCCGCAGGTGTAACAGAGGCGCTCCCCGCTGCCTGGGGGCCCTGACAGGGGCGATGAGACCTAGAGAAACCGCCAGGTCCCGGGACACGGAGGTGGGGGCGAGGCCTCGATCCGGCGGATGGTCGGCTTCCAGCGTCCCCTCGCCGAGGGTGTGGAGCGGCAGCAGACGCCGCGACCCCTATCTCCCAGGCGACAATCCTCGCGGGAAGGGGCAGGTCGGACAGCATCCCCAATTAAGAGTTAGGGTGCAGGTGCTGAGACCGGAGAGCGAGGCCCGCTCCCAGCCGCCCTCCACATCCCCAGGCTGTTGACACGCCCCTCCGTACACCGCGACCCCCTCCCGACCGCCCCGCGACACTCTCTGCCCGCTTTCCTCCCATCGCCGACGGCAGCTCGCCAGGCCCCGCGCCGAGGCCGCCTCTTTGCCTCCCGCCTGCCGCGCTCACCCCACGCCGCTCCGGGCCGGACAACCGAGCCGCCAGCACAGCCTCCAGCTCGGCCTGCAGCGCGCCGGCACTGCGGGGCGCTCCCGGGCGGCCGCCTTAAAGCCCGCGCGTGACGTCACGCGACGCGGGCCAATCAGCGGCCCCGAGGCGGAGGGGCGGGGCGGGGCGTGGAGATGTGCGCGCGGCAGCCCAGCAGCACCGTGATGGAGGTCTGCTCAATCGGTGGCCGTTTTGTTTGACCTTTTCTACCATATTCTAACATTTGGAATTCAAGTCGGCATTAATGGTAGGAAGGGCAAAAGGAACATGCGTGGCAGCGTTGACTCAGGAGGAGAGGTGACCACCCCGCAACACACTCCCGCCGCCGGGGTCTACTCAAGACATGCGGACGAGTCTTCCTCCTTTATCTTTCCTAATTCAGGGTTCAAACCTGTGTGAACCTGGAGCCCCATAAAATAGCCTCAACCCATTACCCTTCTTGATCCTCACAACAGCTGTGAGTTAGGGCCTGGGGTAGTCTGCGTTTTATAGGTGAAGAAAGCTTCAAAGGATTCAATGACTTGTCTAAGGTCACACGTAGCTGGTAAGTGGCTGAGCAAGGATCCGTCTGAATCCAGTGCCTGGGCCCCTCACCACTTAGCCATCCATCGTCTGTCATCAGGGAGGCATCCTCAGCAGAAATCCCTCAGTTGCTGGTCAGAGTGCCAGCCAGGAGGACACACACCCCCTACACACACCACCACCACCACCACCAGGGCCTCCCTTGCTCAAATAGATAAAGACAGAATTCTTCACTCCATAGGGTGTTTACTGACCACATTCATACCGTGGGCCATATCTCTGAGCCAGAGAGCCTGTGGGGATATAGAGGATGTGCAGGCCACAGGGCCTGGCCTCAGAGGGCTTACACTCTAGCGAGAGACAAGACTCGCCAGTGACCCGGAACGTTGGGCCCTCGTAAATCGTAAGATAGCCACTTGTAGGACTTCAGAGGAGGGAGAGAAAGTGCCAACTAGAAGCTTCTGGAAAGGTTTCTAGAAGTTAATTAGTCCCATATAGGATCGGTTAAGAGGGGGACAGGACTGGGTGGCATCTCCCCAGTCACTGCAGCCTGATACAGTCTGGGCAGCCCTGAAGAGGAGGAGATGTCACAAAGGGGCGGTGTGACCCAAAGGATAACAGTGATACCCTCCCTTCAGGGAGGTGGGTAAAATTGAAGGAGGGGCGGGGGATCAAAGGAGAATGAAATGGCAACTAATATTTCCATCGTTACCAGGAGGCTGGATTCTTGCATTTATTATGTAATTAACCTTTTACAGGCTATATATGAGGGGCATTGGAAAAAGGGGAGGGGAAGTCATTGGCAGGCAGGAGGGCCAAGCTCCTACCCACCAGCTTCCCATCCGTTTAGCAGCAGCCTGCCTTGCCACCTCCTTCTTCCCCTCCCTGCTACAAGCCCAGCCACCCGGTTTCCCCAGCCATGCAGGGAGCCTCCCGGAATCCCCGAAGAGATCAAGACCTTAGGAAATTAGTTTGTTACACCGCCATGGGGGCGGGGGAGGGCAGCTTGCAGCAGGAGCTGAGGCACGGTGGTGGAGCTGAGCACAGTGAGTTAGGAGAGGGGAAGACAGAGCAGGCCAAGGGGTTGGGAACCATCACCCTGTTGAGTGGCCACTGCATGCCAGGCTCTGGTCTAGGAACTTTGCATACTTTTTAATACACAACTCAACCCAGGAAGTAAGTATGGTTATTCTTTTTTGTTGTTGTTAAGATTTTATTTTTTATTTTTTCTCCCAAAAGCCCCCCGATACATAGTGGTGTATTTTTAGTTGTGGGTCCTTCTAGTTGTGGCATGTGGGACGCCGCCTCAGCATGGCCTGATGAGCGGTGCCGTGTCCGTGCCTGGGATTCGAACGGGCGAAACCCTGGGGCGCAGAAGCGGAGTGCGCGAACTTAACCACTCGGCCACGGGGCCGGCCCAGTGTGGTTATTCTAAAGAGAAGAAACCAAGCGCAGAAAGGCTGCGTAATCTGTCCGAGGTCACCCAGCTAGAAATTGGCCAAACTTGGCTTTGAAAAAGTGTTAGAATGTCTGTGAAACTAAAAACACACAGAAACTGAAAACACCCAGATTGTCCCGTGTTTCTTCCACAATCTTTGAAACTTCTTTAACATTTCTCCTATATCTCCTGAGCCTCACACCCAAGACGGAAATTGTCACTAGATTATCCGATAAAGGAGATGAAACTGGCAATCCCACCCCCTCCTGCATCTTTTGTGTCTGCCAGGGAAGGTGTTGATGAACAAATGGGGAGGAGGAGCAGGGCAGGGAGGGGTGAAGGAAGGGGCCCAGCTTGTCAGGGCGGCACCAGGCTGTGGGCCTACCCCAAGGCATCTCCTGTAAATGGGAACTCCAGTCCCCACCCCAGCCCACCCCAGCCCCGGCCCCAGGGAGCCTTCCTCCAAACGGCCGTTTTCTTTCCTGGCAGCCTCACCTCTGCAGCCCTTTCTCTCCACAAGATCACAGCCCGGGACCTGGCGCATGGGGTGGGGGGGTGGGGGGGTGGGGGGGGGGATTCCCTGAGGAGAACATTGGAGCATTCACACATTGAGCCATCATACGTGGAGTGCATGCTAGGCGCCAGGCACCGCCCTAAGTTCTGAGCCTACAGCCCCGAGGGAGATGGATAAGGACTCGGCCCCGTGGAGTGTACATTATAGGGGGGAGTGGGGAGAGACAGGCGGTGAATAAAGACGGTAATTTCAGAGGGCGGTGCATGCCATCAAGGAAAATAAGGCAGGGAGGTGTGCTGGAGAGCGACGGGGGCGAGGGAACTACTTCAGATTGGAGGGGGGGTGCTCAGGAAGCCCTCTCCAGTTGGTGACATGAGAGCCAAGGTTCAAGTGACAAGCATTCAGGGAAGTATTTCAGACAGAAGGACAGACCAGCTGGGACTACCTGCTTCCTCCTGTTGGCTCCCCAGCCGGATGAGACTGCAGCTGCTGTGTCATGGTTCCTCACCGGAGCCTTCTCCCCTCCAGCCTCAGCCCTGAGCCCTGAGCCCAGGAGCTGCTTCTTCTCGCCTGCATCTCTGCAGGGCCCAGCCCCGGGCCTGCACACAGAGGGCAGTCGGGAAATCTTGCGTGAATTGCTGAGTGCAGGGTGGAAGGATTAAAGGTCCTCGGAGTTCCCGGAGTGTGGGAACCAAACGTCCACCGGAGCCTGGCTTGCCCTGCTCTGCGGGCCTTGAGCCCTGGGCGGTTGTGTGAATGCGCCGTTGCCCAGGAATGCCTATAAAGCTCTGCGTTTCTAGGCAAGGTCTGGTAGTATTGAACTCTCAGGGGAAGGAGGGACTTCTTGGAGGAGAAAGACAGAAGCCAGCGGTGGGGATGACACTGGAGAGAGAGGCCCCCTCAAGGCCTGGCGGGCTCAGCCCTGGGCTGAGAGTCATCAGGAGTCCTGTCCCTCACTGTCGACTGCTTGGAAAAGCCACTTCCCCTGGAGCCTGGTGTCCTCAGTTCCTAACAAGAGGCTTAGATGTTTCCAGGTCCCGTCCCCCGCAACAGCTCACGCTATGGAGTAGCGGAGGGGAGGGGACGGAGGGAGCTCACCTAGGAAGTGGTTGAGGATGTCCTTGTCTCCACAGCATCCTAACCAGGTACCTGTCTGGGCGCCCAAAGGAAGGGAGGCGAGGAGTCTGCAGGAGAGGGGGTCGGGGGAGTGGATGCCAAGGAGCAGCGTCCGCTTAGGAATCACAGAGACCCATTTGGCAAACCCACTTTGTTGCCTCAAGAATAAAACGGAGAAGACACAACCTACTTCTGAGAAGGGGTGTGGAAGAAAGGCATGTGTGTGAAAGGGTCCCATGGGTGCCTTCTCCTCTACCAGGGGCCCTTTCAGAGGCAGCCCTCCCAAAACCGAGCCCAGGGCCCAGCCAGGGGCTGGAAAGAAGCCGATGCCGCCCCCTGGTGGCCGTGCTTGTCACTGCCTGATTCCTGAAGAAAAGTGCCGGGGCACGGGCTTCAGCGATACAGGTGCCTTGGCCTCCTTCTGGAGTCTTCCTTTCAGACGGGGCCTTTCCTACAGTTCGAGGTTCTGAATGCAAAATCCAGCCTCTTCAAGCGGAGGTGAGATCAGATTTAAATGAACATCATTTGAGCAGAAAATCTAAATTCACTTACATTTCCCACACTTTTACGGAGAGCCTGCCGATCGGTGCTGGGAACACGGAGGCAGGCGGAGCGGCAGGGCCAGGAAGGTCAGGAAGGGCGCAGGTGCTGCCGCGTTGCGGTGTCTGTGGGGACAGATCCACGTGGGGACGGATGGCCGGCGTCCGTCTGCACGAGAGCCTGGCGCCGAGGGGCGGCCTTGGCTGCAGGAGGACTTGGGTGGTCAGCGAGAAGCAGCAGCAGGAGCCCCGGCAGGGACACAATGCCCGGGGAGCAATGGCGAGGGGGGAGGAACAACCGAAGCAGAGCGAGGCAAAGAGGTGAAGCCAGGGGAGAGGGCCAGGCCAGGCTCCTCAGGGAACAGGAGGACCGCCCCGGTGTCCACGCTGATGGGCTCCTCAGAGCCTTCACAACAGGGGCAGTCCCCAGTGACCTTCAATATCCTATTCGGACTGTTTTGTTTGATCGGAGGTTTCTCTGCCAAGTCACCCATCTTGTCTCGCATACACTGAGAGGGAATACAGCTTCGAATAGTGGTCCCGAAATTTGAGAGTACATCAGAGTCATCCGGAGGACTTGATGAAACCCAGATTTCTGGGCCCCACTTCCAGAATTTCTAATTCAGTCGGTCTCGGGCTCATGGGCCCGAGATTGTGCATTTCTAACAAGTTCTCAGGGGATACCGATGCTGCTGGTCCGGGGACCACGCTGAGGACCACTGGCTTGGCAGATGAGTTCCCATGCCGGCTTTAACATTTCTCGGTGAGCCCTTGGGCCAGTTACTTTCCTCTCCCAGCCTCAAGCTCTTCATCGGTAAAAACGGGATGGTAACATTTATCTCATGGGGGTATTATGAGAATTAAATAAGGCAAAACGTGTGAAGTACTCAGCAAAGGCCTTGACCTGTGCCAAGTCCTCTATGCGTGGCAGCTGTACTA